>NC_044031.1:352614003-355311503 GCF_901765095.1 Microcaecilia unicolor | reverse complement strand
TCTTGCAAGGTTCCGCGTTAGGAGTTACGGATCAAGAAAGGGATCTGGGTGTCGTCGTCGATGATACGCTGAAACCTTCTGCTCAGTGTGCTGCTGCGGCTAGGAAAGCGAATAGAATGTTGGGTGTTATTAAGAAGGGTATGGAGTCCAGGTGTGCGGATGTTATAATGCCGTTGTATCGCTCCATGGTGCGACCGCACCTGGAGTATTGTGTTCAGTACTGGTCTCCGTATCTCAAAAAAGATATAGTAGAATTGGAAAAGGTACAGCGAAGGGCGACGAAAATGATAGTGGGGATGGGACGACTTTCCTATGAAGAGAGGCTGAGAAGGCTAGGGCTTTTCAGCTTGGAGAAGAGACGGCTGAGGGGAGATATGATAGAAGTGTATAAAATAATGAGTGGAATGGATCGGGTGGATGTGAAGCGACTGTTCACGCTATCCAAAAATACTAGGACTAGAGGGCATGAGTTGAAGCTACAGTGTGGTAAATTTAAAACGAATCGGAGAAAATTTTTCTTCACCCAACGTGTAATTAGACTCTGGAATTCATTGCCGGAGAACGTGGTACGGGCGGTTAGCTTGACGGAGTTTAAAAAGGGGTTAGATAGATTCCTAAAGGACAAGTCCATAGACCGCTATTAAATGGACTGGAAAAATTCCTCATTTTTAGGTACAACTTGTCTGGAATGTTTTTACGTTTGGGGAGCGTGCCAGGTGCCCTTGACCTGGATTGGCCACTGTCGGTGACAGGATGCTGGGCTAGATGGACCTTTGGTCTTTCCCAGTATGGCACTACTTATGTACTTATGTACTTATGTATGTAAATTCTCAAATTGGACATATTACAAACACTAAAATTAAAATAAAATGATTTTTTTCTACCTTTGTTGTCTGGTGACTGTTTTTCTTTCCATATTGGTCCCAGTCTGTGATTCTGCTTTCCTTTGTTTTCGCTTAACTCTTCTGTGCCATTTGTCATTTTTGTCTCCTTTTTCTTTGCTTTCTTCAATATTTTTCAGGCTCTCTCTCTGTCCAGATTTAATTCATTCTTACTATCCATTCTTTAATTTCCTTCATCTACCTGTGGCTTTTCATCTTTTCCTCACCCTTGTTCTCCCCATGCCCCTTCCTCTTATTCTCCAGTCTTTCTCTATTCCCCTATTCCATCCAGCAGCTCTGCTTTCTCTCCCCATCCTTCCGTTTTCCCTCTCTCTCTCCCCATCCTTCCATCTGTTTTTCCCCCTCTCTCTCCCCATCCTTCCATCTGTTTTCCCCCTCTCTCTCCCCATCCTTCCATCTGTTTTTCCCCCTCTCTCTCCCCATCCTTCCATCTGTTTTCCCTCTCTCTCCCCATCCTTCCATCTGTTTTTCCCTCTCTCCCCAATCCTTCCATCTGTGTTTTCCCTCTCTCTCCCCATCCTTCCATCTGTTTTCCCCTCTCCCCAATCCTTCCATCTGTTTTTCCCCTCTCTCCCCAATCCTTCCATCTGTTTTTCCCTCTCTCTCCCCATCCTTCCCTCTGTTGGTTTCCCTCTCTCTCCCCAATCCTTCCCTCTGTTGGTTTCCCTCTCTCTCCCCAATCCTTCCCTCTGTTGGTTTCCCTCTCTCCCCAATCCTTCCCTCTGTTGGTTTCCCTCTTTCCCTCTCTCCCCAATCCTTCCCTCTGTTGGTTTCCCTCTTTCCCTCTCTCCCCAATCCTTCCCTCTGTTGGTTTCCCTCTTTCCCTCTCTCCCCAATCCTTTCCTCTGTTGGTTTCCCTCTTTCCCTCTCTCCCCAATCCTTCCCTCTGTTGGTTTCCCTCTTTCTCTCTCTCCCCAATCCTTCCCTCTGTTGGTTTCCCTCTTTCCCTCTCTCCCCAATCCCTCCCTCTGTTGGTTTCCCTCTTTCCCTCTCTCCCCAATCCTTCCCTCTGTTGGTTTCCCTCTCTCCCCAATCCTTCCCTCTGTTGGTCTCCCTCTTTCTCTCTCTCCCCAATCCTTCCCTCTGTTGGTTTCCCTCTTTCCCTCTCTCCCCAATCCTTCCCTCTGTTGGTTTCCCTCTTTCCCTCTCTCCCCAATCCTTCCCTCTGTTGGTTTCCCTCTTTCCCTCTCTCCCCAATCCTTCCCTCTGTTGGTTTCCCTCTCTCCCCAATCCTTCCCTCTGTTGGTTTCCCTCTCTCCCCAATCCTTCCCTCTGTTGGTTTCCCTCTTTCTCTCTCTCCCCAGTCCTTCCCTCTGTTGGTTTCCCTCTTTCTCTCCCCAATCCTTTCCCCCCCCCCCCCCCGCGACACTCCGGGCGAGTCCTGCACTTAGTTTTTTTTTTTAAGACTCAGAACCTGCGAACGATGCAGCCGGCAGCGATTGAAAGAGGCTGTCTGGGCTGGCGTCTGCGTCGGAGCTTCCCTCACCCTCTGCGAGTCCCGCCTTCGTTGTTACAACTTCCTGTTTCGCGGGACTCGCAGAGGGTGAGGGAAGCTCCGACGCAGACGCCAGCCCAGACAGCCTCTTTCAATCGCTGCCGGCTGCATCGTTCGCGCGTTCTGAGTCTTAAAAAAAAAAAACTAAGTGCAGGACTCGCCCGGAGTGTCGCGGGGGGGGGGGGGGGGGGGCGGGGGGGGGGGGCGGGCAAAAAAAGGTGCCGGTACGCCGTACCGTTGCGTACCGGCACAAAAAAAGCACTGTGTATATATATAGATATATATATAGATATATATGTGTGTATATATGTATATATATATATATGTATGTATATATCTATATATCTATATATCTATATATATATGTGTGTGTGTGTGTGTGTATGTATGTGTATATGTGTGTATGTATATATATGTATATATTATAGCATTAACAGGGCTTCTATTATCTTTTGGAGCTCTGGGTATATTTGTTTCGTTATCTGCCAATTACAATTAATTATGTAAATTTTATTTGTAACTGCTAATGGTATTTTAGCTAGTGACAAAATACCTTTAAAATTTGCATTTATTTTGTTATGTGCCAATCACAATTAATTATACAAATGGCATCTTGAATAGTGACAAAAGGTTAACAGGGCTTTTATTCACTTATTTATTGTTTGGAGCTCTGGGTACACTTGTTTTGCTATATACCAATTTTATCTGTAACTGCTAATGCTACTTTAGTCAATGAATAAAATACTTTTGAATTTGTTATTCATCTTGTTATCTGCCAATTGCAATCAATTATGCAAATGGCGTTTTGAATAGTGACAAAATGTTTTTAAAAAAAATTAAGATCAAGTAATGCCACTAGATATTATAGTTTTGGCTTTTTTATATTTGAAGATGTATATATTTATTCATTTCTGTGCTGATTTGAATGTTTTTGAAGGTTTATGATATTATCAGTGTAATGTTTGAAATTTATTGTACATTTTAAAATGTTTTAAAAAATTATTTTTGACCTGTTAGTTTAAGCTTTTATGAATATGAAATTTAGTTATAGCCAGTATTATATAATATGACCTTTTTATAAAATATATTATAAATAATTAAAATAAGCGTTTTAAACATATAATATTAATATATGAAAAAATTTTTTGTCCAAAAGTAAGGAATAATATATTGTAGAGGAATATATTCGAGTTATTCTCCAAGTTTTCCACATCATCATTGTGATGAGTTACCATTTTTGTTTTGATTAATTATCCATTTATTTTCAAATTACTATATAATAATATATGAGAATGTTAAAATATTAAATGCAATGTTAAAATATTAAATGCTTTAGGTGTTTATATAGGCTTATATATGTATGCTTGATGAGTCTAAATATTAATCTTTGGTTTTATTCATTATATGATAAAAAAATTTTTAAAATATATTCTTTCTATGTTTTTGTATTCTATGTAGACCCCTGACGCAGGTGCTAGTCACCGAAACACGGCCCGTGTCGGGTCTTTTTGTCAAGGCTCATTCATTAAAGAACTGTGTTCCATTTTTAAAGGCCCGTGGTGCTGTTTTTTTTGTTTGGACAGTATACTGCTAAACATCTTTGATTACTTCAGAGTTGCAGGAAATGTGCTCAACTGGTTTAGAGGTTTCCTAACTAGAAGAACATATCAAGTGAATTCTAACTTGATTACATCATGGAAACCTGAATGTTTCACATGCTATTCTTGACCCACTACAATCTGGTTTTCGCCCTCTCCACTCAACCGAAACTGCGCTTACTAAATTCTCCAATGACCTATTACTGGCTAAATCCAGAGGTCTCTATTCCATCCTCATTCTTCTTGATCTTTCCGCCGCTTTTGACACTGTCGATCACAGCATACTCCTCAATACCCTGTCCTCACTTGGATTCCAGGGCTCTGTCCTTTCCTGGTTCTCTTCCTACCTCTCCCTCCGCACCTTCAGTGTTCACTCTGGTGGATCCTCTTCTACTTCTATCCCTCTGCCTGTCGGCGTACCACAGGGTTCTGTTCTTGGTCCCCTTCTCTTTTCTATCTACACTTCTTCCCTTGGTTCATTAATCTCATCCCATGGCTTTTTCTACCATTTCTATGCTGATGACTCCCAAATCTACCTTTCTACCCCTGATATCTCACCTTGCATCCAAATCAAAGTTTCAGCGTGCTTGTCTGACATTGCTGTCTGGATGTCTCAACGTCACCTGAAATTAAACATGACCAAAACCGAGCTTCTCATTTTCCCCCCAAACCCACCTCCCCGCTCCCCCCGTTTTCTATTTCTGTTGATGGCTCTCTCATTCTCCCTGTCTCTTCAGCTCATAACCTTGGGGTCATCTTTGACTCCATTCTCTCCTTTTCTATTCATATCCAGCAGATCGCCAAGACCTGTCGTTTTTCTTTACAACATCCGTAAAATCTGCCCCTTTCTTTCCGAGCACTCTACCAGAACCCTCATCCACACCCTTGTCACCTCTCATTTAGACTACTGCAATCTGCTTCTTGCTGGCCTCCCACTTAGTCACCTCTCCCCTCTCCAGTTGGTTCAAAACTCTGCTGCTCGTCTCGTCTTCCACCAGGGTCGCTTTACTCATACTACCCCTCTCCTCAGGTCGCTTCACTGGCTTCCTATCCGTTTTCGCATCCTGTTCAAACTTCTTCTACTAACCTATAAATGTACTCACTCTGCTCCCCCCCAGTATCTCTCCACACTCGTCCTTCCCTACACCCCTTCCCGTGCACTCCGTTCCATGGATAAATCCTTCTTATCTGTTCCCTTCTCCACTACTGCCAACTCCAGACTTCGCTCCTTCTGTCTCGCTGCACCCTACGCCTGGAATAGGGAAGAGAGTCTACAATGGTCCCAGGAAATGTTGTTAGGAAGGACTACAGATGATATGTAGAAACTTTGGAGTAGGCTGAACCGTTGGGCTGGAGGAGATGTAAACCGTCCTTTTTAGTTCAGCCTTTGGAGTTTTCTTGCTTGTTCCCTGTCTCAGTCTCTTCTGATGGACCCTGCCCCGAAGAAGGGATGTTTTCTCTCCAGCTCAGCAGTAGGGTCCATTTCTCCCCTGTCTTCCTCTATTCGTAGGGAGTCTTTTCAGGGCAGTCCCTTTCTACACAAAGGCAGCAAGAATCACCTGAGCTGGAAAGCCATGCTTGCCTAAGTGGGTACATTGATATCTATAGGCCTCACTGTCTATGGTGAGTTTAGATTTTCTTATAGTTCCCACGTTGGCTAAGGCTGTTGCTGGTGTGGGAAACGGTAAACAGCATCGGAGCAGGGCTCCTTGTATGTTGGGCCACTGAAAGGGTCTATTTAGTGTTTTTACAAACTTTTCGGTCCCCTCAGTTTTTCTCTGAGGGAAGTTGCTTGAACAGCTTTGAAGTTTCCCTCCTTTTTTTATGAAACTCTTTTTATACTGGCTTTCTTTAAAACAGAATAAGATTGGAGATCCAGAATTCCTAGTTAGTATTTACAGCAAACAAGAGAGGACAACAGCCAAGAGGAATTGGAGTTCTTTTAAAACTCTTGAATTGTCCTCACTTGAATCATTTATGAAAACCCACTCCTCTTCATATTGCGCCTTGGATCATTGTCTTAATTTTCTACTGAATTACATGTCTATACAGTTAAAAGCATGTGCTTCCTTGTATTACAGATAGCTTTTACTCAGGACACTTTCTCACTGAGGCAGGAAAAAGTCTTCTCTCAGATACCAAAGTATACAAAATTAAGTCTTGTTGAGGTTTCAAACTATAGACCCATAGCATACATTCCATTTTTTACTAAGGTTATGGAGGGAATTATGGCTAGCCAGTTGGTGGACTACATAGAATTCCATAACATCCTTTCTTCATCATTGTCAGGGTTTAGAAAATTCTTTAGTATCAAGATTTTGTTAGCTTCGCTATACTTTGAGGCCAGAAGAGACATCATTAGGGGATGTGGGGTGGTTATAATACATTTTGATATGTCTGCTGCATTCAATTTTGTCAACCATGAAATTTTACTGAATCTGCTAACCAGTGCATTTTTTCTAGTGAAAAAGGTGCCAGTACTCAAATGCTAGGCCACCCTTCAGGGGTGGGAGTGATCACTGAGAGACCCATCCCACAATAGCCAGGCCCCGTGCAACTAGTCACAGAATCCATGAGAAAGCAGAATTGTTGTGTAGAGCCTGAGCTCTTTCATTAAAACTTGGGGACCATGGGTCAATTTTAGCAGACCATGGAAAAGGTGCCAGTACTCAATACCCCCAAGTACCCCCTCAAAAAAGCCCTGCTACTAACACACACGGCATTGTAAGTTCTGTGAGGGGGATGGCTCTCAGGTTTTTAAATAGCAGATCACACAAGTTTAAAAAGGAAACCTTCACTGTTCATTTGAATGGGTACCTGACTGCAGTGTTACTACTACTACTATTTAGCATTTCTATAGCCCTACAAAGCGTATGCAGCGCTGCACAAACATAAAAGAAAGACAGTCCCTGCTCAAAGAGTTTACAATCTAATAGACAAAAAATAAAGCAAGTGTTCCACAGGGTTCACCTGTTTCCCCCATACTATTTAATCTGCTGATGGCTCAATTAGCAATTCAACTGACATCCACTGGGTACTATATATATATATATATATATATATATATATATGTGTGTGTGTGTGTGTGTCTATGCGCGCCCATGCAAATGATGTAATGATTACTATACCCTTTGATAAATCACTATTTTCCATCTCTCAGGTAACCGAGGAAGAAAGCAGCATTCTCATAGCGACAAAAGCAAATTTTTAATATTGGGGAATTCCTACAAACCGTTTTCAGAAACTTCTATTAGATTCAAGAAATGTACTATTTAGAAAAACAGCTAAAAATTCTGAGTGTTATCTTCGATGAGAATTTAGCTCTTGAATCTCAAATCAATTCACTGATAATGAAAGCTTTTAATATTTTGCCGAAATTAAGAAGGATCAGACCCTACTGGTGCTTTAGTTTTGTCCAATTTGGACTACTGCAACATTCTGTATGTGGGACTAAATGAGAGCCTTCTTAGATGACTTCAAACACTACAGAACACCTAATTTATCAATCATCTAGGTATGTGTCCGCTTTTACACTCTTGAGAAAGCTTCACTGGCTTCCAGTAAGGTCTTGTCCATTGTTCAAGCTCTGTTCTAGCATGACTTTTTAAATACTTTATGGTTAAGCCTAGTGGTTAGTGCAGTGGACTTTGATCCTGGGGAACTGAGTTCAATTCCCACTGCAGCTCCTTGTGACTCTGGGCAAGTCACTTAACCCTCCATTGCCCCTGGTACAAAATAAGTACCTGAATATATGTAAACCGCTTTGAATGTAGTTGCAAAAACCTCAGAAAGGCGGTTTATCAAGTCCCATTCCCCTTTCCCCTTATATCTTGGGATCTTAATCCATCTTTCAGTCAGAAACTCAGCATCAGGATACAGATTATTTTTGTTATTACAATGCCCTAGTCCAAATGCTGTGAAATATAAAACCCTGTTTAATGGAACATTCTATTATCAATAGTCACACTGGTGGAATTCATTGCCACTGAATATTTGACAAAGTTCGGAATATTTCAGCATTTAAGGAAGCTATTAAAACCCATTTTTATGATATACCTTAAAAATCTTCCTTGATGGTTATCTATTTGGATATTTCAAATTGACGTACATCTAGGAGTTTGTCCTGCCTCTTCTGACTGCATAGAACTGTCAAAGGACTTTGTGGTATAGAACAGCAAAATGTAATGTAGTTTTTGGACTACAAATATTTATACTATATATCTAGGGTCTAAATCTTCATATAAAAACTTTGGAGTCGATATTCCGAAAGGTTACTATTGTTAACTTCTGATTTAACTGCATAAACTCTGTTTTAAAAATTCAGAGGTGAGCAATCCACAACTTTTTGCTGGATGTCTCGATGTCCAGACAAAAGTTATCCTCCTGATTCTGTAAAGTTTGCCAAAATCTGCATGCACAAATTTAGGCATGTTCCCAATTTGTGCGTGCAATTTAATTGAATAACAAGCCAATTAGTGCCAATAATTTGCTTTTTAACAATTATTGGCACTAATTAGATTTAATTGGTTGTTACGTGCATAAAGTTAGGTGTGGGATCCACACAGACTTTTTGTACGGCCTGAAATAAGGGCACAGAAATTGGATGGTCTTGGGCATTTCAGAATGGAACAGGGGTGTGGCTTTGAGTTAAACATGTAATTACAGAATAATGGTGCTCCGTAGGCAAATGATCATGCCTACATTTGTATACAACCATAATACTTAAGCATTATTCTATAAACCGCTCCGAACTTATAGAATAAAGCTTAAGCGGGTTTTTTTCTGTGCCAATTTTTTAGATACAGATAACACTGGACAAAATTTTAGCGAAAAAATAAAACAGATATGCTGATACAAAGCTGAAAGAGGCTTAACTACCCCAAACTATTGAAAGAGTGTGGTATCAGTTTGAAAACTTTATTTCTTATGTTTATAGTGGAGAAAAAGACCTCAGTAGTCACTATGTGGCGATAGATGCACTCAATGCCCGCATTTCATTCTCCGTTGTTATCACTGGTCATAAAAAAACTCCACTTGTGTGTGTAAATATGGGCAGTCCGACTCAGCTCCGTTCCTCCTCCCCTCCCTCCCTCCCCGGCAGCCTGACTCAGCTCCATTCCTTCCCCCCCCCCCCAAGCGTTTAACCCTTTTATTGTCCATGGCAGCGACGTCAGTAAAGAAGGCACTGCAGGCTCGCCTCCAGCGTCTCCCTTCCCTCTTCACACATGTCCCGCCTTGCGGAAACAGGAAGTGCATCATCGAAGAAGGTGGGACACAGTGTGAAGAGGGAAGGGAGACGCTGGAGGCGAGCTTGCAGTGCCTTCTTCTTTACTGACGTCGCTGCCACGGACAGTAAAAAGGTTAAACGCTTGGGGGGGGGGGGGGAGGAAAGAACGAAGAGGAGGGCTGTCGGGGAGCTGAGGGAGGGCAGGGAGAATCACTGGACATGGAGGGGAGGGGAGGGCAGGGAGAATCGCTGGACATGGAGGGGAGGGCAGGGGGAAGAGAACAGATTGCTGGACATGGAGAGGAGTGGAGGGCAGGGGAGAGAAGAAATCGCTGGAGAGGAGGGGAGGGCAGGGGGAGAGAACAGATTGCTGGGCATGGAGAGAAGGGGAGGGCAGGGGGAGAGAACAGATCGCTGGGCATGGAGAGAAGGGGAGAGAAGGGGAGGGCTGGGTGAGAGAACAGATCGCTGGGCATGGAGAGAAGGGGAGGGCAGGGGGAAGAGAACAGATCGCTGGACATGGAGAGAAGGGGAGGGCAGGGAGAGAGAAGAGATTGCTGGACATGGATGGATGGAGGGGAGGGCAGGGGGAGAGAAGAGATCGCTGGACATGGATGGATGGAGAGGAGGGCAGGGGAAAGAGGAGAATTGCTAGACATGGATGGATGGATGGAGGGGAGGAAAGTCAGGAAGGAGATGCATATGGATGGAGGGGAGGGAAGGGAGGAGAAATGCTGGACATGGATGGAGTGGAGGGCAGGGAAGAGAAGAGAGGAGAAATGTTGGACAAGGATGGAGATAAGGAAAGACAAAGGAAGGAGATACATAAGGACACAGAAGGATGGTGGACATGGTGATGCATAAAACAGAAGACACTGGGACCAAAGCTAACAGAAAAACTAAATGCTCAGACTGCAAAGGTAGAAAACATTTTTTTATTCAGAATTTATTAATTGGAATATGTCAGCTTTTGGAAATGTGCATCTGTGATATTTTGCATGCAAGTTTCAATCCAATTTTTCTAGTATTGCTGCATGCTGAGTCTGACATCTTGAGGTAACTTTCCAGTGCAGTATTTTGCCTTCATATCTGTTGTGTCATGTGTTTCTCATGCGTGATCAAGATGCAGTATTTTCCAGCTCTTTTGGGTTTTTTTTTTGTTTCACTAGGTTGTGTACTGGTGTTTTAGAGCCCGTTGTAATTATAGTGCTGCCTTTCCATGCATAAGGTTGTAGCTGATTTTTTTGTCTACATTTTTATTAGTTTATAATGTCTTCAGGGTTCTTGTTTTGGGCCTAGGGACTTGTGTACTATTTTCAATGCTACATTTTTATATGCTCCATGGCTAGTAAAATGGATGTGGCTAATGTGGGGGTGTGGCTACTATAGCAGCGGAGCCATAGTGACCCCGCCCTTAAGGTTGGCACGGTATGAGTACCGGCACCTTTTTTCCTACAAAAAAAGCACTGAATCTACCCCTATATGTTTAGGAGAAGCATTCGAAGAGACATTCTGGAACAGAACCAAAACTGACACAGAGAGCAATAGTAGTCCACTCTTTCCAGACATATATGTTTAGTAGGATCACACAACTAAGTGGTCTAACTTAGTTAAGTCACCCATTTAAACTTAGGACTACATATTCAGAAGACCTACTCTGACAGACAAGTTAGCTGAATATTGCCACAAAGAAGCAGAAAAGCCATCTGTTTAAATTTATGGAGCAGCTGAATATTACTCCCTTTTACTGTAGCACAGGGGCGGAGCTACGGGTGGGCCTGGGCACCCAATTCCAGCCCAGGCCCGCCCAGCACCAGCGCCAGCTCCCATTGCCGGCCACTGCTGCTTTTCCTGATGAGCAGCAGGGCCGGCGCCCGGCGCTACAAAAAGAAGAAGCGCTCAGCTGACTGAGCTGAGCGCAAACGCGTCGCTAAGGACAAGAAAAAATGTTTTTAAAAAAATGCGGCA
This sequence comes from Microcaecilia unicolor, assembly GCF_901765095.1. Classification (NCBI taxonomy): domain Eukaryota; kingdom Metazoa; phylum Chordata; class Amphibia; order Gymnophiona; family Siphonopidae; genus Microcaecilia; species Microcaecilia unicolor. The sequence continues at coordinate 355,300,313 of NC_044031.1, read as the reverse complement.
CCGCAGGCAGCCTCGAAGCATTGGCTGCTGGCTCTGTGCAGGCTCCTCCCGTCTCTTACATCACTGCCCCTGTAGCGAAGCAGGGGCAGCGACGTAAGAGACGGAAGGAGCCTGCAGAGCCAGCAGCCAATGCTTCGAGGCTGCCTGCAGTGCCGCGGTTTTTTTTAAACATTTTTTCTCATCGGGTTAGCGACGCGTTGGCGCTCAGCTCAGTCAGCTGAGCACTTCTTCTTTTTGTAGCGCCGGCCCTGCTGCTCATCAGGAAAAGCAGCAGTAGCCGGCAATGGGAGCTGGGGCTGGTGGGCCTGAATGGGAGAGGGAAAATGGATGGCAGGATGGGGAGAAAGAGGAAAAATGGAAGGATGGGGAGAGAAAGAGGGAAAACAGATGGGAGGATGGCAGAGAAAGAGGGAAAATGGAAGGATGGGGAGAGAAAGAGGGAAAACAGATGGCAGGATGGGGAGAAAGAGGGAAAATGGAAGGATGGGGAGAGAAAGAGGGAAAATGGAAGGATGGGGAGAGAAAGAGGGAAAACAGATGGGAGGATGGCAGAGAAAGAGGGAAAATGGAAGGATGTGGAGAGAAAAAGAGGGAAAACAGATGGGAGGATGGCAGAGAAAGAGGGAAAACGGAGGATGGGGAGAGAAAGAGGGAAAACAGATGGGAGGATGGCAGAGAAAGAGGGGAGATGGATGAAAGGATGCAGAGAAAAAGGGGAGAGTGGAAGGATGTGGAGAGAGAAGGGACACTGAACAGAAAAGGGTAGAGAGATAGACACTGGTTAGAAGGAGGGAGAGAGACATTAGATGGAAGGATCAGGAGAGAGGGTAGATGGGTGGAAGGATGGGGAGAGAAAGAGGGAAGACGCTGGATGGAAGGGTAGGGAGAAAGGTGACACTGGATGGAAGGATGCAGAAAGAAAGAGGGGAGACTATTGGAAGGATGGGGAGAGAGAGGGGAGACACTGGAAGGATGGGGAGAGAAAGAGGAGAGCTGCTGCATGGAAAGGGGGAGTAGTGAAAGATTGGAGAATAAGAGGAAGGGGCATGGGGAGAACAAGGGTGAGAAAAAGATGAAAAGCCATAAGTAGATGAAGGAAATTAAAGAATGGATAGTAAGAATGAATTAAATCTGGACACAGAGAGAGGCAGAAAAATATTGAAGAAAGCAAAGAAAAAGGAGAGAAAAATGACAAATGGCCAGGAAACCCTGGCAGAAGAGTCAAGCGAAAACGAAGGAAAGCAGAATCTAGAGACTGGGAGCAACACAATGAGAAAAAGTAAATGGCCATACAACAAAGGTAAAGAAAATAATTTTATTTTTAATTTAGGATAAAGTAATATGGTGTTAATAAAGTTTCAGAGACCAATACTTCCTTCCTTAGCTCAGGCGAGGATACCGTAACAGCATTATACTGACCTGAGGCAGGAGGTTTTGGCCTCTGAAAGCTCATTAAAAAGGGTGTTAAGGCTATTAAATAAATTGTCTGAAATCTGATGCACTGAAAAGCAGCACTTTACCCTGTGTGACAAATGCATCTGAGTGTGACTACATTTTGCTGGGGGGGGGGGGGGGGGGGGGGTAGAGAGAAAATTTTGTGCCCACCCACTTTGGGTTCAGGCCCACCCAAAATTGGCAGTCTGGCTACGCCACTGCTGTAGCAACCCTGATAGCAAACATAGAGATTAATATGCAGCCATGAGGTGAATCTATAATTCATCTAGTCAAATTATACTTATATTCAGTGGCACTATGACATAGGAAAATGTGGGAGGGAGGTTCTGAAAGCCAAATTTAGGCTTTTAGGTTGAAAGCTGAAGTCCAGATCCTCCAGGGTAGCATTTTCAGAGATGCTCCCCATTCCATGTGTAGGACCCAAAAGGCAAGCAGAGCTCCGAAGTCTCAATGTGTGGTTCAGATGATGGTGCAGGGATGAGGGATTTAGATTTGTTAGGAACTGGGCCACATTCTGGGAAAGGGGGAGAATGTTCCGAAAGAATGGGCTCCACCTTAACCGGGATGGAACCAGGCTGCTGGCGCTAACTTTTAAAAAGGAGATAGAGCTGCTTTTAAACTAGAATGGGGGGGGGGGGGGGGGCAACAGTCACCCAGGAGTGCTTGGTTTGGTGTGGAGTATCCTTGAAGGATACTATTGAAACAGGACATTTAGGGAATCCCAGTAGAGGGGTTTCAACAATGCTGAAAGTAAGCCAGGTGTGCTTAATGAGAGAGCAGGACTAAGGATGCACATTATCCCCTTCAACTTCTAAGCAAAGTGTCACACATGCTTAGTTTCACTAAAACCGAACATGCACGTGGCGTGAGGGAAGCAGGGCAGGCAATGTAAGGAGAGCAGCGCTGGAGAAACGCTTCAGCTGGTGGGGGTTAGAGATTCCTGCCTGCCAAACCAGGGCCCTGGATCCATTTTGGGGGGGGGCCCAGGGCTCCGTGGTCCCCAGTAGCTACGCCACTGAGTGTTGCACATATACTGCCTATGGTGTGGTTTGAAGTTTTCCCTCTGATCCATCCCACCCACTTAGAAACAGGAAATGATGTTGGAGGAGGTGGGACGGGCCAAAGGAAAAGCTTTGGAGCAGGCCGCAAGCAGAATATGCGCAACACTGTTGCTGTTCTGGGGGCGAAGACAGTTATGCGGGCCCCAATTGAATATCGGCCAGGACCCACATTGTAAAAAAACAGTAGCATTTCCCATGTATCCCCTGTTCTACTCCCCACCCACAGCGAGGTCCATAGGTTCCCCTCTCACCCCCCCCCCCCCCAATGTTGTGCATATGCCCAACACCCTCTTCCCATCTCTAACCCCCACCTTCCGGTCAGGATAGGCCCCTCCATGAGCCTACCTGACCTCCCTTGTGGTCCAATGGGATGATGGGGGCAGGAGTGAATTCCCCTCACCGCAAGCTCTCCATTTTCAGGAAGCTGCTAGGGGCAGGAGCAAGGGGTAATTCAGAGGGGAGTTAGGAGGGGGGCTTATGTACCTTGTTGGGGGCTGGGTGGGAGGGAGGATCAAAGGGAAATAGAAACATAGAAACATGACAGGAGATAAAGGCCATATGACCCATCCAGTCTGCCCATCCTCTGTAACCCCTAACTCTTCCTTTTCCTAAGCGATCCCACATGCTTATCCCATGCCTTTTAAAATTATGGGACAGTCCTTGACTCCACAACCTCCTCCGGGAGGCCATTCTATGCCTCCACCACCATTTCTGTGAAATAGTACTTCCTTAGATTACTCCTAAGCCTATTCTCTCTTAACTCCGTCATATGCTCCCTCATTCCAGAGCTCTCCTTCAATTGAAAAAGGCTCTCTTCCTGTACATAAATGCCCTTGAGATATTTAAACATCTCTATCATGTCTCCTCTTTCTCGCCTCTCTTTCCGGGTATACATGTTGAGGTTCATAAGCCTGTCTCTATAATTTTTGCGTTCAAGACCGCTTACTAATTTTGTAGCCTCCCTCTGAACCGATTCCATCCTGTTTATGTCTTTCCGTAGGTGCAGTCTCCAGAACTGCACACAGTACTCCAAATGGGGCTCCACTGAAGACTTATACAACGGCACTATCACCTCCTTTTCCTGCTGGTCATGCCTCTCTTTATGCACCCAAGCATCCTTCTGGCTTTGACCGTAGCTTTTTCTACCTGTTTGGAAGCTTTAAGGTCATCAGACACAATCACCCCCAAGTCCCTCTCTTCCTTCGTACACTGAAGCACTTCACCCTCTATACTGTACTGTTCCTTCGGATTCTTGCGACCCAAGTGCATGACCCTGCATTTTTTGGGATTAAACCTTAGTTGCCAAATATTGGTTCATTTCTCCAGCTTCGCTAGGTCCTTCCTAGTGTCATTCACGCCCTCCAGGGTGTCCATCCTGTTGCAGAGTTCGGTATGATCCGCAAGGAGACAAACCATACCAGACAGCCCTTCTGCAACATCGCTCAGAAAGACGTTAAAAAGAGCCGGCCCCAGGACTGATCCCTGCGGTACTCCACTGAAGTCATCCTTTTGTACAAAGCAAGCTCCATTTACCACTACCCTCTGTCACCTTACATTCAACCAATTTTTAACCCAATCAGTTACTCTAGGTCCCATACCAAGAGCACTCATTTATTTATCAGTCGCCTGTGCAAAACCGTGTCAAAGGCTTTGCTGAAATCCAAGTATACCACATCAAACACCCCTCCCATGTCCAACTGTTTGGTCACGCAGTCGAAGAAGACAGTCAGATTTATCTGACACGACCTGCTACTAGTGAAGTCATGCTGCCTCAGGTCCCGCATTCCATTTAGTTCAAGAAATCTCACAATCCTCCTCTTTAGAAGCGTTTCCATTAGCTTACTCACCACCAAGGTCAGACTGACAGGTCTGTGATTCCCAACCTCCTCCTTATTTCCACCCTTGTGCAAAGGAACCACATCCGTCCTTCTCCAGTCCACTGGGACCACTCCAGTTTCTAAGGAAGCATTGAAAAGGTCAGCAGAGCCGCCAGAACTTCTCCAAGTTCCTTGAGCACCCTCGGGTGTATCCCATCTGGTCCCATCGCTCTGTCTACTTTTAGTTTGGCTAGCTCCTCACGAACACAGTCCTCCGTAAACAGGTCTTGGTCTACCATACATCCATCCCCTTTAGCCTTTGTTTTCTGCAGCCCTACCCTCTGGTCTTTCATCCATGAACACAGAGCTAAAATAATTGTTAAGCAGCTCAGCTTCATCCTTATTATCTTCCACATATTTCTCTCAGCTTTGAGCCTCACAATGCTGTTATGGCTCTTCCTCTTTTCACTTACATATCTGAAAAAGGTCTTATCCCCCAATTTTATCATATTAGCTCAGTGGGGTAGGAAGGGGGGGGGCGGTCCACCCCGGGTGCACGCCGCTGGGGGGTGTCGGCTCTGCGTTGGTGCACTGCCCTCTCTGCCCCGGAACAGGTTACTTCCTGTTCCGGGACAAAGAGAGCAGTGAACCAGCGCGGAGCCAACACACCCCAGCAACGTGCAGTCAGGGTGGATCGGCCCTCCCGCCCGTCCCTCGCCGCAGGTATGCGCTCTGGGGGGGGGGGGGGGGGAGGTATGCGCTCCGGGGGGGGGGGGGGGCGCTCCAGCGGGAGGAGGGTGCGCCGGGCTGCACCGGAGGGGGGGGTGTGCGCAGCGGCGACCCGCCCCGGGTGTCAGCTCCCCTCGCTACGGCTCTGTATTAGCTATCATTTTTCTTCCATTTGCCACTTCGCTTTCCAGATAGCTTTTCCAGCTTCTTTTTGCTTATTCAGGTATTCTCTCCTCATCTTTCTGAGTCATCTTATAACGTGTGAAGGCTAACCTTCTTTCCCTTATCTTTTAAGCTACTAAATTAGAGTATCAGAGCGGCCTTCTTTTCCTCTTACTTTTATGTAATTTTCTAACATAAAGGTTAGTTGCCTTTAATATAGCTCCTTTCAGTCTTGTCCATTGCTGTTCTAGATCCTTCAGCTGTTCCCATCCTGCTAACTGTTCCTTGAGAAATTCCCCCCATCTCTGCAAAGTTAGTTCCTTTGAAATCCAGGACCTTCAATCTTAAGTGAGCCCTCTCTGCTGTTTTAATATTGAACCACACCATATGATGATCACTAGATGTCAAATGGTCTGCCACCTTGACGTCAGAAACTCTACACTTTTTTAATGCGGGTCCCCAGCTTTGAGCTGTTCTAATTTCAGCCACTTAACTATGTGGGTGCCAGCACTAAATACTGACGGCACTCGATTAACCCCTTGCTCATCCCCAATGCTACCCCTGACCTGGCCACTTTTTTGTTGGGTGGTCTGTGGTGATATTCAGTGGCACTGTCCAGTTAAGTGCCACTGAATATCACCACTTAAGTGGTGGTAAGTGATTTAACTGGCAGGAGAGGTTCCTGCCCACTTTAATAGCTTTGAATATTGGCTAGCTTATATGTAAGATATGAAAATATGCTGCAGAGTAGGTATACTGGGGGGATAGATAAGATAAGTCACAGGTTTGGCAATTGTGCTATAATTAAATTTTTAAAAAACATGCCTTATGGTATGCTATATTTCCTTTCCACAAGTTTCTGACGAGACTCCATTTGAACCCTTAGCCTAGTTAGAAGACTACATCAACAAACAGGAATTAATAAGATGGAAGATAAAAGCAAAAAGAAGACATAATAAGAAGATAAACAGTATTTAAAATCCAAAGGTTCCCAAAGATTTACACATCTGTGCCTGACATGGCCATGCTTCACATTCAAACAGCTGCGTCAGGGGCTAAGTTACCAGCTGGTGGAAAATTACAAACTTCATTATGTCTGGTCCAACAGATTACAACGTTAAAAGCAATCCTCCTTCCTCTGAGTGCATTCTTCTCAAGACAACACACAATCCTTCCACATGCCTGGTTGGTGTCCTGGCATGTCAGGGGGACCAGTGCACTACGAATGCTGGCTCCTCCCACGACCAAATGGCTTGGATTTGGTCATTTCTGAGATGGTCGTCCTTGGTTTCTATTATTGCCGAAAATCGGAGATGACCATCTCTAAGGTCAACCTAAATTTCGCGATTTGGGCGTCCCCGACCCTATTATCAAAATGAAAGATGGGCGTCCATCTTGTTTCGATAATATAGGTTTCCCCGGCCCTGTCTGGGGATGTCCTGCGAGGACATCCTCAGGAAAACTTGGGCGTCCCTTTCAATTATGCCCCTCCACGTAGAAATACCTTATCATACCATGATAGCTCTAACCTCCAGGACTCAAAAAGCAACAACTTTATCTATGAAAAGGCAGCACTATAAATATTACACCAGGACCTAAAACACCAATACATCCTCTAGTGAGACAACAGAACAAACAGGAGTGCTACAGATCTCTGCATAGAAACTACATGCTAGCAGAATACCACACCTTGATCATACATGCAAAACACAGACAGATCCTCAGCAAATATGAAACAAGGGACTACACATTAGCAATAGAGATATGAAGGCAAAAAACTATAAACCTCAAGAAATCAGACTTGCATATACAGCAATACTACATACAGAGAAACTGAAGTGACACAATCCAATTAATAAATACAAAATAGAATACTTTATTCTACCTTTGTAGTCTGAGCATTTTATTTTTCTATTTGATTTGGTCCAAATGTCTCATGTGCTTTTCTCTGTTTTTCCTGTCTTTCCAGGGTGTCCTGTCCACTCATATTTCTTGTCTTTCATGTCCACCACCCTTCTCTTTGTGTCCTTATTTGTCCTGTCCAGTATCTCTCATCTGTGTCCCTGTTCCTATCCTCCCCACATGTTTTTCATCTGTCCTCTAAGTGTCCCTAGTCTCCCCTTATATTCAGCTGTCCCCTCTGTGCCCCTATCTCTATGCTAGTGTAACCCGGTCTCTCTTCCCCTCCTCTTCCCAGCAGGTCCAGCACATCTCCATCCCCCCCCCCCCCCATCCCAGGTCCTGCATATCTCTATCTCCCTTCCCCAATCCCAGGTTCAGCATATCTCCATTCCCCCTCCCATCCCAGGTTCAGCATATCCCCATTCCACCCCCTCCCATCCCAGGTCCTGCATATCTCCATCTACCCCACCCTAAACCTAGGTCCAGCACATCTCTCTCTCCTCCTCCCACCCTCCCAAACTGGGTCCTGCACATCATCTTCCAAGTTCCAACCCTCCCCCCTCCATCCAGCATAGCTGCCTCTCTCTCCTCCCACCCCCACCCAAGTCAGCACATCTCCAGCTTCATTCAATACCCCTCCCCCACAAATTCAGCATTTTTCCCGCACTCCCCACCCCAGGTCCTCCAAACTGTATGAAACAGCACTATATTCAGGCAGTGGCAGTTATTGGTTTTTTGAATGCTGACTGCTGCCAGTAGGGTTGCCAACTATCCAGTTCTGAACTGGTCTGGCCAGTTTTCCAATGGCACTACAAAAGCCTTTTTTTAAAAAATCATTGCCCTCTCTCTTTCTGTGCATCAGCAGCTAAGCGGCAGCTATTAAAGCATGTCTGCCTCCAGCTGGGCTGAGGCCTGTTCCTATTCTTCTCCAATGTCCCGCCTCACCTGATGGAATTTCCTGTGTCTGTGAGGGTGGGACATTGAAGAAGAACAGGAACGGGCCTGACCCTGGCTGGAGGTAGAATGCTTTAATCACTGAGAGGGCAATGATTTTGTAGTGCCGGTTTAGGGGATCTGCCAGCAGCTGGTCTGGCCATTGGAAAACCAGCTCAGAACTGGACAGTTGGCAACCCTACTGGCAGCAGTCAGCATTTAAAAAAATGATAACTGCCACCACCTAAATAGTAATATTTCAACTGTTCCCTTTTGATTATTAATAGTTTTCTGATCATATTTTATACTGCTTTAATTATGTATTCAGTTGAGGGGCTGTATTTTCTATTTCCTGATACTCTTTATGTATTGAACTGTAAAATTTGGACTCGTTGTTAGTTACTCTGAGTAGCCCAGAAAAGCAAGATACAAAAACCAAATAGAAACAGAAAAGCACTGGCACCACATCTCTGTCCCAGAGGTACAACAACAAATAAATATTGCAATCTATAAATTAATTAGCTTCCTCTTTTCTATTTATACGTTCCCCAGCTTCTCTCGGTAGCATCAGGAAACTCTACTTGGTGTGGTCAGTGAGGTTAAAAGAAGATCAGAGGCTCATCAGGACTTATCATCCTTTCGTTTCTTAACCGCTCTCTCTAGGACATCATGATCCAGATGATGGGGACTATCTCGCCCCTCAATGTGCATCTGTGCTCAGTTTGGAGGCATGGCGAAAAAATTGCCTCCTGAGGTTTTGGTCAAACAGATCATGTCAAATAAACCTTCTTTAAAGTTGTTAACAAAAAGACCGATGCAGATAACAGCAAGTGAAAAATCCCCCCCACTTGGTACAGACAGAGAACTGACTATGGTCTGACAGAAGAGAACACAACAGTTTCACTGTACTGCCTTCCCTGCTAGAAAAATGTTATATGGTCTATTTATATTGAATTCATGTTTGCACTGTTTTTCTGACTTTTTCTCTTATTATAACTTTCGAAAAGCTTTGAAGACCCTACTGTTTCAACAATATTTTAGTTGACTTTTGATTATTTTAACCTGATGTAAACTGTTTTGTATGATTTTATGCTTTGTATGATATATATTATTTTGTTGTAAACTGCTTAGACATGATAATATGTGGCAATATATCAAATGAATAAATCCAATCCAATCCAATCCAACTTTACCAAACTTTCTCCATTTTTAAATGCTGCCATAATTGCTCATCGAAAAGGGTCGGTGCCATTGTTCACCAGTAACCACCACTCGGTGCCATTGTTCACCAGTAACCACCACTTTGCCTTAGCCTGAACTATACTGTCTTATTTATTCTGTGTGCAATTTTTATTTCACAAATGCCATTTTTCTGTATCTCACATTCATTCATGCTTTTCAGTGCATACATGGTCAGTTCAAGAAAGCATGGGATGAGCACAGAGGAACTGTAAGGGAGAGGAAGGGGCAGTAGAGATCAGTAACAGCTATGAATGGGCAGTGTGGATAGGCCGTATGGCTTTTATCTGCCATTATTTTCTATGTTCCTGTGTTTCTAGTACACAGTATGCACTCATGGGACTATAAATCCAGAGGACCACAGATAGCACAAAACACAGACAGAAGAATGTCCGCAGTAAAAACATTGCTTTACCTGGGCAAATAGGTTTTTAAAAAATCATCTGCCCAACAAGGGGGGTTGTTTGTAAAGAATTGGTCATGTGTAAAGCATGTCTGACATATGGAACATGGCTCCTTATAAAACAACATCCCTGTAGACACGTGTACACATTCATATACCAACATGAACTTGAATGCTTTTACATGAACTATGTACCCAAACCCACAAATTCTATATATGGCACCCAGATTTGGCCCATACTGAGCAGTGGCGTAGGCAGACCTCGATGTGGAGAGGGTCCAGAGTCCACGGGGGAGTACATTTTGGCCCATCTCCCCGCCGCCTCCTCCTCACATAACTTGGCTGGCAGGGGTCCTCAACCCCCGCAAGCTGAAGCGTACTGAACCTGAGCTTTCTTGGGAAAATGCGGGGTAGAAATTTAATAATAAATAACTATGCAAAAAGTCAGACCTTTCCTACTGACACTTCACAATATCACTTAGGAAAATACTGAATGGAACCAGAGCTAAGAATGAACCTTTAGGCTCTCCACTGATCACCCTCTCCTTCAAATGACTTCTATTTACTGAAACCTCTGTTGCCTTTATGCAATTAGGCCCCTTTTACAAAGCGGTGATAAGCCCAACGCGGGCTTACCACTCGCTAAAAAGGAAATACCGCTGGGCTACCGCAGTAGCCCGGCGGTACTTCCCATCCCCAGTGCGCCATCATATCCGGCACTACAAAAATAATCAGGCAGTGCCGCATGCTGCCCAGTTACCACTGGATTAGCACAGGAGCCCTTACTGCCACCTCAATAGGTGGTGGTAAGGGTTTCCCCCCAAAAAACAAATGGCCACACAGCAAGTGCTTCACTTGCTACACAGCCATTTTTACCTGCTGCGGTATAAGGGGGCCTCGGCGTGTGTCAAAAACTTGTGCCAACGCCAGCACAGGCCCCCTTTTGCCACTGCTTGGTAAAAGGGGCCCTCGGTTTCTAAGCCAGTTTACCACTTTATAATCTAGCCCATGGCTGCTCATTTTAATTCTGAGCTTCCTGTGTGGAATAATGTCAAAAGCTTTACTGACTGCAGGGGGTCCTAAGCCTGCCTCAAGCTGAAGGAGGCCTAGTCTGCAGGTGGGCTTGGGGTCTCCCTCTCCAGTTCCTGCCCTGGGTCCCTGCATGTCTAACCCAAGCCAATATCCATATACCTAACTGTGTGCTCTCATGCTACCTTCATTCTACTCTATTATTAGGGTGGAGTGAGGGCACAACGATTAGGTGTATGGATAGCGGAGATATTCAGCACATATCTGTACAGGGAAGTGGTTTAAATTAGGCTTGCAGAATCTGAATAGGGCCACTATACATACAGCCACCAGTTGTGACTACATTTAGTGCCACTTCATATAGCAGGAGTAAATACATGTATTTTTAAAAAATGTTGCAGCAGGCATTAAAAAAAATGCAATCACCACCCTTGCTTTTTTTTGAAAAATGGAAAAATAGCCAGGATGGTTTCACCAGGCCCTGCTCCATATAACACAACAATGAAATCAGGGCACTCAGCACTCCTGGAGCCTGGTACTTGTGACCTGGCTAGGCCACTGTTTGGAAAACAAGATACTGGGCTAAATGGACCATTGGTCTGACCCAGTATGGTTACTCTTATGTTCTAAATGTGGTGACTGACATTGGAGCAAGCAGCATGAAAGAGGGTGAGCAAAAATCAGTAACAGGAGGTAGATGTTACAATTGATTTTCTGTGCCCTGTAAACCTGCTTAACCTGAGTTTCCACTCACGAAGAGGTCGTCACTAAAGACAGATATATTGTCAAGTGCGCATGTGTGTATGGAGTGTGGAATGAAGGTGTGTATTGATATTCATGAAAACACCCACATCTCGGTGTGGTAGGAAGGTATGGTTCAGAGTGCTATCATGGACTGGTGCTGGCACATGCCATGTGTGAAGACTCCTGCACTAAAGGTTTCCTCTCTGGGGAAGCAGAGTTAAGGAGAGTAACATGTGGTGGAATTGAACTGCTATGAAAGAGGAAGTGAAAATATTTTTTATGGTTTCCTCTTAATAGATTAGAACAAAACCAGTGCTTAGATGAATTAGAAAGGGTGGAGGACCTGAAAATTGTAAAGGAAATTTGGAACTGCCTGTGGTGACAGAGACTAGAGTGAAGGAGTAGCCTAATGGTTAGTGCAGTGGGTTGATAACCTGGGGAACTGAGTTCAGTTCCCACTATGGCTCCCTTATGATCCTAGGCAAGTCACTTAACCCTCTGCTGCCCGAGGTACAAAAACTTAGGGCATCTTTTACTAAGGCCCGCTCACGTTTTTAGTGCGCGCTAAAATTGTGGGCACGCTAAATGTTAGAGATGCCCATAGTTTAGAAGACGCCAAAAACATGAGTGCGCCTTGGATGCACTAGGCAGGGCAGGCCAGGGCATTACCATTTTGAGGAGGCACCCAAAGAGGAGGGAGGGAGTGCTAGTCCCTCCTTCATCCAACTACTACAACAAGGTAGGCAGTGGGCGGAGGGTTGGGCATTATAGCCCCGCACTGTTCCCAGCGCTATTTTTTAGAGCACTGTTTGGAACAGCATGGGGTTTCTGATCATCAGCCTGTCAGTGACTGTTGCTATGTGTTCAGAGGTTGTACTGACCTAGAAAGGGAGAAAGTTGCAACCTTGGCCTGGGTCAAACCAACAGACCAATTCACTCCTAGTGCTGCCCCATTGCATGCATGGGTCTGTAGTTCTAATTTTCTTGGGCAATATCAATGTACAGAATGGGGCAAACAAGGGGCAAAATCAGACTGTTTGGCTCATCTGGGGTAAGATGGCAAGATTTGAAAAAATATCTCATTACTGCAACATATTATAAGTAGTGTAATATTTTTTTCCTGTTGTATATGCAATTGAATGTGGTCTTTTTCTTCCAGTATAACTCAAGGGGATGCTTGGTGAGCACTTGGGTAACTGACAGTACATGCACGAATATAGCAGGGTGTGGAGTATTAATAAACTCTTCTCATATTTTCTTTACTTTCTATTCCCATAGTTCATTGCTTCTCAATCCACTCCTGGAGGCATGCCTAGCTGGTCAGATTTTTAGGATTACCACAATGAATATGCATGAAATAGATTTGCATAAAGTGGGTCCTTGATATCTGCACTTTATCTCCTGTATATTCATTGTGAAAATGCTGAAAACTTGACCAGATAACTGTGCCTCCAGGAGAGGGCTGAGAAGTACTATCTTAGTTGTACAAATAAACAGAAACAGGCCAGACAGATTTACATCTGCAGCTAACCCCCCCCCCCCCCAAAAAAAAAAAAAAATCTTGGCATTCTCAAATTTACGCACATACTTATAGAATATGGCCGAGTGTGTGTAAATCTAAGCACATGGATTTATGCCATGTTTTCATTGGTGTAAATGGAGGCACATAGTTTTAGGCACTGAGATATCAAATAAGTGTATTCCGTATACCATGCCTAAATCTAGGTGCCACTTATAGAATACACTTAGGCGGCAATGTTTACCACGTGAATTTTTTATGCGCCTTACATAGAATCTGGCTCTAAGCGTTATTCTCTAAGGGGGCGTGCATCCTTTATAGAATAGTGTTTAGCACTGATTCCTGTACCCAACTTTGGACACCAGGCTTATATCTGCTGAAACTTGGTCTAAATCCCAGCGCCCAAGTTGAACCCCTGACCTGTCCATGCTCCTCCCATGGCCACGCTCCCCTTTGGGCAATGCAGTATGGGATTTAGGCACTCTTCTAGAATAGCGCACAGCCAGATGGTGCCAATCAGGGGTGTAGCTACGGGGGGCCATGGGGGCCTGTACCCCCGCAAATTTCATCCGGGCCCCTGGTTTGGCTGGTGGGGGGTCCCCAACCCCTGCCAGCTGTAGCCTTCTTCAGCGCCGGTCTCCGGCGCAGCCGCGCTCGCTACCCTGCTCTTCTTTCTTCTTGCTCCTCCTGTGCACGCTGACGCTCCTTCTCAGTTCCAAGTAAAGGAGCGTCAGCATGCACAGGAGGAGCAAGAAGAAGAAAGAAGAGCACGCAGGCAGCGATTGCGGTTGCACTGGAGACCAGCGCTGAAGGCTTCAGCAAGCGGGGATTGGGGACCCCGCCAGCAAAGGTATTTGTGAGGTGAGGCGGGTGGGCGAGGAGACGAGGTGAGGCAGGGGGGGGGGGGGTGACGGGGTGGCACTCAAAATGTGCCCCCAACCTCGGGCTCTGGCCCCCTCCCACCGTAAGGTCTGGCTATGCCCCTGGTGCCAATTAATAATTGGTTGTTAGCATCCAATTATTGCTCGTTAATGGCTCATATTTGCAAGGTGGTGTACACATGAGCGGGGAATGGGTGGGACCTAGGCAGAGCTCTCACTTAGTACTCATAACTTACAGAATACGGTAAGTTACATGCTTCCCTGCCACACTTATAGGCCAGTGCTCAGAAGTAAATGCAGGTGCTAGAGGCTATTAGCGCTGGACTAGTGCCCGCATTTATGAGCGCACTATGCTCAGAGGTCCTCACCATGGGAAACAATGAGTGCAGGAAAGAACAATGTAAATGACATGCAAATGTAGGCAGAAATATGTATTTGAGATCATCTCATATTCCTGTCTGATGGTCAGAAAACAGCACCTCAGAAAGACGCTCTTACCGCTGTAAACCCTGGGGTACTCAACTGGCATTGAATCACGACATGTTTCTGGAATCTGGGACAAAAACAGACCAGTCCCGCTGTGGTGAAATGAAGAGGCTTGCTAGCAGTTTCTTACAGACAGTCCCTGCACCTGCTGCAGGCTTCTCCCACCAGTCAAGCCAACTAGTCAGCAACCAGCCCCCACATTCTGCAGCAGTCTAGTCTGAAAGCCAGCAGTGAGTGCTTCCTCTTCATAAGAATTTTGTTTTACTCATACAAGGGTCAACCACCGGGAGCCAACCGGCATCTCTTCCTCCTCCTTCCCTCCTCCTCCCTCTGACGTTCTGGGTATGCGCGCAAGAGCTGTGCTTAATGCACAACTCTTGAGCACATGTGCCTGGCACCATCCTCTCCTTAACTTTAAAACAACTCTCTAATGCTGAGCGCTAACAGCGTGCCTATATTAGCATCTCGCAGTCTAAGCAATAAGTTCAAGATCTGCAAGCCCTGATGTTAGGCAGACTTAGACATTGATGCAATCACGGAGACATGGCTCAATGATTCCCATGAATGGGATGCAAATGTACCAGGCTATAATGGTCGTAAAGGTGGAGAGTAGTTCTGTATGTGAGAAATGATATCGCAGCGACTGAAATGACAGGGGCCTGGGGAAAGGAAGAAGTGATATGGATCACCTTAAAAAGAGATGATATAACCTTTGTCCACATGGGTGTTGTCTACAGACCTCCGACACAATTGGAGGAACTAGATAAAGATCTGATTACAGATATCCAAAAGTTGGGAAAGAAAAGAGAGGTGCTGTTGCTGGGAGATTTCAATCTGCAGGATGTAGATTGGAAAGTTCTATCTACAGAATCGGAAAGAAGTAGAGAGATCGAGGAAGCTTTTCAAAGTGCTCTGCTCTGACAAATGGTGACGGAACCCACAAGGGAGGAAGCGACACTGGATCTGGTGCTCACAAATGAGGATAGTGTGTCAAATGTCCAAGTGGGTGCCCACCTGGGCATCAGTGACCATCAAACAGTTTGGTTTGATATAACAGCTGAAGTGGAGGGCAGCCACTCAAAACTCAAAGTCCTGGATTTCAAGCATTCTGACTTTAGTAAAATGGGGGAATACTTGAGGAAGAAACTGATGGGCTGGAAGGACATACGAGAAGTGGAAGGGCAGTGGTCCAGGCTGAAAGAAGCTATAAATATGGCCACAAACCTTTATGTAAGAAGAGTAAATAAAAGCAAGAGAAAAAGGAAACCGATATGGCTCTCCAAGCAAGTGGCTAAGAAAATAAAGGTTAAAGAGTTGGCATTCATGAAATACAGAAAAGCTCAAGAAGAGGAACACAGAGAGGAATATCGGATGAAACTGAGTCGAGAGAGATATGTCTGGTGAAAGCGCAAGCGGAAGAACAAATGGCTAGAAATGTAAGGAGTGGTGACAAAAATTTCTTCAGGTATATTAGTGAAAGGAGGAAGACTAAAAATGGAATTGTGAGACTGAAAGATGCTACGAACCACTATGTGGATAATGATGAAGAAAAAGCAAATCTGCTAAACAAATACTTTTGTTCTGTTTCACTGAAGAAAATCCTGGAGAAGGACCACGATTGACTGGCAATAGTACATATGAGAGTGGAGTGGCTATAGCACCGTTCACAGAAGAGAGTGTGTATGAACAACTTGAAAATCTAAAGGTGGACAAACCCATGGGACTGGACGGGATCCACCCCAGGATATTGAGGGAGCTCAGAGAGGTTCTGGCAGGTCCTCTTAAAGATTTGTTTAATAAATCCTTGGAGACGAGAGAGGTTCCATGGGATTGGAGAAGAGCAGATGTGGTCCCTCTTCACAAAAGTGGTGATGGGGAAGAAGCTGGAAACTACAGGCCAGTAAGCCTCACTTCGGTTACTGGAAAAGTAATGGAAGCGATGCTGAAGGAAAGGATAGTGAATTTCCTGGAATCCAATAAGTTGCAAGATCCGAGACAACATGGTTTTACCAAAGGTAAATCGTGCCAAACGAATCTCATTGAATTCTTTGACTGAGTGACCACAGAATTGAATCAAGGATGTGCTATAGATGTAATCTACTTAGATTTCAGCAAAGCTTTTGACACGGTTCCCCACAGGAGGCTCTTGAATAAACTTGACAGGCTGAAGATAGGACCCAATGTGGTGAACTGGATTAGGAACTGATTGACAGACAGATGCCAAAGGGTGGTGGTTAATGGAATTCACTTGGATGAGGGAAAGGTGAGTAGTGGAGTGCCTCAGGGATCGGTGCTGGGACCGATTCTGTTCAATATATTTGTGAATGACATTGCCGAAGGGTTAGAAGGTAAAGTTTGCCTTTTTGTGGATGATACTAAGATTTGTAACAGAGTGGACACCCTGGAGGGAGTGGAAAACATGAAAAAGGATCTGCAGAAGCTAGAAGAATGGTCTAATGTTTGGCAATTAAAATTCAATGCAAAGAAATGCAAAGTGATGCACTTAGGGAGTAGAAATCCACGGGAGACGTATGTGTTAGGCGGTGAGAGTCTGATATGTACAGACAGGGAGAGGGATCTGAAGGTGATGAAACAGTGTGACAAGGCAGTGGCCATAGCCAGAAGGTTGCTAGGCTGTACAGAGAGAAGTGTGACCAGCAGGAGAAAGGATGTGTTAATGCCCCTGTACAAGTCGTTGGTGAGGCCCCACTTGGAGTACTGTGCTCAGTTTTGGAGGCCGTATCTGGCTAAGGATGTAAAAAGAATTGAAGCGGTGCAAAGAAAAGCTATAAAAATGGTATGGGATTTGCGTTACAAGACGTATGAGGAGAGACTTGCTGACCTGAACACAAAGGCATTAATCCGCAAACAAACCTTTTCCGGAGACAGGAAGGCGGTAAGAACTAGAGGACATGAAATGAGGTTGAAGGGGGCAGACTCAAGAAAAATGTCAGGAAGTATTTTTTCACGGAGATAGTGGTGGATACTTGGAATACCCTCCCGTGGGAGGTGGTGGAGATGAAAACGGTAACGGAATTCAAAAATGCGTGGGATGAACATAAAGGAATCCTGTTCAGAAGGAATGGATCCTCAGAAGTTTTGCAGAGATTGGGTGGAGAAACCGATGGTTGGGAGGCGGGGCTAGTGCTGGGCAGACTTCTGCGGTCTGTGCCCTGGGGGTGGCGGATACAGGTCAAGGTCAGGTATACATATAAAGTAGCACATATGAGTTTGTCTTGTTGGGTGGACTGGATGGACTGTGTGGGTCTTTCTCTGCTGTCATCTACTATGTTACTATCTCATTAGTGTTGATCATTAGGGAGTTGTTCGGCCACACTGTCGCGACACTGTACTGAACAGTGCCGGAGTTTTCAGCATCAGGCCCTTAGTCTATTGCACTTACATCAGCTCTATGGCTGACATAAGTGCAGGCACCTAGAAGTTAGGCTCGTTGATACCAAGTTATGCTAGTATTCTATAACGGAAAACTGTGTGCTCAGGTTCTGTTATAGAATTAGACTGCTACCGCAAATCCTCAGGACTTCTAATTGGAAGCAACCCAGTGATAGAATTGCCCCCTTTACAGTAAAATGTTAAGGGACTTCTGAATGCAACAGAATGTAATGCTTATGATGCATCTCAACATATGCCATGATATGAAGAGAGGGTAACACCACTGTGCCTATTTGTTATTGGTTTATCCCTGCCCTGATTCTCTGCCACTTAAATCTCCCACCCCCAAGCAGCACGTCCATGTACCCTCACTGACCCAGGACTTGAGGAGAAGCATCCTAAGAGACTGCGACCTGCTCTTGCCCCTCATATATTAAAAGGGCTAATGTGCAGCTATTCCTACTTTGGACCTTGAGCATATCACCTGCAAAATGCACTCATGCCCCACTGGCTCTACTGTGCAGAACTTCAGCCTCCTGCACTGCAGCACAGAATAGTGTGACTAAGCAATAGAGTGGTCCAGTGGCTTATTAAAAGAAAAAATACAGAAGGGAGAGAAAAGAACTAAAAGTGCACATAAAAACTACTAAAGTAAATTGAAGGTATTGGGTTTTTCAGTACTTATCACTTTGGCCAGAAAGCTGTCCCTCAAGCATGGGTCTGCTGGAACTCTCAGGGTGAGAGATATGGGACCACACAATACATGTTCTTTAGAGCTGGCCATGCCATTAGTCTTATTTCTTTGAGCTCTTACCTGAGTAAAGACTGCCTGGTAGGCCCATGCTTTGTAAGTAGTTGTGACACCGCTCCTTATGTTCTTCCAAAGAGCTGCGCTGTTTGTAGCTTCGGCCACAATATCCACACTTGTGAGGTTTCCCAACTGCAGAAAGCAGAATTGAACATACGTTAATTATGTCACACCCGTGCATAATGAGGCATGCATGCACCACTAAGCTGTTCAGCTGCTCATTCTATTCAGTTGCATGAAATGCCACCAACAGGCCTATAAGGTGCTAGAAGAAATGAATGTCACCCTGTGCAATTGACCTGTTCTTTTATCAGTGACATGGGTTTACAGGTTCAGCTGTGTCTGGTTTCAAGTGCAGCAGTGTTTTTAATGCAAACAAATCCCTTATAATGAAACACGGGGCCGTATAGGTTCTTTCAGGAGTTGAATTTGTTGGATGGTAAGATAACCCTGCCTCACAATGATGTCAAGCTCAGGTAGAAACGTTTGATCTTCAAAACCCATTTTGCTATGAATTCAGAATATATCAGGGAGATAAGCTGACTACAAAATCTTGGGCATAGAGACAACCTGAATGTCTTATTCTTGCAAAATGACTTGAAGGCCATGCTTTTTAAAAACTATGTAAGATCCAGTGCATGCAGTTCATCAATCGATTTGAAAAATACATTCTCCTGACAGATTTCTAACTTGTAAGACCTTTATATTAAAGATATTTCACAATACGTCCTAAGTCATAAATGTACCTCACAGACTGAATGTACCATAGGCAGCTGGTGACTCACTAGTTTGAGGAGACTGAAGCTGGAGGGAAGCAGGGGAGAGGAACAGGGCACAGCAGCACTGACTTTCTCTCTTCCAAGGAACTGCTTTCTACTTTAATTTCTATAATAAAATAGTTTCCAACCTTTAATGTCTCTAGTTTGATTTTCTGGCTCACTTTTTTACATTCTCTGTCCTCATCTCTTTTCCTTATTTCGTTTCTCTCTCTCTCTGGTGTTTTCTATTCTTTTTATTTTCTCTGTCAGCTGTCTTCCTTCTTTATCTCATTTCTTCAGATGCTTAATACTTTCTATTCCTTCATTTTCAGTTCCCTTTTTCTCCTTGTTTTCTTCTTTCTACTTATACTTTACTGCCTCTTCCTGTTCATCCTATTTGCTCACCTTTTGCTATTCCTCTTACTTATTCTCCTGCATTATTATCTTCCCTTCAATGCTCTCCATCTCCATCTCTTCCACCTCACTTTTTTCTCTTCTTCCTCTCACTCCTTGCTTCCATCCTGCACCTTTGCCTTTCTCTCCCTTTTCCTCTTATCCTTTTTCCATTTTGCTCTCACTGAGGCCCAGATGCACTAAACTTTAATGACCCTTTAACAACCCTTTAACGAAGAATTTTTGAACCGTGGCATGCATTAAAGGCCATTTTCCGACCACGGTAGAAGAAAACAAAAACGGAATGCAGATGAGCAAATTGTGTAGAAACCCCATTGAAACGAGATGCATCAAAGTTTTCCGCCTACCCTAACACAGAAAAACTGCCGGAAAGCTAATGACAGGTCTGTTCTTGTCGTTAGGGCTATCCGACTAAAAACTTTAATGTAAAAAAAAAACAAAAAACAAGGGGGGCGAAAACGCGCGTCAGGGGCGTCTTTTATTGATGCCCAAGGTCGCTGCTGCTCCCCGCTCCCCCTGCATCACTATAAAAGTTAAAAAGAAAAAAAAAAGGTTTGGGAGGGGGCAAAGGCGTTCGTCAGGAGCATCCTTTATGGATGGTCTTCCCCCCCCCCCCGGCCCATGGTCGCCGCTGCTGCTCCCCGCTTCCTCCCCCAGCTGCTCTGCGCATGCCACAAACGTCAAAAAACAAAACAAAACAAAACACAAACACGTGGATCGGGAGGGGGCAAAGGCGCTCGTCAGGAGCGTCCTGTATGGATGGCCTTGCCCCCCCCCCCCCCGCTTCCTCCCCCAGCATTAAATAAAAACACAAAACAAAACTCAAAGCTTTAGGAGCCTGGCCCCCCTCCCTTCCTGTCTCTAAACTCTTCTCCACACAGCTCTGCCTCCCTCCGCCCCCTTGCCCCGCCCCTGCATTACCGGCCCGTGCAGCGCCTCTCACCTCTGTATGAAGGCGCTGCACGGGCAAGAAGACCATCAGATTGCTGCAGTCTTCAGGACGTCTCTCTCCTTCTCTGACCTGGCCCCGCTCCCGTCTGACGTAAGAAACCTACGTCAGACGGGGGCAGGCCCAGGTCAGGGAAGACGAAGGAGAGAGACGTCCTGAAGACTGCAGCGATCTGATGGTCTTCTTGCCCGTGTAGCGCCTTCATACAGAGGTGAGAGGCGCTGCACAGGCCCGGTAATGTGGGGGGGGGGGGGGGGGCGGTGGAGGGGTGGAGCGGCGGCGACGACCTCAGGGGGGGTGGCGGGGGTGGGGCACGGGGGTGGAGGGAGGCGGAGCTGTGTGGAGAAAGAGTTTAGAGACAGGAAGGGAGGGGGGCCAGGGCTCCTAAAAGTTGTGAGTTTTGTTTTGTGTTTTTATTTAATGCTGGGGGAGGAAGCGGGGAGCAGCAGCGGCGACCACGGGCGGGGGGGGGGGGGCAAGGCCATCCATACAGGACGCTCCTGACGAGCGCCTTTGCCCCCTCCCGATCCACGTGTTTGTGTTTTGTTTTGTTTGTTTTTTGACGTTTGTGGCATGCGCAGAGCAGCCAGCATAACGCTTGGCTGCTCTGCGCATGCTTTAGGGGCCGATTACTGACGGGGATTCCACCAGATTGATGCATTGTACTTTACAATACCGCATCGAACATGTGCGACTTGTTTTTTTGCTGCATTGTTCGTTTTTTAAAATTCGGTAACAGCTTTTACGTTTTTGCTTTTTTCACGTTTGGTTGATGCATCTGGGCCTCAGTCCCCTTGCTCACCCCTTTCTTCCTGTTGTTCCTATCCCCTCTCCCAAAACAAAAGAAAGGTGCCAAACTGCAAAAAGACAAAGTCTGTTATACCTAATCTTGTTAAATCAATGTGTGGTAATGGAGCTAAAAAGACCCTACATAGGGAAAAAGTGCACTCCAATGGTTATGAGTTAGAGACCTATGAGAGAAGATTTTCCCAAGATTTCTGCTTTCTATAGACCATGACCAGTGCAAGAGTACTAACCTACTTATAATCGAAAGAGAAAAATGCCTATATTGCGAACCAAATCGGGAGATGGGCGTCTTTCTCCCGTGGGCACCCAAATCGGTATAATCGAAAGCCGATTTTGGGTGTTTCCAACTGCAATCCGTCGCGGAAGCGGGTAAAGTTGACAGGGGCGTGTCGGAGGCGTGGTGAAGGCGGAACTGGGCGTGGTTATCGGCCGAGGAGAGATGGGGGTCTTTAGCTGATAATCGAAAAAAAAAAGGCATTTTTACCGCGATTTTGGGTCACCTTTTGTGGACCCTTTTTTTCACGAACAAGTCCCAAAAAAGTGCCCCAACTGACCAGATGACCACTGGAGGGAATCGGGGATCACCTCCACGGACTCCCCCAGTGGTCACTAACCCCCTCCCACCAAAAAAAAAACCACTTTAAAAACTTTTTTTGCCAGCCTGTATGCCAGCCTCAAATGTCGTACCCACCTCCATGACAGCAGAATGTGTTCTATCCTGTGACAGCCTTTCCCTGGTTCTGATGTGGCTCTCGGGTGAGTGTGACACCTTTACTGTTATGTGGGTGTAGGGTATTGGGCTCCGTGATTCCAGTAGCTTGTGTTAAATGCTCACGATGTTGGTAGTTGGTAGGCTCTACTCCCATGGTGCTTTTCCCCCATGGTGCTTTTCCCCCTGCTTACTGGGTCAGAGTGTGCCCTGTTTTGTTTCCGGTAGTCCATGAGGTAGTGGCCATTTTTGTAAGCCAGTTTTAGATCCCTTTCACGTGTTAGCCACGTTACAGAACTTAGTTCTTCCCTTGAATATGGCTGAAAGAGGGCATTGTACAGCATTCTGCCAGCTCTGACCTACTGCTAATCTCAGTACCAGGGAGACTTGTTGCCAGTGGGGCACAACCTCTGATCTGCAGTTAACTGTGAGTAAGCATGCTTATTCCAATAAAGGACGTTTTCGGAGAGATTAGTCTTCAGGTGTCAACTGGTGTGCCAATGTTATATAGCAGCAACAAGTCCTAGAGGCCTGCGTGTATGCAGGTCCCTGGAGCACTTTTAGTGGGTACCGCAATGCACTTCAGCCAGGTGGACCCAGGCCCATCCCCCCCTACCTGTAACACTTGTGCTGGTAAATGGGAGGTCTCCAAAACCCACTGTACCCACATGTAGGTGCCCCCTTCACCCCTAAGAGCTATGGTAGTGTTGTACATTTGTGGGTAGTGGGTTTTGGGGGAGGTGGGGTTGGGTGCTCAGCACCCGTGGTAAGGGAGCTATGCATGTGGGAGCGTTGTCTGAAGTCCACCGCACTGACCTCTAGGGTGCCCAGTTGGTGTCCTGGCATGTCAGGGGGGGCGAGTGTACTACGAATCGTGGCCCCTCCCATGACCAAATGGCTCGGATTAGGATGTTTTTGCGCTGGGCGTTTTTAGTTTCCATTATCGCTAAAAAAAACAAACGCCCAGCTGAAAAACGTCCATTTTTTCGAAAATACGGTCTGTCCCGCCTCTTCACGTACCCGTTTTCGGACATAGACGCCCATGGAGATAGGCATTCGCGTTCAATTATGCCCCTCCACGTGCCCTAGATAAGCCTTCAGCTTTATGCCCACTCATGCTTTTAAATAATAAACTTTGCTTTTTATGTATGCCTATGTCCACACTCCTAGAAATTACAATATGTGTTGCTGGCTCTTTGAATGTGCCTAGCTGCCAGGATCTGTGTTCTACTTTGGCTACTGCTGCTCTTTGTGCCTCAGAAGCCGCAACTGCCTGGTCTTGCCTAATGCCATTGAATGTTGTGAACTTCATCATCTTCTGCCTTGGACTAGCCAGTTGGGTAACAATGAGGACAATTTTCAAAAGCTATTTACCCAAGGAAATGCCAATTTACAAGGATATAGTAAACTTGCTCAACCTTAGCCCAGCTAAAAGCATGCCCAGGGTTCCACAGCACACATACTTGTAGCCAGGTTAAGGGTAGCATTCTCTTAGTGGGGGTTGTGCACGGTTTGGATGGGATTACAAAACAGCATTAATATACTGTACTTTAAATTTAGTCCACACGAAAACCAATTCAATTCTTGTATACTGCTAATATCCCCTTTCCAGGGTTCAGTGTGGTTTACATTCTAGGTGAGACAAAAGCAGATAGTGTTAGTGTGAGGTATGAGAAACATTAGAGACCATTGGTGTAACGAAGCCCACCCTTACCAATTTTGTGCCCTGTTTTTCAGTTGATCTCTTGGACTCAGAAACATCAACTTCTCCAATTCATCATTTTCTCTGGTTTACCCTACTCCTTTCCTGTCTGCTTATTTTTGTGGGGAACCAATTCTTCTCCAGTTATCCACAGCAGGAATCCACAGAAGGCTGTAACTCATGAGCCCATTATCAAAAAAAGATGAGGCTGCAGGGTTCAGCTACTTATCTCTCTCCACTGTCAGCAATGCACAGGAAACCAAAACAACCTAATGCACCAATATGCTAAGGAGCAGGAGGAAGAGTGCTGCCTCTGTAGATGCACTTTGGGATCAGCTCATGAGGATTAGACTGAACAGGCTGTAATGGTCACAGCTGACCATGTTAGCTAAGCACCAAGCAAGGATCACTTTATGCGAATTCTGGTGCATTCCCATACACAGAGAAACCATTCTTTTGTAATAGATATGAGCCGTGAGAATGAAATGTGTTCCTTCATGAAGTAAACCTACTTTGAAGGAGTTCACAGTTCCAGTAGATATTGTTGTTCTTTTAGGACAAATCTTTTTTTTCCTATCAGCAATATTTGTTAAAAAGAGTGCTTATTCTACAAACTTCAAGAGAAGGAAAACAGAAGCAAGTTCACAGTCTCATGCTGGAATGTCTATGAGAGAGTGTGGGGTGTGTGTGAGGGTTTTGAGAACAGAAAAGCCTGGCTAGTTCCAAGCCATCTGTCAAAGGGATATTCAGCCTTTGTCACTTTGTGAGCCACACCAGCAGTGATTGTTTCTGAACCTTAACTTGTACACATGGGTTCCATTTAATCCTGTAAAACTACAAATTCTGTGGGGCACAACAGTCCTTGGAGGGTCAGATGTGGCAACTGAGGGACCCAAACAATACATTTAGAGATTAAAATTATTTTTAAAATTAAGTGATTGGTGCTCAAAACTGTGTAGCCTAGCCAACGTGGACAAGCTAGCACATTACAATCATGCTCCTCCAGTGGACATTTCATAGTACTGCATTTCAGTTCTCATAAGAAAATTATTTACTTACCTTTTTAAATAGTTCAGGGTTGCTACTGGAGATGAAAATTCAATTCCACTGTCGACTGACAAGCCACTGTGATTGAAGGGCCCTTTTACAAAGCTGCGGTAAGCCACCCATTGAGTTGGCGGTAAGGGGCTCCCACGCTAACCTGGTGGTAACCCCCTGTGGAAATATTTCTCAAATATTTCCGCTAGCACTGTTTCAGCAACATTACAAATCTTGACATGGTACCATGTTCACTATGATGTGTCATCAGGAGATTCTGGAAAAATAATAAACGAACTAATAAACCAAGCTCCAACATAATGGCATCATGATTTTCTGAGTCAAAAATAATATCAAACAAACTTCACCATACAGATTTCCAACTTCAAAAGCTAATCAAGAAATGTATTAAATTAAATATTGACTCTCCCAAATTTCTTCTTCTAGTACACGCAAATTTAGGAAAATTAAAAAAAACAGGTAATAACTATAAAATATTGGCCAATGTTTGCGTATTCTCCAACTAATTCATTTTTTTCTGGACTGATATATTGATTAACCTGGAAGTTAGGACTGAAGTAATATAAGTGCATGTGTCATCATTTTTTAGTAGGATTGAGTAGAGCGCTGACCTCTTGGGCAGCCTCCCTTAGTGCTTCCGTTCAGAAGTTAGAAATCTATATATAAAAAGAATAAAAGAAAATCATGATGTCATTATATTGGAGCTTGGTTTATTATTCTTCCAGAATTACCTGATAACGCATCATAGTAAAACATGGCACCATGTTGAGATTCTTAATGCCTTTGAAACTAATTATTGGAAGTTTTGGATTTATAAGGAACAATTAGCATTATTTATTTTGTATTCACTTAATCACAGTGGTTCTTCAGTTGACAGTGGAATTGGATTTTCATCTCCAGTAACAACATTGGACTATTTAAAAAGATATGTAAATAAAGGCACTAAGGGCGAGCTAGCATTTTTAGCGCGCGCTAAAGTCACCCAAAGGAACATATGGGCGACTCTACCATTTAGAGCACATTAAAAACGCTAGCGCACCTTAGTAAAAAGGGCCCTAATTTTCTTATAAGAACTGAAATGCAGTACTATGAAATGTCCACGGGAGGTGCAATGATTGTAATATGCTAGCTTGTCCACTGTTGGCTAGGCTACACAGTTCTGAGCACCAATCACTTAATACTTTAAAAAAATAATTTTAGTCTCTCAGTATGTTGTTTAGTTCTAGAAACATAAAAGACTTTTAAAACTAGATATTCCACCCCCCCCCCCAAAAAAAAAGTTGTGATACAACAAACTGAGGGACCCAAGCCACAAGTTAAGTATCTGTTATAAATTACTGCACCAGTGCGTCCAGGACTAGGCATACCTAGGTAGCCAGACATATGTGAGGCTAGCAGCACTGTGGTGAAACCTACCAGAGTGAGTTCTCAGGTGACCTGTGAGTGCGTCCCTACGCCGGCACGCATAGCTGCATAGGTGACACTTGAAGGGCTTCTCACCAGAGTGCAGCTTTATATGGCGAAGGAGGTTGCCTTTCTGAGTAAAGGAGGCCCCGCACTGATTGCACTGGAAAGGGCGTTCCCCTGCAAGGAAAAAGGGGCAGAGGAAAGAATATGTGAGGACAGAGTCTGACACAAATAAGCAAGAGGAAGACTTCAGAAAGAAATTTGTTTTCCCACTTGTGCTCGCTGGCTTCCACCGGCTGCAGGTCTGATATAACATGAGGCTTTCAGACTAAACCTGCCAGTTTCTTAACGCTTCACCGGCTGGGTCAATTTGATCTGAAAATCTAATTTTTTTTTCTTCTAAATCAGAATGGCACATCACAATGCAAATTCAAACTCATTTAAATAAAGTGACTGCAACATTTTGTGTTGAAGAGCTACTCTTCCTGATCAGCAGTTCTGGAATAAACCAATATCCAATTCTGCATCTTGTGGCATTTGATGTTTTTTTCTTAATGTGGATTTTTTTTTCAAAGGGTCTTTAAAATATGCCACTGAAGCAGCAAAATCAAAAAGGAAGCTCATTAAAAATGCATTTCAGGATCACAAGTTCATTTCAGCGTTACATTCTTATATTTAAATGAAAAGCACTTCATTATAACAGTTATAATAACTTCTTTTCATTTACATTTTCCCATGTATTTTTCCTTTCAGTTTCTTCTCCATTACTTGCCTGTCCCTAACCAGCCAAATCAAGGAAGAGACAGAAAAAGAGAGAATAAAATGAGACGCCAAGGTGCTGCAAGGGAAAGTCTCAGCCTTCCATACAGAATCCTGCAGCTCACAGATGGACTGTATTAATACAGAACTTGCCCGTCTCTCCACTATCTCTTTTACGTCAACAACAACAACAAATTCCTCATTCTTTGTCTAAATAGGTATATTTTATCTAAACAACAAGACAGATTTCAGATAAAGAGAATAAAAGTAGTTTAGGGTTTTTTGTATGGGGAGGAGGAGGAGGAGGATGAGGGGGATGGCTGTCCTATTTTCGTTTGAGGCAATACCATCTTTTAGGGACATTTTTACTAAATTGCATTAAATGCTAATGCACACCTTTTACAAAGGTGCACTAGCATTTTTAGCACTCGCTGAAATTTAGAATGCGCTAACCATGTAGACACCCATAATATTCCTATGGGCATCTACACGGTTAGAATGTGATAAAAATGCTAGCACACCTTTGTAAAAGGGACCCTAAATGGGGGGGGGGGGGGGGGGGGGGAAGGCCTACAAGAAAAAATGTTGTAGGGGAACATTTTGTAGTAATTTGCCTATCAGCACGCATTATTTCATTTTTTTATTCTCATTTCTTTGAGAGGAGGCATGTCAAGGGCAGGGAACCATTATCCAGTTTGTGTGTTCGCATTAGAGCACGTTAACTAGATAACGCAGATTTAACATGGGGCACTTACCACCTCTTAAATAGGAGGCAGTAAGGTTTCCCTCATTTTTACCGCTACCACACGCTAATGTTCGCATTACCACACAAGAGGAAAAAATTATTTTAAAAGTCTGTAATTATGCCACACAAGCCTTAGTACTTAGGAAAGTCCCGCGTTAAAATGCACTAAGGCCAAATTCTAGTGCGGTTTAGTAAACGGGTCCTTTAGTTTAGAAAGAAATAGGAAAATCCTAAACTCTGCACAGATTCTAATTTAGAGGCCCTTTTACTATGCTGCAGTAAGCATCAACGAGTGCTTACTGCAGCTTAAAAATCACTACTGTGGCCAACACTCAGGCATCCTGTGGTAGTTTTGGCATCTGTGCGCACTTCTCACACACTAAAAAATACTTTTTATTTTGTAGCACTGGGGGTATGCTTAGGGGCAGAGTGTAGGCGTGTCCAGCGATTATCGGTTAGCGCAGCTGAATCACCCCATGCTGATTAGTGTATGGTTAATATGGGAGCCCTTGCCACCTAAAAAATAGTGTCGGTAAAGGCTCCCGCGCTAATGGCCACATGCTAATTGGGAAATTAGTATGTAGCCATTAATGGGGGAAATACGAAATGCGGCTATTTTACAGCCACGCTAAAAGTGGCCTCAGCATGCGGGAAACCCACAGTCTGACTAGTAAATAAAGAACTGAAATCCATTATCTTTTTTCCTCATCATATTATTATTACTGCTGCACTCACAAAGAATCCTCTTCTACAAATATTCAGTTTAATTTCTTCTACATTCCAAGCTTCACTCTAGGGAGATAAATCTTGCTCCGAGGAAGGTACCTCCAACCCCAAGGGTGTTGTTAGGAAAATAATATGATGATGATTTCTCTTTATTACATGGACATCAAGTGTAGTGCTTACAAAACAGATTAGAATATTGCTAATTTCAAGCATTAAATCATTAACCTAATAACATACTGAATGCCTAGTTACAATACATGTGAGTCCCACTTACAACAGAACCCTATCTGAAACTGAAGATCACGTCTAAAGCCAAATACTGATTTTGATAATTGCATTAAAAACCCATTCGATTGTAAAATGAACTCTTGCTTTTTTAGTTACTCCATCCAATTGCATGTTTTCTTCTTAAATAATGCAGTAGAAAAGCACTGCTTTCTGGCTGCAGATAAATAATTTCATATGTATAGGGAATGTGCTCCATGTATATAGGAACTGCTTTCCAATTGTACATATTGGTTAGGGAACAAGAAGATGCATTACCTGCATGCAGTAGGAGCTTGGTGGATTTGTGTTGTCTGGGTACTGAAAAGCTATGTGCGATCTATGTATATGTAAATGGGTATCTGATTATGAATATGTGAATATTTGTGTTGTATTTGTATGTTTATATATCTGTATGTGTAGCTATTATTTAATCTGAATAGAATGGGTTTGCAGTATGGTTTGGCTTTCTTCTAAATTTCAGCTAGGTAGGGAATATCCACGGTACTGTTAACACATTTTGATTCTGCAATACATTTCATCTAGGACTATATTTTCAAACAATTTAACATGCTCAAAGTGGCTATTACACACCCTAATTGTTGAAATGGAGCAGAGGAAGTATTGCTAGGGACAGCTTACGTTAAAAAAATTACTTTTAACTCATAGCTGGTGTGGGTAGCATGTAATATATTGCATTCATGTACAATGCACCTACAAGTAGATACACAGGAGAAATCTGAAGTCAGACTAAAATCAGGTAAATTTCTGTTTGGTTCAAGACTGACAGA
Organism: Microcaecilia unicolor; assembly: GCF_901765095.1. Taxonomy (NCBI): domain Eukaryota; kingdom Metazoa; phylum Chordata; class Amphibia; order Gymnophiona; family Siphonopidae; genus Microcaecilia; species Microcaecilia unicolor. The sequence goes on along the minus strand of NC_044031.1, from coordinate 355,270,662 downwards.
ATTTTCAGATTTTCAACGGATTCATTTTGGAAAACTTTCAATGAATCTGGACAAAATTCAGCTAGATTCAAAGCAGTCAGCTTCACCAAGCCCCCAATTCTCCTGATCAGCTTCCCCAACCCCCAATCACATCACTCAGATAAGCCCCTCCCTGAGTCAAAGCCTCCTCCCCAACAACCTGTAAAGGAAACCCTTCCCATACCCCTCGGACTTCCCTCCCAGGCCTGCCATCACATCTGGGACTTACCCGGAAGTGATCATTGATGGAGTAGTTATTCCAGGACAGGAGCAATCCCCCTCTGTTTTTGTGCTCCTTCTGGATCCTGGAATTCATAACTGCCATGACCCCTAGGCAGCTAACACAAGATCTCTACCACACTGGCTGCTTTGTAATGCAGTACACATTAGAGTGGGTCCAGTTAATATGTACTACTCCGTAAAACCTGCGTTAGCTGCTTAATGCAGCTTCATAAAAAGATCTCTAAAGGTTATGCTTATAAAGTTAGGCATGCACTCATTTGCCTAGATATATCAGCCTAACATTTGCAATTTGCTTCTCGCTGGTCTCCCGCTCAGCCATCTATCTCCTCTTCAATCTGTCCAAAGCTCTGCTGCGCGTCTTATATTCCGCCAGAGTTGCTATTCTCACGTTAGCCCTCTCCTCAAGTCGCTTCACTGGCTCCCTATCCGCTTCCGCATACAGTTCAAACTCCTCCTTTTGACCTACAAGTGCATCCACTCCGCAGCTCCTCAGTACCTTTCCGCTCTCATCTCTCCCTACACTCCTCCTCGTGAACTCCGTTCACTGGGTAAATGTCTCCTGTCATCCCCCTTCTCCCCCACTGCTAACTCCCGGCTCCGTTCCTTCTATCTCGCTGCTCCCTATGCCTGGAATAGACTCCCTGAGCCAGTACGTCAGGCTCAGTCTCTGGCTGTCTTCAAGTCTAGGCTTAAAGCCCACCTCTTTGCTACTGCTTTCGACTCCTAACCATGACTCTCTTACTCAACACCCTCACTTATCACCCCTACCACTGCAATTTCCCCACCCCTAGCTGTCTGTTCGTCTGTCCAATTTAGATTGTAAGCTCTGTTGAGCAGGGACTGTCTTTTCATGTTAATTTGTACAGCGCTGAGTAAGTCTAGTAGCGCTATAGAAATGTTTAATAGTAGTAGTAATAGTACTAACATGAGTCTAGTGCTGAAAATCAGTGCGAAATTCCTAACTGGCTGATATTCTGCCTGGAGCAGTCAGTGTTTTTTTTTTAACTGCTGACAGCCATGGACTGAATTAAGCACAGGTATTCAATGCAAATGCCCAGGTTGTTCAGTGAATAAAGTTAGGACAGCCTTTTTGCTGTCCTAACTTACCCCCCCCCCCCCCCCCCCCCCCAGTGTTTACTAAGCTGCCATGGGCCCCTTTTAGGTGTCCCAATGCCATGCAGTGAGAACCTATTGTATAATGCCATCTGGGCACCCAGATTCCATTCTAGAATACAAACTGGTATCACAATGCCTAATATCTAGGCATCCACAGGTTCCCCACCCATAGACATGATGCAACTACAGCAAGGCTGTGCGTAATTGGTTTATGCCCCTCCCATGCTCCGCCCATGTGATGTGCTAGGCCACTTATGTGCACCCTTACGGAACAACACTGGGTTGCTTTACTGCCACTTATGTGCATAAGGGCACACTTATCCATGAACATGCAGGTATTCTGTACATTCACATACACAAGTGTCGCTTGGATGTGTGTGCCCCTTACCCCCTCATTCTGGAACAAGAGCCTACATTTAAGCGCCCTTTGCGCACTTAAATTTATAGAACACTGATATTCACGTATATACACTTACACATGTAAATGGAAGTAGCACGCCTAACACACTGGCTTACAAGGAAATTCTAAAATGATGCACAAATTTCCATGTACAAAATTGTGCACTATTCTGAGATGCAGGCATAACAAAACTGGTTAACGAGCCAATCAGTGTTAATAATTGGGTGCTAACAATCAATCACTGGCGTTAATTGGCAACAATTTGGATATGCATGCACATCACCTTAAGAACTATTCTATAAAGATCCGTTTGCAATCTTAACAGCATGCAATTTAAAAGGGGACACGGCCATGGGAGAAGCATAGCTGAAATACCAGGGATCTGTGCCTAACTTACATGCCAAGATTTACACCTAGTTTCAGTTGACACAATCTCTTCCGCCCAAAGTTAGGCATGAGTCCCTGCTGGCACTATTCTATAAGGGGCGCTCATCCGTGAAGGCCCATTATAGAATACTGTTCAGCACCGGATTTTCAGCGCCAGTTACTGAATCCAAGCCTTAGTGTGTAAATTCAAAGGGACAATCATAGGGGAGGGGCATGGGTATGTCATGGGTATGATATTTATGTGGGTCACATACAGAGTATGTAAGTTATGCATGTAAATGCCACAGTTAGGTGCACCCATTTATGATAGACCTGGCATAAATGTGTTTGACTACATTTAGGAACACCAATGCCGTTTTACGCTAGTATTCTAGAAGAAGACTTCTACGTGGAAGTATTCTCATAGAATAGGTACACTATCTGCGCAAACATGGAACCTAAATGTTGGCGCCCTGTTATACAATCGATTCCATAGTGGCTAAGTATTTCAGTATTCTTTGCACAAGTTGCCAGTAAATTTAGTTAGAACATCCCATATCAGTCTCTGAGCACTTGTGGTAAAGCATGACATCTATGCCTGGGTCTTGGAAGGGAATTCCTTTCCCCCTAGAGAGAACTGACTCCTTGGAGAAGATTTTGCATGGGCTGAGGGGAGAGGACTGGGAGACAAGGTAAATGTTCTGTGTGGGCCCTTGAGACTGTCCCACGACAAGGTAGCCCTGACACCATCATCACATATATTTTCAAGGCAGATAATATTGCCAGCATACAATAAATAAATTATTAAGCAATAGCAGAACCCACACTCCTCCCTCATATGTCCATCTCAGCCATCTCAGCAATCAAATCTCCAGACTTTACTCCTCAACCACCTCTTTCACAATACTGATGATTACTCACTATCTAAGCATTCCTAATCAAAGTCCTAAACTTAGAAATATCTTTATCCTATTCCTGAGCTCTAACTATAAACCTCCAAAGCACACAGAGGAACTGGACAGATCTAAAAGGAACTGGCTGAAGATCTAAAAAGTGGGACTAAAGGAAGAGCTGGAGTTGCTAGGAGACTTTCGTCTGCCAAATGTGGATTGGACTATCCCATCTGCAGAATCTGGAAGAAGCATGTGAATGCCTTTCAAAGAATGTTTATCAAATATATAGTGATAGAACCTATAAGGGAAAATGGGCCTCGTACTTAAACTCCACCGAACATCAGACAGTATGACTTCATATTATAGCTAAGGCAGAGCTTAGTCCTGGATTTCAAAAACATTGACTTTCGTAATGCAGGGGAGTGATTTAAGAAAGAGCTGTCAGGGTGAGAGGAGGTAAGGAAACAGAAAACAGTGGGCTGCACTAAAAGGAGCTGCAATAGTGGCCACAAATCAGTATGTGAAGAAAGTAAATACACATAAAAGGCAGGGCCGCCGAGAGACAGAGCTGAGCCCAGGGCAGGGCTTCCACAGCCGCTGCCCCCCTCAACTTGGGACACACGCAGCTGCTGCTGCCACTCCTCGTTCGCTTGCTCACTCAGGCCGCCCCCGCCCCCCCCCTACCTTCCTGCATCAGTGTGTCTGCTCCCCCCTGGCCTCTAAATGGGGCCCAATGCCGGGGTCTGTCTTTCTCCTGCTCCTGTGTGCCGGGACCAGGTTATCGCGTTACACGATAACCCCATCCCGACTCCCAGGAGCAGGAGACAGCGAGACCCTATCGCCGGGTCCCCCTTGGAGACTGGGCCTGGGGAATTTTGCTCCCCTTTGGCAGCCCTGACAAAAGGAAAATCAAACCAGTATGGTTCTGTAAGGCTGTGGCTGAAAAGATAAATGCAAAAAGAGTATCATTCAAATAGAACAATGAATTTGATAAAGAGGAACACTAAGAAGAATACTTGGTAAAGCTGAAAGAGATGAGGACAAGGTGACAAGATGTTTTCAGGGAAAGAAGCAAGGCCAGAGGTGGAATGTAAGACTAAAAAATGCTAACGAGCAATGTGTGGAATGTGACAAGGAAAAGGGAGAAATGCTAAACAAATAATTTTGTTTCATGTTCATGGAAGACCCTAGAGAAAGCCCACAGATGACTAACAAATGTACAAATGAGAATGGAGTACATATCACAGTGTTTAAGAGAAAGATTGTTGAGGAAAACTGAAAGTGGGCAAAGCCATGAGGCCACATGAAACACATCCCAGGAGACTAAAAAAGCCCAGAGACGATCTGGTGCATCCACTGAAGGGTGTGTTCAATTGATCTTTTGAGATGGGAATGGTTCCAGTGGACTGAAGAAGAGTGATAACTAAGAGAAGGCTGGAAATTATGGAGACATTACTGAAGGAAAAGATAGTGAACTATTTATAAGCCAGTGGGTTGCAAGATTCAAGAACAATCACCTCAATTTTTTTTTCTTGATTTGGGTGACTAAAGAATTAGATCAAGAACTAGAGGCCAACCAAATTTCAGTTTTGGTTATGGTGCCGAAACTGGCCTAAAATCCTTTTTTTGCCTGGTTTCAGTTTCAGCTGAAAGGCTATAGCCATGGTGTCAGTATAGGCCAAAACTCACCATTTGTTTTTGATGGAAGCTGGAAACTTGTGCTTTGTCTCCCTCAATCCCCACCCTCCTCTGAACAGGGGTTGCCTCTCCCCCTACTTACATATAGGTGCCCCCCTCGGGCCTATCTTACAATCCCTGGTGGTCTAGAGGTGTAGTGAGGGCACGACTGATCCACAATTTCTCCTGCTCATTATGGCTCTGCTCTCAAAATGGCTGTCATGACCTTTAGTGGCAATCTTGTGAGACTGCTGTAAGAGGTCATGGCAGCCATTTTGAGAGTAGGGTTGACATTAGGATTACCATATTTGTGGAGATTTATAAAAAGAGGACAAAAAATAAAAATGGCTGCTATCTTTGCTAAAGAAATATTTAATCATAGCATATGTGTAAATGAACACACATCAAACCATCACTACCTTACAGTACAGCAATAGACAATAATCTACTTTTCAAAAACTTCTGAATTTGAGTTTGACTGAATCTATACCAAAATGTACTTATCAGAAAAGCGGATATCCCTCAACAATTTTGACTGGCTTTTGAGATACGTGTGAAAGTCTTTGAATGACACATGCTTAAAACTGTGCTGCACAAACAAACTTCCAGGAGGGAAACATAGGAGATCAGCAATGCCGTTCTCTCTCTCTTTAGCACCCACATGTGTCCAGATTGACTAATAGGCAAGAGATAGTTTCTCTCATTCTGTGGGTAGGTGTGTTGGTCACAGGCACAGAAAAAAAAGAGAATATTTTCTTAAAAATTAAACCTGGACATATATTATGAAGAAGTCCAAAAGGAGGATATGTCCTCTTAAAAGAGGAGGGGCATAATCGAATGGGGCGCCCAAGTTTTCCTGAGGGTGTCCTTGCAGGACGGCCCCACGAAGGAGTGGGGAAACCCACATTATCAAAACAAGATGGCCGGCCATCTTTCATTTCGATAATACAGGCAGGGACGCCCAAATCTCCACATTTAGATCAACCTCAGAGATGGTCGTCCTTAGATGGTAGGCGATAATGGAAACTGAGGACGCCCATCTCAGAAACGACCAAATCCAAGCCCTTTGGTCGTGGAAGGAGCCAGCATTCATAGTGCACTGGTCCCCCTGACGTGCCAGGACACCAACTGGGCACCCTAGGGGGCACTGCAGTGGACTTCAGAAAAAGCTCCCTTACCTTGTGTGCTGAGCCCCCCAAAACCCACTCCCCTCAACTGTACACCACTACCATAGCCCTTAGGGATGAAGGGGGGCACCTAGATGTGGGTACAGTGGGTGGGTTTTGGAGGGCTCACATTTGCCACCACAAGTTTAACAGGTAGGGGGGGATGGGCCTGGGTCCGCCTGCCTGAAGTGCACTGCAGTACTCACTAAAACTGCTCCAGGGACCTGTATACTGCTGTCATGGAGCGGGGTATGATATTTGAGGCTGGCATAGAGGCTAGAAAAAATATATATTTTTTTTTTTAGGGTGGGAGGGGGTTAGTGACCACTGGGGGAGTAGGGGGAGGTCATCCCCAATTCCCTCCGGCGGTCACCTGGCCATTTAGGGCACATTTTTGTGGTTTGGTCGTAAAAAAACCACCAAAAAAGGACCAAGTAAAGTGTTCATCAGGGACGCCCTTCTTTTTTCCATTATCGGCAGAGGACGCCCATGAGTTAAGCACGACCCAGTCCCGCCTTCGCTACGCTTCCGACACGCCCCCGTGAACTTTGATCGTCCCTGCAACGGAAAGCAGTTGAGGGCGCCCAAAATCGGCTTTCGATTATCAGGCTTATTTTCGACAGTGATCGCCGGCAATCTTCCGACATAAATCGGGAGATGGCCGGCGATCTCGCAAAAGCGGCAAAATTGGTATAATCGAAAGCTGCTTTTTTGACACCATCGCCGTTTTCCCGTCGCTGAGCCGGCAAAAGTTCAAGGGGGCATGTTGGCAGCGAAGCAAAGGCGGACATGGGCGGGCATGGGCGTGGCTACCAGATGGCCGGCTTTTGTGGATAATGAAAAAAAAAAAGCGGTGTTAATCAGTATTTCGCCACTTTTACTTGGTCCTTTTATTTTCACGACCAAGCCTCAAAAAGGTGCCCCAACTCACCTGATGACCACCGGAGGGAATGGGGGATGACCTCCCAGTACTCCCCCAGTGGTCACCAACCCCCTCCCACACGAAAACAATAAAAATAAAAACCTTTTTTGCCAGCATGTATGCCAGCCTCAAATGTCACACCCAGCTCCCTGACAGCAGTATGCAGGTCCCTGGAACAGTTTATGTTGGTTGCAGTGGACTTCAGGCAGGTGGACCCAGACCCATCCCCCCCTACCTGTTACACTTGTGGTGGTAAGTGTTGAGCCCTCCAACCCCCCCAAAACCCACTGTACCCACATGTAGGTGCCCCCCTTCACCCATACAGACTATGGTAGTGGTGTAGAGTTGTGGGGAGTGGGTTTTGGGGAGGGATTTGGGGGGGCTCAGCACCCAAGGTAAGGGAGCTATGCACCTGGGAGGTATTTGTATATTTTTTGTAAACTTTTTAGAAGTGCCCCCTAGGGTGCCCGGTTGGTGTCCTGGCATGTCAAGGGGGGCCAGTGCACTACAAATGCTGGCTCCTCCCATGACCAAATGCCTTGGATGTCACCGGGTTTGAGATCGCCGGCATTTTTTTCCATTATCGCTGAAAAACAAAACCAGCCATCTCAAACCCGGCGAACTCTGGCATTTGGCCGGGCTAAACCGTATTATCGAAAAAAAGATGGCCGGCAATCTTTTTCGATAATACGGTTACGGCCAGCTGTAGCACCGCCGCCAAAATAGATTGCCGGCGATGTTCGATTATGCCCCTCTACGCCAATTTGGGCGACCCTGGGAGGACGCCCATCTCCCAATTTGTGTCGAAAGATGGGCACCCTTCTCTTTCGAAAACGAGCCCAATGGTAACCCTAGGGGCAACAGCCCTGACTACACCACTAGACCATCACGGACTGTAAGATAGTTGGGAGGGGGAGCTACTCTTTGTATTCTATTTTTTTGTGTGTGTATGTGTAATGCGATTGCAAATATGATCTTGCATAGTAGTTTATATAGTAAATAGAGTGCTCCAAATAAATGCTTTTGACACAAAAGTTTAGCAGAAATTTAAGTCTGTAAATTTGGGATGATAAGCTTCTTTGGAATTAGCCTCTCTGTGGAGATACAACATCAGCTGTCACTCCAACTATGGCACAAAGTCAGCCATTGTAAAAACACTGTGGCTTTTAGTTTCAGTTTTCATTAGCTGAGGTCAGGTGTTCAGAGGTTATTTTGCTTGGAGGTAAAATATGTTTTTTCATTATTTAAATTATTATATATATATATTCTGGTAGAGATCACATGATGCGTTGACGGAGTTGGATGGGTTTTAGCTCTGTTCTGGGATCTCTGCATCCCCCCCCCCCCCCCCCCCAATTAACTTATCCTTTTACTGCAAATTAATTTCAGAGGCAATGAGAGTGTTTTATGGACAGAAACCTGGTTTCTTTACCTAAAACCATGCCCGGTAAGGGTGAAAAAAAAAAAAAGCAACAGAAACCATGTGGAAGAGAGAGCAAGATGGCGGAGTCAAGTATATCCGCAGAAGCAGCTTTCTCAGACCAACAGCTGTCTCAATTAACGATGGCAGTGGATAAGGTGTTGGAACCACGTCTTGATAAAGTTAGCACTCAAATCTCTAACATGGAACCTATGCTAACTGCACTCACTGCGCTGGAGCAGAGAATGTCTGATATAGAGGATTCTACTTCCTGTCACGGCTCCTCGCTTGGGTAACTTCAACGTCAGCTTAAATTGCAGGACGCAAAGTTGGAAAATCTGGACAACAGATCACATAGAGTACTGTTGGTCTCCCTGAAAGCTTGTCTGAAAGAAACTTGATACCTTTATTAGAACCTTGGCTCACAAAAGAATTAGCATTATCTGATGGCGTGGGCCCGTTCTGCATAGACAGAGCACACAGCATGGGCCGGCGTCAAGAGGATCAGGCATGCCTGTGAATGGTAATTATTAAAATCCATAATTATATCCACAAAATCAAAATTCTGCATGGCTACAGACAAAAATGGGACACCAAAATCATTCAAGACTATTCTCTAGCATTACAGGAGAAAAGAAAGTGGTTTGGTCCTATCAGCACTGCTTTATATGAGAAACATGTGCAGTTAATGTTCCTATATCCAGCTATACTGAAGATACAAGAGAATGGCAAATGGATTTCTTATGAAACGGAATGGGCTGCCCAGGAATATTTGAACGCTTTGCAAATTTGAATGCTAGCAGCTCAGTCATGTTTGTTAGGTATCACAATAACTTTGGCCTGGGTTCCTATAGGTATTCTGTATTTAGTTATAGTAACATTGTATGTGTTTCTTTTCAGACATATTATCTTTGCCTGAATGTGAGCTGGTAAGAAATTTGGTTCTTGTTTACTGTTGAAATATCTGCCCTGTAAGTGGGGGGGGGAAGGGGGAATCCTAGGCATCTGAGAGATCTCTTTTTATTGCAATTCCCCTAGTGGGCTGTGGTGAAATTTTGTTGTTTTTTGGGTACATGGGACAGATGGCGGGGGGGGGGGGGGGGGGGAAGAGGTTATGGTGGTGGTGGTGGTGGTGGGGGTGTTTCTAGAGTGGTCTGGAGTACTATTGGTTAGAATGGGAAGAGATGATCCATGCTCTTATCATATATTTTATTTAGTTGGGAACTGTTTGCTTCGGTTTCGAGAGGTTGGACTTTCTGTGAGTCTTTTGGATCATTTTCCTAAATCTAGGGTGAGGCTGGGCACCATAGATTTTCCTATTTGTGTTCTCCTCTCATTTTTCATTTTCCTCAAATTTTGGATGAGGTCCCAAGGCATCTGATTGTCGATTGCTAACCTGGAATGTGGGGGGTATTACTTCCCCCATTAAAAGTGGCAATATATTGACTGCAGCACAGCGCCAGCATGCTGATATAGTTCGTCTGCAGGAAATATGACTCAGTGATGTGGAACATGAAAAACTCCAGCAGCAGTGGGTAGGGGAAGTACTTTTTGCCTCTTCTGGGGTGGCCATTTTGTTTTGTAAGACATTGACATACAAGGCTGAATTAATTTTATGGACCCTTTGGGCAGATATTTACTCTTAAATGTTTGGGTAAAAGGGAAAGAATTTTATCCATTTATGCTCCCACCCCTTTTGATGTTAGCTTCTATCCTGTTCTGCTTGCTAAATTACTTCCTTATCGTGAGAAGGGGCTGATGATTGCTGGGGAAATGAATGTGATGTTAGATCCCACTTTAGATAGAACGGGAACTCGTTGGACCTCAGGTGCAGGCCATGAGGGGGTGTAAGGTACTACATAATTTTGTTCTAGCACTTAATTTAGTTGATCCATGGCGTCTGCTCCATCCTAATGGAAGAGACTTCACTCATATGTTCCGGGCACACAATACTGCTGCCTGTTTGGATTACATTTTGGTTTCATCTGCGTTGTTCTCCTCCATCCGGTGAGCCCGAGTGAAATTTCAGATCATTCTTCCTTCAGCTACTGGTTTGGGCAGTGGATGGCGCTTTCCTAGTTATTTGGTCCATAACACCGAGTTTATTAAATACTTCATGTACAAATGGAAAGCATTTGAGAACCCAATGTGCAACATGAATTTCAACTTCTGTTATTTTGGAGCACTGCAAAGGTGGTCCTCAGTGGTGATCTTATTGCCTATGTGAGCTGTCTAAATAAAATTATAGCGTCTTGTATAGTTCGCATGGAAAGGCAGCTACAAAAGCTTAAGAGTCAATATGCCCATACTCCTACATCCCAGAAGAGAGAACCTTTATTTACATTACAGACTTCCTTAAACACTCTTATCCATGAACACACCTGTCGGGGACTTGTGTATAGGAAGTATAAACCTCATGGATTTGGTAAGAAGTCTGGGAAGATGTTAGCGTATATGATGAAGGCCCGGGGAGGGGGGGCACCAGAGCAATCCCATTGTTGAAAGACTCAACCGGGGTTGCCACTGCCCATATAGACCTGATGCTGCAGATTCTTTTGCATGTTAAGGCCTTGTACACAACTGGATCAATTCCTGCCAGTACAACTTGCTGCTCCTTTTTAGACAAGGCCCAGCTTCCTTCTTTGTTTTTGGAAGCAGTCCAGGCCTTAAATTAACCTATTTTAGGTAAAGAACTACAGCAAACTATAAAAATTTTGAAATCACATACTGCACCCAGGGATGATGGCTACTCTGGGGAATTCTATAAAATGCTTCAAGTATCACTTGTGAAGCCGTTATTGATTATACTGAGGTATTATACTGGTATTTTTCCACATCATGAAAACATAGCTTTGATCATATTAATACCTAAACCTGGCAAACCTGTATAGTTCACATGGAAAGGCAGCTACAAAAGCTTAAGTGTCAATATGCCCATACTCCTATTGGTCCTTTTCACTGATTAATGTAGATATTAAAATCTTATCTAAGATTCTTGCCAATCGTCTAGCTACATATATGCCACATTTAATCAGCGAGGCACAAGCAGGGTTTGTTTGAGAACGTTAGTCAGTAATAAATATAAGGAAATACTGTTAGCTATTGGTTATTGTCAACAGCAGAAACTTCCTGCCTTGGCCCTCAGTTGAGACACTGAGAAGGCCTTTGATAAGGTGGATTGGGCCTGTACAGCGTTGCGTATGCCTTGTAGCATTATAGAAGTGATAAGTAGTAGTAGTATTTGTTTACACTATGGGAGAAGGTGGGGATTAATGGTTGGATTTTGAAGGCTGTACGTGCCCTGTATTGTGGACCGAGGGCTAAGATTACGATCAGTGGTGAACAAACTCTACCATTTGGCATTGAACGTAGCATGAGGCAGGGGTGTCCTCTGTTGTCCCTGCTTTTTGTTATTTCACTGGAACCCTTGATATGCCTTATTGAGAGGGTAGAAAATATCCCTGGGATTTTACTTAATGATAAGCTAATTAAAACTTTAGCTTATGCAAATGACCTGATGCTTTTGTTAACTCGGCCAGATGAAGCGGTGCCCAATTTGTTGGAGATTATTACAGCTTTTGGTGAACTTTCGGGGTTTACACTGAATTATCAGAAATCTGTGGCTCTTCCCCTTCAACAGACTGTTCAGACAAATTGGAGAGGCTCTTTTCTATTTACTTGGGTAATAGACAGTATAAAATACCTTAGGGTGTATATTCCTAATAACTTGTCTAGGCTATGTGCCATAAATATACGTCCTCTTCTGGAGGACGCACTGAGAAAGCTACAGATTTGGAAGGCATTTCCATTGTCCCTTTGGGGGCGGATCCATCTACTGAATATGTTACTTGCACCCAATGGTTGTACTTAATTCAGATGTTGCTTGTGTTCCTAACTAGGAGGGATGAAGGGAAATTAAACAGGGCTCTGCAGAGCTTCCTGTGGTGAGGTCGATGACCTAGACTGCCGCTGGGGATTCTGCAGACCTCAAGGTCTCTAGGGGGCATGGGCCTGTTTAATTTTCATTATCTTAATGTGGCCAGTAGCATGCGACATCTCAACGACTGGTACTATGGCACTACCTTTTCTATTACATCTATGGAAACTGAACTTTTGCCTCATCTTCACTTTAGTATGGTGATCCATATTGGGGGCGCTGTGCCCTTGGAGACCTTTATGACTTATACTCTATTGAGAACTGGTCATCAGGTATGGAGATGGCTCTGTTGAAGATACCACTTTTCTGCAGCTGTGACTCCCTTTCTTTCACTCAGCAATAATCCTGCCTTTCCCCCGGGAGTGGAACATAGTGTATTTACCTTATGGGCAAGGCATGGAGTGATATATCTACTGCAGGTTCTTACAGAGGAGGGAGTCATAAAGTGATTTGCTGATCTACAGAGAGAGTACACTCTTTTGCCACAAGACTATTTTGCTTATTTTCAGCTTCAATATTATGTACACTCACTTCTTTGGATAGATTTGACTGAGGATAGCAGAAGCGCTCTCCTTGGGTGTGCAGTTAAAGGTTCCCTTAACTTTTCATCACAAATTCCTGCAGGAAATGACAGAGGAGTTGAACTATGCTCACATTTCAACACAATGGTTGGTACACCTGGGATGTCTCCTTTCAGAACTGCAATTGCGGGCATTTATTTTAGGACTTCGTACCTACACAGACAACATAATCCTTCAGGAAACTTTGTACAAATTTGCTCTTCGGCTTTATGTCTCACCTTACAGAGTCCGACAAGCAGGTATGAATGCAGAGGGCTCCTGTCCTAAATGTCAAGCTAGAGATGTCACTTTGGGACATGTTTTGGTATTGTCCCGCAGTGCAACAGTTTTGGTCATGGCTGATCCAGTTTATTGGTGGTATTTGGAAATGTACTTCCCCACGAGACCCTTTGTTGTTGTTTGGGATACATCTAGTTGGAAGGCCTTACCCTAAAGGTTTTCGACCATTCCTGAGGAAGTCGGTTCTACTTGCTTTAAAAACTATCCTCATATTTTGGTTGGACAACTCTAGCCCGCATTTTTACCATTGGAGATCATTGATGCTAATCCAGTTACAGATGGAACATTTAAGGATTCGAGACTTCGAGCATGCCACTGGTCAACAATTTCAGGCCATTTGGGAACCATTTTGGGGAGCATTGACCTAGAGAGCTCACAGTCAATTGCTAAACCTTTGAGCGTTCTAACCATGTAATGTATATACTATTGCTGATAATTTCTTTGATGTATGGAACATTGGGGAGGGGTTGGGATAAGGTGGGTGGTGGGGTAGGTTTCTAGGACTGATTTGTTGTAAAGTTGACATCTTGCAATTGTTCTACAGTTATGTCTGATTATTTTGATCTATGGATATCATTAATAAAAATGATTTCAACATATATATTCTGGCTTGGACACTATTAGGGTGATTCTAAAGAATTTCCAGGCTCTGTTGGGTACGATGAAGATGCAGCATTTTAATCAATCTTGTGGCATGCAGAAGCTAGATTCTATAAGAAAGGAACATGCAGTGATTGTTTTCAAGCAGAAGTACTGGTCAGCGTCTTGTGTTAGTAGGGAAATATTACAATGAAATGGAGTTTATATATTGGAAAATAATTTGAGAAATGTATTGCTTTTTATTGCAAATTTTCAGAGCATATAATCCTCACATTCAGTGACATCAATGGTCTTTTTTATTCTGGATTATGCATCAGGCTGGTATAATATCTGCCATGTAGACCAGTGTCTGGACTCCTTTACCCTATTTTAGGAAGAATCTATATCATGCTTGTCCTTTACCTAAATACAAAACAGGAAACATCTCAGTGCTACATTCTCTTGTTCTTCTACACAGTTTCGGTAAGCATGAAAAGCTGGTAATCATGATTTTAGTTTTACATGTTCTCACAAAGTTCTTGGCTCAGAGGATATGTAACTATTGGACTCATTTTCGAAAGAGAAGGGCACCCATCTTTTGACACAAATGGGCGTTCTTCTCCCAGGGTCGCCCAAATCGGCATAATCGAAAGCCGATTTTGGGCGCTCTCAACTGCTTTCTGTCACAGGGACGACCAAAGTTCACTGGGGCGTGTCAGAAGCGTAGCGAAGGTGGGACTAGGGTGTGCTTAACATAAGTACATAAGTAATGCCATACTGGGAAAAGACCAAGGTCTATCGAGCCCAGCATCCTGTCCACGACAGCGGACAATCCAGGCCAAGGGCACCTGGCAAGCTTCCCAAACGTACAAACATTCTATACATGTTATTCCTGGAATTGTGGATTTTTCCCAAGTCCATTTAGTAGCGGTTTATGGACTTGTCCTTTAGGAAACCGTCCAAGCCCTTTTTAAACTCTGCTAAGCTAACCGCCTTCACCACTTTCTCTGGCAACGAATTCCAGAGTTTAATTATACGTTGGGTGAAGAAAGATTTTCTCTGATTTGTTTTAAATTTACTACACTGTAGTTTCATCGCATGCCCCCTAGTCCTAGTATTTTCGGAAAGCGTGGACGCTTCACATCCACCTGTTCCACTCCACTCATTATTTTATATACCTCTATCATGTCTCCCCTCAGCCGTCTCTTCTCCAAGCTGAATAGCCCTAGCCTCCTTAATCTTTCTTCATAGGGAAGTCATCCCATCCCTGCTATCATTTTAGTCGCCCTTCGCTGCACCTTTTCCAATTCTACTATATCTTTCTTGAGATGCGGCGACCAGAATTGAACACAATACTCAAGGTGCGGTCGCACCATGGAGCGATACAACGGCATTATAACATCCTCACACCTGTTTTCCATACCTTTCCTAATAATACCCAACATTCTATTCGCTTTCCTAGCCGCAGCAGCACACTGAGCAGAAGGTTTCAGTGTATTATCGACGACGACACCCAGATCCCTTTCTTGGTCCGTAACTCCTAACGTGGAACCTTGCATGACGTAGCTATAATTCGGGTTCTTTTTTCCCACATGCATCACCTTGCACTTGCTCACATTAAACGTCATCTGTCGCGATTTAACAACTTTGAATAACTTTGTGTCATCAGCAAATTTAATTACCTCGCTAGTTACTCCCATCTCTAAATCATTTATAAATATATTAAAAAGCAGCAGTCCTAGCACAGACCCCTGTGGAACCCCACTAACTACCCTTCTCCATTGTGAATACTGCCCATTTAACCCCACTCTCTGTTTCCTATCCTTCAACCAGTTTTTAATCCACAATAGGACATTTCCTTCTATCCCATGACCCTCCAATTTCCTCTGTAGCCTTTCATGAGGTACCTTGTCAAACGCCTTTTGAAAATCCAGATACACAATATCAACTGGTTCCCCTTTGTCCACATGTTTGTTTACTCCTTCAAAGAATTGAAGTAAATTGGTCAGGCAAGATTTCCCCACACAAAAGCCGTGCTGACTTGGTCTCAGTAATCCATGTCCTCGGATGTGCTCTGTAATTTTGCTTTTAATAATAGCCTCTACCATTTTCCCCGGCACTGACGTCAGACTCACCGGTCTATAATTTCCCGGATCTCCCCTGGAGCCTTTTTAAAAAATCGGCGTTACATTGGCCACCCTCCAATCTTCCGGTACCACGCTCAATTTTAAGGATAAGTTGCATATCACTAGCAGTAGCTCCGCAAGCTCATTTTTCAGTTCTATCAGTACTCTAGGATGAATACCATCCGGTCCAGGAGATTTGCTACTCTTCAGTTTGCTGAACTGCCCCATTACGTTCTCCAGGTTTACTGTGAAGTCAGTAAGTTTCTCCGACTCGTCCACTTGAAATACCATTTCCGACACCGGTATCCCACCCAAATCTTCCTCAGTGAAGACCGAAGCAAAGAATTCATTCAGTCTCTCCGCTACGTCTTTGTCTTCCTTGATCGCCCCTTTTACCCCTCGGTCATCCAGTGGCCCAACCGATTCTTTTGCTGGCTTCCTGCTTTTAATATACCAAAAATAATTTTTACTATGTTTTTTTTTGCCTCTAATGCTATCTTTTTTTCGTAATCCCTCTTGGCCTTCTTTATCTGCGCCTTGCATTTGCTTTGACACTCCTTATGCTGCTTCTTGTTATTTTCAGACGGTTCCTTCTTCCATTTTCTGAAGGTGTTTCTTTTAGCCCTAATAGCTTCCTTCACCTCACTTTTCAACCAGGCCGGATGTCTTTTGGACTTCCTTCTTTCTTTTCTAATTCGCGGAATATGTATGGCCTGGGCCTCCAGGATGGTATTTTTAAACAGCGTCCACGCCTGTTGTACTGTTTTTACTCTCTCAGTTGCCCCCCTAAGTTTTTTTTTTACCGTTCTTCTCATTTTATCATAGTCTCCTTTTTTAAAGTTAAACGCTAACGTATTTGACTTTCTGTGTACAGTTACTTCAAGGTTAATATCAAAACTGATCATATTATGATCACTGTTATCAAGCAGCCCCAGTACCATAACGTCCCTCACCAGATCATGCGCTCCACTAAGGACCAAATGTAGAATTTTTCCTTCTCTCAGCCGATAATGGAAAAAAGAAGGGCATCCCTGACGAACACTTGGCGGACTTTACTTGGTCCTTTTTTTTTTACGACCAAGCCACAAAAATGTGCCCTAAATGACCAGATGACCACCGGAGGGAATCGGGGATGACCTCCCCCTACTCCCCCAGTGGTCACTAACCCCATCCCACCCTAAAAAAAATAAATAAATATTTTTTCCAGCCTCTAGGCCAGCCTCAAATATCATACCCCGCTCCAAGACAGCAGTATGCAGGTCTCTGGAGCAGTTTTAGTGGGTACTGCGGTGCACTTCAGGCAAGCGGACCCAGGCCCATCCCCCCTACCTGTTAAACTTGTGGTGGTAAATGTGAGCCCTCCAAAACCCACCACAAACCCACTGTACCCACATCTAGGTGCCCCCCTTCATCCCTAAGGGCTATGGTAGTGGTGTACAGTTGTGGGGAGTTTTTTTTTTTTTTTTTGGGGGGGGGGGGGCTCAGCACACAAGGTAAGGGAGCTATACACCTGGGAGCTTTTTCTGAAGTCCACCGCAGTGCCCCCTAGGGTGCCCAGTTGGTGTCCTGGCATGTCAGGGGGACCAGTGCACTACAAATGCTGGCTTCTCCCACAACCAAAGGGCTTGGATTTGGTCGTTTCTGAGATGGGCATCCTCGGTTTCCATTATCACTGAAAATCGGGGACGACCATCTCTAAGGTCGACCTAAATGTGGAGATTTGGGCGTCCCCGACCGTATTATCGAAGCGTAAGATGGCCACCCATCTTGTTTCGCTAATACATGTTTCCCCGCCCCTTCGCAGGGCCGTCCTGCAAGGACGCCCTCAGGAAAACTTGGGTGCTGCATTTGATTATGCCCCTCCATATCTGCACTGACTTGGGAAACTAAACATGCCAGACCATTGAGAAGTCCTTATTAAAACGGCTCTCCCAGTTGTCAGCCTGTGCTTGCAGTTCCTGGGACTGGATGCTTATAATCTCCTGTGGGTTTACCACAGGGCAACGACTGCAACATAGTAACATAGTAAATGACGGCAGAAAAAGACCTGCATGGTCCATCCAGTCTGCCCAACAAGATAAACTCATATGTGCTACTTTTTGTGTATATCTTACCTTGATTTGTACCTGTCCTTTTCAGGGCACAGACCCTATAAGTCTGCCCAGCACTATCCCCGCCTCCCGCCACCGGCTCTGCCACCCAATCTCGGCTAAGCTCCTTAGGATCCATTCCTTCTGAACAGGAGTCCTTTATGTTTATCCCACGCGTTTTTGAATTCTGTTACCGTTTTCATTTCCACCACCTCCCACAGGAGGGCATTCCAACCTCTGATAATTTCCAGTGGGCTTCATTGATTCGCATCCACACAACCAAACTTTTCGGTTTCGGTTTTGACTGAAATCAAGTGATAAGTTTCATTAGCAATTTCAGTTTCAGCCGAAACTGAAAAAAGCTGTTTCAGTTGACCTTTATCAAGGATGTGTGCTGAATGTTGATTACTTGAATTTCTGCAAAGCATTTGCCACTTTCCTACATAGGAAGCTCATAAATAAACAGAGCTTCCTGGGCGTAGGTGACAGATGATAATGGTAAATAAAATTCACTTAGAAGAGAGAAAGGTGAATAGGGAAGTGCCTCATGAACTGGCTCTGGAGTTAGTTCTCTTCAGTATCTTTGTAGGTGATACCGACATTGTGGAAGGGCAGAAGAAAAGGTTGTCTTTCTGCATGTAAGGATCCTTTCATGATCCTCACTAATCCAATATTCTCCTGGGCAGTAGTCAATGAAGGATCAGAACAGCTCTCAGTGATAGGGCCTGACTTCTATACTGCTTTTGCATAAACCAGTCACATTCAAGGCAGTGAACATACCCTCAACAATATGCGATGTGTTAAAATATAACAAGTTTAAACATTTTTTTATATAAAATTTAAAATAAATATATTACAAATATTGACATCCCCCCCCCCCCCCAACCACCCCAATCCAAAATTCCAACCTAAAGGAAAATAAAATAAATAAACATTATCATAAAATCACACCACTGCCTTCTATGGTCAGACTGATCCATCTAGTAAACCCCCACTCATAATCCGGGGTAACCCATGAAGGCAGACTCTTTCGTGGATTGCCTACCTCTCCCAAATAAGGCTGCAACAAGTACCAGACCTCTCATAGTTCAACGATGTCACTTAAACTGGTAGTCTATTGGTAGGCTATCTGAAAATGCTGGGTTTTAAAGCATTTTCCTAAAACATATATAACAGGATTCTACATAAAACTCCCAGGGTAATTGAGTCCACCAGAATGAGGCCTTCACAATAAAGTTTTCTCCCCTCTGCTTGACAACTTAAATACTTTAGCTAGTGGACCCACCAGTTGAAAATCCTGACTAGATCTCTGCTCCTAATGAATATTAAGTGTAGGTACAGCTCAAAGCTGTACTGTTTTACTCTCTCAGTTGCCCCCCTAAGCTTTTTTTTTACCGTTCTTCTCATTTTATCATAGTCTCCTTTGTTTAAAGGACTTTAGTTCCTGTTTACTAAAGTATAAAAACATTTATCATGCAAATTAGTGCCCAGTACAGTTATCGCATAGTTGTGACACTTACAATGAGGTAACTGTTGCCATGTAGGGGATGGGAAAAACAGCAGAGAATGGTGGGTTACAAGCATTGACAGATGCTTGCAGTTAGCACAAGGTACGTTGCATATAGTGGCAGGTAACTTTCTGGATCAAGAGGAGATAGCAAGGGAAATCTGCACTATCGGCAATACATTGACTATGGCCTGACATCTTCCAAGTACCCTCCTACCCCCCTCCAATAGCTCCTCTGAAATCTTCAAAGTACCCCTCCCCCAATCAGTAACCAGCTTTCAAATACTTGCTCTCCAAACCCCTAGCCCCTGATCAGCTCTCCAACCAGTCCCCCTTCCTTCCCGCACTTGCAGGGAGCTCCCTGGTGGGTAAGAAGGGGAGAGGAGCAATCCGCAGATGTTTCTACTTCATCACTGGCTTAGGTTCAAATGGACAAAATTCGTTTTGTTTTGAGAGGGGAGGGAGTGCCGCCTTGCCTTCTCCCACATCTGAGTTTTTCGGTCCACTTGTAACCTGTCCCAAAACCTTTCTTCTCTGAGTCACAACATCAGAATTCTAAAGCTGAAAACCATTGGACCTTCATTCATTTCCCAACATGGGTTTTTCCTCATTAGGTTCAACTCTCCTTCTCTTTGCCCAATAATTACAGTGATAGAGCTCATTAGAGGACAATAGATTATGATTGCCTTCAGGATTGGCACACGTGCATTCTGTACCTCACCCATAGTTCCATGCTTGTCTTCCAAACTGCTAAGGTCTGTAAATGGCACCTTTACAGCATACCCAAGTCCACACATGGCAGACCAGGCATAGTGTGGCCTTCTCAGTCTAGGTGATCCGTTATAAATTACCCTCTTAATGTTGCAGGGGCCAATTGACTGTATTTTAGTATGTGGAGCCCTTTCCACATGGGGGCTATATACAGACAAAGAACTGAATTGTTCCCAGAGGAGACAATTTAGAAAAGGTGCTCAATGTTTCATTTAGAGTCCTAAGTTTTAGGAACCAAAATTTAGGAAACAAAGTAGAGCCAATGCATGACCATCTCTAGGAAAACTAAATAAAGTCACCAGAAACTCTAGTCAGGTTTTCACAGAGATGGTCCTGTATCATCTAAATGTATGTTTCTAAAAATAAGATCCCAAACTGAGGCCTGTGGTTAATTTTCATAGATTTAGTTTCCTACATTAGGTGCATGAAATGCAACTCTATACTGTGTGGCCCTCATTTTACACGTCCTTTACACACACAAAAGTTAGAGACTATTAGAACTTACGCATATAAGTGTACACGTATCTGCAAAGTGCTAGCAGGGTGCTAGCAGGACGTGCATAGGTAACATAGCATATAATTGAAAGGGGGTGTATACATGGGTAGAGCATGGGCAAGACATAGGCATGTGTCCCACTTACATACACAACTTACAGAATACTGTGAGTTACACGTGTCCCTGCACTTATGCCAGGTCTATGGCTGGTGTGACTGTGGAGGACTAAATAACTATGCTGTCTTGGAGAAGGGAGGTCTCCTAAAAGGAGAGCATCACCCTGGTGAGACTGGAAGTAACCTGTAGAAGGAACCAGCACACCAAGGGAATGCAATATCCTCTCGCACCGAGGATGTGTCTCTAGGAGCTACTGCCAGGTTGGGAAGGGTTAGGACTGCTGTTGTAGTGGGTGCTTCAATTATTCGGCATGCAGATAGCTGGATGGCTGGTGGACGTGAGGATTGCTGGTGATTTGCCTGCCTGGTGCGAAGGTGGCGGAACCTCACACGTCACTAGATAGGATTGTAGATAGTGCTGGGGAGGAGCCAGCTGTCTGGTACATGTGGGTACCCATGACTAGGAAAATGTGGGGCGAGAGGTTCTGGAAGACAATTTAGAGCTCTTAGGTAGAAAGCTCAATCCAGAACCTCTAGGGTAACATTTTCTGAAGTGCTACCTGTTCCAAGCGCAGGGTCCAAGAGACAGGCAGAGCTCCGGAATCTCAATGCGTGGATAAGATTGGTGGAGGGAGGAGGGTTTCAGATTTGTTAGGAATGGGCAACATTCTGGGAGAAAGGGAAAGCCTGTTCCGAAAGAATGGGCTCCACCTTAACCAGGGTGGGACCAGGCTGCTGGCATTGGCATTTAAAAAGGAGATAGAGCAGCTTTTAAACTAGAGAGAGGGAAGGCCAACAGTTACTCAAAAGCACATGGTTTGGAATAAGGTATCTTTTAAAGATATCACCAAAACAGGGAAGATAGGGTATCCTGATAGTGAGGTGAAAAAGAGACCGTAGTAGATCAGGTTGTCCTTAAATACAAATAAAAATCAGACAAAAGATAGCAAATTAATAATGTCAAGTATGAGCATGATGTAAATAGGAACTACAAAATAGTTTGAAATGTCTATATGCGAATGCCAGAAGCCTAAGAAATAAGATATTAGATACAATAGGCATTTCTGAGACTGGTGGAAGGAGGATAACCAGTGGGATACTGTCTTACCGGGGTACACAATTATAATAGTGATAAGGGGATCAAATAATTGGGGGGTAGCACTGTATGTTAAGGAGAGCCTTGAATCAAATAGATTGAAAATTCTGCAGGAAACAAAACACATTGGAATCCCTGTGGATTGAAATTACATACATAAAGGGGAAAAGGATAGTGATAGGAGTGTCTACTGTCTGCCTGGCCAGGGTGAACAGAGGATGTATTATTTTGGAGATTTGTGCTCACACCTTTTTCAGTAGTAGCTCAAGGTGAGTTACATCAGGTACACTGGATATTCTCTGTCCCAGGAGGGCTCACAATCTAGGTCTGTACCTGAGGCAATGGAGGGTTAAGTGACTTGCCAAAGATCACAAGGAGCAGTAGCAGGATTTGAACCGGCCACCTCTGGATTGCAAGACTGGTGCTTTAACCACTAGGCCACTCCTCCTTGGACTTAGGGAGGCTAACAAACTGGGCAACATGATAATAATGGGTGATTTCAATAATTTACCCGATATTGACTGGGTAAATTTAACATCAGGGCATGCTAGGGAGGTAAAATTCCTTGACGAAATCAAGGATTGCTTTATGGAGCAGCTGGTACAGGAGCTGAAAAGAGAAGGAAAAATTCTAGACCTAGTCCTTAGTAGAGCACATGATCTGGTGCGGAAGGTAATGGTGCTGGGGCCACTTGATAACAGTGATCATAATATGATCAGATTTGATATTAGCTTTGGAGTAAGTATAATCAGGAAATCCAATACATTAGCGTTTAACTTTCAAAAAGTAGACTATGATAAAATGAGAACGGTGAAAACAAACTTAGAGGAGCAGCTGTGAGGGTCAAAAATTTACATCAGGCATGGATGCTGTTCAAAAATACCATCCTGGAAACCCAGGCCAAACATATTCCATGTATTAAAAAAGGAGGAAGGAAGACCAAACAATAGCCGACATAGTTAAAAAGTGAGGTGAAGGAAGCTATTAGAGCTAAAAGAAAATCCTTCAGAAAATGGAAGAAGGAACTGACTGAAAATAATAAGAAACAGTATAGGGAATGTCAAGTCAAATGCAAAGCGCTGATAAGGAAGGCAAAGAGGGCCTTTGAAAAAAAGATTGCGTTGGAGGCAAAAACACATAGAATTTTTTTTTAGGTATACTAAAAGCAAGAAGCAGCAAAAAGAATTGGTTGGACAGCTAATGACCGATGGGTAAAAGGAGCGATCAGGAAGGCAAAGCCATAGTGGAGAGATTAAATTCATTCTTTGCTTCGGTCTTCACCGAGAAGATTTGGGAGAGATACCGGTGCCAGAAATGGTATTCGAAGATGACGAGTCGAAGAAACTGAATGAAATCTCTGTAAACCTAAAGGATGTAATGGGACAAGTTGGCAAGTTGAAGAGTAGCAAATTTCCTGGACCAGATGGTATCCATCCCAGAGTACTAAAAGAATTGAAAAATGAACTGGCGGAACTATGTTAGTAATATGTAATTTATCTTTAAAATCGAGCGTGGTACCAGAAGATTGGAGGGTAGCCAATGTAACGCTGATATTTAAAAATGGTTCCAGAGGGGATCCGGGAAATTATAGACCAGTGAGCTTGACATCGGTGCCGGGCAAAATGGTAGAGACTATTATAAAGAACAAAATTACAGAGCATATTCAAAAGCATTGGTTAATGAGACAAACCAGCATGGATTTAGTGAAGGAAAATCTTGCCTCACCAATCTATTACATTTCTTTGAAGGGGTGAACAAACATGTGGATAAAGGCAAGCCGGTTGATATTGTGTATCTGGATTTTGAAAAGGTGTTTGACAAAGTACCTCATGAAATACTCCAGAAGAAATTAGAGAGTCATGGGATAGGAGGTAGTGTCCTATTGTAGATTAAAAACTGGTTAAAGGGTAGAAAACAGAGAGTAGGGTTAAATGGTCAGTATTCTCAATGAGGAAGGGTTGATAGTGGGGTTCCTCGGGGGTCTGTGCTGGGACCGCTGCTTTTTAACATATTTATAAATGATCTAGAGATGATAGTAACTAGTGAGGTTATTAAATTTGAGTACAACACAAAGTTATTCAAAGTAGTTAAATTGCAAGAGGATGTGAAAACTTACAAGAGGAACCCAAATTACAGTTATATAATGCAAGGTTCCACATTAGGAGTCACCAACCGGGAAAGGGATCTAGGCGTCATCATTGATGATACGTTGAAATCCTCTGCTCAGTGTGCTGCGGCTAAGAAAGCAAATAGAATGTTAGGTATTATTAGGAAAGGAATGGAAAACAAAAGTGAGGATGTAGTAATGCCTTTGTATTGGTCCATGGTGCAACTGCACCTCGAATATTGTGTTCAATTCTGGTCACCGCATCTCAAAAAAGATATAGTGGAATTAGAAAAGGTACAGAGAAGGGCGACAAAAGTGATAAAGGGGATGGGATGATTTCCCTATGAAGAAAGGCTGAAGCATCTAGGGCTCTTCAGTTTGGAGAAGAGATAGCTGAGGGGAGATATGATAGAGGTCTATAAAATAATGAGTATAGTGGAACGGGTAGACGTGAATCATTTGTTTACTCTCCAAAAATAGGACTAGGGGCATGTGATGAAGCTACAAAGTAGTACATTTAATAAGAATCTGAGAAAATGTTTCTTCACTCAACATGTAATTACACTCTGGAATTCGTTGCTAGAGAATGTGGTTTAAAAAGGGTCTGGATGGCTTCCTAAAGGAAAAGTCCATCGACCAATTAAATTGACTTGGGGAAAATCCACTGCTTATTTCTGGGATAAGCAGCGTAAAATGTGTTGAGCTTTTTTGGGATCTTGCCAGGTATTGTGACCTGGATTAGCCACTGCTGGAAACAGGTTGCTGGGCTTGATGGACCTTTGGTCTGCCCCAGTGTGGCAATACTTATGTACTTATGATACTGGGTTAAGCTAATATTCTGCAACAGAATCTGGGCACCCAGATGCCATTATAGAACAGGATCTCATCACTCGGCCTCAGGGCACCTAAATGGAGTTGCCCACTTAACAGTGCTGGAAATCATTGAACCATTTTCACGCTTAAATTACCTCAGGCTTAAAAGTACATTCGGTGCAATTAAGCATATACTTCTAAGAGACTTTAGAGTAGATGTGTTCATGGTGAGGTCATATCTTAAATTCATAGTTCATAAACTATGCCAACCCACTGTCCCTGGATTCTATATAGCGCACTTTAGAGATCCACACCAAACTCCAAGTATATTCTGTAATAATGTGCATAACTTAATTGGCTTAGCAAGCCAATCAGCATTGTTAACTTCACTTAAACAATAATGAGCATTAATTGGCAGTAATTAGAATTTTTGTGCACAACTCCTTAAGCGTATTCTGTAATGCACTGTGCCTAAACTTTAAAGCGCGCAGGCAAAAAAGGACATAATTATGGGCTGGAAAATGGGCTTTCCAAAATTTACACACATCATTATTGACTATGGCCCTGTGCACCTAAATCTACATGCTGGGATTTATGCCACATTTTCTTTGGTATAAATGAAGGCGTGAAGTTTTAGGCACCAGGATATCAACTAAGAGTTTTCTATATACTGCCTAAATCTAGGCACTGGTTATAGAATATGCTTAGGCGGAAATGTTTTCCACATGGATTTTCTAGGCCTCATATATAGAATCTGGCCCTATACCAGTGATGGACAACCTTTTGAGCTTGGTGTGTCAAAATTCACCAAAAAACCGAGCATAACTCGGGTGGTGTGTCCCTTCAAGAAAAATCACTGCCACTAGGACCGCCCCCGGGCCCCCCTATCTGAGATCACTGCCCACCCGAGGTCGCCAGGCCCCCCCACCCGCTACCGGGCCCGAACTAACCTTAAAGCCTTTTTTCACGTCGCAGCAGCAGCAACAGGGCAGACCTCTCCTCCTTCCTTCTGTGCTCCGCCCTCGCGGACATTACATCAGGCGAGGTAAGGACACGGAAGGAAGGAGTGGCCTGCCCTGCTGCTGCTTGCTGCGACATGAAAGGAGGCTTTAAGGTTAGTTTCCGGGAGCGAGGAGGGAGGGCGGACCACACTGCGGCGGCGCCGCGTGTCATAGAAAATGGCTAAGCATGTCAGTGCTGACACATGTGTCATAGGTTCGCCATCAGGGCCCTATACGCTAAAATGTCTAACAGACAATATTGAGGCATAAGAAGAGGTGTAACATATAGGCATTTAACTGTTGTATTTTATAGAAGTACTTCCTCCATGCCTAACATATTTCCCAGCCTTGATTCCAACTTCATAGTCACCTAATTTTAGACTTCTAAATATAAGTGCTCAGCTGCAGCCAGTTTTGGGCACTTAGATCTAAAGATTGGTCACCTTATCCCCAATTTCAATCTGCAGATACAACAGCAGCTGTTGATCAATAAAGTAGAGTATGGAAGTCTAGGTAAAAAATGGTAATTAATCAAATGGAAAGGCTATGTTCAGTCCTGTGCCATGACAGATAACCTCAATTCTGTTTAGTGTGGGAATCCTTTATTAAACAGACAGATAAAAGGGATTATGGAGTCCAAAACTATTCAACAATGCCAAAAAACTGAAATAACTTAGAATAACAAAATACAAGAAGTCAACAATATAAAAGAAAAACGGAAAAAATGAGGTATTGGACCTTTGCTAATAGATGGATGAGGAGGAAGGGTTGGGGGAAATTGGGAAGTAAAAAAAGGTTTGCTGATAGCTTATTCGACTTGTATAGCCTTACCTGTTGAGAAAATTATGAACGTAAAAATACATAAGAACATAAGAATACAAGCTGTGCCGTATTGGTCAGACCAAGTATACATGAGACCCAGTGGCCCAAGCAGGTCACATATAACCTAGCAGGGTCTCAAGGAATTGATCCATTCTTTATTGTTCAATATTCATTCAGACCCACAGTGGCTGCATAAACATAAGCAGGTGATTTGTCCAGTTCCCTTTATGCCTGATATTCGCAGTCCTCAGCACCCTAGCAAATCACTTACTCAACAAGATGTCTTCCCGATTATATACTATAAATATGATAATACAATACTTCTGAACATCACCAAAAACATCACGATAACGGTAAAATTTTTTGTTTTTTTCAGGTATCAATATTTGCTGTGGTTTGAGGTATCTGGGAAAATCAGAGAGTAGTAATCTAAAGGAAGGTGTGATCTCTTGAAATTGCTTCAGGCATTTTGACCTATCTCTCAGTCCAGGACCGGACTTGGGAAACGCTTTTATAGAATACCAGAAATGCATGCCCAAATTGGACATCAGGAATTACATCTACTTTCATTAGGAATAAGTCCAGGTGCCTAAATCTGGGTGCGAGAATTGGCGTTATGTGCTATTCTAGAAAGAGCACTCAACCCACAGCGCACTTTATAGAATAGCACTCAGAACCGATTTTGAGCACCATTTACTGAAGCCAGTCCTAAATATGAATAGATTTAATGCACAAGAAAGACCTTTTTGATAACTGTAGGAGAACATGATGTTAGCAACTGTTACACACAGCCTTTGCGTTTAACATGCACTAAGTACAGAACCTTACCGCACTTTAGGAAATAGAACCCTAACTTTTTTTTTTTTACTGAAAACTCATCTATTTCCATAGGCCTCTGCTCCATTCCCTTGCCATATGCAGAGTATATCAGACTATGTTTTAGCATTTGCTCTATTCCATTTTTCCATTTCTTCTAAGATTTTTCATCACTCTGACTGCAAAGTGTCCTTGGGTTGTATATTTGTGTGAAACTGCTTTTTCTAGCACTGTATACAAGGTAGTGCTGTTTAATGATGGAAATTCCTCGAATACTCAGACCTCTCTCTCTCTCATACCTTTACAGATTCAACAATGTATATATGCATATATGCCATACTTTGTATTGTTATTTGAACATTGTACTGCTGCAATTGTCTATTGCGCTTGTTTAATTTATTCTTACTGTACACCGCCTTGAGTGAATTCCTTCAAAAAGGCGGTAAATAAATCCAAATAAATAAGATAAATTGTTAGATTAAAAGTGAGCACCTTCATAGTTTAGGAACCCATTTGGTGAATATTTGTTTATCACCAACATTCAGGGCCAGCTTAACCATTAGGTAGACTAGGCAGTTGTCTAGGGTGGCCGAATCATGGGGGAGAGGGGGTCAAAGAGTATCTGAAGTCACAGCAAAACAATGAAACTTGACAGCTATGCAAGCTCAAAGAACTATCAATGTATGCTTTGTATACTTTCACCTACATGGAGGTTGCACACTTTTCAAACAGCCCAATATACATGGGCAAATGACTTGGAAATTGCTCTTATGGTTATTTATAAAATAAAATTTAAGATTTAAAACGATGATGTCCAACTATGTGTTTTTATGGGCCTGTTCTAGGAAAGGAGTTATACTGATGATCAAGATTGTTGAATTTAATTATTAAAATCTTGGAAAGGGGAGGCCTGAAAGTTATTTAGCGAGGGAGAGGGCTCAAACTTGAAGGCTCGCCCAGGTCCCCAGTGTCCTTGTGCTGGGCCTCCAACATTCCAGCAATACAGTCATTCCATGAAGTTGTGTAATAGCCCTCATGTGATGTTTAAAATAAAGTTTCTGTTGTTTTTATTAACTTACAAGCTCATATTCAGAGGGAGGTATGATTTGCTGACAGGTAGCAAATGCATAACATCCCTGTCTGTATATTTTCAGAATTATGTGGATAATATTGAGTCATTACAGGGGGAAAAGTTATCAATGTGGACTACTGTTAACTCCGGTTATTAGTAATGGGGGGGGGGGGGGGGGGGGGGGGGGGGGGGGGGGGGTGGGGGGGGGGGGGTGTGGGTGGGGGGGGTAGGGGGGGGGGGGGGGGGGGGGGGAAATATAATCTGGAATACCATTAAACTGAGTTATTTTATTGTTAACCCCTGTTATTAGTAACTAGGGCACATTGCATAAAACGGGACCTGGGCTAATACAGCACGAGTCAGTGGCAAAAATAACATGTCATAACAGTAGCCCACATTGATAACTATGCCCCTTAAATTGCTAGAGGCTGAATATAAGTCAAAAATTTACTCCTTAATCACCAAGTTCTAAGCCAGTCAAATATTTTTATCCCAACTCTGGCCCGAGTTTTCATATTTCTGCCTCTGAGGAACTTTCAGGTTTGGCTAACCTATTTCTGCTGCTCCTTACTCAGTGTTCATAGTATGGTTTTAAATGCAGTAGACAATATTTTAAAAATCATGGAAGAGCTACAACACACCTTTATCAAGTGTAGTTTTGGAGAACTGGTTATAAGCATTCATTACACGAAGGGCCCACATATTTAATCCAAACCTTTCCATGAATATACTGTCACAGTTCTAGAAGGAGGTGAGCCCTAGGGCATCAGCCACAGACCAACTATGGCAGGCGAGTCACTCGGCTAGGCAGAGCACTAGACAGAGTACTAGGCAAGGCAGAACAAGGCAGACTAGGCAAACAAGACAGGACTAGACAAGACAAGGCAGACAGGACTAGGCAGGCAGGGCTAGAACCAGATACAGACGAGGTAAAGCAAGGCAAACAGGGAAAGAACTGAATCTGGATGAGACCAAACAGTACAAGACAAGACTGGAGCAAAAGACAAGACAGACAGGACTGGGACTAGGAAACAAGGCAGGACTTGGCAATGCAGGAGACAAGGCAAGGCTCAGCATGGCTGGAGACAAGGCAGGAAAGGCTTGACAAGGCTGGAGACAAGGCAAAACTCGGCAAGGCTAGAGACAAGACACAAACGTGGAGTCAAGGCAGGCAAGGCAGGGACTTGGAGTCATTGCACGAATTTGGAGTCAGGCTCGACTAGAATAGAAAGACAGACGAGGACAAGGAAAAACAGTAGACCTGATGAAGACCTGTTGTGAAAGCACAGGAGGAGGGCCTGGGCCTTCCTTAAGTGCACCCATGCCCATGACGTCACTCCTGGTGCACCCGAATGGTTTCCCACCGCTAGCCCTATAAACAATGGGCTGTGGTGCATGTGCATGCCCTAGGAGGCCAGCGCACAGCTGACCGGGAGAAGGCAGGATGCCATCCCGTGGAGGCACCGGAGCAGTGAGTGCATGGGAGGTTGGGGGCGGGAATTACGGCAGGGCCATGACATATCACTATTGAATCTATAAAGGACTGAGTGTTTCTGTGATTACCGAGTAAATCCTTGAAGTATGGAATTATTTTTGTTTGGCTAATCATGGAAAAGGCAGACAGGATGTGATCATGAAAGGATAATTCTATAACTGGGTGGCCCTATTTACACACCCACTTGCATAAAAGTACAGAATTCTACCAGCTTTTGCAGATAAGTGTACATTGCATGTGTAAGTGGCAGCAAAACAACTAAGTACTATTCTATCAAGGTGCACGTAAGTAGCATGGCGGGCATTGACATGGGCGGAGCATGGGAAGGGCATAAGTGGAGCTGCACTTATGCACGCAGCTTACAGAATACTGTGAGTTAATGTGCCCTTGCAGCATTTAGGTGACCACAGTTAGGCCAGGTCTATGGCTGGTATAAATGAATGCATGACAATGTAAGGCATGCCAATACCGGGTTACAGTAGTATTTTATAATGGAGGCAGTATATGCAAATCAAGTTCATGCATATTCATTGCGGATATCCTGAAAACCTGAGTGGCAAGGGGTACTTCTGGACTGGACTTGGGAAATCCTGTTGAACAACACTGCACACAAATGTTTGGAACGCCCTCAAAGCACCCATGCCCCTCCCATTGCCACGCCCACTTTCAGGTTGCAGACTATGGGATTTGGTGTTACAGAATAGCACACAGTTAGATGCACACACAAATCTTAATTGGTGCCAATTAACATCAATAATCGTTAGCACCCAATTATTGCTGTTAATTGACTCGTTAACTAATTAAAGTAGTATGAGCATCTTAGGATTGTATGCAAATTTGGGCAACCTTTACAGAATCCGAGGGTTAGTGCAGATGCATTATTTAGGAGGTGATAAATAAGTTTGGGCTAACTGCAACAATAAAATCATCAATAGCCCTGTAGTAATTACTGAAAAGACTCAATTTACATAGAATCCACTTGAGGAGAAAAAAAACATTCAGTTCTTCAGTTCTATGGACAATTTAACACATTTTTCACATGCAATGGATAGAAGTGTCTATTGCTGAAAATATTTTGAAATGTTTGAAGTGTTAGGACAATTATTTCAATATGGAAAAAGTCTAATGATTGTTGATTACAAATTACAAGAGATGGTTTCTTGTTCACACCTGGCAATGTTGTCCTCATTTCCTCTGAGTACAATAAAAAATTTTCAAGAGAAAAATGTATTTCAAGAGTGGAGTATATGTAAATCGAGTTTTTTAATTAATTACTGTGGGGTTACTGATGATATTACTGTTGAAACAAATATTCCGCCCAGTTTGTTATTTATTTTTTGTTTTCACACAGTAAGTTATTGTGTGCTAATGCAGTGTGCACTCCATGCCCATTCCCAACTCACAACCAACCCATTTCCCACCCCACAACAGGATATTCATAGTAACATATAGTAACATAGTAAGTGATGGCAGAAAAAGACCTGTATGGTCCATCCAGTCTGCCCAACAAGATAAACTCATTTGTGCTACTTTATATGTATACCTGACCTTGATTTGTATCTGCCATTTCAGGGCACAGACCGTAGAAGTCTGCCCAGCACTAGCCCCACCTCCCAACCACATTCTGTAACAATAACCAATAACCAATAACAATAACCAATCTGTAACAATTGTATTCTAACATTTAACTCATATTGTAAGCCACACTGAACCCGCAAAAAGGTGGGAAAATGTGGGATACAAATGCAATAAATAAATAAATAAATTCATGAGCATGTGCTGTCCTACCAGTGATGCAATGGTTACCATGTTCCTGCACTAACAGTTAACACACACTAATAATACCATAACTACATTGCACACTTTAGTTCAAGGGCCCCTTAGTGTGAATTAATGATAAGGAGGAGAAAGGAGCTATTTCAGAGCAGGTGAGCTAAGTACTCTTTCCTAAGAGCAGCAAGGCTGAGGAATTAGTGAAGAGGCAGAAGGGTGGAAGGAGGGGAGCAAATGACAAGATCATTTGGCCACATAAAAGCATCTTCCAGGGGAATGTAAATATTAAGATAACTGACACTAGACACTAAGAACTAGGGAGATAGGAAAAGTTCTGGTATAGAAGAAATGGAGTGGTGGGGAAATCAGAGGAGCAGTGTAGTCAACAGGACACACCCAAAGACATGAGAGAGACAAATGCTGTCATATATATAGGGTTTATTCATAAAATATCAATAGATGACTCAACACAGTACCATGTTTCAGCTAAAGTGCCTGCTTCAGGAGACTTAAATCACGCTCTGCCCAGGCCTCCTTCAATTTTGTGTTTGATCCCCATGTTACTTTTAGAACCACAACATAGGAGAAATGGGGACACACCTGTAAATGCTGCTAAGGGTTCAGGCAGTGGCATTTTGGACATGATAGAGCCTTAAAAAGGGAGGCCCCTACAGCTGGATGGCTGTAGATTTCTCAATAGTACGGGTGACTATTTGAGCAGAGGACTGAGCAATGACATGATGACAATAGGCAATACAGCATAATTTGGAGAAAGTAGTAGTAGTTTTGCAATCATGAAATGTGAGTGGGGAAAAAGAAAGACTGTTCAAAACTAAGAAGGACACCAAACGAGCAGGAGACTGAGGAAATGGCCAGGGAAACCTCTCTGGCTGAAGAGAAGAACTTCAGGAGACACTCAAATGCAAGAATACTGAGAAGTGCTAGAAAAGGCAGTGGCATAGCTAGGTGGGGCGCAGGGGGAGCAGTCGCTCCTCTAAACAGCTGTTTAAAAAAAATGGCGCCTATGCACCTGAACCCAATAAATATTTTTTTCTGCTCCCTCCCGAGTCTTTAATCTTTTCCTATCTCTTCTGCCCGCGCTCTCCCATCCGCGAGGTCACTTTTACTTCCCGAAGCATTCTCCCTCCAGCACCGGTGATTCACAGTCAGCCTTCTGCCAGCGTTGGGGCCTCTTCTCAGGCGCGTCCCACCTCTGTGGAAAACAGAAAGTTGCTTAGAGTAGGCGGGACGCGCCTGAGGAGAGGCCCTGACGCTGGCAGAAGGCTGACTGTGAATCGATTCACCGGTGCAGAAGAGAGGGTGAAGCCAATTTGGGTAATCTATTCCCCCCCCCCCCAGCCCCACGCAGCCGTTGTTGACGTTCGGTTCAAAAGAAGTAAACATGATCTGTTGCATACACGTTGTCGTTCTTTATTGTAATCTGCCTTGGGAAGCCTGATGTTAGTTATAAAGATGATAGAATATACTGAAATTAAATGGAAGTAGAATTAAACTCTCCTTTCATTGGGGCACATGGAATCACATCTTCATCTGTGTTGTAGAAGTTTACCTTTTAGATACACAAATGGATTATTCTGTTTTGAACATGTTTCAGGGGCACTAGTTTTATAAGTCAAAATAAAATTAAATATTTTGTTTCATGCAGATCTCTTTTGTTTAAACATAAATGGGCAATAAGCCCCTAATGCAGTCCATTTGTTTTCTTATATTTTGTTCTTATGATGACTTATACTGTGCCAAAACTGAAAACACTTATCTCTATCTGGTTGATAATAAAAGGAACACTATCCACCCTAAAAAAGTTGTTTTGTGGCTGTACATGAGGAATTGTGATACTGAATAGTGTATTTTTGTGTCCCTAGTCATGCATCCTACGTTGTGGGAAAATGTGGGATATAAATGCAACAAATAAGTAAACAAACAAACAAACAAATAAATATAATCCTTTCAAGAAATCCAGTTAATTGTTTAACATTCGTGGAACATAGCCACAGAGGCATGGTATGGTTGCATTTTTAATATGGTAATACTAGGGCCCAGCTAAGGAACAAGTTACTTTGAGTTAGTCTTCACTTGCTTTCCTTGCTTTCCTTGCTTTCCATCACTATCCAGCAAGATAGGCAGTGTCTTGAAACGTGGAGGATAAAGGATTTTTTTTTTAACGTTTATATCACACATTATCCCAAGCAAAGTCGGATTCAGTGTGGCTTACATATAACACATGCTAGAGTGTCCCTATAACCAGCCCCTCCAAATGACACACTGATTACGATTTATAACAAACTACTACTCTTCCTATGAAAAGTTATTCTGTTATTATACTTCTTCTGTGTACATCCGTATACTGCACAAATCGACATGTTTGAAAATATAAGTGAGATTAAATACAAATGCTACCAATAATAAAGAGTGACAACGTGGATGAAGCAACTCATAAGTTTGCTTTCTTTCTTTTGAGAGCACGGCAATGACAGCTGTGCGGGGAAGGGGAACTGAGGCTGGCCTAATTGGTTTTAACATTTTGACGTCACCTGGTCTCCTGTCTATTAAAACCTCCTTGGAGCTGCCAGAGGATGGACCGTGGGAGCAGGCCAGGGAGATATATGGCCCTAAGGAGGATGGGGAGTGCTGAAAGAGACGGGGAAGAAGGTTAACATGGGGAGAGAGAAGGATATAGTAAATGCTGGAAAAGAAGGGAGAAGGACACAGAGTCAATACTGGACAGGGAGAGGGTAGGGACATTGGAACGCAAAGAGGCAATGCTAGAAAAAGAAGAAATGGGGACACAGGGCACTATGGAAAAGGGGAAGAGATAGGGGCTCTACTGAAATGGAGAGGGATAGGGACACAGAGGGGCACTACTGGAAAGGGGGGGGGGGAGGAGATAGGGACACAAAGAGGGCACTACTGGAAAGGGTCTCCTGGATGTTTCCATTGATGTTCCCACGAACCCAATCTCCACCGCCACCGTTTCCAGCACAGCAGTCACTGGAGAGACCAGTCCCAGCACGAACCCCATCACCACCGCCATTGAGCCCGAGACCACCGACCCCACATCCAACACTTTTGAATCATCTTGATCAACTTGACCAAAGACTTAACCACCTTACCCCCTCTCCTGAATCACACCTCCTTGATCTGGCTGACATTATTATCCAAGCCTTTGCAGAATCTCCAGAGTCACCATCTGAACAACCACCTGTATCTGAACCAGTATTTGAGTTGCCTTCTTCACCTCCTCCTCCCACAGTTCCTGTTCTTCCACTTCCCTACGTGGATCTTCGCATCCGCCTCATCAGAATCCGCAATCTGGCAGACGATCTCCTCCAAGTCCGCAACCTAGCAGTACAGTTGACCCCGGAAGAACGAGAGTCCATTGTGTTTTCAACAGTAAACATTTTGCACAGCAACACCTGTGAGCTGCTCGATATTCTACATCGGTACTTCCCGAATCAAGCCAGATAAATGCCACAGCAAGTTCCGCCGCTGTGCACTTCAGAAGTATTTATCCCCTTACAGACTGTTTCTCTACATAAGTGTGACTCTGAACAGGTATCTGATACAAATTCCCATTGGTCCAAAGACTTGGATGACAATTATCTGGAAGCCGACACCATTTCTGACGACAAGGCCGGAACCAGCGCTCGTCTAAGTGTTGCCTCTGCTGTAACGGTGTTACATCAGTACACCCTCTTCTTCTGCTTCCCCTCTGCCAGACTGTTTGCTGTTGGACTCGTGTGCATGATCATACTGTGTATAGGTTTGGTTTTGTTTCTCACTACCTTGTTTCCCTATACTGCTGACAGTAACCTCTTTGACCTTTGGATCACACTTACTGCCTTTCCCACTGGCAACGTTACCTTGCCAGCCGGAAACGCTACGGTACTTGCAACTACTTCAGTACTTGCGACTACCCCAGCAATACTTGCAACTACTTCTGTATTTGCATCCACTCCTGCTCCACCACCTACTACAGCATCTTACACAACACTCCCCGCTGCCACCAGTCATCCCACCCCCTGGGCAGACACATCTGCCACGACAGACTTTTCAACTGGCAATCCTCCAGATCCTATTGAAACCTCTGCAACTACTCCTTTCCTCACTGATCCTCCTGTTTTGTATTCTACAACTGTTTCCAATCCTATCAGTAGCTCGGTCCATATTGTCCCCAATCGTACAACTACTTTTGAGGATAATATTGCCTTGCTTGAATTACGACCCACCCCTCCTCTTTATTCTCTGGTTCCTGCTAGTGACGTTCCTCCTCCCACGCATACTACTTTAGCCACGTCAAACATCACCGTCCCAGCCACTCGTCCTCCCAGGTAGCTCAACACGCCTAAGTGACCATTAATATATGTCCCAGAATTTACCAGACATTCCGCCTTCTCCACCTGATTCTCCCCCACCGTCGCCTGAACCCTCAGAATATCTAAGACAATTGATTCATCCTCATTGGGACCCTGCTCCAGAAGACGATACAAATTGGGACCCCTTCACCCGATACCACACACTGTGTGAACCTTTGTTTGACAGTTGGACATTAGGTCCTAGCCGTACGGTTACACACACTCAGTTACTGTTTGGAGGAACCTTAGGCTTACAAATTGAACAAACAGACGACCTCCTAATCAGGCCACAAACTGGTGACATTGTAGATTTTTGGGTAATTACATACGCTGTACTGGGCACTAACTGGATTCCCTTCCTGTTTATCAGAGAGGTTGGATCGAGACCTTTGGAAGTATATGGTATTTTCCAAATCCCAGATCCTACTGAAATAGGGGCTATTAGAATCTACCCCCCATACCCAAATACCTGTTGCTAAACTTGGGATAAATTTGTCGCTCTCCTTAATTGTGATACAGTGCCTCATTATGAAAACTACCAACATGAAGTGCTTAGCCCTCCTGTTGTGTGTGCTCACCACACCCATGATACATGGAACACAGTATCTAGCAAATTTTCAAGAACAATTTACAACCACTTATGAAATAACATTACCCACTACCAAGGACACAACCACTATCACCCTTGATGTATGTGCTTACACAATGTGTGGGAAACATCCTGTGCAGCAATATTTGTCAGCTTTTGAAGTATACCTGTGTCCCTTCCCCAATTGTGGAAGTTGGGCACAAGTATGGTGGTATACAGGTTCATGGGTTCCCTACTCAGGTACTGAGATTCCAGATCTAAAAAGGAGCATTTCCATCATGAAATTGCGAGTCACTGGCCTCTGCCAAATGACCAAATGTAATCCAGTGGCTATCACTTTTAGAGGAGTAACGGATGTTACATACAGAACTTATTCCATAGGAATTGATGCCACAGGTAGAGACCCCATTGGAAAAATCAAGATTGTTCCACCCCCAGCCCAACCTACAGCGACCAATCCTTTAGTGCCGACAAAGATCCCAGAAATAAAAATTCCTTACCAGATTGTACCAATTAATAATTCTAAAGATTTAGTGGCACTGGAAACAGGATTTGGAGAGACAAACCTATGGCTCGAATGGGCACATTATACTACAAAGAGTTTGAATGTCTCTAATTGTTATTTTTGTTCCCATGCAAGAGCAGAACCAACAGTTGTTCCTTTCCCCTTAGATCTCCAAAATGATCCAGATGGATTTTGGTGTATGTTGCAGTTATTGCAGGTTAAAGAGGACATAAATCAGTCTTGTCAACACCTTGACGAGCACCACCCCTACTTACCCCCTCGGATGAGGGTTCCACCTGCATTCAGGATTCCAAATCCTGCTACCAAATATCATACATGTCTGGAACGATATGGGGTGAAACAGACACGGTTTTTAGGAAACTTAACCAATTGTAACACAACCTTAGGAAATGGGACTCTGAAAAATCTGAACCTAACACGGTTCTCACAGGCTAGAGCAGACATATGGTGGTACTGTGGAACCCGCACTATCCGCCATACACTTCCTAACAATTGGACAGGCAGATGTGCCCTAGTCAAATTGGTCATTCCAATCATTATAGCATCCTTGCCTCCTCCTCATAGCAGCTCTTCCTCACGAGTGAAGAGAAATGCAATGCCTGGATCTTTTGATGATCGGGTCTATATAGATACTATTGGAGTTCCAAGAGGGGTTCCTGATGAGTTTAAAGCCAGAAACCAGATAGCTGCAGGATTTGAATCAGTTTTCTTTTGGTGGGCGACTATCAATAAGAATCTTGACTGGATCAACTATATATATTACAATCAGCAGAGATTTGTGAACTACACTAGGGATGCAGTTCAAGGAATTGCAACACAATTAGACGCCACTAGCCGGATGACGTTGGAAAATAGATTAGTTCTTGACCAACTTCTAGCAGCGGATGGAGGGGTGTGCCAAAAGATAGGCACCCAGTGTTGCACCTTTATCCCCAACAATACAGCTCCAGATGGATCAATTACCAGAGCTTTAGAAGGCTTAACCTCACTGTCGCAAGAATTGGCAGAGAACTCTGGCGTTGATACATCCTGGACAGGTTGGATGGATAGAGCTTTTGGTAAATGGAAAACATTTATCATTTCAGCAGCCACGACTATAATCATAGTAGTAGCAATTTTTGTTTTAGTAGGATGTTGCATAATCCCTTGTGCTAGAGGCTTAGTAGAACGCTTAATTGAAACCGCAATAATGAAAAGGACCACAGCAGGACAATATGCCCTGTACGAAAATCTCCTTCCCAACACCACAGGAGAAAACACATTGGACTATCTCCCTCCGAGAAGTACCAATAGCTATGCAACTGTTAGAGACACTGGAGAAAGGTCTGCAATTGTATAATCAGATAATAGCACCTAGGGATGTAGTGTAACCATATAAAGCTGTATAAGATGATGTGATCAATTGTGCAAATCTATGCAAATGTATAATTAAGATATAATCAGTATATAACCAATGAATTTGTGATTTATAACAATATAAATATATTGACATAGATAAGAATAAGATAGAACCTGCATATTAAAAGGTTGAAGAAAAAATACCGTAGTAACTATAAGTTTTAGTAGGATTGACATAATTGAAGTACTGCCAAGATGGTACTTTCAAACCGAAAACGAAACACATTGTACCAGCTGATCTTAAGACTCAGATAATTTTATGGCCTCATAGAATACCTTCTGGAATGGATGGTACCAAGGTACGTTAACCCTGGTGTCACCCTATGGGATAGGGTGAAGAGGGGAATGTTAATATATGGCCTAGCTTTAAGGCTACCACTGGAATAGTGATGGCCAAAGCTATGCAGCCTAAAAACAACTGAAAAAGTACTGACTAGGCCAAACAACAAGCAAGTGATTTAATATTTGAGAATCTGCAAAAAGCAGGTCTGAATAATGGTACAACTTTTAAATCAAATATAGCACCTGTAATGAAAGATCAGATGAATAAAATGGAGCTTATTAGTTTTGGTATACAATGATACAGAGGTAATACAGAGTTCATGAGATGGTATGAAAGGTATTGAGATGGTATGAAAAGTATTGCAGCCGGAAGATGTGAAACTGTTATCTCAACGCTTCCCAAAACATGTTGATAATTAGCAGTAGCTGAGAACGGAAGGAGGTGGGCACATCCGACAGCATGGGAAAGTATGCTCTCAGAAATGCGAAATATTAGCTAGGTATCTCACCATTCACTTCTATGGAGAGGATAGAGTATAAAAGAAGGAAGATTTTGGCTTGGTTAGAGAGTCTTCTCCAAAGCTTCTGTCAGACGGCGAAGCCCTGTGCGGTTGAAATTAGAATCTGATGTCTGTATTTGTATCAACTTGAAGACCTGTGTTTGGGTAAGAAATAAAATGTACCTATCTATCTAAACCTATCTCTGTCTCTATTTTTATTGATTCTATCTTCTCTTTACCTAACATTTAGTCTACAAGGTAGATCACATACGAGTGACACTCAGTCTTTGCAGAAACTTAGACAGATGTTTAATAAGATTTAGGTGGGAACATAAATGGCCCAGAATATACCTAGATCCAGAAAAACAGAAAGCAGTAGTTATGGGAATTAGTTTTCAAGTACGGCTCCTAATGCCAACCCCTTGTGATTGGGTGACAATGGAGGTTAGAGAAACTATACAGAACCTGATATATGAAATAAGTACCTTTAGTCCCCCGTGTGACGGAGTCAGAAAGAGGTCTATAAGAGGGGAGATTAAAACAATAGGGACACAGAGAAGGCACTACTGGAAAGGGGGAGGAGATAGGGACACAGAGGGGCACTACTGGAAAGGGAAGGAGATAGGGACACAGAGGGACACCACTGGAAGGGGGATATGGGGACAATGGTGAAAAAGGGGTGAGATGGAGACAATGAGGTAATGCTGGAAAAGGGGGATGATGGTAACAGGGGTAATGCTGGGAAGATGGGGACACAGGACAATGTTAGAAAAAGGGAGAAGTGGGGACACCAGGATAGCAGATGCTAGAAAGGGGGAGATGAGGAGACCAGGTAGGCTTGTGCTGAAAAGTGGGGGAGATGGGGACATAGAAAGGGCAGATGCTGAACTTGGGGGCAGGATAGGGACAAGGGACACAGAAGGGAGATGCTGGACAGGACAAATATTGGTGCAGAGAAAAAAGGATGGTGCACTTGGAGACAGATGTAGAGAAGGAAAGGAAGAAGACAAGAGGCGAGAGAAGAAATAGAAAGGCCAACCTGGAAAATAATTTGTAAGGCTGACTCGTGGAACATGGAAAAAAAGACAGGGACCAGCCAAATTCCCAGACAACAAAGGTAAAAAAAATTATTTTTATTTAATACTTTGTAAGGACTGAGATTATTATTATTATTATTATTTATTGCATTTGTACCCCACATTATCCCACCTATTTGCAGGCTCAATGTGGCTTACAGAGTGTTGTTATGACATAGTCATGACAGGATCTTAAATACAATCGGTAGTAAGCAGAAGATGTATGAGGGATTAGAGAAGGAAGTGTTAGATAGGGTGGTGTATGGCTCCCTATTCTGCATTAGATTGGTAGCATGGAATGTCACAATTTTGGTTTCTGCCAGGTGCTTGTGACCTGGGTTGGCCACATTGGAAGCAGGATACTGGGCTAGATGGACCATTGTTCTGACTCAGTATGGCTACTCTTATGTTATATAGATGAGGGTCTGTTCATGTTCTGCATGTGTGACTGAGGTGAAGGATTCTGCTAGCATGTAGTATCTGTGTAGGAATGTGCAACAGTGCAGCTTGTTCTAGTTTACCAATAGTAGGTATATTGGTGCTCCAGAGCCCAGTGTATATATATATATATATATATATATATATATATATATAGCACTGTCTTCTGATAGGTGGGTTAGGGCTATTAGGGCTATTAGATTGTAAGCTCTTTGAGCAGGGACTGTCTTTCTTCTATGTTTGTACAGCGCTGCGTACGCCTTGTAGCGCTATAGAAATGCTAAATAGTAGTAGTAGTAGTAGTAGTAGTAGTAGTAGGCTGTTATGGTGTGGTAAGTTTTGTGTTCTAGGGCAGTTCTGGAGTACCCCTTGCCAGTCAGGTGTTCAGGATATCCACAATAAATATGCATGACATTGATTTGCATATACTGCCTCCATTACATGCAAATCTTTTTCATGTAGATTCATTGTGGATAGCCTGAAAACCTGAATGGCAAGAGGGTACTCCAGGACCACCTAGGGAAACACTTCTCTAGGTCCCACTGTAATATTTCTAGCACTGGGTTAGGGCTGTTATGGTGTGGTAAGTTTTCAGTACAGGTTTTGGGTGTCTTTTTCCAGGGGTTTGTGTTATTTCACAGTGTCTAGCCCTATTTGAAAGTAGGCTCTGGGTCAAGCTGACACCAACCGGCGCCTATTTTATAAAAGTCTGCTCCCCCTGAGATCAAAACCTGGCTACGCCTCTGAGAAAAGGAGATAATCAAAGCTAACCTGGAAACTTCCAGTTTTCACATTACACATCAAGGACATTGGGGCCATTTTACTAGCGGGTATTAAACCCTTAACACACAGTTAGTGCATGCTAACAGGCTTCCGAGAAATGCCTTAAAGTATTTTGTGGTATTTGGCCTGGTTGTGCACGCTAACCCACACGTTACCTACTTTTTAAAAAATATTTTTGAGAAAAGGTGTATCATGGGTGGAGAGTGGGTGTACCTGGGCTATCTGGTTAACGCTTTATGTTTAATATGTGCTAACCGGATAACGCAGAGTTAACACAGGAGCACAAAGTGCCTCCTACATAGGAGGCGGTAATTGCTCTCGGGTTAATTCTTTGCAGCTACCATGCGCTAATGGGAACATTAGTGCATGACTTCCAATTAAAACCAAAGAAAAAGCCCTAAAAATGCCATGTTCAATCTGGGCTTAGTGTGTGGAAAAGTCTGGTGTTAAGACCACATTTTGCCACAGCTTAGTAAAACGACCCCATCGGTTTACAGAATGCAAAAATCATGAAAGTTGACTGACTGCAAATCAAGGATAAGAAACACCAGTGATGTTATGAAATTTCACATTTTTTAACAGTCGTGTTCTTATCATACATGTTGTTTTAAATTATTTCTTCTGTTATTTTAAGTTTTCTATACATTTATATGTACAAAAACACAAGGCAGTCAATACATGCAATAAGTTTTGTGGTTGAAGCAACCACCAAAAATCAACTCCCTTATACAGAATTGCAGAAGACCTTATTTCACATATGTAACCCTAAAAACATAGTGGGTCACTATAGAGGAAAATTCTATAAATTATGCAGAAAATTAGGTGCTGATAAAAATCTATGAAGGGCGCTCCAGGATGAGCACTCTTTATAGGTTAGTGCTGAGTGCCAAATTCTGCACTCAGCTTTAGGCGCAAGGACTTACACCAGTTGAAACCTGGTGTAAATCCTGGCATGCAACTTGGGTGCAAATCCCCGCTCTTCTGTAACACTGCACACATCTTTTGTGAATGCCCCTCCCATGGCCATGCCCCCTTTTGAGTCACATACGATCCAATTTAGGCAACCCATTGTCACAGAATAGTGTGCAGCCAGATTGGCATCCAAATTGTAATCAGTGCCAATTAAGTGCCTGTTAACTCCAATAATTATATCATTGGAGCCCATTAGATATTTTGGGCGTCAATTTTGGATCCGCGTCCAGTTTTGAGCAACCTTTATAGAATCTGAGGGATAATGAATATATTTTATTACATCGCATTTTATGAAAATGCAAGCCATTTATTTAAATCTACCTTTCAATGTACCTTCATTTTTAAGATGTAATTTTTAGTATTAATTTCTAAGAAGTAATTTTTTTCCAATGTTTTTCAACTTTAGGGTCCTAAGCTACAGAACATTAGAATGACTGAAAATAATCTATATATGTCACATTAATTCCTACAAATAGTAAGTCAAGTTTCACTTTGATCCTCAACTATTCTTGGACTGTCAGGGTGGAGTCTACAAGTTATATTTTTAAAAGCCATGTCTGTTGAATTTCTAAATTGGCACTGAAGGGCACAGTACGCCCTTCTGAAGGCCAACGGTTGCTGCTTATTCAGTCATCTTGGAGCATGCTCACAATATCTGCGTGTTTGCAGCCACTAAAGTAAAAACTGTGCCAGGCCTTACCAGTATGGCTTCTTTTGTGTACCATAAGTACATTTGGACCGATGCAAATTATCCCACAGATATCACATTTTAGTTTTCCGTTAGGAAGTCGAATACCTCCAACTCCTGACAAAGCTTTGCCGCTGTGACCACCGTGCGAGCCATTTAGTTTGTCTCCTGAGGCATCAAGCACTCGTAAATCCTCTGCACATTCTTCCCCATTCATTTCACAGGCACGCCCATTCTCTTCATCACTCTGAGTCTCTACTTTAATATTACTGGCTGAAAGAAACAATACAGGAGGCCACTCAGTTTCAGGGCACAGCAAAATTAGAGTGGTGCAACAAAAATAATACATATGGCAAACATTTATTGTCACATCATTACAGGCAACTTGGAAACACAGATGGTGGGCAGGTTGCATGAAATGACCAGATGGTATCTGATGGGATTTCAATGCCATGTCTGTTCTGCTCATAATCAGTGGTACATGAAATAATGAACACCAGAGAGTCAAATACAAGAAATTAATTCACTGGTGGGGTTCTGTGGTGGTGATCAGACTAAAAGTTCTGCACCTCAAGACCATTAGAAAAGGGAGTTTCAGTACTGGCCAATCAGCAATTAGATTTAGCAGGAATTAACTTACAATGGGGCCAGTGTACAGGAGTGCACTATCACAATGTGTTAAAGCCCCAATCATGTACACAACCTAATTTCCATGTGATGTCTTTTCAATGAAGC
The DNA here is from genome assembly GCF_901765095.1 of Microcaecilia unicolor. Classification (NCBI taxonomy): domain Eukaryota; kingdom Metazoa; phylum Chordata; class Amphibia; order Gymnophiona; family Siphonopidae; genus Microcaecilia; species Microcaecilia unicolor. Next base: position 355,226,604 of record NC_044031.1, on the reverse strand, counting down.
AGTGAAGCATATCAAAGGTATGCAAAACAGTTCATTGCCTATTAGCTCAATACAAAAATTGGTGGACAAACTATTAGCAGATGCATTAACACAAAAACACTCATATTTTAATGTGACTGTCAAATAATACAGTAAGCACACGCCTCATCAAATGTATTGTTCAACATCTTCATTTAAGGCTTTGGACATGTATTGACACAGACAATTTGCTCATGATAATACCCAAGGCTGCAGAATCCCAAAGGTGATTTGCTCCGGGGATGGAGCAGCAAATGTTAAGAGTGCCTGGACTGCCCAACTCAGAAGAATCTCAGGGTTAACATTTATTAACGAGGCTCCACAAGCCCTTGCTGTAAGTGATGTTATATGCTCATACGTCCTCCCAGACTTTCCAGTCTTGCAATATAGGACAGAACGTGCTATGATCACCCTTAATGTGACCATCAGCTAGCAATCTGCCCTTATAAGGTTTGTGGGACTCTGACTTTCAAATTCTACCAAAGTCATCTATAAATTCCTTAACAGAAAAACAAGAGTAACATGCAACCCATCTATCTGTTGTGGACGCCTTATAGATATGAATATAACAGATATCAATATCTTGAAATCTTTATTACACCACACACAACACAGGATATGATATCCCCTATACATGCCAGCCAGAGTGTGCCTGCTCAAGAGAAATAGGAACGTTTTACCCTTTATTCCATGCTCCCCAAGTGATACACTGAATGATCTGTGATTGGGAATCGGAGGAGGGTGGGGGGTGGAAAAAGATAGCCAGCTGGTTGGAGGAGGAGGAAGGGATGATTCTTCTGGTTATAACAAACAGAAAAATATACAATTGGGTCAGATATACAAAAGCACTTACCACACAGCAGAAACCACTAAGGGCTGGATTCAGTAAATGAGGGCTCTCAGCATACTGAAAGTGATGCATATAGGGCCCAATATTCAAAACTATTTAACCAGCCAGGAACGAAGTTAAATAGCATTTTAGTGCCTAACTGCAGATATCCATTGGGAAATAACTGGTTTGGCGCTGAATATCCACACCTAACCAGCTGTCACTGGTGTAAACACTCACCCTAAATTTGTATTTATTTATTAGGATTTGTGTAGGTAGTTAGGCACATAACTGCTAGTATTCTAGAACCCAGGCACATAAATGCTAGACACGCCCCTGACCACCCATGCCCCTCCCTGACTAACAGCAGTTACGTGCTTCACTGCTGATTAGAGACAATTAGGGCCAATTAACAGCAATATAGCCAATTATTGCTCATTAACACCAATTAACAGCTCATTATTAAATTATATGCATAACTGCCACTGTTCTATAACTTACGCATGCTGCTTTGTGCACTAAGCATAAAAATGAGTGTACAAGTTTGTAGAATGAGGGGGTAGGTGCTCAGAGGGCACAAAGTAGAAGCCTGTTCAATAAAGGAAAGTAGATACCTACTAGTGCACCCATGTATTAATATACCTAACATTTAGGCACTCACACATTTGCCAGTCATAGAGATGGGGACAGTGTCAGCACTTAAGTGTAGCAGGGATGTGTGGGAGTCCCACCTGTGTCCTGTCCATGCCAGACACCCACTTCTGGGTGGGCCTGGGCCCAAGATGGGTGGGCAGAAGAAATCCGCCTTGTCCCACAAGTGATATGGTCTTGCCCTCTCTCGCCTGCATGCCATATGTCTCTCAAACACTTTCCCTCCCCCGCATACCTTTTAAATAGCAGATTTTCACCGGCAGCGAGCAGCAACTAATACACACTGCTCATGTTGGTCCCACAGCCTTCCCTCTGATGCAACTTCCTGTTTCTGCATAGGCGGGAATACATCAGAGGGAAGGCTGTGGGGCTGGTGTGAGCAGTATGAATCAGTTGCTGCTCACTGCAGGAAAAGATCTGCTATTTACAAGGTATGCAGGAGGGACAGTTGTTGGGAGTTTTTGACGTGGGGCTTGGGGATCCCTACCAGTCACATCATAGGTGTGCTGCTACTGGGTGGGCCTTAGCCCAAAGTGGGTGGGCCTGGGCCCATCCGGGCCCACCCTTGGCTACGCCACTGATGTGCGTGCTGAACTTTTTGTGTTTCTAGTTGGCAAGTCTATGAGGTCTGACATATAGACCGGGGCTTCACCTTAAATAATTTTGTGGACCAGGGTACAAACTTTGAACGCAATTCGTTCTTTTAGTGGTAGCCAGTGTAGTTTTTTTCTTAAGGGTTTGGCGCTTTCGTATTTAGTTTTCCAAATATGAGTCTAGCTGCTGTGTTTTAGGCAGTTTGGAGTTTCTTAATGATTTCTTCTTTACATCCGGCATAGATGGCATTGCAGTAGTCTAGCTTAGCACCATTGATTGTACCAGGCTGCGGAATATTTCCCTTGGGAAGAAAGGTTTTATTCTTTTAAGTTTCCACATTGAATGGAACATTTTCATTGCTGTTATTTTCGCATTGCTTTCCAGTGTGAGGTTTCGGTCAATTGTAACTCCAAGAATTTTCAGATTGACTGAAATAGGAAGGGTGTAGTCTGGGGTGTTAATGGTGGTGGGTTTGTTCATGTTAAATTGTGAGGAGAGAATGAGACATTGAGGGGCATTTTCGACCGGGGACGCCCATCTCTAAGGGCGCCCATCTCCGAGGACGGCGCCACGAAGGGGCGGGGCTGACCGTATTATCGAACGAGATGGCCGGCCATCTTTCGTTTCGATAAAACAGTTGGCGCCTTCGATATGGTTGATCATGGAATACTATTACATATCCTCAAGTATTTCGGAATTGGAGGTAATGTTCTCAATTGGTTCAAGGGGTTCCTAACCACACGATCATACCAAGTGACATCTAATTCGACTACATCAGCTACATGGATACCTGAATGTGGAGTTCCATAGGGATCCCCCCCTCTCACCGACTCTATTCAACTTAATGATGATACCCTTGGCGAAACTACTATCAAACCAAAACCTTAACCCATACATATACGCAGACGATGTAACGATCTACATTCCATTTAAACAAGATCTAAAGGAAATTTCCAATGACATTAACAAAAGCCTAAACATCATACACACGTGCGGACGCATTCAAGTTGAAACTCAATGCAGAAAAAACCCAATGCCTAGTACTCACCTCGCAACACAATACGAACGAATTCACCACCATTGACACACCAAAACTGAATCTTCCAATTTCGGACACCCTAAAAATTCTTGGAGTTACCATTGATCGACACCTAACACTTGAGAATCACGTGAAAAACACAACCAAGAAGATGTTCCATTCAATGTGGAAATTAAAAGATCTTTCTTCCCAAGGACCGTCTTCCGCAACCTGGTACAATCAATGGTACTCAGTCATCTAGATTACTGCAATGCACTCTACGCTGGCTGCAAAGAGCAAATAATCAAGAAACTTCAGACAGCTCAGAACACTGCAGCTAGACTCATATTCGGTAAAACAAAATACGAAAGCACTAAACCCCTACGAGAAAAGCTGCACTGGCTTCTACTCAAAGAACACATCACGTTCAAAATATGCACCCTAGTTCATAAAATTATTCACGGAGACGCACCAACCTACATGTCAGACCCGATAGACTTACCACCCAGGAATGCGAAAAAATCATCCCGTACATTCCTTAATCTTCACTTCCCAAATTGTAAAGGTCTTAAATACAAACTAACGCATGCGTCAACCTTTTCCTACCTGAGCACACAATACTGGAATGCGCTGCCGCGCAACCTAAAAACGATCTATGAACAAGCTAACTTCCGAATTTTACTGAAGACCCATCTCTTCAATAAGGCATACAACAAGGATCAACAAATATGAACCCCTGTACACATATCCAGAACTGCCTCTACAATATTTGATTGCCAAACTACTATCATGTTTTTTCATCATCATGTCACCCAAGATCCTCTGCTATTACTAAATGTATATTTTCTATGTAATTCTTATATATTTCTTAAATAATTCTTATTATGTTTGCTTGTTAAAATACTATTATGTTTTACCATTATCATGATAAACAACTATCTTTCGCAAATCTCTTAAGACATATCTCTTCAGCAAGGCATACAATGAGAACTAATAGCCACAATAATCCACCCGACAATCCACTCAATTAAGATAATTCATCTATTATAGCTGCCTAAATCACTCCTCTCCTTCTTCTTTCACCCTCATTTAACTTCTGCACAACATTAAGTCACCTTGCAATGACAATGTTAACAAAACTATGTAAGCCACATTGAGCCTGCAAATAGGTGGGATAATGTGGGATACAAATGCAATAAATAAAATGTTACCCAATATCCTCTGTTATAACTAAATGTATACTTTCTCATGTATTTTCACTATTCATGATGTATTGTAAGCCACATTGAGCCTGCAAAGAGGTGGGAACATGTGGGATACAAATGCAACAAATAAATAAATAAAAATGTCAGAGATGGCCGGGTTTGAGATGGCCAGCCTCGGTTTTCCCCGACAATGGAAACCGAGGCCAGCCATCTCAAACCCAGACAAATCTAAGGCATTTGGTCATGGGAGGAGCCAGCATTTGTAGTGCACTGGTCCCCCCTTCCATGCCAGGACACCAACCGGACACCCTAGGGGGCACTTCTAAAAATTAAAAAAAAAAATTAAAATAGCTTCCAGGTGCACAGTTCCCTTGCCTTGGGTGCTGAGCCCCCCAAATCCCCCCCAAAAACCCATTCCCCACAACTCTAAACCATTACCATAGCCCTTATGGGTGAAGGGGGCACCTACATGTGGATACAGTGGTTTTTGGTGGGGGTTTGGAGGGCTCCCATTTACTACCACAAGTGTAACAGGTAGGGGGGGGGGGGGAGGATGGGCCTGGGTCCACCTGCCTGAAGTGCACTGCACCCACTAAAAACTGCTCCAGGGACTTGCATACTGCTGTCAGGGAGCTGGGTATGACATTTGAGGCTGACATAGAGGCTAGCAAAAAAATGTTTTTATTTGGTTTTTTTTGGGGTGGGAGGGGGTTGGTGACCACTGGGGGAGTAAGGGGAGGTCATCCCTGATTCCCTCTGATGGTCATCTGGTCAGTTGGGGCACCTTTTCGAGGTTGGTTGTGAAAAAAAAGGGACCAAGTAAAGTCGGCCAAATGCTCGTCAGGGCCGGCATTCTTTTTTCCATTATCGGGCGAAGCCAGCCATCTCTTAAGCACGCCTCTATCCCACCTTCTGTACCCTGCCGACACGCCCCCTTGAAGTTTGGCCGGCTCCGCAACGGACTGCAGTTGAGGCAGGCCAAAATCGGCTTTCGATTATGCCGATTTCGCCGGCCTTGAGAGATGGCCGGCCATCTCCCGATTTGTGTCGATTATTTGGAGGCTGTTTTTGCTTTCATTTGTGATTTTGGTTATATCGTGTTTGAACGGGATGTAGATCGTTACATCGTCTGCATAGATGTAAGGATTAAGACCTTGGTTAGATAGTGATTTGGCTAAAGGTGTCATCATTAAGTTAAAAAGGGTTGGTGAAAGCGGTGATCCTTGGGGTACTCCACATTCGAGTTTCCATAGTGGTGATGTTTTTGAATATGTTCTTGCGGTTAGGAAGCCATTGATCCATCTAAGTACGTTTCCTTCAATCCCGAAGTACTCTAGGATGTTCAGTAGTATTAGGTGGAGAACCATGTCAAATGCGCTGGACATGTCAAATTGTAGGAGAAGTACACTATTGCCGGTTGCAATTATTTGTTTGAATTTGGTTAGGAGAGTGATTAATACTGTTTCGGTGCTGTGGTTGGATCGAAATCCTGACTGTGATTCATGTAGTACAGTATTGAGAATTTGATTAAGTAGTCGGTAAGTTGTTTGGTTACCATACTTTCCACTAGTTTGACTGCCAGAGGAATGGATGCTAGCGGGCGGTAGTTGGTTATGTCATTTGTTTTTTTCTTTGAGTCTTTGGGTATAGGGGTAAGTAGTATATTTCCTTTATCCTTGGGGAACAGTCCATGTTGTAACATGTAGTTACATGTAGTAACATGTAGTAACGTGTAGTAACATGTAGTTATGACATCACAGCCACAGAATAGCGCATGCATAAAACAGGACAAGAGGGAGGAATGACAGATTATAACAGAACCATACCTAACAATGGAAATAACCTCAATAGAACTACATTGCGATTATGACATAGAATACATAAAGTCACTGTCACAGTTGATAAATTGGGTTATTAATTACATATACAGTAGGGGTGTGTATATGTATAGAGAAAAGTTGGGCAGTAAGGATCATGATACTTTAACACTCTGGCAATTGAAGTGTAAATGTTACCAGTTAAAAGCAGGAGCAGCCAAGACAGTCTGCTGCCTGAGGTGAGGGGATGGTCTTCTGCCCCTCCCCCTCGGCTCCACTCCACCCCGCTCCCACCAGTCTGACATCTCCCTCTTCCTCCCTTCCCCAAATTTACCTTCTTTTCTGGGTTTCCAAAAGTCGAGGCAGCACCAGTTCCCATATGTTGCCCTGCCACTGGTCCCAGCCCCTTTTCTCTTTTGCAGCCGACCCCGCCTCAGAGGAAACAGGATGTAAGTCAGAGAGGTGGGTTGTAAGAGAGAAGGGATTGGCGGCAGGGCAGCGAATGGGAACCGCTGCCGCCATGACTTTTGTAAAGCAGGAAAAGAAGGTAAATTCGGGGAAGGAAGGGCAGGGGGCGATGCCAGAACATGGCGGGCGTTGGGGAGGATGCCGCTCCAAAAGAGTGTCACTTTAGGCCCCCGCCTCAGGTGGCCTAATGGTAGGGTCACCACTGGTTAAGAGTATATGGCTCAATTACAAACACATCAACTGTGACTGAATTCACTACCATTTCCAAATCTGAAACAAACACACAAATGTAACACTGGCACAAAACATCTCAAATGTATGAGGATCTAGGCTTTGCTACTGGCACATGCACTTCTGTGACAAGTGAATGGGATGAGAGAAAATGGTAAAAATAAAAAATGTCAAAAGTGAGAATCATGATAAGAGCAGTATACTTACGGGAGAAAGATTTGAAAATGATAGCGTGCAAATCCCTAAAGCACTCAGCTCCACGAGTAGCTGCAATAAAGAAGGGAAAGAGGATGCAAGACTGTACTGCTCGTAGAATATGGTAACAGTTAAAGAAGGCAGTGCTGTTATTAGCAGCTCTATAAACAGTTTTCATATCCTCAGTAAGGTATAGTTTACCATAAAGACTCAACTCAGAAAAAAGAATAATAGAAAATATTCAGGGCCAATTGGGATATTAATCTCTCTCTATATAACAAACTTATGGAAAAGTAGTGTCTGCCTGCTGGCAAATAGCAGTGCATGCATGTGCATATTAACATGCGTGTGTATTTGCTGCCGGATTCCGGCAGCCATTTTGTCCATTTCATATGATATTAGCGTGAGCTGGTGGACAGAGCAAGTGCCTGTGAGTGCTTCATTGTCCTGTGTGGCTCTAAGAAAAGCTGCAGTTGCAGAATGAAGTTGTTGTGATGAAGGCTAAGGGAACGAGTGGTCAGTCGAGTGAGGTTAGGTAGGAAGCATGCTGGAGTGGGGTCAGGCAACAAGGAAATGGGCAGGTGAATTATCTGGCAAATTTCACCTGATGTCAACTAGTAACAAATATAAAGGTGTAACACACAAAATAGCAACTACAGCAATACTTGGGAACTCTCTCTCTGTTGAACCAACTTTGAAACAAAGCTTTGGCATCTAGAAGATCTCCCAGAATCTTTGAGTCCCAGGTACTTAAAAAAAAAGGAAGGGCAAAAAAGCATATCAGAAATGCTACTCAAGAGGAAACCTGTTTGATCTGGCAAATGCTGCTGAGCTGATGGGCTTGCCATTCCCTCCTGCTCACTGCTTACTTTATTTTTTGTCTATTAGATTGTAAGCTCTTTGAGCAGGGATTGTCTTTCTTCTATGTTTGTGCAGCACTGCGTACGCCTTGTAGCGCTATAGAAATGCTAAATAGTAGTAGTAGTAGTGCTCAGTGGGATGGAAAAGGGACAGAGAAGAACTGAAGATGAAAGACAGGCACAGAGAAATGTACTACAGAATGGAAGATAAGGACCATAAAGACAACTACGTTTGCCCAATTTCATTCTTGCTACAATTGTCATAATTCAATGACATCCACATTTAATTTTAGTTCTTCAAACTAAGGGTCCTTTTTGCCTCTACCATACTTTCTTGACTTGTTATAGTTTTTGCAATTCTCAAAAAATATTTCCTGGATCTCTTTCCTCTGATTTAATCATACCCTAGGGGTGAGTCGCTCTGCAACTAGGCTGCCTCACAATCAGAATGAGTGTCTCCTGGTGCAATCCTGCTACTTCATTCTTCTCTTCCTGCATCTATAATGCCAGCACCACCAACAACTGACACTGGGTATCACGAGGTAAGCACAACCAGTCTTCAAAGCTGAAAATTCTTGCTTAAAGCACCACCATTATTTTAAACTATTTACTGAATACTGTCTCCCCTTAAACCCTCACTTCCTCTGTCTAGATCCCTCTTACTGTATTTCCCATATCTCTGATTTCTGTCCTGTTATTTAAAGGCATTCATTTCCTGTTTCTCATAAATATATTTTCTTCTAAACTGCTTTGCTATATTTACAAGGAAAGATGAATATGTACAATAAACCATTTAGACAGCTCTGGCTGAATTTAAGCAATGACCACCTCCACTAGGAGGCTGTTCCATGCATTCCACCACCACACAAACCTGCATATATGCTAGCATTTTAAGCATTTACCCGTCTAGAATACAGAATTGCCTTGAATAGAAGGTAGTTTCAAATAGCCTATGTAGAACCCCTGTAACACTTTATGGAACCCAGGCAAACGTTTGTGGGAGTAGCCTCTTTTTCTCTGTTGATCACCACTCTCCTTATCCTCCCTGACTCTACCATTTTCCTCCTTTCCCACCATACTTGTAAATCTGGTGCTACTAGACCACTGTTGCAGCTTTTTAGCTCAGTGCTGACTCATGGGTGGCAGACCCATGCAGCTTTCTTCTTCCTGCTGAAGCAAAACCGAGCATGTGCATCAGTGTGGGAAAACGGGGCAGGCAGCATGGTGTCGAATATCACTGCAGGAAGGATTCTGCTGGCAGGGCTTAGGGACCCCCCCCCCCCCCCCCCCCCCACCAGTCCAGATATGTAGGGTTGTGGTATGGGTTCAGAGCGGCGGAAAGGCAGGGAAAAATGTGCTTCCTACTTTGGGCTCAGCCCCCCTCCCCTATCGAGGTCTCATTATACCTCTGATTTGAAAGTATTTTATTTGTATCATTTATTTATATTGGTTTACTCTAATTGACATTATATATAAAATTTTACCTATTGTGAACCACCTTGGGCTTACCATTGAGGAAGGGGATGGACAGACTAAAATGGACTGGAAGAGTTTAAAATGTCTCTTTGATAAGTTAATAAATTGACACTAAACAAGTATCATCACCAGCTGCTGAAAGAAGCCTTTGAAGCTATATAACAGAGAATGACATGAGGACAAGGTTTGTCCCCATCCACACCCTGTCCCTGCAAATTCAAACTCCACTGTATTAAATCCATCATTGTTGATAAAAGACAATTGCTTGCTTTTTGTATGAATGAGATTTTGTACTGTTGTTGGGACAGCATGAGGATAGAGTTTGAGTTTGTGTATACAGGGTAGGGATGGGGACAAATATGTCCTGTGTCATTCTCTACTATGTAGGCCACTAAACAATGCTATTTGAGGGTCATTTTTGTTTTAAACACAGGGCTAAATGGGTAGCCAAACAGCATAGAAAGGAAAACAGGCAGCCCAGCTATACAGTCTAACCTAGCTGAAGCAAGGCAAACAAAGCATAAAATATGGTTAAGTACAACAGCCTAGCTATATAGGGAAATCAAACATAAGCAGCCTAGCTGCACAACTCAATACTAGCAGACACAATGCAAAGCATAAAGTACACAGTAAAGGTAAAGTAAAACAGCCTAGCTGTATGGGGCATCAAACACAAGCAGCCTAGCTGCACATCTCAATACTAGCAGAGCAATGCAAACATATGGCATACAGTAGGGTCATTTTAATTTGCTTACGAAGCTTAAGAAAATGGTAAAAGTTATGACAAATATGAATATAAAAAAAATGCAGACTCATGTATTTTGGGAAGCAGAAACTCAGGGCCTAGTTTCATGTGGGAGAGAACAGCTAGTAGTTGAAATCCAGACCCTCAAGGGTAGCATTCTCAGAAATACCTCCTGTTCCACATACAGGAGGACCCAAGAGGCAGGCAGAGCTCCAGGGTTTCAATTCATAGCTGAGACAACGGTACAAAGTGGAGGGTTTTAGATTTGCTAGCAACTGGACAACAACTCTGGATAAGGGAGAGCCTATTTTGAACAGATTAGATCCCATATAACTGATACAAAGGCAATGCAAAATCTATTGGACCCCTGTCCTGCACAATTGATATAACATGCAGCCAAGAGATATTAAATGGGGTTTGAGACATTGTGAGCATGTTCTTATCTGAAGGATACCCTCTAATAAGTTTTGAAAACTATTCCAGGCAGCTATTATTGATGAAACCCACCCTAGATCCTGCTTTTGTAAAAATTGCACAAGAGTAATAATTTTGTTGTTCTTAGCTAAAGTTATTGAGACTGTGTTTATGATGCAACTTACTATTTTTGTTCAGGATGTAATGGGAGGAATTGCTCTGATGTGGCTTTCCTCCTTTCTTCAAAATTGGGGTTAGTGCATGCAAATCTGTCTCATGAATATTAATTTTAGATATACTGCCTCCACTGTTTGCAGATTTCTCTCATGCATGCTCACTGTAGATATCCTGAAAACCCTACTGGCTGGGGGTTCCCAGGACAGGTTTGGGAACCACTGACATATAAAATTATTAAAAATTCGCAAAGGGCCATTGTGCATCATACCAATTGCTTCACTGGATAATATTCACGTTACACCGACTGATATAGTCCACACTATGGTAGGAAGCAGGGCCGCTTTATCCTTTGGGGAAAAAGGGGGCAACTGGCCCAGGCTCAGCTTAATAGGAGCCCATAAGTAAAAGCAGCCCTGAACACAGGGCCCACTGTGGTCCAGCATCTTCCTTCTTTCCCCTCTTCATCCAGCTACTTCCTGGGGAAAAAGAGGTATAAAAGTGTGAAGCTGCCATCCATAGGCGCCTGGTATAAGAGGCTTGGGGAGGCTAAGCCTCCCCTGCTGCAGCAGGATGGATCAGCTGTTTCTCCCGGGAGTCCCGCTGCTCTGGGGGGTTTAAATTGTTGATTTACCTTCATCCTCGCAGCAGCAGCTGCAGTGAAATCCCGTCTCTAGCCTTGTGTAACCAGTTGTAGAAATTGGTTTATGGTTTAATTTGTTTACCTTACTGCTGGGAGAGCAGGGGGGTTGGCTGGAGGTGTCCTGGGTTGCCAGGGAGATATTTAATGAGGATGACTTCCTACATGAGCAGTTCATACCAAAGAGACTTGCACTGACACCTGAGATTTTAAAAGTGCTAAAAATAAGTTTTAAAAGTATTTGTATTAAATCTAATTGCAGAATTTAGGTGCTAGGAAGTGGGATTGGTATGCTAAGACCTCAAATTTGCTCAAGCCATATGCAAATTAGTCCGTTTTTGGGAGGTTCTCATTTGCATATTTATGGGTAAACATTGTTGGAAATGTTTACAGCCTTAATGTTAGGGCATGGCTCTGATCAAAAACGTGAAGTTTGATCCAAAAACGAAGGGTTTATCTAGTGTTTTTGACTAAAAATTCCCATTAGAGTGTCTGTATGTTAATCTGCATTCAAATAGAGCTCTCTGATTGGATGAGCAGCTCCTGTTAGAAATCTGCCCGGGAACAGAGAGAAGAGAGCAACTGAAGATTTGGACTGAGAGGACATGCAGCTTTGAGCTCCATATGTAAGGATTGATAGATAGAAAGAATTGAAATTATAAAAGAGTGAAAAGCGATTGGTGGAAATTTACAAGTTTGAGGTTTCTCTATTGAGAAAAGGATCTGAATATTTCACTTGTAAGCCTTCCCTTCATTCCCGTCAGTGTCCCGCTGTCTTCTGACGTCATTTCCTCTTTCCGCGAGGGCGGGACACTGACGGAAATGAAGGGAAGGCTTACAAGGCTAGAGACGGGCTTTCACTGCGGCTGCTGCAATGGAGGCAAAGGAGTGAAGAGAATCGCTGGGTGGGTGTGGATGGCTGGAGGGGGGCAGGGGAGAGGAGAGAATCGCTGGGTGGGTGTGGATGGCGGAGGGGGGGCAGGGGAGAGGAGAGGTTCGCTGGGTGGGTATGGATGGCTGGAGGGGGGCAGGGGAGAGGAGAGTTGCTGGACATGGATGAAGGAGAGAGAAGGGAGAGAGAAAAAATGCTAGACATGGATGGAGGGAAGGGAAGAGTGAGGAAGGAGATGAGATGAGGGAAAAGGAAGAGAGAAAAACTGCACATGGATGAAGAAAATAGGCAGAAGCTGGATCCACTGGACAGTCAAGTCTGCGGAGGACCCAGCTTTTACTTACGGATGTAGGACAAGAAATGAAGAAGAAAGGCGGAAAATAAAGAAATAAATGGAAAGGAAGCCCTGGAAACGGAGTAAAGAGGACAGATAGCAGCAGAATCGGATACTGGGTCAGCATGATCAGAAAAACAAAGTCACCAGAGAACAAAGGTAGAAAAGATCATTTTATTTTCATTATAGTGTTTGGAATATGTCCACTTTGAGAATCAGGTGCTCAACATTAAAAGTTTATATTTACTTATTTATGGCATTTTATCCCACATTAAACATGAATTAGGGTGTTTTGTGGCTCTACATGAGAATTGTGATGATATGATCCCTTGTTTCATATTGTTGACGGTCTGCATTTTCCTTATGGGTGGTATATTGGTGTATTAGGTTCTGCCCAGTGTAATATTTATGGTACAGTAAGGTTCTGAGTGTGTTTTTGCACAAAGTTGTGCATAGTGTTTTGCAGTTGAGCGACTGTGGTTAGTATATGCTTTGAGCAACCACTTTATTCTTTGACATATGATACATATCTAATATCTAAATTTAATAAAAGGTATTAATTGTGACTTTTATTTTTATTTATTTTTTTTTTCTGTGTGTTATCAGACAATTATGGATTTAAGCTCCACCCCTGGCCCCACCTCTAACCCCGCCCCCTTTAGCCTCCCCAAACAGTTGGGCCACCGACCGCCTATGCTGCCATCAGTCTGCACTGCTGATGGCTCAGCCAGTTTCACTCCTCAGAAAAGGTGGGATCAGCAATGCAGACTGACTGTACTCCATGAATTTTTGCCACTTTTTTCTCTGGATAGGTAATCAATAGAAATAAAACAAAATAAAACATGGAAAAGAAAATAAGATGATACCTTTTTTATTGAACATAACTTAATACATTTCTTGATTAGCTTTCGAAGGTTGCCCTTCATCAGATCGGAAATAAGCAAATGTTGGTAGATGATAGTATATATAAGTGAAACATCAAAGCATTTCAGTGACAGTCTAATAGGATGGGGGTGGATAGGTGAGAGACAGGAAGAGTTGGGTGGATGAGGGACAGGGAGATATGCATGGAGACAGGAGGGTGACAAAGCAGTACAATTTTATGGTTTATAATGGGCTAGAAAACCCAGATCTTTGTTAAGTCCTGTCTGGTGGGTGTCAAAATATTTAATCATTCTGACTTCAAAGGTCTTACGTTCCTGTATTGTTTTAAAGTTCCCTTTTAGGATTCTTACCATGAAATCACTGGTACAGTGTTCTGGTTTTGTAAAGTGCTGCCCCACAGGCGTGACATCTTTATTGGTACTAGCATTTTTCATATGGTGTCTATGTAAATTAAATCTCTTCTTTAGCAGCTGACTTGTTTCTCCAATGTAGCAGCCTTCGTTGCATTTTTTACACTGAATGATATATACCACATTGGAAGATGAGCCCGTGAAAGATTCCTTAATGTTGAATATTTTTCCTTTGTGAATGACCGTGGGGTCCTCTGAAATGTTTTGGCATAGTTTGCAGCTGGATATATTGTAAGGATGTGTGCCATTCTTTTCGAGTCTGTGTTGGGAGCTTACTTCTAATTAGGTTGTGTTTTAAGTTGGGTGGCTGTCAGAAGGCCAGCACTGGAGGGGATGGGAATATCTCTTTCAGTAATTCATCCTCCTGGAGTAGAGGCTGCAGATCTTTTATGATTTTTCTTAAATTTTACAGCTCTGGGTTGTATGTCACTATAAGGGGGATTCTGTCTGTGGCTTTTTTTTTCTTTATACTGTAGCAGATTTTCTCTGGGTGTTTTGAGGGAGGAGGCAATATTCTTGGAGATTATTTTGGGGTTATAGCCTTTCTGTTCGAAGGATGCAGTCAGGATTTCAAGGTGTCTGTCTCTGTCCCCTGGGTCAGAGCAGATACAGTGGTATCTTGTGGCTTGGCTTTAAATAATGGATCTTTTTGTATGTGAAGGGTGGAAGCTGGAGTTGTGGAGGTAGCTGCATTTGTCTGTGGGTTTCTTGTATATGGATGCTTGTATATAGCCATCGCTGATTGAGAATGTGGTGTCCAAAAAATTGACTTTTTCTGGGGAGTAGTCAATTTTGAATCTGATTGTAGGATGGTATGTATTGAAGGAATTGTAAAATTGTTTCAGAGTTTCTTCCCCCTCAGTCCAAATCATAAAAATGTCATCGATGTACCAGCAGTATTTTAGGGGTTTGGTCTGGTATGTATTCAGAAATGTCTCTTCCAGCTCAGCCATAAAGAGGTTGGCATATTGGGGTGCTGTCCTGGTGCCCATCGCAGTGCCCATTATTTGTAGATAGATATCATTGTTAAAGCGGAAATAGTAGTGAGTTAAAATAAATTTGATTAATTTTGTAATGGTTTCTGGTGAGTATTGATGGTCCAGTGTGGATGTTTTTAGGAGTTTCTCACATGCAGCTGTGTCATCCGCATGGGGAATGTTGCTGTATAGTGATTCTACATCCATCGTGGCCAGAAGGGTACTTGGTGGTAATTGCTTGATATTTTTCAATTTATTCAGAATGTCTGTGGTGTCTTGTATGAAGCTGTTTGTTTTGTGCACGAGAGGTTTCAGAATCCCCTCTATGAGTCCAGATATTTCCTCCCTGAGTGTGCCAATACCCGATATGATTGGTCTGCCAGGGTTTCCAGGTTTGTGGATTTTGGGTAGCATGTAGAATGTGCTCACAGAAGGCTGGTTTGGCATGAGTTTCTTCAAATGTGGCTGTACTTGTTTAGGAAATGTTCTGATCAGGTCTTTTAGCTGCTTTGTATAATCCTATGTGGGATCCTCAGTTAGTTTCCTGTAGTATGTATTGTCTGAGAGCTGTCTGTACCCTTCTTCAATGTATTTTTTTGTGTCTATAATCACTACTGAGCCTCTTTTGTGTGTGGGTTTGATGATAATACGTTGGTTAGTTTGTAGAGTTCTTATGGCCGTTCTGTCTGATGGAGTAAGATTGTACAGAATTTTCTTTTGTTTGCTGGAAAGTTGTGATTTTACCCTATGTCTGAAGCTTTCTATGTAGTTATCCAGCTTGTTGTTTTGTCCATCCTGTGGGGTGAAATAAGTGTTCTTTTGTTTAAAACTGTATTCCGGTCTGTTGGGAGTTCCTTTGTTGTGAAAATGTGCCTTCAGACACAGTTTTCCAAAGAATTCTTCCAGGTCTGAGTATAATCTCCATGTCCCTCATCCATCTGACTCTTCCTATCTCTCACCTATCCACCCCATCCTGTTAGACTGTCATGAAAGGCTTTGATGTTTCACTTATATATACTGTCATCTACCAACATTTGCTTATTTCCGATCTCACGAAGAAGGGCAACCTTCGAAAGATAATCAAGAAATGTATTAAGTTATGTCCAATAAAAAGGTATCATCTTATTTTCTTTTCCATGTTTTATTTTGTTTTATTTCTATTGATTACCTTTAAAAGTGGACTAACACGGCTACCACACCTCTTCCCTGGATAGGAAAGTAAGGTATGCTGCTAGACTGGGAGGGGGGACACCCACAAAAGTTTGCCCAGGGCCCCACAGATAGTTCATGGGACCTTAGTATGTAAGAATGCCAATTTAGACAAGCTAGGCAAGCTCGTGCCTGCACAAGCAGCGTAAAAGCTGGTTAGAATTACCCTTCACACTGCCTGCTGTCTTTGATAAAAATCGCACAGCCAGTGAACAGTAGGATCAAAGCAACTCCAATAGGAGGCAGAAGGAAGGAAAGGCTGCCTGGAAAGTGCAGCGCTCCTCCCCTCCCCCCCCCCCCCCCCCCCCCCCCCCCCCCCCAATTCCCACATGAGAAATGAGCTACCTGCTGCTATTTGAGCCTGCAATCAGTGGGAAAATGTGGGATATAAATGTAATAATAAATTAAATAAATAAATAAATAAATAAATAAAGTGCATACTCTGAACACCACAAGTAAAGGGGTGACTGACATGTTGGAAAGAAAAGGCATTAGATGCTTAAGAAGATGCATGAGGTTGTGAATATTGGGGCAAAGGTGAGAGGAGGACTGAACGGGTGACAAACAGTGATGAAAGTGAGGAGTTGATTGTTGAGGTGGATGGTAAGTAATGAATAAGGGGTGAACGCTAAAGGATTGAGTAGGATGGGGTGCCACAATGGAGATAAGTCAAGAGAGGGAGATGAATTCTACAGTAGGAGACTGGGGGAACTGAAATGAGGATAAATGCTGGGTGGAAGAGTGGGGGGAATGAATTTCAAGAGGGATGTTAGGGGATTTAAGAAAAGGGGTACCATGCAGGGAGTGAACATTGGGTAAGGGTAATGAAATGGAAGTGAATGCATGAATCATTACAAAGTGATGAACGGCAGGGGAACAGAAAGAGGGTATAGAAGAGGGGTGGGCTTCCACAGTGTTCATACTATTAGCCAGGCTAAAAAGTGATGTCCACACATCTACGTGAATGCCCCAGACAATACTCCTGTCAGATCACCCTTGGATCCCATGACATATCCTGAAAACTAGAGTGTCAAGCACACCAAAGATAACATTTATTGAGATTCAAACACACAGACAGACATACTTGCAATCTCTTGAGCCATCCTTTCTTTGAAAAGCATGACAAAAATGCCTTTAAAAATACATCCGTCTTTTTTTTTTTTTTTACAAGCAATATGTTAGACATGAATTGCCAATTTGTTTCTCTCTTTACTGCAGGTTAAACTCTGAAGACCAATGACA
The DNA here is from genome assembly GCF_901765095.1 of Microcaecilia unicolor. Lineage (NCBI taxonomy): Eukaryota > Metazoa > Chordata > Amphibia > Gymnophiona > Siphonopidae > Microcaecilia > Microcaecilia unicolor. The sequence goes on along the minus strand of NC_044031.1, from coordinate 355,209,320 downwards.
CACACACACATATACACACACACACACACACACACACACACAAAAGAAAATCAGCCCCATATATGCACATTTCTGCTAGCAATGCGGTGGGGAAGATGCTCCCAGCAATATCCTATATGATCCCAGCAGTGCCAAGTACCTCAGCAGTGCCTAAGATAACTTATCTCCCAAAGGGCAAACCAGCCATGAGAGCTCCACCCAAATGACACTTGCTGAAAAGCAGAAAGTGGGAGCTTGTACAGCTGCAAGCCTGTGCTTGAATTCCAAGCTCTTACCAGTTAGCACAAGGATATCAGTGACAGGGCTGTAAAGAATAAGAAATCCATTGCCTTTAGGGCTTAGTGCTCTGCAGCTTAAAACTGCACAGAATAAACAAATTGTGAACTTTTATGGAGAACCAAAAATTCTATCCCTCAGGTGGCTGCATATATATTTCTGACATGGGTCCCACTGGGAATTTAGAGGGCTCAATATTCAGTGGGATTTACATGGATATGTCCTGCTCACTGGTTCATAGCTGGATTTTCAGTGAAACTTTCCTAGAAAGTGCTGCTGAAAATCCGGGCAAACTGCCTCAGCATTATCCAAGCAGTGCCCGGGCAGTCCATTTGTAGACCCAAGAGTTACTCGATTATTCCCGGATTCTATATAGAGTGCCTAGAGATCCGCTGTAACAACACACGTAACTTATTTGACTTAACAAGTCAATCAGTGTTGTTAACAGCACTTAACAAGCAATAATAGGCACTAATTGGCAATAATTAGAATATACTTGCACAATTCCCTAAGCGTATTCTTTAACACACTGTACCTAAATTTTAATATGCATTGGCAAAAAGGGGCGTGATTATAGGTGGGGAAATGGGCATTTCATGGGCGTGCCCAATTTACGCGTGTTGTTACAGAATATGGCCCTCTGCGCCTAAATCGCGCCAGGATTTACACCACATTTTCGTTGGTATAAATGGAGGTGCATAGTTTTAGGTGTTAGGATATCAACTAAGCATATTCTATATACCGTGTCTAAATGTAGGCACCGGTTATAGAATATTCTTAGGCGGAAATGTTTGCTACGTGGAATTTCTAGGCACCTTATATAGAATCTGGTCCTTAGCAGCAATATTCAGTCTACTAACCCAGGACCTATCCAGTTAATGTTAAGGCAAGAAAAACGATGTCCTAACTTTATTTGAGTAGCTATCCAGGTACCAGTCTGAATGTCACGAGAAGACCGGTATTTAGGTATGGCCCAAAGCTGAATAACCAGGCATCAAAAGCCCATTACAGCCACTGTTTAACACATGCTGACTACATAGGTTGAATATTGTCCCTTTAATATTTGCAATGCAAGAAGGAGCTCTGGTACACTTCTTGCAGATTGTGACAAAGTCTACACTTTAGGAGAGGCAGTGATGATTTTCAGTGTTTCTATCCTGAGGCCAGATGGCAACACCAGACCTTAGATCCAAAGACCCCCATTTCCCACCACCACTGTGTGGATCTCCAATGTCAATTTATTTATTATCTTTCTATTCCGACCCTCTGAACTTGTCCAAAAGGGATCACAGCAAATGAAAGTGCTTTAAAGACAATATAACAAAATACAGACTAATTTAAAAACTGAAATTATAGCACACAATTGAAAAGATCTGAAAACACATCTGTAACATTACTTTAGCAAAAATACCAAATACATAAAATCTGGTAGAGTCACAGAATAATTAACATGGGTGAATAAATTCTCTTTAACTGAGAATAAACCACCATTCTCCCATGCACTCCTGATATTTATTTACCTCTGTTCTTCTCAGAGACAACAGAACACCTTTTTGGTGGAGGGGTCAAGCAAACCAATCTCTGGCCCCACCCTAAACTCTCTAGTTGCTGATACTGTGTTGGGCAAACTAATGGCTGCACCGTGGCTCCTGTATTTTACCCCTTTCCAGTGCCTATGGTTCCTTCCTCTGTGGATTTCTGATGTCGATCTATTCCCTTGGGCCTGCAAATCTTCGGTCCACTTGGTTCTCATTCCCTCCCTCACCCTGCAGACCTTTGACATCTTGTTAGAAACTGGACAATATTCTAGGGAAGGGGGAGCCTATTCTGAAAGGATGGGCTCCACCTTAACCAGGGTGGGACCAGGCTGCAGGCATTAACATTTAAAAAGGAGACAGAGCAGCTTTTAAACTAGAAACTGGGGGAAGGTCCACAGTCACTCAAAAGCACATGGTTCAGAATAAGGTATCACCAAAGATATCACCAAAACAGGGAAGATAGGACATCCCAATAGTGAGGTTAAAAAAAGAGACCATAGTAGATCAGGTGTCCTTAAATAAAAATAAAAATTGGACAAAAGATTGCAAATTAATACCGTCAAGTACTGAACAAGATGTAAATAGGAACAACAAACATAGTTTGAAATGTCTGTATGTGAATGATAGAAGCCTAAGAAATAAGATGGGAGAGTTAGAATATTTTGCACTAAATGAAAAATTAGATATAATAGGCATCTCTGAGACCTGGTGGAAGGAGGATAACCAGTTGGACACTGTCATAACAGGGTACAAATTATATCTTAGCAATAGGGTGGATCGAATTGGTGGAGGTGTAGCACTGTATGTTAAGGAGAGCCTTGAATCAAATAGATTGAAAATTCTGCAGGAAACAAAACACATCTTTGAATCCCTATGGATTGAAATTCCTTATGTAAAGGGGAAAAGGATAGTGATAGGAGTGTACTACCCTTCGCCTGGCCAGGATGAATATTTGACCACTATACAACCTGTATTTGTTATCTACTGACTGGTGAACGCCTTTACGGTATTATGTAAGCCACACTGAGCCTGCAAATAGGTGGGAAAATGTGGGATACAAATGTAACAAATAAATAAATAAATTATTAGTAATATGTAATTTATCTTTAAAATATAGTGTGGTAGAGGAAGATTGGAGGGTGGCCAATGTAACACCAATTTTTTAAAAAGGGTTCAGTGGGAATCCTGGAAATTATAGACCGGTGAGCTTGACATCGGTGCCAGGCAAAATAGTAGAGACTATTATAAAGAACAAAATTACAGAGCATATTCAAAAGCATGGATTAATGAGACAAAGCCAACATGGATTTAGTGAAGGGAAATCTTGCCTCACCAATCTATTACATTTCTTTGAAGGGGTGAACAAACATGCGAATAAAGGTGAGCCGGTTGATATTGTGTATCTGGATTTTCAAAAGGTGTTTGACAAAGTACCTCATGAAAGACTCCAGAGGAAATTGGATAGTCATGGAACAGAAGGTAGTGTCCTATTGTGGATTAAAAACTGCTTAAAAGATAGAAAGCAGAGAGTAGGGTTGAATGGTCAGACGAATGTAGAAATGTTAAAGTAAATTAGGGACGCAAACAAACTGGGCAACACGATAATAATGAGTGATTTCAATTACCCCGATATTGACTGGGTAAATGTAATATCGGGGCATTTTAGGGAGGTAAAATTCCTTGAGGAAATCAAGGACTGCTTTATGGAACAGCTGGTACAGTATCTGACAAGAGAAGGAAAAATTCTACACCTAGTCCTTAGTGGAGCGTATGATCTGGTGCAGGAGGTAATGGTGATGGGGCCACTTGATAACAGCGATCATAATATGATCAGATTTGATATTAGCTTTGGAGTAAGTATACATAGGAAATCCAATATGATAGCATTTAACTTTCAAAAAGAAAACTATGATAAAATGAGAAGCACGGTGAAAATAAAACTTAGAGGAGTAGCTGCGAGGTTCAAAAATTTACATCAGACATGGATGCTGTTCAAAAATACCAACCTGGAAGCCAAGGCCAAATATACTCTGTGTATTAAAAAAGGAGGAAGGAAGACCAACCAGCTTATAATCGAAAGGCCATCTTCCGACACAAATCGGGAGATGGCTGGCGATTTTTTAAAAGTGGCGAAATCGGTATAATCAAAAGCAGCATTTTTTACTGCATTGCTGCTTTCCCGTCGCTTCGGTGGCGAAAGTTCAAGGGGGCGTGTCGGTAGATTAGCGAAGGCGGAACATGGGCGGGCATGGGCGTGGCTACCAGATGGCCGGCTTTCGCCGATAATGGGAAAAAAAAGTGGCGTTAAGCAGTATTTTGTCGGCTTTACTTGGTCCTTTTATTTTCACTACCAAGCCTCAAAAAGGTGCCCCAACTGACCAGATGACCACTGGAAGGAATGGGGGATGACCTCCCCCAGTGGTCACCAATCCCCTTCCAAACTAAAAAAATAAAACTAAAAACCTTTTTTGCCAGCCTGTATGCCAGCCTCAAATGCCGTACCCACCTCCATGACAGCAGAATGTGTTGTATCCTCTGACAGCCTTTCCCTGGTTGTGATGTGGCTCTCAGGTGAGTGTGACACCTTTTCTGTTAGCTGCCCTGCAGAGTCACAGTAGCAATGCATTGTGGTGGGTGTAGGGTACTGGGCTCTACTCCCATGGTGCTTCCCCCCCCCTGCTAACTGGGTCAGAGTGTGCCCTGTTTTGTTTCCTGTTGTAGTCCATGCGGTAGTGGCCATTTTTGTAAGCCACTTTTAGATCCCTTTCCTGTGTTACCCACGTTAGAGAATGTAGTTCTTACCTTGAATGGTGCTGAAAGAGGGCATTGTACACCATTGTGCCAGCTCTCTGACCTACTGCTAATCTTAGTACCAGGGGACTCTTTGCCAGTGGGACACAACCTCTGATCTGCAGTTAACTGTGAGTAAATGTGCTTATTTCAAGAAAGGACTTGTTCAGAGAGATTAGTCTTCAGGTGTGAACTGGTATGCCACAGTTATACAGCAGCAATAAGTCCTAGAGGCTGTATGCAGGTCCCTGGAACAATTTTAGTGGGTGCAGTACATTTGTGGGTAGTGGGTTGGGGGGGGGGGGGTGGGGGGGCTCAGCTCCCAAAGTAAGGGAGCTATGCACATGGGAGCTTTTCTGAAGTCCAGTGCAGTGACCCCTAGGGTGGCTGGTTGGTGTCCTGGCATGTCAGGGGGGGCCAGTGCACTAAAAATGCTGGGTCCTCCCATGGCCAAATGCCTTGAATTTGGCCGAGGTTTGAGATGGCCGACATAACTTTCCATTATTGCTAAAAAACAAACCCGGCCATCTCAAACCCGGCGAACTCCACGGCATTTGGCCGGGCTAAACCGTATTATCGAAAAAAAGAGATGGCCGGCCAGCTGTAGCGCCGCCGCCAAAATAGATCGCCGGCATGGTTAAAAAGTGAGGTGAAGAAAGCTATTAGAGCTAAAACAAAAAACCTTCAGAAAATGGAAGATGGAACCGACTGAAAATAATAAGAAACAGCATAAGGAATGTCAAGTCAAATGCAAAACGCTGATAAGGAAGACAAAGAGAGACTTTGAAAAAAAAGATTGCATTGGAGGCAAAAACACGTGGAGGGGCATAATCGAACGAAAATGTCTATCTCCATGGGCGTTTATCTCCGAGAACGGGTCTGTGAAGGGGCGGACAGAACCGTATTTTTGAAAAAAATAGACGTCCATGTTTTATTCGACAATTTGTGAGTTGGGCGTTTTTGTTTTTCAGCGATAATGGAAAATGAAAGCGCCCAGCTCAAAAACGAACAAATCCAAGGCATTTGTTCGTGGGAGGGGCCAGGATTCGTAGTGCACTGGTCCCCCTCACATGCCAGGACACCAACCGGGCACCCTAGCGGGCACTTTTACAAAAACAAAAAAAAAGGTAAAAGAGCTCCCTGGTGCATAGCACCCTTCCCTTGTGTGTTGAGCCCCCCAAATCCCCCTCAAAACCCACTGCCCACAAGTCTACACCATTACTATAGCCCTAAGGGGTGAAGGGGGGCACCTACATGTGGGTACAGTGGGTTTGGGGGGTTTGGATGACTAAACATTAAGCAGCACAATTGTAACAGGTAGGGGGGATGGGCCTGGGTCCACCTGCTTGAAGTCCACTGCACCCCCTAACAACTGCTCCAGGGACCTGCATACTGCTGCCAGGGAGGTGGGTATGACATTTGAGGGTGAAAATAAAAAGTTGTGAAACATCATTTTTTGTGGTGGGAGGGGGTTAGTGACCACTGGGGGAGTCAGGGGAGGTCATCCCCGACTCCCTCTGGTGGTAATCTGGTCATTTAGGGCACCTTTTGGGGCCTTATTCGTGAAAAAACAGGGTCCAGGAAAAGTGCCCTAAATTCCAGCTACAAATGCATACTTTTTTTCCATTATCGGCGAAAGGCCCATCTCTGTTCGGGTGATAACCATGCCCCAGTCCCACCTTCACCACGCCTCCGACACGCCCCCATCAACTTTGTACGCTTCCGCGATGGAGTGCAGTTAAAAACGTCCAATTTCGGCTTTTGATTATACCGCGTTATTCGTTTTTGTGAGATAAACGTCCATCTCCCGATTTAGGTCGGAACTTGGGCGTTTTTCTCGTTCGATTATAAGCAGGATAGTAAATTTTTTTTAGTTATATTAAAAGCAAGAAGCTGGCAAAGGTATCAGTTGGACCACTAGATGACCGAGGGATAAAAGGGGCAATCAGGGAAGACAAAGCCATAGCGGACAGATTAAATGAATTCTTTGATTCGGTCTTCACCGAGGAAGATTTGGGAGAGATACTGGTGCCAGACATGGTATTCAAAGCTGACAAGTCAGAGAAACTGAGTGAAATCTCTATAAACCTGGAGGATGTACTGGGGCAATTTGAAAACTGAAGAGTTGCAAATCTCCTGGACTGGATGGTATTCATCCCAGAGTACTGATAGAATTGAAAAATGAACTTGCAGAACTACTTACGCATCCAGCTTCTCCTACGCAAGTGCACAACTATGGAATGGACTCCCAAAAGCTGTAAAAAACAATCCACGACCATCTAAACTTCAGAAAATCACTAAAAACCAACCTCTTCAAAAAGGTTTACCCCACCGATCCAAATAACTCCCAACACCCAGCAACACAGCACAACCAATGATCGTAATGGACAATATACAATCTTCATCCCCTTTCGACCTTCAAGATGCCTGACATACACCTACCTCATTCGACCACTATACAACCTGTATTTGTTATCTACCGACTGGTGAACGCCTTTACGGTATTATGTAAGCCACATTGAAACACAAATAGAGAGGGTAATACAGCATACATAGAAAGTATACAAAACAAAACAAGCAACACAAATAGAGAGTGGCATTGAACTATCTCCAAATGCTGGGGCATTGAACTATCTCCAAACACATCTTACTGTGTATCTTCTTGACCCCTGAAGCAGGCACTATTTAGCGCTGAAACACGGCCCGTGTCGGGTCATCAATAAAGAACTTTTATTGTCCCAGTCTTGAAGGCCCAGTGTTGCTTCTTTTGTTTTGTAAGCCACATTGAGCCTAAAAATATGTGGGAAAATGTGGGGTACAAATGTAACAAATAAATAAATAAATTATTAGTAATATGTAATTTATCTTTAAAATATAGCGTGGTAGCATAAGATTGGAGGGTGGCCAATGTAACACCAATTTTTTAAAAGGTTTCAGTGGGAATCTTGGAAATTATAGACCGGTGAGCTTGACATCGGTGCCGGGCAAAATGGTAGAGACTATTATAAAGAACAAAAATTACAGAGCATATTCAATGTGACAAAGCCAACAAAGCCAACATGGATTTAGTGAAGGGAAATCTTGCCTCACCAATCTATTAAATTTCTTTAAAGGGGTGAACAAACATGCAGATAAAGGTGAGCCGGTTGATATTGTGTTTCTGGATTTTCAAAAGGTGTTTGACAAAGTACCTCATGAAAGACTCCAGAGGAAATTGGAGAGTCATGGGAAAGGAGGTAGTGTCCTATTGTGGATTAAAACTGCTTAAAAGATAGAAAGCAGAGATTAGGGTTGAATGGTCAGTATTCTCAATGGAGAAGGGTAGATAGTGGGGTTCCCCAAGGGTCTGTGCTAGGACTGCTGCTTTTAACATATTTATAAATGATCTAGAGGAGGGAGTAACTCAGGGGCGTAGCCACGGGTGGGCCTGGGTGGGCCCAGGCCCACCCATTTCCACCAAGGCCCACCTAAAAATAGTGGATCCGGATCGTCTTTCCCTCCCTCACCCCCACCGCGAGCGTCTAGTTTAAATTAAGAGCTCTCGCTGGCCAGCAGAGATTCAGCGATCAACTCCAGTCCAGAGCCTTCCCTCTGCAAGGATCCGAGCGGTGGCTGAGGACGTGAATCATCTTTTCCCTCCCGCACCCCGCCCCGCCTCGAATCACCTAGTCTAAATTAAGAGTGGCGGACGGCAGCGATTCACAGAGAACCAATCCGGAGCCTTCCCTCTGCAACGATCCGCCTTCTCAGAAACAGGAAGTTGAGACAGAGAGAGCGTATCGCGGCACGCGGCAGAGGGAAGGGGTCTCCATTTGAGAATCACTGTCGGCTGGTGCCCTTAAGCAGCGCAGTGAGAATGAGGGAGGAAAAAGGCCAGAGTAATGTTGACCTGCGGGGCCGGGGCGGGCTGGGAGTGAGTGGCTGTACCTGCAGGGTGGGAGCGGGGCGGGCTGGAAGACAGTGGCTGCACCGCGGCGGCTTCTGGAGGCCAAAGGGAAAGGAGAGAGGTTCAGGACCTGCAAGGGGGGGAGAAGGCTAACTGGCTGGAGGGAAAGGAGAGAGGCTTGGGACCTGCAAGGGTGGTTCTGGACCTGCAAAAGGGGGGAGTAACTGACTGGAGGCAAGGGACAGAGGTGCTGGACTCATGGGGGGGGGGGGCTGGAGGCACGAGAGAGAGGTGCTGGACTTGCAATATGGGGAGGACAATGGAGGGAAGGAAGAGATGTGCTGGACCTACAAAGGGAGAGGCTGGAGGAAAGGAAGTAAGTTGCTGAACCTGCAAGGGGGGGCAGTTTGGAAGGAAGGGAGAGAGGTGCTAGATCGGGGGGGGGGGGGGGGGGGGGGGGCTTGAGGGAAGGAACATAGGTGCTGTACCAGGGGGAGAGATTAGAGGGGAGAAAGATGACAGGTCAAGGGGATGAAGAAAGAGGCAGACACATTTTTAACTCAGAGGAAGAAAGAGCTTTTTAAAAGCTGGAAAGAGAGAAGCTGATTAGGTGGGATTGCAGAAGAGAGAGAGAGACATTGGTGTGGGTGAGGGAGAAAGGGGAAATACAGAAACAGATGTGAGATGCTATATGGGAATGGCAATGCCTGACCGGGTGGGGGGTGGGGAGGAGGAGGAGGAAGAATTTGGGAATAGCGAGGCCATGCTGGACACTGGGAGGGAGGGATATATGGACACAAGGGAGAGATACTAGAGATAGGGGAGAATAAGTACTGGACATGGGAGGGCATAGGGACACAAGGGATGATGCTGGACACAGGGGTAGGGGATAAAAGGGTGATGGATGCAGGAATTTGAACATAGTGGAAATACTGGACAAGGAACCATGGGGACACAGATGGGAGATGGATGGTGGACATGGAGAGAGAAGACATGACAAATAGACAGGAGACTGTGGTGAGTGTGTTAAGACAGAGGAAAGAAGAAACCAGAGACTAGGACCAAGCTGATTTGAAAAATAAAATAGCCAGACAACAAAAGGTAGAAAAATAATTTTATTTTCTATTTAGAATATGTCAGATTTGGAATGTACATCTTGCCAGAGATGGTGTTAGGCATGGCTGGAGCCCAGGCCATAAATTTGGGAGGGAACCCCAAAGCCCACCACCAGGCTGCACTGCCTTCAGCTTCTATCATGCGTGTGGTTCTCTCTGGCCAGGGGACCAACAGCAATTGCTCCAGTTGCACTCCTCTAACACCATCCCTGTCACGTACTATCTTTATATTTTGCACAGGAGGAAATGCATTTCTTTCTGGTTTTCTGGTATTGTATTGCATGCAAGGTCTGGCTTCCTGGGGTTTTGGTTATTTTTATAATTTGTAGTCAATTATTCTATATTTAGCATTTTTGTTCCATGTGTGTGATTGAGGTATTCTGTTAGCATGAATTTCTATGTAGCCTTCTGTAGTAAGTTTGGTTTGTTCAGTTTTCCCAATAGATGTATTGATATTTTAGGGTCCCTCTGTAATATGTAAGGCAATGCCTTTTTCATAGGTAAGATCCTTGTTTTGGAAGTTAGTGCTGGCATCGTAGATTTGCCCTAGGTTATGAGTGACATTTTGTTTTAAAGATTGTTTTATTTACTATATATATGGTGGCTTTTGAGATTACGGTGAGTTTTATGGGGAAATGTCTTAACTCTGCTCTGCACCCATTGGGGGAAAGGCTACGTATGTGAATAGTGCAATCTCTTGTACTTCCCCCTAGCCCTCAATGTGGCCTGTAGTCACTGAAGCCTGCACTGCTACCCTCATTGAAGTTATTGGGAGTGGGGTAGAGGTGGGAGCATTGGGTGGGGCATCAGGTGGCAAGATTTAAATTTCAAAAAGTTGGCAACCCTGGTGCCCACCCATCTGACTAGTTGGCCCACCCAAAAATTGCCTTCTGGCTACGCCACTGGAGTAACTAGTGAGGTAATTACATTTGCTGAAGACACAAAGTTATTCAAAGTTGTTGAATCGCAAGAGGATTGTGAAAAATTACATGAGGACCTTATGAGACTGGGTGTCTAAATGGCAGATGACATTTAATGTGAGCAAGTGCACGAGCAAGTGCACAAGCAAGTGCAAAGTGATGCATATGGGAAAGAGGAACCCAAACTACAGCTACATGATGCAAGGTTCCACGTTAGGAGTCACTGACCAGGAAAAGGATCTAGGAGTCATCGTTGATGATACTTTGAAATTCTCTACTCGGTGTGCTGCGGCAGCAAAGAAAGGAAATAGAATGTTAGGCATTATTAGGAAAGGAATGGAAAATAAAAACGAGGATGTTATAATGCCATGATGTGACCACACCTTGAATACTGTACGCAATTTTGGTCGCACTATCTCAAAAAAGATATAGTGAAATTAGAAAACGTACAGAGAAGGGCGACGAAAATGATAAAGGGGATGGGATGAATTCCCTATGAGGAAAGGCTGAAGTGGCTAGGACTCTTCAGCTTGGAGAAAAGATGGCTGAGGGGAGATATAATAGAGGTCTATAAAATAATGTGGAGTGGAACGGGTAGATGTGAATCGTTTTACTCTTTGCAAAAATACTAGGACTAGGGGGTGTGCGATGAAGCTACAAAGTAGTAAATTTAAAACGGAATCAGAGAAAATGTTTCTTCACTCAACTTGTAATTAACTCTGGAATTCATTGCCAGAGAATGTGGTAAAGATGGTTAGTTTAGCAAGGTTTAAAAAAGGTTTGGACGGCTTCCTAAAGGAAAAGTCCATAGACCATTATTAAAATGGACTTGGGGAAAATCCACTGCTTATTACTGGGATAAGCAGCATAAAATGTATTATACTTGTTTGGGATCTTGCCAGTTTTTGTGACCTCAATTGGCCACTTTTGGAAACAGGATACTGGGATTGATGGACCTTTGGTCTGTCCCACTATGGCAATACTTATGTACTTATGTATCTGTAAACCCTTCCTTGTTGACCTGGTGGGCATCATGACTCTGAGTGTATTGTCAAAACATACATGGAGGGGAATTTTCGAAAGAAACATCCAAGTTGCGATTTGGACATCTTTGCAAAATAGCGAAATCCAGAGGCAGGGAAACCCGTATTTTCGAAACAAGATGGACGTCCATCTTTCGTTTCGAAAATACCATCAGAGATGTCCAAATCCTTAAATTGGATGTCCCTAGATTTGGACGTCCCTAGACATGGACGTTTCTGACTTTCGGCGATTTTTGAAACCAAAGACATCCATGTAAAATACAAGCCATTTGGGCATGGGACGAGCTAGCATTTGTAGTGCACTGGTCCCCCTGACATGCCAGGACATCAACCGGGCACCCTAAGGGGCACTGCAATGGATTTCATAAAATGCTCCCAGGAACATAGCTCCCTTACCTTATGTGCGGAGCCCCCCAACCCCCCCCCCCCCAATATCCACTACCCACAACTGTACACCACTACCATAGCCCTTACGGGTGAAGGGGGGCACCTAGTTGTGGGTACAGTGGGTTTGTGGTGGGTTTTGGAGAGCTCGCTGTTTCCTCCACAAATGTAACAGGTAGGGGGGGTATGGGCCTGGGTCCGCCTGTCTGAAGTGCACTGCAGTACCCACTAAAACTGCTCCTGGGACCTGCATGTGCTGTCACAGACCTGAGTATGACATCTGAGGCTGGCATAGAGGCTACCACGACATATTTTTAAAGATATTTTTTGACAGTGGAAGGGGGTTAGTGACCACTGGGGGAGTAATGGGAGGTTATCCCCGATTCCCTCCGATGGTCATCTGGTCATTTCGGGCACCTTTTTGTGCCTTATTCGTAAAAAAACAGGTCCGGGTGAAAATGTCCAAGTGTTCATCAGGGACATCCTTGTTTTTTTCAATTATGGGTTAAAGCTGTCCAAGTTTTAGGCATGCCCAAGTCCCGCCTTCGCTACGCCTCCGCCACGCCCCTTGAACTTTGAACATCCTTGCGACGGATTGCAGTTGGAGACGTCCAAAATTGGGTGTCCATTATACCAATTTGGACGTCTCTGGGAGAAAGACATTCATCTTCCAATTTATGTCGAAAGATGGATGTCCTTCTCTTTCGAAAATGAGCCCAATAGTAACATAGTAGGTGACAGCAGAAAAAGATCTATACAGTCCATCCAGTCTGCCCAACAAGATAAACTCATATGTGCTACTTTTTATGTATACCTGACCTAGATTTGTATCTACCCTTTTCAGGGCACAGACCATAGAAGTCTGCCCAGTACTAGCCCCACCTCCCAACCACTGGTGCTGCCACCCAATCTCCACTAAGCTTCTCAGGATCCATTCCTTCTGAACAGGATTCCGTTACCGTTTTCATCTCCACCACCTCCCGCGGAATGGCATTCCAAGTATCCACCACTCTCTCTGTGAAAAAATACTTCCTGACATTTTTCTTGAGTCTGCCCCACTTCAACCTCATTTCATGTCCTCTAGTTCTACCGCTTTCCCACCTCCAGAACAGTTTCGTTTGCAGATTAATACCTTTCAAATATTTTGTGTGCGTTAAGAGTGAGCAAAAATATGATCCTGTGCTCATTCTTCCTACTTCCTCTGCAAGAAGCCTGAAAGAAAGAGGCAGCGAGGTCTGTGAATGCAGGGCCACTGTCGCGTGGCTGCCCAGTGCCCCGACTCCTGAATCGCTCCTGCATGGTCAATGGTGCGTGCAGCGTGGGATTGACGGCCGTGGTGGGTGGCGGGCTGATAAGGCTGCGCGCCGTGAGGCCGTCAGCCACGTGGTAGCTGAGTTTATTTCTTCGCTCTGCTGTGCGTTGACCGGAGCAGCGTCGGCCTGAGGCGTAGAGTGAGATCACGGGGCAGCTGGCAGTGGCGGATAGTGGCTAACGGCTGAGGCGACGGCAAGTACATCAGATCATCGATGCTGGCATCGCTGTCCTTGAGCTGCTGCTGGGGTTGATCTGGGGAGACTCTGAGGTGAGTCCTGTGTCTGTCCTCTCTCTTTGGCCCTCGAGTCCTGTGATCCACGTCCTTGTGATCCCTGCTGGCTCTAGTCCTCGCCTGTGGGCCTGCCGCCCTGTCCATTTGCCATCAGTCCTTCTGTTCCAGCTTGTTCCTGTCCTTTGGCTCCGGCCTGTTCCAGTCCGTCTGCTCCAGCTTGCTCCAGGCCCTCAAGTTCCGGTCTTCGGTCCTGTCCTGCTACTCTGCTCTCATCTGCTCCAGACTGTTCCAGTGCGTCTGTCCCAGCTTATTCGGGTCCGCTCTCATTTGCTCCAGCCTGTTCCAGTCCGTCTGTTCCAGCTTGTTCCAATCCTGCTGCTCCGCTCTCTTCTGCTCCAGCTTGTTCCAGTCCATCTGTTCCAGCCTGTTCCAGTCCGTCTGTTCCAGCTTGTTCCAGTCCTACTGCTTCGCTCTCTTCTGCTCCAGCTTGTTCCAGTCCATCTGTTTCAGCTTGTTCCAGTCCTACTGCTTCACTCTCATCTGTACCAGCTTGTTCCAGTCCGTCTGTTCCAGCTTATTCCAATCCATCTGTTCTGTTTCAGCTTGCTCCAGTCCTGCTACTCCGCTCCCACCTGTTCCAGCTTGTTCAAGTCCTGCCTACCTCTGCATTGTTGACTCTAGCCATACTGTTTCTATTTGTTGAATATAACCATACTGCTAAAGTACCTCAGTCATTTATGACCCCTATACACATTCTCTTCCTAGCCCTGTCCCTTCCTAATCTTTTCCCTCACCCCCTACCTCTCTCCGCAACAGGAACTCACTACCCATCCATCGACTTCATCACCTCATCTTCTCTCCTTCTCTCTTCGTCCCTCTTAGTTTTTAATCTTCATCTCTTTTTTCCTTCCATTTTGCCTTCCCCGTTCCACCTAAATACCACTCGCCTTCGACACCTTCGTGGTCACACCTCTCCTACTCTCCTCCGCTCTCTTTTACTCCTCTTACTCTCAGCTGGTGACATCAATCCCAATCCTGGCCCTCCTCACCAACCATTATCCCAACTCTAATCTCACCGTGACCTCTCTAACCTCATCTCTATTCCTCTACTCCCCTCCTCTTCTCTGCCCTTCTCTTGCGCCCTATGGAATGCCCGCTCTATCTGCAGCAAACTTCCCTATATTCATGACCTCTTTATCTCGCGTCATCTCCATCTGCTCGCCATAACAGAAACCTGGCTCTGCCCTGATGACTATGCTTCAGTCGCAGCCCTCTGCCATGGCGATGATCTTTTTTCACATACTCCTCGCCCTGCTGGTCGCGAGGGCGGTGTTGGATTACTTCTCTCTCCCTCCTCCAGATTTCAACCCCTTCTTCCACCTCAATCTCAGTTTTTCCTCCTTTGAAGGCCACTCTATCCGCCTTTTCTCTCCTCTGCCTCTTCGAATAGCGGTCATTTATCGTCCCCCTGATAAGTCCCTTTCATCCTTTCTTAGTGACTTTGATGCCTGGCTTGCCTTCTTCCATGATCTTCCTCCCCCTCTCTCATCCTTGGTGACTTTAATATTCCTGCTAACTCTTATATTTCCAAGTTACTCGCTTTAACATCCTCCTTTAATCTCCAACTATGCTCCACCTCTCCCACTCATCAAAATGGCCACTGTCTTGATCTTATCTTCTCCTCCAACTGTTCACCCTCTAGTTTCCTTGCCTCTGATCTTCCCCTCTCTGATCACCATCTTATAACTTTCACACTTAAATCTCCTCCCTCCCAGTCCCGTCCTATCTCATCTCATCTATCTAGGAATCTTCATGATATTGACCCTTCATCTCTATCCTCCCATGTCTCAAACCTCCTCTCTATGGTGGCACCATCCACGTCTGTCAACGAGGCTGTTTCCTCTTACAACAATATTCTATCCTCTGCCTTAGACACTCTTGCACCTTTGATGACCCGCCCTATAAGGCATACAAAACCCCAACCTTGGCTGACTTCTAATATCCGGTGCCTACGTTCCTGTACCCGCTCCGCCGAACGCCTCTGGCGGAAATCTTGGGCTCTTGCTGATTTCGTACACTTTAAGTTCATGCTGACCTCCTTCCAATCTGTTCTTTTATGCGCCAAACAGGATTATTATATCCAACTGACTAACTCTCTTGGCTCTAACCCTCGACTTCTCTTCACCACATTGAACTCTCTCCTCAAGGTGCCCCCTCCCCCAACTCCCCCTTCATTATCTCCTCAGACCCTTGCTGAATTCTTTCACGACAAGGTTCAAAAGATAAACCTTGCATTCTCTACCTCGCCACCTCTCCCTCCACTAGTCCGTTCCCCTCTCTCTCCTTCCCCTCATTCCCTTTCCTCCTTTCCTGAAGTTACTATTGAGGAAACTACACCTCCTTTCTTCCTCAAAATGTACCACCTGTTCCTCCGATCCCATTCCCACCCACCTTCTTAATGCCATCTCTCCTGCTCTTATTCCTTTTATCTGTCACATTCTCAACCTCTCACTTTCCACTGCGACTGTCCCTGCTGCCTTTAAACATGCTGTGGTCACACTTCTCCTTAAGAAGCCTTCACTCGACCCTACTTGTCCCTCTAATTACCGACCCATCTCCCTCCTCCCTTTTCTCTCCAAATTACTTGAGCGTGCTGTCCACCACTGCTACCTTGATTTTCTCTCCTCACATGCTATTCTTGACCCACTACAATCTGGTTTTCGCCCTCTCCACTCAACCGAAACTGCGCTTACTAAAGTCTCCAATGACATATTACTGGCTAAATCCAGAGGTCTCTATTCCATCCTCATTCTTCTTGATCTTTCCGCTGCTTTTGACACTGTCGATCACAGCATACTCCTCGATACCCTGTCCTCACTTGGATTCCAGGGCTCTGTCCTTTCCTGGTTCTCTTCCTACCTCTCCCTCCGCACCTTCAGTGTTCACTCTGGTGGATCCTCTTCTACTTCTATCTCTCTGCCTGTCGGCATACCACTGGGTTCTGTTCTTGGTCCCCTTCTCTTTTCTATCTACACTTCTTCCCTTGGTTCATTAATCTCATCCCATGGCTTTTTCTGCCATCTCTATGCTGATGACTCCCAAATCTACCTTTCTACACCTTCCATCCAGCGTGCTTGTCTGACATTGCTGTCTGGATGTCTCAACGCCACCTGAAAGTAAATATGACCAAAACCGAGCTTCTCATTTTTCCCCCTAAACCCACCTCCCAGCTCCCCCCGTTTTCTGTTGATGGCTCTCTCATTCTCCCTGTCTCCTCAGCTTGAAATCTTGGGGTCATCTTTGACTCTTCTCTCTCCTTCTCTACTCATATCCAGCAGATTGCCAAGACCTGTCGTTTTACAACATCCGTAAAATCCGCCCCTTTCTTTCTGAGCACTCTACCAAAACCCTCATCCACACCCTTGTCACCTCTCGTTTGGACTACTGCAATCTGCTTCTTGCTGGCCTCCCACTTAGTCACCTCTCCCCCCTCCAGTCGGTTCAAAACTCTGCTGCCCGTCTCGTCTTCCGCCAGGGTCGCTTTACTCATACTACCCCTCTCCTCAAGACCCTTCACTGGCTCCCTATCCGTTTTTGCATCCTGTTCAAATGTCTTCTACTAACCTATAAATGTACTCACTCTGCTGCCCCCCCAGTATCTCTCCACACTCATCCTTCCCTACACCCCTTCCCATGCACTCCGTTCCATGGATAAATCCTTCTTATCTGTTCCCTTCTCCACTACTGCCAACTCCAGACTTCGCACCTTCTGTCTCGCTGCACCCTACGCCTGGAATAGACTTCCTGAGCCCCTACGTCTTGCCCCATCCTTGACCATCTTTAAATCTAGATTGAAAGCCCACCTCTTTAACATTGCTTTTGACTTGTAACCACTCGCCCCACCTACCCTCCTCTCCTCTTTCCTCTACACATTAATTGATTTGCTTGCTTTATTTTTGTCTATTAGATTGTAAGCTCTTTGAGCAGGGACTGTCTTTCTTCTATGTTTGTGCAGCGCTGCTTACTCTTTGTAGCGCTATAGAAATGCTAAATAGTAGTAGTAGTAATTTATAAAGCTTTTACCATGTGTAAAGCATGTTTTACACACAGAAAATTGTTCTCATAAAATTGTGCGGAGGTGTGCACACCAGAAGTAAAGCCACAGGTAGGCATGGGTAGGCAGGGGCCCATCCACTTTAGGTGCAGGCTCAACCAGCAGCAGCACACCTTAGATACTGCTTCCAGGTATCCCCAAGTTCTGCCAGCTGACAAGAGCCTCCAAATGACCCCGGAACTCCTTTCAATCGAGTTTGATAGTCAGTGACAGCGTTTCTGAGCCACTGACGTAAGCAATTCATGCATGCTCATTTCATGCACAAAAATGAGCATGCCTGGTGTACTGACATCAGTGGCTCAGCATGCTGTTGCTGCCTGACGAGTGTGGCTAAGGGAAAATCTGGATGCCTTCGGATGTCTTCAGCAGGCAGAGCTTGGGGATCCCTGCCACCTAAGGTGTTTGATTTGAGCTAGGGGGGGTGGGGGGAGACATCAGAAGTGGTGGTGGGCTGAGCCATATCTGTTCATTTTGCTTATTGGTCTACCCAAAATCTGACCTCTGGCTGCTGCAGCAGGCAATCTGCATTTAGGATTTGATGCATAGTTCAGGTGGAGCTGAAATGTGTTATGATGTATATGCATGTTTTATGAAAGATGCATATATGTACATACCCCTCGATATTCAAAGTTATTTACCCGGCCAGACACGGCCACTGATGGTTAACACTGAATATCGGCTTAACCGGTTAACTTTTTAGCGGTTAAAAAACCCAAGGATATTCAATGCCAGTTGCCAGAAACGGCCTGGTACTGAATCTCCAGGTGTAACACCGGAGGCGAACAGCAAAAGCACTGCCGGCTGAATATTGAGCCCACAGAGTACATTCACATATTTACTGAAAGAATTTGTGTATTATGGGGGGGGGGGGGGGGGTAATTTTCTATAGGCTCTTGTCTGTTTTCTCTTATAAAATAGACATGGAGGGGCATTTTCGAATGGGGACGACCATCTCTAAGGGCGCCCAACTCTAAGGATGGTGCCGCGAAGGGGCAGGGCAACACGTATTATCGAAACAAGATGGACGTCCATCTTTCGTTTCGATAATACAGTTGGGGACGCCTAAATCTTGACATTTAGGTTGACCTTAGAGATGGTCGTCCTCGGTTTTCGGCGATAATGGAAACCAAAGATGTGTATCTCAAAAACGTCCAAATCCAAGCCCTTTGGTCATGGGAGGAGCCAGCATTTGTAGTGCACTGGTCCCCTGACATGCCAGGATACCAACCAGGCACCCTAGGGGGCACTGCAGTGGACTTCAGAAATTGCTCCCAGGTGCATAGTTCCCTTACCTTGGGTGCTGAGCCCCCCCAACCCCCCCCCCCCAGGTCCGCCTGTCTGAAGTACACTGCACCCACTACAACAAACCTACACACCAAGAAGACAGACAGCTGATACAAATTAGCACTACCTCAAACACAACGGAACACCACCAACAAATACAAATAGGATACATCAATGCCAGATTGGCAGTCAATAAAACCACGATACTAACCGACTGGATTACAACTGACCATCTCGACTTCCTACTTATTAGCGAAACCTGGATACATGACTCCAAAGATCCAATAATTTTAGAGCTCTGTCCTCCAGGATACAAAATCACCCACTGGACAAGAGAAGGAAAAAGAGGAGGAGGCATAGCAATAATTTATAAATCTCAATTCACAGTTACAACAACAGCAGAATCTATTCTTCCCCAACTCAAAATAGCCTCAGTCAGAATCAACCACCCCAACCTACGTGATCACCTAAATCTAATCTTATTTTACAGACCTCCGGGCAACTGGCAAGATTTACAAACACACTTCTTAGATTTTATATCGAATCCTTCTATTTCCACCGAGAACCTTCTCCACCTTGAAGATACTAACTCAAGCAATATACGCGAATGCAAGGACTTCCTCCAACTATGGGAGCTCCATTGGCCGAACATACAACCCACCCATAACAAAGGACATACACTAGATATCATTACCCACAAATTCTCATCAGAACCAAATCACAAACTAATAGACATAAAATGGACAGCCACGCCATGGTCCGATCACTACAGTGCAAACCTTTCCCTTCACTAGAGAACAAAAATGACACAACAAAAACAAGAACAACACACCTATACTACGAGAGGCAAAATAGACCCACTAATATTCTGGCAACAATTCTACACCGACGAATGGGCAACACCTACAGACTCACCCCAACTTCTCCAAGAATGGGACAACAGATGCAGAACAGTACTAAACAACATAGCACCACTTCAAACCAGAACCTCACATAGAAAAAACTCAATACCATGGTTTAACGAAGAATTGAAAGAACTCACAGGTCAGAAGATTAGAAAGAGCATGGTGCAAGAAAAAAGACGAACATACACTCAAAGACTGGAAACAACTACAAAGAAAATACAAATACACTATCAGACAAACTAAAAGGACGTATTATAAAACCAAAATAGGACCAAACTACAAGGATACACACAAACTCTTCTCGCTCATAAACAACCTCCTAAATACTACAAAGGTTACCTCCAACAACACAGACACCCCATCAGCAACCAATCTTGCGAACTACTTCAATGAAAAAATAATAAAGCTCAGACTCATAATACCTACCAACAAAACGGACTACACAACATCCTTGAATGTCAAGAACCAAAGCCTGGGGAATGCCCAGCAGATCGATCATGGACCAACTTTGACACGCTCTCATCAAATGAAATCTCACATTGGCTCGGAAAATACGCCAAATCGCAATGCAAACTAGACATCTGCCCTAATAGTCTAATAAGATCTGCACCCAAACAATTCAAAACAGACCTCACGAACCACATAAACCACAGGCTTCAAAATGAGCTCTTTCCCACAGACAAACGAAACATCCTACTTACACCGCTGCCAAAAGATGCCAAGAAAAGCACAATGGACCTAACCAATTATCGCCCAGTAGCATCTATTCCCCTCATAACCAAACTCATGGAGGGTGTAGTGACGAAACAACTTACTGAATATAGACCAAATACGAAAGTGCAAAACCCTTAAGAGAAAAACTTCACTGGCTACCACTCAAGGAACGCATCGAGTTCAAGATATGCATGACTGTACACAAGATCATTCACGCAGATGCACCACTTTATATGTTAAACCTAGTGGACCTACCGCCCAGGAACGCTAAGAGATCTGCCCGCAAATTCCTCAATCTGAACTTCCCCAGTTGCAAAGGACTTAAATATAAGCAGGCATATGCCACTACCTTCTCTTACAAATGTACACAGCTATGGAATGCGCTACCCACAACCCTAAAAACTATGGACAATCTAAGCAACTTTCGCAAAGCCTTGAAGACACATCTCTTCAATAGAGCCTACAAAAAGAACCCTTAAAGACACAAATCACCACACAATCCACCCAATCATTTAAATACACCTCCTTCACCACCCTATCTAATACCCCCCACGCTATCTTCTAATATCTGCGGCTTATCACAGAATGTATCTTCTAATATCTTCGGCTTACCACCAAATGTATCTAATATCCTCTCATGTCTATGTCATAACAGTACTCTATAAGCCACATTGAGCCTGCAAATAGGTGGGAAAATGTGGGGTACAAATGCAATAAATAATAATAATAATAAACACTCAATTCTGCATGAGTCTCAATCAGGATTTCGGTCAAAACACAGTACTGAAACTGTGCTAGTGTCCGCAATGAACTCATTTAAACAAGCAATTGCAACGGGTAAAAACATACTCCTCCTACAATTCGACATGTCCAGTGCCTTTGACATGGTTAATCATGGAATACTATTACATATACTAGAATACTTCGGAGTAGGAGGCACAGTTCTCAAATGGTTCAAAGGATTCCTGACCACAAGATCATACCAAGTAACAACGCACACAGACAGATCACCCCCATGGACACCTGAATGTGGAGTCCCTCAAGGATCCCCCCTCTCACCAACCTTATTTAACCTAATGATGATACCTTTAGCCAAACTTCTAGCCAATCAAAACCTCAACCCCTATTTATATGCAGACGATGTCACAATTTACATCCCGTTCAAACATGATCTAAATGAAATCAACAACGAGATCAACCAAAGCTTCCAAATCATGCACACTTGGGCGGATGCATTCCAACTAAAACTTAACGCAGAAAAAACACAATGTCTTGTACTTACCTCACAACATAACACAAAAAACTTCTCCACCATAACCACACCATACTGTTCTCTTCCTATCTCACAAAACTTGAAAATTCTTGGAGTCACTGTTGATCGAAACCTCACTCTCGATACCCACGTGAAGAACACGACGAAAAAGATGTTCCATTCCATGTGGAAACTCAAAAGAATAAAATCTTTCTTCCCGAGATACATCTTCTGTACCTTGGTCCAGTCAATGGTAATAAATCATCTGGACTACTGCAACGCACTGTACGCTGGCTGCAAAGAACAGACTATCAAAAAACTCCAAACAGCCCAGAACACTGCCACCAGACTCATATTTGGAAAAACTAAATATGAAAGTGCAAAACCCCTAAGAGAGAAACTTCACTGGCTCCCAATTAAGGAACATATTGCGTTTAAGATCTGCACGATTGTACACAAAATCATTCACGCAGACGCCCCAATCTACATGCTAAGCCTCGCGGACCTACCTCCCAGAAACGCAACAAGATCATCCCGCAAATTTCTCAGTCTGCATTTCCCCAGCTGTAAAGGACTAAAATACAAGCTGATGCATGCCACTACCTTCTCTTACATGAGCACGCAGATATGGAATGCACTACCTACAGACCTGAAAATAATTGATGAAATAACCAACTTTTGCAAATCCTTAAAGACATATTTCTTCAACAAGGCCTACAAAGAGAATCCATAGCTGCACTAATCCACCTCACCAACCCACTCAGCTATGAAAGTCCACCTCAATACTTACCCGCCTAATCACTTCCTTCTTTCCTCCCTTACTCAATCTCTGCACATTACTAATTTTATCTGATATTCTAGAATGATATTGTCATAACAAAACTATGTAAGCCATTAAAAAACTATGTAAGCCACATTGAGCCTGCAAATAGGTGGGAAAATGTGGGATACAAATGCAATAAATAAATAAAAAAAACTGCTCCAGGGAACTGTATACTGCTGCGATGGACCTGAGTATGGCATTTGAGGCTGGGAAAAAAGTATTTTTAAACTTGTTTTTTATGGTGGGAGGGGGTTAGTGACCACTTGGGGAGTAAGGGGAGGCCATCTCCGATTCCCTCTGGTGGTCATCTGGTCAGTTGGGGCACCTTTTTGAGGCTTGGTCGTGAAAAAAAATGGACCAAGTAAAGTCGGCCAAGTGCTCGTCAGGGACGCCCTTCTTTTTTCTATTATCGGCCAAGGACGACCATCTCCTAATCACGCCCCAGTCCCACCTTCGCTACCCTGCCGACATGCCCCCTTGAACTTTGCGATGGAAAGCAGTCGAGGGTGTCAAAAAATTGGCTTTCGATTATGCCGATTTGGACGACCTTGCGAGAAGGACGCCCATCTCCTGATTTGTGTCGAAAGGTAGGCGTCCTTCTCTTTCGAAAATAAGCGTGATGGGCACTTTCTTGGAGCTTTTACCTAGACACCCTGTCAGGAAATTACCCCTCCAGGGAGCAGTTTTCAAACCACCTCCATATCTGCAAAGTCTGCAGGTACTTTTGGCTCAAGAACTTTGCCCACATTTTCTTAATAAAAGACCTTATCCTATATAATAATTCTCACCTCCAACGTTCTGACCTGCCTGGGACCGTGGCTCTCTCGGAGTTGGTCAGGTAGGCTCTGTAGATCAGACTGACGTCACTGGCCGCATTATGACATGACCCTAGCAGACCAACTCTGAGGGAGCCACGGTCCCAGGCAAGAAAGCACGTTGGGACCACAGGAACAGCTGAAACACAAGCGAAAGAAAAAGCTGTCTGAAGCGGCGTCCCTGCGTGCAGGAGGTAAAAACTTTTAAGAAGACAGCTCTTACGAAGGGGAGGGCCAGACAGGTGGGGAGTGGGAGGGGGGTCCTGAAACGAAAGGGGGGGGGTTCAAGTACGACACGGGGGGTTGTGCTGAAACTACAAAGGGGAGTCCTGAAACAACAGAGGGGGGGAAGGGGTCCTGAAACAACACGGGGGGTGGGGAGTACTGGAAATCCACTGGAAGGGGAGGGGCGGGTCCTGGAAATGGAAGGGGAGGGGGTCCTGGATCAGGGGGTAGCGGGGGGGGGGGAAGGGGGGTCCTGGAACTCGGAGAGGCGGGGGAGAGGCGGAGCGGGAAGGGAAGAGGGGGATGGGAAAAAGTGGGAGGGGGTTCTGGAACTCGGACACGGGTGGAAGGGGGAAGTGGAGGGGGAAGGGGGAAGGATAGGTTGAAGAAGAGGGGGAGGGAGGTTCTGCAAACTCTCGGTCTCATACACTCTCGGTCTCACAAAGAGTCTGTGTATTGCACACATAGTCTCTCACACTCTCACACACACTGTATCTGTGTGAAACACACTCTCTCTCTCTCTCTCTCTCACACTCACTGTATCTCACATACGCACTCGCACACACTGTCATTCTCACACACACACTCTCTCTCACAGACGCACTCGCACCCAGTCTCACTCTCTCTCTGTCACACACACACACTCACACAGTCACGCTCTCTATCACACAGTCACTCTCACACACACACTCTCTAAAACATACACACTCCGAAGTAAACCTTGCTAGCGCCCGTTTTATTTATGTCAGAAACGGGCCTTTTTTACTAGTAAATTTATAAACAAACAAAAAAAAACCTGAAAGAAAAATGTACCTGCACATACTGTATTTGTACCTCTTTTTTCTGCAGGTACTGTTTTCACCTAGAATAATGGATATAAAACAAAGAAGTACGTGCTTTGTTATAATTCTCACTCTGACTCCACCCCTAGGAACACTTCTCCGCTCCACCCCCCCCCCCCCCCCCCACCTTCCAGTGCAGGTAAAAATGTATGCATTGTGGAACTATGGGTGGACAATATTCAGGCTGACAAATTATGCTAACAAAATGTATATATTTGATGTTTATTTCTAACATTGCTATAGAATTCATATATCACAGTGGGTACAATCGTAGGATAGCTAAGAGAAGGAAAATAAAAAAGGAAGGCATGGCTCAAGTCATGTATTCCAATAAGCCCTGCAGCTAGCCAGCTCAGTCAGCAAATGCCTACTAGAAAAAGACACAGGTATATAGAAGACTGCATCATGTTCCCTTCTCCACTACTGCCAACTCCAGACTTTGCGCCTTCTGTCTCGCTGCACCCTACGCCTGGAATAAACTTCCTGAGCCCCTACGTCTTGCCCCATCCTTGGCCACCTTTAAATCTAGACTGAAAGCCCACCTCTTTAACATTGCTTTTGACTTGTAACCACTTGTAACCACTCGCCTCCACCTACCCTCCTCTCTTCCTTCCCGTTCACATTAATTGATTTGATTTGCTTACTTTATTTATTTTTTGTCTATTAGATTGTAAACTCTTTGAGCAGGGACTGCCTTTCTTCTATGTTTGTGCAGCGCTGCGTATGCCTTGTAGCGCTATAGAAATGCTAAATAGTAGTAGTAGTAGTATCATGGGTGGAGGCCATTCGAGCACGAGCAAGAGGTGGAATCACTAATAATTTGTCATTGCATGAACAGAGGACTCGGGGAGATGCCTAAGGAATAAGCTCATACATTGAATAGAGGCGCAGAAAGACCACATCGCTTTAAAGGCCATAACAAAAATATTAAATTTGACCCTACACCTAACAGATTACCAATCAGTGGCGTAGCCAGAAGGCAATTTTTGTGTGGGTCAACAGGTTGGATGGGTGGGCACTAGAGTTGCCAACTTTTTTGAAAAAGAAAAAAACAGCAACCTGATGCACCCATGCTCTGCGCCCTACCCCAGTGGCGTTCCGTGGTTGCCTGACACCCAGGGCGGATCACCACTGTGTACCCCCCCCCCCCGGGTGCAGGGCAACACGGCGCACACACACACACCCCAGGTGCAGGGCAACACGGCGCACACCTCCCCCTGGGTGCAGGGCAACACAGCACACCCCCCACCTTCCAAGTTCCGGCATCGCCTCCCCCCCCCCGACGCAGTCCCCACCTGCCAACCAGGTTCCAGCTCCGTCCACTCCAGCGTGGCACCTCGCATTTGCAGCGCTGCTGTAAAAAGAAGAAAATCGCTTCCTCAGCGGCCCTTCACTCACTGTGTCCCACCCTCTGACATAACTTCCTATTTCCTCGAGGGCGGGACACAGTGAGGGAAGGGCCGACGAGGAGGCGATTTTCTTCTTTTTACAGCAGCGCTGCAGATGCGAGGCACCACGTTGGGGTGGACAGAGCTGGAACCTGGTTGGCAGGTGGGGACTTGCGTCGGGGGAGGAGGCGGTTCCATGTCAAGGGAGGGTGTGGATGGACGGAGCCGAGCACCCCCCCTCCCCACCCGTTGACACCCGGGGCGGACCGCCCCGCCCCACCCCACCCTTGCTACGCCACTGCCCTACCCCACTCCCCATAACTTCAATGAGGGTTGCAGTGCAGGCTTCAGTGGCTGCAGGCCAATTGATAGCTAAGGGAAGTACAATAGACTGCACTATTCAGCCCCATTGAGCCATGGTCCTCCTCCAACACATATATGGTATTGAAGCCAAATACATTCTGCATCCAGAGAACCTCCTGACCCTCCACCAACAACGGATACAGAACACCGCAAGAAGAATTCTCCATAAAACTCATCATACAAAGAAATTTTGGTTTCTAGTGTAATCTCAATTACAGACATATTATAAATTAATTTTAAAAAATCTATAAAACAAAAGTCACTCAGAACCTAGAGCAAATCTACCATTCCAACACTAACTTACAAAAACAAAGATCCTACCTATGAAAAAGAAGTGCCTTAAATATTATAGTAGGGCCCTAAAATACAAATACATTTATCAGGAAAGCTGAACAAGCCAAATTACTACAGAATACTACATGGAAACTTCATGCTAATAGAATACCTCAGTCACACACACAGGACACAAATGCCAAATACAGAATAAGTGACCACAAACTCTAGAAATATAAATTAAACGGAAACCCCAAGAAACTAGACCTTACATGTAGTACAACACCAGAGAAACAAGAAAGGCATTTGCTCCTGTGCAAAATATAAAGATGGCACATGCCAGGGATGGTTTTAGGGATTGCAACTAGGGCAATTGTGCTTGGTTCCTTGGCCAGAGAAAGCCTGCATGCTGGCCTGGAAGCTAAAGACGCAGCCTGGTAATGGACTTTGGGGTCCTTTCCTAGATTTCTGTCCTGGACCCCAGCCATGTTTAACATCAACTTTGGCAAGATGTACATTCCAAATCCAACATATTATATTCACAACATTGAAAATAAAATAATTTTTTATACCTTTTTGTTGTCTGGTCATTTTATTTCTCAAATCATATTGGTCCCAGTCTCTGGTTTCTGCTTCCCTCTGTCTTCTCTTAATTCACTTGCCAGGGTCTCCTATCTATTTGACATTTCTTCTTCCTCCATGTCCATCATCCATCTCCCATCTCTGTTTTCCTATATTTCCTTGTCCAGTATCTCCCCTATGTTCATATCCCCTAATCCATCATCATTCTTCTGTGCACCTATGCACCCCATGCCCAGCATATCCCTTCTGTGCTCCTATTCTCCCCCTTGTCAGGTATCTCCCCCCCCCCTCTGTGTCCATATATCCCCCTCTCCAGTGTCCAGTATTTTATCTCTGTTCCATATCCCCGTTCCCCACCCCCCCCCTTGTTAGGCATTACCCCTCTGTGCCCATGTGCCATCCCCATACAGCATCTCACATTTGTGTCCCTGTCCCCATGCTCCCACCTAATGCCCATCATCTCCCTTCTGGATCTGTATACTTCCCTATGTCCCCTTTCTCCCTCCTCCACACCAATGTGCCCCTCTCCTCTCTGATCCCACCCCCCAACCAGCTTCTCTTCCTCTCTTTCCTTCCCCTTATGCATCTGGCTCTTTCTCCCAGCATCTCTCTCCCCTCCCTCTAACCCCTCCCATAGGTCCAGCACCTTTCTCCCTTTGCTCCAGCCCTCCTTGCAGGTCCACATCTGTCTCCTTTCCCTTCAGCCATCATCTGCATATCCAGCACCTCTCCTTCAGCCCCCCCCCCCCCCCCGCCAACATGTCCAGCATCTCTCTCCCTTTCATCCAGCCCCCACTAGATGTTCAGCATCTTGGAGTGGCCTAGTGGTTAGTGTGGTGGACTTTGGTCCTGGGAAACTGGGTTCAATTCCCACTGCAGGCACAGACAGCTCCTTGTGATTCTGAGCAAGTCACTTAACCCTCCATTGCCCCAGGTACAAATAAGTACCTGTATATAATATGTAAGCCACATTGAATCTGCTATGAGTGGGAAAGCGTGGGGTACAAATGTAATAAAAAAAATAAAATTTTATCCAGCCCCCCCCTGCAAATCCAAAACCTCTCCCCTTCCCTCCAACCTCCCCTCTGCAAGTCCAGTACCTCTCTCCCTTCCCTTCATCCCTCTGCCCCTGGCAAGTCCAGCACCTTTCTGTTTCCTTCAGGCCCCTCCCCTCCCAGGGCCAGCACCTTCAAATCTTCCTTATCCCCCCAACAAGTCCAGCACCTAGCACCTCTCCCTTCAGCCCACTCCCCTTGAAGGGCCAGCACCCCACTGTCTTCCTCACCCTCCCCAAGTCCAGCACCTCTCCCTTCCCTTCAGCCCCCTCCCCTTGCAGGGCCAGCACCCCACTGACTTCCTCACCCTCTCCGACACCTGCCACAGCACTTGCATTTAATGCTGTTGGCACTGCTCCTGCACCTCACAGTCTCCCACCCCCGCGACAGAGCTTACACTTTACTAAGGCTCTGCCTGACTGACAGCAACTGTACAGATGCAGCGCCAACGTCCTGCTCCAGGGCCTTCCGCGTCCCACCTCTGTAAACAGGAAGTTACATCAGCGCGGCAGAGGAAAGGCCTCGGAGCCACATCTGTAGCAAAGTGTAAGCGCTGCCGCGGGGGTGGGAGACTGTGAGGTGCAACAGCAGCGCCAACAGCATTAAATGCAAGTGCTGCGGCAGGGATGGGAGAGGGCGAGGATTGGAAGACACGGATTCTGCTTCTGGGTGGGCCTGAGGCTAAACTGGGTGGGTCTGGGCCCACCAAGGCCCACCCATAGCTACGCCCCTGTTACCAATGGTATTCAACAGAAAGAGGTAAGGCACAGTCCATAAGTTTTACATTATGAAGAACCCTGATAACTGTATTTTGCACCAACTGAAGTCATTTAAGAGTAAGTTGTCTGACACCGTTGAAAAGGGAACTGCAAAAGCCCAGAGCAATGGTTCTCAACCCATTCCTCAAGACATACCCAGCCAATCAGATTTTCAGGGTACCCACAATAAACAAGAATAAGATACAGTTAGTGCCCGCAAATTTATCTCATGCATATATATTTTCTTTTTGTTACATTTGTACGCTGCGCTTTCCCACTCATGGCAGGCTCAATGTGGCTTACATGGGACAATGGAGGGTTAAGTGATTTGCCCAGGGTCACAAGTGGGAATTGAACTCAGTTCCTCAGGACCAAAGTCCACCACCCTAACCACTAGGCTACTCCTCCACTCACATTCATTGTTCAAGTACTAAATCATTGAATTATATCATCAAAACTGTGACTAAGCAATGTATTAATATATTAAATAAACTCGTATATTAAAAACTGGTTGAGCCACAAACCATCTGGTAAGGTAAACTGTGCTGTTATCTCCTGTGTAAGTCATAAATAAATGGGCTCTATCAGTAGTTATCTGTGATCCAATGTCCTTTAAATGTACTTGCAGCATTCATCAAAAGGAAGCATCCAACAGATGTCCTGATCCACCACTCCATGTCATTAGCATGCTCTCACATTGTATCTGATGCCAAACGGTCTCAAATCTTCTAACTTGCCCAGTATCCACAGTCCAGGAGACCTTGACTCCAGAAGTGTGTGGTTCACAATTCAAAGCTACACAGGTCCCTCACACTGCATTAGTCCCATATTCATTAGGGATATTCTGAAAACCCGGACAAGCAACAACAGGAAAACACCTCTACGGAAATCCAAAGGAGACAGGAAAAGTAGAGAATGCAACACAAGTAGTAGCTCCAGGAGTATATAACAGAAGATCCCACACGGATGAAAATCCAGGAAAACACCTTTATTGACACCAGCAAAGACCCGACACAGAGTTGTGTTTCAGCGGGACAACACCGCCTGCCTCAGGGGTCAAAAAGACACTGGTTGGTGGAAAAAATGGTACAGATATATAATCCTGGTTCAATATCATATATGTGCCATAATCACAACAAATGGTAGCCAAATGGCCAGAGCAGTAATAAACGCAGAAAGCTTCAAGAGCGCCATAAAACGTCAGTGTAAATTTAAAAATTCTTTTTAAAATGACCCCAAATGAGGAAAACGTTTCAGACACATTTCCACTGATAAAACTGTGCTTTACTTGCAGAAGCAGGTAGGGATGGGCTGTTTACAATTCCATAAGAAATGTTAATGATATATCCTATATCATTGCACATCGTTACTAAACAAAATCGAGCAGAAAAAAACATGACATTTTGTGTTTTATCATTCACCAATAATAGTGCAGACTCTTTAGAAACAATGTGTAGTCGGTGGAAAGAGGGTGCACTATTTCAGAAAGAGGGCACACTCTTTGCCCCAGTTTTCCCACCCATTTCTCTCTCTCTCTCTCTATAAATATAGTACTCAAAATTGTGTGTGCAAATTTAGGTGTGTGCCCAATTTGCACATGAAATTTAATTGAACAGCGAGCCAATTAGCACCAATAATTGTGCGCTAAAAATCAATTATCGGAGTGCTAAAAAATCAATTATCGGTGCTCATTAGCAACAATTTGAATTTACATGTGCATCTTCGTAGTTGAAATTCTATAAAAGATGTACACAGAAATTTTTACATGTGGATTTGAAAAGAGGCATGGCCATGGGAGGAGCCTGGGTGCTTCTAGAATTTGTATGCAGTGTTATAGAATATAATAGATCCACACCTTATTTAGGCTTGAGGATTTACACCAGGTTTCAGCTGGTGTAAATCCTCGCGCCCAAACTGGCAGATCCCGGTGCTAAGTACTATTCTATAAACAGAGCCCAACTCAGAGTGCTGTTTATAGAA
Organism: Microcaecilia unicolor; assembly: GCF_901765095.1. Lineage (NCBI taxonomy): Eukaryota > Metazoa > Chordata > Amphibia > Gymnophiona > Siphonopidae > Microcaecilia > Microcaecilia unicolor. The sequence goes on along the minus strand of NC_044031.1, from coordinate 355,178,449 downwards.
AGCGCTTAGCGACCATGTTTTTCGGCGCCATCTACTGGATCTAGCCCATAGGTGTACACTACTATCGAAACAAAACAACAAAATGGCCAGAAAAAAAATAAATTAAAAAAATTCCAGTAAAACGACATGGGACACAACACAAAATGAAACGTTTCTGGCTGCCCATCCCTAGAAATAGGTTGATATAAAACAGTCTGTTCAATATGCAGGTAAATTTATGCACCCAGATAAGTTTACCTGAACTGACATTTTCCTCCTGTCTTTTGGTTTTTAGCTGAACTTTGACCATCCTCTGTTGGGCTATAGTACTATAATCCTCTCTCTTATATTTATTTATTGGGATTTATTAACTGCCTTTATAAAGAGATTCAGCCAAGGCGGTGTATAACAGTAGCCATTTTAAAAACATAAATGTGAATAAATGAACGGCATAAACCCTGCAGCTTCCATGTGGAAGCGGTAATTTTGTCATTTCCACATGTAAGTGGCACTGCCCCATTTTACAAACCTATACATGTGAGTGCTGGTCCAGGTACAAACTGTGAATTACCAGTTTCAGTGTATTATCTTTGTAAAATGGCTGCACTCCTGAATATGTTTTAGAAAATGTTCTACCTCTGCAGATGTTTTTTTCTAAAATACTACTAAAATTGTAAATTCCCTTACCTGGACATATCAATTCTGATTTCTACATTCTGAGAACAATATTCAGTCCACAGGAGTTAGCCAGGTTGACTCCTGTGGTCAGGCTCTGAGCCCTAATAATCAATGCTGGGCCATTTCTGGTGACTGGCTTTGAATATCCAGTTTATTTTTGACTAGTTTCAACTTAACTGGGCAAGTCAATATTCAGCACTGGGCGGTTAATTTGAAACTAGCCAAATATAGGCCTGCTATTTCAATGGCACAATTTAGCTGCCAAACTTAGCCAGCAATGCACTGAATATTGGCGGATAGCTGGTTATATCCAGTGACGTACCAAGGGGGGGCGGTGGGGGCGGTCCGCCCCGGGTGCAAGCCACTTGGGGGGTGCCGTGCGCCTGTCGGCTCTTCGTTTTCATGCCCCTGTTGCTCCGGAACAGGAAGTAACCTGTTGCAGGGCAGAGGGAGCATGAAAATGAAGAGCTGGCAGGCGCGCGCCCCCCCCCCCTCCCAGCGGCGTGCACCCGGGGGGGAGGGTTCTTTCGCCGGGGGATCGCGCTGCACCCGGGGGGTTCTTTCATCGGGGGGGGGGGGGGGCGTCGCGCTGTTCCGGGGGGGGTGTCGCTGCACCCGGGGGGCGGGGCGCATCGGCGATCCGCCCCGGGTGTCAGCCCCCCCCAGGAACGCCACTGGTTATATCTCGTGATATAATCAGCTATTCACTAACCTCCAAATTATACATATCGCGCCTTGATTTACATGTGTAAATTGAAGCATCGTCTATAACAATGCACATAATTTAACTGGATGTTAACAAGTAATTATCAGCATTAATGGGCATTGAGATTTATGCCCACAACTCGCTAAGTGTAAATTCTAAGTTCCATAGTTGAAAAGGGGGTGTGATCATGGGTGGGCATGTGCATTTCTAAAATCTATTCACTTTATTATAGATCTAGTGGAACCTAGCCCATTTCCTCAACAATGAAATGGGCCGTAGAAAGCCTGTCTTGTAAGCGATTTTTTGTCTGTCCCCTGCCCTCCCCTCCCCTCCAAGTTCAGCGATTCTTCCCTCCCATCCCTTCCCCTCCATGTCCAGCGATTCTCCTCTTCCCTGCCCTCCCATCCGTGTCCCGCGATTCTCTTCTCTCCTGTCCTCTTCTCCCATCCCATCCCATCCATGTCCATCGATTCTGCTCTGCCCTGCCCTGCCCTCCCCTCAATGTGCTACGATTCTCTCTTCCTTTGTACCTCATCGTTTTCTGGCAGCCCTGGCTGGCTTCCCTTCCATTGGTAACATCCTGAAGTCAGCTCGTCTCCAGCGTTCCTTTCCCTCTCACTGTTTCGCCCTCTGACGTCATTACATTTTGACGTGAGGGTGGGGCAGTGAGGGGGAATAGAACGCTGGAGGCTGGCTGATGTCATGAGATGTTACGAACCCAGGCAGCCGGACAGCGATGGAATGTTAGAGGTGCAAATTATTATATAGGATACATCTGCTCTGAACCTAATTTAGGCATCAGAATTTATGCCAAGTAATTTACTTGGCCTAAATGCACATGACCAAATTTGGTCATGTGGAGAGACACTCGGCATATTCTATGTACAGCATGAAAATTTTAAGCCAATTCTATAAAATGCAGGCATACTTTTGAGAATACACCTAGTCATATATTTTTGCTGCGTGAATTTTTCAGGCGCCATATATAGAATCTAGCTCTAAGCACTAACCAGCAATATTCAGCTGGAGATAACTGGCAAGTTGCTCCTGGCCAGGTTAAATATTGGTGGGGGGTCCTGTCTAGAATGGGGTGCATATATCGCTGCACTAACAATGTAGGTCATCTTCAAGCATTGGTCTTAGACTAATTAGTTATAATACATTTGCATGTATAATTATATCGGCAAAATACTACTAGTTAGTGCATGTTATAGGCTAGTTTTGGTCCCTGGGATCCTCCTGGTTGTTGCTGATTTCTCTTCCCTTTTTGCCCTTACAACCTTGTCTCTCTCTCCACCATCCTACGAGGTGAAAAAGAATGCCAGCTGATTGCGACACTGTGGTTTGCTTGTCATATTGTAACTGGGTTTCCACATCACTGACCTAAATTTCACTCAAAGAGGAACAAGCGTGAAAAGTGAACTATAGGAATACAGGAAAAGAGGAAGGAACAGCAAGAAGGCAGCCCAACCGAAATGCTAAGAGTTATGGAGAAGTGACAGAAAAGGAAGCACAGACTAGGAATTGCTTTTGGTGTGTTAAAAAAAAAAAAAGCAGGCCCAGCTCTGTCTGCTTTTAAACTCATTTTTTAATTTAGGATGATTTGCTCTTTTTAAAGGCGTTCACACCCAGATATATATTTTTTTCAATTCTCCCAGATCTGCCCATGCTCCTTAGTGGAGAATGACACATGGACAAAATGTGTCCCCATCCCCGTGGGCTCCATCCCCGTCTCATCCCTGCGGGTTCTGTTCCTGTCCCATTCCCGCAAGCTCTGTCCCCGTGTCATTCTGTATGCCTCAGCTCTCTTGCAGGGCTGTGGTAAGTTTGCACAACTAGTCACACGTATATGCCTCTACTATAATGAAATGCTATTCCATACAACCTGTTAGCTAACTTTTATTTCTGTGTACCCTAGTGGGCTAACACAGAAACCTCACTGCTTTAAGCCAGCTTTGCTAGAAGATCAACCCGTCTACTAAAACTCCACTCAGTGAGCAATGCACTAAATGTTAGCATGCACATGTTAACATTTACAACAATAGTTTGAAAATATTTGTTTAGTATGCAACTTAACCCCCCAAGGCTTCAGCATCTGTGTGGTAAACTGAGCATGCACAAGTTTTTTCCTCAGGGCTCAGCCCCATTGCTGCAAAACTGTATAAAAGTAAGCCTGACAAGAAAATTACTCATCAGTGGAGAGGGCAGAACAGGAGATCATGTGGCCCACCAGATGAGCAGATGAATGAAGAGAAGAGGAAAACCCCAGACCAAAAGTATGCATCTCAGATGTCTGCTAAGAGAAAGACTGGCTTCAAAATTAACCCTGGAGCAGCCCTGGCACATCCATCTTAATGGGGACAAGGAGGAAATCCTGTCAGCCATAAGTCAGAGGGATGCTAGCATCTGACTGACTTGTAGTGTTTGGACAGCAATGGTATATTGGCAGCTGTTTGTCCTGAAACCTCAAAACACCTGCTTTTTATCTTTGTACACACTAATCGCATCACTGACAGACACAAAGACTGTAAGTCCTTGGAGGATGGGGCATTGCCTACCGTACTGGCTGTAATTCACCCTGAACTATCAATGGAAAGATAGGAGCTAAATTTAAGCAAATAAACAGCCCCCTATGATATGCCAGAAAAGCAAATTCAGGTGACAGCACTGCCAAGTATCCCATCCCCCACCAAACTATTCTCCCCACATTCTGTGGTGTTGTTCACTCTATCCCTGTCATACAGAAGCAGCTAGCCCAGAGGATTACGGAGTGGTGGAGAGGCTGAAGAGGGGCATCCAACCTTGGATGGGAGGGGATGTTTTGTGAGCATCTCTCTTAATGTACCCCCCCTGCCCTCTGCAAAGGAATTAACTTCCACCTGCTGGTGCTTCCTATCTGCAGCAACAATTGTCTTGCAGACTGCAGGGAGTATCTGGTACCAGGCAAGACAAATAGCACATGCTATGAAATATTTGCATACAACTGTGGCAGATGCAAAGACATTATAACACATTGTGCATTCCACAAGTTGCAAAATCATTTGCCCTGTATAAATCAATGCAGAATTCTTTACAAGGCACTCAGATAAGAATTAATGGCTCTCCTCTATTGCCCCTCTTTTTCTTCTCTCCCCACACCTCCCAAAACCTCTAGGGCTGCAGAAACCCATCTATTCATTTCTGCATCAATGCATCCTATTAGCCAGGCCCCTTTGACTGCAAGTTAAAATAATAGCACTTGAGCAGGGGCGTAGCTACGGGTGGGCCTGGATGGGCCCAGGCCCACCCAGTTTCGTCTCAGGCCCATCCTCACCTTCTCCCACCCCCGCCGTAGCGCTGCCTCCTCTCCTGCACTTCGCGGTCTCTGTCTCCCACCCTCACGGCAGCGCTTTCAATTTGCTATCAGCACTGCCTGCCTGACAGCTGACAGACCCGGCGCGACGTCCTCCTGCTCCAGGGCCTTCCCTCTGCCACGTTGATTCAACTTCCTGTTTACGCAGGGTGGATTGTACGCGGCAGAGGGAAGGTCCCGGAGCAGGACATCGTCGCGCCGCGTCTGTCAGCTGTCAGGCAGGCAGCGCCGATAGAGCGCTGCCGCGGGGGTGGGAGACGGAGACCATGAAGTGCAGGAGAGGAGGCAGCGCCACGGTGGGAGGTGAGTGGAGGCAGCGCCGATAACTTTAAATGTGCTGCGCGCTGCGTGTGGGGGGGGGGGGTTGTAGTTGTAGTGCCCACCCATCCAACCCACTGGCCCACCCAAAAATTGTCTTCTGGCTACGCCACTGGAGGCAGGTGTTACAAATTAGGACAGCTATTTAGCATGTACCCACTAAAGCCATCCCACTGGGGTTCGGGTACTTGTTGTTTACCATCAGTATATAAGTTTGATAAGCAGATAGGACATAAGGTTAGATCCATACTAGAGGCTGACGCCTCCATGCTCAAAACTCCAGCAGTAAGCCAACAGTGCAGAAAAATACCACCAGAATGGCACAGAAAATAGCTCATCAATGCTCAAAGCAAATAGTATGCAAATCATATGCGTATTGTTAAAGCAAAAGCAAGGAGGGGGGACATACTTGGCACATGTGCAAAAGAGTTCTGCAGTAAGCTCAGCTCCTATGTGCAGGTGCCTGGCAAAACCCAAATGTGAAGCACACATTGGCGTCTGTTTTCTGCACCTTTATATATGAACTTTTCAATTTCTTTTAGCTTGGAACACTTATATTTAAATGCAGGAAGCAGGTGTCAATGTGTGCTTTCACTTTAGGGTGTGCTCTGACCTGCACACATTCGTTTCCCACAACTAGTGCTTAGGGGCTTGCACGGGCTTCCTTCTCCTTCCAAAACCAATCATAACTGGCAGATTTTAAAAGAAAGAATCGTGAGAAATCCTCTCTTCAAACACCTTAATGCCTGCTCCAAGCTGGCGTTATTTCTCACTGTGGTAAGGCGGCTTTGTTTTGTGTATTGTTCCAGAGGAAGCTGAATGCCTTTTCCCCTTTACCTAATATCCCATGGTCACCCCCCTCCCACAGCATCCAGCATCCTTCCCTACCTTTGAACCGACCACCATTGTATAAAAATATGTAGGCAAATGTTAAACAACTCCGAAAAAGTCACAGTGCAACTCCAGAGAAAGAGAAAAAGTGATGCTTGTCCCCTGTACTGTGCAAATATAAAGACAGGAGATGCAAATTGCAAAAACTGACATACTTCAATGACTATACTATAGGTTAACAAATACAAATAAAACAAAACATGGAAAATATGATGGAATCATTTTATTGGACTAAATACATTTTTCAATTAGCTTTCAGAGGCCAAAACCTCTTTCCTCAGGTCAGGACAGTATACTGCAGTTATGGTATTCTGTTCTGACATGAGAAAGGAGGGTTTGGTCTCCAAACATTAGTCAAAAATATATTAAAATTAGTCCAATAAAGGTATCACCTTATTTCCATTTTCTGTATTTATTAACACAGGGCCCCTTTTACAAAGCAACAGTAAGCCCAACGTGGGCTTACCACTCGCTAAAAAGGAAGTACTGCCGGATGGTAATTGGGCAGTGCTGGGTTAGCATGGGAGCCCTTACCGTCACCTCAATGGGTGGCAATAAGGGCTCACCCCTGAATTGGCCGTGTGGCAAGTGCTTTACTAGCCGCACAGGCATTTCCTGCAGAAAAGACTGTCCTTTTACCAGCTGTGGTTAAAGGGGGCTTCGGCTCGCATCAAAAACACGCATCGATGCCAGCACAAGCCCCTTTTGGCAACAACTTGGTAAAAGGGGCCCACAGTTTCCACACTACTTGTCCTAAACTAAAAATAAAATTCATTCTTTCCTATCTTTTTTGTCTGGCTGCTTACTTTTTCTAATTGTGTTGGTCCCAATTTCTTGTTTCTTCTTTCCTCAATCTCTTCTTATTTCTCACCAGCCCCTTTCCATACCAGCATCTGCCCCCCACCCGTCTCTCCCCTTTCCATCCAGCGTCTGCCCCCTCTCTATCCTCCTTTCCATCCTGCATTTGCTCCTCTCTCCCCCTTTCCATCCAGCGTCTGCTCTCTCTCTCTCTCTCCCTCTTTCCATCCAGTATCTGACCCGTCTCTCTCCTCACTTTCATCCACAGTCTCTTGTTTTCCTCCCTCCTCCATCCAGTATCTGGCCCCTCTCTCTACTCACTTTCATCCACTCAGGCCCTCTCTCTCCCCAGTTCCATCCAGCATCTGCATCCTCTCTCCCCTTTCCATCCAGCATCTATCCCTTCTCTCCCCCTCATCCAGTGTCTGCCCCTCCTCTCCCCCTTTCCATCTGGCATATGTCCCTTCTCTCCCCCTCATCCAGTGTCTGTCTCTTCTCTCCCCATTTCCATCTAACATCTGTCCCCTCTCCCCCCCTCATCCAGTGTCTGTCCCTCCTCTCCCTCTATATGTAGTGTCTGCCACCTCCCTCCCCCTTCCATCCGACATTTGTACCCCCGATCCCCCCTCATCCACTGTCTGTCCCTCCTCTCCCCACTATATCCAGCATCTTCCCCCTCCCCCCTCCATCCAGTGTCTGTCCTTTTTCAGCCCACCCAACATCCAGCATCAAACCCCTCTCCCCCCCCCCACCAGATACCCTCACTGCCACTGGCGCACCAGGCTTTCCCCACTCCCACCCAATACCCCCCTGCCACAGCCACCACTGCTGCTGCTGTTTCAACAGTGGTGGCAAAAATAAAATAAAAGATCATAGGGCCGCACTGTTCCCACTCACAGCTGACTTTGTCCCAGAACAAGAAATTATGTCAGAGGAAGGCGAGACTGGCAGCCGCGAACAGAAACAGTGCAGCCCCACGATCTTTTTCTTTGTTTTGTCGCCACTGCTGAAACAGTGGGAGTGGGGAGACCCTGTTGCGCACCTGCAGTTCCCTCAAGATTTTGGGGGGTGCCATGGCACCCGTGGCTCCCTCTCCCCCCCCCCCCCCCCCCGTTCTGATACCTATGCATTGTTATCTGAGCATTGGGAGGGAATAGGAAATGACCTCCTTTATATCCGTTTGTGCTAATCCTTGGCACACTCATTTCCCGCGCTACAGCCTTCTGAGCATTCTGCGCTAGTGTGGGCACTAGTCCGTTGCTAAAGGCCTCTAGCACCCGCATTTGCTTCTGCGCATCAGGGCCTTAGCACTGTAACTTTATTGTGTCTTTGAATTGCACACTGGATTAAAGATGTGCCAGAAGCCTGTATATGAGCTGTGAAAGCCCTTGATTAGAAACCCACGGTGAAGTGTCCACTTATGTTTTAAGGCAGCAATTCCCAAACTTTTCACTATGGTGGAACCCCTAAAATATATTTTCATTCACCGAGGAACTCTCAATTTATGTAAACATCTATATGTTCATATAAACAGATTCTATAATCTAATTTCTTGAGGAACCACTGAAGAGTTCGAGGAACCCTAGGGTTCCAGGGAATCCAGTTTGGGAATCACTGTTTTAGGGATATGCAAGTCAAAAATTGTTGTTTAGTTTAGTTTCCTGTGTCACTTACAGTATATTTTATTTGTTTTAATTCTTTTTTCCATTTTGAGGGCAATGTTGTGGATAGAGTACCCTTATGTGCAAACAGTGCAACCTCTTGCTCAAATAGTGCACCCTACTGTGATTTATTGCCCAATAATAATGTACCAATGTACAATACAGTGCACTTTTTAATAGTAGACCTTCGGGTTATGCCTCCTTCAGCTTGAGACAAGTGTGAGGCTCCTCTGGTTGCCACCTCAGATGCTAGCCCTGTGTGTATCCATAGCAAGCGTGCACTTCCTGTTGCAGAAATCCACTCCCTGTGGCACACATCAGGTAGTGATGCCGGGATCAGGCGGGGAGAGGGAGAGGGAAAGAGTAGACCAGTGAGAGAACAAGTAGGGGAAGAAGACAGGACTGGAATCATGATAGGGAGAAGAGGGGTGAGGAGAAGGCATAGGCCAGGGAATGAAGTAATGGAAAAAATGAGTAAAGGGGAGGATGGCAACAGGTTGAGCAGATACCATTAAGATGGCACACTTTCAGCTGTATATCAGGAATGAATAAATTTGGAACTGGAAGAGAAGGCACAGGGAAGAGATTTAAGCATAGGCACCACCTCTGTGGATGCTTGGGCAACTCCAATATTTTATGCTATACTTTATTAAATTTGTAGAAGACAACTTCATGCTGTAGAGCAGTAGGGGAAAGCAGAAAGGAGGTGATTCATTCTATGCCCCTCCTCCTCCTGCAGCTTATTGGCTGGCTGTGTCTGACTGATGGTCTTTAGGGAGAGGAGAAAACAGCTAAAGCCTAGAGATAGGGAGGTATTTCTTGTCTTCAGCTACCAGTGGGGAGGGGAAAAGAGCATATAGTCCAAGTAGATTTGATTGAGGAGACTGACATAAAAAAATTGAAGCCACTTATGTTAGTGTACGTTTCCTCTTCCCCGTGCAGCCGTCATTCTGCATACACTCAAAACAAAGCAAACAAACCTATGAGCTGCTGCAACCACGTTGTCGTTCTTTATTGTTGGTAGCATTTTTATTTAATTTCAATTATATTTTCAAACATGCCAGCTTGTGCAGCATACAGATGTACACAGAGGAAGTATAATTTGTTATAAATCGTAATTAGTGTGTCATTTGGAGGGGCTGGTTATTGGGGCACCCTAGCATGCATTATATTCATGCAGAGATTTTTGTCTCCTGGTAAAGGGCCACTAAAACATCATGTTATGAGAATCATGTGCTCTACATTCAGAGTTTCTACCTATCTATTTATTTATTTACTTATTTATAGCAGTTATATCCCACATGAAACATAAATTAAGTTCAAACATGGGAGCATTTAAAGTCTTTTTTTTTCCCTGTGCCTAGATCAAAAGAGAAAGATGGTTTGTGGGAACTTGCTCCTTTTGTTTTGTGGAATGCAGTGGTATATTATAAAAATGTACTTAATATTGTTTATTACTACTATTTAAAAGAAAGATATTAAATAATGAGGGCAGAGCTACCTTCATGCAGAAGTCCAGTCAATCTATATGTGCCAATATTTTCCAGTTCTGTTATATTTATTTCTTCTTCAAGTCAGTTTTCAACAGCATTTTCTCAGTTATTACCCAAATGTGAATACAATGATAATGTTAAGTAATAAGTTTTAGATGTTATTGAATTCTATTATTCTGTCTCGCAGTATTTCCAGTTTTGGCACAGTATAAGTCATCACAAGGACAAAATATAAGAAAACCAATGGACTGTATTTGGGGTTTAAAGCCCATTTAGTTATGTTTCAACAAATGAGAGATCTGCATGAAAGAAAATATTTATTTTTATTATTTTGACTTATGAAAACCACTTATCCCTGAAACATGCTCAAAACAGAATAATCCATTTGTACAAAAGAGATGAGGTGAACATGTGATTCCATGCGCCCCAATGAAAGGAGAGTTTAAGTTTACTTCCAATCTTTATAACACCAGGCTTCCCAAGGCAGATTACAACAACAGATAAGATGAACCCATCAGTACACTGGATATCCTCACTGAAATTTAGCTATGTATTACTGTATTGTATAGATCAGTGTAGAAAAATGAGCAAAAAATACAGCCTTTATTAGTGCTGTTTCCACCAGCTACAATAAGTTTTGAAGCTGTTTGTGTTATATTCAGTTTTGATGTTATGATATTTATATCTACGTATGGGACTCTTTCAAATAAATTAAAAAGCTGTCAAATAAGTACAAATTTAAAAAAAAAATTTTGTCCTCCAGTTTTTAAGGCACTGCCTATCCAACTGGAACAGCTTTTGACTTTTTACAGAGGGACCACGCATAGGCAGTCTATTATTTCTAATAATATTTTGCTATTGTTTCAATAGTGTTTGTTATTGTTTTGGGTGTACTTGTGACTCCGCCTACTGGCTTCAACCCATATAATTGGCTAGATAGCCTCATACTTTCTCCTGTTCTCAGTCTAACCTCTTTTCATTTTTTTTCTTTTCTCAATGTCTGAGTCACCTAGCTTTACTGGCATTATGTTCTCCTGTTTTTTTCTGCCATTATGTAATCTCTACAACTGTTAAATGTAAGCCACATTGAACCAAAACTCATTTTTGAATAACTGTGGGATACAAGTATGAATAAATAAAATAAAATTACATGTGTTGCCAAAGTAATACATTCAGCAGCTAAGGTTTAAAAGACTATCTAGCTTATTTTCGAAAGGGAAGGATGTCCATCTTCTGACACAAATCGGTAGATGGGCGTCCTTCTCCCGAGGTCGCCCAAATCGGCATAATCGAAAGCCGATTTTTTGCGTCCTCAACTGCTTTCCGTCACGGAGACGACCAAAGTTCACAGGGGCGTGTCGGCAGTGTACCGAAGGCGGGACGGGGGCATCCCTCACGAGCATTTGGTCAACTTTACTTGGTCCCTTTTTTTTCACGACCAAGCCTCGAAAAGGTGCCCGAACTGACCAGATGACCACCGGAGGGAATCAGGGATAACCTCCCCTTACTCCCCCAGTAGTCACCAACCCCCTCCCACCCTAAAATAAATAAAAAAAACATTTTTTCCAGCCTCTATGCCAGCCTCAAATGTCATACCCAGCTCCATCACAGCAGTATGCTGGTCCCTGGAGCAGTTTTTAGTGGGTGCAGTGCACTTCAGGCAGGCGTACCCAGGCCCATCCCCCCCACCTGTTACACTTGTAACCCACCAGAAACCCACTGTACCCACATGTAGGTGCCCCCCTTCATCCCTAAGGTCTATGATAGTGGTGTACAGTTGTGGGGAGTGGGTTTGGGGGGGGGGCTTAGCACCCAAGGTAAGGGAGCTATGCACCTGGGAGCAATTTGTGAAGTCCACTGCAGTGCCCCCTAGGGTGTCCGGTTGGTGTCCTGGCATGTCATGGGGACCAGTGCACTACGAATGCTGGCTCCTCCCACGACCAAATGGCTTGGATGTGGTTGTTTCTGAGATGGTCGTCCTCGGTTTCCATTATTGCCAAAAACCGGGGACGCCATCTCTAAGGATAACCATCTCTAAGGCTGACCTAAAAGTTGAGATTTGGGTGTCCCCAACTGTATTATCAAAACAAAAGATAGACGTCCATCTTTTGTTTTGATAATACGGGATGGACGCCCTTAGAGATGGTCGTCCCCGTTCGATTATGCCCCTCAGAGAAGTACTGGGGGAGGAGCAAGGAAGGGGTGAAAGTGTTACTGACAGTGGGAGAGAATTCAGCTCTGAAGAGTTGGAGCAAAAAGCATACAGTGGGGGAAATAAGTATTTGATCCCTTGCTGATTTTGTAAGTTTGCCCACTGACAAAGACATGAGCAGCCCATAATTGAAGGGTAGGTTATTGGTAACAGTGAGAGATAGCACATCACAAATTAAATCCGGAAAATCACATTGTGGAAAGTATATGAATTTATTTGCATTCTGCAGAGGGAAATAAGTATTTGATCCCCCACCAACCAGTAAGAGATCTGGCCCCTACAGACCAGGTAGATGCTCCAAATCAACTCGTTACCTGCATGACAGACAGCTGTCGGCAATGGTCACCTGTATGAAAGACACCTGTCCACAGACTCAGTGAATCAGTCAGACTCTAACCTCTACAAAATGGCCAAGAGCAAGGAGCTGTCTAAGGATGTCAGGGACAAGATCATACACCTGCACAAGGCTGGAATGGGCTACAAAACCATCAGTAAGACGCTGGGCGAGAAGGAGACAACTGTTGGTGCCATAGTAAGAAAATGGAAGAAGTACAAAATGACTGTCAATCGACAAAGATCTGGGGCTCCACGCAAAATCTCACCTCGTGGGGTATCCTTGATCATGAGGAAGGTTAGAAATCAGCCTACAACTACAAGGGGGGAACTTGTCAATGATCTCAAGGCAGCTGGGACCACTGTCACCACGAAAACCATTGGTAACACATTACGACATAACGGATTGCAATCCTGCAGTGCCCGCAAGGTCCCCCTGCTCCGGAAGGCACATGTGACGGCCCGTCTGAAGTTTGCCAGTGAACACCTGGATGATGCCGAGAGTGATTGGGAGAAGGTGCTGTGGTCAGATGAGACAAAAATTGAGCTCTTTGGCATGAACTCAACTCGCCGTGTTTGGAGGAAGAGAAATGCTGCCTATGACCCAAAGAACACCGTCCCCACTGTCAAGCATGGAGGTGGAAATGTTATGTTTTGGGGGTGTTTCTCTGCTAAGGGCACAGGACTACTTCACCGCATCAATGGGAGAATGGATGGGGCCATGTACCGTACAATTCTGAGTGACAACCTCCTTCCCTCCGCCAGGGCCTTAAAAATGGGTCGTGGCTGGGTCTTCCAGCACGACAATGACCCAAAACATACAGCCAAGGCAACAAAGGAGTGGCTCAGGAAGAAGCACATTAGGGTCATGGAGTGGCCTAGCCAGTCACCAGACCTTAATCCCATTGAAAACTTATGGAGGGAGCTGAAGCTGCGAGTTGCCAAGCGACAGCCCAGAACTCTTAATGATTTAGAGATGATCTGCAAAGAGGAGTGGACCAAAATTCCTCCTGACATGTGTGCAAACCTCATCATCAACTACAGAAGACGTCTGACCGCTGTGCTTGCCAACAAGGGTTTTGCCACCAAGTATTAGGTCTTGTTTGCCAGAGGGATCAAATACTTATTTCCCTCTGCAGAATGCAAATAAATTCATATACTTTCCACAATGTGATTTTCCGGATTTAATTTGTGATGTGCTATCTCTCACTGTTACCAATAACCTACCCTTCAATTATGGGCTGCTCATGTCTTTGTCAGTGGGCAAACTTACAAAATCAGCAAGGGATCAAATACTTATTTCCCCCACTGTATGTAAAGGGAAAAGAAGCTGGGTAGTGGGGACAGAGATTAGGAGTAGAGCTGTGGGAAGAGAAACAGAGGGGGCTAGGAAGGAGTGAAGGGATTTGAAAGGAGTTACAGGTGGGGGAGAGAATTCTGCCACGTGACAATAGGCGCCTACACAGTTAATGTGCATGCTAATTGTAGGCACGTTAAAAATGCTAACGCACCTTAGTAAACAGAGCACAAAAGGTTGGAAATTAAGGGGTGTGTTTACTAAGGTGTATTAGCGTTAAACACTAATGCGCCTATATATTGCCCATAGCGCTGCTTAGTAAACCTAGCCCTAAGTTTAATACAGATTTCTGAGCTAGCTGGGCAGGTTCAAGGGTGGAGAGTAGTTGGTATTTTGCCTTTCTTTTCCAACCCTATGGTCACCAGAATAAATAAGTTACTTTACTGGTGGGACAAGAGGGAACAGGAGGGAGTTGTGGCTAATGTGATGCCATGGTCTGAAAATTTTCCTACAAATGGCTCCTCTGACAGGATCAAATGTGGTTGGGAAAAATCATATAGCCACAGTTTCACAATGGTATTTTTAAAATTAAGAATAATCAAACAATTGAAGCCTTTTCTGGATAGGAAAGCATTTGTAACAATTGCATTTGCTTTTGTGTTAAATGTACTATATGTAGGTCTATCTTTGACCTTGTTTAAGAAACTCCGGGCATCTTTTACTAAGGCGCTCTCACGTTTTATAGCGCACGCTAAAATTGTGGGTGCACTAAACATTAGAGATGCCCAAAGGAATGCTTTGCCATCTCTAAGGTTTAGCGCGCCCACAATTTTAACGAGCACCAAAAATGTGAGCGCACCTTAGTAAAAGACGCCCTCCTCCAGAATGCAGTGACTAGACTATTGTTGAGGGGACTCCATTGGGAAAGTGTTAGACCCTTTCTCCACCAATTGCATTGACTTTCCATGAAGGAACGGGCGGGACGCGGGACGCGCTGAGAATGCAGGGAAAGGAAGCGGCCGACGCGATCGAAGGAGGCAAGCCTGTCAGCTGTTTGTTTTATTTCTTCAGTCTGCCGGTTCGCGAAAAAATAAGTTTTACGAGGCACGGATCGGTGCAAACAGCAGGGAGCGAGCAGGGGAAGGTGAGAAAGTGGGGCTAGGGGGGTGTGGGCAAGTGGGGCTGTGGGGGTTGTGGGCAAGTGGGGCTGGGGGGGGGGTTGTGTGGCCAATTGGGGCTGGGGGGTGTGTGTGTGGGCAAGTGGGGCTGGGGGTGTGTGTGTGTGGGCAAGTGGGGCTGGGGGGTGTGTGTGTGGGCAAGTGGGGCTGGGGGGGTTGTGTGGCCAATTGGGGCTGGGGGTGTGTGTGGGCAAGTAGGGCTGGGGGTGTGTGTGTGTATGGGCAAGTAGGGCTGAGGGTGTGTGTGTGTGGGCAAGTGGGGCTGGGGGTGTGTGTGGGCAAGTGGGGCTGGGTGTGTGTGTGTGGGCAAGTGGGGCTGGGGGTGTGTGTGTGGGCAAGTAGGGCTGGGGGTATGTGTGTATGGGCAAGTGGGGCTGGGGGGCTGGGCAAATGGGGCTGGGGTTTGAATGATCTCGGGGGCAGGTGGAGGCTGGGGCGAGTCACTGGACATTGAAGGGAGGGGGAGGATAGGGGCAAAAGAGAATCGCTGGACATGGAGGGGATGGGATAGTAGGGCAGGGGAGAGAGGAGAATAGAGAATTGCTGGACATGGATGGAAGGGGAAGGCAGGGAAGAGAGAATTGCTGGACTTGGATAGGAGAGGCGGGCAGGGGAGAGAGGAGAATCACTGGACATGGGAGGGGAGGGGAGAGGAGACATGCTGGACATGGATGGAGGGGAGGGAAGATAGGAAGGAGATGCACATGGATGGGATGGCAGGAGAGGAAAGAGAAATGCTGGAAATGGATGGAGAGGAGAGCAGAGCAGGAGATAGAGGAGAATTGCTGGACATGGATGGATGGAGGGGTTGGCGGGGAGAGAGGAGAAATGCTGGACATGGAAGAAGAAAGGAGGAAAGTAAAGAAATAAATGGAAAGGAAACCCTGGAAACGGAGTTAAGAGAACAGATAGAGAGCAGCAGAATCAGACCAGTATGGATAGAAAACAGTCACCAGACAACAAAGGTAGAAAAAAATTATTTTATTTTCATTTTAGTGTTTGGAATTTGTCCAATTTGAGAATTTACATCTGTTGTCTTATTTTGCACTGGGTATACTGGAGCTGTAACATCTTACAGAAATGATTTATAATGAAAAAAAATCACAAGTTATTGTTTTTCTCCTATACTAGTATATTTTCAATGATGTCTGTTTATATGCGCCATGGCTGATATAAGGAGTGTGGCTAATGTGGGTGTGGCTATCATAGGGGTGGAGTCATATGTGGTGACCCCGCCCATAATGAGTACCGGCACCTTTTTTCTACAAAAAATGCACTGGAAACTACAGGCTGGAAAAATAATGGAGTTGCTGCTAAAGGAAAGCATAGTTAACTTTCTAGTAACCAACGGGTTGCAGGATGCGAGGCAACATTGCTTTACTAAAGGAAACTCCTGCCAAACGAATCTGATTGGTTTCTTTGACTGGGTGACCAAAGAACTGGATAAAGGACATACACTAGGTGTAATCTACTTGGATTTCAGCAAAGCCTTTAATACATTTCCTCAGAGAAGGCTTTTGAATAAGCTGAGAGGGCTGAACTTAGGACCCAAAGTGGTGAATTGGATTGGAAACTGGTTGACTGACAGGCGATAAAGGGTGGTGGTAAATTAAATTCACTTGAGAAAAGGAAAATAAGTGCTGGAGTGCCTCAGGAGTCAGTACTGGGACCAATTCTATTTAATATATTTGTGAGAGACATTGCTGAAAGGCTAGAAGGAAATAACATAACGTCTTTGTAGCGCTCCATGGTGTGACCACACATTTATTTATTTATTATATTTGTGTCCCGCACTTTCCCACTAAAAGCAGGCTCAATGCGGCTTACATAGTAATAGATAATACAGAATTTTGTTATGTAAAGTAGGAAATTAAGTATAACATAATAATAGGATGGATGGGTAGTAATAGGATGGATGGGTAGGTAGAGACAGGTGATAGAGAGAGGCAGGTAAGGTGGGAGATAGAGTCTGGATCAATGTCGTTTTCTCTTCAGTATATGTAAGGTAGATGGGTTCAAGAGATTAATCTGGGTCTTTTGGGTAGGCTTGTTTGAATAGATGGGTTTTTAGTGCTTTTGTAAATGGTAGGTGGTCATGGATTGCTCGGATAGGTCTAGGGAGAGCGTTCCGTAGACGGCTGCCCAGGAAGGAGAAATTGGATCCATAATAAGTTTTGTACTTGAGACCTTTACAGCTGGGGTAGTGCAGGTTGAGGTACTTTCGTGAGGATACAGACATATTTCTTGCTGGAAGCGCGACCAGATTTATCATATAGTTCAGAGATTCTCCGTGTATTATCTTGTGGATTAAAGTCTGGGCTTTGAAATTGATACGTTCTTTGATTGGGAGCCAGTGCAGTCTTGCACGGAGAGGAGTTGCACTCTCAAAACGTGATCTGCCAAAGATGAGTCTTGCTGCTGTATTTTGGGCGGTCTGAAGTTTTTTTAGGATATAGGCTTTGCAGCCTAAGAAAATACTGTTGCAATAATCAGCATGGGTAAGTACCTTGGATTGCACTAAATTCTGGAATGTTTTCTGGGGTAGATATGGTTTTACGCGTTTCAATATCCACATCATTGTGAACATTTTCTTTGTGGTGGATGTGGCGTGATTGTCGAGGGAGAGGTGGCTGTCTAGTGTCACTCCAAGGATTTTCAGGTTTTCAGAAATGGGGATTGTAGTGTCGGAGATGATGAGATTAGATGGGGGGATTGCGGAGTGCTGAGATGAAAGGATTAGGCACTATGTTTTTCCCTTGTTCAATTTCATCCTAAAGGCGTTGGCCCAGGAGGTTAAGATGTTCATGCCCATGGATATTCTATCAGAGATTTGTGTTAGGTTTGATTTAAAGGGAATGAATATAGTAACATCATCAGCATAAATGAAAGGGTTTAGACCATGTCTGAATAGGGCTTTGGCTAGTGGGATCATCATTACATTGAAGAGTATCGGCGATAAAGGGGATCCTTGAGGTACTCCGCAGATAGGTGAGCAGGGGGATGATAGGATAGGATAGGATCTTGAGGTGATGAATCCTTTTATCCAGTTAATAATGTTACCGCCGATTCCAAGTTTGTCCAATAGTTTGGTTAGTATGATGTGATCTACCATGTCAAATGCACTGGACAAGTCGAATTGTAGAAGGAGGATGCTGTTTCCAAATGCAATTTCTTGTCTGAATTTGGATATTAGGGTGAGTAGGACAGTTTCTGTGCTGTGGGCTGTTCGGAAGCCCAATTGTGACTCATGTAGAATGGAGAATTTTTGTATGTAGTCATTGATTTGAGAGGTCACCCTGTTTTCCATCAATTTAATTAGTAAAGAAATGGAGGCGATGGGGCGGTAGTTGGTGACATCGCTCGCTGGTTTCTTAGGATTTTTCGGTATTGGTGTAAGCAGTATCTTGCCATGTTCAGTGGGGAATGAACCTTGCTGTAGCAGAAGGTTTAGGTGGGAGGTAAGATCTATGATAAAGCGTTCTGGGGCATTTTTCATTAAGTAGTTGGGGCATGGGTCGAGATGGCAGTGGGATTTGGAAAGTTTGGTGAGTGCCACACAGACTTCTTTCGTGGTAAGGCGGGTGAAGTTTGTCCATGAACGGTCGGCTGGAATTTCATCTCCATAGGGGTCCAATTTGTCGAGAAAGGAATCAATGTTAGTACAGTCTTGTGGAATTGTGCTGCAAAGATTGGTGATTTTGTTATTGAAGTAATTTGCCACCTGATCACCCGATGGGCAGTTTGTGGAGGATGATGTGACTGGGTTGGTATTAATAAGATTCTTTATGAGTTGGTATTGTTTTTTTATGTCTGTACCGCTGGTTAGAATTGTTTGTGTGTAGTAGGATCTTTTTGCTTGTTTGATGGCATTTTTGTATTTCCTGTGTGACTGTTTCCATGCATTGTAGGTGTGTGTATCTCTAGATTTGTTCCTTGCCTTTTCTAGTTTCCTGGTTTGTGATTTTAAGGTTTTTAGTATGTCATTGAACCATGGTGTGAGGTTGTGTCTGTGTAGGGTTTTTGTACGTAATGGGGCTATTTTATCTAGTATAGTTTTGCATCTGTTGTCCCATTCAGTGAGGAAGTGATTTGAGTTAGGTTGTGTAGACCAATTGTTGTTATGTATTTGTTGCCAAAACCTTTCCTTGTCGATCCGTTCTCTAGTGGTGATTGTTATTGGGTCTTGTTTAGTAAGCTGACCTTTTTTCCGCCATAATAGGGATAGTGTTGCTTTGTGATGGTCTGACCAGGGGGTGGCAGACCAGCTAATATCAGAAATGTGGATGTTCTGGTTTGTGGAGAATTTGTAAGAGATGATGTCTAGTGAGTGACCTTTGTTGTGGGTAGGTTGTATGGGAGGGAGGTCAAGGTTGCAGAGATGAAGGAGTTCTTTGAATTCTTGAGTGTGGGTATTGTTAGGGTCTTCTAGGTGTAGGTTCAGGTCCCCAATCAGTAGTACATTGGAGTTATTGATGCACGTGTTTGATATGAAATCCATGAGGGTGGATTGGTTGTCATTCCAGTTAGAGAGAGGTCTGTAGAATAGGATGACAGTTAGGTGGTCATATAACAAGGAGCTGGAAAGTTTGATTGATGCAATTTCAAGCTGGGGTACAATGGTTTCAGATAAGGGTTCTGCAGAAAAGCTTGATTTGTATATAAGCGCTATTCCTCCGCCTCTTCTCTCCTTCCTGGTCCAGAGTAAGATTTTATAGCCAGGGGGGCATAGTTCGAGTATGATGGGGTCTTTTGGGTCCCAGATCCAGGTTTCTGTGATGAATAGGAGGTCCAGATTGTCTGACTTAATCCAATCTGTGATAGTTTCAGTTTTATTAACTACTGGTCTTGCATTGATATATCCTACACGGGTAGTTTGATTTGATTCATCATCTAGGATTATAGGGTGGATATCGATGATTTGTCTTGTGGCAGATATTTTGGGTTTAGCTGAGATAGTTTTAAGTGTTGTTTGTACATCTAGGAACTTCATTTTGAAAATTTTATGCTTGCAAAGTCTACGGGGGATTTACACTCAGTTTTTTTTTCTTAGTGGCCATCTGTTCAGCCAGGAGGGCATCCAAATTTCAGGTCCATTGTGGATCCTTATCTGTCCTTTTCAGTGGAGTCTATCTCTATCAGGACAGAGCTTTACTTTCTCCTGAAGGTGGTCTCCCTTTTTCACCTAAACCAGGTGATTGTGCTTTCAATGTCCTCATGCAAACCAGGTTCCACTTGAAACCTTCATAAGCTGAATGTACTAAGAGCCCTCTTGAATTACTTTTGTAAGACGAGCTTCATATAGTTTCGTGGGCCAAGCAAAGGGGAAGCACACTCGGTCTACCTTTGCCCACTGGACTAAGAAGATGAGTTTGCCATTTGAGGAGATGAGGCTCCAGCAGGTCTGTTTGCTTGACTAGAGCTTGGGCGATTTTTCTTGGGAGTGGACGCTAAGGTCAGCCCTGAGAAAATTTGCAGAGCGATTACTTGGTCCTTGTTACTTTCCTTTGTAAAACATTACAACATTGATATTCAGGCCAGAAGATGTTTGTTATGTAGGACTGTATTGCAAGGAGCTTTGTTTTCCACCTGCCTGGTAAAATAAAGCTTTGGTACATCTGACACTCTGAAGGGAGCAGTGCCAATGTTTGGCGCACTGCCCGCTGAGCACTGGGGAGGAATAGTTAATGCCCTGTTTAGCATGCATTTGCTTACTACCTGCAGTTGGCGCCTACAAATGTGTTGTTTCATGCATTCACAGGCTCTGATCTTGGGGCAGGAGCAAACGCAGGCGCTAGTATGGTGCTAGTAGCCTCTAGTGCCCGCATTTGCTTCTGATCATTGGCCCTTAATGCATTAACCGGCCCTGATATTGTCAGTGGGTATTATTTATTAATAACATGCATTAATTCATAAACAGAAAACAGCTGGCAGATAAGGACCATAAGGCTCTTCTAGTGTTCCCACCCCTGAGGCAATACAGCAGAGTCTATCCAGTCTCAGGCTCTACCCTCATACATGCTCACATCTACAGATCCTCTGTGTCTATCTCATGCTTTCTTGAGTTTAGCTTTATCCATGTTTCCACCAGATCACACCTCACACTGAGTCCTGTACAATCCGAGCCCACAGAAATCCTGCAATAAAACTGTCATTTCCATTTTTGCGTCTTCGATTTCTTTTCAGCCACATCATCTGCAAAATCAAATGACTTTAAAATTGCTCTCTTCCCCAACAAAACTGCTTGAATGCTAATTTCCTGCTCTTGCTAACTTCAAGCTAATGTACACCGAGAAATTCAAATATGCAGAATGGAATGATGACTTCTTATGACATATTAAATGCTCACAGGCAAAGTCAAATGGAGAAGAAAAGAGGACAAGAACAATGAGAGAAAAACAAAATAACTTACTGGAGATCCACAGTCACACTACTCTAGTACTGCACATTGAGTTTTTGCTATCCTAAAGAAAACCATTTTGAATCTCATATTGGATTGAATTCTATAAATAGCGCTGAAAAATCAGTGCCGACTAAAATGGCCATGAATCATGCCTCAGTTTAGGCGTGACCATTTACACCAACTAAACCTGGTGTAAATCCTTGTGCCTAAATTAGGCACAGATTCACCCTTATCCAGTAACAGCGTAAATTGAAGCAATGCCCCCAATCTGCCCATAAGCCTCTCATAGTTGCGCCCCCTTTATGGAGCCACATGTAATATTTATACATGGATTACGGTGCATAAATATGCACATGTAAATTTTAATTACTACCAATTAGTACTGATAATTGATAGGGCCCAATTATCACTGCTAATTGGCTTGTTATTCAATTAAATTGCACACGTAAATTGGGCACATGCACAAATTTGTGCATGCAATTTAAAGCGCCATTTATAAATTTGGGGGGATTATGTTTTTGGTCAAATCTGAACCCACATTCGCTTTTTGATTATTTGTGACATGCATGCCTTATAAATAAGCATCCAAGGGGGGAAGTATCTTCTGCCACTTAATTCTGCAATCTGTTCTGGAGGTGTGTCATCACCAGTGGCGTGGCCAGACCTGACATTTTGGGTGGGCTCAGAGCTAATGTGGGTGGGCACTATGTATATAAGTATGAGTAGTGTTTCTTGGGATACTACAAAATAATGCCTTCCCTTCGCTACCTTACCCCATCCTCCCCACATCTATCCCTGTAGCCTGGTATCAGCCCTTCCTTTCCCCACCATCCATTCCATAGCTAGGTATCGGCCCTGTCCTACCCCCTACACATCCCCATTAAATATAAGACTTTTTTTTAATGTCCTGGGCACTGCAGAGACCATCCCCACCCAAAAACCCACCAACATGAGAAATAGACAACCTTTTTTAAAAATTTTAACCTAGCTAATATTCAAATTTATTGTTGGTGGGTTTCTGGGTGGGGGTGGGCTGTTCACTGCCTAGGGCAAAAAAAAGTCATATTTAATGATTACATATAACTTTTTTTTGCCCTAGGCAGTGAGGAGCTCACGCCCACCCAGAAGCCCACCACCAGCTAGCATTTTGATTACACCCTGTACACGTTAAAAAATAAAATTTAAAAATATATTTATTTTACCTGGACAGCTGCTTGCGAATGGTGGCAGGTGGTGCAGAGCACTGTGCAGGCTTATGTGCCTGTTGTGTGGGGCTGCAGGAAAGTGCTGCTGGGTGGGGGGGGGGGGAATCGATGAGGCTGATCGCATCCAGCGAAGGCACCCATCACCCATGAGCCAGCACAGAGCGGAAGAGCCGCATCCGTGACACAGCCGGCAGCCAGAAGCTGAAACAAACAGCAGGCTGGCAGCGCTTGAGCCGGGATGGAGAGAAGAGGAGCGGACGCGGAGCCAGCCACCCGGAGGAGAGGAGACGTCACTCAAGCGCAGGCGCAGTGGCAGGAAGGCGCACAAGCAGGGCAGAGGCCAGGAGGAAGGTGTTGAGGGAGGGGAGTTACAGTCGGGAGTCTTGCGAGAAGCCGCGGCGCTAGGAGGAGACGCAGTGAGCGAGGACTGATGGAGCAGAACCCCCCCCCCCCCCATTGATTGCACCCGGGGCGGTCCGCCACTGCATTTGACAGGCAGGTAGGAGCCTAGGAGGGAGCAGAAGGATTGGGAGAGCTGCTGCTGCCTAAAAGCAGGTGGGAGGTGGCTGAGGCATGGCAGAAAGGCTTTTGTATACTTCAGCGCCTAACTGGGTGGGTGGGTGGGCGGGCCTGAGCCAAGATTGGGTGGCAGGCCCACCCGTAGCTACGCCCCTGGTCATCACGGCCATGAATGACATGCATGAGCACACACGTAACACTTTCCTTAGTACTGCAGTACAATACAGCAAAAAGATTGTGCATATCAGGGGAGAGTCTACATATGGTGACTAAAAAATCAGTGCATAAATCAATACTGACAGCATATTCTATAAGCGGTGCTTAGATTTAGGCACGGTATTATAGAATATGCTTAGTTAATATCTCAGTGTAAATCCCAGCACATAGATTTAGGTGCACTGGGACATATACTATAACTATGCGTGTAAATTTTGGAATGCTCATAAAATGCCCATTTCCCCGCCCATAACCATGCTGCTTTTTGCTTGCGCACATTAGAAGTTAGGTGCACTGCATTACAGAATGTGCTTAGCGAGTTGTGCACGTAAATTCTAATTATTGTGAATTACTGCGCATTATTGTTTGTTAAGAACTGTTAGCAACGCTGATTAGCTTGTTAAGCCAATTAAATTATGCGCATTGTTATAGAATACGCTTGGATTTCGGTGCAGATCTGTAGGTGCACTATATAGAATCTGGGGGATCATGCCTTTTTTCATATATAGGGTACATTTAAATGCTCTGTAGCACAAAGAAGACTCTTAAAAGATATTGGGAGCTAGAAGGAGGGACTAGTCTTGTCTAAGTAGCACTTTCTGGTGGAACTCAGTATTTTTAGCAGCCAAATATGCATCTGTGAAGCAGGGGCGTAGCCACGGGTGGGCCTGGGCCCACCCACTTTGGGCTAAGGCCCACCCAGTGACGATGAGAGACACCAAAAGAATTGATCCGCTGCCGGAACGCTGCAGGCCTTCTTTCCCCTCCCTCCCCCCCCCCCCCTTCGGGCAGTGCCGCAGTCTAACGCTACAGCTGAGCAAAGCTGTACCGCACTGCACCGGGTCCGTCTCTGTCCTGCCGCTACTGCTGCCCTCAAGCTCCGGGTGATCTTTGTTTGCTCTTCTGCTGCTTATCTGCAGTGGTTCCGGAACCGCACGCTCCCAGGCCTGTGTATGCTGCCTGCGACTGCTTCCTCGGCGCTGGGCCCCGCCTCTTCAGAAGAGTAGGCGGGGCCAGCACAGAGGAAGCAGTCGCAGGCAGCATACAGACAGGCCTGGGAGCGTGCGGTTCCGGAACCGCTGCAGATAAGCAGCAGAAGAGCAAACAAAGATCACCCGGAGCCGGAGGGCAGAAGTAGCAGCAGGACAGAGACGGACCCGGTGCGGTGCGGTACAGCTTTGCACAGCTGTAGCATTAGACTGCGGTGCTGCCCGAAGGGGAGGGAGGGAGGGGAAAGAAGGCCTGCAGCCAGCGTGCCAGACTGTGGCTGGGGAAAGGGAGGGAAAAAACGTGTGTGTGGTGGTGGTGGTGGGTGGGTGGGTGGGGGGTCGGGGAGAGACAGAAGCACTGTTGGGATGAGGGAGTGAGACAGGGTAGAGCTAGGTAGGGGGAGGGACGGAGAGATGCTGCAAGGGGAAAGAGAGGGAGAATTGTTGGATATGGGTAGGATGGGGAGATGGAGAGAAAGGGCATGAGAGAAAAAAACATTTTGGACATGGAAGTGGAAGGGAGAGGTGAGAGGGGAAATGTTGAACATGGTAGTGAGGGAAAGGAAGGATGGAGAGATGATGATGGTGGTGGTGGGGGGCAGAGAGAGATATCAAACCAGGGGCTCAAGGCAGGGAGAGGGAGAAAAGTTGGACATGGTGGAGAAGAGGAGAGGAAAGGAGAGATGCACAAGCGGGAGAGGGGAGAAAGAGGGAAGATGGATCCAGGGAGAGAAGATAGACAATGGATGGTAGGGAAGAGAAAGGGGAAAATGCTGGACAATGGGGGAGGGGAGAGAGATGGGACAGGAAGATGCTGGTGGTGGGAGGTAAAAGGGATAGGGAAATATCAGGCTACGAGGGTGAGGAGGGTAGAAAGCGGGAACAGATGCTGGGCTAGAAGGGTGGAGGGAGGGAGACACTGGGAATGGTGGAAAGCATGGGGGAGAGGCCCAGGGAGTGGAGATGGCAAGGAAAAAATGAGAGAATAGTGATCACAGGGGATAGAAATATGGTAATGGCGCGTAGATCAAAGATAGAAGGGAATGGAAGGCTGAGAAGGAGAGAGATGGGGAATGGGAGAGCTAGTGGGTGAAAGGAGATGGAAATGTGATAGATATCTGAAAAGTAAAAAGAAGGAAAAGATTTGGGAAGAGGATGAAATTTGAGTGTACAGAGGCAGAAAAGAAAAAAAGGAAGGAAAGAGCTAAAATGGAAGGATCAAAATTTCAGAGGTAAGTGTAGTGAGGAAATGAAACGACAGGAGAAAAATGACAAATGGACAACCACTTGAAGAATTAGCAGAAGACAGACAGGAAAGCGGGAAAGAGAAATTGGAAACAACATGATGGAAAAATAAAATGTCCAGACAATAAAGGTAGGAAAATCATTTTACTTTGAATATTTTAAATGGAATATGTTAACTTTGGGAAATGTGCATAGTGGATGTCTTTTTATTGTGTTAAGTAGAAAAGGAAATGTGCTTTTGTTTTGGGGTTTTTTTTCTCCAGTGTTGCAGTGCATGCTGAGGTTCCCAGTTCAATTTTGTCTATATATTTTTATTTCTAATTTGTGAGGGTCTGTCAGTGTGACTGCAGATGAGGAGATTGGAGAGGAGAGGGAATTGGGGGAGGGGCTTTATTTTCTGCCCTGGTCACCAGCATGGCTAACGGCAGCCCTGACCCTTGCTGTAGCTAGTGGGGATTCCAAAGCCCTACTAGCTGGGGTCTCTTCTGAAGCTGGCCAGAGATGCCTTCTACTGAGCTTGGCAGATGGGGGCAGCATCCTGGAGCCACTGACAACTAAGAATGTATGGGGTGCTGGCATCAGTGGCTCGAGGAGTTGCTGCTGCCTACTGGGCTTGGTGGAGAGGAGTTCTGGCCATCTTTACTGGAGGTCTTCAGCTGACAGAGATTGGGGATCCTCATCTGCTAAAGTATTTATATTTTGAATTGGGAAGTGCTGGGGAAGAGAGAAAATTTTGTGCCCACCCACTTTGTGCTCAGGCCCACCCAAAATTGGCTGTCTGGCTATGCCACTGCTGTGAAGGTGGAAAAAGCACAGCACATCAAAGACAATGAGCTGTTCTCATTGTCATTGGATGCTAATGTAAAGCAGGTGCCAGCACGTCTTTTTTGCTTAATTTTGTCTTCATAGTGTTACGTTCCTCATCTGGTTCCAGGACTGCGCAGCCGATTCGCCGGCAAGGCGCGGTCCAGCAGAGATAGCCTGCTATTTTGGATGTGGTTTCTCCAGGATGGGTCTGTTTCTGTTTCCTGTTTCTGGCAGCCGTCATCTTGGTTGGATCAATATCCGCAGCCATCTTGGATAGCTTAAGAGTCAGCCATCTTGGATAGATCTTATCCTAGGAAGCCATCTTGGTGTTGATTAGCTTCAGGAAGGAAGCCCATATTTGGATGTAGGCATCTCTGCTGATGGGGCAGCCATCTTGAATCAGCTGCATATGTTTGAGATTGATTCCAACACTATTTAAAGCCCTGCCTTCAGTCCTTCATTGCTTCGGCCTCAATTGTTCTGAGGAGTTGCTGTTTGCCGACTATCTTCTGTTCCTGGTTTCCTGTGTACCGGACCTTGGCTAGTATTTTTGGATTTTGCTTGTTTGCTGCCTGCCTTGACCCTGGACTGATTTTGACTATTCTTGCCTATCGGAGTACGGGTTCTGGACTGTGTCTGTTCTCTGCCATCCTGGTCAATGGCTGTGCAACCCCGCCGGTTCCAGAAGTCCTGGTGGCCACCTGCAGCTGGGAGCTCAACTCTCGGTGAATGGTGGTCGCTTCCCAGATGAAGCTAGGGGTTGTCTGGCTGCCTAACCGAGTGCTGCATCACTCCATCTCAGCCGTGTTCAGTGGGGGCACAGGGGCTCATAACACATAGGTACTAGCAATTCTCTTCAGAGCTCCCCCCCCCCCCCTCCATTTATATCTTGACCTCTTTCTTTGTTGTCTTTCTAGTTCAAATTTGGTATTTTTCTTTTGGTGTTATTTGAATATACAGTGTACAGTATAAACCACCATGTCCATTGCCTCATCTACAAAATGTAGAAGCCTATTTACTAAAGAAGTCCTCCAATTTTGTACTTTTAGGGAAAATGTTTAGTCAACAGAGCTCTTGGATTTTAAGCTCTCAGTAGCATGGAATCAATAACCTACTACACCTGGTTATGACACATCTTGAACTTGGATATAAAAAGTTGAGGTATCCACAGAAAATTATTCCATATGTTGTGTCATTTCATTTATTTAACATAAGAAAAGTAATGAGAACAAGAAAAGGAGGCTAATATTCAGCAGGTTTAGGCTCCTAACTTTGAGAGTTATCCTCCTAAATTGGCCTCTTTGAAAATTTACTAGGGCTGAGTTTCTCAAGGCTCTATTTTTAAAAAAATGCTGAGCTAAATGTGGGAAATGGGACATCCAGTATTTCCCCCAGTATTTCATAAGAGTTTTGCTGAACATGGAGCCTTTTTGTAAAGCATGTACTGTATAAGGACATACAGGAGCATACGCATATTTACTAGCATTTGTACCCACAGCATCTATTTCAGGAACCTATTAGAGACCTGCATGGTAATGGGGATTGTGGGAATCCCAAGGAACCCACTGGTATGGAAGATGTTACCGCAGGAGTCACACAGGGATGGAAAATGTTGCTGCTGGAGTCCTGCGGGGATGGAAGATATTGCCGCAGGAGTCCCGTGGAACTGTAGACAAAATCTCTGGTGATGCCAGAATGAGGCTTGGAATGCCCAGAGAGGAAGCTGAAACACCAACCTGAGGCTTGGAACACTCATTGGTTGAATAGTGAATACCACTCAAAAAACTTCAGGAGTCTATTAGGGTCAGGAAGAAATGGAGGACTGTGAGCGAGTAAGTAATAACATTGACTCTTGCAGATATAGGTGGCAATGGAGAAGACTAGTTGCGGGGATTGGTGGGGATGGAATGGATTTTAGTGGGTACAGGTTGGTATGGGTTAGATTCCAGTGGTGAATCTAATTTATTTCTCCATCTTAAACCACTGTGCACTGCAGGAACACATTGTCCACCATCTGTATTCATTATCTCACCATCTCTTTTTTCCTCTTCCTTTTTCTCAGCTCTCAACCTTACACATTTCCTTCCTTCTATTCATCCATCTCCTTTCTATCTGAGTACATCTCGCCTTCGTCGCTGTCGTCGTACCTCTCCTACTCTTCTCCATACTCTCTTACTCCTTCACCTGCTCTCCGCTGTGGACATTAATCCCAATCCTGGTCCTCCACATCAGCTCTCGTCCTATCCATGCAAACACCTGTCCTCGTCCTATCCATGCAAACGATTCCAGGATGTCTCCAATCTCATCTCTATTCCCTCCTCCCCCCCTTTCCCTCCCCTTCTCGTGTGCCCTGTGGAATGCCCGCTCGGTCTGCAACAAACTTCCCTTCAACTGCTCGCCCTAACTGAAACCTGGCTCACCCCCGACGACTGTGCCTCAGTCGTGGCCCTATGTCATAGAGGTTATCTTTTCTCCCACACTCCCCGTCCAGTTGGCCGCGGAGGAGGCGTCTGGTTTCTACTTTCGCCCTCCTGTAGTTTTCAACCCCTCCTCCTACTACCGCAGTCTCACTGCTTCTCATCCTTTGAATTTCACTCCATCCATCTATTCTACCCGCTGTCACTCAGATTTGCAGTCATTTACCGCACCCCTGATAAGTCCCCCTCTTCCTTCCTTACTGACTTCGATGCCTGGCTCTCTGTTTTCCTTGAACCCTCATCTCCATCCCTCATTCTTGGAGACTTTAACATACACGCTGACGACCCATCCGACTCTTACGCTTCTCAGTTCCTCACTCTGACATCAACCTCCAGCTGAGCTCCACCACCCCTACTCACCAAAATGGCCATTGTCTTGACCGCGTCCTGTCCTCTACCTGCTCACCCTCCAATTTCTGTGCCTCTGCTCTTCCTCTCTCAGATCATCACCTGATCACCTTCACACTTCATCACCCTACCCCTCAGTCCCGCCCAACACTAACCACTACTTTCAGGAATCTCCAGGCTGTCGACCCTCCCACCTTATCCTCTAGTATCTCTAATCTCCTCCCGTCCATCATGTCCTCTGAGTCTGTCGACAAGGCTGTCTCTACTTACAATGCCACTCTCTCCTCTACTCTGGACACCCTTGCACCATCCATCTCCCGTCCCACAAGGCGTACTAATCCCCAGCCTTGGCTGACCCTTTGCATCCGATACCTTCGCTCCTGCGCCCGATCTGCTGAACCCCTCTGGAGGAAATCTCACACACACAGTGACTTCATTCATTACAAATTCATGCTATCCTCCTTCCAGTCCTCCCTATTCCTTGCCAAACAGGACTATTACACCCAATTCTCTCGGCTCCAACCTTCATCGTCTCTTCGCCACCCTTAACTCCCTCCTCAAAATGCCCTCTGCTCCCCCCCCCCCTCACTCTCTCCTCAATCACTGGCTGAATACTTCCGCGACAAGGTGCAGAAGATCAACCTCGAATTCACTTCCAAGCAACCTCTTCCTCTTCACCCTTTAACCCACTCCATCAATCAACCAACCCAGGCCTCCTTCTCCTCTTTTCCTGATATCACCGAGGAGGAAACCGCCCAACTTCTTTCCTCCTCGAAATGCACCACCTGTTCCTCTGATCTCATCCCCACTAAATTACTAAACACCATCTCTCCTACTGTCACCCCCCCCCACCCATCTGTCATATCCTCAACCTATCTCCACTGCAACTGTCCCTGACTCCTTCAAGCATGCTGTAGTCACACTACTCCTCAAAAAAACATCACTGGACCCTACCTGCCCTTCCAACTACTGCCCCATCTCCCTCCTACCCTTCCTCTCCAAGTTACTTGAACGCGCCGTTCACAGCCGCTGCCTTGATTTTTCTCTCCTCTCATGCCATCCTCGATCTGCTTCAATCCAGTTTTCGCCCTCTACACTCGACAGAAACGGCACTCACTAAAGTCTGTATTGACCTGTTCCTTCCAAAGGTCACTACTCCATCCTCATCCTCCTCGACCTACCCGCCGCTTTTGACACTGTCAATCATAATTTACTTCTTGCTACACTATCCTCATTTGGGTTCCAGGGCTCTGTCCTCTCCTGGTTCTCCTCTTATCTCTCCCACCGTACCTTCAGAGTACATTCTCATGGATCTTCCTCCACCCCCATCCCGCTCCCTGTTGGAGTTCCTCAGGGATCTGTCCTTGGACCCCTTCTTTTTTCAATCTACACCTCTTCCCTGGGCTTGCTGATCTCATCTCATGGTTTCCAATATCATCTTTATGCTGACGACACCCAGCTTTATCTCTCCACACCAGACATCACTGCGGAAACCCAGAACAAAGTATCGGCCTGCTTATCCGACATTGCTGCCTGGATGTCCAACCGCCACCTGAAACTGAACATGGCCAAGACCGAGCTCATTGTCTTTCCACCCAAACCCACTTCTCCTCTCCCTCCACTCTCTATATCAGTTGATAACATCCTCATCCTCCCCGTCTCATCTGCCCGCAACCTCGGAGTCATCTTCGACTCCTCCCTCTCCTTCTTTGCTCATATCCAGCAGACAGCCAAGACCTGTTGCTTCTTTCTCTATAACATCAGCAACATTCGCTCTTTCCTCTCTGAGCACACCACCCAAACTCTCATCCACTCTCTCATTACCTCTCGCCTTGACTACTGCAACCTACTCCTCACTGGCCTCCCACTTAACCATCTATCCCCCCTTCAATCCGTTCAGAACTCTGCTGCGCGTCTTATCTTCCGCCTAGACTGATATGCCCATATCACCCCTCTCCTCAAGTCACTTCACTGGCTCCCAATCAGGTACCGCATACAGTTCAAGCTTCTCCTACTAACCTACAAATGCACTCAATCTGCAGCCCCTCACTACCTCTCTACCCTCATCTCCCCTTACGCTCCTACCCATAACCTCCGCTCTCAGGACAAATCCCTCCTCTCAGTACCCTTCTCCACCACCGCCAACTCCAGACTCCGCCCTTTCTGCCTCGCCTTACCCTATGCTTGGAATAAACTCCCTGAGCCCATACGCCAAGCCCCCTCCCTACCCATCTTCAAATCCTTGCTCAAAGCCCACCTCTTCAATGTCGCTTTCGGCACCTAACCATTGTACCTCTATCCAGGAAATCTAAACTGCCTCAATCTTGATTGACTGCACTTTTTGTCCTTTAGATTGTAAGCTCCTTTGAACGGGGACTGTCCTTCTTTGTTAATTGTACAGCGCTGCGCAACCCTGGTAGCGCTTTAGAAATGTTAAATAGTAGTAGTAGTAAAACCTACACGTTCAGATAAAGAGCAGTATCACTTGCAGCGTTATATGTGTAAGCACTGGCATCTACACTTATAGGCAGTGATTTCACAATGTACATATGTATTTGTCAGTATTTAAGGAACAGAAGAAGGCAGGTCTAACAAAACGAAGAGTCCAAAATGTGAAGGCAAAGGCAAATGTAATTTATTTAAAAAGTCAATTTGTAAAACAAGAATCGACACAGCCATGTTTCGGCAATAAGCCTGCATCAGTCTTTTTTAACAAACTGACTTTTAAAATAAATTATATTTGCCTTCACATCTTGGACTCTTCATTTTGTTGAACCTCACTTCTTTTCTTCCTTGCTGTTGCTCATCCATGAGGACCTGTTGCTTCTTTACTTCTGTTGTTCATCAGTACTTACACATGTATGTGCTGTATTTGAAAAAGATGCCCATACAAGAAGAGCCATTTAAGGAGCCAAATGAAATAACTCCTTTGTATTGAATTTTTTGAAGAGACTCTAGGCCCAAATGATTAGGTAACTGGCACTTCTATATGCCTCAGAGCAGTTAAAAAAAAACAGTGCTGAAATTTATTAAAATATATAGAAACTATACATATATACATTTTTGGTCAACCTAAACCACACTCCCTTGAAACTTTTGCCTCTACACCATCTATGCATGTAAATAGTATACAATCTACAATATGTAAATGTTATTTTTCCACAGAAGATATTTATAAATGACTCCTTAGGCTTCTGCTGTGTGCCTAAATTTTCCCCTATTTTCAGTCAAACACAGGAGCCTAAGGGGCCCTTTTACTAAGGAGTGCTAAAAAGGCTATACTATGCAATGGCCTGGTGCTATCCCCAGAGCAGGTCTTTCCTGCTCGCTGAGGCCACTTTTAGCATGGCAGTAAAATGGCCCCATTTTCTATTATTCCTACTAATGACCATGCGCTAATTTTCCTATTAGCACATGACACTAGCATTAGCATGTGCTAAAAACACTAGCGCACCTTAGTAAGCAGAGCTCCTGGACTCTTGCCATTGGACATGCATTTTAGTAGAGATTTATTTTGTTACAATTTCCTTATCAATGTAAAGTGCAAGAAAGGAAGTACCTAGGGCACTGGTTCGCAATCCTGTCCTGCGGGAACCACAGCCAGTCAGGGTTTCAGGATATCCACACTGAATTCTCATGAGTTAGATTTTCATGCACTGCTTCCATTGCATGCAAATCTAACTACTACTACTACTATTTAGCATTTCTATAGCGCTACAAGGCGTACGCAGCGCTGCACAAACATAGAAGAAAGACAGTCCCTGCTCAAAGAGCTTACAATCTAATAGACAAAAAATAAATAAAGTAAGCAAATCAAATCAATTAATGTGAACGGGAAGGAAGAGAGGAGGGTAGGTGGAGGCGAGTGGTTACGAGTCAAAAGCAATGTTAAAGAGGTGGGCTTTCAGTCTAGATTTAAAGGTGGCCAAGGATGGGGCAAGACGTAGGGGCTCAGGAAGTTTATTCCAGGCGTAGGGTGCAGCGAGACAGAAGGCACGAAGTCTGGAGTTGGCAGTAGTGGAGAAGGGAACAGATAAGAAGGATTTATCCATGGAGCGGAGTGCACGGGAAGGGGTGTAGGGAAGGACGAGTGTGTAGAGATACTGGGGAGCAGCAGAGTGAGTACATTTATAGGTTAGTAGAAGAAGTTTGAACAGGATGCAAAAACGGATAGGGAGCCAGTGAAGGGTCTTGAGGAGAGGGGTAGTATGAGTAAAGCGACCCTGGTGGAAGACGAGACGGGCAGCAGAGTTTTGAACCGACTGGAGGGGGGAGAGGTGACTAAGAGGGAGGCCAGCAAGAAGCAGATTGCAGTAGTCTAAACGAGAGGTGACAAGGGTGTGGATGAGGGTTTTGGTAGAGTGCTCGGAAAGAAAGGGGCGGATTTTATGGATGTTGTAAAGAAAGAAACGACAGGTCTTGGCAATCTGCTGGATATGAGCAGAGAAGGAGAGAGAAGAGTCAAAGATGACCCCAAGGTTTCGAGCTGAGGAGACAAGGAGAATGAGAGAGCCATCAACAGAAATAGAAAACGGGGGGAGCGGGGAGGTGAGTTTGGGGGGGAAAATGAGAAGCGCGGTTTTGGTCATATTTAATTTCAGGTGGCGTTGAGACATCCAGACAGCAATGTCAGACAAGCACGCTGAAACTTTGGTTTGGATGCAAGGTGAGATATTAGGGGTAGAAAGGTAGATTTGGGAGTCATCAGCATAGAGATGGTAGGAAAAGCCATGGGATGAGATTAATGAACCAAGGGAAGAAGTGTAGATAGAAAAGAGGAGGGGACCAAGAACAGAACCCTGAGGTACGCCGACAGGCAGAGGGATAGAAGTAGGATCCACCAGAGTGAACACTAAAGATGTGGAGGGAGAGGTAGGAAGAGAACCAGGAAAGGACAGAGCCCTGGAATCCAAGTGAGGACAGGGTATCGAGAAGTATGCTGTGATCGACAGTGTCAAAAGCAGCGGAAAGATCAAGAAGAATGAGGATGGAATATTGACCTCTGGATTTAGCCAGTAATAGGTCATTGGAGACTTTAGTAAGCGCAGTTTCGGTTGAGTGGAGAGGGCGAAAACCAGATTGTAGTGGGTCAAGAACAGCATGTGAGGAGAGAAAATCAAGGCAGCGGCGGTGAACAGCACGCTCAAGTAATTTGGAGAGAAAAGGAAGGAGGGAGATGGGTCGGTAACTCACGAATATTCATTGCGGGTATGCCGAAAACCTGACTGGTTGGGGTTCCCACAGGACAGGATTGCGAACCAGTGCCCTAGGGATTAGTCAGTATATGAAAATGAAGGTGGAGTCTTACAAACTGTTAAGAAGCTGTGTGCTGTGGTTGCCTTTGTATTTGGCTTGGTGGGACACTATAGAAGCATGCGTACATTGTGACTCAGTCCAGAACAGAAAGATATGTTCCTTCTTGTCACCATGCATACTCTGATGTACGTAACCCCCAGGGTAACTTTATAAAACCTTTTTGACACGTGAGCCATTCTTTATAAAATTATCCCATATTGTTTCAATTTTTAAGATATTCCCCAACTCAGATCTGCCCTCCACATAGAGAGAGCAATTATGGAATCCATTTCTGTGTGAAAAGCATACTTTATGCACAAAAATAAGCACTTATAAAATTGTGCATACAATTATGTGCGGTCATTAAGACGGAAGAAAAATGATGACAGTAGAACACCAGTGTGGCAGAAGAAAGTTTATTGAGAGGTTACTGTTTCTCAATAAACTTTCTTCTGCAATAAAGGTGGTCTACTGTCATTACTCTTCTTCTACTTTGACAATCGATTGGTTCTTTTTGATTCTTCTTTGGACTACAGTTACATGTGCAACAGTACCCAAATGGAGCAGATGCATTCCAGGAGTTAGAGTTTGCAATTTGGCGACTGCTTTTCAAAATGCCTATATGTACTTAAAATAACTCATGACATTTGTGCATCATCCCCTAGATTCTATAAACGGCGACTAAAGTTGCGTGCAAATCAGCACGCATAGCTGATTTGTGCATGCAACTTAATTGCTTAACAAGTGAATCAGCGCTGATAACTGGCCACTAACAAGCAATTATCAACACTAATTGGCATTAATTACAATTTACGTGCACAACTTTCTAAGCATATTCTTTAAAGTGGTACACATAAATTCTAATGTGCAGATCACAAAAGGGGGAGTGACCATGGGAGGAGCATGAGCGGGTCATGGGCATTCCTGAAAATTATGCACACTGTTACCAGGACTGGTGTTAGGGGTGAAAAACAGGGCAATTGTCCTGGACCCCCATACTACAGGGGCCCCCACACCAGCCTCAAGCTGAAGAAGGCATAGGCTGAAAACTAGCTTTGGGGCCCCCTTCCCTGTCTAACACCAGCCCTGACTGTTACAGAATATGCCCGAACCACACCTAAATAAGGCGCGGGCATTTATACCAGGTTTTAGTTGGCGTAAATGGCTGTGCCTAAATTTTAGCCAAGGGGATGGCCACTACGCATATTCTACAAACCTTATCTAGCTTTAGGTGACGTTTATAGAATAGTGCTAAACGCAATTTTTTTCAGTGCTGATTTTTTTGGCGCCATATATAGGATCTGGTCTCATGTGCATTACTTCGGATATTTTTCAGCATGGAAGTATGTGCACGTTTGTTTTGAAGTTTACTAGCATACACTCAAACAAGGTGGTATAAACGATAAACGATACTATTCATGTGCGCACTCAGTTATAAAATTGGCCTGTAAAGGGAACAGATAACTAAACAGTGAAGAAGCAATTACATAAGAGCATGTTTAGCAAAACAAAAAATTTAAAAAGGGATTAACCTCATCTGGCTTTCTATAAGGATAAGTGAATGAAAATGTATGTATATCTATGAAATCCCTTTTCTGGTACCCCTCCCCCATCTCTATTATTGAATACATCTACTTTTTGACCATTTTTGTACTATGCAACGGCCTCGTGCATTTCTCCACTGTTTAGCAATATATCTTTCAGCATTGGTGCCAGCTTCTAAAAGTCCTTTGAGAACATTGTGGTTAATCCAGGGGTAACTGCAAGCTAATGGGAAAATCTTAAACTAGAACTCAGCAGATAAAGGTTTGCATGTCTTTGTAGGAGTTCATAAGCAACAAGTGAAGCTCAGATCCTGACCCACATGTGAAAAATGCAAGCCACAGCCCAGCTTGTGTGTATGGAGCACAATGTTTTCAGGAAGTGCGCAAGCAACGTGTGCAGACACCGCCTCGATGAAGGAAAAGGGACAATTTTGAAGCAGGCTCCAGCACTCACACAGGAAGCCAGCAAACCTTGGGGCTGGTTTATGTGCTCAGCAAAGCTAAATTCCTGTAAACTCTGTTATGCTTTGGTTTGACAATAAATGTGCTGACCAAATCTTGAAATGTCCTCGTTTTTTGGTTTATTGTTCAAGTGTAGAAAAGTCATGCATAAATTTACACATCTGGACCTCTGTGCTGATCAGAAGCCTGCCCTGTACTCTTTCCAAATGTAAGGGCAGCTCCAGGTCCTGTGCTAGGGAAACATGCCCCTGGTGTACCTTCAGCATTACACCCAACCTTTATTAATTATTTTTCAAGGACAATAGGTTACATCCCCCACTCTCCCCTAGATTTGTATAATTTAACTCAGCAGTCATGTTCAATCCAACATCAGCCATCAAGTTTCAAGTTTATTTGCATATTTAATATACCACTCAAAACAAAGTCTATCGAAGCGGTGTGCAATAACATGATATCAAAAAAGGAAAAAGAACTACAATAACAAAGAAAAGAAAAGATGAGAGAACTCAAAGACCAATACAGCTTTAAGTTTAGTTTTGAAATCTCCTAGAGATTGTGTCAGGGGAGGGTAGGGGCGACTGACCATATGGGCAACCATGCAGTGCCCGAGGGCCCAGAGGGTTTGGGGGGCCCAGTGCCTCTCTCCCTCCCCCTACACACTACAGCCCCCAAGGCCTACTTTGAAGGTCCTTGGTGGTCTAGTATCCTCTTTGGGGGCTGTAGTGCTGGTCTGTCTGGCACCATTGTGTCTTCAAAATGGCTACCGAGACTGACGAGACCAGTGAGACTGCTGCAGGAAGTCTCAGCAGCCATTAAGAAGAAGAGGCAGTGAGCAGGAAAGAGTGGGGTTCTTTCCTGCCCCCCAAAGACACCACTAGACCACCAGGGCTCTTTAAGGTGTGGAAACAAAAGGGAGAAGCGGCAGCAGCAGGGGGGGGGGGGGGTCAGTGGCAACAGCAGGGGGCCCAATGACCCTTTCTGCCCAGAGGCCCAGATCACTGTCAGTCCGCCCCTGGGGGAGGGAGTTCCATAAAGTGGGAACCTGCACACTAAATAATTTCTTTCTCCAAAGTAGAGTAGCGAATGACAGTAAGCAGAGGGACCTGAAGCAACTGACCCTGAGAAGAGCAAACCTTTAAACTCACAGTTGTTATTCACTTTTATAAAATATAGCACAAGAAAAAACATATATAATCATCAAGATAATAACTCTACCCATTACAATAAATCCTGCTGGTGTTGTCTTTATTTATTCATTTACTACATACTTCTCAACCGGTTCCCTTACATAGTCAGCCACAAAAGATTCAAACTTATATATCATATAGACTGTATTACACCAATGAATATAGTCCACTGTGGCAGCATGTGTACTCCTGCTGCCTCAGTCTTGAAGGCCCAGTGTTGCTTTTTTTGTTTGTATACTTTCTTTGTGTGCTGTATACCCTTCTCTGTTTGGTTTGATCATGAAAAAGCAATTTCAAAGCAGGGTCCTTAATAGTTTGGGTCCAGGTACAGGTTTTCAGACCTTTGAGTCTCTGTGCTAGTAACCTACCCACCTGATTGTTTCCCAGATAGTAGCTAACCTTAACCAAAAAAAGACATTAACCTGCCTGTATGCTCAACCACTTGTTATATTCATATTTTGTTTTTTTTAATTTGCACCAAACATGTCTTGCCTTCCAATTGGATATGTCTTCTCCAATGTCTCGATCTGCTTAGAAGGGTTTTCTAATAAATGTTAAGAGGCCTTACGCAGCAGAGCACATCCATGGATCACTGCCTTATAAGCATCCCAAACGGTGCTATAAGCTGTACAAATATTATACCTCAACAGTCCATTTTAAAATCCCCACCTCTGTGCCAAGGCATATGGAAGATGAGCAGTGAAGCACAGTGCAATGTCAGTATGAGGTACATATGCACATCTAGAACAGTAGGCGTGAGAGATTTTTTTTATTAAATTATAAATCATTGTATTACAATGGATTACAAGAATATACCATAGACTAATATTACGGAACAAATAAAACAATCAAAAAAACCAAGAAATTAGGTATCAAGTCAACATTATGGTAAGCAGACTGAACCTAAAAGAAATGGAAACTATTTAATAAGATATTATCAATCTAATCGTCTCTAACCCTAACCAACAAGAAAAACTATAGGTTCCTAGAACCCTAATAAACAATCTCTTCCTGATAACAATAAACAAAATACATTAGTTTACTACTTCCTTGTCCTGTAAGAACATTTCCAGCTGCATAGCATCAAAAACTACATACTTACTACCCTGATAAGAAATCACTACTACTACTACTACTATTTAGCATTTCTATAGCGCTACAAGGCGTACGCAGCGCTGCACAAACACAGAAGAAAGACAGTCCCTGCTCAAAGAGCTTACAATCTAATAGACAAAAAGAATAAATAAATAAAGTAAGCAAATCAAATCAATTAATGTGAACAGGAAGGAAGAGAAGAGGGTAGGTGGAGGCGAGTGGTTACGAGTCAAAAGCAATGTTAAAGAGGTGGGCTTTCAGTCTAGATTTAAGGGTGGCCAAGGATGGGGCAAGACGTAGGGGCTCAGGAAGTTTATTCCAGGCGTAGGGTGCAGCGAGACAGAACGCGCGAAGTCTGGAGTTGGCAGTAGTGGAGAAGGGAACAGATAAGAAGGATTTATCCATGGAGCGGAGTGCACGGGAAGGGGTGTAGGGAAGGACGAGTGTGGAGAGATACTGGGGAGCAGCAGAGTGAGTACATTTATAGGTTAGTAGAAGAAGTTTGGACAGGATGCGAAAACGGATAGGGAGCCAGTGAAGGGTCTTGAGGAGAGGGGTAGTATGAGTAAAGCGACCCTGGCAGAAGACGAGACGGGCAGCAGAGTTTTGAACCAACTGGAGAGGAGAGAGGTGACTAAGTGGGAGGCCAGCAAGAAGCAGATTGCAGTAGTCTAAACGAGAGGTGACAAGGGTGTGGATGAGGGTTTTGGTAGAGTGCTCGGAAAGAAAGGGGCGGATTTTACGGATGTTGTAAAGAAAGAAATGACAGGTCTTGACAATCTGCTGGATATGAGCAGAGAAGGAGAGAGAAGAGTCAAAGATGACCCCAAGGTTTTGAGCTGAGGAGACAGGGAGAATGAGAGAGCCATCAACAGAAATAGAAAACGGGGGGTGCGGGGAGGTGGGTTTGGGGGGGAAAATGAGAAGCTCGGTTTTGGTCATATTTAATTTCAGGTGGCGTTGAGACATCCAGACAGCAATGTCAGACAAGCACGCTGAAACATTTACAAGGAAATTTAAGGAAAAAGGTCCCACCAATTGCCAAAACTTTCACTTTTAATTGAAAAAAAATGTCCTCTTAACCCACAAAAAGGAACTTTTTTCTTTGGAAAAAAAAAAAGCTTTCAATATCTCCAATTTAAGTAATTCTGATTGCAATGTGACATTAAGGTAGCCCCTTTGTTTATTATATCCAAAGAGAGGACTCCAAAAACTGAGAAAGATCTAAACTATCTGGAGAATTATGGGGTTAAAAACCACCTTCATCTTTTTCTTCTTGGAGCTCTTGGGTATATAAGTATTAAGAATCACTACTTCCTCCCACTTAGCAAACTGCAACACATTCTTTGAATGCATTTAAAAAAAACTTGCATGGGGATAGTGAGTAACAGGAAAATTCAACAACTTCAAATTAGAGGCCCTGGACATATTTTCAAGCTTTTCTAATTGCAGGTGAACAGATAAGTTATCTTTGATGCCAGCAGTAGCAGCTGATTGCATCAAAGAACTCTGACTTTCTATCTTATTTAATCGATCGTTTACCTCTGTCAATTTAGTATCTTGTTCAGCCAACTTAACTTGATACCTCCATTGAAAATTTTGAAAACTGAACTAAATTAGCCTGTAAAGATTCATCTGTTTGAGTCACCACTGCCCAGAGGTCCTTAAGAGTCACTTCAGAGTCCAAAGTCTCTGTGGAAGAGCATACAGACGTACCTGAAATTTTCAAAATCAACCAGTGTTGGAACTGGAAGTCTACCACCAGTATGACAGGATTGAGAGGAGCCCTTCAAATTCTTACTGTTTCCGATGACTAATCTCAGGCAGCAAGGTCTTTGTTGCTGCCAACCTCATCACAGGTTGAGAGGGTGGGGTTCAATCGCCCAAAGATAATGAGGCTTCCGGGTAAGATGGGGGCTTCAAAACAGAAGAAGCAGATTGGTGCAGTAGAAGTCTCGGCTATCTTACTCTTCCACTTAACCATAATGACAGACTAAAACTGAAAGAATCCTCCAACTCCCAGCTCCTCATTGGCTTTGAAGGGGCTCCAGAGGTGCGTGGCTCCCTCCTTTGGTCACACCCCTTCGAGCATTCAGCCATGGCTACTTGCCCACAGCTGTGTTCCAGGTAGGGCAAGGACTATATCCCCCAGGAGGTCCTCAGATGGAAAGCATGCTGCTGTCCCGGTAGGTGTCTGTCAGCAGACTGTAGTTGTTCCAGTACTGCCATCACTAACTCCATGGCAAGGCTGGGACTATATCCCCTAGGGGGTCTTCAGATGGAAAGAATGCTCCTATGCCCCAGGGGGTCTTCAGATGGAAAGAATGCTCCTGCCTCAGTAGCTGCCTGTCAGCAGACTGTAGCTGTTCGAGTACTGCTCTCACCAACTCCGTGGCAGGGCTGAGGCTATATCCCCCAGGGGGTCCTCAGATGGAAAGAATACTCCTGTCCCGGTAGGTGCCTATCAGCAGACTGTAGCTGTTCTGGTACTGCTCTTGGCATGAGGGATTTAGAAATAAAAAATAATCAGTCTTGGAGCAGGATTGATGGGGCAAAGAAAATAAATTCATTATAATTTGGTACCAGAGCCACCAGGGATGAACCAAGTCATATATCTTTCAGATTTTCTTAGGCTACTGATGCTTGAGATTACACAGTTTATAGGGGGCCACCCATTCTAGAAAAAAATCTGGGGCTGATTAACATCACCCCTAATACTATGGAAGGAGTAGCAAGCTCAGCCAAATGATAGCTAAATCATGAACTAATTCATTGAATCTGCATTTGGTGCATATATGATATATAGCAAGAAGTCTCATTGTGCTAACCCTATATGCACATTTAATCACCTACCAAAGAAGTCAGCAAGCTAAAATATAATCAATATTTCAATGAACCTCAAAACAGAACTACAACCTCATTCCTTTTCCTATCATTCCCTGAAAAGATGCTAGCTCCAATCCATTTCTCACAAAAAGCATCAATAGAAATCAAACAAAATAAAACATGGAAAAGAAAATAAGATGATACCTTTTTTATTGGACATAACTTAATACATTTCTTGATTAGCTTTCGAAGGTTGCCCTTCTTCGTCAGATCGGAAATAAGCAAATGTGCTAGCTGACAGTGTATATAAGTGAAAACATTCAAGCATTACTATGACAGTCTGACAGGGTGGGAGGATTACTATGTCAGATTGTCATAGTAATGCTTGAATGTTTTCACTTATATACACTGTCAGCTAGCACATTTGCTTATTTCCGATCTGACGAAGAAGGGCAACCTTCGAAAGCTAATCAAGAAATGTATTAAGTTATGTCCAATAAAAAAGGTATCATCTTATTTTCTTTTCCATGTTTTATTTTGTTTGATTTCTATTGATAACCTTAAGAGTGGACTAACATGGCTACCACACTCCTCACAAAAAGCATGAATCTGCTTGCATTGGGTGCATCTCTTGGAAAAAATATTATGTCAGTCTGACAGGTTTGTAAGATAGAACAATACACTTGACCTCATAGGGTGATTCAATCCCTTAACATTCAGACACCATCTTTACAGGTTATTCAACAACAGGTTGATGCCTTGACTATACTTCACCTCCATTGCATGCTCATGTGACCAGTTAAACACAAAATCAGAACTTGCTGGATAGTGGTAGAAGATTGCACATAGGACACCAAACAACATTGCTAACAACAATGAGAAAACAGGCCCCAGGAAAACAGCTACTATAGAACAAACAAATAGCTCTGAGAAAGTGAGAGCAATAGAAAGTAGAATAGAAATGTAGTGAGAACAGAAAAGAATATGGCTACCTCCACCTTTCCATTCATGTTTAGGACACCCCAATCACACTGACACAGACAATGAGTCAAAATTTTCACAGTATCACCATTATACCACTCCAACATGTGCAGGGAAAGCTCACTGTTGATCCCACATATTGACCACTACCCAAGCTGCAAAGGACTCAGATACAAACAAACTCATGCA
The DNA here is from genome assembly GCF_901765095.1 of Microcaecilia unicolor. Classification (NCBI taxonomy): domain Eukaryota; kingdom Metazoa; phylum Chordata; class Amphibia; order Gymnophiona; family Siphonopidae; genus Microcaecilia; species Microcaecilia unicolor. Next base: position 355,135,768 of record NC_044031.1, on the reverse strand, counting down.
TCCAACTTCTCCTACATAGGCACACAACTGTGGAATGCACTGCCAAAGTCTGTGAAAACAATCTACGACCATCTAAACTTCAGGAGATAATTAAAGACCTACTTATTCAGAAAAGCATTCCCCACCGACATAAATTAGATGCATCAACTCTGCAGCACAGCAAAACCTTAGACTGTACTGGACACTATATATTCCTTCCTACCTTCAATCCCTATGAACCTGAATATACCAACCTACCCGACCTAACATCAAATTGTATTTGTTTCCATACCGGACTTGGCGATCACTTTCACAGTACTATGTAAGCCACATTGAGCCTGCAAATAGGTTGGAAAATGTGGGATATAAATGTAACAAATAAATAAATAAACCTAATTATGGACTGGTTGATCCAGGTCCAGTTCAGGTTATTTCTTACTTTTTGTTGACAGAGTTCAGGAAAGTCAGAAGAGCTATGAGATCCTTAGAACTAGTCATGGTAATATTCCAGGTCACCTGCTTCCAGACAGGGTACAAAAGATTGAACTGAGCCCCAATATCTTTCCGTCTAGACTGCAACGCAAGAAATTGGTTCCTACATAGGGTGATGGTTTTAGCATTAGTTTCAACAATCAAAATTTTCCTGCCAGCCATAGGTGGTCGGTGACTCAACTATTTGGGAAGGCTAAAGTGGGTGGGGCTAATGTGAGGCTATGGGTCAGATCTAGGGCGGGATATGTGGCAGAATGAAATGAAACAAAGCAAGTTAAAACCTTTGGAGTGGGGGGTGGCAACACTTATGTCAGCAGTAAAAGAATGGTGGATGGTGAAACACATTTGAACACAGTAAGAAAGGAGACCTTCCCTTTGTAACTCTATTGCAGCTCTGTGATCTGTCTCCCCAGTACCTCTGTTACTGATGGTAATATACACACTGAATACACTCCAGGAACTATGTGTCCCCAAAAAATCAAAATAATGCACCAACATAATACAACATGTTAAACAGAATAATATTTGCATATTCTAGAAATATATGGTTTCCCTCCCCCTCCTCTTCACCCCAAACACAGCACGCATCTAAATGTTGCATTGTCCCCCTCCTCCTTGGCTGTGTGGCTCCACTGCTCCAGGCCAAGACTACGGCTTTTATTTACCTGGCTTGCTTGGTCTCCATACCCAGAGCCCTCAGTTGGTCATTGCTGCCGAGGAGCAGGGTCATAACGTGTCCATGCTCCGAGCCCTCTCCATTGGTGAGTACTGCCAAGCAGCAGGGCTATGACGAGCTCAGAGCAATGTTGACCAATGCCAAGGGCTCTGAGCTCATGTCATGGTCCCCCCCCCCCCCCCTTTGGTAGCACTCACCAATGGAGAGGGCTCTGAGCTCAGGCACATCAAGGCCCCAATGGCTGCACTTTCTGGAAGTTATTTCCTCACTCTAATCGGTCACCCCAAGGGTAGCAGGTTGACCCCCGCCCAGTGGCTTGAAGCCAGGACCAACTCTCATGTCTTCCATACCACCCAGCACGAGCCAGGCAGAGGAGCTCAGCAGTCTGCAGTGTACCGGGGAGGGGAGGGGCAATGTCACTGCAACTCTGCCCCTCAGCAGAACTGACACATGGAGACCCAGTGAGCCAGGTAAATAAAAGCCATGAGGTGAGGGGGAGGGGAACAAAATGTTGCCTTTTGGGCTCCATCATAGTTCCGCACAGCACCAAAAGAGGCACACTTCCCAATTGTATGTGCATCCAAATGGCAGTGCCCAAAACTCATATTCACCTAGACAGTGGAGTACAAACAATAGCACCCAAAGGTTATGCTCCCAATGGGTTGTGCCTGCAGGTTTGGCAAAAGCACAAAAGAAAAGACCAAAGCTTTTTTTAAAGTGAATTCAGGGGTCTGAGTCTGAAGAGTGTTCCCAGAGCAGCATATGAGGGACTACAGCACGGAATCTGCAAAGGAGTCCTTGGCAGAGTGAGCATAAGAGGCTCCTTGCTCTGCTAGGATACATCCATTCCATTTTTGAAGAAACATAAGGGAACAGTGCAAGATTCAGCATGTCTGCAGCCCCTTCATGCACGTGAACTGTTTAAATATGTTTTATGGATATCATCAAAAAGCAAAACCACAAGAGAATGTCCCTAGCCCTAAAGACCCTGAAGTAATAATTTCCCCATGTGGAGAAATCTCAGGGACCCTCATGGGTTACATGATCACTCAGCAGCTCCCAGGCATGCGATCCCTTTTGTCCTGTCTTGTATTGTTAAGGGATAACAATAAGTATCATTTTAATATTACCAGATGTGCACCCACCTAGCAAAGCTCTGACAAGGATGGCAAATCTTTAAGGGCATCTCTTTTAAGCATTATGTACCCTTTCCAACAAGTTTTACCCACAGGTTCAACATGCATAAAAATTATTATCCACTCACAAAATTCTGCTTCAGATAACCACAGTCCAGTGCATGCTATTTCTTCAATCAGCTCTCAAAAAATGTCGCAAAAAGTACAATCAACATCTAGCATATCTTTGCATGAGATGTGGCTTCCTATTAAATTATTTTGAACAACCAAATTTTGCTCAGTCTTGTCACATAAAATAATTAAATAAATGCACTGCCATCCTAATATGTTGTTTAAATATGACTTAACCCCTCCACTGCTCAAGCATCTGTAACATCTAAAACTAAGTTATATTCTTCTGCAGCAAATTTTTCACATCATGGCATTTTATTCCTTATTTGGTTTTACACAGACAGCTCATACATCACTTTTTCTCAAGGACAGCATAAGTTTTCCAGTGGTGCAAAGGCAATATGGCAGTCTCCATTTACCCATAATTCCTCTCTATGAGATCTCAACACTCTACATGATCTTCAAAACTAATAGCAACATGTTATATGGTGACCCCTTAAAAGGCTGCAGTTTTCTTCAGGACCAATAAATATACTGGAAATGTTTTTCAGTAATAATACTCCATTTTAGAAAGAATTACAGGTAAGATAATATTGTGGGAGAAAATAAATAATCATCCATGTCTGAGATTTCTATTTCAGAATATACTGTACATCTCAGAATACCTTACGGATCAGATACAGGGCTAGATCCAGTAAATGGCACTAAAAAATAGGTGCCGAGAAAAATCATCACCCATTATAGAAAAGCGCCTAGTAGGGATTCCAGTGCCCAACTTTCGGCATGAGGACTTACGCCAGCTGAAACCTGGTGTAAATTCTGGCACTCAAGTTGGGTGCAGATCCTCAGAATTCCATAACACTGCACACATCTTTTGAGAATGCTCCTGATTCGCCCATGCCTCTCCCATGGCCACACTCCCTTTTGGGTTGCATGCCATGGGATTTGGGTGCCCCGGCTTATAGAATAGCGGGCAGCCAAATCTACACGCAACCCCCAGCTGGTGCCAATTAACATCAATAATTGATTGCTAGCATAAATTATAGTTGTGCACGCTTATCTGGATCACACTCAAATTTGGGTATGGATATTTGATCGCCCTTTATAGAATCCTGGGGACAGTTTTACAAGCAAGGTAGACAGTGGGCATTAGGGGATAATTCTTTACAAGTTGCCTACAGTTGGGCAGCAGGATGATGCACACTACGCATAAATTCTATATTAGCAATTATGCACGCAACTGCCATTATAGAATACCAGTATTGGGGAGATTCTATATATGGCGCCTGGAAAATCCGCGCAGCAATCATTTCCGCCTAAGCATATTCTATAACATTTCCACACATTTTATAGAATACGCTTATCGACATCCACTTGACTATATTTAGTTGCAAAGAATTATGCCAAGTAAAACCTGGTGTAAAACCTGGTGCCTAAGTTAGGCGCAGAGCAGATATATTCTATAACCGTGCGCATAAATTTTTGGAATCCCCACGATCTGCCCATTCCATGTCCCCTTTTGACAACACGCATAACAATTTATACAGACTAATTTATAGAATGTGCTTAGCAAGTTGTGCACGTAAGCTCTAATTAAAGCCAATTACTGAAGATAATTGCTTGTTAACATCTAATTAACAGCTCTGATTGGCTTGTTAACCAATTAGGTTATACTCATTGTTATGGAATTCACTTGGATTTCCATGTGGAAATCTAGGTGCAATATATAGAATCCGGGAGATAATGCCTAACTTTAGGTGCAAGCATTTAAGCTAGCTCAATGGCTGGTGTAAATGCTCATGCCTAACAGCTGGCACTTACAGAGGAATCACTGATGCCCTGATGCTCAAAACTCCAGTGCTGTTCTGAATAGCACCGTAAAACTACCACTGGAACAGTGCAGAAGAACAACTCCCCAATGCTCAATGTTAATGAGATGCAAATATAGGCACACTCATAGCGTTGAGCTCATAGCGTTGAGCATTAGGGAGTTTGGCAGGAGGATTGTACTTTAGCATAGGAGGACCGTGCTTCACACATACGCAGAAGAGTTCCACAGTAAGTTCAGCTCCTGTGCGCATGCGCCTGGTAAAACCTGAATGAGAAGCATACATTGGCGTCTGTTTCCTGTGGCCTAAATATAAGTGTTTTTTAATTTTGTTTTAGCTTAGACGCTTATATTTAAACGCAGGAAACAGATGCCAATATGTGCTTTCACTGGGTGTTTTTTTTTTTAAAGCATATCAGAATCATGAGAAATCCAACACCCTAATGCCTGTTCCGACCTGGCATTATTTTTTACAGCGGTAAGGCAGTTTTGTTTTAGGCATTCTTTTCTGAGCATTTACATGAGCTTGACTACATTTGCTTGCTAACTGCACTAATGCCTGGTGTGCTCGTTGCTTTCTGCGATAGACCCCTCTCAACATTTCTGCACAGGTAAATTCATTGCTAGCACAGCACTCATGGCCTACAGCACCCTGTTTACTTTTGAGCGTCGGGGTATTCTGAGCCTGTGTAGCACTATAGAAATGATAAATAGTAGTAGTAGTGTACATTAGTGCCCCTGACCCACCCAAGCCCCTTCCAGGTCCACACCCCCTTGCAGTTTTGTTATATATCATGGATCCATTTGCTTTTATGACCTCTGCTGCACATGAGGATTTTAATGTATAGTATTGAGAATAAGTCTGTGAAGTCCTTAGGAAGGTCTATGTTTTAATATACAATTTATTCTTAAAATGTGATTGTAGCCTAATCTAAACTCTGATGTGAGAAAAATAACCTCACTGAAATATTAACTCAGATAAAAGGATATATTTTTATTATGTATCCAAGTGTAATAAAGTATGTGACACCTTCATTAAAAGGTGGCAGCTTCTTGAGCAGCAATACGTTTCCTGTAACTGTTGATCACTCTCTCGCATCGCCCTTGAGGAATCCTGGTTCATTCTTCCTTACCAGACTGTTTTAACTGTGACATTTGAGGGCTTCCTTGCATGAACAGCTCACTTTAGGTCTGGCCACAATATTTCAATAAGATTTATTTCAGGTCTCTGACTTGGCTAAACCAAAACAAAAAATCTGTTCAGCCATTCTGTTTCAAATGTATTTGAATGTTCTTCCTGCATGATTTGGCTTCAGCCTTTAACTGGATGGCATGACAGTTTCCTCTTGAACCTCTGATACAGGCGATGGCAATGAGGGAAAGGAGTCCAGGGTCTGATAAAGCAAAGCAGCCCCACAGCATAGTACCTGTATCATCATGCTTGACATTTCTAAGGAGGTTCTTACTAGTATCGAGGGTAGTATTAGTTTTCACCAAGCAAAGCATCTGTTATTGAGACCAAGAACATTGTTCCAGAATTCTTGTGGGTCACCCAGATATCTTTTGTAGAATCGGAGGAAGGTAACAATGTTCTTTTTTACAGAAAATCTATCCTCCCATGAAAACTATTACCATTCAGTTTATTCCTGGTGGTTGATGCACAAACCCTCACCTTAGCCACAGCAACAGAGGCCTGTAAATATCTAGATGTTATTCTAGGAATTTTATTTGTTAATTTGTGGATTATTTTCCAGTTTCAGCTAGGAGTCATTTTAGGAAGACAACCACTTCTAGGTAGAGACACGGTAGAGTCACTGTAAATTTCAGATTTTGCAGACTGATACAGTGACAGGAGGAAGCCCCAAATGTTTAGAAACAATATTGCAGAGGAAGTGACATCACCACCTGTGTTGGTCACTTCTGAGATCCCCTCCACTTGGTGTAAAAAGGTGAAATTGGAGCTTCTTTGCTTCTCTATTTTTGGTTACTGTTGAAGATCTGTTATATTAGAAACTCTTGGGCCCTTTTAGGAAGCGCGAAGAAGAAAGGGCCTAATATTAGGACATATGCCTGTCCAGAGGCTAAGCTGGGAAAACGGGACCATGGCCAAGATGGCAACTGATACCCCTGCTGAGATTCATCCTGAGATACAACCTGCTGTAGTGCATGATCCTACTGGCAATAAGAATCTGTATCCTTAAATGGGCTGAAATGAAACAATGAGCTGAACAGATAAAATCGGCGATCTCCTCAGTAAAAATGGAGCTGCAGCTAGTCTCGCTGAGATCCGCTCCAAGCTGTCCGATAGGGGCCAAAGATTGCAAGACACAGAGAAGAAACTGATTGACTGTAATGAAGATTTGGTGGCCCTATCAAGAGCTAGCTGCTGACAAAAAAGATCTGTTGCTCAAATTAGATGACTATGAAAACTACTCATGCTACAATAACTTAAGAGTGCGAGGGGTCCCAGAACTCCCACAGGAACATTTTTGAACTCTGCAGGACTTCAGTCTGATTGAGATTATTGAGATTGAGTGGGTGCATAGTGTGTTGGGTTGTAAGCCACCTAACTGCCCATGTGACATTGTAGTATGCTTGCTGTCATATCCTGTGAAGAAGCAAATATTAAAAGCAGCGCAGTGTTGGCTATGTCCAGTGGGAAAGCTCTAAGGCAAAGATTTTCTCAGAGGTCACTTTTTGTATGAGGCATGAATTCAAGGATATTACCTTATTCCTGAAGTATAATTTTGTTACCACTGGGATACCCCTTTGGCTTTCTTGCCACCATAAACACTGAGGTGCATTGATTTTGTGTCAGTTGCTTAACAAGTCCTGAGATCTGCATGACTACGGTACTTTCAGATCAATCTGCCTCTGTGTCGGCTATCTCTGCCTACACAACTTAAACAGCCATTACAGTGATGGCACAGGGTTGCATGCCATAGTTTCTGTATGCGGTGAAGATTGAGGGATCCCTTGGGGCTACTAGAACATCTGGATTGACTGCTTTAATTTTATAACCCAAAGTAAACTGGACTGGAGCAGTGCACTCTGCTGACACCATTTTTTCTTGGCTTCCAGAGTGGGAGAACTCCTAATTTGTATAGTTCGCTACTGGGGACATTTAATATTAATGCACCTTGTTAACTACAGTTTTAATTCCCTTAACCCCCCTCCTCTTTTTTCCCTTTGTTTTTTTTTTGTGCTATTGGTTTCTCATATTGGTATCTCCTCAACTTGTTGTTTAAATTCTTTATTTATATTGTTATTAGCCTTGATATATCTAAAACTGGAGTGGGGAGAGGGGAACGGGATCACTTCCTGTTTGGATCTGGCCTTTAGACCAGATGAAAGGGTGGAAGTAGGGGTGGGGGTAGGCAAAGGGTAGGGGGTGGATGAGTTTCTGTGTGGTTGGGATTAGGCATTGTGGTTTAATGGTGAATCATAGTAGATGCCTATTGTAAGCCTATTTTAAACCCCACATAAATCACATCTAAACTGCAGATGCATACATTTGACATGCTCCTGCTAACAGACGTAAATGCACGAGGCTGACGTATGCCGTGTCACAGATTTACCGTGGTGCCAGGGTAGCCAGAAAGGATTTTCAGCTGCTTTATCTGGCTCCTACCTGAATATGTGCTACTGAATTTTAGGCCCTAAGATTTTAGAAAATGTAGGCTGTTTAACTATTTTTCCCAGATTAGGGGTTCTTTTTACATTTTTTGACTCCATCTACTACTACTACTACTACTATTTAGCATTTCTATAGCGCTACAAGGCTTACGCAGCGCTGCACAAACATAGAAGAAAGACAGTCCCTGCTCAAAGAGCTTACAATCTAATAGACAAAAAATAAATAAAGTAAGCAAATCAAATCAATTAATGTGAACGGGAAGGAAGAGAGGAGGGTAGGTGTAGGCGAGTGGTTACAAGTGGTTACGAGTCAAAAGCAATGTTAAAGAGGTGGGCTTCTACAAAACAGATTAAGATCTGATTCCATGTGCCCCATCTAGCATATTTTCAATACAGTAAATAGAATGAAAGTAACAAGCAGCGTGAATATATCACACTTTTCCTTCAAAAACTATACTGGCTACCAGTACCTTACAGGGCTAAATATTTAAAACTCTATGTTTGATTTTCAAAGCCCTCAGACAAAATGGGCCAGAGTACATTAAGAATAGGTTAGCCATTTACACACCTTTGAAGCATCTAAGGTTCTCTAAAGGCGCATCACTATCCAGCTTATTTTCGAAAGAGAAAGACGCCCATATTTCGACCCAAATCAGGAGATGGGTGTCCGTTTCCCGTGGGCGCCCAAATCGGTATAATCGAAACCCAATTTTTGGCGTCCTCAACTGCAGTCCGTCACGGAGACGAACAAAGATCACGGGGGCATGTCGGAGGTGTGGCGAAGGCGGGACTGGGGTGTGGTTATTGGCCAAGGAGAGATGGGCATCTTTAGCTGATAATCAAAACAAGGGCGTTTTTGATGAGCATTTGGTCCGCTTTATTTGGACCCTTTTTTTTCAGGTCCAAGTCCCAAAAAAGTGCCCCAACTGACCAGATGACCACCGGAGGGAATCGGGGATGACCTCCCCTGACTCCCCCAGTGGTCACTAACCCCTCCCACCAAAAAAACCCCACTTTACAAACTTTTTTTCCCAGCCTGTATGCCAACCTCAAATGCCGTACCCACCTCCATGACAGCAGAATGTTTTCTATCCTCTGACAGGCTTTCCCTGGTTCTGATGTGGGTCTCGGGTGAGTGTGACACCTTTTCTGTTAAGGGCACTGCAGAGTCACATCACCAATGCATCGTGGTGGGTGTAGGGTATTGGGCTCTGTGATTCCACTAGCTTGTGTTAAATGCTCACGATGTTGGTAGTTGGTAGGCTCTACTCCCACGGATCTTTTCCCTCTGCTTACTGGGTCAGAGTGTGCCCTGTTTTGTTTCCGGTAGTCCATGAGGCAGTGGCCATTTGTGTAAGACACTTTTAGATCCCTTTCATGTGTTACCCACGTTAGAGAACGATAGTTATTACCTTGAATGTTGCTGAAAAAGGGCATTGTACACCATTCTGCCAGCTCGGACCTACTGCTAATCTCAGTACCCGTGAGACTCGTTGCCAGTGGGGCACAACCTCTGATCTGCAGTTAACTGTGAGTAATGATGCTTTTCAAATAAAGGACATTTTCAGCGAGATTAGTCTTCAGGTGTGAACTGCTGTGCCAAGGTTATACACCAGCAACAAGTCCTGTCCCTGGAGCACTTTTAGTGGGTACTGCAGTGCACTTCAGGCAGCCAGACCCAGGCCCATCCCCCCCCACCCGTAACACTTGTGGTGGTAAATGGGAGGCCTCTAAAACCCACTGTACCCACATGTAGTTGCCCCCTTCACCCCTAAGAGCTATGGTAGTGTTGTACATTTGTCCCTCCCACGACCAAATGGCTTGGATTGGGACGTTTCTGAGCTGGACATTTTTAGTTTCCATTATCGCTAAAAAAAAAACGCCCATCTCAGAAGGGACCAAATCCATGGCATTTGGTCCATCTTTTTCGATAATACTGTCTGTCCCACCTCTTCACATACCCGTTTTCGGACATAGACACCCATGGAGATGGGCGTTCGCGTTCGATTATGCCCCTTGTCACATCTGTTCCAGTCTAACAGACAGAAACAACAACTGATGCTAGCATCACTGTTCCAAAAGATAATTCGAAATCTGAAGATTTTCAGCTCTCTATTCCCAGTTCTTGGAGTCAAAATATGGAACTCTCTACCTATTCCCATCAGAACAGAAAACAGCTACTTCAAATTCAGGAAAAGTCTAACAACCTTTACATAAGTATTGCCACACTGGGACAGACCAAAGGTCCATCAAGCCCAGCATCCTTGTTTCCAACAATGATCAATCCACTACTACTACTACTACTACTACTATTTAGCATTTCTATAGCGCTACAAGGTGTACGCAGCGCTGCACAAACATAGAAGAAAGACAGTCCCTGCTCAAAGAGCTTACAATCTAATAGACAAAAAATAAAGTAAACAAATCAAATCAATTAATGTGTACAGGAAGGAGGAGAGGAGGGTAGGTGGAGGCGAGTGGTTACGAGTCAAAAGCAATGTTAAAGAGGTGGGCTTTCAGTCTAGATTTAAAGGTGGCCAAGGATGGGGCAAGACGTAGGGGCTCAGGAAGTTTATTCCAGGCGTAGGGTGCAGCGAGACAGAAGGCGCGAAGTCTGGAGTTGGCAGTAGTGGAGAAGGGAACAGATCCATCTTTCGCAACCTAGTGCAATCCCTCGTACTCAGCCATCTGGATTACTGCAATTCACTACACGCAGGTTGTAAAGAGCAAATACTGAGGAAACTTCAAACAGCCCAGAACACAGCAGCCAGACTCATCTTCGGAAAACCAAAATACGAAAGTGCAAAACCCTTATGAGAGAAGCTACACTGGCTCCCACTTAAGGAACGCATTACATTACATTAGTCCACATGTCTGACTTAATAGACCTACCACCCAGAAACGCTAAAAGATCATCTCGAACTTTCCTTAACCTCCACTTCCCTAATTGCAAAGGCATAAAATACAAGGCACTGCACGCATCAACCTTTTCTTACATAAGCACGCAATTCTGGAATATACTACCACGCAACTTGAAAACGATCCACGAACTAACCAACTTCCGCAAACTACTGAAGACTCATCTCTTTGATAAAATTTATTGTAAGGATCAATACACATGAAGTCCACACTCACTGTTTCAGAAATACACCAATACATTCTCTTCTGAACTCCCATCCCCCGTAATTTTATCACATTTATACCTTTACTCACAGAAAATGTTATACCGAATGTTCTTTTACTAATGTTTTATTACCCTATCAATTTCCCGTTGTCTTTTTCCACTGTTCCATTGTTCTTTTCCTTGTCCTATTCCCTAACGATACTTTGACTTTGTCTTCGCTTAACTTCTCACAATGTAATCCATAACTGATTTGTAACAAATCGTATTTCCATTATTTATAATGTATTGTAAGCCACACTGAGCCCGCAAATAGGTGGGAAAATGTGGGATACAAATGCAAATAAATAAATAAATAAGAAGGATTTATCCATGGAACGGAGTGCACGGGAAGGGGTGTAGGGAAGGACGAGTGTGGAGAGATACTGGGGAGCAGCAGAGTGAGTACATTTATAGGTTAGTAGAAGACGTTTGAACAGGATACAAAAACGGATAGGGAGCCAGTGAAGCGACTTGAGGAGAGAGGTAGTATGAGTAAAGCGACCCTAGCGGAAGACGAGATGGGCAGCAGAGTTTTGAACCGATTGGAGAGGGGAGAGGTGACTAAGTGGGAGGCCAGCAAGAAGCAGATTGCAGTAGTCTAAACGAGAGGTGACAAGGGTGTGGATGAGGGTTTTGGTAGAGTGCTCGGAAAAAAAGGGGCGGATTTTACGAATGTTGTAAAGAAAGAAACGACAGGTCTTGGCGATCTGCTGGATATGATCAGAGAAGGCGAGAGAAGAGTCAAAGATGACCCCAAGGTTTCGAGCTGAGGAGACAGGGAGAATGAGAGAGCCATCAACAGAAATAGAAAACGGGGGCAGTGGGGAGGTGGGTTTGGGGGGGAAAATGAGAAGCTCGGTTTTGGTCATGTTTAATTTCAGGTGGCATTGAGACATCCAGACAGCAATGTCAAACAAGCACGCTGAAACTTTGGTTTGGATGCAAGGTGAGATATCAGGGGTAGAAAGGTAGATTTGGGAGTCATCAGCATAGAGATGGTAGGAAAAGCCATGGGATGAGATTAATGAACCAAGGGAAGAAGTGTAGATAGAAAAGAGGAGGGGACCAAGAACAGAACCCTGAGGTATGCCGACAGAGGATCCACCAGAGGATCCACCAGAGGATCCACCAGATCAGATCACAAATACGTGGCAAGATCCTAAAAATGTTCAATACATTTTATGCTGCTTATCCCAGAAATAAGCAGTGGAGTTTCCCCAAGTCATTTTAGGAAGCCGTCCAAACCTTTTTTTAAATCCTGCTAAGCTAACTGCTTTTACCACATTCTCTGGCAACAAATTCTAGATTTTAATTACACATGGAGTGAAGAAACGTTTTCTCCAATTTGTTTTAAATTTACTACTTTGTAGCTTCATTGCATGCCCCCAAGTCTACCCGTTCCACTCCACTCATTATTTTATAGACCTCTATCATATCTCCCCTCAGCTGTCTTTTCTCCAAGCGCTTCAGCCTTTCCTCATAGGGAAGTCGTCCCATCCCCTTTATGGTTTACTAGCCGTTAAGCCCGTTAAAACGGGCAAGTATTGGTATGCTCTATTTTGATGTATAACTCCCTCCCTCCCTCCCCTCGGCTCCCCGCCCTTCCTCCTTCCTTCCCTCCCTCCCAGCGCCAAGGCCCCCCCCCCTCCGTCCCTCCCAGCCAGCTGCAAGGCCCCCCTCTGTACATCCCTCCCAGCTCCAAGGCCCCCCTACTTCTGACCTCCCATGTCCAGCATCCTCCCTCCTTCCCTGCCAGCTTCAAGGCCCCCAGTCTCTCCCTCCCTCCTAGCTCCAAGGCCCCATTCCCTCCCCTCCCAGCTCCAAGGCCCCCCGTACAAGCCAGCTCCAAGGCCCCCCTCCGTCCCTCCCCTCCCTTGCAGCTCCAAGGCCCCCCCTCCTCCTTCTGAGCATTTCTCCTGCCTTCCCCTCCCCCCCGAGGTCGCTGCTATCGCCCCTCCCCCCCGAGGTCGCCGCTACCGCTCCCCCCCCCCCCCCCCGAGGTCGCCACCGGCCCCCTCCACCCGGGCCCTGCCTCCCAGCTCCAAGGCCCGATTCCCTCCCAGCTCCAAGGGCCCCCCCTCCGTCCCTCCCAGCCAGCTGCAAGGCCCCCCTCTGTACATCCCTCCCAGCTCCAAGGCCCCCCTACTTCTGACCTCCCATGTCCAGCATCCTCCCTCCTTCCCTGCCAGCTTCAAGGCCCCCTGTCTCTCCCTCCCTCCTAGCTCCAAGGCCCCATTCCCTCCCCTCCCAGCTCCATGGCCTCCCCTCCCAGCTCCAAGGCCCCCCGTCCAAGCCAGCTCCAAGGCCCCCATCCGTCCCTTCCCTCCCTCGCAGCTCCAAGGCCCCCCTCCTCCTTCTGAGCATTTCTCCTGCCTTCCCCTCCCCCACCCCCGAGGTTGCTGCTGTCGCCGCTACCGCTCCCCCCCCCCCCCCGAGGTCGCAACCGGCCCCCTCCACCCGGGCTCTCCCTCCCAGCTCCAAGGCCCGATTCCCTCCCAGCTCCAAGGCCCCCCCCCTCCGTCCCTCCCAGCCAGCTGCAAGGCCCCCCTCTGTACATCCCTCCCAGCTCCAAGGCCCCCCTACTTCTGACCTCCTATGTCCAGCATCCTCTCTCCTTCCCTGCCAGCTTCAAGGCCCCCTGTCTCTCCCTCCCTCCTAGCTCCAAGGCCCCACTCCCTCCCCTCCCAGCGCCATGGCCTCCCCTCCCAGCTCCAAGGCCCCCCGTCCAAGCCAGCTCCAAGGCCCCCCTCCGTCCCTCCCCTCCCTCGCAGCTCCAAGGCCCCCCTCCTCCTTCTGAGCATTTCTCCTGCCTTCCCCTCCCCCCCGAAGTCGCTATCACCCCTCCCCCCCCCCCGAGGTCGCCGCTACCAGGTCGCCGCTACCGCTCCCCCCCCCCCCCCCGAGGTCGCCACCAGCCCCCTCCACCCGGGCCCTCTGTTCTACATTTAACTTACAGCACCGAAACCGCAGGCAGATCAGCTCCGTCGGCCTTCCTTCTCTGCCTGTGTCCCGCCCTTGTGTGACGTAACGTCAGCGAGGGCAGGGGACACAGGCTGGGAAGGAAGGCCGACGGGAGCTGATCTGCCTGCGGTTTCGGCGCTGTAAGTTAAATGTAGAAGAGAGGGCCTGGCCTGGTGGAGGGGGTTGGCTGTGACCTTGGGGGGGGGGGGCGGCAGCGGCGACCTCCGGGGGGGGGGGGGGGGGAGCGGTAGCATTAGTGGCAGCGTCGACGTCCATGTGGCAGTGACTGCACTCCTCCTCAGCGAAGAGTTTCCCTCTCTGTTCCATCATGTCTTGACGTAGGGGCGAGACAGAGAGGGAAGTCTCTACTGCGCATTAGCAGGTGAGTCGGTCACTTGCCATTTATATGTTTGATGTTGCCCTTTTCTGTACCTTTTCTAATTCCACTAGTAGTAAAAGTGGGATTTGAACCTGCCACCTCTGCATTACAAGACCAGTGATGTAACCACTTGGCCACAGCTCCACTTAGTTGGGTGTCCCTCCCTTTTGATTATACCCCTTCAGGTCTCTCTCAGCCAATCACAGCACGTTTAGCTGTCTGTGAGTGGCTGAGACCTGGAGGGGCATAATCAAATGGGAGGGACATCCAAGTAAGTGGAGCTCTGGCCAAGTGGTTACATCACTGGTCTTATAATGCCCTCTAGCAGTTGTAGAAATTGGTTTATGGTTTGTTTACCTTACTACTGGGAAAGCAGGGGGGGGGGGGGGTGTTGGCTGGAGGTGTCCTGGGTTGCCAGGGAGATATTTAAGGAGGATGACTTCCTGACCTGCACTGAGCACAGATAGCAGCAGAATTGGATACTGGACCAGCATGATCAGAAAAAGTCACCAGACAACAAAGGTAGAAAAGATCATTTTATTTTCATTATAGTGTTTGGAATATGTCCACTTTGAGAATCAGGTGCTCAACATTAAAAGTTTATATTTATTTATTTACTTATTTATGGCATTTTATCCCACATTAATTAGGGTGTTTTGTGGCTCTACATGAGAATTGTGATGATATGATCCCTTGTTTCATATTGTTGACGGTCTGCATTTTCTGTATGGGTGGTATATTGGTGTATTAGGTCTGCCCAGTGTAATATTTATGGTACAGTAAGGTTCTGAGTGTGTTTTTGGACAAAGTTGTGCATAGTGTTTTGCAGTTGAGCGATTGTGGTTAGAATATGCTTTGAGCAACCACTTTATTCTTTGACATATGATACATATCTAATATCTAAATTTAATAAAAGGTATTGTGACTTTTTATTTATTTATTTTTTCTGCGTGTTATCAGACAATTATGGATTTAAGCTCCATCCCTGGCCCCACCCCCTAACCACACCCCATTTAGCCTCCCCAAACAGTTGGGCCACCGACCGCCTATGACGACAGGGACTTTTTACATTTGTATGAAGTCTTTATTGAACATTTCTCAAAACAGTATCACAAAATACAGCACTTCAGAACAAGTAAGTCATAACATAACTGATCAGCAAGATCTAAATATTCAGAAGTACCAGTGCACTACGAATGCTGGCCCCTCCCACGGCCAAATGCCTTGGATTTGGCCGGGTTTGAGATGGCTGGTTCCAGTTTCCATTATCGCTGAAAAACAAAGTCGGCCATCTCAAACCTGGCGATCTATGGCATTTGGCCGGCCCCAACCGTATTATCGAAACAAAAGATGGCGGCCATCTTTTTCGATAATACAGTTCCGGACAGCTCTTTGCGACGCCGCCAAAAGTGATGGCCGGCCATCTATTTGGCCGGCGCCATTCTATTATGCCCCTCAATATCAACTGGCTCAAATTTATCCACATGTTTGAAATGTAATAGATTGGTGAGGCAAGATTTCCCTTCACTAAATCCATGCTGGCTTTGTCTCATTAATCCATGCTTTTGAATATGCTCTATAATTTTGTTCTTTATAATAGTCTCTACCATTTTGCACGGCACCGATGTCAGGCTCACTGGTCTATAATTTCCCGGATCTCGTCTGGAACCTTTTTAAAAAATTGGCATTACATTGGCCACTCTCCAATCTTCCGGTACCACACTCGATTTTAAAGATAAATTACATATTACTAACAATAGTTCTGCAAGTTCATTTTTCAATTCTGTTGTACTCTGGGATGAATACTATCCGGTCCAGGAGATTTGCTACTCTTCAGTTTGTCAAATTGCCCCATTACATCCTCCAGGTTTATAGAGACTTCATTCAGTTTCTCCGACTCGTCAGCTTTGAATACCATTTCTGGCACCGGTATCTCTCCCAAATCTTCCTTGGTGAAGACTGAAGCAAAGAATTCATTTAATCTCTCTGCTATGGCTTTGTGTTCCGTGATTGCCCTTTTTACCCCTCAGTCATCTAGCGGTCTAACCAATTCTTCTGCCGGCTTCTTGCTTTTAATATACCTAAAAAAAAATTTACTATGTGTTTTTGCCTCCAACGCAATCTTTTTTCAAAGTCCCTCTTTGCCTTCCTTATTAGCGCTTTGCATTTGACTTGACATTCCTTATGCTGTTTCTTATTATTTTCAGTCAGTTCCTTCTTCCATTTTCTGAAGTATTTTCTTTTAGCTCTAATAGCTTCCTTCACCTCACTTTTAAACCATTCCGGTTGTCGTTTGGTCTTCCTCCCTTCTGTTTTAATACACAGAATATATTTGGCCTGGGCTTCCAGGATGGTATTTTTGAACAGCATCCATGCCTGATGTAAATTTATGACCCTCGCAGCCGCTCCTCTAAGCTTTTTCTTTCACTGTTTGAAAGTTAAATGCTAACATATTGGATTTCCTGTGTATACTTACTCTAAAGCTAATATCAAATCTGATCATATTATAATCACTGTTATCAAGCGGCCCCATCACCATTACTTCCCGCACCAGATCATGTGCTCCACTAAGGACTAGGTCTAGAATTTTTTTTCCTTTTCTCGGCTCCTGTACCAGTTGCTCCATAAAGCAGTCCTTGATTTCAAGGAATTTTACCTCCCTAGCATGCCCTGATGTTACATTTACCCAGTCAATATTGGAGTAATTGAAATCACCCATTATTATTGTGTTGCCAGTTTGTTAGCCTCCCTAATTTCCAATAACATTTCTACATTTGTCTGTTCATCCTGGCCAGGTGGACGGTAGTACACTCCTATCACTATCCTTTTGCCCTTTACACAAGGAATTTCAATCCATAGGGATTCCAAGATGTGTTTTGTTTCCTGCAGCATTTTCAATCTATTTGATTCAAGGCCCTCCTTAACATACAATGCTACCCCTCCACCAATTCGATCCATCCTATCACTACGATATAATTTGTACCCCGTAATGACAGTGTCCCACTGGTTATCCTCCTTCCACCAGGTCTCACACATGCCTATTATATCTAATTTCTCAGAACTTTCTCTTCCAAAAGAATGCTTCATGACAATCCATCATGACTTCTACCTCCAAGTATCATCCATTATCTTTTCCTTAATGTTTTTAGTCTCATGCATTAAACCAATGGTCTCTAATGTTTCTCATACCTCACACTAACACTATTTGCTTTTGTCTCACCTAGAATGTAAACCGCACTGAACCCTGGAAAGGGGATATTAGCGGTACACAAGAATTGATTTGAATTGAATTGTTTTTTTTATGTAATTTTTACATTTACATGCATGTATTAGTCTTTGATATGATTTTACCTAAATGATTCAGATATGTATGTATATTCTATAGGTTTTTTTTATAGACCATTGACAAAGGCATATGGCTGAAACACAGCCTGTGTCCAGTCTTACAATAAAGCCTGTTTCTCCATACCAATTCTTGGGGCCCGCTGTGCTTTTATCCTGCTGTGCTTTGTTCACTGCACTTCTGGTTTCCGCTGTCCAGTTGCTTTGTTTAAAGTTCTCAGCCTCAGAACTTGAAAGCTGAAATGAAGGTTTTCATATGTAGCTATGTCCTAGCCCTCTATTAGAAACATGCCTATCCAGTCTGGCTTGTTTAATTTTTTTAAAGATGGCTGCAATGAATATGCATAAGATAGATTTGCATAACTGGATTTTCAGTGTATTCCAATCTATTTCATGCATAATCATTTTAGCTATCCTCAGTGCAATTTTTCTAGCAAAAAAGGTACCGGTACTCAAATGCCAGGCCACCCTTCAGGGGTGGGGTGATCACTGAGGGACTCACCCCACAATAGCCAGGCCCCCTGCAACCAGTCACAGATTCTCTGACAATGCAGAATTGGTGTGTTGAGCATGAGCTCTTTCATTAAAACTTGTGGCCATGGGTCAATTTTAGCAGACACTGGAAAAGGTGCCGGTACTCAGTACCCCCAAGTACCCCCTCAAAAAAAGCCCTGGCTATCCTGAAAACCAGACCAGTTGGGTGTGCCTCTAGGAATCACTGACTTAAGGAATAAAGCACATGCAGATACATTTCTTTTTCACTCCTTCCACCTACCACAGTTTGCAACAGTTACTAAACACTCTTCATGAGGCTGAAGGCAGAGCCGCTACTGACTCATTCTGGTGAACCTGCAGTTCTTACAGGAAACCTCTGTTCTTCCCACTGATCCTACTTTGCAAAATGGTTGATCTGGGGTTGCATGGATGGTCTACGATACCTTATGAAATATAGTTCCTGCCAGAGGGTTAAGAAACCAGCGCTTATCTCTTGCTCTGGGAACTGTGAGCTGACTGCACCCCCCTTACCAGTACACTACTGAGAAACTTCCTCAGAGGCTGACTCCATGCCTGGGGTGGACAGAGAAGAGAGAGAGAGAGAAAGGAAACCAGGCTGCTTTTTAAGATAGGCTCGGCTGATAAGCCTTAACAACATCCTGCACACAGCAGATTCACCTAGAAGGTTCTCTTTTGCTCCTCTGCCACATTCTGCTGTATGACAGGGAAAGGCAAAGGTGTGGAGGACACAAAGGTTGCTGGACTTCTGAAAGCAATGATATCTTAACAAGACAGGAACATGTGGAGATTGCAATTCTGACAAGCCCTGAAACTTTTTAATATAACAATCCGTGGAGCTGATTAATAGGTGAAAGGTGATTCTATAATGGGGAATGTGTGCTCATCTTGCATGCATAAACGCACAACGTGGCACGTGTGTAAGTGCATTACACATAATGGCAAAAGGAGGGGAATACACATGGGCAGAGCATGAGAGGAGCACGGGCACCTCTCCAATTTATGAGTGCAAATTATAGAATACTGTATGTTAACATGCATTGCATGATGCTCTTAGGTGCACCAGCCATAGACCCGATCTAAACGGCCATGCCTAAATTTTGGGTGGACCAATTTGGGTTTATGCTACTATTTGTTAACAGAATTAGGGCACCCAGATACCATTAGAGATTAGGCACTCCTCATACTGCATGGGGGCACCCAAAACGTCATCTGGCTGCCTGATACGGAAGCATCATAGAAAATCTCTAATAGAGAAAAAAAGCTTGAAGGGCAAATTAAAAAGGTAATCTGCAAAATAGCTTGTTTCTTACCCAAAACTTTCTTCTCCTAATTCTGCTCCTTTTGTGCAAGCAGAAGGTAACTTTATAAGATGGTACCTAGTATAAGCTTGTTTTCAGATGTCAGTTTTATATAGCAAACAGGTGCCTACTTGTCTTCATAAAATACTCGCATATGTGGCAGAAATGACACCTACAATTTTTAAGTGCAAATGTAGATTAGTTGTACTTTATAGTGTATGTGCTTACAGATGCCCTCTTCCCATGCACAGTCCAAATTCCACCTAATACGTGCCAACTGGCAAAGTATGCACCATCATATCAAAGAACATATTTTTACGCTAGTCAGAGTTTTAGAAGAGGCCATGCATGGGGTCAATATTCAAATTGCTCCTGCTTGCTTAAATCCCGCTGAGCTAACCAGTCTCTGATATTCAGTGGCACTCAACCTGTGAAAGGTTTATGATGTGACAATTTTTAGCTATGCACTGACCTATATTGTGAAACACTGTGATTGGCCACAAGCCAGAAGGGCAATATATTAAGTGATGTGAATAAATAAATTGAATCAGATAGCACCATTGAATATCCCTGCTAACCATAACTGGTTAGGTGAAGAGTGGAGCGGGGGTACAGCGTCACCTTAGCCAGTTAGCAGCAATAACCTGCAAAGTAAGCACATACAGTTAGGACAGCATAACAGCTGTCCCAATTTTGGGATCTTTATACAAACCTGAGGTAAATGCTAGCAAGCACTTTCCGTGGAGGTGCTGCAGTAAGTCTAAGATTAGCACAAACAAACTACGCACTAAAAATGTTTTCATTTTATGGCAAAGGAGGTGTGTCAGGGGGGTGGAGAGTAGATGAGCCAGTGTAACCCAAGTCTCACCAGGATTAACTCCGGACCCAGGCCACAGAGAAACACTCACAATGATTCAGTTCCACAGCTTCTGCTCACTCTCAAGCCATGCGTACTCCACACTTTCTCCCATTCTCCTTTGAGGTCTAACTGGGCTGGGCAATGGTCCGGAATAACAGTTGGGTTCTTTGGTAGACACTTATCTAACTGGGACAGACCAAATGTCCATCAAGCCCAGCATCCTGTTTTCAACAGTGGCCAATCCAGGTTACAAGTCCCTGGTAAGATCCCAAAACAGTATGATACATTTTATGCTGATTATTCTAGAAATAAGCAGTGGATTTTCCCCAAGTCCATTTTAATAATGGTCTATGGACTTTTCCTTTAGGAAGCCATCTAAACATTTTTTAAACCCCGCTAAGCTAACTGCTTTTACTAAATTCTCTGGCAACGAGTTTAATTACACGTTGAGTTACGAAATATTTTCACCGACTAATTTTAAATTTACTACTTTGTCGCTTCACTGTGTGCCCCCTAGTCCTAGTATTTTTGGAAAGAGTAAATAAGCCATTCTTGTCTACTCATTCTACTCCACTCATTTTATTGACCTCTATCATTTCTCCCCTCAGCCGTCTTTTCTCCAGGCTGCAGAGCCCTAGCCGCATTAGCCTTTCCTCATAGGGAAGTCATCTCTTCCCCTTTATCATTTTCATCACCCTTCTCTGTACATTTTCTAATTCCATTATATCTTTTTTGAGATGCGGTGTCCAGAACTGAACACAATATATGAGGTGCGGTCGCACCATGGAGCGATACAAAGGCATTATAACATCCTCATTTTTGTTTTCCAATCCTTTCCTAATAATAGCTAACATTCTATTTGCTTTCTTAGCTGTCACCGCACACTGAGCAGAGGGTTTCAACATACCATCAACGATGACACCTAGATCACTTTCCTGGTCGGTGACTCCTAATGTGGAACTTTGCATTACGTAGCTATAATTCGGATTACTCTTTCCCACATGCATCACTTTGCACTTGCTCACATTAAACGTCATCTGCTCCATAAAGCAGTCCTTGATTTTGTCAAGGAATTTTACCTCCCTAGCATGCCATAATGTTACATTTACCCAGTCAATATCAGGGAAATTGAAATCACTCGTTATTAATGTGTTGCCCAGTTTGTTAGCCTCCAGGATGATTAATGATACCTTGAACTTTTATTTGCAATTTCAGCAAACTCTTAATTCAATGATCCTCAACATTGTCAATGAAATAGATGCTCCTATACCTCAAAGTCAGATGTCAGTCACCATGGGGGTCATCTTTCCCCTACATCTTTCAGGAATATTTACAAAAAGCAGTTCTTTCCTAGGGCTATACACATAGGTACAACCTCTCCATGCCTATCCTGCAGCCAGATGCAACCCCAGGGCTGATTTTCCTCCTGATGCACTCTGTTACCACCAGGTCAGGACCCTTTATTGCTGTCTTCCACCTTGCAGGCAACACCCCAACCAGCGGTGTGCTGGTAAATGTTTAACAACAGGCTCTCTCCCCGGTCCACCTCTGTGCCCCCCCCCCCCCGTCCACCTCTGCGTCCCTCGTCCACTTCTGTGCCCCTGTCCACCTCTGCGCCCCCCCCCCTCAAATTGCAGAGCTGGCTATAGCCGGGGAGAGAGCCTGGTGGGGGGGGGGGGCAATGCATTACTCCAGGAAAAAAAAAATTAATGATCCTAGGTTCCAATTTAATTCATGTTTAATGTGGGATAAAATGCCATAAATAAGTAAATAAATATAAACTTTTAATGTTGAGCACCTGATTCTCAAAGTGGACATATTCCAAACACTATAATGAAAATAAAATGATTTTTTCTACCTTTGTTGTCTGGTGACTTTGTTTTTCTGATTTTCTGATCATGCTGGCCCAGTATCCAATTCTGCTGCTATCTGTCCTCTTAACTCCGTTTCCAGGGCTTCCTTTCCATTTATTTCTTTAATTTCCGCCTTTCTTCTTCATTTCTTGCCCTACATCCGTAAGTAAAAGCTGGGTCCTCCGCAGACTTGACTGTCCAGTGGATCCAGCTTCTGCCTATGACGGAGCGCAGGGTTTCCATGTGGAAATGCCGCACTCTCAGGGACTTGTTTAATTCTTTTAAGTCCAGAATAGGGCGAAAAGACCCACCTTTTCGCGGCACCACAAAGTAGATGGAGTATCGGCCGTAGCCGTGTTCGGCGGGAGGTACCAGGGACACGGCCCCTAACTGAATCAGACCTTGCAAAGTCTCCTCTACCGCCGCCCGTTTGGCGGCAGAACCGCATTGGGACTCCACAAACACGTCTCTTACTGGGGCGTTGAATTCTATTCTGTAGCCATCTCTGATCAGGTCCAGAACCCACTGATCTGAGGAAATATTGGCCCACTCCTCGGCAAAGAGGGAAAGACGTCCTCCGATGACATGAAGCGAGGAGGGGGCTGGCGCACCATCATTGAGAGGGTCGCCCCTGAACTCCAGGCCTAGAGCCGGTGGCTGCGGAATGCTTGTCTGAGCGAAAAGAGTTCCTCTGCTGAAAAACGGGCACGAGAAGTGAACCCAGCAGAACGCCCCGGGCGGTACCTTCTAGCTTCAACAAAGCGAGGTCTATAAGAGGAGTGGACCGCCTGGCCCTTAGAGGAAGGTCTCGGCCTATCTTCGGGCAAGCGCTGGGGTTTAGGATCTCCCAGGCCTTTAACAAATTTTTTTTTTCCAACTCCTCACCAAATAGGAGAAGGCCTTGAAAGGGCAACTTCACCAACCTTTGCTTAGAGGCCATGTCCTCTGCCCAGTGTCGTAGCCAAATAAGACGGCAAGCCGCCACTGCTACTGCCATTTGTTTAGCCGAAGCTCTGACAATATCATAAAGGGCATCAGCCAAAAAGGACAAAGCCAACTCCAGCCACGGAGCCACATCCGAGAAGGGCTCCGCTCCATCTCCGGGCTGTTCCACTGCCTGTTGCAACCACGCCAGGCAGGCTCTAGCAGCATAACGCCCGAACAGTAAGACCTGCAATTTCAAAGGACCGTTTAAGTGCTGCTGCCAGCCTATGGTCTTGTATATCCTTCAGGGCAACTCCTCCTTCCACAGGGAGGGTAGTTCTCTTTGTCACCGCAGTGACTAGGGCATCTATTTTAGGCATTGCAAAGCGAGCCAAATGCTCCTCATGCAGAGGGTATAATTGTCCCATAGCCCTGGAAACTTTCAAAGGTCCCTCGGGGTCAGCCCACTGAGCGGAAATAAGCTCTTGGATGGAGTCATGCAAAGGAAAGGCTCGAGCAGGCTTTTTGGTACTAGCCATCCTAGGATTCACAGAGGAGGCCGTGCCACTGTCAGGCTCTTCAATAGAAAGAACCTGTAGGGCATCTGAAATAAGTGCTGGCAGCTCATCACGGTGGAAAATCCTCACTGTGGAGGGATAATCCAGATCCTGTGGTAATTCTGCACCTGACTCTGGCTCCTCAGACCACGAAGGCCTGCCAGAACTCTCCGAATCCTCACAGCCCGACCACGGGGGGGAAAAGGAGGTGCACCACAATCTGAAGGGGAATTAGCCCTTCTACGCTTTTCTTTATGCCAATTATCAGGGAAAATAGCCTCAGCGGGCAGTCCCAGGCCAGAATCCACCGGGGGGGGGGGGGGGGGGGACAATAGAAGGGGCCTCAGACAACCCTTGAGGGAGAGCTATTTTCAGCATGTATGCTTTATGCAATAATAACACAAAATCAGGGGAGAAAAACTCGCCCTGGGCACCCAGATCCCATCCGGGGCTAGCCGCTCCCTGAATAGCCTCAATTCGAGGTCCCCTCCCGGGCTCAGGGCTCTCCATCTCTACGGAGGCCGCGCCATGCGGCGAATTCAAAAAGGCGTCCGCTGCCAGCTCTGAGCGGGAAGAATCATCGCTCGCCATGCTCGGGCCGGCTCTTACACCTGTACAGCACGATTTACAGAGCCCCGCTGCTGATTTGCACTTGCCACACTGGGAACAGCGCTTTACATTCTCTGCAGCCATCGCTGAAAACGGTGGGAAAATTCAAAATGGCGGTTTCGCGCCAAAAACGCCCCGATCTCGGGCCCATCCTGGAGGAGTTAGAAAACACTCTTACCTCACCGGACCGAGTATCACAGCTCCAGTCCCATAGAAGAATCAAAGGAAAACCTCTGTTCAATTTTTTTTTTTTAACGCTGTGAGGAAAGCAGAGGTAATAAGAACTCCGGAGGCTCAGATGAGTGGGAAAGGCAGGGAAAGGCGAACCAATGTGCCTGCATCCACTGAGTGGGAAAGGCCAGGGAAAAGCAAGCTAATATGTCCACATCCACGGGGGCATGGGTAAGGCAGGGAAAGGGCTAACCTATGTGCCTTCAAAGTGCCTCTAACACCCCGGCTAACAACTGGCAAGCCAGGAGCCACCCCCAGGCAGATTTCTGATGGAGCTCGAAGAAGCTGCAGCCACCCTCTAAATGCTCCAGTACTAGTGCCATGGTGAAGCCAGGGCAGCGTGATAGCATCCCACTTAGCTGTACGTACAGTGGCAATAATGGTTAGGAGTGGCCTAGTGGTTAGGGTGGTGGACTTTGGTCCTGAGGAACTGAGTTTGATTCCCAGCACAGGGAGCTCCTTGTGACTCTGGGCAAGTCACTTAACCCTCCATTGCCTGCCGCATTGAGCCTGCCATGAGTGAGAAAGTGCGTGGTACAAATGTAACAAAAAAAAAAAAAGCAGTTTGTATAGCTACTAGTAGCCACTTATCCAGATAGCAGCACTGGTTATATGTATTCTTTCAAAAACTGCAGTCTCATTTTAAAAAAAATGCACACCAGAGGGTTTGAATATTTATCAAAGGAACACCACCATGTGGTGGTGGAGGAGCTTATCAGAAAGGCCTCGGAGGAGAAGCCAAAGAGTGTCTCGGAACCAAAATGGCGTTTAGGAGTTCTTGCTGCAGAACTCTACTGTGGTTCTGAGTTTTTGCTGCTCCTTATGGGGAAAGAAATGCAAAGTTGTGGGCTCACCCTCCCAGACCCATTGAGCCACCCGAGAAGGTTCAAGCAACCCTGGAATCTTGTGGAGTGAAACCGCAAACAGAAATCTGGCCATCTTTGGATGATCCCGATGGCTCCGCCAAAGTTTGGAAGGGGTATTGCTGAATCTGGCTACTCTTGCCAGCTGCCGCCGCTCTGTCACAACCCAGAAGTGTTTTTCTTTACAGTGTTACTGAGCATTTGACCTCATTTAGGCAAAGTATTGGCTCAGCTGTGGAGGGGAGGCTGCAAGTTGTATCTTCCTCTATTATTGGGGGGAAGAAGTGGAGTTATTGGGTTGGGGGTGAATGTCTCCCCTCCCTGTCTCTAGGTTCATCACTGCCTTCTGGAGAGCTGAGCTGAGGCATTTAAAGAACCCAGAAGTGGTTACATTAGAGTCCTTGAGGGAAGTACTGTTTACTTTGGATAATTCATTTCAGGTACAATGTGCATAAATGTAATTTAAACTAGATAATATTTTTGTATTGTGTTTGGCCAAGTTCAGGCACAGAGTTAACAAGCTGCAAGATGCAGCTGGTCAGCTGTAAGATCTTATTGTGTCTTTAGCTGAGATTTTGAGAGCAGCAGGTTTTCAAGAAGTGTGGGAGCCTCTTTGAATCTGAATGAAATTTTGGAGTCTTATGGAGCCTATT
Organism: Microcaecilia unicolor; assembly: GCF_901765095.1. Classification (NCBI taxonomy): domain Eukaryota; kingdom Metazoa; phylum Chordata; class Amphibia; order Gymnophiona; family Siphonopidae; genus Microcaecilia; species Microcaecilia unicolor. Next base: position 355,109,702 of record NC_044031.1, on the reverse strand, counting down.
AAAGGAAGAACTACATTTCGCTCCACCTTTGCACTTGAACCGATCCATAATGCAGCTTGAAGACAGTACTTCAGACATATGGTTGAGCAGTTTTTGGGACTGAATATTAGTTCCCCCCCCCCCCCATGGGCCATTATTCTATAAAGATTATGTTCCTAAATTTATGGTTCTAAATTACAAGCATAATCTATTTTGGAGCATAGATTATGCTCATAATTTAGGCTAATAACCTTACATAGTAACATAGTAGATGACGGCAGATAAAGACCTGCATGGTCCATCCAGTCTGCCCATGACAAACTCATATGTGTATACCTTACCTTGAATTTGTACCTGCCCTTTTCAGGACACAGACCATATAAGTCTGCACAGCAGTATTTCCCGCCTCCCAACCACCAGTCCCGCCTCCCATCACCGGCTTTGGTACAGACCGTATAAGTCTGCTCTCCCCTATCCTCGCCTCCCAACCACCACCCCCTCTTCCCCCCAACTGCTCCGCCACCCAATTTCAGCTAAGCTTCTGAGGATCCATTCCTTCTGCACAGGATTCCTCTATGCATATCCCATGCATGTTTGAACTCCGTTACCGTTTTCATCTCCACCACCTCCCGTGGGAGGGCATTCCAAGCGTCCACCACCCTCTTCGTGAAAAAATACTTCCTGACATCTTTCCTGAGTCTGCCCCCTTCAATCTCATTTCATGTCCTCTCGTTCTACCGCCTTCCCATCTCCGGAAAAGGTTCATTTGCGGATTAATACCTTTCAAATATTTGAACGTCTGTATCATATCACCCCTGTTCCTCCTTTCCTCCAGGGTTTACATGTTCAGGTCAGCAAGCCTTTCTTTATACGTCTTGGAACGTAAATCCCATACCATCCTCGTAGCTTTTCTTTGCACCGTTTCCATTTTTTTAACATCCTTCGCAAGATATGGCCTCCAAAACTGAACACAATACTCCAGGTGGGGCCTCACCAATGTCTTATACAGGGGCATTAAAACCTCCTTTCTTCTGCTGGTCACTCCTCTCTCTATACAGCCTAGCAATCTTCTAGCTACTGCCACCGCCTTGTCGCACTGTTTCGTCGCCTTCAGGTCCTCAGATACTATCACCCCAAGATCCCTCTCCCCGTCCGTGCCTATCAGACTCTCCCCTCCTAACACATACGTCTCCCTTGGATTTCTACTCCCCAAGTGCATCACTTTGCATTTCTTCGCATTGAATTTTAATTGCCAAACGTTAGACCATTCTTCTAGCTTCTTCAGATCTTTTTTCATGTTTTCCACACCCTCCGGGGTGTCCACTCTGTTGGAAATCTTGGTGTCATCCGCAAAAAGGCAAACCTTACCTTGTAACCCCTCAGCAATGTCACTCACAAATATATTGAACAGAATCGGCCCCAGCACCGATCCCTGAGGCACTCCACTACTCACCTTTCCCTCCTCTGAGCGAACTCCATTCACCACCACCCTCTGGCGTCTGTCCGTCAACCAGTTCCTAATCTAGTTCACCACTTTGGGTCCTATCTTCAGGCCGTCTAGTTTATTTAAGAGCCTCCTGTGGGGAACCGTGTCAAAAGCTTTGCTAAAATCTAAGTAGATGACGTCCATAGCACGTCCTTGATTTAATTCTCCCGTCACCCAGTCAAAGAATTCAATGAGATTCGTTTGGCACGATTTCCCTTTGGTGAAACCATGTTGTCTCGGATCTTGCAACTTATTGGCTTCCAGGAAATTCACTATCCTTTCCTTCAGCATGGCTTCCATTACTTTTCCAATAACCGAAGTGAGGCTTACCGGCCTGTAGTTTCCAGCTTCTTCCCTATCCCCACTTTTGTGAAGAGGGACCACCTCCGCCGTTCTCCAATCCCTCGGAACCTCTCCCGTCTCCAAGGATTTATTAAACAAGTCTTTAAGAGGACCCGCCAGAACCTCTCTGAGCTCCCTCAGTATTCTGGGGTGGATCCCATCCGGCCCCATGGCTTTGTCCACCTTCAGCTTTCCAAGTTGTTGATACACACTCTCTTCCGTGAACGGCGCTCTATCCACCTCATTCTCAGGTGTACTTTTGCCAGTCCCTCTCGGTCCTTCCCCAGGGTTTTCGTCAGTGAAAACAGAACAAAAGTATCTATTTAGCAAATTGGCTTTTTCTTCATCATTTTCTACATAGCGTTTTGTTGTTTCTTTTAGTCTCACAATTCCCTTTATAGTCTTTCTCCTTTCACTAATATACCTGAAGAAGTTTTTGTCTCCCCTCCTTACATTTCTAGCCATTTGTTCTTCCGCTTGCGCCTTCGCCAGACGTACCTTTATAGAATAAGGCCCTAACAGGTGGATTCTATAACAAAGTGTGTAACATGATTGGCTTAACAAGCTAATTAGCTTTGAAACAGCACTTAACAAGCAATGAACACTAATTGACAATAATTGCAATTTACGCACACAAGTTGCTAAGCGTATTCTGTAACATTGCGCCTAACTTCTAATGAGTGCAGGCAAAAGGAGCGTGGTTTTGGGCGGGAAATAGGCATTTTGTGGGTGTTCCAAAATGTACGTGTGCAGTTATAGAATATAGCCCAGTGTGCCTAAATCAACATACCTGGTTTTACACCATGTTTTTTCTTGGCGTAAATGGATGCATGTAGTTTTAGGTGCTAGGATATCAACTAAGCATATTTATATACTGTGCCTAAATCTAGGCACCGCTTATAGAATACACTGTTTTCTGTGCGGATTTTTTAGGCACCATATATAGAATCTCCTCCTAAATGGTTAGACTGATCCCAGCCAGGGACTTCTTGGACTTTTAAACTAGGTGTTCTTATCCTGGCGGTAATATCTTTGTTAAAATATTTTTCATATGGATGTTTTATAACCTTTAGTGAAACTAGTTACATTTCTGTGATCCTAAGCAGCTAGTAAAATCTTTGATAGAGAATTTATCAGTTGTGATTGAAACTCTGCAGCTTCTTCTTTTTTATCTTTATTTCCATAGATTATATTTTCCTCTTTGGTTCCCAAAATATGGTAGGTGAAAGTTTGATGATATTTCCTGTAAGCGCTGTCTTATTTCTGTTTCATTCAAAGTTCTTTCTTTGGATGTTAATTTAAAATTGTTATAAATAAAAAATGAAAAATAAAAGAATAGTCACCTGATTACCAATGAGCTAAGAATGTGAGAATGTGTATGTGTGTGATGTGCATAAATGTATTCATTTATAAATCCACATACACTAATGAACCACATTTCTAAACCAGGGTAGGCTAAGTAGTATCTCAATCTCTCCAGTTTCTGATAGTGTTCGCCTTCATGCTCACATTATGCCAAAGAGGGCTCCCTTCTGGCCTTCAGGGCAGTAACTATGTATGCATGTCTAAGCAAGCATCATCATATGTGCATGGGTATACAGTAATTTTGTGTGTACAAACACATGGCAGTATATGCATGTGCACCAGGGGTGTAGCCAGATGGCCAATTTTGGGTGGACCTGAGCCTAAGGTGGGTGGGCATGGAATTCATCCCCTCCCCCCGTTTGCTTCTCTCTCCACCCCTCCCTGCCCACAAACCCCAAATATTAAATACTTGAGCTGGTGGGGATCCCCAAACCCTGCCAGCTGAAGATTTCCTTCTCCTCCTCCTCCTCCTCCTCCTCCAGCCAGCACTCTTCCAAACAGCAGCCAGCAGCACTTGCTTCAAATTGATGCTGCTGCCAGCAGGCCGTGTATGCTCAGTGCTTTTGCATGTGCGAAAACTGAGCATGTGCAGAAGGGCCAGTCTCAGCCTCAGTTCAAGGCAAGTGCTTCTGGCTGACATTTGGAAGAGTGGGGATCGCCCAAGGACAGAAAATCTTCAGCTGGCAAGATTTGGGGATCCCCACCAGCCACAGCAAGACTGTCACAATTTTGGATAGGCCTGAGTCCAAAGTGGGTGGGCCCCGACCCACCCAGGCCCACCTCTGGCTACATCACTGGTGTGCACATACATATGCATATGTGAGGACGTGTGTGAATATCTATATATTTCTGTGTGTATGTGCTAGTCTTGAGGCCCTAAATTTTATTTATTTATTCCCAGCAGTTTACCTACAGCATGAGGAAGGAACAGGACTGTCAAGCAACAATAAACACCAAACTGTATGGCACCAGGATTAGCAATTCTAGTTTCTCCCAAAATACCCAGAAGTTTAGTGCTTTCTTCCCATCAAGTCTCATTTCCCACCCTGAAGCTGTTCCCCAGCACAAAACTTGAATGCTAGCGCTCTGCTGCAGCCATGGCGAGATCCTGCTAGATAATTTAACTCCCAAGCTAGACTGAAGCTTTATCAGAGCAGAAGAGATGCACTGCACTGATAAAGATGACTTCCTCTAACTGCGGATTCCATCAGCAGGCTCAGTATCCGTACTGAGAAGCCACAGGGTTCAGCATGCCACTTTTTCTCCAGTTTAGCCAAAACATCACTGCTTTCTTTATCCACTATAAGTAAGTAAGGTTTGTAGGGGGGTTTTTCAAGCACACACTGGTGATATCTGCCAGCTGACACCTGCACCATCATCAGTAATGCTCCGATACCCCAAGCATACTCATTAAAATGACATCAGTTCTACAAACGGCACAGCTCAAGCAAGGGTAAAACAAAATATGCTGCTTGGTGCTGGATACAGGACCTGTTCTTCCACTTAAAGGCTGATGCATGAAGAAGTTTCGTTTTCAGAGGCACCAATCACTCAGTACACCACCATCTTACAAATCATACAATTAGAACAGGCCATGGATTTAAAGATGTGTGACTGCGCTGCCTGATTCTCTGATGATCATGCACTGATTAAAATGAGAAAAACTTTACACAGGACTGCAAACTGATCTCTCTTCTCTCTCTCATATATATATATAATATACGTTGGGCTATGGTATCTAATGAAAGACATGAACGCTTGTGAAAATATTTTTGTATGTGTCTACATTGTTATAGACACATACACAAATATTTTCTCTGTATGTGTGTGTGTCTTTCCTATTTCTGTATGGTCATTCCTGTAACCTTTAAATAGAACTTGTCCTAGTTCCATCTAGCTGTATTTTGTTCTAGCAATAGTTAGGTGTCTCACAAAAATGAGGTTCAAGTTTGGCACTAAGGAGTTTCTGCCTTTGTATAGTTTCTTCCCATTCCCAAGAATAAGGATCAAGTATGCAAAAACTAACTTTCTTACTTCATCCAACAGCACTCTCAGTCAAAGGCTGGCAGGGCTGTTTTCCTAGCCTCCTAGGTCATCCAGGACTAGAGATTATATGGAAGCAGGACATGCAAATCAATCTCATGCATATTCATTGTGGAAATCTTGACAACCTGACTGGAGGGGTTGTCAACTGCTCTGCGGAAAGGGAATCACACTTACCACACAATGGTGACACCTAATGACTGGATTTAGGGCCCATGATTGCAAAGTTCCAGAAGGAGCTGTTGTGCGTGTCCCAGAGCTGAGGGTTATTGCCACAGGACTAAGTAAATTGGGTGGGAAAATAAGACAGGAAAAACTAATCCCCAAGTAGCTGTAAATGACATCAGTTTCCAACCCTGGTTACAGCTGAGCAGAAAGAAAATTACTAGGTCAAATAAAAATAGACAAATAAGTCAACAATGAAAATTGTGAAAAATAGTCTCTTTATGTCAAAGGAACTCAGTGCTGGGAGAACCTCAATTCCACAGAACAAGGAGGAGAAGAGACTTGCAGAAACAGAATCAGTACACCAGCAGGAACCAAATTCCTGCTGGCACAAGAAGAGATAAGGATGCTCAGTGGCAAATGAGAGTGTGACACTTGGAAGCCCAGACCAAATGTATTCTACTCATTAAAAATTGGAGAAATACAGCCAAATTATGGCAATCATGATTAAAAGATAAGGTAAGGTTCAAGAGGCTATAATAGGCAAAATAACATCGTTTCAAAAATGGAAAGTGGACTTAATGAAGGGACTAGGGAAAAGCATAAGCACAAACAAGTTTAGTGCAAAACATTGATCTGGCAAGCGAAAAGAGAATTTGAAAAAAAAAGCTTGCTGTAGAGACAAAAACTCATAATAAAAAATGCTCTAAATACATTTCAAGCAAGAACTCTGTGAGGGAAATCTGCTGGAATATTAGATAATTGAGGAGTAAAAGGGCACTCAAGGAGGACAAGCCATGCTAGCGGTTCCCACGCGGCAATGCCAACAGAGCCCATTCAAAGTGAATGGGTTTTGTCAGCATTACCACACCAGAAGCCGCTAGCGCAGCTTGATATAAAAAGGTCTTAAATGAATTCTTTGCATCAGTATTTACTGAGAAGGATGTAAGAGAGATACTCATACCAGAAATGGTAACAATTCAGAGAACTGAATCAAATCTCAGTGAACCTGGAAAATGTAATAGCACACTCTGACAAATTAGAGTACGAATCACCTGGACCAGATGGTATACATACCACAAATGAAACTGTAGAGCTGCTATTAGCAATTTGTCTATAGTACCTGAAGATTGGAGGGTGGCCAACGTAACAGTCATTTTCAAAAGAATTTCAGGGGAGATCTAGGAATCTACAGAATCTTATGTCTGTGCCTGTCACAACAGTTGAAAATATTATAATTCAATATATAGATAGTCATAGTTTAATAAGGCAGAGTCAACATTTATTTAGCTAATGGAAATCTTACCTCACCAACCTAGGTGTTATCATGGGCAACATGGTTTTTTTTTAATTTCCATTTTGCTCACACCTTTTTCAGTAGTAGCTCAAGGTGAGTTACATTCAGGTACACTGAATATTTCTCTGTCTCAGGAGGGCTCACAATCTAAGTTTGTACCTGAGGCAATGGAGGGTTAAGTGACTTGCCCAAGATCACAAGGAGCAGCAGTGGGATTTGAGCTGGCCACTTCTGGATTGCAAGACCGGTGCTCTAGCCACTAGGCTACTCCTCCACTGAAATCCACTGTAAGGAATGTAGTATCAGGGCCAGTATTAGACATGCTGGGACACAGGACAGAAATTTGGAAGAGGCCTCAAAACCAGCTGGCAAGCTTTACTTTCTTCTACAATGGGCTGGTCTGAGGCCCCCTGTGGCATGCGGTTCAGGGCAAATGCCCTGTTTACACTCCTTTAATTCTGGCCCTGCATGGCAGTGGCCAAAAAGCAAACAGAATGCAAGGAATTATTATAAAAGGACTCAAGAATAAAAAGGGGAATGTTGCACTGCTTCTGTTTCGCCCCATGATATGACCATACCATGAATACTGTGTGCATTTCTGGTCACCGCATCTCAGAAAAGATATAGCAGAATTAGAAAAGGCACAAAGAAGGGCAACCAAAATGATAAAGGGGATGAGGAAAGGCTAATAAGGTTGTGGCTCTTCACTTTGGAAAAGAAACAGCTGAGGGGAGATATAACAGAAATCTATCAAATCATGAATTGTGGAATAGGTAAATATTAATTGTTTGTTTACTCTTTTGAAAAATACAAAGACTAGTGAACATACCATCAAGTTTTCTATGTTGAAAATTTAAAACTAAATGGATAAAATAGGTTTTTCAATGTACAATCAAACTAAATTGTTGCCTGAGAATCTGGTAAAAGCAGTTAGTGTAGCAGGATTTGAAAAAGGACTGGACAAGTTTCTGCAGGAAAAAACTTCTATTACTAACAAGATAGTCTTGGGGGAAAACACTCTTATCCCTGGGGTGGGTAACATGGAATCTATCTAGTTGTTGGGATCTCGCCAGGTATTTGTGATCAAGATTGCCAACTGTTGGAAACAGGATACTGAGCTTGAAAAATCTTTGGTCTGACCCAGTATGACAGTTCTTGTTGAGCAGGAAAGAGAGAAGGAAGCATTTACTCACACCTCTCCTGCAGCCCTCATCTCCCACCCTCTACCACTCATCCCCCACCGCTCATATAACACCTGCTCTACTCACATAGCACTGCCCAGCCAATCATGCACATAGCCCACCATTACGACCTTTGCAATGACATCTAAGATGGCCGCTACCTGTTAGGTCACGGAGCAGCTAGCTCCAAAGACCCCGACGGTCTCAACAGCCAGGAATAGCTGTTGCATGATCGCGTGAACCCAGACCGACTCTGAACTGTTCCCGGTAGAGATCAGGGGATCAGCGGTCGCCTGGAACCGAGCCTGGCTGACACTCGGCGGTGTCAGCGGACAGACTGAGTGCCTCGTGGCAAGGCCACAGGTCGGGTGGTTGGTGGAGTCGCGGAGGGGATCCAAAGCTCTTGGAGGCCCGTTGCTGACCACGCCGCACAGGAACGCTGGATGGTCGAGCGAGGCTCCTCGCCAGCCCTCCCCATGAGCGAAGTGATGAGTACAGAGCTACCCTGAGAGCCTCTGAGGAAGCGCATGTTCGCCTCGGGGAAGCGCCGTGCATCAATCAAGGCGGACGCTGACCCCCCACGAGAGATGACTTGTCCACGAGTGGACAACTGGACCAAGCGCTTGCGGGAGCCGACTGTGGCCCCGCTGACTGGAATGGAACGTCGGGTCATTTACTCCGAGACCATCCTGCCCTGGCGGGAGCGAAGGGAGACATGAAGATTGAGGTGCGAGTATAGGACCGGGGCAGGAAACGCGTGACCACACCAACCGCCCCGAGTCTCTTGCCTGAGAACACCGACCGAGCACCGAGGCCACACATGACATCATCCAATTGATCCTGGGTTAATGACGGGTGAATGGAGGAAGGGATGACCAAACGACCACAAATGCATCCAACCGTTGAAACTGCGGACAGAGCCACAGCTCGTAAGCGATATTAAATTGGGAAATCCAGACTGCCCCAATTTGACTGCCCCTATCAGACTGACTGCTCACGTGTCCTTTAGATTGTAAGCTCTTTGAGCAGGGACTGTCCTTCTATGTTAAATTGTACAGCGCTGCGTAACCCTAGTAGCGCTTTAGAAATGTTAAGTAGTAGTAGTAGTAGATGTCTGAGTGCAACACTGTGGACCCATATTGTTAATACTGATCTTCCATCTGCTTCTACAGTGTCTTAATGAATCGTATTGAACTGCATCTGCTTCTGCCAGAGATGGTAAGGCCCCATCAGCTACTACGGCCACTACTGCATGGCACTGACCCTAGCTGCTTCCACTGTATGCCAGTGCAATGTACTGAACTGCGCTAGTGATTATAAACTCCCATAAGCTACTACTGCATTTTACTGCATTACACTGTAACGTCCTAGAGACTTGCTGCCTTTAAACCTCTAAATGCTATTGCTGCTCTCTATTGCGTCATACTAAATTGTAATACTTACCTATATTGTTAACTCCTGGCCTATAACTACTTCCATGGCACCATATTGCATTACACTGAACTTCACTAATGACTATAAATTCTCACTTACTACAGCACCATACTGCATAACATCGAATTGCACTACTGATGAGAAATCTTCATCAGACAGCACCTCTTTATACTGCCAACCACTAACCTCCCTCAGCTCCTATTGTAACCTACAATCAACGCTAACATGAATATTAACAAATTGCTCTTAATAATCTATTTTCTTCCCCTAATCTACCACACATTGACAACCCCTCGCACAAACAATAACTTACCTACAGTACACAAACCTTACAAACAACACTCAAACAACACACCCGTCCAAAAGAACAACTAATTAAAAGGAAAACCTACTACACACAGGCACAATCAACAGAAAAGAAAGAAAGGACACAACATACCCAAATACCAAGAGGAAAGACAACTAATAAAAATTAATACATCTTCATCCCTAACCGAACCCTACCAATTGATCCAAGTGGGATATATAAATGCCAGATCAATAGTCAACAAAACAGCAACAATAACAGACTGGATCACAACAGACAACTTAGATCTTTTATTCATAACTGAAACCTGGATTCATAACCTTAAAGACCCCATAATTTTAGATTTTTCCCCCTCAGGTTACAGAACTACCCACTGGACAAGGAATGGGAAAAGAGGAGGAGGAATAGCTATAATCTATAGATCCCACTTTATCGTCACAACGATAACCGAATCCATACTTCCCCAACTCAAAATTGCCTCAGTTAGATCATCTAACCCTGCATGACCACCTAAACGTAGTGCTGTTCTATAGGCCACCAGATAACTGGCAGGATTGTCAAACATACTTTATGGACTTTATATCTAATACATGTGTTTCTATCTCCAACCTTCTTTTTTTTTTTTTTTTTTTTTAAATCATTTATTTATAATTTTTTCATTTTACAAGGATCACTTGCAAAACAGTAAAACAGAGATGATTGTACATTAAAACAATATTTGAAGAAAACAATCTCAACAAGATAAATGGATTTTGTACAATCTTTCTCTTTCTTAGACCACAAAATAAATAGGGAGAGTGAAACAAGACAAGGAGATCAATTTAAGCAACAGCAAACAAAGAAAACGTGGTATTAACCTGATTATCCATCTAAATCATTTTTCCACATTGATCATCTGGTTGGTTTCTTCAAGACCATAACGGTGCATAGTCCATCAATTTCATTGGAAACATACTTATTGTCCAATATTAGTGAAAGTAATACACCTGATTTCATTTTTTTTCCCTTTTAAAACCAGAAATTGTTTAACAATACAAACCCTTGAATCTTCAATCCAATTCCCGCTGATTAAAGTAATCCCAGTTTCACAGGCTTCACTCCTTTTGAATTAATATATTAAGAGGAATCATTTCAGAGGAAAAAAAAACATTAGGAGTCATACCTGGAAGTCTGGGAAAACAACAATCTCGATATTAATCATCTACAACAATATTCATTTTGTTCAATTTTTTTCTGGTCTTATTATCATTTTCAAATCTTAACCGTTTCCTACTTCAGTAGAACTTCATTTGCTGTATATTCTCAAATGATTCGATTAGATTATCCATGTGGCTCATTAACAAGACTATATCTGAAGCAAAGTCATTCTCTACCACCGTCAGGTCCTGGAGCACCCTCCAGATGACATTCAATGCAACCTCCACGGGAGCCAAAAACTCCAAGCTGATAACTCTTAAGGGTTTAGAAGTAGCACCGCCGACACGGGTTCAGCTGTAAACGACTTCCGTTTCAGCATACACTCCTGACTCACTCCTCCACCCCTTTGGGCATGGTGGTTAAATGATTTTGAGCGATGAAGTTGTTTCCAGGTCCAAGAGCATCGACGCTCCTTCGTCGGCGCTAATCAAAGGACTCATCAACCCAGTCATCTATGGGCAGCTCGTCATACAGCGGTCCCACACTTGCTGCACAGGGGACAAAACGCTGGTCATCGGCGGCTGACCCCCCATTGTCCCCTTCCTCTGTTAAGGCAACTGCAATGCAGAGAGGAAATTTCAAGTGAACAAAAACTGAACTTCAGAGGACAGCTGGGCCGTTGAGTGTACGAGCTTCAGGTCACCATCTTTCCCCTCTCCCTAATTTGGGACACTCTTTGTCTGGTTTCTCCTCAGAGGCCTGTCTGATATGGGTAACCCTTCAGCATAGCCCTCTGAGTCATTGAAACACGGAAGCCCCTCCACCACTTACAAGGTGGTGTCCCTTCGGAGGGGATCTCCAACCTTCTTATAGTAGGAGATACCAACCTCCATCTTGAGGATCTGAACTCACGAAACGTATGTGAATGCAGGGATCTCTTCCAACTGTGGGATCTTCACTGGCCAAACACGCAGTCAACTCAAACTAAAGGACACACACTAGACATCATTACACACAAATTCTCCTCAGACCTAAACCTCATGTTAATAGACATAAAGTGGACAGCTATACCACGGTCCGACCACTACAAAGCAAACCTTTCCCTGCAATGGTGTATAACTCCACCAAAACACTGCATCATTAACCACATTGATACCAAAAACAAAATGAACGCATTCAAACTTCTCCTACTAGTTTATTCCATAACACTAACTCACACAACTATAACCACTTCGCTCACCGAAAGCACCATGATACCCACACTACCCACACACACCAAAGACTAATACGAGACCATACACATTACCAAATTGACAACAATTTAAACAAAGAAAAACCACCAACACACAGACAACTACAACAAACTACTAAAATAAAGGAACGACAACTAATCAAAATCAACACAACAGCAAAAACGGACCCTTACCAAATAATTCAAATAGGATACGTAAACGCCAGATCAGCAGTCAATAAAACAACAATTATAACAGACTGGATCACAGCAGACAATCTTGACCTACTACTCATCAGCGAAACCTGGACCCACGACCTCTAGGACCCCATAATTCTGGAACTCTGCCCCCCGGGCTACAAAATTACTCATTGGACAAGGAAAGAAAAAAGAGACGGAGGACTAGCACTAATCTATAGATCCTACTTCAATGTAACAACAACTGCTGAGTCTATAACACCAGAACTTGAAATTGCCTAGTCAGAATTAACCATACTAACCTGCTTGACAGCCTAAACGTTGTCTTATTTTACAGACTACCAGGTAAGTGGCAAGAATGTCAATCACACTTCATGGATTTCATATCGAACACCTGTGTTTCAAATCCCAACCTACTTATTATTGGAGACATAAATATACACCTCGAAGATTCTAAGGCAACCAGTACACTTGATTGCAAAGACTTCCTCCAACTATGGGACCTTAGCTGGCCCAATATACAAGACACCCATATCAAAGGACACACAATAGACCTCATCACACATAAACTATCCTCAGACCAAAGCCTTATACTTACAGATACATCATGCAAGAACCCACAACCTACACCATGAGAGGCCAAATTGACCCTGTAACATTCTGGCAACAAATCTACAGCAATGATTGGACGGCACAAACAGATTCCAAACATTACCTACTAAACTGGGATGACAGATGTAAGAACACATTAGACATAATTGCACCATTACAAAAAAGAACTACACAAAGACAAAACTCATTACCTTGGTTCAACGAAGAACTGAAATCACTGACAACACATACTAGGAGACTTGAACGAGCATGGAAAAAAATGAAAGACAAATACACACTTAACGCATGGAAACAACTACAAAGGAAATACAAATACTCAATAAGACAAACCAAAAGAGCATACTACAAAACCAAAATAGGACCAGACTACAAAGACACACATAAACTCTACCAACTCGTGAACAAGTTAATAGACACCACACCGGTGACCATGGCTGGCACAGACATTCCATCGGCAGACAACCTTGCCAAATACTTTAATGAAAAAATTATAAAATTACGATCCACGTTACCACTCAATACCACTGATCACGAAAAATTCATGGAATGCTTGGACCCAACCCCCGGAGAATACCTAGCAGATCGAACCTGGACTAACTTCGATCTGTTAACCAAAGAAACCATCACTCAAGCTATCAACAAATTCTGCAAAACCCACTCCAAACTGGATATTTGTCCCAGAAACCTAATAAGGCTCGCTCCCCAATTAACAGATCTTACATCATACATGAACTACATGTTGCAACATGGACTGTTCCCCAAGGACAAAGGAAATATACTTCTTACCCCTAAACCCAAAGACTTAAAGAAAAAATTAAACGATACAACTAACTATCGACCAGTAGCATCTATCCCCCTGGTAGTCAAACTAATGGAAAGTATGGTAACCAAACAACTTACCAACTACTTAAACAACTACTTATACTACATGAATCACAGTCAGGATTTAGATCCAACCATAGCACTGAAACAGTTCTAATCACTCTCATAACCAAATTTAAACAATTAATTGCAACTGGAAACAATGTGCTTCTCCTACAATTTGACATGTCCAGCGCGTTCGACATGGTCAGCCACCAAATACTCTCGAACATCTTGGACTACTCCGGGATTGGAGGAAACGTACTTAGATGGTTTGAAGGCTTCCTAACAGCAAGAACCTACCAAGTGATATCAAACTCAAAAACATCAACTCCATGGAAACCTGAATGCGGAGTTCCACAAGCATCACCGCTCTCACCAACTCTTTTTAACTTAACGATAACACCATTAGCCAAATCGCTCTCCAACCAAGGACTCAACCCATACATCTATGCAGACGATGTCACGATATACATCCCGTTCAAACAAGATAGAACTGAAATCACAAATGAAATCACACGCAGCCTCCAAATAATGAACTCGTGGGCGGACGCATTCCAACTAAAGCTAAACGCAGAAAAAACACAATGTCTCATCCTGTCCTCACAATACAATACAAACAAACCCAATACCATAAATACCCCAGACTACACCCTACCAGTTTCAGACAGCCTGAAAATTCTGGGAGTTACAATTGACCGAAATCTCACACTCGAAGATCATGCGAAAAACACAGCAAAGAAAATGTTCTACTCAATGTGGAAACTTAAAAGGATCAAACCTTTCTTCCCAAGGGAAGTATTCCGCAGCCTAATACAATCAATGGTGCTAAGCCATCTAGATTACTGCAATGCCATTTATGCCGGATGCAAAGAACAAATCATTAAGAAGCTTCAAACCACTCAAAACACAGCAGCCAGACTCATATTTGGGAAAACGAAATACGAAAGCGCCAAACCCCTAAGAGAAAAACTACACTGGCTCCCATTAAAAGAACAAATTGTGTTCAAAGTCTGCACCCTGGTCCACAAAATCATTCACGGGGAAGTCCCAACCTACATGTCAGACCTTACAGACCTGCCTACTAGGAACGCAAAAAGATCAGCACGCACATTCCTCAATCTCCACTACCCCAACTGCAAAGGGCTAAAATATAAATCCACATATGCGACCAGTTTCTCATACATCTGTACCCAGCTATGGAACGCACTACCGAAGGCCATAAAAACAACGCAAGACCTAACCATCTTCCGAAGGCTACTGAAAACAGATCTGTTCAAGAAGGCATACCACAAACATCCATCTTAATACTAAAAAATAAGAATATACACGACCTAGACACAACCAAAATCTTATCACTTGACTGATTAACCTCTTTGCTATTAATGAACAAGCACTATCACTTTTATCCCTATGTTGAATATTGTCTCTCCATAGTCGATGACCTAATGTATGTTATAATCCAATTATCACTTAGGAACCTGCATGCAATATCATAATGTATTCTTCTTTACCATGTATGTACGCACTTGGTATATATATAGACCATGAACTGTTCCATGTATGTTATGTGCCATCTATGTTACTATGTATGTACGCACCTTAATGCAACACCAGTTGTAATTCTGTTACCCGGAAATGGCAACCGCCATTATGACAAATGTAAGCTACATTGAGCCTGCAAATTGGTGGGAAAATGTGGGATACAAATGCTACAAATAAATAAATAAATAAAAGATCTACACCACAAACAAGAACAAGAACGATTAACTTATACCACGAGAGGGAAAAATAGAACCATTAACATTCTGGCAACAATTCTATAATAACGAATGGACAGCACTAACGGACTCACACCAATTTCTTCAAGAATGGGACAATAGATGCAAAAGTATATTAGACGACATAGCACCTCTTCAAACCAGAACCTCACATAGAAAGAACTCAATACCTTGGTTCAGTGAAGAACTGAAAAAACTAAAAACACAAGTTAGGAAGTTAGAACGAGCATGGAACAAAAGGAAAGACGACTCCTCACTCAATGCCTGGAAACAACTACAAAGAAAATACAAATACACCATTAGACAAACTAAAAGATCTATTATAAAACTAAAATTGGACCAGACTACAAGGATACACATAAAATTTTCCAGCTCGTCAACAAATTAATAAATACTACACCGGTTACTTCTAACAGCATAGACACCCCATCAGCAGACAATTTTGCGAAATACTTCAAAGAAAAAATTGAAAAGTTATGACTCACGATACCCAACAATACCATCAACTACGTAAAACTCCTTGATTGCCTAGACCCAATCCCTGGTGAACATCCAGCTGACCAAATATGGAACAACTTTGACACACTCTCGGAGGATACAATCTCCCAATCAATCAAAAGATTCGCCAAGTCTCACTGCAAACTAGACATATGCCCTAACAACCTTATAAAATCCGCCCCTCAACAACTCACATCAGACCTAACAATGCATCTGAACTATATGTTACAAAATAGACTCTTCCCAAAGGAAGATGCAAAGAAAAGTGCAAGTGACGTAACCAACTATCGCCCAGTAGCATCAATCCCGCTGATAATCAAACTAATGGAAAGCATAGTTACCAAGCAGCTTAACACCTACCTACACAAATTCTCAATTCTTCACGACTCCCAATCAGGATTTAAAGCTAACCACAGCACCGAAACAGTACTAGTTACTCTCCTGACAAAATTTAAACAAACAATTGCAACCGGCAACAACATACTTCTCTTACAATTTGACATGTCCAGTGCTTTCGACATGGTTAACCATGAAATATTGCTACACATCCTAGAATACTTCGGAGTTGGAGGCAATGTTCTTAGTTGGTTTAAAGGCTTTCTGACCACGAGATCATATCAAGTGACATCTAACTCGATTACATCAGCCCCATGGATACCTGAATGCAGAGTCCCTCAAGGTTCCCCCCTCTCACCGACCCTCTTTAACCTAATGATGACACCCTTGGCCAAGTTACTATCCAATCAGAACCTCAATCCATACATATACGCAGATTACATCACGATCTACATCCTGTTCAAACATGACCTAATGGAAATCACCAACGACATCAACAAAAGCTTCCAAATCATGCATTCATGGGCGGATGCATTTCAGTTGAAACTTAATGCAGAAAAAACACAATGTCTCATACTTACTTCACAACACAACATAAATTCATTCACCACTGTAACCACACCAAACTTCTCCCTTCCAGTATCAAACACTCTGAAAATTCTTGGAGTTACCATCAATCAAAATCTTGCACTTGAAAGTCATGTGAAGAACACAACTACTACTACTACTACTACTACTACTATTTAGTATTTCTATAGCGCTACAAGGCGTACGCAGCACTGCACAAACATAGAAGAAAGACAGTCCCTGCTCAAAGAGCTTACAATCTAATAGACAAAAAATAAAGTAAGCAAATCAAATCAATTAATGTGTACAGGAAGGAGGAGAGGAGGGTAGGTGGAGGCGAGTGGTTACAAGTGGTTACGAGTCAAAAGCAATGTTAAAGAGGTGGGCTTTCAGTCTAGATTTAAAGGTGGCCAAGCATGGGGCAAGACGTAGGGGCTCAGGAAGTTTATTCCAGGCGTAGGGTGCAGTGAGACAGAAGGCGCGAAGTCTGGAGTTGGCAGTAGTGGAGAAGGGAACAGATAAGAAGGATTTATCTATGGAGCGGAGTGCACGGGAAGGGGTGTAGGGAAGGACGAGTGTGGAGAGATACTGGGGAGCAGCAGAGTGAGTACATTTATAGGTTAGTAGAAGAAGTTTGAACAGGATACGAAAACAGATAGGGAGCCAGTGAAGCGACTTGAGGAGAGGGGTAGTATGAGTAAAGTGACCCTGGTGGAAGACGAGACGGGCAGCAGAAGATGTTCCACTCAATGTGGAAACTTAAAAGAGTAAAACCATTCTTCCCAAGAGCCATTTTTCGCAACCTAGTACAGTCAATGGTGCTGAGTCACCTCGATTACTGCAATGCACTCTATGCTGGCTGTAAAGAACAAATCATCAAGAAACTTCAAACAGCCCAGAACACTGCAGCCAGACTCATATTTGGAAAAACAAAATACGAAAGTGCAAAACCACTAAGAGAAAAGCTACACTGGCTGCCACTTAAAGAACGTATCACATTCAAGATCTGCACATTAGTTCATAAAATCATTCACGGAGATGCCCCGGCCTACATGTCAGACCTTGTTGATTTACCACCCAGAAATGCTAAAAGATCAGCCCGCACATTCCTTAATCTACACTTCCCCAGCTGTAAAGGACTGAAATATAAACTAACACATGCGTCCAGCTTTTCATACACGGGCACGCAGCTGTGGAATGCCTTACCAAGTAACTTAAAAACAATTTACGAACTAACCAACTTTCGCAAATCTCTGAAGAGATATCTCTTCAATAAGGCATATCACAACATTGATCAATTATTGTAAATGCAACACATCACCATTTTACCTTCTATTCTAACTGGTTTCTCTCTATGCCTATTATCCTATTCTCTATGCAACTCCAAATGTAACTTTTTTACTCTGGAATGGCGAATGCCATACCCGAACATTGTAAGCCACATTAAGCCTGCAAAAAGGTGGGAAAATGTGGGATACAAATGCAACAAATAAATACACTCACACAACTCATGCTTCCACTTACTCACTCGGGGGGTCTTTTACTAAGGCGCGCTGGTGTTTTAGGCAGACACTAAATGCTAGTGACGCCAATGTATTCCTATAGGCGTCTTTAGCATATAGCATGCGCCTATGTTTAGCACGCGCTAAAATGCCGGCGCACCTTAGTAAAAGACCCCCTCAGTGAAATGTGCCTTTCTGAAATGCTTACAGCATGCACGTTTCAAATTTTGTTTTGCTTTGCGGATTTTCTTTTTACACAGTTTATAATCATATAGTTTAAATCGCAGGGGTCAATATTCAGCATCATTTGGGCAGAGCTGCAGAATATGGACTCTGACTGTGGCGGCGCGATCTCATGCTAGAGAGGTCTGCGGCACAGCCAACACTTAAACAGTAACTGGGCAGTTCTATAAATGGTCCCTAAAGTTAGGCACTAATTCTGCACTCAACTTTCGGCACAGAATCACATTCTAACAGATGCAAGGCATCAAAATGGGCCTAAAACAGCAGATTGGCACAGAAATACACTTACATGTCCAGTTATAGGATAGCGCCTAAGTGTATCCATGCATAACAACACAGGGGGTGTTCCCATGGGAGAGTCAGGGCATTCCAGAAAACTGCATGCAGTATAATAGAACACTGTGGATGCACGCCCACCTTCAGTTGGTACAAATTCATGCGCCCAAAGTTGGGCACAGAATTTGGCACCTATTGGTATTCTATAAAGAGCGCTCATCCTGGAGCATCCTTTCTAGAACAGTGCTGAGTGCCATTTACTGAATCTAGCCCTTAGTGGCCAGATTAAACATGTCAGGCTGAAGTTAGGACCCAAAGTGGTGAACTGGATTAGGAACTGGTTGACAGACAGATGACAGAGGCTGGTGGTTAATGGAATTAACTCAGAGGAAGGAAAGGTGAGTAGTGGAGTGCCTCAAGGATCGGTGCTGGAACCAATTCTGTTCAATATATTTGTGAGCAACATTGCTGAAGATTTAGAAGGTAAGATCTGCCTTTTTGCGGATTAAACCAAGATTTGTAACAGAGTGTATGTTGGGTATCATTAGGAAAGGGATTGAAAACAAAAATAAGGATATTATTCTGCCATTGTATCGCTCCATGGTGCGACCGCACCTCGAGTATTGTGTTCAATTCTGGTTGCCACACCTCAAAAAAGACATAGTGGAATTGGAAAAGGTGCAGAGAAGGGCGACAAAGATGATACAGGGGATGGGATGACTTCCCTATCAGGATCATTTATTATCACTATTTGAAACCTCTTTCTCTGTTGTTGTTGGTTTTAAAAAAATATTTTCTAAAGATAAAGAGTTTAATTGATTCATGAAAAACTACTGCAAGGCTGTCAGGAAAGGCACATAGATACCTCTGTTGTATCTATGTTATAACAACATTAAATATCACTTTACACATCAGCTAGAAAAATCCTCAAATTAAATGTTATTAATGTCATAGCCCATAGAAGCAGAACAGGTGATCTGGTTGACCTTCATATCGCTCATTTCACTGCCATAGCAAGACCACCATCTCCTCTGAGTGGTTAGGCAACATCCTTACACAACAGTTCATAAACAGAGTGTCTTTAGCGCTTTAAAATAAACATCTTCACTAGTTAATTCCTATCAGGATCAAATACACAACTTATCAACATGGTAGAAGGAAGCAGATGTCTGCTCATCCACAAATTTTGCCAAAAATTGTCAGTTCCAGACTATCTATTGTCACCTAAGCCCGAGACCCCAGTTTCTTTTCTCTTGGCTTTGTGGAATATATAAGGCTCTTACCAGAGGGGGAACAAACTCAGTTGGAATCTTCAGCATGTTCATCACATGTTTTTATATATTTCTAAAAAGGAAATGGATGGAATCCTTGAAACATTTAGTAACTATAAACCAGCAGCTCAGACAGTTGGGCTAAGGTGACTCAGGGGACTGTGGAAGGTTTTCTTCCACCACTGCCTGTTCCAGTGAGGCAGAAGGAGTGAAATCACTACAGACTGAGTGACAAGCATCTCAACTGGCCCCCATGGTATCAGGATCAGCTGCAAAGTGGTGCTCTGAGATTTAGCCTTCCATTTATGACCCATAATGTAAGCTCCAGAATAATTTTAAAAACTGGAACACAGGAGCACAGCAAGAGCCCAAGTCAATGGGACATCATATTTTTATAAAGTCTGCATGTGAGTGCTTGAATTTTGAGCTGGTACATGTATAGCCTCATTTGACAGAATTGAGTCGTCCAGGTTGAGATGTGCTCAGTTCTAGAGGTATTTCAGAAGAAGTTCTGGCATCTGCAGAGCATTTTGTAAAACGTTTTCATGATATGTATGTGTGTGCATGTGTATCTGCCAGCATATAGAAAAGGTGCAGCAATTTTAAGAAGCTGCATGTGGAGAAAAATAGCAACTAGCCAGCCCCAAATCTCCATATCCGCAGCCTGTTAAAACTGCTGCATCACACAGCATTGACCCTTTCCTACATCTCCACACTCCAACAAATTCAGAACACCTCCACCCCCAAGTACAGCCAGAGGTGGGATTGGTAGGGGGAGGTGCAGGTCTTTATTTTGAGTGAGGAAGCCTTGTAATAGGGGAGGGGAAAGTCAGGGGTTATTGCTGTTTGGGGAAGGTACCAGGAGAGGTCCTTACAGTTCGGGTAGGGGGAATTTGTGGATGGGTAGGAGGTGGCCTTGACCCTTGCACCTGTCCCATCAGGTGTAAATACAAGCATCTAGAACTTCTGATACTGACGTGTACTCCCCCTTGTAAAATGGAGAATACATATTGATATTTTAGACCAATCTAAACTATTCCCTCTCCATGCCCTAACCACACCTCCTTGCAATTTCAATGTGCTGTGAATCATCATGTATAAATAGTGGCATTCTAAGATCACTAGGTTTACACATTTACAGACCTGATAAGTCTCCCAAAATTCAGCAGGAGACTCGCGCTTTGGCGGGTCACCTCCCGCACTCACGCCAAAGCGGGAAAGTCTCCCACTGAGACACCGCAGGTAGGATCACTTTTTACCCCACTGCTGTTGCTTCTCCAAGTGAGCAGCAACGGCAGCAAAACAACTCCTGCCTCCCGCTCCCCCTGCCACCCGGTATCCATTTCCTGGCCATTGCTGCTTCTCCGGTTGGGCAGCAGCGGCCGCAACAACAACAACAAAAAAGCAAGCACGGGGCCGCAGTAGCCTTCAGACGTCCGCTGTTGGCTCTGCCGCTCCTCTCTCTGCCCCCCCAGAGCAGAGAGAGGAGAGAGGAGCAGGAGAGCTGACAGCCCATACCTGAAGGGTGCTGTGGCCCCACTTTTGCTTTTTTTTTTTGTTTGTTTGTTAGCTTTTTTTTTTTTTGGTGGCTGCTGCTGCCCAACAGGAGAAGCAGCAGTGGCCAGGAAATGGATACCGGGTGAAAGGAGGAGCAGGAGGCAGCAGGTAGAATGGAGAGAGTGGGGAGGAAATGGTAGAGTGGATAGAAGAGGGGTACAGAGAGAGAGAGAGAGAGATGAGTGGAAAGGTGGGAAGAGAAGGACGGGACATGGAAAAGGGCTGCAGAGAGAGAGAAGCTGCTGAAGAGAAGGATGGGGAGAAAAGGGGATCCTGGCTGGACAGATGGCAAGAGAAAGAGGGGAGATGCTGGATGAAAGGAGGGAGAGAAAGGGGGAAGACGCTGGAAAGATGAGAGCAGAAAGAGGGAAGATGCTGGAAAGAAGGGTAGGGACAGAAACAGGAGCAGTAGGGACAGAAACAGGAGCGACACTGAAGGATGGGGAGAGAGAAAGGGAACATGATGAATGGTAGAGAGAGAGAGACACTGGATGGAAAGAAGGGTACAAAGAGACACTGGATGGAAAGAAGGAGATAGAGAGAGAGACCCTGGATGGAAGAATCAGGACAGGGAGTAGACCCTGGATGGAAGGATCGGGAGAAGGGGTAGACATTGGATGTAAGGATGAGGAGAGAAAGAAGGAAGACAGATGGAAGGATGGGGAGAGAAAGACAATAAATGGAAGGATAGGGAGAGAGGGAAGACGCTGGATAGAAGGATAGGGAGAAAAAGAGGGGAGATGGATGAAAGGATGCAGAGAGAAAGGGGGAGAGACTGGAAGTACATAAGTACATAAGTAATGCCATACTGGGAAATGACCAAAGGTCCACTGAGCCCAGCATCCTGTCCACGACAGCGGCCAATCCATGTCAAGGGCACCTGGCGAGCTACCCAAACGTACAAACATTTTATACAAGTTATTCCCGAAATTGTGGATTTTTCCCAAGTCCATTTAGTAGCAGTCTGTGGACTTGTCCTTTAGGAAACCGTCCAACCCCTTTTTAAACTCTGCCAAGCTAACTGCCTTCACCATGTTCTCCGGCAACGAATTCCAGAGTTTAATTATGCATTGGGTGAAGAAACATTTTCTCCTATTTGTAGTTTCATCGCATGCCCCCTAGTCCTAGTATTTTTGGAAAGCGTGAACAGACACTTCACATCCACCTGTTCCACTCCACTCATTATTTTATATACCTCTATCATGTCTCCCCTCAGTCGTCTCTTCTCCAAGCTGAAAAGCCCTAGCCTCCTTAGTCTTTCTTCATAGGGAAGTCGTCCCATCCCCGCTATCATTTTAGTCGCCCTTTGCTGCCCTTTGCTGCCCTTTTCCATTTCTACTATATCTTTCTTGACATGCGGCGACCAGAATTGAACACAATACTCAAGGTGCGGTTGCACCATGGAGCGATACAACAGCATTATAACATCCTCACATCTTTTCTCCATACCTTTCCTAATAATACCCAACATTCTATTCGCTTTCCTAGTCGCAGCAGCACACTGAGCAGAAGGTTTCAGTGTCTTATCAACGACGACACTCAGATCCCTTTCTTGGTCCGTAACTCCTAACGTGGAACCTTGCATGACGTAGCTATAATTCGGGTTCTTTTTTCCCACATGCATCACCTTGCACTTGTTCACATTAAATGTCATCTGCCATTTAGCCACCCAGTCTCCCAGTCTCGTAAGGTCCTTCTGTAATTTTTCACAATCCTGTCGCGAGTTAACGACTTTGAATAACTTTGTGTCATCAGCAAATTTAATTACCTCGCTGGTTACTCCCATCTCTAAATCATTTATAAATATATTAAAAAGCAGCGATCCTAGCACTGACCCCTGAGGAACCCCACTAACTACCCTTCTCCATTGTAAATATTGTCCATTTAACCCCACTCTCTGTTTCCTATCCTTCAACCAGGATGTGGAGAGAGAGGGGGACACTGAACAGAAATGGGTAGAAAGATAGAGAGACACTGGATAGAAGAAGGGGGAGAGAGAGAAAGACACTGGATGGAAGAATCAGGAAAGAGGGTACATGGGTGGAAGGATGGGGAGAGAAAGAGGAAAGATGCTGGATGGAAGGGTAGGGAGAAAAAGTGAGGAGACACTGGATGGAAGGATGCAGAAAGAAAGATGGAAGACACTGGAAGGATGGGGAGAGAAAGAGGGGAGCTGCTGGATGGGAAGGGGGAGAGGACAGAGTAGTGAAAAACTGGAGAAGAAGGGGCATGGGGAGAACAAGGGTGAGGAAAAGATGAAAAGCCATAGGTAGATGAAGTTAAAAGAAGGAAACTAAAGAATGGATAGTAAGAATGAATTAAATCTGGACAGAGAGAGAGGCAGAATAATATTGAAGAAAACAAAGAAAAAATAGAGAATATGAGAAGACAAAGGAAAGCAGAATCAAGAGACTGGGAGCAACACAATTAGAAAAAGTAAATGACCAGACAACAAAGGTACAGAAAATAATTTTATTTTTAATTTGGGATAAAGTAATGTGGTAGCTGTGTTAATAAAGGTTAATAAAGGAAAATAAAACACAAAATAGAAAATAAGATGATACCTTCACTGATTTTAAAACATTTTTGATTAGCTTTCAGACACCAGCACTTCCTTCCTCAGGTCAGGAGAGGATACCATAACAGCATTATACTGACCTGACCTGAGGCAGGAGGTTTTGGCCTGTGAAAGCTAATTGAAAAGGTTATTTAGGCTATTAAATAAAACATTTTCTGAAATGGTTGTGGGTTTGAGGTGTGCCAGTGGGCAGAGCCACACAGAGTGGGTGGAGCAGGACTAGGCAGGACTAGGGCGTGGACTAAAATCTCCCTCTCAAAAATTCAGACCCCTTGGCAGCTCTGCATTTAGAAGATGCTAATTACACTTGGGTATGCTTCTATTTGCCTTAGTCAGATATTCAGGTTCACAACTACCAAGTTAAGTTCAATGTTTTTGACCCCTAAGAGAACAAGCAACAAACCACACGCATTTTCAATCAAAGGAAACAGAAAAGTGCTCACTGTGTCTTCTAGATCTGGTGCTCACAAATGGAGATAGCGTGTCAAATATCCGAGTGGGTGCCCACCTGGGCAACAGTGACCATCAAACGGTTTGGTTTGATATAAAGGCTGTAGTGGAGGGCGGCCACTCAAAACTCAAAGTCCTGGATTTCAAGCGTGCTGACTTTACTAAAATGGGGGAATACCTGAGTTAGGAGATGATGGGCTGGGAGGAAGTACAAGAAGTGGAAGGACAGTGGTCAAGGCTGAAAGAAGCTATAAATAAGGCCACAAACCTTTATGTAAGGAAAGTAAATAAAAGCAAGAGAAAAAGGAAACTGATATGGTTCTCCAAACAAGTGGCTGAGAAAATAAAGGCTAAAGAGTTGGCGTTCCAGAAATACACAAAAACTCAAGAACAGAAACACGGGGAAGAATACAGGATGAAACTGAAAGAAGCCAAGAGAGAGATACGTCTGGCGAAAGCGCAAGCGGAAGAACAAATGGCTAGAAATGTAAGGAGGGGTGACAAAAATTTCTTCAGGTATATTAGTGAAAGGAGAATGACTAAAAAGGGAATTGTGAGAATAAAAGATACTGCAAACCGCTATGTAGATAGTGATGAAGAAAAAGCAAATTTGCTAAATAGATACTTTTGTTCTGTTTTCACAGAAGAAAATCCCGGAGCAGGACCGCGATGGACTGGAAAAAGTACAAATGAAAATGGAGCGGAGAGTGTGTATGAACAACTTGGAAAGCTAAAGGTGGACAAAGCCATGGGACCGGACGGGATCCACCCCAGGGTATTGAGGGAGCTCAGAGAGGTTCTGGCAGGTCCTCTTAAAGATTTGGTTAATAAATCCTTGGAGACGGGAGAGGTTCCGAGGGATTGGAGAACGGCGGAGGTGGTCCCTCTTCACAAAAGTGGTGATAAGGAAGAAGCTGGAAACTACAGGCCGGTAAGCCTCACTTCGGTTATTGGAAAAGTAATGGAAGCCATACTGAAGGAAAGGATAGTGAATTTCCTAGAAGCCAATAAGTTGCAAGATCCGAGACAACATGGTTTTACCAGAGGGAAATCGTGCCAAACGAATCTCATTGAATTCTTTGATTGGGTAACTGGAGAACTGAATCATCGACGTGCTATAGACGTAATCTACTTAGATTTTAGCAAAGCTTTTGATACGGTTCCCCACAGGAGGCTCTTAAATAAACTGGATTGGGCTGAAGATAGGACCCAAAGTGGTGAACTGGATTAGGAACTGGTTGACGGACAAAAGCCAGAGGGTGGTGGTAAATGGAGTTCGCTCGGAGGAGGGAAAGGTGAGTAGTGGAGTGCCTCAAGGATCGGTGCTGGGGCCGATTCTATTCAATATATTTGTGAGTGACCTTGCCGAAGGGTTAGAAGGTAAAGTTTGCCTATTTGCGGATGATACAAAGATCTTTAACAGAGTGGACACCCCGGAGGGAGTGGAAAACATGAAAAAGGATCTGAAGAAGCTAGAAGAATGGTCTAAGGTTTGGCAATTAAAATTCAATGCCAAGAAATGCAAAGTGATGCACTTAGGGAATTGAAATCCACGGAAGATGTATGTGTTAGGCATCGAGAGTCTGATAGGTACGGACGGGGAGAGGGGGTGATAGTATCTGAGGATTTGAAGGCGACGAAACAGTGTGACAAGGTGGTGGCTGTATCTAGAAAGTTGTTGGGCTGTATAGAGAGAGGTGTGACCAGCAGAAGAAAGGGAGTGTTGATGCCCCTGTATAAGTCGTTGGTGAGGCCCCATCTGGAGTATTGTGTTCAGTTTTGGAGGCCGTATCTTGCTAAGGATGTAAAAAGAATCGAAGCGGTGCAAAGAAAAGCTACGAGAATGGTATGGGATTTGCGTTACAAGATGTACGAGGAGAGACTTGCTGACCTGAACATGTATACCCTGGAGGAAAGGAGAAACAGGGGTGATATGATACTGACGTTCAAATATTTGAAAAGTATTAATTCGCAAACGAACCTTTTCCGGAGATACGAAGGCGGTAGACCGAGAGGACATGAAATGAGATTGAAGGGGGGCAGACTCAAGAAAAAGGTCAGGAAGTATTTTTTCACGGAGAGAGTGGTGGATGCTTGGAATGCCCTCCCGCGAGAGGTGGTGGAGATGAAAACGGTAACGGAATTCAAACATGCGTGGGATAAACATAAAGGAATCTTGTTCAGAACAAATGGATCCTCAGGAGCCTAGCTGAGATTGGATAACAGAGCCGGTAGTGGGAGGCGGGGCTGGTGGTTGGGAGGCGGGGATAGTGTTGGGCAGACTTATACGGTCTGTGCCAGAGCCGATGGTGGGAGGCGGGGATAGTGCTGGGCAGACTTGTACGGTCTGTGCCCTGAAAAAGACAGGTACAAATCAAGATAAGGTATACACAAAAAAGTGGCAAAGTGGGAGGCAGGGCTGGTGGTTGGGAGGCGGGGATATTGCTGGGCAGACTTGTACGGTCTGTGCCCTGAAAAAGACAGGTACAAATCAAGGTAAGGTATACACAAAAAAGTGGCACATTTCTTGGGCAGACTGGATGGACCGTGCAGGTCTTTTTCTGCCGTCATCTACTATGTTACTATCCAGCTTATAATCGAACGAGAATAACGCCCAAGTTCCGACCTAAATCGGGAGATGGGCGTTCTTCTCACAAAAACAAATAAAGCGGTATAATCGAAAGCCGAACTTTGGACGCTTTCAACTGCACTCCGTCGCGGGTGCGGACAAAGTTGACGGGGGCGTGTCGGAGGCGTGGTGAAGGCGGAACTGGGGCGTGGTTATCGGGCGAACAGAGATGGGTGCCCTTCGCCGATAATGGAACAGTTTTGAGCTAGAATTTAGGACACTTTTCCTGGACCCTGTTTTTTCACGAATAAGGCCCCCAAAAGTGCCCTAAATGACCAGATGACCCCCAGAGGGAGTCGGGGATGACCTCCCCTGACTCCCCCAGTGGTCACTAACCCCCTCCCACCACAACAAATGATGTTTCACAACTTTTTACTTTCACCCTCAAATGTCATACCCTCCTCCCAAGCAGCAGTATGCAGGTCCCTGGAGCAGTTGTTAGGGGGTGCAGTGGACGTCAGGCAGGTGGACCCAGGCCCATCCCCCCCCTACCTGTTACAATTGTGCTGCTTAATGCTACTAGTCGTCCAACCCCCCCAAACCCACTGTACCCACATGTAGGTGCCCCCCTTCACCTCTTAGGGCTATAGTAATGGTGTAGACTTGTGGGCAGTGGGTTTTGAGGGGGATTTGGGGGGCTCAACACCCAAGGGAAGGGTGCTATGCACCTGGGAGCTCTTTTACCTGTTTTTTTGGTTTTGTAAAAGTGCCCCCTAGGGTGCCCGGTTGGTGTCCTGGCATGTGAGGGGGACCAGTGCACTATGAATCCTGGCCCCTCCCACGAATAAATGTCTTGGATTTATTCGTTTTTGAGCTGGGCGATTTCATTTTCCATTATCGCTGAAAAGCAAAAACGCCCAGCTCACACCTTGACGAATAAAACATGGGCGTCTTTTTCTTTTAAAAAATACGATCCGCCCCGCCCCTTCACGGACCCGTTCTCGGAGATAAACGCCCATGGAGATAGGCGTTTCTGTTCGATTATGCCCCTCCATGTAGTCTAAATAACAGGTCTTGTTTTGTGTTTTCAAAGTAAGAAATGGAGTATAACTCACTGTGGATCTCTTTGTCCTGACAATTTCTTAATAAAAATTTGGGTTTCTGATTCTAGGAATTAACTAAAAAAAAACCCAATAAGATATGCCGGATGAAATAAGTGTTTATGGCAGTGGTTCCCAATCCTGGACCTGGAGGCACCCCAGCCAGTCAGGTTTTCAGGATATCCATAATGAATATTCATGAGAAAGATATGCATGCACAGCCTCCATTTCTCTCTCATGAATATTCACAGCAGACATCCTGAAAACCTAACTCCCCAGAGTGCCTCCAGGACCAGGTTTGGGAAACACTGGTTTATGGGATAAACACCAGAAAATCATTGCGTCCCTTAGTATACTCTCGCCCTTCCCCTTGCCTGCCTTGGATACCTTCACTCTGTTCTCCTTTCTCATCTATGCCAACTCCACAACAGTTCAAATATATATGCAGAATGTAATTCAACTGTAAAAGATGCCCAGAAATAGTTCCTCTGCTGCAAAAACACCAATTTTTATTTGTATCCTCAAAAAAACTTAGGGGTTCTTTTACTAAGCAACGCTAAAATGTGGCCAGTGGTAGTTATAGCATGGGTTTCCCATGCACTCTGCCACTTTTTTGCTCGGCCTGAAAATGACTAAATTTCAATTTGTTCAATTAATGGCTACACGCTAATTTCCAAATTACTGTGCAGCCACTGTCGCGTGAGCCCTTACCACCTTCTATTTAGTGGGCGGTAGAAGTCTACATAAGAACAGAAGAGTAGACAAACTGGATCAGACCAATGGTCCATCTAGCCCAGTATCCTGTTTCCAAACAGTGGCCAATCCAGGTCACAAGTACCTGACAGAAACCCAAATCGTGGCAACATTCCATGCTACCAATCCCAGGGCAAGCAGTTGCTTCCCCATGTCTATCTCAATAGCAGACTGTGGACTTTTCCTTCAAGAACTTGTCCAAACCTTTTTTAAACCCAGATAAGCTAACCGCTGTTACCACATCCTCTGGCAATGAGTTCCAGAGCTTATGTGTTACTTGTGCAGCAATGTGCCTGCACTGCCTGATTACCGCCGGGAACACCTAGTCCCTGCCCCGAACTACAAAATAAGAATTATTTTCTAGAGCGGGAAGCGGTATGCAACAAAACCAAAACTACTGCAAAGTGTCTGGCCGTAGTGCTGTTTTGCCATGCACTACCCACAAGGTAGCCCTATTGTGCCTTGATAAAAGGGCCATTTAATTATCTGGAAAATAAACACCAAAATGTACAACTTATAAAGGCCTAGAAATAGAAGCCCTACTTATAATACCAAGGCACACTCTATAAATAGATATTCTCTACAAGATTCATACATCCAAAACAGTTAGGGGCCCTTTTACCAGAAAGTGATAAAATGTGGCCTTAGCATGCCCTTACATGAGTCATTCCTGTAAGCTAAGGTCATTTTTACTGCTGGGGTAAAATGGACGATTTTCAGATTTTTTCAATAATGGCTACATTCCCATTAGTGCATGAGCACCTACCGCCACCTATTTTGGAGGCGGAAGGGATCCATGCAGTACACTTGCGCTAATCGGTTAGTGTGCAGCAATGTAGCTGGGCTGATTAGCATAAAACAAGCCCACTCTCCACCCCCAGGTATGCCCCTTCCACCAAAAAATAAACGGTATTTTTTAGCACGTGGGTAGCACATGCACGTAGTAAAATTACCAAGGGATGCCTCTCTGCGCCCCATGTTACGCCATTTTTTGCTACAATAAGCACATTTTAGCGCTTGCCGTAGCTTTGTAAAAGGGCCCCTTAGACGAATAAAGACTCCTTGCTAGCTCTTTTCAGATGGGCTGGTCTGCTTTTCTCCACTCTGTATTCCCCACAGCATACTTAAAGGAAAAAAGGGTCAGGGATGACAGTTTCATTTAGCTGTAACTTCCTTTTCACAAAGCAGAGTAGCACTGCACTCAAAAATGAAATTAAACTGAGGATTCAGAGGCTTCTATTGCCAGTTTTGTAACTATAATATAATTCAAATAATTAAATAAACACAACTACCCCACTTTTTGTGGTGGTTAGCCTAATTTAAAATAGCTATCTCCTGACTGAAGTTTAAGTTGGTTTAGTTACCATCTTTTGGAGAGATGTAAATTGGGTCAGCACAATTTTTCAGTTTGTCTCAAATTTCAAATGGCATCAAGATTTCTGCATTAGCAGCCTCATCTTACCCAAGGCTTTCTCATTCTTGGAAATGTGTTGTGCTCCTCCTCCATTGGTGGAAAGATCCTCTGGTAAGGGCATGGGCTCATCTGCATCCTCTGGAGCATCACTCATCGAAGGGCTTGCCTTTCCTGAAGAAACAGGAAGTGATGTCATTGAGCACACCTACAAACACCAGCATTCTCTTAATCTCAAATACATGGTTTAGTTTATTAAGCCCTTAATATACCATAGTTAATAGGATGCACAACAATGCATTCCACAAATAAACAAAGCTAGAAATGAGAACTAGAATGCCATAAATTGAAAGGAAAGAGCCTCTCTGACAGAATCAGAATATAGCCAGGAAATCTACTACTTATTAAAAAGATTAGAGAGCAGCATAGTGCATGTTCCAAAACGAGTACCCAGACAGAGTGCACTGCTAGATAGGGAAAGTCTGACTGAAGAAAAATATCTTCAAAACAGCTTTAAACTGACAAAACACTGCTTCTTCTCTTAACTCACTCAGGAGGGTGTTCCATAAATAAGGAGCTAACAAACAGAATGCAGAAGGTCAGGTAGACTCCAAGCAGGCATGAGAAAGAGGTGGCAAAGAGAGAAGCAGTTCATTGTAAAAGCGTAGGTGATGACGAGGTCAAGGAAGAGTGAAAGATAAAGTAGAATTCCTAAGTGGAGTGCCTTATGAGTAAGAATTAAAAATTTAAACTGAAAATGGATTGGCAGCCAGTGGTAGTGAAAGAACAATAGGAACATGCATAGGAGCCAACTTTTCAAAATGATTGGGGGTGCTGAATTTTTTTTTTACAGGTGGTGCATTCCCCTGCCCCCCTCCCCTCCCCTGTCCCTCCCTCTCAGTTCCAGTGCCCCCCCCCCGAGTTCCAGGCCTCCCTCCCTGCCTGAGTTCCAGGCCCCCCCTCTCACCCTCCCAGTTCCAGGCCCCCTCCCCTCCCCCCTCTCACTCTCCCAGTTCCAGGCCCCAGGCCCCCCTCACCCTCCCACCCAATTCCAGGCCCCCCTTCTCACCCTCCCAGTTTCAGACCTCCTCATCCCTCCGAGTTCCAAGGTGCCCCCCCCCATCTCCCTTCCTCCTTCCAAATTTAAAAGTCACTCATCTTATCTCCTGGTTGGAGGAGTTACATCTGCAGCAGCAGCAGCAGCCCAGGAAAAAGCATGCAGGCAGGAGACTCAGAGCTGTTCCGTCTGCTTTCTCTCAGCTCTGGTCCCGCCCTTGCGTAAACAGGAAATGAGGGCAGGACCAGAGCTCAGAGAGACCAAACGGAACAGCTCTGAGTCTCCTGCCTGCACGCTTTTTCCTGGGCTGCTGCTGCAGATGTAACTCCTCCAACGTGGAGGTAAGATGAGTGACTTTTAAATTTCGGAGGGAGGGGGGATGCCCTGCAGTGAACTTCCGGTGGGTGACCATTGGGGGTGCTTGAGCACCCACAGCACCCACGGAGTCGGCGCCTATGGGAACATATCAAATTTACAAGCCTGGCACAAGGTTTTGATTGCCTTGTTTTGAACTGTCTGTAGGTACCCACTACAACACCAGTAATTGGGAAGCAAAGTCATTGTTGGGCAGACTTCTATGGTCTGTGCCCTGATCGTGGCTGGACAGATTCAGCTTCAGTAGTTAAAGAACAAGGCCAGTGCCGAGCAGATCTCTATGGTCTGTGCCCTAATTGTGGCTGGACAGATTTGGATGGGCTGGAATGAGCTTCGATGACAGCTTCAGAAGTTGGGAACAAGGCCAGTGCCAGGTAGACTTCTACAGTCTGTGCCCTGATCATGGCTGGACAGATTTGGATGGGTCGGAGTGGGGCTTCAATGACAATTTCAGAAATTGGAGAACAAGGCCAGTGCCAGTCAGAATTCTACGGCCTGTGCCCTGAAAATGGCAAGGACAAATCAAGATCAATTATACAAATGTAGTATCATATCATACCTTATGCTATGAGTTTATCTTGTTAGGCAGACTGAATGGACCATACAGATCTTTATCTGCCATCATCTACTATGTAGAGAGAAGCTGTATTAGCAGGAGGGTGCTTTGGATAACATAAAATAAAACTCATGCAAAACTAATATAACCCTAGGCTTCCCCCCCCCTAAAAAACCCAACTTAATGGTCTAATGAGCCATGCAAAATGATGTAGCATGCTTAGGCTCAGGCTTATTTCACTTGATTAACTGCTTAGAGAAAACCTTTCAAAGCAAAATATAATAAACAATATTAAACAAGGGACTCACATTGTCCAAAAGGAACTCAAATATCTAACAGAAAAGAAAAGCAAAGATACTGTTCACAATAATTAATATCAGAAATAGTGTGATCCATCTATTCCCATGCTTGGCAATCTAAAAATGTAGGATCAAAAAAATGTGAGCATTCTACTTTCCAAGGACATGCTAAGTAATGTGAGCATGTTAAACTGACAGAAATACAGAAGAACAAAGAACCTCGCAGAGATAATACCACAAAGAAGACAGCGAAGGTGACTCAATAAAATGATAATGCTGTATTGGTCTAGAAGATTTATCAGTCAACAATGACTTGACACGGCCGTGTTTCGGCCCACTGGCCTGCCTCAGGAGTCTGTGCATAAGAACATCAAAACCATATGAGAAAATGAAATAATAAAAATCATTGTACATATAAACAACGTATCTTTATAAAAATATAAAAACTTGTAAGGTAAACAAAAATAAAAATATATAATAAAAAATAATGTGTATGGTGGTGTCACAGTAAAGACTAAGTAATAAAACTTTCTGAGCAAAGTCACAATTCCCCTATGCAATTTAACCTCTGGTTCTAGGAACCACCTTAGACTTCATCTTTCAGATTGCAAGACAGTGCGCTATACGTCGGTTCATTCCCCAGATTTTAGATACCAAGGTGCTAAGTGGTGGAAACTTACTGCCAATGGCAATCAAGGGCCAGCCTGACTACTTGGTATTTCGCAAAAGACTGAAAACTTTCCTTGGCGAGGTTTCTACCCATTGATAGAATGTGTTAGATTGTAACTAGCCATCAATGGTTTATTATTTACTTCTTATTTGTATCTTATTTGTGCTACTCTGCTCTTACTTGATATTTTGTTTATTGGTATTGTAAACATTGCCTGTTGTTTTATTTATTGTAAGCCACATTGAACTCGAGTATGTTCAGGATAATGTGGGGTATAAATGTCTAAATAAATAAATTGTAGTTGTATCACAGAACGGCAGTATATCATATGCATTAGCCTTACAATACACTGATGTACTCTATCCCTCATCTTCACTGTGACAACTGTTCAAATTATTTGTTTGTTTATTTATTTATTGCATTTGTATCCCACATTTTCCCACTTATTTGCAGGCTCAATGTGGCTTACATAGTACCGTCAAGGCATTTGCCCAGTCAGTTGAAAGCAAATACAAGGTTGTATAGTGATCGAATGAGGTATATGTGGAGGGTCAGAAGGGATGAAAGTTGTGTGTTCTCCAGTACGATCATTATCTATATTTGACACCTTTAATCCTACATTGTATAGTTATCCACTCATAGTAGGTATTTATTCATATATGATCATCTCTGTTAGAGCAAACAATTTGTAATACAACACTCCTCTACTTAATACAACACTCAAACCCCATCCTTTTATGTGAAAAAAATAAAAAATGTACAGAATTTAAAACATGTAACTTTTCCAGACTGCTTATGGACCCATGACATAAAATCGGCTATTCTCAACATTTTGGATCTGCTACTTTAGTCACCTCTTCCCTTAGATAGTCACATATTTGACACCTCTAGTACCCCCCCCCCCCCCCCTACACACACACACATATTCCCTCGGATTCTATATATTGTGCCAAGATTTCTGCACGGAAATCAAAGCGTATTCCATAACAACGTGCATGACCTAATTGGTTAACAAGCCAATCAGCACTGATAATTGTCAATTAACAAGCAATTATTGACACTAATTGACATTAATTAGAATTCATGCACAGAACTGTCTAGGCATATTCTATAAAATGCTGCACGTAAATTCTAAGTCACATAGTTGGAAAGGGAGCATGGCCATGGGCGTGGAATGTGGTACATGGACGTTTCTAAAATCTATGCATGTTGTTATAGAATACACCTGATCTGCACTTAATTTAGGCATCAGCATTTAAAATGTAGTCATGCGTACAGGTGCTCGGCGTATTCTATAAACCGTGTGGAAATTTAGGCTTATTCTATAAAGTACGACTAAATTGAGGTATACTTCATAGAATGTGCTTAGGCGAATTTCATTTCAGTGCAGAATGTTTAGGCATGATATACAGAATCGAGTCCATTATGACTATTTTTATTGTATTTATATACCATATACCATTGTATTGTCCTGACCCAAATTTTATTGTAATGCACTTTGAGTGGGAAAATGTGATATAAATAAATTAAGATAAAGATGAGGGTAAAACCTCAAAATACCTACTGTGGTCTTTGGCTACATTAACAATGTTAATGACAGCACAGGCCTATGGGAACTTAGCGCAATGAAATACATTTGCGTGGATTCTTTGTGCTCAGGTGCAACATGGACAGAGCCAGCCCTAACATTCAGCGATTGTGTTCTTTGCACATGGCCCTGCTTTTTGGTTTAATTTTCAGTCCAACTTATACAAATGATGCCCATAATCTCCCTTTACATGGGCTGCATCCCTTTCAGGCTACTCTTGTATCCAGGTAGTGCTGAGATGGTTTGTAAGGATATCCGTGTAGCAGCAGCAGACTGACCAATTGGTCAACCAGACAGTGCCTGAGAGCCCAGGGCAACTGGGGGCCCAGTGCCTCCCCTCCCTACTTAAATCCAACATATTGTCCTGCACCCAGCATTTCTTTCTGTCTCTTCTACTCCTCACTCCCTCCTTCCACGATCTGGCATCCTCCCCCCACCCCAGTGTACCTTATACCATGTCTCCAAGGAGGTCCCCGGCAGTGGCAGCACTTGACAGACGTTGTTTGAGGCTTGCTCAGACCCTCTCTTCTGCCATGATCTGCCCTTCTGATGTAACTTCCTGTTTATACAGTGATGGTTCACAGCAGAAGAGAAGCTCAGAGCTCGCTACAAACATTGGTTGTCAAGTGCTACTGCTGGCGGGGACCTCCTGGGAGAGACAGTATAAGGTACACCAGGGTGTGTGGAAGGGGGGAGTTGAGAGAGAGATGATGGATCTAGGGAGTGGAGCAGAGGAAAGAAAGTGAAAAATGATAGACCCAAGATGGCAGGGAAGAAGTAGAGAGACCTGATGGACCCAGGGTTTGAGGGGAGGGAGGGAGGGAGAAAAGTGAGAGGAAGAAAGAGGAAAGAGGAAGAGATGTTGGATCACAAGAGCAGGGAAGGAGGGAAGAAAGAGAATGAAATAATAGACCAGGAAGGGGAGTTAAGGGGAAAGAAGAAGAAAGATAGAAATGATGGATGAAGGAATGGAGGGGAAGGGAGGGAAGAAAGAAAGAAATGATAGGAGAGGAGGGGAGGGTGGGAGGGAGGGAGGGAGGGCTGAAAAATGAGAGACCAAGGGGAGGAGGGGAAGGTAGTAGAGATGCTGGTCAATGTGAGAGAAGGAGGGAAAAGAGAGGGGAAAATGTTGGAACTTGGGGCAGAAGGGAGGGAGATAGGAAGGGAAAAGAGAAATAGATGTTGCACCACAGGGACAGGAATGGAGGGCTAGAGGAAGAGATGTTGCACTACAGGGGCAGGGAGGGAGGGAACAGAGATGTTACAGGAAGATGCTAGGGAGTAGAGGGAAGAAACAGGCAGATGGGATCGGAGGTAGTGTCTTACTGTGGATTAAAAACTGGTTGAAAGATAGGAAACAGAGAGTAGGATTAAAAGGTTAATATTCGCAATGGAGAAGGGTAATTAGTGGGGTCCCTCAGGGATCGATGCTGGGACCTCTGCTTTTTGACATATTCATAAATGACCTAGATATGGGGGTTACTAGTGAGGTAATCAAATTTGCCAATGACACAAAGTTATTCAAAGTCGTCAAATCGCGGGAAGATTGTGAAAAACTACAAGAGGACCTTACGAGACTGGGAGACTGGGCGTCTAAATGGCAGATGACGTTTAATGTGAACAAGTGCAAAGTGATGCATGTGGGAAAGAGGAACCCAAACTATAACTACGCCATGCAATGTTCAGCATTGGGGAGTCACGGACCAAGAAAGGGATCTAGGTGTCATCGTTGATGATACGTTGAAAACTTCTGCTCAATGTGCTGCTGCGGCTAGGAAAGCAAATAGAATGTTGGGTATCATTAGGAAAGGGATTGAAAACAAAAATAAGGATATTATTCTGCCGTTGTATCGCTCCATGGTGCGACCGCACCTCGAGTATTGTGTTCAATTCTGGTCGCTGCACCTCAAAAAAGATATAGTGGAATTGGAAAATGTGCAGAGAAGGGCGACAAAGATGATACAGGGGATGGGACGACTTCCCTATGAGGAAGAAACTGGGAATAGGAGAACTATGTGGGAGGTATCATGGGGGTTTGTCAAGGAGATGAGTCAAGGAGGATAGTAAGTACAGAGAGCAAAAATGCATCAGTGGGGAGTAGAGGAAAGATAGAAGGGATTAGGAGGTCTGGGAAGAAGTGAGACAGGAACTGGGAGAGCTAGGGGTGAGAGAAGGAGATGGAAAGTTTAAAAGAAAAAGAAGAAGATGGAGGAGTGCAGATTGAGGAAGCTGGTGAAATTTGAGTTGACAGAGAGACAGAAAAGAAAGGGAGAAAAGCCTTAAAAGGGAAAGATTAAGACTACTTCGGGATCAGTGGAGCAATACTCAGTTGGATCAAGGGCTTCCTAACCACCAGAACATATCAAGTGAAAGTAAACTCCAACATATCATCATCTTGGAAGGCAGATTGCAGAGTACCTCAAGGATCACCATTATCACCGATCCTGTACAACCTAATGATGACCCTACTAGCCAAGTCCTTATCCACTCAGGGCCTTAACTCATTCATCTATGCAGATGATGTCACAATATACATCCCTTTCAAACATGATCTAACAGAAATCACCTACGAAATCAATCTCGGCCTCCATATCATGAACTCATGGGCAAACGCATTCCAAATAAAACTCAATACATTGGCCACCCTCCAATCTTCCGGTACCATGCTCGATTTAAAGGATAAATTGCATATCACTAACAGTAGCTCCGCAAGCTCATTTTAGAGTACTGATAGAACTGAAAAATGAGTTTGCAGAGCTACTGTTAGTGATATGCAATTTATCCTTAAAATCGAGCGTGGTACCGGAACATTGGAGGGTGGCCATTTTTAAAAAAGGTTCCAGGGGAGATCCGGGAAATTATAGACCGGTGAGGTCTGACGTTGGTGCCGGGGAAAGTGATAGAGGCTATTATCAAAAACAAAATTACAGAGCACATCCAAGGACATGGATTATTGAGACCAAGTCAGCATGGCTTTTGTGTGAGGAAATCTTGCCTGACCAATTTACTTCAATTCTTTGAAGGAGTAAACAAACATGTGGACAAAGGGGAACCGGTTGATATTGTGTATCTGGATTTTCAAAAGGTGTTTGCCTTCATGAAAGGCTACAGAGAAAATTGGAGGGTTATGGGATAGGAGGAAATGTCCTATTGTGGATTAAAAACTGGTTGAAGGATAGGAAACAGAGAGTGGGGTTAAATGGGCAGTATTCACAATGGAGAAGGGTAGTTAGTGGCAGGGGCGTAGCCACGAGTGGGCCTGGGTGGGCCCAGGCCCACCCAGTTTTGTTTCAGGTCCACCCAGCAGTGGAGGCAGCGGAGCGGAGGGAGCAGGCTGAGCTCCGATCCCGCATCTGCCTCCCCAGCCCGCCACTGCCCTGCCCCCCGCCGCCGCCGCCCGCCGTACCTTTAAATATTACAGTTTTGCTGGAGTCGCGGGCAGCCGGCATTGAAGACATCGGCAGGCTTACGCCGGTTCCAGCAGCCTTCCCTTCCCTCGTTGCAAGTCGGATGATGGCTCCGCCCTTGTAGAAACAGGAAATACGTCAGAAGAGGGCGGAGCCATCATCCGACTTGCAACGAGGGAAGGGAAGGCTGCTGGAACCGGCGTAAGCCTGCCGATGTCTTCAATGCCAGCTGCCCGCGACTCCAGCAAAACTATAATATTTAAAGGTACGGGGGGGGGGGCGGAAGGAAACAGGGCAGACAGGAGAGGAGGGTTGCTGCACATGGTGGAAGAAGGGGAGAGGAGGGTTGCTGGATGGAGGGAAGGGGAGAGGAGGGTTGCTGGACATGGTGGAAGAAGGGGAGAGGAGAGGGCAGGGGAGAGGAGGGTTGCTGGATGAAGGGAAGGGGAGAGGAGGGTTGCTGGATGAAGGGAAGGGGAGAGGAGGGTTGCTGGATGGAGGGAAGGGGAGAGGAGGGTTGCTGGACATGGTGGAAGAAGGGGAGAGGAGAGGGCAGGGGAGAGGAGGGTTGCTGGATGAAGGGAAGGGGAGAGGAGGGTTGCTGGATGAAGGGAAGGGGAGAGGAGGGTTGCTGGATGGAGGGAAGGGGATATACTTTACTCCGAAAATACACAAGAGTCTGATTAATCCCCCTGGCCGCTCTATTGTTTCTGGGTGTGAATCATTGTTTGAACCGCTTTCTCAGTTTTTGGATTTTCATTTGCAACCTTGTTTAGATTCCATAACCTCTTTTGTGAGAGATTCAGACCACTTGCTTCGTATTTTGCAGGGTGTACAAGTAGATGTTAATTTAGAGGTGTGTTTGGTAACATTAGACGTCACTGCATTGTACACCAACATCCCACAAAAGGAAGCTGTGATCATGATTAAGGGATTATTGGAAACCTTGGAGCTACCTAATCAGTTGATAACCTTACTTGGCTATGTAGCTGAGCTGGTTATTTATCACAATTTTTTCAAGTTTAAGGACAAATTTTTTCATCAAATAAAAGAGGTTGCGATGGGGGCTACAGTAGCCCCCACCATTGCTTGCCTTTATATGGACCAGTTGGAGAAGCAGTGTATTTACACAAATCAATATTTTGAGGGTGTAGTTAAATGGCTGCGAAATATAGACGACATTTTGGTAATATGGCAAGGGACAGAAGAAAATTTATTAAAGTTGTTGGAAGTTTTGAATACAGTCAGTCCCCATATCAAATTTGTGCACTGTATTGGTCGTCGAGAGGTGAATTTTTTAGATGTAAACATTCAATGGGATGATGGTAAATTTATTACTAAGATTCACCGTAAAGAAACTGATCGCAATGCAATATTACATTATCGCAGCCACCACCCCTCTGCTTTGAAAAATAGTATACCATCGAGTCAACTACTTCGAGTTCGAAGGTTGTGTAGTTCTTGTAATGAATACACTCATCAAGCTTTTCAGATGATTTCACGTTTTCAACATAGAGGTTACCCCGATAAAATTTTAAGAAAAGTGGCTAAGAGAGCGTTTAATAATCATAATGAATGGCAACCTCTAAGTGAAAAATGGAAAAATAAACGGGAAAAAAATGACCCGTTGACCTGTGTGTTACCATACACTAAATCGTCTAGTCAGATCATACAAATCATGAAACGCCACTGGTCCATATTGGGTATGCACAAGGTTTTTCAGCAATTTCCTCGTTTTGCTTTTTCTCGAGGTAGGAATTTAGGTGAGCAATTTGCTAGGCAGAATAATGGATGTAATGAAAGACATGAGGAGTATGGCCATGTGTGCTGTAACCGGTGTGTGTATTGTAGTTATGCAATGCAAGTTAAAGAAGTGAGTGTCCCTCATTCAGGAAAGATATATCGCTTGCAGGCTCATACTGATTGCAATACTGCAAATTGTGTGTATGGGATAAAATGTCCCTGTGAGTTATGGTATATTGGATTAACCACTAGAAAGATTAAAGTTAGAATAGCTCAGCATCCTAGTAATCTTCGTAGAAAACGAATGGAAGCCCCACTTGTTTCATATTGGGTAGATGCTAAACATGAAGTTCAGGATCTTAGTTTTGTAGTTTTAAGTCAAATCAGTCCTGACAGGGTTGGGAACTTGCCTCGCATGCTATTAAGAAAAGAGCAAAGGTTAATTTATCTTTGGAATACTGTGAGTCCTAATGGGTTAAACAAGGAGGTGGATTTTCATTTGCAACCTTGTTTAGATTCCATAACCTCTTTTGTGAGAGATTCAGACCACTTGCTTCGTATTTTGCAGGGTGTACAAGTAGATGTTAATTTAGAGGTG
Source organism: Microcaecilia unicolor (assembly GCF_901765095.1). Classification (NCBI taxonomy): domain Eukaryota; kingdom Metazoa; phylum Chordata; class Amphibia; order Gymnophiona; family Siphonopidae; genus Microcaecilia; species Microcaecilia unicolor. The sequence goes on along the minus strand of NC_044031.1, from coordinate 355,068,879 downwards.
TGTTTGGTAACATTAGACGTCACTGCATTGTATACCAACATCCCACAAAGGGAAGCGCAGGGCTTTTCTGCATCGATGATCAAAGATAATGCATGCAAATCTAAGCAGCGCTATTATCTTTGATTATCATGTTGAAGTGCGGGAGAATTGCGCCCGAGCATGCGCTCAGCACAATCCTCCCGCACTTCTGTGACTCAGTTCCTGGTCGGCCATGAGGCCCGCTTGCTTGGTCTCTGCGTGAGTGGGCTCCCGATTGGCTGTGAGGCCCGCCTGAATGCTCTATTCTCCCACTTTCTGGTGGTGCCTGTTGACTGTTGTGAGTGTGTGGGGCTTGGTGGCTGGGGTGGTGTGTGGGGCCTGTTTGGTCTGTTTGGCCTGGGCTCAAGGGCTCACGTCCGGAATAACATATACCCATGAAGTGGAGAGGGAACAGAGGGTGGAGAAAGATAGTAAAAGATCAGACTGGGTGGAAGTGTTGGGGGGAAGAGGAAGAAGCTGAACTCAGGGAAGGAGGGCGAGTGGGCAAGCAAGAATGAATGATGCCAGATCAGGGAGGGGGGGACTCCTTACCATGGGATGCGGAAGAAGGAGAGAGGGGAAAACCTGGAATAGGGGAGGGGGAATAGATACAGCAAAGAGATTCTGGATGGGAAGAGAACACAGCGAAAGGGATACAGAGGGGTACGGTTGGACAAGGGGGACAGATAGGGATACAGAGGAGTTCATTTGGATGTAAGGGAAGCAAAGAGAGAGGGAGGGAGGAGATGGTGCATATGGATGGAGAGGATGGGAAGGAAAGAGAGAGGGAAGAGATGGTGCACATAGATGAAGGGGAGGGGAAGTGGAAAGAAGAGAGGGTTGAGATTGTGCACATGGATAAAGGGGAGAAGGAGGAGATGGCACACATGGATAGAGGGGAAGTGAAGAGAAGAGAAAGGAATGACATGGTGACCTTGGGTTATAGGAGCATCTATTTCATTGACGATGTTGAGGATCATTGAATTAGTTTACTAGTTGCTTAAATTGCAAATAAAAATTCAAGTTACCATTAAGCCTCCTGGAGTGTTGCGTGGCTCCTGGACTGAAGAACTGAATGGAACCCGGAACTAGATAAGTGTCTACCAAAAAACCTCAACTGTTATTCCAGACCACTACCCATCCCAGCTCGAAAAGGAGAATGGGAGAAATTATGGGGTGCATATGGCCTGAGAATGAGCAGAAGCTGTGTAATTAAAACAATGTGAGAGGATTCCTCTGTGGCCTGGGTCCAGAGCTAACCCGGGTGAGGCTCAGTCCTCTTTCCATTATTTTTCAACATATTTCTCAGAAAACACTTATTCAGCCTCATAATATTTAAGCATAAAACCACACATATGACATTCTTCTATTTACATCTATTGACGCAATCCAGATTTGTCATCATTTCAGGCCTGTCTTGGCTCTGTTACTAAATGGCTGTTAGAAAATCATCTGGTTCTCAATCTCTCAAAGTTCAGCAGGTGAGTATATCCCTCTATCTTACTCTTGGATTGGTACCGGAATACCACAAGTTGACTCATTTCACCACCTGGCTGTTATTCTAGATCAATATCTGGCTTTTGAGTTTCAGATCAGAAACGTGATTAGTCATTTGTTTTTGGTCTTTATGGCAGTTTGCTTGATGAATCATCTCAGCCAACCTTTCTATACATAACAATATACACCCAGATTGCATGCAAAGTCTATGCAGTTCTTCTGATTGTTATGATTAAGTGACTTCAGTCAGGATGAAATACAACAATCTCCTCTGTAAGGCTTGCACATTTAATTATGTCACTCCTCTTTTGAGTTCAAATGCTTGTATTGAATGGTTTCATGAATAAAGAACAATAACAAATAAAAAACCACTATGCACCGTGACATTATCATAGAAATGAGACACTATCAAGCTTATTTGCAAAAGAAAAGGATGCCCATCTTTTGACACAAGTCGGAAGATGGGCGTCCTTCTCACTGGGTCGCCCAAATCGGCATAATCGAAAGCTGATTTTGGGCGCCCCCAACTGCTTTCCGTTGCAGGGACGACCAAAGTTCCCGGGGGCTGGAGGCGTAGTGAAGGCTGGACTTGGGCGTGCCTAACACATGGACTTCCTCGACCCATAATGGAAACAAAGGGCATCCCTGATGAGCATTTGGACGACTTTACCTAGTCCAGTTTTTCTTACGACCAAGGCAAAAAAGGTGCCCGAACTGACCAGATGACCACCGGAGGGTATCAGGGATGACCTCCCCTTACTCCCCCAGTGGTCACTAACCCCCTCCCACCCTCAAAAAAGAACTTAAAAAAAATTTTGTGCCAGCCTCTATGCCAGCCTCAAATGTCATACTCAGGTCCATCGCAGCAGTATGCAGGTCCCTGGAGCAGTTTTAGTGGGTGCATTGCACTTCAGGCAAGCAGACCCAGGCCCATCCCCCCCCCACCTGTTACACCTGTGATGGTAAATGTGAGCCCTCCAAAACCCACCACAAACCCACTATACCCATATCTAGGTACCCCCCTTCTCCCATAAGGGCTATGGTAGTGGTGTACAGTTATGGGTAGTGGGGGGTTTTTTTTGGGGGGGGGGGTTGGGGGGCTCAGCACACAAGATAAGGGCGCTATGTACCTGGGAGCTTTTTCTGAAGTCCACTGCAGTGCCCCCTAGGGTGCCCGGTTGGTGTCCTGGCATGTCAGGGGGACCAGTGCACTACGAATGCTGGCTCCTCCCACGACCAAAGGGCTTGCATTTGGTCGTTTCTGAGATGGGCGTTCTTAGTTTCCATTATCGCCGAAAATCAGAAACGACCAAGTCTAAGGACGTCCATCTCTAGGGATGACCTAAAAGTCAAGATTTGGGTGCCCCTGACTGTATTATCGAAACGAAAGATGGACGCCCATCTTGTTTCGATAATACGGGTTTTCCCGCCCCTTCGCTGGGACATCCTGCGGGGACGTCCTCAGGAAAACTTGGGTGCCTCTGTTGATTATGCCCCTCCATGTCCCAGATATATAGAGGTTCATTTTCAAAGCACATAGACTTACAAAGTTACATAGGTTACTATAGTTATCTGATAATTCCCATTTGCGATGCTTGTGCTTACTCAAGACTTTCTTATCCTCTGCCTCTTTCTCGTAGTTACAAAATAAACAGACAGTGTTGCACCACTGAGCTTCTGATAATAAGGAAGTATTTTTCCAGTTGGTCAAAATCAGCTTACGAGCCACAACCAACAAAAAATCAAAAACCTGATCATGTCCCCTTGGTAGTGAACTTTCCAGACCCAAGGATTTCCCAATCACAATCTGATAAGTAAGACTCTCTGATATATATAACAAACAGGAAATTTATGTGTTCATAGGTTCCAACACCATCCTTATATGACCAACATCTATTACTGATATCAGGACTCATCTTTGTCAGTTTATTAGGTGTCCAATACGCTTTATGGAGTAGCATAATGCCAACATATAGGAGTGATGCAGATAAAAATACAGTTCAGGTTGCATGCCAAATTTTTCTCCATTGTTCTACATCCAATACAGTATGAAATTCACTCCCCCAACATTGCTCATCAGAACCAGCAACTGATGTCTTCTGTGTACAAAGCACATTATTAAAACTGGACCCAAATTTGGTAAAGAGCCCAACCGCATGTCACTCCTCTCTTAATGTAGCATCACTGGCTTCCAGGACTCTTTCATTCAATGTACTTCATTAACCAATGGAACTTCACAACAGCACAAGGAGTCTCATCGCACACTAAAGGACACCAGATAGACATACTAGCCCACAGATTCTCAATGAGTAACAACTACATATTCACAAACCACACATGGGAAAAGGTACTACGATCAGACCACAGCAGCTCACTTTCACACTAGAATGGAAAGAAAATGGCAAGAAAAGAGAGCCAAGAACCCAACACACATTCACAACCAGAGGAAAAGTAGACAACCACACATTCTGGGCAACAACAATAAATGAACTCAACAACATACCAAGCGAGGATAAACATTTCATGAGAAACTGGGACAAAACAAGTGAAAACACACTAAACAAAATAGCACCACTCAAAACAAAAACAAAAATCACAAAACGACCACATCCCTGGTTTAATGACAAACTACAACACATGAAGAAACTCTGTAGAAAACTCGAAATAGCATGGGCCAAAATCAAAACAAACGCAAACAAAACCATATGGAGAAAAGCCATAAGCACATACACAAACAGCATAAAGAAAGTGAAAGCAGAACACTACAATACATATACAAACCTCGACCAGACCAATATGAAAAAAATATTCGAATTCATGAACATACTACTGAAAACCCAGAATATATTGGCAACAACTAAAACCTCACCATCTGCAGACAAGCTTGCACAATTTTTCAAAAACAAAATAACAAACACAAGATCAAATCTTACAAAAGCACAAATAAATGTCACGGACTACTTACAGGACTGCAAAACACATGACAACCACACCACAGCAGACAGAATATGGACCACGTTAAAACCACCCCAACTAGACACAGTAAAGACACTATTAACAAAATAAGTGAATGCATTCTGCCTACTTGACAAATGCTCCAACTATATGATGAAAAACCCACCAGACTGGTTCATCGAGTACCTCACCAAACACATCATATACATATTTGAAAGAGGTCAATTTCCAACAGACAAAGGCGACATAGTACTCACACCTACCCCCAAAAACACTACCAGCAAGATCAGAGATAACAAAAATTACAAACCAGTAGCCTCAATACCACTACTGACCAAAACAATGGAAAGTCTAGTGACACAGCAACTAACAGAATACTTGACAAAATTCTCAATTTGTCATAAATCCCAATCAGGTTTTAGACCACAACACAGCACTGAATGGTCATAACCACCCTGATAACAACATTCAGAAGCATAATATGCCAAGGACAAAACGTATTACTACTACAATTCGACATGTCAAGTGCATTCGACCTAGTAGACTACACCACACTAATGACACTGCTTGACAACATAGGAACCAGCGGTGTAGTGGCAACATGGTTCAATGGCTTCCTAAAGACCAGATCCTACATTTTACTACTACTACTACTACTACTATTTAGCATTTCTATAGCGCTACAAGGCATACGCAGCGCTGTACAAACATAGAAGAAAGACAGTCCCTGCTCAAAGAGCTTACAATCTAATAGACAAAAAATAAATAAAGTAAGCAAATCAAGCAAATTTTAAAGGTGTCCAACCAAACATCAGACTCATGGATCTCTGAGGGATCGCAAATATCACCAATACTGTTTAATGTAAGGATGGCGCCAATTGGAAAAAAACTGGAATTAATGGGTTTCGGCCCACTTATATATGCAGATGACATCACCATCTTCATAGTTTTCCAAAACAATATCAGAAACATATAGGACAAAATAAAAAAAAAGGATTGGACGTCATGGAAGAATAAGCAACAACTTTCAAACTCAAACTAAACAGAGACAAAACCAAATTCCTAGTACTATCCAGTCCACACAACTCCACATTCTACCAAAAATTCAAAATCAACCAACAAACATACCACTATAGAAATGTGCTACTATACATATTATACACAGGTACTTTCTCTGTCCTTAGGGGGCTCACAATAAGATTTTTGTACCTGGGGCAATGGAGGGTTAAGGGGGTCTTTTACTTAGGTGCGCTGGTGTTTTTAGCGCACGTTAAAAATAGGCATGCACAAAGAAAAATTGAAAACCTGGAGAACGCTCAGAGATCTAACAACTTAAGATTTTTAAATTTTCCGAGAACTATAACAACTACTCCAAGAGAAATGTTAAATAGATATTTAAAAGAAATATTAGGATTCTCAGATAATACTTTACCTCCTATAGTACAATCAATATATATTGCACTGTTAGAAACCCCAACAGAGGACCTAGTAACTGCTTCAACCTTGTTAGTTACTTTAGCTCTATCTTTGGACAAAGCTTTAATAATGAAAAATTTTTTTAGAAGCAGAGACAATGACTTCCTGGGTTTCAAAGTACGAATATTCCCGGATGTGTCTAAAGATACCAAAAAAAGACAATTTCTTTTGTTAAAACCAGAGGTTCTCCGTATGGGAGCCACTTTTCTCCTACGATATCCTTGCAAGTGTATTGTAAATTATCAGTCAGCTAAATATGTTTTTCTTGATTCCTTGCAGCTTTCCGAATTTATAGTTGCCAGAAGTTCTCAACGGTAAAGCTTTGAATGTATATGAGAACCATAGAAAACCGGTTTATAATTTCTTGTAAAATTTCTTAGTTAATTCTCCTTAATTGTTAATCTTGGATCCCATTTGTGGACTGGAAGTACTAACTCATTTAATATTAATATGTTTATATTTCTTCATTAGTAATTTCTGAGGAATGTACTTTTTCTTTTTCAAATATGGTGTTTATGATATTTGAAATTAATAAATATATTAAACATAAAAATAGGCATGCACTAAACGCTAAAGACGCCCATAGGAATACATTGGCGTCTTTAGCGTTTAGCATGCACCTATTTTTAACTCGCGCTAAAAACACCAGCCTGACTTAGTAAAAGACCTCCCTCTGTGACTTGCCAAATGTCAGAAGGAGCTGCAGTGGGAATTGAACCCAGGTTGCCAGGATCAAAGCCCATTGCACTAACCATTAGGCTACTCCTCTACTCCACAACTTAAAATACTAGGAATCATTCTCAACAGACACATAACACTGGAGAATCAAATATCTGCAGTAACACCAAAATGTTTCAGAACACTATGGAAACTGAGAAGAATAAGAGACTATTTCCCTAGACAATCTTTCCAAATACTGGTCCAATCAATGATACTATCACAACTAGACTCCTGCAATGCAGCATATGTAGGGTGCAAGGAAAACACAATAAAATTACTGCAAACAGTCCAAAACACAGCATTAAGACTGATTTTCAAAATATCAAAAAATGAAAGAGAAATTCCACTGCTTGAAACACTACATTGGCTACCAGTCAAGGCGAGAATATTTTTCAAAGCGAACTTCCTAATTTTCAAGCTACTATTTATTTATTTATTGCATTTGTATCCCACATTTTCCCACCTATTTGCAGGCTCGATGTGGCTTACATTGTTCCGTCATGGCGATCGCCATTTCCGGAGTGAGAGACACAGGTGGTATTACACTAGAGATCATGATTGACATAATAGATTAAGCAGTCAAGTATAAAGAGTTCATATTTGGAATTAAAGATATAGTGATGATACGATAAAGTTCATTCGTGGTAGAGTAGATTTTGGTAGTTGAGTGTAGAGATTTTGGTTTTATCTAGTTCGAGCTTCAATTCCGTTGTCTGGTAGTTAGGATGTGTCGTTGTGGTACTCCTTTTTGAACAGGCTGGTCTTCAGTGATCTCCGAAAGTTAGTTAGGTCTTGGATTTTTCTCACGGCGAGTGGTAGTGTATTCCATAGCTGTAGGAGCAGCTGGATGCATATGTTAGTTTATATTTTAGACCTTTGCAGCTAGGGTAGTGGAGATTCAGGAATGTGCGTGATGATCTTTTAGTGTTCCTGGGTGGTAAGTCTATGAGGTCTGACGTGTAGGCCAGGGCCTCTCCTTAAATGATTTTATGAACCAAAGTGCAGATTTTGAACGTAATACGTTCTTTTAGTGGGAGCCAGTGTAGTTTTTCTCTTAGGGGTTTGGCACTTTCGTATTTCGTTTTTCCAAATATGAGTCTGGCTGCTGTGTTTTGGGCTGTTTGGAGCTTTTTGATGATTTGTTCTTTACATCTGGCATAGAGTGAATTGCAGTAATCTAGGTGACTTAGCACCATTGATTGTACCAGGTTGCGAAATATTTCCCTTGGGAAGAAAGGTTTAACTCTTTGGAGTTTCCACATTTCTTGAAACATTTTCTTTGTTGTATTTTTTGCATGGCTTTCTAGTGTGAGATTTCAGGCTATCTGAGTCAGGGAGGGTATATTTTGGGGTGTTTATAGTGGTGGCACCTGAATACATGCTTAACATGATTGAACTATCCTCAAGAAATGCAAGCACAGAAAACAGAAACTACCTACTCTTATATCTTCTCAACTGCAAAAACACCATCTACAAAACTATCTACATAGCATAATTTAGCTACCTGGGTTCCTAATGGTGGAACTCGATACCAAAAACTATAAGAATCATCCCAAATCTCCTCCAATTCAGAAAAGAAATGAAAGCCTACCTCTTCAAAATATTCTACAGCTAATGACACAGATCTTGTCACCTTCCTTTCAAATCTACTGCTTCAAAAACTATATGAATAAATAGCACCAAAACTCTACAACTTAACACATAAGCTACAACTACCTTTTCCACTTCAAATCTATTTCTTCAAAAACTTTATAAATAACCACGCGCACTATAAATGCCCTCTCAACATCACGCAACGCTACTGTAACTCCACCAAAATGTAAATTGAATAATAGTGAGATACAAAAATGCATAAATAAATTCAAAATACTCTTGTTCATGTTTTAAAAGCTGTCCACTTTACCTTTTATCAATGATTATTCCTTACACAACATCATGACTTTTGCACTCAACGTCCAGCTCCAAATTCTTTATAACTTCAGTCTTCTCTGCTAGATTAAACTCCACAAGGACCTTTGCTTTCTTCTTTCATGGACCTATGCTCTCAAACAAGCTTCAATGTGATGCTTCATATGTGAATTTATAACTGCTCTAAAGATGCACCTTTTTACATAAGCATTTGGAGACCCAGATCAGTAGGTGGGTATGGCTGTTCACAGTGTCTGCATCTCTTCTATTCCTCTGTTTCTCTATCTCTTGTGACAGGTACAGATTGTGCCCTGTCACAAGGGTACCATAGGGAGAGTTATGGAAATCTAATTACTTATTAAAGTTAAAAACTGTAGAAAAAATGGTGATTTCTCTTTAAGAAAGGAAAGGCAACTACACCTCCCAGAAAGCCTGGGCCAGAGCAGAAAACTTCATGAGCCCAGGAAGGGAAGGGCCAGCCAGAAGCAGAGCCAGGTTGATGGAGCGGGGGCAGCGACAGCAGACTTCCCCCGGCACTGGCGCACATTTTCAATGCAACACATTGAGAAAAAATAAGCGCCAGAGCTGGCAGAACTCCATTTGGGGGAACTGCCACTCCCCTGGCACCCCCACTGGCTACGCCACTGGGGCCAGCTAATTAGGTTCCAGCCTAGGCTAAAGATAAATGGGCGGTGTGACTCAGAAGGGAGGGGGCAGGGAAGCCTTCAACCCAGGACAAAATTGCCCATATTAGCAGAGGCTAGGAGGAGAAAAACAGCTATCCTAGTTGTGGAGTAGCCTAATAGTTAGCGCAGTAGCCTGAGAACCAAGGGCAAGTCATTAACACTCCACTGCCCCAGGTACAAAGTAAGTACCTGTATATAATATGTAACCATAGAAAGGCAGTATATCAAATCCCACCCCCTTTCCCTTCCCTGGGAGTGTAATGAAATAAGCACATGGTTAGGTTGGGAGCTAAGGAGAAGGGAGGGGTTGAAACCCTGGGTCCCTGAAAATATCTCAATAACAAACAGAAAAACTCCATAATTATACAAGAACTCAAAAAGAGTAATCTCACTAATGTCACACCAGGCAGAAGTTTAAAGACCTTATGAAAGAAGGAGGAAAAAGCCTCAGAACACCATATGGAACATCTATTTAAAGCCCCAAGACTGGAAAGGATAACGACCTCATTGGCTGAAAAAACTTCCAACTTCCATAGGTAGACTTTATCATAATAAACTCAGAAAATGTTTAACGTATAAATCAAGGACTTCCAGTGATGTCATTGATAAGATGGCAGCTACAGGGTGAAACTTCATCTCTGACCAGACAATTAAGATGACTTTCTTAGCTTTACCTCCATAAATCTCTGCCTATACTTGAGCTGCCTTTCTGGAACTCTTCATATTATTTTTAATTCAAAAATGTTTTATTTATTTTACTTGCATCAATATATATTGCATAACATATGCTATAAGCGTCCAATAAGTAATACTCAGGAATCATAGAATTGTGAAAAGGATATATGTTATTAAACAATAAAAACAAACATTAACTGCACATGTGTGTATATAAAAACCATATTTATTTACAAGGAAAAAAGTACCCATATGTACCATTAAGTAGCATTAATTTTAACTGGCAGTAAACTCCATCAATGGGCCACAGATCTTATCATAAGCTTTCAGAGATCCATTTTTTTCTGCAGCCACTCATTTGTATTTTGCTATCAAACATAAATAGTTCCACCAATGTATATATTCTAGTTTTGAGAGGTCTTTCCAGTTGCTGAGTATCATTTTAACAGCAAGATGTATCAGTATGATGAACAATTTCGCTTTCCTAGTCGCAGCAGCACACTGAGCAGAAGGTTTCAGCGTATTATCGACGACGACACCCAGATCCCTTTCTTGGCACGTTAGGAGTTACGGACCAAGAAAGGGATCTGGGTGTCGTCGTCGATAATACGCTGAAACCTTCTGCTCAGTGTGCTGCTGCGACTAGGAAAGCGAATAGAATGTTGGGTATTATTAGGAAAGGTATGGAAAACAGGTGTGAGGATGTTATAATGCCGTTGTATCGCTCCATGGTGCGACTGCACCTTGAGTATTGTGTTCAATTCTGGTCGCCGCATCTCAAGAAAGATATAGTAGAATTGGAAAAGGTGCAGCGAAGGGCGACTAAAATGATAGCGGGGATGAGACGACTTCCCTATGAAGAAAGATTAAGGAGGCTAGGGCTATTCAGCTTGGAGAAGAGACGGCTGAGGGGAGACATGATAGAGGTATATAAAATAATGAGTGGAGTGGAACAGGTGGATGTGAAGCGTCTGTTCACGCTTTCCAAAAATTCTAGGACTAGGGGGCAAGCGATGAAACTACAGTGTAGTAAATTTAAAACAAATTGGAGAAACTTTTTCTTCACCCAACGTATAATTAAACTCTGGAATTCGCTGCCGGAGAAAGTGGTGAAGGCGGTTAGCTTAGTAGAGTTTAAAAAGGGGTTGGACGGTTTCCTAAAGGAGAAGTCCATAAACCGCTACTAAATGGACTTGGGAAAAATCCACAATTCCAGGAATAACACGTATAGAATGTTTGTACGTTTGGGAAGCTTGCCAGGTGCCCTTGGCCTGGATTGGCCGCTGTCGTAGACAGGATGCTGGGCTCGATGGACCCTTGGTCTTTTCCCAGTATGGCATTACTTATGTACTTATGTACTTAATTTTGCTTTGTGGTCTTCTTAAGGAGCAGATAAAGCATCTGCACCTAGCAATAGAATGTCAAAGCTTAAGGGCTCATTCATTTTAAATAGTTGACAATTAGACTTTCATATTGTTCAATATGAAAGTCTATTTGTCAACTATTTAAAATTAATGAGCCCTTAAGCTTTGACATTCTATTGCTAGGTGCAGATGCTTTATCTGCTCCTTAAGTAGACCACAAAGCAAAATTAAGTACATAAGTAATGCCATACTGGGAAAAGACCAAGGGTCCATCGAGCCCAGTATCCTGTCTACGACAGCGGCCAATCCAGGCCAAGGGCACCTGGCAAGCTTCCCAAACGTACAAACATTCTATACGTGTTATTCCTGTAATTGTGGATTTTTCTCAAGTCCATTTAGTAGCGGTTTAAGTGCACACAGTCAAAGATTAAATAAGTACATAAGTACATAAGCACTGCCACGCTGGGAAAAGACCAAAGGTCCATCAAGCCCAGCACTCTGTCTCCGACAGTGGCCAATCCGGGCCCCAAGAACCTGGCAAAAACCCAAAATTTAATAATGATCAATGGACTTTTCCTTCAGGAATCTGTCCAGACCCCCTTTAAACTCAGCAAGGCCAACTGCCATCACTACCTTCTCCGGCAATGAGTTCCACAGTCTAACCACGCGCTGAGTTCCAGAGTCTAACCATCTATATGGATGAGGTGAAGACGTGTGAAGCTTATTCATAGATGGTTATGGTTACTTTACTTGATAAAACAAAAAACTAGATCAGAACAAAAAGCATAAGTGGACAAGAAACAGGACGAGAGAATGCTTTATTGAAAGGACCCAACACGGGTCATGTTTCAGCGACCAAGCGCCTGCGTCAGGAGTCTCAACAAAATTCAAAGTCTAAGTAAAAGAGCTTTTCAATGTGGTCAGATGTCTTCTTACTTCAGATTCACAAAACACTTTGCAAATATAGATTTATACAAAATACTCCCGTTATGTATTGGGAATGGAGATCGCTCTTCAGAGCAGAATAGGTCATTTACCACTTCTATTCAAAGCCTTATTTGCAAGGCAGTGTGTATGCGACAACCTCCCTCTGGAAGTTTTATCACATAACGCAGTGAAAGTAGTTGTACACAGTGCTTTTGCATCCTTTGGATTTGGTAAGTTTTTAAAATTCTTACGTATATATAGTTTTTATGTCTGCCAAAACCTTGGATTCGCATATATTTGGCTACCTCAGACTAAATGTACTGCAGTTTGCCACGCACATTTTAATATTTGTGGCATTTTTCAAGTATGTGAGACGCTGCATTTGTGCATTATACACTTTTAGCAGTTTCAGCTTTTATGGGTGCTATGGTCTGCAATGCATATATTTTAGTAAGATAGGAATGTAAGATGCTGAATTGATTCACCTTATAAACCTTCATCTGTTGTATTAATGTGTTTTGACTCAGTTTTGCTAACAAAGACAGAATTCTTTTTTTACACGTCTAGGTCCTGTGGTCTGGAGCTTATATATTTTATTATAAGACTGGCGGTGGTTTTTAATTTAAACAATGTTGCTACGTCCAGAAATAAAGGATTAATTTCATCTGATTTTTAGTTCATCTAAAGTTTTCGAGCTTGAATCAATCTTAATAAATGAACTGTAGCGCCTTTAAGGAACTGGACTGTGTTTTTGTTTGGTAATGATGTGGAGGGGCATAATCGAACGCGAACGCCTATCTCCATGGGCGTCTATGTCCGAAAACGGGTACGTGAAGAGGCGGGACAGACCATATTTTCGAAAAAATGGACGTTTTTCAGCTGGGCGTTTGTTTTTTTTAGCGATAATGGAAACTAAAAACGCCCAGCTCAAAAACGTCCTAATCCGAGCCATTTGGTCGTGGGAGGGGTCACAATTCGTAGTACACTCGCCCCCCTGACATGCCAGGACACCAACTGGGCACCCTAGAGGTCAGTGCAGTGGACTTCAGACAACGCTCCCACATGCATAGGTCCCTTACCACGGGTGCTGAGCACCCAACCCCCTCCCCCAAAACCCACTACCCACAAATGTACAACACTACCATAGCTGTTAGGGGTGAAGGGGGCACCTACATGTGGGTACAGTGGGTTTTGGAGGCCTCCCATTTACCAGCACAAGTGTTGCAGGTAGGGGGGGATGGGCCTGGGTCCACCTGGCTGAAGTGCACTGCGGTACCCACTAAAAGTGCTCCAGGGACCTGCATACACGCAGGCCTCTAGGACTTGTAGCTGCTATATAACATTGGCACACCAGTTGACACCTGAAAACTAATATCTCCGAAAACGTCCTTTATTGGAATAAGCACACTTACTCACAGTTAACTGCAGATCAGAGGTTGTGCCCCACTGGCAACGAGTCTCCCTGGTACTGAGATTAGCAGTAGGTCAGAGCTGGCAGAATGCTGTACAATGCCCTCTTTCAGCCACATTCAAGGTAAGAACTAAGTTCTCTAACGTGGCTAACACGTGAAAGGGATCTAAAACTGGTTTACAAAAATGGCCACTACCTCATGGACTACCGGAAACAAAACAGGGCGCACTCTGATCCAGCAGAGGTAAAAGCACCATGGGAGTAGAGCCTACCAACTACCAACATCGTGAGCATGTGGCACAAGCTAGTGGAATCACGGAGCCCAATACCCTACACCCACCACAATACATTGCTGATGTGACTCTGCAGTGCCCTTAACAGAAAAGGTGTCACACTCACCCGAGAGCCACATCAGAACCAGGGAAAGGCTGTCACAGGATAGAACACATTCTGCTGTCATGGAGGTGGGTACGGCATTTGAGGCTGGCATACAGGCTGGGAAAAAAGTTTGTAAAGTGGGGTTTTTTTGGTGGGAGAGGGTTAGTGACCACTGGGGGAGTCCTGGGAGGTCATCCCCGATTCCCTCCAGTGGTCATCTGGTCAGTTGTGGCACTTTTTTGGGACCTGTTCGTGAAAAAAAAGGGTCCAAAAAAAGTGACCCAAAATAGCGGTAAAAATGCCTTTTTTTTCGATTATCAGCTAAAGACGCCCATCTCTCCTCGGCCGATAACCACGCCCCAGTTCCGCCTTCACCACGCCTCCGACATGCCCCCGTCAACTTTTCTGCGCCCACGGGAGAAAGACGCCCATCTCCCGATTTGGGTCGCAATATAGGCGTTTTTCTCTTTCGATTATAAGCAGGATAATGAGCTGATTGCCAATTGACAAGTCCAACATTTAGCTTCAACATCTTTGTTGAATTTTGCAATTTTAACAGGTGTCCAATTGGCTCTATGTAAAAAAAAATAAATTGAAGTATTGCAGCAGAACGTAGTGATTTGAGTAATTTAGAGCCTCTTTTACTAAACTGCGTAGGTGCCTATATGCGCCCAATGCGTGCCAAAATGGGCTTATCGCCCGACTACTGTGTGGCTCTTGTGGTAATTTCATTTTTGGTGCGCGCTCCGATATACGCGTCTGAAGAATATTTTTTATTTTCTGGAGCGCGTAGTGGATGTGCGCCAAGTGGCACCTGACACATGTAGATCATTACCGCTAGGTCTATGGCTGGTGGTAAGGTCAGAGACCCAAAATGGATGCGCAGCAATTTTGATTTTGCTGCACGTTAATTTTAGGGGAAAAAAAGAGGCCTTTTTTACAGGCACTCTGAAAAATGATTCTGCGTGTGCCCAAAACCCGCGCCTACACTAACGAAGCCATTTTTCAACGCGCCTTTGTAAAAGGACCCCTTAGGCCTTATGGAGGGGAATAATCGAACGTCGCCGGCGAAATAGGTCGCCGGCGATCTATTTTGGCGGCGGCGCAACAGCTGGCCGGAACCGTATTTTCAAAAAAGATGGCCAGCCATCTTTTTTTTCGATAATACAGTGTGGGCCGGCGTAATGCCTTGGATTTCGCCGGGTTTGAGATCGCCAGTTTTGTTTTTCCGCAATAATGGAAAAAACTGCCGGCGATCTCAAACCCGGCGAAATCCAAGGCATTTGGCCGTGGGAGGAGCCAGCATTTGTAGTGCAATGGTCCCCCTCAAATGCCAGGACACCAACCGGGCACCCTAGGGGGCACTTCAAACATCTTTTATAAACAACCAAATTAGCTTCCAGGTGCATAGCACCCTTCCCTTGTGTGCTGAGTCCCCCAAATCCCCCTCAAAACCCACTGCCCACAAGTGTGCACCATTACCCTAGCCCTAAGGGCTGAAGGGGGGCACCTACATGTGGGTACAGTGGGTTTTGGGGGGTTTGGGAGGGCTCAACATTACCTACCACAAGTGGAACAGGTAGGGGGGGGGGGATGGACCTGGCTCTGCCTTTCTGCAGTCCACTGCAACCAACAACAACTGTTCCAGGGACCTGCATACTGCTGTCAGGGTGCTGGGTATGACATTTGAGGCTGGCATACAGTCTGGCAAAAAAGGTTTGTATTTTAATAATTTTAGTGTGGGAGGGGGTTGGCGACCACTGGGGGAGTAAGGGGAGGTCATCCCCCATTCCCTCCAGTGGTCATCTGGTCAGTTGGGGCACCTTTTTGAGGCTAGGTAGTGAAAATAAAAGGACCAAGTAAACCCGGCGAAATACTGCTTATCGCCGGGTTTTATTTTTCCATTATCCGCGAAAGCCGGCCATCTGGTAGCCACGCCCAAGCCTGCCCATGTCCCGCCTTTGCTTCACCGCCAACACGCCCCTTTGAACTTTCGCCGGCGAGGCGAAGGGAAAGCGGCGAAGCTATCACAAATGTAGCTTTCAATTATACGCTTTTCGCTGCTTTTGCGAAATCGCCGGCCATATCCTGATTTGTGTCAGGAAATAGCCGGCGATTACATTCGATTATAAGCTGGATAGTGTTCCATAAGTCTGATGAGAGAGATATATTCAGATCTTTTGACCAAGCTTCCTCTGAATTAGTTATATCGGGAAACCAGGTTATCAAAAGGTAACCATGTGGCATTGTTAATAAGCTGGCCTACAGAATGAATGCCTTTTACTACCCACACAACCCAATCAATCATGTTACTATTAATTTTAAACAATGGATTATTCCAAATATACATATAACTAGTTGACAACCAAGGAATTTGCACGTGTTCTTCAACTTCTAAGAATGCATTTTGAGTGGATTGCAAAATTCTATTAATGTTATCCTTCTCTAACTTGACTATTGGTAAATATAATAATGGAATGTCCGGGTAACAGGCAGAATCAATTTTCCACCATAGGGGCGTAATGGTTTCATCATTAGCTGTAATCCAGAGAAAGGACTGTCTTAATATAAAAGCATTATGGTAATCTTGAAAGCTTGGAAAATTTACTCCTCCAAAAGACTTGAATGCCTTAAGTCTTTTCAGTGCAATATGGGGGTTCTTGTTAGCCCATATGAACTTGACCAATATTTATTCTATTTCTTTATATAAATTTGGAGGAAAGGTAATGGGTAACATGTTTAGAGTAGGATTTATTTTGGGAACTATCATCTTCTTTATCGATTCAAGTCTGTCCCACCATGATAATCCTAATGGTGACCATTTTTTTGTTCATTCTGTTACATTTTTAATAACAAGTTCTGCATTTAAACTAATGGTTTTCTGAATAGATACACCAAATTGAACACCTAAATAATTTATTGAAATGGGGTTCCATTGAAAACCATGTTGAATTAACTCATCTTTAATATTTGGACAGTTGAGTGATAAAATTTCTGTTTTTGATGTATTGAGTTTATATCCAGAGAATATGCAGTAATCATGGATTATTTTTAGAATCGCTGGTATGAATGCTGGGGAAGAATATAGGAGGATGTCATCGGCGCAAGCTGAAATTTTAACAATGATGTTATTTATCATACCCCCCTTTATTTTTGGTGATGTACATATTTGCATACAACAGAATCCTGCTCAGAAGGAAGGGTCCCCAGAAGCATAGCCGGTGGTGGGAGGCAGGGCTGGTGGTTGGAAGGTGGGGATAGTGCTGGACAGACTTATACGGTCTGTGCCAGAGCCGGTGGTGGGAGGCGGGGCTGGTGGTTGGGAGGCAGGGATAGTGCTGGGCAGACTTATACGGTCTGTGCCCTGAAAAAGACAGGTACAAATCAAGGTAAGGTATACACAAAAAATGGCACATGTGAGTTTATCTTGTTGGGCAGACTGGGTGGACCGTGCAGGTCTTTTTCTGCCGTCATCTACTATGTTACTAGCCAGCTTATAATCGAAAGTGATTGCCGGCCATCTTCCGACACAAATCGGGAGATGGCCGGCGATTTCTTAAAAGCGGCGAAATTGGTATAATCGAAAGCGGCATTTTTGACAGCATCGCCACTTTCCCGTCGCTTCACTGGTGAAAGTTCAAGGGGGCGTGTCGGTAGATTAGCGAAGGCGGGACATGGGCGTGGCTACCAGATGGCCGGCTTTCGCCGATAATGGAAAAAAAAAAGTGGCGTTAAGCAGTATTTCGCCGGCTTTACTTGGTCCTTTTATTTTCACGACCAAGCCTCAAAAAGGTGCCCCAACTGACCAGATGACCACTGGAGGGAATGGGGGATGACCTCCCCATACTCCCCCAGTGGTCACCAATCCCCTTCCAAACTAAAAAAATAAAATTAAAAACCTTTTTTGCCAGTCTGTATGCCAGCCTCAAATGACCTACCTCCATGACAGCAGAATGTGTTGTATCCTCTGACAGCCTTTCCCTGGTTGTGATGTGGCTCTCAGGTGAGTGTGACACCTTTTCTGTTAGGTGCCCTGCAGAGTCACATTAGCAATGCATTGTGGTGGATGTAGGGTACTGGGCTCTACTCCCATGGTGCTTTTCCCCCCTGCTAACTGGGTCAGAGTATGCCCTGTTTTGTTTCCTGTTGTAGTCAATGCGGTAGTGGCCATTTTTGTAAGTCAGTTTTAGTTCCCTTTCCTGTGTTACCCACGTTAGAGAATGTAGTTCTTACCTTGAATGGTGCTGAAAGAGGGCATTGTACACCACTGTGCCAGCTCTGACCTACTGCTAATCTTAGTACCAGGGGACTCTTTGCCAGTGGGGCACAACCTCTGATCTGCAGTTAACTGTGAGTAAACGTGCTTATTTCAAGAAAGGACTTTTTCAGAGAGATTAGTCTTCAGGTGTGAACTGGTATGCCAAAGTTATTCAGCAGCAATAAGTCCTAGAGGCTGTATGCAGGTCCCTGGAGCAATTTTAGTGGGTACCGCAGTACATTTGTGGGTAGTGGGTTGGGGGGGGGGGGGGGTTGGGGGGCTCAGCTCCCAAAGTAAGGGAGCTATGCACGTGGGAGCTTTTCTGAAGTCCACCGCAGTGACCCCTAGGGTGGCTGGTTGGTGTCCTGGCATGTCAGGGGGGCCAGTGCACTAAAAATGCTGGCTCCTCCCATGGCCAAATGCCTTGAATTTGGCCGGGGTTTGAGATGGCCGACATAACTTTCCATTATCACTGAAAAACAAACCCGGCCATCTCAAAACCGGCGAACTCTACGGCATTTGGCCGGGCTAAACCGTATTATCAAAAAAAAGATGGTCGGCCATCTTTTTCGATAATACGGTTCCAGCCAGCTGTAACGCCACCACCAACATAGATCGCCGGCAATCTATTTGGCCGGCGATGTTCGATTATGCCCCTCTATGTTACTATGTAACAGTGGTTCAAGAGCCATATTGAATAATAATGGGGATAAGGGTAACCTTCTCTAGTGCCCCTAGTGGGGTGGAAAGGGGAAGATGTGATGTTGTTAATTTGGATTTTAGTGGTGGGATTGGAATATAGAACTTTGATCATAATATTGAATTATAGTGAAATCTGATCTTGTTTAGTTGTTGCAAAACTTTCATGTCCGAAGGATCAGCTTGATGTGTGTTTTCTAAACTGGTCACCACATCTCAAAAAAGATATAGTGGAATCAGAAAAGGTACAGAGAAGGGCAACGAAAATTATAAAGGGGATGGGATGACTTCCCTATGAGGAAAGGCTGAAGCAGCTAGGGCTCTTCAGCTTGGAGAAAAGATGGCTGAGGGGAGATATGATAGAGGTCTATAAAATAATGAGTGGAGTGGAACAGGTAGACATGAATCGTTTGTTTACTCTTTCCAAAAGTACTAGGACTAGTGGGCACGCAATGAAGCTACAAAGTAGTAAATTTAAAATGAATCAGAGTACTTATGTATGTACTTTCTAGTGATCTAATTTCTTCCTGATTTCTTTTTATTCAAGTTAACAGAGTAAGATATAATAGTACTGCTAATGTACGCTTTTAAAGCATCCCAAATCATAATCCAATTTGTGTCTGTGGGGGAGTTGAAGAGAAAATATTCATCAATAGTTTTTTCTATTAAAGGTTTAAAATCTGGATTGTCAAGTAAAGAAGCATTGAATCTCCAGTTGGCTTTACTCTTTGTAAAGAAGTTATCAGATATATTTAGGGATAATGCTATTGTAGCATGATCGGATAAACTAATTGTACCTAAATTTGAGTCTGACAATAAGTTTGATAAGGGTATGCTTATAAGAAAGAAATCCAGACGAGACTACGAGTTGTATGGGTGTGAAAAGAACAAATATTCAGTTTCTAATCTATATTGTAATCTCCAAATGTCTATAATAGAATGTTGAAATATTATATCTTGCATAGTGTCTTAAGTTTTGTTATTTTTGAAAGGATATATAGACTTTCTATCTAAAATTGGGTTTAATATCAAATTAAAGTCACAATATAGATGACCAGTCTATATTGTATATACCTTAACACCCAACGGAGACCTGTTCTTAATGCTGTTAAACACACATGTGCAATAAACTAAACCATTATGCCTAAAACAGAATAACAAACCTTGCATAATAGTTGAGAAACATGGGTTACTGATGGAGGTGATTGACTAACACTGTCACTGACCTTTATAAAAGAGTAGTTATTCATAAAGAATTGTGAGTAGGCTTCATAGCAAACTGAATGAATGCATATATGATTATAAAAGCATAATACCTTATTAAAAACATCAGTATTAATTGAACAAAGAAAAGTATAAATTAGTAACTGAGGGGCCCTTTTACTGAGCCGCATAAGCGTCTACAAGTGCCCAGTGCACGGCAAAATGACGTTACTGCCCGACTACCGTGTGGCTCTTGTGGTAATTTCATTTTTGGAGCACGTCCGATACGCAGTCTGAAAAATGTTTTTTCTTTATTGAGTTTTAGTTACAATGCATTTGCCCATGAGTCCATGATGTTCAAGCTGAGCTTGATTTCGTTGGTGATTTCTGTCAGTTTGGTTTTGTAAGGAATGTATATTGTGACATCGTCTGCATATATAGACAATAATATACAAAATAATAGACAAAAGTACAAATTTCCTGCCTCCCTATCCTAACCCTGTGCAATTGGTACGGGGTTATACCTCAAATGCCTTACTCAACTTCATTATTCTCTCTGTATCCATTTACTCCAGAATATGCTCCCATATTTCTGGAACCTACAAACAGGTGGGAAAATGTGGGATACAAATGCAATAAATAAATAAATAAATAAATAAATATATGAAAGGGTTAAGGCTTTGGTTGGCTAAGGACTTGGCAAGTGGGGTCATCATTAAGTTGAATAGGATCGGTGATAGTGGTGATCCTTATGGTACTCCACAGTCTGCTTTCCACAGTGATGATATGTTTGAATTTGATTTTACTTGATATGTTCTTGTGGTTAGGAAGCCCTTGATCCAGCTAAGTATGTTTCCACCAATCCCAAACTTATCTAGTAATCTTATTAATATATTATGGTTTACCATGTCGAATGCACTACACATGTCGAATTGGAGGAGAAGGATGTTTTTGCCTGTTGCTATTTCCTGGTTGAATTTGGCTAGAAGAGTGAGTAATATTGTTTCAGTGCTGTGGAGGGGGCGAAAACCTGACTGTGATTCATGTAATATTGAGAATTTGTTTATATAATCTGTAAGTTGTTTGGTTACCATGCTTTCCATCAGTTTGACCACCAACGGGATAGATGCTACTGGACGGTAGTTACATGACACGATCCTTTTCTCAACTGACCTTCAACACTCGGGGCACCACTGAGGATCACTGCTTCAACTTAAGGGATGTCACAGGCAGCTCCATCCATGCTGAATCTCGACACTACAAAATGTTTCATGGTGCCAGGTAACATTACTATTTCCCACTTCTCCAGATTGTACTGGACCATAAGGAAGTCCCTTTTGCCTCCTCATTGGGACTTGCTATCTAGAACAAATAATTCCACTGCTTGAATTCACAAAGTGTGGATCTTTAATCTATGCTTCCTTAGGGTAAAATACAATGTATTTTCAATTTGATTTTCCATGCTTCAAAAATTTAAGACACATTTTTAGGTCACAATTTTAACATTGGCAGTATTTAAGGTAAAATTTGTTCTCACCCACTAATTTCCTTGAGTCCTGCTAGAAAAGACCAGACGAATGGGTTATGCTTCCCAACCAGCAAATAGAGGTAGTGAAAGCTGAGATTTCAGTAATGTCATCAATAGTACAAAAGGTGATGCACACTGAAACCCTCCAGTATACCACTGACAAAGCAAGAGAAGAGACTTGAATAGTAAGAATACCATTGCCAATATCATCACTGAAGCCTTGTTTCAGAATATAGAACCAAACCAAGAACCCCTTGAGAGAAACCAGGATCCAACCTTATGAAATTCTCAAGATAGCCCCTAATCACTGACCTACAAAGAAAAATAGAAACTGGCCTGGGATAAATCCCTTGTACACAGGCTGGGAAGAAGTTCTGCAAACACCGATTAGTGCAGATCTCCTAAGCCAATAAGGCACACTGGAATTGACCACACCCGGGATAGAACTACAACAGGAGAAACCTGGCAAGGTCATCCAGGTCTCACAGTGCCTCTATGCAACTGATACTAGGGTCTTCCTGGGCGGGTGCTGGACTGGTCTAGCAGGACTCAAAAAAAAGATTAGTAGATATGAACAAATTTCAGCATCACCTTGCTAGACCATTCAGACAAGCAAGATGAGCAAAAGATTCAAGAACCACAAGAGGGAGGAAGAACCATTCCAAAACACTGCCTGTAGAAGTTAACACCATAAGAACGTATGCCCCACACAACTGAGGACATAAAAAAAACAACACAGGACGCCAAGCAACTACTGCCTCTCCCTGGGAACACCATACCCAGTAGGAGCCAACAATGCATGGCCTCAACAACCATTGTCAGGTTTATAAGCCCTCCAAGGAACCAAAGAAACAAAGGAAAGCCTTGAATGGGCCAAATAAAGCTGAGTAATACAGATTTAGGAAGGATAAGACCATCAAGTGTTCACAAACCAGGCTACCCACAGAAGGGTGTGATGTTTCCGGCCAGCGTCTACCTAGGAAACGTGAAGGATTGGAAGAAACTACAATCATAAGTGGCTAATCTTTTAACTCCTTTACTCCCACCATGAAAACAGCCTGAAGACCCAAAGAAAAGCAAGGCTAAGTGTTTAGGTCTTGCTTCGTGGCCTTAGATCTCCAAAACTCTGGACAGGGCCATAGCTGGGTTAGACAATACAAGTAGTAAGTCATCGGCAAATCTGGATAGGGTGGACAACTTTATAAAAGCACTGTTTTATCTCTGGAAATGTTTTGGAAATTGTTAAAGCTCCATCACCAGTGGATTCTTTTGGGAAAACAAAATAGAGGGTGGCATGAGAGTGCTGGGGGGAGAAAAGCTGGACACACTATGGAGATATATTGCTCTGCGGTATATTCCCAGTTTTGTTATAACTCAGAACTCTCTGGATTTCACCCAGCGCTTCCAGGGGCTTATTGGAATTGTCAGTCTGTGGAGACATTACGGAATCTTTCAGATAGGATGGACTGAGGTAGGTGGAAGACAGGAACAGGAGACAGATGGCGATGGAGCATAAAAGAGGATAAGAGATGAGGGATGAGGATATGGAGATAAAAATGAGATGAGGAAGACAGGAGAGAAATGTAACGAGAAAAACAGAGAGACAGGGAAAGAGGGAGAGTAACGGTTTAACAACATCTAGCCCAGCATCCTGTAATCCAGGATACAAATACTTGGTATAGTCTCAAAATGTATTAAGATTCCATGCTACTTAATCCATGCTACTTAATGATTTGAGAAGGAAGCAGGAGAGAAAGAAAGACATGGGAGATATAGGAAAATGGGGACAAAAGGAATCGGTTATGAAGAAAGATGGGATGGAGAAGAAGAGGCTGGAAGAGAAGGAAGGATAAGGGAAGAGAACTTAAATTGGGCGAGGAAAAAAACAGGAACGTGGAAAGAGAAGAAAGCAAAAGAAGCACTGGAGGGAGGAGAGAAAAGGAAAGGAAAGGATAATGGCAGCAGACATTTGTGGAAAGTTTCAAGTTTCTAGAGAAATCCAATATAAGAACAAACCGTATTTTTAATGTCATTCTTCAACCACAGAATTGAACCTTGAATATGAAAAACAGGAACAAGTTGAAACAGTGAAAATAGATGAAAAACAGGAAAAGAAAATGATGTTAGTTGGAGAAGAAGGAAAACAATAAGACAATGAATCATAATTGAATCCATGGTACAAGATGGACTCTCACAGCACATCACTTTATAACTGCCCACATAGTTGAGAAAGGCATGTCTGTTTATCTACTTTTCACTTTGTAAACTTAGCAGGATTTTAAAAGCAAAAGTGCAAGTGACTTGAAAATTTTCCTAGGAAAAGTTCCTGCACATATTTATACCTGATAACTTGAGCAGATCATTTTTCAGAGTATAAATATGTGCATAATTTTGTGAATTCAAAGGTAAGCGTATACTGTAGGACTAGATTCTATAAATGGCATCTGAAAAATCAACACCAAAAATATTTCCGTCTAGGCGTATTCTGTAAACAGCAACGAGATTTAGCCACAGTTTACAGAATATGCCTAGCCAATTTATAGAATACACCTAGCGGCCATGCGCGTGCCTAACTCTAAGCGCATCTATTTACACCAACTAAAACTTGGTGTAAATACCCGTGCCTAAATTAGGCATAGAGCAGGTATATTCTATAGCCCTTGCGCACAGATGTTTGGAACGCCCATGGCCTGCCTGCCCATTCCACGCCCATGACCACGCCCCTTTGAGGCAGCATGCATTAGAATTTATGCGCACCACTTTACAGAATACGCCTAGCAAGTTGTGTGTGCAAACTCTAATTATAGAAATGATAAATAGTAGTAGTAGTAATGCCAATTAGTGTCAATACTTACTTGTTAAGTGGTAATTATCAGCGCTGATTGGCTTCTTAGATAACTAAATTGCGCACACAAATCCATAATGTGACTGGATTTGTGTGCGCAATTTTGGTCACGCTATATAGAATCTGGGGAATAGTTCCAGCCCCCCCCCCCCCCCCCTTGCAGAGAAAAAATGCAAAATAACACAATGCGCATACTTTTTCTCACAAATAAGGATGGTTATTTTTCCAAAACTTATTTGTGTGGATGAAATAGTGTATTATCCATGGATCTGCATATTACCTTCCAAATGATCAAACTTCTATTTGTAGCATCCACTGTTTGTGCATACAGTAGCAATCCTAGGTCATCTCTCTCTTTTTTGTTCTATCATATTTTGGGGGTGAAGGAGACAATTGGTAAATAAGAGCCCTGTTTACTAAGCCACGCCAAGGGCCCACTAGTGTTTTTAGAGTGTGCTAATGATTAGCACAAACTAAATGCTAAGTCACCCATAGGAACATATGGGTGACTCTAGCATTTAGAGTGCGCTAATTTTAGCATGCACTAAAATACTAGTGCACCTTAGTAAGGGTCCTAAAGGACATAAACAGAAGGCAGTGAAATGGGAAGATCAAGGTGACAGGTCAAAAAACAGTGGAATGATTGGTGCAATTCCTAGGGAGGAACAAATAAGAAACAAGAAAGAGAGGTAGGTAAAAGGACAACTTGGAGAGTTATGTGTGCATATGACCTCAGCATGGTAGTGGAGGGGGTGGGTATAATGCTGAACGAGCTGTCTCTCATTAACTACAGCTGGGGAGTTTAAGGGTATTTTCCTTCTATCTCACCTTTGCTGGTCTGAGGCCTATCAAAGCCTGAACCATTCTTTTACCAACTAATATGGATTCTACAGTCAGGGCCCTGAATACATCTAAAACCATCAGAAACCAATTTTCTACAAAGGAAAATTACTGCTTGGCATACCCATGATGACTTCATCCAAGGACACATTGTTTACTGCTAACTAGTCTCCATTTATCTCCTGGGAAGAGCGAAGGAGCTTACCTCACAGAAGACAAATGTCTCCGGGAGTATATGTGAATCAAGAGGGCGGTTGCTACCATCAGCCTCGTGACTGATAAGACTTTCTTTGCTGCTATCACAAGGCCTTGCATTGTCCACTATGAATTCTGCTGGACAGAAGTACACCATTTATGATTGGTCCATAGGTATCACCTGACTCAGAAAGATGCCAATGTTGAACTGAAGGAGAAGAGCAGGGAGAAGAACAGAAGACTCGTTGGTAGATAGATTGCTCTGAGAGGTGCTAAAGAGACTGATTTTTCTAAACACACCAGTGGACTGAATACCTTGTGATAAAGCTGACAAGGTCAGTTCCACTGCAGCACTAAGGCCTTACCTGAAAGACTGTGTAATCAGTATCCAGAGTAAAGACCTTGGATTTTATTCCTGGACTGAGATAGACTTGCAGAGGATTCTGCTAGAGTCTCCACGGAGGAATCTCATTCTTCACCACTGGAAGTCTACAATAAGGACTGTAGGGTTCATGGTTCATGGTACAGTTAGTCCATGGTGAAAGACTGGTTTGTCTCAGGATCTGTGGTCAGTAGGATAACTAGCTGCTAAGTGTGTAATTTGCACAATATATATTTTAGTTTTGTAGTCTCATACAAATATACATATAGTTTTATTTAGCTACAATCATATATCTATATAGATAGGTTTGCGATAATGAAGAACCGGCAGGTCCAGACCTCCTGTTAAAATTTCCACAGTAAAAGTAGGGACTGCTTTTGTGCATAGGGTCAGAAATGGCAGTGCATCGCATTGCATGTACATTATAATAGCTTTGCATTCCGTTTTTGTTAGCTGCTACCGTGACAGGAAAATGACTCGGAGAACAATTTTGTGCATGTCCCAGTTTACTACTTGTGAGCTAAACCGGCTAGAACTAGTTAAAATAACCATGTTGCTGGCTCGTTAAGTTTAGTGCATCTGGCCCTCAGTCTGTTACTTCCTCATTGGATTAGACTATGACACTAAAAGCCAATCAGAGCACCACCATCAGCAGCAGCAGCAGCACCACCACCATAATAATAAAAAACGGATTTATAATTCACATTATCTAATAAATCTAGGTGGAGTACACTTTTACATTATTTATTTATTTATGGTTCATTTATACCCCACATTTTCCCACAAATGCAGGCACAATGTGGCTTACATGAATTACAAAAGTAGAGAAGTACAACACATGAATTTTACAGCAGAATAAGGAGAGAAAACTAACAACAATTAGGGTGACTAATAAGCAGAATTACTAATGGAGTAAGTTTTTTCAAAAAGGAACGTTTTTAACATCTTCTTGAAAAGGTGATGATCAGATTGAGATTTTAGGTTCAGAGGTAAAGCATTCCAAGTCTTCGGGCTGGAGTAGTGAAAAGTAAAGACAAAAAAAGCTTGTATTTGACACCCCGGCAAGACGGATAATGAAGTTGGAGATAGGTGCGGGCTGTGTTAATGGCATTTCTAGGTGGGAGGTCTATTAAAGGAATCATGTATTCCGGAGCTAGACGGTAAATAATTTTATGCGTTAAGGTGCAGAGCTTGAAAGCGATTCGCTCTCTTACTGGGAGCCAGTGAAGATTGAGACATAGAGGCTGCGCGGGAACCATGCGCGATTTGCCCAGGATGAGTCTTGCAGCAGTGTTCTGGGCAGTCTGGAACTTTCGCAGTAGTTGCTCCTGGCAACATACATATTAAAATTACAAAAAACAAAATAATAATCAGGCAGTCCTATTACACTAACACAAAAAGCAATATCATTAAATATCCTGCTTCAACCACATACAAAATAAAACTATAAGTTTCATCACTCCTGCACCCCTTAAGCTTGATGGAAAAGATAGGTCTTCAACTCCTTCTTAAATTGTGTAATATTTCACACTGACCGGAGCTCAAAAAGCAGAGTGTTCCACAGTTTAGGACCAATAATAGAGAAAATACATGACGTGTACTCTTCTAATCACACCATATGATAAGACAGGTGAGCATAAAAGGAGGATCTGCCCAATCAGAAGCTAGAGAAGACAAGGATTTTGATATTTGCCTGAGCTTTTAAGTTCTATTAAAGAGGAGAAATAGAATCATAAGTACTGCCTGTGACTCTGCCCTTTTAACCCTGCTGTTACCCTGAAGGGATCCCACAGTAAATATCCCAGTTAAACTTGGCAATGGCAGAAAAGTAGACAGCTGGGGTTTGAGATTAGCTGTAACTCGGTAGGAGCAGAGCTTCCAAGTTCCCTAGATCTAGAAGAGAGATTTAGGCAGTGCTTTTTTTGTGCCGGTACGCAACGGTACGGCGTACCGGCACCTTTTTCTCCTCCTCCCCTCCCCTCCCCTCCCCTCCCCTCCTATTACTTCCAGCGATTCTCCGCCTCTCATGCCCTCCCATCGACGTGCAGCGATTTTTCCGTCCCTCCCCTGCCCTCACCTCTCTCATATCCAGCGATTCTTCGTCCCTCAGCGTCCTCCTTCACTGCCTGCCAGCCAGTCGGACTCAGAAGCGAACGGTGCAGGCAGCGATTGGCTGGCAGCGTCGTAGCTTCCCTCTGCAAGTCCCGCCTATGCGTAAACAGGAAGTTGTAGGCGGGACTTGCAGAGGGAAGCTACGACGCTGCCAGCCAATCGCTGCCTGCACCGTTCGCTTCTGAGTCCGACTGGCTGGCAGGCAGTGAAGGAGGACGCTGAGGGACGAAGAATCGCTGGATATGAGAGAGGTGAGGGCAGGGGAGGGACGGAAAAATCGCTGCACGTCGATGGGAGGGCATGAGAGAGGCGGAGAATCGCTGGAAGTAATGGGAGGGAAGGGCAGGGGAGAGAGAATTGCTGGAAATCAATGGGATGGGAGGGAAGGGCAGGGGAGAGAATTGCTGGACATGGGAAGGGCAGGGGAGAGAGAATTGCTGGACATGGGAAGGGCAGGGGAGAGAGAATTGCTGGACGGGATGGGAGAGAAGGGCAGGGGAAAGAGAATTGCTGGAAATCAATGGGATGGGGGGGAAGGGCAGGGGAGAGAGAATTGCTGGACATGGGAAGGGCAGGGGAGAGAGAATTGCTGGACATGGATGGGAGGGAAGGGCAGGGGAGAGAGAATTGCTGGACATGGGAAGGGCAGGGGAGAGAGAATTGCTGGACATGGGATGGGAGGGAAGGGCAAGGGAGAGAGAATTGCTGGACATGGGATGGGAGGGAAGGGCAGGGGAGAGAATTGCTGGACATGGGATGGGAGGGAAGGGCAGGGGAGAGAGAATTGCTGGACATTGATGGGAGGGCAGGGATGAGATAATTGCTGGACATGGAGGGGAGGGCAGGGAAGATAGAATTTCTGGACATGGAGGGGAGAGAGGAGTATCGCTGGACGGGGAGGGGAGGACAGGGAAGAGAGAATTTCTGGACATGGAGGGGAGAGAGGAGAATCGCTGGACGGGGAGGGGAGGACAGGGAAGAAAGAATTGCTGGACATGGATGAGAGGGGAGAGAGGAGAAATGCTAGAAATGGATGGAGAGGAGAGCAGGAGATAGAGGAGAATTGCTGGACATGGATGGATGGAGGAGTTGGCTAGGAGAGAGGAGAAATGCTGACTTGGATGGAGGAGAGGGGAGAGAGAATTATTGCTTTATATGGATACAGATGAGGGAAGAGAGATGAGAAATGCTGGACATGGATGGAGGGAAAGAGAGAGGAGAAGTGCTGGACATGAATGGAGGGGAGGAAAGAAAAAAGAAGATGCGCATGGATGGAGATGAGGGAAAGGGAAGAGAGGAGAAAAACTGCACATGGATGGAGAAAATAGGCAAAAGCTGGAACCATGTTATACCTCCTCCAGTCAATTCCATGGAGGAGGACCCAGCTTTTACTTATGGATGCAGGGCAACAAAAGAAGAAGAAAGGAGGAAAGTAAAGAAATAAATGGAAAGGAAGCCCTGGAAACGGAGTTAAGAGAACAGATAGAGAGCAGCAGAATCAGAGACTGGGACCAATATGGATAGAAAAACAAAGTCACCAGACAACAAAGGTAGAAAAAAATCATTTTATTTTCATTTTAGTATTTGGAATTTGTCTTATTTTGCACTGGATATACTGGAGCTGTAACAGCTTACAGAAATTATTTATAATGAAAAGAAATCACATTATTTTTTCTCCTATACTAGTATAATATTTTCAATGATGTCTGTTTATATGCGCTATGGCTGGTATAAGGGGTGTGGCTAATGTGGGTGTGGCTATAATAGGGGCGGTGCCATGTGTGGTGACCCCGCCCACAATGAGTACCGGCACCTTTTTTTCTACAAAAAAAGCACTGGATTTAGGTCAGTCCATGATTTCTACCAACCTCATCCTGATGCATTATGGGACCTTCAGCACTAATTTCAAGAATCAGAGACTACAAATCCCACACTGCTTTGGGATGTAAGTTTAAAACCAGAATTGAACAAAAAGTCCCCTTCTGGAACAGGGTAACATGGCAGCTCTGCTGAGCCCTTAATGTTGCTATTGGTGCTACAAACTGCTGTGCAGCCAGTGAGATCTGTGATCACATTACTGCTCTCTGTAGCCTATGTGCAAAGTACAGGGAGGCCAATTTACCCAGTTCCAGGCTGGAGACTTTGGACAGTCTTGGTTTTGGACTTACATCCCAAAGCAGTGTGGGATTTGTGGTGCCTGATCCTGCCTATTGAAATCAGTGCTGCAAGTCCTATAATTCACTAGGACGGGATGGTCCAAAATCTCCAGCCTGAAACTGGGTAACCTGGCATCTCTGAAAGTATAAAGGCCTCAAAGCGGAGTGCAAAACAGCACTCAGGAGAGGGTCTTGGAAGCATACAGAGAAAGAGATCTGTGCTGGGTTTTAGTATTGTACAAATTATTGAGTCCTTAAATTTTTACTTCAGTGAAGTCCATCACATTCACCACCATTCAAATACCATTATTCATCTGCATCATACTGCTAAACCCAAGTTCTATACTGTTTCCAATGTTTAATCTTGAATTTCCAGTCCTATCACCATACCCAGAGTCGGAAAGATACTGTACAATCCAGCTGAATCTGTGTGCATTTCATTATTGCCTGTTGCTCATAGACAGCCTAGGGAGGATTGTTCATTCATATATATTACCAGGCCCAGTTATTAGTATAAAGTATACCCTCAAGGATTAACCTGAACTTATTATTTAAAGGTATACCAGGCCTTGGTGCCAGTAAATATAATTTATATGTAATTCATAGTTTATTGTCCTAATGGCAGGGTATCACTGAAAACTGGCATTCATTGTGTCTAGATGTTTATATTTGTGTATGGTTAACCTTTCAGTGCACCTTACTGCAATCATGGTCTCTGAAATAATAAAAGTGTTATTGTCTACCCTTGGTGAGTCCTTTGGCTCACAGCTAAAGGCAGTGGTGTGCTGGAGCCGGCTCACACCGGCTCGCAAGAGCCACTTGTTAAATTTTGACAGCTCTTGCGAGCCGGTTGTTCTTCGAGGCGAGCCGGCTCCATTGCATGAGGTAAGCATGGCAGGAGGGCGCCATCACAGGCCATGCTTACCTCCCCTCCCACTCCCAAACATGTCCAGTGATGTCCTTCGCCCCCACCCTCCCCTCCCGCTCCCATCCGTCAGTTTCTATTACCTCCCTTGAAGCGCCGCGTTATTTAAAGCCCTGCTGCCCATCTCCAGCCTTCCCTGCTTGCTTCTGATGAGTTTGTGCCCATAGTCCCGCCTTCTGACATCATTCTGTCATCATTTCCTTTTTCCGCGAAGGCGGGACTGAGGGAACGAACGAACTCATCAGAAGCAAGCAGGAAAGGCTAGAGACGAGCAGCAGGGCTTTAAATAATGCGGCGCTTCAACGGAGGTAATAGAAAAAGATGGATGGGAGTGGGAGGGGAGGGTGGGGGCGACGGAGAATCGCTGGACATGGATGGGAGCGGGAGGGAAGGGGAGGGAGGAGAATCGCTGGGCATGGATGGGTAGAGGGGGGCAGGGGAGAGAATTACTGGGCATGGATGGGTAGAAGGGGGCAGGGGAGAGAAGAGAGTTTCAGGACATGGATGGAGGGGAGGGCAAGAGAAATTCTGGACATGGATGGAGGGAAGGGAAGGGAGAGAGAAGAAATGCTGGACATGGAGGGAAGATAGAGGAAGGAGATTAGATGAGGGAAAAGGAAGTGAGGAGAGAAACTGCACATGGATGGAGAAAATAGGCAGAAGCTGGATCCACTGTATAGTCAAGTCTGCGGAGGACCAGAAATGAAGAAGAAAGGAGGAAAGAAAAGAAATAAATGGAAAGGAAGCCCTGGAAACAGAGTCAAGGGAACAGATAGAGAGCAGCAGAATCAGATACTGGGTCAGCATGATCAGAGAAACAAAGTCACCAGACAACAAAGGTAGAAAAAAATAATTTTATTTTCATTATAGTGTTTGGAATATGTCCAGTTTGAGAATCAGGTGCTGAACGTTAAAAGTTTATATTTATTTATTTATGGCATTTTATCCCATATTAAAAATGAATTAGATTGGAATCTGGGATCATTTAATTTTTTTTTCCTGGAGAGAGTAATGCATTGCCCCCCCCCCCGGCTATAGCCAGCTCTGCAATTTTGGGGGGGGCGCAGAGGTGGATGGGGGGGGCGCAGTGGTGGACGGGGGGGGGTGCCGAGGTGGACCGGGGGGGGTGCCGAGGTGGACCGGGGAGAGAGCCTGTTGTTAAAACTTTACCAGCACACCACTGGCTAAAGGGATAGGATGCACTACTAGAATACTCATTTCAAGGACAGCTCTCATTTGAAGTCTGTTCACAGAAGAGGAAGCCATTGTTATACAAACCAGGGCTTTTTTGACACCTTTCTTTCCTACCCATCCATTTAGATATCTTGCTCAGAATGTTTTTTATATCACTTATGCATAAGCTAGTCTTGAACCTGTAACCTTCAGGAATAAGGTCAACCATTTTTCAGGCAGAGCTATTCTAACTCACATTATGGCCATACAGCTATTACTACACTTCCTTAAATTGTATAGGGAATTTTTTTTAAGGTGACACTTTCCAGTCTCTATGCAACAGGCTAAAAACCTGTGTTGCGTCTCAGTCATGTTTGGGCTAGGTGCCCTTGTAGCCCTCAACAAGTTGCATGCTTTCAGCTGTAGCTATTCCTAGAGTTTGAGTCTGAGACCTTTATGAGCTACCAGACAGCTCCAGCTCATCATCTGAACCATCCCTGGTTTTACTCTCATTACATACAATAAGAGTAAAACCAGGACTGACTCAGACTGTTCCTGAATGACCTGGATCTGTCAAGTACAGGGTGTGAAGCAAAAAAAAAAAAAAAAAAAAAAGCAACTCCCTCAACTTTTTAGCTGTTTTCTCGGCAACTGCTTTGAATTCAACAAGAAATTTTAAATACTTATTTAGTTATCATACTTACTGTGATGGGGTTTATAGAACTCTACCCCTCACCCTTAAGAATAGTCCCATAGATGGCCTGAGCCATCTTAAGAGAACTAGTCTAGCCTGGAAGGAAGTGAGACGGGAGAAGAGGTGGAGCCTAGAACAGGAAGTATATAAGACAGGACCTGCCTGAGTTTAAGGAGGCCCAGAGAGAAGAAGGAGTCTAAGGCCCTGGGGATGGCACCACAACTTATGATTAAGAATTGTGACCTAGCTGAGGTAAGATGCTTTTGCTTCTTGTTTGAGACTGACATGCCTTGTTCTGGGGTCTGGCTGGAGCTAGATCCTAGTACTTGGAGAAAAACTGAGAAAGATTCACAGGCTGTGTTTGGAGTAGGGCCTTGCCAGCCTAAGTCCTGCTTAAGGCCGTAGAGGTGTTTTCCCTGTGTTCCTGGCCCTGTGATGCCAGGATCCAATTAAATATACACTTGTTTTCATTTATATCCCTTTGTACTGCTGTGTTACTCTAGAGGCCCGCCCCCAATCCTTGCTCAGGGTATCACACCTGCATATTACTATTAAACAATATTTAGGTGCTCATTTTCAAAGCACATAGACTTAGAGTTATATGGTAAGTAACCTATGTAACATAGTAAGTCTATGTGCTTTGAAAATCAGCCTCTTAATCAGTGCATTTTTTCTAGCGAAAATGCCACTCAAATGCCAGGCCACCCTTCAGGGTGTGGTCCGGGGTGGGGTGATCACTGAGGGACCCCACCCCACAATAGCCAGGCCTCCTGCAATTATTCACTGAATCTATGACAAGGGGGAATTGGTGTGTAGAGCCTGAGCTCTTTCATTAAAACTTAGGGACCATGGGTCAATTTTAGTAGACAATGGAAAAGGTGCCGGTACTCAGTAGCCCCTCAAAAAAAGCCCTGCTCTTAATTATCTTAAGCTATGCTGATACTGACATTTTAGTGTTACTACCTAGCAATTTTTGCATTTAAAAATGTTTGAGCTAAAATACAGTATAAAGTCATTCAAATTATACAATTAACAATGTGTCAGAATTTCGCAGTCATTGTGAATGCTCAAAGTGTCCACTCCCAGCTTTAACACAGGCCTTCAGTTGATTTGGGAAGTTCTTAACAGCCTTGTCAGTTGATACCTGTGGCAGGCTGTCCCAGATCATCTGCAGGGCTTCCTTGATTTTGGCAATTGTTGTGGCTTTGGGTGGAGCTTTTGATAGGCCTCCAACATTGCTCCCCAGACAAAAGTCTACATCAGTGACATCATTAACACTAAGCTGGTACTTGAGGGAGGGGGATCAAATAGCAGTAGTTTTGTGGTGCAAACATTCTAGAACATGCAAAATCACTGGGTGGTCAAACTAAAAAGTCTGTAACTTTTGCTGTGTTTAAAGATAATCTCATTTCACTCATCATATAAACGTAGATAGTATGAACAAATAAAGCTGTAAAATTTCACACTGAAATTCCAAGCCATTGCTGAGAAAACAGCAAAAGATTCTAGGGGGTTACTTATTATTGCCTCACCCTGTAGATTTGCTTTTTATAGCATTCATTCAATCCCAGCTGCACTCTTTTCCAGGTCATAGCTGCAATTGGCATGTTTTTTTGTGATTTTACTTCTGGTGTATATTGGTGTAATAAAGCTGTGTAATATCCATGATCTGTGTATATGGAACTGAGGCAAGGTACCCTGCTGATACGGTATGTAGCTTTCTGTGTAGAAATCCTGTTTGTTCTGTTTTCCCAATAAGAGATGCATTGGTATTCAAGGGACTGGTGTTATATTTGCAAAAGCATGACTACTGTAAGGGCAGAGTAATGGATAGTCACCCCACACTCCCTAAGGTTGGCTCTGTATGAATACCAGAACCTTTTTTCCTAGAAAAAGGTAATATATAGAAGTAAAACAAAATATAGAAGAGTTGCTTTCAAAAGCTAATAAAAAATGTATGTTAGCCTAATAAAAAAGGTATCATCTTATTTTCTTTTTTGTTTTGTTTTATTTCTGTATATTATGTTTAAAAGTGAGCTAACATGGCTATAACCATTTTCCTAGATAACAAATTACTACTACTACTTAACACTTCTAAAGCGCTACTAGGGTTACGCAGCGCTGTACAGTTTAACAAAGAAGGACAGTCCCTGCTCAAAGGAGCTTACAATCTAAAGGACAAAATGTGCAGTCAATCAAATTGGGGCAGTCTAGATATCCTGAATAGAGGTATAATGGTGGTTAGGTGCCGAAGGCGACATTGAAGAGGTGGGCTTTGAGCAAGGATTTGAAGATGGGCAGGGAGATAAGAGGAGAACCAGGAGAGGACAGAGCCTTGGAACCAAAATGAGGACAGTGCAGCAAGAAGTAAATTATGATTGACAGTGTCAAAAGCGGCGGATAGGTCAAGGAGGATGAGGATGGAGTAGTGACCTTTGGATTTGGCAAGGAACAGGTCATTACAGACTTTAGTGAGTGCCGTTTCAGTCGAGTGTAGAGGGCAAAAACCGGATTGAAGCGGATCGAGGATGGCATTAGAGGAGAGAAAATCAAGGCAGCGGCTGTTCAAGTATCTTGGAGAGGAAGGGTAGGAGGGAGATGGGGCGGTAGTTGGAGGGACAGGTAGGGTCTAGAGATGGTTTTTTGAGGAGTGGTGTGACTACAGCATGCTTGAAGGTGTCAGGGACAGTTGCAGTCGAGAGAGAGAGGTTGAGGATATGACAGATAGAGGGGTGACAGTAGGAGAGATGGAGTTAAGTAAGTTGGTGGGGATGGGATCAGAGGAACAGGTGGTGCATTTCGAGGAGGAAAGAAGGTGGGCTGTTTCCTCTTCGGTGATATTAGGAAAAGAGGAGAAGGAGGCCTGGGTTGGTTGAGGGAGTGTGTTAAAGGGTGAGGAGGAGGAGGTGGTTTGGTAGTGAATTCGAAGTTGATCTTCTGTACCTTGTCGCGGAAGTAGTCAGCCAGTGATTGAGGAGAGAGTGAGGGGGGGTGTGGGAGCAGAGGGCACTTTGAGGAGGGAGTTAAGGGTGGTGAAGAGATGACAAAGGTTGGAGCTGAGGGGATTAGTCAATTGGGTGTAATAGTCCTGTTTGGCAAGGAATAGGGAGGACTGGAAGGAGGATAGCATGAATTTGTAATGAATGAAGTCAGTATGGGTGCGGGATTTCCTCCAGAGGCGTTCAGCAGATCGGGCGCAGGAGCGAAGGTATCGGATGCAAGGGGTCAACCAGGGCTGGGGATTAGTACGCCTTGTGGGACGGGAGATGGATGGTGCGAGGGTGTCCAGAGCAGAGGAGAGAGTGGCATTGTAAGCGGAGACAGCCTTGTCGACAGACTCGGAAGACATGATGGAGGGGAGGAGATTAGAGATACTAGAGGATAAGGTGGGAGGGTCGACGGCCTGAAGATTCCTGAAAGTAGTGGTTAGTGTAGGGCGGGACTGAGGGGGAGGGTGATGAAGTGTGAAGGTGATCAGGTGATGATCTGAGAGAGGAAGAGCTGAGGTGCAGAAGCTGGAGGGTGAGCAGGTAGAGGAGAGGACGAGGTCAAGACAATGGCCAGTTTGGTGAGTAGGGGTGGTGGAGCTCAGCTGGAGGTTGAAGGAGGATGTCAGAGTGAAGAACTGAGAAGCGTAAGCGTGTATGTTAAAGTCTCCAAGAATGAGGGACGGAGATGAGGGTTCAAGAAAAACGGAGAGACATGCATCGAAGTCGGTAAGGAAGGAGGGGAGGGACTTATCAGGGGGCGGTAAATGACTGCAACTCTGAGTGGCAGCGGGTAGAATAGACGGATGGAGTGAACTTCAAAGGATGAGAAGCAGTGAGACTGTGGTAGGAGGAGGGGTTGAAATCTGCAGGCAGGTGAAAGTAGTAACCCGACACCTCCTCTGCGGCAAACTGGGCGGGGAGTGTGGGAGAAAAGTTAACCTCCATGGCATAGGGCCGCGACTGAGGCAGAGTCGTCAGGGGTGAGCCAAGTTTCAGTTAGGGCGAGCAGTTGAAGGGAACGGGAGATGAAGAGATCATGGGTGAAGGAATGTTTGTTGCAGACACAGCAGGCATTCCATAGGGCACAGGAGAAGGGGAGGGAAGAGGGAGAGAGGAGGGGAATAGAGATGAGATTGGAGGCATCCTGGAATCGTTTGCATGGATAAGACGAGGACAGGTGTGGGGGACCTGGATTGGGATTGATGTCTCCCACGGATAGCAGGAGAAGGAGCAAGAGAGTGGGGAGGAGGGTGGGGGAGGTAGGGCGATGAAGGCAACGAAGACGGGATGCGCTTA
The DNA here is from genome assembly GCF_901765095.1 of Microcaecilia unicolor. Classification (NCBI taxonomy): domain Eukaryota; kingdom Metazoa; phylum Chordata; class Amphibia; order Gymnophiona; family Siphonopidae; genus Microcaecilia; species Microcaecilia unicolor. The sequence continues at coordinate 355,031,568 of NC_044031.1, read as the reverse complement.
GGAGGAATGGGGATAGGTTAATGGCAGGAAGGAAGCGTTGAAGGTTGAGAACAAGGAGGGAGGAGGGGGATAGGAGAGATGGTGAGGTGGTGAGGGAAGGGGGTGGGTAGGGTATTGCAGTAGTGGGCAGGACGGGAGAGGACATGGATGGGCAGTGAGTTCCTGCGGTAGACAGTGGTAGGGGGAGGGGGAAAAGATTAGGAAGGGACAGGCGATGAAGAGAATATGTATAGGTGCCATAAGCAGTGACTGAGGTGTTAAGCAACAGATAGAGCAGGAAGCTGGAATAGTAGGCAACAACTTGGAACAGAAGGGCTGGCGGGTAGACAGGTGGTTTGACAACAAGACTGGCAGGTGGGGAGGTAGGTAGAAGGGCTGGCAGGTGAGTAGGTAGGTTGAGGGGTGGGCAGGGGCGGGTAGGTTGATGGGCTGGGAGGCAGGCAGGTGATGGGTGAGCTGGTAGGCAGATAGGTTAATGGGCTGGCAAGCCGGCAGGCGGGAGGCAGTTAGGTAGTTGTGCAGGCTTGAGGCAGGTAGGTAGTTGATGGGCTGACATGCAGGCAAGTTGATGGGCTGACAAGCAGGCAGGTTGGTTGATGGAAGGCAGGCAGGTAGACTGGGGCAGATGCGATGTGACTGGAACAAGCTGGAACGGATGGACTGGAACAGGCGGATTGGAACAAGTTGGAACGGACAGACTGGAACAAGCTGGAACTGAAGGACAGGAACAAGCTGGAGTAGATGGACTGGAACGAGCTGGAACAGACGGACAGGAACAAGGTGTAATAGATGGACTGGAACAAGTTGGAACAAGCCGGAACAGATGGACTGGAACAAGTTGGAGCAGAAGACAGCGGAGTAGCAGGGCTGGAACACGCTGGGACAGACTGGAGCAAGCTGGAACGGACGGACTGGAACAAGCTGGAACCAACGGCCTGGAACAGATGGACTGGGACGAGCTGGAGCAGAAGACAGCGGAACGGCAGGACCGGAACAAGCTGGAACAGACGGACTGGGACAAGCTGGAACAGACGGTCTGGAACAAGCTGGAACAGATTCTATCAGCTCAGAGTTGTTGTTGGTGAGTGATGGGCTGCTCTCTTCACGGTGGGTGGTTTGGGCTGCTTGGACTCATTTAGTCTTGCTCTTTTGCTACGGAAGCATAGCGATCACGTGTCTCCCAGCACGCAGGTGGAATCCAACAGCTTTCCACTGGGTTGAGATCTTTCGGTCCTATATTCCGATTCAATGCGTGGTCTGTGCTGTGTGGAGGTCAGATGGGCAGCTGATTTAGGGCCTTTCCTCCACACCAGGCCTTAGATCGCTCATCTGTAGGTCGCAGGGAGTCGCCTTGGGTTTGCAGCGTTTGGCTGATCGATTTCATCTGCGGATGCTATCGTTCTGCCTTACACAGCGCGGGCAAACATACAGCACTTGATGAGCGTTCAGAGTTTTAGGCCTGCTCGGCAGCTCCGCTCGCTCCGGTCTGCTTTGGGCGTGAGCAGTCCGTGAAGGGAATGGCAGACTGGCCGCCACGTGGTTCCTCTAACCACCAGCTCCGTCGATATATTCCAACTTGCCCTTTATATAGATGATGGTCTCGGCGTCAGAATGATGGTTCCCTTTCGGTGGCAGCTAGGGCAGCGGGGGATTCACTCCTTTGTGACGGTTAGGGTATCGCGGGAGGCCAGGTCGTGGTCCTCCACGGGAGTTGTTTCGGCATCCGTCACAACGTTCTTGGCATCCGGTTAAAGCGCTACGGTTGAGATGGCAGTACGGTATGGAGGAGGTAGGTTGACTTGCTCCGATTCACATTTGGTTCACCTAGGCGTGGGCCGTGGATGGGTTAATCGGTCTCCTCATTGTTTCCCGGTCTCCGGACCTCCGTCGGTAGATCCTGATTGCCGTTTTCCATCGGTGCTGATCCTGTCTGGAGGAGGTATTCGACCTCTCCGATGGCAGCGGGACAGTTCAGCTCGTGGTCTTCGACGGGGTGATTCAGGACGCGGTTTCCAACGGAGCTCTGGTCTCAGTGTCCGATCAGGTCGCCATCATTAGTAAATGTCTAATTCTGATATCTGCAGGTGTTTCCACCTAAAGTTTCCTCAGATTCGGAGGCAGAAATTGGCATAGACCACAGTACTGGATGGGGCTATATGTATTTAGACTGCTCTTTTTTGGGCAGACCCTTTTTCCCCTCTCCTCTTCTCTATTTGAACCCTGGGAGGAGGTGGGGAGGAATGTTTAGCCATCCCAGCAACAGACATTCAGCCCCCAGATTATCATTGTAAAAAACGGTGGAGCAATATTCCCCACTCACCACTTCCTTTATGTCAGAGACATGGCTTGAAGTTGAAGAAAGATGAAAGATATAGCAGGAAAGGGACTGCCACTGAGCACAGATAAAATCTCTGGTTTCTCTTCACTATAAGTGTCATATACTGCTTGGTTATACATAGGTCATCTCCTCTGTTTCACATCTGCGGATACATCTTTAATGATAGGTCACTTTCAGAAGCACAAGAAATGCATGAACTGAACTCTCTAAAGTTTGATATGGGCAGTGCTTTTTGACTGTTACTGCTGGTAGACTACATATAATAGCAGAATTATCCTGTACCTCCACTGCTTAAATCTACCAAATATTTTTTAGATACACATTAAAAAAACGTGATCTATTTTCTCCTTCCTGCCTAAAAGTACAATGCTGATGTTATAATTACAATGCATAATATAATAATTAAACATACAGTTAACATCAACTTGATTTCACTAAACATTTGCAGGTTATGATTATTTGATTCCCAATGTTACCATGCCAGCACATTAGAATTTAGAGACATTGTCCTGAAACCATGAGAATCTACATTTCCAGCATCCATCTGCTTCCAAATAGAGAACTAGAAATTGCCAGTACCAGTTCAGCCACAGCACACTGGCATGACACTACAGCATGCTGTGCAAATTACACCACAGGGTCCATGCAGCTTTCATGCTAAACCAGACTCCAACATGTCATAGTGCAGTTAAAAACTGACACGAAACTACTTTCTCAGTTCTTTTTACAGTTGAAAGTCAAATGAGACATTTGCTGTGAATCTGTTTTAAGTATACCCACTGGATTCTGGTCTTACCTTCTCCACCCAAATTTCTAGCTTATGCAAATCTGGTTTTTACATTCTCCAGCAATTACGTTCAATCCGTAGATATTGTGACTTAGATACATTTCATTCTCTTGTACTGTCTTTATTGATAAACAATATTACAATAATCAAGTCTTGTTATCTCGGATGTTCCCGTGCAAACCTAGAGGCTGCAGTCCATACAAAACATGGCCATTAAACTTATTTGTCACATGCGAAAATTTGACCAATTTCTCCCGTTTCAAAAATTTCATTGGCTGCCAATAGAATAAAAAAAATCACATTTAAACTTCATATTCTCGTTTTCAAGGCTCATAGAGTTGGTCTTCCAGCTTACCTTTCTGCTCTCACAATTCCATATTCACCGCCACGACTTCTCCACTCAATAAACAATCATCGGCTTGTATCCCCCCGTCCAAAACCAGTGCAGCTCAAAGCACTTTTCCTTGTAGCTCCTGCTCAGTGGAATTCACTTCCATTGTCCCTGAGGTCTGAACTATCTTTTAAAAACTTTTTTAAAAAGCCTTGAAAACCTGGCTGTTCAAACAGGCATTTCAATAGTCAGTAGAAGAGAGTCTTACATATCATACTGCATTGACAAGTTTCCGATCCCGTTCCCATTCTATGCTGTTTATCCCCCTCCCCCTTTCACCCCTATCCCTTTTAAAACTTCTGAGTGTCTGGTACTGCTGATTGAAATTCTTTCTTATCAACATAATGTAGTTCCTTTTCTGAATTTTACTTTATTTTTAGTTTTGCAAACTGCCCAGATCTGCAAGTCAGCTTGGGCAGTATAGCAAGTGGAAATAAACTATAAACTATACCTCCCGCGGGAGGTGGTGGAATTCAAACATGCGTGGGATAAACATAAAGGAATCCTGTTCAGAAGGAATGGATCCTCAGAAGCTTAAACAAGATTGGGTGATAGAGCCAGTGGTGGGAGGCGGGGCTAGTGCTGCTGGGTCTGTGCCCTGAAAATGGCAGATACAAATCAAGGTAAGGTATACACAAAAAGTAGTACATATGAGTTTATCTTGTTGGGCAGACTGGATGGACCGTGCAGGTCTTTTTCTGCCGTCATCTACTATGTTACTATGATTAAAAACATATATGAGCCTGAAAGGGGTGTGGCAAGATGGCGTCCTAGCTTGCTGCGTGAGCGTCTCGGGAATCTGCTGGAAATACCTCATTCTTGTTTTTCCTGTGTTGAAATGCCTCATACTAAGCGGAAAGCGGCGATTAAAAGGCAACCGCCGATAGCCTTTACTTCGTCTCCGACACAGCAGACCCTAGACCGCTACATGACAAGCTTCCCGGTGGAATATGGTTTGGCGAGTCCCGCGTTGAGTGACGCCGAAGGAGCGACGTCTATTCTGGGGCCGGATACCACGCTATCGCCGCCTGAGCTGACGCGACCTCCGTGTCCTGCAAGTTCCAGGGTGGGGTTAGCAGGCCAAGCTGAGACGCAAGACGCCGAAAGTTTGAGTCCAATCGGCGGTTCCCCCCCTGGACAAGCAGAAGGAAACATTCAGGAGCAAGGCTCCCCACAGGAAGTTACCCTGACGGCTATTTGGCAAGCGGTCCAGGGACTAACGGCTGAGGTGGCTAGATCAACTAAAGAAATTTCTACAATAGTGAGTAAACTGTCTACAATGTCGGAAGTTTTTGAAAAAACAAAATCAGAAGTAACAAATCAAGTATCTCAGGTAAAAGATGAGGTAAATACGTGAAACTGACTGTGGACACCTTGGTTAAAGATAAAATGCTAACATCTCGTAAAATAGAGCAAATTGAGAACTTTAATCGACGTCTTACACTCAGACTATTGAATTTTCCAATATCACCTGCACTTTCATCTTATGATTTCTTCAAAAAATATCTACAAGAGATTTTGAAGCTCTCTCCTAAAGATATTCCCCCTTGCAATAAAGTGTATTACCTTCCAGCTACTCAGAAGCGGGGAGAGGCTTCTCAATCAGTAAATATGGTGAACATAGCCCCTCAGAGAAATGATATTGACTTACAGAATTTAACTGCATTATTAGAAGACTCTATGGTTGAAATAACTAACCGGGGGACTCTGATAGTATCCTTTGTATTTGAGCAGGACTTAAATATGATTATGAAATTATATTTCAAAAACTCCACAGCACTCTTTTGTGGTCAAAAAATATGGGTATACCCTGATGTTACAAAGGTGACCCAGCAAAGAAGAAAACAATTTTTGATCCTGAGAGAAGATGTAAAAACTTTGGGTGCAATTTTTACATTGGTTTATCCCTGTAAATGTGTGATACGTTTATTAGGTGTTAAATATGTCTTTTTTGAGCCAGGTCAGCTGAAGGTATTTCTGGACTCTAAGATTCCAACTAGCCGCCAGACTGGAACAACTGAATCAGCGAATAGAATATGACGGGATAAAACATAGGACTATGCCAATTGTGGTTTAAAACTTGATTTTCCTTATTGAATTCTCCTTTTAGTTTTCTAAACCCACTCCCCCCAAATAATTGTTGTGGTCTAAGGAAGAGTAAGAAATATTACGATTAGATATGTATATCTTTTATTTTGTAATTGCCTTGTAACTGTTTCTCTGTATTACCTTACAAATTGATATTCATTTGTAAAATTTGAAATTCAATAAATAAAAATTTAAAAAAAAAACAAACATATATGAGCCTGATATTCAGCTGTCACGACTGGTGTTTTTTGGTTTGTTTTTTTTAACTGGCCACACCGGTTAAATAAAATCCAGATATTCAATACCAGTATCTGCCATTGCAGCTGGCCCTGAATATTCACTTTGAAAACTATAGCCAAGTCTCAAGGTTTAATCTATTTTTATTTTAAGAGATTTTTCAGTGAAAACCTGGGTTTGCTTATAGGCAGTAGGACATTGTCTAGAAAAAAGATGAACTGTATACTGTTAATATCCACTAGGTAAACCTTTTAGGGAATAATTTTATAAGGTCATTTTCACAAGTAAATGGCCTGTTATAAAATCCCAATCGCATAAGTTAATGCACTAACAGGATGGTGTGCACTTTGCCGGTAGGTGTGTATAGGAGTGGACTTTATAAAATACATTAATTTGCATGCACGCTTAAATAGTCTAGGGATGGATATTTACACCTGCCTTGTACTCTGGTATTTTATGAAGATTTATGGATGCCTGTGTTTTAATAAAATTGTGCCTAAGTAGTTGCTGACTTACTGCCTTATAAACCTATCCTTTAATGTTAACATTCACACTCTTTTTTTTCTGCAATAACTCCATAACTAATGCAGACAGACAGGAATATAGGATGCACCCCTACCTCTTGCTCTTTTCAATTTAAAGAACCTAGATAACCACCCCACATTTTTGGCTCAGGCCTACACAAATCTGTACTTACTTAGTGTGACATTTGGATGTCCCTGAGCCCCGCCAGCCAAAGACCTCCTTCCCAAAAAATGAACATACACCTTGAGTGGCTAATGGCAATGTTCCTGAGCTGACGCTGCCGGCTCTCTCTGTCCATGATCAGTTTTCACACATTTGTGAAGCTGAGCATATGTGGAGGTCTGTGACAGTGACAAGGCCCTTGCCCCAGAGCCTACTTTCAAACAGGGCTAGACACTTTGTGAAATAACACAAACCCCTGCAAAAAGACACCCAAAACCTATACTGAAAACTTACCACACCATAACAGCCCTAACCCACCTATGAAAAGACAGTGCTATAAGTATTACAGTGGGACCTAGAGAAGTGTTTCCATAGGTGGTCCTGGAGTACCCCCTTGACATTCAGGTTTTCAGGCTATCCACAATGAATCTGCATGAAAAAGATTTGCATGTAATGGAGGCAGTATATGCAAATCATTGTCATGCAGATTTATTGTGGATATCCTGAAAACCTGACTGACAAGGGGGTACTCCAGGACTGCCCTAACCCAGCTATCAGACGACAGTACTATATATAGTACACTGGGCTCTGGAGCACCAATATACCTACTATTGGGAAACTGGAACAAGCTGCACCGTTACACATTCCTACACAAATACTACATGCTAGCAGAATCCTTCACCTCAGTCACACATGCAGAACATGGACAGACCCTCATCTATATAACAAAAGAATAGCCATACTGGGTCAGACCAATGGTCCGTCTAGCCCAGTATCCTGTTTCCAATGTGGCCAACCCAGGTCACAAGCAACTGGCAGAAACCCAAACTGTGACAACATTCCATGCTACCAATCTAATGCAGAATAGGGAGCCACAAAAAAAATAACAACAAAAATTGAAATAGAGACCCCTCCCTGCCCAAGGAAGCCAGACTCTAAACAGTGCAATACTGGCAAAAAAAAAAAAGAAATAGACATGCATTTTCTCCTGTACTTTGCAAAATAAAAATAGAAAAAATGTGCATTTTACAAAGCAGGTACATCTCAGTCCTTACAAAGTATTAAATAAAAATAATTTTTTCTACCTTTGTTGTCTGGAAATTTGACTGGCTCCAGTCTTTTTTTCCTTGTTCCATGAGTCATCCTTACAAATTCTTTTCCAGGTTGGCCTTTCCATTTCTTCGCTTGCCTCTTGTCTTCTTACTTTCCTTCTCTACATCTGTCTCCAAGTGCACCATCCTCTGCACCACTATTTGTCCTGTCCAGCATCTCCCTCCTTGTCCCTATCCTACCCCCAAGTTCAGCATCTGCCCTTTCTGTGTCCCCATCTCCCCCCTTTTTCAGCGCAATCCTATCTGGTCTCCCCATCTCCCCCTTTCTAGCATCTGGTGTCCCCACCTCTCCCTTTTTCTAACATTGTCCTGTGCCCCCATTTTCCCAGCATTACCCCTGTTACCATCTTCCCCCTTTTCCAGCATTACCTCTTTGTCCCCACCTCACCCCTTTTCATCATTGTCCCTATATCCCCCTTCCAGTGGTGCCTTCTCTGTGTCCCTATCTCCTCCTCCCCTTTTCAGTAGTGTCCCTATCTCCTTCCCCCTTTTCCATAGTGCCCTGTGTCCCCATTTCTTCTTTTTCTAGCATTGCCTCTTTGTGTTCCAGTGTCCCTACCCTCTCCCTGTCCAGTACTGACTCTGTGTCCTTCTCCCTCCTTGTCCAGCATTTACTATATCCTTCTCTCTCCCCATGTTAACCTTCTTCCCCATCTCTTTCAGCGCTCCCCATCCTCCTTAAGGCCACATATCTCCATGGCCTGCTCCCACGGTCCATCCTCTGGCAGCTCCAAGGAGGTTTTAATAGACAGGAGACCAAGTGACGTCAAAATGTTAAAACCAATTAGGCCAGTCTCAGTTTCTCCTTCCCCGCGCAGCTGTCATTGCCGCATTCTCAAAAGAAAGCAAGCAAACCTATGAGTTGCTGCATCCACGTTGTCACTCTTTATTATTGGTAGCATTTGTATTTAATCTCACTTATATTTTCAAACATGTCCATTTGTGCAGTATACGGATGTACACAGAAGTATAATAACAGAATATCTTTTCATAGGAAGAGTAGTAATTTGTTATAAATCTTAATCAGTGTGTCATTTGGAGGGGCTGGTTATAGGGACACTCTAGCATGTGTTATATGTAAGCTACACTGAATCCGACTTTGCTTGGGATAATGTGTAAAAAAAAAAAAAATCCTTTATCCTCCACGACACTGCCTATCCTGCTGGATAGTGATGGCACAAGGAAAGCAAGTTTGGTCCAGTGAAGACTAACTCAAAATAACTTGTCCCTTAGCTGGGCCCTAGTATTAGCATATTAAAAATGCAACCATACCATGCCTCTGTGGCTATGTTCCACGAATGTTAAACAATTAACTGGATTTCTTGAAAGGATTATATAAACGTAGGATGCATGAGTAGGGACACAAACATATACTTATTTATCCAATATCACAATTCCTCATGTACTGCCACAAAACAACTTTTTTAGGGTGGATAGTGTTCCTTTTATTATCGACCAGATAGAAATAAGAGTTTTCAGTTTTGGCACAGTATAAATCATCATAAGAACAAAATATAAGAAAACAAATGGACTGCATTAGGGGCTTATTGCCCATTTATGTTTAAACAAAAGAGATCTGCATGGAGCAAAATATTTAATTTTATTTTGACTTTTAAAATCACATGCCCCTGAAACATGTTAAAAAAACAGAATTATCCATTTGTGTATCTAAAAGGTAAACTTCTACAACACAGATGAAGATGTGATTCCATGTGCCCCAATGAAAGGAGAGTTTAATTCTACTTCCATTTAATTTCAGTATATTCTATCATCTGAAACAGCTTTAGCATTTTTACAGATGGACCAACAATAAAGAACGACAACATGTATGCAGCAGATTGTAAGTTTGCTTGCTTTGAACGTCAACAATGGCTGCGCGGGGGGGGGGGGGGGAGTGGAAACAGATTACCAAAATTGGTTTCACCTTCTCTTCTGCCCGTCTCTCCCGTCCCGTCCACGTGGTCACTTTTAACATCCCTGAAGCCTTCTAAGTCTCCCTCCTGCGCAGCACCAGCGATTCGTTTCACAGTCAGCCTTCTGCCGGCGTCGGGGCCTCTCTCTCCTCAGGCGCGTCCCACCTACTGTATTGCAACTTCCTGTTTTCCGCAGAGGTGAGACACGCCTGAGGAAAGAGAAGCCCCGACGCTGGCAGAAGGCTGACTGTGAATCGCCGGTGCTGCGCAGGAGGGAAGTACAAAGTGACCACACGGACGGAATGGGAGAGACGGGCAGAAGAGGACTCAGGAGGGAGGGAGGAGAAAAAATATTTATTGCCACGAGGCGCATAGGCGCCATTTTTTCAAAACAGCTGTTTAGGGGAGCGACCGCTCCCCCTGCGCCCACCTAGCTACACTTCTGGCCCCTCCCCTACACATTTACACTTTTGGTCACCCCTCATACACAGTGTTTCTTGCTCTATTTGTGTCCCCACCCTTACTTTTAATACTCTTGCTCTCTTCTCTCTTTGCCCTCTCACACATTCACAGACTTGCTCCCAAACACACACAAAATGTCTTGCTCTCTTGCCCCCCCCCCCCCCCCACCAATCTTGATGTCCCACTGACTCTCAGGTTTATGCAGTATCTTATTTTTAGTTTTCTATGCCCTCACCTTCAATCACTCTTCTCTCTCTCTCTCTCTCTACCTCCCACCCTCCCCATTGTCTCAGACAGGAAAATGTTCTCCAGTTCCTCCAATCACTGAAAATTGGCTCATTCTGTTGACAGAGCATTGGTCTCTTTCCTAGTCCCTGCCCTGTTTTCAGTCTATTCCAGAGGCTCTCAACCCAATCCTCAAATGGAATCTGTATCCACACGGGTGTTATCTACAGACCTCTGGCACAAATGCTGGACAAGGATCTGATAGAAGATGTTCATATGTTTTGTACGAAAGGGGAGGCACTATTGGGAGATTTCAACTTGCCTGATGCCATCCCGTCCGCAAAATCAGAAAGAATAGAGATCGGTGATGGAACCCAGAAGGGAAAGGTCAACGCTGGATCTAGTGCTCATAAACGGAGGAAGTGTTTCCAATGTCCGTGTGGGTGCCCACCTAGGTAATGGTGATCATCACACAATATGGTTTGATATAAGAGCAAAAGCAAATTGCAGATGCACAAAACTAAAAGTACTGCATTTCAGACAAAAACCTCAAGAAGGAGCTAATGGCATGGGTAGACGTAAGTACATAAGTATTGCCATACTGGGAAAACCATAGGTGAAGTGGAAGTGCAGTGGTCCAAGCTGAAAGCTGCTATAAATATGGCACCAGATCTTTATACAAGGAAAGTAAACAAAAACAAGAGAAACAGGAAGCCCATATGGTTCTCCAAAAAAGTGGCTGAAAAAATAAGGGCAAAAGAGGCTTCGTTCAAAAAATACAGAAGAACGGAACAAGAGGATCACAGAAAAGATTACCTGATTAAATTCAAAGAAGCCAAGAGGAAAATACCAGTGAAAGCACAGGCAGAAGAAAAAATGGCTAAAGATGTAAAGAGAGGTAACAACACCTTTTTCAGATATTTTGGGGAAAGGTAAAAAGATAGAAATGGAATTGTAAGACTGAAAGATGCTGAGAATGTGGAGAGTGATAAGGATAGAGCGAAGTGCTAAACAAATACTTCTCTTCATAAGAACGTAGCCATACTGGGTCAGATCAATGGTCCATCTAGGCCAGTATCCTGTTTCCAAGCCAGGTCACAAGTACCTGGCAGAAACCCAAATCATACAACATTCCATGCTACAAATCCCAGGGCAAGCAGTTGATTCCCCATGTTTGTCTCAATAGCAGACTATGGACTTTTCCTCCAGGAACTTGTCCAAACCTTCTTTTAAAACCCAAATATGCTAACCGCTGTTACCATATCCTCTGGCAAATAGTTCCAGAGCTTAACTATTCAGTGAGTGAAAAATATTTTCTCCTATTTATTTTAAAAGTATTTCCATGTAACTTCCTTGAGTGTCCCCTAGTACTTATACTTTTGGAACGAATAAAAAAGTAGATTTACTTCTACTCATTCTACACCACTCAGAATTTTGTAGACCTCATCTGTCTCTTTTCCAAGCTGAAGGGTCCTAACCTCTGTAGCCTTTCCTCAAACAAGAGGAGTTCCACCCCCTTTATCATTTTGGTCACTCTTCTTTTAACCTTTTCTAATTCTGCTATATATTTTTTTGAGATGTGGTGACCAGAACTGAACGCAATACTCAAGGTACGGTCGCACCATGGAGCGATACAAAGGCATTATAGTATTTTTGGTCTTATTCACCATCCCTTTCCTAATAATTCCTAGCATCCTGTTTGCTTTTTTTTGGCCATCACCACACACCGAGTAGAAGATTTCAGTGTATTATCTGCAACGACACCTAGATGCTAGATCTGTTTTTTTTAATTCTCACCCCCATGGTGGACTCTAGCATCAGGTAACTATGATTCAGATTATTCTTTCCAATGTGTATCACCTTGCATTTGTCCACATTAAGTTTCTCCTGCAACTTGTATGCCCAGTCTTCCAATTTCCTAAGGTCTTCCTGCAATATTTCAGTCTGCACTTTTTTAAACAATCTTGACTAGTTTTGTCATCTGCAAATTTAATTACCTTACTCATTATTCCGATTTCCATATCATTTATAAATATTAAAAACCACTGGTTCCAGTACTGATCCCTGCAGCACTCTACTGTTCACCCGCCTCCATTGAGAAAAATGACCATTTAACCCTAGCCTCTGTTTTCTGTCCAATAACCAATTCCTGATCTACACCAGAACACTGCCTCCTGTCCCATGACTCTTTAATTTTCTCAGGAGTCTCTCATGAGGAACTCTATCAAAAGCTTTCTGAAAATCTAGATATACTACATCAACTGACTCACCTTTATCCACATGTTTATTCACTCCTTCAAAGAAACGAAGCAAATGGTTGGCAAGACATCTCTCGGCTGAACCCATGCTGACTCCATCCCATTACATAAGTATATAAGTATAGCCATACTGGGAAAGACCAAAGGTCCATCAAGCCTAGCATCCTGTTTCCAACAGTGGCCAATCCAGATCACAAATACCTGGCAAGATCCCAAAAAAGTACAAAACATTTTATGCTGCTTATCTCAGAAATAAGCAGTGGATTTTAATAATGGTCTAAGGACTTTTCCTTTAGGAAGCCGTCCAAGCCTTTTTTAAACCCCGCTAAACTGCCTTTACCACATTCTCTGGTAACAAATTCCAGAGTTTAATTACACGTTGAGTGAAGAAATATTTTTTCCGATTCGTTTTAAATTTACTACTCTGTAGCTTCATCGAATGCCCCCTAGTCCTAATATTTTTGGAAAGAGTAAACAGACATTTCATGGCCACCCTTTCCACTCCACTCATTATTTTATAGACCTCTATCATATCTTCCATCAGCCGTCTTTTCTCCAAGCTGAAGAGCCCTATCCGCTTTGCCTTTCCTCATAGGGAAGCAGTCCCATCCCCTTTACCATTTTTGTCGCCCTTCTCTGCACCTTTTCTAATTCCACTATATCTTTTTTGAGATGCGGTGACCAGAATTGAACACAATATTCGAGATGCGGTTGCACCATGGAGCGATACAAAGGCATTATAACGTCCTCATTTTTGTTTTCCATTCCTTTCCTAATACCTAACATTCTGTTTCCTTTCTTAGCCGCCACAGCACACTGAGCAGAAGGTTTCTATGTATCATCGATGACACCTAGATCCCTTTCTTGGTCAGTGACTCCTAACGTGGAACCTTGCATTATGTAGGTATCATTCGGGTTCCTCTTTTCCACATGCATCACTTTACACTTGCTCACATTAAACATCATCTGCCATTTAGACTCCCAGTCTCATAAGATCCTCTTGTAATATTTCACAATCCTCTTGCGATTTAACAACTTTGAATAACTTTTTGTTGTCAGCAAATTTAATTACCTCACTAGTTACTCCCATCTCTAGATCATTTATAAATATATTAAAAAGCAGCGGTCCCAACACAGACCCCTGGAGAACCACATTATCTACCCTTCTCCATTGAGAATACTGACCATTTAGCCCTACTCTCTGTTTTCTTTTAACCAGTTCTTAATCCACAATAGGACCTCCTATCCCATGACTCTCCAATTTCCTCTGGAGTCTTTCATGAGGTACTTTGTTAAACACCTTTTGCAAATCCAGATACACAATATTAACCGGCTCATCTTTATCCACATGTTTGTTCACTCTTGCAAAGAAATGTAATAGATTGGTGAGGCAAGATTTCCCTTCCCTAAATCCATATTGGCTTTCTCATTAATCCATGCTTTTGAATATGCTCTGTAATTTTGTTCTTTATAATAGTCTCTACCATTTTGCCCAGCACCGACGTCAGGCTCACCGGTCTATAATTTCCCAGATCTCCTCTGGAACCTTTCTTAAAAATTGGCATTACAATGGCCACCATCCAATCTTCCAGTACCACGCTCGATTTTAAAGATAAATTATCAATAGAAATCAAACAAAATAAAACATGGAAAAGAAAATAAGATGATACCTTTTTTATTGGACATAATACATTTCTTGATTAGCTTTCGAAGGTTGCCCTTCTTCCTCAGATCGGAAATAAGCAAATGTGCTGGCTGACAGTGTATATAAGTGAAAACATTCAAGCATTACTATGACAGTCTGACAGGGTGGGAGGAGGGGGGTGGGTAGGAAGTATGCATGGGGACATCAAAGCATATCATTGATATTCTAACAGGGTGGGTGTGGATAGGTGAGGGGAGGGTGATCAACAGAGACATACAGCTTTATGGTTTATAATGGGCTAGGAACCCCAGATTAAACCCCATTATAAACCATAAAGCTGTATGTCTCTGTTGATCACCCTCCCCTCACCTATCCACACCCACCCTGTTAGAATATCAATGATATGCTTTGATGTCCCCATGCATACTTCCTACCCACCCCCCTCCTCCCACCCTGTCAGACTGTCATAGTAATGCTTGAATGTTTTCACTTATATACACTGTCAGCCAGCACATTTGCTTATTTCCGATCTGAGGAAGAAGGGCAACCTTCGAAAGCTAATCAAGAAATGTATTAAGTTATGTCCAATAAAAAAGGTATCATCTTATTTTCTTTTCCATGTTTTATTTTGTTTGATTTCTATTGATAACCTTAAGGGTGGACTAACACGGCTACCACACTCCTCTACTAAAGATAAATTACATATTACTAACAATAGTTCTGCAAGTTCATTTTTCAATTCTATCAGTACTCCGGGATGGATACCATCAGGTCCAGGAAATTTGCTACTCTTCAATTTGTCAAATTGCCCCATTACATCCTCCAGGTTTATAGAGATTTCATTCAGTTTTTCCATCTCGTAAGCTCTGAATACCATTTCTGGACAGTATCTCTCCTAAATCTTCCTCGGTGAAGACCGGAGCAAAGAATTCAATTAATCTCTTCGCTATGGCTTTGTCTTCCCTGATCACCCCTTTTACCCCTCGGTCCAGTGGCGTAGCCAAGGGTGGGCTCGGGTGGGCCCAGTCCCACCCTCTTTGGGCTCAGGCCCACCCAGTAGCAGCACACCTATGATTTGGCAGGCAGGGTTCTCTAAGCCACATCAGCTGAAAACTCCCAAAAGCTGTCCCTCCTGCATACCTTGTAAATAGCAGATCTTTGCCTGCATCGAGCAGCAACTGATACATACTGTGCACTGACCCCACAGCCTTCCCTCTGATGTATTCCCACCTATGCAGAAACAGGAAGTTGCATCAGAGGGAAGGCTATGGGGCCAACATGAGCAGTGTGTATTAGTTGCTGCTCACTCCGGTGAAAATCTGCTATTTAAAAGGTATTCGGGGAGGGGGGATGTTTGAGAGACCATATGGCATACAAGCAAGAGAGGGAGAGACCAAATCACTGTGGGATAGGGTGGAGTTCTTCTGCCCACCCATCTTGGGCCCAGGCCCACCCAAAATTGAGTGTCTGGCTATGCCCCTGCCTCGGTCATCTAGCGGTCCAACCGATTTTTTTTTTTGCTGGGTTCCTGCTTTTAATAGACCTAAAAAATATTTTACTATGTGTTTTTGCCTCTAACGCAATCTTTTTTTCAAAGTCCCTCTTTGCCTTCCTTAACAGCGCTTTGCATTTGACTTGACATGCCTTATGCTGTTTCTTATTATTTTCAGTCACTTCCTCCTTCCATTTTCTGAAGGATTTTCTTTTAGCATTAATAGCTTCCTTCACCTTACTTTTTAACCATGCCGACTGTCATTTGGTCTTCCTTCCTCCTTTTGTAATACGCTGAATAAATTTGGCCTGGGCTTCCAGGATGGTATTTTTGAATAGCATGCCTGATGTAAATTTTTGACCCTCGCAGCCGCTCATCGTTTTTTTTCTTCATTGTTCTTGCGTATACTCCAAAGCTAATATCAAATTTGATCATATTATCACTGTTATCAAGCAGCCCCAGCACCATTACTTCCCGCACCAGATCATGCGCTCCACTAAGGACTAGGTCTAGAATTTTTCCTTCTCTTGTCGGCTCCTGTACCAGCTGCTCCATAAAGCAATCCTTGATTTTGTCAAGGAAATTTACCTCCCTAGCATGCCCTGATATTACATTTACCCAGTCAATATCGGGGCAATTGAAATCACTCATTATTATTGTGTTACCTAGTTTGTTAGTCCCTAATTTCCTTTAACATTTCTACATCCGTCTGTTCATCCTGGCCAGGCGGACGGTTTGTCTGTGTTCTGTGTTCTGTAACTTTATTCTTTATAATAGTTGACATCAGGCTTAGTGGTCTGTAATTCCCGAATCACCCCTGGAACCCTTTTTAAAAATCGGCGTCACATTGGCCACCCTGCAATCTTCAGGTACTATTGGTGATTTTAATGACAGGTTACATATTACTAACAGCAGATCTGCAATTTCATGCTTAAGTTCTTTGAGTACCCTTGGATGTATGCCATCCGGTCCAGGTGATTTACTACTCTTTAATTTGTCAATTTGGCTCAGTACATCTTCCAGGTTCACTGAGACTTCTTTCAGTTCTTCTGCATCATCACCCTTGAAAACCATTTCTGGTACAGGCAGATCTCTTACATCTTCTTCCATAAAGACTGAAACAAAGAATTCATTCAGTTTCTCAGCAATGGCCTTGTCCTCCCTGAGTGCCCCTTTTGCTCCTTCATGATCTAACGGTCCCACAGGTCACAGGTTTTTTTGCTTCTGATGTACCTGAAAGTTGTTACTGTTAGTTTTAGCCTCTGCGGCAAGTTTCCCTTCATATACTCTTTTAGCATTCTTAATGTTTTGCATCTGACTTGCCAGTGTTTATGTTGCTTTTTTATTTCCTTCATTTGGGTCCTTTTTCCATTCTTTGAAGGGCAATCTTTTGGCTGTAATACCCTCTTTTGCTTCACCTTTTAACCATGTTGGTTGTCGTTTTCTCTTCTTTCCACCTTTGCAAATACATGGAATGCGTCTGGACTGGGCTTCCAAAATGCTATTTGTGAATAACGTCCAATCCTGATTTACTGTCCTAACCCTTGCAGTTGATCCTTTTAGCTTTTTAACCATTTTTCTCATTTTATTAGTCGCCCTTTTGAAAATTGAATGCAGCTATAGTTGATTTCCTTTGCGGGTTCATCCCAGATAGTAGCTCAAACTTGATCATGTTATGATAACTGTTTCCCAGGGACCCCAACACCACCATCTCTCAAAACTATACCCTGCACACCAACAAGGACCAGATCCAAAATGGTTCCCCCTCTCGCCGGTTCCTGGACTAGTCATTTATTGCATCTAGAAATGTTATCTCCCTGGCACTTCCTAATGTAACCTTTATACAGTCAATATTGGGTAATTGAAATCATCCATTATTATAGTGTTGCCCGACTTGGCAGCTTTCCTAATCTCTGTAAACATTTCTTCATCTGTCTGTTCATTCTGTCCCAGCGGACGGTAGTACAGCCCTACAAGAATACTCCTTCCCTTCACACATGGAATTTCTATCCATAATGATTCTACACTGCTATCTGTTTCATATGGAATGTTTATTTTATTTGACTCAATTCTCTCTTTAACATATAGCACAACCTCCCCTCCAATTTGATAATCTCTATCATTGCGATATAATTTGTACCCTGTTAACACAGTGTCCCATTGATTGTCTTCTTTCCACCATGTCTCTGAGATGCCTATTATATCTACCTCATTATTTAGTGCTTTATACTCTAATTTTCCCATCTTATTTTTTAGGCTTCTAGCATTTGTATACAGGCACTCTAAATTGTGTTTTTTCCTTGGATCTACAAGCTGCTTAGAAGTTGAAGGGGATAATGTGCATCCTTTATCCTGCTTTCTCATTAAGCACACATGGCTTACTTTCAGCATTATTCAAACCTCTCTACTGGGATTCCCTAAATGTCCTGTTTCAATAGTATCCTTCAAGGATACTCCACACCGAACCATGCAACAGGCTAGGCAAGGATATACCTGAAAATAAGAATTAGGGTAGGAGAATATGTTGCCGTCTCTTCTGAACATCATGCATACAGTACCCTTCTTTCTACTAATCTTATGTAGAACACAAAAGAATTGGTGCTGAACGGTTTGTCTCCTGAAGAGCAGCAGTGAAATGGAGCACCTCTGTTGAGCAAACCAACGCTAAGAACACTTCAACAAAGATAAGTGACTTTAGTGTCCTTAAGTTGTAAGTTAAGGGTCAAACAAGAATGACTTAGAAGTATGAATTATATACAGAAGTGAAATTTAAAAAATTCTTTAAAAATAAAGGATAAGGAAAAAAATAAGAATAAAGAGACATTTCAGGAGTTTTTTTGGCTAATGAGGAAGTTTGCCCAGCAAACTGAACAAATCAGAACTAATATCTGTGCTTCTGAAGCCTTTTCCTCCTTGCTGAATGAAGAGTAGAAGTGATTAAAAGTGGTTTAATAAACTTGTTTAATTTGAAGTTGGAGGAATTCCATAATAACATTTGCAAATATGCTACTTCCTCACACCTTAACACCTAATTCAGGTCAGTAGCAGTACTACCTCTCCAGCAAACAAAGAACAGAAAATACTGTCTTTTTTAGAATAAAAGTTGAGACTTGCTACTATCCTTTTTAATGTTCTTTGGCTCTTCAGTTTCTACCTCTAGAACAAGTTTCAGTTTAAAACTATGGGAAAGGGTTGTACACTATGGAAACTAGTTAATGCTTGCTTCTCTCTTCCTCCCCGCCCCCTCCCCCAATACTGAACTAGGCCCTGCTTGCCTGCTAGAGGCTGTCTGTTAATGCTGTTCAAAGTTCAAGTTTTAAAACTAGGTGGAAAAGGGTATAGAGACTAGTTGATAAAGTTTGTTTGTTTTTTAATTTTGCCTATCAATAACCTACAATTCCTCCTTTAAACCCCAATCTTTAAGTTCCCAAAGCACAGAGCAAAATAATGTTCACTTACTAGAGAAATGTCCTCTTCTCTCAGAACTTCTCAGAAAGAAAGTTCAGTGGGACCTTTCCTCTCTACATAGTTTTGAATCCAAGGGGACTGCTTCAAACAGACACTTTCAAGCTATCTCAGTAATCAGCTTGCCCTTAACCTTTGCAAATATTCTACTTTCTCACACCTTAATACCTAATTCAGGTCAGTAGAAGTGCTCAGAACTTTGGTATTCATGGGAGAAAATCCTGGAGAAGGACCGTGGTCGGCTGCCGAGGGAATGTCTGGGAATGGAGAAGAAAGCATTTATAAACAGATTGACAATCTGAAAGTGGACAAAGCTATGGGACCAGATGGGATACATCCCAGGATACTGAGGGATCTTACAGAAGTTCTGGTGGGACCTCTTAAGGATTTATTTAATAGATCTTTAGAGATGGGAGAGGTTCTGTGGGATTGGAGACAAGCTGATGTAGTCCCTCTAACTACAGGCCGGAAAGCCTCAAGTCAGAGGCAGGAAAAATAATGGAGTCGCCACTGAAGGAAAGTATAGTTAACTTTCTAGAAGCCAACAGGTTACAGGATCCGAGGCAACACAGAAAAATCCTGCCAAACAAGTCTGATTGACTGGATGAAAGACATGCGCTAGATGTAATCTACTTGGATTTCAGCATAGCCTTTGATACAATCCCTCACAGAAGACTCATGAATAAGCTGAGAGAACTGAACTTAGGACCCAAAGTGGTGAACTGGATTGGAAACTGGTAGACCAATAAGCGACAGAGGGTGGTGGTAAATGGAATCCACTCGGAGGAAAGGAAGGTGAGTAGTGGAGTGCCTCAGGGGTCGGTGCTGGGGCCGATTCTGCTTAATATATTTGTGAGAGTCCTTGATGAAGGGTTAGAAGGAAAAGTTAGCCTTTTTATGGATGACATGAAGATAGTAATAGAATGGATACCCTGGAGGGAATAGAAATCATGCAAAGGGATCTCCACATGTTGGAATAATGGTCAAGGGTCTGGCATTTAAAATTTAATAAAACTATTATTACTGGGGGAACAATAAATAAAAAAAACCTCTGTACTCCTTTACCTAATCATCTACTTCAGTACAATGTCACTAAATACATAATCAATAAATATATAGTGTAGAAATGTACTCAGTTCAAACTATTCAAACCATTACAACCAAACTGGTCATTGATTGAACTGGAGGAACCATCATTGCACACTTGCTGTTCCTTAAATCAATTGTATGTACATACTCACATCGCCTATCATGGCTGATGTTTAATAAGATATATATCTTGTAGTCTAAAGAACATACAAGACTTTACTATCTGCAATGTTAACAATCATAAAAAATATAGAGCTCAATGCTTATTTAATTTAATTCTTAGAAATATATAAAAGTCCATTAAGTAGAGCTACATTTTTCCTCCAGAACACCTTTGAGCAGTAATACCTCAGTGCTGACTTAAAACCATAACTTAACTCTCTTCGACATCCCCTATATATTTATTATGTATTTAGTGACTTTGTACTGAAGTAGGTGATTAGTTAAAATTTAATGACAAGAACTACAGCGTGATGCACTTGGGGTGCAGAAATACAAAAGAGATGCACCAGATAGGAGGGGAGAGATTGGAGATTGGTAAGCAGGAGAGGGACCTTCGGGTGATGGTGTCCGAAGATCTCAAGGTGACGAAACAATGCGACAAGGCAGTGGCCACAGCCAGAAGGATGCTATTTATTTATTTATTGCATTTGTATCCCACATTTTCCCACCTTTTTGCGGGTTCAGTGTGGCTTACAATATATTATGAATCATGGAAATACAATTTGTTACAACTCAGTTATGGATTACATTGTGATGAGTTATGTGAGACAAAGTCAAAGTATCGTTAAGGAATATAATAATGGAAAAGAGCACTGAAACATTGGAAGGAAATAACGGAAACAAAAAGGGGCAATATATAATAACAGGAGAACATTTGGTATACATTTTCTGTGAGTAAAGGTATGAGTGTGGTGAGATTACGGGGGATGAGAATTCAGAAGTGGCTGTATTGATGCATTACTGAACAGTGAGTGTGGGCTTTATGTGTTTTGGTTCTTTCCGTAAATTTTCTCAAAAAGATGGGTCTTCAATAGTTTGCGGAAGGTGGCTTGCTCATAGATCGTTTTCAGGTTGCGCGGCAGTGTATTCCAGAACTGCGTGCTCATGTAAGAAAAGGTTGACGCGTGCAGCGCCTTGTATTTCAAGCCCTTGCAATTAGCGAAGTGGAGGTTGAGGAAAGTTCGGGATGATCTTTTAGCGTTTCTGGGTGGTAAGTCTATTAAATCAGACATGTAGGCTGGGGCTTCACCGTGAATGATTTTGTGGACTAATGTGCATACTTTAAAAGTAATGCGTTCCTTGAGTGGGAGCCAGTGTAGCTTCTCTCGTAAGGGTTTTGCACTTTCATATTTTGGTTTTCCGAAGATGAGTCTGGCTGCTGTATTCTGGGCTGTTTGAAGTTTCCTCAGTATTTGCTCTTTGCAACCTGCGTATAGTGAGTTGCAGTAGTCCAGATGGCTGAGTACGAGGGATTGCACTAGGCTGCGAAAGACGGTTCTTGGGAAGAATGGTCTTATTCTTTTCAGTTTCCACATGCAGTAGAACATCTTTTTGGTTGTGTTGTTTGCATGAGTTTCGAGTGTTAGGTGGCGGTCGATAGTGACTCCAAGGATTTTTAACGTTTCTGAGATTGGAAGGTTTAGTTGTGGTGTGTTTATAGCAGTGAATTCATTCGTGTTGTACTGGGAAGTGAGTATCAGGCATTGAGTTTTTTCTGCATTTAGTTTCAAGCGAAATGCATCTGCCCAGGTGTTCATGATGTGTAGACTTTGGTTGATTTCATTGAAGATTTCTTTAATGTCTTGTTTGAAAGGGATGTATATTGTTACATCATCGGCGTATATATATGGGTTGAGGTTATGGTTTGATAGGAGTTTTGCCAAGGGGATCATCATTAGGTTGAAAATGGTTGGTGAGAGGGGTGATCCTTGTGGTACTCCACATTCAGGTGTCCATGCAGCAGATGTGGTTGAATTCGATGTGACTTGATATGACTGCTGGGTTAGGAACCCCTTGAACCAGTTTAGGACATTTCCTCCAATGCCAAAATATTCAAGTGTGTATAATAGGATTTTGTGGTCAACCATGTCGAAGGCACTTGACATATCAAATTGTAGGAGGAGTATATTGTTGCCAGTTGCAATCGTTTGTTTAAATTTAGTCATAAGGGTAATTAATACTGTTTCTGTGCTGTGATTCGACCGGAATGCTAAGCTGCATAGAGAGGGTTATAACCAGAAGAAAAGAAAGGAGATGTTGATACCTCTGTACAAGTCATTGGTGAGGCCCAACTTGGCATATTGTGTTCAGTTTTGGAGGCTGTATCTTGCAAAGGATGTAAAAAGACTTGAAGCAGTTCAGAGAAAAGCAATGAAAATGGTATGGGGTTTGTGTAGCAAGACGTACGAGGAACGACTTGCTGACCAGAACATGTAAACCCTGGAGGAAACAAGGGTGATGTGATATAGATGTTCAAATATTTGATAAGTATTAATCCACAAACAAACATTTTCAAGAGACAGGAAGGTGGTAGAACTAGAGGGCATGAATTGAGGATGAAAGTGAACCAACTCAGGAATAATATGAAGTATTTTTTCACTGAGAGGGTGGTAGATACCTGGAATGTCCTCCCGCAGGAGGTGGTAGAGATGAAAACGGTAACGGAATTCAAAAATGCATGGGAGAAACACAAAGGAATCCTGTTTGGAAGGAATGGATCAAAAGAAGCTTAGTGGAGGTTAGGTAGCAACACCGGTAATTGGGAAACAAAGCCACTACTGGGTAGACTTCTACAGTCTGTGCCCTGATCGTGGATGAGCTAAAGTGGAACTTTTCAGGGGTTTCAACAACTTCAGTAATTTTAGAACAAGGACAGTGCTGGGCAGACTTCTATGGTCTATGCCCTGAAAATGGCAAGGACAAATCAAGATCAGGTATACGTATGAAGTATACGTAAAGAGTTTATCTTGTTGTGCAGACTAGATGGACTATACAGGTGGCCTAGTGGTTAGAGCACCGGTCTTGCAATCCAGAGGTGACCAGTTCAAATCCCACTGCTGCTCCTTGTGATCTTGGGCAGTTCTTTGTTTAATTTGTACAGCGCTGCGTAACCCTAGTAGCGCTCTAGAAATGTTAAGTAGTAGTAAGTCACTTAACCCTCCATTGCCTCAAGTACAAACTTAGCTTGTGAGCCCTCCTGGGACAGATATATTTCCAGTGTACCTGAATGTAACTTGCCTTGAGCTACTACTGAAAAAGGTGTGAGCAAAATCCAAATAAATAAATAATAAATATGCTACTATGTAGCCAGTCAGGGCACAATGAATATCCATGAGATGTTTGCATGCACTGCCTCTATTGTATGTACATCTACCTCATGCATATTCATTGTGGGTATCCTGAAAATCTGACTGGCTAAGGGTGCCCCAAGGACTGGGTTCAGAACCCCTGGTCTATACTGTCAGTGCTGCACACGTGGTCACCAGCTTCTGCTTCTCCTACAGCCTGAGTTTTCAGATGACTTACAAGCTTATTTTCAAAAGAGAAGGGCGTCTATCTTTCGACACAAATCGCAAGATGGGCGTCCTTCTCACAGGGTCGCCCAAATTGGCATAATCGAAAGCCGATTTTGGGTGTCCTCAACTGCTTTCCGTCGCGGGGATGTCCAAAGTTCACGGGGGCGTGTCGGAGGCGTAGCGAAGGTGGGACTGGGGCGTGCCTAACACATGGGCATCCTCAACCAATAATGGAAAAAAGAAGGGCATCCCTGACAAACACTTGGACGACTTTACCTGGTCCTTTTTTTTTTCTTACGACCAAGCCACAAAAATATGCCCTAAATGACCAGATGACCACCAGAGGGAATCAGGGATGACCTCCCCTTACTCCCCCAGTGGTCACTAACCCCTCCCACCCTCAAAAAATTAAAAAAATATTTTTCCCAGTCTCTATGCCAGCCTCAAATATCATACCCAGCTCCATGACAGCATTATTCAGGTCCCTGGAGCAGTTTTAGTGGGTGCAGTGCACTTCAGGCAGGCAGACCCAGGCCCATTCCCCCCCCCCCCTTATCTGTTATACTTGTGGTGGTAAATGTGAGCCCTTCAAAACCCACCACAAACCCACTGTACCCACATCTAGGTGCCTGCCTTCACCCATAAGGGCTATGGTAGTGTTGTACAGTTGTGGGGAGTGGAGTTTGGGGGGCTCAGCACACAAGATAAGGGAGCTATGCACCTGGGAGCAATTTCTGAAGTCCCCTAGGGTGCCTGGTTGGTGTCTTGGCACATCAGGGGGACCAGTGCACTATGAATGCTGGCTCCTACCACGACCAAAGGGCTTCGATTTGGTCGTTTCTGAGATGGGCGTCCTCGGTTTCCATTATCGCCAAAAATCGGGGACGACCATCTCTAAGGTTGACCTAAATTTCGCGATTTGGGCATCCCCGACCTTATTATCGAAACGAAAGATGGATGCCCATCTTGTTTCAATAATATAGGTTTCCCCGCCCCTTCACCGGGACGTCCTACGAGGACGTCCTCAGGAAAACTTGGGCGCCCCTTTCGATTATGCCCCTCTTAGTCTCCCAGTACCTCTTATCCCAAGCATCTATGTTTGAGGACCAGGCTCAAAACTGAATACTTACATTCTTTGCACTATTCTCAAAGGGTTTCCTATTGGTTAGAGTAGGGGTTCTTAACCCAGTCCTTGGGACACTCTATAATGACTATGCATGAGATAAATGTACATACCATGGAGGTAGGGCATGAAAATATATCCTGAAAACCTGACTGGCTAGGTGTGTCCTGACGACTGGGTTGAGAACCCCTGGGTTAGAGTGAAAAGGAGAATGGGAAACCATGATAGTGAGTGACCAAGAGAAAGGATGTGTCAATGCATGAAATATGTGAGCAGAAGCAGTGCAGTTGCTTATCTTTAAACACATTCATGCTAGGGAAAGACAAATTCCTCCTAGTCATGTATTGCTTCATTTTACAGTTCCCCATTGAAAAGAAGACATGCTCATTAGCTCCTATCTTTCTTGTATGATTTCAAAACACCCACAACAGTATCACAGTTGAAAAATGAGGGCCAGATTTCGTTGGAAATGGCCTAAAGAAGTGGTTCTCAAACCTATCTTAGGGGACCACCACCCAGTTGATAACCTTAATGAATATGAATAAAGGAGGTTTGCACATAATGGAGTTGACAGGCATGCAAATCTGTCTCACGTTTGTTCATTAGGGATATCCTGATAACCTGACTGGCTGATAGTCACCCAAGTTTGTAGGTCAATAATTTTGTATTTTCATTTGTTGGGAACCGCTTTGGATCCAACACTGAAGATGGCACAATATAGATGTACAGTAGATTGACAGATAAGGAAAATTGTTATTTAGGCTGCTTACATTCTTATTAACAAATTCATACATATTGTATCAGAATTATGATTTTCTAAAATCTATATCAAATGATGAAAAATGTTTTTTTTTCTGTGATTACCTGTATTCTGATACTAGTATTTTTATTTATTTAAAAAATTACCTACTTAAACCTACTCTAAGGGTGAATACCTCCAACATCTAGCCCTTTTGGTAGTTTGTGAAGTACTCTGTGACCCGTCTTGTAAAAATTTGAGGACTCCCTGACCTACAGTAAAATGAAAACCATAGGAAATATAGTACTGCAGCAGACTCAAACAGGCTTTTTTTTTTTTTTTGGAATGCTGAACAGTTTAGCAAGGTGAGAAATTGAACTGTAGGGGTCACAATTATTTATTTAGATTTTGCTCCCACCTTTTTCAGTAGTAGCTCAAGGTGAGTTACATTTAGGTACACTGGATATTTCTCTGTCCCAGGAGGGCTCACAATCTAAGTTAGAGATGTGCATGACATTATAAAAAAAATCCAAACTCTCTCAGATGACCATGTTCCAGAAATGATCTGAACAGAGAGACTGTGAACTGTATAATATTCCACAGAATGGTTTTGAATTCCCTGCAAGACATGACCCTCCTTTTTCTGCTAGCCAAGAGAAAGCATTTGGTTGCACTTTCTCCAAATGGGTTGGTTTTGTGCATACCATGACAGTAGTGAACCCCACCCACAAGCCAGGGTATATGGAGTGTGATCTCAGTCTGTCAGACTGCTAATGCACCCCAAAGCACTTCCATTGTGCCAAAGAAAGCTTCCATCTGGAGTTCATATGTAATGATGTAGCATTTGTGATGAAGAGAAGGTAGTGTGTGTTGGGGGACATATAAGGAGGGTGGGATTCCTCTTTCCTTAAGGAGAACAGTATATAAGTAATCTAACTTATAAGTAATTCTGGATAGGATCTCAGAGCTGATGGTCTATTTGTCTATCTTCACAAGCTAACAGTCTTCATCTACTCGCCCTATTTTACATTCCTCATCACATATCTATCATGCCATATGGAAGTAATTCATATTCCAGTTTAAATTTTCATACACAAAAGGTAATCTAAGAAAATTGTGAGCACTGAAAAATATTACCAATAGTACCTAAGCTATTTAATAAATTACAGCCTTTTAAGGCTTTTCAATATATATACAGTAGACCAAGGCACAGATTTTAGCACTGAAATCAATGTCAAACTATGTGAATAGTTGTAAATATCTGTGCAATATGGTTTCTAAAGTCCTAGCAAAATGTGTGCCTTTTCCTCACAGTCATATTCAGCATGGTCTTTATACTCATAGGACATGCAGAAAAGTGTCCTGAATAACAGTGGTTCTCAAACCTGTCCTGAGGAACTACCAGCCAATCGGGTTTTTAGGATATTCCTAATGAATTTGTATGCCTACTACTACTTCCATCATAGACAAATCTCATGCATATTCATTAGGGACATCCTGAAAATGATCCCACAGGTTTGAGAACCACTGTCTTATAAAATATGATCTTATCCTAGTACATCACTGTCAATGTTCCAGAAGGTATATGGCAAGATGGGCTTAGAAGCAGTTACTCTGTTGGGAATTCAGTGTTACTTTTCATTGAATTGGATAATCAGACCGACAGTCACGTACAATAAATCAATTCTTAATATCACATCTTGATTATTGTAATGTTGTTTATACTGGTATCCCTCTCTATCAACAAACACATCTTCTGAATCTCCACAATGCTGCAGCAAGGTTGTTATACCACACTAAGAAATTTGATCTCACCACTCCTTTGTTTATTAGACTACATTGGCTTCCCATTCAGTATCAAATGTTTTTTTTTTAAAATCCTCTGCTTAACTCATGGAGCATACTACCTTGGCCAACCTCCATACCTTTCCATTTTGGTGATCCCTTATACCCTCAGCAGAACTTTACGGCCCTTAGATGCACATCGGCTAATTCTATCAGGCCCAAAGTCCGCACACTATGAAATTAAGACTCTCATTATTTGATTATCTGGCCCCAAAACTGTGGAATGATCTTTCCCCTATATTTGTACTGAGCAATCACTCCCAGCTTTTACTACCAATCTCTGAGACTCTGAAAATTCTAGGAGTCATACTTGATAGAAATCTAACACTGGTGGAACAAACAAACACTACCATCAAAAAGGCATTCTTCTCTCTTTGGAAACTAAAACATATAAAACCTTATTTTCCTAGAGAAGTATTTTGAAATTTAGTGCAATCGCTAGTTTTAAGTCATCTTGATTACTGCAATAGAATCTATGCAGGGTGCACAGAAATGCTTCTCAAAAAATTACAAACTGTCCAGAATACAGCTGCAAGACTGATCTATGGTAAATTGAAGTTCGACAGTTCCAGACCATTAAGTGAAAAACTGCACTGACTACCTGTCAAGGATCGTATAACATTTAAAATTTGCACCCTGGTGCATAAAATCCTCTACGACGAAGTTCCAGCTTATATGGATAATCTTATCAACTTACCACCCAGGAATTCTTACAAATCTTCTCGTTCATATTTAAATCTCCACTACCCCACATGTACCGGCCTCAAGTATAAAACCAGTTACGCATCTACCTTTCCCTATATCAGTGCTCGATTGTGGAATGGTTTACCAAAATCAGTAAAAGCTACTTACGATCAACCGACTTTCAGAATATCACTGAAGACCACCTTATTTAGAAAAGCTTACGCTAAAGTCCCGAATTGCATTAGTGACTCCTGAACTGTTACTGTTATACGGACGTATTGTACTCTTTTGCACCTTTCTCTTTTCTTCCCCTCTGTCATTCCTCACCAACTACTTCAACCTAAATGTATCTGATTGTTTGTTACTAGATTGATGTAAGCCTTTTTACACTGCTGTACACCTTTTTAAACTGATGTAAGCCACATTGAGCCTGCCCATGGGTGGGAAAATGTGGGATATAAATGCTCTAAATAAACTCAATTTTGTTTTTAGTGGCGACTGCTGATCCCAGTTGTGCTGACCAGTGAATGTATGATATTATGTAGTTTCCTGTATGAATGTTGGTCTCACCTAGACCCACTTGTCGGAATAGACGGTATAAAAAGTTCTTAATAAACAAATTTGGAACCAACACAAAATGTAAAACCAAATGTGACATTCTGCATGAAAACCTTAGGTACTAAATGCAAGTTCATCTCTCTGATAACTTGCATGTTTTGGTACAAGTGCTCATCAGAGATGAGACTGACTACAGGATTGCTCCAATTTGCTTAATTCCAGCTTTTGATATTCTCTTAGCTCAATTTTCATGAAAATGTCTGAGGAATAATTTAAAACCTGTGGTCTAAATATTTTAAATTATCCCTATATTCAGGTGCACTATACATATAGCTAGCACCGCTGAGCATATAAATGTAAGCTATGGTGCCCACTTTAGGAGCGTTATTTGAACTTGCATACAACAGCATTTAGATGTTTATATTACATAAATGTCTAAATCCTGATTTTGCAAATCCAGGATAAACATCTAAAACTCTAAAATGTGGATACGGGCATGTATCCGCCATTTCAGAAGGAGAATGCATGAATATGTCCAAAAAGATCAAAGTTGGGATTTACACCTGCTACCTGGTACATCTAGGTTTTAGAAGAGTATTTCTACTGAGCAGAATCCCCTTAATCCCTCATTTAATATGCCCCCAACCCCAAAGTGAAACTGGGAAGGGATACCAGGCTCAGTGACAGCTTCAGGACTAATGAACATTTATATCTTTAAAATGGCTGACATAAACGTTTATTTTTTTTTTTTGAAAGTTTCTTTATTGCATCATGAAGACATATACAAACATCTGCTGCCACTTGCAGCTCAATGTCATTCTGTACATTACAACAAAAAACAGTGCAGTTTATATACCCACAGACTTATATGCTTTGGTCCTCATGTCTTTTTTCTTATTAACCCCTTCCCTAACAAATAAAAACTCCCCCCCCTCTCTACCCCCTACCCCGCTTGCTCTCCCTCCTCCTCCCCTATCTGGCCATCCATTCCTTTGCCTCCCTTAACCCACCAATCCAGGGTCCGATGCCAAAAGCAGGTCCCGCGTTCTCCCCCATATATCTTTGTACTGACGATTGCTAAGCACCGTTGTAAACTTAAATGTCATATGCACCCATTGAGCCATTTCCTTCATATAAGCCTTCCACTGATCCAAGGATGGGGGCGATACATAAACGTTTATATTCTGACACACAGGACAGATTTATTCATTAGGCACAGTAGAGACCAACTGAAAACAAATCTGTGGCCAAAATTTGTTGCTTGGTTTTGATTGAAACCAAAACCAAACCTGCCGCCCCCCACTCCCCTTCCCCAATAGAAAAGGAGCCCCTTTCCGCAACCACACTTAGAGCCCCCCCAAACATAAGAAGCCTCCCTCCCACCTCCCAAAGAGAAGGAGCCCCCTTCCCTAACCCACCCCCAAGCTTACCGTATCACTGGTGGTGTAGTGGCTACCTGGGACAGGAATGATGCCCAGGCCGGGTCCTCAGAAAAAATGACTGCTGGGACCTCCAGCAGCAGTCTTGTCTCAGCAACCATTCTGAGATTGGATCTGGCATGGGCAGGAATGATCAGTCACTCCTGCCCATGCCAGTTTTAATCTCAAAAAGCCTGTTGCAACCTTCCAGGAGAGGTCTCACAAGACTGCCACTAGAGGTCCCGGCAGCCATTTTGACTGAGGACCCTGTGTGGGCAGAAGTGACTGGGGATTGTTCCTGCTCTGAGTAGCCACTACAGCACCACAAAACGGTAGGTCCAGGGGTGGGGGGCAATTCTTCTGTTCAGGGGGGAGAGGAAGGGAGTAGAGGCTGAACAGCACAGTTTTGGTTTCACCCAAAAATGCACCAGCATTTTTTGGCTGAAACCGAAACAAGGTTGAATACCAAATTTGGGCCAGTTTCAGCGCCAAAACTAAAACTGAAATTTGGTTGGCTTCTAAAGCACAGTGCCTAGGGCCCCCAGAACAATGTAGCCCTGCCTTCTCTGTTCTACATCTAGCACTGTACATATTGTGGGATGCATTCATATAATGCTGCTGAATTCTTTTTTTTTTTTTTTTAAAGCAATTAGATATTTGGGGGCAGGGGCATAGCCAGCCCTCCATTTTGGGGAGGCCCCCGGGTGAACTGTGGAGGGCAGTGCACGTACAAGGAGTCCTGGCATCGGTGGCTAGAGGCACACTGCCAACTTCCTATGTCCTGCAGCAGTACGGGGGGAAGGGGATGTGGCTTGAGGAGTGAATCTCTTTGGCTGGCTGGGCTTCAGCATCCCCACCAGTCATTTAACAGGAGCTGCAGCTTTGGAAGGGGGCTGACTCCAAAGTGAGGGGACCCTGGCCCCAAGGTCCCCATATGGCTACACCATTGTTTGGGGGGTAGTTCTGTGAGCACCTCCTTTTAGATGCCATGTGGTGAGAGAATATCTAGCAGAATGTCTAGGGACCCAAAGTTATACCAGCCATAGACCTGACATAACTGTAGGCACCTAAATGCATCAAGAGTATGTGTAACTTTCTGTAACTTGTGTGTGGAAGTGGGAGCCCCACCCATGCCCCACCCTCCTTGCATTTCCATACTATGCCAATTATGTGCACCCTTACAGAATTGTACTTGACTGCTTTGCTGCCACTCACGCACATAAGTATACACTTACCCAGTGCTTTTTTTGTAGAAAAAAAGGTGCCGGTACTCATTATGGGCGGGGTCACCACATATGGCTCCACCCCTATGTTAGCCACACCCACATTAACCACACCCCCTATACCAGCCATGGCGCATATAAACAGACATCATTGAAAATATTACAGTACTATAGGAGAAAAAAATAACGTGATTTGCTAAGTAGTAGTAGTAGTATACCCAGTGCAAAATAAGACAGCCAATGTAAATTCTCAAATTGGCCATATTACAAACACTAAAATGAAAATAAAATGATTTTTTTTCTACCTTTGTTGTCTGGTGACTGTTTTTCTTTCCATATTGGTCCCAGTCTGTGATTCTCCTTTCCTTTGTTTTCGCTTAACTCTTCTGTGCCATTTGTCATTTTTGTCTCCTTTTTCTTTGCTTTCTTCAATATTTTTCAGGCTCTCTCTCTGTCCAGATTTAATTCATTCTTACTATCCATTCTTTAATTTCCTTCATCTACCTGTGGCTTTTCATCTTTTCCTCACCCTTGTTCTCCCCATGGCCCCTTCCTCTTATTCTCCAGTCTTTCTCTATTCCCCTTTTCCATCCAGCAGCTCTGCTTTCTCTCCCCATCCTTCCAGTGTCTCCCCTATTTCTTTCTGCATTCTTCCATCCAGCGTCTTCCCTCTTTCTTTCTTTCTGCATTCTTCCATCCAGCGTCTTCCCTCTTTCTCTCCCTATCCTTCCGTTTTCCCTCTCTCTCCCCATCCTTCCATCTGTTTTTCCCTCTCTCTCTCTCCCCATCCTTCCATCTGTTTTCCCTCTCTTTCCTCATCCTTCCATCTGTTTTTTCCCTCTCTCCCCAATCCTTCCATCTGTGTTTTTCCCTCTCTCTCTCCCCATCCTTCCATCTGTTTTTCCCCTCTCCCCAATCCTTCCATCTGTTTTTCCCTCTTTCTCTCACTCCCCAATCCTTCCCTCTGTTGTTTTCCCTCTTTCTCTCTCTCCCCAGTCCTTCCCTTTGTTGTTTTCCCTCTTTCTCTCTCTCCCCAATCCTTCCATCTGTTTTTCTCCTCTCTCCCCAATCCTTCCATCTGTTTTTCCCTCTCTCTCCCCATCCTTCCATCTGTTTTTCCCTCTGTTTTTCTCCTCTCTCCCCAATCCTTCCATCTGTTTTTCCCTCTCTCTCCCCATCCTTCCATCGGTTTTCCCTCTCTCTCCCCAATCCTTCCCTCTGTTGTTTTCCCTCTCTCTCTTTCTCTCTCTCCCCCAATCCTTCCCTCTGTTTTCCCTCTCTCTTTCTCTCTCTCCCCAATCCTTCCCTCTGTTGTTTTCCCTCTCTCTCTCTCTCTCCCCCCAATCCTTCCCTCTTTCTCCCCAATGCTTCCCTCTGTTGTTTTCCCTCTTTCTCCCCATCCTTCCATCTGTTTTCCCCTCTCTCCCCAATCCTTCCCTCTGTTTTTCCCCAATCCTTCCATCTGTTTTTCCCTCTCTCTCCCCATCCTTCCATCTGTTTTCCCTCTCTCCCCAATCCTTCCCTCTGTTGTTTTCCCTCTCTCTCTTTCTCTCTCTCCCCCAATCCTTCCCTCTGTTGTTTTCCCTCTCTCTTTCTCTCTCCCCAATCCTTCCCTCTGTTGTTTTCCCTCTCTCTCTCTCTCCCCAATCCTTCCCTCTTTCTCCCCAATGCTTCCCTCTGTTGTTTTCCCTCTTTCTCTCTCTCCCCAATCCTTCCATCTGTTTTTCTCCTCTCTCCCCAATCCTTCCATCTGTTTTTCCCTCTCTCTCCCCATCCTTCCATCTGTTTTTCCCTCTGTTTTTCTCCTCTCTCCGCAATCCTTCCATCTGTTTTTCCCTCTCTCTCCCCATCCTTCCATCTGTTTTTCCCTCTCTCTCCCCATCCTTCCATCTGTTTTCCCTCTCTCTCCCCAATCCTTCCCTCTGTTGTTTTCCCTCTCTCTCTTTCTCTCTCTCCCCCAATCCTTCCCTCTGTTGTTTTCCCTCTCTCTTTCTCTCTCTCCCCAATCCTTCCCTCTGTTGTTTTCCCTCTCTCTCTCTCTCTCTCCCCAATCCTTCCCTCTTTCTCCCCAATGCTTCCCTCTGTTGTTTTCCCTCTTTCTCTTTCTCCCCAATGCTTCCCTCTGTTGTTTTCCCTCTTTCTCTCTCTCCCCATCCTTCCATCTGTTTTTCCCTCTCTCTCCCCATCCTTCCATCTGTTTTCCCCCTCTCTCCCCAATCCTTCCCTCTGTTGGTTTCCCTCTTTCTCTCTCTCCCCAATCCTTCCCTGTTGGTTTCCCTCCCCCTGCCAAGTTTCCCGCGAACGGCGCGAAGTCGCGACGCACGCGGCACCAGCCCCCATTTCCGGCCGCTGCTGCTTCTCCTGTTGAGCAGCAGCGGCCGCTACACAAAGAAAAAGAAGATTTAAAAAAAAAAACTTCAAACCTGGCTGAAACGCAGCACCCTGGCACTGTAGACAGCCATTAGGCATTGGCTGTTGCCCCGCAGCCGCTCCTCCTCTTGCCTCTACGTCACTGCCCCTGGAGGAAGACCCCGGAGGAGCGCAGTGACGTAAGGCAAGAGGAGGAGCGGCTGCGGGGCAACAGCCAATGCCTAATGGCTGTCTACAGTGCCAGGGTGCTGCGTTTCAGCCAGGTTTGAAGTTTTTTTTTAATCTTTTTCTTTGTGTAGCGGCCGCTGCTGCTCAACAGGAGAAGCAGCAGCAGCGGCCGGAAATGGGGGCTGGCACTGCGTCCGTCACGGGGCGGGGGGAGCAAAAAAAAAAAGGTGCCGGTACGCCGTACCGTTGCGTACCGGCACAAAAAAAGCACTGCACTTACCCAACAAAAGTGCATATATTCCATATATTTATGTGTATAACTGGCATTTAAATGTGGGTACCAGCTATAGACCTGCTCCCTAGGGAGCATCATGTAAGTTTGTTCTCAACTGTAGTTTTTACATGTTTTTAATTATAGTAATCCGCTCTTAACTTTAAGGCTGAGCGAAATATAAATACCTTAATTTAAATTAAACTATAACTAGATGCTTCTAAGTGGGTGCCCTGGGACCATGTGGTAGGAATTCTCATGTATAATGGAATCAGAGCATTACCTGGTATTAGCTAGCATAAGTGCAGGCACCTAAATATGCCAGGGACACATGTACGTAAGAACATAAGAATAGTCACACTGGGTCAGACCAATGGTCCATTTATTCCAGTATCCTGCTTCCAACAGTGGCCAATCCAGGTCACAAGTACCTGAAAGAAACCCTAATATTGCCTACATTCTATGCTACCAATCCTAGGACAAGCAGTGGCTTCCCAGACTATGGACTTTTCCTCCAGGAACTTGTCCAAACCTTTTTTTAACCTAGATATGCTAACTGCTGTTACCACATCCTCCAGCAATGAATGCCAGAAATTAACTATTCACTGAGTGAAATAATATCTCCTCCTATTTGTTTTAAAAGTATTTTCATGTAGTTTCATTGAGTGTTTGTTCCCTAGTCCTTGTACTTTTTGAAATAGTAAAAAAAATCGATTCACTTCTACACGTTCTACACCGCTCAGGATTTTGTAGACCTCAATCATATCCCCCCTCAACCATCTCATTTCCAAACTGAAGAGCCCTAACTTCTTTAGCCTTTCCTTATATGGGAGGAGTTCCTTCCCCTTTATCATTTTGGTCATTCTTCTTTGAACCTTTTCTAATTCCGTTATATCTGTTTTGAAATACAGCGACCAGAATTGGACGCAATACTCAAGGTGAGATCACACCATGGAACGACAGAGAGGCATTATGATATTCTTGGTCTTATTTACCATCCCTTTCCTAATAATTCCTAGCATCCTGTTTGCTTTTTTGACTGCTGCTGCACATGGGGCAGATTTCAGTGTATTGTCTACAATGTCACCTACAGAAATCTTTGCTTTGAGAGCCCTGCTTATGCTTTACCCATGCGTATACCTCCTCTTCTCCCCCCCCCCCCTTCCCCGCAAATACATACTATGGAATTTAAGCAGGATAGCACCTATGTAGAATATTGGTATGTACATGCATGATGCATATGTATACAGTGGTGGAAATAAGTATTTGATCCCTTGCTGATTTTGTAAGTTTGCCCACTGACAAAGACATGAGCAGCCCATAATTGAAGGGTAGGTTATTGGTAACAGTGAGAGATAGCACATCACAAATTAAATCCGGAAAATCACATTGTGGAAAGTATATGAATTTATTTGCATTCTGCAGAGGGAAATAAGTATTTAATCCCTCTGGCAAACAAGACCTAATACTTGGTGGCAAAACCCTTGTTGGCAAGCACAGCGGTCAGACATCTTCTGCAGTTGATGATGAGGTTTGCACACATGTCAGGAGGAATTTTGGTCCACTCCTCTTTGCAGATCATCTCTAAATCATTAAGAGTTCTGGGCTGTCGCTTGGCAACTCGCAGCTTCAGCTCCCTCCATAAGTTTTCAATGGGATTAAGGTCTGGTGACTGGCTAGGCCACTCCATGACCCTAATGTGCTTCTTCCTGAGCCACTCCTTTGTTGCCTTGGCTGTATGTTTTGGGTCATTGTCGTGCTGGAAGACCCAGCCACGACCCATTTTTAAGGCCCTGGCGGAGGGAAGGAGGTTGTCACTCAGAATTGTACGGTACATGGCCCCATCCATTCTCCCATTGATGCGGTGAAGTAGTCCTGTGCCCTTAGCAGAGAAACACCCCCAAAACATAACATTTCCACCTCCATGCTTGACAGTGGGGACGGTGTTCTTTGGGTCATAGGCAGCATTTCTCTTCCTCCAAACACGGCGAGTTGAGTTCATGCCAAAGAGCTCAATTTTTGTCTCATCTGACCACAGCACCTTCTCCCAATCACTCTCGGCATCATCCAGGTGTTCACTGGCAAACTTCAGACGGGCCGTCACATGTGCCTTCCGGAGCAGGGGGACCTTGCGGGCACTGCAGGATTGCAATCCGTTATGTCGTAATGTGTTACCAATGGTTTTCGTGGTGACAGTGGTCCCAGCTGCCTTGAGATCATTGACAAGTTCCCCCCTTGTAGTTGTAGGCTGATTTCTAACCTTCCTCATGATCAAGGATACCCCACGAGGTGAGATTTTGCGTGGAGCCCCAGATCTTTGTCGATTGACAGTCATTTTGTACTTCTTCCATTTTCTTACTATGGCACCAACAGTTGTCTCCTTCTCGCCCAGCGTCTTACTGATGGTTTTGTAGCCCATTCCAGCCTTGTGCAGGTGTATGATCTTGTCCCTGACATCCTTAGACAGCTCCTTGCTCTTGGCCATTTTGTAGAGGTTAGAGTCTGACTGATTCACTGAGTCTGTGGACAGGTGTCTTTCATACAGGTGACCATTGCCGACAGCTGTCTGTCATGCAGGTAACGAGTTGATTTGGAGCATCTACCTGGTCTGTAGGGGCCAGATCTCTTACTGGTTGGTGGGGGATCAAATACTTATTTCCCTCTGCAGAATGCAAATAAATTCATATACTTTCCACAATGTGATCTTCCGGATTTAATTTGTGATGTGCTATCTCTCACTGTTACCAATAACCTACCCTTCAATTATGGGCTGCTCATGTCTTTGTCAGTGGGCAAACTTACAAAATCAGCAAGGGATCAAATACTTATTTCCACCACTGTATGTGAGGGTCTGGTTTATACAATCACCTTTTGACACAGGGCCAAATGCCGCTTTTTGAATACGAACTATTCCCAGCAGTATCACTCCACATTATGTTCTGATGCTCTCCACACAGGCCAGTCATTTCTACCAAGCAAAACCACATCTGATATGTTACAAAACAGTCATCCGTGTGCTATGGTGTCAACTTGCATGACTAGGATGATCACCTCTCTCTAAGCTGTTCTGCTAATGTTCTCAGAGAGAGGGAACAGCATGATGAGCAGTGGATGCATTTTGATCAGTACTGAAATGAATAAGAAAGAAGGGATGGAAGTCTAAAACTGCTTTCCTGTTTTGAAGTTAATGCAAGCTAGGAACCAGGGTTAAAGTGTGATAATCATCATCACTTGACTTAAAACTGGCATGGATCCATCAGCTTTGTGCACTGCAAGGGAGATAGATAGGCTCTGGACATGATTTCAAGAGTTCTTTGGTATGCTGGTACTAGGCAAGCTTCTCTGGCTTCACTTTGGTCTTCTGCCCCATGCAGACAGTTGCTTTGGTCTTCATTCTGAGTTCCTCATGGGTCACAAACAGGCCAGGTTTTCAGGATATCCCTAATGAATATCCAAGAAAGATTTGCATGCCTACAACTTCCACTGTATGCAAATTTCTCTCATGCATATTCAGTAGGGATATCCTGACTCTTCGACAGTCCTCGAGGATTGGGAGTGAAGATCAAGGTGAAAGATCAGGAGGTCTCAGCCCATTCCTCGGGGCACATTCTTCCAGTCAGGTTTTCAGGATATCCACAATGAATATGCATGAGATAGATTTACATGTTGTGTCTCCTTTTTATACAGATCTCATACATATTCATCATGGATATCCTGAAACCCTGAGCAGCTGGATGTGCACCTAGGACTTGGTTGAGAACCAGTGATCTAGATGCTAACCATGTCGGGAACAACCAGGTCATCTCTTTCATTTCCTCTCCATCTCCCTGTTTCCAGCAGACAGAATAATTAAAATGAGCACTATTTTAAAAGCTGAAATCAGGCATAAAGCTTCTGAAGTGCTCTTCACGTGTTCTTCATGAGAGCATGAGCAATAACCTCACCTGAAACTTGAGACATGTCTTGTGCATCATCTGTTTCTATTTCCATTTTTCTTTGGTGATCTGAGAGAAAAAAAAACAGGAATTGCAAGTTAAAGGCAAGCAAATTAAAAAAAAAAAGGAGAAGAGAGAATAAAGACATTTACTATTTAATCATAAGGCTATATTGCAGGAATAATGTATTTTCCTCTTTATTTTTTCCTTGCTTGGGTATCAGATTGGCACAAACCTTGAGCCTTAAAAAAAATCTGAATTACAAAGATTTATATAATAAAAAAAAATTTCATTACAAGGACAGGAGGACCAAATTTGTTATTTATTGTTAATTTCCTACTGCATAATAACCCAAAATGCAAACTGACTGCAACAAAATTAAGCAGAAAATTAAATGGCCCTGGGTCATTGTAGGCACAGAATTCATTCTCTTGGCTGATCCATAGTTATGTTCTTTCTAATTTACTGAGCATGCATCGATGAACCTTGAGTCAGCTTGGTGACACACGTACAATCAGCAATCAAAAAACGAAGCAATTTGCTGAAGAATGTCTCATTTACCCAAGCAGGGCTGCATATCTGAGCAGCCACCACCACTACCTCGATCCATAATGAAATACACCTCCAGTAGTGGCAGATAGGCAACACAGCAGCTTTAGGCGTTAGGCCTCGCTCTTCCAGGAGCCCCTGTCTCACCCTTCACGCTCTTTTTTTGCTCAGAGAGAAGTGAAGCTCCCTAAAATAGCAAAAACAAGCTCAGGAGAGAAGGGGAACCCAGACCTTCCTGTTTTGCTGACAGATGGCTCCACAGATTTGGAACCAGGAATGGGAAGCTGTCGACTTTCTGTTGCAACACTTAAGTGTTCAAAAGAGCACGCGGCAAGTGACAACAGACACAGGGAGGGCCAGTAAGGTAGAAAGAAAACCAAAGTTTTTCTCTCACAGCAACCCGAGGAATCAAGGAAAAGTTCTTTAGTCAGTAATACTGTGTACACTGGGGCTTTTTAAAGGTGCAGTCTTGCCGTCTCCTCCGCTCCACCCTCCAAAGAAAAAATAAAGATTTTCATTCTCTAAGAATTTGTCTTGTACAATGTAGTGACTGGGTGGAAAAGGAACATCATCTGTCCACACCAGTCAGTGAGTTTCTTACAGCACCCCCACAAACTGGAAGTGCATGTAAACCAGGGGTGCCTGCACACCCATGGGGTGCGGGAAAAGGTCAAATGGGGTGCAGACAAGAGTACTGAGGCAATGTTTTGAAACTTTCTATACAGAGTGAAGGTAGTTATTAGGGCAGTTATTGGTAGTACAACTGTGTACTACTGTCACTCCATTTATTTATTTATTTCCACACTTGATATACCACGTGATCCATGAGGTATTTACGTGGTTTTACAATGTTTGTTACAGGTACTTTGCACTGTCCCTAATGGCTTCACAATCTAACTTATATATTGTACCTGGGGCAATGGAGGGCTAAGTGACTTGCCCAGGATCACACAGAGTTGCAGAGAGAACTGAACCCAGTTCCCCAGGATCTCAAAGCACTGCTGACCGTCAGGCAGCAGCGGGAACTGAAGCCACTTCCACAGGTCTGCAATCCACTGCACTAAGCATTAGGCCACTCCTCCACTCTTTAGCAGCAACATGTTAGCAATTAGCACTGTTAGTGGCCATCAATTAATGACATCTGTAGTTGTCGGTATCACTACTGGACACGTGGTTTTGGAAAGGGGTGTTGGAAAAGGGGTGCGAGGGTTTCATTGATCAGTTAAAGGGGTGTGGGAACCAAAAAAGGTTAACTTCTGGTCTAAACTAATTCAGTGTGACACAGAAGATGGCAATGAATACATTATAAAACCCTTTTTCCAGTCTGATAATTAGCTCCATCAAAAGAAAAAGATGGCAAAGGAAGTATAAGGTTAGTGATCAGTTGTAAAAACATTAATCTTATCATTGCCTGTTATTCTTGCCTTTTCATGGAATATGTTCATAGCTTCTCCCTCGGCCCACAATACATTTATATGGTGACTATATTTGCAGCACAAATTAGTGCACATTGCCAATTTGCATGTGCAAATTAAATGATTAATGAGCCAATCAGTGCCAATAATTGGCTGCTAACAATTATTGCCATTATTTGGCCTTAATTGGGATTTATGGGCATGGCTGGGGGAGTTTTGGGAGGCATTCCCAGAATTTATGCAAATTGTTACAGAATAGAACCAATCGGTGCCTAACTTAGGTGCTAGCATTTACACCTGCTTTCAGCAAGCATAATTCCCAGCACCTTAAGTTAGACGCCGTTTATGCACTTTGCCGTTATTCTATAAAGGGACTGAATTTTAAAAAACAAGGAGACTTACCAAAACAGTGATTCCCATAGTATGGACAAAGCAGCAAAACGAAAAGAACAGCATGAATATCGGTTTATATTAAATCCAGTGATGACATCACAGAGTATTCGAATTTATAGGTTCCTAACAAGAAATCACTATTACAAAATGTGCTAAAGGTATTAATCTATCCCATGTTCACCTCGTAATCCATATTATACTAAAACACAATCATCCTCGCTAAATACAATTGAAAAATGTGCAAAATCTGAGCACAGCCATTATAATTCTCTTGCACATGAAATTGTATATCCATATATATCTACTTTTGAA
This sequence comes from Microcaecilia unicolor, assembly GCF_901765095.1. NCBI lineage: Eukaryota > Metazoa > Chordata > Amphibia > Gymnophiona > Siphonopidae > Microcaecilia > Microcaecilia unicolor. The sequence continues at coordinate 354,990,858 of NC_044031.1, read as the reverse complement.
ATATGGACATCTCTTTGTACAAATGTGCTACTATGAAACTTCATAAACAGTCCTCTAGTCTTTGCACTTTCTGATAGAGTATAACATTGATTTGCATTTACCCTTTCCACTCCATTCAGGATTCTATAGACCTCAATCCTATTTCCCCTCAGCCAAGCCCCTTTGTTTACTGCATCTCCATATCATTGTAATAATGTCAACAGCCAAAATGGCTCCATGAGGGCTGTCATAAATGGCTGCCCCACTTAAAAGGAAGCTGGCTGCAGAGCTGTTCTCCTCCAAGCACAGCAATTAAAACCAAGGGGAAAACATAAGGCAACATGGGTCATCTATGCAGAGGGCAACTGTCAAATTCATTCACCTGAGTACACAGCCTCTTACTTGGATAAGCTGGCTGACAATTGCCCACTCAAGACTTTTACCTGGTTACAAAAGGCCTTCCTAGGTCAATAGCGGCGTATATTGCAGTTTCAAATATATGTGCAATCAGGCCATGATTTAGAAATAATGAACTGCTTTTGGCATCAAATTCTAATGGGTCCACAGGTAAGTTGCCTCTACTGTCTCCCTGCAGACCAACTGTTGGTATCTGCTTAAGCTGCGGGCTACGGGAATAACCACTTCCTGAAAGCAGAGACAATATGTTGTCACTGGCCCTCTGATGCTTGGCCCCCTCCTCTGCATGCTGACCCACACAAGAGGCAGGACTTCCACAGAGTTGTGACTGTGTGTTCCCTCTATAGCCCTGCACTCAGCTTTCTAGAGATGGTTATTGACTAACCAATTATCCTGCCACTGTTGGCCTAAGCACACACCATCGTCAGCAACAGCAGCAGGCCTGGAAGTGAGGGAAGTATTTGGGAAGAAGGGCTGGGACTGGGGCCTGCTCCCATTCCAATTATTGTTGGAAGGATGGAGTGAAATTCCTTCCCATCCACATAAACATCTACCAGTTTTAAGGGGAGGGGCCTTCCCATCCTGGTGCCTAATCTAATCTCAATATTTATTTTTTTGTTTTATTTATAAGGATTTACAAATACAATTCCAAGATATAAACTCTTCTCACAGAAAAATATAGCACCCATATTTCACAATAATTAGGAAAATAAAGTCAAACCAATTCTTGTTCTATGGCATTGAAGTCCACAAGTATTGGAGGGCAAGTATACAATTCAAAGAAATTATATTAAATAGAAAAAGAAAAGAAGAATTCTCCAATAGCAACTACTTCTATGGAATAGAAGTTGACATAAGAGGAACCGATTTAGGTGGTGAAATAGGCAATTTTGAATTTAAAAAAAGTCTTAAGGGGGTCTTTTACTAAAGAGTATTTCCAGTTAGCTGCAGCAGGGCCCATAGGAATAAAATGGGACATGCTGCAGATAACTTGAGCTAACCTTTAGTAAAAGATCCCCTAAGTGTTCAAGATCACAAAATATATATTTGAGGGAAATTCAACCAGAATAAAGCTCCCAGTTGTTGAACGTGTGGTCTTAGGGCTCCTTTTACTAAGCTGCAGTAGTGATTCCCAGTGAAACAAATGCAACGAAGCCCATTCAATTCCTAAGGGCTTCGTCTCATTTGCTGCGCAGCTTAGTAAAAGGCACCCTTACTTCCAAAAATTGTTGACATCTTTTTTTATCAACCATTTATTCCCAACAAAAGTCCATAGTGGCTTACATAAAAATACAAAAGAATCTCATCACATTATAGACTGTGCATGGCTCACAATACAATTAATAACTAGTAGTGGCACAGATATATTTTTGAAACCAAAATAGGTTTTTAAACCTTTCCAAATGGAAAAGTAACACTCATTCCATTTCAGAGATGTAAACAAATTATTCCAAAGCTACACAGCTTGAAAAAATAAGATGATTCCAATTCCTTCTTATTTTGGATGTCCTTGAAAGAGGGAAAATTAAGTATTTGAAGATTAAGTAAGCGACTACCCAGTGCAACCTGAGAGGTGAGGTCAAGTAATCTAGTACAGCACCAAGTAATATCTTGTAAATAACACAAAATGAGCACAACTGGAGCACAAACTGGGAGCTAGTGAAGCTCTTTCACAAGAACATAATGGTCCATCTAGCCCAGTATTCTTTTTCCAACAGTGTCCAATCCAAGCCAAAAGTACCTGGCAGAAACCCAATTAGTAGCAACATTCCATGCTACCAATCCCAGGGCAAGCAATGGCTTCCCCATGTCTGTCTCAGTAGCAGACTATGGACTTTTAATCCAGGAACTTCTCCAAACCATTTTTAAACCCAGATACACTAATGGATATTACCACATCCTCTGGCAACATTTGTTTCAGAGCTTAACTAGAGTGAAAAAATATTTCCTCCAATTTATTATAAAAGTATTTTCATGTAACTTCATTGAGTGTCCCCTACTCTTTGTACTTTTTGAAAGAGTAAAAATTTGATTCACTTTCACTTGTTCTACACCTCTCAGGATTTGGCGACTTCAGTCAAATCTCCCCTCAACTATCTCTTTTCTAAATTGAAGAACCCTAACCTCTTTAGCCTTGCCTTGAGAGGAGTTCCATCCCCTTTATCATTTTGGTCACTCTTTGAAACTTTTCTAATTCCGTTACAGCTTTTTTGAGATTTGGCAACTAGAATTGAATGCAATACATAAGGTGAGGTCGCACCATGGAGCAATACAGAGGCTTCATAGTATTCTTGGTCTTATTTGCCACCCCTTTTCTAATAATTCCTAGCATTCTGTTTGCTTTTTTGGCCACCGCCACACACTGGGCAGAAAATTTCAGCATATTGTTTACAATGACATCGAGATCTTTTTCTTGGATGCTGACTCCTGAGGTGGACCCTAGCATTAAGTAACTATGATTCAGATTATTCTTCCCAACGTGCATCATTTGCATTTGTCCACATTAAATTTCATCTGCTGTTTGGATGCCCAGTCTTCCAATTTCCTAAGGTCTCTCTGCAATTTTTCATAGTCCGTTTGTGTTTTAACAACTTTGAATAGTTTTGTGTCACCTGCAAATTTAATCACCTCACTTGTTGTTCCAATTTCCAGATCATTAATAAATATGTTAAATAGCTCCGGTCTCTGTACAGATCCCTGAGGCACTCCACTATTCACCCTCCTCCATTGAGAGAAATTACCATTTTTTATTAGGATTTTTTTACAGCTTTTTTGAAGGAACTCACTCGCATAACATGTACAATGTAAGCCATAACCAAGCTGTACAACTGTATTTCCACTATTCATATCTTATTGTAAGCCACACTGAACCCGCAAAGAGGTGGGAAAATGTGGGATACAAATGCAATAAATAAATAAATAAATAAATAAGGCAGTGTACCCTATTGGACAGAAAACAAAATCAACAGAGGTGTTGAATGATCAAACTTATATCGCCTAAAGCTTAGGCGAGCAGCTGTATTTTGAAGTAACTAGATTCTTCTCTGTAATTTAACAGGTGACCAAATTTAAATCTGATCCTACACGCAGTATTTTACCTCCAAGTGGCCACATGCACAACCAGGAAGCCTTGTATGTGCCTACCTTCTACTAGCTCATTTCTAAGGGGAGACAACCCAGGTATTTTCTCTCCAAAAAAATCAGCCACAATGTACATACAAGCCACTAATTTGCCCCCCTTAAGTATCTAAAAGATGAAGATGAGTTTTTATTAGCTATGCACTGCTCAAAGTTTCCCCCTGATTTGATATAGGTCACCCACATCTGGGCGCAGATCCTAAATGCACGAGTAAACTAATTAGTCAGTTAGGAACTAAACAATGAATTATTGGTGTTAATTTGAGTTAACTGGCATTTAATTGGCAGTAATAAGGAGTTGCATGTGCATTTGCCCTATTCTCTAATGTGCATGGCCATAGGAGAGGCATGGGCAGGTCAGGGGCCTTCCCAGAAATTAGTCACATTATAGAATCCTTGGATTTACACACCTAACTGCCACCAGTTCGGCACAAGGATTTATACCAGGTTTCAGCAGGCGTAAAGCATGGGAATCTGCACTAAGGGTCAGATTCTATACATGGTGCCTAAAAATCCACATTTCTGCCTAAGTGTATTCTATAAGTGGTGCCTAGATATAGGTGCGGTATATAGAATATGCTTAGTTGATATCCGAGCGCCTAAAACTACACACATCCATTTACACCAATGAAAATGTGGCATAATTTCCTGCACTTATAGAATATGGCCCAGTGTGCGTAAATTTGGGAATGCCTACGGAACACTCATTTCTCCGCCCATAGCCGTGCCACTTTTGAACTGCATGTATTAGAATTTAAGCACAGTTCATTTATAGAATACGTTTAGCAAGTTGTGCATGTAAATTCTAATTATTGCCAATTAGTGCTTGTTATGAGCTGTTAAAAATGCTGATTGGCATTGTTATAGCATATGCCTGGATTTTGGTGTGGATCTTTGGCGCAATATACAGAATCTGACAGTAAAAGGTTAATTCTATATATGATGCTGAAAAAAGTGGCACTGAAAAGAAGTGCTATTCTATAAGCTGCACTTAAAATTAGGTGTGGTTACGCCTGGAAATCGCACCTAAAACATAGTGCAAATATGCACACCTAAATAAGGTGCATATCCCCCCTTATTCTATAATATGTGTAAATGCTAGGAACACCCCATTCTGCCCATGACCCTCCTATTTGTGTGCCCTCTTTCTTTACTCATACAGGTAATCAATAGAAATCAAACAAAAGAAAACATGGAAAAGAAAATAAGATGATACCTTTTTTATTGGACATAGCTTAATACATTTCTTGATTAGCTTTCGAAGGTTGCCCTTCTTCGTCAGTTCGATCTGATTACCTTTAAAAGTGGACTAACATGGCTACCACACCTCTTTACTCACACATAAATTCCAATTACATCTAATTATTACCAATAATTACTTAACAAGCCAGTTATTAGTGCTAATTAGTTTATTTAATGAAATTGTGTGTGCAAATTGGGCGTGCACTCAAATTTGCACATACAATTTTTGGCGACTTTTATAGAATTAGGGGGTAAGCACTATTCTATAAAGGTTGCTTAGAGCTGCTGAATTTTGGGCATCATCTACAGGATCTGGCCCTTTGTGTCATGTCATTTCCTGTGCAGTTTACAGGACTGTTTATTTCATTTGGTGAGGGGGGTGGTATTTTTTTTAATATGAGAATAATGTCATTATGAGTGCACGCAATTTAGAAAAGAGTAGACACTTTTCCAAAAGAGCGGACAGGACACTCTTTTGAAAGAGAGCACACTTTTCACACCCAGTGCACATTGGGGGTCTTTTATAAAATGGCAGTAAGCCCAATGTGGGCTTACCGCTTGCTAATCTGGAACTACTGCCGAGCTACTGCAGCAGCCCAGTGGTAGTTCCCAACCCTAGCATGCATCACTTCCGGCCGCAACAAAAATATTTTGATTTTTGTAGCACCGGTGTTTACCTGGCGGTAATTGGGCAGTGCCATGTGCTTCCCGGTTACCGTCAGGTTAGTGTGGTTCGCTTGCATTCAGCCATTTCTTAAATAAAAAAAGACAGCCTTTTACCTGCTGCAGTAAAAGGGAGCCTCAGCGCACGTTATAAACACGCGCTGACATCAGCTCAGGCCCTTTCACCACAGCTTGGTAAAAGGACCCCATCATTCACAAAGCGGGTGCACACTGTCAGAAAAAGTGTGCTCTTTTAACAACACATAAAATAATTTTTTTGGATTTTCCTGTCATTTTCATTTGAACATGGCATGACATGACATGAGAAATATTACAAGTGAATACACATCTCTACTTTTTATTACATCAACAGTCATCGTACCATGAATACTTATGCCACAGTATAGCAACGTATGAAACGTTCCATGGTATCAAAAGAAACTTTTCTTCTCAAAGGTTCAGATGGCACTTTAACATGACCTGGATTGGCTACTGTTTGAAACAGGATACTGGGCTAGATGGACCCTTAACTTGTAGCAGCAGTTTAGATACTGAACAACTATCAGCTCAAACAGGCTTCCACCAATGTGACAGAACCACAATTTTAAACAGAGTATAACTTGAAATAAGAAGCAAACTGGAGTCACATAGTCAAATTTCTTAGCACTCTAGAACAGACGACCTGCAGTATTCTGAATTAGCTGTAATCGTTACCAAATAATGAGGAGCTCCTGCATGAAGGGAGTTACATTATTCTAGTCAATTTATGACAAGAGCATGAACCAAAGTCTATAAAAAGGCTTTACAGAGTGGATCCTCTTGAGGGTCATAAAGGATCTTAGAGATCTGAGAGGGAAAAAAAGATTCTTATCCTAGGTGGCACCTGAGGAAACAGCAGAACCCTTAATCTTAATAAAAGGCTGAACTGCAGTGTCCCTATTGCTGGAGATCCAAAGTGCCTCACATTTTTGAGAGTTTAAGACTAGCTTTTAATCTGCTAGCCAGTCAGTCACCCTGTCCAACTTATCATTCAGCTGCTGTTGAAAAACAGAATTCCAGGTATTGTGCACTATAATAAGCTGAATGTTTTCCACATAGAAATCTGAGCTCATCCTGCGATCTTGTATCAAAGTCACCAGGGGTACAATAAAGATGTTAAGGCTGAAGCGAGTACAGATCTCTGTGGAACTCCAAAGTTTAAAGGACATGTGTCAAAGACAGAACCACCCACACAAAGTTACAAAAAAAAAAAAAAAAAGAAGAAGAAGAATGGAACCAGTTTAGAGCTATCCCAGTAGCACCAGCTTGCTCCAGTCTTCATAATAATAATGTCAAATGCTAAGCTTAGATCCAACTGAATCAAAAGGACTGCCCCGAAAAGCTATGATCTTGTCTAGCATACTAACCAATATTATTTCCATACCATGCCCTCTACAGAAACCAAATTGATGTGGGAGAAATAAATTACTCCCCTCCCAAAATTTACTAACTTGCTCCACAATAGCCTTTTCCAATAATTTGGCTACAAAAAGGAAGATTTGATATGGCATAGTAATTGGTGAGGTTGAATTTATCCAAACTATGGGGTCCTTTTACTAAGGTGTGCTAATGGATTTAGCACACGTTAAATGCTCTGACACCCATTATATTCCTATGGATGTCTTATCATTTAGCGCACCCTAATCATAAGCGTACACTAAATCTGTTAGCGTGCCTTGGTAAAAGGACCCCAATGTTTTTTTTAACCGTGGATGCACCAAAGAGTGTTGCCATTTAATAGAAACCATTCCAGTAGAAAAACTAAGATTTATCAGTTCCAGGAACACTCTAGAGAAGTAAAACCAGCAGGATTTTAGTAATTTGGGGAAGGGAGAGGTGGAATATGTCATCTGAAAAGGTATTTTTTGCAGGCAATGAGAGAAGTTTCTCCAAATGAAATTCAGTTAACAGTACAAAACAAGAGAAAGAAGACTGATTGAATCCCAGGCAAAATGGAAGGAGGGATCTGCTATATCAAGAGGAGGGAAACCTCTAATTTCTAGGGTCAATTTATCCTGAAGCTTCAGAATTTAAACATCAGAAATGAGCAAACTGATCTGAATTTACTACAGAAGACTTCACATGGGAATGTTCAACTGGGTAGAGCAAACCACATCTGGGTTTTATTTATTTATTTATTTATTTATTAGAGCTTATTTACCTCCTCTTTGAAGAAATTCGCGCAAGGCGCTATGGACAGTATGAGAACTGTGCAATCAAATTACAATTGATTGGTTTAACAGGCCATCTCCCAGTCAGGAAGATAGACACTCTGTTCAACACTGATGTGATTCTTCCTAAGGTGAGAAAGTACATGACTGTCTGACATAAGTACAAGCCATGTACAATGACAGTGTTTTGCTGACTACATGAACAAGAATAAAAGTGAATGCTTCATTTCCAGTGACGTAGTAATGAGAATTGGTGTTTTGATTGGTGGGGGGGGGTGGGGGGGGGTAAATCCAGCATGAAGTGATGGTATGCCCAACCAATTCCTTTCCACTGTCACTAAGGTAGACTAGGTTTTGCTAGTCAGACCAACCCACAGAAAGGGAGACTTCACCCTTTAACTGGATCAGTTTTCCAAATAGATTGTGAATCAGGAAAAGCTTCCCCGGATGTAAAATCTGGGAGTGTATGAGAGATTATTCATAGGAGCTAACCCAAATGCCACGTATCTCCAGAATGGTGCTGCTAATTTATTGTTCGCAGCTTTGCATGGTTCTTAGACCAGGAACACCGTCTCTAAAAGATGTCCAGTATATTAATTGATTAAAAAAATCAATTTGACCACTTATAGTCAGATCTAGAGTTTGGCAGAATTTTGTCAAAGGAACTCTTTAACCAATTTCCGACACAAGTCCAGCCAAACTGATGTGCAAGAGTTCAAGATACTATGGTCTCTCTCTCACACATGTGTGCACACACTGACACAAACACACAGGAAAAAGCCCCATCCTACTCTGCAATTTACATCTGTTCACCTGGGGATAGAACAGACTTTCTAGATTTCAGTGCAGGCTGAATCACACTGCCTGTGGGAACAGCAGCCTAACAGAGGAAGTGGAGAAGCGGGGAAAAAACCGACCCTCATTCCAATCCACTTGCCTGGTCGATGCAAGCACGCATTTGAGTTACAGGAAAAGACAAGCTTGTACTGCAGAGAGGGAGAGGGTGTCTGTCTGTATGTGTGTGCATGCGTACGTATACATGTGTCTGTGCTTTCAAGTGTATGTCTGGGTCAAATAATGACCCCTGCACTTGCATTAAATAGCTCATAGATTTTAGCAAAACAAAAGAATTTAAGAAAATAAACTAAAAAATAAGGAAGTAAAGGCAACTGCTAGAGCTGCTTGCACTGCAACTTACAAAAAGAGGGTAAGTACGCACTGCAATTTCTGCCACCACAGACACATTCATCCAGCAATCCCACTGTCACAGAACAGTAAAAAGGGATAATGCCATGTCTGCTGTGCCTGCTTGTTCTGGGACAAATATCCACACTTGTCAATGGAAGCACAAACTGCATCTGAATCTATTTCTAAGCTTGGGCCAGAAGTGATGGAATTCATAGTAATGTGAAAGGCAATTCTGTAAGGCATGCCCAGTAAGGCACCACTGTGTGCCATGTTTATAAATTACTGGCATTTGAATGTGAGCTTGGCAACATTAAGTGGCTCATTCATGTGGAAGTGCATAGCACTATTCTACACGGTGTCCGAAAAACACAGGACCCCAACATTTTTCCAAATAACCCCAAAACAAATGTACTATTATAAAAAGAAATTATTACTATTATCAGCAGATGTTACTGCAAGATGCTGCAAAAACTGGATGATCCCTGTTTTCCAAATGACATCATTCAGGAAGTGACCATTAAGATCTGTTTTAGCAAAATGCTGTTTAGCGAAAAAGATAAAGTTGTAGCTAAAGCTTTGTGAGAAAATACGGCACACGGTGCAAAAACATTTGCTAAGGGAGTTTCCTAATAAAGGTTGGACTAATGTATTTTCAGAGGTCATACTAAGGGGCCCTTTACTAAGCTGTGGTAAGCACTAACGCGTGTTACTGCAGCTAAGAATGCCTTACCATGGGGCACACTCAAGCGTCCCACAGTAATTTTAGGATCAGTGCGTGCTACCCACGTGCTAAAAAATAAAATGTATTTCTAGTGCTGGGGTGGGTGGGTGTGCTCTGTGCAGCTACATTGCCGTGCGCTAACCGATTAATGAGTGGTAAGCGCATGAGTCCCTACCACCTACAAAACAGGTGGTGGTAGGGGTTCACACGCTGATGGGAAAATTAGTGCATGGCAATTAATAAAGAAAATAGAAAAATTGGCCATTTTACCCCTGTGGTAAAAAGGGCCCTGGCGTAGTGGCAGAGGCCGTTTTTGCCATGTGCTGAGGACCTTTTTACTGCAGCAGGGAAAACGGCTGCAAAAAGGCATGGCCATGCACTAAGATTGCTCTTCAAAACAGCAAAGAACCCCCCACGTGTGTAACATCAGTCAAACCCAAGGAGTAGGGGTTATTCTATTTACGTTCTCACACTGACCATTGGTTACCACCTGAGTTCATTTTATACTTTTATTATGGTTATTATATTTTTACATTGTTTATGTTTACACTTATTGTTATGGTTATTATATTTATTTATTTATTTATTTATTACATTTGTATCCCGCGCTTTCCCACTCAAAGCAGGTTCAATGCGGCTTACATAGTAATAGGGAATACAGCAAATTGGTAGAGAAGGTATAAGTTAAGTATAACAGAATAATAAAAGGGATACGTAGATAGAGATAGGCAGTGGAGAGGGGAGCAGGATGGGAGATATAGTCTGGGTCAATGACGTAGTCGCCTGGGTAAGTATTGGGTAGCTGGGTATATTATACTTACATGTTTTTATGTATATATATATATTTTTTTTTTTTAAATTTTACATTCACATATTAAACACAAATGTAACATAGTAACATAGTAGATGACGGCAGAAAAAGACCTGCACGGTCCATCCAGTCTGCCCAACAAGATAAACTCACATGTGCTACTTTTTGTGTATACCTTACTTTGATTTGTACCTGTCCTTTTCAGGGCACAGACCGTATAAGTCTGCCCAGCACCATCTCCGTCTCCCGCCACCGGCTTTGCCACCCAATCTCGTCTAAACTCTTTAGGATCCATTCCTTCTGAGCAGGATTCCTTTATGTTTATCCCATGCATGTTTGAATTCCGTTACCGTTTTTGTTTCCACCACCTCCCGCAGAAGGGCATTCCAAGCATCCACTACTCTCTCCGTGAAAAAATACTTCCTGACATTTTTCTTGAGTCTGCCCCCCCCCCACCCCTTCAATCTCATTTCATGTCCTCTCGTTCTACTGCCTTCGCATCTCCGGAAAAGGTTAGTTTGCAGATTAATACCTTTCAAATATTTGAACGTCTATATCATATCACCCCTGTTTCTCCTTTCCTCCAGAGTATACATGTTCAGGTCTGCAAGTATTGGGTAGATGGGTATATTATACTTACATGTTTTTATGTATATATATATATATATATATATATATATATTTTTTTTTTTTTTTTTTTTTTAAATTTTACATTCACATATTAAACATAAATGTATAGGCAATATCTGAAAATTGAAAAGAAAAAGAAAAATATCCTAACAAAATTATACATCAACTTTGTCCACAATATTTTGGATCCAGATACCAGGGAAAAACTTAAAAAAGAAACAGAAAAAAATGTACATCAATGAAGTAGTAGAGAGCCTACAAACACTCGCAGCTGACATACAGCATAGTTTTAACTAATGGGTGTAGCCAAGGGAACCCTAACTCCTTCTTTAGAGTTAATGAATTCCAGCAGTTTCTTGGGGTCAAAGAATACATAGAGGGGCATAATCGAACAGAAACGCCTATCTCCATGGGCGTTTATCTCCGAGAACGGGTCCGTGAAGGGGCGGACCGAATCGTATTTTCAAAAAAACATGGACGTTTATCTTTTTTTGAGCTGGGCGTTTTTGTTTTTCAGCGATAATGGAAACCGAAAACGCCCAGCTCAAAAACGAATAACTCCAAGACATTTATTCGTGGGAGGGGCCAGGATTCGTACTGCACCGGTCCACCTCACATGCCAGGACACCAACCGGGCACCCTAGGGGGCACTTTTACAAAAAAAAAAAAAAGGTAAAACAGCTCCCAGGTGCATAGCACCCTTCCCTTGGGTGTTGAGCCCCCCAAATCCCCCTCAAAACCCACTGCCCACAAGTCTACACCATTACTATAGCCCTAAGGGGTGAAGGGGGGCACCTACACGTGGGTACAGTGGGTTTTGGGGGCGGTTTGGAGGGCTCCCATTTACCAGCACAAGTGTAACAGGTGGGGGGGGGGGGATGAGCCTGGGTCCACCTGCCTGAAGTCCACTGCTCCAGTGACCTGCATACTGCTGCCAGGGAGGTGGGTATGACATTTGAGGGTGAAAATAAAAAGTTGTGAAACAGCATATTTTGTGGTGGGAGGGGGTTTGTGACCACTGGGGGAGTCAGGGGAGGTCATCCCCGATTCCCTCCAGTGGTCATCTGGTCATTTAGGGAACTTTTGGGGGCCTTATTTGTGGAAAAACAGGGTCCAGGAAAAGTGCCCTAAATTCTCGCTAAAAACGCATATTTTTTTTCCATTATCGGCGAAAGGCGCCCATCTCTGATCGGCAGATAACCACGCCCCAGTTCCGCCTTCACCACGCCTTCAACACGCCCCCATCAACGTTGTCCGCATCCGCGACGGAGTGCAGTTGAAAACGTCCAAATTCGGCTTTTGATTATACCGCTTTATTCGTTTTTGGGAGATAAACGTCTATCTCCCGATTTGGGTCACAATATAGGCGTTTTTCTCTTTCGATTATAAGCATGATAATTAATCAAGTTTAGAGACACTAAACATCTACAAGGAAATTTTAATACAAACAATCCACCTAAGTTGAGAACTCTTGATTTTAAAGCCAAGAATTCTCTCCTTCTTTTTTGTGTGTCCCTTATCAAGTCAGGAAAAATCTGAATTTTAGATCCCAGAAAAACAGCATTTATATGTCGAAAATAAGAACGAAAAATATTATTTCTGCCCAACTCTAAGGCAAAAGTCACTAGGAGGGTAGTCCATTCTGTTATAATTTCTAAAGAACTTTCCAAAAATTCTGTCAAATTTAAATCAGGTTGAGGTTCGTTTAAAGGTCTTGAAGTCCCATTATATATTGGGCTCTGACTATGGGTGGATAGCCCTCAGCCGGAATTCCCAATATTTCACCAAAGTATTTCTTTAACATATCAAGAGCTGAAATTACAGGTGATTTAGGAAAGTTTAAAAACCTCAAGTTGTTCCTTCGTCCTTGATTTTCTAAATATTCAAGCTTACGAGCTTGAATATCTTTTTCCCTGATTACTGTTGAGGCAATATTCCGTAACTGCTTAATTTCACCTTCTAGTGTGTTTGTTTTAGTAATTTGCATCTCAATCTTGCCAGACAGGGATTGATAAGATTGGTTCAGTTCCAAAATCTCTCCCCTAAAGGAGTTAGAAACCTGTAGAAGGGAAGCGTTCAAACCTTGGATTGCATCCCATAGCGACTCCATTGTCACCACAGCCGGTCTACCCAAAACACCATTCCCTCTGGGTGAGATGAGAGGAGGGTTGATCGACTTGCCTCTCCTCGATGTTAATCTCCCCAGGGACAACATAGCGACGGGTCCTCCTCTCTCAGCTAGAGAAGCTTGCTCCATTCCAGGCGCCTCAACTTGCTGTAACCCCATCGCCAAAGAACTGCTTCCGGGTCGTGGGAGGGCTGTGTTAGAGGGGACTGAGTGAAACTCCCTCAATGCTGCGGTCCGCCTCAACCACCGTGGAACCCATCGAAATAGGTGACGGCTCTCCCAGCTTTTGAACTCCAAAACTGTCCAGAATAGCCTGACGCGAGGTAGGGGTTTCTACCAGGCTCGAGGAGGGAAAGGTCTTAGTCTTCCCCTTTCTTTTCCCCATTACCAGCACGGGGGAAAGTCCTTAATGTTGGGCTTCAATCGCCATCTTGGATCCATACTTATATGTTTTTAATGTTTTTTTATTTTGCTTGTAGTATTTTGACCCCTGAGGCAGATGGTAGAACAGTCGAAATATGATCCTATGTCGGGTCACATACATATATTTAGTGCAAATAAAGCTACTTCAATCAACCTTTGGCTGGCGAGACTACTTGGTCCACCCCCTACTCCTTGGGTTTGACTAAGATTGCTTTTACAACGTGGCCATGCAAGGGAGAGCACTTAAAACCACCCACTGTGGTGGCATTAAGGACTCCCACGCTAACCCAGCAGTAACTGGGTAGCACGCGGCACTGCCTGATTACTGCTGGGTTAGCACTTGTGGAAATATTTTTTGAATATTTCCACTAGCATGAGAAATGGTGTCTGCTGGGGCTGGAACTACCACTGGCGCCCGCATTGGGTCAGCGTTAGCTCCAGATTAGCATGCGGTAAGCCCGCATTGAACTTGCTGCCACTTAGTAAAAGGGCCCCTTACTGTACAGATTTGACCCATGTAAGAATGCACTAGGGCCATTTTTTTCTTTACCATAGTTTGGTAAAAGGGCCCCTAAACATTTAAACAATTGTAATTCAGACAGCTCAGAACACTGCAGCTAGACTCATATTCGGTAAAACAAAATACGAAAGCGCCAAACCCCTACGAGAAAAACTGCACTGGTTCCCACTCAAAGAACATATCACGTTCAAAATTTGCACCCTAGTTCACAAAATTATTCACGGAGACGCACCAGCCTACATGTCAGACCTGATAGACTTACCACCCAGGAATGCTAAAAAATCATCCCGTACGTTCCTTAGTCTTCACTTCCCAAATTGTAAAGGTCTTAAATACAAACTAACACATGCGTCAACCTTTTCCTACCTGAGCACACAATTCTGGAATGCGCTGCCGCGAAGCCTAAAAACGACCTATGAACGAGCCAACTTCCGAAGTCTACTAAAGACTCATCTCTTCAACAAGGCATACAACAATGATCAACAAATATGAATTCCTGTACACACATCCAGAAATGCCCCTACAATATTTGCTTGCCAAACTACTATCATGTTTTTTTTTCATTATCATGTTACCCAAGATCTTCTGCTATTACTAAACGTACATTTTCTTTATAATTCTTACATATTTCTTAGATATCTCTTACTATGTTTGCTTGTTAAAATACTACCATGTTTCATTATTATCATGTCACCCAAAAAACTTCTGCTATTACTAAATGTATACTTTCTCATGTATTCTCATTCATGATGTATTGTATTGTAAGCCACATTGAGCCTGCAAAGAGGTGAGAAAATGTGGGATACAAATGCAACAAACAAATAAATAAAGTAATTTGGAATTATGTAAGGGTTCCGGTTTTTTTCAGACACCGCTTTTAAAATTAGTGTAGAACCTGCATAGCTCGTAACCAAAAGTGGGTCATACCTTTGGGTGAAGCATAGGCATGTCACTGGCGCGTTGCCATGCAATGTGCACAACCTACAGAATACTATTGGCTGTGCATGCTGCCTGACCTGGCATAAGTGGTCGCACCTAAGTCTCAGTGCACTACAGCCACTTTGCCCATGTATTCTGTATTGGGTTAGGTGCACCTCAAAAATGTTACAGAATTGGCACTAAGGGCCCCTTTTATCAAGTTGTGGCAAAAGGGAGCCTGTGGTGGCATCAGCACATGTATTTGCTGTTCACTGAGGCCCCTTTTTAGTGCAGTAGATAAAAGGTTTTTAGTCCCCCAAAAATGGCCCTCCGCTAATCACAGGAATTGGAGCACGACCATTTCAGGGGGTGCCTTACCACCACCTATTTAGGTGATGGTAAGGGCTCCCTGCGCTAACCTGGTGGTAACTGGGTAGTGCACAGCGTTGCCCAAGTACCACCGGGTAAGCCCTGGTGGTACAAACTAAAAAATATTTTTGTCACACCAGAAATAGCACACGCTGGAGGTGGGAACTACCACCGGGCTCCTGCAGTAGCCCAGCAGTAGTCCCAATTTGGATTGTGACAATGCCATGGTAGCTGTACCACGGTGTTGTGAAAGGGCCCCTAAGTGTGCCCTATTGTGGCATCTTAATTTCTAGAATTGCCCCTATAATAACATGCTTTGTGCCTCCTCTTGACCACAGTCCAGCTGACCGCTTTTGGACAACCTTTGCCCAGGTCTCCGCAAATTTTCTAAAACGCACTGCAAGCTGGACAACTGTCCAAACTACCTGCTACAGTCGGCGCCAGAGTGTTTTACTGACGACTTCACCTCATATCTGAACTTCATGCTCCAACAAGGGCGCTTCCCCATCAATCACGGTAGCATTCTCCTTACGCCAATCCCTAGGGACCCGAAGGCCCTGCCTAGCATCATATCTAACTACCGCCCTGTTGCCACTATCCCGCTACTAGTCAAGTCTATGGAGAGCTTGGTCAACTCACAGCTCACTGATTATCTGAATAAATTCTTTATTCTCCATGCCTCCCAATCCGGGTTCCGGTCTCACGACAGTACTGGGACAGTACTGGTCACACTCCTTTCCAACTATAAGAAAGAAATATCACTTGGGAAAAACATCTTGCTGTTGCAATTTGATCTGTCCAGTGCATTCGACATGGTGGACCACAACCTCCTTCTGTCTTTACTATCTGAATTCGGCGTTGGTGGTTATGTCTTGGAATGGTTTAGAGAATTTCTCTCATGTCGATCCTCTCAGGTCAAAGTCCATTCCGCTATTTCACCACCTTGGAGATCCAACCATGGCCTGCACCCATACATATATGCAGATGATGTAACTATCTACATTCCCTTCCGCTCTTCTTTATCTGAAATCACTGATGCAATATAGAATAGTTTTGCCCTCATGGCCAATTGGGCGAACGCATTTAAATTCAAGCTAAATCAGGAAAAAACCCAATGCATCATTCTCTCCTCCCAATTCAATAAATCTATCCCAGACACAATTTCTACGCTGCACTACTCCCTCGCTATTACAGATAACTTGAAGCTCCTTGGCATCATTCTGGATTCGCACCTGACCCTCGATCTTCAGGTCTCAGCTCTTCTAAAACGAATGTTCCTCTCCATGCGGTCACTAAGACGTATCAAGCAGTTCCTTCCATTCAACCTATTCTGGACTCTAATCCATTCCCTCGTTTTGAGCCATTTTGACTACTGTAATGGGATTTACACCGGATGCAAAGAACAAACCCTAAAGAAGCTCCAAACGGCGCAAAACACAGCGGCGAGATTACTATTTGGTAAATCTCGGTTTGAAGCAGCGAAACCTCTACGAGAGAAGCTCCACTGGCTACCGATCAAAGAGCGTATCGAATTCAAAGTCTGTGCTCTAACCCACAAGATCGTTTACGCGGATGCTCCAGTTTATATGTTCAGCCTGATTGACCTCCCTCCAAGAAGCCGTCCCGTACTTATCTACATCTCCACTATCCTAACTGCAAGAATGTACGGTACAAACTGCTCTTCGCCTTTTCTTTTTGCTTTATGAGTCCACGATACTGGAATGCTCTGCCATCCGCATTAAGGGAAGCTACTGACCACGCCCTGTTTAAGAAACTCCTGAAGACTCATCTTTTGATCAAACCTACTCAGCTGTTCCTTAACTTCCTGCCGTCCCTCCTTGGCTTCCCATGTTGTTCCCCCCCTTCTTTGTTCCGCCCTTGCATTTGTTTGATGTTCATTCTTTATAAATTGTTAGCCACATAGAGCCTGCTATGTTGGGAATATGTGGGATATAAATGTTCTAAATAAATAAATAGTAAATGAGAGCAGATAAAGATCCACATAGTCCATTCAGTCTGCTCAACAGGGTGAACCACCACTCTGCTCAGGCCATACTCCTCATGACCAAACACTGGCATCACAAACAGGGCCGTCAGCAATTTGCCACAATACCAACTACAAATAGGCAGTTACATTTGATACAATTTTGGAAGAGTGGTTTCACAGTTTTGGTTTCAGCATAGTCACATTCATTGCCAATACTTTCTTAAACCAATAATCGAATAATGAAGCAAACTGATAACACTTCACTGGCTATCAACCTGAGATACACTCATAGTATTTGATAAAATTATTTCTGTCTTCTGATCCAATGCAGGGCAAGGAAATGAAATGTGAGAGAAGTGGCCTAATGGTTGGTGAAGTGGGCTTTGATCCTGGCAACCTGGGTTCCATTCCCACTGCAGCTCCTTTTGACCTTGGGCAAGTCACTTAACCCTCCATTGCCCCAGGTACCAAACTTAGATTGTGAGCCCTCTAGGGACAGAAAAAATACCTGCATATAATGTGTACAGTGCTGCGTATGTCTAGTAGCGCTACAGAAATGATTAATAGTAGATTTCACCCGTACCTAGTCAGCTTGTGCTTTCTTCACTCAAATCAGATCATTGCTGGAGGGGGAGGGCATCCTCTTTTTCACTCTGAGGATACTAAGGTTTGGGATTGGTGTCTGTCCTTTATCACTGTCATATGCAGCACACGGACACACCGAAATGTCCTTTCAAATGTGAAAGGAAACCAGTTTGCCTCAAACGTACAAAATAGTAATTAAAAGGGATGAAACATCGGCGCGTTGCAATATTGTTTCGGTAGCTAAGTTTCAAAGGCTGCAGACTATTCTGCCGTTTTATTTTTACCGCTTGTATAACAAATATATAGATTTTTAGACTTACAGCCCTGTCGGTGGACGTATTTAGCAGTGAGAAGAGTACAAAGCAGTTAAAAGGCGAGACATGGCCAGGCTTTGTGCTATTCACGTCGCCTGGTTCACCTATGATCAAAATTAGCACATACAGGCTTTCTCAAACCAGTTTCACAAAGCACGCAGCTGCGTGCAGCCCTAAGAAAAGTCAAAGGCTGCTCTGCCCGGAAGCTTGAGCTACTAGAACCAGAGAATAATAACTGTCCGCGTCTTATCAAAAGCCAATGCGCATACTTTTAAGGCGCGCTGCAAGCTGTTTCCGCATCGGGTTCTTTCACGCAAACAAAACTGAGCAGAACTAATAGGGATAGAAATTCTCACTTCAGCACCTCTCTGTCGCAATCCCACGCAATCCCCAGAACTGGGGCCGGGTACAAAAACTGGGGGGGGGGGGGGGGGGGGGGGGACAAAACGAGAGTAGGATCTGCCGTTATTTTGAAAGCGATGGTTAAGTTTGAGGGGGTTTGCCAGGTAAAGCAGTGGAGCAGCAGGGTCCAAGGCTGAGAAGAGTACCACAAATATAGAAGCCAACTCTTCAGAATGATTGGGGGTGCTTAACCTATCACAAATTACCCCCTCCTTGAACAAAATTTAGGGCATTTGCTCAATACTGGGGGTACGCAAGCCCCACAATACCTACAGAGCTGTCACCTACGACCACAGTTAAGGGTCCCCGCTCTCCACGCCTGCCAAGTGATAACAAAGCACTGCAGCAGGTCCTCTGGTCCCCGAAGCAGACAGCACAATTCACCACCAGCAAGTGGCATTTCAGTTTCTGTATCCCCCGATGGACTTTGCTCGTGTATTTTCTTTTTTTTTTCTCACAGAGATTGATCCCTTTTTCAGATGGAAAGAAATATCTAATTTGAGACAGAATACAAAAGTGGCAGCATGCTGAGAGTTGTTTGCAATGTGCAAACAAACCTCCAGCAGGACTTTCACCTGAAGTATTTGGGCGATTCGAGCCTATAGGTGAACTCTCTCATTTTATGATTGTTTATGTTTTAACATGGAGTTCACATATATGCTTCAGGTCCTACAAGTCAGACTACTGCAACGTCACTTTTATTTCACCGGGTGTCACAGTCGCCGACTAAGAGACAGAATCCTTTCCATCTAACAAGAAAAAAGCACAGGGTTCCTTACAGCTAGCTTCCTACGGGACTTTAAAAGAAACTTTCCGCCATCGACATCTGCTCCCTCTTTTCTTTCCATGTTTACATCTCTGCGTTAAACCAAAGTTCACAAAGTCTTGGTTGGATCTGTATCTGTTTGGTTCTGTTTCACCCCATTCAAGATATGAATTCCGTTTCTGTTAAGAACTATGTTTACAGGAGGCTAAACCTTAATGTACAGTTCTTCACTACCAAACACACACACACACCTACCTCTGCAACATCTTAGCAAGCAAATCTGAACCATTCTTAGCGAACTCCAGTAGATATGATAGACAAAATTTTATATATATATATATATATATATATATATATATATATATATATATATATATATATATATATATATATATATATATATATATATATTTATTCATACATACATACACACACACTATGTACAAATATATCGATATATAGCGGAGTTACTTATTTCCACTGTAAAAATTATAATGGTAGTGCTGATAAATATTTCTCAGGAAAATATATTTTCCAAAAAGAACTAGTTTTCTTTTAAATTACGATAGAATCAAACATTAGAAATAAATTAGCAGTTTGATCACTGCTACATCTGTTTCATCTTTTATGTAAACAAATGGTTTTGGTTTCACTGTATCTTTATTTTTAATCCCATATCTAAATCCCATACAATTTTGAAAGACTGTAAGGAATACGAATTCTGTTTTTTTTTTTATTAATTTTGAGCAGGTGCAAGCCCAATTCCTACTGGATTGCTCTTCATATTAGGCAGAAGGAAAGAAAAGCGCACCAGTAATTTCCAGGTCCACATTTCATTCAGACTTTGTGGTATGTATAATGTTTCTGCGCGTGGTCCACATGACAAATGTGTATGCTTTTCTCTAGTGCAATGCATGTTTTCTGAATGGTTTTAAAATACCTTTATCCTGTGCAATAGTATCCATGTTATTCTATAGGGTTGGAAGTGATCAGCCAGATGGAGATAGAGTCAGATAAAAGACAGGGCTTGGCCCGGTTCAGAACAAAGGTTTTAAAAATGTAATTAATAAAGGAATTCTAACACAAAATCGGTTGTGTCAAAATAAGGAAGGCCTTAGCCAGCCCTCACTTTCACTGTAGCAGCATGTTGCTAGATCCAAACGATGTACGTATGTACTATGGTAACTCCACTGAACAACTTCAGAAAGGACAACTCCCAGCCCATAGGAAGTGTCTCTTTCCCCTCCTCCATTGTACAGGAAACATTCATGCTTCCCAAAAAGTAATGCATGTGAATAGCTTTTTCAAGTTTACTAAGTTGCACCTAAAGCTGACAGAATTTTCCGAGGTGTTCTGAAAGGCTGGTGCGGTGGCAGCGAAAGAAACAGAGATATGTGGAAGAGTTGAGGAAACATTAAATAAGTCCTACAATCCAGGATCTGTGTGCTCGTTCGTAATGTTTTCTTGTCCGCGCTCACCTGCATAAGACTATGATGATGGAAGAATTAAACACGTATATTTTATCAGCCCAACCGAGATATCCATTATAACATCTGAGCCAAATGCACAGGTGGAGGAGAGGGATGATAACGGAGCAACACAAGCCCTATGTACCTTTAAAATAACTGAGAGCCCCAGTAGCACAGATGCTTTTCACCCCTGCTCTGAAGCAGATATAAACTTCTGCGTGTACTTTCTGAAGGCAGGTGGATACTTTCCAACGTACATGCAACTCCGCCCCTGTTGCCAGTGTGCCTACTTTTCACACGTGTATGCCCCACACAAAGTTTCTCACAAATTTGAAAAGTGCAGGAAATACTTTATAAAGTCACCCCGGTACCCCAGAAAATATTTGGGGCTATTGTGTCTGTGGGGAAAGCCGTGTCTCTTCTAAGACCTTTTTTTTATTAAGATCTGAGCCATAAGCTGTCTCTTTGAAAACCTGTATAAATATGGCGATGTGGGTTAATGCTGTTTGGACCCTGACAAAATTGAGGGAATTAAACCTCTCATTAAAACTACACGTGTAATCAAAAACACAAAAATTAATAACGAACACTCGCCTAGTGCCCAAACAGTGATGCACTGAAGAACTTCTGCAAAGTTTGAACAGTGGCCAGGGTCACTCACGCATGCACAATACTTTAGCAAAGAAGGGCAGAAGGCACGAAGCAAGTGGGGAAACAACGTAGGCTACCAGCATTAGTCACTTTTCCAAGGCAGCTAACCTGATGCAAAAAAGTGTTTGAGGTCAGTCGCCTCAAACACAAGCAGGAGGGTTTCCGAAACTAGAGCGCCTCAACCGCTCAGAGAGGCAAAAAAAAAAAAAAAAAAAAAAAAAGCACTATTCCTCAGACTAGTCATTCCCCTAAAAACGAAAAACATAACGAGAGATTGACATCTTGCCAGGGATCTGCTGTTGGTACTACACTTGCAAAGGAAGAAGAAAAAAAAAAAAGGCAAGGTGAAACCCGAAAGCAGCGTTTCGCGGAAACCGGCCCCTTCGTGGTCTGCCCCTGAAAGTGCAAATGTTCCAACTGACAGCAGCCTGCAAGGAACAGCAGCAGCACCTGCATAGCATTTTGGGGGAAGGAGGAAACCTTGCTCTGTTTTCTTTTCTGTAACCTTTATAAGTATTTTTTTTATTGTGTTCCACCAATTGTTTTTTAACCTGATCTTCAGAGGATTGGGGGGAGGGAGGTAAAATAAAATCCTCTGATCATCCAACCTCTTCTAGGATTAATTAAGATGGAGAGCAATTTACAGTTATTTACAGCAAGAAAAGTGTTACCATCCCCCTAACTCAAACTTTAGAGAAGTAACAGGCTAAACTTTGCATTTTTCTTTCCGGATATTTTAAAAGTCCTTATTTCCCAGCCAGAAGGCTGCAACAGAGTGGGCTGTAATAGGAAAAACAAGTTTGCTAAGCCTTTGTAATATTTCCAGTTTTCTTTCACAACGACTTCCTTAAATTGCTCAGCTCTCCTTGCTTGTTCCCTATTTCTTACATTTTACCAGACTGTTTTTCCCTCAGTTTACTGTGGTTTAACAGCTCTAGTGTACACATTTTTCTTCTACTGACTGGTCAAGTCTATCCATAACCTATTTCAACGCCTGCCAAAGCAAAAGTTCAAGAAAATAGAGAACATAAAATTGAGGGGCACAATGCACCTGCCTATTTCTTTGACACTAGTAAAAACCTTCACGCCCAACAGCGGCAAGGGATCGAATGGTCCCTGGCACCTTCAATCTCCCCCATCCCCCACCTCCGAGGGATCCTCTCCGTTCTCCCACCGATTAAACTTTCTACTGCTCATACAGGTGCCCCATCCCCGTCAAAGTGCCGGCAAGAAGCGCACGTGTGTCTGGCTGTCAGTACCTGCTCTCCCCGAGGCTGGCTGCGCGGCGCTCTCCCACTGCCCTGCTGCCGCTGCTCCATGCGCTGCCACTGCTGCTACCGCTGCTGCTGCTCCGGGCTGGAGCAGGGCTCTGGGTCCCGCCTCCCCTCTCCGCTCCACTTCCTCATTCCAGTGCAGCATCTCCGCTTTCTCCTGCGCTCAGGATGCTGAGGCAACTGCCCCCCCCCCCCCCCCCCCCCCCGCCCCGCTAATCTTATGCGCCCTGCAGCCGGGACACTCCAGGGGCGTCTCCTAGGATCCCAGGCGGCATCGCCCATTACAGTCACTTCGGGAGGGGTGTGCGCTGCCTATCCAAACACTGCAGGTGTAAGCTGTAGGGACACCGAGACATGCACTGACAAGGACAGTCCTGTCAATCCACTCTCTTCAGGGTGAAAGAACACCTTCCCTTTTTAACAAAATATAGTACAGGGCCTTTGCAGGAGCTTTTAGCCGTTTCCTTCATTCCCTTGTTACATGTCCCTCAAAAAGGCATTTGAAATTAAAGTCCGTCCAGCTTGGTATGTGTTTAAATGTATATATTGGGATTTATTAACTGCCTTTATGAAGAGATTCACCCAAGGGGGGGTGTACAGAAGGAACAGTTTAGCATAAAACTTACAATTTTGTTAACAGCATAACAATAGTAAAAATGACCAAATATAAACAAATACAATAAATGAGGTAAACTTGAAAACAGCAAATTGAAACCTAATAATAGGACTACCATGAAACAGTATAAAATATACACTTCAAACAGAGATATAATACAAAGTCAGCATAATACTAATTAAACATCTAATAAACATGCATTAGAACATTCAAATGACATAGATATGAAGCAAATGATTTTCTACAACACAGTTTACCATATAGCTGAGGGGCCAAGTGCAAATGGGGACAAGATGAGTGGTACAGAGTCAGTTGGGATAAATAGATGAGTGGCTAAACTCAAGGCAAGTTCTACAGTATGTACAGTTAAACAAGATTTAAGGAACTGATCTAAGTTTACAGGGTGTGTAGCAAACAAGTCCAGGGGCAGAGTGGTGTGTAGTCAGTCACACAAAGTATTAAAGGCTTGGGAGAAGAGCCAAGCTTTCACCTGCTTCCTGAAGTAGAAGCAGTCTCGAGTTAGACGTAGCCCCCCTGGAAGTAAATTCCAGAGCATGGGGTTTACTCCTGAGAAGGCTCACTGGCGAGTACTGCAGAGTCTGGGGTAGCATGTTGTAGGTCTTTTACATCCCCTAAGTCACAGTAACACAGTAAATGATGGCAGTTAAAGACCCACACGGTCCATCCAGTCTGCCCAACAAATACGAAGCTGCACACTGCTCTGTGCAGGTTATAGTCATTCATGCATAAACACTGGTTGGCAATTTGCAAATTGTGAAATAAAATTAAAATCATATTATGATGTTAGGTCAGAGCTTCCCAAACTGTGGGTTGGGACCCCAAAGGGGTAAAAAAAAAAACACATTTGTAAGAGGGAAGATGGGGGGAGGGGGGAGAAAATAGAAGAAAAGTTTGATGGTAGACAGTTTCTTTCTGTTTAAGAAGATCACGCATCTGCATCTTGTATTATAAATGTGCCTGTTAGTTGGAAATGTGTGCTTATTTACTATCAATAAAAAATGTTGGAACATAAAAAAAACACATTTAGGGTCATAAGTTGGGTGGGTACTCCATAGGTGAATAATTATGCTGCATCTCTGGGGGGGTTCTGGGTGGGCTTTCCATAGGTGAATCATTATTTTCCACTTCTGAGGGGGGTGTCACACAATTTTATTTAGCCGCTATTATAGGGTCATGGCCACAAAAAGGTTGACAAGCACTGTATTAGGTAATGTAATAAAACATGAAAGCAATTAATTGAAAGCATTTTTTTTCAATGTGATGATACTTAACTTTTGGCAGGGGCTAGAAATCCCATAGGTGAAAGTGAAGTAACATCCTTCTTATTTATGTTTTTGTCCATTAAATTGCACCTGCCTATGACCAGCTAGAGAAAGTGAAAATGAAAATGAAGGGATAATACCATGATCTTGAAGGGTGAGTTTGGTTGTTATGATCTTCACACCAAAAAAGCTCCACAGGTCTTTCAATAATTTCACAGAAAGGCTGAAGTCAGAGCCAATATAACTAATCCAGGTAAAAACTAGTTATATCAATGGGACAACATGTCCATAGGAGCGTATTTTCATACATTATACTGTAACAATTAGCATGTGACCTGATATGACATGCTTCCTTTTAAATGTTTAAAAAAAATCAGATTTAGTATACAGCAGCAAGTTTTTTATTCAGAGTGATTGGGATTGGCCTTGTTTCAGTAATTTGTTTTCCCCACATAAAAGGAGTATTTTGTGTCATGGGAGTTTATGTAATAGAACATACAAGGCCAACCAAATTATGAATAATGGGAAGTTTTAGATATAAGATACTCTGCTGAATTGCAAATTTAAAAGTGGGAAACGCGCTTCAGAGCTGGACAGTCACAGAAGACATCCAGCAGCAAGGAATCATCTCATAGTGACCCTCCAGTGAGGTTGCCAACTTCTAGATGAAAACAGTTCAGCTTGGAAGTTGATAGGGTGATAGAGGATCAGTGCATCCGTTATCTAGCCTATGACCTCTTCCTGCATGATGAGAAACTTGAACCAGAAATTGAAATTCGAGCCACTTGCATTTCTTTTTTTTATTCTTTATTTATAAGTTTTTTTTAATACATTTCCAAATGTCTAGAAATATGCCATAATATATCAAAGAAACAATATTTTGGAAGGTACATTATCCTAACAACTATTATATTTAAATGTAGTAGTCCACAAACTGGAGGAGACTGATATAGTTATCCTTAATAGAGGAAGAGGATATTGTAAAAAAAGAAAACAATTACACAAACAGGATGGATGTCAAGAATTACGATTACATTCTACTTTTAACGTCCAACAATTAGAACAAAGTCTCTGTGGTCATTTGGGAAGCCTTGCATCAATAAAGGTTCGCATTTGAGATGGTTCAAAGGAATGATAAGTTATATTCTCTATCTGAATCACGCATTTACATGGAAATCTTAATTGAAATTTAGCTCCCAAAGTCAAAATCTCTTGTCTCATAGTCAAAAACTTTTTCCTTCTTTCCTGCGTCATCCTTGACACATCTGGAAATATCTGAATCTTTTCTCCCATAAAAGATATACTGGGGTCTTTTGTCTTAAATAAAGTCTTATTACTGCCTCTTTATCTTGGAGGAAAACAAATGAAACTACTATATCTTGTGAATTCTCGAGAAGAGCTGATACATCCAAACTTTGAGAAGAAACATGTGTAGGTAATGAAGCTGGAGCTCTAGTTTCTCGAGTTGGCAAGTAATAAATCTTCTGTAATGGAGGAAATGTATCTTCAGAATAATGGAGAACTTCTTTTAAGAATTTCTGAAATATTTCTCTTGCAGGGGTATACTTTACAAATGGAAAATTCAGAAGTCTCAAATTCAATGCTCTAGCCCTATTTTCCAAGTTCTCTAATTTACGTTGTACCACATCAGCGTTTTGAAGCAATTTAGTTTCCCGTTTTTTTACTTGGGTTAGTGATATTTCAAATTTTTAATATTAGATTCTTGAAGAACAATTTGGGATTGAAGGGAGTCTATCTTTGAAGTATTAAAGTTTGTATTGGTAACAAAGGCAAGACATACCTTATGCAACGATTCCACTGCAGACCACAAAGAGTCTAACGTTACCGTTGCTGGTTTCTTCAAAGAAGGTAGGGGTGTTTCAGGCATAGACCGCAAAGCCACGTCCGACATTGCAGCAGATTTTCCTTCTGAAAAGATCTCTCTTACTCCTTCTTCTTTGATGGTGAGAGGTTTAATTTTGTGGGAGAATCTCCTGTCTGAGGCAGCGTCTGAAGCTGGGAGATATTCTCCTCGGCTCGTATCTCCACCGCTTCTTTCGATGGTTTAACGAGCTGATCTCCCAGTCTACTCTCTACCTCCAAAACCTGTCTCGATGGACTGCGAGGACTAAGTGATAAATCACTTTCCAAGCCGAGGCTCCTCTCTGCGCTGGCCAGTGGAACGTCCTGAGCTGTAATCTGCGTCGCATATGCCATGATCTGTGCCTGTCGTAAGGAAGGATCAATAGAGGTTGAGGAGAAACCTCCTCTAATTTTTCCTTTCCTTTTAGGCATGGAGAAAAGGTAAATTGTTTGTACGATATAGAAAAAGAAGAAATCTCCTGGAGCTCAGCAAAATGCGACCGCTCTCGGCGCCATGGTCAGTCCCCTCAAGCCACTTGCATTTCAACCTGATTTGCGTTAGCTAAAATATACAGACTTGCCTGAGGTACATAGAACAAATCAATCTGATCCTTATTCCAAGAATCTTACACAAGCTCATGAAAACCCACTAAACCCATGGTGGAGTTTGCACAGATCTGCTCACTCCATTTCTGGGTAGTGCAGTGGCCTGAGAACCAAAGGAAGCAGCTCTCTGTGACTCACTTAACCCTCCATTGCCCCAGGTGCAAAATCAGTACTGTATATAATCCAGTCAGTATTCAGCAGGTCAGGGCTGGTCTTAGCAAGTGCGGGGCCCTATTCAGACCAATCTGATGGGGCCCCATCCTAGCTCCGCACCCACCCTAGCTCCAGGGCCGGCCACCCCTCCATCTGAGCTCCAGGGCGGCCACCCCTCCTTCTGAGCTCCCGGGGCCATCCCCAGGGCTCCCCAGCTCCAGGGCTGGGCTCCCCAGCTCCCTCCCAGCTCCAAGGCCTCCTGGCCTCCCTCCCAGCTCCAAGGCCTCCCTCCCACCCAGCTCCAAGGCCAGTCTCTCTCTCTCTCTAAGTGCGGTCTCTCTCTCTCTCTCTCTCTCTCTCTCTCTCTCTCTGTCCCTCTCTCCCTCCCTCCCACCCACCAGATCCAAGGCCCCCCTCCCTCCCCGCTCCAAGGCCTGTCTCTCTCTTTCCCTCCCACCCACCAGCTCCAAGGCCCCCCACCCAGCTCCAAGGCCCCCCTCCCTGAAGTCGCCCCGCCCTGACCACCCAAGCTCCAGTCCCCCCGCCCTCTGAATTTTAAAAGTTACCTCGTTGTCGACGTCGGGTTACAGCGGCCGGCAGGTAGCAGCAGCAGTGAAAAGCGTGCGAGCTGCTGGGCGGCGCTTCGGGAGATTTCCTGTCCCTCGCTCAGCTCTGGTCCTGCCCTCAAAACGAGGGCAGGACCAGAGCTGAAAGAGGGAAAGGAAGGCCCCCGAAGAGCCGCCCAGCAGCTCGCACGCTTTTCACTGCTGCTGCTACCTGCCGGCCGCTGTAACCCGACGTCGACAACGAGGTAACTTTTAAAATTCAGAGGGCGGGGGGACTGGAGCTTGGGTGGTCAGGGCGGGGCGACTTCAGGCACGCCGTGCAGGGCCCCCTTGAGTGCGAGACCCTATGCGGTCGCCTCGCCCTAAGACCGGTCCTGCAGCAGGTGACAGTGATTTTTAAACACTGACTGTCACCGGTTAGATTCGCTCCCAATATTCAGTGCTGGGCCATGTCTGGGCACTGGCACCGAATATTAGAATGAAATGTCGTGGGAAAGGCTGCTGGAGGCTATGCGGGTCCCAGCAGATATTAAGCTGGGGCCCACATAAGAGAGTTATACAGCATCGGTTGAATATTGGCTGGAATCTGCATAACTATGGTTGGCCCTGAAAGCCCCACCCCCACCCCTTCTAGGCATCCCAAAGAGCCCCTTCCCCTAGCCTTTGATACCTAAAGCCCCTCCCTTCCCTCACAGAATGAGGTCCTCTCACCCCAACCCCCTGAGATCTATGTAGGCCCCCTGGGCCTACCTGAAATCCCTGGTGGTCCATGGAGGTCATTGGGGGGGGGGGGGGCAGGAGTGGAGCCTCTTTGCTCCTGCCCCTTACAGCAGGCCTTTGTAAATGACTGCCGGCGACCTCTAGTGGCAACTCATGGTAAAGTACCACTTAGCTATGGGGATGTCAGCACTAATATTGCTGGCATCTGCTTAACTCCGGGCTTCTCCATAACGCCACCCCCAGTACTGTCCCGACCTGCCCACTTTTTTTTGGCAGCAGTCAGAGGTGATATTCAGCAGCACTGCCCACTTTAGTGCCACTGAATATCGGGGGGGGGGGGGGGGTTAGGCAGTGATGTGTGATTTAAGTGGGCAGGAGCCCCTCCTACCTGCTTAAATTGCTTTGAATATTGGCCACAATATGTAAACCACTTTGACTGTAACCAGAGAAAGCCAGTATATCAAATACCGTCCCCTTTCATGTTCCCTAGACAAAAAAAAAAAAAGGCAAGAGAGAGAGAGAGTTGCAAACCAGTTCAACAAACTCAGCATTAGTTTGCATTCAGGGTTCTCTCTCTCTCTCTCTATCTATCTATCTATCTATCTATCTATATATATATATATATATATATATATATATATCATGGCTTTGGCATATTCTCTTCTTCAGTATAATCCTCTTTCCTCTGGTTTCCTCCTCCAGAAAAATCCTCTTCCCACTTCTTCTCTGCTACTTTCAGTCTGAAATCAGAACATGCAGATGATAGATCCCATAAGACTGTGGGACTCTGAGCATTCAGGCATGAAGAAGAGTTGCACACCTCCTGCTGGTGGGATGGAGTTGGACCAATATCTTGAATAAACTTACCTATCCATCTTTAACCTGCAGTGTAGGCACTACTAAGCAGGTGCCTAATGTGAGTAGTAGTACCTGGATAAAGTATAAAGATTTTAGATTACTAACAACATAACTACTTATAACATGTCATGCTGCTTAAGATCACAGACCCATCAAACCCAGCATGCTGTCTCCAACAGTCAGTAGGAAGTACTGGGCAGATTCCAAAGAACAGAACCATTCCTTTTATTTATTTGGATTTTTGCTCACAGCTTTCCAGTAGTAGTTCAAGGTGAGTTACATTTAGGTACACTGGGTATTTTTCTGTCCCTGGAGGGCTCCAATCTAAGGGGCCCTTTTACTAAGACACGTGGGCACCTACATGCATACAGCGTGTGTCAAATTAGAACTACTGCTCGGCTACCACATGCCTCTAGCAGTAATTCTAATTTCTACGAGTGTCCAATACGTGCGGCAGAAAATAATTTCTATTTTCTACCAAGTGGCACTAACTGGGCGGTAATCAGAAGTGTATGCAAGCTGACGATTACCGCCCGGTTAACACATGAGACCTTACCGCTAAGTCAATGGGTGGCAGTAAGGTCTCAGGCCCAAAATGGATGCGTGCTGATTTTTATTTTGCCACACGTCCATTTTCGGCAAAAACAGGCCTTTTTTGCAGGTATGCTAAAAAATGGAACTGCGCGTGGCCAATACATGCGTCTACATCAGCACAGGCCATTTTTCAGTGCACCTTAGTAAAAAACTTACAATTTTGTTAACAGCATAACAATAGTAAAATAACCAAGAATAAATATAAATACAATAAATGAGGTAAACTTGAAAACAGTAAATCGAAACCTAATATTAGAACTACTG
This sequence comes from Microcaecilia unicolor, assembly GCF_901765095.1. NCBI lineage: Eukaryota > Metazoa > Chordata > Amphibia > Gymnophiona > Siphonopidae > Microcaecilia > Microcaecilia unicolor. The sequence goes on along the minus strand of NC_044031.1, from coordinate 354,960,530 downwards.
TGAAACAATATAAAAAATATACACATTTAACAGCACTGGAATTCAAATACAGAGATATAATACAATACACACACAATTGGAATGAAAGCCTAAAATAATACTAAAATGACACAAACTCACTGAGCCATAAACAAATATGAACATATGCAACACATGCATTAGACAATGATGAGGAGGTGAAATACCACTTACAGAAGTTTTCCTCACATTCGTGGTGAATTCAAGATGGCTGCATTCCTACTGGCAGGCTCCAGTAAACATACTTGAGATGAAGAGCATGTCTACCATGAAGAGAGTTTCACATCAGAGGAGAATGATGTTAGTACCAACAGTGAGCTGCAGCCACACAAGCATCAACACCATATATTTATACTGTGCCCCAGAGGACCAGTACTATTTGTAAAAAGGACCCAAGCTGAATCAGTAAGAGTGTGTCAATCCAAAAGCACAAGATGATAGGCCAAAGCCTAAACCATGGCCTAGTACCTTCACAAAGAATCTCTCTCTCTCTCTCTCTTCCTCTCTCTCTCTCTTTTCCCATGTACCCGTTGAGGTAAAAGGGGGCCTCGGCGTGGGTGAAAAACACATGCCGATGTCAGTGCAGGCCCCCTTTTGCTGCAGTTTGGTAAAAGGGGCCCTCAGTACAGTATTCCATTGGGGTAACTAATATTTAGCTAATGTGACATTAATATCATTTGTACCAAAAAGAGATGTGATGCCAACAACAACCACTAGGTGGCGCTACACAATATTCAGACTAGTGTCTGGACTAGAGAGTGATATGGGGACAAAGATTCCTCCCAATTCCCTCCTTGCAACAAAAGATTTTTTCCCATTCCCACCCAGTCTCCACAGTCAAGCAGACTTTGTAAACCCATTCCCTCACTGTTCCCCTATTCTTTTTTTTTTGTTTTGTTTTGTTACATTTGTACCCCGCACTTTCCCACTCATGGCAGGCTCAATGCGGCTATTCTCTATTCCCGCCCCCTCACCATCTCCATTGTCTTAATTTTCTTCCCCGCATCTCCTTGCTCAAAGCAGAAAAGAAGGTTTTATATAATTTTATGGACCTAACAGGCATTGCAAATAACCATTTTAAGCCTATAGTTTAAATGGCAAATTCAGGCCCCTCCCTGACTGACACTCCAAACACCTTTTCCAGCCCCTCACACTCCATCCATCTTTTTTTCAGCTCCTCCCCCTGCACACACACGCCATCTATATTTTTTCCAGTCCCTCTCCCTGCACTCCATCCACCTTTGTTTCCAGCCCCCCTCCAGGAGTACCATAGTTTTGGTCCCTTTTCCCGCACCAATACCAAATGTGTGTTACCATTGGAATCCCCAAAATTTTCGCTATTACTGCGGTAATACAGCAGTAATTTTTACTGAGCCCCACCCATTTGGTGACATCATCAGTACCTGATGCCACTCAGGGGTATAAGTGTGCCAGCTTTCTGCAGGCTTACCACTCTCTGTATGAGCTTTGATGCTTAAACTCTACCATCTGCTGCTTGAACTGTGCTTTTTTTCTTCCTGAAACCTACTGGGAGCATCTGGGAAGTTCGGCGGTGTGCATTGAGTCCTGCCCATTCATCGACATCATCAGTACCTGATGCCACTTGGGGGTATAAGCGTGCTGGTTTCCTGCATGCTTACCACTCTTTAGAGCAGAAAAGAAAAGCAGATCTACATGGTAAAATAAAACAAAATTTATTCAACACAGATACATTAAACCAGCATATGACATTCCTCTGACCTGCATCTGCTTGGGAAAGACAGCTCGTTGCTTGTGAGCCTTATTCTCTGTGCTGCACTGCAGTAACCAGACAGGGAAAACACTGGACTGTTCCTGTTGGTTTCATGTTAAGCCCCTGATGCAGCCCTTGAGAGGACAAACCATGGCCATGTTGGGTGGTTAGCGGAAAGTTATATGCTGATTTTATGTATCTGCATTGAATAAATTTTCTTTTACCAAGTGGGTCTGCTTTTCTCTTCTGCTGTTTTGGATCTTGCAGACCGCATGCCTGTGTGCTTTTTGGGTGTTTACCACTCTCTGCCTGAACTTTGATGCTTAAACACTACCATCTGCTGCTTGAACTATGCTTTTTTTTCAAGCTGGAACATACTGGGAGTGTTCAGGAAGTTCAGCGGTGCTTCATTGAGCCCAGCCCATTTAGTGATATCATCAGTACCTGAAGCCACTCGGGGGTAAAACGTGCCAATTTCCTGCATGCTTACTACTCTCTGCCTGAACTTTGATGCTTAAATGCTACCATCTGCTTCTTGAACTATGCTTTTTCTTTTGCGGAAATTACTGGGAACAACTGGGAAGTTCGGTGGTGCAGCATTAAGCCCCACCCATTTGATGACATCATCAGTACCTGACGCCACTCGGGGGTAAAAGCACACCAGCTTCCTGGGGTGTGCTGCCTTAGGCATGCTGCCAAAGGTGCACACCTAAGGGGCGTGTAATTCCCTTTTAGTGTGCCCTTTTGTGGGCAACTGTGGGAGCTATTTTAGGCTTAAATATTGATGCTGTGTTTTTTTTATAGATGTAACTCTTTGGCGTCGAGCTTATTTTTGGTTAAAATGTTTTGCTCTAGACTGATTTTATGGGGCTTTATAATGAATTCTATTGATACTAATTTGAGGATTCCTGTACTTATTTCTAATAGAGGCAATTCACAGGTTCTATTTAAGGGTACCCCTAATGTTTCAAGCCTGATAGACTGCTCACAGGGTATGCCTAAGCTTGTTACTACTACTACTACTTATCATTTCTATAGCGCTACTAGACGTATGCAGCACTGTAAACTTATATTAATAGAGGGAGAAGACATGATAAAATATTTAAAATGAAAACTAACTCCTTCTCCTCTAGGATTAAGTCTAGGAACCTAACTCATTTACAAACTGTAAAAGTTAATGATTACACCAGTTCCTTGCTTGTATAGGCCAGCAGTCAATAAGGTGGATATTATAACAGATTTAATTTAAGATACACAACTGGGTCTTATATTTTGGATGGAGACTTGGTTCTCAATTTTGGATGATCCCTAGTTGAGGACCATGTGCCCTTCTGGTTATTGCAGGGTTTAATAGTCCTTCATAAAAGTTTCTTCACAGTACATTTGTTAGATAAAATTTCAATGTCATCACTTGAAATTATTTAAGGGTCCTTTTATTAAGGTGTGCTGAGAAATGACCTTCGGTAGTGTAGACGTGTGTTTTGGGTGCGCACAGAATCATTTTTCAGCGCACCTGCAAAAAATGCCTTTAAAAATTTTTTTGCCGAAAATGGACGTGCAGTAAATTGAAAATTGCCGTGCGTCCATTTTGGGTCTGAGACCTTACCGCCAGCTAGTGGTAAAGTCTCATGCAGTAACCGGGTGGTAATGACCTACGTGCATCAAATGCCACTTGGTGCGTGCCCAATACGTGCGCCCAAAAATAAAAATTATTTTTTTGGACACGCGTATTGGATGCATGCCAAAACTGAAATTACTGCAAGAGCCACGCGGTAGCCGGGCAGTAATTCCATTTTGGCATGCATTGGGCGCACGTAGATGCTTACATGGCTTAGAAAAAGGGCCTCTTACTATTCTATTAGCGATTCTTTGTTTTTAGGGACATTAGGAGGAATAATGGTCTATTGCCCTACAAGAAAATGGACCAGCTATAAAATCCTTTTTCAGGAATTTGTGACCAAATGCCTTTTATACCACCAGAGTACTCTATTAGTCAGAGACAGGGCTTTTATTGAGGGGGTACTGAGTACCGGCACCTTTTCCATTGTCTGCTAAAATTGACCCATGGACCCCAAGTTGTAATGAAAGAGCTCAGGCTCTAAACACATCAATTCTGCCTTGTCATAGATTCTGTGACTAGTTGCAGGGGGCCTGGCTATTGCGGGTTGAATCCCTCAGTGATCACCCCATCCCTGAAGGGTGGCCTAGCATTTGAGTACTGGAACCTTTTTCGCTAGAAAAAAATGCAGTGGTCAGAGATATAAATTTGCACTTGGAAGATAAGACAAATAATAATGCTAAAGAATTCTTAGATTTTTTAGATCTGCTTGGTTTTATTTGGCCATGTATTCAGAGCTCCCATGAGAAAGGCCATTTACTAGATGTTTTAGCAATTTCTAAAACTGATTCTTGTAACTGTAGTTTAAATTTTAACTCTTTCTCACAGCTTCCCTGGTCTGATCATTTTTAAATAGATTTTACAATGGAGTGGCAAGACAATAATTACAGTAAGGGCAAAGACAAGAGTTTAAAGGAAATAAGAAGCAAAATAGATCACCTGGTGTTTGGGGAGAGAATTAGTAGATTAGGTGACTATTGCTATTAAGAAGATCTATTCATTAGATGGAATTTTCATGCTTCAGAGGTTTTGGATGAAGTAGCTCAGATCAAAACTAAAATTAAAATCTCTAGAAGTTCAGAGACGTGGCTTGATATGGAATTATTAGATTTGAAAAAAAGAAAGTAAGAAGAGAGGAAATTCTTTTCTTCAGATTTTAAACAAGACTGGAGAAACATGATAATTTTATATAAATGTACTATTGCCAGAAAGAAAAAGAGTTTTAATCTAAATTGATTAACTCCTATGCTTCGTACATAAGTTGTTTAATTTAGTTGACAGAATTACTTGTACTGATGACCTTATGTCAGCACATGATATTGAGACACCTACAGCTGAAGCATTATGTCTGTTTTTTTAAAGGATAAGGTGGCTATAATCAGATCACAGTTTCTTTTAAAAGAGATTAATATATAAGATCTTTTTTCTGTTAGTAATGAGAAACCTTGTGATCACATCTGGGATAGTTTAGGTAGGCCGGCGAGGTGCATGCTGAGCAGCCGCACATAACATGGCGGCTGCCACGCGGCAGCCCCGGCCTGCCTTCTATTCCGGCTTCTCCACTGTTCTGGGCGACATCACTGCAGGGCTCAGCACCATTACTAAAGGTACTCCGAACTGAACATACAGCGCTTTACATTGCTAATCTCTGCACGGCAGAAAGCACAATTACAGAAAACTCCCAACATTTCCAGGAACCACCATGCCTCGCGGTACCAGATGGTCGGCGCATCGCACGGACCAGGTTACAGACGCCCCCCCGCGCATCTACACGGAGGCAACTTCATCCTGAAAGGTATATTGATTCTGCTGACCTTCCATTATCACGAGCAATTGTACCCTCCTCCACAGACACTCACCGTCGCCAACCTCCATCATCTCCCCTCTCGGGGATTTTGGAGGACCGTATACCGGTACATGCTGCGCCTGGAGACTCCCTAGAAGGCCCATCTCATCAACCGATGTCCGCCACATGTCCAATACCACAGGAGCTTAACCTTTGCACATCGGGAACCAATATCCACCCTTGTGGGGATGAGGGACAGGCCCAAAGATGTCATCTGCGGTCACCCCCATCATCACATGTCCCGGGATCCATTCGCACATCCCTCTCACCTGAAAACCTGTATGGATCTCCAGCTGTAAACGGACAAGCACTACACAGCTCTAGCACCAAGCACCGATGACATGGGTCTCTCTCTGCAGGCAGCAGAGATGGCCCTCATTCCACATCCCACATCCCACAAAACCGGACATGGTCGTCATCAACACGGAGCCAGTAGGAGATCTTATAGATCCAGAAGTACCTCGGGACACCGCAGTTCCACAAGCTGCAGCCATAGATCACCATCCTGCTGCAGGTGTCGCCATCACCGTGCCCACCGTCGCTCCTATGCCCGCCAGAGATCTCCCTCTTGTCCTAGGCACGACCGGACCATGTCCTGAAGTGTCCACAGGGAGCATTGCGGACCCACGCCTTCACCTCATCGCAGATCCTCATTCCGTGCTAGTCAAACCGGATGCCATGCCGCTGCATGTGCATCGATCCGCATGCCACCTCAGGGGCCTTTGGCACCAACCATGATGCGTCCTGGTGCTCCCCAGGAACATGGCAGCATTCGCTCGCACCTTCCCACCGCAAGTCACCCTTCTACGACGAGTAAACATCCTACAGAAAAAAGGAAGCAGAAAGGTAAGAAACATAAGGTTCCGCACGCTCCAGTTCCAAATCTCCCTCTGATTCCTCATCCTCTTCTTCCTCGTGTTCCTTCTCTTCTTCCTCTCCCTCCCCTGCCTGGGACCCTAATGCACCGCTCTCCATACCTGCGCTTGCATTCAACTATGGTGTTCCCCCAGAGCGTTTAGGGCAGAAGGTTCCTAGGCCTCTACGAAAAAAGGTTCAAAGGCGACAGTACTTTCACATATTCAAACTTGCAGAAGGCAGACGTAGACAACATGCCAAAAAATGAGCAAAAAAGGGCGACCTGTTGCCAGGCTACACCAGACCGATTCCGCGGAACCTTGCGTCTTGGGTGCTTTCCTATACGCGCATGATGAGCATTGTATGTAGGAAGCAGCATGACCAAATAGATCCAATGCTCTGTTACCTCGAAACAGTCCTCAGCATCTACCGTGAGCACGAGGGCCATGCCTGGCTAGCCTAAGACGAGCATTTTAGAGACAAGATGTAAGCTAACCCCCATATGGCATGGGACATGGACGATGGGGGTCTGTGGCTTTGGAATGTCCTCACTCGACCCAACATTGCACCACGCCATTCCGCTCACTACAGGGATCCACCACCAGGAAAACGACAAGGGAGGCCTATCATGCTGTCTCAAGATGTGTGCTGGAAGTATAACAAAGGGAGATGTACCATCCAAGACTGCAAATTCAAGCATTTGTGTGCCATACGCGGCGTTCCGCATCCCCTTGCCCTGTGTCCTAAGAAGGCAACGTTGCAACAGGGAGGACTACAAAAACCTTGACCCATTCACCAGGGCACCCACTCCCATTCGCTTGGACGCTATGAGGCCCTGGCTGTTACAGTATCCCAAGCGGCATGACGCGAACTTACTCCTCCATGACTTCCAGGCAGGGTTTGTCATTCCATTTCAAGGATCCGTTCCACTTATCACTTCTTCAGCTCTGCCATCTCGCCGCAGGACCCCTATGGCCCTTATTATCTCGGACAAATTGGCAGTCAAACTATCTGCAGGGTGCATTGCTGGGCCTTTTCTTCACCCCCCCCCCCCCCCTTTCCCAGAATGTTTGTTTCCCCCCTAATGGCCGTCCCTAAGAAGGAACGTGGAAAGTTCCACCTTATCCACAATCTTTCCTATCCTCCCCCCCGGTCACTCAGTGAATGACTCCATTCTGGACAGCGGAATGTCTGTCCAGTACATGTCTTTTGATTCGCACTGGCCCTGATCCGGGCAGCTGGTCAAGGTGCGCTCATGGCCAAAGTTGATATTGAATCTGCTTTCCGCCTGCTGCCTATTCACCTGCACTGCTTCCCGTTATTAGGCTTCTGCTATGCCAACCAGTTATATTTTGACAAGTGCATGCCCATGGGATGTGCAGTATCTTGCAACCTTTTTGAAGCATTCAGTTCCTTCCTGCATTGGGTTGTATCCCAACATGCGACTATGCACACCATCGTGCACTACCTGGATGACTTCTTGTTCGTCGGGCCTAGGCTCTCCAGCACCTGCCAAGACCTCATGGATGTTTTCCACATGGTTGCCCAGGAGTTCGGAGTTCCCATCGCATGCAGCAAAACCACAGGACCCAGCCCAGTCATTACCTTCTTGGGAACTGAGATAAATTCGTTAACCCAGACCACCAAACTGTTACGTCCCTCACCTGGATCCAGGCCTATGCAGCCGATTCGCCAGCAAGTCGCGGGCCAGCTTGTGGCAGCCATCTTGGAGTTGGACACCTTCAGGAAGGAAGCCCATATTTGGACGTAGGGTTTCTCTGCTGATGGGGGCAGCCATCTTGGATCAGCTGCACATGTTTGAGCCTGATTCCTTCACTAATTAAAGCCCTGCCTCCAGCCCTTCATTGCTTCGGCCTCAATTGTGTTTGAGATCCACGCCGGTGCTCCTTGTCTTCGGTTCCTGTGTTCCGGTGTTCCTGACCTTGGTTGGGTTGCTGCCTGCCTTGACCTTGGACTGTTCCTTGACTATTCTTTGCTCTGCTGTTTACGGGCTCCTGGACTGTGTTTGTTTGCCCACCTGTCTGGTCAGTGGTTGTGCAACCCTACCAGTTCCGGAAGTCCTGCCGGCTGATGGACCCAGGGGCTCAACTCTTGGGGGACAGTGGCTAAGTGCAGGTGAAGCTAGGGGTTGTCTGGCTGCCTGACCGAGTGTGGTGGCATTCCATCCTCACCGTGCTCAGTCAGGGCACAAGGGCTCACACATCCCCAGTCATAACAGTAGGCCGAAGCCATGAGCTCACCAGACAAAACCGAGCTTTCCAATCTGGCTCAGGTACTCCATCAGCAGCAGGCTCAACTAACCCGCTTGTCCAGCATCTTGCAGGATGTCTGCAACCAGTTACCAGGGCTCCAGCAGCAGGCGGCCGCGGCTCCTCCGGGCTCTCGGGTGGAGGTTTCCGCCGCATGGCTGCGTCTCCCTGAGCCGCCTCGCTTCGACGGCACTCCAGCAGACTGCTGGGGGGTTCCTTAACCAGTGTCGGATTCTGTTTGAGCTGCAACCAGACGCTTTCCCGTCTGACAAAATAAAGGTGATCTTCATCATCTCCCTCCTATCTGGTGCCACGCTGGCTTGGGCATCCCCGCTGTGAGAGCAGCGGAGTCCGGTTCTGACTAACCTAGAGGAGTTCCTGCGGCAGTTCCGGATGGTATTTGACATGCCTGGCCGACCTTCTTCTGCCTCAGGGGAGCTGCTGCGGATCCAGCAGGGTTCCGGGTCGGTTGGGGCGTATGCCATCCGGTTCCATACCTTGGCCACGGAACTCCGGTGGAACCAGGAGGCTCTGACGGCCATCTTCTGGCAGGGTTTGGACGGCCAGATAAAAGATGAATTGGCTGTCTGAGAGATTCCCGCTACTTTGGACGCCCTTATTGCACTCTGCACGAGAATCGATACCTGGTTCCAGGAGTGAGCCCAGGAGAGGGCCACGCAGCCGGTGGTGCAGAGATCCAGAGGTGTTTACCGGCGCCCGGAAATGCCTGGGTTCCTCGAGAAGGGTTCGGAAGGAACCAAGGAAGAACCCATGGTACTGGGGCAGCATCGCCTGTCCAAGGAGGAGAGGACCCACCGGCTCTGAAGACATCTATGCCAGTACTGTGGGCAGGCCAGCCATCTCTCGGGCACCTGCCCAAATAAACCTGAGAAGTTGAGAAACGCCCCGGCCTGAGCCCTATGAAGGGAGTGTCTCTGGGCCGGCTGGCCTCCTTTCCTGTTTGCTCTCTGTTCCCATCCTGCTCCAAGGCGAGGGACGCCAGGTTCATACAAGGGCCTTGCTGGACTCTGGGGCCGGAGGGAACTTCATTGATGCCGAGTTCCTGTCACAGTTGGGTGTCTTCACCTTGCCCTGCCAACCGGAGCTCAGGGTCACCTCCATCCAGGGGGATAGTCTTCCCCGGACCATCACCCGGATCACCTCGCCTCTGCTCTTGCAAGTGGGGGCATTGCAACAGGAGAATATCCAGTTCCTGGTTCTCGCCCGAGCCATTCACCCGGTGATTCTGGGACTGCCCTGGCTCCGTCTTCACGCTCCAGTGATCGACTGGTCCACCGGAGAGATCGAGCAATGGGGTTCCCGGTGTGTTGAGCACTGCCTCCAGCAGGTCAAGCCTCCCCTGCCACTCTGCTCGGCTCAGCTTCAGACCCCGCAGGAGGGGTTGCCCGGCTGCCTAAAGACTATCAGGACTTCCGTGATGTGTTCAGTGCCCGGGCGGCTGATACTTTGCCTCCTCACCGGTCCTTTTTACTGCGCCATAGACTTCCTGCCGGGAACCGATCCACCCCAGGGGCGCCTTTACACCCTATCCTGTGAGGAGTCTCACGCCATGAGGGAGTACATCCGGGAGAACCTTCTCAAGGGCTTTAGCCGAGCCTTTACTTCGCCTGCAGGGGCCGGGTTCTTCTTTGTATCAAAGAAGGACGGGTCCCTCCGCCCCTGCATTGACTACCGGGGGTTGAACAAGATCACGGTGAAAAACCGGTACCCGCTTCCACTCATCCCAGAGTTGTTTGACCGTCTTCAAGGGGCCAAGATTTTCACCAAGCTGGATTTACGCGGGGCCTACAACCTGGTGTGGATCCGGGAGGGGGATGAGTGGAAGACGGCTTTTAACACCCACGAAGGACATTTTGAGTACCGGGCGATGCTGTTTGGCCTATGTAATGCCCCTGTGGTGTTTCAGAATTTTGTCAATTTCATTTTCCAGGATCTGCTCTACACCTCGGTGATCGTGTACCTAGATGACATTCTGATCTTCTCTTCCTCACTGCCTCAGCATGTTTCCCACATCCGCACGGTACTTCAGCCCCTCCGGGAACATCGGCTGTATGCCAAATTGGAAAAGTGCTCGTTCCACCAGCAGAGTCTTCCGTTCCTGGGGTATATCTTCTCTTTCACCGGATGGCAAATGGACCCCGGGAAATTGACTGCTATTCGTGACTGGCCGGCTCCCCAGGGTCTGCGGGCCTTGCAGAGGTTCCTGGGGTTCGCCAACTACTACCGGCAGTTCATCCAGGACTACTCCCTCATCACGGCTCCACTACGGCCCTCACGAGGAAGGGCGCTGATGTCAAGAACTGGACGCCAGAGGCGGTTGCTGCATTTACCAGCCTGAAGAAGGCGTTTCTTTCCACACCGGTCCTTCTCAGTCCAGATCCTACCCAGCCTTTCTTGGTGGAGGTGGACGCCTCAGCCCTTGGAGTAGGGGCCATGCTCTCTCAGATGTCTGCTGCCGGGAAGAAGCACCCCTGCTTTTTCTTCTCCCGCAAATTCACCCCCGCGGAACAGAACTATACGGTGGGGGATCGGGAGCTTCTGGCACTCAAGTTAGCTTTTGAAGAATGGCGCTACTTGCTGAAGGGAGCAGCACATCCGGTGACGGTGATCACCGACCACAAGAACCTGCTATACCTTCAAAATGCCACCAGACTGAATCCTCACCAGGCCCGGTGGTCTCTGTTTTTTGCTAGATTCGACTTCCGCCTGATTTTCAGGCCGGGGGAGAACAACGTCCAGGCAGATGTCCTGTCCCGCAGTTTCGAGGCTCCCGGGGACCAGGAGGAGCCCTACCCCATGCTGAACCCGGCCTGTATTCCCTCCATACCTGGAGCTGGCGCCACTTGCCAGAAGGCAGTACCAGTGAGTCTCCGTAGGAAGGTGCTACGCTGGGGGCACGCTTCTGAATTCGCCGGGCACTTCGGGTTCCACAAGACCCTCCATCTGATCTCCCGGTCGTACTGGTGGCCTCGGATGGCGCAGGATGTGCTGCAGTATGTGTCCACCTGTCCGGTGTGCGCCCGAACTAAGAGTTCCCATCAGCGGCAGTGGGGCTTGATGCAGCCCATGCCGGTACCACAGAGGCCCTGGGAGGACCTGTCCATGGATTTTATCACTGATCTACCAGCCTCCCGTCATTTCGGTAGTAATAGACCGGTTCTCCAAGATGGCTCACTTTGTTCCACTGCTGCCAGTCTTGCCGCCAGCTTCATAACCTACATCTTCAGGCTCCATGGATTACCCCAAAGGATCATTAGTGACCGCGGCTCACAGTTCACCTCCCGCTTTTGGCGAGCGTTGTGTTCAGCCTTTGGGGTAACCACACTTTTCTCATCAGCGTACCACCCGCAGACTAATGGAATGGTGTAGAGGGTCAACCAGACGGTGAAGGCATTCCTCCGGGCATACTCCAATCAGCGACAGGATGACTGGTCCACTCTACTACCCTGGGCTGAGTTCGCCTATAACAACAGCCTGCATTCAGCCTCCCGGACTACACCATTCAGCACCATCTATGGACGCCATCCACGTCTACCTCCGCCTAGTTCCCTCATGGAGGTCCCACCTCAGGTACAGCCCACGGTTTGTTCGCTTCAGGAGGCCTGGAAGAAAGTGCAGGAGCAGTTGCGCTGGGCAGCGGTCAAGGCCAAGGAGACTTACGATCGCAGGAGACAAGTGGCGCCCACGTCCCTGCCGGGAGAGAAGGTGTGGCTAAGCACCCGGTATCTGAGACTGCGGCTCCCATTGCTCAAGTTTGCTCCACGATTCATTGGCCCTTTTTTGGTATGCTCCAGGATAGGAGCAGTGGCTTACCGGTTGCACCTACCCAGTCAACTCCGGGTGCATAATGCTTTCCATGTGTCTCTCCTGAAGCCTTTCTGCAGGTCCAAGTGATATCCTGAACCCAAGAAGGTGGTTGTGCCTGAGAGTGACCCAGATCCCGAGTACTAGGTGGACCGCATCCTGGACTCGAAGTTGCGTGGAGGAAGGCTGTTCTACCTGCTGTCCTGGAAACACTTTGGACCAGAAGACAACTCCTGGGAGCCAGCAACCAACATCCATGCTCCAAACCTGGTCCGAGAGTTCCATTCTCTTCATCCTACTCGACCCGGGCCGGGGAGAAGGGGGAGGCGTCGGGGGGGATACTGTTACGTCCCTCACCTGGTTCATGCCTACGCGGCCGATTCGCCGGCAAGTCACGGGCCAGCGGAGATAGCCGGCCATCTTGGATGTGGTTCTTCAGGGTAGGTCAGCCATCTTGGGATGGGCATCTCAGCTTGTGGCAGCCATTTTGGAGTTGGACAGCTTCAGGAAGGAAGCCAATATTTGGACGTAGGGTTTCTCTGCTGATAGGGGCAGCCATCTTGGATCAGCTGCACATGTTTGAGCCTTATTCCTTCACTAATTAAAGCCCTGCCTCCAGCCCTTCATTGCTTCAGCCTCAATTGTGTTTGAGATCCACGCCGGTGCTCCTTGTCTTCGGTTCCTGTGTTCTGGTGTTCCTGACCTTGGTTTGTTCCTGGACTACGCGTTGGGTTGCTGCCTGCCTTGACCTTGGACTGTTCCTTGACTATTCTTTGCTCTGCTGTTTACGGGCTCCTGGACTGTGTTTGTTTGCCCACCTGTCTGGTCAGTGGTCGTGCAACCCCGTCAGTTCCGGAAGTCCTGCCGGCTGCTTGAACCCAGGGGCTCAACTCCTGGGGGACAGTGGCTAAGTGCAGGTGAAGCTAGGGGTTGTTTGGCTGCCTGACCGAGTGCGGTGGCACTCCATCCTTGCCGTGCTCAGTCGGGGCACAAGGGCTCACACATCCCCAGTCATAACACAAACTACCTGAGGACAAGCTGCATGGCCTTCAACAAAAAATCCTCCTTGCCCTTGCATCGTCCAAGATCACCCTTCACCAAATGCAATCTCTTATTGGCTCGCTCAACTTTGCATCAGGGTCATCCCAATGGGCAGGGTGTTTGTCCGCAGACTTGCCTTAGCTACAGCTGGTGTGTCGCACCTGCATCACCGTATGCGTATTACCTCCCCATTAAGCAGGATCTATACATTTGGCTCCGCTTCCTACAGGACTTCAACGGGAAAGCCCTGATACAATCGGCGCCAATATCCAGCTTGGACCTCAACCTTTACACAGATGCCGCCGGTGCCACGGGGTGCAGGGCATATTATAATGGGTCCTGGTTCGCCGCCCCCTGGCCCCAGCAGGGGACCGGCATGGGCCTCACCAAGAACATCACTTTCCTTGAACTATTCCCCATCGTCACTGCAGTCCATTTCTGGGGCGCTGCGCTGGCCAATAGAAGCGTAGTCCTTTGGTTGGACAACGCAGCGGTGGTAGAAATCATAAACAAACAGACAATGCATTGCCCACACGCTGCAGAGCTTCTCAGGCATTTTGTGCTCCGTTGCTGGCAGATTAATCTGACAGCACGGGCAAAGCATGTACCTGGAGTAGACAACCGTATAGCTGATGTTCTCTCACGTTTTCAATTTTCACTCTTTCAACAGCTTGCCCCTTTGGCGGACAAAGAACTGACCCCAGTGCCAGCACACTTGTGGCAGCTAGGAGCAGCACCATACACCTACTCGTCTCCGGCTCCTTAGCCGTGTCTACTCTTCGCACCTACCGCAATGCCTTTTTCCGCATAGGGGCAGCTACCACGGCATTCCAGCATGGTCTCTCCCCCCATGTTATCAAACAGCTAGGCCGTTGGAAATCCGCAGCATTCCACACTTATTTCCGACCACCGCTGCCTGGGTGCCATATGCCAATGCCTACAAGCGTTTGGACACTAGAGGTACGGCGCTTACATGGATCGGGATTCCTGGTATGAGATGGTGCCAGCTTCTGCCATGTGTCCTACGGTTACTGGACACCGCATCCCAGCCAGACGTCCTGCTCATTCACCTGGGGGGCAACGACATTGGGCGCACCCCAATCAAGCACCTTATTACCATGGCTAAGCAAGATCTCTTCGAACTGTCTGCTCCTCTGACTGAGACCACTATCCTCTGGTCGGACATCATCCCCTGATGGCACGGCACCCCTTCCCGCTTGTGGTCCAGAGGTGTAACCAAGCTCAATCGCCAGATTGGTCTGTGGACGGAGCAACTCGGCGGAATGAAGATCTGGCACCATTGGGCTTCCCCTCTCCTTCCTGGATATTTCATTTCAGATGCCATCCATCTCTCGGAAGTAGCGGACTACCTCCTCCTTAATGACTTCCAGGAGGCCCTTGAGAGACTGTGTTAAACAAGGACTGGGGAAGGGCGGGGGGACCCGGAGGACCGTGCTTCTCAGGTCTCCCGGGTTGTGGCAGAGGCACCCGAGCCTGGGAATTCTTGGAGGTGCGGGAACAACATGCGAAAGGAAGCTTGGTCGCTTCAGGCAAGGAACAAGAACACTCATTGGGGACAGGCCTAATCACCTCGCTGGCTATACACGGCAGGTGGAATACTGGTCTGGGTTGCAGTCCAAAGCACATGGACGCTCGGTCACGCTGGGGGCGGAGTCATGGCTGGCCGACACATGGGACTGCGATGCAGGCTCCCCAGCTGGAAAAGGCTATGGGTGTAAGGTGAGAAAGGGGGCGAGAGGGTTGTAGCCTGCCAATGTTAAGGTAGTCGGCGAGGTGCATGCCGAGCAACCGCACATAACATGGCGGCTACCACGTGGCAGCCCCGGCCTGCCTTCTCTTCCGGCTTCCCCACCATCAATGGCGTCAAGAGGGTGTCCTGCCAGCCATTGGTGGGGAAGCCGGAAGAAAGCGGGGCCTTAACGCACGACATAAAGACTGCCGAAGAGACAGGGAGTCTTTTCTTCGGCAGCGAGCAGCCAGGAGTTTCCCACCCTCCCTCCCTGTACACTTACCGTAGTGGGTACGGGTTTCTTCTTTAAACTGTACATTGTCTTCGGTTCCCAAACGCAAGCAATACAATTCCCGCTATATGTTAGAATTGTTAATTCAATATGTTGCAACGTTACTATGCAATGTTTTGTGGTTTTATTTGCTAAACCTTGCGTTTCTACGCTCTTAGACATATTGCTGATTTGATGTGTTAAATCCTTGCATAGCTATATCACTATACACATTGTGGTGGACTCCTTGTTATTGGTCTTCTGCTAGACTTTTTATGCATACTTCTTGTACATTGTCACAGCGGTGGGGTCACCCAAGCCTGGGAATTCTTGCAGGTGCGGCAACAACAGGCGAAAGGGAGCTCGGTCGCTTCAGGCAAGTGACAGGGACACTCACTGAGGACAGGCCTAACCACCTCGCTGGCTATACAAGGCAGGTGGAATACTGGTCTGGGGTGCACTGCAGTCCCAAGCACATGGACGCTCAGTCACGCTGGGGGTGGAGTCATGGCTGGCTGACACATGGGACTGCGATGCAGGCTCCCCTAGCTGGAAAAGGCATGGCCGGGAGCAGAAGCATCTGCAACGTAAAACCCAGGGCTCAGGTGCTTCCTAGGGATTTTGTTAATGTGTTTCAATAAAGCTGTGGCCAAAATTTCCCAAAAAAGAAAATGTGTTTCATGACTGGTCTGTACGTGCTATGGGTGTAAGGTGAGAAAGGGGGCGAGAGGGTTGCAGCCAGCCAATGTTATGAGCCAATGTCAATTCACAACACTAGATCTCTGTTATCTAAATCAAGTTGTAGTCTAGATATTTGTCCTGCCTACATTATGAATGAAATGTGTTCTAGTTTACTTTATATTCTTAGGGCCCAGTCCAGTGGCGATCCTAGCCTGCATGACACCCGGGGCGGATCGCCGATGCGCCCCTCCCCCCCCCCGGCGAAATGACACCCCCCCCCCCAGGTGCACGCCGCTGGGGGGAGGGGTGCCGCGGTGCGCGCCTGTCAGCTGAGTTTGCTGACTTCGCTAACTTCGCTGCAGCTCCCTGTGCCCCGGCCGGAACAGGAAGTAACCTGTTCCGGGGCAGAGGGAGCTGCAGCGAAGTTAGTGAAGTTAGCTAACTCAGCTGACAGGCGCGCGCCGCGGCACCCCCCCAGCGGCGTGCACCTACTACTACTACTACTACTACTATTTAGCATTTCTATAGCGCTACAAGGCATACGCAGCGCTGCACAAACATAGAAGAAAGACAGTCCCTGCTCAAAGAGCTTACAATCTAATAGACAAAAAATAAATAAAGTAAGCAAATCAAATCAATTAATGTGAACGGGAAGGAAGAGAGGAGGGTAGGTGGAGGTGAGTGGTTACAAGTGGTTACGAGTCAAAAGCAATGTTAAAGAGGTGGGCTTTCAGTCTAGATTTAAAGGTGGCCAAGGATGGGGCAAGACCTAGG
The DNA here is from genome assembly GCF_901765095.1 of Microcaecilia unicolor. Taxonomy (NCBI): domain Eukaryota; kingdom Metazoa; phylum Chordata; class Amphibia; order Gymnophiona; family Siphonopidae; genus Microcaecilia; species Microcaecilia unicolor. Next base: position 354,943,849 of record NC_044031.1, on the reverse strand, counting down.
GGCTCAGGAAGTTTATTCCAGGCGTAGGGTGCAGCGAGACAGAAGGCGCGAAGTCTGGAGTTGGCAGTAGTGGAGAAGGGAACAGATAAGAAGGATTTATCCATGGAGCGGAGTGCACGGGAAGGGGTGTAGGGAAGGACGAGTGTGGAGAGATACTGGGGAGCAGCAGAGTGAATACATTTATAGGTTAGTAGAAGAAGTTTGAACAGGATGCGAAAACGGATAGAGAGCCAGTGAAGGGTCTTGAGGAGAGGGGTAGTATGAGTAAAGCGACCCTGGCGGAAGATGAGACGGGCAGCAGAGTTTTGAACCGACTGGAGAGGGGAGAGGTAACTAAGTGGGAGGCCAGCAAGAAGCAGATTGCAGTAGTCTAAACGAGAGGTGACGAGGGTGTGGATGAGGGTTTTGGTAGAGTGCTCGGAAAGAAAGGGGCGGATTTTACGGATGTTGTAAAGAAAGAAACGACAGGTCTTGGCGATCTGCTGGATATGAGCAGAGAAGGAGAGAGAAGAGTCAAAGATGACCCCAAGGTTTCGAGCTGAGGAGACAGGGAGAATGAGAGAGCCATCAACAGAAATAGAAAACGGGGGGAGCGGGGAGGTGGGTTTGGGGGTGGACCACCCCCACCGCCCCCCCTTGGTACGCCACTGGCCCAGTCTACTAAGGTGCGCTAGTGTTTTTAGTGCATGCTAAAAATTAGCATAAGTACATAAGTACCGCCATACTGGGAAAAGACCAAGGGTCCATCAAGCCCAGCATCCTGTCTCTGACAGCGGCCAATCCAGGCTTCAAGAACCCGGCAACCCCCTCCCCCCCCCCCCAAAAAAAAAATTAATAATGTTCAATGGACTTTTCCCTCAGGAATCTGTCCAAACCCCCTTTAAAAGAAAAACTTTCTCCTGGTTGTTTTAAATCTACCATATTCTAGCTTCATCTTGTGTCCCCTGGTTTTGTTGTTGTTTGAAAGTGTAAACAAACGCTTCACATCTGTCCGCTCTAATCCTCTCATTATCTTGTAGAATTCTATCATATCACCCCTCAGCCACCTTTTCTCCAAGCTGAAGAGCCCTAACCTTCTCAGCCTTTCCTCATAGGGAAGTCATTCCATTCCCTTTATCATTTTCGTCGCCCTTCTCTGCACCTTTTCTAATTCCTTTATATCTTTTTTGAGATGCGGCGACCAGAATTGGACACAATACTCGAGGTGCGATCGCACCATGGAGCGATACAACGGCATTATAACATCCTCGTGTTTGTTTTCCATCCCTTTCCTAATAATACTCAACATTCTGTGCGCTTTCTTAGATGCCGCAGCACACTGAGCAGAAGTTTTTAACGTCTTATCCACGATGACTCCCAGATCCCTTTCTATGTCCGTAACTCCTAACGCGGAACCTTGCATGACATAGCTGTAATTCAGGTTCCTCTTACCCACATGCATCACTTTGCACTTGTCAACATTGAACTTTATCTGCCACTTGGACACCCAATCCTCCAGTCTCGCGAGGTCCTCCTGTAATCTTTCACACTCCTGCGACTTGACGACCCTGAATAATTTTGTGTCATCTGCGAATTTAATTACCTCACTAGTTACTCCCATCTCTAGGTCATTTATAAATATGTTAAAAAGCAGCGGTCCCAACACAGACCCCTGCGGGACCCCACTAACTACCCTTCTCCACTGAGAATACTGACCATTCAACCCTACTCTTTGCTTCCTATCTTTCAACCAGCTCTTAATCCATAGTAATACCCTACCTCCGATCCCATGATTCTCCAGTTTCCTCAGGAGTCTTTCATGAGGCACTTTGTCAAACGCCTTTTGAAAATCCAGATACACAATATCCACCGGCTTCCCACTGTCTACATGTTTGTTCACCCCCTCAAAAAAAATGCAGTAAGGGCCCTATTTACTAAGCTCCACTGTAGGCTCACTAGCATTTTTATCGCATGCTAACGCTAGAGACACCTGTAAGAATATATGGGTATCTCTAGCATTAGCATGCGATAAAAATGCTAGTGAGCCTACAGTGGAGCTTAGTAAACAGGGCTCTTACTGTTTGGTTTAATGACTGTTTGGCACGACTTCAGGGGTATGGTCAAAGCCAAGGCATGGAAGAAGTGGAAACATGGAAAGGGTATGGGGGTGGCCCTCCATGTACCATGGAGCTGACTCCCCTGGAGGAGGCTGTGTTGACCACCCTTGGTTGTGAGCAGGTGGTCGGACTTTGTGGTGGTGCCGACATGTCGGAGGATTCCATTGGTGGTATGGAAGGTGAGTTTGTTTAGCGTTTTGCAGACAATGGGGTGGGTGTCAGTAAGAAGTTTGGTTGTGGACGGTTTTGGGTCAATGTTATTTCTGTTTTCGTTTCTAGGTGAACATCTGGAAGATTCCAGATTGTCAGGTCCCACAACTGAGGACAGAGAAGGTGGTGAGTACCGGGAAAATGGCAAGACTCCCAAACACAACTCATGGACTTCATCTCGAACACATGTGTATCTGCCTCAAACATCCTTATAATAGGAGACATCAACCTACACCTTGAAGACGACACCTCAACAAGCACACGAGAATGCAAAGAATTCCTAAAACTATGGGATCTACACGCACCATACACGCAACCAACACACAAAAAAGGACACACACTAGACATAATAACACACAAATTTGACCCGGACCAAACTATCATACTTACAGACACTACATGGACACCCACACTATGGTCAGACCACCATAAAGCAACTGTCTCTCTCTACTGGCGAAAAACACACATAAACACAATCAATAAACATGAGCGAACAACATACACCACGAGAGGAAAAATAGACCCCACAACATTCTGGCAACAGATCTACCAGAACGAATGGACAACAAGTGCTTGCACCATCCAATTCCTCCAAGAATGGGACGATCTATGCACAACAACATTAGACAAAATCGCCCCAATCCAAACTAGAACATCACACAGGAAAAAAGCAAATCCATGGTTCAATGAAGAGCTGAAAAAACTTAAAACACAAGTCAGGAAACTAGAACGCGCATGGAATAAAAAGAGAGATGAACAAACACTAAATGCCTGGAAACTACTTCGGAGGAAATACAAATACACCATAAGACAGACTAAAAGATCACACTACAAAACAATAATAGGACCAAACTACAATGACACACATAAACTCTTCTACCTTGTGAACAAACTTCTAGACACCACACCAGTTACAAACAACAGCAAAGACATACCAGATGTTGACAACCTTGCGAAATACTTCAAAGAGAAAATCATACAACTACGACTTAAAATACCCACCAGCCCTATCGAATACGTCACACTTCTAGACTGCCTAGACCCAGAAGCCGGAACATACCCAGCAGACAGAACCTGGACCGACTTCGAGTTAATATCAAAAGATCTCATCTCGAAAACTCTAAAAAGATACGCCAAATCCCACTGCAAACTAGACATATGCCCAAACAACCTTATGAAATCAGCTCCTCTACAATTCATAACAGACCTAATGAACCACGTAAACTTTATGCTACAAAACGGACTTTTCCCTAAAGAAAAAGGAAAACTTTTACTCACCCCAATACCTAAAGACACAAAGAAAAACGCAAGCGAATTAACCAACTACAGACCAGTAGCATCCATACCACTAACAACCAAAATAACCGAAGGAATGGTAACTAAACAACTCACAGATTATCTAAACAAACACTCAATACTGCATGATGCCCAATCAGGATTCCGGTCGAATCACAGCACAGAAACAGTACTGATTACCCTCATGACTAAATTTAAACAAATGATTGCAACCGGCAACAATATACTCCTCCTACAATTCGACATGTCAAGTGCCTTCGACATGGTCGACCACGGAATCCTATTACACATACTTGAATACTTTGGTATTGCAGGAAATGTCCTAAACTGGTTCAAGGGGTTCCTAACTCAACGATCATACCAAGTCACATCAAATTCAACCACGTCTGCTGCTTGGACACCCGAATGTGGAGTACCACAAGGATCACCCCTCTCACCAACCATTTTCAACCTAATGATGATCCCCCTGGCGAAACTCCTATCGAACCACAACCTCCACCCATATATTTACGCCGATGATGTAACTATATACATCCCTTTCAAAAAAGACATTAAAGAAATCTCCAATGAAATCAACCTAAGTCTACACATCATGAACACCTGGTCAGATGCTTTTCGCTTGAAACTAAATGCAGAAAAAACTCAATGCCTGATACTCACGTCCCAATACAACACGAAAGAATTCACCGCTTTAAACACACCAACACTAAACCTTCCAATCTCAGAAACGTTAAAAATCCTTGGAGTCACTATTGACCGCCACCTAACACTCGAAACTCAGGCAAACAACACAACCAAAAAGATGTTCTACTGCATGTGGAAACTGAAAAGAATAAGACAATTCTTCCCAAGATCCGTCTTTCGTAGCCTGGTGCAATCCCTCGTTCTCAGCCATCTGGATTACTGCAACTCACTATACGCAGGTTGCAAAAAGCAAATACTGAGAAAACGCCAAACAGCCCAGAATACAGCAGCCAGACTCATCTTAGGAAAACCAAAATATGAAAGTGCAAAACCCTTACAAGAGAAGCTACACTGGCTCCCACTTAAAGAACGCATTACCTTTAAAGTATGCACATTAGTCCATAAAATCATTCACGGTGAAGCCCCAGCCTACATGTCGGATTTAATAGACTTACCACCAAGAAACGCCAAAAGATCATCCCGAACTTTCCTCAACCTCCACTTCCCTAATTGCAAGGGCTTGAAATACAAAACACTGCACGCGTCAACCTTTTCCTACATGAGCACGCAGTACTGGAATTCATTGCCACGCAACCTGAAAACGATCCACGAGCAAAAAACCTTCCGCAAACTACTGAAGACCCACCTCTTTGAGGAAATTTATGGAAAGAACCAAAACACATAAAACCGCACTCACTGTTCAACAATGCATCACTACAACCACTCTGAATTCCCATCCCCTACCTCACCTTCTCATCTCCCGCAAACTTACCTCACTCATACCTTACTCACAGAAAATGTATACCAAATGCTTGCCTGTTATTATATACCGCCCCTCCTGTTTCCTGCGGGTTCCCTCCAATGTATCGCCCCTTTTAGTCTCCCGTTCTTTCCTTCCAATGTCTCAATGATCTTTTCCATTATTATATTCCTTGTTACAAAATTTGTCTCTCATAACGCTTCATAATGTAATCCATAACTGAGCTGTAACAAAATGTACTTCCAGTTTTCGTAACGTATTGTAAGCCACACTGAACCCGCAAAAAGGTGGGAAAATGTGGGGTACAAATGCAATAAATAAATAAATAAATAAATAAAATACTGTGCTGTGGGGGTGCTGGAAGGGACATAAGTACATAAATATTGCCATACTGGGAAAGACCAAGGTCCATCGAGCCCAGCATCCTGTTTCCATGTGTGTGTTCTTTTTTTTCCCTTACATTATTACAGCCTGGACGACAAGCCAGCCCTCCTCTGCCCCTTCCTGTACTACCAGCGATGCTCTTCCAAGTACAATCGCATTGTTTTTTTGGAAAGCATGAACAGACGCTTCACATCTACCCGGTCACCTCCACTCATTATTTATAGACCTCTATCATATCTCCCCTCAGCCGCCTTTTCTCCAGGCTGAAGAGCCCTAGCTAGCCACTTTAGCCTTTCCTCATAGGGAAGTCGTCCCATCCCCTTTATCAATTTTGGTCGCCCTTCTCTGCACCTTTTCTAATTCCATTATATCTTTTTTGAGATGCGGCGACCAGAATTGAACATAATTCGAGGTCCGGTCGTACCATAGGCTCAGCAAACGTTTGTTGACAGGCTAGTCTCTTTTTTGGGGGGAGGGGGTAGGTGTATATCCGGTTGCAAGCACTTCTACATGGTCAGCAGGGCCTGCAACACCATGTGCCAAACAACATGAGGAAGAAGAAGAAGCACGTGAGTACAGAAGTGCTATTGTGTTTTGCAGAAAGTTAGGACATCGGCGTTGTTTGTGTGTATGTTTTCTGTGTTTAAGTACTTGCTTTTCTATTTGATAGGTGTATGGTTGATGACGCCTACAAAGGGAGGAGAAGATGGGGAGGACGAGGAAACTGTGACACTTGACCTCGTAGATGTCACAACCCCCCTCAATGGTCATGTCACCCCTCTATCTTCTGCTATGCAGTTGCCCATGGACTGTCCTTGTACACCCCCAGTGGAGGAGTGGGAGTATCATTGCCAGTTGTAGGAGATGCAGGGCAAGTGTGTTGTGCGGGGCTGTTTTATTTTTTTTTCTTTTACCTTGGCCTGCACCAGTGAATGATCAGATAGATGAAAAGTAGCTAGTATATAAAAAACAATACCCGCAGCAGTGCAAAAATGTCCTTCAGTAACCGTCACATCTAAAGGATAAATGAGCAGTAGAAGTTCAAAGTGTTATAGAGTAGTTGCTACTCAATATAGTGCTTGTGGCAATAGAGTTACCCTGAGAGAGAATAATCACGGCTGCATAAGCGGTCTGTGACTCAACTGTTTGGGGAGGCTAAAGTGCCTGGGGCTAAGTGAAGTTATAGGGCGGGGCTAGGGTGAGGGTATGGAACAAAATGGAACAAAACAGAGGGCTAGATGCATCAACCAAACGTAAAAAATTAAAAAACATTAAACTCCCTAACGAATTTGAAAAAACGAAGCATGCACCAAAAAAACAAGTCGCACATGTTCGGTGCGGTATTGAAAAGTACAATGTATCAAAAGATTCGTAATCCCCGTCGGTAATCGACCCCTAAATCATGTGCAGAGCAGCCAAGCGTTATGCTGGCTGCTCTGCGCATGCCACAAACATCAGAACAACAAAAAAAAAAAGACCCCACAAACACGTGGCTCCCCGCTTCCCCCTGCATCACTACAAAAGTAAACATACCTCAAAAAAGGATCGGGAGGGGGCAAAGGCGCTCGTCAGAAGCGTCCTGTATGGACGGCCTTGCCCCCCCCCCTCCGAGATCGCCGCTGTTCCCCGCTTCTGCCCTTTACTAAATTAAAAACTGAAAATAAAAATCTAAACTTTTGCAGCACCGGGCCCCCCTCCCTTCCTGTCTCGATCTTCTTTTCCCAACACTGCTCCGCCTCCCGCTATCCTCTGCCTCTTTGTTCCACCCCCTGAATTCGTCGCCACCGTTCCCCCCCTCCAAAGGACCCCCCCTCCGCTTTATCGGCCGTGCAGCGCCTCTCACCTGTGTGTGAAGGCGCTGCACGGGATGAAACAACGGGTTGTCGATCGCTTCTGCCTCCACCGACGTCTCTCTCCTTCTTCCTGTGCCCGCCCTCCTCTGACGTAAGTTACCTACGTAGGAAACTTACATCAGAGGAGGGCGGGCACAGAAAGAAGGAGTAATTGAAATCACCTATTATTATTGTCAGGGCCGGTCAAACCCGGTAAGCAGGGTAAGTACTGCAGGAGGGCGTCTGCCTTCAAGGGCGTCATTTTGCAAGCTGAGTATCTAATCTCTGCTGCTCATCTCAGTCTGGCTCCAAAGCTGTCAGCTCTCTGTCCAGTCCCCTCCCCTCTCCAACTGAATCTGGCTCTGAAATAACTTGTGGGAGCTCAGCTAACCTCTGTCCTCTGCCTAGAGGGCTCAGACAGAGACAGCACAGCAGAGCCTGGACCCTTGTTTTGTCAGAGACTGCTGTTTAGTACTGCACCTGACCCACCCTTATCCACCCCCACCCCACCCCACCCCCACCCCCAACACAGCAACTCACAGGACAGGAGGGCTAGATGCCTGCTTTCAATTCCTAACCATCACCTATCTCTCATTCCCACTTCAGTAACTCCTGTTAGTCTGTCCAACTCAGATTGTAGAATATGTTAGTTTATGCTGATTAAGTCTGTCCTAGCTAGATCCTAAGCTGTGCTCGATGGGAAAGCTATTGTGCTGCATGCAGAGTCTAACTTCTTAGGATTTCAGGTTAATTTTTGAAGAATTTGAAGAGGGGCTATCTTTGTTCTACATGTGTGACTGCAAGGCCAAGTGTCTGAATAGGGATCTGTTTGTTAGATTCTGAAATTTTGATAACACATAGTTTTTCAGAGTTGGCAAGACTGTCTGTTCTCCTAATTCCTGGTCTGTGTGCTAAGTTATTTTTCTTCTATACTGATGCCATGGCTGGTAAAAGGGGTGTGTCTACTGTGGGGGCAGAGCCATAGTGATCCCGCCTCTGGATGGGTAGGGGCGCAGACTAATAGACTGCAGGAGGGCGCTAGAAACCCTAGGGCCGGCCCTGCACCTACGTCAGCAGTAAAAGGACAGTGGAGCACTTTTGAACACTGCTAAGAATGAGGCCTTCTCTGTGTGGTTCTGGGGTAGTGTATCAGCTGTCTCCCCAGTACCTCTGTAATTTGCACACTGAATACATTCCAGGAATTACCGTATTTTTCGGACTATAAGACGCACCGGACCATAAGACGCACCTAGGTTTTAGAGGAGGGAAATAGGAAAAAAAAAATGTTTCCTTTTTCCCTCCTCTAAAACCTAGGTGCTCCGGTGCGTCTTGTCCGAGTTCGGGATCGCCCTCCCCTACTCACATCAGCGATGTTCCCTGGTGGTCTAGTGACGTCGGGGCAGGAGAGTCTCGGCGGCCATTTTGAATCTCGCCGAGACCGTCAGGCAGCATACAGGAGGACGGAGGAGGACGGAGAGCAGCGCGCTGGGCAGGAAAGAGGGGGCTCTTTCCTGCCCCGACGTCACTAGACCACCAGGGAACATCGCTGACGTGAGTAGGGGAGGGCGATCCCGAACTCGGGGGGAGGGCGATCCGGAATCGCTACCTTCGGACTATAAGACGCACCCCCCATTTTCCTCCCAAATTTTTGGGGAAAAAAGTGCATCTTATAGTCCGAAAAATACGGTAGGTGCCAAAAAATGAATATAGTGAACCAAAATAATACAACGTATTAACAGGACAATATTTGCAGTATTCTGGAAATATATACAAATATTTAGCACAGATTTGTAAGTCATCCAGAAACAGAAAAATACCTACTGCATCTTAATGCAACTCTTAAAGGCATGAACTAAATCCAAATCCAAAATCCCGTACCAGGCATACTATGAAGTAATACAAAACCCAACAAAATCACTCGGGATCTATAAAGCAGTTCTACCATATCATAACACTAACCTCCAGGAGTCACACAAGGTCCTTTCCTAGAAAAATCAACACCGTAAACTTCAGTGGGTAGAAGAACATCAATATATCTATTGGAAAGCTGGATTAGTACAGATCAATCCTACACAGACACTTAATGCTAACAGAATACTCATCCTTTTTCACACATGATCACAGGTAGACCCTTATCAAGTATAGAATAAGTAACCAGAAACTAAAAATAGAAATTTGTAGACAAAAATTAAACTGAACCCCAAGAAGCCATACTCTGCATACAATGCAAAACCAAAGAAATAGAAACATTTTCCACGTCCCTTTGTACCATGGAAAATCTAGAAGCAGATGTAAATTTCAAAAAACTAACATATTTCAATTGCTACATTAAAAATTAGCAAATAAAACAAAACTAAAAGAATAAGGTGATATCTTCTTATTAGACTAACATAACATTTTTGACTAGTTTTCAGAGGCCAAAAACTCCTTCTTTAAGTCAGGACGAGCTTACCTTTACAGCAATATACTGTTCTGACCTGGAGAATTAGGCTTTGGTCTCTGAAAGCTAGTCAAAACAATGTATTTAGTCCAATATAAAGGTGTCACTTTCTTTTTTGCTTTTATTTTTTATTTTATTAATATTTATTAACTTTTAAAGTGGTCTAACATGGCTGCCACATTACTTCATCCTAAATTAAAAATAAAATGTATTTTTCTACCTTTTCTCTCTGCCCATTTAATTTTTCTAATTGTTGGTCCTGGTCTCTGGTTACTGCTTCCCTGTCTTCTTTTAACTCACTTTCCATGGATCTCCTGTCTATGTGTAATTTTTTTTTTCTCTTCTATCTTCTTCACCTCTTCCATAACAACTAGCATCAACTCTCATCTGTTTCTTTCAGCTTTCTTCCATTTTTTGTTACCTGTCCACTCAGATTTCATTCATATTATCCAGTCTTCCATCTCCTTCTTTTTACATCATCTAACTACAGTTTTTCATCTCTTTTCCTCACTCTGTCCCTCCCATTCTTCCTTGTCTTATTCCCTAATTTTTCACTAGCTCGTTCCTCTCTTCCACTGCCATCCAACATCTCCTCTACCTCAGCCATCCAGCATCTTCTCTGTCTCTCCCTCTTCCACCACCATCCAGCATTGCATCTCCCCTCTCTCTACCCCTGCCATCCTGCATCTCCTCCTCCCTTTCTGTTTCTATCACCTGCAGGCTGACAGACTATTCTTTCTTTTTTTTTTTAATTAATTAATTAATTAATTTATCATTTTGCATTACATTCATATTTATCATATAAATGTAAAGAAAAACCAGAATTAATATAAAAAAAAGAAAAACATTTCCTCCCCACGATATATATTAATAATTGTCCACTACTGGGAGATCCAAGACAAAGAAAACAATCTCAAGAAAAATAAGAAAAAAACCAAAAAATGGTTAGTCTTATGAATCACATTTTCTGAGGGAGGAAGGTTAACCGGTAGGTGCAGCCGGTTCAGTGGTAACTAAAGGAAGTTGCTGCAGAGGGTTCTTCATCTGTTCTTTTGATTCTATAAACTCTTGTAGTTTCTTAGGTTCAACTAACAAGTAATTATTAGAATCCAAGGAAATAAAACACTTACAAGGGAATCGCACTAGGAAGGTCCCACCTAGGGCAATGATTCTTGGCTTAAAAGCCAAGAGCTCATGCTTCCTAGTTTGCGATTCCCTCCCTTGATATATCAGGAAATATATTGATCAGACATGTGATGGAAGTACAATTTCAAAACGTTGTTCCTATCTAAATCAAAGGCGAAAGTCACTAGTAATGTAGCTCTATCTGCTATTTCTGAATTTTCCAGAATATCAGTCAAATTCACATCTCTTTTCTCTGATATAGGAAGTTGTTTAGTAGAAATATATATCGCTTTAGACACCAACGGGTGGCTATCAGGAGATATTTGTAAAATATCAGAGAAATATTTCTTCAACAATTCAGTAGCAAAAATATAAGGCGTTTTAGGAAAGTTTATCATTCTCAAATTATTTTTCCTTAATTGGTTCTCCAGAAATTTCAGTTTTTTACAAGAAACATAGTTATTCTTCGTTACCAAATTTACTGATTTTTGTAAAGAAACAATATCTGTAGTTAAAGTCTCAATTTTACTTCTTGGACTTCCACTTTGTTAGATAAGTGTTGATATAAGTTCTTTAACTCACACATTTGTTCCTGGAAACTTTTGGACATCTGAAGAAGAGAGTTGTTCACGCTCTGAAGCACATCCCAAAGTGCGTCCATTGTGACATTCTTAGGCTTCACCAGGTCCAATTTCTCCACAGAAACCGCTCCAGATATATTCGGGGAGAAGAGATCACTCTCCAATCCCCTAGTTGGATTATTATCCGGAGTCGACGCTGTGCCAGGACCACCTTGGGTCGCGTGAAAATCCTGACCCACTTCGGGCGTTTCCACTGTCAACCTCCATAGCGAAGCATTACTGTTTCCAGGTCTTGGAGGGGTCGTACCTACGGGGGGACTTAGAGTCACTCCCTCTCCACTGAGATTCGGCGACAAGGCCTTGATGTTCCCCGAAGCAGAAACCGGTGTCCCCGACGTTGTGACCCCGAATCTCTCCAAAGTAGGCTGAGAAGTGGTGGGAACCCCAGCTGTGTTCGAGGAAGGTAACACCACGGCTTTGCCTTTTCTCTTCCCCATTCTCTGGGGAGCGCGCCACTTCTTCAGATACTTTGGTATAGGAACGGGAGCTCAGCTAACGTGCGTCCTCCCTCATCGGTGCCATCTTGGATCTCTGACAGACTATTCTTAATGGTAAGGGCCAGTGTTTTATAAACTCCCTCACAGTCTGTATAAATTATTATGTTTGTATTAATTATTATGTATGTAGTTGATGTGAACCGCCTAGTTTATGGGATAGAGCGGTATAAACTGTGCTATAAATAAATAAATGGCAGTTCCAATCTTATATTTATTTATTTGGTCCACTTGTATCCCACATTTTCCCAGCTTATGCGGGCTCAATGTGGCTAACAAAGTTACTAGAAAATTACATAATACAACAGGTTAAATTTGTTCCAGTAAAAAATCTTACAAATTGAGTACAGAGTACCTAAAAGGAGAGAATACGGATGGGAATACAGGAGCAACAAAAGAGAAGCTGACAAAGGGTAAAGAGTGGGTAAACTAACAAAATGGGGAAAAAAGGGGGTTGAACAGCATTGTTGACTTCGGGGTACTACTACTACTACTACTACTACTACTATTTAGCATTTCTATAGCGCTACAAAGGTACGCAGTGCTGCACAAACATAGAAGAAAGACAGTCCCTGCTCAAAGAGCTTACAATCTAATAGACAAAAAATAAAGCAAGCAAATGAATTAATGTGTAGAGGAAAGAGGAGAGGAGGGTAGGTGGGGACAAATGGTTACAAGTCAAAAGCAATGTTAAAGAGGTGGGCTTTCAATCAAGATTTAAAAATGGTCAAGTATGGGTCAAAACATAGGGGCTCAGGAAGTCTATTCCAGGCGTAGGCTAAATGATAAAATGACCACTGGAGGGATTAAGGCATGACCCCCTTACTCCCCCAGTGGTCACTGACCCCCCTCCCAAAGATACCAGTCTCTATGACAGCTTCAGATGTCATGTCTATTAGAGCAGCATGCAGGCCCCTGGAAAAATGTAGGAGGCAGTGCACTGTATAGAAGACAACTCAGGCCCAAATCCCACTCTACCTGTTACACTTGTGGTGGAAAGCATGAGCCCTCCCACACTCACCAAAAACCCACTGCACCCACATATAGGTGACACCTGCAGCCATAAGGGCTATTGTAATGGTGTACAGTTGGGTATAGTAAGTTTTTGGTGGGTTTTGGAGGGCTCAACATACAACATACAATACAAGGAGGTAACAGTGAGATGTGTATTTGGGAGCTTTTATATAAATTCAACTGCAATGCCCCCTATGATGCGCCACTGTTCTCCTGGGTTGTCTCTGTGGCCAGTCTACTAAGATTGCTGGCTTCTCCTACATCCATCCCACTGAAACTTCGGGGTAGGCCTTATTAAACAAATAAGTTTTTAGTAATTTTTTTAAAGTTTGATGATCCGATGTCTCTTTCAGGAGCCTCGGCAAAGCATTTTAGGTTCGCGGGCTGATGAACGAAAAGGAAGAAGCGTAGATTGTCTTGTATTTTAGATTTCTGCATGAAGGATAGTGCAGATTAAGATAACTTCGAGATGACACCAAGGAATTTCTAGCAGGTAAATCAATCAAATCACACATGTAACTTGGTGCTTCGCTGTAAATGATCTTGTGAGTTAAGGCACAGATCTTGAAATCAATACGATCCTTAATGGGAAGCCAGTGAAGTCTCACACAAAGAGGCTGCGTACTGTCGTAACGAGATTGATAATCTACCCAGATAATGTTAAGGCCACGTATTCAGCAGATATATTGTTTGGTCTTCTTTTGATCTTTTTAAACATAGAATCTTGTCTGGTCTTTTAAATAACGTTCACACTTCAAGCAAATATACTTCTTTCCCTTTATTTCCTGATTTCCTCATTTTATCATAGCCTCTCTTTTTAAAGCAAATTGTTACAGCAATAGATTTTAGAGAACATTCCTTCCAGTGATAACAAATTTGATCATTATTGCTTACCTGCTCCATTGCCATCACCCCTTCTACCAGGTCCAATTCTCTTTTGATCATTTCCCTGGCAACACGTTTCTCATCTTAATTGAGTGGGTGACATAAAACTTTCTACAATTAGCTTTCAGTCTGTTGATTAGTTTCTTGAAGCATCCTCTTGTTTTAGTGCTCTTTGAAAGGTTAAATAAATGTTTCATATTTAAATGTTCCACCCTACTCATGATTTCACAAATTTCTATCATTCATCTGTTTTCCAAGCTGAAGAGCTTTAACCTATTTAGCCTTTCTTTATAAGGGACATGATCATCCTATTTATCATGTTAACCCTCCTTCTCTGTACCTTTTATAATTCTGTTATGTCCTTTTTAAAAAGGGGGCACCAGAACTACAGTACACACTATATTCAATGTGCAGTTGCAACATGGACAGGGGCATAATGATATTTTCTGTCTTGTTTTCCATTCCTTTTTGAATATTCCCTAATATTTTATTTTATTTGCAGTTGTGTGAAGCACTGGGCTGAAAAATGTCAAGATATCATCCACTCTGACTCCAAAATCTTTTTTGTGAGTGACGACTCCTAACTCAGAACCCAGCATCTTGGGGCAGGGATAAATAGCTGACTTGCTGATTCTGTGAGCATGGTGTTTGCCTCTATGTTCTTTCCTACCATCTCAAGATGGAGAAAAGGAGAAGCCATTAAGCAGTAGTGGGTCTGCTTAATGGCTTTGAGGCTTATTTTCAAAGCACTTACTTACAAAGTTATGTGGAAGGGCATTTTTGATATGACATCTAAATCCAACTTTTGGATGTTTTGCAGAAAGTACTGAAAATAACCATTTCCTAGATGTTGTTGTGCTTAGCTCATCTATCTTTTTGGACCATAAAAAAGTCCAAGTGAAAAATGCACAAAAGCAAGCCATTGAGATGTAGGAGGAGCCAGCTTTCCTAGTGCACCAGCCACACAGGCATCCCAGCAGAGCAGTGGAGCACCCTAGGGGGCACTGCAGTTCACACAGAAGGTGCTTGGTACATATCTCATCATTACCCCCTTATATTGTATGGTGAGCCCTTTAAAGTACATAAGTAATGCCATACTGGGAAAAGACCAAGGGTCCATCGAGCCCAGCATCCTGTCCACGACAGCGGCCAATCCAGGCCAAGGGCACCTGGCAAGCTTCCCAAACGTACAAACATTCTATACATGTTGTTCCTGGAATTTTGGATTTTTCCAAGTCCGTTTAGTAGCGGTTTATGGACTTGTCCTTTAGGAATCCGTCCAACCCCTTTTTAAACTCTGCTAAGCTAACCGCCTTCACCACTTTCTCCGGCAACGAATTCCAGAGTTTAATTACACGTTGGGTGAAGAAAAAATTTCTCCGATTTGTTTTAAATTTACTATACTGTAGTTTCATCGCATGCCCCCTAGTCCTAGTATTTTTGGAAAGCGTGAACAGACGCTTCACATCCACCTGTTCCACTCCACTCATTATTTTATATACCTCTATCATGTCTCCCCTCAGCCGTCTCTTCTCCAAGCTGTATAGACCTAGCCTCCTTAGTCTTTCTTCATAGGGAAGTCGTCCCATCCCCGCTATCATTTTAGTCGCCCTTCGCTGCACCTTTTCCAATTCTACTATATCTTTCTTGAGATGCGGCGACCAGAATTGAACACAATACTCAAGGTGCGGTCGCACCATGGAGCGATACAACGGCATTATAACATCCTCACACCTGTTTTCCATACCTTTCCTAATAATACCCAACATTCTATTCGCTTTCTTAGCCGCAGCAGCACACTGAGCAGAAGGTTTCAGTGTGTTATCGACGACGACACCCAGATCCCTTTCTTGGTCCGTAACTCCTAACGTGGAACCTTGCATGACGTAGCTATAATTCGGGTTCTTTTTTCCCACATGCATCACCTTGCACTTGCTCACATTAAACATCATCTGCCATTTAGCTGCCCAGTCTCCCAGTCTCGTAAGGTCCTCTTGTAATTTTTCACAATCCTGTCGCGATTTAACGACTTTGAATAACTTTGTGTCATCAGCAAATTTAATTACCTCGCTAGTTACTCCCATCTCTAAATCATTTATAAATATATTAAAAAGCAGCGGTCCTAGCACGGACCCCTGAGGAACCCCACTAACTACCCTTCTCCATTGTGAATACTGCCCATTTAACCCCACTCTCTGTTTCCTATCCTTCAACCAGTTTTTAATCCACAATAGGACATTTCCTCCTATCCCATGACCCTCCAATTTCCTCTGTAGCCTTTCATGAGGTACCTTGTCAAACGCCTTTTGAAAATCCAGATACACAATATCAACCGACTCCCCTTTGTCCACATGTTTGTTCACTCCTTCAAAGAATTGAAGTAAATTGGTCAGGCAAGATTTCCCCACACAAAAGCCATGCTGACTCGGTCTCAGTAATCCATGTCCTCGGATGTGCTCTGTAATTTTGTTTTTAATAATAGCCTCTACCATTTTCCCCGGCACCGACGTCAGACTCACCGGTCTATAATTTCCCGGATCTCCCCTGGAGCCTTTTTTAAAAATGGGCGTTACATTGGCCACCTTCCAATCTTCCGGTACCACGCTCGATTTTAAGGATAAATTGCATATCACTAGCAGTAGCTCCGCAAGCTCGTTTTTCAGTTCTATCAGTACTCTAGGATGAATACCATCCGGTCCAGGAGATTTGCTACTCTTCAGTTTGCCGAACTGCCCCATTACGTCCTCCAGGTTTACCGTGAAGTCAGTAAGTTTCTCCGACTCGTCCGCTTGAAATACCATTTCCGACACCGGTATCCCACCCAAATCTTCCTCGGTGAAGACCCATGAAAACCCATGAAAAATCTACTGTACCTAACTATACACCACTACAATAGTCCTTATGGCTGCAGGTGTCAACTATATGTGGGTACAGTAGGTTTGGGGGCTGACACTTTCCAATACAAATGTAATAGAGTGGATTATGAGCCTGGGTCACCTTTCCTACAGTGCACTGCATGACCACCTAGATAGGGGAGAAGCTGGCTGTCTTGGTAAATGTAGGCACCAATGACATAGGAAAATTTGGGAGGGAGGTTCTGGAAGCCAAATTTAGGCTCTTAGGTAGAAATCTGAAATCCAGATCCTCCAAGGTATCATTTTCTGAAATGCTCCCTGTTCCATGCACAGGGCCCAAGAGACAGGCAAAGCTCCGGAGTCTCATTGCGTGAATGAGATGCTGGTGCAGGGAGGAGGGTTTTAGATTTGTTAGGAACTGGGCAACATTCTGGGGAAGGGGGAGCCTATTCCAGAAGCATGGGCTCCACCTTAACCAGGGTTGGACCAGGCTGCTGGCATTTAAAAAGGAGATAGAGCAGCTTTTAAACTAGAAACTGAGGGAAGGCCAACAGTCGCTCAAAAGCGCATGGTTTGGAATAAGGTATCTTTCAAAGATATTACCAAAACAGGGAAGATAAGGCATCCCGATAGCGAGGTTGCAATACAAATCATAGTAGACCAGCCAGCTTATTTTCGAAGGAGATCGCCGGCCATCTTCCGACACAAATCGGGAGATGGCCGTCGATCTCCTGAACCCAACCAAATCAGTATAATCGAAAGCCGATTTTGGCTGGCGCCAACTGCTTTCCATCGCGGAGCCGGCCAAACATCAAGGGGGCGTTTTGGTAGGGTAGCGAAGGTGGGATGGGGGCAGGACGGGGGCGTGGTTTGAGATGGCTGGCTTTGCCTGATAATGGAAAAAAGAAAGCCGGCCCTGACGAGCATTTTGCCGGCTTCACTTGGTCCCTTTTTTTTCAAGACCAAGCTTCACAAAGGTGCCACAACTGACCAAATGACCACTGGAGGGAATCGGGGATGACCTCCCCTTACTCCCCCAGTGGTCACCAACCCCCTCCCACACTAAAAAAAAATATATATATGTCATACCCAGCTCCCTGACAGCAGTATGCAGGTCCCTGGAGCAGTATTTAGTGGGTGCAGTGCACTTCAGACAGGTGGATCCAGGCCCATCCCCCCCTACCTGTTACACTTGTGGTGGTAAATGTTAAGCCCTCCAAAACCCCCCAAAACCCACTGTACCCACATGTAGGTGCCCCCTTTCATCCCTAAGGGCTATGGTAGTGGCGTACAGTTGTGGGGAGTGGGTTTGGGGGGATTTGGGGGGCTCAGCACCCAAGGTAAGGGAGCTATGCACCTGGGAGCTATTTTTGAAGTCCACTGCAGTGCCCTCTAGGGTGCCCGGTTGGTGTCCTGGCATGTCAGGAGGACCAGTGCACTACAAATGCTGGCTTCTCCCATGACCAAATGCCTTGGATTTGGCCAGGTCTGAGATCACCGGCATTAGTTTCCATTATTGGCGAAAACCGATGCCGGCCATCTCTGACATTTGGCCGGCCCCAACTGTATTATTGAAATGAAAGATGGCCGGCCATATTTTTAGATAATACGGTTAGGGAATTTACTTTGCGGCGCCGGCCAAATAGATGGCCGGCCATCTATTTGGCCGGTGCCATTCGATTATGCCCCTCCAGATGTCTTTAAATAAAAAGAAGACAGATTTTCAAGACTGTACATTATCACTGTCAATTCCTGAGCAAGATGTAAATAAGAACAACAAACATAGTTTGAAATGTCTATATGTGAATGCCAGAAACCTAAGAAATAAAATGGGAAAGTTAGAATATATGTACTAAAGGAAATAAATAGATATAATAGGCATTTCTGAGCCCTGGTGGAAGGAGGATAGCAAGTAGGACACTGTCATACCAGGATACAAATTAAATAGCAGTGATAGGGTTGATCGAATTGGTGGAGGGGTAGCATTGTATGTTAACGAGGGTCTTGAATAGACTAAAAATTCTACAGAATACGAAACACATCTTGGAATCCCTATGGATTGAAATTCCATGTGTAGAGGGTAAAAGGATAGTGATAGGAGTGTACTACCATCCACCTGACCAGGATGAAGAGACA
This sequence comes from Microcaecilia unicolor, assembly GCF_901765095.1. NCBI lineage: Eukaryota > Metazoa > Chordata > Amphibia > Gymnophiona > Siphonopidae > Microcaecilia > Microcaecilia unicolor. The sequence continues at coordinate 354,924,997 of NC_044031.1, read as the reverse complement.
GATCTAGAAATGTTAACAGAAATTAGGGAGGCTAACAAACTGGGGAACACAATAATCAGGGCCGGCCCTAGGGTTTCTAGCGTCCTCCTGCAGTCTATTAGTCGGCGCCCCTACCCATCCAGAAGCAGGATCACTATGGCTCCACCCCTACCGTAGACACACCCCTTTTACCAGCCATGGCATCATTGAAAATATTACACCAGTATAGAAGAAAAATAACTTAGCACACAGACCAGGAATTAGGAGAACAGACAGTCTTGCCAACTCTGAAAAACTATGTGTTATCAAAATTTCAGAATCTAACAAACAGATCCCTATTCAGACACTTGGCCTTGCAGTCACACATGTAGAACAGAGATAGCCCCTCTTCAAATTCTTCAAAAATTAACCTGAAATCCTAAGAAGTTAGACTCTGCATGCAGCACAATAGCCTTCCCATCGAGCACAGCTTAGGATCTAGCTAGGACAGACTTAATCAGCATAAACTAACATATTCTACAATCTGAGTTGGACAGACTAACAGGAGTTACTGAAGTGGGAATGAGAGATAGGTGATGGTTAGGAATTGAAAGCAGGCATCTAGCCCTCCTGTCCTGTGAGTTGCTATGTTGGGGGTGGGGGGGGGGGTGGAAAAGGGTGGGTCAGGTGCAGTACTAAACAGCAGTCTCTGACAAAACAAGGGTCCAGGCTCTGCTGTGCTGTCTCTGTCTGAGCCCTCTCTGGGCAGAGGACAGAGGTTAGCTGAGCTCCCACAAGTTATTTCAGAGCCAGATTCAGTTGGAGAGGGGAGGGGACTGGACAGAGAGCTGACAGCTTTGGAGCCAGACTGAGTTGAGCAGCAGAGATTAGATACTCAGCTTGCAAAGTGACGCCCTTGAAGGCAGACACCCTCCTGCAGTGCTTACCCTGCTTACCGGGTTTGACCGACCCTGACAATAATAGGTGATTTCAATTACCCCTAATTGACTGGATCAGTGCATGCTAGAGAGGTGAAATTCCTTAATGGAATCAAGGACAGCTTTATGGAGCAGCTGGTTCAGGAGCCAACAAAGGGCAGAACAATTCTAGGATTGGTCATTAGTGGAACAAATGATCTGGTACAGGAGGTAATGGTGCTGGGGTCTTTTGATAACAGTGATCATAACATGATCAGATTTGATATAAGCTCTGGATTAAGTACACATAGGAAAGCATTTAACTTTCAAAAAGGAGATTATGATAAAATGAGAAGCACGGTGAACAAAAAACTTAGAGGAGCAGCTGCGAAGGTCAAAATTTACATCAGGAGTGGATGCTGTTCAAAAATACCACCCTGGAAGACCAGGCCAAATATATTTCATGTATTAAAAAAGGAGGAAGGAAGACCAAGCAGTAGCTGCATGGTTAAAAAATGAAATGAAGGATTTTGCAAAAGGAGAAAATCGCCTACCGCTGGAGCTTTCCTTTTGCGGTGTGCTTTGAGTTGAGAGGCAAGCAACTTCGGTTCCGCCGAGTTGTGGAGGCATGGCACAGCCTTCATGAAGCGGGCCTAACTGCAACGGAGACTCCACCGATGGGGCTGACTCCAGTTCCGCAAGCGAAACTCCAGAAGTGGAAGCAAGTAGGGCAGAAGTCATGAAAGCGTGGGACCTGAACTGGTTTGCTTAATGTTGACCTTGCATAAATGTGCAGTATTATTGTTTTGGGTTAAGTCTGCTATTCCGTAAGATGGACATTGCTCCAGTTGTAATTCCTATTGCGGTGGTGGAGGGGTAATGGGTAAATTGGTAATATGTGATATAGATATAAGGTGATGAAGGTGTATGGGTGGGGGGGGGGGGAAATTGGGTGGTTTGTCGGGTTGGTGGCTCACTTTTTTCTTCGTATCCCATTCAGTGCTTGTTGGCATTGTCTGGTGGTTGGAAGGTAGGGGGGGGGGGAAGTTGGAGTTCGGATGCACATTGTGTATGTGGCATTGGGGAGGAGGGAGGGAGGGGGGATGGGAGTGGGGCTAGGGGTGGGGGGTGGAATAGACAGGGGCAACGGGACAGGGACTGTAGAGGTAGGATATGGGGAGCAGCATTGATCCTAACATTCCGAGGCGCCATCAACTGCATTACAGATTTTCTGCCCACTGTTTTGCGCCTGTGCTTATTATGCGCTAAATGTTGAGTATGGACTTGAAAGTATTATCATATAATGTCAAAGGCCTTAATATGCCCCAAAAAAGGCAAAAGCTATACAAAGAGATACAGCATCATAGGCCACATGTGGTTCTCCTACAAGAGACACACCTTCGTCATAGGCATGTTAAGCTTCTCTCCTGCACGGGTTACCCTGAGGTATATTGTGCTTCAGCAGAGGCCTCTGTGGTGTGGCTATTTTGATTCATTCTTCAGTGGGGGTGCAGGTAATGGACATTAAGAGGGATCCGGGTGGACGCTTTATCTTTATGCATGTTCAAATTCAACAGCATCTGTCTATGCTCCCAATCCTGGGCAAGTGGAATTTTTTACTAAGGTGAAGAATTCTTTGACAGGGTTTGTAAAGGGTTCCCTAATCTTGGGGGGGGGGGGGGGGGGACTTCAATGCGGTAATGAATCCCGCCCAGGACCGCTCAGGAAATCCTAAAACTGAAGGGGGAAAGAGGGAGGCGTTTGCTTTAGAATCTTTGGTACATTCCCTGGGAACTTTAGATTTGTGGCGGCTGACACATATGGCAGACAAAGACTACACATTCCACTCACTAGTTCACGACTCATATTCACGAATAGACTACATATTTGTGGATGTTGCCTTGGTGGAGAGGGGACCATCGGCGGGACTGGGCAGTGCGATAATATCGGACCATGCTCCGGTGTGGGTTACATTGCCCACCCTGCGGGCTGAACCCAAAGAAAGGAGATGGACTTTAAATACCAGCTTGCTGCTTGAACCAGAGGTGGAGGGGGGTTATCGCACAATGTTGCAAGAGTATCTGGAGCTGAATAGACACTCAGGGCCACCCCTGTCCACTGTCTGGGATGCTATGAAAGCGGTTTCGCGGGGTTACGTTTTGCAGGTAGCCAGTAAGCGTGCTAGGGTACGTAGGAGTCAAATAGCCAGTTGTTTGGAGTGGATACGCCAATTAGAGGGTCAACACAAAGTAGACCGATCTCCCCAGACCCTCCAACAATTGAGTGGGAAACGGATGAAGTTAGATTCTATTTACTCAGAGCAACTAAGTTTGATACGGGCCAGGCATAGAGTGGGAACTTACGAGTTCTCTAATAAGGCGGGTCGGCTCCTTGCTACTAAGCTACGTAGACAGAAGGTAGACCGCGTGGTGAAGCAGGTGAGAGCTGAGAGTGGCGAAGTGTTGTTTACCTCTGAACAGATTCGTAACCGTTTTGTGGAATTTTATACCACATTATACGATCAGGAGATTCACCCCTCTATGGAATCTATTGAGGATTATTTGGCGAACTGCCCACTTGCACCTCTGGTGGGTCGGCATAGGGACCTGCTTGAGGAACCGGTTACCCCGCTTGAGGTGCAGGAGGCTATTAGAGGTCTACCCTCCCGCAAGTCCCCTGGGCTGGATGGGTTGCCCAATGAATTCTACAAGAAGTTTGCCCCTGACTTGGCGCCGTTGCTTGCTGATCTTTATAACCAGGTGGGAGGTGGGGGTGCTCTGCCTTCCTCTATGATGGAGGCATGGATAGTGGTGTTGCCCAAACCAGATAAAGATCCAGCGGAATGCGGTTCATATCGACCCATCTCAGTTTTGAACGCAGACGTAAAAATATTGGCTAAGGTATTAGCTAATAGACTTGGACCTCTTATGCCGACTCTTATTCACCCTGACCAAGTGGGCTTTGTGGCCCATCGTAAGGCCATAGATAATATTTGGCGTACTTTGGACCTTGTGTTCTTTGCACAATGAAGTCAGAAACCATTGTGCCTTCTCGGCTTAGATGCTGAGGCCTTTGATAGAGTCCATTGGCCTTTTATGTATAAGGTCCTGGAGGTTATGGGATTTGGTGAACACTTTCGAAGTTGGATCCAGGCATTTTATGCGGCTCCTAGGGCTTGTGTCAGGGTGAATGGGAGTAATTCCGCTCTGTTTGCGTTGCATAGGGGGACAAGACAGGGCTGCCCGCTCTCACCGCTATTGTTTGCCATAGTTATGGAGCCCTTTGCCGCCCGGGTGCGGTCTGATGCGGGCGTTTCAGGAGCCCGAGTGGCGGAAACTACGCATAAGATGGCCCTTTTTGCGGATGATATCCTGCTGTATATTACTCGCCCAGTGACTACCATTCCTACCTTGTTGAACCTTATGGAGGAATATTCTGCAGTGTCGGGGTTTAAAATTAATATCACTAAGTCAGAAGCTCTGAATGTGATGCTCCCGGCAGACATAGTCTCTTCCATAAAAGCGTCGGCGCCTTTTCTGTGGGCGACCAAGAGCATTAAATATTTAGGGGTAAATATAACATCAGATTTGTCAGAGCTATTTGTAGCTAATTATAAAGGGCTGGTTAGCAGGATAAGGGGAGATTTGGAAAAATGGGGGGACCATGAATTTTCCTGGTTCGGGCGGATAGCCATAGTTAAGATGAACGTGTTGCCGCAGCTGCTTTACTTATTTCAGGCCCTGCCTGTGATGATGCCCAGGCGATTTCTTGCTTCCTTACAGGACTCAGTCATGCGTTTTGTCTGGGCAGGCAAGCATCCGAGGTTAGCTCGTCAGCTGCTCTATCAAGACAAGAAAACAGGGGGGGGGGGGGCTGGGGGTCCCTAACCTCAATTGGTATTATAGGGCTACTCAGGGAAGGGCCGCCATTGAATGGTACCAAGATTACCCCGATAGATAATGGGTGCACCTGAAACAACATTCTTTGGGGTCCATGCCGTTGGAGGCCCTTATGCCCTAGGCAGTTTCAGAAGCTGGGTGAGGAGGTGTGTCCGTCCATATGTGTCACATTCCACTATTGGGATAGCCTATTTCCCCAGGGTCATTGTGTACTAACTCAGATGTCACCCATAGCCTTTAACCCGTTGTTTAAGCCATGGACAGTAGCTGGGCCTTTCAGGAGGTGGTATAGGGAGGGATTGAGGACTTGGGGACAATTGTTCGAGAACGGCTCGCTGATGTCTTTTACCACACTGCAGTCTACATATTCAGTTAGAGAGGGGGACACATTTGCTTATCAGCAACTTGTCCATTTCCTTAAAACGAAGGCGGTGGGTCAGGTACTACAGAGGCAAAGATTGGAAGTGGAGGAGATTTGTTTTAAATTTGTTTCATCGAGGGGCTTGATAGGACGCTTATACAACAGTGTTAATGCACAGGTTTCCTGCTATACCCAGCTAGGTCCAGTTGGGAGCGAGAACTAGGAGTGTCTCTGGGTGGACCCGAGTGGGAGAGAATAGAAAGAGCGGTGAGTGGTGTGTCTATTCATGTTCCCCTTAAGGAGAATGCATTGAAGGTACTGTTTCGGTGGTACCTTACGCCAGATCGTCTCCAGCGCATCTTTCCGACCACATTGGGCTTGTGCTGGAGAGGGTGTGGCCATAAGGGGACTATGGGGCATGTGTGGTGGGGCTGTGTGAAGATTCGGGCGTTTTGGAAATCAGTACACCACCGGCTGCAGAGATGGGTGGGGTGCGTGGTTCCATGGACCCCCGAGTTTTTCTTGTTCTCTGCAAACATGCATGGCTTAAAATCACATCATCAAGCTCTGTTGCGGCAGGTGGTGGGGGCTGCTAGAGTACATAAGTACATAAGTAGTGCCATACTGGGAAAGACCAAAGGTCCATCTAGCCCAGCATCCTGTCACCGACAGTGGCCAATCCAGGTCAAGGGCACCTGGCACGCTCCCCAAACGTAAAAACATTCCAGACAAGTTATACCTAAAAATGCGGAATTTTTCCAAGTCCATTTAATAGCGGTCTATGGACTTGTCCTTTAGGAATCTATCTAACCCCTTTTTAAACTCCGTCAAGCTAACCGCCCGTACCACGTTCTCCGGCAACGAATTCCAGAGTCTAATTACACGTTGGGTGAAGAAAAATTTTCTCCGATTCGTTTTAAATTTACCACACTGTAGCTTCAACTCATGCCCTCTAGTCCTAGTATTTTTGGATAGCGTGAACAGTCGCTTCACATCCACCCGATCCATACACTTCTATCATATCTCCCCTCAGCCGTCTCTTCTCCAAGCTGAAAAGCCCTAGCCTTCTCAGCCTCTCTTCATAGGAAAGTCGTCCCATCCCCACTATCATTTTCGTCGCCCTTCACTGTACCTTTTCCAATTCTACTATATCTTTTTTGAGATACGGAGACCAGTACTGAACACAATACTCCAGGTGCGGTCGCACCATGGAGCGATACAACGGCATTATAACATCCGCACACCTGGACTCCATACCCTTCCTAATAACACCCAACATTCTATTCGCTTTCCTAGCCGCAGCAGCACACTGAGCAGAAGGTTTCAGCGTATCATCGACGACGACACCCAGATCCCTTTCTTGATCCGTAACTCCTAACGCGGAACCTTGCAAGACGTAGCTATAATTCGGGTTCCTCTTACCCACATGCATCACTTTGCACTTGTCAACATTGAACTTCATCTGCCACTTGCACGCCCATTCTCCCAGTCTCGCAAGGTCCTCCTGTAATCGTTCACATTCCTCCTGCGACTTGACGACCCTGAATAATTTTGTGTCATCGGCGAATTTAATTACCTCACTAGTTATTCCCATCTCTAGGTCATTTATAAATACATTAAAAAGCAACGGACCCAGCACAGACCCCTGCGGGACCCCACTAACTACCCTCCTCCACTGAGAATACTGGCCACGCAATCCTACTCTCTGCTTCCTATCTTTCAACCAGTTCTTAATCCATAATAATCACAGCACACTGGAAGCAGAAGGGGACTCCAATTAAAAAGTGGGAAAATAAGTTGACATACATATGTGAAATGGAGCGGCTGTTGGCCGAAAGAAAACATCAGCTGCACAGATGGCAGTCTACTTGGGAGTACTTTTTGAGAAATTAAGCTCTACAGGTCAAACGAAAGATGAACTGTTACATTCGGACTATAGGGTCAAGGAGTAGGGGTATAGGGTGGTCAGGTAGGGTGGGTTGTTGGGGGGTTGGGGGGAGGGGGGCTGGGGAGTCCAATTGTTAAGTTCAGTTCCAGCTAATTAATACATGTAAAATACACAAAAATTCTGAAGTTAACTATGGTTAAGTTACAACGTAAATGTAATGTGCTGGGTAGGTGTTTTTCTTTTTTTTTCTACTATTTACAGCAGAAGTACATTGTACCCAATAAATATGAAGCTGTATTGTATTGATATTCTGTTTAATAAAGACTTCTTGCAAACAAAAAAAAATGAAATGAAGGAAGCAATTAGAGCTAAAAGAAAAACCTTCAAAACATGGAAGAAGGATCCGACTGAAAATAATAGAAAACTGCATAAGGAATGGCAAGCACTGATAAGGAAGGCAAAGAGAGACTTTGAAGAAAGAAGATTGCGTTGGAGGCAAAAATGCATAGTAAAAACTTTTTTAGGTATATTAAAAGCAAGAAGCCGGCAAAAGAATCGGTTGGACCGCTAGATGACCGAAGGGTAAAAGGGGCACTCACGGAAGACAAGGCCATAGCGGAGAGATTATGAATTCTTTGCTTCGGTCTTCACTGAGGAAGATGTGGGAGAGATACTGGTGCCAGAAATGGTATTCAATGCTGATGAGTCGGAGAAACTGAATCAAATTTCTGTTAACATTTCTACTTCTGTCTCTTCATCCTGGTCAGGTGGACGGTAGTACACTCCTATCACTATCCTTTTACCCTCTACACATGGAATTTCAATCCATAGGGATTCCAAGATGTGTTTCGTATCCTGTAGAATTTTTAGTCTATTCAAGACCACTCTGAAAAAAAACTGCACTGGCTTTCAATTAAGGAACGTATTGCATTTAAAATCTGCACGACAGCTCACAAAATCATCTACGGCGAGGCACCGGGATACATGACAGACCTCATCGACCTACCACTCAGAAACACCATAAAATCAGCACGATCATACCTAAACCTCCACTACCCAAGCAGCAAAGGACTCAAATACGAATCCACTTATGCATCCAGCTTTTCCTACCTGAGCGCATAACTGTGGAACGCACTACCAAAAGCAGTAAAAACCACACTCGACCACTTGAATTTCTGGAAAGCACTAAAAACAGAACTGTTCAGAAGGGCATACCCCACCAACCCAACATAAAAAACCTGGACATTTGCGACACATCGTAACCAAAGATCGTAACGGACATATCCTAACTCTTCCTTTCCCTCACTAAGTTCTCCCCAATTGTCTTTACCATACATGTATCTCACTCTACCATAATATCACCTTGATATTACTCACACCTTGAATTGGTTCACAGCGGAATCGGTTAACGCCGATTACTGTACTATGTAAGCCACATTGAGCCTGCAAAGAGGTGGGAAAATGTGGGATACAAATGCAACAAATAAATAGATAAATAAATTTGACAAAATGAAGAGTAGCAAATTGCCAGGACCGGACAGTATACATCCCAGAGAATTGACAGAATTTAAAAATGAATTTTGAGAACTATTGTTAGTAATATGTAATTTATATTTAAAATCAAGCATGGTACTGGAAGATTGGAGGGTGGCCAATGTAACACCGATTTTTAAAAAGGGTTCCAGAGGTGATACGGGAAATTACAGACTGGTGAGCCTGACGTTGGTGCTGGGCAAACTGGTAGAGACTGTTATAAAGATCAAAATTACAGAGCATATTCAAAAGCATGGATTAATGAGACAAATCAACATGGATTTAGTCAAGGGAAACCTTGCTGAAATCTTGCCTCACCTCACCAATCTACTACGTTTCTTTGAAGGGGTGAACATACATGTGGATAAAGGTGAGCCAGTTGATATTGTGTATCTTGATTTTCAAAAGGCATTTGACAAAGTACCTCATGAAAGACTCCAGAGGAAATTGGAAAGTCATGGGATAGGAGATAGTGTTCTATTGTGGATTAAAAACTGGTTAAAGGATAGAAAGCAGAGAGTAGGGTTAAATGGTCAGTATTCTCAGTAGAGAAGGGTAGATAGTGAGGTTCTGCAGGGGTCTGTATTTGGACCTCTGCTTTTTAACATATTTATAAATTATCTATATATGAGAATAACGAATGAGGTAATTAAATTTGCCGACAACACACAGTTATTGAAAGTTGTTAAATTGCAAGAGAATTGTGAAAAATTACAAAAGGACCTTACTAGATTGGGAGAAGGTAAGAACATAAGAGTAGCCATACTGGTCCATCTAACCCAGTATCCTGTTTTCCAAACAGTGGCCAAGCCAGGTCACAGATACCTGGCAGAAAGTCAAATCGTGGCAACACTCCATACTACAAATCCCAGGGCAAGCAGTTGCTTCCTATGTCTGCCTCAATAGCAGACTATGGATTTTTCCTCCAGGAATTTGTCCAAACCTTTTTTAAAGCCAGATACACTAATGTTGTTGAGGTGGCGAAAGAACATTGTGGCATCTCTGCTCATGCTCTGGTATTGTAAATCACAGTAGAGCGGAAGGCGTGCTCACCTTTATGGCGCATTCCCTTTTATTTGAAGACAGATACAGCCTTTCATGCTTGCTTAATTGCTAAATGGGAGGAGTATAGAGTAACAAATCAGAAAATATTGATACCCCAAGTTTGTTCTGGGAGGCCGGAAAAGCAGTTATGCAAGGGGAAATTATTTCTTATCTTTCTCATAGGAAAAAACAGATACACAAAGGCATACTCCTCCTTCATTCTCAACTTAAGAAAGACTCAAAAGAATTTGGCTAAGCATTTGATCAGAGATGCCTGAACTCATTTTTTAAATATTCAACCTACGCTGAATGAGTTACTCCACCAACATACACAAACTAGCATGAAATATGAGAGACATAGATATTTTAAATATGAGAACTGAATGGGTACTTGACTAGCTCAACTGTTCAGACAGGAAGGGGGACCCTGATTTATTCCTCTGCTTAAAGACTCTAAAGATGACCGCATAACGGACAATGCTTTTATTTGCAAGATGATTAAAAACAGCTATGCGACTTTATATGCAGACCAGGGGGATCCACCATCAGGGCTAAAAACATTTTCAGATTTCTCTTAAATGACAAAAGTAATTAAACTCACATCTTGTAGAAACAGGCAATGAATTCCACATAGAAGGAGCTTGATATGAAATGGATGATGTAAGACAGTGTTTCCCAAGTGTGGTCTTAGAGTACCCCTTGCCAATCAGGTTTTCGGGATATCCACAATGAATATGCATGAAAGAGATTTGCATATAATGGAGGCAGTGTATGCAAATCAAGTTCATACATATTCATTGTGGGTATCCAGAAAACGTGACTGATAAGGGGTACTCAAGGACCGGACTTGGGAAATACTGATGTAATATATCCATAAAACCTGATCGTTTTCAAAGTTGGAAAACTAAGCTGCATTTGATTTTGCAAAGGATAGAATTGTCTACTTGCAGACAAAGTAATCAAAGATATCATATAAAGTGGAGCTAGACCATATGGAATCTTAAAAGAGCTTAAATTGAACTCAGGCCTTTATTGGAAGCCAATGAAGCTTCAAAACTAATGGAGAAAACTATTATAATGGTGTGTTCCATATATTAATCTAGCTGCCGTATCTTGTATCATTTGCATTCTTCAAAAAGGAATTTAGTACATCCTGAATACACTATCCTCCTAACTCTATAAAAGTTGCCAAAAATTGTGTGCAAAAATGCGAATGCGTGCCCAAATTTTGTGTGCAATTTAATTGAATAATGAGCTAATTAGTACCAATAATTGGCTTTTTAACAATTATTGGTGCTCATTGTAATCAAGATGTACACATGTAAATTTAGGCAATCCTGTAAAAGGGGGGAGTGGAAATGGAAGAGTCATAGGTGGTTTGGGGTGGATCATGGGTGTGGTTTTGGGTTGTACACGCAATTATAGAATAAGGTACATATGGATGCACCTAATTTACAAAGGTCTCCCGGGACTTAAGCGCTATTACTACTACTACTACTATTTAACATTTCTAAAGCGCTACCAGGGTTGTGCAATGGTGTACAATTAACAAAGAAGGACAGTCCCCGCTCAAAGGAGCTTACAATCTAAAGGACAAAAAGTGCAGTCTATGAACTGTGCCTAACTAGGCGTAGCTTACAGAATAGCCCTTAAGCGGGGGGTTGGGCACCAATGTTTTAGGTGTGATTTATAGAATTCACCCCTATGTTACAGTAATCAATGTATGCAAGTATAATCAAATGAAAAGCTGATTTCTCAAAATTCTTCCAAATGGCCCTCAGTTTCCTAAGCATATTAAACAAGTTTTTCACCAATTTATTAACCTGATCTTCCATGGTAAGCTGACTATCAATTAGAACCATTGGTGTGCTGGAGCCGGCTGTTAAATTTTTTGGCATCTTGCAAGCTGGTTGTTGAGGGAGTGCGAGCCAGCTTGCCTTTTCTCTCCCCACCCCGCGATTTGCAGGGTCACAGACTCAAGCGCCGGCTCACCTGCCCGCCCTCAGCTCCCTGATAGCTCTCCTTTCCTTCCTGCCACCACCCTGCCTTTAAATATTTTATTTTACCTTGAGTCATGGCGCAGGCACTGAAAGCAGCAGGCTCGGCTCGCCTCCAGCCTTCCCTTCCCTCTCAGTGTCCCGCCCTGTTCTGATGTATTTCCTGTTTCCACGAGGGTGGGACACTGACATGGAAGGGAAGGCTGGAGGCGAGCCGAGCCTGCTGCTTTCAGTGCTGGCGCCGCGACTTGAGGCAAAAGATTTAAAGGCAGGACGGAGGTAGGAAGGAAAAGAGGGCTATCGGGGAGCTGAGGGCGGACAGGTGAGCCGGTGCTGGAGGGTGGAACTGGAACTCATCTCGGGGACTGAAAAGGGGGGCAGGTGGAGGCTGGGGCGAGTCACTGCACATGGATAGGAGGGGAGGATAGGGGGCAAAGGACAATCACTAGACATGGAGGGGAGGAGAGAGAGGAGAAATTGCTGGACATGGATGGTTAGGGGAGGGCAGAGGAGAATTGCTGGACATGGATGGGAGAAGAGAGCAGGGGAGAGAGGAGAATTGCTCAACATGGATGGGAGAAGAGGGCAGAGGAGAGAGGAGAATCACTGGATATGGATGGGAGGGGAGGATAGGGGCAGAGGAGGATTGCTGGACATGGATGGGAGGGGAGGACAGGGGAGAGAGGAGAGTTGCTGGACATGGATGGATGGAGGGGAGGACAGGAGAAATGCTAAACCTGGATGGAGGAGAGAGAAGACAGGAAGGAGATGCACATGGATGGAGGGGAGGGGAGAGAGGAGAAATGCTGGACATGGATGGAGTGGAGGGAAGAGAAATGTTGGAGGGGAGGAAAGACAGAGGAAGGAGAGGCACACGGATGGAGGAGAAGGCAGAGAGGAGAAATGCTGAACATGGATGGAGGGGAGGGAGGGAAGTAGAAAGGTTGGACATGAATGGAGGGGAGGGAAGACAGAGGAGGAGATGTACATGGATTTAGAGGAGAGAGGAGAAATGTTGGACATTGATCATGGAGGGGGGAGAGGAAAAAAGCTGAACATGGATGGATGTGAGGGAAGAGAGAGGAAGGAGATGCATATGGATGGAGGGGAGGGAAGAAAGAGGAAGAGATGTCTTACGAGGCTGCCCTTGTAAGTCTCGGCAGCCATTTTAAAGAAGATGCGGCAAGAGGAGGGTCAGCGCCAGTGTTGTTTTTCTAGCAAAAAAGGTGCCAGTACTCAAATGCTAGGCCACCCTTCAGGAGTGGGGTAATCACGGAGGGGCCCACCCCATAATAGCCAGACCACCTGCAACCAGTCATAGAATCTATGACAAGACAGAATTGGTATGTAGAGCCTGAGCTCTTTCATTAAAACTTGGGTTCCATGGGTCAATTTTAGCAGACAATGGAAAAGGTGCCGGTACTCAGTACCCCCAAGTACCCCTCAAAAAAAGCCCTGGTCAGCGCTGGCAGTGGGCAGGAAAGACTGGGGATCTTTCCTACCCCGAAGAATCCACTAGACCACCAGGGATGCTGCCTTCACGTATGCACTGGGAGTGGGACCCTTCAGCTCTGGGGATCGGGGAGGAGGTCTGTAATAGGTGGGTGGGGAGGGGAGGATACTGTAAAAAAAAAAAAGTTAAAGTCTTAAAAATGCCGCCGTCTTGTGTATAGGGATGTACACAGAGGAAGTATAATAAGGGAATAACTTTTCATAGGTAGAGTAGTAATTTGTTATAAATCGTAATCAGTGTGTCATTTGGAGGGGCTGGTTATAGGGACACCTAACCCTGCGGGGCTTTTTTTTCTCCTGGTAAAGGGCTTCTAAAACAGACATCATGTTATGGGAATCAGGTGCTCAAAGTTCAGTTTCTATCTATTTATTTACTTATTTATGGCATTTTATCCCACATGAATTAGATTGGAGCCTTGGAGCATTAAAAAAAAAAATTCCCAGAGAGAGTAATGCATTACCCCCCCCCCCCCCCCACCACCACCACCACCAGGCCCTCTCCCCAGGTATAGCCAGCTCTGCAATTTGGAGGGGGGGGGGTGCAGAGGTGGATGGGGGGGGGCACAAAGGTGGACTGGGGAGAGAGCCTGTTGTTAAAAATTTACCAGCACACCAATGATTAGAACCCCCAATACTCGAGCTGTTGTATCAAATTTAAAATTGTTTTCTAAAGATTAAGTCATTCCTTATGTCATCTGGTAGACCAAACCATAAAAATGTTATGTTAATTTATATCAACATTCATTGGATTGGAAAGAATAAAAACAGAATTAAAAAACACCAGCTCAGTACATTGCATAGTAGAGTATATTCAACCTATTTTTCACTTTGGGGAATAAACAACAAGGCAAGCGATCTGCAAACTCCAACATGGAAAATAACACAGCAGGTCAATATAATAAATTGAAACTTTATTGATAATACCATATATCAAAATGTTGATTTATTATCAATAAAGTTTCAATTTATTATATTGATCTGCTGTGTTATTTTTCACTTTGGGGAATATCCATTTTAAGAAGACAGAAGAGGAGACACTGGCTGCTTTCTCACTACATACCTGAGGCTTGTTGAAACAAAATACATAACAGAGGAAATCATAACCACCCCACATAAGACTGTGGTTTGGAAAGATGGGCAGGTGCTGCAGTTTCCTGCCACTGCGAGGAACGATGAGGAAAAGGAATAGTGGAGTCCGTTCAGAGTGCCCACCCTCCTCAAGCTTTTTGTAACATCTGCTATTCACAATGTCAAACAAATGGAGTTAGAGGTCTGAGAATTTGATTCTCTTTTTGAGTTCCTTGATTAAAAATGATAATTACAAATTAACAAAACAACCAAAAGCTCTTAGCACTTCAGGAAGGGAAACCGATGTGATATGTGTCTTCCCTCCAGCACATAGGATTAAATTCTATATATGGCATCTAAAAATCAGCATTGAAAAAAGCGCTTAGCACCAGTGGCATAGCTACAGGGGCCTGGGCCCCCCAAATTCGATCTGGGGCCCCTGGTTTGGCTGGCGTGGGTCCCCACCAACTGAAGCCTTTCTCCAGCATTGCTCTCTGTGCATTGACTGCCCTGCTTCCTCTCATATCACGTGCATGCTCGGTTTTAGTGAAACTGAGCATGTGCAACCCCTGCATGCCAAGGCATGTGGGGTTGTGCTTGGGCGGGCGTTGCGGCACGGAGACGAGCCAAACTGTGCCCCCACACACACACACACACTTTGGGCTCCATACTCCCCAAACATTGAGGTCTGACTACACCCCTGCTTAGCATTATTCTAGAAACAGCACTTAAAGTTAGGCCCCAATAACGCTTAGTGACAGGAGCCACAACTACATTTAGCTGTGACCATTTACACCAACAAATCTTAGTGTAAATCCCTGTGCCTAAATTAGGTACAGATCCCCGCTATTCTATAACAATGCGCATAAATTGTGGGAACATCCCTGATTCACCCATGACCCTCCCATGGCCGCTCCTACTTTTTGGATCCACACGTAAACCCATGCCTAAACTTACACGCATGGATTTTAATTAAATCCAGTTAGTGTTGCTTGTTAATAAGCCAATTATCAGTGCTAATTGACTCATTAATCAATTAAATTGCACACACAAATTGGGCGTGCATCCAAATTTGCGATCACAATTTTTATCAACTTTTATAGAACTTGGGGGATAGTGTAGAATCAGGGAGGTTTTTTTGTTTGTTTGTTTGTTTCTTTCTAATCTGGACAGCAATTCTATGTAAATACAACAGAAATTTCATAATCTATGCTGAAATGTATGCGTATGTCACTGATAATTCATTTATGTGTGTTTGGCTTACATGTGAAAAGTGTATAATTAAGTGATATAGAGGAACATTTTTGAAAGAATGTCTAAGTCAGAATTGGAACATCCTGCTTATAATATCCCAAAATCCCGTCCATCTCACAGTCATTTTCAAACAGGAAAAAGTTGGAATTTCCTGGTTGAAAATATGTGAGAAGGTTGTTCTTGCACTGAAAATGTCCAAAATGAACAACCATTTTCCAAAATGAAATGTCCAAACTATGAACACTAAAAAAGCAGGCACAAAAACATCTGTCTGGCATCATTTGTGCAGAGCAGAGGGGCAGCCTATTGCTCAGTGTAGTGGAGTTTAAACAACGGGACCCTGGTAATAATCCCACCTTAATTCCTTTGTATGTTATTTGAGTCCTCTAGGAACTGATAAAAACCTACTGTACTTAAAGGCAGTAGTGTAGCCAGACAGCTGATTTAGGGCGGGCCCGAAATCAAAGTGAATGGGCCAAAAATGTCATGTCCACTGCCATCGCGCCCCCTCCCCCCCCTGCCCAAAGCAAAACCTAAATTTAATTTCCACTTCCCCTCCCAGTGTCCTCCCTCCCAAAGTACATGAAATACCTGTGCTGGAGGGGATCCCCAAGCCCCTCCAGCCCAAAACGACCTTCCTGCCAAATGAACTTACATCTTGGTCGGCTGCCAAGACTGTCCCCAAACCTCAGCGTGTGCTGAATTTCATGGTGGAGGGACCTGCAGCTGGCAGCAGCAGCTCAGGGACAGTGCTGGCGGCCGCCCAAGAAGTAAGCTCGTTTGGCGGGAAGGAGGTCTTCGGCTGGCAGGGCTTGAGGATCCCCACCAGCCACATTAATGGAGATGAAATTTTGGGTGGGCCTGAGCCCAAATTGGGTGGATCCAGGCCCACCTGTGGCTACGCCACTGCCTAAATGTTCACCACTACAATAGCTATCGTGCTTGCAGGTGACTTATAGATTCAGGTTCAGTAGGTATTTCTATGTTCCAGGAGGACGCACATATTTGTACAGAAATAAGAGCTAAGTGGGAGTTACACTTGGGTCCCTTTGTTCAAAGTCCACTGCAGTGATCACTAGGCTACTCCTTACACTTGCTTGCTGCTCTTTTAAGAATGCCCATAATATCTGAAGCTATTATAGAGCCTGGTATCCACTGTCACTTCCTAGAGGGATGGGAAGGTCAGTAACCAGTAGGAGATTAAAGAGGGTTCATGTCTTTGTGCCTCCAGTGGTCAGCTGCTCAATCAGGGCAGCTTTTTGTCCCCTGGACATGATTGAAATGGGGCTAGATAAAAACATCTTTTCTTCCCCCCCCCCCCCCCCCCCCCCCTCCGGTTGTTTCTTCCTGTTCCATTATTGCTGAAAGATGTCCTAATTTTTGGCCTGCCCTAGTCCTGCCCAAAACATGCCTCCAACATGTCTCCCTTGCTATTTGGACAAGCTACATGTAAAACATCCAAATTCTGCCTTTTGAAAATTGCAATGTGGATGTTTTCAGCAGATGGACCTTTTTGACCATTTCGAGATGTCCAAACATGGGGTTTATGTATATTTGTTAGGGATGTGTTTTGGGGAAAAAACTAGATAATGTTGATTTTTTTTCCTGGCATTTTCCAAATTTTGGTGTATTTTTATTATTTAGCATTACAGTGTGTTTTAATAGTGATTTTTTAAACATGTGCTATATCATTTTATTGTGCATTAATCAACCTAAAGTACATTATTTCATAGGTTAGGGCGGCGCTTTTCAACTGGTGTGCTATGGCTGCTCCCCAGGAGTGCCTCGATCAAGATCTGCACGGGAACAGGGTTTGCAGTGACATGGAGTCTGCGGGGATCCTGGGGGAATCCACTACATGTCCACAGGGATCCTGTGGGGATGGAGATAGCTCCTGCAGGGTTCCCTTCAGAGTGTATGAACCTCAGTGACCACCTACCTATGCAGGGTGCTCCAAGATGTCCAAGTATCGCCTCCTCCTTCCTTCAATAATTCAGTGCAGCCATACTTGCTCTCTACCCAGACTGACACAAGAACGGGCCAGTAGCATCAGAGGTCACCTGATCTACTGGTGCATGCATGTGGCGACCTCCACATGAACTGGCCCATGAATGTGTCAGTGTGAGCCTTGCTGCATCAGCTCGAGCAGAGAGCAAGTGCAGCTGCACTGAACTATTGAAGTGAGGACTGAGAGGACTTGCTGCACAGTGCCAGTTAATCATGGTTTACCACCAAAGCAGTGAAAATAATGCACTGGGAGTAATAAGATCGGCACCAATGCTGATCCTATAAATCTACTATTCCTTGATAAATCCTTTCAAAAAATGTAACAACATAAAGTCAGATTTTTGAACTGGTCAAAAGTAAAGAAAAACAGTGAACAAAACCTGCTTGCCAAGTTTGAGACAAGATTGCTTCACTTTATTGTACCCTCTGTAATTAAAAAAAATTTGATGAGAAAATTAAACATGCAAATATAAACTTATGGGAAAAAATGCTGCAGGACATGTCCAGTTCTTAAATTTAGTCCTTAGAGACCAGACAAGCTTGCTTGTATAATTATTTTTCTGGGGAGTTTATTCCCTTCTTGTACTTACAGGAAATTAAACTCTGGCTTAGGCAAAAAATGAGCTGCTTGGAAACTGGGAAAACAAACAGACCTGCAGCTGCAGGCTTCTTGCATTTTGTTTTTCTTTCTTTTTAATTACACATATAAACATATAAGAAAAATAAACCAAACAAACATTGGGGCTTTTCCTCATTCTGAGGCCATTTTTAGCATGGCTGTGAAATGGCCACATTTCTCATTTCCTCAATTAATGGCTATGCGCTATTTTCTCAATTAGTAGATGCCTATTAGTGCGGGAAAACTTACCGGCACTTATTTTGTAGGCAGTATGGGCTCTTGCGCATAGGCGCCGACTCTGTGGGTGCTCAAGCACCCCCAATATTTGACCTGCCGGAAGTCCCGGAACGGAAGTTCCCAGCCCCCCTTCCGCCCTCTCCTCCGAGTGCTAGCCCGCCCTGCGCTGCCTGCCCTCTTCTTCCAGTCCTCCGCCTGCCCCTCGCCTTCCTGCGTGTCGCCATAATTTAAGAGTTCTTACCTCGGAGTCTGGTGGCAGCAATGAAAGGCGAGCAGGCTCGGCGCTTCAGCCTGCCTTCCCTTCGCTCTCAGCTCTGCCTCTGGTTCCGCCACTGCGCACCACCCCCGGGTGCATCACGGCGCACCCCCCCCCCCCGGAGTGCACCTTTACCGCTGGCGCTCCGCCCCACCGAGTACACGTTGTCTCTGGGAGCTGCGTCGGCTCCGTTGGTTCCCTGCTTTCTCTGCCCTGGAACAGGAAGTAACCTGTTCCGGGCAAAGAGAGCAGGTAACCAGTGGCGCCGACACCCCCCCAGCGCGTGCACCCAGGGCGGACCACCCCACCGCCCCCCCCCCTTCCTACGCCACTGATGCTGATGACTCTCAGATCTACATCTCCACCCCTGAAATCTCAACCTCGATCCAGAACAAAATCTCAGCCTACTTGTCCGACATTGCTATTTGGATGATTCAACGCCATCTAAAGCTCAACATGACCAAAACTGAACTTCTCGTTTTTTCCCCCTAAATCCACCTCCCCTCTTCCCCCTTTATCTCTGTTAATGGCTCTCACATCCTCCCTGTTGTAGGATCGTTTATCACAGGTAATAAATTATCTGTGTCCAAGATTCCCCAAACAGAACTATCTACACGCAGAATACTCTGTACTCAGTCTAGGGGAGGGAACCTTGGATTGGAACCTAGCCAAATACTTCCGAGAGAGAAGAATGCAACTGAAAAGCAGGCTGAAATATATATTAGCTTTATTATAGATAAGAAAAATATAGATAAGTTACAAATATAGAAACTCTGGCAAAGCTTTAACTGAATACAAAAATACTGTCTGAAACTTACAAACTATATTGTAACACTACACACTGGTTACCAGGTAAAATTACACCACTAATTAGCAATGGTACAACTATGTTATGAGGTAGTACGCTTATTAGCAGCTTATCTCCTGATCACGGTATGACTATACCCAGTCTTTTGCTCAGGTAATTACCACTCACTATCCTCAGACTAATAGGAAATAAATCACTGTGTTTCTCACCAGACTGACCTCCGTGGCAGTCCCTCGGGAAGTGGCACAGGAAACTTCACAGACTCAAGCTGAGATTGCAGCGAGTCTTAGTCAGAGATAGGTCCGGTACTCTGCAGCAGACAGGGAGGGCACAGGTCACTCCTTGCAGGTAGCTGAACCACA
Organism: Microcaecilia unicolor; assembly: GCF_901765095.1. Classification (NCBI taxonomy): domain Eukaryota; kingdom Metazoa; phylum Chordata; class Amphibia; order Gymnophiona; family Siphonopidae; genus Microcaecilia; species Microcaecilia unicolor. The sequence goes on along the minus strand of NC_044031.1, from coordinate 354,905,277 downwards.
CAGTACTTTTCTCTAGATACACAGTTCAAGATGGTGGACCTTATCAGGTCTCTCTGGTCTTCTTTCCACCTCCACCTTCTTCCAAGGATTCCGACTAACTGATTTCTCTTTGTTCCCGCTTTTCCCCGTACCTCTCGGTCAGGTGACTGCAGGAGCCCAATCTGGATCTTCTTTAGCTCACTGCATGGCAAGAAGGGTCCGTTGTTCTTGACCTTCAAGTTGTTACATTGTGGTATAAGTGAGAGTGGGATGTTTGACCACGGAAATTCAAATCCTGGAGACAAGAATCTTAAAAAGCTTGTTTATTGATGAAAAGACTCGACACAACTGTTGTGTTTCGGCCGTCAGGCCTGCATCAGGAGTCTATAAAGCATACATATGCAAATAAAGAAAAATTAAGTAAAAACATAGAACATATATGTATATGTCAAAAAATGTGTTCACATATACAATGTTCTCATAAAGTGCTAAATATTGCAAGAACAATGCGTACTATAAAATACATATAACTAATGAATAGAATAGGGACTAAACGTACAAAGCATATGAATGAAATATTATATTGGAAGGATATGCTATGATGTGTATAGTTACGAGCGGTAAGCTTATAATGAAAAGTAAATTTATAATGAAAACTGAAAAAAAATGTTCATAATTAGGTAAGTGGGAGGCTTTGGAGTATACCAACTATGTGGGTTTAATTTACCTATCCCTGGAAGCCTCCCACTTACCTGAAGCATTCTTTGGCTGCCTTTAATTTAAAGGTTTAACTGTGTGCAGGAGGATCACAGAAGATTTGTGTGACTCTGCAATTCCCAGTGTTTCTCTGTGGTATTTTTTTTTATCACAGGGATAAGAACAGTGGCTTTATATTGCAGTGGAGTTTTTTTCTTTCTTCACTTGAGAACTTGTTGGATACAAAGATCAGCAATGTTCAATATCTGCTACAATTATTAAGAAATGGGTTTTGTGTGCCCTTGTGTTTTTTTAGGGCTCACTGAGATTGTGCTCTGATGATACACAGAGGCTGAAGAAACTGCAATTTAGGGTTTATGTTCAATGTTCTTTGTGGGATTTACATATGTGATCAGGGTATAAATCTGGTGTGGATGGCAGTGTGAGTGAGTTGCAGGGATACTATTTGGTAATTCTTTTAATGCACTGGTTTGTTTTCACTAACAAAGATTTTGTAATTTATATAGAACAGGAGTACTGTTTGTTGTTATAGGATTATACAGGCCAAGACCAGCAAGGTGAGACACACAGGGAAATACCCCTACAGATTCCCCCCCTTGGAGATGGAATTCACTACAAAGGAGTAAAAGCCTTCTCCAACCTAACTAGTAATACAACTAGACTGGGTAAGTCAGGACACATGGTCAAGACTGAAGACATAGAAACAGTAAATGTCATTAATACAATACTAACACTCTATCAATGATAACTAGAAGCAAATACTTCATAAATCATAAGCATTGTTCAGACGTAGTTTCAAAAATGCTAATACAGCAAACTACTAATACTAGAACACTCTTAGGGTGTTAGCAGTTATGTCTTACTATATGAAATTATAATTAACATCTAATCATCATGATACTAGATAATGCATTGCAAAAGCATTAGCAAAATTAGTACAGGAATGATAATGTAAAGACAACTGATTATACGATTATACGATAGAGAGTCACTCAAAGGAGTTACACAAAGTCTCTCAGTCTCATGGCCATAGGGGATGAGGATCTGCGAATGAGCTGGCATTGGGCCAAAACTTCTCGTGCCAACAGGGTCACAATGACAAGCATGACGATCCACAATATGGTGAGAAGTGGAATGGCGACATGAGTGGTGGCGTTGAAAACAGGAACATCAGATGAGCGATGCTTGTAGTCAGCAATCTGGAGGGAATCCTGGTTGACTGCCAGTTCAACGGTGTGAGAGTTTTTAGACTGTAAAAAGGGCATAATGTCCAAAGCAAAGTCAATTGGATAGCCACGGAATACATCTAGGATCTCCAGTTCGGATACAACAGAATCTGTATCGAGGTAAAACAAAGACATTCCTCCCACATTAACAACAGAGTACTTGGGTACAGCAATCAAACAGACATTGCAAGGGAGAGAAAAACGATTTATAACATCATGTTTGAGGAATGTAACAGTAAGCTCAGTATTGGGGATGCTAAACATCCACAAAGTATCAACCACAGCTACAGTGGTATCAGAAAAATCCTCATATTTAGACACCGTAACCTTACATTTCTCTTGAACCTTCCCGGTGGACAACCCGCAAAGGGCTTCTGTGGAATCTTTCAAGAAGGGTTTACCTGGGCATAGGCAATTAATATCTTTAGTTTTGTGACAAAGATCCAAATTCGGGACTAGATAATGTTGAGGATCATCCTGTTGGTAAGCAACGTACTCTGGAGTCTCAACACGAAGGTACAAGTTATCATGCCAAGTTCCCACATTCAAAACTTGTTTGAGCTGATACACATTCTCAGGTACAATAAAAGGTAACTGCAAGAGAAAAGCAATTTCTATACGTTCCATATTGAGCATTAATGGAAGGGCCATCCCTAAATGAAAGGCAGTCTGTATCTGGAAGGGTTCGATGGGTAGACGAGTAATTTTAGCAAAAGCATCCCTAATAACTTCCGATGGGACCAAATAAGTAGGTATCTGTCCTTGCATAAGATTACTAACACTGGTATCCAAGTCCCTAAAAAAAATCTTGCATAAGGTCTTTAACAGGGTGTACAAAGAGACGCTCAGCATTCAAAACACCTTTAATTATAGACAAATCTACTGTGTTTATCTCAATTTGGCGGGTATGCAAATTAACAATGGTAACAGTATCTGCTATAGTTTACCCTGGGCAATAAGCTGGTTCTGTTGGGATTGTAATTTGGTTTCTACATTCTTCAAATCTGCTTCAAAGGCTTTTATGGTCTCTTGCAGCTGACGCACAGAAATGGCATTAGCAACAGACATGGATGCCCCAAATAGTAAGCCAATAGCGGAAAAGATCAGACCACCCACAATGCCTACAAAATGTTTGGATCTAGCACCCTGGGGTTGAACAGGTTGAACCATTACTTTCTCTAACTGGGCCAAAATGTTCTTAACTTGACCTCTGGCATACTGCATATAATCGATAAACCAGGTTAGAGTGGAAGGAGACTTTCCTAACATAGTCAAATTAAAATGTCTCAAAATAACGTGCATGGGGTCAAGTGAAACAACCACTTTCTGAGTAACAATCTGTGACTGGGTGATCAGGAAGCCAGGGGTATCTTGTAGGACGACTCCCGACATGGGACCAGGTTCAATCATCTTGGACAAGGATCCCATCAGTAGGGTGGTCAGGAACACGGTAATCCAGGTTCTTTTCTGCATCTACAAAACAAAGTAAACAGACTATGCTGTGGTCTGGTTAGTATGGTTCAGATCATCAATACACACATCCGGAACGGAATGACTGGGATGACATGGTCTCAGCTGATTGATGTGGACCCATTTAAGATTATCTTCATCTTGAGAATTTTTCTGAGGCGAATTTGGTAAGCCACAGGTGAAGCTTTTTCCACTATAGGGAAAGGACCATACCAACTGGGCAGAAATTTCTTCTCTTTTACCTTGTTTCTGGCAAAATTTAAATAGAATACCTTGTCGCCAATTTGGTATTCTTTGGAGGTAGCCCCTTGATCATAGTAGGCTTTTCTACCTCTAGCACTACTTTTCAAGTTCTTTTGGGCAAAGGCAAAGGCACTTTGCAAATGTTGACGCAAATGTGTAACATACTCATGAGAGGAAGTAGCACTGGACAAGTTCACATCATTAGTCCTGTAAAGCAAATGAATTGGTAACATCATTTCCCTACCTGTCATCATCTCAAAAGGTGACACTCCTGTAGACCGATGGGGTGTGGCACGTATGGCCATGAGGACCAATGGTAACTTCATGTCCCAATCCTTACCTGATGAGGATACATACTTCTTCAGGATGGTGACGATGGTACGATTAGCTCTTTCCACTTGTCCTGAGGACTGAGGTCAGTAGGCAATGTGCAATTTACTCTTCACTCCTAGCATCTTCCACATGTGTTGGATAACTTCTGCGGTAAACTGATCCTTGGTCTGAATCCACTCGCATCAGCAAACCCCACCGGCTGAACACATGATTCAGTAGTAAGGTAGCCGTAGTTTCGGCGGTGCAATTGGGTGCAGGTAGGCACTCCACCCACTTGGTAAACAGGCAGGGGATGGTGAGCATATACTTGTTGCCTCAGGTGGATCGAACCACAGGTCCAACCCAATCAATTTGAATGTCTGACCAGGGCATAGCAAAACCCTTCTTCCTGAGGGGTGCTCGATGAGATGGAGAAGATGGCTGGAAATGACAACAGGTCAGACAACCTCGTGTGTACAGCTGCACATCCTGATGCATGTGGGGCCAATACACAACTTGCTTCAAGGTCTCATAGGTGATGCCTTCACCTCTATGTCCTGCACATGGTTCATCATGAGCATGTTGCAAAATGATTCCCCGATATGCCTGAGGCACAACCCACTGCTCAATGCCATGCTTACTCGTCCAAATAAGCAGGTCCTGGCGGATCTTAAACTTCTCTCTGGATGTATAGAGTATCCTCAGTTCTTCAGTTTGACACTCCTCTTCTGTCAATGGATGTTCTTGCGGATTCTGGATGTACTCATAAAATCTGCCAACTACTGGATCGATTTTCTGAGCCATGACAAGATCAAAGGATGGGACTTCACTGCTCCACTGGAACATGGGAGTCTCACAGAGCTGTTTAGTTTGCCGTCGGGTGACAGCATGAACTGCCAATGTATCAGGTTCTGAGAACCGCCATAGTTCTCCTGTGAGTGCACCTTCCTTCGCGAGTAGATCTGCCAGATTGTTCCCTATCTTGTCAGGACTATCAACCTTTGCATGACCCTTGATCTTCTTCCAATAGACGGTCATGTCATGGATCCAAAGCCAGAATCAAATTTCCATGATGTACTGGTTTTCCTTTAGAATTTAGCATGTTGTTCTGCTTCCAATTGGGAAGATGAGAGACAAAGTTCTGTCTCACATAATCTGAGTCGGTGCATATGACTAATTCCCTAATTCCTTTCTGAACTGCAGACTGTACCGCCACCAAGGCTGCAACTATCTCAGCATACTGGTTTGTCTGTGTACCCAAGCTGTGCTTCAAAGTCTCTTCAGGAATGGCTGGATTCCATACCACTCCCACACCTGTAACCAATTCATGGTCTGTGTCACGGCGGTAGGCACAACCATCCACATAGACCTTAGGCATCGTATCACAGATCTTCTCATCATACAGATGATGCAGATGAGGTTCTTTCTCCTGTGGGGGAACTTCTGTTTCAGAAATACCTGCAAGGGAATCATGTCCTGCACAGTCATGCAGGTCAGCCATACCTTGGGCTACTACATTACGATGTTTCTGAGCATACCTTACCTCTAAAGGCCATCCTTGGAGAGCCAATGTCCAGGAGACTATCCTGCTGTTGGACACCCAACCGGATTTGATTCGGTCGCTCCCCAGGAAACTGACAATTTGATGACACGTTTCCACGATTAGCTTCTCACCTTGGATGTAACTTCGGAAATGTTGCAGGGCCCATACAGTGGTCAACAAGGATTTCTCACCGTCTGAATATTTCTTTTCCACATCAGATAGGCCTTTGCTGGCATAGGCCACAACCCGCTTATCAGAATCATATTTCTGATACAAGACAGCACTCATGGAGTGATTGGAGTATCCCAGGTCAACGTAGAACTCACGACCCCCCTCAGGGTACGCGAGGCATGGAAAGCGGCTAAGCTGATCCTTCAGCATCTGCATAGCAGATTCCTGCTCTGGACCCCAAGACCAGGGTACGTCTTTCTTCAGTAACTTGACCAAGGGTTGGGTGATCTTCGCATACTCTAGGAGTAATTGCATATTCCCAGAAAGGAACGAAGTTCTGTGAGATTGGTAGGTTGTTTCAGCTGTTGTAAGGCCTGTACTCACTTATTCTGAGGTTGCAGACCCTCCACAGAAATTTCATACCCTAGATAATTCAGCGATTTCCTGCACCATTGTCCTTTGGCTAGTGTTAGTTTAGCTCCAGCATCTGTCAGCTGTCTGAAAACATGCTCGATCTCTGCCACATGATCTTGAAAGGTAGGGCTTTTGATCAGAATGTCATCCACGCAGACCACAGTTCCTCGAGCTTCAGCATCTGGAAGTGCTTTATGGAGGAAGATGTTGAATTCAGCAGATGAATTGAGAAAACCAAAGGGAGTTCTGTTCCACGTATACTGTTTCTTCCCAAAGGTGAAGGCCAGTTTATACTGATCATGTGGATGCACAGGTATGGTCCAAAACCCTGATGCCAAGTCTAAGCTGGTGAAATAGTTTGCCCCTTTAATGGTAGCAAGACTCTGATCCAGCGGAGCCATCGACCACCTGGACAACAGTACACGCTTATTCAGCTGACGGTAGTCCAGTGCAATTCTCCAGCTGTTGTTCTTCTTTAGGATGGGCCACAGAGGGGAGTTGTATGTGCTGTTGCATTGCCTAATGATGCCCCTGGCCTCCAAAGTGTTGAGAATCTCTTGCACGGATTCATAGGAAGCTAATGGGATCTTGTACTGGCGCAGAAAGACAGGTTTACTATTTGGGTCTGTAGGCACTCTGGTGACATGCAGGTCTGTAAGGCCACAGTCATAAGAGTCTATAGCAAAAAGCTCCTTGTATTTGTACAGCAACTCAGTCAACTGCATCTTCTCTGTGTCAGTAGTACAAGCATCAGCCTGTTCCACTTGATCACTTGATCTTTCACCATAGCATCAAACTCTGAGAAAGGCTGATTGGATGGAATTTCCACTTGCTCTTCTATTTCCTCCTGTAGAGATGAAGTTTCAACAGAATTCACCATTCTAGACCTCTGGGGTAGAGGCATCCTTCTGGACACAATCAAGAAGTCCTCTTCCAACTGCACTTGTGAACCCGTTGCATCATATGGCCAGATAAACTCCAGAGATATGAGGCCTCTGGGAGAAGTAAACAGACAGTCAGTTGTCTCTCTCCCCCCCCCTCCCCCCCGGTAGGTGTTCCAAGCGGAGGGCAACCTGCCAATAAAAGGCAAACTTACCTCGACATCAGGAAAAGGCTCTCCCACCAAAAATCCAAAAGGGTCACCTTTAGACACCACGACTTCCTCTGACTGTGGATTGGTGACTAACAAGTGAAAAGGAGCATCCGTTGCCTCCAAACATGGCAGAACACCGGTGGACAACCCTAGGTCATGAAAATGAGAATGAGGGTTGAAGAATACCACTTTATCCAACAGACGCTGGCCCTGTGCAAGGCGGAGCTGGATGGAAAAGTCCCTCACTTTTGCTGGGATGGTCACCTCATTATCACAGACTACTTCACAGACATTGACTCAGATTCCACTGGGTTGCCGTCCAGTCTGCTCCACAGGACAAGATTCACCAAGTCCACATAAACTCCCAGTCGCACAAGGCAATCGGAGCCCAGACATAAGGGTTGTTGTAGGCCTTTGACAACAGAGAAGTGGTGGGTGAACGACTTCTGTCCCACCGTCAAAGGAAGATTGCACTTTCCCACTAGCGGCCTGGCACCTAGTCCAGGTACTTGTACCGAAGTGGAGGAACACTTACTGAAGGGGAGTGGCACAGACTTGCGTAGCCGGTAAAACAAGGTGTCACTGATAAAGGAGACGTCACTAGGCAACAGCAACGTGGACTGAAGTATTTGGATGTCAGCTATCTGGACCAGAATGGTGTAAGCATCATTCTTCTGTTGGATGTCAGTCAACCTACGAGGATGAGATGGATCAGGACTGGGAATGGAAGCAGGGGTCTCTTGCGGTATGTCAGTAGCATCATTTGGAGAGTCATTCAGAATAATCTTCAAGTTGTCATCATTTAGAACAATGTCAGCTATCCGATCTGTCTGGACGCGGATTACTTCACCATGCTGTTTCCCCTCCCCCTGGTGCCCCACACAATTGGAGCTCCCAGGTGTGAGGGTCTTTGAAATTCTGGAAATTAATTCGAATTGGGGAATCCTTAAGTCCCACAGAGCTGGAACCACTGACTCTGCTCATATGCCTTACTTTCCCATTTGGAAGGAGGTCTGTGACTTGGGCCCAGATGACTTTGTGGCGATAATCCAAATCAGCCCACAATCTCTTCAGGAGATCATTTCCAATTAAGTATTCTTCGCCAGCACAGGTAGTAATTATGGCAGGGTGTTTGATATACATCTCACCGAGCTGTAGGGAAAGCCACACCTGACCCACAGTACCGATGCTTTGCTTGCCATAAGCCTCCAATGAGAATTTGCATGGGGTGATGCTCAGTCTATCTCGACCCTCCCCTAAAGATGCCTCAAGTTTCTGAAACAGGCCTTGGGTAATCAAAGTCACCTCTGAGGCCGTATCCAGTAGACCCTGACAGGAAAATGTCTGTTGAATAATATATCCATGGTATATCTGGAACCTTTAGGAGTCAGTTTACCCAAAAAGTACCTGGTCTCCTTGATCGAGTCGCATAACAGAGGCCTTTCCTGGTCCGAGGGCTGGGCATCAGCATTGGGCACTGAGGGCTCCTCACTGACGGATGATAGAGCGTCCACATAAACAGAGGGCATGTTGGTAGGTGAAGCCGGAGCCGAGCCTAGTCATGCCAGGTCTTCTTCTGCAGACCCTGGGTGTTCCGAGATTTCAACGGACTTGACACTGGGCCCGGTCTGGGTGGTTCGATTGGGGACCTGGTCCTTATTCCCTGGGTATGGGTTTCCTCTCTTGTGAGAAGATGAGGGGTGGTGCGAAGCTCCAGAATTTGAACCCTGCTGTTTAGCCATCAATGTTTTTATTTGGGCTTCTAGGGCCCTGATCTTCTCCTCCGGGTCGGGATTCCGATGTTTCGCTATCATTTGATCAAGCTGTGCCTGCAAGGTCCGGATCATCTCCTGAGCCCACTGTCTCTGATTATAATGCCTCCTCCTAGGATGGGGTTGATCCTCGTGGGCAGTAGGAGGCACTGTGTCCCTCGGCTGATGTGGTTGGTTACTGCCGCCACGGGACTGTGCAGGTGGGCTTGCCACCTTATTTTCCAGAGAAAGTGTGGAGGTAACTGCACAAACACTGGGTTGAGCCCCCGGGCTGCGATTCTTCGCGGCTGGTCTGGGTGTCGCCCCCATGGGTTGTATGCAACACATATCAAAAACCTCCTCTGCCCACTTCAGCAGAACAGCAAAAGGTTCTTTCTGTTTACCTGCTAAGGCCACCTTCACGTGATTGGGCAAGCCTTTCACAAAAAGAGTCCTAAAATCTCCAAATTCAAGCTCTTTGGCCTCTGGGTCCGCCCTCCCCCCCCCCCCCCCCCTCGTAAAATGCTTGCCTCAGGCTATATGACCATTCATGTGGACTCTCATTTGGACCACAGCACATATTATATGCTGCCCTCTTGGCCTCTGTGGGATCTGCAAACAGTCCATACCGCTTCTTCAAAGCTTGTTCCACTGTGGATAGATCATTATGCTTGGCTAAAATAGCCTTTAAATACGTTTGGCACTCAGCCGCAAACGTCCATTTCAGTAGAGCTCTTTTATCTGATTCGGCATAAACCTGTAATGAGTTAAAAAGGTCATGCACGCTACCCAGGTGAGCGTGTATTGTTAACCCCGAAGACTCTTTAAAAGGTATAATCATAGCGCGAAGTGTTCTCATTACTTGAGTGTGTTGCTCCCTAGATAAAGGAGTAACTTTGGGTGTCTGAGTGGAATTCCGCTGTTCACCAGTGGGGGAAGGGTATAGGGATGCGGGTGTGCTGCTGATGTCATCCAGTATGGCCGGGGGCGGTAACCTCCTTGGGAGGGGCACCGGCCCATGATTGCTGGGGACATCATCAGTTGGGGCAGAGAGCTGTGCCCTTCCTGGGCGGAGCATATGTGTAATTGTGCCAGCGTCTACATCAGATGGTGCAGTAAGCTGCGACCTTCTTGGGCGGGGCCTAGGTGTCTCTGCACTGTGGGCCTCATCAGGAGGTACAGTGTTCCTTGCCCTGACTGGACGGAGTCTATGCTCCTGCATGCCATCGGGAGCCTCAGGAACTATGGTACTGTACCTGGGAGGGGCTGACTTAGTTTGATCCCTAGAACCTAACGGAAAGCTCTGAGGGTCCAGCTGCTGATCATATCTTGGGTACCGATCAAGCAGTCTGGCCGGTTCTCGTGTAGGACTAGGTGACCGGGAATCATCACTGTCTAGCAACCCCATAGGCATGACAGTAGCATCATAATCCAGGCTACATATCTCCTTACTCATAGCGTCTAACTCTCCTTTGTACAGGTCTAAGGCATTTACACAGGCCTCATTACCCTGCAGGGCTTGGTATAGCCTCTGCGTGAGCTCTCTATTTTTCTCCCATAAATCAATCATTTCTATATTAGCTTTTTGCCTCTCCTGCTGGGCGGAGCTAAGGCTATCTTTTTCCTGTTTCAACTCTAGCCGCAGAGCAGCGAGAGACCCCTGGGAGTTTTCTCTTTCTTCCTGATAGAGAAACCGAAGGTGGTTTATCTCTTGTTGTGTCACGCCCAACTCGTGATCCATATCAGCTAAACGCTGAGCGTGAGAGCACAGAGAAGACTCTTTCTGCTTCAGGTCTTTCCGCAGGGAGAGAGCATGTTCCTCCCACTTCAATTTTTCAATCTCAATAGCAGAGCATTTCTCTTTGAGCAAAGCACATTCGATGCATGCCTGATCATGGGTGCTTTCCGCCCCTCCCTTCCCTAAAGCAGCTGCGTGAGCAATTAATTCTGCCTTATCCTTTTCTAGAGTCTCAACAGTGCTCTGCATCTGTTGTAGACTCCCCCGTAGAGAGGAACGGAGGTGTGCATCATACTCTTTAATTGCCAGTAGGATGCAGCCTAGTTCTGCTAGATCTGAGACACTAAGGTGGGCTTTTTCTTCTTTTACTTGGTTAATTGCCGCCGAGTACGCTGCAGTACTCTCTTGGGTTTCCTTCTGGAACAAATTAAACAACAAAGTTACGGTCAACTCTTGTTTAGGCTTAGCTTTTTTTAAATGAAACCAGAATTTGTAAGGCCTCTAACTCCACACTTGTCAGCGTGACTTTACGAGTCATCATGGCTGCTGCTGTGTAAGCTAACATAAACACTGCCTCTAATAGAATAACAGTCCTGCTTCTGCTTATCTGTAAGCTGTAAACCAGAATTAGTCAAGATTTATTGCTCAGCCAGATGCAGTCAGCTTCACACACAGAAACCTGACCCATACAAGTTCCTCCCCCCCCCCCCCCCCCTGCAGTACTCTGACAACCAGTTTCAGTGACACAGAGGAAGGAATCGCAGTGAATGAATTCAGGCTTTCAGCACCAGAGTTCAATGAGCAGCGCATTAACTCACAGACAGACAAATCTGCATAGAAGCAGTTCTCTCTCACTCAGGGGCGTAGCCACGGGTGGGCCTGGGTGGGCCTAGGCCCACCCAGTTTGGGTTCAGGCCCACACAGCAGAGCACCTTCATTTGAACGGCAGCAGAGGGAGCAGGCTGAGCTCCCCCGATCCTGCATCTGCCTCCCTCTGTCCCACTGCAGCGCTTCCCAGACGCTACCTACCTACCGCCACCACGATCCTCCCGTTTCAGCAGCAGCGTGGACCAGCGGTAGCGATTCATGCTGCTGCTGCTTTGTTCTAACCCGGAAACCTCTCCTCTGCAGCATCCCGCCCCCATTATTACAACTTCCTGTTTCTACTGGGGCAGGACGCGGGCGCTCGGCAGAGGAGACGCTTCCGGGTTAGAACGAAGCAGGAGGCAGCATGAATCACTACTGCTGCTGCTGAAATGAGAGATACATGCAGGATCGTGGTGGTGGTAGGTAGGCAGCGTCTGGGAAGCGCTGCAGTGGGACAGAGGGAGGCAGATGCAGGATTGGAGCTCAGCCTTTTAAGGGTGGTGCCCCATTGAAGAGAGGGAGAGTTGGGGGGAGGTCTCATTAAGATAGATGCTGCATGGGGGGCATGAGGTGGAGAGGGGCAAGAGAGAGAGAATTGTGGGACATAGGGTAGAGAGCAGGGGCGTAGCTATGGGTGGGCCCAGGCCCACCCAATTTCAGCTCAGGCCCACCCAGCTGATCTCTCCAGACTTGCAGCAGCGGCGAACTGGCTGGCAGCGGCACTAAAAGCATAAAGCAGCGAAGCTCTTCGAGTCCGTCCTTCGCTTTCCGTTTCCTGCCCTCTCAGCGTCCCGCCCGCCCGAAAGGAAATGACATCAAAGGAAGGCGGGACGCTGAGAGGGCAGGAAACGGAAAGCGAAGGACGGACTCGAAGAGCTTCGCTGCTTTATGCTTTTAGTGCCGCCGCCCGCCAGTTCGCCGCTGCAACTCCAGAAGGAAGCCATTTTTTAAAAATCTGTTTCTACTCCCCTGCGCAGCCGTCGCCATTCACTTAAAGCACAGCAAGCAAACCAGTGATCTGCTGTGCTGTCTGCATCCACGTTGTCTTCTTTATTCAGCAGAGGGTGGTGAGCAGAGGGAAGGATGGGACTGGGAGGGGTAGTGAGCTGAGGGAAGGCGCAGAAGATGGATGGGACTGGGAGGGGTGGTAAGTACAGAGTATGGGGAATGGGGGACTAATGAAGTGGGTGAAAGATGGGGGAGGAATTTAGGAGACTGGGTAAGGGAGAGACAGAGGGGGGAATGGGAGTGCTGGAGAGGGAATGAGAGGGAGGTGGTCAAAGGGGAGAAAGGAGCATCGATGGACATGGATGGGAGGACAAGGACCAGGGAGAGAGGAGAAATTGCTGGACATGGAGGGGAGGGCAGGGGAGAGAGGAGAATTTCTGGATATGGATGGATAGATGAATGGAGGGCAGGGGAGTTGCTGGACATGGGTGGATAGAGGGGAGGGCAGGGGAGAGGAGAGTTGTTGGACATAGGTGGATGGAGGGGAGGGTAGAAGAGAGTTGCTGGACATGGATGGAAGGAAGGGCAGTGGAGAGAGGATGGTTGCTGGACATGGGTGGATGGAGGGGAGGGCAGGGAGAGAATTGTTGGACATGGATGGAGGGAAAGGAAGGGAAGACAGGAAGGAGATGCACATGGATGGAGGGGAGAAAGAAGAAGAAATTCTGGACATGGATGGAGGGGAGGGAAGACAGAGGAAGGAGATGCACATGGATGGAGGGAAAGGGAGAGAGAAGAAATGCTGACATGGATGGAGGGGAGGGAAGAGAGAGGAAGGATATATGAAGGAAAAGGAAGAGAGGAGAAAAACAGCACATGGATGGAGAAAATAGGCAGAAGCTGGATCCACTGGACAGTCAAGTCTGCAGAGGACCCAGCTTTTACTTACGGATGTAGAGCAAGAAATGAAGAAGAAAGGAAGGAGGAAAGTAAAGAAATAAATGGAAAGGAAGCTCTGGAAACGGAGTTAAGAGGACAGATAGCAGCAGAATCGGATACTGGGCCAGCATGATCAGAAAAACAAAGTCACCAGACAACAAAGGTAGAAAAAAATCATTTTATTTTCATTATAGTGTTTGGAATATGTCCACTTTGAGAATCAGGTGCTCAACATTAAAAGTTTATATTTATTTATGGCATATTATCCCACATTAAACAAGAATTAGATTGGAACCTGGGATCATTTAATTTTTTTTTTCCTGGAGAGAGTAATGCATTGCCTCCCCCCCCCCCCCAGGCTCTCTCCCCGGCTATAGCCAGCTCTGCAATTTTGAGGGGGGGGGGGCGCAGAGGTGGACCGGGGAGAGAGCCTGTTGTTAAACATTTACCAGCAAACCACTGTCTAGTGCCCACCCATCCAACCTGTTGGCCCACCCAAAAATTGACTTCTGGCTATGCCACTGGTAGAGAGGGGTAAGAAAGTTAAAAAATCTTGCATGGGGAGGGGAGAGGGACAAGAGAGGGAGAAATGTTGGACAGGGGGGTAGTGGGGAGGGAGAGATGGTAAATGTTGGACAGGGGGTGGTGAGGAGGAGAAGATAGATGGTGAAAAATTGGACATGATGGTGGAGGGCAGGAAGAGATATTGTAGGGGAAAGCGAGAGATGTTAGATGGGGCACAAAGGAGGGGGAGAGGCAGAAATGTTGGACATGGCACGGCAGTGGAAGGGAGGAAGAGAGAAAATGCTGCATGGGGGGAGGGGGGAAAAGAAGTGTTGGACCCATGGCACAAGAGAGGGAGAAATGGTAGGAGAGAGGGAGATATATTGGACCTGGGGGTGAATGAGAGGGAGAGAAAAACACAGGAGGTGGAGAGGGAAGAAAGGAGGAGATGTTGGATTCAGGAGCAGAAGGGTGATGGAGAGATGCTGGACAGTGGGAGTGAGGGAAGAGAGAGGGAGAAATGTTGGAACATGGGGGAGAGGGCAGGAGGGAAGAGAGATGTAAGGCTACAAGAGTGGGGTGGGGAGAAAGAGGGAGCAGATGCTGGGCTACAAGGGTGGAGGGAAGGAAGATGGTGGAACCATGTGGGAGAGGCCAGGAAGGAGAGGAAGAGGGTGGCAAGGAAATAAATAAAAAGATAGTGATTACAGAGGATAGAAATATGGTAATGAAAGGGAATGGAGGGCTGAGGAAGGAGTGAGATGGGGAAATGGAAAAGCTAGTAGGTGAGAGAAAAAGATGAAAATCTGATAGGTAGCTGTAAACTAAAAAGGAGGAGAACAGTGAGAGGGTGAAATTTGAGTTGACAGCAAGGCAGAAAGAAGGAAAAAGAGAGGAAAGAGCTAAAAATAAGAAGTCAATATGTCAGAAGCATGTGTAGTGAAGGTAAAAGAAGACAAATGGACAGCAGCCGCTTGAAAGAGAATTAGAAGACGACAGACAGGAAAGCAGAAAAGAAGCTGCAACCAACATGATGGAAAAATACAATGTCCAGACCACAAAGGTAGAAAACAATGTATTTTGAATGTTTTAAATGGAATATGTTGGCTTTGGGAAATCTACATAGCAAATGTGTTTGTATCGTGTTCAGGAGAAAGGAAATGCATTTCTGTTTTTATTTCTCCAGTGTTGAAGTACATGCTAAGTTTAGCTAAGTTCCGAGTTCAATTTTTGTCTAAATATTTTTATTTCTGATACGCGATTCCATGTTCTGTATTTGGTGAGGGTCTGTTGGTGTGACAGTAATGGCAGGTTGGGAAATTGGAGGGAAGGCAGGGAGGAGAGGGGATCAGGGAGGGGGCCCTAGCATGTCTAACACCAGTTCTGACCCTTGGACGCAGATAATTTATTACCTGTGATAAATTATCTGCGTCCAAGATTCCCCAAACAGAACTATCTGCATGCAGAATACTCTGTACTCGACCTAGCCAAATACTTCCGAGAGAGAAGAACGCAACTGAAAAGCAGGCTGAAATATATATTAGCTTTATTATAGATAAGAAAAATATAGATAAGTTACAAATATAGAAACTCTGGCAAAGCTTTAGCTGAATACAAAAATACTGTCTGAAACTCACAAACTATATTGTAACACTACACACTCTGATCCTTACTGGTTACCAGGTAAAATTACACCACTAATTGGCAATGGCACAACTATGTTACAAGGTAGTACGGTTATTAGCAGCTTATCTCCTGATCACGGTATGACTATACCCAGTCTTTTGCTCAGGTAATTACCACTCACTATCCTCAGACTAATAGGAAATAAATCACCGCGTTTCTCACCCGACTGACCTCCGTGGCAGTCCCTCGGGAAGTGGCACAGGAAACTTCACAGACTCAAGCTGAGATTGCAGCGAGTCTTAGTCAGAGCTAGGTCCGGTACTCTGCAGCAGACAAGGAGGGCACAGGTCACTCCTTGCAGGTAGCTGAACCACACGGTACTTTTCTCCAGATACACAGTTCAAGATGGTGGACCTTATCAGGTCTCTCTGGTCTTCTTTCCACCTCCACCTTGTTTTATGGATGGTAAGCTGGCCATGGACTCCTCCTTCCAAGGATTCTGACTAACTGATTTCTCTTTGTTCTCGCTTTTTCCTGTACCTCTCGGTCAGGTGACTGCAGAAGCCCAATCTGGATCTTCTTCAGCTCACTGCATGGCAAGAAGGGTCCGTTGTTCTTGACCTTCAAGTTGTTACATTGTGGTATGCATTTTCTGTTTCTCACCCACCTTGCTGGAGCCTTCAGCTTCTCAGGGAGATAAAGGGGGGCTGGTTTGCCCACAGCATGTCCTTGGTGTTACATGTCTGCTAGTGGTTTTCCAGTAAGCTGAATTAGCTAAATCACTGCTGAGTAGGTCATAGGTTACAGCCTCCATCTTGATGTCATAGGATTATACAGGCCAAGACCAGCAAGGTGAGACACACAGGGAAATACCTCTACACTGTCTCCTCGGCTCGTAACCTTGGAGTCATCTTTGATTCCTCTCTCTCCTTCGCCAAAACCTGTTGTTTCTTTATCTACAATATTAGCAAAATTTGCCCCTTCCTTTCTGAATATGCTGTCAGAACCCTTATCCACACCCTTGTCACCTCTCGCTTGGACTATTGCAATTTACTTCTCACTGGTCTTCTGCTCAGCCATCTCTCTCCTCTCCAATCTGTTCAAACTTCTGCAGCACGACTTATTTTCCGCCAAAATCATTATATACCCACACTAACCCACTCCTCAAGTCACTTCACTGGCTCCCTGTCCGCTTCCGCATTCAGTTTAAACTTCTCGTACTGACCTTTAAATGCATCCACTCTGCAGCCCCCCATTACCTCTCCACTCTCATCTCTCCCTACATTCCTCCCCGTGAACTCCGCTCACTGGACAAATCTCTCTTGTCGTCCTCTTTCTCCTCCACTGCTAACTCCAGGCTTTGCTCCTTTTCTCTCGTGGCACCTTATGCCTGGAATAGACTTCCTGGACCTATACGTCTAGCTCCATCTCTACCTGTTTTCAAATCTATGCTGAAAACCCACCTTTTCACTGCTGCTTTTTGCTCCCATTACTTCCCTCACCCATAACTGTCTTGTCTGTCTGTATTATTTAGATTGTAAGCTCTTTTGAGCAGGGACTGTCTCTTTGTATCAGGTGTTCAGCGCTGCGTGCATCTGGTAGCGCTATACAAATGCTAATAATAATAATGGTAAATCAAGGTGTGGTAAAAGCTCTTCTTGATAATTCCCCCCTCCCCCAATCTTAACAACGCTGCTGCTTGTTATTTATTCATTTAGAACTTCACGGATCTGGGTCTCCACCATTCAGCATGCTAGCATACTAATTACTGTCTATTCTGTGTATACAGTCCAAATTCTATAAATGGCACCCAAAAAGTCAGCGCTGAAAAAAAACATGCTTTGCACTATTTTATAAGCTTCGCCTAAAGTTAGGCACAGCTTATAGAATATGTGTAGCACCTGTTCCCGCAACTAAAATTTAGGCACGACCATTTACACCAATGAAAACCTGGTGTCAATGCTCGCATTTAACTTAGGGGCAGATTGGGTGTATTCCATAACAGTGCATGTAATTTTTAGTTATGCCCATGCCCCTTCCATGGCCATGACCCCTTTTGTGATCTGTGAATTAGAATTTCTGTGCACCACTTTACAGAATATGCTTAGAAATTTCAACGTGTAAATTCTAATTAGTAACAATTAGTGCCGATAATTGCATGTAAGTGGCCAATTATCAGCATTGATTGGCTTGTTAAGCAATTAAATTGCATGCGTAAATCAGCTGCTTGCACTTATTTGCGCATGCACATTTAGCCACCATTTATAGAATCCGGGGTATAGTTTCTATCTTTTGTGTACCACACAATATTTCAGAAGTTTGCAACTTGTTGTAAAAGCTTAGAGTTAAGCCAATTGTTTGCTGAGCTGAGTTTATATTCTGGTTGGTCACAACATCTGATCTTTGTATAGTTCTGCCTGTTACAGTTTGAAGGTTATAAATAAAAAAATATTTCCCTAAAAGAGCAGCTGTTAAAACCTTCCAATAATTAGATACTGCTCTTTCAATAGCAACAGCTTAGAGAAAAGGAAAACCTTTAAAAAACAATCTAGCTAAAATTGGCTTCTTGAACCTGTCTGTTATGAGCTAAGTAATCAGGGGATGGAAAAACCTTCTTAACCCAAACACCCACACAGGGTTTCCTCTGCACATCAACTCAAAGTTTTGCTTTCCTATCAAGGTGCATAACTCTGACAACAATATTGTATTTGTTTATTTAAATGTATGAGTAAATGCATTTATTTAAGAGTATTTGATAGACCACACATTCGCTTACAATATTTATGTACAATAACATGGTGCTCCACATAACCAAGGTAGATAATAGTGAGAAAATAACACATTACAAATGTACAAACAAATAAAACAAAAAGTAACTTACACCAACAGTAGGTAGGGTTTGCATAGCATGACATCAGATTTCCAAAATACAATATAAAACATCCTGTACACAAACAGGTCAAAATGGGAAACCAACAGATAAGAAGAGTCTGAACTAAGGTTGCACCTTTAATGTGTTAATAATGTGATTTATTTAATGTGTCTTTTATAATCTTTATTAATATTTTCAATAACTCACAAATCAATATGACTTAGCAATCCATCATCAATTCAAAAGAAAAAACGTATTAACGCAAAAAGCATAAGGAAATGATACAAACATTATTTTCCATCCACAATTAAAGAAAAAGTGATTCCAAGAAAAGGAAAAAGAAATATGAAACAAAGTTAGAAATTAACACACATTTGCCATCTCTGTGCTCAAACTCCAGCCTACTATGTGGGAGGGCATACAACTGTCACTTTAACTCTAGCTTCCAAAAAATTTTTAAGCTGTTTAGGGTCCATAACTTGAAATTGTTTACTCCCAAGCATTACTTGACATATACAAGGAAAACGTAATACAAAGTTTGCTCTCAAGGCCTCGACTCTGGGGCGCAGTTCCAAAAAGGCCTTGCGCCTCATTTGTGTTGGCCTAGAGAGGTCAGGATAAATTCTAACCTTGGAACCCATAAAAAGCCTATCTAGGTGTCGTAAAGAAAGTCTTAATACAGCGTTCCGATCTGGCTCAAGCACAAAAGTGACCAGCATAGTCGTCCTATGAGTAATAACTTCCAACGAACTTTCCAGGAAGGAAGTGAGATTCATTTCTTCACCCATCTCTCGCCTTGGGGGATCTCCCGAGGTCCCCACAGTATTCCAGATGTAATATGCCCGAGTTATGGGGGGCAATGAGTCTTTATCCATTCCTAGAATGTCTATCAAATATTTTTTCACCATCTCAATCGGAGGAATTAACGGAGATTTGGGGAAATTAAGGAATCGGAGGTTAAGTCTTCGAGCCTGGTTCTCCAGATATTCCAGACGTTTATGCAAAAAGTTAGTATCTTTGATCAAAGCAGATTCCAAAGTCCCCATTTCTTGAATTTTGGTATCCACTTTCTCAATCTTAGCGGACTGCTGTGCAGTCACTTGTGCCTGTATCAGAACAGCTTCTGAAAGAGTTTTAATATCATTTGAATTTTCTTTTAGCATACTTTGCATCGAGGAGTGAGTGTTGTATACCATATCCCACAGTGACTCAAGCGTCACAATAGTGGGTTTACTTATTCCACCTGTTGGTAAAGGGGAATGAGGTGGGGGCCCTGAACGAGAGAGTTTAGACACAATGTCCTGTGGCAATACCTTTAAAGCCAATTCGGCCGAAAGTGCTTGGCCCTGGGTCCTGCTCCAATTCGCTGCAGTCCTCCCCTCTAACAGCTGCAAATCCACCCCTTCGGTGTCCGTTTCTGGTAGGGCTGCTGCGAAAACCTCACTCCCCGGCTGTGGTGGAGCCCTGCGTTCCCCGGGGCTCAGGGAAGCCCCATCTCTGCTTCCAACTGACGTCAACACGTCAGTAACTGTAGAAGGAGTCGATGTACACAGAGGTCCCAGTTGCAGCGTCGGAAATTGCAGGATCGACTGCTTCAGCATCGAAGAGGGTCCAGGAGCCGAGGGAAGCTCCTTTACCTTCCCCCTCCACTTTCCCATTGCGAACGAGGGGGCAAGGGTCCCGCTAGTAGCGTCTCACTGCAACAACTCCGCGGAGCAAACACAGGTGCGTGCATTCAATGCGCCATCTTGGAATGTTAATAATGTGATTTTAAAAATTAATGCAATTAACCCCCCCCCCCCCAACCTTGCGCTTCCTGTTGGGCCCACTGTCTCACTGGGATTGCATCATTATTTTGTCTCTCTCTCTCCCGCCCCCCCCCCGAACCCTTAACCACTCAGCATTGCCCGTCTTGCCGCCCCCTTCCACAACCATCCAGGTGGACATGAATGGGAGAAGGAGAAGGGAAGAGAAAGGGGGAATGCCCATGGATGGTGGAGAAGAGAAGAAAAAGGGAGGACATGCTGGCTCATGGATGAAGGGGAAGGGAAGGGAGAAAGGAGGAAGATGCTGCGCATAAAACTAGATAGCTTTGAGGAGGCAGAAAACTGGAAGAAAGATGAACATGAAAGATGGATAGAGGGCAAGAAGTGAAGAAGAAAAGAAATAGTGAATGGACAGCAGGCCCTTAGAAAAATAAAATCATCAGGCAACAAAGGTAAGAAGAATGATTTTATTTTTTCAGTTTAGTAACTGAAGTCATTTTTGAGAATTTACATCTGCTGTCTATATTTTGCACTGTACAGGAAGAAATGTGAGGGGGACTCTATATGCGATTAATTGTCTGCATATGCCTTGTAGCGCTATAGAAATACTAAATAGTAGTAGTAGTAGTAATTGTATGCTTAAAATTTTTAGTTGATGTGCAGCCCTAGTCTGAACAAAAAAGCCATGTTTTAAGGGTGCCCTTAAACTTTCTGAGAGAGGATTCAGTCCAAGGACCAAAAGGGTAGGGACATGACAGCTGAAGGCTGTGGAACGAGAGGTATATAGCCTTAGTGTATTCCAGCAGCAGAGAGAATGATTAGAAGTTTAGTATTTGAAAAATGCAGTGTATGTGAGGGTTGATATAGATAAGTTGAAGAAAAGGTAGAGTACAATATTTTGTGTGTTAACAACAGAATTTTAAATTGTATCCTACCTTGGATAGATAATCCATGTTGCTCAACTAAAAGCAGGGGTTACATGATCGTATTTATGTGCACTGTAAATTAATTTTACTACACTATTCTGTATGAGCTGTAAATATTTCAGGGAATACACTGGAAGCTTTGGAAATAAAGAATTACAACAATCAAGGTGATTCAGTATAACAGCATGCGCTAGGAATTTTAAAGTACACAGATCTACAAATAGTTTTATTAGTGCTTTTTTCCCAGGGCTGGCTCACCTGCCTGCCCTCAGCTCTCCGATAGCCCTCCTTTCCTTCTTGCCACCCTGCATTTAAATCTTTTATTTTACCTCAAGTCACAGCGGCGGCGGCAGTGAAAGCAGCAGGCGCTTCTCTAGCCTTCTCTTCCTTCTCAGTGTCCCACCCTTGCGGAAACAGGAAATTACATCAGAGGAAGGCGGGACACTGAGAAGGAAGGGAGGGCTGGAGGCGAGCCTGCTGCTTTCACTGCCGCCACCGCCGCTGCTGCGACTTGAGGTAAAATAAAAGATTTAAAGGCAGAGCGGTGTTTGGGTGCTTCATCAGGGGAGGTTAGGGGTGTTGGGTTCTTGTATCAGGAGATGGAGACTTTGACTGGGGAGTTGGAACTTTGATCGGGGTGGGACTTTGATTGGAGTGGTGGATGCTTGTATAGGGGGATTGGAACTTGGGGGGGGGGGAAGAAGCTGAGACAGCCTGATGCACATGGGCCAATGGAATAACACTGCTTGTGAGGTGGCTCTCAAGCAGCATTACTCTTTTAACATGGGATTTAGCAAACTGCAGTACTGAGATACCTCAGATTGCTGAATCCAGTGGTAAATCCAGATGTAGTAAAAGTACATAAGTACATAAGTACATAAGTAGTGCCATACTGGGAAAGACCAAAGGTCCATCTGGCCCAGCATCCTGTCACCGACAGTGGCCAATCCAGGTCAAGGGCACCTGGCACGCTCCCCAAACGTAAAAACATTCCAGACAAGTTATACCTAAAAATGCGGAATTTTTCCAAGTCCATTTAATAGCGGTCTATGGACTTGTCCTTTAGGAATCTATCTAACCCCTTTTTAAACTCCGTCAAGCTAACCGCCCGTACCACGTTCTCCGGAAATGAATTCCAGAGTCTAATTACACGTTGGGTGAAGAAAAATTTTCTCCGATTCGTTTTAAATTTACCACACTGTAGCTTCAACTCATGCCCTCTAGTCCTAGTATTTTGGATAGCGTGAACAGTCGCTTCACATCCACCCGATCCATTCCACTCATTATTTTATACACTTCTATCATATCTCCCCTCAGCCGTCTCTTCTCCAAGCTGAAAAGCCCTAGCCTTCTCAGCCTCTCTTCATAGGAAAGTCGTCCCATCCCCACTATCATTTTCGTCGCCCTTCGCTGTACCTTTTCCAATTCTACTATATCTTTTTTGAGATACGGAGACCAGTACTGAACACAATACTCCAGGTGCGGTCGCACCATGGAGCGATACAACGGCATTATAACATCCGCACACCTGGACTCCATACCCTTCCTAATAACACCCAACATTCTATTCGCTTTCCTAGCCGCAGCAGCACACTGAGCAGAAGGTTTCAGCGTATCATCGACGACGACACCCAGATCCCTTTCTTGATCCGTAACTCCTAACGCGGAACCTTGCAAGACGTAGCTATAATTCGGGTTCCTCTTACCCACATGCATCACTTTGCACTTGTCAACATTGAACTTCATCTGCCACTTTATTTCCATTTTGATAACTTCCCCTTCCTAAGTCCCAGATCGTTAATGAAAGTTGCTAAAGGGGCAATTAATAGGTAAATAGGATATGAGCAAGCATGGAACCTTGTGAAACCCTACATGAAAGAGGGAAGGATAACAATGTAATACCAAAGTGTAAAGAGAGAAATATAAGCAAAACCAATTAAGAGCAATGCCATTTAGCCTGCTTTCCTGATGCTCAGAGAGCAGTAGAGAAAGGTCCATTACATCAAAAAAAGAATACTTTGTAATCAGTGGATTGGATTAAGGGTTTCCTAACCACAAGAGCATATCAAGTGAAATCAAAAACAAACATATTGTCACCATGGAAACCAGGCTGTGGAATACCGCAAGGATCACCACTATCACTGATCCTTTTCAACCTCATAATGACTCCACTAGCCAAGACTTTATCCACCCAAGGCCTTAACCCATTAATCTACGCTGATGATGTGACATTATACATCCCCTTCAAACATGATCTGGCGGAAATCACCAATGAAATCAAGCTAAGTTTAAACATCATGAACTCATGGGCAAATGCATTCCAACTAAAACTCAATACTGAAAAAACACACAGTCTCATCATCTCATCCCAATACAATACATACAAACCCACAAACATTAACACCCCAGGATACACCCTCCCTATCTCAGACAGTCTGAAAATTCTCGGAGTAACAATCGACCGTAACCTATCACTAGAGACCCAAGCAAATTCCACCATAAAGAAAATGTTTTTCTCAATGTGGAAACTCAAACGCATGAAACCATTCTTCCTGAGGAAAATATTTTGTAACATGGTACAGTCAATGGTACTAAGCCACGCAGATTACTGTAATGGAATCTATGCAGGATGCAAGGATCAAATCATAAAGAAACTTCAGACCGCTCAAAACACAGCAGCCAGGCTTATATTTGGAAAAACACTTTTTGACAGCACCAAACCACTCCGAGAAAAACTGCATTGGCTACCAATCAAAGAACGTATCACTTTCAAAATCTGCACAACTGTCCATAAAATTATCTACGGCGAGGCACCGGGATACATGACAGACCTTATCGACCTGCCAACCACCACAAAATATGCACGATCATACCTAAACCTCCACTACCCAAGCAGCAAAGGACTCAAATACAAATCCACCTATGCATCCAGCTTTTCCTACCTAAGCGCACAACTATGGAACGCATTACCAAAAGCAGTAAAAAGTACGCTAGACCACCTAAATTTTCAGAAAGCACTAAAGACAGACCTGTTCAGAAGAGCATACCCCACCGACCCAACATAAAAATACCTGGACACCTGCGACACAATCCTGCTTATTTTCGAACGAGGTCAGCCATCTTCCGACCCACATCGGGAGATGGCCGGCCATCTCCTGAAGCTGGCCAAATCGGTATAATCAAAAGCCAATTTTGGCCAGCTTCAACTGCTTTCCGTCGCAGGGCCGGCCAAAGTTAAAGGGGGCATTTCGGCAAGGTATGGAAGGCAGGACGGGGCCGTGGTTAAGAGATGGCCGACTTTGGCCGATAATGGAAAAAAGAAGGCCGGCTCTGACAAGCACTTGGCCGGCTTCACTTGGTCCATTTATTTTTATGACCAAGCCTCCAAAAAGTGCCCCAAATGACCAGATGACCACCGGAGGGAATCGGGGATGACCTCCCCTTACTCCCCCAGTGGTCACCAACCCCCTCCCAGCCAAAAAAAAAATTTTTTAATTCATCTTTTTGCCAGCCTCTATGCCAGCCTGAAATGTCATATCCAGCTCCATGACAGCAGTATGCAGGTCCCTGGAGCAGTTTTTAGAGGGTGCAGTGCACTTCAAGCAGGTGGACCCAGGCCAATCCCCCCCTACCTGTTACACTTGTGGTGGTATATGGGAGCCCTCCAACCCCCCCCCCAAAACCCACTGTACCCACATGTAGGTGCCCCCCTTCACCCCTAAGGGCTATGGTAGTGGTGTACAGTTGTGGGGAGTGGGTTTTGGGGGGATTTGGGGGGCTCAGCACATAAGGTAAGGGAGATATGCACCTGGGAGCTATTTTTGAAGTCCACTGCAGTGCCCCCTAGAGTGCCCGGTTGGTGTCCTGGCATGTGAGGGGGACCAGTGCACTACAAATGCTGGCTCCTCCCATGACCAAATGCCTTTGATTTGGCCGGGTTTGAGATGGCCGCCATTAGTTTCCATTATCACTGAAAAGCAATGCCAGCCATCACTAAAGCCAGCCCAAATGTTGAGATTTGGGCAGCTCCGACCGTATTATCGAAACGAAAGATGGCCGGCCATCTTGTTTCGATAATACGGTCGGGATGCCGCTTTACAGGGCTGGCCTTGAAGATGGCCGCCCATAGAGATGGCTGGCCCCGTTCGATTCTGCCCCTCCACGTATCCAAAGACCGTAATGAACATTACCTGACTCTTCTTCCCCCTTTCCCTCCCTAAGTTCCCCCCAATTGTACCTACCAGGGCCGGTCTTAAGGCGAGGCGGCCGCATAGGGCCCCGCGCTCAGGGGGGCCCCGCGTGGCGCGCCTAAGGTCACCCTGCCCCGACCGCCCGAGTTCCAGTCCTCCCTCCCTCCCTCGGATGGCGCGCGACGGCGGAGTGGTGGGGGCGGTCCGCCCCGGATGTCAGCGGGTGGGGGGTGCCCTGCACCCGCTGCTCCCACCCTGTCCTACCTTTAAAAAAAGAATTTGGTAGCGCCGGAGTGACAGGCAGCGCCTTCCGTCTGCCCTGCTACTAAAAATATCTTCGACGTCATCGTTGGGCCTTCTCACATTGAGTCCCGCCCTTCTCTGAGGTAACTTCCAATTACCGCAAGGGTGGGCGGGACTCAATGTGAGAAGGCCCAATGACGACGTCGAAGACATTTTTAGTAGCAGGGAGGGCAGACACGAGACGCTGCCTGTCCCTCTGGCGCTTCCAAATTCTTTTTTTAAAGCCAGTGAGGGTGGTGGGCGGCAGGAGAACAAAGCTAGTAGGTAGGTTGGGGTGGGGGTTCTCAGGTGGGGGAAGGGTGGGGAGGGGGTTCTCAAATGGGAAGGAGACTACTACTTAACATTTCTAAAGCTGAGGTGGGGAGGGGGTTCTTGGATGGTTGAAGGGGACGGGTGGGGAGGGGACTGGAGTTCTTGGATGGGAGAAGGGGACTGAGTTCTCGGATGTGAGAAGGGGACGGGTGGGGAGGGGACTGGGGTTCTTGGATGGTAGAAGGGGACCGAGGTGGGGAGGGGGTTCATGGATGGGAGAAGGGGGTGGGGAGGGGGTTCTTGGATGGTTAAAGGGGACGGGTGGGGAGGGGACTGGGGTTCTTGGATGGGAGAAGGGGACTGAGGGAGTTCTCGGATGTGAGAAGGGGACGGGTGGGGAGGGGACTGGGGTTCTTGGATGGGAGAAGGGGACCGAGGTGGGGAGGGGGTTCACGGATGGGAGAAGGGGGTGAGGAGGGGGTTCTTGGATGGTTAAAGGGGACGGGTGGGGAGGGGACTGGTGTTCTTGGATGGGAGAAGGGGACTGGGGAGGGGGTTCTCGGTTGGGAGAAGGGGGCCGGCACTGGGGTCTGAGAAGGGGCCATATGGGAAAATGGGGGCCATGCCTGGGGCTGGTGGGAAAATGGGGCATGCATGGGTCAGGTGGGAGAATGGTTCTGAAAAGGGGGCCCTAATACAAGGCATGTGGATGAAGGGGGCTGGAACTGGGGGCTGAAAAGGAGGGTAGGTGGGATAAGGGGGCTAGTACTGGGACTGGAGGCTGAAAACGGGATAGGGAGAAGTGGCTGGGGGGCTGAAGCTCGGGACTAGTGGGAGAAAAGGGCTGGGGCTGAAATGGGGGACTGGTGGGATAGTGGGGCTGGAACTGGGGACTGAAAAAGGGGCGGAGAGAGGGGCAGATCCTGGATAGGGTAGCGAGAGGGAGGGCAAACCCTGGATGGATGGGAGAGGGAGGTCAAATTGTGGATTGAAGGGGCAAAGAGAAAGGGCAGACAGTGGATGGCAGGGATAGAAAGGGCAGACAGTGAATGGATGGGGGAGAGAGAGAGGGCAGACAGGGGCAGATGGTGGATGGATCATGGAAGGAGCAGAGATAGAGGGCAGATGTGGATGGAAGGATCAGGGAGAGAGGGCAGACATTGGATGGAGGGGACAGCAGAGAGGGCAGACACTGGATGACAGATGCTGGATGGAAGGAAGACAGTGAAAAGAAGATGAGGAAAGCAGAAACCAGAGACAACAAACTGTAAATAAAATATATATTTTTATTTTTTTGCTTTACGATATAGTATTGTAGCTGTGTTAATAAATGTTTATAAATAGAACATGTAAATAAGGTAATCTTTTTATTGGACTAATTTTAATACATTTCGACTTAACTTTCAGAGAAGAAAACCCCCTTCCTCAGGTCAGCATAGGATACTGTAACAGTACTATACTGTATTGACCTGAGGAAGGAGATTTTGGCCTCTGGAAGCCAAATGTATTAGTCCAATACAAGAATACAAAACACTCAGGATCTCTAGAGCAATTCTACCATACCATAAGCAGTAATTTCTACGAGTCACATAAGGAAAAGGAAAGCATTTTAAACACAACAGTGAGCACTACAACATCAATTCACCTATTGTAAAACGAAACCAGACAGAATAGTACAGATCATCGATCCTGCACAGTGAATGCCAACTGAGAGCCATGTCTTTTTTCACACACAGATACACCCTAAACCACTATAGAATAAGTAATCATAAACTTTCTATTTAGACAAACATTAAACTGAACCCCCAAGAGGCCAGACTGAGCATACAATGCAACACCACAGAAACAGAAAATGTCCCCCAAGTACTGTGCGAAATATAAAGACAGCAGATGTAAATTTGAAAAAACTAACAAATACCAATCACTTTACAAAACCTCCTTCCTCAGATCAATACAGTATAGTGCTGTTACAGTATCCTATCCTGACCTGAGGAAGGGGGTTTTGTTCTCCGAAAGTTAGTCAAAATGTATTAAAATTAGTCCAATAAAGCTTACCTTATTTCCATGTTCTATTTATAAGCATTTATCCTAAAGCAAAAAAAATAAATATATATATATTATTTACAGTTTGTTGTCTCTGGTTTCTGCTTTCCTCGTCTTCTTTTCAATGTCTTCCTTTCATCCAGCATCTGCCTTCTCTCTCTCCATGCCATCCTGTGTCTGCTGTCTCTCTCTCCTGTCCCCTCCATACAATGTCTGCCCTCTCTCCCTGCCCCTTCCATCCACTGTCTGCCCGCTCTCTCTCCTTTCCTTCTAGCATCTGCCCTCTCTCTCTCCTTTCCATCTAGCATCTGCCCTCTATCTCTGCCCCCTTCCATCCACTGTCTTCTCTTTCACTCCCTTCTATCCACTGTCTGCCCTTTCTCTCTGCTCCTTCAATCCACCATTTGCCCTCCCTCTCCCTCTCCCATCCATTCAGGGTCTGCCTTCCCTCTCACTCCCCCTTCCATCCAGGATCTATTCCCCCTCTCTCACTGCCCCCTCTTTTTGGCTCCCAGTTTCAGCCCCATTATCCCACCTGCGGCTGCCCCTAGTTCCAGATCCATTGATTCTCCCACCTACCCCTGCCCCAGGCATGACCCCATTCTCCTTTCTGCCCACTTTTCAGACCCCAGTTCCAGCTCCATGCCCCTTCTCCCATTTGTCCCCCACCCAGTCCCTTCTGCCATCCGAGTCCTCCCACTCTATATGTCCCCCACCCAGTCCCTTCTGCCATCCGAGTCCCTCTCACCCCATCTGTCCCCCACCCAGTCCCTTCTGCCATCCGAGTCCCCCCACCCTATCTGTCCCACACCCAGTCCCTTCTGCCATCCGAGTCCCTCTCACCCCATCTGTCCCCCACCCAGTCCCTTCTGCCAATCCGAGTCCCCCCACCCTATCTGTCCCCCACCTGGTCCCTTCTGCCATCCGAGTCCCCCCCACCCTCACCCTCACCCCATCTGTCCCCCACCCAGTCCCTTCTGCCATCTGAGTCCCTCTCACCCCATCTGTCCCCCACCCAGTCCCTTCTGCCATCCGAGTCCCCCCACCCTATCTGTCCCCCACCCGGTCCCTTCTGCCATCTGAGTCCCTCTCACCCCATCAGTCCCCCACAGTCCCTTCTGCCATCCGAGTCCCCCCCCCCCACCCTCACCCTCACCCCATCTGTCCCCCACTCAGTCCCTTCTGCCATCTCAGTCCCCCTCACCCCATCTGTCCCCCACCCAATCCCTTCTGCCATCCGAGTCCTCCCACCCTATCTGTCCCCCACACAGTCCCTTCTGCCATCTGTCCCTCTCACCCCATCTGTCCCCCACCCAGTCCCTTCTGCCATCCGAGTCCCTCTCACCCCATCTGTCCCCCACCCAGTCCCTTCTGCCATCTGAGTCCCCCCACCCTATCTGTCCCCCACCCAGTCCCTTCTGCCATCTGAGTCCCTCTCACTCCATCTGTCCCCCACTCAGTCCCTTCTGCCATCCGAGTCCCCCTCACCCTCACCCCATCTGTCCCCCACCCAGTCCCTTCTGCCATCCGAGTCCCTCCCACCCTCACCCTGCCTCGTCTTCTCCCTTCCATCCGGTCTTTAAAAAGAAATCTCCGACGCGATAGAGAAGCGCAGCACCTCGTGTCTGCATGTAAAAGAAGTGGATCGTCTCTCATCGGGCCTTCCCTCTCTGTCCCGCCCTTGCGGAAATAGGAAGTTGCGTCAGAGAAGGGCGGGACAGGTGAGGGAAGGCCCAATGAGATGATCCACTTCTTTTGCTTGCAGTCGCAGACACGAGGTGTTGCGCTTCGCTACAGCGTCGGAGATTTCTTTTTAAAGGGCTGGTGCGGGGGGGGGGGGGGGTGCCAGAGGAGCGTGCAACGGGAGCGGTGGAGTACCCCCCTCTCTGCTGACATCCGGGGCGGACCGCCCCCACCCCCACCCCCACCCCCCGCCCTTGCTAAGCCACTGCATACCATGTATTTGTTCAGACCGGAATCGGCTAACGCCGTTAATAGGTATATGTAAGCCACCCTGGGCCTGCAAGAAGGTGGGAAAATGTGGGATACAAATGTACCAAATAATAATAATAACTGAACCAGGAACTGCGCTGTTGTTCAGTTTCCTTTGGGAAAGCTTTTTCTCCTACCTGTAGAGACATCAGAAAGGGGTGCGCCAGTGAGGACATGGCCCTACCAACACAACATCAGCAATGAGAGAGCTTGGAGATGAGGTTGAGGATTGGTTTGTTTGCCCTCCAATTAAGGTTATGAGCAGTGATGCTCCTAGGTCGGCTGCCACCCGGGGTGGATCGCCGATGTGCACACCCCCCCCCCCCCCCCCCCCCGGGTGCAGCACAACCCCCCCCCCCCCCCAGGCACAATGACACCCCCTGGCGCATCAACCCCCCCCCCCCCCCCGGGTGCATTCTTAGCTGCTGGGAGCAGCCGTGCGGCTCTCGGCTCCGCTGGCTCCCTGCTCCCTCTGCCCCAGAACAGGAAGTAACCTGTTCCAGGCAGAGGGAGCAGGGAACCAGCGGAGTCGACAGGCGCGCGGCTGCTCTCTGCACTCCTCCAGCTGTGTGCACCCGGGGCAGCCCGCCCCACCTCCCGCCCTTGGTACTCCGCTGGTTATGAGAATTTTCATTTGCAAATCTGGGACACCCTGGTGGGGCAGGGCGAGGCACGGATTCTCCTGAAGCAACTTTCCACCATAAAAATTATAACCTGCTAAAATTGAATATTATGTTAGTTTATATCTTAGAAGTAAATTCTTTAAGTTCTTTCACAAAATATGTAGAAGTACTATAAGCTACACGCATATGTCCGGAAGTTAGGCACCTGAACTTAAATGAGCTCTGTTAAGTGCTCCCACTTAAGTTTCTGGCACATATCTCATCTGTTATTAGTAGTTGCCTACTTTCCTTTATAAAATAGGCTCCTACCAGGCATTCGGTTATAGAATTCCCTCCCCTTTCCCCTCCCCCCCAAATTGGGACATATATTCAGATTCTGAAATGGGCCCCAAAACATTTTGAGTTTGTGTCGGACAATAAAAATATCCAGCCTGCTGTCTTTGGCTTGGTTTTATTGTTCAGCATGTCTCTATCTGATCTCATCTTTTATTTTTCTCTGTCTTCCTTCTTTTTCTTTTCAGTTTCAGCTGTCTATTCCTTCTTTGTTTCTTTCCTTCACCAGTGGATATTTGAATCCTTCTCCTTCTCTATGTATGTTTGTACCATTTTCACTTGATGCTTCCCCTTTTCCCCTGTCCTTCCAGCTATCGGCCCATCTCCCTCCTCCCTTTCCTATCCAAGATACTTGAACGTGCTGTTCACCGCCGTTGCCTTAACTTTCTTTCATCTCAAGCTATTCTTGATCCACTTCAATCTGGCTTTCGCCCCTTCATTCAACTGAAATAGCACTTGCTAAAGTCTCCAATGATCTGTTCCTAGCCAGATCCAAAGGTCTCTATGCTATCCTCATCTTTCTTGATCTATCTGCTGTTTTTGACACTGTTGATCACAGCCTACTCCTTGATATGCTGTCCTCACTTGGACTTCAGGGCTCTGTTCTTTCCTGGTTTTCTTCTTATCTCTCCCAGCGTACCTTTAGTGTATAGTGGATCCTCCTCTACTTCTATCCCACTGTCAGTTGGTGTACCTCAGGGATCTGTCCTGGGACCTCTTCTTTTCTCCATCTATACTTCTTCCCTTGGTACTCTGATCTCATCCCATGGTTTTCATTATCATCTTTATGCTGATGACTCCCAGAAATCTCAGCCGAAATCCAGGCCAAAGTATCAGCCTGCCTGTCTCACATTGCTGCCTGGATGTCTCAGCGCCATCTGAAACTAAACATGACCAAGATTGAGCTTCTTATCTTTCCCCCTAAACCAACCTCTCCTCCTCTGCCATTCTCTATTTCTGTGGATAACACTCTCACCTTCCTGGCTCATCAGCTCATAACCTTGGGGTCATCTTCGACTCCTCCCTCTCCTTCTCTGCACATATTCAGCAGACTGCTAAAACCTGTCGTTTCTTTCTCTATAATATCACCAAAATTCGCCCTTTCCTTTCTGAGCACACTACCAGAACCCTCATCCACACTCTTATCACCTCTCGCTTAGACTATTGCAACTTGCTTCTCACAGGTCTCCCACTTAGCCATCTCTCTCCTCTTCAATCCGTTCAAAATTCTGCTGCACGACTAATATTCCGCCAGTGTCGTTATGCTCATATTAGCCCTCTCCTCAAGTCACTTCACTGGCTTCCTATCCGTTTCCGCATACAGTTCAAACTCCTCTTATTGACCTATAAGTGCATTCACTCTGCAGCTCCTCAGTACCTCTCCACTCTCATCTCTCCCTACATTCCTCCTCGGGAACTCCGTTCACTGGGTAAATCTCTCTTATCTGCACCCTTCTCCTCCACTGCTAACTCCAGACTCCGTTCCTTTAATCTTGCTGCACCATATGCCTGGAATAGACTTCCTGAGCCGGTACATCATGCTCCATCTCTAGCCATCTTCAAATCTAAGCTAAAATCCCACCTTTTTGATGCTGCTTTTAACTCCTAACCCTTAGTCACTTGTTCAGAACTCTTATTTTATCATCCTCACTTTAATATTCCCTTATCTCTTGTTTGTCCTGTTTGTCTGTCCTAATTAGATTGTAAGCTCTGTCAAGCAGGGACTGTCTCTTCATGTTCAAGTATACAGCGCTGTGTATGTCTAGTAGCACTTTAGAAATAAGTAGTAGTAGTTTTCCTATGCTCTTGTTGTCATTCCTTCTCTGTCTCTCTCTCTCTCTCTCTCTCTCTCTCTCTTTTCAGGGGTTCTCTTCCACTTTTCATCTTTCTCCAGCATTTTATTCCCACATTTTTGCCATTCCTCTGTACTCTTACTGCTTTACGCTCTATCTTCTTCCTGATACCCTCTCACTGTCTCTCTTCTGAACCCTCCTCCAGCCTTCCCTGTGGCACAGTATCTCCACCCCTCTCTCTTTCCAGTTCAGCATCTTTACCTACCCCTTCCAATCCCATTAAGTCCACCTCTCTCTCTTCTCTGCTCTTCCAGCCCAGCCATCTCCATGTCTCTCTCTTCTCCGTCTTCTAGTGCAGCCACCTCCATCTCTCTCTTTCTTCCCTTTCCAGTGCAGCTATTACCAACTCTCTCTCTTCTCCCCCCCTCCTTCCAGTGTAGCCCATAGGCATCACTACAGGGTGGCAAATGACAGCCCAAAAATATGGCTTGCCACCCAAATCTCATGTCTCTTATTTTGCTGGTGTATGCTTTGAGGCTTTTCTGCTCATTACTACCTTCCCCTTGCAGTTGGCCTGGCCTGCAAGCTCTTGCAGCTCAGAAAGGAACACTGCATTCCACCATGTCTCTCTTCGCAGGACCACCTTCTTCTCCTATTTGCACTTCCTGTCCAACAGAGCGGCGGGCCTATGAGGACAGATGCTGCGATGTTTCCTCTGTTCGCTGCAAGAGCTGGCAGACTGGGATGACTGCGAGGTGAAGGCACTAATGAGCACAAAAACCTTGAACATGCCATGAAACACACCTCTTGCTGTTGCTCCATGCAAGCTTAAGGAAAGTTGGCAAGCCCTGCTGTACGCAGGTGAAAAGATGCAAATAGGGGAGGGGAGGCAGACAGATAATTGAATGTAAAATAAGGGAGAGAGAAATGGAGAACTGAGAAAGGGAATATAAATGATAGAAATGAGGAAGGAACAGAGTAGAAGAACATGGAAGGAGGCTGGGTGTGGTTGTGATGAAGGAAAGTAGAGAGAGCAGATGGAAGCAAACTGGATGTATGAAAGAGTTGGGCAGTGAAGTGTGTGTGTAAGGGAGAGGGAAGTTAATATCTGAGTAGGGTAAAGAGAAACAAAAGTTAAAACCACACACATACACACACAGGTTGGGGTGAGAGGAGGACAGCAGAGACTAGAGGACTAAAGTGATGGATTGGATTTGGGGATTTGTGCAATGGGGAGAGCAAGAAAAGAAAAAAGATTTGGTAATCAGGGGAGAAAGGAGGGGCTCAGATCAGTGGCGTAGACACACAGCCAATTCTGGGTGGGCCTGAGCCCAAAGTGAGTGGCACAAAATTTTCTCTCTGCCCTCACCCCTTCCTCCCCCCACTCTCCAATGCTGGGGGAAGCAGACAGACCAATAGTAAACCCATTCCAAACCTATGCAATGGCACTTCTGTCCCTTTACTAAAATCAGGAATAAAAGGTTGTTGTACAGGTGGAGTCAGGGACATAGCTCTTATATTGGGGACATCAGGTAGCCTTACCCTCCATCCCAAAAGATGTTCCAGTGCCCCTGCCTACCTGGGATATACCCCCCCTCCCCACGCACAATCTATCTGTACTCCTGAGAATTTGTTCCAATTTAATTTGAATCTTGAGCTCTGTGCTGCCTCTTGGGATATTTTGTCCTCACTCTTATCTGAGATGTTTTTTTGCTCTAGCTCCCTAGATCCCCTTTCAAGCTTTTAAACTTCCTGCTTCACCCAGGAAGTACAGCCAGTATTGTTCATGTGATGTCTACTGGTGCCAGTAGGGTTCCCACACCTGTTGGTCAGCATTTTACAGGACCAGGACACTGTACCAGTGACTTCACAGTGAGAATCCTGAAAGGTAACTTTAAAACCATACAAGAACGTAAGACCTTTGATGTCAGAATGATTGAATATTTTAACACCCAACAGAAAGGACTTAACAAGGATCTGGGGTTCCTAGCCCATTATAAACCATAAAGCTGTATGTCTCTGTTGATCACCCCACCACTCACCTATCCACACCCATCCTGTTAGAATATCAATGATATGCTTTGATGTCCCCATGCATACCTCCTACCCAACCCCATCCTCCCACCCTGTCAGACTGTCATAGTAATGCTTGAATGTTTTCACTTATATACACTGTCAGCTAGCACATTTGCTTATTTCCGATCTGACGAAGAAGGGCAACCTTCGAAAGCTAATCAAGAAATGTATTAAGTTATGTCCAATAAAAAAGGTATCATCTTATTTTCTTTTCCATGTTTTATTTTGTTTGATTTCTATTGATAACCTATTGTGGATTAAAAACTGATTAAATGATAGAAAACAGAGAGTAGGGTTAAATGGTCAGTATTCTCAATGGAGAAGGGTAGTTAGTGGGGTTCCCCAGGGGTCTGTGCTGGGACCGCTGCTTTTTAACATATTTATAAATGACCTAGATATGGGAGCAACTAGTGAGGTAATTAAATTTGCTGATGACACAAAGTTATTCAAAGTCGTTAAATCGTGGGAGGATTAAGAAAAATTACAAGCGGACTTTACGAGACTGGAAGACTGGGCGTCTAAATGGCAGATGACGTTTAATGTGAGCAAGTGCAAAGTGATGCATGTGGGAAAGAGGAACCCGAATTATAGCTATGTCATGCAAGGTTCCACGTTAGGAGTCACGGACCAAGAAAGGGATCTAGGTGTCGTCACTGATGATACGTTGAAACCTTCTGCTCAGTGTGCTGCTGCTGCAGCTAAGAAAGCAAATAGAATGTTAGGTATTATTAGGAAAGGAATGGAAAACAAAAATGAGGATGTTATAATGCCTTTGAATCGCTCCATGGTGCGACCACACCTCGAATATTGTGTTCAATTCTGGTCGCCGCATCTCAAAAAACATATAGTGGAATTAGAAAAGGTACAGAGAAGGGTGACGAAAATGATAAAGGGGATGAGACGACTTCCCTATGAGGAAAGGCTAAAGTGGCTAGGGCTCTTCAGCTTGGAGAAAAGGCGGCTGAGGGGGAGATATGATAGAGGTCTATAAACTAATGAGTGGTGTTGAACGGGTAGATGTGAAGCATCTGTTTACGCTTTCCAAAAATACTAGGACTAGGAGGCATGCGATGAAGCTACAATGTAGTAAATTTAAAACGAATCGGAGAAAATTTTTCTTCACTCAACGTGTAATTAAACTCTGGCATTCGTTGCCAGAGAATGTGGTAAAGGCGGTTAGCTTAGCGGAGTTTAAAAAATGGACGGCTTCCTAAAGGAAAAGTCCATAGACCGTTATTATATGGACTTGGGAAAGATCCACTATTTCTGAATTAAGCAGTATAAAATGTTTTGTACATTTTTGGGATCTTGCCGGGTATTTGTGACCTGGATTGGCCACTGTTGGAAACAGGATGCTGGGCTCGATGGACCTTTGGTCTTTCCCAGTATGGCAATACTTATGTACTTATGCACTTACTGTTTGGTATTAAAATTCAGCACTCTATACACCAACCTTTAACTGATGTCCGCTATTTCCATTTCCTGCTGACAGCAGCATGTAAACGATGGTGCTATATATCCGCTCACAAATCAACAGCAGCATTGATGTCCTGACATGAAACCACACACCCAGTTTGTAGCCCTGCAGAGGCCCTTATTAAGGTGGATTATACACCCAGATTTTTTTCAGTTGCCACGTGGGCTAGGGTTTGCCAACTGGATCCAGATTTGCCTGATAGGGTTGATTCAGTCCTGGGCTTATCCCAATGCATGCAAGAATTTGTAGCCTTGCTTATCTTAGGGAGTCCAATGGGGAAATCAGAACCACAAGTCTGCATACAATGGGGTAGGCCCAGGACTGGAACAACCCTGTCAGGCAAATCAGGATCCGAATGGCAACCCTACCATGTGCATGACCTGAAAAAAAAAAATAGAAAAATGACAATGTAATGGTCGCAGGTCTGCTGAGAGGGGGAGGGGTTAGGGAGGGGCAAGATTCCCCCGGGCCCGTCCTCCAAGGGGAGCCCAGTGCTGGCATAGGTGTCACTAAGAGGTAGCACGTGCCACCTCCCAAAAATGGTTTGTCACCCCAGTTCTTGTTTCAGAAATGCACCTCCCTTCTACCCGCTGCATTCTCTGCCACTGCTGTTTTCTTCGATATACAGCAGCGGTCTTACAATCAAAAATAGGAATTGGCTTCAGAGGGGGGCAGATTAGCACCGGCAGAGTGTGTAGCAGTGCTGGCAGTATGGAAGACCCTGTGGCTTCTCCCTGCTTTATTGCTGCTGCACAGAAAACAGCAGTGGCAGAGGAAGCAGCAGGTAGAAGAAGGGTGGAGTGATTCTGGATCAGGGTCAGAAGAGGAAAGTGCAGATGCTAGGGGGAGGTGCCAGATATGAACCGGGCAGTAGGTAATAGGAGAGATGATGAAATAGAATGGGGAAAGAAGTTGCTGGTTTATAGGGGGAGAAAGTGAAAGTTGGGAATTGTGTACACAGTGAGGTGGAGTGGAGTGGGAATAGGGGTACGGAGGGGGATGCTGGACCCTGTGTGCAGTAGAAAGACAGAGGTGAGATACTGGACTTGTGGTGGAATGTGGAAAGAAAGAGGAAAGATAATGGGGAGGGGAGAGGGAAACAGAGGCAAGATGCTGAACACGGGAAGAGGGAGTAGGGAGACAAGGGGAAGATGCTGGATCAAGGAAGAATGGAAAGAAAGGAAATATGTTTGCTCAGGGATAGAAGGGTAGATGGTGGTGACAGAAGGGAGATGCTGAATTGGGATGGGGAAGAGAAGGGGGTATTGGAACAGGATGGAGGAAAATGCTGGCTTAGAGGAGGGGGAAGAGGGAGGAGATGCTAGATTGGATAGGAAGTAAACATGGGCATGGTGATATAAGGACACAGAAGGGGACATACTGGATATGGGGGTAGTCAGAAAGCAAAGAGGCCATGCTGGACAATTGAAGAGGAATAGGAACAGAGGGGGATGCTGGACATCAGGGGATATGGAGAAAGGGGAGATGCTAACAGAGGGAGGAGATGCTGGACATGGGGGTGCAAACAAAAAATGCTGGATGGAGGTGGAAAGAGAGTTGAGATACTGGATGGAAGAGGGAGAGAGGAGATACTGGGCAGAGAAGGGAAAGAGAAGGGGTGTTCAGAGGGGAAGAGAAAGAAAGAGGAAATGCTGGATAGAGGGGAAGAGAGAGGAGAAACTGGGAGAGAGGAGAGAGAAGGGAGTATTAGCATGAAAACTGAGGAATCGTAGGATGAGGAGTAGGAGGGATGAGGAGTAGGAGGGCTAGGAGGAAAGAGAAGGTAAGCTGAAGGTAGATATAGTAAAGAGAGGAAGACTGAAAACTAGATAGTACAAATGAATGAAATCTGAGCTGAAAAATAAATGGAAAAAACTGAAAGGAAAAGATCGAAATCAGAGATGTAGGAGAGGAAGTGAAGAAGACAGAAAGGGAGGGAAGACGTGGCAGATGGACTGGGAACCCTTGAAAGAGAGTTAAGAAAAGACAGAGGAAAGTAGACAGTGACTATATGAATAAAATGGGCAGACAACAATGGTAGAACAAAGAATTCTATTTTTTAATTTAGTAAATGGAATTTATAGTGTGAATTTATATCTGCTTTCTTTATATTTTGCAGTTTGAATAATATTTTTGTAGGATGAGTAGTATGAGTAGATCTATTGTTGGGGACTGTGGTGTATGTTACAAAACTGGAGATTCAGGGTTTATGCTGAGATTCTCAGTTACCCAGTTCTAACAGGGAGATTTTAGACCATTTCTGGCTTCTGACAACCCTGTACTGATGCATTATGGGACATGCAGCACGGATTTCAATGGATATAATCAGGAATGTCACACTGATTTGAGGTGTAAGTTCAAAACCAGGATTGGCTAAAAAGGGGCACATCTGGTTTCTGCTCTGTTTTGTATGGAATCATACGAACATAATAGCCATACCGAGTCAAATAAATGGTCCATCTAGCACAATCCTATTTCCAACAGTGGCCAATCCAGGTCACAAATACCTGGCAGAAACCTATCTTTGACTTCTGTAACAGTAATGGAAAATATACAATATATAGCTGTATTTATTTTTCCCCTTCCTGTTCCTAATAGTGCATCAGTGTCTGTATCTAGCTGTCAGCTCATAAGAGCGAATGGTTGGTGGGGCTCGGACTCAAGATTGTTTGCCCCAGGCTCGGTTTTGTCTCTTATTGAAGACTGTTGTTAATAAAGATCTTTCCTGGACACCATCTGCGAGAGGTTCTTCCTTTTTTCCTCTACTGTTTGATGCCCGGTGTTTTCCATCAGTGGAGTTTTTTTTCTTCTGTTTATGTTTGAATATCAACACAGACCTTTGTGGAACTATCCAGGTAAGAACATAACAGTAGTCACATTGGGTCAGACCATGGTCCATCTAGCCCAGTATCCTGCTTCCAACAGTGGACAATACAGGTCACAAGTACCTGTTAGAAATCCACATAGTAGCAAGATCCCATGCTACCAATCCCAGGGCAAGCAGTGGCTTCCCTTATGTCCATCTCAATAACAGACTATGGACTTTTCCTCCAAGAACTTGTCCAAACCTTTTTTTAAACCCATACATACTAACTGCTGTTACCACATCCTCTGGCAACAAGTTCCAGAGCTTAACTATTCACAATGAAAAAAAGGTTTCCTCCTATTTGTTTTTAAAGTATTTCCATGTATCCTTTACATATCTGGGGATACAGCTTTCTGTGTGAACACCTATCTTGTATTAACATATCTAGGTTGTTAGACAGTACAATAGAACATCTGTATAATTGGAGGACCCTGCCTCTTAATCTGCATGGAAGGATACATTTGTTTCGTATGATTGAATTTCAGAGATGGCTTTATGTTCTCCAGATGTTGCTACTGTGCATTTTTAACAAAGATTTGAATCTATTATACAAACATTTGAGAAAGTTCATTTGGGGTGGCACTAAATCTAAATTACCCTTACAGTATTTGTTGGGTTCTTGGAGGGAGGGGGGCATGGGAATTCCGGACCTTATAAGGTATAACCAGGCTTGTTTGTTACGCCATTTGGGAGACTGGCTTTTGGCTTACACTCCCCGGCACTTGGAAGTAGATTACTTTAGCCCGTGCCATCTTTATTTTTTGTTGCAAGCTCCAAGAAAGCTAATTCCAGTTTGTTTTCACAGTAGCTTGCTATTGCAGCCGTTACGGGGAACCTGGAAAGACGACTAGATACTGGGGAGTAGCTTTGGATGTATTCAGGGCAACCCTATGTTCTCTCCAGGTTCGGATAGCCTAGTATTTAGAAGGTGGGCATTTTTGGGTATAACAAGACTAGAACATGTTTTAGATGCGAAGGGTTCGCTGTTGGGTCTGGGAGCACTGGGTGTAGATATTGATTTCTATCATCTATTTGCGTATAATCAATTGGCATACTATGTATGCACGCTGCAGAAGGATGCATTGGGAAGCAAACACAGTAGGCATATGGGAGACTTTTTTTGTTCTGTACTAGGTGATCGTCTCTTGATTTTGGGCTTATATAAGGCATTAATGGCAATAGCTCCAAGTAGAGATAAGGATAGCATTAGATCACGCTGGGCACAGGATATGGGCCGCCTGAGCCTTGCTTTAGACTTTAATAAGTTATCCTCTAGTATACCCACATTGTCTACAAATGCTAGTCTGCGGGAGTGTCAATATCAAATCTTGAATATAGTATATATGACCAAGGCCCAAGTCTTTAAAATGGGGGGTGTGCCAGAGCCTGTCTGCTGAAAATGCAAACAGAAGGCGGGTTTGTTCTTTCACTCTCTCTGGGAATGCCCAATGATAAAGGCTATTTGGACTGCTCTGTTTAGTTATTTAGAAACTTTGTTACATTCCCAGATATTGCTTACCCCCCTGGGGGCCCTTCTAGATAAATATGAACTTTTTGTTTTACAAAATAGGGGGAAACAACAATTAATCTGTAAGGCTTGCATACTGGGCAAAAGACTCATTATGAGTACATGGGAAAGTACATCTCCACCAGCCTATTGGCATTGGCGAAACAGATTCCATGATCTTCTGTTGATGGAGCATCGGGTGGTGGGGTCCTCCCCTCGGAGGTAGAAACATTTCCTTGAAACTTGGGAACCATACATACAAGCCCTGTCCCCGAGGACGCGTACCTTTGTAGTACATTCTCTAGGGTGTGGTGGGAGGCAAATGGGGAAATTGGAAGGGAAGTGGGGAGGAATTGAGAATTGTTTCAAGTAGAAATACTTGGTGGCATCTGTTCCTTTGTGGAGTTTTATGTATTGCTTCTTTTTCTGCTTGTCATCAATAAAAAATTATTTAAACTAAAAGTATTTCCATGTAATTTCATTGAGTATCCCCTGGTCTTTGTACTTTTTGAAAAAGTGAAAAATCAATTCACTTTTACCTGTTCTACTCCACTCAGGATTTTCTAGACCTCAACCATATTCCTCCCTCAGCCATCTCTTTCCAAGCTGAAGAGGTTATCTTTAGTCTTTCTTCATCTGAGAGGAGTTCCATCCCCTTTATCATTTTGGTTGCTTTTCTTTGAACCTTTTCTAATTCCACTACTGAACGCAATATTCAAGGTGAGGTCGCACCATGGAGTGATACAGAGACATTATAATATCCTTGGTCTTATTTTGCATCCCTTTCTAAATAATTCCTAGCATCCTGTTTGCTTTTTTGGTTGCTGCCACACACTGGGCAGAAGATTTCAGCGTATTGTCTACAATGACACCTAGATCATTTTCTTGAGTGCTGACTCCTAAGGTGCACCCCAGCATCAGGTACCTATGATTTGGATTATTCTTCCCAATGTGTATCACTTTGCATATGTCCACATTAAATTTCATCTGCCATATGGATGCCCAGTCTTCCAGTTTCCTAATGTCTTCCTGCAATTTTTCACAATCTGCATGTTTTCACAATTTTGAATAGTTTTGTGTCATCTGCAAATGTAATCACCGCAATCATTGTTCTGATTTCCAGATCATTTA
Source organism: Microcaecilia unicolor (assembly GCF_901765095.1). NCBI lineage: Eukaryota > Metazoa > Chordata > Amphibia > Gymnophiona > Siphonopidae > Microcaecilia > Microcaecilia unicolor. Next base: position 354,863,586 of record NC_044031.1, on the reverse strand, counting down.
TAAATATGTTAAATAGCACTGGTCCCAGTACATATCCCTGTGGCACTCCGCTAGTCACCCTCCTCAATTGAGAAAAATGGCCATTTAACCCTACCCTCTGTTTTCTGTCCAATAACCAATTCCTAATCCACAGAAGGACATTGCCTTCTATCCCATGACTTTTTAATTGTCTCAAGAATCTCTTATGAGGAACTTTTGTCAAAAGTTTTCTGAAAGTCTAGATACACTACATTAACCGATTCACCTTTAGCCAAATGTTTATTCACGCCTTCAAAGGAATGAAGCAAATTGGTGAGGCAAGACTTCCCTTGGCTGAACCCATGCTGACTCTGTCCCATTAAACCAAGTTTGTCTGTGTTCTGTAATTTTATTCTTTATAATAGTTTCCACTATTCTGCCCATCACTGAAGTCAGGTCTACCAGTCTGTAATTTCCCGGATCACCACTGGAACCCTTTTTAAAAGTAAGTGTTACATTGGACACCCTCCAATCTTTAATTACCATGTACGATTTTAAAAACAGGTTACAGATCACTAAGCAGATCAGCAATATTATGTTACATAGTAACATAGTAGATGACGGCAGAAAAAGACCTGCACGGTCCATCCAGTCTGCCCAAGAAGATAAATTCATATGTGCTACTTTTTTATTTGTACTGTCCTCTTCAGTGCACAGACCGTATAAGTCTGGCCAGCCCTATCCCCGCCTCACAACCACCAACCCCGCCTCCCAACCACCAGCTCTGGCACAGACCGTATAAGTCTGCCCAGCACTATCCCTGCCACCCACCACCGGCTCTGGCACAGACCGTGTAAGTCTGCACAGCACTAGTCCCGCCTCCCAACCACCAGCCCCAGCACAGACCGTATATGTCTGCCCACACTAGCCCCGCCTCCCAACCACCAGCTCTGCCACCCATTCTAGGCTAAGCTCCTGAGGATCCCTTTCTTCTGCACAGGATTCCTTTATGTTTATCCCATGCATGTTTGAATTCCGTTACCGTTTTCATCTCCACCACCTCCCGCGGGAGGGCATTCCAAGCATCCACCACCCTCTCCGTGAAAAAATACTTCCTGACATTCTTCTTGAGTCTGCCCCCCTTCAATCTCATTTCATGCCCTCTCGTTATACCGCCTTCCCATCTCCGGAAAAGGTTCGTTTGCGGATTAATACCTTTCAAATAGTTGAACGTCTGTATCATATCACCCCTGTTCCTCCTTTCCTCCAGGGTATACATGTTCAGGTCCGCAAGTCTCTCCTCATACGTCTTGTAACGCAAATCCCATACCATCCTCGTAGCTTTTCTTTGCACCGCTTCAATTCTTTTTACATCCTTAGCAAGATACGGCCTCCAAAACTGAACACAATACTCCAGGTGGGGCCTCACCAACGACTTGTACAGGGGCATCAACACCTCTTTTCTTCTGCTGGTCACACCTCTCTCTATACAGCCTAGTAACCTTCTAGCTACGGCCACCGCCTTGTCACACTGTTTCATCGCCTTCAGATCCTCAGATACTATCACCCCAAGATCCCTCTCCCCATCCGTACCTAGCAGACTCTCACCGCCTAACACATACGCCTGTCTTGGATTTCTACTCCCTAAGTGCATCACTTTGCATTTCTTCGCATTGAATTTTAATTGCCAAACCTTAGACCATTCTTCTAGCTTTTTCAGATCCTTTTTCATGTTTTCCACTCCCTCCGGGTTGTCCACTGTGTTACAAATCTTAGTATCATCCGCAAATAGGCAAACTTTACCTTCTAACCCTTCGGCAATGTCACTCAGAAATATATTGAACAGAATCGGCCCCAGAACCGATCCCTGAGGCACTCCACTACTCACCTTTCCCTCCTCCGAGCGAACTCCATTCACCACCACCCTCTGGCGCCTGTCCATCAACCAGTTCCTAATCCAGTTCCCCACTTTGGGTCCTATCTTCAGCCCATCCAATTTATTTAAGAGCCTCCTGTGGGGAACCGTGTCAAAAGCCTTGCTGAAATCTAAGTACATTACGTCTATAGCACATCCACGGTTCAATTCTCCGGTCACCCAATCAAAGAATTCAATGAGATTCATTTGGCACAATTTCCCTTTGGTAAAACCATGTTGTCTCAGATCTTGCAACTCATTTTCTTCCAGGAAATTCACTATCCTTTCCTTCAGCATCGCTTCCATTACTTTTCCAATAATCGAAGTGAGGCTTACCGGCCTATAGTTTCCAGCTTCTTCCCTATCCCCACTTTTGTGAAGAGGGACCACCTCCGCCGTTCTCCAATCCCTCGGAACCTCTCCCGTCTCCAAGGATTTATTAACCAAATCTTTAAGAGTACCCGCCAGAACCTCTCTGAGCTCCCTCAATATCCTGGGGTGGATCCCATCCGGTCCCATGGCTTTGTCCACCTTTAGTTTTTCTAGTTGTTGATACACACTCTCTTCCATGAACGGTGCTATATCCACTCCATTCTCAAATGAACTTTTGCCAGTCCATCGCGGTCCTTCTCCCGGATTTTCTTCAGTACCCCAGGGTGATTTATCACTCTTTAATTTGTTGATCTAGCTCAGTAGGTCTTCCAGGCTCACCGAGATTTCTTTCAGTTCCTGGTACAGGTAGATCTTACATCATCTTTCAGTACCCCAGGGTGATTTATCACTCTTTAATTTGTTGATCTAGCTCAGTAGGTCTTCCAGGCTCACCGAGATTTCTTTCAGTTCCTGGTACAGGTAGATCTTACATCATCTTCCATAAAGATCAAAGCAAATAATTCATTCAATCACTCTACTATGGCATTGTCCTCCCTGAGTGCCCCTTTTGCTCCTTCAAGATCTGATGGTCCCATGGATTCCCTCATAGGCTTTCTGCTTCTGATGTACCATTTATGATCTCATTCGTGCTTCTATCGATCAACACTGTTCAGTTATCTTGGTTTCTCTTGATCTGTCCTCTGCATTCGATCATGTAGATCACACACTACTTTTGCACTGTTTTTGCTCCATTGGTATTTCTGGCACTGTCCTTGATTGGTTCACTAGCTGTCTCAACGGTCGCTCCTACCAGCTCTGCTGCCAGCACCAGTCTACATCATCTCTCCTCCTCTTGTTTGGTGTCCCCCAATGTTCTATACTTGCCTCCACTCCTCAACATCTTTCTAGCACCTAGGTTCACTATTATCCAGGATCTTGCCTGTATACCATTCTGTTATGCTAACAACATTCAAATCCTGTGCAAAGTATCTGATTCCTCCTCTCCCACCCGCTTTAATACTTACTTATTCCACGTCTCCTCCTGGCTCAAAAATAATCTTATCTTTCTCAACGCCTCTAAAAAAAGTTTATTCTCTTTCCTTCTTCCCGTAATGTCTCTCGTCCTGCACCTTCACTTGATGGTGTCACTCTCCCCTTTAAAGACACCATCAAGATCCTTGGTATCACCTTTGATGCTTTCCTCACTTTCTGCTCTCAATTCGACTCTGTTCTTCACTCTTCTTTTTGCCCTTCACCGTCTTTGGTGTTTGCCCTTTTTTGCCTGCCACTCTTCTTCATCCACTAGTTCTTGAACTTGTTATCTCATCTTGACTACTGTAACTCTCTCTATTCTGGTCTCCCGCTCTGCTCCCTCAAGCGCCTTCAACTAGTTCAGTCCACCGCAGTCAGACTTCTTTTCTCTGAACACTGGTTATCTGTCTGAGCCCATATCAGATCTCCCTCTGCTCAGGCCTACCTTAACAACCTCCTTATCCCATGTACTCCTCTCCACTGTCTCCGGTCTGCAGATAACAATCTCCTGGTTCTTCCATCCTCTTCTCAACTCTGCCTCTGCACCTCCCATGACACTGCTTTCAGATACTTTGGTCCCAAACACTGGAATGAGCCTCCACAGCACATTAAGAATCTTCCCTCACTCTCTACCTTTAAACAAGCTTTAAAGACTCATCTTTTTTCTCTTTTCTTCCCCAATACTATGTAAAGTTGTTTCTTTACACTGACTGTCCTTTTCTCTTGTTTTTATTTTTGTGTTTATAAACCACTAGATGTCTATGTGCAGGCCCTTTAGCAGTATATCAAATACATACAATACAATAAAATAAATAATAAATATAAGTCCTATTCCTATGCAAAATTTTCAATTGCATCTCTTGTAACTGGGAATTTCTAGAGCTATGAGCTGCATTCACAAAACATTCTTGAAATGCCTGGACTGTGAGCTGTTCCCTCAGATCAGAAGACCATTGAGCAGCCAGATTTTACAAAAATTACTCTGGGCATTCCTCCCATGCCATCTTATACCAGATGGAAACAGAGTTCTGAGAGGTTAGCAAACCCATAAAAAATTTCAGGAAAGGTCCCCCCCCCCCCCTCCCCTTGAATCTGCAATTGAAGTTCAGTAATGGTGTATCTGAAGATATGTGAATGGTTGTTTTAGAGCTCCTCACCTCCTCTTAAGTTCAGGGAACGTAGGAAAGATACCCAAGTCCAGCTCAACGCAGTGGCCCAGGCAGTAACTCGTTCCATAATGTGCAGTGATTAGTGGGACAATTGCCCAATTATGAGTCCCCCCGCCAACGGGGACCCACCACCACCTCCAAGCCCTCCAGAATGCCTCCAGCCATGGTGCAAACCCCCCCCCCCTTTGTTCCTGTACTGTAGTGAGATGCAGGCCAAAGCCTTGAGGGGGTATACCCAACTATCTATAAGGGCAAGAGGGACATTGCACAAGATGTATAGATGTATAGAGTTCATGGACCCATCTTAAAAGTATGGGAACATTGTAAAGATGGAGATCAGGAAGGCCTATGTCACCTCTATCTCTACCCTGGGTCAATTTCCAAAAACTGAAACGAGCACTCCGTGCCTTCCAAATAAAGGAAACAATCACCGAGTGATAGAGCTGTTCATCCTTTTTACATATCCAAATAGTCATGCTCCCTAAGCTTTTGTACCTGTTGCAAATGTTGCCTATCTTGACCAAAGCCATCCTGCCCAGTAGTGACAAAGGTAACTCAGCCCATCTGGAGCACAACTCACGGATCCTCATTAATTTGTCAACAGAATTTCGCTGATAAACCCATATCCAGTCCACACTAAGGATGATCTCTAAATACTTTAACTTGCCCTTGGCCCAGCACAATGGGAAGTTAGAGAGCTGCAATGATGTACAATTTCTTGACACCTGCAATGCCTCCAATTTACCAAAGTTTATACGGAGTCCCGAAAAGGATCCAAACTGCTGAATCAGATGGATAATCTTTGAGACTGCCTCAGAGGCATTGCCAATGAAAGCATTATGTCATCTACAAATGTTTATTCTGCATTCTTTCTGTCCCACCAATCCTCAGCCCGCACAAGTCAGAGGAACCTCTCATCTAAATAGCCAGTGATTCTAAGGAAAGGATAAAAAGTAGGGGCGACAGTGGGCAGCCCTGTCTTGTGCTCCCAGGCAGTGGAAAAGTGACTATTCTTTGCTTATTGACCATCAACTGCGCAGTGGGTTCCCTGTAGAAATTAATCATCCATTGCTGGAATGATCCCACTATACCAACTGCTACAGAACCCAAAATAAATAGTCTCATGTAACCTTATCAAAGGCTATCATCACCCCCCTCCCCATTACCCCTGCCTTCCCTCAAGGCTACCAGTGCTTTCAGTATGTTCAAGGATGCAAAGTGCCCTGGGACAAAGCCCACTTTGTCAGTATGTATCAAACACAGAATCACCATGCTAAGTCGTTGCACTAGCACTGCTGTAAGAAGCTTCAAATCCTGGTTTAGAAGTGAGATGGGCCTATAAGAATTTTTCTAATTCAGGGTTTCTCCCAGGTTTAGGAAGCACCACCACATGTGCACGGCTGTGCTCAGGAAGCATGCCCCCCCCCATTAAACTCCACACACATGGCTGCCAGCACCAGACCCAACTGAAACCGCAAGATTTTATAAAATTCAGGGCCCATCCCATCAGGACCTGGCACTTTAGCTAGTTTGAGAGCACCAAGAAGATGTTCCACTCAATGTGGAAATTAAAAAGAGTACGACCTTACTTCCCAAGGACTGTTTTCCGTAACCTGGTACAATCAATGGTGCTCAGTCATCTAGACTACTGCAACGCACTCTACGCCGGCTGTAAAGAGCAAATAATCAAGAAACTTCAGACAGCCCAGAACACTGCAGCTAGACTCATATTCGGTAAAAGAAAATATGAAAGTGCTAAACCCCTACGAGAAAAGCTACATTGGCTCACACTTAAAGAACGCATCACGTTCAAAATACGCTCCCTAGTTCATAAAATCATTCACGGAGACGCACCAGCCTACATGTCAGACCTGATAGACTTACCACCCAGGAATGCTAAAAGATCATCCCGCACATTCCTTAATCTACACTTCCCCAACTGCAAAGGTCTAAAATACAAACTAATGCATGCGTCAAACTTTACCTACCTGAGCACACAGTTATGGAACGCACTGCCGCGCAACTTAAAAACGATTTACGAACTAACCAACTTCCGCAAACTACTGAAGACCCATCTCTTTAATAAGGCATTCAGAACTGTCTTATAATATCTGCTTGCTGTATTACTATTATGTTTTATCATTATCATGTTACCCAAGACTCTTCTGTAACACTAAATGTCTATTTTCTAATATATTTCCACCATTCATGATGCATTGTAAGCCACATTGAGCCTGCAAACAGGTGGGAAAATGTGGGATACAAATGCAATAAATAAATAAAATAAATGCTGAATCTCCCGTGCCTCAATAGGGACGTTAAGCATGTCCAACTGTGCATGGGTAACTTGGGAGAGTTCTAGAGAGTGGAAAAAGCTGTCCCTCTCAGAGACCGTAAAGGGACCCTTGTACAGTTCTCTATGGAAGGCAACAAATTGCTCCTGAATTTTTCTCCTGTGTATAAATTCATGTAGCATCCTTCCCAACCCATGAGATCCGAGTCAGTTTCCTAGAGGGCTTTACCAAGTTAGCCAAATACCCTTCAGCTTTGTTCCCCCAACAATGCAGTTTGTATTTGTATGCATCAATATGGGACATGAGTTTAGTGGACAGTAATGCATCAATTTGCTTTCTAAGAGTCCAATATCTGTCCTTACTACCAGGTCCCTTCACAACAATACAGCCCCATCTACAAGTATGCAACGGAGAGGTGAGAGAGACCAGCTCAGCATCCTGCTGCTTACGCTTGCACTTCGTAAATGTGATAATTTTGCCTCTCATGAAGCCTTCACAACCTCCCAATAAGTTGCACGTAATACTTCTTCGGTACAATTGGTATCTGCATATTCCTGCCACACAAACTATTAGACATTCCTTAAAGGAGTCACCCAAATACAGAGATGGGTTCAACTTCCATACTTGGTCCCCCTGTACCTGGTGCCACTGTACAGTAACTGTAACAACTGCATGTTAAACTACGCATTACTGCATTTGGTTCAGATTTATTTTCCCTCAGGGGGAGTGGCATTGGTAGAGAGTGGACATGGAAGTGTTAGCCAGCTAGAGCAGTACACTTACCTTGCACTAACTGGCTAAGGCAGAGTTATCACAGGATGACTTACCTCCTCCTCAGTAGGTGGTGGTAAGTGGTACTGCGTTATCTCTCAGCAAGTAAGAGCATAACATAAGATCATAAGCATCACCATACTGGGACTTACCAAAGGTCCATCAAGCCCAGTATCTTATTTACAACAATGGCCAATAGGTTACTCAGATGAATTAGCTAAACTAAAGTGAGAATGTCGGCACTCAGAAAAATTATGGAGAAAAAGTTGAACGCTCAACGGCAAAGCAAATTGGAAGCACAAATTCAGCCTGTACAAACTGAAGGTAATAGCCGCCAAATGGGACTACTATAGCAGCCTCACAGGCCGGGAGAACCTTGACAACAATAAGCTGTTTTCTCCAGTAAGAAGCCTAACAGATACCAAGTCCACTTCCAACCACCAGCAACCTCCTCCAACCACCCAGGGATTAGCGGACCACTTCACCAACACAATCAATTAAATCAGAGCAGATATGTCCAAGACAAACCCAACCATGTATTTGAAAATGATTTCAGACCCATACTCAAAATCCAATGCATGCTCCAAGCTGGAGGTCAAATCAGACCAATTCTGATCTTCTTTTCAACCACTACAGCAGGATGAAGTGAAAACTCTCCTGCTAAAATGCTCTCATTCGTACTGCATCCTTGACTACTGTCACACTATTTTCATCCATCTCTACTGAGGTTGTTCAATGGCTTCTAGAGTTTGACTCTCTTCCTCTAGATATGGGTAAAATTGCCTCACACCCTTGCTGAAAGGCTCAGGCCTGGACGCATCCCTGACCTCGAACTACCGGCCAATACTCAGTATACCCCTGTTCACTAAAATCCTGGAAACCTACGTCAGCAGACAATTTACTGCATATATAGAAAATTTTTCAATACTACACCTGTCACAATTCGGCTTCAGAACCACACTTCTCACCATGATCACATACATCAAACAACATTTCTGTAGGGGAGATCAGGTAGTCCTACTCCAATTTGACATATCTGCAGTTTTTGACGCTGTCAATCATACCATATTGCTTGAGCGGATTGATCAAATAGGCACATCTGGTCCTGTCTTCAAAACGAGTTCCTAACTAACAGGAGCTAATCAGTCAAACAAAACCAACATATGTTACTGGCTCCCGGGATGCAGAGTATCACAAGGCTCCCCTCTCTCACCCATGCTCTTCAATTTCTTTATGGCCTCACTGGGATCTTGGTATAAAGATTATACCTAGGCCTAGGTGAACTCCTACTGTCCTATGCCGATAATATTCTACTTCTCTTGCCAATATTACAAGATCAAGATCCCACCCAATCCATCACCAAGGGTATGAACACCATTCAGGATTGGGCTCTGACAAGTAAACTAAAACTGAATCCGCAAAAAAAACAAAATCCTATGGTTCTGAAATCCAGGAGTCATGGTACTTACCTCAATATCAGTAGGCAAAGACACAGTACTCATGGTCGAGGCCGAAGCCAGAGTGCTTGGCATAAATACTGACTCCACCCTGACATTCTCCTCCCACGTTAACCACCTCTGGAAAGCTACCTTGTTCAAAATTAGAAAGCTTTGACTAATATTAAAAGGGAAATGGAATGAAACTTGATATAATGCCTTTCTATGGTTTTTGAAACTACATTCAAGGTGGTCTACTTAGTATATACAGGTACTTATTTGTACCTGGGGCAGTGGAGGGTTAAGTGACTTGCCCAGAGTCACAAGGAGCTGCAGTGGGAATTGAACCCAGTTCCCCAGGATCAAGGTGCACTCCTCCATTCCAGTCCCTTACCACCACCTATTTACTTGGCAGTAAGGGCTAATGCTCTACTTGTGTGGTAATCAGGCAGCGTGCAGCAATGTGGCCATATTGCCAACTACCGCCAGAAATGTCCCCTGCGATAGAAAATAGAAAATTATTTTCTACCACGGGAAACAGTGTGCACCAACTTTGGAATTACCACTGGATGCCTGCAAGGCACAGTGGACAGATTACAATTCATAAAGAAGCATGCTGCAGGCAGATTCGCTGTACTCGATGGAGAGAGAAAAAGGTGTGGGGGGTGAGGCTATCTACCCAAAAAGCCTAAAGAACCAGACTAGCCTATAGGGAAGAGCCCCATAAGACACAAGGAACTGGGACGTGCTCAGGAAGAGACTATTACAGAGGAGTACAGAATGACCGCACCTCAAATATTGTGTTCAATTCTGGTAACCGCATCACAAAAAAGATGTAGTGGAATTAGAAAAGGTACAGAGAAGGGTGACGAAAATGATAAAGGAGATGGGACGACTTCCCTATGAGGAAAAGCTGAAGCATCTAGGGCTCTTCAGCTTGGAGAAAAGACAGCTGAGGGGAGATATGATAGAGGTCTATAAAATAATGAGTAGAGTGGAACGGGTAGATGTGAATCGTTTCTTTCAAAAAAAACTAAGACTAGGGGGCATGCGATTGAAGCTACAAAGTAGTAAATTTAATACGAATCAGAGAAATTGTTTCTTCACTCAACGTGTAATTAAACTCTGGAATTTGTTGCCAGAGAATGTGGTAAAGGTGGTTAGCTTAGCGGGGTTTAAAAAAAAGGTCTGGACGTCTTCCTAAAGGAAAAGTCCATAGACCATTATTAAATTGACTTGGGGAAAATCTACTGCTTATTTCTGGGATAAGCAGCATAAAATGTATTGAACTTTTTCAGGATCTTGCCAGGTATTTGTGACCTGGATTGGCAACTGTTGGAAACAGGATGCTAAAAGACACAGGAACAGAACCTGTTATAAGCAATGCTTACTTAACACATATATTTAAACAAGCAAACTGCCTCTGTGCAAATGGGGGCAGAACACGTACAGGCCTAAAAAGTGCCATATAAAATTTGTAGGTACCGCATGGTAAAATGGTGACCTATACCATTGCAGAATAAAGATATCTGGTTGTTGTGTTAATACACTTTTAACAGCTAATAAATAAAAATAAAGCAAAAAAAAAAAAAAAGGAAAATACTTTTTTATTAAGCTCAAGGTCAAAACCTCCTGGCATAAGCAAGATAATGTGTTAAATTATTCCAATAAAAGGCATCATCTTATTTTCTTTCTTTCTTTCTTTTTTTTGTTTCTGTTTTTGTTTTAGCTTTATTTATAACAATTACGGGGGAAATTTCAATATGGGCAATTGTGTGAAATGTCCAAAAAAGCTCCTATTTTATAAAGGACAAAAATAAAATACTACCAGACAAAAATCTATGCATTATAGTAGCTCTGTTATAAAAAGATTAATGAACCATCATACCAAATGATTAGAATAACTTACATGAACTGTACCCTTATTATAATCATCAGACCATTTCTCATACATTTGATTTATAAATTCTTCTTAAAATAGTAAAAATGTTTTATATGTGTGCAACCAATAATTCCAAAAATCACACATCCAATTAATCAACAAAAATCATTAAGGGGTTCTTGTACTATGATGCGCTAACGGACATGCTAATGATTAGCATGTGTTAAATAAGTTGCCCATTATCCCCAGGATTCTATATATCGTGCCTAGCATTCAATGCCAAAATCCCAATAGATTCTATATCAACGTGTGTAACTTAATTGGATTAACAAGCTAAACAGCATATTTCACAGCACTTAACAAGCAATAATGAACACTAATTGGTAATAATTGGAAACTTATATGTACAACTCGCTAAGCATATTCTGTAACACAGAGCACGTAAATTGTAATGTGCACAGCCAAAAAGTGGCATGGTTATAGGCGATGAAATGGGCATTTCGTGGCCATTCCAAATTTATGTACACTGTTATAGAATATGCCCATCTGCATTTAAATCTATGCGCCGGTATTTATGCAATATTTTCCTTGCTGTAAATGGATGCATGTAGTTCTAGGCACTGGGATATCAACTAAGTGAATCGCTTGTTTACTCTTTCCAAAAATACTAGGACTAGGGGGCACGCAATGAAGCTGCAAAGTAGTAAATTTAAAACGAATCAGAGAAAATATTTCTTCATTCAACATGTAATTAAACTCTGGAATTCTTTGCCAGAGAATGTAGTAAAAGCAGTTAGCTTAGTAGGGTTTAAAAAAGGTTTGGATAGCTTACTTAAAGAAAAGTCCATAAGCCATTATCAAAATGGACTTGGGGAAAATTCACTGCTTATTTCAAGGATAAGAAGCATAAAATGTATTGTACTGTTTTGGGATTTTGTCAGGTACCTGTAACCTGGATTGGCCACTGTTGGAAACAGGATGCTGGGCTTGATGGACCTTTGATCTGTCCCAGTAGGGAATTCTTATATTCTTATATACCGCACCTAACTTTAGGTGCTGCTTATAGAATACGCTTGTGCAAAAATTTGTTCTGTGTGGACTTTTCAGATGCCATATATAGAATGTAGCCATAGGCGTAGCCTGGGGGGGGCGAGGGGGGGCAATGCCCCCCCCAAACGACGACGAGGCGCCGCCGCGCCATTAGTTAAAAAAAAAAAACACATGCAGGCACGCGCTCCTCTCCATCCGCTTGGCTTCCCTGCCCTCTCTATCTGCATCCCGCCTTCCTCTGACGTCATTTCCTTTCGGGCGGGACGCAGACAGAGAGGGCAGGGAAGCCAAGCGGACGGAGAGGAGCGTGTCCGTCTACCCCTCTCTCTTCCTCCCTCCCTCCGGCGCAGGCAGCAGTCTTTTTCAGCGTTCCTGGCAGCGATAGCGATGTACACGCTGCCTTCGGCTCTGCCCCAAAGCCTTCTCTTCAAGTTCCTGTTCCCGCATAGGTGGGAACAGGAACTTGAAGAGAAGGCTTCCGGGGCAGACCGAAGGCAGCGTGTACATCGCTACCGCTGCCAGGAACACTGAAAAAGCTGAAGACTGTTGCCTGCGCCGGAGGGAGGGAGGAAGAGAGGGGGTAAACGGAGTCACCATCTTGGACCTCGCGGGGGGGGGGCAGTAGAAGGAAGATGGATGGAACTGGGAGGGGTGGGGAGCAGAGGGAAGGAGCAAGAGATGGATGGGACTGGGAGGGGTGGGGAGCAGAGGGAAGGAGCAAGAGATGGATGGGACTGGGAGGGGTGGGGAGCAGAGGGAAGGAGCAAGAGATGGATGGGACTGGGAGGGGTGGGGAGCAGAGGGAAGGAGCAAGAGATGGATGGGACTGGGAGGGGTGGGGAGCAGAGGGAAGGAGCAAGAGATGGATGGGACTGCGAGGGGTGGGGAGCAGAGGGATGGACCAGGAGATGGATGGGATTGGGAGAGGTCAGGCACAGCAGAGGGAAGGAGCAGAAGATGGATGGGACGGGGAGGGGTGGGGAGCAGAGGGAAGGAGCAAGAGATGGATGGGACTGGGAGGGTGGGGAGCAGAGGAAAGCCTACTGGAAAGAAGACACTGCATAAAACAGAAGACACTGGGACCAAAGCGAATAGAAAAACTAAATGAGCAGACAACAAAGGTAGATAAAAGTATTTTATTCATAATTTATTAATTGAAATGTGTCAGCTTTTTGAAATGTGCATCTGTGATATTTTGCCTGTAAATTTCAATTCCGTCCTCCATATTAGCATATTCATTTGCATATGTATATATGCAAATGATATGCTAATATGCTCCGCCCATTCTTTGCCCCCCCCCCTCCCCCCCCCCCCCCCAAATGAAAGTCAAACTACGCCTATGAATGTAGCCCTATATTCCTTTGGGCATCTTATCATTTAGTGCGCACTAATCATTAGCATGTGTTAAATCTTTTAGCGCACCTTAGTAAAAGGACCCCCTAAATGTATACTAAAGTATAAAAGATCTCTTTTCTCAACAAGGTGCTCTCAAAATGTAGTCAGATTCCTTGTTTCATTTTCCCAGAGAATAAAAGATGAACCAAGGCAACTTTCAATGCACATACAAAATGAATACTAAAAATAAATAGTACATAGTAATGACAAGCCGCATCTGTCTCCCTCTCCCCGCACCCCTTCAATGCAACATCTGTCTCTCTTCACCCATCAAGCAGCATCTGTTTCTCTATCTCTCTTCCTGCCATGCAGCAAGTCTCTCTCTCTTTCTCCTCTTTCTTTCTTCCCCTCATATCCAACATCACCTCATCTGTCTCTCTCTTCCTCCCTTCCACTCAACCTCTTCTTGCCATCTTGGGTCAACTGTAGCAGCACGGCAGCGGTATAAACTGCAGGAAAACATGCATGACCATTTTCCAGCATGCTCCACTGCTAGCTCTTCTGGTCTTGTCCCTCTGACACAGGAAATTTACATCAGAGGGGGCGGGACCATCAGAACTACCAGTGACACATGCAGGGAAATGGTCCCACTTCTCATCCCATTGTTTTTACCGCATGTAGCACTGCTGCAGACCTGGGAGGGCTGTAGACCCAACGCCAGTGGCAACAAAAGAGACAGGAAGGTCACAGTTGAGGCTAGGGAGTTGTGGAGGGGCATAATCGAACATGAACACCCATCTCCATGGGTGTTTATCTCTGAGGACGGTCCGCGAAGGGGCGGGCCAGAACGTATTTTTGAAAAAGATGGGCGTCCATCTTTTGTTTCGATAATACGGTTTGTGCCGGGCAAATGCATCGCATTTGGGCAGATTTGAGCTGGCCGGTATCGGTTTTCAGCGATAATGGAAACCGAAGGCGCCCAGCTCAAAAACGAACAAATCCAAGGCATTTGGTCGTGGGAGGGGCCAGGATTCGTAGTGCACTGGTCCCCCTCACATGCCAGGACACCAACCAGGCACCCTAGGGGGCACTTGTAACAATTAAAAAAAAAATTAAAATACCTCCCAAGTCCATATCTCCCTTACCTTGGGTGCTGAGCCCCCCAAATCCCCCCAAAGCCCACTGCCCACAACTCTACACCATTACCATAGCACTTATGGCTGAAGGGGGGCACCTAGATGTGGGTACAGTGGGTTTTGGGGGCCGTTTGGAGTGCTCCCATTTAGCAGCACAAGTGTAACAGGTAGGTGGGGGGTGGGCTTGGGTCCACCTGCCTGAAGTCCACTGCACCCACTAACAACTGCTCCAGGGACCTGCATACTGCTGTGATGGAGCTGGGTATGACATTTGGGGCTGGCATACAGGCTGGAAAAAAAAAGTTTTTAAAGTTCTTTTTTTTTTGGTGGGATGGGGTTAGTGACCACTGGGGGAGTCAGGGGAGGTCATCCCCGATTCCCTCCAGTGGTCATCTGGGCAGTTGGGGCACTTTTTGGGGACTCATTCATGAGAAAAAGGGTCCAAAAAAAGTGACCCAAATTCTCGCTTCTGGCGCCCTTCTTTTTTCCATTATCGGCCGAGCGCGCCCATCTCTCCTCAGCCGATAAACACGCCACAGTCCCGCCTTCACCACGCCTCCGACACCCCCCCCCCCGTAAACTTTGTCCGTTCCCGCGACAGACTGCAGTTGGAGGCGCCCAAAATCGGCTTTCGATTATATCGATTTGGGCACCCAAGAGAGAAAGGCGCCCATCTCCCGATTTGGGTTGAAATATGGGCGTCTTTCTCTTTTGAAAATAAGCTGGTTAGCCTCCTGAAGCCTCTTGTACAGTTTGCCTATGTGAGTATCCCCTGCTGATATCTCTTATACCCCTTGGGGTTCACATACCATACACTGAAAACCAATGGGCTAGAACACTGGCATAATATATAAAGCTTCAAACTACTCAGAGAAATGTTAATGTAGCCCATTTTCCTATTTGGGTCTGAAGTGCCTAGGATCTGATTTTATTATAAATTTAGGTCTTAGATAATTGCACATTCAGATTTTGCCTTTTACACTAGTGCTACATTCTCTGAAGTACAACTTTCCAGTGGTAAGCAAGACTCAGCCTTCCAACCTGCAAAGCAAAAAAATTAGAATGATTTAGTAATGAGAGGACTGCATGAGGGCTGTCCCACCCTACTGACAGTGACAACTGACTGAGGATTTCATTAATTGTGGTTTGGAGACTTTGAGGGGCATAATCAAACGGCGCCGGCGAAATCAATCGCCCGCGATCTATTTTGGCGGCGCCGCAACAGCTGGCCGGAACCGTATTATCGAAAAAGATGGCCGGCCAACTTTTGTTTCGATAATACGGTTGGGGCCGGCCAAATGCCACAGATCGCCAGGTTTGAGATGGCCGACTTTGTTTTTCAGCGATAATGGAAACTGGAATCGGCCATCTCAAACCCGGCCAAATCCAAGGCATTTGGCTGTGGGAGGGGCCAGCATTCATAGTGCACTGGTACTTCTGGATGTTTAGATCTTGCTGATCAGTTATGTTATGACTTACTTGTTCAGGAGTTCTGTATTTTGTGATACTGTTTTGAGAAATGTTCAAGAAAGACTTCATACAAATGAAAAAAGTCCCTGCCGTGCATTTTTCCTTGATGGCCGTCCCTGATGTGCACTTTCCTTAATAGCCGTCTTTCTCTCCAAAAGTGCACTTCTCTTAATGGCCGTCTTTCTCCCTGAACAGGGAAATCAAAAGTTTTTGCACACTGCTTTTTTTAGAGTAACAGTGGGATTTGAACCAGACACCTCTGCATTACAAGACCAGTGATGTAACCACTTGACCACAGCTCCACTTACCTGGATGTTCCTCCCTTTTGATTATACCCCTCCACGTCTCTCTCAGCCACTCACAGACTGCTTAACACACTGTGATTGGCTGAGAGAGACCTGAAGGGGTATAATCAAAAGGGAGGAACAGCCAAGTAAGTGGAGCTGTAGCCTAGTGGTTACATCATGGCTCTTGTAATGCAGAGGTGACTGGTTCAAATCCCACTATTACTACTAAAAAAAAACTGTTTTGATTTCCCTGTTTGGGGAGAAAGCCGGCCATTAAGAGAAGTGCACTTTCGGAGAGAAAGACAGCTATTAAGGGAAGTGCACGTCATGGACAGCCATCAAGGGAAAATGAACGGCAGGGACTTTTTTAATTTGTATGAAGTCTTTCTTGAACATTTCTCAAAACATTATCACAAAATACAGCACTCCAGAACAAGTAAGTCATAACATAACTGATCAGCAAGATCCTTTTTTTTTTTTTTTAACGAGCTGGCCAACTGGCTTCCCCTCCTAGGAAGGAAATGTTTTAAAGTTTTTTTTTTTGGGTGGGAGGGGGTTGGTGATCACTGGAGGAGTATGGGGAGGTCATCCCCGATTCCTTCTGGTGGTCATCTGGTCAGTTTGGGCATCTTTTTGAGACTTGGTCGTGAAAATAAATAGACCAAGTAAAACCGGCCAAATGCTCATCATCGCTGGTTTTCTTTTTTCCATTATCAGCTGAAGCCGGCCATCTCGTAAGCACGCCTACATCCCGCCTTCACTAACCTGCTGACACGCCCCATTGAAGTTTAGCCGCCTCCGCGACGGAATGCCGGCGAGTGTGTCCAAAAATCGGCTTTCGATTATACCGATTTGGCCGGTTTTAGGAGATGGCCGGCCATCTCCCGATTTGTGTCGGAAGATCGCCGGCGATCTCTTTCGAAAATAAGCCTGTTTATAGATCATTTCTAGAGTATAGAGACCACAATCTAGAAAATGCATCAGAAAGAGGACGTCTGATGGGACCAAGTGGACTTCTATCCCTCTCTACCAGTAGATATATACAAAGCCATATGCTAACCTAATTGCTATATTTATTAGCGTTTTTCTCTTCTTTTGTTTTAATTTTGTGTGTGTGTGTTTATACTATATTACATTGCTGTTCTTTTAACTTCTCATCTTTTGCTTTCTTCCTGTATTGTCTTTCTAATCAGGAACATGTGCCAAAGTGGAGAGAAGAGGCAGTGGCGCAAGAGAAATGTTTCCTGTGTTAGCTGGCAGCTGATGTACTGTGTCTCTCTTGCTTAAGTTCAGCTTTCTTATCTCTCTTAGGACATGCTCCATGCTCTGTGAGGCTAAACAAATGATGACAGGCTGGTAGCTCTGCAGTTGTTGGCAAGGGCAAATAGTTATGAGGCTACTATTACTTAAATATTTTTTTGTCTTCAAGAAAATTGGCTCTTTTTTTAAAGCCTAAGTAGGCCAGAAACTCCCATGTGTAGTCAAGTAGCAAATTAGGCAATTAATCTACCTACTAATTAGTAAATTAGTTTATTAAACCAACACAATTCTTGCTGAGTGCCCTTTTGCTGATTCCCACTCTCTCTAGGAGAACTGTTACCAGTGCACTGCCTTGAGATGCTTCAAGGGTGGTGCTGTAGGACAATTTTTCCTAGATACATTAGTGAAGGAACGGATGTCTAGGATAAACAAAGTGATTTCTTGGGTGATTCCATGGGCATCTGCTGCAAACATCAGGTCACATGTACCAGCACAAGCTTTCTCAAAACATCTGAGCAACATTTAATTAGCTCAGGAGAAGCTTTTAAAACATTGTTTCATGCTTTGTTTTGTTTAAACCGCACCTCTCTCCCCCATGACAAATTGACAAATGCAAAGACTTCCTAATTTGAAAATGTGAAAGGAAATATAAGGGAAAACCACAATGAAAGCACTTTATCTGGGAGCTCTTTCTTGTTTGTGTATGGTGTACAGCGCTGCGTATGCCTTGTAGCGCTATAGAAATGATAAGTAGTAGTAGTAGGTCTTTGGTCAGATTTCCTCCACCTTCCCCAACTCTTACTGAGCTCATGATGGCAAGAGCTTGCCAAGTGGAAAAGTACAGTGCAGCTGCTGGCTGGAACTGCTGTTCTTAAAATCATATAATACCTCTTATATTACTGAGGACTGCCCTGCCCACCTCCAATGGAGGAGCACAGTGTGGCTGATGAAGAATGGGAACAACCATTTATGGCTGGAATTCTTGATCTGAAATGTTTTATTCATTACAAATCAAAACGAAACATGCAGGAAAAGAAAGGAAATACAGTATTTTAACAGGAAATCAAATATATCAAAAATAAGTACATTTAACAATCAAGCCCATGTTACAGGAGAAACACAGAGACAAAATAAGGAAATGATATAATAATAAGGATATGATTATCCACAATATACTGGCTGAATACACCTCTGTCCTCCAAAACAACAATTCACACCATCTGAAACTCACTGTTCCTTATCTAAAATAAATCTTTGTAGCTGCAATGGATCCATAAAGACATACTTGTTGTTCTGATATTGCACCAAACACTTGCATGGATGTAAGATAGAAAGTTGCTCCCAAAGCAAGTACATATTCTAGATTTAAGCTGCAAAAAAGATTTCTGCCTCAGTTGAGTTGCCACAGAAAAGCATATCTTTCTTTTTAAAATACACCTTCAATATGAAAACCTTGTCAGATTTAAGGGCCCTTTTAGCAAACTGCGATAAAAAGTGGCCTTGGTGTGTTCTTATGCGGGTCATTCCCGTCTGTTAAGACCATTTTAACCACCGGGTTAAATTGGGCAATTTTTCTACTTTCCCCATTAATGGCCAGGTGCTAATTTTTCTATTAGCATATGGCCATTAATGCATGAGGACCTCTCACTACCCATTATGTAGGCGGTAAGGACTCACGCACTAACCACGTGCTAATCAGTTAATGCTCAGCAATGTAGCTGCACTAACCGTTTAGCGCAGAACACACCCACTCTCCTTCTCCGCACAGAATACACCCACACTCCATCCCCAGACCAGACCCCAGCACATGCAAAAATTACCACAGGATGCGTGAGTGCGCCCCCTGGTAAGCCGTTTGTTTGCTGCAGTGCTTACTGCAGGTTAGTAAAAGGACCCCTTAGTAAGAAGAGTAATCAATAGTGTGGTTCATGTAGCAATATCATTTTGGGAAGGTTCAAGAAAATGAATTAAATCAAAAATAGAGTTAGTTTCCATCACATTATAGCCCACACCCTCCTGATCTTCTTTAATAACCTTAGGAGCCCTTTAACTAAGCTATGCTAAAAAGTGACCTGCGCTGTGACTAGCGTGTGGGTTTCCCATACACTGAGGCCACTTTTAGTGTGACTGTAGAATGACTGCATTTCCTATTTCCTCCATTATTGACTATGCACTAATTTCCCTATTAGCGCATGGCCATTACCGTGGGAAACAGCAATAAAATCCAACAAAAGCAAATAGCTCCCTAAGATAACAATACAAAGCAAACAAAGTAGGGATGGACCAAGGATTTCTAATATGGGAGTTAAAAAGAATTTTTATTAGACAAATCATATACACAAAAGTAAAACAGTAAAATAAAAAAAATCTAAAAAATCCAATTAACAGTGGTTCCCAAACCTAGTCCTGGAGGCACCCCAGCCAGTCAGATGTTTGGGATATCCACATCATGCCTCCACTGCATGCAAATCTCTCTCATGAATATTCATCATGGATATCCCAAAAACCTGACTGGCTGGGGTGCCTCCAGGACCAGGTTTGGGAACCACTGAATTAACCTATGGAAAAGTCCATCAGTGGATATTGGGAATTCACTGTTGTTAAAGTCCATCAGATGATAAGTCCAAATATCCAATGCTGAAATCCATTAGATATCTAAGTGTCCTGTATAAAAGTCCATCAGTGGATAAAATATCTAATTACACAACACAGTGTTTCAGGGGTAAAAATCTGATATATGATTGCTAAAACACCTCATAAGTGGCAAAAAATATAAAATAAACTAAAGATATCAAAAGGGAACTGGTTCCATCCAATAACCACACATATAATTACAGAACACAGTTATCAATGTGTAAGCAAAAATCATTCAAAAAAAGGAGGAAAAAACGCCTCAAGAAAAAACCCCTCCCACATATGTAAATGGGATAAGGGCTACTATTTCATCATCATAGGCGATACAAAAAAACCTCCTCATTATTTTATTATTTTTTGGAAAATGTTTTTTCTATTGTTGAACAAAAAATTGCTCTGCCAAATAGGCTATAAAGTTTTACTTAGCTTAGGCAGGCTAAAATGGGTCCCGTTTCACATTGCGCTGCTTCAGGACCACAGCCTTTCAACCCAACAATTCAGCGGTCATGTTTCAATCCGTTCATAGTGCCGACGGTAGCATGAAGGGCCCTATTATAGCCTATTTGGCAGAGCAATTTTTTGTTCAACAATAGAAAAAACATTTTTCAATAATAAAATAATGAGGAGGTTTTTTTGTATCGCCTATGATGATGAAATAGTAGCCCTTATCCCATTTACATATGTGGGAGGGTTTTTTTCTTGAGGCGTTTTTTCCTCCTTTTTTGAATGATTTTTGCTTACACATTGATAACTGTGTTCTGTAACTATATGTGTGTGTAAAAAATATAAAATATCAGTGAAGAGAGAAAACGCATGGGAGCCCTTACTTACTTCTATTTTCTAGGTGGTAAGGGCTCCCGCAGTAACCACATGCTAATCAGTTATTGCATGATGATGTAACTGCACTAACTGATTAGCACTGGGCACGCCTAATCTCCACCCCCAAACATACCCCCAGTACTAAAGTATTTTTAGCACATGGGAAGTGCATACAGATGACAAATTATGAAAACTACTGTGGGACGCCTGAGCACGGCCACAGTAGTGATTTTTAACTTGTGGTAATCACGTATTAGTGCTTGCCGGAGCTTAGTAAAAGGGCCCCTTAGATCACAAATAAAGTCGGAATGTTTTTATGATTCACTTACATTTTCTAGTTTGCCATCATTTTCTCAATTCTGATCTAATATGAGGAAGGAGGTGTTAGCTCCCTCAAGATAGCCAAAAAAATATACAAAGCTAGTTCAATATGAAAGATATCACTTTACAAATTTTTATTTTATTTTTTAATTTTTTTAATGTATTTTGATGTTTTTATTTATAAACCTTTATCAAATAACAGAGCCTGTAAGTTACTCACTTTTGTTTTTTAAACAATAATTTTATACCTTAACCAGCCATGATCATGAAAGGGTATTCCAATAACAATTCTTTTTCTTTTCTTTTTTTTTTGTTGTTGTTGTTGTTGTTGTTGTTGTTGTTGTTAATAAGAGAAAGTGAATTATTCCATGTTCCTCCTCTGGTTAGATTCTTCTGGAGATTACACAGGAAGAACTTCTGTTTTCCTGGAAACATATCATAGCACACATTTTAAAATTCCCAGCATCGTTTTAGAAGCTCTTGCTGCTGCACAGAGGATGCTTCCAAATTCTTGACTACAGAGCACACACATCATTTAAATTGTACATTATTTAAGTTGTAAGTTATTGGGGAGAAAAGTTTGAGGTATGGTAGTTAAACAAAGGGGCCTTTTTACTAAAAACCAGTACAATTTTGCAATTATCATGCATTAGTTGCAAAACCTCTGTGATAATGTTGGGAGCATTTCCAGTGTCTTCCCATCCAGTTACCAAAGAGAAAAATTTACTGCTCTTAACAACCTCTATTAATGTAGCGTGAAGTGAGCTGTGTTGTCTGCCACAGTAACATTCTCTATGCAGTATGTGTACTATCTGCAAGATGCCCACTCAACACCCGTTCTCTGCCTAATTCCATACTATGCAGTGAGTGCTACTACTACTATAAATCATTTCTATAGTGCTACCAGTCATATGCAGTGCTTCACAATTGAACATGAAGAAAGACAGTCCCTGCTCAAAAGAGCATACAATCTAAATCAGGACAGACAGACAGGACCAATAAGGATAAGGGTAGGAGAGACAGAAGGACCCATAGGGAAAGGGACTATTGAAGATAAGGATAAGGGTAGGACAGATAGAAGGACACATAGGAAAAGGGACTATTGAAGAGAGGAAGACAAGATAAAGGTTACGAGTAAGTGACAAGTAAGGAGTCAAAAGCAGCATCAAACACTCCTTGGAATCACTGTGGATTGAAATTCCATGTGCAAAGGGGAAAAGGATAGTGATAGGAGTGTACTACCGTCCGCCTGGCCAGGACGAACAGACGGATGCGGAAATGTTAAAGGAAATCAGGGACGCAAACAAACTGGGCAACACAATAATAATGGGGGATTTCAATTACCCGCATATAGACTGGGGTAATGTAACATCTGTACACGCAAGGGACATAAGATTTCTTGATGAAATCAAGGACAGCTTCATGGAACAGCTAGTTCAGGAGCCGACAAGAGAAGGAAAAATACTAGACTTAGTCCTTAGTGGTGCTCATGATCTAGTGCAGGGGGGTAACGATACGAGGGCCGCTTGATAACAGTGATCATAATATGATCGGTTTTGATATTGGCATTGAAGGAAGTGAAACTAGGAAATCAAGTACGCTAGCGTTTAACTATAGAAAAGGTGATTACGACAAAATGAGAAAAATGGTGAAAAAAAGACTGAAAGGAGCAGCTCGCAGAGTAAAAAACTTGCATCAGGCGTGGATGCTGTTTAAAAACACCATCCTGGAGGTTCAGGACAAATATATTCCACGTATTAGAAAACAGGGAAAAAAGACTAAACGTCAGCCGGCGTGGCTAAACAGTAAGATAAAGGAAATCATTAGAGCCAAAAAACAATCCTTCAGAAAGTGGAGAAGAGAACCAACTGAAAGTAACAGGATAGATCATAAGGAATGCCAAGCCAAATGCAAAGCGGAGATAAGGAGGGCAAAAAAGGACTTTGAGAAGAAATTAGCGTTGGAAGCAAAAATACATAGTAAAAACTTTTTTAGATACATTAAAAGCAGGAAACCGGCCAAAGAGTCGGTTGGGCCGCTGGACGAAAATGGTGTTAAAGGGGCGATCAAGGAGGACAAAGCCGTAGCGGAGAAATTAAATGAATTCTTTGCTTCGGTCTTCACCGAGGAGGATTTGGGGGGGACACCGGTGCCGGAAAGAATATTTGAAGCGGGGGAGTCGGAGAAACTAAACAAATTCTCTGTAACCTTGGAGGATGTAATGGGTCAGTTCAGCAAGCTGAAGAGTAGTAAATCACCGGGACCTGATGGTATTCATCCCAGAGTATTAATAGAACTAAAAAATGAACTTGCGGAGCTACTGTTAGAAATATGCAATCTGTCCCTAAAATCGAGTGTAATACCGGAAGACTGGAGGGTAGCCAATGTTACTCCGATTTTTAAGAAAGGTTCCAGAGGAGATCCGGGAAATTATAGACCGGTGAGTCTGACGTCGGTGCCGGGCAAGATGGTGGAGGCTATTATTAAGAATAAAATTGCAGAGCATATACAAAAACATGGACTGATGAGACAAAGTCAGCACGGATTTAGTGAAGGGAAGTCTTGCCTCACCAATCTAATGCATTTTTTTGAGGGGGTAAGCAAACATGTGGACAATGGGGAGCCGGTTGATATTGTATATCTGGATTTTCAGAAGGCATTTGACAAAGTGCCGCACGAAAGACTCCTGAAGAAATTGCAGAGTCATGGAATCGGAGGTAGGGTATTATTATGGATTAAGAACTGGTTGAAAGATAGGAAGCAGAGAGTAGGATTGCGTGGCCAGTATTCTCAGTGGAGGAGGGTAGTTAGTGGGGTCCCGCAGGGGTCTGTGCTGGGTCCGTTGCTTTTTAATGTATTTATAAATGACCTAGAGATGGGAATAACTAGTGAGGTAATTAAATTCGCCGATGACACAAAATTATTCAGGGTCGTCAAGTCGCAGGAGGAATGTGAACGATTACAGGAGGACCTTGCGAGACTGGGAGAATGGGCGTGCAAGTGGCAGATGAAGTTCAATGTTGACAAGTGCAAAGTGATGCATGTGGGTAAGAGGAACCCGAATTATAGCTACGTCTTGCAAGGTTCCGCGTTAGGAGTTACGGATCAAGAAAGGGATCTGGGTGTCGTCGTCGATGATACGCTGAAACCTTCTGCTCAGTGTGCTGCTGCAGCTAGGAAAGCGAATAGAATGTTGGGTGTTATTAAGAAGGGTATGGAGTCCAGGTGTGCGGATGTTATAATGCCGTTGTATCGCTCCATGGTGCGACCGCACCTGGAGTATTGTGTTCAGTACTGGTCTCCGTATCTCAAAAAAGATATAGTAGAATTGGAAAAGGTACAGCGAAGGGCGACGAAAATGATAGTGGGGATGGGACGACTTTCCTATGAAGAGAGGCTGAGAAGGCTAGGGCTTTTCAGCTTGGAGAAGAGACGGCTGAGGGGAGATATGATAGAAGTGTATAAAATAATGAGTGGAATGGATCGGGTGGATGTGAAGCGACTGTTCACGCTATCCAAAAATACTAGGACTAGAGGGCATGAGTTGAAGCTACAGTGTGGTAAATTTAAAACGAATCGGAGAAAATTTTTCTTCACCCAACGTGTAATTAGACTCTGGAATTCATTGCCGGAGAACGTGGTACGGGCGGTTAGCTTGACGGAGTTTAAAAAGGGGTTAGATAGATTCCTAAAGGACAAGTCCATAGACCGCTATTAAATGGACTGGAAAAATTCCTCATTTTTAGGTATAACTTGTCTGGAATGTTTTTACGTTTGGGGAGCGTGCCAGGTGCCCTTGACCTGGATTGGCCACTGTCGGTGACAGGATGCTGGGCTAGATGGACCTTTGGTCTTTCCCAGTATGGCACTACTTAAGTACTTATGTACTTATGCCTTTAGCCAGGATTTGAAGGTGGCCAGGGATGGAGCTAGACATAACTGCTCAGGAAGCCCATTCCAGGCATAAGGTGTGGCGAGATAAAAGGAACGGAGTCTGGAGTTAGCGATGGAGGAGAAGGGTGCAATTAGGAGAGATTTGCCTAGTGAACGGAGTTCCTGGGAAGGAGTGTAGGGAGAGATGAGAGTGGAGAGGTAGTGAGGAGCTGCAGAGTGAATGCACTTATAAGTCAATAAGAGGAGCTTGAATTTTATATGGAAACGGATATGGAGCCAGTGAAGTGACTTCAGGAGAGGGCTAATATGGGCATAACGACTTTAGCGAAATATTAGTCGTGCAGCAGAATTTTGAACAGATTGAAGAGGAGAGAGGTGGCTGAGTGGAAGACCTGTGAGAAGCAAGTTGCAGTAATCTAAGTGAGAGGTGATGAGAGTGTGGATGAGGGTTCTGATAGCGTGTTCAGAAAGGAAAGGGTGAGTTTTGGCGATATTATAAAGGAAGAAACGACAGGTTTTAGCAATCTGTTGAATATGTACAGAGAAGGAGAGGGAGGAGTTGAAGATGACCTCAAGGTTACGAGCAGATGAGACAGGAAGATTGAGTGTGTTGTCGACAGATATAGAGAATGGGGAAGGGGAGAGGTTGGTTTAGAAGATAAGGAGCTCAGTTTGGGACATATTGAGCTTCAGGTGGCGGTGAGACATCCAGGTAGCAATGTCAGAGAGGCAGGCAGATACCTTGGACTGGATTTCTGCTGAGATTTCTGGGGAGTCATCAGAGTAAAGGTGATAATGAAAACCGTGGGAAGAGATCAGAGCACCAAGGGAGGAAGTATAGATGGAGAAAAGGAGAGGTCCTAGGACGGATCCTTGAGGTACACCCACTGACAGCGGGATAGAGGAAGAGGAGGATCCACCAGAGTATACACTAAAAGAACGCTGTGAGAGA
Organism: Microcaecilia unicolor; assembly: GCF_901765095.1. Lineage (NCBI taxonomy): Eukaryota > Metazoa > Chordata > Amphibia > Gymnophiona > Siphonopidae > Microcaecilia > Microcaecilia unicolor. The sequence continues at coordinate 354,837,599 of NC_044031.1, read as the reverse complement.
TAAGAAAACCATGAGAGAGCAGAATTCTGAAATCCAAGTGAGGACAGCGTGTCAAGGAGTAGGCTGTGATCAACAGTATCAAAAGCAGCAGAAAGATCGAGAAGGAGGAGGATAGAATAGAGCCCTTTGGATTTAGCCAGGAATAGATCATTGGAGACTTTAACAATTGCTATTTCAGTTGATTGAAGGGGACGAAAGCCAGATTGGAGTGGATCAAGAATAGGTTGAGAAGAAAGAAAGTGCTAAGGGGGGAATTCTCTAAGGGGTTTTTTACTAAGTTGCGGTGACGTTTATAGCACGCAATAAAAATCAGCTGGTGGTAAACGCTGAGGTGCCCACTATGGGCATCTAAGTGTTTACTGCCAGCTGATTTCTACCTTGAGCTAAAAACACTACTGCAGCTTAGTAAAAGGACCCCTAAATGGTGCTCAAAGTTAGGCGCCAGGTAGATCTGTGCTAAACTAGTATTCTGCAAAGGGTGCTCTGTGAGGTGATTCCTTAGTAGAATACTAGCTTGGTGTGGATCTCGCACCTACCTTTCGCTGCCGCACTTACACCTGCTGAAATCTGATGTACCTGCTGGCACGCAACAAATGGCAGTTGGGCATGTACATGACCCTATTCTAACATCATGGCTAATTTCTGGGAATGCTCCAACCCATGCATGCCCCTCTCATGGCCATGCCCCTTTTGAATTGTGTGCTATAAAATTTTAGCACACATGTTATAGAATAGGGTGCAGGGCTGATCCTCACGTAAATCCAAATGACTGCCAATTGACACCAGTTATTGATTGCTAGTGGCTCTTTAACTAATTAGTTTGCAAACAGATCTAGGATCCATGCTCCAAATTTGGGCACCCAAAGTTTGATGACCTATTTAGAATCCAGGGGTAAGTGTCATGCCAGAGTGGTCACTGTATGCATGGCTGAGCGCTAATTAATTTGCTACCCATAAAACTAGTTGTATTATAATTAAAGCATCTTTGTGATGCTTGGATCTTTGCATTGCATAAGTGTTACTACTGTTCCTATTGACACGGTTTCCATCCAGCTATAAACACTAGGCATTTACCTTCTTGCTTATCCTGTAGACTCTATAAACTACTCTATAAACATTCGCTATCTCCTCTTCTATCTAAGAGATCTGTGCGAGGGTCTATGTCCCATCCCACGCAACAACTCAGGCCAGGGAGGAAAAGATGAAGGTGGGGACCAACACCAAAGAACCAGCTTCAGTCCTGCAATGGGAAAATAGAGCTCAGCAGCTGTGTGAACCACAAGATCAATTCCCAGGGAAACAGCTAAAACAGAGAGTTCACATGACATTTAGAGGAAGGTCCTCTGGCTCTTCCAATAGAATCCATGGATCAGCAGGGCCTCCAATCAGGCTGGGGGAGATGCATAAGGGAGGGGTCTACTGCACTATAAAAAGAGGGAAGTGAGCGTAGAGCTCCGTCTCCCTGTGAGGAGGCCAAGGTGCAAGACACTGGAACCCAGTCTGAAGGTTGCAACACTGTCTGAAGGTATGGGACACTTGCTGGATTTATCTGTGGGATTTATTGTTCTGTATTTTTTGTTCTCCACAAGATGCCTTGTTTTTGAACATGTTTTGGAAAAGTCCAATCATGTTTTTTTCCTGCTAGTGGGAGGGTATAGCCACAAGTGGAGCTATGTGGGTGATGGCAGGAGGCAGGTCAAAGCCAGGCCTAGCCCTAACCTGAGACCTTTTTGTCTTGATTATTTGTTTGAGTTAATGGTGCAGTTGCTATGAACACTTTTTTTTAGTTGTTGATATGCAAACCACTAACTGTTTAGACTTATTCTGATGGTAGAGGAAGTTTGATTTGGACTTTTGGGATCTAGAAGGACTCAGTCTACCACAAGTTGTGGGGTGGGTCAAGCGGACACTCTGCCATGCCTACAGGTGGGAAATGTAAACGTAGACTCGGCCCACACTTATGGGTGGACAGTGCATACAGGATGTTAAGTCCAGGCTTACGGGTGGACAATGTGCAGCTCCTCATGAAACCTCAGCCCACATGGACAGGTGGGTGGCGGAGTGAGAGGAAACTTGGCCTACGCCTATGGGTAGGCAACGTAACAAGATCCCATGTGACTGTCCCATGTTTTCTTGAATTCACATACAGTCTTTGTCTCCATCACCTCCACTGAAACCTGGTGTAAATCCTGAGTAAACTAACTGGTTCACTGGGTTGCCTTCATTTACTGGGTTGACTGGGATGATTGGGTTGACTGGATTGACCAACTTGTTGACTGGGTTGACAGACTGAATGACTGGGTTGACTAACTGGTTGACTGGGATCACTGGTTGATTTGGTTGACTGGATGACTAGGATGATTGATTGGGATGACAGTTTTTTTTTTTTAAATAATTAACTATTTTTAATTATAAGTAAATAAGTATTACACTTGTTAAGGTAACACAACACAACCAATTCAGAGGATAATAGCATCTTTAAAAAAAAATATCTTAACATCCTTCTTAGACCACATAAATGATGGGGGAGGGAGGGGGTTGAAAAAGAAAAAGAAGAGACTTACCTCAAGAAATAAATTTAGTCTGTAAAGGTTGACTGGAATGACTGGTTAACTGGCTTGATAGAGATGACAGCTTGGGATGAGTGACTGGGAGTGGCCAGGGGCTGGGTGGGGTGGCATTTTATTTTTTGTATTCTCTGTTTTTGTCTCCGTAAATATGTTAACCCTATGGTGAGGCCACCATTCCAGGGGCGTAGCTACGGGTGGGCCCAATTTTGGCTCAGGCCGGCCCACCTGCCAAGTCTCCCACATTCAGCGGGAGACTCCCGCTTTGGCAGGTCATCTCCCGCACTCCTGCCAAAGCGGGAAAGTCTCCCGCTGAGATGATTCTTCACCGCTACCGCCGCATCTCTGTGAGCAGCCTCGCCCTCAGCAAAAGAAAATGAAGCGCGGTGCCACACGCCGCAGCAGCCTTCAGGCATGCACTGTCGGCTCTGCTGTCCTCTGCCCCTGCTGACGTCAATTTCCTGTTCCGAGGGCTGAGGACCGGCAGACCAACAGCACATGCCTGAAGGCTGCGGCGGCCCCGCGCTTCATTTTCTTCTTTTTGTTGAGGCTGCTCACAGTGGCAGCGTGTAGAAGGGATGCAGTTGAGCTCCGTGGCTGATCTCAGCAGCCGTTTGGGTGCCTGGGGAACTAAGGTACATGGAACCAAAAAATGGTGGGATGGAGGAGCATAGAAAAAATATTTTGTTTGGAAGGGGAAGAGGAAGAAAGTGTGTCAGGGTGTATGTTGCATGGGGGAGGGGGGGGGAGAAAGAGATCAAAGATGTTGGATGAGGACAGAAAAAGGGGAGACACTGGATGAAAGGAGGAAGAGAGAGGAGATGGATGAAAGGAGGGAAACATTGGACAGAAGGTGGAGAGCGAGGGAAGATGTTGGTGGAAGGGAGAGAGAGAGAAAGGGGACATGTTGGATGGAGGTGAGAGGGGAGAAGCTGGATGGAAAGAAAGAAGAGTTGGGATGCTGGATAGAAGAGGGGTACAGAGAGAAAGATGAATGGAAAGATGGTGGGAGAAAGAGGGGACATGGAAAAGGGCAGGGGAGAGACAAGCTGTTGGGGAGAAGGAAGGGGAGCAAGGGGGAGACCCTGGTTGGTCAGATGGAGAGAGAAACAGGAGAAATGCTGGATGAAAGGAGGGAGAGAGAGGTAAAATGCTAGAAGTAGGGCACACTACTCATGTCTATATATATATATATATATATATATATACATATATAAATATAGTGCCCACCCATTTTAGCTCTGGGTCCAGCCAAAATGTCAGGTCTGGCTACGCCACTGTTCCACATTCACCCCCCTCCACACCAGCCACAAGTGGCACCAGTGCCCACACCATCCACGGAAGCTTCACAGCAACCGCCTCAACTGCGGACAATCAACCAGCATCCAAGCGGGCATAGATGGGACTCACAGAATCCCAGGCCAGTGGATCAAATTTGAGGCCTGGTCTCTTAAGGGCACAACACACTGCATTGCTCGATGCTGGGCCCAAAAGCAGTTCAGCCACAGAATCAAGCAGGTGGCCAGATTTCCGGGGAGCAGCAAAGGCAGCTGCATGTACTGATGACTCTGAGGATAGTGGAAGCCTCGCAGGAGAGTGACACTGCATTCACTCCTGCAACAGCTAGACAGAGGGGTGGAAGAGTTGACCCCCAGAGAGGATGGGGGAAGGGTAAGGAGAGGATGAGGTACCTAATTTTTATGCTGTGTGGTGTTTGTGGGGAGAGAGAAGGGTGTGTGTGTATGTGCTGGGGAGGGGGAAGGAATAGGGGATAGAAGTGGTGGATATAAAAGATATAGAAAGCACAAATAAATACTACACTTAACTTTACTGAAAATTTCTCTGTATGAGTGTTTGTCTGGCGCAGACCCTCCCCAGCTAGTGTAGTACCTGGTCAGCTTTGTGGGAGGGGGAGGGAGGGGGTCATTATCCTCTTGGTCTGGCTGCTCTGTGTGTCTTCTTTGCTGGGCCAAGTTCTGCAGCAGGCCATGAAGATCTTGGCGACCTTTTCTGGGCTATAGAAGAGCTCCCCTCAGGAACAGTCAAGACATCTAAATCTATTTTTGACTGGCCTAAGGTCCATTCAGTGATGGTGCAGGTGTTCTTATGGCTGTTATTGTATTACTCATTTTGGGGGCGGACAATGGGAGTCATGAGCCAGGTTCAGAGGGGGTAGCTTCTGTCACCTGTGGGGGGGGGGGCCCAGGAATCACAGACATGGGTGTGTATTGGCTGGTATGGAAACCTTGTGTAGTTCGGATCATGGGGGTATCTTGAGGGAGGGAATATGGTGTCATTAGAAGGAAAGGGGAGTGGGTATGGAGATTAGGAATCCCTCTACTGCTTACATGGGAAGGAGAATGAGGTGGGGAGGGGGTTCTTGGATGGTTGAAGGGGATGGTTGGGGAGGGGACTGGGGTTCTTGGATGGGAGAAGGGGACTGGGGAGGGGGTTCTCAGATGGGAGAAGGGGACTGGCACTGGGGTCTTAGAAGGGGCCATATGGGAAAATGGGGGCCATGCCTGGGGCTGCTGGGAAAATGTGGCATGTGTGGGTCAGGTGGGAGAATGGTTCTGAAAAGGGGGGCCCTAATACAAGGCATATGGATGAAGGGGGCTGGAACTGGGGGCTGAAAAGGAGGGTAGGTGGGATAAGGGGGCTAGTACTGGGACTGGAGGCTGAAAAGGGGCAGGGGCTGAAGCTCGGGACTGGTGGGAGAAAAGGGCTGGGGCTGAAATGGGGGACTGTGGTGGGATAGTGGGGCTGGAACTGGGGACTGAAAAAGGGGCGGAGAGAGGGGCAGATCCTGGATGGGGTAGCGAGAGGGAGGGCAAACCCTGGATGGATGGGAGAGGGAGGGCAAATTGTGGATTGAAGGGGCAGAGAGAAAGGGCAGACAGTGGATGGAAGGGATAGAAAGGGCAGACAGTGAATGGATGGGGGAGAGAGAGAGGGCAGACAGGGGCAGATGGTGGATGGATCATGGAAAGGGGAGAGATAGAGGGCAGATGTGGATGGAAGGGGCAGGGAGAGAGGGCAGACATTGGATGGAGGGGACAGCAGAGAGGGCAGACACTGGATGGCAGAGAGAGACCGAAGACAGATGCTGGATGGAAGGAAGACAGTGAAAAGAAGATGAGGAAAGCAGAAACCAGAGACAACAAACTGTAAATAAAATATATATTTTTATTTTTTTGCTCTAGGACAAAGTAGTATTGTAGATGTGTTAATAAATGTTTATAATAGAACATGTAAACAAGGTAATCTTTTTATTGGACTAATTTTAATACATTTTGGCTAACTTTCAGAGAACAAAACCCCCTTCCTCAGGTCAGGATAGGATACTGTAACAGTACTATACTATATTGACCTGAGGAAGGATGTTTTGGCCTCTGAAAGCTAAATCTATTAGTCCAATAAAATGGTATTATTTTATGTTCTATATTTGTTTTATTTCTATTTGTTAATTTGTAAAGTGGTGATTGGTATTTGTTAGGTTTTTTTTTCAAATTTACATCTGCTGTCTTTATATTTTGCACAGTACTAGGGGCAGTGGCGATCCTAGCGGGCATGACACCCGGGGCGGAGCGCCGATGCACTCCCCCCCCCCCCCAAGTGCAGCACCCCCCCCAGGGTGCACGCCGCTCGGGGGTGGGGTTGCTGCGGCGCGCGCCTGTCAGCTGACTTCGCTAACTTCGCTGCAGCTCCCTCTGCCCCGGCCGGAACAGGAAGTAACCTGTTCCGGGGCAGAAGGAGCTGCAGCGAAGTTAGCGAAGTCAGCTGACAGGCGCGCGCCACGGCACCCCCCCAGCGGCGTGCACCCGGGGCGGACCACCCCCACTGCCCCCCCTTGGCACACCACTGACTAGGGGACATTTTCTGCTTCTGTGGTGTTGCATTGTATGCAGAGTCTGGCATCTTGGGGGTTCAGTTTAATTTTTGTCTAAATAGAAAGTTTAACTATTACTACTTATTCTATAGTGGATTAGGGTGTATCTGTGTTTGTGAAAAAGACATGGCTTTCAGTTGGCATTGACTGTGCAGGATCGATGATCTGTACTATTCTGTCTGGTTTCATTTTACAATAGGTGAATTGATGTTCTAGTGCTCACTGTAGTGTTTTAAGATGTTTTCCTTTTCTTTGTGTGATTCGTAGAAATGACTGCTTATAGTATGGTAGAATTGCTCTATAGGTCCTGAGTGTTTTGTATTCTCGGCATACCTAGTACTGGATTTTGGAAGGGGGTGTTAAAAAATGACCGGGAGGGAGGGAGGGAGGCCTTGGAGCTGGGGGGGGAGGGAGGGGGGCCTTGGAGCTGGGGGCCCTAGGGGGGGAAGCCCTGGAGCTGAGGGCCTTGGAGCTCGGAGGGAAGGGTGGCCGGCCCTGGAGCTAGGGTGGGGGTGGAGCTAGGGTGTGGGCGGAGTTATGATGGGGCAGGGCTAGGGTGGGGCCCCATCAAATTGGTCTGCATAGGGCCCCGCTCTTGCTAAGTCCGGCCCTGAAGGTAACAAACCACTCAGCAATTCTCCACTCTTTTAACAAATGACCAATTCCACCTCTCCATTCCAAGTCAGAAAATTGGTGCAAAGACAGGTTAGGGCTTGACTTAGATGCTTTTAAAGCAGGTCTAAATCACAACATTTTTTCTTTCCGGCCCCAGGAAGTTGTTTTGCCATTCGTTATTGCAAAAAAAGTCCATCACATAACTCCGCCCATCTCATGTCCATGAAATGCTCCCAAAAAATCCCTTCTGAAAAAGTTTTCGACAAATATCGGACATGGTATGTTTTATCATATTATTTAAACGTTTCTGTGTGAGAAACACGTCCATCTGCCACTTATGCCAAGCCCCTTGAGGAATACCACCTCCTATTGCCAGGAACTGGAAGCAATAGGGAAAGAATATGGTTCTATCAATGAAGTCTCAATTCAGATCAGTGGTCAAGAAGATCTTCCTTAAGTTACACACAGTGCATTGCTTAAAAGATCTCCTAAGTCCTCAGAATTTTCATAAAGTTGCACAAAATGTGATTACCCTACATTTGGATTACTGTAATGCTCTGTACTTAGGACTTCTACAGTCCTTGTTGTAGACTCTCCAGGCAGCTCAGAATGCTGCTTCTCACCTTCTGAGTGGGTTTTCTCACTTTGACTATACTTCTCCTATTTTTATGAGTTTGCACTGGCATACAGTGATCTGGCACATCTAATTTAAAGTATTAGTATTGGTTCATAATGCCAATTCAGCCAGTGACTAGCCATATACAGTACTGGAAGTAAGTGATGATGCCAGAAATTATTGCTTGTTTTATGTCATTTTTGATGTGTGTTGTATTTTATTATGACATTTTTATTATTTGCATATGTGATTTTGATTTATGTTTATATTTGTTATCTATGTGATGGTTTAACCAGCTTAGATTGTTAGATAATGTAAGATAAAAAAATCATTTACATAATAAATAAACAACATCCTATATAATAATTCTCACCTCCAACGTTCTATGCGTCTGGCTGCCTGTGTCCATGGCTTTCTTCAGAGTTGGTCTGCTAGGCTCCGAAGCCCAGGCTGAAGTCACACGCAGCACTGACCAACCGCATGACAGCAACATGAGACCCCGCCCCTGACACCCTCGCCGCCACAACCTTCCCCCAAGGTCGTCGTCGCCGCTCACCCCTCCACCCCCCAAGGTCGCCTCCCCCCTCCACCCCCCACGAGGTCGCCATCGCTCCCCCCTCCACCCCCCACGAAGTTGTTGCAGCCACTGCTTCCCTCCCCCAAGGTCGCCGCCCAGGCCCAGCCACTTTCCCTCCAGGCCCGCCCACCCAACACAGACCTACCAAGTCTCCTGCAAAACACGCGGCACCAGCTCCCATTTCCGGCCACTGCTGCTTCTCCTGTTGAGCAGCAGCTGCTGCTACAAAACCAAAACAAGCTATTAAAAGCACCAAAAATGCTTTCAAAAAGCAAGCGCAGCACCACAGGCAGCCATCAGGCATTGGCTGTCGGCTCTGCAGCCGCTCCTCTCACCTCTCACGTCACTGCCCCTGGAGCAGACCCCGGAGGAGCGCAGCGACATGAAAGGCGAGAGGAGCGGCAGCAGAGCCGACAGCCAATGCCTGATGGCTGCCTGCGGTGCCATGCTTGCTTTTTAAAAACATTTTTGGTGCTTTAAATAGCTCTTTTTGTTTTTGTACCGGCCGCTGCTGCTCAACAGGAGAAGCAGCAGTGGCCGGAAGTAGGAGCTGGTGCCACATGTTTCGCAGGAGACTTGGCAGGTCTATGTTGGGTGGGCGGGCCTGCATGGAAAGAAGGGGATAGAGAGAGAAACATGGGATGGAAGAATCGGGAAAGGGGGTAGACGGATGGAAGGATGGGGAGGGAAAGAGGGAAAACAGATGGAAGGATGGGGAGAGAAAGACACGATGGAAGGATGGGGAGAGAAAGGGGGAGATGGATGAATGGATGCAGAGAGAAAGGGGAGAGACTGGAAGGATGTGAAGAGAGAAGGGGCACTGAACAGAAAAGGGTAGAGAGATAGAGAGACACTGGATAGAAGGAGAGGGAGAGAGACATTAGATGGAAGGATCAGGAAAGAGGATAGATGGGTGGAAGGATGGGGAGAGAAAGAGGGAAGACACTGGATGGAAAGGTACGGAAAAAAAAGGAGACACTGGATGGAAGGATGCAGAAAGAAAGAGGGGAGACATTGGGAGGGGGTCCAGAGGCCTGAGAGGGGGGAAGAGGGGAGGGGGGGAGAGGGAGGGGGAGGGGGTCCTGAGACCAGAGAGGGGAGGGGGAGGGGGTCCTGAGACCGGGGGGGGGGGGGGGGAGGTATCTCTGTCACAAACACACACTCTCTCTCTCTCTCTCTGTCAGTGTCTTTCTCACTCTCACACACTGTCTCTCACACACTCTATGTCTCACACTGTATCACATTCACTCTCTATGTATCACACAGTCACTCTCAAACACTCTCTCGATCTCATACACCCTCTCGGTCTCACAGAGAGTCTGTGTATCGCACACATACTCTCACAATCTATCTGTCTCACACACACTCTCTCTCACACACTCTCTTTCTCACAGACACACTCGCACCCATACTCACTCTCTGTCACACACACACATTCACTCTCTCTCTCTCTCACACACACAGTCACTCTCACACACACTCTCTCAAACATGCACACTCAGAGGAAAACCTTGCTAGCGCCCGTTTCATTTCTGTCAGAAACGGGCCTTTTTTAAGAGTTAATAAATAAATCTCGCCATTAGGATCTGTTTAGAGCTTCTTCCAAACAACAGGATCAAGCTACTGGGCTCTATGGACCATTGGTCTAACCCAATATGGCATTTTTTATATCTCATTTGCCACCTCTGTATCCCCTTAATCATTACACTATAATAATAATTGATTTATACAACTGAAACACAGTGTTGCAAAAGTTTGTTTCTATGCATACTGGTAAAATTCATAAGCACATAAGCGTTGCCTTACTGGGACAGACCAAAGGTCCATCAAGCCCAGCACCCTGTTTCCAACAGTGGCCAATCCAGGTTAGACCCCAAAACAGTACAATAAATTTTATGCTGTATATTCTAGAAATAAGCAGTGGATTTCCCCCAAGTCCATCTTAATAATGGTTTATAGACTTTTCTTTTAGGAAGTTATAAGTAGATCTCATACTGGGAAAGACCAAAGGTCCATCGAGCCCAGCATCCTGTTTCCAACAGTGGCCAATCCAGGTCACAAATACCTGGCAAGATCCCAAAAATGTACAAAACATTTTATACTGCTTATCCCATAAATAGTGGATTTTCCCCAAGTTCATTTAATAACGGTCTATGGATTTTTCCTTTAGGAAGCCGTCTAAACCTTTTTAAAACTCTGCTAAGCTAACCGCCTTTACCACATTCTCTGGCAACAAATTCCAGAGTTTAATTACATGTTGAGTGAAGAAATAGTTTCTCCGATTCGTTTTAAATTTACTACATTGTAGCTTCATTGCATGCCCCCTAGTCCTAGTATTTTTAGAAAGCGTGAACAGACACTTCACATGTACCCGTTCAACTCCACTCATTATTTTATAGATCTCTATCATATCTACCCTCAGCCGCCTTTTCTCCAAGCTGAAGAGCCCTAGCCGCTTTAGCCTTTCCTCATTGGGAAGTTGTCCCATCCCCTTTATCATTTTTGCCCTTCTCTGCACCTTTTCTAATTCCAATATATCTTTTTTTGAGATGCGGTGACCAGAATTGAACACAATATTTGAGGTGCGGTCGCACGATGGAGCAATACAAAGGCATTATAACATCCTCATTTTTGTTTTCCATTCCTTTCCTAATAATACCTAATATTCTATTTGCTTTCTTAGATGCAGCAGCACACTGAGCAGAAGGTTTCAACGTATCATCAACGACAACACCTAGATTCCTTTCTTGGTCCGTGACTCCTAACGTGGAACCTTGCATGACAGCTGTAATTCGGGTTCCTCTTTCCCACATGCATCACTTTGCACTTGCTCACATTAAACGTCATCTGCCATTTAGACGCCCAGTCTTCCAGTCTCGTAATTTTTCACAATCCTCTTGCCATTTAACAACTTTGACTAAATTTGTCATCGTCAAATTTAATTACTTTACTAGTTACTCCCATATCTAGATCATTTATAAATATGTTAAAAAGCAACGATCCCAGCACAGACCCCTGGGGAACCCCACTAACTACCCTTCTCCATTGAGAATACTGACCATTTAACCCTACTCTCTGTTTTCTATCTTTTAACCAGTTTTTAATCACAATAGAACACTACCTCCAATCCCATGACTCTCCAATTTCCCCTGGAGCCTTTCATGAGGTATTTTGTCAAATGCCTTTTGAAAATCCAAATACACAACATCAACTGGCTCACCTTTATCCACATGTTTGTTCACCCCTTCAAAGAACTGTAGTAGATTGGTGAGGCAAGATTTCCCTTCATCAAATCCATGTTGGCTATCGGGCTCATTTTCGAAAAAGGATGCCCCCCTTTTTTCCCGACACAAATCGGAAGATGGGCGTCCTTCTCACAGGGTCGCCCAAATCAGTATAATCGAAAGCCGATTTTGGGCATCCTCAACTGCTTTCCGTCGCGGGAATGACCAAAGTTCACGGGGGCATGTCGGAGGCGTTGCAAAAGCAGGACTTTGGCGTGCCTACTTCATGGACGTCCTCGAACCCATAATGGAAAAAAAAGGGCATCCTTGACGAGCACTTGGACGACTTTACCTGGTCCAGTTTTTCTTACAACCAAGGCACAAAATGGTGACCGAACTGACCACATGACCACCGTAGATAATCGGGGATGACCTCCCCTTTCTCTCCCAGTGGTCACTAACCCCCTCCCACCCTCAAAAAAAATCTTCACAAATATTTTGTGCTAGCCTCTAAGCCAGCCTCAAATGTCATACTTGGGTTCATCACAGCAGTATGGAGGTCCCTGGAGCAGTTTTAGTGGGTGCAGTGCACTTCAGGCAGGCGGACCCAGGCCCATCCTCCCCTACCTGTTAACACTTGTGGGGGTAAATGTGAGCCCTCCAAAACCCACCACAAACCCACTGTACCCACATCTAGGTGCCACCCTTCACCCATAAGGGCTGTGGTAGTGGTATACAGTTGTGGGTAGTGGGTTTTAGGGGTTTCAGCACACAAGGTAAGGGAGCTGTGTACCTGGGAGCAATTTATGAAGTCCACTGCAGTGCCCCCTAGTGTGCCCGATTGGTGTCCTGGTATGTGAGAGGGACCAGTGCACTATGAATACTGGCTCCTCCCTCAACGAAAGGGCTTGCATTTGGTCGTTTCTGAGATGGACGTCCTTGGTTTCCATTATCGCCAAAAATCAGAAACGACTAAGTCTAGGGACGACCATCTCTAAGGATGACCTAAATTTCAAGATTTGGGCGTCCCTAACCATATTATTGAAACGAAAGATGGACATCCATCTTGTTTAGATAATATGGGTTTCCCTGCCCCTCCATCAGGATGTTTTGCGAGGATGTCCTCAGCAAAACTTGGGCATCCCTTTCAATTATGCCCCCCTTTGTTTCATTAATCCATGCTTTTGAATATGCTCTGTAATTTTGTTCTTTATAATGATCTCTACCATTTTGCCTGGTACCAATGTCAGGCTCACTGGTCTATAGCTTCCTGGATCATCCCTGAAACCTTTTTTTTAAATTGGCGTTACATTGACCACCCTCCAATCTTATGGTACCATGCTTGATTTTAAAGATAAATTACATATTACTAACAATAATTCTGCAAGTTCATTTTTCAATTCTATCAGTAATCTGGGATGAATGCCATCTAGTCCACGTGATTTGCTACTCTTCAATTTGTAGAACTGCCCCATTACATCCTCCAGGTTTATAGAGAATTTATTTAGTTTCTCCGACTCGTCAGCTTCGAATACCATTTCTGGCACCGGTATCTCACCCAAATCTTCCTCGGTGAAGACTGAAGCAAAGAATTCATTTAATCTCTCCACTACGGTTTTGTCTTCCCAAAGATTTCATTCAGTTTCTCTGACTTGTCAGCTTTGAATAACATTTCTGGCACCAGTATCTCTCCCAAATCCTCCTCGGTGAAGACCAAAGCAAAGAATTCATTTAATCTCACTACTATGGCTTTTTCTTCCCTGAGTGCCCCCTTTACCCTTTACCCCTTCTGTCTCGCTGCACCCTACGCCTGGAATAAACTTCCTGAGCCCCTACGTCTTGCCCCATCCTTGGCCACCTTTAAATCTAGACTGAAAGCCCACCTCTTTAACATTGCTTTTGACTTGTAACCACTTGTAACCACTCGCCTCCACCTACCCCCCTCTCTTCCTTCCCGTTCACATTAATTGATTTGATTTGCTTACTTTATTTATTTATTTTTTTGTCTATTAGATTGTAAGCTCTTTGAGCAGGGACTGTCTTTCTTCTATGTTTGTGCAGCGCTGCGTATGCCTTGTAGCGCTATAGAAATGCTAAATAGTAGTAGTAGTAGGGTCATCTAGCAGTCCAACTGATTCTTTTCCCGACTTCTTGCTTTTAATATACCTAAAAAAGTTTTTATTATGTGTTGCTTCCAACACAATCTTTTTTTCAAAGTCCCTCTTTGCCTTCCTTATCAGCGCTTTGCATTTGCCATTCCTTATGCTGTTTCTTATTATTTTCAGTTGGATCCTTCTTCCATTTTCTGAAGGATTTTCTTTTAGTTCTAATAGCTTCCTTCACCTCATTTTTTAGCCATGCCAGCTATCATTTGGTCTTCCTTCCTCCTTTTTAAATATATGGAATATAACTGGCCTGGGCTTCCAGGTTGGTATTTTTGAACAGCATCCACACCTGATGTAAATTTTTGACTTTCACAGTTGCTCCTCTAAGTTTTTATTTTCACAGTTCTTCTCATTTTATCATAGTCTCCTTTTTGAAAGTTGAATGCTAACGTATTGGATTTCTTGTGTGTACTTATTCCAGAGCTGATATCAAATCTGATCATATTATGATCATCTTTATCAAGCGGCCCCAGCACCATTACCTCCTGCACAAGATCATGTGCTCCACTAAGGACTAGGTCTAGAATTGTTCCTCCTCTTGTTGGCTCCTGAACCAGTTGCTCCATAAAGCAGTCCTTGATTTCATCAAGGAATTTTACATCCCTAGCATGCCCTGATGTTACATTTACCCAGTCAATATCAGAGTAATTGAAATCACCCATTATTATTATGTTTCCCTGTTTGTTAGCCTCCCTAACTTCTGATAACATTTCTACATCTGTCTGTTCATCCTGGCCAGCTGGACGGTAGTACAGTCCTATCCTTTTCCCCTTTACACATGGAATTTCAATCCATAGTCTGTTATGGAGATGGACATGGGGGAAGCCACTGCTTGCCATGGGGTTGGTAGCATGTAATGTTGCTACTATTTGGGTTTCTGCCAAGTACTTGTGACCTGGATTGGCCACTGTTGGAAACAGGATACTGGGCTACATGGACCACTGGTCTGACTCAGTATGACTAATCTTATGTTCTTATGTTGTAATTCTATAACAAGGGCGCCAACATTTTGACACCAAGAATGTGGGTAAATGACCAGAATACTGTCATTTGCATGTGCATGTGTGCACTTGGGTGTGTATATGCCAATATTCTTGCTATGCACTCTTCTATAAAATAGCACCTAAATGTGAAGGCATGTAGTTGTAATCTGGGCATACACATAGGCAGAATCCAGGTGGAGCATGGGTGGGTCACAGAGTTACATGCATAAATTACAGAATACTACAATTTCCCCTGGATTCTATATGGCAACTAAAGTTATGCATGCAAGTTTTGCCATGCAGCCAAATTACATGTGCAACTTAATTTAACAAGCCAATTGGCACCAATATTTGGCTACTAACAAACAATTATCATCACTAATTGGCAGTAATTAGAATTTACATGCACTATTTGCTATGCATATTCTATAAAGTGGTGCATGTAAATTCTAATGCGTGGATCTCAAAAGGGGGCATGGCCATGAGAGAAGCATTGGCGGGTCATGTGCATTCTTAAAACTTACACACACTGTTATAGAAAATGTCCGATCTGCGCCTAAGTTAGGCACAGGCATTTACACCAGGTTTTACTTGTCGTAAATGGCTGCAGCTAAATTTAGTCGCAGGGATGGGTGCTATGCATATTCTATAAACCGCACTTAACTTTAGGCAAAGTCTCTAGAATTGCACTAAGTGCATTTTTTCAGCACCAAATTTTTAGACATCATATATAGAATTTCTCCCCTCCACCCATGTGCCTTTCTTAACAATCTAGGTACGAGCACCTGTACCAGCTCTATGGCTGATGCAAGTAGTCACGCCTAAAATATACACATGTATTCACACTGCTATGCTAATATTCTATAAAACAAAGTAGAGGCCCACTTTCTCTTATAGAAGAAGTTCCAAACAGGTGCTTTATTGAGGCATAAAAATAGGTTCCCCTTTATAAAATTAATCTCTTACCCCACAGCACAAATGAAAATCAATGTATTCCAGGTGTCTAATTTGTAAAATAGCTTTGCTTTGATTTTTCAGATATGCCATTGTAAATAAGCAATAAGTACAGGAGTTTAATCTTCTAATGTGCAATATTTGGCATATTCTATGGAATGAATTACCAATCTATGTATTTATTAATGCTCTAGGCAACTAACAATTCGGACATATTTAATCTATAAATCAAATAGTACATAAACGATAATAGCACAACATTACTATTAAATCAGCTTACATCGCTGGTCAATAATAAGCCTTATGAAATAATTAGGTTCTACATGCCATCTGAAATGGCAAATAATCACAACATCTTTATGGCATCCCTAGATACTACGCCAAAACAGGAACAGAGCTCAGAGGAACAGATTCACTAAGATTCATTTTGTTTTATGTCTATCAGAACAATGTAAGGTGCCAAAGTGGAAACAGTCACTGTTGTAATTCTGTCTCACTGGAAACAAACTCAAACAAGGTGCTGGAATATGTGATCATTTACAGTAACAAATTTTCCCTCAGCAATGCCACGCAAGACACTGTTAAATCATGCAGAATCACTTATCTCAACGGAGCCACACTTTTGTCATAGCTAATTGCTGGGGTTAGTACAAATATAAGCATTCATTTAAGAAATTGCACTGAACAAACCATTCCGACAATGGCAAGTGTTAAAAATTAGCTCTAATTAAAAACATTCTTTGGCAGATTCGTTTCATTACCCATACATCTAAAAAGTAAATGTAACACAGTAAGTAATGGCTAAACAAGTAATTATACGGCTAATAAAGCTCTCCCTTTTCATTAGGGATATGTATTAATTTAATGATCACCCTAGTCAATCCATTCCCTCCAGGGCTGTCAGATTGCCAACATTCACACTGCTCTCAGGATTATGTAATGTAGCAGTGAAATACTGTTCTGCTCCCAAATTTATCTGCATATATTTTTATTATATGCATATAAAAATATAACATTGCTATAGGTAATTTAGCAGAAGTAAGAATTACCAAGGTCAGTGTATCCAAAATGTGGTTGTAAATACATTAACATTTATAGCTATATAATACTTATAGCTAAGAATGCAAGAACCATTGGGGGGGGGTTGTTTGTTTGTTTTACCTATCCTTCTTTGTTAGGGTTTATGTGTGTGTGTGTGGGGGGGGGGGGGGTTCTTTCACTTTGTTCATGCATGTTCTCCCCAGCCCTTTCCAGAATCCCCTCTTTAGATGCTGTTTTCCATCTGAGCTTCTGCTGCATCTTTTGGAATGAGAAGCCATTGGGCTCATTTTCGAAATAGGACGACGTCCATCTTTCGACATAAATCGGAAGATGGACGTCCTTCTCCCAGGGATGTCCAAATCAGTATAATCGAAACCCAATTTAGGACATCTCCAACTGCACTCCGTCGCAAGGACGGCCAAAGTTCAAGGGGTGTGTAGGAGGCGTAGCAAAGGCGGGACTTGGGCGTGCCTTACACTTGGACGTCTTTCACCCATAATCGAAAAAAACAAGGACATCCATGACGAACACTTGGACGTTTTCAACCGGACCTGTTTTTCTGATGACTAAGGCACAAAAAGGTGCCCAAAATGACCAGATGACCACCGGAGAGAATCTGAGATGACCTCCCGTTACTCCCCCAGTGGTCACCAACCCCCTCCCACCCTCAAAAAAATCTTTCAAAATATGTCGTGCCAGCCTCTATGCCAGCCTCAGATGTCATACTCAGGTCCATGACAGCGCATGCAGGTCCCTGGAGCAGTTTTAGTGGGTACTGCAGTGCACTTCAGACAGGCGGACCCAGGCCCATACCCCCCCCCCCCCCCCCCCCCACCTGCTACATTTGTGGAGGGAACAGCGAGCTCTCCAAAACCCACTACAAACCCACTGTACCCATATATAGGTGCCCCCCTTCACCTGTAAGGGCTATGGTAGTGGTGTACAGTTGTGGGTAGTGGGTTTGGGGGGGCTCAACACACAAGATAAGGGAGCTATGTACGTACCAGGGAGCAATTTAGGATTTCCACTGCAGTGCCCCCTAAGGTGCTCAGTTGCTATCCTGGCATGTCAGGGGGACCAGCACACTACAAATTCTGGCTCCTCCCATGACCAAATGGCTTGCATTTGGCTGTTTTTGACATGGACATCTTTGGTTTTGAAAATCACTGAAAGTCAGAAACGTCCATGTCTAGGGACGACCAAATCTAGAGATGTCCAAATTTAAGGATTTGGACGTCTCGGACGGTATTTTCGAAACAAAAGATGGACGTCCATCTTGTTTCGAAAATACGGGTTTCCCCGCCCCTGGATTTTGCCGTTTTGCAAGGATGTCCAAATCGAAAATGCCCCTCCACGTGGTTTATGTCTGTGGAGGAAATGCAAAAGCAGTGCTTGGGACCCAAGTTCCTCCTTCTGATCTGTAACATCAGTGGCTTGACCTCTTCAGATGGTATTTTATATCTGAGCTGCTGTACCATGTGGCAACAAACGTGAGCCCAAAAGGGTGTGCCAAAAGGGCCATAACCCTTTGGAGCCTCTTCAGAGTCCTGCAGAGACCCAATGGTATCCACAACAGTGATGCTGGTGTATCAAGGTCCAATGGACAAGCTTGTTCAACCTGTCCAACCCAAGATTTCACCTATCAGAGTTAATGTCTCATTGTTGACTGACACAGAGAAGCAAGATCCTCAAACCCCACATATACACATTCACCCTAAAACTCTTGCTTCTGACTCAGCCTCTGCTGAGGATATTAATGTAGAAATACCCTACGAGTAGGATCTTACTGATGTTTTAGGGATGAGGAAAGGTAAAATACTCACTCCTAATTTTCTGGAAGTGAGTGTTCCAGTTATTCAACTTCCTGTGGATGTTTCCCTGCAGGATATCTGGAGGGTGATTTCTAAAATATAATACAGTAGAGTCTTGATTATCCGATGTAGCTGGAATTGGCCCATTGTCGGCTAAGTAAAAAGTCGAATAGTACGGAAAACAATGGGAGCCACTTACAATGCATGGAAAACATACTTTATGCACAAAGAACAGGCGTAAGGTATCATTCATTTAAAATATTGTTTATTAACACTAATCAGCAATGAAAATAAATGAAAATAATTGTACAGCAGGCAATTTGAGCACAAATATAGAGCAGTATACATAGCACAGCAATTATATAACAGGCAATATTTATCAACTGCATAAACAGTACAGAAATACAGAACTAAGCAGAGCCCCATTTCTCAAGATCACTGTGTTGTCTTATCCAGTCAAAACCAATGTGAAGCAGAAATCAAGGTAGCAGAACCAGTGGCGTAGCCACAGGTGGGCCTGAGTGGGCCGGGGCCCACCCAACAGCAGCACACATTTAGTGGTAGCTGGTGGGGATCTCAAACTCCGCCAGCTGAAGACCTCTTCCTGATGGTACTGAAAACATTGCTCTCCACTTCAGAAGTCTGAGCTTCCTAAGCTGCCGATACTGGCAACTGCGTATGCTCAGTTTTCAGCGCATGCCTGCTGCAGGCTGCCAAGGTAGAGAGCAGTGTTTTCCTGCCAGCTGAGGTATTTTTTTAAGTTGGTGGGGGAGGGGGGAGAACACTTGTGTCCACCCACTTCTTGTCTAGGCCCACCTAAGATCTGCTGTCTGGCTACGCTACTGACTGCAGAACCAAAACTGGAAACCCTCCAGATCTAAGAATGAGAGTAAGAATAAAGTTCTGTAATTGTAAATGAAGAAACAGGAATACAGGTAGGTGTACATACGGTACTATATAAAACCAGTGCTTTTTTGTGCCGGTACGCAACGGTACGGCGTACCGGCACCTCCCCCCCCCCCCCCCCCCCCCGGCGACCCTCCCGACGAGACCTGCACTTTTTTTTTTTTTTTTTTAAAGACGCAGAGGCGCGAACGATGCAGGCAGTGATTGAAGGAGGCTGTCTGTGTCGGAGCTTCCCTGTGCGAGTCCCGCCTACGTTGTTACAACTTCCTGTTTCCGCATAGGCGGGACTCGCACAGGGAAGCTCCGACGCAGACAGCCTCCTTCAATCGCTGCCTGCATCATTCGCGCTGCTGACTAGTCCGGGAATTGCTGCACATGGGAGAGGGGAGGACAGGGAACGGACAACTGCTGGGAGGGCAGGGCAGGGAACGGAGAGCTGCTGGACATCGCTGGGAGGGGAGAGCAGGGAACAGAATTGCTGGGCATGGGAGGGCATGGAAGGGAACAGAATTGCTGGACATGGGAGGGAATGGAAGGGAACAGAGAATTGCTGGGCATTGCTGGGAGGGGAGAGCAGGGAACGGAGAATTGCTGGACATGGATGGCAGGGGGAAGAGAAGAATCACTGGACATGGATGGCAGGAGAGGACAGGACAGAGGAGAATCAGTGGACATGGATGGAGGGGAGGGAAGAGAGGAAGGAGATGCACATGGATGGGAGGGCAGGGAAGAGAGGAGAGGAGAAATGCTGGAAATGGATGGAGAGGGAGAGCGGGAGATAGAGGAGAATTGCTGGACATGGAGGGGTTGGCGGGGAGGGAGGAGAAATGCTGGACTTGGATGGAGGAGAGGGGAGAGAGAATTATTGCTTTATATATTGTCAGCAAGCACCCCTCCGTGCTGTCCGCTCTTGTTTCGACACCTCTCCGTGCTGTCCGCTCTCCGCTCAACACCCCTCCGTGTGGTCTGCGCACAACTTAGCACCTCTCCGAGCTGTCCTTCTTCGCCCACACAATTGGGGCTAATCCATCTCCTAATCGGAACTGTTCCTGCTCACTTGCAAAAAGTAATTCACAGTACTATTTATTCAGTAGAGTGCTTTATTCAGAGTACAACCAGCGAGAAAACAGCAGGTCCACTGACTACAGCTGCTGGTCTCTGTGCCCCTGGCTTCCCTTCTTCCCCCACCCAACAATCCCCAAAAGTTCAGAACAGTTCAGTCTTGAAACTTCACAACAACTTGAAATACCTTTGAATCAGTCAATTCCTCTACTCCCTTTCTCCTACTGCCAAGGAGATAAAGGCATTTTCTCCACCCACGCTTGTCAGACACCAACACTCTGACAACCTCCCACAAAATGTCCAGACTGACCTTCTTCAGGTAATTACCCTTTGTCCTGAGCAGAAGAACTCCATTTGCTCTTGTTCAGTCTCTTTCCTGGTATTTTCACTGTTCTCCCCCAGATCAATCTCCTCCCACTCCATGGAGTCTTCCCCCACCCTCTCTCTCAGGTGCTGCTCCTCCACTTGATTATCCTCCATCTCCCAATCACCTCCTGACTTCTCTGCCTGCTGGGAGTTGGAGTGCTGTCTCTCATGTTCCCTCCTCCCTTGCAAGTGCTGCTGGGTTCTGTAGTTCTCTTCCTTTCTTACCAACCTCCTACCCCCTTTTCCCGGCAGAGAGTGCTCTTCATTTCTTGGCTGACTGCCCCTGTCAGCTCTTCTCTGCTTTCCCTCTACCTCCTCCTTACATACCCCCCTGCTTAAGAACCTTTTACCCTCCCGGGGTTTGACTACTTCAACCTCCTGACCAGCCATTCGGGACAAAATATCAACATTCCCCAATAGTTTCCCTGCCCGATGCTCCACCCGGAACTGAAAGGGTTGTAAGGACAGATACCACCTCATAAGTCTGGCATTAGCGCTTTTCATATGCATTAACCATTTCAAGGGGGCATGATCTGTAATGAGTCTAAAGGGCCGTCCCTCTAAATAGTATTGACACATTTGGGTGGCCCACTTAATAGCCAGACACTCCTTCTCAATTGTGGCATAGCCTTTTTCATGAGGAAGGAGTTTACGGCTCAAATATAACACCGGATGCTCCTCCCCATCATGAATCTGAGAAAGAACTGCCCCCAAGCCCACCCCCGACGCATCCGTTTGCAGCACAAAGGGTTTGTCCCATTCAACTGCCTTCAGCACCGGATCCTCACATAGCGCTAAACGCAAACATTGAAAGGCTTCCTTCTCCTCCTCCCCCCATCTCAACTGGTTCGGTCGATTCCCTTTTAACATATTTGTTAAGGGTTCCGCCTGTGAGGCAAAATGGGGAATGAACCTGCGGTAGTACCCGACTAGCCCAAGGAAACTCCGCAGCCTTTTTTTTGTCGCTGGATAAGCAAACTCCCTAATACTTTGTACTTTATCCAACAAGGGTTTTACCTGCCCACCCCCCACCTTATAGCCCAGATATTTAACCTCCTGCCTGGCGAAGTGACATTTTTGGGGATTAAGAGTGAGACCTGCCTCCCGGAAAGCTGTTAACACCTTCCTGACCTGCCTCATGTGTGTAACCCAGTCCTCACTATGGATAATGACGTCATCCAGATAAGCCGCAGCATAACTCTGATGAGGCCGTAAGACCCTATCCAGCAGGCGCTGACAGGACGCCGCTGCGGAGTTCAAGCCAAACGGCATCCTCTTAAATTGAAAGAGCCCCAAGGGAGTAGAAAAGGCCGTCTTGGGCTTAGCCTCAGCAGATAAAGGAATCTGCCAATATCCCTTGGTCAAGTCCAGCGTAGAAAGATACTGGGCCGACCCCAACCTATCTAATAAATCCTCAATACGAGGCATAGGATAGGCATCGGGAGAGGAGAGGGCATTAACCTGGCGGAAATCAATACAAAACCGCCAGGTATCATCTTTCTTAGGCACCAGCACCACTGGACTAGACCAAGGGCTATATGATTCCTCAATAATACCATACTCCAGCATTTCCTTCACCTGTCTAATCACCTCCTGTTGTTTCACTGGGGACAGCCTATAAGGTCTTTGCCTAACCACCCGGCCCTGATCTGTAACAATCTCATGCATGCTCAAATGTGTCTCCCCCGGACATGGAGTAAGTACATCCTGGAACTCTTCTAGTAGGGCCCCAAGTTCCTGCTGCTGACCTTTATTCAACTCCCCTGCAATGTGGGGCTTCAGGGACTTAAAGATGTCCGCGATCTGAGGCCCCAGATCCTCCTCCTCCATCGCCTTAGTCCCACCCCACAGCACCTTCCTTTCCCTCCACAACTTTAACACATTCACATGATATGTTTGCTTTCTCCCCCTCTTATTCCTCACCTCATACGTAACTGGCCCCAATTTCTTAGTAATCACCACCGGTCCCCTCCACCGACTTTCAAATTTGTGCGGGCCATCTGCTATCATAATTATGACTTTCTCCCCTTCTGCAAACTCTCGCTCTTTCACTCCCCGATCATAATATGATTTCTGATATTGTTGACTTTTACCCAATCTATCCCGAGCATAGCCCCCCAACCGTCGTAACCTACCCTTCAGGTCAAACAGATAAGAGACCACTGTACAGTCTCCTCTATCCGGTGGCACCCATTGTTCCCTCAGGATATCTAAAATTCCCCGCGGACCCCTCCCATACATTAATTCAAACGGAGACACTCCTAATGAAGCCTGCACACTCTCCCTACAGGTGTATAAGACAAATGGCAAGAGGCGATCCCACTCATCCATACAGCTCCCCAACCCTCTACGCAAGAGAGTCTTAAGAGTCTTATTAAATCTCTCTACCAGACCATTGGTCTGAGGATGGTAAGCTGTGGTACGGATGTGTGCAATACCAAACGCCTCCCATACTTGAGCCAATGTACGGGAGAGAAAATTAGTGCCTCTATCAGTAAGTACTTCCCGGGGAAACCCCACCGTACAAAAAATGTGAATCAGCTCAGCGGCAATCACCTTAGCTGACACTGTACGCAGGGGCACCGCCCACGGGAAACGGGTGGCCATATCTAACACCACCAAAATATACACAAAACCCCTCCGTGACTTGGGGAGCGGTCCTACAATATCCATAGCCAGGCGGCCTAGCGGAACCCCAATACGAGGCAAGGGACATAAAGGCGCCCGCTCTGGCCCCCTCTCAGCTACCTTCTGGCAGAGCCCACAGGAATTGCAATACCCTTCCACTTCTTTATAAACCCCTGGCCAATAAAACCTCTGTAAAACTTGGTCCAGGGTACCCTGTGTCGCCTTATGTCCCCCCAGCGGGTGATCATGCGCTAATCTCATGATCAGGCTTCGAAATCCCTTTGGTATCACCAACTGTTTCTGCCACCCTTTCCCTATTACCGAGTTCAGTCTGAATAGCAGCCCCTTCTCCACCCTAAAATGCGGGGAAGAGCCCCCCTCCCCTTCTCGGGCCCTACTCCAGGCGTACTGCAAGGTACCGTCCGCTTCCTGCTCCCTCTGAAAAGAGGGAAACTGCTCTATGAGCTGCCCCAGGTCCCTTGGGAAATCTCCTTCCCCCTCGACCTCTATCATGGCCTGACTTCTTTTCCATTGAGCTCCTTTATTTTGCCGGCCCCCTTTCCTACTTTTCCCCAGAGTACCAAAAATCTCAGGATGAAAGGGAAAAACCTGCTCCAAAGGAAGAACCTCCCCACCCTCCTGTTGTGACTGACCCTGAGCCCGGGTAGTTACAAAGGCTTTTCCCCCCTTCACATATTGGGAAAACGGAGCCCAATCCCTCCCCAGTATCAGGTCCTGAGGCAGCCGAGACAACACCGCTACTAATATCCGGTGTGCCCCCATAGGCCCTTTTACGGTCACCCAATGTAAAGGATATCTGGTACTAGCCCCATGAATGCATTGAATAGCTACCTCACCATGACTAGACCCTCACTGATCATTCTTTCCCTTACTTATACGGGACCATAAACTCCTCGAAAGCATAGATTGGTCAGCTCCCGAGTCTAATAGGGCCTCCACTTTCACCCCCCCCACCTCCACGACCTGGGTAAAGGGATGGGACACCTGCTTATAAGAGTGAGAAGTAAAGCCCTCCTTGGCCCTACAATCTTTCCTTAAATGCCCTTTATGCCCACACCTATAGCAAATACGATCCCCAGCATATCCCGAGACCCCCACTCCCCTTTCTCCCTTCCCAGCCGGTTCACTCCTTGCCTGAAGAGGCTTAGACCCTGTCATATATATTCCCTTCCCCGCCCGCACCCCTCCCCCACCCATATGCTGGGACTCTAGAAAGCATTCCATACTTTTAACAGCTTCATCCAAGGACCCACAGCCCCGCCTAATCAAATCCCTTTTTAATTCTTCCGGTAAGGCCTCCAGAAACTGCTCCAACACCAGCTCTAACATTACTTGTGTCACTGAGTTTTTTTCTGGTTCTAACCACTTGGTGGCTAAATCCAGTAATTTCTGGGCCAAAGCCCTGGGCGTCTCCCCTTCTGCCCACCTCCATTCCCTAAATTTCCTTCGGTAGGACTGCTTACTTAGCCCATACCTGTCCAGAATAGCCCGTTTAAGTTTAGCATAGTCTGCAATCTCCACAGCAGGGAGACTGCGAAAAGCTGCCAGTGCCTCCCCGGATAACGCCGGGGCCAGTCTCATAGTCCATTGCTCCCCTGGCCAGGCTGCAGCAACCGCTACCCGTTCAAATGCCCCCAGGTAATCCTCAATGTCGTCCTTATCGGACAGCTTACCCCAGGGTAACCAGTTCATCCCCATCAGGCCTCCGGGCAACGGTCCTCCTCCAGTTGCAGTTCCCTCTGGCACTGTCGACCCAGGCTGTACCCGTGCTCCTCCTTTCAACAACTCCTGACACAGTTCCAGAAGTGGCTGTTGCTGGGCCCTCGACGCGGCCAAGGAGTCCTCCATCAGTTTGTGCGCCAGTTCCTGTTGTTTTTGGAACTGATGGGCCATGAAGGAAAACATCTCCTTTGGATCCATTACGCCCGGTCTTCTTCTCTCCTAGACGACACAAAAGAAAACAACCTCCAAGTGCAGCTGCTTTTATAGGCTTGTCACCCTGCGGCCCCACACATGCATCCACAAAAATCCCCTTCCGGCCCTGCTATATGCTCACCGGATAGCCCAGGATTTTGCGCCTTGCTCCTCTCTCTCTTGGAGAACCAGGTAGTTCGGTCAAATCCCACTGCTGCCACCAAATGTCAGCAAGCACCCGTCCGTGCTGTCCGCTCTTGTTTCGACACCTCTCCGTGCTGTCCGCTCTCCGCTCAACACCCCTCCGTGTGGTCTGCGCACAACTTAGCACCTCTCCGAGCTGTCCTTCTTCGCCCACACAATTGGGGCTAATCTATCTCCTAATCGGAACTGTTCCTGCTCACTTGCAAAAAGTAATTCACAGTACTATTTATTCAGTAGAGTGCTTTATTCAGAGTACAACCAGCGAGAAAACAGCAGGTCCACTGACTACAGCTGCTGGTCTCTGTGCCCCTGGCTTCCCTTCTTCCCCCACCCAACAATCCCCAAAAGTTCAGAACAGTTCAGTCTTGAAACTTCACAACAACTTGAAATACCTTTGAATCAGTCAATTCCTCTACTCCCTTTCTCCTACTGCCAAGGAGATAAAGGCATTTTCTCCACCCACGCTTGTCAGACACCAACACTCTGACAACCTCCCACAAATGTCCAGACTGACCTTCTTCAGGTAATTACCCTTTGTCCTGAGCAGAAGAACTCCATTTGCTCTTGTTCAGTCTCTTTCCTGGTATTTTCACTGTTCTCCCCCAGATCAATCTCCTCCCACTCCATGGAGTCTTCCCCCACCCTCTCTCTCAGGTGCTGCTCCTCCACTTGATTATCCTCCATCTCCCAATCACCTCCTGACTTCTCTGCCTGCTGGGAGTTGGAGTGCTGTCTCTCATGTTCCCTCCTCCCTTGCAAGTGCTGCTGGGTTCTGTAGTTTTCTTCCTTTCTTACCAACCTCCTACCCCCTTTTCCCGGCAGAGAGTGCTCTTCATTTCTTGGCTGACTGCCCCTGTCAGCTCTTCTCTGCTTTCCCTCTACCTCCTCCTTACAATATGGATACAGGGGAGGGAAGAGAGGAGAAGTGCTGGACAAGGGTGGAGGGGAGGAGAGAGGAGAAGTGCTGGACATGGATGGAGGGGAGAAAAGAAAAAAGAAGATGCACATGGATGGAGATGAGGGAAAGGGAAGAGGAGAAAAATTGCACATGGATGGAGAAAATAGGCAAAAACTGGATCCACGTTATACCTTCTCCAGTCAATTCCACGGAGGAGGACCCAGCTTTTACTTATGGATGCAGGACAAGAAATGAAGAAGAAAGGAGGAAAGTAAAGAAATAAATGGAAAGGAAGCCCTGGATAGGGAGTTAAGAGAACAGATAGAGAGCAGCAGAATCAGAGACTGGGACCAACATGATCAGAAAAACAAAGACATCAGACAACAAAGGTAGAAAAAATCATTTTATTTTCATTTTAGTGTTTGGAATATGTCCAATTTGAGAATTTACATCTGCTGTCTTATTTTGCACTGGGTATACTGGAGCTGTAAGAGCTTACAGAAATTATTTATAATGAAAATAATCATGTTATTTTTTTTCTTCTATACTAGTATAATATATTTTCAATGATATCTGTTTATATGCGCCATGGCTGGTATAAGGGGTGTGGCTATCATAGGGGTGGAGCCATTTGTGGTGGCCCCGCCCACAATGAGTACCGGCACCTTTTTTCTACAAAAAAGCACTGTATAAAACTCATTGTGCTCAAGAATGTTATCATGGTTCCATTTCTGCAAAAGCACGACCTCTGATCAAAAATTGATCCCTGGCTGGAAAGCAGCTGAAAACATCTTTAATGTTCACTTTCTTTAGTAGTTCCTTTCTGTGAAAGTTTCAGCTGTATAGACAAAACAACTTTTTTCCTCTTTCCACTGTCCAAAAATTGCTGCTATGCTGTAAAAGCAAGGTCTCAACTAGAAACTTCAACATTTCCCTCGCTGCAAAAGCGGGGTCCCAAATCCAAAATTTGCTGACATGCTGTAAAATCAAGGTCTCAGCTTAAAAATGTTTCACTGGGTCCCTCACCACACATGCAGAATCTCAGATCCAAAAATTAATGCCATGCTGTAAAATCAAGGTCTAAGCTTAAAATTGTTTCTATGGTTCCATCCACGCACAAGCAGGGTTCCAGGTCCAAAAATTATGGTTCCCTTGCATAGAACCATGGTCTCAAAAAATAATAATAAATAATGCATGAAAGCATGGCCTCCAATCAAAAAAAAGTTCCCTCGCTGCAAAAGCAAGGTCCCAGATCCAAAAACTCATGCATTGAAGCTTGGGCTAAAATTACAAAGAGGAAGAGAAACCATACGCTTCTTAACTCTTTTGAGGGGTGCACGACCTCAAATCAAAAACATGGCATCCTCGCAGTGTGTGAAGCCGGAAAACAGGAAGAGAAGCCAGGTGCTTCTTAAAGGAAATGTGATGATGTCACCGGGGGAGGGGGGACTGTCGGATATGCCATATGGTTGCATTAGTGAAGGTTGGACAATCGAGACTCTCCTGTAGTTATTCACTGGAACGGTTTCTCTACTTTGTCATTTTTCTAAAGAGATCATGGAGAAATTATCTGCTTTAAAATAGTGTGTTTCTATTTTAGACAAAAATTTGAAATCCTGTAACTTGGCTGCTATCCACGACTAAAGTCCTTCATAGTAAATTGGAGGCACTTGAAAATACCTCCAGAGTTAGAAATTTACATTTTTTACATTTCCCTTAAACTCATTTATTACATCCAGAATTTCTTTTATGGCTTAACTTGAAAGAAGTTTTGTTCTTGGATGATGATTCTTTCATCATTTTTAAAGGGCCCTTTTACAAAGGCGCGGTAGGGTGCGCTAAATTGACCCTACCGCCAGGGTGGCACAGGAGCATGGATGTAGTTCCGAAGTTGGTGTGCGCAGTTTCCCTTGGTAGAAAATTATTTTCTACCACAGGGAGCATTCTCAGCGGAAATTAGCAATGCGGCCACATTGTTGCACACTGCCCAATTACCACGGGGTTAGTGTATGAGCCCTTACCTCCAAGTAAATAGGAGGCAGTAACTAATTTTGAACTTAGCACCTAGCCATTATTATCGTAAATAGAAATTCAACTTTTTGGCGCATGTGGGAAAATGACTGACTAAAAGTAGCACAGGCCACTTTTTAGCGTGTCTTTGTAAAAGGTCCCTAAATGTTATTGGCCTACTTCTAAATTGTTAAAAGAGCACAAGAGGAACCATGATATGTCTCCCCCTGGAGAGATGAATTTACAACAGATTTTCTGGAACCTTCACAGGAGGAGATTCCCACACAGGCAACATTTGTGGGCTGATTTTTCTTCTGAATTGTTTAAGCAAGAAAATCTTGAAAGCATATTTTAAGAAATGAGATTAATTGTATTGTGGTAAACAATTATGGGCCTGATATTCAAAGAATTTGTGCTCCTAATGTTAGGGCCCTTTTACAAAAGCTTAGCCTACACACATGGAATTAGTGCACACTAACCTCTCTATTTCAATAAAAGCCGCCAAAAATTCCGCATACAAATTTGAATGTGCTTCCAATTTGCGTGCACAATTTAACTGAATAATGAGCCAATTAGTGCCAATAATTGTTTTTTAACAAGCAATTATTGGCACTAATTAGCTTTTATTGTTATGATGAAAAAACTCAAAACACAAGTCAGAAGGTTAGAACGAGCTTGGAAAAAAAAGAAAGACGACACCACAAAACGCCTGGAAACAACTTCAAAGAAAATACAAATACACCATAAGACAAACCAAAAGACTACATTACAAAACCATAATCGGACCAAATTACAAGGACACACATAAACTTTTCCAACTTGTGAACAAACTATTAGATATCACACCAGTCACAACCAACAGCAAAGACACTCCTGGAGCAGACAATCTCGCGAGATACTTCAAAGAAAAAATAGTACAACTACGACTTAAAATACCTGTCAGAACCACCGACTATGCTGAACTCCTTAATTGCCTAGACCCAGTCCCTGGCATTCACCCAGCGGACAGGACCTGGACCAACTTCGAGATACTATCGGAGAACATCATCTCCCAAACGCTCAAAAGATTCGCCAAATCTCACTGCAAACTAGATATATGCCCAAACAACCTAATGACAACTGCCCCTCAACAATTCATAAACGACATAACGAAACACCTGAATTACATGCTACAAAATGGACTCTTCCCGAAGGAAAAAGGAAACATCTTACTCATCCCCATACCCAAAGACGCAAAGAAAACTGCTAGTGAACTAACTACAGACCAGTAGCATCCATTCCCTTAACAACCAAATTAACAGAAGGGTTGGTGACCAAGCAACTTACAAACTATCTAGATAAATTTTCAATACTTCACGATTCCCAGTCAGGGTTTCGGTCTAACCACAGTACCGAAACAGTATTAGTAACTCTCATGACTAAATTCAAACAAACGATTGCATCTGGTAAGAACATACTACTTTTACAATTTGACATGTCAAGCGCTTTCAACATGGTTGATCACGGAATTTTACTACACATCCTTGAATACTTCAGAATCAGAGGCAACGTCCTCAATTGGTTCAAGGGATTCCTAACCACAAGATCATACCAAGTAACATCTAACTCGACTATTTCAGCCGCATGGGTACCTGAATGCGGAGTACCACAAGGATCCCCCTCTCGCCGATTCTATTCAACTTAATGATGATACCCTTGGCAAAATTACTATCAAATCAAAACCTTAATCCATACATTTATGCAGATGACGTAACGATCTATATCCCATTCAAACAAGACCTAAAAGAAATTTCCAATGACATCAACCAAAGTCTCAATATCATGCATTCCTGGGCGGACTCATTTCGGCTGAAGCTCAATGCAGAAAAGACCCAGTGCCTAATACTCACCTCCCAACACAACAAGAAAGAATACACCGCCATTAACACACCAACTGTAAACCTTCCTATTTCAGAAACCCTAAAAATTCTTGGAGTCACCATTGACTAGAGAACCACGCGAAAAACACAACCAAGAAGATGTTCCACTCAATGTGGAAATTAAAAAGAATAAGACCTTTCTTCCTAAGGAGTGTTTTCCGTAACCTGGTACAATCAGTGGTGCTCAGTCATCTAGACTATTGCAACGCACTATATGCCAGCTGCAAAGAACAAATAATCAAGAAACTCCAGACAGCCCAGAACACTGCAGCTAGACTCATATTTGGCAAACCAAAATTTGAAAGTGCCAAGCCCTTACAAGAAAAATTACACTGGCTCCCACTTAAGGAACGCATCACGTGCAAAATATGTTCACTAGTTCACAAAATTATCCATGGAGACGCACCAGCTTATATGTCTGACCTGATAGACCTACCACCTAGGAATGCCAAAAGATCATCCCGAACATTCCTTGATCTGCACTTCCCCAGCTGCAAAGGAATAAAATACAAACTAATGCATGCGTCAAACTTTGCCTACCTGAGCACACAGTTTTAGTACATAAGTACATAAGTAATGCCATACTGGGAAAAGACCAAGGGTCCATCGAGCCCAGCATCCTGTCCACGACAGCGGCCAATCCAGGCCAAGGGCACCTGGCAAGCTTCCCAAACGTACAAACATTCTATACATGTTATTCCTGGAATTTTGGATTTTTTCCAAGTCCGTTTAGTAGCGGTCTATGGACTTGTCCTTTAGGAAACCGTCCAACCCCTTTTTAAACTCTGCTAAGCTAACCGCCTTCACCACTTTCTCCGGCAACGAATTCCAGAGTTTAATTACACGTTGGGTGAAGAAAAATTTTCTCCGATTTGTTTTAAATTTACTACACTGTAGTTTCATCGCATGCCCCCTAGTCCTAGTATTTTTGGAAAGCGTGAACAGAAGCTTCACATCCACCTGTTCCACTCCACTCATTATTTTATATACCTCTATCATGTCTCCCCTCAGCCGTCTCTTCTCCAAGCTGTATAGCCCTAGCCTCCTTAGTCTTTCTTCATAGGGAAGTCGTCCCATCCCCGCTATCATTTTAGTCGCCCTTCGCTGCACCTTTTCCAATTCTACTATATCTTTCTTGAGATGCGGCAACCAGAATTGAACACAATACTCAAGGTGCGGTCGCACCATGGAGCGATACAACGGCATTATAACATCCTCACACCTGTTTTCCATACCTTTCCTAATAATACCCAACATTCTATTCGCTTTCTTAGCCGCAGCAGCACACTGAGCAGAAGGTTTTAGTGTGTTATCGACGACGACACCCAGATCCCTTTCTTGGTCCGTAACTCCTAACGTGGAACCTTGCATGACGTAGCTATAATTCGGGTTCTTTTTTCCCACATGCATCACCTTGCACTTGCTCACATTAAACATCATCTGCCATTTAGCCGCCCAGTCTCCCAGTCTCGTAAGGTCCTCTTGTAATTTTTCACAATCCTGTCGTGATTTAACGACTTTGAATAACTTTGTGTCATCAGCAAATTTAATTACCTCGCTAGTTACTCCCGTCTCTAAATCATTTATAAATATATTAAAAAGCAGCGGTCCTAGCACGGACCCCTGAGGAACCCCACTAACTACCCTTCTCCATTGTGAATACTGCCCATTTAACCCCACTCTCTGTTTCCTATCCTTCAACCAGTTTTTAATCCACAATAGGACATTTCCTCCTATCCCATGACCCTCCAATTTCCTCTGTAGCCTTTCATGAGGTACCTTGTCAAACGCCTTTTGAAAATCCAGATACACAATATCAACCGACTCCCCTTTGTCCACATGTTTGTTCACTCCTTCAAAGAATTGAAGTAAATTGGTCAGGCAAGATTTCCCCACACAAAAGCCATGCTGACTTGGTCTCAGTAATCCATGTCCTTGGATGTGCTCTGTAATTTTGTTTTTAATAATAGCCTCTACCATTTTCCCAGGCACCGACGTCAGACTCACCGGTCTATAATTTCCCGGATCTCCCCTGGAGCCTTTTTTAAAAATGGGCGTTACATTGGCCACCCTCCAATCTTCCGGTACCACGCTCGATTTTAAGGATAAGTTGCATATCACTAGCAGTAGCTCCGCAAGCTCGTTTTTCAGTTCTATCAGTACTCTAGGATGAATACCATCCGGTCCAGGAGATTTGCTACTCTTCAGTTTGTCGAACTGCCCCATTACGTCCTCCAGGTTTACCGTGAAGTCAGTAAGTTTCTCCGACTCGTCCGCTTGAAATACCATTTCAGACACCGGTAACCCACCCAAATCTTCCTCGGTGAAGACCGAAGCAAAGAATTCATTCAGTCTCTCCGCTACGTCTTTGTCTTCCTTGATCGCCCCTTTTACCCCTCGGTCATCCAGCGGCCCAACCGATTCTTTTGCCGGCTTCCTGCTTTTAATATACCGAAAAAAATTTTTACTATGTTTTTTTGCCTCATACTCCCTCTTGGCCTTCTTAATCTGCGCCTTGCATTTGCTTTGACACTCCTTATGCTGTTTCTTGTTATTTTCAGATGGTTCCTTCTTCCATTTTCTGAAGGCGTTTCTTTTAGCCCTAATAGCTTCCTTCACCTCACTTTTCAACCAGGCCGGAACGCATTGCCGCGCAGCTTCAAATTGATCTACGAAAGAACGAACTTCCGCATATTACTGAAGACCCATCTCTTTAATAAAGCATACCACAAAGATCAACCAATGTGAATATGCACAACTCACCCATCTATATTCAGAACTGTTTCTTAATATCTGCTTGTATACTATTACTTCGTTTTATTATCATCATGCTGACCAAGATCCTGCAATACTAAATGTTTATTTACTAACATTCTTCCACTACTCATGATGTATTGTAAGCCACTTTGAGCCTGCAAAGAGGTGGGATAAGGTGGGGTACAAATGCAACAAATAAATAAATAAAATAAATTTAGGTGCAGGATCTGCACCTAAATTTTACCCACGGCCCAAAGACAGGGGTGCGGAAATGGGAGGGTCATGGGGCTGTGCGTAGGCGTGGTTTTGAGTTACAGACATAATTAGGGCACCACACATAAATTTGGGTGCAGTCATTTGCACCACTGTTTTGTTGATGCAAATGGAGATGACTAAATTTACATGCAACCCCAGTGCCTAAGTGCTATTCTATAAACCACGCCTAATTTTAAGTGAGCTTTATTTAAGTGCAGTTTATAGAATACCATTTTTTCCAGTGCCAGGTTTTTTTTGCACCATATATAGAATTCACCCCTGCATGCTGCGTGTCCTATTTTATTTTATTTTTTGAAACCCTATTTATTGAATGGCACACAAACAACAGTACGAATCAAGCAAGGATCAATGATAAAATCATTGGGAAAAACAGTACACCTTTCAGAGAAATAAACAATCCAACCCAGCAACCAAAAAGGTAGTACAAACAACATACATGCCCCATTCTCATTTTATATAGTAAACCCGCCCTTTTCACCCCCTCTAACCCCTCCCTCTCCCCAAACCTTCCCCCTACTCTGTGGCTTTGAGAAATTTTAACAGCTGGAGGACTGAACTGGAAAGTAATCTTGTAATGACTTCCAGAGAGCACCATACAGTCCCATCTTATCCCCCTTGGTCTTACTTAGCCACAAAAGTTTTCAAGAGGCCATCTGTGACATACTGATACTGGCATTCCACTTAACAAGGGATGGAGAATCCTTCCCCACCCAATGCTGCAGGATAGTCTTGCGGGCCAGCACTAATACTAAAAGCACAAACTGTCATTGATACAGCATTCCCTGGTTACGAAGATTAATTCAGAGCCCAGTAACAGTACCCTGTAGGTCCACTCATATGCTGCCCCCAAAATAGATTCAAGAATAGAGAGAACTCCCATCCAAAAAAAAACGAAGTTTCACACATTCCAAAAACTGGTGCAATGTGGTGCCTCTCCCCACCTCACACTTGTCACAAATATCAGAGTCCCATAGACCCATTGCCTTCCCCTTACACTTAGAAATATATGCATATGTAAAGTCTTAAATTGGATCTCATGAAGTCCTGCATTGGGACTGGGAGTCACCTGAAAGGCCAAAGTAAAACAAGATGACAAATACTTCTCAGAAACTGTGTCTCCCAAGCATGAACGCCACCTGTCAGCCATCTGGAATGCTGCTGCTCCCTGCCCAACCTGAACCACAGGGACAATTTATTAGAAGATGCTGACATCTGCATAAAAAAGACTTTGAGCTGAGTGAACATGGGATATTGACATCCGGAGTCCTTCAAAGAAATGAGATATTGCTGAAGATAAGATTTAAAAAATGTTGCTGGGAGCTGCCACTTCATCTGACAATCCTGGAAAGAGGGAATGCTACCATTTCCCATCTCCAAAAGCTGACCCATGTATCGACAGCCCTGCCAATGCCAAGACTCCAAAAGCAAAATACTCTGACCTGCTGGAAAATTAGGGTTTTGCAGTAGTTCTAAAAATGTGGATACTCCCACGGCCCTACCCAATGTCAACACCACTCCCATGCCCTCTTCAATGGCTGCAACAAAGGAGACAAATGCATCCCCGTTTCACCTGACTGTTTTGCTTTGTTTTGCTTTTTCACTAGGTGGTGTTTTGGTATTTTAGGGCCCAGTGTAATATTTATAGTCCTGTCTTTTCACGTATAAGGTTGTTGCTCTATGAGTCCTAGGAGTTAGTGCTGTTATTGTATGGTAAGTTTCTGAATGCAGTTTGTGTACAGTGTTCTTTGAAGTGGAGGGACATCAAAACTTTAATTTTAGTTTGTCTTAACATTAGACATAGTTTTAGAAACTTTTCTGGGATCTGATGTGTGTTGAGGTGGTTGTTTTTTCTTTTAGTTATTCTTTATTCATTTTCACTTATACATTTACATAAAATAAATGCCAGAAAAATAAAATATCATACCATAATTACTCAAGTTAAATAGCGGGAAAAATAACATTTAAATTCGTCCACAAATAACTCCACGATATAAGGAAATTATTTAAAGAGAAACGTATTATTTCAATCTTTAACAAAAAGAGATATTATGAGAGGCTAGGACTCGTTACACATCCCGCGGTTTCAGCTACCTGTTGGAGCAGTCAAGGACCGCTCAGCTGTGTCACTTTCCTTATGGAAAATAAGTTGTGCCAATTTACCAGGGTCAAAAAACACATAATTAACTGTGTTCAAAGAAATTAAACATCTACAGGAAAATTTTAAAGTAAAAGTGCCTCCCAGTGCTAAAATACGTGGCCTCAGCACTAGGAATTCCTTTCTCCGCCTCTGAGTAGCTTTACTTAAATCCGGAAACACTTGTATCTTAGACCCAAGAAATTGTTGAGAAATATTTCTGAAGTAGAGCCTCAAAGCATTATTTCTGTCAGACTCGAAGGCGAAGGTTACCAATAAAGTTGTACATTCTGTAATTACCTCCAAAGAGGTTTGCAATAACTCAGATAAATTTTGTGATACATTTGGGACAGACGGTACTCTCTGTCCTGTAACATAATATGCCTTTATAATAGGAGGAAATAAATCAGTTGGTATTCCCAAAATTTCCAAGAAATATTTTCTCAACATTTCTATTGCAGGTAACATTGGTGACTTTGGAAAGTTCAGGAACCTGAGACTATTTCGTCTTAACTGATTTTCTAAGTATTCAGTCTTCTTCTGAGCCTTATCAGTATCAGCAATCAGGGTTTCAGAGCACACTTTTAACTTTTTAATTTCAGAACTATTAAACTCACATTTTCCTTCTTGTATCTTCACCCTTTTGTCTAACGTATGATGTTGAAGTTTCCTTTCAGCTACTTCAGCTTTAAGCAAATCATTAGTTTGTTGCACAGTCAAACTCAAAGCCTGGATTGCCTCCAACAGGGTTTCCAATGTAACAACGGCAGGGCTTACAAATCTTCCAGGACCCGTCGCTGGGGTCACCAGGATAGGGGAGGCCTGAAGAGGTATTCCACTCAGGCCACCTTCAGTTGATATGTTTCCCGGCGTTGACGTTCCCGCAGGGCCTCCTGTAGATGCTGTCGATATCTGCAGCAGCTCTCCTTGCGGGACAATCACTCCAGCAGGCCTTGGAGGTGCTGTTTGTTGAGGCGGGCTCAATGAGACCGTCTCTGAGCTAAGATCTCCAGAAAGGACCCCCGGAGACCCAACCAAGGTCGGTAACTGTAGTCCTTGTGTTGGGGCGTAGAACGTCTCCATCGTGGTCTGACACGCAGCAGGGATAAGAACCGGGCTAGAGGAGGCTTTAGCCACTGTTTCCCCCTTTCGTTTCCCCATTGATTAAGGGGTTCGAAAGAAAGCTTAGCGCAGATCGGCGGAGAGTTAAGAACGCTCACAGCACAGCGCCTCTCACAAATGTCATCTTGGATTTCGAGGTGATTGTTTTTTGTATGTGATCAGGTTTAAAATATGGAACACTGCCTCTTGAGGAACATTTAAATACATTGGTCTTCAGTCTCACTCTTTTGGATGGGCCACCCTTGGCATCTCTGCACTCTTGTCTAGCATGACAAGGAGGGAATTCCATAAGATAAGTTTGTTTTAATTGGATTTTATTGAAAGCTGAAAATTTCTGGAAAAGAAATTGTTTTGTTCAGATTGGACATCACTAAAAATTCACTAAATAATCAAGTTTTTCACTAAAACTATGGTAGATTAATGATGAAATTGTGTTTAAAGGCTTTGCTGTAAGGCTTTTAAGTTATATGCAGCCTGACACTTTGAAGTCTATTTTAGATAGATAGATGAAAGCACTCAGTGTTTATCTATATAACTTTATTGTTTGGATTGGCTTTTATTCTTTGACATATGCTCTCAGACAATTATATTTAAAAAATCTTTTTGCAAAGTAGACATATTCAGTACTATAAACTTATAAGGAAACCAGTGACGATTTTGGTGAGTCACAAGACTGTGATTCCTTGTGTGAAACAAGTCACTAGCTGAGGTTTCTTAAGATTGTTTAGAAGATTCTTAGATGAACACTGTGTGTCAATAGGTTGCAGACTGTGCAGTAGCCAGAATTATGTGTAAAATTGAACTGAAAAATATTTATTTACAGAATTGTTTTGACAGTGTTGGGACAGTTGTGGTGATTAAATATTAACATCTGCTTGTATTAGTGGACTTGAGCAAACTGTGATTACCTCTGTCGATGACATAAAACTGCTACATATCTTGCTTAATTTGTCACTGCCCCCTATACTCACACAAACATATTACTAAAATCCATACCTCTGTGGGAATTTTACTCAATCCATAAATTTTACCCTGAATATAAAATACTGAAAGGAGGATAGACACCTGTGATCTTCTGTTCTCAGGCTGAATGTTATCCTTGTTTTTTTGTACAATAATAGTAATAATAATGTTTTACATTTTTAACTGTTTTTTTTTCACACCATCATTAAAAAATCTTTGGCTGACAAAGGCTTGAAGGTGTCACAGGGAGAGTGAACATTTTGAAAAAGCAATTTCTAGTGAGAGTAACCAAGTTATAAAATGATTTTTTGTTGACTCGCTTAGCAGCCAGATATGACCTTGATGTCAGAGAGCAGGCATACAGTAACCCAACCATGCAAAAAGTCAAAATTTTCCTTAGTTCCTTTTGCCATCAGATAAACAACAGCTGCACAACTCTGTGCTAAATTTGACAGGGTATGCCTCTTTAATGTTAATGCTGGCATTCTGCATCTCCTTGTGATGACCACCATAGCCTGCTTTTCCTATTTATGGATGGTGCTTTTTTGTGTATGTGTGGTTTCCTTAGCTGATCACATGCTAATAGAAACATCTGTGGATCATCTTCTTTTGGTAATGGGGCTCTTCACCATATTAGATTGTGCTTTGTTTTCTTGACATCTAGTGCTGTATTGTTGAGCAGAATAATTGTTTTAAGAAAACTGGATTCTAAATGGGTCACACCCAAGGAGTTGCGCAGGAAGCACCAAAGAGTTGCAGGCCGACAGGTGCAAAAACAGAATGAGACAGTTAGCAGACACTGTTTAACACTGCAGTACTCAGGACAGAAGACGGGCATCAGTCAGCAGGTAAATTAACAGCGTCTACCTTCATGGGGAAAGCAATATATTTGCTGAGGCCTTCAGTGCTGCACAGGGTACAAAACAAGGCATTTAGTTCAAAAGCCTCTCCAGCATTCACAAAACAGTTACAGCAGCAAAAGAAACTCTCCCCCCCCCCCCCCCCAACACCCACACCCACCCACCCACCCACCTACAAACAGCAGGTTGGGGAAAACAAAGAGTTGGCTAGAAATTCAAACTGGCTCTGTCAAATAAAGAAAACAATTCCCAAATGAAAGTCTGTGTCGGTTCCAAACACAAATGTCCAGACATGAACAGGGAGGCTTTTCCCCCCTTCCCCAGCTTTCAAAGTAACAGGCTAAACATGGTAAGTGCAGCCCTCTGGTCAAAAATCTCAATGCAAAAAGAAAACAAAATCAGTCACAGTAACTCAGGTTTCATACTCCCAACTCCCAGGGATAGGGAAAATCCTGTCCGATGCTCATTTCTGCAGGCTGGGGACACAGCCTTTCTCCGAGGACAAGCAGGCTGCTTGTTCTCACTGATGGGTGACGTCCTCGGCAGCCCCTCCAATCGGAATCTTCCTAGCAAAGTCCTTTGCTAGCTCTTGCGCGCCCGCGCGGCCGTTTTCCCGCCCGAAACCGGCTCGAGCCGGCCAGTCTTCTTTCGTCCGCACTCGGTACGGCTGTGTTTTTTGCCGTGTTGAGCCCCGGAGAGTCGACCTCGCGCGTCCGTTATTTAATCGACGTGTTTTTTCTTCGGAAAAGTTTTCTTTCGTTCGGAAAGTGCTCCGGAAACCCCCTTGGGTTTCGTTTGCCCCTTCCCGTATTTCCAGTTTTTGCCCCGGTAAGTTTTCTTTCGTTGTCGGGGTAGGCCTCTTTTCGGCCTCGGTCGAGATTTTTCTCCCTTAAAGTTTTGGTGCTCCAAATTCGTCATTTCGGATTTTGACTTCGCCGGCGTGATTTTTCCGCCCATGACATCGAAGCCTTCCAGCGGCTTCAAGAAGTGCACCCAGTGCGCCCGGGTAATCTCGCTCACTGATAGGCACTCTTCGTGTCTTCAGTGTCTGGGGGCCGAGCACCG
The DNA here is from genome assembly GCF_901765095.1 of Microcaecilia unicolor. NCBI lineage: Eukaryota > Metazoa > Chordata > Amphibia > Gymnophiona > Siphonopidae > Microcaecilia > Microcaecilia unicolor. The sequence continues at coordinate 354,798,052 of NC_044031.1, read as the reverse complement.
TCCCCAGAACTGTAGTCTGTGTTCCCTCTTACAAAGGCGGACTCAAGTAGCGAGATTGGCCCAGTGGAACATTTTGTTCTCGGGCTCTTCGTCGGCATCGGCGTCATCAGCGTCCAGACCTTCTTCCTTGGCTGCCAGTGCATCGAGGCATCGGCCCTCTGCATCGGCGCCGAGACATCGGATAGCTGCATCGACGTCGGTGGTACCGGGACCTCGTCTCCTGATGTCGTCGGACGGTGGTGCATCGAGTGGAGTGCAGGTGAGGGCTGTCCATTCCCCTGCTGGTGGCGGTGAGCCCTCGGGTGGGTCTCCTCCTACCCTGAGGGCTCCTGCGGTACAGCCCCCCCCCCCCGAGACCGACCTCCTTCGGCCTCGGCCCCGAGGAAGCGACGGATGGATTCTACGTCCTCCTCGTCGGTGCCGGGGAGCTCCGGTGACATGCTTCGGAAGAAGTCGAAGAAGCATCGAAGAAGCCCCGCGTCGGCACCGAGAGTTCTGGGTCGCCGAGGGAGTCGGCACCCAGCAGGCATCGGCACCGAGAGGACCGCTCACCCTCTGTTCAGGAGGTGTCGATGCGCTCCACTCTGGACAGCCCGGAACAGCCTCCACGCCCGGAACAGGTTCTGACGTCGACGCCTGCATCGACCTCCATGCCTTTCTCTGCAGCCGCTCTGAACGAGAGCCTCCGGGCCGTTCTCCCAGAGATTCTGGGAGAGCTGTTGCGCCCTACCCCTCCGGTACCGGCGGTGCTTGCGCCTCCGGTACCGTCGAGCGTGGCGCCGGCTGGCCCATCGCCCGGGGTGAGGTCCCCGACGTCGGTACCGCGTGCGGTGCCGACTGCGGCCACCTCCCAGGAGGGCTCCCCGACTACGTCGGTGGAGGGAGCTTCGCCGATGCGGGCGAGGGAGTCTACCTCTCGACGCCCCCATCGTGGACGTGGCTCCACGGAGTCGAGCCGGGCACGGTTGCAGACGCAGGTCCGTGAACTTGTGTCTGACACCGAGGGTGAGGCCTCGTGGGAGGAAGAAGAAGACCCCAGATATTTCTCTGACGAGGAGTCTGAGGGTCTACCTTCTGATCCCACTCCCTCTCCTGAAAGACAGCTTTCTCCTCCCGAGAGTCTGTCTTTTGCTTCCTTTGTCCGGGAGATGTCTACGGCCATCCCCTTCCCGGTGGTTGTGGAGGACGAGCCCAGGGCTGAAATGTTTGAGCTCCTGGACTATCCTTCTCCACCTAAGGAAGCGTCCACTGTTCCCCTGCACCATGTCCTCAAAAAGACATTGCTGGCGAACTGGACCAAGCCTTTAACTAATCCCCACATCCCCAAGAAGATCGAGTCCCAGTACCGGATCCATGGGGACCCAGAGCTGATGCGCACTCAGTTGCCTCACGACTCTGGAGTTGTGGATCTGGCCCTAAAGAAGGCTAAGAGTTCTAGGGAGCATGCTTCGGCGCCCCAGGGCAAAGACTCTAGAACCTTAGACTCCTTTGGGAGGAAGGCCTACCATTCCTCTATGCTCGTGGCCAAAATTCAGTCTTACCAGCTCTACACGAGCATACACATGCGGAACAATGTGCGACAGTTGGCGGGCTTGGTTGATGCTCTTCCCCCTGAGCAAGCCAAGCCTTTTCAGGAGGTGGTCAGGCAGCTGAAGGCGTGCAGAAAATTCCTGGCCAGAGGAGTTTATGACACTTTTGATGTTGCGTCCAGGGCCGCTGCTCAAGGTGTGGTGATGCGCAGGCTCTCATGGCTGCGTGCCGCCGACCTGGAGAATAGAATCCAGCAGCGGATTGCGGACTCGCCTTGCCGTGCGGACAACATTTTTGGAGAAAAAGTCGAGCAGGTGGTAGAGTCTCTCCACCAGCGGGACACCGCATTCGACAAGTTCTCCCGCCGGCAGCCTTCAGCTTCTACCTCTACAGGTAGACGATTTTTCGGGGGAAGGAAGACTGTTCCCTATACTTCTGGTAAGCGTAGGTACAATCCTCCTTCCCGACAGCCTGCGGCCCAGGCTAAGCCCCAGCGCGCTCGCTCTCGTCAGCAGCGTGCGCCTCAGCAAGGCCCCGCGGCTCCCCAGCAAAAGCAAGGGGCGAGCTTTTGACTGGCTCCAGCAGAGCATAGCCGACATCCAAGTGTCAGTGTCGGGCGACCTGCCAGTCGGAGGGAGGTTGAAAGCTTTTCACCAAAGGTGGCCTCTCATAACCTCCGATCAGTGGGTTCTGCAAATAGTCCGGCAAGGATACACCCTCAATTTGGCTTCCAAACCTCCAAATTGTCCACCGGGAGCTCAGTCTTACAGCTTCCAGCACAAGCAGGTACTTGCAGAGGAACTCTCCGCCCTTCTCAGCGCCACTGCGGTCGAGCCCGTGCCATCCGGGCAAGAAGGGCTGGGATTCTATTCCAGGTACTTCCTTGTGGAAAAGAAAACAGGGGGGATGCGTCCCATCCTAGACCTAAGGGCCCTGAACAAATATCTCGTAAAAGAAAAGTTCAGGATGCTTTCCCTGGGCACCCTTCTCCCCATGATTCAGCAAAACGATTGGCTATGCTCTCTGGACTTGAAGGATGCCTACACTCACATCCCGATACTGCCAGCTCACAGGCAGTATCTGCGATTTCAGTTGGGCACACGCCACTTCCAGTACTGTGTGCTACCCTTTGGGCTCGCCTCTGCGCCCAGGGTGTTCACAAAGTGCCTAGCTGTGGTAGCAGCGGCGCTTCGCAGGCTGGGGGTGCATGTGTTCCCATATCTCGACGATTGGCTGGTGAAGAACACATCCGAGGCAGGAGCCCTGCAGTCCATGCAGATGACTATTCGCCTCCTGGAGCTACTGGGGTTTGTGATAAATTATCCAAAGTCCCATCTTCTCCCAGTGCAGAAGCTCGAATTCATAGGAGCTCTGCTGGATTCTCGGACGGCTCGCGCCTATCTCCCAGAGGCGAGGGCCAACAACTTGTTGTCCCTCGTCTCGCGGGTGCGAACGTCCCAGCAGATCACAGCTCGGCAGATGTTGAGATTGCTGGGCCACATGGCCTCCACAGTCCATGTGACTCCCATGGCCCGTCTTCACATGAGATCTGCTCAATGGACCCTAGCCTCCCAGTGGTTTCAGGCTGCTGGGGGTCTAGAAGACGTGATCCACCTGTCCACGAGTTTTCTCGAATCCCTGTATTGGTGGACAATCTGGTCCAATTTGACTCTGGGACGTCCTTTCCAAATTCCTCAGCCACAAAAAGTGCTGACAACGGATGCGTCTCTCCTGGGGTGGGGAGCTCATGTCGATGGGCTTCACACCCAAGGAAGCTGGTCCCTCCAGGAACGCGGTCTACAGATCAATCTCCTGGAGTTGCGAGCGGTCTGGAACGCCCTGAAGGCTTTCAGAGATCGGCTGTCCCACCAAATTATCCAAATTCAGACAGACAACCAGGTTGCCATGTACTATGTCAACAAGCAGGGGGGCACCGGATCTCGCCCCCTGTGTCAGGAAGCCGTCAGCATGTGGCTCTGGGCTCGCCGTCAAGGCATGGTGCTCCAAGCCACATATCTGGCAGGCGTAAACAACAGTCTGGCCGACAGGTTGAGCAGGATTATGCAACCTCACGAGTGGTCGCTCAATTCCCGAGTGGTGCGCCAGATCTTCCAAGCATGGGGCACCCCCTTGGTGGATCTCTTCGCATCTCGAGTGAACCATAAAGTCCCTCAGTTCTGTTCCAGGCTTCAGGCCAACGGCAGACTGGCATCGGATGCCTTCCTCCTGGATTGGGGGGAAGGCCTGCTGTATGCTTATCCTCCCATTCCTCTGGTGGGGAAGACTTTGTTGAAACTCAAACAAGACCGAGGCACCATGATTCTGATTGCTCCTTTTTGGCCGCGTCAGATCTGGTTCCCTCTTCTTCTGGAGTTATCCTCCGAAGAACCGTGGAGATTGGAGTGTTTTCCGACCCTCATCACGCAGAACGAAGGGGCTCTTCTGCATCCCAGCCTCCGGTCCTTGGCTCTCACGGCCTGGATGTTGAGAGCGTAGACTTTGCCTCTTTGGATCTGTCAGAGGGTGTCTCCCGCATCTTGCTTGCTTCCAGGAAAGACTCCACTAAGAGAAGTTACTTCTTCCATTGGAGGAGGTTTGCCGTCTGGTGTGACAGCAAGGCCCTAGATCCTCGCTCTTGTCCTACACAGACCCTGCTTGAATACCTTCTGCACTTGTCTGAGTCTGGTCTCAAGACCAACTCTGTAAGAGTTCACCTTAGTGCAATCAGTGCATACCATTACCGTGTGGAAGGTAAGCCGATCTCAGGACAGCCTTTAGTTGTTCGCTTCATGAGAGGTTTGCTTTTGTCAAAGCCCCCTGTCAAGCCTCCTACAGTGTCATGGGATCTCAATGTTGTTCTCACCCAGCTGATGAAACCTCCTTTTGAGCCACTGAACTCCTGCCATCTGAAGTACTTGACCTGGAAGGTCATTTTCTTGGTGGCAGTTACTTCAGCTCGTAGAGTCAGTGAGCTTCAGGCCCTGGTAGCCCAGGCCCCTTACACCAAATTTCATCATAACAGAGTAGTCCTCCGCACTCACCCTAAGTTCCTGCCAAAGGTTGTGTCGGAGTTCCATCTGAACCAGTCAATTGTCTTGCCAACTTTCTTTCCCCGTCCTCATTCCTGCCCTGCTGAACGTCAGCTGCACACATTGGACTGCAAGAGAGCATTGGCCTTCTACCTGGAGCGGACACAGCCCCACAGACAGTCCGCCCAATTGTTTGTTTCTTTTGATCCCAATAGGAGGGGAGTGGCTGTAGGGAAACGCACCATATCCAATTGGCTAGCAGATTGCATTTCCTTCACTTACGCCCAGGCGGGGCTGGCTCTTGAGGGTCATGTCACGGCTCATAATGTTAGAGCCATGGCTGCGTCGGTAGCCCACTTGAAGTCAGCCTCCATTGAAGAAATTTGCAAAGCTGCGACGTGGTCATCTGTCCACACATTCACGTCTCATTACTGCCTGCAGCAGGATACCCGACGCGACAGTCGGTTCGGGCAGTCAGTTCTTCAGAACCTGTTTGGGCTTTAGGATCCAACTCCACCCCCCGAGGGCCCTGTTTGTTCTGTTCCAGGCTGCACTCTCAGTTAGTTGGTAAATTTTTTAGGTCAATCTCAGTTATGTCCTCGCCGTTGCGAGGCCCAATTGACCATGGTTGTTGTTTTGAGTGAGCCTGGGGGCTAGGGATACCCCATCAGTGAGAACAAGCAGCCTGCTTGTCCTCGGAGAAAGCGAATGCTACATACCTGTAGAAGGTATTCTCCGAGGACAGCAGGCTGATTGTTCTCACAAACCCGCCCGCCTCCCCTTTGGAGTTGTCTTCCCTTGAACTGTATTGTCTTGCTACATACTGGACTGGCCGGCTCGAGCCGGTTTCGGGCGGGAAGACGGCCGTGCATGCGCGGTGCGCGCGGGCGCGCGAGAGCTAGCAAAGGACTTTGCTAGGAAGATTCCGATTGGAGGGGCTGCCGAGGACGTCACCCATCAGTGAGAACAATCAGCCTGCTGTCCTCGGAGAATACCTTCTACAGGTATGTAGCATTCGCTTTCTCCCAGCTGCTCTCCTAAGAGCCTCAGCTCTGCTCTTTCTTCCTCTCAGACCCAGACGGAAGCTGAGAATTCCTGCAAGCTCAGGAACAGACTGTTCCCCTCAGGCGGCTTCCAGAGAGCCTCACCCCACTCTCTCTTCCTCTCAGACTCAAATGGTAACTGAGAGAGCCACCCTACAGGCAGATGATCAAAAGCCCCGCGCTGTTCCAAACAGCGCTCTAAAATAGCGCTAGAACAGCGCGGGGCGCTATTAGACCTATGATCAGAGATAATACATGCAAATTTAAGCAATGCAATTATCTCTGATCATGGAGTAGAAGTGTGGGCGAATTGTGACTGAGCATGCGCTCAGCACAATCCTCCTGCACTTGTTTGACAGGTCTGGGCTGTCAAAAGCCCAAACCTGTCAAACACAGGGGCTGGAGGTCCATGGGACCACCAGGCCCTGACTACCCCTGCCCCGAGCAGGGCTGGAAGTCCGGCGGACTTCCGATCCCCCCGATGACCTCCCCCCCCAGGTTCAGGGAAGGCTGGAGATCTGGTGGGTCTCCAGCCCCTCCAAACCCCCATAAAATGGTCCCTGGTGGTCCAGTGGCCGCCGGCCAACCCCTCCTCTCCCAGTGAGCGACGGGGGGGCTGGAGGTCCGGCAGACCTCCAGCCCACCCCAAATCCCCCCCAGCATTGTCTGCCGAATCCCTGGTGGTCCAGCGTGAAAAAGAACCCCCTCACGGCCCCCCTATCTTAGTTGGAGGAGGAAGGTAGCCTGCCTCCCTCCTCTTCCTTGGGTTGATGATGATGCAAAATGGCGGTGCCCAGCCCCGCCCAGTGCATCCTGGGAGCACATCCCAGGATGTACTGGGCGGGGCTGGACGCCACCATTTTGCGGCGGCGTCAACCCAAGGAAGAGGAGGGAGGCAGGCTACTTTCCTCCTCCAACTAAGGTAGGGGGGCCGTGAGGGGGTTCTTTTTCACGGTGAACCACCAAGGATTTGGCAGACAATGCTGGGGGGGGGGGGATTTGGGGTGGGCTGGAGGTCTGCCAGACCTCCACCCCCCCCCCCCCATCGCTCGCTGGGAGAGGGGATTTGGCCGGCAGCCACTGGATCACCAGGGACCATTTTATGGGGGTTTGGAGGGGCTGGAGACCCACCAGATCTCCAGCCTTCCCTGAACCTGGGGGGGGAGGTCATCGGGGGGGACCGGAGGTCCGCTGGACCTCCAGCCCCGTTGGCAGGTTTGCTTGGGGGGGGGGGAACGGGGGCCTGCCAGCATGCAACTGCATGCTGGACAGGGCTCACCATTTCTCCCAAATGATCTGCAAACCCTAACGCCAGATTGGCGTAGGGTTTGCAACGGCCAGCAACCAAAATTTTGGCGCGCTGCCCGCTAATCATTGGCAATGAATGCGCTAAGCCCTATTTAGCATACATTTGCATGCTACTTGCGCAAAGAGCCCTCGAACGCGTTGTTTCACGCGCTCGAGGGCTCTCATCATGAGGCAGTAGCAAATGCCGGCACTAGTATGGCGCAAACAGCCTCTAGCGCCGGCGTTTGCTTTTGATCATCTGCCCCCTAATGAGGTGCCTAGGGCTCAACAAATCCACTCAATCCTTAAGGCTGTCCCATTCCTTCTCCCAGGTTATTTACCCCCTCCTTCCTGGGGAACCTGACCAGCTGGGTCCCAGTCCAATCTGCTCCTACTTGGCCCTTTCTCCTGCTGTCTGTTTCTCCTTGGCAGCTCTCTTTGGCTGCTTTCCTCTGTCTCCCCTCCTGTCTCTCAGGCAGGGCTGGTGCTAGACACAGTGAGTTTTTTCTAGCAAAAAAGGTGCTGGTACTCAAATGCTAAGCCACCCTTCAGGGGTGGGATGATCACTGAGGGACCCACCCCACAATAGCCAGGTCCCCTGCAACCAGTCACAGAATCTATGACAAGGCAGAATTGGTGTGCAGAGCCTGAGCTCTTTCATTAAAACTTGGGGTCCATGGGTCAATTTTAGCACACAATGGAAAAGATGCCAGTACTCAGTACCCCTCAAAAAAAGCCAGACTTACCAAGTCTCCCGCATTCTGTGGAAGACTCCCACTTTGGTGGGTCCATCTCCCACACTCCCGCCAAAGCGGGAAAGTCTCCCGCTAAAGCACTTCCTGCCACCATCGCTCTGCTGCTGCTGCTGCTGCTTTTCCGGATGAGCAGCAGTGGCTGCAGCTGTTGGCTCTTCCATTCTTCTGACCCCGCCGGAATGGGAAGTTGACATCAGCGGGGTCAGAGGACCGGCAGAGCTGACAGCGCAGCGCGTGTTTGAAGGCTGCTGCCGCAGCCCTGCACTTCCATTTTTTGTTGTTTTGCCGCAGCTGCTGCTGTTCATGGGGAGAAGCAGCTGTGGCTAGGAAACAGATACTGGGGAGAAAGGGAAGGGGAAAAGGATGCGGAGAGGCATCTGTAAGGGAAGCAAAGGGTTTCTCAGTGTCCCAGACACTTTCCCTGCCACAATACTCAGCTGTGGCAGAATAGATTTTTTTAAGCAGCAGCTGCAGGATGTAAAAATCTACATTGTCTCCCTAATTTTAGAAAGTTGCCTACCCAAATTTGCTTCTAGCGTGCAAGTTATAGAATAAGGCCAGTTGTATACGTAACTTAATGAAATAATCAGCTGATAACTGGTGTTAACAAGCAATAGCTGTTCTGTAATGTAATATGGTTCTTGTATCCCACTAACTCCCATAAAACAGTGGTCCAAAGTGGGTAACATAAGAATGAATGCTGTAAAACAAGCAGTTAAACAAAATATTTCTTGAATAGATAGGTCTTCCAAGTTCGTGCAAAACAAATAATAGGATGAAATAGCCCAAAAATCCTGGGGAAAGGAAAGCCAAAAATGTACTGCCTGATAGGTATAAGAATATTCTAGAAGACTCTTTTGGTTAACAGCCATGAATGAAGAAAGAGTAGGCGATAGTGGTCGCAAATCCTCAAAAAGCTCCTGCCTGATGGAAAAGACAGCAGTCAATAAAGATAAGTTCTAAAAGTGTGGACTCCAATTCTAAAGCATGCAGCTTCTAGGGGGGCGTGGACCTGGAAGGGGCATGGATTCAAATGGGCAGTGGCAATGAATATAATGGACAGTATTCACCATCAGTGCCTATACAGATACTTAGCCATGCAGCTAAGCAGTTTAATTTAGGGCAGGTCTTTTACTATCCTAAATTAAATCCACTTAGTTATACAGATAATAGCTGAATATCACCACTTTACATATTGCTTGCAAAAATCCCTCACAATGCCCCAGCAATATCCAGATAGTGGCAGGCCATTAAGATAGATTAGCAGTGGCACCATCCCAGGGGCGTATCTGGACTCAGGCGGTAGGGGGGGCCAGAGCCAGAGGGAGGGGGCACATTTTAGCCCCCCCCCCCGGCGCCACCGATCCCCCCCGCCATTTCCGGACCCCCCCCTCGCCACCAATGACACCCTCCCCCGCTGCTGTCACTTACCTTTGCTGGCGGGGGACCCCAACCCCCCGCCAGCCGAGGTCCTCTCTTCCATGCAGGCTGCGCCGCTGCAAGTTTCAACGCTTCCTGTTCTTCTGAGTCTGACGTCCTGCACGTACAACGCGCAGGACGTCAGACTGAATTCCAAATTCTGAGTCTGACGTTCTGCACGTTGTACGTGCAGGACGTCAGACTCAGAAGAACAGGAAGCGTTGAAACTTGCATCCTGCACGGAAGATAGGACTTCGGCTGGCGGGGGCTTGGGGTCCCCCACCAGCAAAGATCGGCGACGGGTTGGTGGCGGGGGGGAGGTGGAGAGGGTCTGTTGTAGGGGGGTCCAGGGCGAAATCTGCGGGGGCCCAGGCCCCTGTGGCCCCACGGAGATACGCCCCTGCACCATCCACATAGTGCTTCTGAAAATCCCTAAATAGGGGACTTATACGTGTTGTGGCTGCCACCATGCCATAATTTACATAAAAATTGTGTTTGCAAATTTGGGCAAGTGCCAAATTTGCATGCACAATTTAATTACATAATGACCCAATAACTGGCTTTTTAACAAGCAATTATTGGCACTAACTAGATTTAGCTAGAACTTACATGTGTAAATTTAGGCACAAGATCTACACCTTAATTTTACTCATGGCACAAAAAAGGGTGCACAGAAATGGGAGAGTCATTGGTGTTTTGGGGCAGATCAGAGTGTGGTTTTGAGTTAGGTGTATAGATTATAGGAGCTCTGCGAGTAAATTTAGGCATGAACATTATTCATAAGACATGACCCTAATGTAGAACATACCTTTTTATCTGTTAGTTTTGGTGCACTTTTGACATTTTCAAACACTCGGCGGTTTTCCCAAGTTTCACTTTGTCCATTACTAGATACAATGAGTTTGATGTGTATTTGAGATTTCTTCTTTTGTTGCTCCCCTTATGCGTCAGTGACTCACCCCTAAGGAAGTCTTTATGCCGAAACATGGTCCATGTAGGGTTAGAATTGTTTACGTATCTGGTGAGTCAAGACTGTACATGCATATGGTATACTGTTGAAGAATAAAGAATTTTTAGAAGCTTTGGACTTCTTGTTTTTTGACTGGCATCCTTGGAATACTATTCTTCCACCCCTTGTTTGTTTTTCCTTTTATTCCTGTGGAAGCTTTGTGTTCCCTTTTTTTGCTGCCTTTGGAAAATTGTTGTCATAATGACCTATCTGGAACTTCCATTGAGTATCATTTCAAAATTATTTTACAAAGAAGATTGTGGTGTTCTTGCATCTCTAATTTTCGAAAGAAGAAGTTAAAGAGAGGGCTAGCATCCTTTCAAAAAAATTTGGGGCCTAATATTCAAAGGATTTCTGTTCCTAAATTTGGGGTCCTTTTACTAAGCTGCAGTAAAAAGTGGCTTTAGCATGCCTTTGAGTGGGTTTTTCCTGTACGTAAAGGCCATTTTTACCGCAGTCATAAAAACAGCCTTTTTCCATTTTTTGTATTAATGGCCATGTGCTAATGTTGCCATTAGTATATGGCCATTAAAAGCAATTACCATGTAAGCTCTTACTGCTATCACACCCCCCCTCAAAAATAATTAAAAATATTTTTAGCAATTACTTGCAGGATGCCTGAGCATGTCCCTTATATTAGCGCCTTACATAACTTAGTAAGAGGGCCCCTTTGAGAGTTATGCTTATAAATTGGCCTCTCTGAAAATTTACTTGGGCAGAGTGCCTAAATTTATACTCAAAATGTCACTAAAAATTCTCAATTTAGAAGCATAAAAAGTTGGTGGCAATATAGAGCTTAGCATTGATTTTAATCACTAGAATCATATTTTTTAAAAATTTATAAACCACACAATCTACTATTCTTGGTGTTGTACAACAGAACATACATAATACAAAACACACAAAAAACAAACAATCAAATGCCTGCTTAAAGAAGAATGTTTTCAGCTTCTTCTTAAATGTAGGCAAATGAATATCAGGTCTAAATTCATAACTTTTAAGCACATAAATTAAGATGAAGTTTCAGCTCAAAATGTAGGATCCTAATTTGGGCTCAAAATAGTGCACAAATTTAGGTGCATAACTTAGGAATGTGTGGGGTCCTTTTACTAAGGTGCGCTGAAAAATGGCCTGGTGTAGACGCGTGTATTAGACGTGCGCAGGTCCATTTTTCAGCACATCTGCAAAAAGGCCTTCGTTTTTGGGGGCCAAAAATGGACGTGTGGCAGAATAAAAATTGGTGCATTTCCATTTTGGGCCTAAGACACATTGACATAGCAGTAAGGTCTCACGCGTTAACTGGGCAGTAATGGTATACGCGCATACAATGCCGATTACCGCCCAGTTAGCGCCATGTGCCGGAAAATTTCCAGCACGAATAGTGAACACGCGTAAAGAATGAAATTACCGTCCGGGTCACGTGGTAGCCGGGTGGTAGTTCAAAATTGACACGCGTAGGACATGCGTAGATGCCTACGCAGCTCAGTCAAAGGGCCCCTTAATCTAGGAGCTCAACTTTCTTGAGTATCAGGCTCTCAGATTGTAACTGCACTACCACAGCTCTCATATCTGAGTGAAGTGTTTCTTCAAAAGAGTTAGATATAAATCAATTTCCTGCTATAGACAATAAACAAAGACATGGCAGATGAAAGGGGAAAGACAGGAAGAACAATGAGAGATATAAGAGTGGGTTAGAGACATTGGGTAGTGTTTGTATCACAGTCTGAAATGCTGTAAAGTACATGAACATTCAACGTTCTTCAATGCTCAAAACTTTTTACAATCACTGGGGAAAAGATAATGCACTTAAGTGGCAATTCTATAAATGTTAAGCGTCACATTGGTGTGTAACATCAACACCATGATCCTAAAAGCAAGGTAAGTGCTAGGCAGCACTCTATGTCGGCATCATAGGCACGACGTGCATGTGCACCACGAAAGGGAATATGTTTGAGGTGGAGCATGGCCAGGCACCAGCAACAGAGTATGCAGGATATATGTCTTCACCAATAAACGTTTTATCAACATTTGAAGTCTCCTCATTTGTTCCTGGTCAGCCTAATTTCCCACCTTCATTTTTTTGTGTCGCTTCATTGTGGGATCTCAGTGTTCCTCCGTCCCAGTGGACCTTCACTGGATATATTACATAACAAGCGCACCCACAGATGATGGGGGAGATGATGCCAAACTGACAGGCCCAAACATATACCTCCTTTAAATAACACCTAAATGGCAAAGGCAATGTTTTTTTTTACCTGTAAAGCGAATGCTACATACCTGTAGAAGGTATTCTCCGAGGACAGTAGGCTGATTGTTCTCACTGATGGGTGATGTCCACGGCAGCCCCTCCAATCGGAATCTTCACTAGCAAAAACCTTTGCTAGCCCTCACTCGCCGATGCGTGGCCGTCTTCCCGCCCGAAACCGGCTCGTACCGGCCAGTCTCATATGTAGCAAGACAAAGAGAAGGGAAGACACAACTCCAAAAGGGGAGGCGGGCGGGTTTGTGAGAACAATCAGCCTGCTGTCCTCGGAGAATACCTTCTACAGGTATGTAGCATTCGCTTTCTCCGAGGACAAGCAGGCTGCTTGTTCTCACTGATGGGGTATCCCTAGCCCCCAGGCTCACTCAAAACAACAAACATGGTCAATTGGGCCTCGCAACAGCGAGGACATAACTGAGATTTACCTACAATTTATCCAACTAACTGAGAGTGCAGCCTGGAACAGAATAAACATGGGCCTAAGGGGGTGGAATTGGATTCTAAACCCCGAACAGATTCTGAAGCACTGGCTGCCCGAACCGACTGTCGCGTCGGGTATCCTGCTGCAGGCAGTAATGAGATGTGAATGTGTGGACAGATGACCACGTCGCAGCTTTGCAAATCTCTTCAATAGTGGCTGACTTCAAGTGGGCTACCGACGCTGCCATGGCTGTAACATTATGAGCCGTGACATGACCCTCAAGAGCCAGCCCAGCCTGGGCGTAAGTGAAGGAAATGCAATCTGCTAGCCAATTGGAGATGGTGCGTTTCCCCACAGCCACTCCCCTCCTGTTGGGATTAAAAGAAACAAACAATTGGGCGGACTGTCTGTTGGGCTGTGTCCGCTCCAGATAGAAGGCCAATGCTCTCTTGCAGTCCAATGTGTGCAGCTGATGTTCAGCAGGGCAGGAATGAGGACGGGGAAAGAATGTTGGCAAGACAATTGACTGGTTCAGATGGAACTCCGACACAACCTTTGGCAAGAACTTAGGGTGAGTGCGGAGGACTACTCTGTTATGATGAAATTTGGTGTAAGGGGCCTGGGCTACCAGGGCCTGAAGCTCACTGACTCTACGAGCTGAATTAACTGCCACCAAGAAAATGACCTTCCAGGTCAAGTACCTCAGATGGCAGGAATTCAGTGGCTCAAAAGGAGGTTTCATCAGCTGGGTGAGAACGACATTGAGATCACATGACACTGTAGGAGGTTTGACAGGGGGCTTTGACAAAAGCAAACCTCTCATGAAGTGAACAACTAAAGGCTGTCCTGAGATCGGTTTACCTTCCACACGGTAATGGTATGCACTGATTGCGCTAAGGTGATTCCTTACAGAGTTGGTCTTGAGACCAGACTCAGACAAGTGCAGAAGGTAATTAAGCAGGGTCTGTGTAGGACAAGAGCGAGGATCTAGGGCCTTGCTGTCACACCAGACGGCAAACCTCCTCCATAGAAAGAAGTAACTCCTCTTAGTGGAATCTTTCCTGGACGCAAGCAAGATGCGGGAGACACCCTCTGACAGACCCAAAGAGGCAAAGTCTACGCTCTCAACATCCAGGCCGTGAGAGTCAGGGACCGGAGGCTGGGATGCAGAAGCGCCCCTTCGTTCTGTGTGATGAGGGTCGGAAAACACTCCAATCTCCACAGTTCTTCGGAGGATAACTCCAGAAGAAGAGGGAACCAGATCTGAAGCGGCCAGAAGGGAGCAATCAGAATCATGGTGCCTCGGTCTTGCTTGAGTTTCAACAAAGTCTTCCCGACCAGAGGTATGGGAGGATAAGCATACAGTAGACCTTCCCCCCAGTTCAGGAGGAAGGCATCCGATGCCAGTCTGCTGGGGGCCTGAAGTCTGGAACAGAACTGAGGGACCTTGTGGTTGGCTCGAGATGCAAAGAGATCTACCAAGGGGGTGCCCCACACTTGGAAGATCTGGCGCACCACTTGAGAGTTGAGCGACCACTCGTGAGGTTGCATGATCCTGCTCAACCTGTCGGCCAGACTGTTGTTTACGCCTGCCAGGTATGTGGCTTGGAGCACCATGCCGTGACGGCGAGCCCACAGCCACATGCTGACGGCTTCCTGACACAGGGGCGAGATCCAGTGCCCCCCTGCTTGTTGATGTAATACATGGCAACCTGGTTGTCTGTCTGAATTTGGATAATTTGGTGGGACAGCCGATCTCTGAAAGCCTTCAGAGCGTTCCAGACCGCTCGTAACTCCAGGAGATTGATCTGCAGATCGCGTTCCTGGAGGGACCAGCTTCCATGGGTGTGAAGCCCATCGACATGAGCTCCCCACCCCAGGAGAGACGCATCCGTAGTCAGCACTTTTTGTGGCTGAGGAATTTGGAAAGGACGTCCCAGAGTCAAATTGGACCAAATCGTCCACCAATACAGGGATTTGAGAAAACTCGTGGACAGGTGGATCACGTCTTCTAGATCCCCAGCAGCCTGAAACCACTGGGAAGCTAGGGTCCATTGAGCAGATCTCATGTGAAGGCGGGCCATGGGAGTCACATGAACTGTGGAGGCCATGTGGCCCAGCAATCTCAACATCTGCCGAGCTGTGATCTGCTGGGACGCTCGCACCCGCGAGACGAGGGACAGCAAGTTGTTGGCTCTCGCCTCTGGGAGATAGGCACGAGCTGTCCGAGAATCCAGCAGAGCTCCTATGAATTCGAGTCTCTGCAGTGGGAGAAGATGGGACTTTGAATAATTTATCACAAACCCCAGTAGCTCCAGGAGGCGAATAGTCATCCGCATGGACTGTAGAGCTCCTGCCTCGGATGTGTTCTTCACCAGCCAATCGTCGAGATAAGGGAACACATGCACTCCCAGTCTGCGAAGTGCCGCTGCTACTACAGCCAAGCACTTTGTGAACACTCTGGGCGCAGAGGCGAGCCCAAAGGGTAGCACACAGTACTGGAAGTGACGTGTGCCCAGCTGAAATCGCAGATACTGTCTGTGAGCTGGCAGTATCGGGATGTGCGTGTAGGCGTCCTTCAAGTCCAGAGAGCATAGCCAATCATTTTCCTGAATCATGGGGAGAAGGGTGCCCAGGGAAAGCATCCTGAACTTTTCCTTGACCAGATATTTGTTCAGGGCCCTTAGGTCTAGGATGGGACGCATCCCCCCTGTTTTCTTTTCCACAAGGAAGTACCTGGAATAGAATCCCAGCCCTTCCTGCCCGGATGGCACGGGCTCGACCGCATTGGCGCTGAGAAGGGTGGAGAGTTCCTCTGCAAGTACCTGCTTGTGTTGGAAGCTGTAAGACTGAGCTCCCGGTGGACAATTTGGAGGTTTTGAGGCCAAATTGAGGGTGTATCTTTGCCGGACTATTTGAAGAACTACTACTACTACTATTTAGCATTTCTATAGCGCTACAAGGTATACGCAGCGCTGCACAAACATAGAAGAAAGACAGTCCCTGCTCAAAGAGCTTACAATCTAATAGACAAAAAATAATAAGAACCCACTGATCAGAGGTTATGAGAGGCCACCTTTGGTGAAAAACTTTCAACCTCCCTCCGACCGGCAGGCCGTCCGGCACTGACACTTGGATGTCGGCTATGCTCTGCTGGAGCCAGTCAAAAGCTCGTCCCTTGCTTTTGCTGGGGAGCCGAGGGGCCTTGCTGAGGCGCACACTGCTGACGAGAGCGAGCGCGCTGGGGCTTAGCCTGGACCGCAGGCTGTCGAGAAAGAGGACTGTACCTACGCTTACCAGAAGCGTAGGGAACAGTCTTCCTTCCCCCATAAAAACGTCTACCTGTAGAGGTAGAGGCTGAAGGCTGAAGGCTGCCGGCGGGAGAACTTGTCGAAAGCGGTATCCCGCTGGTGGAGCTGCTCTACCACCTGTTCGAATTTCTCTCCAAAAATATTATCCGCACAGCAAGGCGAGTCCGCAATCCGCTGCTGGATCCTATTCTCCAGGTCGGAGGCACGCAGCCATGAGAGTCTGCGCATCACCTCACCTTGAGCAGCGGCCCTGGACGCAACATCAAAGGTGTCATACACCCCTCTGGCCAGGAATTTTCTGCACGCCTTCAGCTGCCTGACCACCTCCTGAAATGGCTTGGCTTGCTCAGGGGGGAGCTTGTCCACCAAGCCCGCCAACTGCCGCACATTGTTCCGCATGTGTATGCTCGTGTAGAGCTGGTAAGACTGGATTTTGGCCACGAGCATAGAAGAATGGTAGGCCTTCCTTCCAAAGGAGTCTAAGGTTCTAGAGTCCTTGCCCGGGGGCGCCGAAGCATGCTCCCTAGAACTCTTAGCCTTCTTTAGGGCCAAATCCACAACTCCAGAGTCGTGAGGCAACTGAGTGCGCATCAGCTCTGGGTCCCCATGGATCCGGTACTGGGACTTGATCTTCTTGGGAATGTGGGGATTACTTAGAGGCTTGGTCCAGTTCGCCAGCAATGTCTTTTTGAGGACCTGATGCATGGGTACTGTGGACGCTTCCTTAGGTGGAGAAGGATAGTCCAGGAGCTCAAACATTTCAGCCCTGGGCTCGTCCTCCACAACCACCGGGAAGGGGATGGCCGTAGACATCTCCTGGACAAAGGCCGCAAAAGACAGACTCTCGGGAGGAGAAAGCTGCCTTTCAGGGGAGGGTGTGGGATCAGAAGGAAGGCCATCAGACTCCTCGTCAGAGAAATATCTGATGTCCTCCTCCTCCTCCCATGAGGCCTCACCATCGGTATCAGACACAAGTTCACGGACCTGTGTCTGAAGCCGTGCCCGGCTCGACTCCGTGGAACCACGGCCACGGTGGGAGCGTCGAGAGGTAGACTCCCTCGCCCGCACCGGCGAAGCTCCCTCCGCCGACGGGGACCCTTCCTGAGAGGCGACCGCAGTCGGTACCACAAGCGGCACCGATGTCGGAGACCTCACCCCGAGCAAGGGGCCAGCCGACGCCTCACTCGACGGTACCGGAGGCGCAAGCACCCCCGGTACCGGAGGGGAAGGGCGCAACAGCTCTCCCAGGATCTCTGGGAGGACGGCCCGGAGACTCTCGTGCAGAGCGGCTGTGGAGAAAGACGTGGAAGCCGATGCAGGTGTCGATGTCAGAGTCTGTTCCGGGCGTGGAGGCTGTTCCGGGCTGTCCATAGTGGAGCGCATCGACACCTCTTGAACAGAGGGTGAGCGGTCCTCTCGGTGCCGATGCCTACTGGGTGCCGACTCCCTCGGCGACCCAGAGCTCTCGGTGCTGATACGGGAAGGGGACCGGTGTCGATGCTTCTTCGACTTTTTGGAACGAAGCATGTCACCGGAGCTTCCCGGCACCGACGAGGAGGACATAGAATCCAGCCGTCGCTTCCTCGGGGCCGAGGCCGAAGAAGGTCGGTCTCGGGGGGGCTGTACCGCAGGAGCTCTCAGGGTAGGGGGAGACCCACCCGAAGGCTCACCGCCACCAGCAGGGGAATGGACAGCCCTCACCTACACTCCAATCGAAGCACCACCGTCCGACGACATCAGCAGAAATGGAGGTCCCGGTACCACCGACGCCGACGCAGCCTTCCGATGTCTCAGTCCCGATGCAGAGGGTCGATGCCTCGATGCACTCGATGCAGTCGCGGCCGAGGACGGAGGTCTAGACGCTGGCGACGTCGATGCACTCGATACTCCCGGTGTCGATGCAGACGAAGAGCCCGAGAACAAAACGTTCCACTGGGCCAATCTCGCTACCTGAGTCCGCTTTTGTAAAAGGGCGCACAGACTACAGGCCTGCGGGCGGTGCCCAGCCCCCAGACACTGAAGACACGACGCGTGCCTGTCAGTGAGCGAGATTACCCGGGCGCACTGGGTGCACTTCTTGAAGCCGCTGGGAGACTTCGATGACATGGGCGGAAAAATCACGCCGGCGAGATCAAAACTCGTGATTGCGTAAGGCACCAAAAAGAGGGGGAGAAAAAATTCGACCCGAGGCCTCAAAAGGGCCTACCCCGAAGACGAAAAGAAACTTACCGTGGCAAAAACTGGAAATAGAGGAAAGGGAAAGACCGAAAAGGTCTTCTTCCGAAATCCTTTTTTTTTTATAGCGTAAAGTCAAAAGAGACGCGCGAGGTCAACTTAAGGGGCGCAAACGGCGTAACACGACCGTACCGAGCGCGGAGAAAAGAAGACTGGCCGGCACGAGCCAGTTTCGGGCGGGAAGACGGCTGCGCATGCGCGGTGCACATCGGCGCGCGAGGGCTAGCAAAGGTTTTTGCTAGTGAAGATTCCGATTGGAGGGGCTGCCGTGGACGTCACCCATCAGTGAGAACAAGCAGCCTGCTTGTCCTCGGAGAACAGTGGTTATTGCTTTTTGACACTGGTTGACATCTCGGTATGTGATCAGGCCTCACCCTTCCAATACTTACAGGAGCCTGGAGCTACGGAGGAGAGCAGGGAGAAGGAGAGATGAAGGACTCATGGGGGGGGGGGGGGAGAGAAAAAGAGAGAGACTAGATTGTTGGAGGAAAAGAGAAGGGGAGAGATATCATATCTCTCAAGGGCTGGGCAGACCAGGAAGATTGAGGAAGAGACGTAGCACTGAAGTGGGGTAGGGTGGGCAGGGCAGGAAGAAGGGAAAAAAGAGGAGAGAGAAGGACAAAGAGATGCTGGGCAGGTAGGAACATTAGGACAGGAAAGGGAGATGGAGACACGGGGCAATGCTGGAAATGGGGGGATGGGGCACAGAGAGGGCAGATACTGGAAAAAAGGTGGGATAGGGTTACAGAGGGTGGGTGATGGAAAAGAGAGGAGGGAGATGGGGACACAGGGTTGATGCAGGAAAAAAAGGGAGGGAGATGGGGACACAGGGACAGATACTGGAAAAGAGGGAAGGGAGATAAGGACAGGGGGCTCATGCTGGAGAAAAGGGGAAAGAGGTGAGGACACAGGGGTGGATTCTGGAAAAGAGGGGAGGGAAATGGGTACATGGGGTGGATGCTGGAAAAGAGGGAGGAGATGGGGACATGAGGGAGCATATGATACAAAAGAGGGTGGAGATGGGGACACATGGTGTACATAGAGAGAGAAGAAATATCAAATGGACAATAGACCCTGCAAAGAGAGGAAAGAACAGAGACATGCAGAAGAGAGACACTGAGGGGCATAATCGA
Source organism: Microcaecilia unicolor (assembly GCF_901765095.1). Classification (NCBI taxonomy): domain Eukaryota; kingdom Metazoa; phylum Chordata; class Amphibia; order Gymnophiona; family Siphonopidae; genus Microcaecilia; species Microcaecilia unicolor. Next base: position 354,778,617 of record NC_044031.1, on the reverse strand, counting down.
ATGGGAGCACCCATCTCCAAGGGTGGCCATCTCTGGAGACGGCCCCGGGAAGGGGCGGAGCCAACTGTATTATCGAACAGGATGGGCATCCATCTTTTGTTTCGATAATACGGTCGGGGCCGGCCAAATGTCAACATTTAGGACAACCTTAGAGATGGTCGACCTAAATGTTGAGATCGTCGGATTTACAGATGGCCGGCCTCGGTTTTCGCCGATAATGGAAACCGAAGCCGGCCATCTCAAAACCTGCCAAATCCAAGCAATTTGTAGTGCACTGGTCGTCCTCACATGCCAGGACAACAACCGGGCACCCTAGGGGACACTGTAGTGGACTTCATTAATTGCTCCCAGGTACATAGCTCCCTTCCCTTGGGTGCTGAGCCCCCCAGATCCCCCCCAAACCCACTCCCCACAACTGTACGCCACTACCATAGCCTTATGTGTGAAGGGGGGCACCTACATGTGGGTACAGTGGGTTTCGGGTGGGTTTTGGAGGGCTCACATTTACCACCAACAGGTAGGGGGGGGGGATGGGCCTGGGTCCGCCTACCTGAAGTGCACTGCACCCACTAAAACTGCTCCAGGGACCTGCATACTGCTGTCATGGAGCTGGGTATGACATTTCAGGCTGGCAATGAGGCTGGCAAAAAAATGTTTTTAATTTTTTTTTAAAGGTGGGAGGGGGTTGGTGACCACTGGGCGAGTATGGGGAGGTCATCCCCGATTCCCTCCGGTGGTCATTTGGTCAGTTTGGACACCTCTTTGAGGCTTGGTCCTGAAAATAAATGGACCAAGTAAAGTCGGCCAAATGCTCATCAGGGCCGCCCTTCTTTTTTCCATTATCGGCCAAGGGCACCCATGTGTTAACACCATGCCCCCGTCCCGCATTTGCTACGCCTCCGACATGCCCCCCCTTAAACTTTCGCTGCTTCTGCGATGGACTGCAGTTGAGGGCAGCCAAAATCGACTTTTGATTATGCCGATTTGGCCGCACCTGAGAGAAGGGCGCCCATCTCCCGATTTGTGTCGGAAGATGGGCGCCCTTCTCTTTTGAAAATAAGCAGGACTGGGACCAAAGCAAATGGAAAAATTAAATATTCAAACAACAAAGTTAGAAAAAATATTTTTAATTTATTCATTGGAATATGTCAATTTTTAGAAATGCACATCTATGATATCTTGCATTTCAGTTTCTGTTTTTCTTGTTTGCTGTATATGCAGAATCTGACTTCTTCAAGTTTCCAGTTCAGTTTTTTTGTTTTCGTACCTCTCTTACTGATCTGTGTCTCTTGTTTCATATTTGTTGAGACCAAGGTGTGATATTCTGCTGGCATGTAGGGTATTTGTAGAGTGTAAACGGGCCCGCTGCTCCAGTATGGGGGAGGAAGCTGCCTCCCATGAATAGCCAGAACTTCACAAAACTGCCACCAGGGAATACTTCAAAACATTCCTTTATTTTCCAGATTCATAAACAAAACTTCACTCCAGAGTAGAGACTTGCTTCTCAGGCAGGGCTGTTCTGCCTTGCTTAGTACATCAGCCAATTACACAAAGACTTTGCCCCCTTTCCTGAGGGGAATGCAATAGTCCTTTGGAAATCCCTGCTTTTTTTGTCCCAGTTAGTAGCAAACAAACAGTACTGGTCCCAAAAGCAGGATTTCCCCTCAAGACAAACAGTTAATCACAAAGCAGCCTTTACTTTCAGGAGGTTCAATACTTTTGGGACTTCCTCCCACCCAAGGTATTTCAGCCTGCTTCAGTACTTTAGGGACCTGTCTTGCCCAAGGATTTTCAGCCTGCACTGCTCCTCCCCTCCTGAACTGAACAATACTTTAGGGACCTCTCTTGCCCAAGGATTTTCAGCCTGCAACTGCTTCTCTCCTCCTGAACTGAACCCCTCTTCCCACCAGGCAGCCCTCCTTCATAAACAAGCCTTCCAACTTCAGAGGTTCTCAAAATAATCCTGTTTCAAAACCGGTTAGGAATTCCACCAGCAAACCTTCCACCATTCCTGGTTTCCCCAAAGCAAACAGGTCTCACAAAAGAAAAACAGGCTTCTCTACTTAAGCAGGATTTAAACCAAAATAAATTCCAAAACCATGTAGGTTTCTAAACCTTCAGGGGCTGCCTTCCTCAGCTCTCAAGCTCCCATTCCATTCTCCTTCCTTCCCCTGCTTCTCAGCCCACCCCTCCCTATTACAGGTGGGCAGCATGATATACTGATTGCGGGTCCAGGGGAACTGGCTCCTTCATTCACCCTCCCTCTTGCGGTCAGAGACGGTATATGGCCAGCTTGCCTATCCCCTGGGCTCGCACTGCTAGGACTGGAAATGCATTCTGGAATATGTAGTTCATGGTTTTGCTGCTTCACTCTATACATCGGGGATGTAGCCTTGTCACAAGAGGTATTGTCCCATTTGTTCTGTTTTTTCACCACATTGTGTATTGGTGTCTTAGGGCCCAGTGAGCGAATGATACATACCTGTAGCTAGGATTACCATATGGCTCCAGAAAAAGGAGGACGGATTGAGCCAGCCGGGTTTTACTTCCATTGCTTTCAATGGAAGTAATTGAGCCAGCCGGGTTTTACTGCTTTCAAGCAATGGAAGTAAAACCCGGCTGGCTCAATCCGTCCTCCTTTTTCTGGAGCCATATGCTAACCCTACTGTAGCAGGTGTTTTCCGAGGACAGCAGGCTGATTGTTCTCACGACTGGGTTGACGTCCACGGCAGCCCCCACCAACCGGAAGAAAACTTCGTGGGCGGTCCCGCACGCAGGGTACGCCCACCGCGCATGCGCGGCCGTCTTCCCGCTCGTGCGCGACCGTTCCCGCTCAGTTGAATGACAAGCAAAGGAATGAGTAAAACGCAACTCCAAAGGGGAGGAGGGAGGGTAGGTGAGAACAATCAGCCTGCTGTCCTCGGAGAACACCTGCTACAGGTATGTATCATTCGCTTTCTCCGAGGACAAGCAGGCTGCTTGTTCTCACGACTGGGGTATCCCTAGCTCTCAGGCTCACTCAAAACAAGAACCCAGGTCAACTAAGCCTCGCAACGGCGAGGGCATAACAGAAATTGACCTACGAAGAACAACTAACTGAGAGTGCAGCCTGAACAGAATAAAATCGGGTCCTGGAGGGTGGAATTGGATTCAAACCCCAAACAGATTCTGCAGCACCGACTGCCCGAACCAACTGTCGCGTCGGGTATCCTGCTGGAGGCAGTAATGTGATGTGAATGTGTGGACAGATGACCACGTCGCAGCCTTGCAAATCTCTTCAATAGTGGCTGACTTCAAGTGGGCCACTGACGCTGCCATGGCTCTAACACTGTGAGCCGTGACATGACCCTCAAGAGTCAGCCCAGCCTGGGCGTAAGTGAAGGAAATGCAATCTGCTAGCCAATTGGAGATGGTGCGTTTCCCGACAGCGACCCCTTTCCTGTTGGGGTCGAAAGAAACAAACAATTGGGCGGACTGTCTGTGGGGCTGTGTCCGCTCCAGATAGAAGGCTCGCTTGCAGTCCAATGTGTGCAACTGACGTTCAGCAGGGCAGGTATGCGGTCTGGGAAAGAATGTTGGCAAGACAATTGACTGGTTAAGATGGAACTCCGACACCACCTTTGGCAGGAACTTAGGGTGAGTGCGGAGTACTACTCTGTTGTGATGAAATTTGGTATAAGGAGCATGAGCTACCAGGGCCTGCAGCTCACTGACTCTACGAGCTGAAGTAACTGCCACCAAGAAAATGACCTTCCAGGTCAAGTACTTCAGATGGCAAGAATTCAGTGGCTCAAAAGGAGGTTTCATCAGCTGGGTGAGGACGATGTTGAGATCCCATGACACTGCAGGAGGCTTGACAGGGGGCCTTGACAAAAGCAAGCCTCTCATGAATCGAACGACTAAAGGCTCTCCAGAGATGGCTTTACCCTCTACACGGTGATGGTAAGCGCTAATTGCACTAAGGTGATTCCTTACTGAGTTGGTCTTGATACCAGACTCTGATAAGTGCAGAAGGTATTCAAGCAGGTTCTGTGCAGGACAAGAACAAGGTTCTAGGGCCTTGCTCTCACACCAGACGACAAACCTCCTCCACTTGAATAAGTAACTCTTTTTAGTGGAATCCTTTCTAGAGGCAAGCAAAACACGGGAGACACCCTCAGACAGACCCAACGAAGCAAAGTCTACGCCCTCAACATCCAGGCCGTGAGAGCCAGAGACTGAAGGTTGGGGTGCAGAAGCGCTCCGTGGTTCTGCGAAATGAGAGTCGGAAAACACTCCAATCTCCACGGTTCTTTTGAGGACAACTCCAGAAGTAGAGGGAACCAGATCTGACGGGGCCAAAAAGGCGCTATCAGAATCATGGTGCCGTGGTCTTGCTTGAGCTTCAGTAAGGTCTTCCCCACCAAAGGTGGGGAAGGATACGCATACAGGAGGCCGGTCCCCCAATGGAGGAGAAAGGCATCCGACGCTAGTCTGCCATGTGCCTGTAGTCTGGAACAGAACAGAGGCAGCTTGTGGTTGGTCTGAGAGGCGAAAAGGTCCACCAAGGGGGTGCCCCACTCTCGGAAGATCTTGCGTACCACTCTGGAATGGAGCGACCACTCGTGCGGTTGCATGACACTGCTCAGTCTGTCGGCCAGACTGTTGTTTACGCCTGCCAGGTATGTGGCCTGGAGAAGCATGCCGAACTGGCAAGCCCAACGCCACATCCCGAGGGCTTCCTGACACAGGGGGCGAGATCCGGTGCCCCCCGCTTGTTGATATAATATATTGCAACCTGATTGTCTGTCCGAATTTGGATGATTTGGTGGGACAGCCGATCTCTGAAGGCCTTCAGTGCGTTCCAGACCGCTCGGAGTTCCAGGAGGTTGATCTGAAGATCTTGTTCCTGGAGGGACCACAGGCCCTGGGTGTGGAGCCCATTGACATGAGCTCCCCATCCCAGGTGAGATGCATCCGTCGTCAGCACTTTCGTGGGCTGCGGAATTTGGAATGGACGTCCCAGGGTCAAATTGGTCTGAATGGTCCACCAGTGCAGCGAATTGCGGCAACTGATGGACAGGCGGATGGCATCTTCCAGATTCCCGGTAGCTTGACACCACTGGGAAGCTAGGGTCCATTGAGCAGGTCTCATGTGAAGGTGAGCCATGGGAGTCACATGAACCGTGGAGGCCATATGACCCAGGAGTCTCAACATCTGCTGAGCTGTGACCTGCTGAGAGGCAAGGGATAGAAGGTTCTGTGCCCTTGCTTCGGGAAGAAAGGCCTGAGCCGTCTGAGAATTCAGCAGCGCTCCTATGAATTCCAGAGATTGGACTGGCTGGAGATGGGAATTCGGGTAATTTATCACAAACCCCAGCAGCTCCAGAAGGTGGATAGTGCGCCGCATGGACCGAAGAGCTCCTGCCTCTGAGGTGCTCTTGACCAGCCAATCGTCGAGATACGGGAACACATGCACTCCCAGCTTGCGTAGATACGCCGCAACCACCACGAGACACTTCGTGAACACCCGTGGTGCAGAGGCGAGCCCAAAGGGCAGCACACAGTACTGAAAGTGTCGTGTTCCCAGACGGAATCGGAGATACTGTCTGTGAGCTGGCAGTATCGGGATGTGAGTGTAAGCGTCCTTTAAATCCAGGGAACATAGCCAATCGTCTTTCTGAATCATGGGTAGAAGGGTGCCCAAGGAAAGCATCCTGAACTTCTCTTTGACCAGGTATTTGTTCAGGCCTCTCAGGTCTAGGATGGGGCGCATCCCCCCTGTTTTCTGTTCCACAAGGAAGTACCTGGAATAGAATCCCTGCCCTTCCTGCCCGGGTGGTACGGGCTCGACCACATTGGCGCTGAGAAGGGTGGAGAGTTCCTCTGCTTGTGATGGGAGCTGAAGGATTGGGCTCCCGGTGGGCAATTTGGTGGAGTGGAGGCCAAATTCAGGGTGTATCCGCACTGCACTATTTGGAGAACCCACTGGTCGGAGGTTATCAGAGGCCACCTTTGGTGAAAAACTTTCAACCTCCCTCCGACTGGCAGGTCGTCCGGTACGGACACTTTGATGGCGGCTATGTTCCTATGGATCCAGTCAAAAGCCCGTCCCCGGCTTTTGCTGTGGAGGCACAGGGGGCTGCTTAGGCGCATGCTGTTGACGGGAACGAGCGCGCTGGGACTGTCCCTGTGCCTGAGGCCTTCTGGCCGGCTGGGTGTACCTACGCTTGCTGTAGGCGTAGGGTGCAGCCTGCCGGGCCCGGGAAAAACGTCCACCTGCAGAGGTGGATGCTGAAGGCGCCCGGTGGGAGAGCTTGTCAAGAGCGGTTTCCCGCTGGTGTAGTTGGTCCACCAACTGCTCAACCTTCTCGCCGAAAATGTTATCCCCCCGGCAAGGGACATCTGCCAGCCGCTGCTAGGTGCGGTTGTCCAGGTCAGAGGCACGCAGCCATGAGAGTCTGCGCGTCACTGTACCTTGGGCCGCAGCTCAAGATGCCACATCACAGGTGTCTTAGATACCCCTGGACCGGAACTTTCTGCACGCCTTCAGCTGCCTGACCACCTCCTGAAAAGGCATGGACTGCTCCGGAGGGAGCTTGTCGACCAGGTCCACCAGTTGCCTCACATTGTTCCGCATGTGAATGCTGAGCTGGGATGACTGGATGCGGGTCACGAGCATGGAAGATTGGTAGGCCTTCCTCCCAAACGAATCCAGAGTGCGAGACTCCCGCCCTGGGGGTGCCGAGGTGGTATCCCTCGAACTCCGTGCTCTCTTGAGAGCAGAATCCACGACCGCCGAGTCATGAGGCAATTGGGGCCGCATCAACTCTGGGTCAGAGTGGATCCTGTATTGGGACTCCGCTTTCTTGGGGATGGTGGGGTTAGATAATGGCTTCAGCCAGTTCCGAAGCAGTGTCTCTTTGAGGACATTGTGCAACGGCACCGTGGAAGACTCTCTAGGTGGTGATGGATAGTCGAGGACCTCGAGCATCTCAGCCCTCGGCTCATCCACAGAGACCACGGGAAAGGGAATGCAAATAGACATATTCCTGATGAAGGAGGCAAAGTAGAGGCTCTCAGGGGGCCTGTGTGGATTGTGTATTCTTTGGGAACCCACTGCCTCTGTGAACTGGACCCGGGACCATACCAAGACAATGAATGCTGACATATTGGAGGCTCCGTCTCAGGTTTCGCAAGAGGATCTCCAGCTGGGTAAGTAAGGACATCTTTTTTTGCATGTTTTTCATATGTACTTCTAGGCGTGTTAGGGGGGACTGAAAGTTGAATTAATTTAATGTTTGGGGATGCTCAGAAAAGACTGATAGATCTTCCAACTTTCTATTGGAAGGGGTACGACGTGTAACAGTCCCACATTTTAATACACTACATATCTTTCTTTGGTAATCACTTAATTTTGTTACTTTGAACTATTTCTCTATCCGGCCAGTCTCTGTCCTGGTGAAAGTCAGCTCAGCCTGACAGGAACTGACAGTTGGCATATCTAATCTTTTAACACCTGCCTTGCTTAATCTATATAAACATACGGCATAGATAGGTAAAGTTATAATTATAGTGAAGGGAGCATATAATTCAAACAACTTCAGAATACTCACAAAAAAGAAAATTATATATAACATGTCGAAGAATGAATCTGAGGCTCTTAAACAATTAAGTAAACAAAAGGGTTTATGTATTCAACGCGTCGATAAGGGCGGAGCGATTGTACTACAATCTATGACAGCATATCAAATAGAAGCATATAGGCAGTTTGAGGAGGAAAAGTTTTATCTTCAGCTTAAATATGATCCTACTGAGGAAATAATGGAAGAAATTAATGTCATAGTAACATCTGCTTTAGAAACGTGCATGTTGACACTAAAGGAGGCTGAATATTTAAGATTGAAACAGCCGGCTATTCCCTATATCTACTTTCTACCGAAGGTACATAAGGATCAACATACTCCTCCTGGTATACCGATAGTGTCGATGGTATGAACTATACTAGAACATTTGACTAGATTTTTAGATACATTCTTGCAACCCACTATTCAGAATATTGCCTCTTTTGTGCAGGATACTTCTCACGTTACGGATTCTTGATGATATTGAAAATCTACCAGAGGGGTCTTGGTTTGTGACAATTGATGTTATTTCACTATATATGAACATTCCTCAACCTTCAGCATTGAAAATGATTCAGACGATCTTGGAAGATAGGATACAACCAGCCCGTATTGCTACCACCTTCCTTATGGAGTTGGCACAATTAGTGATCTCCTCAAATTATTTCTGGTATGATGGGAAATTTTACAAACAAATTCATGGTGTGGCTATGGGGGTTACTTTAGCCCCCTCGATAGCCACGTTGTATATGGATATCTTTGAGACAAAGTATGTGTACCCTGCGAGCTGGTTTATTTCATCTATTCTCACTTAAAAGAGATTCCTTGACAACATATTTTTTATATGGAAAGGGTCTAAGGAGGAGCTTTTGCAATTTATAAATTGGCTGAATACACTGGATGGTAATTTTACAGCTACTTATCATCAATCATTTATTAACTTTTTGGAAATTCATGTTATGAAGATCGAAGGACAAATTGTTACATCTTTGTTCAGAAAAAGTACAGATCGGAATAATTACCTACATTATGATAGCTTTCATCCCCTTCATCTGAAAAATAATTTGCCTACTGGACAATTTCTTCGGTTGAGAAGACTTTGCTCGTCTGTTGATGATTTTACTCCAGGAGGAATCCCAATCCAGTCTAGCATATAGAATAGAAAGTCCCATCCTACCCTGTCAAAAGCCTTGGTAGCATCTAAGCTTACCAAGATTCCAGGAATCTTCTCGGTTCGGCAACGTGCCATTGCGAGCAAGACTCTCCGGGTGTGCAACACGGAGTGTCTATTAGGCAGAAAGCCTACCTGTGCAGGCTCGATCACGTTGGGTAAGAACTTATTGAGTCGTGTGGCCAAAATTTTCGCAAGAAGCTTAATGTCAACGTTAATTAATGATATGGGCCTGTAAGACTCCGGTTCCTCTACGGCCTTCCCTGGTTTCAACAATAATGATATACATGCAGTATTTTCATGTATTGGGAATCTCCCTTCCTGAATTACCGCTTGATGATATTCAAATAGGGGCCGTATCAATTGGGGTTGTAACATTTTGTAAAATTCTCCGGAATACCCATCCATCCCTGGGGCTGAATATGCTTTCAGCCCTTTAATCGCTTCTGACAGTTCTTTGGGCAGGATGGGAGCCTCCAAAGTAGCAATATCAGTTTCTTTGAGCCTTGGCATTTGGGCCTTTCTGAGAAATTCCTCCATGTGGCCTCCCTGGATGTATGCTCGGCAGTGTATAGTTGTGTAAAGTGTTCTTGAAATATTTGAAGAATCTCATCTGGACTGTTAGTAATGCTTCTATTTGTCTTTTCAGGACTGAAATAGTTCTACCCCCTCCCCTTCTCCGCACCACCCGAGCCAACATGCTTCCCATTCTATCTCCGAATCTGTGGAACTTATATTTAGGAAAGTCCTATTTTTTACCGCTCTTTCCTGTAATAATGAGTTTATAGCAGCCTGGACAGATAAATATGCCTCCCTGTTTCCTGTGGTTTGCTGCTGCATATATCGGCGCTTAGCTTTCTGCAGTCGCTTATTCAGATGTAAAAGGCTAGCTGCATTCTTTCTCCGTTTTCTTGCTACATAGGCAATTATGTCTCCCCGGAGCACCGCCTTACCAGTACACCAATACAGTTGCGGGTCAGACTTATGTTCTTTGTTAAATGAGTCATATTCTTCCCATTTTTTGACCATGTATTTTAGAAAAGATTTATCTTTCACTAAATGATTGGGAAATCTCCATTGTCTGTGTATTTGGAAGTTGCATGGCGCCCCTAATTCTATCCATACCGGACTGTGGTCAGAAATCAATACTTCTTCAATCTTTGTGTCTCTTATGCACTGAAATAAAGCTGATGATATCAATATATAATCCAGCCTTCCCCAGGTCCCATGTGCTCTGGACTGATGTGTATACTCCCTTGAGTCTGGGTGCAAATTCCGCCATGCATCTATCACTGAGAGGGAGCTTCCAAACTCCTTCAACATCCGAGTGCCCTTCCTACTCTCCATTCCCTTGTGTCCCTCCCCTGAATAATCCAATTTGGGGTCCATAAGCACATTCATGTCTCCCACAATTATCAAGTGCTTGTCTTCATATGGAAGTAGCTGTCTGGACAGTTCAGGAAAGAAAATACTGTCAGGGGGGGTGGGTGCGTATACATTTAACAAGTATAATTCCCTCCCTTGCAGCCACATTTTAACCAAAATGAATCGCCCATTGGGATCTTGCAATACTGTCTCTACCGTGCAAGCGAGTTTTTGATGTATGCAGATTGCCACCCCTCCCTTCCGCCCTTCGGAGGACGCGTGGATCACCTGACCTACCCAACCCTGCTTGAGTTTTTCATGCTCTGGCGCTGTCAATTTTGTCTCTTGTAAGCAGGCAATGTCTGCGTTGAGGCGTTTTAAGTGTGTTAGGATCTTTTTCCTTTTTATGGGAGACGTAATGCCTCCTACATTCCAGGTGACTACTTTACAGTGTGTTACCGCTAAGACATATTATCTTCATATCAGTATACCAGAAAAAACTCAGCTCCTGGGTCCCAGCCCTTTCCCAGAAGCTGTAAATGTTGCCTCTGCTTGTGTTTCAATATTCTGATTTTGACATCCTACCCATTCGTTGGTCTTGTGTATAATCTGAGTGAAAGACCTGCCCTTTGTGTTTCTATGTGCCCCTTTCCCTAAGTATTGAATCCCATTAAGTCCCCATTCCCCCCCCCCCCCTTCCCCTTCTCTTAACGAGAACCCTTTCCCTCTAGTTTGAACTTCCTCTTACTTGTGGTGTGAGACCGCTATGTGACTCATCTCCCCTCGCCTACCCCTCTCCGCCCTTCATAAGGGGATCCCCCCCATCCCTCGGCGATATCTCTAAAGCCACCCCGGTTCTACTACCGGAGGGACTCTTCAAATAGACAACAACAATACAGTTATAACTTTTTAAACCCATCATTTCTTAATCAACATTTTCTTTGCTATAGACTTATCTTGCTATTGTGTCCTCGTCATATGCAGGGAACCATAAACAGGGTTAAGACATTGTTCTTTCTGCCTTTTGCCAAACATAGAGTCAAGTTGGTGCATCAGCTGGTGCATGTAGTTCGGTTTCTAGAAACTGTTGGGCCTCCTGGACAGAGTAAAACGATCGCCATCCGTTTTCATGTTGAATCTTCAATATGGCTGGGTAGATCAGCATAAATCTTGTTTTTCTGCTTACCAGTGCCGTGCAGAGGGGGTGGAACCGGCGACGTTGCTCTTGTACCCCAGCCGAATAGTCTTGAAAGATTTTTATCGATGCGCCATCGTATTTTAAGGTGTCTCTTTTCAGTCGAAAGCCTCTCATGATTTCTTCCTTGTGTAGATAATTGTGAACTTTGATTATCACCAGTCTGGGTCTTTGCTGCCCTGGTTGCCGACGGCCAAGCCTATGGGCCCGTTCTATGCACAGTTCCCCATAACTGTCCGACAGGGCAAGTTCTTTTTTAAGCCAGCTTTCCAAAAGATGTCCTAGTGATTTCTCAGGAATTGCTTCAGGAAGACCCACAATGCGGAGATTGCATCTCCTTGCTCTATTCTCCATGTCCTCAATCTTGTCTTGCTGTGCTTTAAGTTGCTCCATCAAGCGCGTGACATCTTGAACATTCTGCGCTCCCCTGTCCTCTGCCGTTGATATTCTGCTCTCCGCTTCACCCATTCGTCTCACCGTGTCAGCCATGGTGGATTCTAAACTGCTTATTTGGCGTTCTAGCAAGTCAAATCTGGGGTTCAATGCGGCGCTGACCGCCATGGTGATCTGTGCAAGTTGTTTGTCAGAAAAATCACCAAGCTTTTCAAGTTTACCTTCTGCCATCTTGATCCCAGTGGGTGGTGGGGAGTTTTTCCCTTTGTCGTACTTAATACCGCTTCTAGTTGTTCCTGCTGATTTGGGCCTCAAAAATTGCTCCATGCAGAGGGTATTACAGTTTCTCTCTGGCCTCTTCGTCACTGATCTTGCTTGTTTAGCCCTTTTGCCCGGGGGTAATTCGATGGTATTGTGGGTCTGGTTTTTACCCTCTTATCAACGTGATCAGTCCAATTATAAAAGTCTGGAGAGTCGCTCCCCGCGTTGATCCAGCCCGTATGTTTTATTCGCTGTATGAGTTCTCCCCTAGTTAGCTGTCCAGAACAAGGCCGCAGACACCAATTGTCTATTAACACCCGGCGTCGCCCTCTCTTTTCAGCCAGCGTGTTGTGGTAATAATCTTTATTAACTATCCCTACTATGGTGAGACAGTGTCTTTGCACGCTGGAGCATGAATTAGTGTATTCAGTTCTTTATATTGAGATGTTTCCAGAGAGTCTCTCGTCATTTCTGTAAATGGCCCCGTTTCTGTGCGCCGAGGGGGGGAGGGGGAAGAAAAATGGAAGCATCATCGACTTTCTCCCGCTTCCTATTACCCTGCCACGTCTCCGATTTCCCCAACAATCATCCCCTACGTACTTGTTCTGCTCGCCTTATTACCGCGGCACGAGTGCTCTGCACGCTCTCACTCTGCATCTTTGGCCGCCATCTTGCCACTTTGCCGCGTGCGTCGCGATCATCTGTCGTTCCCGCTTTATAAGGCGTGTTGGGTGTCTTTCGGCGGAGTCCTCCGATACTGGAGGGCTTTAGGCATCTTCTGGGCGTTGCATGGTGAGTCTGGGGAGCGGGGGAGCAAAGAGCCCGACAGCGGAGTTGCGGAGCTCCTCTAGACCGCGGCCATCTTGCCGCTCGGCTCCGCCGGAAACTCCTGTTGATGATTTTAAATATCACGGTAAACAGCTCCTGAGAGAATATCCAAATAAGATTGTGCGGAAAGCTTACTTGAGAGCACGATATGCTCAGAGAGAACTGCTGTTGAAATATAAGGATACTGAAAAACAAGATAGGCTGGTATGTGTGTTACCTTATTCAACGTTGGTGAAAGACTTATCCCAAAGTATTATGTCTCATTGGCACATACTACAGTTAGATTCAACGTTTAGAGATAAGCCTTTAGTAGCTTTTACCCAGTCCAGAAATATAGGAGAAATACTATCTTGGAAGAAGCAGTATTATACTGACGAACAAGAACCTCCGACCCACGCCCGATGTGGCCAGTGCCAGTGGTGTCAGACATCAATGATAGGGCCAACGTGGTCTGATCCAAGCTCTCACCGTGTTGTGAAATCATCTTATATCTCTGATTGTACTACCCGGATGGTAGTGTACATTATTCAATGCCCTTGTGAAAGGATATATGTGGGACGGAGTATGAGAGCAATAAGAATACATTTGACAGAGCATAAATCAAGGATCTCAACTAATAAAGTTGAAGCACCTCTGGTCCAACACTGGATTGATTATAATCATATTATCACAGATATACATTGGAGAATTATTGATCAAGTTAAAGAGGGTTGGGAGGGTGGTAATATTGAGAAATTACTGAACTATAGAGAACAGTTTTGGATATATACCCTAAATACTGTAGAACCTCATGGTTTAAATCGAGAGATTGAATGGACTACATTGATCTGATTTAAATGGCTGGCATCGTTACTAGAGACGTCAGTGGACGTGTACGTCAGATCAGCTGTTCCGATCCGGAAGTATGATAGACGCCATGTTAAAGGAATTCTTTAAAAACATTCATTGCAGGTATTCGCAGCCATTTTAAAACGCCGAGATGAGGATACAGGTCTGTCTTTAAGTTGGTGGGCTGTGTGATAAATAAGAGGCTGTCCTAGCCGGGGCAGGCCACTAGATGGCGCTGTTCCCCTAAAAATGTCCAGGATGTCCGGGATAGGCCACTAGAGGGCGCTAGGAGAATAGTTGGAGGTCGCTAGGACCGGGGAGAGTCCTGGGATAGCTACAGGTGCAGGCGGTTATGGGCTGGGTCCTGTTTAGCTATTAACCACTTTATACCCCACCTGAGAAGTGAAAGAAAAAGAGGAGAGCTGGTAGCTGAAGAAGGAGAATCCCCTGGAAAGAACTGGCTAAACCCTATGGACTTGTGGTGGACGGTGTGCTCAAGGAAGAAAAACAGGCTGGGGTAAGAAGTCCCTAAAGCATTAGTGTTGGACTGTGTAGCCTCAGTACTTAGAGGAACTGTGTGTTCAAAGAAAGGACTGTGAGTCTAAAGGAAGGAAGGACTGGGTGTCCAAAGAAGAAGTAGGGCTGTGTGTCCCAGTACTGAGAAGCAGGCTGCAAAGCCTGGGGTTAGAAGTCCCCAAAGTGTTGAGGTTAATGCTGAGCCCAGGAATCTGTGTGGGGAGGCTCAGTGTGAAGATATGTAAATGTATAAAGTATTTAAGCTAGAAGAACTGTGCCCAGGGGCTGGAATAAAGACTTGCCTGAATATGCTGTTGGTAAGACCTGTTTAATTTTGTCTCTGGAGAACCAGGTCACCCTGAGCGTGAAAGGATAACATTCTAATCTGCATACAATTTGCATACTGAGAACCAGCTCACCCTGAGTGAGAAAGGGGCCCAGGAGCTTGAGGTTGGATTGCTCAGGATGATGGGAAAAGACTGTTTGGAGTCCTGTTCAGAGGCCACAGGTCAGTGAGGCTTGCTGGAGAGTGGGAGTGTCTGAGTAGGAGATAGAAGTATGAAGATTTATATTGATATATTTGTTTGTAATTTCTTCATAGGAGACGACCTTGACACAGCAATTTGCGAAACATAGATAAGTACATAAGTACATAAGTAGTGCCATACTGGGAAAGACCAAAGGTCCATCTAGCCCAGCATCCTGTCACCGACAGTGGCCAATCCAGGTCAAGGGCACCTGGCACGCTCCCCAAACGTAAAAACATTCCAGACAAGTTATACCTAAAAATGCGGAATTTTTCCAAGTCCATTTAATAGCGGTCTATGGACTTGTCCTTTAGGAATCTATCTAACCCCTTTTTAAACTCCGTCAAGCTAACCGCCCGTACCATGTTCTCCGGCAACGAATTCCAGAGTCTAATTACACATTGGGTGAAGAAAAATTTTCTCCGATTCGTGTCAATGGATTAGTGTCTCCAGCATGAAAAATACTACTAACTAAATCTAAGTACATTAGTGTACATTAAATTGGAAAAGATTAATGTTTAAAACTAGGAAAATTTGAAAAAAATTAACATGAAGAAAATTTAAATGAGAGGATTAATGAGGATTGCGGTGTGCCCCTTGAAAACTGCATGGCTCAACTATAGCCAATACGGGAACACATACACATATTGATTTATTTTTACCAAATATTTGTACTAATTATTTATTGATATATAGATCCAAGAATTTTGAGATTTTCCTAAAATTGTGTATTAACTTTCATCGGTGTATAATATTACACTGCTGTCAAGACTCTTGAAGCTTGATAACTTGAGGCCTCAATATAACCTTGACACACCAATCACCCGAAGTCTCTATTATTTTATGAAGTCTCTTTTATTGAATAAATCATAGATAATTTACTCACAGATAGATGTTCAGAGGTGCTGCTCCAGGACACAGAGACTCCTTAGTCTGAGAGCTGTTGGGGGTGGAGCTCTGAGGAGAGGTAGCTATATTGCAGGGGTGGGGGAAGGATAGTTGAACAGGTAGACATGGCTCAAAGCTGGATGACTGGAATGTGCGATATCTCATTAGGGAGGAGATATTTTCAAGGTAAAAAACCAGGTTCATTACAGGGAGTTTCAGCAGGACAGAGCTGTCTGGAATAAGATGATCCATGCTCCATGTCTCTGGCTAGATGGTGGTGGAATGCCTCATGGCTGAAAGGACAAAGAGGTGTTCAGGCTTCACACAGGCTCAGGGAGAAGCAGAGAGAGACCAATGGGGACAGAGCCTGCCATCGGGTAGCAAGGTGTGGTCCTAGAGGACGGCTCTTGATTGGGGGGAAAGGTCATACCTGGCTAACCTCCCAGGACAGAGATAGTGAGAATGACCAGGAAATGATAGCAGGAAGACAAAAGAGCCAAGCTTGGCAGAGAGAGAGAGGAGGTCTGGGCAGCCTCACAACCAGTGGTAACAGTTCTTACACAGTCAAGCAAGTGTGGTTGCACTGCCTGTGAACTACATTACCCACAGTGCATTGCTCATGTATCTTTGCAGTGAGAAACTGCAGCAATGATAGTCCCTAGAAATGAGAATGACAGTAAAAGCATTACACACATTTTAGGATCACGTTATAAACTAGTGCGAGGCTGTCGGAGGACAGAACAACTGCAATACCTGAGGTACTTTTAATTCCATAATCTATATCATTATTTTTTTTATTTCTTTATATTTATTTTTTTTATTTTTTCATCTTTAGTCTTTTCATTCATTAATCATTGATTTATTATGTTTTAAGATACATATTTAATAATTTTCAATAATCTTTATCAATTATTATTGCTTGTATATTGATCATTACTTAGTATATGTATTTGTGTAAATGTTATATTTAATAACATCCTTTGTTTTATTGTGATCCTATTCATAATTTACGTATATATGAACTATTATTTATTCCCCAAAATATTTAATTTTCAAGATATATTTATCATTTTATTGATATGCAGTTTTATACCATGTGTTTTATTGTTTACATTATAAATGTTTTTTCTCACAATAAACGATTTGTTCAAAGTTTTAACTTATAATTTAATGTAATCCATTTTTTAAATAACCTATAATATAATTATGTTGTTCATTCATAGTGTATCATTTATTAGTTCTTGTTATTATTTCCTTATATAGATTGATCAAGACCCCTGAGGCAGGCCTTAGGGCCGAAACACGGCTGTATCGGGTCATTTTTTAGAAACCCAATAAAAGTTTTTTTAAGGAAAGTATTTGGTATCCTCCTTGTTTCTCCTCACTTTTTGTTTTACATCTCATGGTATTGTGAGGTTTTTACCTCCTTTTTTTGCTGATTTGATATAAAGCAAAAGCACATGGCTCTTCTCAGTTCTTCTTTCTTTCTTCTCTACACACACACATCTTCAAGCCACCAGAGCTCCTGGCACTGGCCTCCCCCTTTCTCCTTCAGCCCTACTCAGAGCACATGGCTCTGCTTTCTTAGGCTCTTTCTCTGCACACACACACCTTCAGCCCTACCTCAAGGCTTCTCTCTTTCTCTGCCCCCCCCCCCCCCCATTCTTACCTTTCTATCATTGATTCCCATCTAAACCCACACACAAAGATATAGCATTGTAATATTTACCTGTACTAAGTGCTGTGAGCCTATATATGTAAATCCATCCACATGGGTTTGGATGGATATATATATATATATATATATATATATATATATATATATATATATATATATATCCATCCAAACCCATGTGGATTGTGTATTCTTTGGGAACCCATTGCCTCTGTGAACTGGACCCGGGACAATACCTAGACAACGAATGCTGACAATGCAAAGAGTGAATCATCTCATCTTAGATTTTGCTGTTCAGCGAGTATAAACTATAAGAACAGTGGAGTTGTTTGTTGAACTGGTTACTAGTCTCCAGCTAAACAGAACAGTGATGAGTTCGGTCAATTCTTGGTGAACAGACATATGTCTCTGCCACAACAGACTGCTCATCACCCCATGGGAAATTTTACCTTGGAATAACTGTCCACTAGATTGATAAGAGTCTTTAGGGAGGAAGTCTGCTTGTCTGGCCTTGAGACTAAAGGGTTTTCACACATTTAACATTCTTGCATCAGTTCTCAAAAATATTCAAACAGAGTTTGCCATCAGATGAAGAAATGTTAGAGCAATGACAGGCAATGATTCCAACTTTGTGAAAGCCTTCATTGTAATTGGATAGCATTCCAATGATAATGAAGATAAAGATGCAAGTGATGAATTAGCACTACTGCTAATGCTGATGATTTTGACAATAATGATGATAAAATATTCTTTGCTGTATGGAAGTCAAATGTTTCAGAGATTCCCTTGATCATAACCTGCAGACCCAGTCAGTAGACATCAGTAATATTGCAACCTGGCCTGATTTGAAGGAGTATTTTTTTATCAGACTGAACACTCCATTTTCTGCCAGTGCAGGTGTTGAACCTTTTTAGCTGTGCTGGATTAATGACTCACAAGCACACTCACATGAGTGACAGTCATGTTCAAAAAATTTAGTTTTACTAAAAGCAAAATGGATTGACTTGTAGAGCAATAAAGTTGTTGGGATAAAGACATTAACAACAGTATTCATTGTAGTTGCAGTACTTTTCTTTTTTACTCAAAAAGTATTATATTAGGTAATAATGTTTTTACTTTTCCTTAAGTAAATTTTTTCATGTGTTGTTCACTATACTTTTACTTTTATTTAAGTATTAAAATATACATTTATTTTTATTTAAGTACTTTGATTTAGTACTTTGAAGAACACTGACTGTAATATACCAATGTCTATGACTGGCATTCATGTAGTATCTTTTCTTATCTTCTGCAGGTGACAGAGGATACCCTCTCAGGCAATGGCTGATGACCCCCATAGTCCACGCCAAAGGTCCAGCTATACAGAGATGTAATGAGGCACATAGGAAGCCAATGGATATAACTGAGCAGACATTTGGCATACTGAAATCTTGCTTCAGGTGTCTGAACGTCTTAAGTGTGTGACATCTTTGTGGCTTGCTACATGCTTCATAACCTTCCCATCAACCAGTAGTTGGTTGAACTGTAGGCCCCAATCACAGGAAACCAAAAAACTGATGAGGAGGGGAGGCTGTGTAGCCAAGAGATCTAACATCCCAACAGGCCTACCAGCTTGCAATGGCTCCATCCAGACACATTTCTGCTGTGTGTCAATTATTTATTAGAAGTGCACATGTGAGCATAACAATCAAATATGTAATAATTTCAAGTGACAATGTGTTCCCTGAATAATCCCTAGTGAATAAGAGCCTAGTGTTTAGTGCAGTGGACTTTGATCCTGGGGACCTGAGTTTGATTCCCACTGCAACTCCTTGTGACTCTTGACTCGGGAACAGACACCCACTGAAAATCATAGACCCCACTGCAGGCACAGGCTGGCAGGCACAGTGTGGACTAAGGAGCCGCGACAAATTCAGGCCGGCAGCCTTTTCATGCGGCACTGCCTGCAGTGCCATCGTGCTGTGCGCACTGCAGGCCACCCAGGCCAGGGGGGGGGGGGGAGTGGACAGTAGTACAGCAGCATGGCGTGTGCAACACCAGAGCGGCCGCTAGACCTTAGTGCGCCACGAGATTGAAGAGTGGTGCAGGGGGATATTGGTAATGCAGGCATGCAGCGCTGACCGAGAGATGAAGAGGGGAGGACCGGGACCATCTAGAATCCATTCCAGAAGAAGTCCAAAGAGCTGCCGCCTGCCAGTGAGAGTGCCGACGGCCAAAAAACAGGTAGGTGGTGGAGCGGGCTGCCGCAGCTGAAAAAACTAAGGCTTTGGCAGCAGCTGCTGAGCTGGTGTGTGCACTTTTCGGCACTTAAAACTAGGTGGGCCTGGGCCCACCCAGGCGCACCTGTAGCTACGCCCCTGCCTCACAGTCCACCTAAACTACATGTTGCAACATGGACTCTTCCCCAAGGAAAAAGGCAACATCCTACTCACCCCAATACCCAAAGATACAAAGAAAAAAGCAAACGAAATCACCAACTACCACCCGGTAGCATCTATCCCTCTGGTAGTCAAACTGCTGGAAAGCATGGTAACCAGGCAACTCACCAACTACTTAAACAAATTCTCAATATTACACCAATCACAATCAGGATTCCGCTCCAGCCACAGCACCGAAACAGTACTATTCACTCTCACAACCAAATTCAAACAAGAAATCGCAAATGGCAAAAGCATTCTTCTCCTACAATTCGACATGTCTAGTGCGTTCGACATGGTAAACCATAAAATATTATTAAACATCCTAGAATACTTCGGGATTGGTGGAAGTGTACTTAATTGGATTAAAGGTTTCCTAACCACAAGAACATACCAAGTGATATCAAATTCGAACATATCATCACCATGGAAAACAGAATGTGGGGTACCCCAAGGATCACCACTATCACCAACCCTGTTCAACCTAATGATGACCCCACTAGCCAAATCCTTACCCAACCAAGGCCTTAATCCTTTCATCTATGCAGATGATGTCATGATATATATCCCGTATAAACACGATCTAACAGAAATCACCAACTAAATCAATCTCAGCCTACAAATCATGAACTCATGGGCAGATGCATTTCAACTAAAACTCAATGCAGAAAAAACACACTGTTGCATCCTCTCATCCCAATACAACACGAACAAACCCACCAATTTAAACACCCCAGATTACACCCTTCCTGTTTTTGACAGCCTGAAAATTCTCGGAGTTACAATTGACCGAAACCTCATGCTAGAAAACCAAGCAAAATCTTCAACAAAGAAAATGTTCCATTCAATGTGGAAACTCAAACGAGTAAAACCTTTCTTCCCGAGGGAAATATTCCGCAACTTTGTTCAATGAATGGTACTAAGTCACCTAAACTACTGCAATGGAATCTATACGGGATGCAAAGAATACATCATAAAGAAACTCCAAACTGCCTAAATCACTGCAGCTAGACTCATATTTGGAAAAACGAGATTCGAAAGCACCAAACCCCTACGAGAAAAGCTGCACTGGCTCCCAATCAAAGAACGTATAGCGTTCAAAATCTGCACTCTGGTTCATAAAATCATCTACGGCGAGGCCCTGGGATACATTGCAAACCTCATAGACTTACCAGCCAGAAACACAAAACGATCAACATGCACAAACCTAAATCTACACTACCCAAGCTGCAAAGGACTCAAATACAAATCAACCTATGCATCCAGCTTCCCCTATATAAGCACACAACTATGGAACGCTCTACCAAACGTCACGAAAACAATGCATGACCCATCAAACTTCCGGAAATTATTAAAAACCATCTTATTCAAAAAGGCATACCCTACTGATCCAACTTAAACGCCTGAACCTTGCAACACAACAAAATTAATACTCGAACTGGTCATAACTTAACTCTCTCTCCTTGATTCCCTAATGTGTTTGTCACTTATAAACTTTTACCATAATACTACTCTGTATTTGTTATACCGGAATTGGCGATCGCCATCACGATACCGTGTAAGCCACATTGAGCTTGCAAATAGGTGGGAAAATGTGGGATACAAATGCAACAAATAAATAAATAAAATAATATTCCTAGTCAGATTGGACACCTTCATGACCTAGTACTCAATCTATTCTTCTTGGTCCTCTGAAATTTAGTGCTATATTTATTTATCAGAATTTATTAATTGCCTCTATAAAGAGATTCACTAAAGGCAGAATAGATTTTTGTGAGAAACAGGTCACAAGTAGATTTTTTTTGTTCTTTTTTTAAACATTCCTTTACATATAACAGTTATATCTATGTATAGGCATTTTCAAAAGACCTAGCTCTTGGAAAGGAAAGTTTTGTCAGCTATTCTGATCATTATCATTCTGCCTACCATATAACTTGTTGGCGAGCATAGAATATATAACATTACAGTATATTATTGCATCTGTTTTTCACTTGTTCTGTGTATTACAGAAATCATTTTTTGTACTTAGGGGCTCTTTTACTAAGCAGCAGGCGTTGGCAGTTGTTCCACTCCTAGTATGCAGCATTTCCAGTGCTAGTGGAAATATTTGAAAAATATTTCCACAGGAGGTTACCCAGCAGTAATCAGCACTGCCCACTTACTGCCAGGTTAGTACAGGAGCCCTCAGCAAGTGCGAACTTGCCGCACGGCCATTTCATTTTTGGCCATTTTTACCCACTGAAGTAAAAGGGGGCCCTAGTGTGTGGCAAAAATGGCCACCGTTGCTAGTGCAGGGCCCCTTTTACCATGACTTATAATTCTACTTCAAAAAGAAGGCTGAAAGAATCATTGCTAGGGTTGGAATTTGTGAACTGCAGATACCATGAGTATATAAAGGGGCTTCAGAGGCAGGTGTCTTAACCGTCAAATCTACCTCTGTATCGGGGCTATAATTTGATATCAGAGTTCAAAACTAAGGAAAATAAAAGCAAGAGGAAGTGCTGAAGTTGGACAGAGATGGAAAACAGTGTGCACTAGCTAAATCAGGATAATTCTGCAGATGGATGCCTGATGCATGCATTGCCAGGAATAAAATATGAGTTTTGAAATTTGGAGATGTGGGTAGAATCAGAGGATGAAATTAAAGTTACTCTGTATTCCTCAGGCAGAAGAGGAGAATGCTCTCCCTGTAACATTAATGCTGCTGACTGTCTTATGATCAAGTTACCTGTTTCTTGGTGTTCTTGCTTCATTTTGTATTATTCTTGGGCCTCTTTTCTTTTAAGTCTTAATGCATTTCATTTATTTTGTTTTATATCTCTAGGCAAATAGGTTCCTGTATATTATTTACTACTCAACAAATGGGCAAGCAAATATCAAATGTCCAGAAGGTTCATATGTTATAAAAGGAAACATACCTACTGCAGCGCTGTAGGTATGCTAGTGTTTTTAGCGCACACATGTGCTAATGCTAGAGACACACATAGGCAATATATAGGTTTTTAAAATAAATAATAAAATAAATTTTAAGGAACTAACAATTTTATTTATTTACTTATTCATCACTTGAACTACTGCTACATCTTCCAAGAGAAGAGGACATTTCTCTGGTAAGTGAACACTATTTTGTTTTGTGCTTTTGGAACTTAAAGATTGGGGTTTAAAGGAGGAATTATAGGTTAGTGATAGGCAAAATAAAAATATAAAAGTTAATTTTATCACTAATCTCCACAGTCTTTTCCACTTAGTTTTTAAAACTTTGTACCACAGCATTAACAGATAGAATCTAGCAGGCACTGCAGGATCTAGTTTAGTCTTCCCGTCCACCCTCCCCAACACTCACCCACCCCTAGGACAATTCTTCATTTATAGTCAGTTATTGTAATTAGGGAACAAGCAAGGAGTGCTCTTACAGTTTTAAATATATTTCATTACCATCTAAGAAGGAAACACTAAATAAATCATACAATATACTATATAAACTAAAAGACACTTTTATATTAGGCTAATATCCTTAATACTGTAGCAAGTTTTAAATTATGAAAAACTCAAAACACTAAGATGAAGTCAGCATTGAGTGTCACATGTATGATTATCTCCCAGTTGGTGAGATGTCATATGTGTCTGCCCGATGCAAAGAGCTCCTAGCTCTCAGGGAACGTGTCCGTTCTCTTGAGACTAGAGTAGCAGACTTGGTAGAGCTGAGGGAGACAGAAAGGTACATAGAGGAGACCTACAGGGTTGTTGTAGAGAAGTCCCACCTCATGTCTGGTAGCCCCTGTGCTACCTTGGAGGAGGGAGGTCTACTAGAAGGACAGCATCACCCTGCTGAAGTAGGAAGTACTCCTGTAGGCAGGACCTGCCCACCAGGGATGTACTATCCTCTCGCATCAAGGATATGTCTCCAGTGCTACCCGGGAGGGAAAGGTTAGGACAGCTGTTGTAGTTGGCGATTTGATCATTAGGCATATAGATAGCTGGGTGGCTGGTGGACGTGAGGATCGCCTGGTGACTTGCCTGCTTGGTGCGAAGGTGGCAGACCTCATGCATCACCTAGATAGGATTTTAGATAGTGCTGGGGAGGAACCGGCTGTCTTGGTACATGTGGCTACCAATGACATAGGAAAATGTGGGAGAGAGGTTCTGGAAGCCAAATTTAGGCTCTTAGATAGAAAGCTCAAATCCAGATCCTCTAGGGTAGCATTTTCTGAAATGCTACCCGTTCCACACACAGGCAGAGCTCCGGAGTCTCAATGCGTGGATGAGACGATGGTGCAGGGAGGAGGGTTTTAGATTTGTTAGAAACTGGGCATCATTCTGGGGAAGGGGAAGCCCATTCCGAAATGATGGGCTCCACCTTAACAAGGGTGGGACCAGGCTACTGGCATCGGCATTTAAAAAGGAGATAGAGCAGCTTTTAAACTAGAAATGGGGGGGGGGGGGGGGGAGGACGACAGTTGAACAAAAGCGTATGGTTCGGGATAAGGTATCTTTCAAAGATATCACAAAAACAGGGAAGACAGGGTATCCTGATAGTGAGGTTGCAAAAGAGACCATAGTAGATCAGGTGTCCTTAAATAAAAATAAAAATCAAACAAAAGATTGCAAATTAATACTGTCAAGTACTGAGCATGATGTAAATAGGAACAACAACATAGTTTAAAATGTCTATATGCGAATGCCAGGAGCCTAAGAAATAAGATGGGAGAGTTAGAATAAATTGCACTAAATGAAAAATTAGATATAATAGGCATCTCTGAGACCTGGTGGAAGGAGGATAACCAGTGGGACACTGTCATACCGGGGTACAAATTATACAGTAATGATAGGGTGGATCAAATTGGTGGAGGGGTAGCATTGTATATTAACCAGAGCCTTGAATCAAATAGATTGAAAATTCTGCAGGAAACAAAACACTTCTTGGAATCCCTATGGATTGAAATTCCCTGTGTAAAGGGGAAAAGGATAGCGATAGGAGTGTACTATCGTCCGCCTGGCCAGGATGAACAGACGGATGCAGAAATGTTAAAGGAAATTAGGGACACAAACAAACTGGGCAACACAATAATAATGGGTGATTTCAATTACCCCGATATTGACTGGGTAAATGTAACATCGGGGCATGCTAGGGAGATAAAATTCCTTGATGAAATCAAGGACAGCTTTATGGAGCAGCTGGTACAGGATCCGACGAGAGAAGGAAAAATTCTAGACCTAGTCCTTATTGGAGCGCATGATCTGGTGCGGGAGGTAATGGTGCTGGGGCCGCTTGATAACAGTGATCATAATATGACCAGATTTGATATTAGTTTGAAGTAAGTATACATAGGAAATCAAATACGTTAGCGTTTAACTTTAAAAAAGGAGACTATGATAAAATGAGAAGAACGGTGAAAAAAATACAGGAGCGGCTGTGAGGGTCAAAACTTTACATCAGGCGTGGATGCTGTTCAAAAACACCATCCTGGAAGCCCCCCAAGCCAAATATATTCCGCGTATTAAAAAAGGAGGACCGAAGACCAAACGACAGCCGGCGTGATTAAAAAATGATGTGAAGGAAGCTATTAGAGCTAAAAGAAAATCCTTCAGAAATGGAAGAAAGAACCGACTGAAAATAATAAGAAACAGCATAAGGAATGTCAAGTCAAATGCAAAGCGCTGATAAGGAAGGCTAAGAGGGACTTCGAAAGCGTTGGAGGCAAAAACACGTGGAGGGGACTAATCGAACGGGGACGACTATCTCTAAGGGCGCCCGTCTCTAAGGATGTCCCGGCGAATGGGCGGGGCATCCTGTATTATCAAAACGTCCATCTTTCGTTTCGATAATACGGTCGGGGACGCCCAAATCTCAACATTTAGGTCGACCTTAGAGCATTCATAGTGCACTAGTCCCCCTCACATGCCAGGACACCAACCAGGCACCCTAGGGGGTACTGCAGTGGACTTCACAAATTGCTCCCAGGTGCATAGCTCCCTTACCTTTGGTGCTGAGCCCCGCAAACCCCCCCAAAAACCCACTCCTCACAACTGTACACCACTACCATAGCCCTTAGGGATGAAGGGGGGAACCTACATGTGGGTACAGTGGGTTTTGTGTGGGTTTTGGAGGGCTCATATTTACCACCACAAGTGTAACAAGCAGGGCCGGTCTTAGCAAGCGTGGAGCCCTATGCAGACCAATTTGAAAGGGCCCCACCCTAGCCCTGCCCCCATCCTAACTCCAACCCACCTAGCTCCACCCCCACCCTAGCTCCAGGGCCGGCCACCCCTCCCTCTGAGCTCCCAGGCCGCTCCCTCCTAGCTCCGAGGCCCCCAGCTCCAGGGCTTCCCCCCTAGGCCTCCCAGCTCCAAGGCCCCCCTCCTTCCCTCCCGGTCATTTTTTAACACCCCCTTCCAAAATCCATTACTAGGTATGCCGAGAATACAAAACACTCAGGACCTATAGAGCAATTCTACCATACCATAAGCAGTCATTTCTACGAATCACACAAAGAAAAGGAAAACATCTTAAAACACTACAGTGAGCACTAGAACATCAATTCACCTATTGTAAAATGAAACCTGACAGAATAGTACAGATCGTCGATCCTGCACAGTCAATGCCAACTGAAAGGCATGTCTTTTTCACAAACACAGATACACCCTAATCCACTATAGAATAAGTAGTAATATTTAAACTTTCTATTTAGACAAAAATTAAACTGAACCCCCAAGATGCCAGACTCTGCATACAATGCAACACCACAGAAAATGTCCCCTAGTACTGTGCAAAATATAAAGACAGCAGATGTAAATTTGAAAAAAAACTAACAAATACCAATCACCACTTTACAAATTAACAAATAGAAATAAAACAAATATAGAACATAAAATAATACCATTTTATTGGACTAATAGATTTAGCTTTCAGAGGCCAAAACATCCTTCCTCAGGTCAATATAGTATAGTACTGTTACAGTATCCTATCCTGACCTGAGGAAGGGGGTTTTGTTCTCTGAAAGTTAGCCAAAATGTATTAAAATTAGTCCAATAAAAAGATTACCTTGTTTATATGTTCTATTATAAACATTTATTAGCACATCTACAATACTACTTTATCCTAGAGCAAAAAAATAAAAATATATATTTTATTTACAGTTTGTTGTCTCTGGTTTCTGCTTTCCTAATCTTCTTTTCACTGTCTTCCTTCCATCCAGCATCTGTCTTCGGTCTCTCTCTGCCATCCAGTGTCTGCCCTCTCTGCTGTCCCCTCCATCCAATGTCTGCCCTCTCTCCCTGCCCCTTCCACCCACATCTGCCCTCTATCTCTGCCCCTTCCATGATCCATCCACCATCTGCCCCTGTCTGCCCTCTCTCTCTCCCCCATCCATTCACTGCCTGCCCTTTCCCTTCAATCCACAATTTGCCCTCCCTCTCCCATCCATCCAGGGTTTACCCTCCCTCTCGCTCCCCCATCCAGGATCTGCCCCTCTCTCCGTCCCTTTATTCAGCCCCCAGTTCCAGCCCCACTATCCCACCAGTCCCCCATTTCAGCCCCAGCCCTTTTCTCCCACCAGTCCCGAGCTTCAGCCCCCCCAGCCACTTCTCCCTGTCCCCTTTTCAGCCCCCAGTCCCCAGTTTCAGCCCCTGCCCCTTTTCAGCCTCCAGTCCCAGTACTAGCCCCCTTATCCCACCTACCCTCCTTTTCAGCCCCAGTTCCAGCCCCCATCCATATGCCTTGTATTAGGGCCCCCCTTTTCAGAACCATTCTCCCACCTGACCCACGCATGCCCCATTTTCCCACCAGCCCCAGGCATGGCCCCCATTTTCCCATATGGCCCCTTCTCAGACCCCAGTGCCAGTCTCCTTCTCCCATCTGAGAACCCTCTCCCCAGTCCCCTTCTCCCATCCAAGAACCCCAGTCCCCTCCCCACCCATCCCCTTCAACCATCCAAGAACCCCATCCCCTTCTCCCATCCATGAACCCCCCCCCACCTCAGTCCCCTTCTCCCATCCAACCCCAGTCCCCTCCCCACCCGTCCCCTTCTCCCATCCGAGAACCCCCTCCCCAGTCCCCTTCTCCCATCCAAGAACCCATCCCCTCCCCACCCATCCCCTCCTCACCCGTCCCCTTCAACCATCCAAGAACCCCCTCCCCACCCCTTCTCCCATCCGTGAACCCCCTCCCCACCTCAGTCTCCTTCCCATTTGAGAACCCCCTCCCCACCCTTCCCCCACCTGAGAACCCCCACCCCATAGACCCTTCTCCCATCTGAGTCCCCCCTGACCCACCTACCAGCGCCGTTCTCCTGCCACCCACCACCCTCACTGCCTTTAAAAAAACAATTCGCCTCGCGTCTGCCCTGCTACTAAAAATCTCTTCGACATCGTTGGGCCTTCTCACATTGAGTCCCGCCCGCCCTCGCGGTAATTAGAAGATACCTCAGAGGAGGGCGGGACTCAATGTGAGAAGGCCCAACGACGTCAAAGAGATTTTTAATAGCAGGGCAGATGCGAGGCGCTGCCTGTCACTCCGGCACTTCCAAATTGTTTTTTTAAAGGCAGGACAGGGTGGGAGCAGCGGGAGCGGGGCACCCCCCCACCCACTGACATCCGGGGCGGACCGCCCCCACCGTCGTGCGCTGTTCGGAGGGAGGGAGGACTGGAGCTCGGGTGGTCAGGGCGGGGAGACCTCAGGCGCGCTGCGTGGGGTCCCCCTGAGCGCGAGACCCTATGCGGCCACCTCGGTCGCCTCGCCTTAAGACCGGCCCTGGTAACAGGTGAGGGGGGGATGGGCCTGGATCTGCCTTTCTGAAGTGCACTGCACCCACTAAAAACTGCTCCATGGACCTGCATACTGCCGTGATGGAGCTGGGTATGACATTTGAGGCTGGCATAGAGGCTGGCAAAAAAATGTTTTTTAAATTTTTTTGGGTGGGAGGGGGGTTGCTGACCACTGGGGGAGTAAGGGGAGGTCATCCCCCATTCCCTCCGGTGGTCATCTGATCAGTTCGGGCACCTTTTCGAGCCTTGGTCTTGAAAAAAAAGGGACCAAGTAAAGTCGGCCAAATGCTCATCAGGGACACCCTTCTTTTTTCCATTATCGGCCGAGGATGCCCATCTCTTAACCACGCCCTGTCCCGCCTTTGCTATGCTGCCGACAAGCCCCTGTGAACTTTGGTCATCCCCATGACAGAAAGCAGTTGAGGACGCCCAAAATCAGCTTTCGATTATGCCGATTTTTGCGACCCAGAGTGAAGGACGCCCATCTCCCGATTTGTGTCGAAAGATGGCGCCCTTCTCTTTCGATTATGCCCCCGATAGTACATTTTGTTTTAGGTATATTAAAAGCAGGAAGCCGGCAAAAGAATCGGTTGGATCGCTAGATGACCGAGGAGTAAAAGGGGCGATCAGAGAAGACAAAGCCACAGCGAAGAGATTAAATGAATTGTTTGCTTCGGTCTTCACCGAGGAAGATTTGGGTGGGACACCGGTGCCAGAAATAGTATTTGAAGCTAACGAGCTGGAGAAACCTAATGAATTCTCTGTAAACCTGGAAGATGTAATGGGGCAGTTCTATAAACTGAAGAGTAGCAAATCTCCTGGACCAGATGGTATTCATCCTAGAGTACTGATAGAACTGAAAAATGAGCTTGTGGAGCTATTGTTAGTAATATGTAATTTATCCTTAAGTAGAGAGGTGTGGTAGCCGTGTTAGTCCACTCTTAAAGGTTATCAATAGAAATCAAACAAAATAAAACATGGAAAAGAAAATAAGATGGAAGGGCAACATTCGAAAGCTAATCAAGAAATGTATTAAGTTATATCCAATAAAAAAGGTATCATCTTATTTTCTTTTCCATGTTTTATTTTGTTTGATTTCTATTGATAATTTATCCTTAAAATCGAGCGCAGTACCGGAAGATTGGAGGGTGGCCAATGTAAAGCCGATTTTTAAAAAAGGTTCCAGAGGAGATCCGTGAAATTATAAACCGGTGGGTCTGACATCGGTGCCAGGCAAAATGGTAGAGACTATTATTAAGAACAAAAATTACAGAGCATATTCAAAAGCATGGATTAATGAGAAAAAGTCAACATGGATTTAGTGAAGGGAAATCTTGCCTCACCAATCTACTATATTTCTTTGAAGGGGTGAACAAACATGTGGATAAAGGTGAGCCGGTTGATATTGTGTATCTGGATTTTCAGAAGGAGTTTGCAAAGTACCTCATGAAAGACTCCAGAGGAAATTGGAGAGTCATGGGATAGGAGGTAGTGTTCTATTGTGATTAAAAACTGGTTAAAAGATAGAAAACAGAGTAGGGTTAAATAGTCAGTATTCTCAATGGAGAAGGGTAGCTAGTGGGATTCCCCAGGGGTCTGTGCTCGGACCGCTGCTTTTTAAAATATTTATAAATGACCTAGAGATGGGAGTAACTAGTGAGATAATTAAATTTGCTGATGACACAAAGTTATTCAAAGTTGTTAAATCGCGGGAGGATTGTGAAAAATTACAAGAGGACCTTATGAGACTGGGCGTCTAAATGGCAGATGACGTTTAATGTGAGCAAGTGCAAAGTGATGTATGTGGGAAAGAGGAACCCGAATTATAGCTACGTCATGCAAGGTTCCACTTTAGGAGTCACAGACTAAGAAAGGGATCTAGGTGTCATCGTTGATGATACGTTGAAACCTTCTGCTCAGTGTGCTGCTGCAGCTAAGAAATCAAATAGAATGTTAGGTATTATTAGGAAAGGAATGGAAAACAAAAATGAGGATGTTATAATGCCTTTGTATTGCTCCATGGTGCGACTGCGCCTCGAATATTGTGTTCAATTCTGGTCGCAGCATCTCAAAAAAGATATAGTGGAATTAGAAAAGGTGCAGAGAAGGGCAACGAAAATGATAAAGGGGATGGGACGACATCCCTATGAGGAAAGGCTAAAGTGGCTAGGGCTCTTCAGCTTGGAGAAAAGGCGGCTGAAGGGAGATATGATAGAGGTCTATAAAATAATGAGTGGAGTTGAACAGATAGATGTGAGGCGTCTGTTTAGGCTTTCCAAAAATACTAGGACTAGGGGGCATGTGATGAAGCTACAATGTAGTAAATTTAAAACGAATCGGAGAAAATGTTTCTTCACTCAGCGTGTAATTAAACTCTGGAATTCGTTGCCAGAGAATGTAACATAGTAACGTGGAGGGGTATAATCGAATGTCGCCGGCAAAATAGATCGCCGGCAATCTATTTTGGCGGCTGCGCTACAGCTGGCCGGAACCGTATTATCGAAAAAGATGGCCGGCCATCTTTTTTTCCGATAATACGTTTTAGCCCGGCCAAATGCCAGAGTTCGCCGGGGTTGAGATGGCCGGTTTTGTTTTTCAGCGATAATGGAAAAAAATGCCGGCGATCTCCAACCCGGCGACATCCAAGGCATTTGGTCGTGGGAGGAGCCAGCATTTGTAGTACACTGGCCCCCCTCACATGCCAGGACACCAACTGGGCACCCTTACTTTGGGTGCTGAGCCCCCCAAAACCCACTCCCCACAAATGCACAACACTACCGTAGCTCTTAGGGGTGAAGGGGACAACTACATGTGGGTACAGTGGGTTTTGAAGGGCTCTCATTACCAGCACAAGTGTTACAGGTAGGGGGGGATGGGCATGGGTGCGCCTGCCTTAAGTGCACTGCGGTACCCACTAAAAGTGCTCCAGGGACCTGCATACATGCAGGCCTCTAGGACTTGTTGCTGCTGTATAACTGTGGCACACCAGTTGACACCTGCAGATTAATCTCTTTGAAAAAGTCCTTTATTTGATTAAGCACGTTTACTCACAATTAACTGGCAAAGAGTCTCCCTGGTACTGAGATTAGCAGTAGGTCAGAGCTGGCAGAATGGTGTACAATGCCCTCTTTCAGCAACATTCAAGGTAATAACTAAGTTCTCTAACTTGGCTAACACATGAAAGGGATCTAACACATGCAAGGGATCTACAACTGGCTTACAAAAATGGCCACTACCTCATGGACTACCAGAAACAAAACAGGGCACACTCTGACCCAGTTAGCAGGGGGAAAAGCACCATGGGAGTACAGCCCACTACCCCACACCTACCACAATGCATTGCTGATGTGACTCTGCAGTGCACCTAACAGAAAAGGTGTCACACTCACCTGGGCTCAGCATTAACCTCAATACTTTGGGGAGTGCTAACCCCAGGCTTTGCAGCCTGCTTCTCAGTACTGGGACACACAGCCCTACTTCTTCTTTGGACACCCAGTCCTTCCTTCCTTGGGCACCCAGTCCTTTCTTTCTTTAGACTCACAGTCCTTTCTTTGAACACACAGTTCCTCTAAGTACTGAGGCTACATAGTCCAATAGTAATGCTTTAGGGACTTCTTACCCCAGCCTGTTTTTCTTCCTTGAGCACACAGTCCACCACAACTCCATAGGGTTTAGCCAGTCCTTTCCAGGGGGATTCTCCTTCTTCAGCTACCAGCTCTCTTCCTTTTTTTTCACATCTCAGGTGGGGTATAAAGTGGTTAATAGCTAAACAGGACCCAGCCCATAACCGCCTGCACCTGTAGCTATCCCAGGACTCTCCCCGGTCCTAGCGACCTCCACCTATTCTCCTAGCGCCCTCTAGTGGCCTACCCCGGACATCCTGGACATTTTTAGGGGAACAGCGCCATCTAGTGGCCTGCCCCGGCTAGGACAGCCTCTTATTTATCACAGCATCCACTACCCTTTCCGTGAAAAAATACTTCCTGACATTTTTCTTGAGTCTGCCCCCCTTCAATCTCGTTTCATGTCCTCTCATTCTACCACCTTCGCATCTGCGGAAATGTGGTAAAGGCGCTTTCCTTAATGGAGTTTTAAAAAGGTTTGGAAGGTTTCCTAAAGGAAAAGTCCATAGACCATTATTAAATGGACGGGGAAAATCCACTATTTCTGGGATAAGCAGTATAAAATGTTTTGTACTTTTTTTGGATCTTGCCAGATATTGGTGACCTGGATTGGCCACTGTTGCAAACAGGATGCTGGGCTTGATGTACTTATGTAAGTTTACAATCTCAAGAACAGAGGCAGAGACTAAGGAGACAGAGGACAAGGACAAAGAATGGCACAAGAGGGAGGATGAAGAGCACAATAGCTTACCTTAGATTTGCATGTCTTACCTCCACTGTATGCATATTTATCTCATGCATATTCACTGTGGAAGTCTTGAAAACCTGACTGGCTAGGTGTGACCCGAGGACTGGTTTGACAACCCCTGCCTTAGACCATGAAACACAGAGCAGCTCAGTGGCATAGGAAGGGGGCGGCGGGAGGGGCAGTCCGCCCCGGGTGCACGCGCTGGGGGGGGGGGGGAGTGTCGGCCCCGCTGGTTCCCTGCTCCCTCTGCCCCGGAACAGGTTACGTCCTGTTCCGGGGCACACCTGTTCCGGGGCAGAGAGAGTAGGGAATCAGCGGAGCCGACGCAGCTCCGAGCGACGTGCACTCGGGCAGATCGGCCCTCCCGCCCGTCCCCTGCAAGTAAGAATGCACCATGGAGGGGGGGTGCGTGCCATGCTGCACCCGGGGGGGTGCGCAGCGGCAACCCGCCCCGGGTGTCAGCTGGCCTTGCTACGGCACTGGAGCAACTATACAGGATGAGCAGAGGGAAAAAAGAAGGGAAATCAGAGAAGGCAGGGAAGAGATGAGATGAGGTAATCTGCGAAACGTCACCAGAAGTAGTTAATTATCATCCTGAAAAACATTGTCTAATGTCCATCAAACCAATTACACAAAAAATCAGAAGGAGAGTACTTTTTCAGCAAATACCTACCTACAGAAAGAGCAGGTGCAATCTAGCTGTATAAAATGTGTACCCCCTGCAAATTTTGCAGCAAAAGTGAAATGTATTCTGCTTTGAAAATTAGTGCAGAGCTCAGTATGTTGAAAGATTAACTATGTATGCACAACTGTGATCTGCCAAGAATCTTGGGATTGAGCCAAATATAAGTTTTTAAATCAATAAAATAAATGGGTAAAAGCAATGCCCGCTAATGACAGATACTGACATAACTAAAAGAGAGGATTTATTTAGTTCATTAGTAGCTACCCCAGAAATTAGGGACGTAGGCTGGTCTGATCATTATTTATTAACTTTTGATCTTCAATTTTCAACAGATATCAAGTTACATAGTAGAAATGAAAGTGTTTTGATACAGCCAAAATTTGAATTATCTATTTTGAATGATTAATGGGAACATAGAATGTTAATTACAGATTATATGTCTTGGACTGAGATGGTTGATGCTTGGAGCTCATCCTTGTTAACCTCTTTGGATACTATATTACCAGAATATAAGTGTTGTAAAACAATGAGATCTGAAAGATAAATGGTTTGTTCCATCTTTAAAAACTGTTCGAAGTGATGTAATAAAAGTTGAATGGTGTTTGAAATAAAACAAGATAGTGATGACTTTGAATTTTATCAGTTGAAATTGAATGAGTATAATGCTCTTTGTGAACATACTAACATAGTAACATACTAAATGAAGGCAGATAAAGACCTGTACAGTCCATCCAGTCTGCCCAACAAGATACTTTATATGTATACCCAAGTTTGATTTGTCCTTGCCTTTCTCAGGGCACAGACCGTAGAAGTCTGACCACTGTTCTTGTACTAAGTTCTGAAGCTAAAGTCAAAGCCCCTTAAAATTTACACTCCAGCCTATCCCTATCTATTCAGTTACAATCAGGGCATAGACCATAGAAGTCTGCCCAGCTCCCGTTTTGTTTCCCAATTGCTGGCATCGCCATCCAATCTCCGCTAAGATTCCATGGAACCATTCCTTCTAAACAGGATTCCTTTGTGTTTATCCCACGCATGTTTGAAATCCATTACCGTTTTCATCTCCATCACCTCCCGTGGGAGGGCATTCCACATATTCTCCACCCTCTCCGTGAAAAAATACTTCCTGACATTAGTCCTGAGTGTGCCCCCCTTCAACCTCAATTCATGTCCTCTAGTTCTACCGCCTTCACATCTCCGAAAAAGGTTAATTTGCGGATTAATACCTTTCAAATATTTGAATGTCTGTATCATGTCACCCCTGTTTCTCCTTTCCTTCAAGGTATACATGTTCAGGTCAGCAAGTCTCTCCTTGTACGGTTTGCAACGCAAATCCCATACCATTTTTGTAGCTTTTCTTTGCACCACTTCCAGTCTTTTTAAATCTTTAGCAAGATACGGCCTCCAAAACTAAACACAATACTCCAAGTGGGGCCTCACCAACGACTTGTAAAGGGACATCAACACCTCCTTTCTTATGCTGGTTATGCCCCCCTTAATAAGTACTATCAGGATAAGAATACTATCAGGGGCATTTTCGAAAGAGAAGGGCGCCCATCTTCTGACACAAATCGGGAAATGGGAATCTTTCTCTCAGGGTCGCCCAAATCGGCATAATCGAAAGGCGATTTTGGGCGTCCTCAACTGCAGTCCGTCACGGGGATGACCAAAGTTCACAGGGGTGTGTCAGAGGTGTGGCGAAGGTGGGACTGGGGCGTGCTTAAGAGATGGGCGTCCTCGGCCGATAATGGAAAAAAAAAAGGGCGTCCCTGATGAGCATTAGGTCAACTTTACTTGGTCCATTTTTTTTCACGACCAAGCCTCAAAAAGGTGCCCAAACTGACCAGATGACCACCGGAGGGAATCAAGGATGACCTCCCCTTACTCCCCCAGTGGTCACCAACTCCCCTACCACCCTAAAAAAATATATATATTTTTTGCCAGCCTCAAATGTCATACCCAGCTCCATGACAGCAGTATGCAGGTACCTGGAGCAGTTGTAGTGGGTGCAGTGTACTTCAGGCAGGCAGAACCAGGACCATTCCCCCCCTACCTGTTACACTTGTGGTGGTAAATGTGAGCCCTTCAAAACCCACCCGAAACCTACTGTACCCACATGTAGGTGCCCCCCCCTTCACCACTTAGGGCTATGGTAGTGGTGTACAGTTGTGGGGAGTGGGGTTTGGGGGGGCTCAGCACCAAAGGTAAGGGAGCTATGCACCTGGGAGCAATTTGTGAAGTCCACTGCAGTGCCCCCTAGGGTGCCCGGTTGGTGTCCTGGCATGTGAGGGGGACCAGTGCACTATGAATGCTGGCTCCTCCCACGACCAAATGCCTTAGATTTGTTCATTTTTGAGATGGGCGTCCTCAGTTTCCATTATCGCCGAAAACCGGGGACGACCATCTCTAAGGACAACCTAAGGACGACCATCTCTAAGGTCGACGTAAGTGTTGAGATTTGGGCGTCCCCGACCATATTATCGAAACGAAAGATGGACGCCCATCTTGTTTCGATAATAGCGGTTTCCGCGCCCCTTCGCTGGGACGTCCTTAGAGATGGGCGTCCTTAGAGATGGTCGTCCCCATTCGATTATGCCCCTCCACAGCTTTAAATCAACCAAAGGAGTTATTTCACGTAGTGAATATTTTGGTGAATGATGAGAATAATGAAAAGACTCATGAAAGTTTAACAGAACAGATATATGGAGATTGGTTATTTACAAAATTGTATGACTCAGATTTTCAAAACATTATTTTAGATTATGACTCTCAGTTCCATGGTTCTAATTGTCTCTGGGATGAATTTACAATGATGACAAATTCTGAAATAGAAAAATTGGTTAAAAACTTAACCCTTATGTGATGTTTGTGAGCCCTTAGGCCCTTAGGCTCACAAACCCAACCACCTCTGGGTAGGCTGAGTCCCCTCAGAACTAAGAGTACTCCAAAGAACCAGATTGGACCACAAGTGGAGATGAACTGAGGCAGCTTTAATAGTAGCAAAACACAAGGCAAAAAGGGTAGCCAAATGGCACAGAAAGGAAAACAGACAGCCTAGCTATGTAATTTAACCTAGCTGAAGCAAGGCAAATATAAAACATAGAATATGGTAAAGTAGAACAGCCTAGCTGTATAGGGAAATCAAACATAAGCAGCCTAGCTGCACATCTCTACTAACAGAGTGATGCAAACATATGGCATACAGTAGAACACAATAGGCTAGGCAAAGGGACCGTCCTAGTGGGACAAAGACAATCAGGCAATACTTAGCTGGCAGAGATAACACCGCTAGTAGTTAAGAAAAGGGTTCATTCTGTCAGTACACTCAGATGAGCCGCTGAACAACCGCGGTAAGCTCCCTCAAACCAGAGTGGAGCAGGAGCAAAACAAAGGGAGAAGAAAGAGTCTCTTGAGAACCTGCACCACAGGTAGAGGCAAGAGCGAGTCACCTAAGACAAGCAAACAGTCACTGAGGCGCCTGAGCCGAATGCTCCCAAGGCAGGCAAGATAAGGCAACAATGCCTGTGCCAAAGCTCCCAAGGCAAGCAAGGTGAAGAAGCCAATTCTGAGCCGATGCTCCCAAGGCAGAAGACTAAACGGCCCTGCATAGCACCCGAGGGCCAGGAACGGCCCATGCAGACCCCTCCGCACTCCAAGCACCACTCCCTCGTCCAGAGATGCCTCGAGATGTGGCCTCAGCCACTGCACCTGCAGCACTCCCCGTCATCCAGCCCACACAGTCCCAAACACAGCACAAAGCCACTCGCTGCATACAGCAACCAAGGGCGACAGGAAACTCAGCTGAGGTACAGAAGGCTCTGGACTCACAAGCCTGGCAGGCAGGCTTCACTGGACCAAAGCAAAGGTAAAAGCTGAAGGCAAAGCTTTTACTCCTCAGGACTACCAGGCTTGAAAGCAGGCTTCACAGGAACACAGCATAAGGTGAAAGCTGTAGGCAAAAATTTTGCTCCTCAGGACTACCAGGCTTGAAAGCAGACTTCCACTGGAACATAGCATAAGGAGAAAGCTGAAGCAAAGCTTTACGTCTCAGGACTACCTGGCTTGGAAGCAGACTTCCACTGGAACACAGCATAAGGAGTAGCTGTAGGCAAAACTTCAGGCCACGGCCTCGCAAAGAAAGGAAAGGGAAATGGGACTTGATAAACCACCTTTCTGTGGTACCTTGCAACTACATTCAAAGCTGTTTACATATATGCAGGTACTTATTTTGTTCCTGGGGCAATGGAGGGTTAAGTGACTTGCCAGAATCACAAGGAGCTGCAGTGGGAATTGAACCCAGTTCCCCAGGATCAACGTCTGCTGTACGAACCACTATGCTACTCCTCCAGAAGTTGGAACTAGTAGAACCCCAGGCAGGTCTGGGCTGAATCAAGGATAATTGCCAGCACTCTCAGAAGCCAGCTTAAGAAGTGCTCAATGCTGATGACATCACCAGTTTGGCCTCCACCCTCTACAGTGACCCCACAGGTCACTGACTGGAACTGCAGGTAATTTTAGAAGGTTTAGAAGGAGGAACAGGCACTGACGAGCAAGGCACAGACATCGATGACCGTGACACCTTACTGGGTCAGATTCTGACCCCTGCTCATCCAGTTGTGTTTCGTTCCATGTTAGTGGTGTTAATATCATCCATGACTGGGATTGTAAATAAGTCCCTAAGGGGCCCTTTTACTAAGTCGCGTAGGCACTTACGCATATCCTACATGGGTCAATTTTGAACTGCCGCCCGGCTAATGTTTGGCCCAGGCGGTAATTTCATTTTTTTCATGCATCCACTAAATGTGCTGGAAATTTTCTGGCACGTGGCGCTAACCATGCAGTAATCGGCATTGTATGCACGTAGACCATTACTGCCCGGTTAATGCGTGAATCTTACTGCTAGGTCAAAGGGTGGTGGTAAGGTCTCAGGCCCAAAATGGATGCACGCCAATTTTTATTTTGCCGCATGTCCAATTTCGACCCAAAAAAGGCCTTTTTTGCAGGTGCGCTGAAAAATGGACCTGTGTGTGTCCAATACACGCATCTATACCAGTGCAGGCCATTTTTTGGCGCATCTTGGTAAAAGGACCTCTGAGGGAGAGATATCAGATAATCTAAAAGTAACAACAGTAAATCCTTTATTTAAAAAAAAAGTGCAGGGGATATAGATGATCCAAAATATTACAGACTAATTTCAACATTGCAGTTTTTGGCAAAATTAATTGAAAAATGTGTACTACAACAACTTCAGGAGTTTGTGTTAGATCAAAATATATTACATGATTATCAATCTGGTTTTAGAGAAAATCATAGGGGCCCTTTTACAAAGGCACGCCAAAAAATGGCCTGCGGTAGTGTAGACACATGTTTTGGGCACATGCAGAATCATTATTCAGCGCGCCTGTAAAAATGCCTTTTAAAAATTTTTGACGAAAATGGACGTGTGTCAAAATGAAAATTGCCACGCATCCATTTTGGGTCTGAGACCTTATCACCAGCCATTGACCTAGTGGTAAGGTCTCATGCAGTAACTGGGCAGTAATGGTCTACGTGAATAGAATGATTACCACCTGATTACCGCCCACGTCAGAAAATAAAAATATTTTCCGGCGCACATAGCGGACGCACATCAAAAATGAAATTACCGCAAGGGCCATGTGGTAGGAGGCCATTTTTCAGCGTGCCTTTGTAAAAGGGACCCTCATTGATTAATGATTTAAGACTTGGGATAGATTATAAAATTAGATATTGTTTAGTTACACTAGATATTACATCAATTTTTGTTCCAATATTTTTATTGTGTTTTGTAGTCAATAACAAATGGCTAAAATAAAAGTAAATAACTAGTATAACAGATTAACAATAACAAAGCATCAGCATACATGTTCAGACTAAGATTATACAAGAATTATTGCTATAACAAGTCATGATCATACATAAATTCAACTCTAAGAGAGGTTATTATGTAGTTGATCTAGTAAAGAAGTCCATATTTTATTGTATTTAACAAGTGAGTTATGTTTTTCAGCTGCAGCATATTCATATTTAGCTAATATACACATAGAATTCCACCAAGTTAAATACGTTACTTTGGTAAGGTCTTTCTAACAAAAGAAAAGGGTTCTTAAGGCTTGATGTAACATTATGTCTAATAATTGTGCTTGATGTTTGTCTAGTGGTGATTGTATCATTAGGGATCCAAATATGACTATGTTATATGTTAGAACATCTTGAATATTCAAGGTAGATGATATTGTGTTCCATACAGAGTTCCAATAATCTTGAACAAATGAACAAGAATAAATAATACGTTTGAGATTTCCAACATCCTTTTCACATGTCCAACATTTATTCATATTATTTTTTGTTTTTGTCGTATTCATTTTGGCGAGTTTAGCTGGAGTCCATAGGGCCCTGTGTGCTAGGTAGAACATGGATTGTGAAATGGACGCTGATTTGGTGGTATGAGTAGTTTTGAACCAGAATTTTTCCCATTCTTTTTCATTTACTTGGGTGTTTAGATCATTTTCCCATGATTGCATGGTACTAGTTGGTGAGCTGAATTTAGCTAATTGAAGTATTTTGTACCATGTAGATGCAACTTTTTTGGAAGACATAAATGATTTGCAGAGTTTCCAGCAAGTAGTTAATTTACTTATATCTAATGTATTAGTTACACAATGTTTGAGTTGGATCCATTTATAGTGTTGAGAATTTGTGAGGCCAAATTTTATACATAATTGGGAAAATGGAAGCCAAGAGTGATCTTTTATGACATCATTAAGGGACCAAATGCCAGCTCTTTTCCAAGCAGTCCAATTAATACAAGAGTTGTTCATTTTGAACTTTGGATTATTCCAAATTGGGATGTATATGGCATGTGTTAAGGGGTGTGTCAGAACTGAATCAAGTTCTTTGAAAACTGTTTTAAGAGTTTTAAACAAAACATTGGAAGAGATTTTAGTCTGTTGAGACCAAGGAAAGAAATGTGTTGGTGTATCTGGTTGCTTTAGTAGTTCAAGATGGAACCATGGTGAAGTGATGTGTTGTTCCTTATCATACATATACGCTGAGTTTTGTTTTAATAGAAAGGATATATAGTATTCATAGAAACTATGGAAATTGACCACCTTATAGTGAGCAAGCTTTCAATTTTTTAACAGAAATTCTAGGTGTTTTATTACTCCATAAAAATTGAATTAGTTTAGCTTCAATTTTCTTATATGTTGAAGGATTCAGTAATACAGGGAGCATACTAAGAATGTAATTAATTTTTGGCACTATCATCATCTTTATAGTTTCTAGTCTACCCCACCAGTTGAGCCTTAAAGGGGACCACTTTTGAGTTAATGTTTCAGTGATTTTAATTATATTATCAGAATTATATTTAATAGTATCTTCAATAGTGGGGCCGAAAAGAACTCCCAGGTACTTAATTTGATTTTCATTCCATTGAAAATTATATTTAATAACATGTTTTAAATGTACACAGTTTATAGGCAGAAGTTCAGTTTTTGTGGTATTTAATTTATAACCAGATATTTCAGCAAATTTAGAGATTAAACACAGGATGTGAGGTATTGAGGAAGGAGAAGTGAATAATAGAACATCGTCCGCGTATGCTGCTAATTTAATATTTTGTTGACCAATTTTAGCACCGTGTATAAGGGGATGTTGACGAATAGCTGTTAGTAATGGTTCTAGAGCTAAATTAAATAATAATGGTGACAATGGGAAACCCTGTCTAGTGCCTCTTGTTGGAGTGAAAGGTTTAGAGATTACATCATTTATTTGAATATATGTAGTTGGGGAAGTATACAAGACCTTTATTATATTAAATGATTCATCAGATAAACCATACCATTTCAGTACTTTGAACAGATATGGCCATTCTACACGATCAAAAGCTTTTTCAGCATCAAGTCCTATTGCAACCAAAGGATCTGAGGTTTCTTGACCATGTATTAATATATTAGAGAAAATTCTTGTGTTATCTGAAGAGGATCTCCCATTCATAAAACCAGTTTGATCTGGATGAATGAGTTTGGGTAAAAAATGTTGTATTCTCTCTGCAAGAATTTTGGCAAATATTTTGGCATCTATTAAAGAAAATGGCCTATAATTTTGCACTAAACTGGGATCCTTATTAGGTTTCAGTAATACTATAATATTGGCTTCAGTGAAAGAGCCCTTGATGTTACCAGTTTCTATCATGTAGTTGAAATAATCACATAAAATTGGGGATAATATGGATTTGAACGCTGTAGTACTTTAATTATGTCAATCCTACTAAAACTGATAGTTACTACAATATTATTTTTCTTCAACCTTTTAATATGCAGGTTCTGTCTTATATTTATTTATTTGACTATATATACATTGATATCAATCAAAAATTCTTTGGTCATATACTGATTATATCTTAATTATATATTTGCATAGATTTGCACAATTTATCACATCATCTTATAAAGCTTTATATGGTTATATTATATCCCTGTGTGCCATTATCTGATTATATAATTGCAGACATCTCTCCCGTGTCTCTAACAGTTGCATAGCGATTGGTCCTTCTCGGAGGGAGATAGTCCAATGTGTTATCTCCTGTGGTGTTGGGAAGGAGATTTTCGTACAGGGCATATTGTCCTGCTGTTGTCTTTTTCATTATTGCGGTTTCAATTAAGCGTTCTACTAAGCCTCTAGCACAAGGGATTATGCAACATCCTACTAAAACAAAAATTGCTACCACTATGATTATAGTCGTGGCTGCTGAAATGATGAATGTTTTCCATTTACCAAACGCTCTATCCATCCAACCTGTCCAGGATGTATCAACGCCAGAGTTTTCTGCCAATTCTTGCGACAGTGAGGTTAAGCCTTCTAAAGCTCTGGTAATTGATCCATCTGGAGCTGTATTGTTGGGGATAAAGGTGCAACACTGGGTACCTATCTTTTGGCACACCCCGCCATCCGCTGCTAGAAGTTGGTCAAGAACTAATCTATTTTCCAACGTCATCCGGCTAGTGGCGTCTAATTGTGTTGCAATTCCTTGAACTGCATCCCTAGTGTAGTTCACAAATCTCTGCTGGTTGTAATATATATAGTTGATCCAGTCTAGATTCTTATTGATAGTCGCCCACCAAAAGAAAACTGATTCAAATCCTGCGGCTATCTGGTTTCTGGCTTTGAACTCATCAGGAACCCCTCTTGGAACTCCAATAGCATCTATATAGACCCGATCATCAAAAGATCCAGGCATTGCATTTCTCTTCACTCGTGAGGAAGAGCTGCTGTGAGGGGGAAGCAAGGATGCTATAATGATTGGAATGACCAATTTGACTAGGGCACATCTGCCTGTC
Organism: Microcaecilia unicolor; assembly: GCF_901765095.1. Lineage (NCBI taxonomy): Eukaryota > Metazoa > Chordata > Amphibia > Gymnophiona > Siphonopidae > Microcaecilia > Microcaecilia unicolor. Next base: position 354,735,771 of record NC_044031.1, on the reverse strand, counting down.
CAATTGTTAGGAAGTGTATGGCGGATAGTACGGGTTCCACAGTACCACCATATATCTGCTCTAGCTTGTGAGAACCGTGTTAGGTTTAGATTTTGCAGAGTCCCATTTCCTAAAGTTGTGTTACAATTGGTTAGGTTTCCTAAAAACCGTGGCTTTTTCACCCCATATCGTTCCAGACATGTATGATATCTGGTAGCAGGATTTGGAATCCTGAATGCAGGTGGAACCCTCATCCGAGGGGGTAAATAGGGGTGGTGCTCGTCAAGATGCTGACAAGACTGATTTATGTCGTCTTTAACCTGCAATAACTGTAACATACACCAGAATCCATCTGGATCATGTTGGAGGTCTAAGGGGAAAGGAACAACTGTTGGTTCCGCTCTTGCATGGGAACAAAAATAACAATTAGAGACATTCAAACTCTTTGTAGTATAATGTGCCCATTCGAGCCATAGATTTGTCTCTCCGAATCCTGTTTCTAGTGCTATTAAATCTTTAGAATCATTAATTGGTACAATCTGGTAAGGAATTTTTATTTCTGGGATCTTTGTTGGTACTAAGGGATTGGTCGCTGTAGGTTGGGCTGGGGGTGGAACAATCTTGAATTTTCCTATGGGGTCTCTACCTGTGGCATCAATTCCTATGGAATAAGTTCTGTATGTAACAGCCGTTACTCCTCTGAAAGTGATAGCCACTTGATTACATTTGGTCATTCGGCAGAGGCCAGTGACTCGCAATTTCATGATGGAAATGCTCTTTTTTAGATCTGGAATCTCACTACCTGAGTAGGGAACCCATGAACCTGTATACCACCATACTCGTGCCCAACTTCCGCAATTGGGGAAGGGACACAGGTATACTTCAAAAGTTGACAAATATTGCTGCACAGGATGTTCCCCACACATTGTGTAAGCACACACATCAAGGGTGATTGTGGTTGTGTCCTTGGTAGTGGGTAATGTTATATCATAAGTGGTTGTAAATTGTTCTAGAAAATTTGCTAGGTACTGTGTTCCATGTATCATGGGTGTGGTGAGCACACATAACAGGAGGGCTACGCACTTCATGTTGGTAGTTTTCATAATTAAGCACTGTATCAAGATTGTACGAAGGGTAAGTGATGGCTAATGATTAAGGTGAGTAACAAAAGTATCCCAAAGGTAGTATTCCAAAATATATCGAGGCTTGATATATCATTAAGTGTAATTTGGGTATGGGGGGTAAATTCTAATAGCCCCAATTTCAGTAGGGTCTGGGATTTCGAAAAGACTATATATTTCCACAGGTCCCAATCCAACCTCTCTGATGAACAGGAAGGGAATCCAGTCAGTGCCCAATACAGCGTGTGTAATTACCCAAAAGTCTACAACGTCACCAGTTTGTGGTCTTATTAGGAGGTCGTCTGTTTGTTCAATTTGTAAGCCTAAGATTCCTCCAAACAGTACCTGAGTGTGTGTAACCGTACGGCTAGGACCTAATGTCCAACTGTCAAACAAAGGTTCACACAGTGTGTGGTATCGGGTGAAGGGGTCCCAATTGGGATCGTCTTCTGGGGCTGGGTCCCAATGAGGATGAATTAATTCTCTTAGATATTCTGGGGGTTCAGGGATCAAGTGTGCATCTAAATTTAAAGGCGACGGTGGGGGAGAATCTGGTGGGGAAGGCGGAGTGTCGGGCAAACTCTGGGACATATATTGATGGTCACTTAGGCGTGTTGAGCTATCTGGGAGGACGAGTGGCTGGGACGGTGATGTTTGATGTGGCTAACGTAGTATTCGTGGGAGGAGGAGCGTCACCAACAGGAACCAAAGAATAAGGAGGAGGGGTGGGTCGTAATTCAAGCAAGGTAATATTATCCTCAAAAGTAGTTGTACGATTGGGGACAATATGGACCGAGCTACTGATAGGATTGGGAACACTTGTAGAATACAAAACAGGAGGATCAGTGAAGAAAAGAGTAGTCGCAGAGGTTTCAATGGGCTCTGGAGGATTGCCAGTTGAAAAGTCTGTCGTGGCAGATGTGTCTGCCCAGGGGGTGGGATGACTGGTGGCAATGGGGCTGATCGTTGAGATAGTCTGGGGGGGATCTATATCCAAACAGCCGTGTGAATGGGGTGTACTGTTGGAGTTGCAAGTACCGTAGCGTTTCCGGCTGGCAAGGTAACGTTGCCAGTGGGAAAGGCAGTAAGTCTGATCCAAAGATCAAAGAGGTTACTGGCAGCAGTATAGGTAAACAAGGTGGTGAGAAACAAAACCAAACCTATACACAGCAGGATCATGCACACGAGTCCAACAGCAAACAGTCTGGCAGATGGGAAGCAGAAGAAGAGGGTGTACTGATGTAACACCGTTACTGCAGAGGCAACACTTGGACGAGCGCTGGTTCCGCTCTTGTCATCAGGAATGGTGTCGGCTTCCAGATAATTGTCGTCAAAGTCGTTGGACCAATGGGAATTGGTTTCCGATATCTGTTCAGAGTCACACTTATCAACGGGGTAAAGTTGTTCGGGTTCCTTGATATTCACTGGTGTGGTAGGGAAAGGTGGTATTGGTATAGGAACTTTATGTAGAGAAATAGTCTGTAAGGGAATGAGTTCTTCTGGAGTGAACAGCGGTGTAATGTGATGTGGCATTTATCACGCTTGATTCGGGAAGTACAAATGTAGATTGTCGAGCAACTCACAGGTGTTAATGTGCAAAAGCTGTGTTGTAGAAGACACAGCAGACTCTTGTTCTTCCGGAGTCAACTGTCCTGCTAAGTTGCGGACTTGGAGAAGATCTTCTGCCAGATTACGGATTCTGATGAGACGGATGCGAAGATCCACGTAGGGAAGTGGAAGAGCAGGAACTGTGGGAGGTGGAGGTGAAGATGGTAATTCAAATACTGGTTCAGATACAGGTGGTTGTTCTGATGGTGACTCTGGAGAGTCTGCGAAGGTTTGAATGACTATATCAGCCAGATCAAGGAGGTGTGATTCAGGAGAGGGGGTAAGGTGGTTAAGTCTTGGGTCAAGTTGATCAAGATGATTCAAAAGTGTTGGGTGCGGGGTCGGTGGTCTCGGGCTCAGTGGCGGAGGTGATGGGGTTCGTGGAAACTTTTTTGGAAGACATAAATGATTTGCAGAGTTTCCAGCAAGTAGTTAATTTACTTATATCTAATGTATTAGTTACACAATGTTTGAGTTGGATCCATTTATAGTGTTGAGAATTTGTGAGGCCAAATTTTATACATAATTGGGAAAATGGAAGCCAAGAGTGATCTTTTATGACATCATTAAGGGACCAAATGCCAGCTCTTTTCCAAGCAGTCCAATTAATACAAGAGTTGTTCATTTTGAACTTTGGATTATTCCAAATTGGGATGTATATGGCATGTGTTAAGGGGTGTGTCAGAACTGAATCAAGTTCTTTGAAAACTGTTTTAAGAGTTTTAAACAAAACATTGGAAGAGATTTTAGTCTGTTGAGACCAAGGAAAGAAATGTGTTGGTGTATCTGGTTGCTTTAGTAGTTCAAGATGGAACCATGGTGAAGTGATGTGTTGTTCCTTATCATACATATACGCTGAGTTTTGTTTTAATAGAAAGGATATATAGTATTCATAGAAACTATGGAAATTGACCACCTTATAGTGAGCAAGCTTTCAATTTTTTAACAGAAATTCTAGGTGTTTTATTACTCCATAAAAATTGAATTAGTTTAGCTTCAATTTTCTTATATGTTGAAGGATTCAGTAATACAGGGAGCATACTAAGAATGTAATTAATTTTTGGCACTATCATCATCTTTATAGTTTCTAGTCTACCCCACCAGTTGAGCCTTAAAGGGGACCACTTTTGAGTTAATGTTTCAGTGATTTTAATTATATTATCAGAATTATATTTAATAGTATCTTCAATAGTGGGGCCGAAAAGAACTCCCAGGTACTTAATTTGATTTTCATTCCATTGAAAATTATATTTAATAACATGTTTTAAATGTACACAGTTTATAGGCAGAAGTTCAGTTTTTGTGGTATTTAATTTATAACCAGATATTTCAGCAAATTTAGAGATTAAACACGGGATGTGAGGTATTGAGGAAGGAGAAGTGAATAATAGAACATCGTCCGCGTATGCTGCTAATTTAATATTTTGTTGACCAATTTTAGCACCGTGTATAAGGGGATGTTGACGAATAGCTGTTAGTAATGGTTCTAGAGCTAAATTAAATAATAATGGTGACAATGGGAAACCCTGTCTAGTGCCTCTTGTTGGAGTGAAAGGTTTAGAGATTACATCATTTATTTGAATATATGTAGTTGGGGAAGTATACAAGACCTTTATTATATTAATTGATTCATCAGATAAACCATACCATTTCAGTACTTTGAACAGATATGGCCATTCTACACGATCAAAAGCTTTTTCAGCATCAAGTCCTATTGCAACCAAAGGATCTGAGGTTTCTTGACCATGTATTAATATATTGGAGAAAATTCTTGTGTTATCTGAAGAGGATCTCCCATTCATAAAACCAGTTTGATCTGGATGAATGAGTTTGGGTAAAAAATGTTGTATTCTCTCTGCAAGAATTTTGGCAAATATTTTGGCATCTATTAAAGAAAATGGCCTATAATTTTGCACTAAACTGGGATCCTTATTAGGTTTCAGTAATACTATAATATTGGCTTCAGTGAAAGAGCCCTTGATGTTACCAGTTTCTATCATGTAGTTGAAATAATCACATAAAATTGGGGATAATATGGATTTGAACGCTGCATAAAATTCAATCGGTAATCCGTCTGGTCCAGGTGCCTTTTTTATCGCAATGCTTTGAATAGCAAGATTAATCTCATTAACTGTGATCTTTTTTGAGAACATCTCATTATCTTCTTCTGAAACAGTGGGATGATCTAATTTTTCTAAGAAATCTTAATTTAATGACTCAGCATCAATGTCTGAGGTATATAAATCTTTGTAGAAAGATTGGAATCTATTTGCTATGTTTATATTATTTGATAATGGGACATTGTTCTCATCTTTGATTAAAGAGATGGTGTTTTTCTCTTTACGGGCTTTCAAATAATTGGCTAGAAGATGTCCAGCTTTATTGCCTTCATAGTAATATAATGCATTGTTTTTGAAAATATCCTTGCTAGCTCCTAATAGAGTATTAAATTTGAGTTTGGATGCTTTAAGTTTTTCTAGTGTAAATAAATTGCTAGTATCACTTATATGTGCTAGTTCTAAAGATTTTATTGTATTTTCTAATTCCAATATTTCTTTGTTTAATTCTTTATTTTTAGAGGCTGTAAATGTTATTATTTTCCCTCTGATAAACGCCTTAAAAGCATCCCAAAAATTATACCAAGAGGTATGACTTGGCAAGTTAAAGCTAAGATATTCACGCATCGCATTAGAGATATTTTCTATAAAACTAGGATTAGTTAACAGTGTGGAATTAAATCTCCATCGAGGATTATATATTGATGTTTGGGTTATGTTGAGCTGTAGTGTAATATGTGCGTGTTCAGATAATAAAATATTACCAATATCAGTTTTAAGAACGTCAGGAATCAAAGATGTCGATATTAAAAAGTAATCTATCCTGGAGTATGAATTATGGGGATTTGAATAACAGGTATAATCCTGTTCTGTCATGTGTGTTGCTCTCCATATATTACAACGTTTAAATTGTGTTATTAAATCAAGAAGATTTTGTGTTGCTTTGGGTGTTTTATAATTATATTTAGATTTTCTATCAATAGAGGAATTTAATATGAGATTAAAGTCACCCCCTATAATATAAGGTGTGTCACCTACAGCTGCTAACATATCTGCTAGAGACAGAAAAAATTCAGGTGAATCTAAAGTTGGTGCGTAAATATTAACTAACGATATTATTTTGTTGCATATTTTTATATTAATGTTAGTCCATCTGCCCATGTTATCATTTTTATGGGAGAGTATCACTAAATCCTTATGTTTTTTTATTAAAGTCATGACACCATTTTTGTTCCCAATTGCTGATGAAAAGATAGGAGGAAGGAAATTTTTTTATGGAAATTTTATTAGCTTCAGTATCTGATAGGTGGGTTTCTTGTAGCATAATTATATCAGGGTTTAATTTGGTGATATAGTTCAGGATTTATTTTTTCTTAATAGGATTTTTTAGACCCTTTACATTAAAAGAGATTATTTTAATTACCATAGAAATTATTTATGTAATATTCTCGATGACTTAGTCTGATGTAAACTCCTTGAGTTGTAAAGAAAGAGCGAGCAATATTTGATAATTGTGAGATAAAATAGTCTGAACATGTAATGATGCTAATCTTGTGCAAAAATAACAAGAATATAAGCACAAGTGTAATGAAAAAGGATGATAAGCACATATTAAGGTGAGAGAAAAAATGTTACACCTATGAGACTCCCACCATTTGAAAAAGAGCATATTAATATGTAAAATAGTAATATTGGCGGTAAATATGTCTTTTAATCATATCTGATATCAGAGATTGTAGATAGGTCTACAATCTAGCCTGCCCCAATTTGACTGCTCTACTCTGCTGTTAAGGATGAATTAGGCAGTAAAATACCATTTAGCTGATCAGTACTGTATTTGTGTCTTATTGATAAAGTGTCATTAGCTCTGTATGTGATCTTAACAGCAAGAGTCATGTTAAACAAGAAGGCAAGTTGGTAAGAGATAACATCTAGCTCAGATGATTAGCAAACAATTCTAGTTCCATTCATATGGAGACAGAGCAGAAAAGGGATCGTTAAATAATAGTTTTGTACTTGCTGTTGCGTTGTAAATCATCTGAGTTAATCTCATTAAAGTTCTTTCTCTGAGGCTTAATAGCAATGTAGAGAGTGCAATAGAAAGTTAAACCACGTCTTTGAAGTTGTAATTGTTTTTGACTCAATTAGCAAAATCTTATATTTTAACAATTCACAGATAAGTTTGCACGCTATCTGTCATTTACTCAGCACAGAGAGAGGGAAAACTCCATTATCCATGCTGTTAAATTTTGTGAGATCTGTGATTATAATAGCAATAGTGTGATTTTTAGATCTAATATGGCAGCGCGGGGAAAAAAAAAAAAAGAAGCCGCCTAATGGCTGACTGTATAACACCACAAGCACTGTCCTCAAAGTGTAATTAAACCGCAAAAATAACATTCTAATATAACATTACCTAGATCACATCTGATCTTTGACGAGTCCTAGGTTTATTTTGTATTGCAAACATCTTAATAATACACAGTATAGTCCCAGTTTTCGATATAACACATTGTTGAATTTGATAGGTGCTGCAGTGCTAGAAAACAGCTCGTTAGAAAAGATTTATAATATTATAAGCATTGCTATCAGAGGAAAGTGATTTTGACATCATAACACATGTTCCTAATAACATGTAATATTCTCTGGCATGAGCACAAGCGCATGTTATTCAGGTTTAATGAGCACTGTATCTGTGTTAATATTAATATGAGTATGCTACCCTAAGCAATAGCGCGGGAAGAAATACCAAAAAAAAATTGATCTAAATAACACCATAAACTCTGTTAACAGGGTTTAAGTGAAACATTAAAGATAGCATATTAATACAGCATTACCTTATTCTCATCTAATTAGAAACATAGCATGTGCTTGTTTAGTATTGTGATCATTTAAATAAAGCGTAGTACAGTCTCAGTTCTTCAGATATCATGGCGATAGTTTTAACAATCGCTGCTGTGCTAAAGAGCAGCGTGGTAACAAAATGTTATACTATTATGTACACAGCAACCAGAAAATATGATTTTGGCAGCATAGAAAACTGTCCCTAATAGCGTGTATTCTTCACTGGCAAGGACATAAACACTAGACTATTCGGTTTTGGTGAGCGCTTTAGATGTGTTAATATTTGTATGAATTCATGCTTCTTCAAAGAATAGCGCGGGAAAAGAGAGAAGAAGACAGCCGCCATGTTGTGGACTGCATAGTCCTGCTTGCACTGCCATCTTAGATCGTTAAGTTAAAATAAACAATAAACCTGACATTACAACTTTAAGCTTATGATAAATACATTTGACTTACAAATATATCGTCACTGAGTTGTGATTATATGTAAATTTGTTTCCAAGAACCATGTAAGCAACCTCAAAGAAAAATTTAAACAGCAATGCTGTTCTATTAAGTATAGTACGACAATTCTAACTACAAATAAATGAAGGCAGAGCGGAGATAGAGTTGTTAGATAACAACTTGTCAGGATACTCATCCAGGTAATTAGCCAGGTCTTCAGCTTCTTTGTGTTACTCTCAAAGTGAAAGATTTAGTTTGAAACCTGACTCCAAGAAAAAGTAAATCTTGTAAACATCGTTAACAGGAGCTCTATTCATTTAAATTGATCTTGTTTTGATTTACCCCTCTATAGACCCCCGTGGGATCCTTCCACATGGAGGTGTACAGAGGGTTTGTTCTTCTACGATCTTGCGGACCGCCTCCCTGAATTCCAGCGACACCCTTTCCCATGGGTATCGCTGTTGGGGAGGCATCAGAAGGCGCAGTTCAAATCTAATTCCCATGACCACAGCTTTCTGTCTATTAGGATCTAAGTGTACCTTGGGCCATTTATGTTCCCACATATATACTATTAAAAACCAACTCAAATTTGTCCAGGAAGTGAGTGTCACTAGTGTGTGGATTACTTTGTAGAACAAATGACAGGTAAAGAATAAATAGAAATAAAGACAGAGAGAGTTTACAGAAATAAGATTTTTAATTCTTACCAAAATCAAGTCTTCAATTTGGTACATTCATCAGACAGATTCTAGGTTCAATTGCACAGAGCTCTGCCGTCGAAGAAGCGTTGGGGAAAAATTCCAAAGATCTGTCTAATTCTCATCTCTTTTATAGTCTTTGGTCCCAATACAAGTCTAAGGAGAGGGATTTTTTTCTCTAATATTACTTAATCTGTGAGTCATGACCTCCGGTCAGGTGCCCACCTGCCCCTCCTCCCAAAGATTGCTTAATAATTTCAACTTTTACACTTTCACTTCCTCTTTTCCAATCTTATGACAGAGATCATGTGTTTTTATATCTTATGATACCAGGAGCCATTTTCTCAAAGACATTCTCCATCTTAAGAACCAAACTTTTATCATTTTTATCTCTAATTTCCTCATCTTAAGTGTTACACTCTATTTGAAAGTTGTACCAGGTTTCATTAAAACTCACCAAGCAGCCCTGCTTTTGCAGGCTCTCTGCTATAAGGCCATCAGTAGGTTATTGGGCCTAGTTAGTGCTTCTCAGTTGTTTCAAGCTGTGTAGCTTGGCCCACCACCGTTCCAGTGGATAGGTCTCAAGCTAGAACACATATTAACATTCCCCTCTTCACCCTATCTCATAGGGTGACACCAGGGTTAACGCACCATGGTACCATCCATTCCAGAAGGTATCCTATTACTACTACTACTATTTAGCATTTCTATAGCGCTACAAGGCATACGCAGCCCTGTACAAACATAGAAGAAAGACAGTCCCTGCTCAAAGAGCTTACAATCTAATAGACAAAAAATATATTGAATTATAGAATCCAGTGAGTCTAATTGAAAACTGGTATAGTCAGATTTGTTTGAATTAAAGTTATAACATAGGCACTACTTCGGTAACATACTATAACTACAACAATAATATTTCTAAACCTATTAATATGCAGGTTCAATCTTACTCTTACATATATGGATATATATATTGCTAACAATCAATAATTCTTTGGTTATATACTGATTATATCTTGAGTATACATTCGCATAGATTACATAGTCATATTGATTATTGATTACATCATTTCATCAGGCTTAACGCTATTATATTGCATCCCTGTGTGCTATTACATGATTATACTGTTGCAGACATTTCTACATTGTCTCTAGGATTTGCATAGCGATTGGTCCATCTCATAGGGAAATAGTCCAACGTGTTATCCCCTGTGGTGTTGGGAAGGAGATTTTCATACAGGGCATATTGTCCTGCGGTTGTCTTTTTTGTTATTGCGGTTTCAATTAAGCGTTCTACTAAGCCTCTAGCACAAGGGATTATGCAGCATCCTACTAATACAAAAATTGCAACCACTATGATTATGGTGGTGGCCACAGAAATGATAAATGTCTTCCATTTACCAAAAGCTTTATCCATCCAACCGGTCCAAGATGTATCGACACCAGAGTTCTCTGCCAATTCTTGCGACAGTGAGGTTAGACCTTTCAAAGCTCTGGTAATTGACCCATCTGGAGCTGTATTGTTGGGGATAAAGGTGCAACATTGTGTACCTATTTTGTGGCACACTCCGCCATCTGCTGCCAGAATCTGGTCAAGCACTAATCGGTTTTCTAACGTCATTCTGCTAGTGGCGTCTAATTGTGCTGCAATTCCTTGAACTGCATCTCTAGTATAGTTTACAAATCTCTGCTGGTTGTAATATATATAGTTAATCCAGTCTACGTTCTTGTTGATAGTAGCCCACCAAAAGAAGGCAGACTCGAACCCTGCAGCAATCTGATTTCTGGCTTTGAACTCATCAGGTACCCCTCTTGGAACTCCAATTGCATCTATATAGACCCGATCATCAAAAGATCCAGGCATTGCATCTCTCTTCACTCGTGAGGAAGAGCTGCTATGAGGAGGGATCAAGGATGCTATAATGATTGGAATTACCAATTTGACTAAGGCACATCTGCCTGTCCAACTTCTGTGAAGTGTATGGTGGATAGCGTGGGTTCCACAATACCACCATACATCTGCTCTAGCCTGTGAGAAGTCCGTAAGGTTCAGACCCCTCAGGGCTCCCTTTGCTAGGGAACTATTGCAATTGGTCAAGTTTCCCAAAAACCGTGAATTTTTCACTCCATATCTTTCCAGACATGTATGATATCTAGTACCAGGATCTGGAATCCTGAATGCAGGCGGTACCCTCATCCGAGGGGGTAGGTAGGGGTGATGTTTGTCATGATGTTGACAGGACTGGTTAACTTCAGTTGTTACCTGTAGTAATTCTAACATACACCAAAAACCACCTGGATCATTGTAAAGATCTAGAGGAAAGGGGACTACTGTTGGTTCTGCTCTTGCGTGAGCACAGAAATAACAATTGGAAACATTCAAACTCTTGGTGGTATAGTGGGCCCATTCCAGCCACAGGTTGGTATCCCCAAATCCTGTTTCTAGTGCCACTAAAGTGTGAGATAAACAACTGGCCTAGGACCGCTCTGACTCTGTTCACATGTAAGCAGGGGAGAAGGATTGAAACTTGATTAACAACTTATCAAGATGCATCAATCTTGCTTGGGGATATTTCATCCAGGAAATTGGCCAGATCTTCAGCTTCTGTGAAATCCTTGGTTTTGTTATTGGGATAAAAAAATGCCAAATCTAGCATTTAACTCTTTCAGCTTGGGACAAAAGGCCAAGAGGGATTTTCTTTGCTTGATGGTGTTCTTGCTGAGGTCTGGAAGGAAATGCAAGGTCGATCCTTCATATTTTATAGGAGCTTTGATTTTTGCTTGTTGCATTATCTCAGATACTTGATTATATCTGAGAACTTTGAGCACTACTTGCCTCGGGTATCTGTCACGAGGGCTCCGGTAAGTCGGCACTCTATGTGCTCTTTCAATTTCAAAGTCTTTATTGAATTTTATATTTAGTATTTCAGGTATGAACTTTTCCAGGAACGAAGACATATTAGAACCTTCAATTGTTTCAGGTAAACCAAGTATACGAATATTATTTCATCTTGCTCTGTTATTACCATCTTCCAGTTCACGTTCTAATACAGTGATTCTCTTGTATTGACGCTGAAGTGTTTTGATGTTCTCTTCAGCTGCTTTAGCTTTGATTTCAAGGATTTCGACTCTATTGTAGAATCTCAATAATTCCAATTTAAGGGTGGAAACATCCTCTTTAATTTCTGTGACATCGCCTTTGGTTTCACACATGAGTTCTTTTAAGCAGCGTATTTCTTCCAGTATAGCTGCTGCATTTTCATCAGAATCAATGGCGGTATTCTTTTGTGGAGATGCAGGCTCTGTTCTGTTCCTTTTACCTGCTTTATTTGAAGTCATCTTTTATAATCACACTATCAGTGTTGATTATTGTACAGTATTGTACAGAATAAGAAAGAAAAAATAGAGTTCCTTTTTCTTTTTCTTGTTTTATTTTCTTGAGTTATATTGACTTAGGTGGGAGCTCGGTTAACACACGTCCTTCTCACATGGTGCTCAGCAGCGCCCCCCCATTACATCAACTTTTGATATGGTAAATCACAAGCTATTATTGAAAAAAACTGGTTTTGGAATTAGAGGTCAGGTGCTGCAATAGTTTGAATCTTATTTTCAGAAAAGAACATTCTTGGTGAAATCTGGCAGTTCATTGTCTCAGGGTTATATGATCAATTGTGGCGTTCCTCAGGGTTCAGCCATTTCTGCATTGTTATTCAATGTGTCATCTTTGGGCAAAGTTTTCAAACAGTTGAATGTGTCATTTCAGATGTATGCTAATATCCAGTTTTCCTTTCCAATACCAGAGAATCTTGAGAGGTTGAATGATATGTTCAGTGTTTATATGGATGCTATCTCAACTTGAATGCAATCTCATGATTTGTCACTGAATTTTTTGAAGACTGAATTTATGTATGTTGGAAAAAATCTTGATTCTTTGTTACTTACAATTTTAAGATATCAAGGCATGGATATACACATGAAGTCTGTTATTCAAAATTTGGGTGTACTGTTGGATCATGAATATTCAAGCATACATAGATCATGGAGAAGAGACGGCTGAGGGGAGACATGATAGAGGTATATAAAATAATGAGTGGAGTGGAACAGGTGGATGTGAAGCGTCTGTTCACGCTTTCCAAAAATACTAGGACTAGGGGGCATGCGATGAAACTACAGTGTAGTAAATTTAAAACAAATCGGAGAAAAATTAAACTCTGGAATTCGTTGCCGGAGATCGTGGTGAAGGCGGTTAGCTTAGCAGAGTTTAAAAAGGGGTTAGATGGTTTCCTAAAGAACAAGTCCATAAACCACTACTAAATGGACTTGGGAAAACTCCACAATTCCAGGAATAACATGTATAGAATGTTTGTACGTTTGGGAAGCTCACCAGGTGCCCTTGGCCTGGATTGGCCGCTGCCGTTTATAGGATGCTGGGCTCGATGGACCCTTGGTCTTTTCCCAGTGTGGCATTACTTATGTTATTTCTACTGCCTTTCTTCAATTAGGAGTACTGAGTAAACTAAAAGGAATGATAGCATACGATTTTTGTATAGTAGTGCAACATCTGGTACTTTTGCAATTGGATTTTTGTAATTCATGTTACTTAGGTCTGAACACAACTAAAATTCAAGCTTTACAGATTGTTCAGAACACAACAGCACATTTGATCGGAGGGAGTAAAGAAGTTTGAGCATATTTCTCATACTTTGAAATGCTTACACCAGTGAGATGTCGTGTACAATATAAGATTCTGGCTTTGATACATCAATGTATATATGGTAAGGTTCCACAGTACTTTGTGGATTCTTTGCTCATGTATGAACCACAATGAGAATTACATTCAGTGGTAAAGAAACAACTGTAAATTTGTGTTTGCTGTTTGTCTGAAATTAAAGTAATCAATAGAAATAAAACAAAATAAAACATGGAAAAGAAAATAAGATGATACTTTTTTTATTGGACATAACAATACATTTCTTGATTAGCTTTCAAAGGTTGCCCTTCTTCGTCAGGTCGGAAATAAGCAAATGTTGGTAGATGACGGTATTTTTAAGTGAAACATCAAAGCATTCCAGTGACAGCAGTAGCGTAGCTAGGTGGGGCGCAGGGGGAGCGGTCGCTCCCCTAAACAGATATTTTGAAAAAGTGGCGCCTATGCCCGCAAAATCTTTCTCTCTCCCCCTCCCGCGCGAGTCTTGCATCTGTTCTCCTGTCTCTTCCCCTGCCCGCTCTCTCTCCCGTCTGCAGCGTGTGATTGTCTTTACTACCCTGACGTCTTCTCCCTCTGGCACTGGTGATTGATACAGTCAGCTGTTTGCTAGCGTCGGGAGCTCTCCTCAGACGCGTCCCATCTCTGCGCAAAACAGGAAGTTGCTTAGAGTGGGCGGGACGCACTGAGGTGAGGCCCCAACGCTAGCAAACAGCTGACTGTGACTCGCCGGTGCAGCAGGAGGGAAAATGCTTCAGAGAAGTAAAAATAGCTATGCAGACAAGAGAGAGCGGGCTGAAGAGAGGGAGGTGGGACTGGGGGGTGGAGAAGGGAGAAAAAGCTGGCCAAGGAAGTCGGTCGGTGGGTAGGGGGTGGAGAAGGGAGAAAAATCTTTATAGACAGGAGTGGAAGTGAGCCATCTAGTCCACTGTAAGCATGGCAGCCATTTGGTTGATATGTTTCCACTCCCCCGCGCAGTCGTTATTGCCGTTCACACGAAACAAAGCAAGCCAAAGGTATGAGCAGCTGTGTATCCATGTTGTCGTTCTTTATTGTTGGTCCATGTCTGTAACAAGTCTAAAGTTGTTTCAGTTGGATAGGCAGTGCCTTAAAAGCTGGAGGAGAAATGTACATGTAGTAACAATTGAACATCACTAAAACAGCTTAAAAAATTATTGTAGCTGGTAGAAACTGCAATTATAAATGCTGTAGTTTGAGTTTCTTCACTGTGCTTCTATACAATACATATATCCAGATTTCAGTGAGGCTATCCTGTTTTCTGATGGGTTCATCATCTTAACTGTTGTAATCTCTGCCATAGGAAGACAGAATATATTGAAATTAAATGGAAGTAGAATTAAACTCTCCTTTCATTGGGGCACATGAAATTACATTTTCATCTATTTTGTAGTTTAACTTTTAGGTACACAAATGGATTATTCCGTTTTGAACATGTTCAGGGGCAAGTGGTTTAATAAGTCAAAATAAAAATAAATATTTTGTTTCATGCAGATCTCTTTTGCTTAAACATAAATGGGTTATAAATCCCTAATGCAGTCCATTGGTTTTCTTATATTTTGTTCTTGTGATGACTTATACTGTGTCAAAACTAAAAACTCTTTATTTGGTTGATAATAAAAGGAATACTATCCACCCTAAAAAGTTGTTTTGTGGCTGTACATGAGGAATTGTGGTATTGAATAAATAAGTGTATGTTTGTGTCCCTAGCCAAGAAATCCAGTTAATCGTTTAATATTTGTGGAACATAGCCACAGAGGCATGGTATGGGCACATTTTTAATATGGTAATACTAGGGCCCAGCTAAGGAACAGGTTATTTTGAGGTAGTCTTCACTGGACCAAACTTGCTTCGCTTGTGCCATCACTATCTAGCAGGATACAGGGTCCTAAAAGGTGGAGGATAAAGGATTTTTTTTTGTTGCTGTTGTTGTAATCTGGCATGGGACGATAGAATATATTGAAATTAAATGAAAGTAGAATTAAACTCTCCTTTCATTGGGGCACATGAAATCACATTTTCATCTGTTTTGTAGTTTACCTTTTAGGTACACAAATGGATTATTCTGTTTTGTTTCAACCTAATTCACGTTTTGTTTTATTTTTGTTTTTTTTTGTGGCTCCCTATTCTGTATTAGATTGGAATATTGTCACAATTTGAGTTTCTGCCAGGTGCTTGTGACCTGGGTTGGCCACTGTTGGAAACAGGATACTCGGCTAGATGGACCATTGGTCTGACCCAGTATTGCTACTCTTATGTTATATAGATGAGGGTCTGTCCATGTTCTGCATGTGTGCCTGAGGTGAAGGATTCTGCTAGCACGTAGCATCTGTGTAGGAATGTGTGCAGTTTGTTCCAGTTTCCCAATAGTAGGCTAATTGGTGCCCTAGAGCCCAGTGTAATATATATAGCACTGTCTGTTCATAGGTGGGTTAGGGCTGTTATGGTGTGGTAAGTTTTGTGTTCTAGGGTGGTGTGGTACATTTTGTGTTCTAGCCCTGTGTTTCCCAAGTTGGTCCTGGAGTAACCCCTTGCCAGTCAGGTTTTCAGGCTATCCATAATAAATATGCATGACATTGATTTGTATATACTGCCTCCATTACATGCAAATTTTTTTTCATACAGATTCATTGTGGATAGCCTGAAGACCTGAATGGCAAGGGGGTACTCCAGGACCACCTAGGGAAACACGTCTCTAGGTCCCACTGTAATATTTATATCACTGTCTTTTTGTAGGTGGATTAGGGCTGTTATGCTGTGGTAAGTTTTCAGTATAAGTTTTGGGTGTCTTTTTGCAGGGGTTTGTGTTATTTCACAAAATGTCTAGCCCTATTTGAAAGTAGGCTCTGGGGCAATGCTCAGGACTAGTGTTCTTCACATCCTGTAGAATCACCACACAAACGCCCATCTGATTTAAACAAGGTGTCTAGCAGTGGAAGGAATGTGTGTGCTATTCCTGAGGTGATGGTCACGAATATTTTTACTTTGTAGTTAAGAAGACAGGTTGCCTGCTCTGGCCAGTCCAGGGATCTCTTCTGCGTCCTGCCTCTTGATCTAACTTACTGTTTCCTTGTAGGCAGGACGCAACAAAGACAGCCTGTATTAATCAGCCCCTGAGCAACAACACAGACACTGCTATGTAGCTGACACCAACCGGCGCCTATTTTATAAAAGTCTGCTCCCCCTGAGATCAAAACCTGGTTACGCCTCTAAGAGGCAGATGCACTAAAGCTAAATGAGCCTTTAATGACTCTCCAACGAGGAAAATTTGATCCGTTGCATGCATCAAAGGGCTTTTACCGAGGAAGCCAGCAGCTAACGAAAACGGAATGGAGATGAGCAATTAGTGTGAAAACCCCATTGAAACGACATGCACTAACCTTTTCCGATTGCCTTTACGCAGGAAAAAGGCAGGAAATCTAACGAGAGGTCTGGACCACTCGTTAGGACAGCTCTGTGCCAGGAAAAATCATTAAGTGAAAAAATAAACAAACTTTGAGCCAATCCCAGAGCATTAGCAGAGCTAAAAGCGCTGTGATTGGTCCAAAGGACGTCAGAAAACACATAAATAAATAAAAATAAAAAAAGGACCGGGAGGGGGCAAGGGCGCTCATCAGGAGCGTCCTGTACGGACGGCCTTGCCCCCCCCCCCCCGCTGCTCCCCACTTTCCGCCGCTCCCCTCACCCCGAAAAAGCAAAATTCAAGCAGCCCCTGCCCCCCTCCCTTCCTCACTACTCTCTCACCTCAGCTCCGCCTCCCGACATCCTCCGTCCTGTGCCCCGCCCCCTTTTGGGGTCGTCGCCGCCATTCCCCTCCTCCATCGGGCCCCCCTCCCTCTTACCGGGCCCGTGCAGCGCCTCTCTCCTCTGTCCGAAGGCGCTGCACGGGCAAGAAGACAGCTGATGCCTGCCTTCGCCCAGCTTCGATGGCGCGTCTTTCTCCTGCTGCGCCCGCCCCTGTCTGACGTCAGTAACCTACGTAGGTTACCGACGTCAGACAGGGGCGGGCCCAGCAGGAGAAAGACGCGCCATCGAAGCTGGGCGAAGGCAGGCATCAGCTGTCTTCTTGCCCGTGCAGCGCCTTCGGACAGAGGAGAGAGGCGCTGCACGGGCCCGGTAAGAGGGAGGGGGGCCCGATGGAGGAGGGGAATGGCGGCGACGACCCCAAAAGGGGGCGGGGCACAGGACGGAGGATGTCGGGAGGCGGAGCTGAGGTGAGAGAGTAGTGAGGAAGGGAGGGGGGCAGGGGGGCAGGGGCTGCTTGAATTTTGCTTTTTCGGGGTGGGGGAGCGGCGGAAAGTGGGGAGCAGCGGGGGGGGGGGGCAAGGCCGTCCGTACAGGACGCTCCTGATGAGCGCCCTTGCCCCCTCCCGACCCTTTTTTTTTATTTTTGTTTTGATTTGGGAGCCATGTGCTTGTGATTTGACTGTGTTTTGACTGTTTGTGGCATGCGCAGAGCAGCTAACATAACGCTTTGCTGCTCTGCGCATGATTTGGGGGCCGATTAACGATGTGTATTGTGATTCTTTGATACATTGTACGTTTCAATACCGATCTCAGCATGTGTGACTTTTTTTTTTGGTGCATTTTTCGTTATTTTAAAATCGTTAGGGACTTTAACGATTTAGATTTTTTTACGTTTGGTTGCTGCATCTGCCTCTAAGTGACAGTCTAACAGTATGGGGGTGGATAGGTGAGAGACAGGAAGAGGGACAGGTGAGATATGCATCCTGTCTCCATGCATGTTTTATTTCTATTGATTACCTTTAAAAGTGGACTAACACGGTTACCACGCCTCTCTACTCTGAAATTAAAAAAAACATGTTTTTTCTATAGCTGGGGCTTGTTTGTGCAATTGTTTGCCAGGCTATTTAAGACTTTCCGCAGATTTTCAGAAATTTAAAAAATTGTTGAAAACTTTTTATTTTTTAAAAGCATATATGGATGGTTAGGGATTGATATTGATTGATATTGATCAACCTTGGATCCTCTGCCAAGCCGCCTCATCCTCTTCTTCCCTTAACCCACTCCCTTAATCACCCAACCAATGTCTCCTTCTCTTCCTTTCCTGATATCACCGAAGAGGAAATCACACACCTTCTTTCCTCCTCGAAATACACTTCCTGTCCCTCTGATCCCATTCCCACCAACTTACTTAACTCCATTTCTCCCACTATCACCCCCTCTATCTGTCACATCCTCAACCTCTCTCTTTCCACTGCAACTGTCCCTGACGCCTTCAAACATGCTGTGGTCACACCCCTCCTAAAAAAAACGTCATTGGACCCTTCCTGTCCTTCCAACTACCATCCCATCTCCCTGTTACCCTTCCTCTCCAAGTTACTTGAGCGTGCCGTTCACAGCCACTGCCTTGATTTTCTCTCCTCTCATGCCATCCTTGATCCGCTTCAATCCAGCTTTCACCCTCTACATTCGACTGAAACAGCGCTCACTAAAATCTGTCATGATCCATTCCTCGCCAAATCCAAAGGCCATTACTCCATCCTTATCCTGTTCGATCTATCCGCTGTTTTTGACACTGTCAATCATAGTCTTCTTCTTGCCACATCAGAAGCATAGCTAGGTGGGGCGCAGAGGGAGCGGTCGCTCCCCCAAAAGGAGTTTTTAAAAAATGGCGCCTATGCAGGTCTCAACCGGCGGGGCCAGTACACTGCAGCCATTACTTTCTCCCCTCTGTTTTCCACCCCACCATGTTCCCACCACCACTTTCTGTTCTCCCTCATCCACCTCACCCCGTGTCGGACCATCATCAAGAAATTAACAGCCCCTACCTGCACCAAGGTTGCCAGGTGGAAAATTTTTTTCCCACCCAAAACAGCCTAAATCCAGCCCAAAACCCGCCCAAACTCAAACCCTGCCCCGACACCCCCACCCCCGCGTCATCACCCCCGCCCCCGCCGTCATCAACCCCGCCCCCGCCGTCATCAACCCTGCCCCTGCCGTCATCGGCCCCGCCTCCCACGTCATCGGCCCCGCCTCCCCCGTCATCGGCCCCGCCCAGAACGTCATCGGCCCCGTCTCCCACGTCATCGGCCCCGCCTCCCCCATCATCGGCCCCGCCCAGAACGTCATCGGCCCCGCCCAAAACGTCACTAACCCCGCCCCCCGCGGCCGAAAAAAACGCCAAAAAACCGCCCAAGAACCAAAAAAGAAGCCCAAAAAAACGCAACCCGCCGCGGGCAAAAATTTCCCGCGGCGGGTCGTGGAAAACCGCCCAATTGGGCGGTAAAACCGCCCACCTGGCAACACTGACCTGCACTCCTGCAGCAATAACATGCTGCCTGTTTGAGCGGCGTCCAATCCTTCCCTCTGCTTGCTGCATGTCCCGCCCTCGCGTAACAGGAAGTAGTAGTACTCGTTTGAAGCCAGAGACGCGCTGCTGCGGATCCAATGCCTCGATGTTATCGCTGCAGGGACTGCTCAACAGAACAGGCAAGTTTGACAGTCCGGGGGTGGCAGCGGGCGGGAAGAGAGAGAGGGGAAACTGAGGTTTCTGGACTCGGGGAGGGGATTGATTGCGACGGAGAGAGGGAAACAGAGTGTGCTGGACTCGGGGAGGAGGATTGATGGCGACGGAGAGAGGGAAACAGAGTGTACTGGACTCGGGGAGGGGGATTGATAGCAATGGAGAGAGGGAAACAGAGTGTGCTGGACTCGGGGAGGGTGATTGATGGCGGTGGAGAGAAAGAGAGAGGGAAAACAGGGTGCTAGACTGGCAGGGGGATTGAAGGCAAGGAGGTTAGGTAAAACAGGAGTTAGGGTGAGGATATCTAGCCTTTTGACCCATAACAATAACAAAAACTGATTATTAGAAATAAGGGACTGCTATGCATGGGCCATCTATAAAATGTTTAAGCTGTTCTAGTTGGATAGGCAGTGCCTTAAATGTGGAGGACAAAACATATTTTTAAATTTTTTTTAGTTATTTGAAAGCTTTTTAGTTTATTTGAAAGCTTCCCATATGTAGACATAAATATCATGAAATAACAACTGAATATCACTAAAACAGCGTAAAAAAGTATTGTAGCTGGTAAAAACAGCACTAGTAAACTCTGTATTTTGTGATTATTTTTCTACACTGTTCTATATAATACAAATGGCCAAATTTCAGTGAGGATATCCTGTTTCCTGATGGATTCAATTTTATGTTAACTATTGTAATCTGCTTTGGGAAGCCTGGTGTTATAAAGATGGAAAGCGGAAGAGAAGAGGAAGATGGCAGACTATAGGAGGAGGAGGAGGGAGAGAGTGAGTAAGAGAAGGGGAGAGAGATGATGCTGGACCTACAGGAGATGCAGCTACACAAACCCTGATGGCTTGGTTCCTTCCTGGATTGTGTACATTTAGCAGGCTTTCACTTCTTGTGTGCAGTTTGCTGTCTATACAACCTGGAAGGCACATGGCATTGGGGATTTGTGTAGCCATGTCTCCTGGCACAATAAGGAGGAAAGGGGGAGAGAGGGGACAAGGAATTGCTGGTCTGTAGGGGTGGAGGGGAGAGGGAATAGGGAAATACTGGACCATAGTGGTGAAGGGTTGGGGGGGACAAGGAGATGCTGGGCTACAAGGGAATAAGAAGGGAGAGGGAGGGGAGATGTTGGCATGGAGTAACAATGGAGGTTCTCAAGGAGAGATGAGTGAGAGGAGGATGGTAAGTACAGAGGGTAGAATTGTATAATGTGGAGTGGGTGAAAAAGAAGGGAATATGAGGCTAGGGAAGGAGTGAGACAGGAGAGGTAGGGGTGAGAGAAGATGGAAAGTTGATAGGTACTGGTAAGTGAAATATAGGTGAAGGACTGAAGAGTGTAATATAGGTGAAGGAGGAGGAGTGGCCTAGTGGTTAAGGTGGTGGACTTTGGTCCTGGGGAACTGAAGAACTAAGTTCAATTCCCACTTCAGGCACAGGCAGCTCCTTGTGACTCTGGGCAAGTCACTTAACCCTCCATTGCCCCATGTAAGCCGCATTGAGTCTGCCATGAGTGGGAAAGCACGGGGTACAAATGTAACAAAAAAAAAAGAGTGAGAAGATAAAATCTGAGGGGAGAGACAGAAAATAGTGAAAGGAAATGTGTCAGAGACACAGGGAAATAAGGACAAATGGCCTGCACCCACTGGAAAGAGAACAGACAGGAAAACAGAAAAGAAGACACTGGGACCAACGTGCTTGAAAAAATAAAATACCAAGACAACAAAGGTAGAAAAAAGTGTTTTATTTTGAATTTATTTGGTGGAATATTTTAGCTTTGGGAAATGTGCATCACGGATGTCTTTTGTAATTTTTTTTTTTCAGTACAAGAGAAAATACATTTGTGTTTTCATTTCGCCTATGTTGTGGAACATGCCTAGTTTGAATTCTTGGGGTTCCCAGTTCAATTTTTATCTTTATATTTCTAATTTGTGATCCCTTGTTCTGTATTTGGTTTGTGACCAAGGTGTGGTATTCTGTGGGCAAGTAGTTTCTGCGTAGAACTGTTTAGCAGTCTCACTTGTTCTGTTTTATCAGTAGTAGATGCATTGGTGTTCTAGGGTGCTGTGTAATGTTTATAGTACTAGCTTTTCATAGGTGAATTAGGATTGATATGGTGTGGTAAGTTTTCTGTATAGGTTTTAGTGCCTTTTTGCAGGGTTTTGTGTTATTTGTGTTATTTCATAAACTGTCTGG
Organism: Microcaecilia unicolor; assembly: GCF_901765095.1. NCBI lineage: Eukaryota > Metazoa > Chordata > Amphibia > Gymnophiona > Siphonopidae > Microcaecilia > Microcaecilia unicolor. The sequence goes on along the minus strand of NC_044031.1, from coordinate 354,713,614 downwards.
CTCTGTTTGAAAGTAGGCTCTGGAGCAAGGGCTGCCTTTGGCGGCCCTTGTCGCCAAAAATAAAAATGCTCAGGACTAATGGGCTCCACATCCCCGTAGAGTCACCACACAAAAACCCATCTGATGGTCTGGGGGGCGTTACCTAAGATGGCGGAAGTGTGAGCGCGTTCGGCGAAACCGCTCCTTGCTGTTCGTGGGTGAAGAGATTCCTTCATTTCACAATGCCGCATACAAAACGAAAAGGAGCCGTGAGGCTTCCACCGCCGCCCGCAGCTTCTTCTTCTCCACTCCGGGGCAGCATGGTCCGCTTCCTGACGCGCCCGTCACAGAGAGAAGAGACGGGGTCGCCTGCAGCAGGGGCAACCGGTGGAGCGGAGCTCCTGATGGGCTTAGAAACATCTTTATCCCCGCCTCCCGATTCTAAATGTCCTCCGTGTCCGGCTACAGATGTGGTGAGGGGAGCAGGCATCCAAGAGCCCAATATGGGGAACAAGGAGCCAGCGGACGGAGGTTCCATGCCACAGGAAAGTAGCCAGGAGAGAGAGGTCCTTGGATTTAAGGGACCCATAACAACTCCGGAGGTTAATCTAGAGAAGATTTGGCTAAAGCTGAGTAAAATGGACTCTACGCTTCAAAATGCTTCAGAAAAGGTAAATACTTTGTCTTTGAAAATTGAGGACATGGCAAAAAATTTAGAAATGGTTAAAGAAGACCTGACGACTCAAGTAAAAGATTTAAAAAAAGATATGGATCAATTGCAAGACTTTAAAATGACGGTGATAAAAGATAATTTGGCAATACATAGAAAAATTGAACAGATTGAGAATTTCAATAAAAGACTAAACCTCGTGTTTTGAACTTTCCAAAAATTCCTGATAAGACGCCTATTGAGCTATTTAAAAAATACCTACAAGAAAATTTGAAAATGCCTCAAGAACTTATTCCTCCTATAAATAAAATTTATTATCTTCCGACAAGTTCAGGTGGAAAAGAAGGAAAAAAAGAAGGTTTGGATGGTATAGACTTTAACAATTTGTCTGAAATTCTAGAACAATCTATTGAAATAGTTCCGCAAAGAGCCACCCTTTTGGTTTCGTTAGTATTCGAACAAGACCTCAATGCAATATTAAAGTTATACTTTAAGTTTTCAAAGGTTCCTTTTTATGGAACAAAAATATGGATATTTCCAGATGTTACTAAAGTAACCCAAGAACGTAGAAAATTATTCCTAGCATTGAAACAGGATGTTCTAAAATTGGGTGGTTCATTTTTGCTAGTGTACCCTTGCAAATGTCTGGTCAGGTATAGTGGGATAAAGTACGTATTTTATGACTCAGAACAGCTAAAATCCTTTCTGGATATGAAACAGCTTAATGTAGAATTAGTTAAATGATATGTGACGAATTACACACTTAAACCGCATTTTTTTATTTTTATTTTATATTTGTGCTAATATACCTGTATAAAACTCCACTAAACTGTAACTCTCCCCTCAATTTGAGGTCTAAGGAAGCATGTATAATTTTTCCTTTGATTATTTTCTTTAACGTTTGTATTATGCTGTTTTTCTGTAACAAGTGATATGCTTGTAAGAAATTTGGAAATTTATGAATAAAAAAAAAAAAAACCCATCTGATTTAAACAGTTTCTACTAGTGGAAGGAGTGTTCCTGAGGTGATGGCCACAATTTGAATAATTTTACTTGCAATTAAGAGGACAGGTTGCCTGCTCTGGCTGGTCCCGGGACCTCTGCTACCTCCCGCCTCCTAATGTAACTTCCAGTTTCCTTGTAGGTAGGGTGCAGCAGGCAGCCTGTGTTAATCATTGCTGGCCACAGTCACTGCACCTGAGCGACAATACCGGCACTGCCGCCTGTCCGACACTGACTAGCGCCTAATTAACAAACGTTTGCTCCCCCTGATGTCAAAACCTGGCTACGCCTCTGTGCCACACTGTCCTCGTTTGGATTTCACGGCTCTGTTCTTTCCTGGTTCTCCTCTTATCTCTCCCACCGTACCTTCAGAGTGTATTCTGGTAGATCATCCTCCACCCCTGTCCCACTCTCAGTTGGAGTTCCTCAGGGATCTGTCCTTGGCCCCCTTCTTTTTTCCATTTACACTTCTTCCCTGGGCTCTCTGATCTCATCTCACGGTTTCCAGTACCATCTTTATGCCGACGACACTCAGCTCTACCTCTCCACACCTGACATTACTGCTGAAACCCAGGCCAAAGTTTCAGCCTGCTTGACCAACATAGCTGCCTGGATATCACACCGCCACTTGAAACTGAACATGGCCAAAACTGAGCTTATTGTCTTTCCCCCCAAACCCACCTCGCCCCTCCACCCATTCTCTATTTCAGTAGATGGCACCCTCATCCTCCCTGCCTCATCTGCTCGCAACCTAGAAGTCATCTTTGATTCCTCCATCTCCTTTTCTGCTAACATCCAGCAGACGGCCAAAACCTGTCGCTTCTTTATCTACAACATTAGCAAAAATCGCCCCTTCCTCTCTGAATATGTACATAAGTACATAAGTAATGCCATACTGGGAAAAGACCAATGGTCCATCGAGCCCAGCATCCTGTCCACGACAGCGGCCAATCCAGGCCAAGGGCACCTGGCAAGCTTCCCAAACGTACAAACATTCTATACATGTTATTCCTGGAATTGTGGATTTTTCCCAAATCCATTTAGTAGCGGTTTATGGACTTGTCCTTTAGGAAACCGTCCAACCCCTTTTTAAACTCTGCTAAGCTAACCGCCTTCACCACTTTCTCCGGCAACGAATTCCAGAGTTTAATTATACGTTGGGTGAAGAAAAATTTTCTCTGATTTGTTTTAAATTTACTACACTGTAGTTTCATCGCATGCCCCCTAGTCCTAGTATTTTTGGAAAGCGTAAACAGACGCTTCACATCCACCTGTTCCACTCCACTCATTATTTTATATACCTCTATCATGTCTCCCCTCAGCCGTCTCTTCTCCAAGCTGAATAGCCCTAGCCTCCTTAATCTTTCTTCATAGGGAAGTCGTCCCATCCCCGCTATCATTTTAGTCGCCCTTCTCTGCACCTTTTCCAATTCTACTATATCTTTCTTGAGATGCGGCGACCAGAATTGAACACAATACTCAAGGTGCGGTCGCACCATGGAGCGATACAACAGCATTATAACATCCTCACACCTGTTTTCCATACCTTTCCTAATAATACCCAACATTCTATTCACTTTCCTAGCTGCAGCAGCACACTGAGCAGAAGGTTTCAGTGTATTATCGACGACGACACCCAGATCCCTTTCTTGGTCCATAACTCCTAACGTGGAACCTTGCATGACGTAGCTATAATTCGGGTTCTTTTTTCCCACATGCATCACCTTGCACTTGCTCACATTAAACGTCATCTGCCATTTAGCCGCCCAGTCTCCCAGTCTCGTAAGGTCCTCTTGTAATTTTTCACAATCCTGTCGCGATTTAACAACTTTGAATAACTTTGTGTCATCAGCAAATTTAATTACCTCGCTAGTTACTCCCATCTCTAAATCATTTATAAATATATTAAAAAGCAGCGGTCCTAGCACAGACCCCTGAGGAACCCCACTAACTACCCTTCTCCATTGAGAATACTGACCATTTAACCCTACTCTCTGTTTCCTATCCTTCAACCAGTTTTTAATCCACAATAGGACATTTCCTCCTATCCCATGACCCTCCAATTTCCTCTGTAGCCTTTCATGAGGTACCTTGTCAAACGCCTTTGTCCAAATGTTTGTTTACTCCTTCAAAGAATTGAAGTAACATAGTAACATAGTAGATGACGGCAGAAAAAGACCTGCACGGTCCATCCAGTCTGCCCAACAAGATAAACTCATATGTGCTAGTTTTTTGTGTATACCTTACCTTGATTTGTACCTGTCTTTTTCAGGGCACAGACCGTATAAGTCCGCCCAGTACTATCCCCGCCTCCCAACCACCAGCCCCGCCTCCCACCACCGGCTCTGGCACAGACCGTATAAGTCTACCCAGCACTATCCCCGCCTCCCTACCACCAGCCCTGGCACAGACCGTATAAGTCTGCCCAGCACTAGCCCCGCCTCCCAACCGTCTCTGCCACCCATTAAAGGCTAAGCTCCTGAGGATCCCTTCCTTCTGAACAGGATTCCTTTATGTTTATCCCATGCATGTTTGAATTCCGTTACCGTTTTCCTCTCCACCACCTCACGCGAGAGGGCATTCCAAGCATCTGTGAAAAAATACTTCCTGACATTTTTCTTAAGTCTGCCCCCCTTCAATCTCAGTTCATGCCCTCTCGTTCTACCGCCTTCCCATCTCTGGAAAAGGTTCGTTTGCAGATTAATACCTTTCAAATATTTGAACGTCTGTATCATATCACCCCTGTTTCTCCTTTCCTCCAGGGTATACATGTCCAGGTCAGCAAGTCTCTCCTCATACATCTTGTAACGTAAATCCCATACCATCCTCGTAGCTTTTCTTTGCACCGCTTCAATTCTTTTTACATCCTTAGCAAGATACGGCCTCCAAAACTGAACACAATACTCCAGGTGGGGCCTCACCAACGACTTGTACAGGGGCATCAACACCTCTTTTCTTCTGCTGGTCATGCCTCTCCCTATACAGCATAGCAACCTTCTAGCTACGGCCACCGCCTTGTCACACTGTTTCGTCGCCTTCAGATCCTCAGATACTATCACCCCAAGATCCCTCTCCCCGTCCATACCTAGCAGACTCTCCCCGCCTATCACATACGTCTCCCGTGGATTTCTACTCCCTAAGTGTATCACTTTGCATTTCTTCGCATTGAATTTTAATTGCCAAACCTTAGACCATTCTTCTAGCTTTTTCAGATCCTTTTTCATGTTTTCCACTCCCTTCGGGGTGTCTACTGTGTTACAAATCTTAGTATCATCCGCAAATAGGCAAACTTTACCTTCTAACCCTTCGGCAATGTCACTCACAAATATATTGAACAGTAAATTAGTCAGGCAAGATTTCCCCACACAAAAGCCGTGCTGACTCGGTCTCAGTAATCCATGTCCTCGGATGTGCTCTGTAATTTTGTTTTTAATAGCCTCTACCATTTTCCCCGGCACTGACGTCAGACTCACCGGTCTATAATTTCCCGGATCTCCCCTGGAGCCTTTTTTGAAAATCGGTGTTATATTGGCCACCCTCCAATCTTCCGGTACCACGCTCGATTTTAAGGATAAGTTGCATATCACTAGCAGTAGCTCCGCAAGCTCATTTTTCAGTTCTATCAGTACTCTAGGATGAACACCATCCGGTCCAGGAGATTTGCTACTCTTCAGTTTGCTGAACTGCCCCATAACGTCCTCCAGGTTTACCGTGAAGTCAGTAAGTTTCTCCGACTCGTCCACTTGAAATACCATTTCCGACACCGGTATCCCACCCAAATCTTCCTCGGTGAAGACCGAAGCAAAGAATTCATTCAGTCTCTCTGCTACGTCTTTGTCTTCCTTGATCGCCCCTTTTACCCCTCGGTCATCCAGCGGCCCAACCGATTCTTTTGCCGGCTTCCTGCTTTTAATATACCGAAAAAAATTTTTACTATGTTTTTTTGCCTCTAATGCTATCTTTGTTTCATAATCCCTCTTGGCCTTCTTTATCTGCGCCTTGCATTTGCTTTGACACTCCTTATGCTGCTTCTTGTTATTTTCAGACAGTTCCTTCTTCCATTTTCTGAAGGCGTTTCTTTTAGCCCTAATAGCTTCCTTCACCTCACTTTTCAACCAGGCCGGCTGTCTTTTGGACTTCCGTCTTTCTTTTCTAATTCGCGGAATATGTATGGCCTGGGCCTCCAGGATGGTATTTTTGAACAGCGTCCACGCCTGTTGTACAGTTTTTACCCTCTTAGTTGCCCCGCTAAGTTTTTTTTTTTTACCGTTCTTCTCATTTTATCATAGTCTCCTTTTTTAAAGTTAAACGCTAACGTATTTGACTTTCTGTGCACAGTTACTTCAAGGTCGATATCAAAACTGATCATATTATGATCACTGTTATCAAGCGGCCCCAGTACCATAACGTCCCTCACCAGATCATGCGCTCCACTAAGGACCAAGTCTAGAATTTTTCCTTCTCTCGTCGGCTCCTGCACCAGCTGCTGCATAAAGCTGTCCTTGATTTCATCAAGGAATTGTATCTCTGTAGCATGTCCCGATGTTACATTTACCCAGTCTATATTTGGATAATTGAAGTCGCCCATTATTATCACATTGCCCATTTTGTTCACGTCTCTGATTTCTTTTATCATTTCTGCGTCTACCTGCTCGTCCTGGCGAGGCGGACGGTAGTACACTCCTATCACCGTTTGTTTTCCCTTTTATACATGAAATTTCAACCCACAATGATTCAAAGGTGTGACTTGTGTCCTGCTGAATTTGTAATCTATCTGCTACCAGAACCCTTATCCAAACCCTTGTCACCTCTCGCTTGGATTATTGCAATTTGCTTCTCACTGGTCTTCTGCTCAGCCATCTCTCTCCTCTCCAGTCTGTCCAAAATTCTGCGGCACGACTTATTTTCTGCCAAAATCGTTTTACCCACACTAGCCCACTCCTCAAGTCACTTCACTGGCTCCCTGTCCGCTTCCGCATACAGTTCAAACTTCTTTTACTGATCTTTAAATGCATCCATTCTGCAGCCCCCCATTACCTCTCCTCTCTCCCTACATTCCTCCTCGTAATCTCCGCTCGCTGGACAAATCTCTCTTGTCGTCCCCCTTCTCCTCCACTGCTAATTCCAGGCTTCGTTCCTTTTCCCTTGCAGCACCTTATGCCTGGAATGGACTTCCTGAGCCTGTACGCCTAGCTCCATCTCTACCTGTTTTCAAATCTATGCTGAAAACCCACCTTTTCACCACTGCTTTTGGCTCCTAACCACTACTCAATTCCCCTATCCTTGTTCCTTCTCACCCAGTACTTTCCTCGCCCTTAATTGTCTTGTCTGTCTGTATTTTTAGATTGTAAGCTCTATCGAGCAGGGACTGTCTCTCTGTGTCAGGTGTTCAGCGCTGCGTGCATCTGGTAGCACTATACAAATGTTAATAATAATAATAATATGTCTTAGCAGTTCTTTCTTCATGTCTGTACGTTAATGATGTATTGACAGTATGACATTTTTATTGTTACTGTTGGTAGTTTTTTAATATTGTGTATGTTTTTACTGTTACTCGTTTTGATTTAAAACTGGCTATACATTTTTGAAAATAAATAAAATAACTAAAAGAAAGGAAGCAGAGAGTAGGGTTAAATGGAAAAAGGTCAGAAGTGGAGTGCCCCAGGTGTTTGTACTGGGACCTGTGCTGTTTAACATATTTATAAATGATCTTGAAATAGGAGTGATGAGTGAGGTGGTCAAATTTGTGGATGACACAAAGTTGTTAAAACAGCAGAAGATTACCTATATTTATAGAAGGATTGTATAAAATCTAGGAGACTGGGAATTAGTGTGGCAGATGAAATTTAATGTGGGCAAATGCAAAATAAAGCACATAAGGAAAAATAGTCCCAACTACAAATAAAAGTGTTGGGTTCTGAGTTTAGGATCACTACCCAAGAAAAAGATCTTGAAGTCATCGTGGACAATATGTTGAAATTTTCATCCCAGTGTACCACAGCTGCTAAAAGAACAAATGGAATGTTAGGGATTATTCAAGAATGAATGGAGAAGAAAACTGAAAATATGATTGTGCTTCTGTATAGGTCCCTTTGTGTCACCACACCATGAGTATTGTGTGTAGTTCTACTTGCCCTTCCTCAAAAAGGAAACAGTGGATCTAGAAAAGGTTCAGAAAAGGGTGACAAAAAGGATCTGGAATACCTTGCTTAGGAAGAAAAGATAAACAGTTTAGGGCTTTTCAGCTCAGAGAAGAGATAACTGAGAGAGGATAAGACAGAAGTTTATAAAATCAAGAATGTTAAGGAATATATTTACATAACAGGACAGTCCATGAAATTAATGACCATACAATGCCTACTTAAGATATGGACTCTGTTGCTGGAGGATGTGATCAAGGTGACTAACATAGCCGGGTTTAAAAGAGGTTTGGACAAGATCCTGGAGGAAAAGTCATTAAAAAATTATTAGCCAAGCAGAATTGGAACAGCCATTGCTCATCCCTGAAAATGAGCTGTGATTATTTGAATGGGACATCCAAGTCTGTACATCACATATGAATGTCCATTTCTCACGTATTTTAGGACAGGATGTGCTGGCAATACAGCCTGCTCTAAAGGACATGAGAAATTGAGGTTCAAGTGCTGCCTATGTCCAGCATAAACATCCATTACATCCATTTTACAAACTGAAATATCTAAACTATGAATGAGGCAAAACAAGGTACACAGATGTCCTTGAGGCAGCAGAGGCCATTATAAAATGGTCATACAGCTATTCATGTGGAGGAATAGTTTAATTGTTAGAGTACCTGGCTGCCAACCAGAGTAGAGCACCAGAGGATACTGGTTTAAATTCCATGGCAGCTTATTATAGTTTTTTTTTAAAATTGTGAGCCTTCTATGGACAGAAAATACCTACTATAACTTCCCTTGCTCTATCCAGTGGAAAACTGCTCAATCAGAGCACCTTTCTGTAACCTGGATGTGCCAAGTACCAGGTCTAAATGCAGACGTCCATCTTTTTGGACATGGACATCCCTTCGTATTCTGCAATCGGAGTTGGGCATCCATATTTTGGTTCCTCCCTAGTCCTGCTCAAAACACACCCAGACCATGCTCCCTTGCCATATGGACACACTGCGGTTTTAGATGTTCATATCCTAGCTTTATAAAATGAGGATTTGGACATATGGCTATCTAAATGACAGTTTTCAGATGTCCCAATCCTCCTCTGGCACCCCCCATTTAGTCCTGATCTCCATACACCAGACCCCATACCAGATACGACATCAATGCCCACCTATCTTCATTGGTGCCTGCAATGGAACCAAGATCCAAGCTGGCACCTCTGCTTTCTAGTACTGCTAGAAAACAGAGGTGCCATCTTGGAACTGGAGCCATCACGGACAGCAATGGAAATGGATCACTGCTACCTAACAACAGTGCCATGATCCAGCTATACCTCAAGTAGATCCCAGTGGGTGTGGGAGGGGGTTGGGGGATGGGGGAGGGTAGAGCTCTGGGTGGGCAGTGATGTGCTTAGGATGTGGTTTGGTGTGGGGGGACTAAGACTGAATGGTGATTCAGGTGACAACAAAATGAACTTCTATGTTGCTACTGTACAACATAGATGTTTATATGCTATGAAATGGGCATCTCTATGCCTGCTGCATCCTGGTCCATAGTCTGGATGTGTTTGTTTCTGAAATGGACATTCCTGCTGTATGTAGTGGCACATAGATATCCATTGCACAATGTATATTAGAATAGCTTCTATGTTGGTGGATCCTGTTTTAAAATACTAGCAGAACTTCAGACATCCTGACTTGGTCATCTAAATTCTGATTTGAACATCCTTTCTAAACTGCTGTTCCACACTTCCACTATTTCAGGTCCATATTATTAGTCAGTCATTGTTAGGATATGTTCCTATAATGCCTTGGGGATTTGATTTGATTGGGTCAGTTTTAACAAATTTTTGTGCTATCTGGAGTCAGATGTAGGAGGTTTGCATAGCATCTATGCATGTAAAAAGTGTCATTTAGGGGCATAGCTATTATTGTGAGTTACCATTAAGATCTATTATTTTGCCTCTAACTTGTGCTATTTTAGCACAGGTCCCACTTTTTAAATTTTTGAACTTTGCTTTTTGTATGGTAAGTTATGGGATGGCATGGGTTATGAGGCATGTTATGTAATTGGCACTATTGATGTGGGGATTATGGTGGGGTGAGAATCAACTGATGCAGTCTGCATTTGTATTTGCACTGGTTATGTACAATATATGTATTTTATGTAAGCTGCTTAGGTATAAGCAGGTTAGAAAATGTTATAAAATACAGTAAATAAATAAATAAATGTTATGCAATGAGACTTAGGGGCTCATTTTTGAAAGAGAAAAACATTTAAAAAGTGGCATAATGCATCATTTGGACGTTTTTCTCACCAAAACATCTAAATTGCTATTTAGGAAAAACATTTCCAGACGTATTTGTATACATTTTATCTGCAGTGCGTCCCAATCTCAAGGGGGCATATTGGGGAGGGGGTGTTAAGGGTGGGATTTGGGCAATCCTAAGACCTGGATGTTTTTCAGCCATAATGCAACAGAACAAAAATGTCCAGGATAAAAACTAAGACGTTACATGCTAGACCTGTTTTAATAACAACTAACCACAGATGACTACTGGAGGAATAAAGGTATGACCCCCCCTTTACTCCCCCAAAGATGTAAAAGAAATAGTACATACCAGCCCCTATAACAGCCTCAGATGTTATAGTCAGTCCTAAGAGAGCAGCAAGTAGGTCCCTGGAGCAGCCTATTGGTCAGTGCACTGCACTATGGAGAAGGGGACTCAAGCCCATAATCCACTCTAACATTTACACTAGTGGTGGAAAGTGAGAGCCCTCCAAAACCCACCAAAAACCTACTGTACCCACATATAGGGTCTTTTAGGTGTGAATCTGGATATGCACCTACAATTAGACAATCATGCGCAACTGGTCTGCAAACAAATGTTTAATGCTATGTGGAGGCCCCGGCGCATTAGACATGTCCTTCCAAGAGAGCTGTTTCGCACCCTTGTGCACTGGCTAGTACTGTCCCACCTTGATTACTGCAGTGGGATTTATGCGGGCTGCAAACTCTCTCTCCTAAAAAAAGTTCCAGACAGTCCAGAACACAGCCGCAAAACTGATTTCAGGTGAGAATTGATTCGCACATGCGCAGCCTCTGCGCTACAACCTTCACTGGCTACCTGTACAGGAACGTATCACCTTTAAAGTCTGTGCTTTAACCCATAAAATTATGTATGGGCTTGCCCCGGACTACATGCTTAACTTGATTGATCTTCCACTCAGTAATTCTGTACCTGCTGCCCGGTCATATCTTCAACTCCACTTCCCAAACTGCAAGGGCGTCAAATACAAGAAGATTTTTTCCTCGTTTTTCCGCTATTGCTGCCCAAAAATGTGGAATGCTCTGCCGAGACACCTCAAAATGCAAATGAACCACACCCACTTCAAGAAATTACTGAAGACTTACTTCTTTGTTGCAACCTACTCCCCTTGTTCCCCTGCTGATTGATATTCCCCTTTATGCTCCCCTCCCTGCTTAGTTTTCCACTGCTAGTCAATGCTCCCCTTGTTTCATCTTTTTTCGCTTTCTCTGTATCTTCATAATTTGTAATTCCTCCTAATTTTCTGTAAGCCACATTGTGCCTGCAAGTGTGGGAAAATGTGGGATATAAATGAACCATAAATAAATAAATAAATATAGGTGACACCCGAAGCCTTACTGCAGTGGTGAGTATAGTAGGTTTTTGGTGGGCTCACTATACAATATAAGGGAGCAATGGTGAGATGTGTACCTGGAAGCATTTAGGTGAAGTCCACAGCAGTGCCTCCTACGGTGCCCCACTTGTCTGTTGGGATGTCTGTGTGGCCAGTCCGCTAAGAATGCTGGCTCTCCCTGCATCCCAATGGCTTGATTTTGTGCGTTTTTCACTTGGACTTTTTTTTTTTCGAAAAGGGACCAAAATGTTAAACTCACAGAGCACAAAAACATCTAGCAAATGGCCATTAAAAAAAAAAAAAAAAGAAATAAGACGTTTTGCTATTTTGAAAATGACTATATTTGCTAATTGAATTCTGGACATTTTGAGCAAAATACCAAAATCGGACTTAGAAATCTTATTGAAAATACTCCTCCTAGTTAAAATCATGTGTAGTATTTGAATATTGGAGGGTGGCCAATGTAATGCTGATTTTTATAAAGGGATCCAGGGGTGATCTGGGAAATTACAGACCGTTAAGCCTGACATCAGTGTTGGTCAAAATAATGGAAACTATTATAAAGAATAAAATTATGGAACACGTAGATAAATATGATTTAATAGGACAGAGTCAGCATGGGTTCAACCAAGGCAAGTCTCGCCTTCATTTCTTTGAAGGTGTAAATAAACATGGATAAAGGTGAGCCGGTTGATGTAGTGTATCTAGATTATCAGAAAGCTTTTGACAAAGTTCCTCATGAGAGACTTCTGAGAAAATTAAAAAGTCATGGGATAGAAGGCAATGTCCTTCTGTGGATTAGACAGAAAACAGAGGGTAGGGTTAAATGACCATTTTTCTCAATGGAGGAGGGTAAATAGTGGAGTGCCACAGAGATGTGTACTGGGACCGGTGCAATTTAAAATATTTATAAATGATCTGGAAAGCGGAATGACAAGTGAGGTGATTATATTTGCAGATGACACAAAACTATTCAAAGTTGTGAAAACACATGCGGATTGTGAAAATTTGCTGGAAGACTGGGTATCCAAATAGCTGATGAAATTTAATGTGGACAAATGCAAAGTGATGCACATTGAAAAGAATAATCTGAATTATAGTTACCTGATATTAGGGCCCATCTTGGGAGTCAGCACCCAAGAAAAAGATCTAGTGTTATTGTAGACAATATGCTGAAATCTGCTCAGTGTGCGCTGGCGGCCAAAAATGCAAACAGGATGCTAAGAATTATTAGGAAAGGGTTGCAAAATAAGACCAAGAATATTATAAGATAAAATTATGTATCATACCTGATAATTTTCTTTCCATTAATCATAGCTGATCAATCCATAGACTGGTGGGTTGTGTCCATCTACCAGCAGGTGGAGATAGAGAGCAAACTTTTGCCTCCCTATATGTGGTCATGTGCTGCCGGAAACTCCTCAGTATGTCGATATCAAAGCTCCATCCGCAGGACTCAGCACTTAGAGAATTACACCCACAAAGGGACACTCTGCCCAGCTCACCACCGCCGAAACGGGGGAGGGGAATTAACCCAGCTCATCCCCACACAAGTGGGGGAGGGGAATCCGTCCAGCTCATCCCCGCGGAGCGGGGGAGGGACACCACCCCGCCGATGCGGGGGGATCTGGCTTATCCTGCAACCGCAACCGCGGGAGGAGCTGACTGACCCTAACACCGCCGAAGCGGGAGGGGTACAAAGCTGCCCTACAGCCGCACGAAGCAGGAGGGAGTGCCGGCAGAATTTAAGTCTCAATCCAGCCCCATAAAATGGAGGGGAGAGGAATGCAGCAGCTCACTGTAACACAAACTCGTCTCAACTCTTGAAGAATCCAAGTGAAAAAACTTGAACACGAAGTCCTCCTGAAGTAACTGAAGACTAAACTTGAACCTAAAATTCAACCAGAATATAAACAGTACAGATATCTGGGAGGGGCTATGGATTGATCAGCTATGATTAATGGAAAGAAAATTATCAGGTATGATACATAATTTTACCTTCCATATCATCATGCTGATCAATCCATAGACTGGTGGGATGTACCGAAGCAGTACTCACCCAGGGCGGGACATTGAAATCCCTGACCTCAACACTGAAGCTCCAAACCGGGCCTCCGCCCGAGCAGCCACAGTCAAGCGGTAATGCTTGGAGAATGTATGGGCCGATGCCCAAGTTGCCGCCTTGCATATCTCTGCCAAGGAGACGGACTCGGCCTCTGCCATCGAGGCCGCCTGAGCTCTAGTGGAGTGAGCCTTCAGCTGGATAGGCGGCACCTTCCCCGCGGCCACATAAGCCGCTGCAATGGCTTCCTTGACCCATCTTGCCACTGTAGGCTTAGCAGCCTGCAGACCCTTACGAGGACCTGCAAACAGGACAAACAGATGATCCGATTTCCGGAAATCATTGGTCACTTCCAAGTATCTGATGATAACTCGTCTCACATCCAGATATTTGAGAGCAGAGAATTCCTCTGGGTAGTCCTCCCTACGAAAGGAAGGGAGACAGAGCTGCTGATTCACATGGAAGCGAGAAACAATCTTGGGCAGGAAGGAAGGCACTGTGCGAATAGTCACTCCTGCCTCAGTGAACTGCAGAAAAGGCTCTCGACATGAGAGTGCCTGGAGCTCGGAAACTCTTCTGGCTGAAGTGATAGCCACCAAAAAGACTGCTTTCAACGTCAGGTCTTTCAGAGATGCCCTCGACAAGGGTTCAAAAGGCGGCTTCTGCAAGGCTCTAAGTACCAGGTTGAGATTCCACGCAGGCACCACCGAGTGCAGAGGAGGGCGCAGGTGATTAACTCCCTTGAGAAAGCGCTCCACATCTGGCTGCGAAGCCAGGGAAGCACCCTTCAGGCGGCCCCTGAAGCAAGCCAGAGCCGCTACCTGGACTTTAAGGGAACTGAGTGACAGGCCTTTCTCCAGACCTTCTTGCAGGAACGCCAACACTGAAGAAATTGGAGCAGTGAAGGGAGAAAGTGCGCCCGCTTCACACCACGCTGCAAAGGTACGCCAAACCCTGGCGTAAGCCGTAGAAGTAGAGCGCTTCCTCGCTCTCAGTATAGTGGCGATGACCTTGTCTGAGAAGCCCTTCTTTCTCAGACGCTGCCGCTCAATAGCCAGGCCGTAAGACCAAAGGGGGAGGGATCCTCCATCACCACGGGACCCTGATGTAACAGGCCCTGCTCCACTGGCAGCCGCAGAGGATCGTCGACTGAGAGCCTGATCAAGTCCGCATACCAGGGACGTCTGGGCCAATCCGGACCCACCAGGATTATCCGGCCTGGATGCTTTGCCACCCGGTCTAGCACCCTGCCCAACATGGGCCAGGGCGGGAACACATAGAGAAGCTCTTGTGTCGGCCACTGTTGGAGAACAGCATCTACTCCCAGGGATCGAGGGTCCCGTCCTCTGCTGAAAAAGCGCGGCACTTGGCAATTGGCCGATGACGCCATCAGATCTAGGCTCGGCTGGCCCCAGCGCTTCGTGATGTCCAAGAACGCCTGAGCAGATAGCTGCCACTCTCCGGGCTCCAAGGTATGGCGACTGAGAAAGTCCGCCTTGACATTCATGACTCCGGCAATGTGGGCCGCTGACAGCTGTTCCAGGTTCGCTTCCGCCCACTGGCATAGATTCATGGCCTCCTTGGCTAGAGGGGCGCTCTTGGTACCTCCCTGGCGGTTGACATAGGCCACAGCTGTGGCATTGTCCGACAGGACCCGTACTGGCTTCAACGCCAGTACCGGGATGAACTCCAAAAGCGCCAACCGAATGGCTCTGAGTTCCAGGAGGTTGATAGACCACTTTGCCTCTGCAGGAGACCAGAGCCCCTGCGCTGTCCTTCCCAAGCAGTGGGCTCCCCAGCCCGACAAAGAGGCGTCCGTCGTGACGACAATCCACTCCGGGGTCACCAGAGGCATTCCTGCAGACAACTTGTCTGTCTGCGTCCACCAGCTCAGCGCCTTGCGCACTGCTGGGTCCAAGGAAAGACGCACAGCATAATCCTCCGACATCGGAGTCCAGCGCTGCAGCAGAGAGTGTTGTAGTGGTCTCATATGAGCCCTGGCCCAGGGCACTACTTCCATCGTGGCCGTCATAGAGCCCAACAGCTGCACATAGTCCCAAGCCCGAAGAGGAGAGGCTAGTAGGAACTGGTCCACCTGAGCCTGAAGCTTGACAATCCGATTGTCTGGCAGGAACACTCTGCCCACTTGGGTGTCGAATCGAACTCCCAGATACTCCAGGGACTGAGTTGGGCGCAGCTGGCTTTTCTCCCAGTTGATGATCCACCCCAGGGAGCTCAAAAGAGCAACCACCCGGTTCACAGCTTTGCCGCACTCTGCATAAGAGGGGGCTCGGATCAACCAGTCGTCCAGATAAGGATGGACTTGTACTCCTTCCTTCCTCAGGAAGGCCGCGATGACCACCATTACTTTGGAGAAGGTCCGCGGAGCAGTAGCCAACCCGAACGGGAGGGCTCTGAACTGGAAGTGTCGGCCCAGGACTGCAAAACGCAGAAAGCGTTGATGAGGAGGCCAGATGGGAATATGCAAGTACGCTTCCTTGATGTCCAAGGATGCCAGGTACTCCCCTGCCTTCACTGCCGCTATAACAGAGCGGAGAGTCTCCATGCGAAAGTGCCGAACTTTCAAGGCTCGATTGACCCCTTTGAGGTCGAGGATAGGCCGTACAGAACCTCCTTTCTTTGGTACCACAAAGTAAATGGAGTAACGCCCCTTGCCAAGCTGATTTTCTGGCACCGGAACGACCGCACCCAGGCGGATCAGATTGTCCAAGGTCTGCTGCACTGCCACAGCTTTGACCGGAGACTTGCAGGGAGAGAGTACAAACCCGTCTCTTAAGGGTCGGCAGAACTCTAGCTTGTAGCCGTCTCTGATGACTTCCAGCACCCAAGCGTCTGAAGTTATTGTGGTCCACTCGCCCATAAACGAGGACAGCCATCCTCCAATCTGCACTGGGGCGTGGACCAAGGCCCCGTCATTGGGTACGAGACCCTGGGGGAGGACCGGAGGGAGCACCTCCGGGACGGCGGTCTCTGCGAAAGGAATGCTGCTTGGGGGAGAAGTTCCTCTTGAAGGAAGAGGGGGCAGAGGAGCCCGACCTGCCCGGGCGGTACCGACAGGCTTCCTGAAACCGTCCTCTGGAGGTACCGGGGCGAGTACTAGCCCGAGCCCTGACCTCTGGTAACTTCTTGCCCTTAGACGTGCCGAGATCGGTCACGATTTTGTCCAGCTCGACCCCAAAGAGCAGCTTGCCTTTAAAAGGCAATCTAGCCAGGCGGGATTTAGAGGTGTGGTCAGCAGACCAATGCTTCATCCAAAGCCACCGCCGCGCAGAGATTGTCTGAGCCATGCCTTTAGCTGAGGCCCTCAAGACATCATACAGCAAGTCTGCCAAATAGGCTAAGCCCGATTCCAGGGCCGGCCAATCAGCCCTCAAGGAATGATCCGAGGGGGAAGCCCGCTGCACCATAGTCAGGCACGCCCTGGCCACATAGGAGCCGCAAACTGAGGCCTGCAAACTTAAAGCAGCCGCCTCAAAGGACGACCTTAAGGCCGCCTCCAATCTTCTGTCTTGGGCGTCCTTTAGGGCCGTGCCACCTTCCACTGGCAACGCCGTTTTCTTAGTCACCGCAGTGATTAAAGAATCCACGGTAGGCCACAGATAGGCCTCACGTTCACTTTCAGGCAAAGGATAGAGGCGGCACATAGCCCTAGCCACTTTAAGGCTCGCTTCCGGGACATCCCATTGAGCCGAAATTAAGGTGTGCATGGCATCATGCACGTGGAAGGTTCTAGGCGGGCGCTTCGTCCCCAGCATAATGGCAGAGCCAACAGGGGCTGAGGGAGAGACGTCCTCCGGAGAGGAAATCTTCAAAATGCCCATGGCCTGCACTAACAGGTTGGGCAAATCCTCTGAGCTAAAGAGCCGCGCTGCAGAGGGGTCATCCGCTCCAACCGAGCGGGGATCCGTCTCCTCCAAGGAATCCGCAAAGGACCGTTGGGAGAACTCAGATACGCTGCCCTCATCTACATCGGAGGAGACAAAGTCCTCCAAGGCCTGGGAATCAACCCGAGGGCGTTTACCTCCGGGGGTCTCAACCTCTTTACCAGACGAGGGAGCAGGGGCAGCGTTTTGCATAAGGAAGGCCTGATGCAGCAGCAAAACAAACTCGGGGGAGAAACCCCCCAGACTGTGCACTTCCGCAGCCTGGGCTACAGCCCTAGACGCACCCTCAACCAGCGCTCACAAGAGCGGGGGAGAGACATGCTGCGCATCTAAGATGGCGTCCGGCGCGACACTCCGCGAAGGAGCCGCGCGGGAAGAACAGCGCTTAACTTTAGCCGCTTTTGTGCCGTCGCCCAAATTAAGGGCGTTCATGGCATTAATGTCTCCTACCTCAAGGGCGGCCCAAGAAGAAGCCGTCCGAGCCGCGTGGCCGGCCAAGATGGCGGAGGCGAGGCAGCGGGGGATGGGCGTTTATGGCGGGAAAAACCGCCACACCGGAGGAAGGACCGGGACACTCATCGGTCACGAAACTGTCACCCAACAAGGGCGAATCAGACTTTAAGACCCCCGCATCCCCTCTAGAAGCGCCCAAGCGATCCGGGGAGCGACTCTTTGCGCCCTCGCCCTCCGACGCCATAGGCCACATGGAGATCAATCGGGGAACCACCTGCCCGCTATAAAAAGGTAAAAATTACCTGCTTTCCGCTCCGAGCTGTAACGACCTGGTGTCCCAGTGAGTAGCTGCAATAAACGTTTAAATAAACGTCGAAATAAACGCCTTTAAGGACGTTCAAAATTTTTTTTTTTTTTTTTTAACGGAGCCAGCGGGAGGGGGGAGAAAAGGAGGGACCTGGCGCCACCAGGTTTGCACTTGCTCAAGAAGAGCCCTCAACCCCAGGCACTCAACAAAACCTAAAAATTAGGCTTGGAGGCCTAGCCAGAGCTGCTGCTGTGTGTGACCACCACCTGCTGAGATAGAGAACATACAGAGGAGTTTCCGGCAGCACATGACCACATATAGGGAGGCAAAAGTTTGCTCTCTATCTCCACCTGCTGGTAGATGGACACAACCCACCAGTCTATGGATTGATCAGCATGATGATATGGAATGTCTCTGTATTGCTCCATGGTGCGCCAGACCAAGAATATTATAATGTTTCTGTATTGCTCCATGGTGTGACTTTACCTTGAGTATTTTGTTCAATTCTGTGTTCACTGTGTCTCAAAAAATAGATATATATAGCGGAATTAGAAAAGGTTCAAAGAAGAGCGACCAAAATCATAAAGGAACTCCTCACATATGAGTTAAGGCTAAAGGGTTAGGGCTCTTCAGCATGTAAAAGAGACTGCTGAGGGGGGATATAATTGAGATCTACAAAATCCTTTGTGGTGTAGAATGGATAAAGACCAGGGGACACTCAATGAAATTACAAGTAAATAATTTTAAAACAATGCTATTTCACTCAAAGAATAGTTATGCTCTGGAACTCATTGCCGGAGGATGTGGTAACAGCAGTTAGCATATCTAGGTTTAAAAAAGGTTTGGACAAGTTCCAGGAGGAAAAGTCCATAGTCTATTATTGAGATGGACATGGGGGAAGGCACTGCTTGCCCCGGATTGGTAGCATGGAATGTTGCTACTAATTGGGTCTCTTCAAGGTACTTGTGACCTGGATTGGCCACTACTGGAAGCAGGATACCTGGCTGGATGGACCATTGGCCTAACCCAGTATTGCTATTCTTATGAAGTTACTAACAACTGGGAGTAACACATCTTAACGGTAGACCAATACTGATGACTCCCCCTCTTAGATGTATAAATGGAATACATATCTAAAAACAAATTTTAGAATGTTACTATTTTCTTATGTAGATGCCGCAGGATACATAGGGCCCTGTTTCCTAAGTTGCTCTGTAGGCAAACTAGCGGTTTTAGCTTATGATAAAAATTAGCACGCACTAATGCTAGAGACACCCGTCTTTAGCATTAGTGTACACTAAAAACGTTAGTGCACCTTAGTAAACAGGGCCCTTAGATTTTAAGGGCCATGTTCTGGCATGGTTTGTGTGGTCCAAAGATCTATACATGTATTTCTCATTTTACAACGGTGATACATGTATATTTTTAAAAAAATGTTTCTGTTGACATTTTGTCTTGCTCAGAAGCATGTACAAGTATTAGCTTTCTGCTCATTTGGAGCTAGGGTCTCCAGCAGTGCTTGAGGGGGCAATTGAGCATATCTCAATAGTATCTAACACCACTTGAATAATTAAAAAAAAAATTCCACGGAGCCCTATATTAGACTCTTCTTATACATGATGTCTTCTGAATACAATTTTATTTTATTTTAAAATATTTATAACCTGCTACAACTACTGGGTGACTTACATAACATACATAGATAATCAATACAAACAACTATGGAGCTAATTTTCAAAAGAGAAAAATGTTTAAAAAGTGTCACAAAGCAGCATTTGGACAAAAATCTTCTCAAAATGTCCAAATCAGTATTTTTGAAACCTGTTTTGCAAACATCTATCTATGCAATTCATCTGCAGTGCGTCCAAATCACAAGGGGATGTGTTGGGGGTGTTTCAAAGGTGGGCTTAGGTCATGCCTAATGGAACAAAACAAAAACGTTCAGGGCTAAAATCTAAATGCTTTGGTCTGTTTTTAGAATGAATAAGGCACAAAAAGGTGCTTTAAATGACCACTGGAGGGAATCAGGGATGACCGCCTCCCACCATCAAAAATGTGAATAAAAATAGTACATACCAGCCTCTATGACAACCTCAGATGTTATAGCCAGGTCTGTTAGAGCAGCATGCAGGTCCATGGAGCAGTCTAGTGGTGGGTGCAGTGCACTGTACAGAGGTGGACCCAGACCCATCCCACCCCCTACATGTTACACTTGTAGTGGAAACTGTGAGTCCTCCAAATCTCACCAGAAACCCACTGTATCCACATATAGGTGCCCTCTTCACCCCTAAAGGCTATTGTAGTGGTGTATAATTGGAGGTAGTGGGTTTTGGAGAGCTCAGCAGTCAAGATAAGGGAGCAATGTAGAGATGTGTGCCTGGGAACATTTATATGAAGTCCACAGCAGTGCCCCCTAGGGTGCCCCATTGCTCTCCTGGGATATCCGGAGGACCAGTCTACTACAAATGCTGGCCCCTCCTAAATCCCAATGGCTTGATTTTCTGCGTTTTTCACTTGTACTTTTTTTTTTAATGGCCTCAAAAGACAAACACACAGAGCACAAAAACTTGTTACAAACAGTATTTTGGGGGGAAGAAAAGATAATACTTTTTTGCGGTTTTGAAAATGGTCAAGTGGGCAAAACTATAAGGAGGGTGCCAACATTCAAGCACCAAGAACACATGTAAATGGCCAGAATATGACATGTGGAGGGGCATTTTAGAAATGATGTCCAACTCAGCATGTGGATGTCTCAGTCAGTACGTCACAAAAATGCATGTTAGAAGTTGAAGCTGAAATATCCAGCATGAACATCCAGTTTACAAACTGAAACATCCAAGTTATGAACGGGACAAAATGAGGGACATGGACAACTATGTGGCAGCAGAGGAACATCTGTATTATAAAATGGCCACAGAACCATCCATGTGGAAGACCTAATGGTTAAAGCAGCCAGCTGAGAACCAGTGTTGCAATTCAGTGGTTGCTGGTTCAAGTCCCACTGTAGCTCTTGGTGAGTTTTGTTTCATTTTTTTTCTTTTTTTTTATTGTGAGCGTTCCACAGACAGAAAAATACCTATTGTGTCTTCTTAATTCCATTCAGTGGAGAACTGCTCAATCAGAACACCTGGATGTGACAAGGTCTAAATATGAACATCCATCCTTTTAGACTTGGACATCCCTTCCCCTTCAGTGATTGGAGTTGGACATCCATATTTTGGGCCCTTCCTAGTCCTGACCAAAACATGCCCAGACCACACCCCCTTTCCATATGGATGTACTGCGGTGTTAGAAGTCCATTTCCTGCCTTTGTAAAATTGGGATTTGGACAATCCATGCAATATGGATGTCTAAATGCCAGTTTTCAGATATCCAACACAGGAATAGAGCTTCTAAAATAATCACCATATGCACATAACAATATACAATAGCACCTAAATGCGATGGCGCATAGTTTGAAGGTGGGTGGAGTCTAGGCAGACTGTGTGTGGGGTGCACAGTTATGTGCAGACTATAATTTATACCTGTTTTATAGCATCCATAGAGCATTTACACCAGCTCTATGGATGGTGCGAGTGAGCACACTTAAAATATATGCATGCATTTGCCCTGCTATACTAGTATTGTATTAAGAAAAGCAACTGCTTTCTTTTATATAACAGGATCTAAAAAGGCATCTTCTTGGCGCCTAACAATAAGCACCTCTTTCTTGAACTACCCTGATAGCAGCTATATTCAACTGCCAGCCAGATCTTTTATATGTTTCGTTTAGACCTGCTAAATAAATAATGCCAACATGATTGCACTATCCAAATATTCGCCCCACTGATTATATATCTAAGGGCACTGAATATCCAGATTCAATTAAGTGCCAGCGTTTATTCTGTTCTATTTTATTCTATTCCGCATCTTGTATACCACTTTAACAAAATTTCAAAGCAGTTCACAACAAAAATAATATCTCATTCAGATATGATGCACAATTACATTTAAGTGAGCCATTCACTGAAGAAATATTACAGTGAGAACAGATATGATTTTAGTATTTTACGAAAAAACCTGTAATCGCATGAACACTGGCAAACTATTCCAAACTCTCGAACCCTGAAATGCAAAGCAGTGTTCCCAGACAGCCTTCAACCTCATCTTCTTCCTAGATGGAATATCAAGAGTCAAATGTTTTGAACTCCTCAGGTAATCTTTTAACCCTGGAAATGATATTAAATTTCCTACCTTAACAGAATTCATACCATAAATACCCTTATAAATAGGCAAATAAATTGAATACAAGAGTCCAATCTTAACCAATGTAAATCACACACCAAAGGGCTAACCATTAAATTTTCCTAAACCAAAACTCAATCTGGCAGCCGTATTTTGAAGAAGTTGAAGCTGACGCATCTGCTTTTTGTTTATACCATAGTATAGTGAATTGCAATAATCAAGTAATGGAAGTAATGTTGATTGTGCAATTATTCAAAATCCTGTATCGCTCAAAGTTTTCTCAGATGAAAAAAGAATTTCCTTACTAGGGCGTTAATCTGATGTTCATAAGTAAGTCTAGAATCCTAGATTATTCCAAGAACTCTTGATTTAAAATCAATCTTTAAAGATATACCTGAAGAAAGACATTATTTCTGCTGAAACTTTCTGATAATCTCCAAACCAAACAAGTTTAGTCTTCTGTTTAACATAAACTGGTCATCAAACCAGCTGAATATTGACCCCTCTGTGTTCTCTTTTATTTTGCTCTAATCTGTGATGGTATTGTCTCTCCCTTTGTGGGTTTTACTGTATGATTGTCATCCTTGTTCCTCCACAGAGCCCTAATAAGGCTCATCTACATAATAACAGAGAACATTCATTCAACATCTTAAAGCTAGCCCATTAAAATCTGGCTTCTGGTAGATACTATGCCACTATTTCCTCTCTCTCCTGAAAATTAGGACATAGCTATTTACCTGACAAATGGCCACAAAAGTTGTAACTTTTTTTTCTTTTTTTATTTTATGGCATGCTTTTTTTGTTTTGTTTTTTTGTTTAAACCACATAAACCGTTGTATCCCTTCAAGGAATGGCTTGGCAAACCTTACATAAGTACATAAGTACATAAGTAGTGCCATACTGGGAAAGACCAAAGGTCCATCTAGCCCAGCATCCTGTCACCGACAGTGGCCAATCCAGGTCAAGGGCACCTGGCACGCTCCCCAAACGTAAAAACATTCCAGACAAGTTATACCTAAAAATGAGGAATTTTTCCAGTCCATTTAATAGCGGTCTATGGACTTGTCCTTTAGGAATCTATCTAACCCCTTTTTAAACTCCGTCAAGCTAACCGCCCGTACCACGTTCTCCGGCAATGAATTCCAGAGTCTAATTACACGTTGGGTGAAGAAAAATTTTCTCCGATTCGTTTTAAATTTACCACACTGTAGCTTCAACTCATGCCCTCTAGTCCTAGTATTTTTGGATAGCGTGAACAGTCGCTTCACATCCACCCGATCCATTCCACTCATTATTTTATACACTTCTATCATATCTCCCCTCAGCCGTCTCTTCTCCAAGCTGAAAAGCCCTAGCCTTCTCAGCCTCTCTTCTTGCTATAACATCTCCAAAGGAAACATCAGCCACTAATTCACTGACATTGTTTCCTACTGGGAAACAATCATCTCCCTTCTGAAATTTTGGTGCCCCAGCTGAACAATAAAATAATGCTTGTGGTGTATATTTATAGCACATTTTATATATCCAAGATGATACCACTTAAACTGTGCTTTTCAACTCTGTTCTGGTGGCACACCTAGCCAGCTGGATTTCAGAATTAAAGCACTGAATATACAGGAGTAAAATTTGCATATATTAGAGGCCTATTGTATGCACATCCATCTCATGCATATTCATTGTGGTAATCCTGAAAACCTGACTACAAAGGCAGAAAAGGGACGTCTAACACAGCTGTATGTCCAAAAAGCATGGGTGTGTGTTCTAGGTGGTACTAAGGAGAGACCAAAATCAGGATGTCTAACAGCAATTACTGAATGAGAAGAAACATTCAAGTCTAAAAAGAAGGATGTCCTAAATTAGACCTGTTTCAATCACATCTAGGGTACAAAAAGGTGCTCTGATTGAGCAGTTGACCACTGACGAGATTAAGGAATGATACCTCCTTAATCCCCCAGTGGTTGCTGCCCCCCTCCCTCTCCCCTGAAAGTGAAACTGAAAGGGTATACTAGGCTCTATGACATTCCTAATGTGACCCCCCCCCCTCCCCTGAAAGGTGTCTCTATGGTAGGCAAGGAGAGGGAGGATTTTCAGAGAGGTCACTAAGGATAACTAAAGCTAAACGCAGGAAAAAACACAATGTCTCATCCTGTCTTCACAATACAATACAAACAAACCCAATACCATAAACACCCCAGACTACACCCTTCCGGTCTCAGACAGCCTGAAAATTCTGGGAGTCACAATTGACCGAAACCTCACACCTGAAGACCATGCGAAAAATACAGCAAAGAAAATGTTCTTCTCAATGTGGAAACGTAAAAGAATCAAACCTTTCTTCCCAAGGGAAGTATTCCGCAGCCTAGTACAATCAATGATGCTAAGTCATCTAGACTACTGTAATGCCATATATGCCGGATGCAAAGAACAAATCATTAAGAAGCTTCAAACTGCTCAAAACACAGCAGCCAGCCTCATATTTGGGAAAGCGAAATACGAAAGCGCCAAACCCCTAAGAGAAAAACTACACTGACTACCATTAAAAGAACGAATTGTGTTCAAAGTGTGCACCCTGGTCCACAAAATCATATACGGGGAAGCCCCGATCTACATGTCAGACCTTATAGACTTGCCTACTAGGAACGCAAAAAGATCATCACGCACATTCCTCAATCTTCATTATCCTAACTGTAAAGGACTAAAATATAAATCCACATACGCGACCAGTTTCTCATACATCTGCATGCAGCTATGGAACGCACTACCGAAGGCCATAAAAACAACGCAAGACCTAACCATCTTCCGAAGATTACTGAAAACAGATCTTTTCAAGAAGGCATACCATAAACATCCATCTTAAATACTTAACACTATACATGATCTATACAAACCAAAATCTTACCACATGACTGATTAACCTCTTGCTACTAATGATCAAGCACTACCACCTTAAAACTATGTCGAATAGGGTCTCTCTATAGTCGATGACCTAATGTATGTGACCTAATGTTTGCTACAATCCAATTTACTACTCAGGAACCTTCCTGCAATGTATTCTGCTTTACCATGTATGTATGCATATGGTATATATATATACCATGATCTGTTCCATATATGTTATGTTCCATGTATGTTACCATGTATATCTGCACCTTAATGCAATACCATTTGTAATTCTGTTACCCGGAAATGGCAACAGCCATTACGGCAAATGTAAGCCACATTGAGCCTGCAAATCGGTGGGAAAATGTGGAATACAAATGCTACAAATAAATAAATAAAATATAGCCAGCCTGAGGGGTGGTGATAAGGAGTGTCCAGCCTCCAAAGGCAGGGCAAAGTGAATAAAAGGGCTGTACAATGTAAATCAGGTTCTTTGGTTGCTCAGCCCCCGAAGTACCGAGGGGGCTGAGCAACCCTGAAGTACCGAGGGGGAGTTCTGGATGGTGCATCCCCTGCTTAATGGGCAGAAGGAAGTGGGAGAGAGTCGAGATCCCCTCTGTCAGGGAGTCTCGATGAGAGGGGTACCTGGAGGAAGAAGATACCCCAGGCGGGATCGAAGTGGGTAAGGAGGAGCCCCGCTACTATTGGAATAGTTTGCAGGCATCCAGGAAATTCTGGTCCGGAAAGAGACAGACGGATGTGGGATATTGAAGTACTGATGATCTGATATTGTAAACAGTTGGAGAGGAAAGGAAAGGAAGCAAACATCCAGGAACTTTATGTAGCCCTGCAAGCTCTTCTATTACCCGTGGCCGAATACCTCGAGCCTGCAGTTCACCTCTGAGCTCGGAGATAATTAAACTAACCTCGCCTCCAAAGTCCTAGACCAAGGAAGGGAAAGAAAACTAAAAGGATTTTAAGACCCAGTAACCAGAGAGATGGTAAGTACAAGTTACTAGTTGTTTATTTAAACCCAATTTGGGGTATGGAAAAATGATGTTCTTAACACATTAGGTTCTTTTGTAACATAAAAATACATTTATACATAAACTAATAGCATAATTGTTTTCCTTACAGGTGCAGCAGTAGAACAACAGTGAAATCAACTGACAAGTATTAACCAAAGTATCTTATTTGTTCTCTCTCAATCTATAAATTTCCTTTATATGTTGTGTCTCAAGAATCAATTATTTTGAATTACTTTGTATTTTAGGTGTGAACACCCAGATTCAGTCTCTACAACAGGTAAGTCAGATTAAACTGTGACCTCTCAGTGTCCTTTTGCATAGGAGTGAAGACTTATCTTTGGTCCTTCTTGGAGCTTCTTTGTTCTTCCCCCTTGTATGTTGGAGCTCAGGATCTTCTCTTTCAGTACAGGAACCTACTGCCTCACCCTTTAAATGAATCAACAAAAAAACCCATCCTTCCTGACTAACAGCAGGAACAGCACTAGCTGGGATTCAGGCAGGGCCGGTCTTAAGGCGAGGCGGCCGCATAGGGCCCCACGCGGCGCGCCTAAGGTCGCCCTGCCCCGACCTCCCGAGTTCCAGTCCTCCCTCCCTCCCTCGTATGGCGCGCGACGGCGGAGTGGTGGGGGCGGTCCGCCCCGGATGTCAGCGGTGGGGGGTGCCCTGCACCCGCTGCTCCCACCCTGTCCATCCACCATCTACCTACTAGCTGAGTCCCCCCCCCCCCAACCTACCTACTAGCTTTGTTCTCCTGCCACCCACCACCCTCACTGGCTTTAAAAAAAGAATTTGGTAGCGCCGGAGTGACAGGCAGCGCCTCCCGTCTGCCCTGCTACTAAAAAGGTCTTCGACGTCGTCGTTGGGCCTTCTCACATTGAGTCCTGCCCTTCTCTGAGGTAACTTCCAATTACCGCGAGGGTGGGCGGGACTCAATGTGAGAAGGCCCAATGACGACGTCGAAGACATTTTTAGTAGCAGGGAGGGCAGACACGAGGCGCTGCCTGTCCCTCTGGCGCTTCCAAATTCTTTTTTTAAAGCCAGTGAGGGTGGTGGGTGGCAGGAGAACAAAGCTAGTAGGTAGGTTGGGGGGGGGGGACTCAGATGGGAGAAGGTGTGTGGGGTGGGGGTTCTCAGGTGGGGGAAGGGTGGGGAGGGGGTTCTCAAATGGGAAGGAGACTACTACTTAACATTTCTAAAGCTGAGGTGGGGAGGGGGTTCATGGATGGGAGAAGGGGGTGGGGAGGGGGTTCTTGGATGGTTGAAGGGGACGGGTGGGGAGGGGACTGGGGTTCTTGGATGGGAGAAGGGGACTGAGGAAGGAGTTCTCGGATGTGAGAAGGGGACGGGTGGGGAGGGGGCTGGGGTTCTTGGATGGGAGAAGGGGACCGAGGTGGGGAGGGGGTTCACGGATGGGAGAAGGGGGTGGGGAGAGGGTTCTTGGATGGTTAAAGGGGACGGGTGGGGAGGGGACTGGTGTTCTTGGATGGGAGAAGGGGACTGGGGAGGGGGTTCTCGGATGGGAGAAGGGGGCAGGCACTGGGGTCTGAGAAGGGGCCATATGGGAAAATGGGGGCCATGCCTGGGGCTGGTGGGAAAATGTGGCATGCGTGGGTCAGGTGAGAGAATGGTTCTGAAAAGGGGGCCCTAATACAAGGCATGTGGATGAAGGGGGCTGGAACTGGGGGCTGAAAAGGAGGGTAGGTGGGATAAGGGGGCTAGTACTGGGACTGGAGGCTGAAAACGGGATAGGGAGAAATGGCTGGGGGGCAGAAGCTCGGGACTGGTGGGAGAAAAGGGCTGGGGCTGAAATGGGGGACTGGTGGGATAGTGGGGCTGGAACTGGGGACTGAAAAAGGGGCAGAGAGAGGGGCAGATCCTGGATGGGGTAGCGAGAGGGAGGGCAAACCCTGGATGGATGGGAGAGGGAGGTCAAATTGTGGATTGAAGGGGCAAAGAGAAAGGGCAGACAGTGGATGGCAGGGATAGAAAGGGCAGACAGTGAATGGATGGGGGAGAGAGAAAGGGCAGACAGGGGCAGATGGTGGATGGATCATGGAAGGAGCAGAGATAGAGGGCAGATGTGGATGGAAAGGTCAGGGAGAGAGGGCAGACATTGGATGGAGGGGACAGCAGAGAGGGCAGACACTGGATGACAGATGCTGGATGGAAGGAAGACAGTGAAAAGAAGATGAGGAAAGCAGAAACCAGAGACAACAAACTGTAAATAAAATATATATTTTTATTTTTTTGCTTTAGGATATAGTATTGTAGCTGTGCTAATAAATGTTTATAAATAGAACATGTAAATAAGGTAATCTTTTTATTGGACTAATTTTAATACATTTTGACTTAACTTTCAGAGAAGAAAACCCCCTTCCTCAGGTCAGGATAGGATACTGTAACAGTACTATACTGTATTGACCTGAGGAAGGAGATTTTGGCCTCTGGAAGCCAAATGTATTAGTCCAATAAAATGGTATTATTTTATTTTCTGTATTTGTTTTATTTCTATTTGTTAATTTGTAAAGTGGTGATTGGTATTTGTTAGTTTTTTCAAATTTACATCTGCTGTCTTTATATTTTGCACAGTACTAGGGGTCATTTTCTGTTTCTGTGGTGTTGAATTGTATGCAGAGTCTAGCATCTTGGGGGTTCAGTTTAATTTTTGTCTAAATAGAAAGTTTAAATATTACTACTTATTCTATAGTGGATTAGGGTGTATCTGTGTTTGTGAAAAAGACATGTCTTTCAGTTGGCATTGACTGTGCAGGATCGACGATCTGTACTATTCTGTCTGGTTTTATTTTACAATAGGTGAATTGATGTTCTAGTGCTCACTGTAGTGTTTAAGATGCTTTCCTTTTCCTTGTGTGACTAGTAGAAATGACTGCTTATGGTATGGTAGAATTGCTCAATAGGTCCTGAGTGTTTTGTATTCTTGGCATACCTAGTACTGGATTTTGGAGGGGGTGTTAAAAAATGACCGGGAGGGAGGGGGGCCTTGGAGCTCAGAGGGAGCAGCCCGAGAGCTCGGAGGGAGGGGTAGCCGGCCCTGGAGCTAGGGTGGGGGTGGAGCTAGGTGGGGGCAGAGTTAGGTGGGGGCAGGGCTAGGGTGGGGCCCCATCAAATTGGTCTGCATAGGGCCCCACACTTGCTAAGACCGGCCCTGGATTCAGGGATAACTGTGGCTTGCTAACTAACAAAATAAAGAATAATTGTATAACCTTAAATAGTTTCTCTGTTCTTGTACTGAGTTCCCTAACTAAGGAAGGGCACTCTTCATTGGACCTTGCAGTCAGCATCTTTGCCTCTCCAAATTCATGCAGTCCTCCACTCTAGTGCACCAGCATGTGAACACACATACTGCAAGCCCAACCTTAAGCTTGGAGACCAGTTTTCCTAGTGGCTTAACTGGGATTACTTTTACAAATTTGTTTTACACAATCATGGTCTCTCTACCAGTTTTAACTTGCAAAACTTTTAAACAGCACACAAACAAAAAAAAAAACAGTTTAGTTCTTTCTTTCTCTTGTTCAAATCACCTTCAGCACACTTCACCTGCATCCAGCCAGTGTTTCAGCACTAAACACTGGCAGAGAAATTCCCTTTCAGATACTTAAACAGTACACAAAAAACCATCAGTTTTAGAACTTTCTTTCTCTGCTCAAATCCAACACTTTTCACTTTCAACTCTCTTCACCTGTATTCAGGAATTTAAAGCTCACAGAAAAACTTACTTTCACACACTTTTCTGCCTAGAAATCCAGTCATGCACTCAGAGCTCTCCCAAACACATCTTTCCTCTCCAGTGTCTTCAGCCCAGTGGCGTAGTTGGTGGGGCGTAGGGGGAGCGGTCGCTCCCCTAAACAGATATTTTTGCTTTCTCTCCCCCGTCCCACGCGAGTAATCTGTTCTCTTGTCTCTTCTCCTGCCCACTCTCTCCCGTCCGCAGCGCATAGTCATTTTTACTTCCCTGAAGCCTTTTCCCTCCTGCTGCACCGGCGATTCACAGTCAGCTGCTTGCCAGCATCGGGGCTTCTCCTCAGACGCGTCCCACCTCTGCGGTAAACAGGAAGTTGCTTAGAGTAGGCGGGGACACATCTGAGGAGAGGCCCCAACGCTGGCAAACAGCTGACTGAGAATCGCCGGTGCAGCAGGAGGGAAAAGGCTTCAGGGAAGTAAAAATAACTATGCAGATGGGAGAGAGCTGGCTGAAGAGAGGGAGGTAGGGGGTAGAGAAGGGAGAAAAAGCTTAATAGGAGTAGAAGTGAGCCATCTAGTCCACTGTAAGCATGGAAGCCAGTTTGGTTGATTTGTTTACACTCTCCCGTTCAGCCTTCACTGCCGTTCACACGAAACAAAGCAAGCCAAAGGTATGAGCAGCTGTGTATCCATGTTGTCGTTCTTTATTGTTGGTCCATGTCTGTAACAAGTCTAAAGTTGTTTTAGTTGGATAGGCAGTGCCTTAAAAGCTGGAGGAGAAATGTAGATGTAGTACCAATTGAAGATCACTAAAACAGCTTCAAAAATTATAGTAGCTGGAAGAAACTGCAATTATAAACTGTATAGTTTGATTTTTCTTCACTGCTATACAATACAGATATCCAGATTTCAGTGAGGATATCCTGTTTTCTGATGGGTTCATTATCTTAACTGTTGTTGTAATCTGCCATGGGAAGATAGAATATATTGAAATTAAATGAAAGTAGAATTAAACTCTCCTTTCATTGGGGCACATGAAATCACATTTTCATCTATTTTGTAGTTTACCTTTTAGGTACACAAATGGATTATTACGTTTTGAACATGTTTCAGGGGCAAGTGGTTTTATAAGTCAAAATAAAAATAAATATTTTGTTTCATGCAGATATCTTTTGCTTAAACATAAATGGGTTATATATCTCTAATGCAGCCCATTGGTTTTCTTATATTTTGTTCTTGTGATGACTTATACTGTGTCTGTGTCAAAACTAAAAACTCTTTATTGGTCGATAATAAAAGGAATACTATCCACTCTAAAATGTTGTTTTGTGGCTGTACATGAGGAATTGTGGTATTGAATAAATAAGTGAATGCTTGTGCCCCTTGTCAAGAAATCCAGTTAGTCGTTAAACATTAGTGGAACATAGCCACAGAGGCATGGTATGGTCGCATTTTTAATATGGTAATACTAGGGCCCAGCTAAGGAACAGGTTATTTTGAGTTAGTCTTCACTGGACCAAACTTGCTTCCCTTGTGCCATCACTATCTAGCAGGATATACAGTGTCTTAAAAGGTGGAGGATAAAGGATTTTTGTTGTTGTAATCTGCCATGGGAAGATAGAATATATTGAAATTAAATGAAAGTAGAATTAAACTATCCTTTCATTGGGGCACATGAAATCACATTTTCATCTGTTTTGTGATTTACCTTTTAGGTACACAAATGGTACACAAATGTTTTGTTTCAACCTAATTCATGTTTAATGTAGGGTATTAATGTAATAAATAAATAGAGAGAAACTCTGAATGTTGAGCACCTGATTCTCATAACATGATGTCTGTTTTAGTGGCCTTGACCAGGAGAAAAAAAATCTCTGCACAAAAATAACACTGCTAGAGTGTCCTTATAACCAGCCCCTCCAAATGAAACACTGGGGAGCGCAGAAAGAGACAGGGAAAAAGGTTAATATGGGGAGAGAGAAGGATATAGTAAATGCTGGACAGGGATGGAGAAGGACACAGAGTCAATACTGGACAGGGAGAGGGTAGTGCTGGAGAAAGAAGAAATGGGGACACAGGGGCACTTCTGAAAAGGGGGGAGATAGGTGCTCTACTGAAAAGGAGGGGGATAGGGACACGGGGGCACTACTGGAAAGGAGGAAGGAGATAGGGACACAGGGCACTACTGGAAAGGGGAGGCGAAAGGAACACAGAGAAGGCACTACTGGAAAGGGGGAGGAGGTAGGGTCACAGAGTAGAAAACAGTAGAAAAGGGTATTTTATTTTTAATTTGATATTAGGAATATGACAGTATTTGAAAATGCACATCTCCGATACCTTCAAATTAGCAACCCTGCAGGGGTCTGAGTACATTTTCTTAAGTCATTTTGGATGTACTGCTGCACAGATTTTGATGGATAGAATCAGGGACTGCAAATCCCACATGAATTTGGGATGTGAGTTCACACTAGGATTGGTTGAAAAATCTCAGCTATTGATAGTGGGGACATAAAACAAAAGATCAGTGCCAAACAGATCTAGAGAAGGAAAAGAAAAAGACAAGAGGCGAAAGAAGAAATGGACAGGCCAACCTGGAAAAGAATTTGTAAGATTGACTCATGGACCATGGAAAAAAAAAACTAGGATACGCCAAATTCCCAGACAACAAAGGTAGAAAAAAATATTTTTATTTAATACTTTGAAAGGACTGAGATTTACCTGCTTTGTAAACTGTACATTTTTTGTATTTTTATTTTGCAAAGTACAGGAGAAAATGCATTTGTTTCTTTTTTTTTTTACCAGTATTGCACTATTTATAGAGTCTGTCTTCCTTGGGCAGAGAGGAGGGGGTTCTCTATTTCAATTTTTGTTGCTGGTGGTGGTTTCTTTTGTTTTGTTTTTGTTTTTGTGGCTCCCTATTCTGTATTAGATTGGAATATTGTCACAATTTGGGTTTCTGCCAGGTGCTTGTGACCTGGGTTGGCCACTGTTGGAAACAGGATACTCGGCTAGATGGACCATTGGTTTGATCCAGCATGACTACTCATATGTTATATAGATGAGGATCTGTCCATGTTCTGCATGTGTGCCTGAGGTGAAGGATTCTGCTAGCACGTAGCATCTGTGTAGGAATGTGTAACAGTGCAGCTTGTTCCAGTTTCCCAATAGTAAGTTAATTGGTGCTCTAGAGCCCAGTGTAATATATATAGCACTACCTGTTCAAAGTTGTGTTATGGTGTGGCAAGTTTTGTGTTCTAGAGCAGTGTTTCCCAAGTTGGTCCTGGAGTACCCCCTTGCCAGTCAGGATTTCAGGATATCCACAGTAAATATGCATGACATTGATTTGTATATATTGCTTCCATTACAAGCAAATCTTTTTCATGCAGATTCATTGTGGATAACCTGAATGGCAAGGGGGTACTCCAGGACCAATAGGAAAACACTTCTCTAAGTCCCACTGTAATATTTATAGCACTGTCTTTTTGTAGGTGGATTAGGGCTGTTATGGTGTAGTAAGTTTTCAGTATAGGTTTTGGGTGTCTTTTTGCAGGGGTTTGTTTTATTTCACAAAATGTCTAGCCCTATTTGAAAGTAGGCTCTGGGGCAAGGGCCCTTGTCACCTAAAATAAAAATGTTCAGAACAAGTGTTCTTCACATCCTGTAGAATCACCACACAAACGCCCATCTGATTTAAGCAAGGTGTCTAGCAGTGGAAGGAATGTGTGTACTATTCCTGAGGTGATGGTCACAATTTGAATATTTTTACTTTGTAGTTAAGAAGACAAGTTACCTGCTCTGGCCAGTCCAGGGATCTCTTCTGCGTCCTGCCTCTTGATGTAACTTACTGTTTCCTTGTAGGCAGGACGCAACAGAGACAGCCTGTATTAATCAGTGCCCGCTACAGCCCCTGAGCAACAACACAGACACTGCTGTGTAACTGACACCAACCGGCGCCTATTTTATAAAAGTCTCCTCCAGGGTTGCCAGGTGGAAAATTTTTTTCCCACCCAAACCAGCCTAAATCCAGCCCAAAACCCGCCCAAACTCAAACCCCGCCCCTGACACCCCCACCCCGCGTCATCACCCCCGCCCCCGCCGTCATCAACCCCGCCCCCGCCATCACCAACCCCGCCCCCGTCGTCATCGGCCCTGCCTCCCCGCCACGGCCCCGCCTCCCCGTCATTGGCCCCGCCCAGAACGTCACTAACCCCGCCCAAAACGTCACTAACCCCGCCCCCCGCGGCCGAAAAAATCGCCTGAAAACCGCCCAAAAGAAAAAAAAGAAGCCCAAAAAACCGCAACCCGCCGCGGGCAAAACTTTCCCGCAGCGGGTCGCGGAAAACTGCCCAATTGGGCGGTAAAACCGCCCACCTGGCAACACTGGTCTCCTCCCCCTGAGATCAAAGCCTGGCTACGCCTCTGCTTCAGCCCCTCCTCCTCCACTTCCTAGCAAACTGTTGCCAAGGGACACTGGGTCTCTGAATCACCAGCTGACCTCTGCTGGCCAATAAGGTGTCAGAACACAGGGTGTTTGCCTCATGGACACTAATTAACATTTTTTTCACAATCTCCATTTTTGAAAATAACTTTCCATAGGAAATAATAGAAAAGCTATACTTTCAGACAAAACCCCATAAAATGTCTATACAATCAGATCAAAAATATCTCAGAATCATTGATACACCTTTCACATGTTTAAACACACATCTAAATACATTTACAGACCTTTATCCAACACTCAGAGCATTGGGGCAACCCCCAGACAGCACAGCTCCATACAGGAAATCTAGAACTGCTTCTGGAGTCACAGCACTTACCACCAGGGTTGCCAGGTGGAAAATTTTTTTCCCACCCAAACGAGCCCAAATCCAGCCCAAAACCCGCCCAAAGTCAAACCCCACCCCTGACACCCCCACCCCCGCGTCATCACCCCCGCCCCCGCTGTCAAGAACCCCGCCCCCGCCATCATCGGCCCCGCCCCACCATCATCGGCCCCGCCTCCCACATCATCGGCCCCGCCCAGAATGTCAATAACCCCGCCCAAAACGTCACTAACCCGGCCCCCCCGCGCCCGAAAAAAACGCTTAAAAAACCGCCCAAAAGACCCCAAACAAGCCCAAAAAACCGCAACCCACCGCGGGCAAAAATTTCCAGTGGCGGGTCGCGGAAAACCGCCCAATTGGGCAGTAAAACCGCCCACCTGGCAACACTGCTTACCACCAACAATCTCTGGGAGCCCAGGTAAAAATAAATATAACCCACTGGGTTACATTTATCAACTGTATGTTTTGTTTTGTTTTGAGTTCTTATAGTAAAACAAGTTTGAAGTTAACCTGCTGAGACTACTGGTTATTGTTTTGAGAAAAAAAGACTTATTCATGCCCCCCCCCCCCCCCCCGTGAAGGAGTACCTGGTCTCAGGTACCTGACCCAGGGAGCTTAGCCAGTGTCCCTGACTGAGAGGAGTAAACCAGGGTTTCACTAACAAAACAGGAAACAAGTCTAAGAAGTAGCCTAGTGGTTAACCCATTAGTGCCCAATGTTCCCATAATAAGCCATTTGAGAACAAATTGTTCTGTTCCCATATGGGAACGTTGGGCACTAATGGATTAATGCAGTGGATGGTGAGCCAAGGGGCTCTTGTTCAAATCCCAATTTAGTGCTTTTTTTTTTAAATTGTGAACCCTTGAGAAACAAAAAATACCTACTGTATCTAAATATATAAGACACCTGCAAACCTGAAGGCTACTGAAGTGGTGTACATTCAGGTATAGTAGATATATTTCTGTTCCTGGAGGGCTCACAATTACATAAACAACAAATTAAAGTGGGATTTGAACTGGGATCCCTTGGTTTAAGCTCTACTGCACTAACCACTAGGCTGCCCTTCTGCTCTGCAGGAATGTCTGTGTGCCCAGTTTCTAAGAATGCTGTCATACTGATGGCCATATCCCTTGTTCCCCTCCCCCCCATTCATAATTTGGATATTCCAGTTTGTAAAATGGCTGTTGATGTTGGACGTCTCCAGCACATGGACGTCCATCTCACATATTTTCAAACAGGAAATCTCTACAGATTTCCTGTTCGAAAATACATGTGAGATGGACGGCCATTTAGGATGTTCTGAGGTAGACATCCATATTCTGATTTGAACATCCTTTCGAAAATACTCCTCTAGGTGTACCTGCAGGAGAGGAAATGAAGCATTGCATTAAGAAAGTAACTTTATAACAATTTGCCTGGACCGGCTTTGAGTGAATATTCTCTAGTACTGTGTAGATGAAATCTTATTAGGACTCCAGGAGCTGATGACTACAGAGGTGCCTATTTTATAAAGACATGTATAGGCACCCATGTGTATTTATACAAAAACAGCTGACATAGTTGCTAAAATTAATCCATGCATATTTACACAAGTTCAGGCTCAAGTATAACACTCTGTATATAAAATACACACATGTACTGTATGTATGTATTTTATAAACAACACAGGTAATTATGACCTTGCCTATATTGTGCCAACATCCTCCCCCAAACATGCCTAGAGCTACATCAGGTAAAAGTAAGCACATTCTTTATAACATTCATACTGTTAAGTGAGAGTAATTTTATAAGAGGAATTTTACACAAATATACGAGCATATGCAAATGAAGTATCCTGTATAAAATTACCCCTAAAAGCCAATGAACATTTTAATATCAATAGAGTTATTAGTAGGTTAGACCATTTATCATGGATGTAGTTTAGGGGATGAGAAGGGGCTCCCCCTCCCCCACCAAAGTTGCAGGGCATAGAAGGTGTCTCCCTCCTGCTGTTACTGCAGAAGTAACATCTTGCTTTTTCTCCCTTCTGTCTTCAAAACTTTCTGCCACAGCAGAAACAGCAATAAGAATTGACAGTAAGCCACTACATGAAGCCTCAGAACCCAAGCATTCTGCATTGCTTTGCTACGTCTCGCCCTCTCTCATGTGCACGTCCTGTTGCCATGAGGCAGTACTCAGCAAAGTCTTGCAGAGCACTTGAGTTCTGAGGCATCATTATGGGTTTGTAATCCGCTTTGAACCTCACTGGGAGTTGGCAGAATATAAATGATATGAATGAAATGAAATTCTTGGGATGAGAAGTTTTGCTATGGTAAAAGACTATTACCATCTGTGGGGGTTTTTTTCTAAAAATAGCAACTCAAAACTCCCTTCTGACACCCTGATTGTAAATATCTAAAAATCTAAAATACATCCATTTGCACTTTTGTCTGTTAAAAAGTCACTTCAGGTGTTGAGTAAAACAGATGATGCTATTGTGAGGATCCTTTGAGTTCCACCAGAATACCTTATGTCCTACGTGTAATAGAGTGAATTTTCCAAGCATGAGAAAGTTCAGGAGACATGAGATAAGGGACAAAGGAAGAGTTGCTATTTCTCAAAAGAAGCGGTGAACTATAAAGAGTGGGATCAAGGATCTCTGTGGTGTCATTGACCAGGAAGAGCAATGAAGGGTAGCCAAGAGGGCTGCATTCTCATATGCTCCTCAGGATGGCAGGGTGTGCTCAGCCATCCTGCAGTGATTTTGGCATCGGTGTGTGCTACCCACATGCTAAAGAATAGATTTTATTTTGTAGCATTGGGGGTAGGTCTGGGGCTGGAGAGTAGGCATTTTCTGTGCTAATCAGCTGGCGTAGCTATATTACCACATGTTAACCGATTAGCACATAGTTAGTGTGTGATCCCTTACTGCTTTCAAAATAGATGGCGGTAGGGGCTCGTGCACTAATGGGAAAATTAGCACATAACCATTAATAGAAAAATTGGAAATTCAGCCATGTAGAAAAGGCCTTAATGTGAGGGAATAACCCCAGGGCCGGTGCTAAACATGATGGGGCCCAGGGCAGAAGCTAGGGAGGAGGCCCCAAAGCTTGCTTGCCGATCGTCCCACTTTCAACTGTAGGCAGGTTTGGGGTCCACATTGACATGGGGGCCAAGGGGAACTGCCATGTTTGCCCATTCCTAATGCTGGCCCTTAGCCTACTTTTTACCATAATTTGGTAAAAGGGCCCCAAAGTGTGCTAAAATATTCTAGAGTGGTATTTGGTGTTAGTGAGTGTAATTTTGTTTTGTGTGCACTAAATTTACACCCTATGTTTCTAAAGACTTCAGGACAGTGGTTCAGGTTGTAGTTCTGTCCAATTTAGGCTATTACATGTCACTATCCCTAGAGTTTTGTAAAAACCTTAACTAGGTTGAAGATGGAACAGAATATGATAGCCAAAATGATCGTAAACAAATCTAGGTGAGAGAGTTATGCCTTTCTTGATGATTTTGCATTGGTTCCCTTTCTAATTCAAAGTTCAGGTTTAAGATTTTATTTCTGGTTTTGTCAAGGGCAGGATTCCCTCTTATTTGAGTTCTGGGGTTCAGAAAGTGAACATGACTATTCTGTCACCTCTTTTTTTTCAGCTAGTATCCACACAGGCTAGATGTTTGGCTGGGGCTGCCCCTGGACTTTGGAATAATTTGCTTCAGGACCTCAAAATAGAAACTGACTATGGATATTTTAAAGATATCTGAAGACCTGGCTTTTTCAAAGAATAAAAGAATCTAGTTTATTCTGAATTTCTTTGTTGTTGGAAAGGAAACCATTAAATTGTAACGTAGATAGGTTTGGGTTTTATTGCTTTATCATATTTTTCCATTATCTTAATGTCATTTTATGTTTATTGTGGTTGTGCCTCATCTTGTACAAAGTTGATTCTCGAAAAGGTGGATTATAAACTGATATCTGAGATCTAGTATATACCCTCTTAAAAAGAAGAATGTATATGCACTAATGTTTACCCACTATTTCTGCAGATCTAAATATAGGTGCATAAGTTATGTGTGGTAATTTTATTTATTTATTTGTTGTATTTATATCCCACGTTTTCCCACCAATTTGCAGGCTCAATGTGGCTTACATTGTGCCGTAGTGGCAATCGCCATTTCCAGATAAAAACTTACAATGTTATTGCATTAGGCGCATAAATGGTAAAAGTAAAGTACAACTTGGTGTTACATTAGAGTTCCTGAATGATTGGGTGAATTATACAATAGGCTAGACAATCAACTATATAGATAGTTCATTTCCAGCATGAGAGATAGAGTGGTAGTATGTACTGCGTGGCTTTCATTAGTGACAACGAAAGTTATCAGTCTAGTGTAGAGAGTTTGGTTTTGTCTAGTTTATGTAGAGTCTAGTTGTCTGGTAATTTAGGATGGATCATTATGGTATGCCTTCTTGAACAAGTTGGTTTTCCGTAGTTTTCGGAAGATTGTTAGGTCATGAGTTGTTTTCATGGCCTTTGGTAGTGCGTTCCATAATTGAACGCTTATGTAGGAGAAGCTGGATGCATATGTGGATTTATATTTAAGTCCTTTGCATCTGGGGTAGTGGAGATTCAAGAATGTGCGTGCTGATCTTTTCGTGTTCCTAGTTGGCAGGTCTATGAGGTCTGACATATAAGTCGGGGCTTCACTATGAACTATTTTGTGTATCAGAGTGCAAACTTTGAACACAATTCATTCTTTTAATGGGAGCCAGTGTAATTTTTCTCTTAGGGGTTTGGCGCTTTCGTATTTCATTTTTCCAAATATAAGTCTGGTTGCTGTGTTTTGGGCAGTTTGAAGTATCTTAATGATTTGTTCTTTACAACCGGCATAGATGGTATTGCAGTAATCTAGGTGGCTTAGCACCATTGATTGTACCAGGCTGCAGAATATTTCCCTTGGGAAGAAAGTTTTTATTCTTTTGAGTTTCCACATTTTCTTTACTGTATTTTTCACATGGCTTTCGAGTGTGAGATTTCGGTCAATTGTAACTCCGAGAATTTTCAGACTGTCTGAGACAGGAAGGGTGCAGTCTGGGGTATTTTTTCTTTCTGGGTAGTCAGCTTTGGAACACTCTACCAAGACCAATACGAACAATCAACGGCCTTTTGCCCTTCAGAAAAGTATTGAAGACCCATCTATTCAAGAAAGCTTATCCTAACAATTCAACTATCTAAAGCATGCCCTCATGATTCTTACCAACAATTGTTATATACTGACCATGTTTCCCATAATCCTTATTGCTATCCATAATCTTTTCCTCTCCATCTATTCCTCTCCATCTTCCTACGCCTACCTCCTAATGCCCATTTCCTTCTACACCTAATTCCTCCTATGTTCAATTTACTTATCCGTCAACCCCATTAATGCTACAAATTGTATATTCTTCTTACGACTTGTAATTCTTTTTATTGTTACTATGTAAGCCGCATTGAGCCTGCCATGTGTGGGAAAGCGCGGGATACAAATGTAATAAATAATAATAATATTTATGGTGGTGGGTTTGTTCATGTTATATTGTGAGGAGAGAATGAGACATTGTGTCTTTTCTGCATTGAGCTTTAGTTGGAATGCATTCGCCCATGAATTCATTATTTGGAAGCTATGTTTGATTTTGGTTGTAATTTCTGTTAGGTCATGTTTAAACGGGATGTAGATCATGACATCGTCTGCGTAGATATATGGGTTAAGTCCTTGGTTAGATAGCGATTTGGCTAAAGGTGTCAT
Organism: Microcaecilia unicolor; assembly: GCF_901765095.1. Classification (NCBI taxonomy): domain Eukaryota; kingdom Metazoa; phylum Chordata; class Amphibia; order Gymnophiona; family Siphonopidae; genus Microcaecilia; species Microcaecilia unicolor. The sequence goes on along the minus strand of NC_044031.1, from coordinate 354,673,022 downwards.
CATTAAGTTAAAAACGGTTGGTGAAAGCGGTGATCCTTGGGGTACTCCGCATTCAGGTTTCCATGGTGATGATGTTTTTGAATTTGATGTCACTTTATGTTCTTGCAGTTAGGAAGCCATTGAACCATTTAAGTACATTTCCTCCAATCCCGAAGTACTCTAGGATGTTCGTCAGTATTTGGTGGCTAACCATGTCGAATGCGCTGGACACATCAAATTGTAGGAGAAGCACGTTATTGCCAGTTGCAATTGTTTGTTTCAATTTGGTTAGGAGAGTGATTAGTACTGTTTCGGTGCTGTGGTTGGCTTGGAATCCTGACTGCGAGTCATGTAATATTGAGAATTTAAGTACTCGGTAAGTTATTTGGTTACCATGCTTTCCATTAGTTTGACTGCTAGAGGGATGGATGCTACTGGGCGGTAGTTGGTTGTGTCGTTTGTTTTTTTCTTTAAGTCTTTGGGTATAGGGGTAAGTAGTATATTTCCTTTGTCCTTGGGGAAGAGTCCATGTTGTAACATGTAGTTCAGATGTGACGTGAGGTCTGATATGAAGCGTTGGGGGACAAGTTTTATTAGGTTGTTGGGACATATATCCAGTTTGCAGTGGGATTTGGTGAATCTGTTGATTGCTTGGGTGACGGTTTCTTCTGTTAGAGGATCGAAGTTTGTCCAGGTTCGGTCTGCTGGGTATTCACCGGGAATTGGGTCCAGGCATGCAATGAATTTTTCATGATCGGTTGTATTGAGTGGTATCGTGGATCGTAGTTTTATAATTTTCTCATTGAAGTATTTAGAAAGGTTGTCTGCTGATGGGGTGTCTGCGCTGGTTGTGGTAAACTTTCAAAGCAAAAGTACACACACACTTTTGATTTGAAAGTTTCCAGTATCTATATAGGGAAAATGTGCATATATAATAATCACAGGTCACGTTAAAACAGTACAACTCAGAGGCCCTTCATATCTCAGGAAAAAAATATATATATATCCCTTGGGTATTTAAGGCTATCCCATATGGCAGGGCTGGGCAATCACAGTCCTTGAGTGCCACAACCCAGACAGGTTTTCCAGATTTCCACAATGAATATGCATGAGATCTATTTGTATTCAATGGAAGCAGTATATGCAAATCAATTTCATGCATATTCATTGTGGAAATCTTGAAAACCTGACTGTGTTCTGACCGTCAAGGACCATGGTTGCCAATCCCTGCCATATGGAATGGCCTATTCTCAATTGTGTTACAGTAAGAATGACCTTTATCTGTTTTAAAATGTGTAGAATTATTCTCTTGACCTTGCCAACCCATGTTTGAAGTAGGAATCGGAGGATATACAACCCAGAGTCGTTGCTCCAGGAGCTATTCATTAGACTAGATCTGAATACCTTTGTATTCCCTGATCAATATGCCATAGTGGGATAATGCCACATTTCACAGCCCTCCATTGCATTTGATGAGGCTGATTACAATTGGCAGACTCAGCTTTCCAGCTGCTATTTGGACTTTTGTTAGTTCAAAAACTCAGGGTCACAGAAACAGGATTGAGACTGACCTAAGGGGGTTATTTTGAGAGTCTTCACTGGCTGCCCATTAAAGACCGTATTGAATTCAAAATCTGTGCCTTAACACATAAAATTATTTACGGAGAAGCACCAGTTTACATGTGTGATTTGATAGATTTATCTCCCAGAAATTCATCAGTGTTATCTCGTACTTATCTTATTCTGCACTATCCTTCCTGCAGGAATCTAAAGTACAAGTCAATCTTTGCTTCATCCTTTTCATACATCAGCCCACAATCCTGGAATGCCTTGCCTAGACAACTGAGAGAGACATCGGATCACCTGACATTTAAGAAATTACTAAAAACTTATTTGTTTAGTAAAGCCTATCCCAAAGCCCCCAGTGCTCTTTAAACCCCTATTTCTGTTTGTCAGGTTTCCCGCTTTTTTGCCTTTGTCTGCTTTCCTTTTGTTGCTCCTGATTTCCCATCCGTATTCTCTTATTTAGCTGCTTACATTCTGTATTTGTTACTTTCTATTTTACTATTATATCCTGTTGTATTATGCAATTTTGTTGTAACTTTGTTAGCCACATTGAGCCCGCATATGCTGGGAAAATGTGGGATACAAGTGAACCAAATAAATAAATAAATATTTTACAAATGGGCAAACCCACAATACATCTTTTGATCATCCATTCTTCTAAATCCAAAATTTGTATAGTATGACTCATAACTCTTGGAAATAGGTACAGAAAATCTTTTTAAAATGTAACAAATAAGAACAGAAATGAGAAGTCAAATGAGTAAAAATTGTCTTTCGTCTCAAACTGGCTTTCTTCATTCTGTCTTTTGATTTTATAACCGCTTAAAGTGAGCACACATTACAGTATTCAGCTTTCTATATCATCCTTCTCCCCCTCCCAACATCATTTAGGCCGCATTTCATCCCTTGGCCACAGTACACAGCAGTTACACTTAGTTTCCGAAAATGAGTTCTTCCAAAGCAATGGAGGTGAACTGGAACAGATTTATAGTAAAAGATCCTATTAAAACATCATTGAGAAAAACCAGGGCAATTGAAAGTGCGCTCCATCTCAGTGCCTCTCTAAAGGTTTCTAAAATGCACCTTCTGGAAGTCCATGAGAGGAAAGAACACTGCCTCTATTACATATTTCATGGATCTTTAACCCTCGTTTAAAGGAGACTGTGAATTTTAAGGCCAAATTTGTGCATTATAATTATATTAAGCAGTTTTAAAAAGCTGGGTAATGATGTTCAACATAAGTAATCATGTTAAATACTAAAATTTAATTTCTTGAAAACTTAAATCCTCATATCTTTTAGAATGCATTGTGCTGTTGGACGTCAGAGTAAATTAAATTCTCCCCGGCACACTAAAGCATCAATTTCCTTATGGTAATTATCTGCTAGATTGGATCTGTCAGCAGCAGGGAAGCATGCCTGACATTATACCCTCTTTACAAAAAATGATTACAAAAAATTAAGACGAATGAGTAAAATTAAGGCCAGGGCTGTTAAGCTTACATAAAGCTCTCATAGATCACTTTACACCAATATTATTATACTGGGTACTAAGCTTTTAATGATGAGTCACATATAATGAAGTGAAGTCCATTAAAGAACGGCAGGGCCAACCGATCACATAGATAAAGGTTTAAAATGATTTCCAGTTAACTAGAAGTAATTTATTATATACAAAATCATAAAGCAGGTGCACCTGAAACATATGGATGGAGGGGGAAGTTATGGAATGCCTGCTTGAAAAGGTTACAAATGCAACATGATAGAAAGCAGGTTTATTGCTGTTTAAAGGCAAAATTCCATTTTTTTGTATTGTTTTTTTCTTTCTAATCTATAGATATGAATGGGGCACTGGTATATGCAGATTTTATTTATTCACCTACAATAAATCCAAATGTAGTGGATTAGTATCATTTTTCCCAGGATTTAAATTAAATCTACTTTTTAATTTAATACAGTTTTCTTTTGTTTTGTTTTTTGGGGCAAACTCAGGAACAGCAATATAGCAAGAACCTAACAAACAAAACAAAATGGCAGCAAAAAAAGATCAAAATGATGCAACATGTCTGTCCAGCAATGTGATTGGGGTTTTAATTGCCACTCAGTGCAGACCCCCCCCCCCCCCCCCCATGGCAAGGGTTATAACTGCCATATCATGCAGGTTCCCCCACCCCATGCCCTTGTTTAAGGCTGCAAGTGCTGTTTTATGTAGGTTACCCACCCATCCTAGGCCCTTGTTTAGGGTTATACCATACAAGTTTCTCCCCCCCCCCATGTCCTTGTTTAAGACTGTAACTGCTGCTTTATGCAGGTTATCCTCCATGCCCTTATTTATGGCTATAACTGTTGTTTTGTGCAGGTTACCCCTCCCCCATCCCATACCCTTGTTTAGGGTAAAAACTGCTATACTATGTTGGTCCTCTCTTCCATGCCTTCAAAATGGCAGCACCCAGGCCTGCCCAGTGCATCCTGGGATGCAGTGGGCAGCAGTGGCGTAGCTATGTGGGGCCTGGGGGGCCTGGGCCCCCGTGGATTTGGCCCTGGACACTCCTGCCGATGACCCTCTCGACCCCCCCTCCCGTTTTTGCCGTCGCCTGCCTTTGCTGGTGGGGGACCCCAACCCCCGCCAGCCGAGATCCTCTTCATTCCGCAAGAGGCTCCCTTCTGTTTCTGATGTGATGTCAGACTCACAGAACGAAACCTTGCAGATGATCTGCAAGGCTTCGTTCTGTGAGTCTGACATCCTGCACGTACAACGTGCAGGACATCAGAAACAGAAGGAAGCCTTTTGCGGAACGAAGAGGATCTCAGCTGGCGGGGGTTGGGGTCCCCCGCCAGCAAAGGCAGGCGAGTGCGGGTTGGCAGCGGGAGGGGGGCCAAAGTTGGTGGTGGTGGCGGCGCCATGGGGGGGGGGAAGCTAAAATGTGCCCCCTCACCTCAGGCTCTGGACCCCCTTTCCGACAAAGTCTGGCTAGTGGGCAGGATTCACTGGGCAGGCCTGGGTGCTACCATTTTGAAAGCAGCGCTGAAGAGGAGGGAGTGCGTTACTACTCCCAGTGGTGTGCTGGAGCCGGCTCGCACCGGCTCACAATAGCTGGTTGTTAAATTTTTTAACATTTTGTGAGCTGGTTGTTCAGGCAGGGCAAGCTGGTTGTTGTTGTTCAAACAGGGCTCTCCCTCCCCCAAGCCGCAGGGTCCAGCACATATCTGAAGGCAGCCACCCTGGTGGTATAGTGGATTCTTCGAGGCAGGAAAGATCCCCAGTCTTTCCTACACGCTACCAGCACTGACCCTCCTGCAGCCGCATTGCTCTTTAAAAATGGCCGCCAAGACTTCCACTGAAGACTTGTAAGGCTGCCATTGTAAGTTTTGGCAGCCATTTTAAAGAAGATGTGGCAGCGGGCAGGAAAAACTGGGGATCTTTCCTGCCCTGAAGAATCCACTAGACCACCAGGGTGGCTTCAGTTCAGGTATGTGCTAGGACCCTGCGGCTCAGGGGAGGAGGTCTGGAAAAGTCAGGTAGGTGGGTGGGGTGGGGAGGATGCTATAAAAAATTGTTGAATTTGTATTTAATCTCACCTATATTTTCAAACATGCCGGCTTCTGCATACAGATGTACACAGAGGAAGTATAATAACGGAATAACTTTTCATAAACAGAGTAGTAATCTGTTACAAATCATAATCACTGTGTCATTTAGAGGGGCTGGTTATAGGGACACCCTAGCACATACTATATTCGTGCAGAGATTTTTTTTTTCTCCTGGTAAAGGGCCACTAAAACAAACATCATGTTATGAGAATCAGGTGCTCAACATTCACAGTTTACTTACTTATTTATGACATTTTATCCCACATTTAACATGAATTAGATTGGAACTTGGGAGCATTTAAAATCTTGTTTATTTTTTCCTGGAGAGAGTAATACATTGCCCCCCCCCCCCCCAGGCTTTCTCTCTCCGGGTATAGCCAGCTCTGCAATTTGGGGGGGGCACAGAGGTGGACTGGGGCCCCCAGTCCACCTCTGTGCCCCCCCCAAATTGCAGGGCTGGCTATACCCGGAGAGAGAGCCTGTTCTTAAAAATTTACCAGCACATCACTGGATACTCCCTCCTCCAACAAGGAGGTACAGGGAGGGGGAGGGGTCCGCTACACCACCAGGGCGGTTGGGGGGTAGAGGTGGAAGCCCATGGGATACCAGAGATTTGTTTTGCATTTGAGGAGGGGTTAGGGAGGCTGGAGATCCAACTGACCTCCAGTCCCCTGTGCCTCACTTTTTTGTAGGCGGGTCCAGGGGGTCCAATGGACCCCAGGACATGGTGGCAGCCCGGGCGTAGGTTTAAGGCGTTATTCCGCCCCTATGATCAGAGAACTGATCATAGGGGTGGAATATAAGCAGAGCTCATTTAAATCTAATTTAAATGAGCTCTGTGTTATTGCTTCGCTTGTGTGCTGTCAGCCTGCTGATCATGGGACGGTGGGGGGGGGGGGGGGGGCGGGGTAGATACGGGTATTAGTCCAGAACTAGTGGCCTCTCTAGCACCCGCATTTACCTTTGATCTTCGGGCCATCTGTTCCTTCAGTGAGCTTGCAGCTGCTGCTTCAGGCAGGTTATTCCTTGTCTTCTTAAAGCACAAAAAGTAATTTCATTGTTGTTTTAAATTGAAATGCTCAGTACTTGGTTTATATCCTCTTCCCATTTAGTTGTATATCTGACACCTTTTTAAAATCCCTTCAGTATTTTTGTCTTCACCACCTGTTCCAAAAGGGCATTCCAAGCAACCACTGCCCTTTCCATGAAAAAAATATTTCCTGCCATTGCTCTTTAGTCTACCTCCTTGTAGCTTAATCCCTAGGTGAAACTTTAAAAAGGGCTTCTACTAGTTCTTGAACCCATGCAAAACCTATGAGTTCTTCAAATAATCAAGACAGTGACAACCACCTCTGGACAAGTCTCCCGCTCTCCAATTATCAAGACAGTTGCAACCACCTCTGGACAAGTGTCGCTCTCCAATTATCCCTAGTGATTTCTGGTTTACTGGGGCCACACTCCCATTGGTCCTACAGTTCCCAGAAAGCACTCACAGACCCAACACACAAACCACCAGGATTCTTTATTTTATTTATTTGTTACATTTATATCCCACATTTTCCCACCTATTCGTAGGCTCAATGTGGCTTACCTAGTACCGGAGAGGCGTTACAGACTCTGGTAAACAAAGTGATGTGGTAAGATAAAGTTCACATGGCACAGCCACACTAAGGAATCGTACAGCGGAAGAGTTTTGTTATGTCCATTACATTCTTTAGTTTTGTTGTGTTGCAAAGAGCAGGCATTTATGTTGGATCGGTAGGGTATGCCTTTTTAAACAGGTTCGTTTTTAGTGTTTTCTGGAAGTTTAGGTGGTCGTTCGTAGTTTTCAAGGCTTTTGGTAATGCATTCCACAGTTGTGTGCTTATGTAGGAAAAACTGGACGCGTAAGTTGATTTGTATTTGAGTCCTTTGCAGCTTGGGTACTGCAGATTTAGGTACGTTCGTATTGATTTGGATGTGTTTATAGTTTGTCAGACAGGCAGAATGAACAAACAATTGTGTTTATTCTCAGAACTTGGAACATTGGAGAAAAATGCTCAATTGGCAAACAATAACAGGTAACTGAAATATGGATTGATCATTTATAACACTAACTAAACATCTATATACTGTCTAAACAGTACCTGGGAAGATCAGGACATATAATTGTTCATAAAGCCTTAGCAAAGAGATCTGTCTCCCACTTCTTCTAGGCCAAGACTGAAAGCAAAATCAGCATACTCTAAAGGAAATGAGCTCCTGGGCCAGTCATAACCCAGTCAGCAAGATTTGAAAGTATACTGCTGCTTGCTTCCTGCTTGTGTTAAAGAAAAAGAACATTTAGTTCCCTAACAGCTTTACAGCAAAGAAACACCACCTACTGGCCAAATAGGAGAAATACACTTACTACTACTACTATTTAGCATTTCTATAGCGCTACAAGGCGTACGCAGCGCTGCACAAACATAGAAGAAAGACAGTTCCTGCTCAAAGAGCTTACAATCTAATAGATAAAAAAAAAAGTAAGCAAATCAAATCAATTAATGTGAACGGGAAGGAAGAGAGGAGGGTAGGTGGAGGCGAGTGGTTACAAGTGGTTATGATTCAAAAGCAATGTTAAAGAGGTGGGTTTTCAGTCTAGATTTAAAGGTGGCCAAGGATGGGGCAAGACTTCAGGACATAATTAAAACAGGAAAACATTTTACAGGCTTTAAACACACTGTTTCTTCACACCTTTCCCCCTGCTTGCCTGGAAGATGTACTGAGCCAAATTGACAAATTAAGGAGTAGTTAATCACCTGGACCAGATGGTATATACCCTAGGGTATTGAAAGAACTTAAATATGAAATTACAGATCTGCTGGTAGTGATCTGTAACTTGCTTAAATCATCTGTAGTACCTGAATATTGGAGGGTGGCCAATATAACACCTATTTTTAAAAAGGGATCCAGGGGTGATACGGGAAAATACTAGAAACTATTATAAAGAATAAAATTACAGAACACACGAGTCAAACATGGTTTAATGGGACAGAGTCAACATGGATTCTTCATTTCTTTGAATGTGTGAATAAAGGCGAGCTGGTCGATGTAGTGTACCTAGAATTTCAGAAAGCATTTGACAAAGTCCCTCATGAGAGACTCCTGAGAAAATTAAAGAGTCATGGGATAGGTGGAAATGTAGGAATTGGTTGATGGATAGAAAACAGAGGGTAGGCTTAAATGGACAATTCTCTCAGTGGAGAAGGGTGGATACTGGAGTGCACCAAGGATCTATACTGGGACTGGTGCTATTTAACATATCTATTAATGATCTGGAAATGGGAATTACGAGTGAGGTGATTAAATTTGCAGACAACACAAATCTATTTAGAGTTGTTAGAACACATGAAGAGTGTGAAAAATTGCAGGAAGACCTTAGGAAATTGAAAGACTGGGCATTCAAATGACAGATGACATTTTATGTTGACAAATGCAAATTGATGCACATTGGGAAGAATAATCCAAACCATAGTTACTTTGTGCTAAGATCCATCTTATAAGTTAGTACGCAAGAAAAAGATCTAGGCATCATTGTAGAAAATAAGCTAAAATCTTCTTCCCAGTGTGTGGCAGTGGCCAAAAAAGCAAACAGAATGCTAAGAATTATTAGGAAAAGGATGCAAAATAAGACTACATAAGTACATAAGTATTGCCATACTGGGAAAGACCAAAGGTCCATCAAGCCCAGCATCCTGTTTCCAACAGTGGCCAATCCAGGTCACAAATACCTGGCAAGATCCCCAAAAAAGTACAAAACATTCTATACTACTTATTCCAGAAATAGTGGATTTTCCACAAGTCCATTTAGAAACATAGAAACATGACGGCAGATAAAGGCCATATGACCCATCCAGTCTGCCCACCCTCTGTAACTGCTAATTCTTCCTGTTCCATTTAATAATGGTCTATGGACTTTTCCTTTAGGAAGCCGTCCAAACCTTTTTTAAACTCTTCTAAGCTAACCGCCTTTACCACATTCTCTGGCAATGAATTCCTGAGTTTAATTACAAGTTGAGTGAAGAAAAAGTTTCTCCGATTCATTTTAAAATTACTACATTGTAGCTTCATCGCATGCCCCCTAGTCCTAGTATTTTTGGAAAGCTTAAACAGATGCTTCACACCTACCCGTTCAACTCCACTCATTATTTTATAGATCTACTACTACTACTACTATTTAGCATTTCTATAGCGCTACAAGGCGTACACAGCGCTGCACAAACATAGAAGAAAGACAGTCCCTGCTCAAAGAGCTTACAATCTAATAGACAAAAAATAAAGTAAGCAAATCAAATCAATTAATGTGTACATAGATCTCTATCATATCTACCCTCAGCCGCCTTTTCTCCAAGCTGAAGAGCCCTAGCCGCTTTAGCCTTTCCTCATAGGGAAGTTGTCCCATCCCCTTTATCATTTTCGTCACCCTTCTCTGCACCTTTTCTAATTCCACTAAATCTTTTTTGAGATGTGGCGACCAGAATTGAACACAATATTTGAGGTGTGGTCGCACCATGGAGCGATACAAAGGCACTATAGCATCCTCATTTTTGTTTTCCATTCCTTTCCTAATAATACCTAACATTCTATTTGCATTCTCAGCCACAGCAGCACACTGAGCAGAAGGTTTCAACGTATCAACAACGACACCTAGATCCCTTTCTTGGTCCGTGACTCCTAACGTGGAACCTTGCATGACGTAGCTATAATTCGGGTTCCTCTTTCCCACATGCATCACTTTGCACTTGCTCACATTAAACGTCATCTGCCATTTAGACACCCAATCTCCCAGTCTTGTAAAGTCCTCTTGTAAATTTTCACAATCCTCCCACGATTTAACAACTTTGAATAACTTTGTGTCATCAGCAAATTTAATTATCTCGCTAGTTACTCCCATCTCTAGGTCATTTACAAATATGTTAAAAAGCAGCGGTCCCAGCACAGACCCCTGGGGAACGCCACTAACTATCCTTCTCCATTGAGAATACTGACCCTTTAACCTTACTGTCTGTTTTCTATCTTTTAACCAGTTTTTAATCCACAATAGAACACTACCTCCTATCCCATGACGCTCCAATTTCCTCTAGAGTCTTTCATGAGGTACTTTGGCAAACACCTTCTGAAAATCCAGATACACAATATCAGCCGGCTTACCTTTATCCACATGTTTGTTCACCACTTCAAAGAAATGTAGTAGATTGGTGAGGCAAGATTTCCCTTCACTAAATCCATGTTGACTTTGTCTCATTAATCCATACTTTTGAATATGCTGTGTAATTTTGTTCTTTATAATAGTCTCTACCATTTTGCCCGGCACTGACATTAGACTCACGGGTCTATAATTTCATGGATCTCCTCTGGAACCTTTTTTAAAAATTGGTGTTACATTGGCCACCCTCCAGTCTTTTAAGGATAAATTAAATATTACTAACAATAGCTCCGCAAGTTCATTTTTCAGTTCTATTAGTACGGATGAATACCATCCGGTCCAGGAGATTTGCTACTCTTCAGTTTGTAGAACTGCCCCATTACACCCTCCAGGTTTACAGAGAATTCATTAATTTTCTCAGGCTCAGTTTCGAATACCATTTCTGACATTGGTATCCCACCCAAATCTTCCTCGGTGAAGACCGAAGCAAAGAATTCATTTAATCTGTCCGCTATGGCTTTGTCTTCCCTGATTGCCCCTTTTACCCCTCGGTCATCTAGCAGTCCAACCGATTCTTTTGCCGGCTTCCTGCTTTTAATATACCTAAAAAAAGATGTACTATGTGTTTTTGCCTCCAACGCAATCTAAGAATATTATAATGCCTCCACAACATTCTTGAGTATTGTGGAGGAATTCTGGTCATTGTATCTCAAAAAAGATATAGCAGAATTAGAAAAGGTTCAATAAAGGGCATGTAGACAGCTATATTAGGCTAATGACCATATGCCTAAGCAACAACCAATCCTTCGCTAGCAAAGACCAAAACTGGTTAACTCTGAACCATAAAGGAAAATTTCTCTCACCCTGGCAGTCCATAGCTTTGGAATCCAGATGTGGTGGTGTGTTGGTTCCTTCCTCTTCAGGGCTTCCCCCATAGCCCTCTGACAGTATCAGGTATAGTCCCATGTGTCCTTGCTCTGCAAAGCAGCTGGATACTCAGTCTTTGGGAAGCCGCAAATCAGCTTCTGAATCCTTCTTTGTGCTGAACTCAGCACAGAGAGATACAGTTCACAGGTGTTTTGGCAATTCAGACCCTCTCCTCAGAGCGATGCATACTCCATCATATCTTCTTCTTTGTCTTCTTGCAATCTTCTTCCAAGTCCCAGGTTGGCACAGCCCTCCGTGTCCCCAGGTGACAATCAGGGACCAATCAGGAGCCATATACCTCTGTCTAGCAGGTTACTTATGGTCATCACAATGAAGGGTCTGGGACTTCCAGAAAGACCATCTTATCAGAAGCAGTCTTGCCACCAAGTTAAACAACAAGCATTACATTATTCATGACTTGCAGGGCATAACGCTCCTCCACAATTTCATCCAAGATAGTGGAGACACTATGTGCCTGTAAAGCTCTCTCTCCTCCACAGTTTCCTATGAGATAAACTGAAAGGCTAGCGCAAGTAAACAACATGTCCTTGGATGAAGTCAACTAGAACAACTGTGCCAGGAAGCAATGCAGAATCAATGTTGTTTATTCTGAAAAGATAGTTCATGGCCTAACCAGGCCTCAGGCCTACCAAAGGTGAGATACAGGGAAATACCCCTACAGGCAACCAAAATGATTAAAGGGATGGAACTCCTCTCATATGAGGAAAGGCTTAAGAGGTTAGGGCTGTTCAGCTAGGAAAAGAGATGGCTGAGAGGGGATATGATAGAGGTGTGCAAAATACACAGTGGTGTACGGGTAAACGTAAATTGATTTTTTTACTCTTTCAAAAAGTACAAAGACTAGGGAACACTTAAGGACGTTACATGGTACTACTTTTAAAACAAACAGGAGGAAATATTTTTTCACTCAACAAATAGATGAGCTCTGGAACTCATTGCCAGAGGATGTGGTATCAGTGGTTAGTGTATCTGAGTTTTAAAAAATGTTCCTGGAGGAAAAGTCTATAGTCTGCTATTGAGATAAACATGGGGAAAGCTACTGTTTGTCCCTAGGATCAGTAGCATGAATCTTGCTACTATTTGGGATTCTATCAGGTACTTGTGACCTGAATTGGCCACTGCTAGAAGCTGGATACTGGGCAAGCTGGACCATTGGTCTGACCCAGTATAGCTATTTTTATGTGCTTATGTGGTAGAAAGCCATAATAACATTCCAACCAATATTCAAAGTGGTTTGACTAGAAGAACATCCTGCCAATTAAATTGCTTCTTCCTGCCTATCCGCTGAAATCCAGCTCTAAATATCAGCTTTAACCACCCTCCACTATCCTGCCAGGGTGGTCCATGAGCAGAGTCAGTACTTTCTTTGGGAAGGGGCGGGGAGGGTTACTGTTATTTTATCTTAATTAGAATGTGTTGAATGTCTGTCATTTAATTTCCTATTTTTTAAAATGGCATTCCATTTCATTCCCCAACTTTGTTTTTAATATATTTTATGATGATGATTGTTTGTTACATTTGTACCCCGCGCTTTCCCACTCATGGTAGGCTCAATGCGGCTTACATGGGGCAATGGAGGGTTAAGTGATTTGCCTAGAGTCACAAGGAGCTGCCTGTGCTGGGAATCGAACTCAGTTCCTCAGGACCAAAGTCCACCACCCTAACCACTAGGCCACTCCATTGAGCTTATGATATAAACCATCTTGTTATACTCTCAGGAAAGGCTGTATATAAAGATGATTAAATGATAAACCACAACTGGATAGCATCAATATTCAGACCACTAATCAGTTAAATAAGTGGATAAAGTTAGGACAGCAAACAAGCTGTTCTGAAGTTATCCATGGAGCTAACCATGTACTGGTCTGATTATTAGTTGCTGCCTGGTTAACTTCCAGGTACTGGTCTAAGAAATTCCAGCTGCACACTCACTCCATTTTCAAAATGACCACCATGACCCCTAGAGGCAGTCTCGTGGTACTCACAAACAGTGGCCATTTTGAGAATGGAGCCGCGATGGACAGGAGCAAGTGGGCATTGCTCCTGTCTAAAGGATCCTGATAGACCACCAGGGTTGGAAAAGGTAGGCTTGGGGGGACTTCCTGGGGGGGGGCTGGTCTGGGCCTTATTGGCTTTGGAGGGGTGAGGGAACCAGCATGTACTTATGTGGGTCCCAGCTGATATTCGTCCAGGGCTTACATATGCTCCGGTGACTTCCATAGGCTGAATTATCACTGGATATTCCAATGCCGATGCCTGGACAGGGCCGCGCATTGAATATCCTGGGCTAATTCTGCCTGCAACAGTCAGCAGAAAAATTACAAAATAGCCCAGCCAGACTGCCTAGCTGACTAGTTCATTTATGTACATATGCAGGTCAGTTTCTGCATGGAGACCAACTCAATTTCATCGCCTCACATCTTTAAACTGGCTTTTCACTTGCTAAATCACTACTCCATGCCCTCCCTTACATGCCCAAAATTTATTTTAGCACATAAGTACATAAGTAATGCCATACTGGGAAAAGACCAAGGGTCCATCGAGCCCAGCATCCTGTCCACGACAGCGGCCAATCCAGGCCAAGGGCACCTGGCAAGCTTCCCAAACGTACAAACATTCTATACATGTTATTCCTTGAATTGTGGATTTTTCCCAAGTCCATTTAGTAGTGGTTTATGGACTTGTCCTTTAGGAACCCGTCCAACCCCTTTTTAAACTCTGCTAAGCTAACCGCCTTCACCACTTTCTCCGGCAACGAATTCCAGAGTTTAATTATACGTTGGGTGAAGAAATATTTTCTCCAATTTGTTTTAAATTTACTACACTGTAGTTTCATCACATGCCCCCTAGTCCTAGTATTTTTGGAAAGCGTGAACAGACGCTTCACATCCACCTGTTCCACTCCACTCATTATTTTATATACCTCTATCATGTCTCCCCTCAGCCGTCTCTTCTCCAAGCTGAATAGCCCTAGCCTCCTTAATCTTTCTTCATAGGGAAGTCGTCCCATCCCCGCTATCATTTTAGTCACCCTTCTCTGCACCTTTTCCAATTCTACTATATCTTTCTTGAGATGCGGCGACCAGAATTGAACACAATACTCAAGGTGCGGTCGCACCATGGAGCGATACAACGGCATTATAACATCCTCACACCTGTTTTCCATACCTTTCCTAATAATACCCAACATTCTATTCGCTTTCCTAGCCGCAGCAGCACACTGAGCAGAAGGTTTCAGTGTATTATCGACGACGACACCCAGATCCCTTTCTTGGTCCATAACTCCTAACGTGGAACCTTGCATGACGTAGCTATAATTCGGGTTCTTTTTTCCCACATGCATCACCTTGCACTTGCTCACATTAAACGTCATCTGCCATTTAGCCGCAACGACATATGTACATATGCAGGTCAGTTTCTGCATGGAGACCAACTCAATTTCATCGCCTCACATCTTTAAACTGGCTTTTCACTTGCTAACTCACTACTCCAGGCCCTCCCTTACATGCCCAAAATTAATTTTCATAAAGGTCTCTACCACGCCTTCTATTCATACACAAATATTTTGAAGATTAGATAAACACATTCTTCCCTACAAATTATACAGTAAGGGGAAATTCTGTATAAATAACCAGAAGTTAAGCATTGGGATACTGCATGTTCACCCCCAAATTCAATAAAAGTCACAAAAATTGTGTGCACAAATTTGGGCACATACCCAATTTTCATGTGCAATTTAACTGAATAATTATCGATAACTGGTTTCTTTTCAAGCAATTATTGGAACTAAATAGATTTAATTAAAATATACATGTGTAAATTTAGGCATGAGATCCATGCCTAAACTTTACACGTGAGTTCAAAAAGATGGCATGGAAATGGAAGGGTCATGAGCAGAACAGTGGTATTCCTAAAAATTATGTGTGTAATCATAGAATAAGGTGGATACACGTCTAATTTAGGTATGTACGTTTGCACCATGTTTCAGCTGATGCAACTGGCCACGCCTACAGTTAGGCGCAATTCCTAGGTGTAAGTGCCATTCTATAAATCATGCCTAACTTTAAGCATGATTTATAGAATAGCGCTATTTTCAGAGCCAATTGTTTTGGCGCCATATATAGTATTCACCTCTAAGTGCCAATTCTATAATAATGGGAATTGTGTGTGCAGTTGCTGTTATAGAACACTAGCCTAAGTCTACAGTTGAGTGCATAAGTTTAGGTGCAAGCTCTTAGACTAGCTCAAAGGTGCATAACTGCTAGTATTCTATAACCTGCACATATAAGTGCGAGGCACACCCTTGAAGGATAGGAAACAGAGAGTGGGGTTAAATGGGCAGTATTCACAATGGAGAAGGGTAGTTAGTGGGTTCCTCAGGGGTCAATGCTAGGACCACTGCTTTTTAATATATTTATAAATGATTTAGAGATGGGAGTAACCAGTGAGGTAATTAAATTTGCTGATGACACAAAGTCGTTAACTCACAACAGGATTGTGAAAAATTACAGAAGGACTTTATGAGACTGGGAGACTGGGCGGCTAAATGGCAGATGACGTTTAATGTGAACAAGTGCAAGGTGATGCATGTGGGAAAAAAGAACCCGAATTATAGATACGTCATGCAAGGTTCCACGTTAGGAGTTACTGACCAAGAAAGGGATGTCGTCGTTGATAATACATTGAAACCTTCAGCTCAGTGTGCTGCTGCAGCTAGAATGTTGGGTATTATTAGGAAAGGTATGGAGAACAGGTGTGAGGATGTTATAATGCCGTTGTATCGCTCCATGGTGCGACCACACCTTTGAGTATTCTGTTCAATTCTGGTCGCCGCATCTCAAGAAAGATATAGTAGAATTGGAAAAGGAGCAGCGAAGGGCGACTAAAATGATAGCGGGGATGGGACGACTTCCCTATGAAGAAAGACTAAGGAGGCTAGGGCTTTTCAGCTTGGAGAAGAGATAGCTGAGGGGAGACATGATAGAAGTATATAAGATAATGAGTGGAGTGGAACAGGTGGATGTGAAGCATCTGTTCACGCTTTCCAAAAATACTAGGACTAGGGGGCATGCGATGAAACTACAGTGTAGTAAATTTAAAACAAATCGGAGAAAATATTTCTTCACCCAACGCATAATTAAACTCTGGAATTCGTTGCCGGAGAATGTGGTGAAGGCGGTTAGCTTGGCAGAGTTTAAAAAGGGGTTACACAGTTTCCTAAAGGACAAGTTCATAAACCACTACTAAATGGACTTGGGAAAAATCCACAATTCCAGGAATAACATGTATAGAATGTTTGTACGTTTGGGAAGCTTGCCAGGTGCCCTTGGCCTGGATTGGCCGCTGTCATGGACAGGATGCTGGGCTCGATGGACCCTTGGTCTTTTCCCAGTGTGGCATTACTTATGTACTTATGACATATGCTGTAAGTTTCTTTTGGCGGCTAATCCAGACAGTGAGTTGCCAGAGATAGAATTTGAGAGAGTGCACTGCGCCCTTGGTCCTATGGTAGGTGAACGTCCTAGAGACCTGGTGGCTTGTTTTTTGCATTTTCCCATGAAGGAACAAATTATTCAGGTAGCACGCATCTTATGGGAGGGCTCTAAAGTGGAACTGTACTCAGACATGTCTGCTATTACTTTACGCAAATTCCTCAAATTTCGGGACATCACCCGTTGCCTTACCTCTCATAATATACAATATCATTGGCACTATCCATTTGGCCTTTCATTCACATTTGCCAACCATTTTCATAAAGTTACAACACCTGCTGAGACCTGCAGTCTGCTGCGGGATGGGGAGGTCAAACACTTGAATGCTTTGGAGCTTAGCCCATCAGAAAGGTAGGGGTTGGGGATGCCTGTGGGGGGCTTTGCTTCCTCTCTGGACCCATAGACTGATGAGTCATTTATTAGATTTGGGGGGAAGGGTGGAGGATAGGGGTCTGGATAGGTGGGTTGGGGCATAGACGTAGTTTGACTATTTCGTTTGGAGGGGCAAAGGCTAGAGAGTTCAGATTGCTAATCAATGCCTTATCAATAAATTTTCTCCCCCTTCCCTCAAGGAGGTGTTGCTTAGCTTACTCTCTTCCCTACCATTTCTTTTATTTTCATCTTTTCCTTGGGTTTCTCTTTATTCTCCTATACTCTTCCACTTGCCTGTCCTCCTCCTCCCTCCTCACTTTTCCACACACATTCGTCCTCCCCACCTCTCCATAATTCCAAGCTCCATCTCTGGCCGTCTTCAAATCTAGGCTAAAGGCCCACATTTTGATGCTGCTTTCAGCTCCTAACCCTTACTCACTTGTTAAGTACTGTATTTTATCATTCCCACCTCCGATTACAGCCCACAGGGGAAAAGTTAGGACTGCTATTGTAGTTGGCGACTCAATCATTAGGCATGTAGATAGCTGGGTGGCTGGTGGACGTGAGGATCGCCTGGTGACTTGCCTGCCTGGTGCGAAGGTGGCGGACCTTACGCGGCACCTAGACAAGATCTTAAATAGTGCTGGGGAGGAGCCGGCCATCTTGGTACACGTGGGTACCAACGACGTGTGGGAGAGAGGTTCTGGAAGCTAAATTTAGGCTTTTAGGAAGGAAGATCAAATCCAGATCCTCTAGGGTAGCATTTTCTGAAATACTACCTGTTCCACGCGCAGGGCCCAAGCGACAGGCAGAGATCCGGAGTCTCAATGCGTGGATGAGACGATGGTGTGGGGAGGAGGGTTTTGGATTTATCAGGAACTGGTCAGCATTCTGGGGAAGGGAGAGCCTATTCCGATCTGATGGGTTTCACCTTAACCAGGGTGGGACCAGGCTGATGACATCAACTTTTAAAAAGGAAATAGAGCAGCTTTTAAAATAGAAACGGGGAGAAGGCCGACAGTCGCTCAAAAGTGCATGGTTCGGGAGAAGGTATCTTCTGAGGATAAAATATGGAACAACACGCATACATTGAAATGTCTATACGCAAATGCCAGGAGCCTGAGGCATAAATGGGAGAGCTGGAGTACACTGCACACAATGAAAAACTGGATATTATAGGCATCTCTGAGACCTGGTGGAAGGAAGATAACCAATGGGACACAGTCATACAGGGCTACAAATTATATCGTAGCGATAGGGTGGATATGATTGGGGGAGGGGTAGCACTGTATGTAAATGAGAACCTTGGCTCAGATAGGCTGCAAATATTGCAGGAGACAAAACATCTATTGGAATCCTTGTGGATTGAAATTCCACGTGAAAAGGGGAAAAGGACGGTGATAGGAGTGTACTACCGTCCGCCTGGCCAAGACGAGCAGACGGACGCAGCAATGACAAGGGAAATTAGGGAAGCGAATAAAAAGGGAAATATAATATTAATGGGTGACTTCAATTATCCGGATATAGACTGGGTGAATGAAACATCAGTACACACAAGGGAGGTGAAATTTCTTGATGAAATCAAGGACGGCTTCATGGAACAGCTGGTTCAGGAGCTGACAAGAGAAGGAAAAATACTAGACTTAATCATTAGTGGAGCTCATGATCTGGTGCAGGGGGTAACGGTGCGAGGGCCACTTGATAACAGTGATCATAATATGATCGGTTTTGATATTGGCTGCAAAGTAAATGAACTCAGGAAATCAAATACACTAGCGTTTAACTTTAGAAAAGGAGATTACAATAAAATGAGAAGAACGGTGAAAAAAAGACTGAAGGGAGCAGCTGAAAGGGTAAAAACTTGAATCAGGCGTGGATGCTGTTCAAAAACACCATCCTAGAAGTACAGGACAACTATATTCCGCGTATTAGAAAAAGAGGTAAAAAGACCAAATGTCAGCCGGCGTGGCTAAATGGTAAGGTAAAGGAAGCTATTAGAGCCAAAAAACAATCCTTCAGAAAACGGAGAAGGGAACAGACTGAAGACAATAAGATATAACATAAGGAATGTCAAACCGAATGCAAAAAGGAAATAAGGAGGGCTAAGAAGGACTTTGAAAAAAAGTTAGCATTAGAAGCAAAAACACATAGCAAAATTTTTTTTAGGTATATTAAAAGCAGGAAGCCTGCTAAAGAATCGGTAGGGCCACTGGACGACTGTGGTGTTAAAGGGGTGATCAGGGAAGACAAAACCGTAGCTGAGAAACTAAATGAATTCTTTGCTTCGGTCTTCACCGAGGAGGATTTGGGAGGGATACCAGTGCCGGAAAAGGTATTTGATGCAGACAAGACAGAAAGACTAAATGATTTCACTGTAAACTTGGAGGATGTAATGGGGCAGTTCTGCAAACTGAAAAGTAGTAAATCACCGGGACCGGATGGTATTCATCCCAGAGTATTAATAGAGCTGAAAAATGAACTTGTGAAGCTACTGTTAGTAATATGCAATTTATCCCTAAAAACAGGTGTGGTACCGGAAGATTGGAGGGTGGCCAATGTAACGCCAATTTTAAAAAGGGTTCCAGAGGCGATCCAGGAAATTATAGACCGGTGAGCCATACAAAAGCATGGGCTACTGAGACAAAGTCAGCAAGGTTTTAGTGAAGGGAAGTCTTGCCTCACAAAACTATTGCATTTTTTCGAGGGGGTGAACAAACATGTGGACAAAGGGGAGCCGGTGGATATTGTATATCTAGATTTTCAGAAGGCGTTTGAAAAAGTGCCGCATGAAAGACTCCAAAGGAAACTGGAGAGTCATGGGATCGGAGGCAGTGTATTATTATGGATTAAGAGCTGGTTAAAGGATAGGAAGCAGAGAGGAGGGTTAAATGGCCATTATTCTCGATGGAGAAGGGTGGTTAGTGGGGTCCCTCAGGGGTCTGTGCTGGGACCGCTGCTTTTTAACATATTTATAAATGACCGCGAGATGGGAGTAACTAGTGAGGTAATTAAATTCGCAGATGACACAAAGTTATCCAGGGTCGTCTCGTCGCGGGAGGAGTGTGAAAAATTACAAGAAGACCTCGTGAGACTGGGGGATTGGGCGTCCAAATGGCAGATGAAGTTCAATGTTGACAAGTGCAAAGTGATGCACGTGGGAAGGAGGAACCCGAATTACAGCTATGTTATGCAAGGTTCCACGTTAGGAGTTACGGACCAAGAAAGGGATCTGGGAGTCATCGTGGATAGGACGTTGAAATCTTCAGCTCAATGTGCTGCAGCGGCTAAGAAGGCGAACAGAATGTTGAGTATTATTAGGACAGCTTCATGGAACAGCTAGTTCAGGAGCCGACAAGAGAAGGAAAAATACTAGACTTAGTCCTTAGTGGTGCTCATGATCTAGTGCAGGGGGTAACGGTACGAGGGCCGCTTGATAACAGTGATCATAATATGATCGGTTTTGATATTGGCATTGAAGGAAGTGAAACTAGGAAATCAAGTACGCTAGTGTTTAACTATAGAAAAGGTGATTACGACAAAATGAGAAAAATGGTGAAAAAAAGACTGAAAGGAGCAGCTCGCAGAGTAAAAAACTTGCGTCAGGCGTGGATGCTGTTTAAAAACACCATCCTGGAGGTTCAGGACAAATATATTCCACGTATTAGAAAAAAGGGAAAAAAGACTAAACGTCAGCCGGCGTGGCTAAACAGTAAGATAAAGGAAGTCATTAGAGCCAAAAAACAATCCTTCAGAAAGTGGAGAAGAGAACCAACTGAAAGTAACAGGATAGATCATAAGGAATGCCAAGCCAAATGCAAAGCGGAGATAAGGAGGGCAAAAAAGGACTTTGAGAAGAAATTAGCGTTGGAAGCAAAAATACATAGTAAAAAATTTTTTAGATACATTAAAAGCAGGAAACCGGCCAAAGAGTCGGTTGGGCCACTGGACGAAAATGGTGTTAAAGGGGCGATCAGGGAGGACAAAGCCATAGCGGAGAAATTAAATGAATTCTTTGCTTCGGTCTTCACCGAGGAGGATTTGGGGGGGGACACCGGTGCTGGAAAGAATATTTGAAGCGGGGGAGTCGGAGAAACTAAACGAATTCTCTGTAACCTTGGAGGATGTAATGGGTCAGTTCAGCAAGCTGAAGAGTAGTAAATCACCGGGACCTGATGGTATTCATCCCAGAGTATTAATAGAACTAAAAAATGAACTTGCGGAGCTACTGTTAGAAATATGCAATCTGTCCCTAAAATCGAGTGTAGGACCGGAAGACTGGAGGGTAGCCAATGTTACTCCGATTTTTAAGAAGGGTTCCAGAGGAGATCCGGGAAATTATAGACCGGTGAGTCTGACGTCGGTGCCGGGCAAGATGGTGGAGGCTATTATTAAGAATAAAATTGCAGAGCATATACAAAAACATGGACTGATGAGACAAAGTCAGCACGGATTTAGTGAAGGGAAGTCTTGCCTCACCAATCTAATGCATTTTTTTGAGGGGGTAAGCAAACATGTGGACAATGGGGAGCCGGTTGATATTGTATATCTGGATTTTCAGAAGGCGTTTGACAAAGTGCCGCACGAAAGACTCCTGAAGAAATTGCAGAGTCATGGAATCGGAGGTAGGGTATTATTATGGATTAAGAACTGGTTGAAAGATAGGAAGCAGAGAGTAGGATTGCGTGGCCAGTATTCACAGTGGAGGAGGGTAGTTAGTGGGGTCCCGCAGGGGTCTGTGCTGGGTCCGTTGCTTTTTAATGTATTTATAAATGACCTAGAGATGGGAATAACTAGTGAGGTAATTAAATTCGCCGATGACACAAAATTATTCAGGGTCGTCAAGTCGCAGGAGGAATGTGAACGATTACAGGAGGACCTTGCGAGACTGGGAGATTGGGCGTGCAAGTGGCAGATGAAGTTCAATGTTGACAAGTGCAAAGTGATGCACGTGGGTAAGAGGAACCCGAATTATAGCTACGTCTTGCAAGGTTCCGCGTTAGGAGTTACGGATCAAGAAAGGGATCTGGGTGTCGTCGTCGATGATACGCTGAAACCTTCTGTTCAGTGTGCTGCTGCGGCTAGGAAAGCGAATAGAATGTTGGGTGTTATTAGGAAGGGTATGGAGTCCAGGTGTGCGGATGTTATAATGCCGTTGTATCGCTCCATGGTGCGACCGCACCTGGAGTATTGTGTTCAGTACTGGTCTCCGTATCTCAAAAAAGATATAGTAGAATTGGAAAAGGTACAGCGAAGGGCGACGAAAATGATAGTGGGGATGGGACGACTTTCCTATGAAGAGAGGCTGAGAAGGCTAGGGCTTTTTAGCTTGGAGAAGAGACGGCTGAGGGGAGATATGATAGAAGTGTATAAAATAATGAGTGGAATGGATCGGGTGGATGTGAAGCGACTGTTCACGCTATCCAAAAATACTAGGACTAGAGGGCATGAGTTGAAGCTACAGTGTGGTAAATTTAAAACGAATCGGAGAAACTTTTTCTTCACCCAACGTGTAATTAGACTCTGGAATTCGTTGCCGGAGAACGTGGTACGGGCGGTTAGCTTGACGGAGTTTAAAAAGGGGTTAGATAGATTCCTAAAGGACAAGTCCATAGACCGCTATTAAATGGACTTGGAAAAATTCCGCATTTTTAGGTATAACTTGTCTGGAATGTTTTTACGTTTGGGGAGCATGCCAGGTGCCCTTGACCTGGATTGGCCACTGTCGGTGACAGGATGCTGGGCTAGATGGACCTTTGGTCTTTCCCAGTATGGCACTACTTATGTACTTATGATGGAAACCAAGCATGAGGATGTTATAATGCCATTATATCCAGTGGTGTGCTGGAGCCAGCTCGCTCCGGCTCGCAAGAGCCGCTTGTTAAATTTTGACAGCTCTTGCGAGCTGGTTGTTCTTCGGGGCGAGCCAGCTCCATTGCAGGAGGTAAGCATGGCAGGAGGGCGCCATGCTTACCTCCCCGCCCACTCCCAAACATGCCTAGCGATTGTCCTTCCCCTCCCCCACCATCCCCTCCCATCCATCTTTTTAAATACCTTCTCTGTTGAAGCGCCGCGTTAAAGCCCTGCTGCCCGTCTCTAGCTTTCCCTCCTAGTTTGCTTCAGTTCGTGAACTTTGTGCCCTTAGTCCCGCCTTCTGATGTATGATGTATGATATCAGAAGGCGGGACTAAGGGCACAAAGTTCACGAACTGAAGCAAACAGGGAGGGAAAGCTAGAGACGGGCAGCAGGACTTTAATGCGGCTCTTCAACGGAGGAGGTATTTAAAAAAGATGGATGGGAGGGGACGGTGGGGGTGAAGGACAATCGCTGGGCATGTTTGGGAGCGGGAGGGGAGGGCAGGGGAGGGAGGAGAATCGCTGGACATGGATGGGAGCGGGAGGGGAGGGCAGGGGAGGGAGGAGAATCGCTGGACATGGATGGGAGCGGGATGGGAGCAGGAGGGGAGGGCAGGGGAGGGAGGAGAATTGCTGGACATGGATGGGAGCAGGAGGGGAGGGCAGGGGAGAGAGGAAAATCGTTGGACATGGATGGGAGCAGGATGGGAGTGGGAGGGGAGGGCAGGGGAGGGAGGAGAATCGCTGGACATGGATGGGAGTGGGAGGGGAGGGCAGGGGAGGGAGGAAAATCACTGGACATGGATGGGAGCGGGAGGGGAGGGCAGGGGAGGGAGGAAAATCGTTGGACATGGATGGGAGCGGGAGGGGAGGGCAGGGGAGGGAGGAAAATCGTTGGACATGGATGGGAGCAGGAGGGGAGGGCAGGGGAGGGAGGAGAATTGCTGGGCATGGATGTGAGCGGGAGGGGAGGGCAGGGGAGGGAGGAGAATTGCTGGGCATGGATGTGAGCGGGAGGGGAGGGCAGGGGAGGGAGGAAAATCGTTGGACATGGATGGGAGCAGGATGGGAGCGGGAGGGGAGGGCAGGGGAGGGAGGAGAATTGCTGGGCATGGATGGGTAGAGGGGGGCAGGGGAGAGAAAACAATAGCTGGGCATGGATGGATAGAGGGGGACAGGGGAGAGAAAACAATTGCTGGGCATGGATGGGTAGGGGGGCAGGGGAGAGAAGAGAATTGCTGGGTATGGATGGATAGAGGGGGACAGGGGAGAGAGGAGAGTTTCAGGACATGGATGGAGAGGAGGGCAAGAGAAATTCTGGACATGGATGGAGGGGAGGGAAGGTAGAGAGAAGAAATGCTGGACATAGAGGGAAGATAGAGAAAGGAGATTAGATGAGGGAAAAGGAAGTGAGGAGAGAAACTGCACATGGATGGAGAAAATAGGCAGAAGCTGGATCCACTGTACAGTCAAGTCTGCGGAGGACCAGAAATGAAGAAGGAGGAGAGAAAAGAAATAAATGGAAAGGAAGCCCTGGAAATGGAGTCAAGGGAACAGATAGAGAGCAGCAGAATCAGATACTGGGTCAGCATGATCAGAGAAACAAAGTCAAGATAGAGAGCAGCAGAATCAGATACTGGGCCAGCATGATCAGAGAAACAAAGTCACCAGACAACAAAGGTAGAAAAAAATAATTTTATTTTCATTATAGTGTTTGGAATATGTCCACTTTGAGAATCAGGTGCTGAACGTTAAAAGTTTATATTTATATACTTATTTATGGCATTTTATCCCATATTAAACATGAATTAGATTGGAACCTGGGATCATTTAATTTTTTTTCCTGGAGAGAGTAATGCATTGCCCCCCCCCCCCCCCCCCCCCCCCCCGGCTATAGCCAGCTCTGCAATTTTGGGGGGGGCGCCGAGGTGGACCAGGGAGAAAGCCTGTTTTTAAAAATTTACCAGCACACCACTGGTTATATTGCTCCATGGTGCGACCGCACCTGGAGTATTGTGTTCAGTTCTGGTCACCTCATCTCAAAAAAGATATAAAGGAATTGGAGAAGGTGCAGAGAAGGGCGACAAAAATGATAAAAGGAATGGGACGACTACCCTATGAGGAGAGGTTAAGACGGCTAGGACTCTTTAACCTGGAGAGAAGGTGGCTGAGAGGTGATACGATAGAGGTTTACAAAATAATGAGCGGGATAGAGCGGACAGATGTGAAGTGTTTGTTTACGCTTTCTAACAATAATAGAACCAGGGGACACAAGATGAAATTAGAATGTGGTAGGTTTAAAACAAATCGGAGAAAGTTTTTCTTTACTCAGCGCGTAGTTAGAATCTGGAACTCATTGCCGGAGAAGGTAGTGACGGCAGGGGGTCTGGACAGATTTCTGAAGGAAAAGACCATTGATCGTTATTAAATTTTGGGTTTTTGCCAGGTTCTTGGGGCCTGGATTGGCTGCTGTCGGAGACAGGGTGCTGGGCTTGATGGACCTTTGGTCTTTTCCCAGCGTGGCAGTGCTTATGTGCTTATGTGTTATTCCCTTATCTCTTATTGTCCTGTTTGTCCTAATTAAACTGTAAGCTCTGTCGAGCAGGGACTGTCTCTTCGTGTTCAAGTGTACAGCACTGCATACGTATTGTAGCGCTATAGAAATGACAAGTAGTAGTAGTAGTATCTGTCCTCCTTTCTCACACCCAAGCATCAACCTCCTTGGCCCATTGCCACCTGCTAGCATCTACCTCCTTCTCCCCAAATCCCATTCTCTTGACTCAGTCCCCAGCTCCTATGTCAGCCCTTTGCCCAGTATAAACTGTGCAGATAGTAGGGCTTATACTATGAGAATGGCCCCACACTAGAAGGTACTTGTGTTGTCTGGTTTCTCCTCACTTCCTCTTGACGATTTTCTCCTAACTACTTTTCCAGGATCGCATTTTCTATTTCAACGTTTCCACCTGTCTTCTTTCCTGCCTCCCCTACATCTATCTCCTGTATTGATCCTTCTGTTTCACCTTTTTTCTCTTTCTTTCAGTGCTTTTTTTATCTATCTGTAGCATCCTCACCCATCCCCGTAAGTAATCTTCTCCATTCCCACCCATACCTTTAACCTTCAGAAGTAGATATTTAATTTAATTATGCTACTGAAATGCATTAGAGTACCAATATACCTACTACTGGGAAACAGGAACAAGATGGACTGTTACAGATTCCTATACAGACAACACATGCTAGCAGAATCCTTTACCTCAGCTCAGTGGCGTAGCCAGACCTGACATTTTGGATGAGCCCAGAGCTAATGTGGGTGGGCACTACGTATAAAAGTATGAGTAGTGTTTCTTGGGGGTATTACAAAATAATGCCTTAGAATGCATTTGATGAAGGATTTCTAAGTAAATAATCTGCCCAACAGTTGTCCTATGTCAACATAAACCATGTACATACTTTATGGAACACCATCATTTTAAAATTTATTTTAAAAATTTCTATCCTGCACTATCCCACAATTCTTGGCAATTACTAGACAAACAGCACTTAAACCTGACCAGACATAAGTCTACTATAATGGCAAACATCTCAACACACATCACAGTATCCTGCAAAATAATCATAGCAATGGCACTAGCATGTGGTTTTTTTTGTGTGTGTATGTGTCACAGAGTTATTGTGTGTG
Source organism: Microcaecilia unicolor (assembly GCF_901765095.1). Lineage (NCBI taxonomy): Eukaryota > Metazoa > Chordata > Amphibia > Gymnophiona > Siphonopidae > Microcaecilia > Microcaecilia unicolor. The sequence goes on along the minus strand of NC_044031.1, from coordinate 354,646,376 downwards.
TGTGTGTGTGTGTGTGTGTGTGTGTGTGTGTGTGTGTGTGTGTGTGTGTGTGTGTGTGTGTGAGAGTGAGTGCGTGAGGGTGGGGTGTGTGTGCAGGTTGTTGATGTGTGTCTTTTTTTTTGTTTTGTTTTGTTTTTTTGCTTGGGGGGTTGGGGGATGTGCTGTGCTATGCTGGCAAAGTGGGATGGATTGGTGTGTGGCTTTGAGAGTGTGTGTCTGTTGTATTGTGTGTGTGTGGTTTTGTCTGTCAAGGAGGTTTGTGGAGGGGGGTCTTTCTGTTGGTGAAATGTAAATGTGGTTGTAGGGGGGTCAGCCTTTGCTGAGTGGTGGATTGTTTTTTCTGTTTTGTTTTTTTTTTGTGTTGTGCTGAGGCAGCAGTGTTGTTTTAGATGGGCGGAAGGTAGAGGAGCACGTTCTTGGTCTGTCGGTATTTTTTGGCCATTTCAGGGCTGCTGTAGGGGAACACTGGAAGAGAAATGTGCTGTGGGAAGCAGCACCATCTTTTTCCGTTGGGCTGGGGTTCTGGGCATCCTGGAGGTGGGAGATGGCTTGCCTGAGGACGGGGATGGTTGTTTTAAGTTGGCGGAAGGGAGAGGAGCACGGTCTCGGGCCATCGGGTGGTGATCCGGTATGTTCGGTCCATTTCAGGCCGGCTGCAGGGGAATGCTGGAACATGCGCTGCAGGAAGCTGCGCCGTCTTTTTCCGGGTGCTCGGGGAATCCCCGAGGTGGGAGACGGCTTGCCTGAGGCTGGGGATGGTTGGGCACGGCTGCTTTGGCAAAAGGGGAAGAGGAAGGGGGTGGGGAGTTACCTGTAGTTGCGTGAGAAAACAGGTATTCTTTGTTTTGTATTATTAGTTTGCATTTCTGTTGAAGAAAGAATGGATGCCTTTTGAATGATGGAGGTGGTGCGTCGGTGTGCGGTTGTTTCGTTAGTTTGGCAGCCAGTCTCCAGCGATTCCTAGGCAGGGAAGGAGTAGGGAAACACGCTCCGCGTGTTTCCCTACTCCTCCCCCTTCCTTGGTCGCTGTTTGCTGCTGGCTAGGTCGCGGGTAATCCTTCCAGCTGGGCTGCAGCTTGTCCTGTTCGCCCACGTCCCAGATGGTGACGGGCACGTTGTTTTCCAGCTCCTCTGACTCCATGTCAAGCGATCCCAAATATAGTCTTTGCTATGGGCCCTCTGGCACTCTTCAGTACTGGCATTAGGCATTTAAACACCCCCCCCCCCCCCCCCCCCCGGTCTATTTTTGCACATACCCACAGCAGGAATATTCTTCTCTCGTTCCAGCGGTGGTTCTGTGCTCTCCGTGCTGCACAGATAATGAGTCATTCTGCTGGGGAATGCTCCTCCCTTATTGTCTTGTAGTTTCCTTAATGTCTATTAGATTGTAAGCTCTTTGAGCAGGGACTGTCTTTCTTCTATGTTTGTGCAGCGCTGCGTATGCCTTGTAGCGCTATAGAAATGCTAAATAGTAAATAGTAGTAATAATGAGCCATTCTGCTGGGGAATGCTCCTCCCTTATTGTCATGTAGTTTCCTCTGATTGGTCCGTCTTACATTGCCTAGTGTTGCCTGGGAACGGTGTTGTGATGGTTCTTTGTGTTTCAGAATGTTGAGGGTTTTTTTTCTGATTGGTCCATCATGCGAGGGCGGGGCAGAGAGACATGGTCAGTGTTCTGGCTTCACCACCATGAATCCATGAACCCTTCAGGGAGTGACTGAGTGACTTCAGAACGTTGAGGGCAGGGGCGTATCTGAACTGCGGCGGTAGGGGGGGCCAGGGCCAGAGAGGGGGGGCACATTATAGCCCCCCCCCCCCCGCCGCCGCCGCCGCCGCCATTGCCGATCCCCCTCCCCCCAGCCGCTGCCATTGCTAACCCTCCCCCTCCGTTGCTCGCCTACCTTCGCTGGCGGGGGACCCCAACCCCCGCCAGCCGAGGTCCGCGTCCTCCTGCCGCTGCCGGCTGCCTTTGGTCCTTTCATTCTTCCATTGAAGCTGGCGCCGACGAAAAAGTTTCTTTTGAATCTGACGTCGCTGCACGTTGCACGTTGTACGTGCAGGACGTCAGACTCAGAAACAATTTCTGAGTCTGACGTCCTGCACGTACAACGTGCAGCGACGTCAGACTCAAAAGAAACTTTCGTCGGCGCCAGCTTCAATGGAAGAATTAAAGGACCAAAGGCAGCCGGCAGCGGCAGGAGGACGCGGACCTCGGCTGGCGGGGGTTGGGGTCCCCCGCCAGCGAAGGTAGGCGAGCAACGGAGGGGGAGGGTTGGCAGCGGTAGGGGGGTCCAGGGCGAAATCTGCGGGGGCCCAGGCCCCTGAGGCCCCACGCAGATACGCCCCTGGTTGAGGGTGAGTTTTATTATAGTAGATGTAAATGCCTGATTAAACTGTGTTAAAACCACCTTTTCTAAAACTTTAGGCAAAAACAGCAAACTGGACACCGGCCTAAAAATATTTGGCAGATCTGTCATAATGCACAGCTAAGATGTTTCCTCTTACAGTTTTCCATTGAAAAAAAGTGTATTCAAATTCTGGTAGGACCTCAGTAATAGTAACATTGTCAAAATCCCTTCCCTGATAGATTATTTGTGAAGTAACATTAAATCTTATGAAGCTTTTTAGAGCCTATGTAGCAAACCTTCACACCACCAATTCTGAACACAGAAAAGGCAGCAGTGAATATACACAACAGCAATATATGTCCCATTGTAAAATCCAGACAAGTCAGATTGATATAGGTCCCCACACAAAGTACATGCCAGAACACAGAACAACTCTCACCAATTACAAAATAAAGGATCAAAAATTAGGAATTGTCCTGTAGCCCAGCATCAGCCCGAGAGATGCCAAGTTACCCAGTTCCAGGCTGGAAATTTTGGGACAGTCCTGGATTTCTGCCCACTCCATGATTTCTGCCCACTCCTGTACACATTCTCTTCCTTGCCCTATCCCTTCCTAATCTTTTTCCCCTTCCCCTACCCGCTGTCCACTGCTGAAATGCACTGCCCACCCATGTCCTCTCCAGTCCTACTCACTACTGCAACACCCTATTCACCCCCGTCCCTCACCACCTCACCATCTCTCTTGTCCCCCTCCTCCTTCCTAGCTCTCAACCTTCAACACTTTCTTCCTGCCATTAACCCATCCCCATTCCTTCTAAGTGCATCCCGTCTTCGTTACCTTCGTCGCCCTACCTCCCCCACCCTCCTCCGCACTCTCTTGCTCCTCCTCCTGCTATCCGCAGGAGACATCAATCCCAATCCAGGTCCCCCCCACCTGTCCTCGTCCTATCCATGCAGACGATTCCGGGATGTCTCCAATCTCATCTCTATTCCCCTCCTCCCCCCCTCTTCCCTCCCCTTCTCATGTGCCCTGTGGAATGCCCGATCGGTCTGCAACAAACTTCCCTTCACCCATGATCTCTTCATCTCTCGCTCTCTTCAACTACTCGCCCTAACTGAAACTTGGCTCTCCCCTGATGACACTGCCTCAGTCGCGGCCCTATGCCATGGAGGTTATCTCTTCTCCCACACTCCCCGCCCAGTTGGCCGCGGTGGAGGCGTCGGGTTACTATTCTCGCCCTCCTGTAGTTTCTAACCCCTCCTCCTACCGCAATCCCACTGCTTCTCATCCTTTGAAGCCCACGCCATCCGTCTATTCTACCCGTTGCCACTCAGAGTGGCAATCATTTACCGCCCCCCTGATAAATCTCTCTCTTCCTTCCTCACTGACTTCGATGACTGGCTTTCTGTTTTTCTTGATCCTTCATCTCCGTCCCTCATTCTCGGAGACTTTAACATACATGCTGATGACCCATCCGACCCTCACGCTTCTCAGTTCCTCACTCTAACATCCTCCTTCAACCTCCAGCTGTGCTCCACCACCCCTACTCACCAAAATGGCCATTGTCTCAACCTCGTCCTCTCCTCTTCTGGCTCACCCTCCAATTTCCATGCCTCAGCTCTTCCTCTCTCTGATCATCACCTGATCACCTTCACACTTCTTCACCCCCCCCCCCCTCAGCCCCACCCAACATTAACTACTACTTCCAGGAATCTCCAGACTATTGACCCTTCCACCTTATCCTCTAGTATTTCTAATCTCCTCCCCTCCATCATGTCCTCCGAGTCTGTTGACAAGGCTGTCTCCGTTTACAATGCTACTCTCTCCTCTGCTCTGGACACCCTCGCGCCATCCATCTCCTGTCCCACAAGGCGTACTAATCCCCAGCCCTGGTTGACCCGTTGCATCCGTTACCTTCGCTCCTGCGCCCGATCTACTGAACTCCTCTGGAGGAAATCTCGCACCTATTCAGATTTCCTTCATTACAAATTCATGCTATCCTCCTTCCAGTCCTCCCTATTCCTTGCCAAACAGGACTACTACACCCAATTGACCAATTCTCTCAGCTCCAACCCTCGTCGTCTCTTCGCCACCCTTAACTCCCTCCTCAAAGTGCCCTCCGCTCCCACCCCCCACCCCTCACTCTCTCCTCAATCACTGGCTGACTTCTTCCACGACAAGCTGCAAAAGATCAACCTTGAGTTCACTACCAAGCCACCTCCTCCCCTTCATCCTTCAACCCTCTCCCTCAACCAACCAACCCTGGCCTCTTTCACCTCCTTTCCTGTAATCACCAAGGAGGAAACCGCCTGCCTTCTTTCCTCCTCGAAATGCACCACTGATCCCATCCCCACCAACTTACTTAACACCATCTCTCATACTGTCACCCCCTCCATCTGTTATATCCTCAACATCTCTCTCTCTACTGCAACTGTCCCTGACACCTTCAAGCACGCCGCAGTCACACCTCTCCTCAAAAAACCATCACTTGACCCTACCTGTCCCTCCAACTACCGCCCCATCTCCCTCCTACCCTTCCTCTCCAAAATACTTGAGCGCGCCGTTCACAGCCGCTACCTTGATTTTCTCTCCTCTCAGGCCATCCTCGATCCGCTTCAATCCGGTTTTCACCCTCTATTCTCAACAGAAACAGCACTCTCTAAAGTCTGCAATGACCTGTTCCTTGCCAAATCCAGAGGCCACTACTCCATCCTTATCCTCCTCGATCTATCTGCCTCTTTTGACACTGTCAATCATGATTTACTTCTTGCCACACTGTCCTCATTTGGGTTCCAGGGCTCTGTCCTCCTGGTTCTCCTCCTATCTCTCCCACCGAACCTTCAGAGTACACTCTTATGGATCCTCCTCCATCCCCATCCCACTCTCTGTTGGAGTTCCCCAGGGATCTGTCCTTGGACCCCTTCTTTTTTCAATCTACACCTCTTCCCTGGGCTCACTGATCTCATCTCATGGTTTCCAGTATCATCTTTATGCTGATGACACCCAGCTGTATCTGTCCACACCAGACATCACCGCGGAGACCCAGGCCAAGGTTTCGGCCTGCTTATCTGACATTGCTGCATGGATGTCCAACCGCCACCTGAAACTGAACATGGCCAAGACCGAGCTTATCGTCTTCCACCAAAACCCACTTCTCCTCTTCCTCCGCTCTCGATCTCAGTAGATAACACCCTCATCCTCCCCGTCTCATCTGCCCGCAACCTCGGAGTCATCTTCGACTCCTCCTTCTCCTTCTCTGCACATATCCAGCAGACAGCCAAGACCTGTCACTTCTTCTTCTTTAACATCAGCAAAATTCGCCCTTTCCTCTCTGAGCACACCACCTGAACTCTCATCCATGCTCTCATTACCTCACGCCTTGACTACTGCAACCTACTCCTCACTGGCCTCCCACTTAACCATCTATCCCCCCTTCAATCCGTTCAGAACTCTGCTGCACGTCTTATATTCCGCCTGAACCGATATACTCATATCACCTCAGGTCACTTCACTGGCTTCCGATCAGATACCACATACAGTTCAAGCTTCTCCTTCTTACCTACAAATGCACTCAGTCTGCAGCCCCTCACTACCTCTCTGCCCTCATCTCCCCTTACGTTCCCACCCGAAACCTCCGCTCACAGGACAAATCCCTCCTCTCAGTACCCTTCTCCACCACCTCCAATTCCGGGCTCCGCCCATTCTGCCTCGCCTCACCCTATGCTTGGAATAAACTTCCTGAGCCCATACGCCAAGCCCCCTCCCTACCCATCTTCAAATCCTTACTGAAAAGCCCACCTCTTCAATGTTGCTTTCTGCACCTAACCTTTTACCTTTCAGGAAATCTAGACTGCCCCAGTTTGACGACCCCTACTTGTCTGACTGTACATTTGTCCTTTAGATTGTAAGCTCTTTGAGCAGGGACTGTCTTTCTATGTTAAATTGTACAGAGCTGCATAACCCTAGTAGCGCTTTAGAAATGTTAAATAGTAGTAGTAGTAGTAGTACTGTTGCATTATGGGACTCGAAGCACTTAATGGGCACTACAAATCCCACACTGTTTTGGGATATAACTTCAAAACCAGGATTGCCCCAAAATCTCCAGCCTGGAACTGGATAACTTGGCATCTCTGCAGCCCTGCCCTTCCCTACCCTTCATACCCCAGCATCAGCCCTGCCCTTGCCTACCCCTTTCCCCATCCTTCCTTGTAGCTTGACATCAGTCCTGTCCTTCCCTTCCCCATCCCCCCATAGCTCAGCATCAGCCCTCTTCTACCTACTCCTCATAGTCTGGGAACAGTCCTGCCCTTCCCTCCCCCATCCTGTCCCCCATCCCCCATAGTCTAACATCTCCTCTTCCCTTCCCAATCACCCACCCCCACCCAGAAGCCTCTCTCTCTCCATCCCCCCCCCCCCCCGTCCAGCACTGCTGTTTCCCCTCTCTCTCTCCAACCCCCCCCCAGTCCAGCACCGCTATTTCCCCTCTTTCTCTCTCCAAACCCTCCAGTCCAGCATTGCTTTGTTTCCCTCCTCCCTCCCTGAGTCCAGCACCGCTGTTTCCACTCTTTCTCCAACCGCCCCGCGAGTACAGCACCGCTTTGTTTTCCCCTCTTTCTCTCCCCCGAGTCCAGCACCATTTTGTTCCCCCCCTCCTCTCTCTCCACCTGTGTCCAGTGCCCCTTTTGTCACTCCTCCCTCCACGAACCATCAAACCTTTTAGCAGCAACGATAGCACACTGCCACAGCCGGTGTCACATCCTTCCCTCACTCTACCGCGTCTCGCTCCTCCTCCTCTCGCTCAGACACTTCCTGTTTGCGCGAGGGTGGGACTCATGAGTGACGTAAGCAGAGGGAAGGATCCGACGCCGGCCAGGCTCAAATCAATCAGCTTGTTATTGCTGCAAAGTAAAGTAAGCTTGACAGTCAGGGCCCAGGGGTGGGAGGCAGTGGTGTTCCTAAGGGGGCTGACACCTGGGGCGGATCGCCGATGCGCCCCGCCCCCCGGGTGCAGCGCCCCCCCTCCCCCCGGTGCAGCATGAACCCCCCCCCCCCCTCCCCAGCGAAAGGACACCCCCCACCCCGGCGAAAGAACCCCCTACCCCGGGTGCACGCCGCTGGGGGGGGTGCCACACGCCGGTCAGCTTCGTTCGTTTCCATGCTCCCTCTGCCCCGGAACAGGTTACTTCCCGTTCCGGGGCAGAGGGAGCATGGAAACGAACGAAGCTGACCGGCGCACGGCACCCCCCCCCCCCCCCCAGCAGCGTGCACCCGGGGCGGACCGCCCCCCCCCCCCCCCCTTGGTACGCCACTGGTGGGAGGATGAGAGGGAAAACAGAAAGTGGTTGGTGACAGGCTTGGGAAGGGACTGGGAGGCATGTCGTGGAACGGTGGGGTGGGAGGAAAGAGAGGGGAGAAAGCACAAATTTAAAAGAAAATGTGCCTGCATTTGAAAAATCCATTTGGGGGAGCAACAGTGAGAATGTCCTGTTTCCTGATGGGTTCATCTTAAATGTTGTAATCTGCCTTGGGAAGCCTGGTGTTATAAAGATGATGGAATATATTGAAATTAAATGGAAGTAGAATTAATGTTACCACCCCTCTCGGCTGGACTGTAGTGATGTGCTCCCAGATACCTGATGGTTGTAGTCGTGGCGAATATCCAGGGAACACACACTCACAGCCGAGGGAGTGGAACAAATAAACTAACCTCGTCCTTTACTCTCAAAGAATAAAGGAGGAAAAGAAGCTAAATTTAGGATTTGTTCCTGAAATGGAAGAACCGTACCTTCAGATTTGCAAATTATCTTTTTCTTTATTGAATACAAATGCAAGCAAATTTTCATTCAAATAAACTCAAATTCACAATTAGTGTAAGGCTTAATAGAACTGCAATAACATATTCAACATTCAAATGTAGAACAACTACATGCATACCCTTAACTTTGTCTATTTCACCTAAAAAGGCAGAAAAGAACCTTTTCAGATAAGTATTTAAATTGTCTTTTATCGAAATCAGATATTTGTTGTTATACTCTTTCCTTGCTATTGATGTCAGAATTTGAGTCTTTATGGGTATTATGGATGTTTGTGCAAGGATCTCACTTGAACCCAGAACACTTAAGCAAGTCAGGAAAACATGGATTTTTTATATTTGATGTTGTTCTGTTCTTTAGTTTTCCCTTAAAATGTTGTAAACCAAAAAAAAAACTATATGTCCTTCAACACTCTTTGCAAATGTCACTTAGCTGTGGTTGAATTTATTTAGGTGAGGTCTTTCTTGCGTTGGAGCTCAGCTGGAAATCCGGCAGAGGATAATTCACCGATGTCTTCTCCCTAAACCTCACTTATAAAGAAAATAACTGGGTGCAAAACCTTACAACTCCCTGTTTGTCCAGGAACTGGTGACAATTAATCAGTTCTCAATACTGTGGCCAAACTTACTAATTAAAATAAAATCAGTTAAAGGTTTTCTCACTACAAAACCTATTTCTCACTGTTAATTCCCTATTATAAACTGTTGCAGAAGAAGACTTTTGCACTGCCTTCAGATCTCGCACAGTAACCCATTCCATATTCAAATGGTGATACAACATTCCATCTCACAGACTTCACATAAAAACATAACATTTCCCTTCACAGCTATCAGATCAATCTGGAGAATACAGCACACTCAGACAGCAGTGCTGGATTTTCTTTATTCTGAAGTCAGATTCCAAACCTTGCTTGCACAGAACTCTCACAAACAACACCCCCTCCCCACAGACACAGCTTAATGGTTTCTTTTTTTTTTTTTTTTTTTTTTTTTTTTTTTTCAAATATCCAATTCACCTCTCAGTCCTTCCCCTGTGTCACACTTTAAATCCTTACACTTTTAGGCTTTCTCATGTAGTACAATTCCCAACACAAAGCACAGCCTCCCTCACTCTTACCAGGGTAGGCAACCATGTGTCCTCTTAGTACCTTTGCATACAGACTCTTATTCCACCTTCTATGACCTTAAATTCCCTTAGAACTTAACCATTCCATTCACTGCATGCAGGGGCATACCTCTGTTTCACTCCAAACCAAACTAAATTTGGTTTAAAATTTCTCAGAGCTTTCTATTAGTACAGCTCTCTCTCTCACCCAAAACACATCAGTTTTCCCCACATGAATTCAGCAATACAGCCATGAAAAAGGCAGTCTGTTCATTTAAGTACTCACTTTCAAACTGGTACAAACAAGCCTGTCTCCCAATTACTCTTACTATCACTTATTCCACTTTAAACCCATAAATCCATACTTTTATTTCTCTTACATTTCACACACACCATACGTTTTTTTTTCTTTCCCAGTCCTTCCCTTCTCTCTCAGTCTCCCTGGCAACCAATCAGTTTGTCAGAGAAAGACAGGTTTTTTTTCTTAGATGTATGGTTTAGAATCTTGGCTGTCCCTTCCCCCCCTAAAAGTTACTGCAAAACTTCCTGCACAGATAATTTCAAAGTCAATTTAAACCTGAATTGTACCCAAAACAACAAGGAACATTTTATATTACAATCCCCACTTAATCATGGTTTATTCCTTGTAAAATAAAATCATATTTAAGAAACATCTCACACTTTCTTCTAACTCCATTAAAAATTCCCAAACTAACTTTAAACCTTTTCCAGCCAGCAGCATCCACCAAAACCCTGTAACAGCCCCCCCCCCCCCCCCCCCCAGAGCCCCAGGAAAAAAAACATTTAATATATGTTACCATATATTACATTAAACTCTCCTTTCATTGGGGCATATGGAATCACATCTTCCCTGTTTTGTAGAAGTTTACCTTTTAGATACACAAATGGATTATTCTATTGTTTTGTTGCAGGAATTGATGCATGAATTACCCCTATTGTTAGCAGAATCTGTGGTACTTCAGGAGTCAAACAGCACACACCAGAATGAGGGAGAAATCTTCTTTATTTGCCAGCAAACAAAGTAGGACATTAGTTCTAGCTCTCTTCTTCCCTTTCTCAGCTCTCTGGATGTTATGGCTTCTGTCTCAGCTTCTTCTCTTCTTCTGCTGTCTGTCTTCCTTCAGCTCTCTTTCTTCTGTCTGTTCCTTCTCTTCTTCTTCTTCTGACGTAAGCTGCTTCTGCTCCCACTTATATACAGTTCTATCCCCCTCCTAGCCCCCCTTACTTTCCAGATGGTAAAGAATAGATTGGTTACCTTGCCTCAGCCAATCATCTCTATACATTACTTTAAAAATATCAGTTACATAGGTTTGATATTTCTCAAACTGACCTATGACCTGGGGCCCCTCAAGCTAGCCAATATGGCACCAGAACTCTTGCATTTTCATTATGATTAATCTCTCAGCTATAGCTTAAACTGGGTTCATTTAGGGGCTAAGGGATATTCTTGCTTAATGCTACATTTTGCTATAATCCATCAAGGAAGTAAGTTGACTTTTTCTGACCTCTTTCACCTAGCCAGGACTGTAGCTAACTCAAACCAGATGCTGACCTTTTCAACTACAATCTTGGAAAGTAAGGCAGAGAGTTGAACAAATATTCTACATAGAATTACACAGAATAAAACATATTCTAAAATAAGCATCCTTATAAGACATATTCTAAAATACACAGAAATCAGAATTCCTTATAACAAAATCTACATATCAAGAATATCTAGAATTATTTAAACAGCATTCAGCCTACTTTTAAACTACAGTATGTCTGGCTCATGCCTTGTTCATAATAGTATACAGATGTATGTGGTAAGGTAATATCTTTGAACTAGCCTTAACCCTCCATCACTCACAAAGGGTCAAAGAAAGTTTCTCTTTCTGACCTTTCTAACCTTTAGCCCAGCCAAACGCTAGACTTTCTAAGTAATTAAATCCAGCTGGCATTCCTTCACTTGCAGGGTGAAGAGTTGAAATAAAATTTCTTATATATCTATATAATTATGCCCACTGCCTCATTCCCCCCTTTGAGACTAAAATCAGCTTATGCAGAGATAAGTCTCATAACTCAAACTCTGGAGATTATAGTGATCCTAACTAGGAATAGGCTTGTGAATCACCATTACCCTACTTGTTAAGGTCCGACGGCATACTGCCGAAGCACATGAGGCCAGGAAACAAAACAACAACCCTGCTAAAACTAAGACTATTAGGGAAATGAACAAGGGACGTATCCATGAGGTCAATGACCACCACCAGGAGGTAAGGTCTAATCCTCCTCGGTAATCCTCCACATTAAGGCTGGCCAACTGTAGGACTTTATCCATAGCATGCCTAACTACATGCGTCCTATTTATGACAATAGTACAGCACTCTGAAGAATTTAGCACTGTGCAGAGGCCACCCTGGGCTGCAAAGAGATAGTCAAGACCCATACGGTTATACCGAGAAACTATACTTAATTCATTAATTTGATCCTGCAATGCATTGACTACCACGTTCAGCTCATGAACTAAAACATGGAGTAGGGACTGAAGTCTCCGGGTAGCCATGCCTAGTTCAGTAATACCCGCTACCGGGCCCCCAATTGGAATCCAGGCCGTAGCAGAAAGGGCTACAAGTCTCTTTTTAGTCAGAGGATAAGTAGAGTTGATGTACTGGAGGGCTAATTCAATCGCCTCATCCTCTGTGGCAACGGAGGAGGGTAAGGACAAGGCCTCTCGCTTAGAGCGGTGCGGGGATAGTGGTTTGAGGAGAGGAATAACTTTAGGAAAATAATTCAAGGTTACCAATACACAAAACTCATATGTGGGGGGAAGAATCATGTGGAGGACATTATCACAGAGCCAGTAATGACCAAGGAGAGGGTGAGGAAAGTTCCCAATAAATGTTGGCACAGGATAGACAAGGTGCTTAGGATGCCCATAATGCGAGCCCCTATCCCAGGGGGAACGAAGAGGAAATGGAGACTTTGCACACCATAGGTGCCAATCCCCAATTGTGACAGGCTGCTCATTTGTTATAAACTCTTCATACCCCGGGGACTTATGAAAGTAGAAAATAAGCTTGGACACTATAGTCCTCTCAGTGGTACGGTTAGGAGCCAGATAATCCCCTGGGTCATAATCTGCAGGTACGGTAGTAGGGCACATAGGAGTACCTGGAGACACTATCCACACAGATTCCCCTTTTTCTGGGAGAACATTAGTATAGTTACAGGGAATGGGAAGAACAGTTGAGATGTTTCTTGTTAGACAAAACACTCCGGAAGCTGGATAGGGAGATGTAAAGACTGGCCTTAGAGAAGATTCAGAGGGGGAAGTAGCATTATAAAAGGACCACCAAGTATAATCCTGGCTCCAAGGGCCTGAACTCGAAAAGTAGGGAGGTATAAGAGCTGGGAGCGGCACAGGGACAGGAACAGCTGGGACATCTGTAGTATAAGGAGAAAATCGGGAACACACAATACAAGGGGAAGTAATCTTTGCCTGGCTAATTAGTTCCTGGACAGAGTGTAACCAAAGGTTGGAACGAGTTGGGGTATTAGGAACAAGGAGGCAAGGAGTAGAAAACAACAAAAGCATCCAAACTACTAACATTTTCTTTCTTCCTAATCTAAAACAAATACAGTAAACTAATCAAGCAATAATATTCCAACAGTCTGTGCTAATCACAGATTACTCTAATATAATGTTCTCAGTCTTTGAGTTCTTATACCAGTTGGGATAGACCCTCAACTGACAAGGAGCAAGCCCTCAAATTCCAAGAAAGCCAGAATCTGGGCAAGAAAGAGTCTCAGTATGAAGCCGAAGTTCAGCAGCTCCTGCAGTATGCAGTTGACCCTTCTTTTCAGCTAGTGGATTCTTTGGTTCAGGTCAAGCGCAACTTCAATGGCTCCGCTGGATCACTTTCAGCTCTCCACTGTTTAGGCTCCGTCTGATCCGTGCTAGGCTCAGTCTGGTCAGCAGACTTGATTCGAGACCAATGGACCCATGGAGTTATCCCTGCGACCTTCACAGCTGTAGGGGTAGAAAGCAAAACAGTAAAAGGTCCTTTCCATCGGGGCCCCAAAGGCTGGAGCCTCCAGTCTTTCACCCAAACTCTATCCCCTGGCAGGAAGGAATGTACCTGAGCCTGGAAGGGGACAGGGTTTATTTCTCTCACATAAGACTGAAGCTCAGAAATTATCCTGCCCAAGAGGGCTACCTGCTCCTGCACCTGGGCAGACCCTAAAGTCCCTATGTCTCCCTTAATTCCCTGCAAAATGGCTGGGGGCTTCCCATACACAATTTCAAAGGGAGAGAGGGCTGTCCCTTTAGTTGGGGTGCATCGGAGGCGGAAGAGGGCTAATGGCAGTGCCTGTGGCCATTTCAGTTGGGTTTCCTGACAAATCTTTGCTAGGCTATTTTTCAAGGTTCTGTTTGCCCGCTCAACCTGCCCTGAACTCTGGGGACGATAGGCACAATGCAATTTCCAGGTAATGCGCAATGCGCGGGACAGGGCCTGAAGTGTGGCTTCAACAAAGGCGGGACCATTATCTGAGCCTATAGCAAGGGGCAGTCCATACCTGGGGATGACATCCCTAAGGAGGGCTCGAGCTACTTCTGTGGCTTTCTCAGTGACTGTAGGATATGCTTCCACCCACCCAGAAAAGGTACAGACCATGACCAAGAGGTATCGGAGCCTACCGCTCCTGGGCATTTCTGTGAAGTCTATAACTAGGGACTCAAAGGGTGTTAGTCCTCTAGACTGAACTCCTGGTGGAATACGGGGTCCCTGACGAGCATTATTCTGGGCACAGAGAGTACATCGGGCAGAGGCAGTGGCAACCAGACTATCCAATCCTTCCAGCACCACTACTCGACTGAGTAGGCGGGCTAGTGCTGTTTTCCCTAAGTGTGATAGGTCATGAGCTTGAGACACTACAGGCCAAGCTAGGTGGCGTGGCACCAGAACTCTGGTATCAGGGAGATGTAACCAGCCATCAGGTCTCCTTACTGCACCTTCCTCTTGAGCCCATTTCTCTTCCGTTTGGGTATACATAGGCGTCCATTCTTGCAGTCGAATTTGAAACAGGGGGGTCACAGTACTTGCTGGGGGTCCTCGAGCAGCTTCCTTGGCCACCCGATCAGCATGGCGATTCCCTCGGGCCACTGGAGTATCTATCCTTTGGTGTCCCCGGCAGTGAATGACAGCTACCTTCTTAGGGGCCCAAACAGCCTCTAACAACTGCAGTATTTCAGGTCCATACTTAACAGGTTGGCCTGCGGCATTTATGAGTCCCTTTTCCTTATACAAAGCTCCATGAGCATGTAGGGTTGTGAAGGCATACTTGGAATCAGTATAAATGTTGGTCACCAGTCCTGCTGCTAGCTCCAGAGCTCGTATGAGGGCCACAAGTTCTGCTTTCTGGGCTGAAGTTCCTTGGGGCAGGGCCCTTGCTTCTATCACCTTGTCCTCTGTCACCACAGCATAGCCTGCCAATCGCTTGGAGTTCTCCACGTAACTGCTTCCATCTGTGAAATAAATTACATCTGGGTCCCTCCACGGAACATCTTTGAGATCTGGTCGACTAGAGTACACTTCATCCATAGTTTGGATACAGTCATGATCCGGTGGTCCCTCAGATGCTGGCAAAAGAGTGGCGGGATTGAATGTAGCCACTGTTTCCAGGTGTATCCGTGGATTCTCACACAAACTGGCTTGGTACTTAACCATACGGTTATTTGTAAACCAGTGGTTGCCCTTGTACTCCATGAGGGTGAGAACTGCATGGGGGACTTTAACAACCAGTTCTTGCCCCAAGGTCAACTTATCAGCTTCCTGGACCAGTAAGGCTGTTGCTGCAATGGCCCTCATGCAGGCTGGCCATCCTTTAGCCACTCCATCCAGCTGTTTAGACAGGTATGCAACAGGCCTCTGCCAGGATCCCATCATCTGGGTCAGCACACCCAGAGCAACCCCCTCTCGCTCGTGGACATACAGTGAGAAAGGTTTCTCCACATCAGGAAGGCCTAACGCAGGGGCTTGGAGTAGGGCTTTCTTTATGGCAATGAAGGATTGTTGAGCAGTAGATCCCCATTCAAATGGTTCCTTTTCACCCCCCTTTGTGGCCTGGTAAAGGGGTTTCGCCATCAATGCAAAATTTGGAATCCAAATTCTGCAAAATCCGGCTGCTCCCAGAAATTCCCTAACTTCCCTTCTGGACTTGGGTTGGGGAATTGCAGCAACTGCTTGCTTCCTACTGACATCCAGTCTCCGACTTCCCTGGGAAATGCAGAAGCCCAGATACTTCACTTCTGACTGACAAAGTTGGGCCTTTGAGCGTGAGACCTTATAACCCGCATCCAAGAGTAGCTCCAGCAATTCTCTGGTAGCCTCAAAACACTCTTCCTGGGTCACTGCTGCAATCAGGAGGTCATCTACATACTGGAGTAAAACTCGCTTGGAAGGCTCAGATTTAAAAGTCTTAAGGTCTTGCCCTATGGCAGTCCCAAAAATGGTGGGGGAGTTCTTGAACCCCTGTGGCAGGCGGGTCCATGTATACTGAAGCTTCCTTCCTGTTACTGGGTTTTCCCATTGAAAGGCAAAAAGCAGTTGACTGGCGGGGGCCACCCGAATACAAAAGAAGGCATCTTTTAGGTCTAGTGTCGTGAAATGGGTAGCTCCAGAAGGTATCAATCCCAGCAGGACATATGGATTAGGCACTACAGGGTGTAATGAGATAGTGGATTTGTTGACCACTCGTAAGTCTTGGACTGGCCGGTAGTCCTCAGTCCCTGGCTTCTGAACTGGCAACAGTGGCGTATTCCATGGAGACTGGCAAGGACGAATAATTCCATGGGATAACAGACGATTCAAATGTGCTTGAATCCCTTCCAGAGTCTTTCTGGGAATTGGGTATTGGCGAAGATGGATTGGCCGGGCACTTGGAAGTAAGTCTACATGGACAGGAGGAATATTTCGGGCAACCCTGGGGGATTATCTTCTGCCCATACCCCACTGACCTGGAAACTATCAGCCAGGGGTAGGTCAACTTGGCCCTGCGACTGATGCAGCCGCCATTCTTCTTCAAGGGGGCAGCAGAAACTCAATATACCCTTAGGGCTGGATGTCGGGGGCCGAAAGGAGACTGAAGTCTGGCCATCAGAGTCAAAGGAAATTTGGGCCCTAAGCTTGGACAGCAGGTCCCGGCCTAACAAAGGGATTGGACAGTCTGGCATATACAAGAATTCATGAGTGACTGTGTGTGAGCCTAATTGGCATCTACGGGTCGTCAGAAAGGGCCTCCGGTTCTGCACCCCCGTGGCTCCCACCACTCGGACAGTTTTTCCAGACACAGGCGCTAATCGCTCCGTCACAACAGAATGTTCAGCTCCTGTATCAATCATGAATGGAATTGAGCGGCTCCCTATAGTTAACTTGACCATGGGTTCCTGGGAGCCCAGTTTGTAGGAACCCGGTCTGTCCTTTTCGTCCCATTCTGCCATCTCGGCTATCCCGATGATGTCAGATTCAGGAGGCTCATACCTCCCCTCTCGAACTCGGCCTCGGCTTCCTCGATCTCCTGGTCCCCTTCTCAGTCCCTGGCGCCTCTGGAGGCATTCATCTTTCCAGTGCCCTCTTTCCTTACAGTAGGCGCACTGATCCCTCTCCAATCTTGGTCTGGGATTCTCCCCTCGTGGCCAGGATTGATTGAAGGAATCTCGGGGCCTGGCTGGTGGTCCGGGGTCCCACTTTGGCTTCCCATTAGCTAGAGGTCGACCTCGGTTAAGGGTGGAATTAGTAATGGCTGCCGCTAAAAGGTCGGCCTTCTTCTGCATCTTCCGGTCAGCCTCTCGGCGCACCTCCTGATCCCTATTAATGAAAACCTTGGTTGCGATCTCAATTAGCTGGGTGGTATTCATCCCTGCGAATCCCTCCTGACGCTGCAACTTCTTCCGGATATCTGGCATACTCTGGGCCACCAATGCACTATTCACCATTCTCTGGTTTTCTAGTGCCTCAGGGTCAAATGGGGTGTATGTTCTGTAGGCTTCAATTAGTCGCTCTAAAAAGGCCCCAGGGGATTCAGTTGCCCCTTGGAGAATTTCAGAGACCTTTGCCAGATTAATGGGCCTCTTTATGCCTTTCCTCATACCTTCCAGCAAGTCCCGGCAATAGCCGGACAACAGTTCATAGTGCTGCCCATTATTTGGATCCCAAACTGGAGCTGCGCGAGGAAACCGAGTTCTAACCCATTGCTCTGGGTCCTGTGTCCCCTCGGGGACACGCGCTCGCGTGATGGCCTCAGCATTTTGTAAAATCTTCCGCCTCTCCTCAGTTGTGAAGAGGGTCAGGAGAAGTTGTTGACAATCAGTCCAAGTTGGGTTATGGGTGGCCATAATGCTAGCCACTAGGTCCACCACTGCCTGAGGCTTTTCAGTATAAGAGGGGTAATGCGTCTTCCAATTCAGAAGATCGGTGGTTGTGAAGGGTACATACTGGTAGGCCTGTGCCTGTATAACCTGACCCTCATTATTAGGATCCGGTCGAGTGGTGGTTACCTGACGGAGGGGCAGAACTCTCGAGGAGGTGGGAATGGAACCTGAGGTAGAGCTAGGAGCTACCCTCCTATCATGCTCAAAGGTGATTGCAGCAGGTCTAACCCATTCAGAGGAGGCGTGTTGAACCCCTGAGGGATGAGGAGGGGTACTCATAGACTGAGAGGTGGTCACAGGAGATTCAGTCCATTGAAAGGGATGCTGGGCCCCTGATGAGTGGGGAGGGGTATTAGAGGGAGAGGCTGGGCTGTCGGGAGTTGAGGAGTCAGGGAGTGGAGCCCAAAGTGTTGGAATGTAATTGTATTTTACATGCATTGCCTGTCACCTATTATTTCTCTGTGATTACTCTGTGACCTCTGATGTGAATTACTTAGAGAGGTCACACAGCTATGCAACTTCCTGTGGGGGATAGATGCAGCAGATGCAGCAGACACAGCACATGGAGCACATGGAGCTCATGTTCTCTCCTAACCTGAGAGGATCCATGGTGGTGTGAGCATCCATTACCATCTAAGCACATGGAAGGAGCTGATAAGACAAATGTATAGTAATATGTATATATAAGCCTGTCTGATTATAATCTAACTACAAACTGTGAGTAAACAGATGTTTTGTTACTTCAACTTTAAAGTGACTCAGCAGTGAATTATTCAGGGGTGAATGAGAGAGAGATGAAGAAAGAAATTAACATTTCTAAAGCTGAAGCTGTGTGTACTAAAATCTGCTAATTATTTACTACAAATAATCCAACAAAAGGGTTATGGGCCCAGGGCCAGGAATTGAAAAAGAAGAGAAATATTACCAGGCAGAAAAAAAGGCCACATTTTTCTCTTAAGTTTTAAAGGAAAGATTCAGTCTGTCTCTCTCTCCCCCCACACAGCAGACAGAAGGCTAAGAAAATGGCTGAGGGAAGAAATTCACCATTTTTCTATTCTCTCAAGGTGCCTAGATTAACTGAGTTTAATTATCAGCAGTGGGAACTAAGATTCATATGTCTCCTTCGAGCAAAAAGATTAAATATATGCTTAGACCAAGACAGAACAGCTGAAAATATGGCTGAATGGGACAATGCAAACTATTATGTGAAGTGCATGCTTTTGGAAGCTCTCTCAGAGAAACAAGCCATATTAGTGGAGGGAAAAGATACACCAAAGGACATTTTATATAAACTGAGAACTATGTATGCAACTACATATGCAAAGCAGCAACCAATTTGGTTGGCAGAGTTGAATGAAACCAAATTAAGGGATAAAAGTAAATGTAATGATCACATTATGCATCTTATGTCTTCATTTCAAAAGCTAGAACTTTCTGGAATTCCCATGTGTGATGCATTGAAAAGAGCATTTCTTTTTACCTCACTATCAAAGAAGTTTGATGTTTTTAGGTCTGTAAATGAGGCCATTGAAGGGCAATCTTTTGAACAGGCAACATCAAAACTAAGGCAGGAATGCATAATAAATGATTCTGAGGAGATGTGTTCTCAAAGCAAGTCAGAGAGAAATGAAACAAATTTCTTGGCAAAGAACAGAGGAAGGCGGAGCTATGGGAAAACTCCACCCAAGGGCAAGCTGATTTGCTACTCATGTGGAAAGGAGGGACATGTATCTAAATGGTGTAAGGAAACACAAAACACTCCCTCTAGCTCACCTAAGCCAATGGAACTAAAGAATTTTCAAACCAGGAAATGTATGAAGGACAAAGATAAACACAAGGGCTTTCTAATGGCAGAAAAATCTTTGACTATGGTAAATAATAATTCAAATGAAAGTACTTGGATTTTGGATTCAGGGAGTACATGCCATTTAACCAATTGTAAGGATTTCTTTCAGGAAATGTGTCCAGAGGAAGGTATTCTTAAAACTGCAAACGCAGGGACTGCTAAGATCCAAGCAAAAGGTATTGGATTCTTAAAATGCAAAGTGTCTAATGAAGTTAAAGAAATTCCTGTAAGTGATGTCTTGTATATTCCCCAAGCAGTTTGCAATATGCTTAGTGTATCTACATTAGATAAGAAGGGATTTGTGATTCATTTTGAAAACAGTAAGTGCACAATCTCTAAAAATGATGAAGTGTATGCTGAAGCTTTTATGCATAATGATGTTTATAAACTGAGCATTTCAGGTGAAGCCTCACATATGGCGCAAGTAAGGAAGAATGATGGTAAATGTAGTCTGGAAATCTGGCACCGCCGCCTGGGACATCGTGATTCTAAGGTGATCCAGGATCTTTACAGTAGGCAACTAGCCACAGGCATTCAGATAAGTGCAGATGCTGGTAAAATGGAGAAATGCATAGACTGTGTTACTCAAAAAGGTGTGAGACCCTCATTTCCTGCATACACAGGAAATAGGAGTAATAAAGTACTGGACTTAATACACAGTGACTTATGTGGACCGTTTAATATCCCATCATTGGGAAATAACAGATTTGTGCTAATATTCTTGGATGATTTCTCTAGATACTGTGTGGCCTATTTGCTGAAAGAGAAAAGTCAAGTCACAGACATGCTGAAGAAATACGTAGCCATGGTGAGCAATAAATTTGAAAGAAAACCAAAGGTTCTTCAGACCGACAATGGTGGTGAGTTCACTTCACAAAGCATGCGCACATTTCTAGAACAAGAAGGCATTCAGCATATCACAACAGTAGCTTATACACCAGAACAAAATTCTGTTGCAGAGAGAAAATTTAGGTCACTTGTGGAAATGACCAGATGTATGCTGTCAGATAGCAATCTCCCTAAAAGACTATGGGGGGAAGCCATTCTCACAGCAGTGTACCTACAAAACAGAATGCCAACTAAAGGCGCTGAGCGCACACCACATGAGACATGGCATGGTAGGAAGCCAAACCTGTCACACATAAGAACATTTGGAAGTACAGCATATGCTCATGTACCAAAGCAAAGAAGGCATAAGCTGGATTCCACAACAGAAAGGGGCATTTTAGTTGGCTATGCTCCAGGACACAAAGGATATAGAATTTTGAATCTGAAAACTGGCATTGTTGGCATAAGACATGTTACATATTTTGATGAAAACAAAAGGGTTGATAAAGGCTGGATTATCCCAGATGAGCCTTATCATCCAGAATATGAAACTAGAACCATAATAGACATGCCAGTGTATATAAATGCCATACCAAGGCAGATGTCTGAAAGCAACTCACCTGTATCTAACGAGGAACAGGCAGAGGAAACAGACACAGAAAGGATCATTGAAGAAGACAGTACAGTTGGAGAAGGGGAATCAATTGGAGAAGAACTCTCAGATTTAGAGGATGCGGAAAGGTCAGACCAACCTGTTGTCAGACGCTCATCCAGGGAAAACAAAGGTGTTCCACCCCCAAGACTGTCTTACCTAACAAAGTCAGCAGAAGCTCAAGAGCCATTAACATGGGATGAGATTGAGAAAATGCCAGCAGAAGAAGCTGCTGAATGGCATAAAGCTGCACAAGAAGAAATTGATGCATTGGATAAAAATAATACTTGGATTCTTACAAAATTACCTCCTGGCAAGAAAGCTATAGGATGCAAATGGGTATTCAAGTTAAAAAGGAATGCACAAGGAAAAGTGGAAAGGTATAAAGCAAGATTAGTGGCAAAGGGATATCTTCAAAAATATGGAGAAGATTTTGATGAAGTGTTTGCACCTGTAGTGAAACACACGACAATCAGAACACTTCTGAGCATTGCAGTCTCAAAAGGCATGCAAGTCAAACACATTGATGTGAAAACAGCGTTTCTTCACGGAGATATAACTGAAGACTTGTACATGGAACAGCCAACAGGTTTCATAAATACAAAACAAAGACAGCTAGTGTGTAAATTAAACAAAGGTCTTTATGGATTAAAGCAAAGTGCAAAATGTTGGAATGAAAAATTGCATGAAATATTGACAAATTTAGGATTTAAGCAAGGTGAAGCAGATAAATGCTTGTACACTAGGTGCACAAATGGACAATATGCATACATTTTAGCTTTTGTTGATGATCTGCTCATTGCAAGCAAAAGTGAGCAAGAGTACAAGGACATTGTAAAATATTTAAACCTCAATGTTGAGATAAAAGAACTTGGTAATGTGTCATACTATCTTGGTATAGAAATTGAGAAACAAAATGATGGTTCTTATCTTCTAAGCCAGAAGCAGAAAATAAATGAGCTTATTGAAAGTTTAGGTATGCAAGATGCCCAAGTTGTAAGCACTCCCATGATCACTGATTTTCTGAAGGATGAAACAGTAAGAGAACCTTTACCAGATAACATCCAATATAGATCAGCCATAGGTAAGCTTTTATATCTAGCTACCACATACAGGGCTGATATAGCAAATGCAGTAGGAATTTTGAGCAGAAGGGTCAGCTCACCTACCAAATCAGATTGGACTGCAGTTAAAAGGATGGTAAGGTATTTAAAGGGTACCATTGATTGTAAATTAAAGGTTTCAGCCAATAGTAATCCAAAACTAATATGTTACTGTGATTCAGATTGGGCAGGGGATCATTCTGATTATAAATCCACAAGTGGATATGTGTTTATGTATGGAAATGTACAAATTTCATGGGCCAGTCATAAACAAAGTATTGTGAGTCTGTCTTCTACAGAAGCTGAATATGTGGCCGTATCGGAAGCGTGCAGAGAACTGATGTGGATTGAAAAACTTTTGCTGGATTTTGGAATAGCTGAACAGAGACCAATCCAGATAATGGAAGATAATCAGAGCTGCATCCGACTGTCACAGAATGACAAGGTTCAGTCACGCACCAAGCACATCGCAACGAAATACCACAACGTGCGAGAGTTGGCGAAAGAAGGGGTCATCAGTCTACACTATTGTCACACCAGTGAGATGACAGCTGACATCATGACCAAACCGTTACCCAGAGAACATTTTGTGAATCTGCGTATAAAGCTTGGACTTTGTATGAATAAATAATTGCATGACAGTTATGCATGAGAAGGGGTTTGTTGGAATGTAATTGTATTTTACATGCATTGCCTGTCACCTATTATTTCTCTGTGATTACTCTGTGACCTCTGATGTGAATTACTTAGAGAGGTCACACAGCTATGCAACTTCCTGTGGGGGATAGATGCAGCAGATGCAGCAGACACAGCACATGGAGCACATGGAGCTCATGTTCTCTCCTAACCTGAGAGGATCCATGGTGGTGTGAGCATCCATTACCATCTAAGCACATGGAAGGAGCTGATAAGACAAATGTATAGTAATATGTATATATAAGCCTGTCTGATTATAATCTAACTACAAACTGTGAGTAAACAGATGTTTTGTTACTTCAACTTTAAAGTGACTCAGCAGTGAATTATTCAGGGGTGAATGAGAGAGAGATGAAGAAAGAAATTAACATTTCTAAAGCTGAAGCTGTGTGTACTAAAATCTGCTAATTATTTACTACAAATAATCCAACACAAAGCGGGTCTTTGGAGGTTAACAGGGAAGGATGTGGCAGAGGAGGGTAGAGGCTGGCTGAAAAGTCCAACCTAGGGTGTGGCGGGGTTCGCACAGAGGGGGAGGAACTATCCGGAGAAGCCTGTGCTGGAGAGGCTTGGGCTGGACGGCATGGATCTCTAGGGGTGGCACGGAACCCCAACAATGGGCCATAAGGTGGTGGCTCAAGATCTGAGGGGTCATCAGAGAGTATGGGTTTCTCGGACAGGGTAGGGGCGGAAGCCACCGATTGGGTGGTAGGCTTCCTGGGGCTCTTTCCTTCTTCCAGTTTAGATTTTCTAATAATCTTTCTTTGAACGCGGCCTAACATGAATTTTACTGGGGATCCCATATAAGTTTTCAACCAAGAGGGAGGGTCAGTCACAAGGCTGTCCCAGGAATCTATATAGGGGAGTTGTTCAAGATATTCTGGTTCTCCTACAATTATGCTGTAGACCTTCCGGATTACTTCAATATCTAAGCTGCCACTAGGGGGCCACCCCACTCCCATAGATGGCCACTCAACTTCACACAAGGTTCTTAGAGTACTTGAGCTTAAAGTCTGTCCATAATCATTAATTAAAAATCCTTTCTTGAAATTCTTAAGCATACAATCTAGGGGAGTATCAATTTTTCTAGATGATGTCCCTCCCATAATGCTTACAGTTACAACACACAAAGGGAGGGAATTTTTGGATTTGTGGTAAGGGGTCCACAGATCCAGAGACAAAATGGTAGACAGACAACAATCGCTTCCTTCCGTCGCTGGCCAGTTGAACTCGCGTTAACTGGAAACGCAGCTATAAGAAGTCCGCACTCATTTAACATTCAAGCATCACACACATTCCATACAGAAAATCCCACCCAACAATTTCAGATTTCTCAGATACAGATAAGCTCTAGCGGTTTCGCTGCTAGTCCCCATGACTAGAAGCTACTAAGGCCTTCGCTGAGAGTTGATCAGACTCCCCTTCCCTCAATTTTTGAGGGGCTGGTTTACAGTTTCCTAGCTAGGATTACAATACAGAATACAGAATACATACCCGGCTAATGTTCCTCAGTCAGTTGGGTGCCAGAGATTGATGCAGGGTCCGGGATCCCACCGCTACCACCAAGAATTGTTGCAGGAATTGATGCATGAATTACCCCTATTGTTAGCAGAATCTGTGGTACTTCAGGAGTCAAACAGCACACACCAGAATGAGGGAGAAATCTTCTTTATTTGCCAGCAAACAAAGTAGGACATCAGTTCTAGCTCTCTTCTTCCCTTTCTCAGCTCTCTGGATGTTATGGCTTCTGTCTCAGCTTCTTCTCTTCTTCTGCTGTCTGTCTTCCTTCAGCTCTCTTTCTTCTGTCTGTTCCTTCTCTTCTTCTTCTTCTGACGTAAGCTGCTTCTGCTCCCACTTATATACAGTTCTATCCCCCTCCTAGCCCCCCTTACTTTCCAGATGGTAAAGAATAGATTGGTTACCTTGCCTCAGCCAATCATCTCTATACATTACTTTAAAAATATCAGTTACATAGGTTTGATATTTCTCAAACTGACCTATGACCTGGGGCCCCTCAAGCTAGACAATATGGTACCAGAACTCTTGCATTTTCATTATGATTAATCTCTCAGCTATAGCTTAAACTGGGTTCATTTAGGGGCTAAGGGATATTCTTGCTTAATGCTACATTTTGCTATAATCCATCAAGGAAGTAAGTTGACTTTTTCTGACCTCTTTCACCTAGCCAGGACTGTAGCTAACTCAAACCAGATGCTGACCTTTTCAACTACAATCTTGGAAAGTAAGGCAGAGAGTTGAACAAATATTCTACATAGAATTACACAGAATAAAACATATTCTAAAATAAGCATCCTTATAAGACATATTCTAAAATACACAGAAATCAGAATTCCTTATAACAAAATCTACATATCAAGAATATCTAGAATTATTTAAACAGCATTCAGCCTACTTTTAAACTACAGTATGTCTGGCTCATGCCTTGTTCATAATAGTATACAGATGTATGTGGTAAGGTAATATCTTTGAACTAGCCTTAACCCTCCATCACTCACAAAGGGTCAAAGAAAGTTTCTCTTTCTGACCTTTCTAACCTTTAGCCCAGCCAAACGCTAGACTTTCTAAGTAATTAAATCCAGCTGGCATTCCTTCACTTGCAGGGTGAAGAGTTGAAATAAAATTTCTTATATATCTATATAATTATGCCCACTGCCTCAGTTTTAACATGTTTCAGGGACAAGTGGTTTATAAGTCAAAATAATAAAAATATTTTCTGTCAAGCAGATCTCTCATTTGTTGAAACATAACTAAATGGGCTATAAACCCCTAGTGCAGTCCATTGGTTTTCTTATATTTTGTTCTTGTGATGGCTTATACTGTGCCAAAACTGGAAATACAGTGAGACAGATTAATTGAATTCAGTACCATCCAAAACTTATTTTTTTATGTTTTAATCATCTTTATTAAAAACAAGAGATGTTGGTTGATAAGCTTCATACAGAACAAGAAAAAACAGTAAACCATCCAACATGGCACAATAGGTCTCGGTTGGCTATGTTACAACTGGAAAGAAGAGACCTTGCAGCTAAGTATTCTAAGCTGGCATCTCTGTAGGAGTGGCGGCCTGTATCGGTGCCGGATCAGGATTGACGGGACTACCTCAAGAACTGTGCATATTTAATCAAGGACTTTGGCTTCTTTATAACATATTTCAAATCAGAACTTTTACAGAACTTTTATATTTTCTTGCACTGTGCCTTAACTACAAACTGTCTGTTCCTGCTTGCAAGATACCAAAGATGCTGGAATAATTGTTTGAGACAGAATGCAGGAGCAGTAGATAACCGCTTGTAACATTTAGTAGCCAAGGCTTGCACACAAATCAGCCTGCACGTAGACGCTACATGAATAGAAGGTAGTCTGGGAGTGTCGCCACCCCCACCTTGCATCTCTGAGCCTTAAGCTCTATTGAGCCTTATCAACTCTGTGAAAGAAGCATTGTGTGATTATGTGTGTGTGTGCTAAAACGGGGCGATAAGTTTCGTTTTCCCTGCCAGTATTATTTCAGTGTTATGACGTGTGTATGTACTGTAAGAACTACAAGAACTACAAATGTTTACTGCGCATGCCAACTGTGATGTATAAGGGGCCTAATGTGCAGGCCCACAGGGGAGGTATAAATGTAAGTGTCAGCTGATTTCTGACACACAGTATCCTGAGACTGAACTCAGTGCTGTACATTGCTAGCAATAAAAGCTGTCTTGCCTTCGGAACCAGTTGCCTCTTATCTCCTGATTTACTAGCCGAGAATCCTGTTACATTTCTGGTGAGCCAGCCAGGAGTATATAGAGGGAAACGGATTATATTCTTTCCCCTCCCCCACCGCACGGTCGGGCCGGGTGATCGCCCCCCCGAGCGGGTGGTGAGTGGCCACCGCTGAGTTCAGTGTCCACCCCCGAAGGAGGGCTGTTAGACACCGGCTGGCTGGCGGTGGGGTTGCGTGGTCCCGGCAAGACACCTTTCCCAAACTCCAGAGAAGAGCGCGCCGGTAGGCCATGTCCGAAGACGGCGGACAGGCGAGTATACTCTGGGTAGTAGACCGACCCGGTAAAGGGTCGAAGAGAGGCTTGATCTCCCTCTTAGCCAGTGCCTAGTACGGACTAAGTCCCGAAACCCACTAGGCTCCGGGAAGAAACCGAACGGGAGGGTTTCTTGTGACGTGTGAAAGTTGAGTGAGTGGGCCTGCAGTTCCAGATCGGGCGACCGCATTCCGGTCAGGCCGACTGTTGACCCTTTTGTGTCCTGTGGAACGAGACCCCTTACTCCTCCACCATCCTTTTCCCCCTCTGTCTGTCTGCTATCCTTTGGCACTCAGGTTAGGATGGGCGGGGGTGGGTCTACTCCGTTAGATTTAATGACTGAGCACTTTAGCGAAGTGTTCGACCAGGAACAGTGCAGTAGAGCCGGGATGATACAGCGATGTCAATTTATGTGGCCCGGTCTAGGGAGATTTGTCGAGTGGCCACCGGAAGGGTCATTCGAATATGAGAAAGTAGCTGCAGTCATGAATGTTGTCATAGTCGAGGGAAACCCAGGCTGCCCCGAGGATAAACCCTACGTGGAAGGGTGGCTTAACGTGGTCCGGAACCCGCCGCCTTGGGCCCAGCATAAGGTGGAAAAGGCCGCGCTTATGGTAATAAGCTAGAGGAAGGGTCACAAGACCAAGTTGAAGGCCCAATCCATGCCCCAGACCAGTAAATCCCCGGCGACGCTTGGCCGTAGAGAACACTCCCAACACCGAAACCACGCCCAGTAGTAGTAGTAGTAGTAGTACCCTCCCAAGACCTCCGAGGGCTATCCGAAATAAGGCCCAGAGCCCCCAGAACCCTGAAACGGATCAGAAGGCCCCTATACTGAGTACGGCAGAGGCCTATGAGGAGGACCCAGCACCACCCCCTTACAGTCCGTTATACCCCAACCTTGCTGACTTGACCGAGGGCCAGCGTGCCGTCGAGGCCTCTGCCCCAGGAACGGATGCTGAAGAACCTTCCGAAACCGAACCCGCAGCTCATGGAACTCTCAGGAAGAGTCAGAGAGTCACTAAACCAATAACTCGATTTCCCCAGTCGAGCCCGATAAGAGCTCTCCCTCCAAGCCGACGAGCGGATGCCACCGACTTGTTTCCGATCCGTCAGTCAACGACTTACACTCCGACCCTCGGAAGGCCAGCCCATCGAGTCAACAGTCTATACTCACGTCCCTTTCTCTAGCTCTGACCTGTATAACTGGAAGGCGCATGGGCCTTCCTACGAACAAAAGCCTGAGCAGCTTATAGAACTTGTGGAGGGCATAATATACAGTTACAATCCGACCTGGGGTAACCTCAGACAGTTGAGTGCCCACGTCCTGACCACTGAGGAACGCCGCCTGCTACAACAGAATATGGAAGAAGCAGTCAGAAGAGCCCACCCAGACGAGGCGCAGATAGAAGACCGCTTAAGGAGGGAGGTGCCCACCGCACGTCCCGACTGGGATTACCGGACTGAGGACGGCCAGAACCGCAACCGCCAATATCAGCAGGCCTATCTAACGGCCTTGAAAAAGGGAAAACAGAAAATCACTAATATGGGAAAAATCCACAACGTAGTCCAGCAGAAACATGAAAGCCCAGGGGATTTCCTAGAATGCCTTCTGGAAGCGTATCGGAGACATAGCCCCATAAATCCCGAGGATCCAAAGAATGTCCCCACAGTGGTTATGAGTTTTGTCAGCCAGTCGGCGCCGGACATTAGGAAGAAACTCCAGAAGACCGAAGGATTTGAGGGGATGAGCATAAGCCAACTGAAGGCTATAGCTGATCGCGTGTTCGGATACCGCGACCAGGAAGAGAAATCCGAGGCCCGGAGAGAGGCAAGTAGACGGATGCGTGAAAATGCAGATGTATTGGCTGCTGTGCTGGAGGAGCGCCTAGGATCGAGGCAACGCGGCAGGGGAGGAGGCCGAAGAGGCAGAGGGGCGAGGTCCCCTATAGGACGGAACCAGTGCCCCAATTGCCAACAAGAAGGACATTGGAGGGCGGACTGCCCGGAGAAGCCACAAGACCAGAACCGAGAGGTGGCGGATGATGACCGTCCAAGGGGTCCCAGACAAGGGCAACGAGGCCGAGGCCGGGGACGCATCGAACAACAGGAGTGGCAGATGGCCCTCGATGCAGCCCAGGGTTACTCAGCATGAAGTGACAGGGAGGGCAGAGTCCCCACTGACCTTCTGGTGAAAATCCGAGTGGGGGCGCAGCTAATGAGGGCTTTATTAGATACAGGGGCCCAACGATCTGTCATCACCACTGCCATTGCCCCTCCCACGAATGAAACCATACCGATTGTGGGAGCTTCAGGGAAGTCCCTCACAGCCCCACTCCTGAAGGAACGTTATGTCCAAATTGGAGGGACGATGGTGTCTCACCAGTTCATACATATCCCTGGGTGTCCAGTCCCTCTGATTGGCCGGGATCTACTATGCAAGCTCCAAGCTACCTTAAAATTTAAGGCCACGGGAGAAGTAGAAGCCAAATTTGAAGACCGACCAGTAACACTCATCTGCCCTGTCCGAGAGGAGTGGAGACTGTACGCCCGTTGCAGGCACCGTCGACTGCCGTTATTCACAAGATACCGCCTTTGCACAGCAGAGGAGAACCCTCATGGCTGGAGTTCCTGGCGTGCGGGCAGAGTCAAACCCTGGAGGACTGGCGGTCAACGCCGTCCCCATTTGGATTGAGCTGAAACCGAATGCCCAGATCGTCAATCAGGGACAGTATCACATTCCCTATGCTGCCCGCCACAGTATGCAAACACACCTACAGAAACTCCTTCAACAAGGGGTCCTCAAACCAACCAGATCTGCCTGGAACACCCCACTGTTGCCCGTTAAGAAACCAGGGACATCAGAGTACAGACCTGTCCAAGACCTGAGGAAGGTCAACAACCAGGTGGCCGACATAGTTGCCCTCGTGCCTAACCCGTATTCAATTCTAGCCCAAGTGCCAGCCCAAACCAAGTGGTACAGTGTCATTGATCTGAAGGACGCCTTCTTCTCCATCCCTCTTGCCGCTGATAGTCAACAGTTGTTTGCCTTCACATGGGAAGACTTGCAAACTGGGATCAAGCGGCAATTCACTTGGACCCGACTCCCCCAAGGGTTCAAGAACTCGCCCACTCTCTTCGGAGAGCAACTTGCCCAAGACCTGAAGTCATACCAGTACGAGTACGGGCCTGTTGTCCAGTACGTAGACGACCTGTTGGTGGCCTGGGAAACGTACACGGACTGTGCAGAAGCTACCCTTTACCTCTTGAAAATCCTGGAAGCCCAAGGGTACTGAGCCAGCCGAAAGAAGGCCCAGATATGCGAGATCGAAGTCGAGTACCTGGGATTCCGCCTCCGAGAAGGAACCCGAAGGCTCGGTACACCCCGTACTCAAGCTATCTGCAACCAACCCACTCCTACCAATAAGAAGGAACTGCGAGCGCTACTGGGAGCAGCCGGATACTGCCGGATCTGGATCATTAATTTCGCTGTTTTGACCCAAGACTTATACACCAAGCTGAAGGGACCTGAGCTCGAGGCCCAAACCCTCCAGTGGGAGAAACACGAACTGAAGGCTCTTGAGGACCTAAAGAAGGCCCTCGTGGCCCCGCCAGCGCTCGGATTGCCAGATGTGACTAAACCGTTCCACTTGTTTGTGGATGAGAAGAAGGGTCTGGCACTTGGGGTCCTCACCCAAACAGTTGGCACCTGGCAACGACCAGTAGCATACCTTTCCAAGGGCATGGACAACGTAGCCAGAGGTTGGCCGGGGTGTCTCCGAAGCATTGCGGCTGCATGTCTGTTAATACACGAAGCCAACAAACTCACCTTTGGCCAGACGCTCCGCGTGACAACGTCCCATTCCATCCGCGGCCTGCTCGAGAGCCATGGGCCCCGATGGATG
This sequence comes from Microcaecilia unicolor, assembly GCF_901765095.1. Taxonomy (NCBI): domain Eukaryota; kingdom Metazoa; phylum Chordata; class Amphibia; order Gymnophiona; family Siphonopidae; genus Microcaecilia; species Microcaecilia unicolor. Next base: position 354,615,606 of record NC_044031.1, on the reverse strand, counting down.
ACTAACTCCCGACTAGTCAAGTACCAAGCCCTCCTATGTGAGAACCCGGAGGTGCAGATCCAGGACACCACCAACCTGAACCCTGCTACCCTACTCCTGAGCCACCACTCCATGACTGTGAGGAGGTAATGACCACCGTACATTCTAGCAGACCCGACCTTAAGGATCAACCCTGGCAAGGGGGAGTCACCTTGTTCACAGATGGAAGTAGCCAAGTGATTGAAGGGACTCAGAGAGCTGGCTATGCCGTCGTATCCGAGGATCATGTGATTGAGGCAATGGCCCTGCCACCCGGGACATCAGCCCAGAAGGCCGAACTGATCACCCTCACCAGGGCCCTCCTGTGGGCAGAAGGAAAAATTGTGAACATTTACACCGACTCCAAATACGCCTTCCTCACCCTCCAGGTACACGGGGCCCTGTACAAAGAGAGAGGATTTTTGACAGCCGAAGGAAAGGGACTTGCAAATGCCACTGAGATCTGCCAATTACTCGAGGCTGTATGGAAGCCAAAGAAGGTAGCTGTGATGCACTGCAGGGCTCATACAGGTCGGACGGACCCCATTGCCCGGGGCAATCAGCAGGCGGATGATGCAGCTAAAAAGGCGAGTCAACTCCCTCATTCCTCTGACCCCGTGCTTTTCGTCCATCTCCCCACAGAGGCCCCCATCTATGCCCCGCAAGAAACCGAATGGGCCCGGCAGGAGGGCCTGGAATCGCACAATGGGTGGTGGCTACTACAGGATGGCCGAATATGGATACCCGAAGCCCTGGCCTGGACAGTGGTCAGGGAAGCCCACAACCGCACCCACCTGGGCAGAGACGCCTTGGGACGTCTGCTCGAGAAGACCTACTATATCAACAAACTATCCCTCTGGACCAAGAATGCTTCCAGTAGGTGCACTATTTGTGCCTGGATCAACCCACGGACAGGACCCGGTCCTGCTCCCGGTAACATTCTCTGATGCACCAGCCCATTCCAAGTCTGTCAGGTTGACTTCACGCACATGCCCTCAGCCCGGGGCTACAAAGCTATCCTCGTGGCAGTGTGTACGTACACCGGATGGATTGAAGCCGTACCCACCAGGACGGAGATGGCTAAAGAAGTTACTTCCTTACTTATTCACCACATCCTGCCGAGATACGGCCTCCCCAAACAGATCAACTCTAATAACGGGCCTGCATTTGCCAGTGAGGTGACCCAGCAACTCAGTACGAGATTGGGCCTCAATTGGAAGCTGCACTGCGCCTGGAGACCCCAGAGCAGTGGCGCAGTAGAGAGAGCCAACCGATCCCTGAAGAACCAACTAGCTAAACTATGCCAGGAGGCCAAAGCCAAATGGCCCGACCTGCACACCCAAAGCCACTGGTCTCACCCCTTATGAAATGATGTACGCCAGGCCACCACCTCTGCCTTCCTTTCCCGACTCCTTACAGATACAGGGTGAGAGTTCCCTAGTAAAACAGCTGAAGGCCTTACGCGATGTAGTGCAGGACATCCAACAGTACACTGAGAGTGTAGGGCCCTTAGTCCTTACTAGCCCTACACACCAGTTTTGGGTGGGGGATGAAGTGTGGATGAAAGAATGGGACGAATCTGACTGCTTGAAGCCCAAGTGGAAGGGGCCCTTCCTTGTCCTCCTAACCACCCTGACCGCTGTTAAAATTGCAGGAAGTCCAGCCTGGATACACTGGACCAGGCTGAAGCCAGCTGCAAAAACCAACAGCCCACCCGGAAGGTGGACAGCCCATAGCCACCCAGACGCTCCGCTGCGGCTAACCCTGACGAGACGGTGAACTACTCCCATGCCTAGCCAACAGCTCAGCCCTTGGACATTCTGTGCTCTAGGCTCACTGTTTATCGGAGCGGTCATCCTCAGCCTCGTCCTCTTCTTGCTGCAACAACTCGGATACCTCTTCTCCCAACCATGATGCTCGCTCTACTCTTCGTTCTCAACTCCTGTCCAGTCCCGGTGGAGATGACTACCCTTAGCTCAAATTGTTCCGAGTGTCTGCGGCTGGTGCGTCACCAAACGACTGAAGGATATAACCTTACCACCACACTCATCCACCAGTCCCTTCCCCCGGAGAAGGGCTGCAACCCCATCGTTTCCTGCATTATCACCACACCAGATGGCCCTATGCAACTTCACCGGTGCCTCCAGAAAAACCTCACTATCTGCCACAGCCCGGTCAAGCCGCGATATTACAATGTCACCCTTAGTGTGGGGCTTCCTCAGTACGTCATGTCCATGGGAGTCCAGGGAGACGGCATCTTGTATTATGTAAACTCTACCCTCGTTCTGGCAGGTGGAGCTCAAACTGTGGCCACCCTCATCTTTGACGTTTGCGTTGCTATGGACAAGCACCCCTGGTCCCACAAGTGTGGAAGTCAAGCTTGGCGCAAGGCCTATGCAAATGATCACAAGTATGTTTGCCCCCTTACTCTAGATGGAAGATATGGTTCTCCGTGGTCTTGGCTACCCTGTGCAGCTGACACCCGGACCTCAGGATGGGAAAGGGTGTGCGCTTATACGGGGGGAGGATACCCCGGATGTACTGGTCTGGGTGAATTCCGCAGAGGTCCCGGCAACACTGTCCTCCTGGACTGGCCTATCAGAGAACATGGGGTCCCCTGGAGAGAAACCTGGGCCCTCGGCATCGATGGGGCCGGAGTGGATCCGCTTACTTACATCACTATACGCCAGAGCATCGATGCTAAACCTCCCACACATTACCAAACCACTGTCGTGGGATTCCAGGAGGTGTATGATGAGATCGCCCACGCTGAGCACGTGGCCACCCAGTTCCCTGTTTCACCCGAAGCCCGGAACATGTTCCTGAACTTGGCCGAGAACATAGCCCTCTCCCTTGGAGTTACCAACTGTTTTGTTTGCGGCAGCACAGACATGGGAGAGCAGTGGCCGTGGGAAGCCAAAGAGATCACCCAGCACATGTGGAATGCCCTGAATTTCACCAATATCACCTTTCCTCACCGACCCCGCCCATACGAGTGGGCACTAAGAATGAATATTATTGGTACCCTGTGTGCCAGTCGAGCCCCCGGTAAACAATACTCCGTCTCGGTCGGTGACTCGGCCTGCACGGGAGTTATCCTATACAACGGTAGCTCAACCACCTGGTGGCATACAGACAACCAGTCTATACTGACCCCCTTTTGGACTGAACCTACCTTGAACAAAACATGGGCACGTGGGGGTAACACCTCTATTAGATGGATAGCCCCAGAAGGGTACTATTATATATGCGATCGCAGGGCCTACGAACAGCTCCCTGCCCGCTGGTTTGGTACCTGCCTCCTGGGCACAGTACGACCCAGCTTCTTCCTCCTACCCCTCCGGGTGGGTGAAACGTTAGGAATCCCTCTCTATGTTGAACAGGGGTATAGGAGTAGGAAGAAGCGGTTTGCCCGAGACCCCAAGGTCCAGATAGGCGATTGGAAGGACACTGAATGGCCGCCTGAACGCATTGTCCACTATTACGGCCCAGCCACTTGGGCTGAGGATGAAACATATGGATATCGCACCCCCATCTATATGCTGAACCGTATCATTCGCTTGCAAGCCGTGCTTGAGATGCTCACGAATGACTCTGCTATGGCACTTAACATCTTGGCAAAACAGAACACTAAACTGATTACTGCAGTTTACCAGAACCGCCTGGCCCTTGATTATCTGCTGGCCCAGGAAGGGGGGGTGTGCGGGAAGTTCAACCTTAGTAACTGCTGCCTGCAGATAGACGATCAAAGTCAGGTCATAAAAGAGATCACCGACCGCATGGTAAAGCTGGCCCATGTCCCGGTATAGACCTGGAACAGTGCCTGGGACTGGACGTCCTCCCTCACCGACTGGCTGCCCAGTTCAGGAGGACTGAAGGGCATCCTTGTCATGGTGGGCCTCTTTTTCTTGTCCTGTTTACTAATTCCCTTATCTCTTCCCTTCATTTTCAGATGCCTTCGCTCTACCATGGAGACCATTGCTGACCGCCGCGCTGCTGCTCATATCATGGCCCTACAGATGTACTCCCCCATCTCAGTGACCGATCTGGATGAAGCAGACATTTCTTCCTCTGAGGAGACCTAAGGACCAACTCCCTTGTGACAGCAAAAGTCCGGCTACAAAGGGGGGGGGCTCCCCTAGGGACCCTCCGTCTCAACCCCGGCGAAGCAACCAATGGCTGCGCAAGGGCCTAGGGCCCTCTTATTACCTGCTCATGCTAACTCTCCTTGTCTTTCTCTCTTTTGCAGCACTCTTGAAGGTGATACTTTCCACCGGAATGGATTTCAAGTATCAAAAGGGGGGAATTGTAGGAGTGGCGGCCTGTATCGGTGCCGGATCAGGATTGACGGGACTACCTCAAGAACTGTGCATATTTAATTAAGGACTTTGGCTTCTTTATAACATATTCCAAATCAGAACTTTTACAGAACTTTTATATTTTCTTGCACTGTGCCTTAACTACAAACTGTCTATTCCTGCTTACAAGATACCAAAGATGCTGGAATAATTGTTTGAGACAGAATGCAGGAGCAGTAGATAACCGCTTGTAACATTTAGTAGCCAAGGCTTGCACACAAATCAGCCTGCACGTAGACGCTACATGAATAGAAGATAGTCTGGGAGTGTCGCCACCCCCACCTTGCGTCTCTGAGCCTTAAGCTCTATTGAGCCTTATCAACTCTGTGAAAGAAGCATTGTGTGATTATGTGTGTGTGTGCTAAAATGGGGCGATAAGTTTCGTTTTCCCTGCCAGTATCATTTTAGTGTTATGACGTGTGTATGTACTGTAAGAACTACAAGAACTACAAATGTTTACTGCGCATGCCAACTGTGATGTATAAGGGGCCTAATGCGCAGGCCCACAGGGGAGGTATAAATGTAAGTGTCAGCTGATTTCTGACACACAGTATCCTGAGACTGAACTCAGTGCTGTACATTGCTAGCAATAAAAGCTGTCTCGCCTTCGGAACCAGTTGCCTCTTATCTCCTGATTTACTAGCCGAGAGTCCTGTTACATCTCTACTATAATAAAAAGCACCTCCAACGTTCTGAAGCTGACTCCGTGGCTTCACTGATGAAGGGTTCGTAAGGTTTGTCTGATTCGTGAATCTGTAACCATCTCTCTCGGCCCTGCCCTCACGCCTCTGATAGGTCCGCCGCCCTCAACGTCATCACGTTTTGACGTCCAGGGCGGCAGACCTATCAGAGATGCGAGGGCAGGGCCGACAGACATGGTAACAGACTGTCGAATCTGACGAACCTTACCAATGAAGCCACGGAGTCAGCTTCACAACGTAGCAGGTGCGTTTGGTTACAATACACAGCTGCATTATTTTTCATCTAAACATTGCAGAGTGGCTGTGGGGGGGGGGGGGGGGAAGAGGGGGGCCAACTACCATGGAACTGGGAAGGAGGGAGAGAGGGGGGTGCAACAACCATGGAACTAGAAAGGGGGTGGGCGGAACCTGAAACTGGGAGGGAGGGAGGGGACCCCTGGCACACACTCTCATTCTCACACACACACACACACACACTCACAGCTCACTAATTTTTCACTTAAACATCGCAGGGTGGCTGGGGGGGGGAGAGAGGGGGTGCAACTACCCTGGAACTGGGAGGGAGCGAGGGGAAGCAACAACCCTGGAACTGGGTGGGGGGGAGGGAGGGCGGACCCAGGAACTTGGAGGGGGGCCAGGCGGACACAGAAACTGGGAGGAAGGGGGAGAGGGAGGCAACGACCCTGGAACTGGGTGGGAGGGAGGGCGGGCCCTGGAACTTGGAGGGGGGACGGGCGGACCCTGAAACTGGGAGGGAGGGAGGGGGCCCCTGGCACACACTCTCATTCTCACACACACACACACACACACACTCTTGCACACAGTCTCACTCTCTCTGTCACACACACTCACACATTCACTCTCTCTGTCACACACACTCACATATTCACTCTATCACACACTCACTCTCTCACACACTCTGTAAAGCACACACACTCTGAGGAAAACCTTGCTAGCGCCTGTTTCATTTCAGTCAGAAACGGGCCTTTTTTCCTAGTCTGATAATAATCGTTGTAGAATGTTTTTGATATCGAGGTAACTAAGGAGGTTTTTTGCCGATGATAAAGAAGTCCTGCTACCCCAGCATATAATATACAGCTGGGAGCTTCTTGAGGCTTTTTCCTCCTTATAATTTAAGTTTTTCTATCTGGTTACGTTATTGATTATATGAGAACCCATTTTTTCCTGTATTGATGATACAATAACATTTTTTACAGAGAACATACCCCAAGAACCATTCCCCTCCCTCCCTATAAGACCACCTGTTTCCACCCGCCAAAATAACACAACAGATGTACAGATCAGTAGGACTCAAAGCATTTCATAACAAGCACTGCCTCCACTGTATGCAAATCTCTCTCATGAATATTCATTGTCAATATCCTGACAAACCTGACTGCCTTGGGTAACTCCAGGACCAGGTTATCCTAACTACCATAAAAAGCAGATACATTTATATAATTAACATTATAATTTTATTTGTATTTGGGTAATAACTGAGAAAATGCTATTAAAAACTATATTACAAAGCATGAAGTTGACATAGTTAACTTCTGCTGTATATCAACCAGTAGTAAATAATAGTAATAAACAATATTAATTGCATTTTTATAATATACCACCGAAGGAGTGGAGGAGTAGCCTAGTGGTTAGTGCAGTGGACTTTGATCCTGGGGAACTGAGTTTGATTCTCACTGCAGCTCCCTGTGACTCTGGACAAGTCACTTAACCCTCCATTGCCCCTGGTACAAAATAAGTACCTGAATATATGTAAACCGCTTTGAATGTAGTTGCAAAAACCTCAGAAAGGCAGTATATCAAGTCCCATTTCCCATTCTTCAAAATAGAAGGAGCAAGTTCCCACAAACCATCTTTCTCTTTTGATCTAGGAACAGGAAAAAAAAACTTTCAAATGCTCCCTGATTTCAACTTAATACATGTTAAATGTGGGATATGAATGTCATAAATAAATAGAATCTCTGAATGTTGAGCACCTGATTCTCATAACATGATATCTGTTTTAGTGGCCCATTACCAGGAGAAAAAAAATCTCTGCACGAATATAACACATGCTAGGGCGTCCCTGTAACCAGCCCCTCCAACTGAGCACTGATTTATAAAGTTATTCCATTATTATACTCCCTCTGTGTACATCCGTATGCTGCACAAGCTGGCATGGTTGAAAATATAAGTGAGATTAAATAAAAATGCTACCAACAATAAAAAACAATAAGATGGATGCAGCTAGGGTTACCATATTTTGTCCTCTGAAGAAGAGGACACATGTCACGCCCCCCTGCCCCACCCCTGCCCTACCCACACCACGCGCCTTTCGCATCCTCACCCCACTCTTTCTCACTCTCACCCCGCCCCTGTCACATATTCCCCTCCCCTCCCCTTACTTACTATCTACTGCCCTGGTGGTCTAGTGACCTTTTTGGGGCAGGAAAGAGCCCCCTCTTTCCTGCCCAGAGTGCTGGCCTTGCCCTGCATCCTGTTGGTGTGACGGTCTTGGGATTCAAAATGGCCGCCAAGAGTTGAAGTCTCGCGAGGCCACTTCAACTCTCGGCAGCCATTTTGAATCCTGAGACCGTCACACAGCAACAGGATGCAGGGCAAGGGCAGCGCTCCGGGCAGGAAAGAGGGGGCTCTTCCCTGTCCCGAAGAGGTCACTAGATCACCAGGGCAGTAGATAGTAAGTAAGGGAAGAGGAGGGGAGGCTAGGATAGGTCTGCCGCCCGCCCACCCGTTTGTCCAGAAATCCGGACAAACAGGCGGACTGGCAAAACCTGCCCAGATGCCCAGACATGTCCTCAAAAAGAGGACATGTCCGGGTAAATCCGGACATATGGTAACCCTAGATGCAGCAGCTCATAGGTTTGCTTGCTATGTTTTGAGTGAACGGGGATGATGGCTGTGCTGGAAAGGGGAAACTTAGACTGACCTAATTGGTGTCAATGTTCTGACATCACTTCATCTCCTGTCTATTAAACCTCCTTGTCCTGCCCTATATACATTTGGTACTGATCTTTCACATTCAGTTTTCTTTGATTTCTCTGCCTCCTTCTCAAGTCTATCTTGTTATCCCTTTCTCTTCCCTTTATGTGCAGCAGCCAGGGGCGTAGCCAGACTTCAGCGGGAGGGGGGTCCAGAGCCCGAGGTGAGAGGGCCCATTTTAGCCCCCCCCCGGCGCCACTTACCCCCCCCCCCCCCCCCCCCGCCACCGCCAGCACCAACAACAACAACTTTGACACCCCCGCCGACGACCCTCTTGACCCCCGCCCGCCGTCACATACCTTTGCTTCTTCCTTTGTTTTGTTTCTGAGTCTTAGCACAGACCCCTGAAGAACCCCACTAACTACCCTTCTCCATTGTGAATACTGCCCATTTAACCCCACTCTCTGTTTCCTATCCTTCAACCAGTTTTTAATCCACAATAGGACATTTCCTCCTATCCCATGACCCTCCAATTTCCTCTGTAGCCTTTCATGAGGTACCTTGTCAAACGCCTTTTGAAAATCCAGATACACGATATCAACCAGCTCACCTTTGTCCACATGTTTGTTTACTCCTTCAAAGAATTGAAGTAAATTGGTCAGGCAAGATTTCCCCACACAAAAGCCGTGCTGACTTGGTCTCAGTAATCCATGTCCTTGGATGTGCTCTGTAATTTTGTTTTTGATAATAGCCTCTACCATTTTCCCCGGCACCGACGTCAGACTCACTGGTCTATAATTTCCCGGATCTCCCCTGGAACCTTTTTTCAAAATCGGCGTTACATTGGCCACCCTCCAATCTTCCGGTACCACGTTTGATTTTAAGGATAAATTGCATATCACTAACAGTATTTATTTATTTATTTATAGCATTTATACCCCGCTCTTTCCCACTCGGTAGCAGGTTCAGTGCGGCTTACAAGGTATGGTACAAAGAGTCACAGAGTAGCTCCGCAACTCATTTTTCAGTTCTATCAGTACTCTAGGATGAATATCATCCGGTCCAGGAGATTTGCTACTCTTCAGTTTGCTGAACTGCCCCATTACATCCTCCAGGTTTACCGTGAAGTCAGTAAGTTTCTCCAACTTGTCCGCTTGAAATACCATTTCCGACACCGGTATCCCACCCAAATCTTCCTCGGTGAAGACCGAAGCAAAGAATTCATTCAATCTCTCCGCTACGTCTTTATCTTCCTTGATCACCCCTTTTACCCCTCTGTCATCCAGCAGCCCAACCGATTCTTTTGCCGGCTTCCTGCTTTTAATATACTGAAAAACATTTTTGCTATGTTTTTTTGCCTCTAATGCTATCTTTTTTTTCGTAATCCCTCTTGGCCTTCTTTATCTGCGCCTTGCATTTGCTTTGACACTCCTTACGCTGCTTCTTGTTACTTTCAGACGGTTCCTTCTTCCATTTTCTGAAGGCATTTCTTTTAGCCCTAATAGCTTCCTTCCTTCCTTTTCAACCAGGCCGGCTGTCTTTTGGAGTTCCGTCTTTCATTTCTAATTAGTGGAATATGTTTGGCCTGGGCCTCCAGGATGGTATTTTTGAACAGCGTTCATGCCTGTTGTACAGTTTTTACCCTCTCAGTTGTCCCCCTAAGTTTTTTTTCCACCGTTCTTCACATTTTATCATAGTCTCCTTTTTTAAAGTTAAACGCTAACGTATTTGACTTCCTGTGTATAGTTACTTCAAGGTTGATATCAAAACTGAACATATTATGATCACTGTCATTAAGCGGCCCCAGTACCATAATGTCCCTCACCAGATCATGCGCTAAGGACCAAGTCTATAATTTTTCCTTCTCTCGTCGGCTCCTGCACCAGCTGCTCCATAAAGCTGTCCTTGATTTCATCAAGGAATTGCACCTCTCTAGCGTGTCCCAATGTTACATTTACCCAGTCTATATTTGGATAATTGAAGTCACCCATTATTATCACATTGCCCATTTTGTTTGCGTCTCTGATTTCTTTTATCATTTCTGCGTCTACCTGCTCATCCTGGCGAGGCGGACGGTAGTACACTCCTATCACCGTCCTTTTCTCTTTTATACATGGAATTTCAACCCACAATGATTCAGAGGTGTGATTTGTGTCCTGCTGAATTTGTACTCTATCTGAGTCAAGGCTCTCATTAATATACAATGCTACCCCTCCACCAGACCGGTCCACCCTATCACTACGATATACTTTGTACCCCGGTATGACAGTGTCCCACTGGTTATCCTCCTTCCACCAGGTCTCAGTAATGCCTATTATATCCAATTTTTCATTTAGTGCAATATATTCCAACTCTCCCAACTTATTTCTTAGACTCCTAGCATTTGCATATAGACATTTCAGAGTATGTTTGTTGTTCCTATTTGCATGATGCTTAGTACTTGACTCTAATGATTTGCCATCTTTTGTCTGATGTTTGGTTGTATTTAAGGGCACCTGGCCTACCACGGTCTGTTGTGCAACCTCACTATCCAGAAACCCTATCTTCCCTGTTTGTGAGGTATCCTAGCAAGATACCTTATCCCGAACAGTGAGCTTTTGAGCGACTGTTGCCATAGGCAGTCGGTGGCCCAACTGTTTGGGGAGGCTAAAGGGGGCAGGGTTAGGGGTGGGGCCAGGGGCAGGGCTTACATCCATAACTGTCTGACAACACACAGAAAAAAAAAATAAGTAAAAATAAAACAATTACAATTAATACCTTTTATTACATTTAGATATTAGATATGTATCATAAGTCAAAGAATAAAGTAGTTGCTCAAAGCATATACTAACCACAATCGCTCAACTGCAAAACACTATGCACAACTTTGTGCAAAAACATACTCAGAACCTTACTGTACCATAAATATTACACTGGGCAGAACCTAATACACCAATATACCACCCATACGGAAAATGCAGACCATCAACAATCATAATATCATAATTCTCATGTAGAGCCACAAAACACTCTTTTAGGATAGTGTTCACAATTAGTTACTTTTATTAACGACCATATGTAGATCCTTCAAGAGGTATAACACCAGGCTTCCCAAAGGCAGATTACAGAAACAGATGAACAGTTAAGTTCAAGAAACAAGTTATTCTCACTGAAATTTCTCCAACTGTATTGTATAGAACAGAGTAGAAAAATTAGCCCAAAATACAGAGATTATAACTACTGTCTCTACCATCTATAATAATTTTAAGTGTTTTAATGATGTTCAATTTTTATTTTTCATAATATTTAAATCTAGATATGGGAAGCTTTCAAATAAAATTAAAAAACTGTCAAATAAGTAAAAGAGAAAGCAAAATCTTTTGTCCTCCACCTTTTTTTTTTTTTAATATCTTTATTAAGTCAGAGGGAGATTACATTAACCTTTTAAGGCACTGCCTAATGCTCCTGGAACAGCTTTAGACTTTTTACAGATGGCCCACGCATTTATTTTTAATAATCTCACACACCATGCCCCTCAAAGTCCCTGGACCCTTCTTACCTTACCGCTACAGCTAAGCCAGCAGCTAAAAATGAAGAACAGCTCACTTACTTCATAACAGCCTCACACAGCCAAGGCCAAGCACTGCCGCCAAACAGCCGGCTGCCCTGCATCAACCACAAACCGGGCGATCTTCTGCAACATTCCATCCTGTTCAGGCACTGGCGGCACCGCGTGCAAGCGGGAAGATGGAAGCACATGCGCATAGGCGTTACCGCGTCCGCCACGGCGCCAGCGTGTGAAAGTGGGAAGGTGGAGCAGATGCATGCGCATAGGCGCTGACGCCGCATGACGTTGTGCAGTCAGCACTCCTCCTCCCCTACCGGTTTTCTCGGTTGCACGCGCGAGCGTTGGATGCTTTTGCGTGACGTCGTCTTCCCCTCCTTTCTCCTCCGACGCGCCGTATTTTTGAGAAATCTATTTGGGGGAGCCAGGACAGAGGGCTGTCGAAGCTAAGGGCGGGCTCAGAGTGGGGTGAGCAGCGGCGGAAAATACAATTTGTTTTCCTACATGTGGGGAGGAGGCAGGCGGGGAAGGTCACAGCTTGGCTGAGGAGGCTTAGCCTCCCCAAGCCTCTTATACAGGGCGCCTATGACTGTTGGCCTTCTCCCCATTTCTAGTTTAAAAGCTGTTCTATCTCCTTTTTAAATGCCGATGCCAGCAGCCTGGTCCCACCCTGGTTAAGGTGGAGCCCATCCTTTCGGAATAGGCTCCCCCTTCCTCAGAATGTTGCCCAGTTCCTAACAAATCTAAAACCCTCCTCCCTGCACCATCGTCTCATCCAGGCATTGAGACTCCGGAGCTCTGCCTGTCTCTTGGGCCCTGCGCGTGGAACAGGTAGCATTTCAGAAAATGCTACCCTAGAGGATCTGGATTTGAGCTTTCTACCTAAGAGCCTAAATTTGGCTTCCAGAACCTCTCTCTCACATTTTCCTATCTCATTGGTACCCACATGTACCAAGACAGCCAACTCCTCCCCAGCACTATCTAAAATTCTATCTAGGTGATGCGTGAGGACCGCCACCTTCGCATCAGGCAGGCAAGTCACCAGGTGATCCTCACGTCCACCAGCCACCCAGCTATCTATATGCCTAATGATCAAATCACCAACTACAACGGCTGTCCTAACCTTTCCCTCCCGGGCAGCACTTGGAGACATATCCTCGGTGCGAAAGGATAGTACATCCCCTGGTGGGCAGGTCCTTGCTACAGGAGTACTTCCTACTTCACCAGGGTGATGCTCTCCTTCTTGGAGACCTCCCTCCTCCAAGGTAGCACAAGGGCTACCAGACTGGAGGTGGGACTTCTCTACAACATCCCTGTAGGTCTCCTCTATGTACCTCTCTGTCTCCCTCAGGTCCACCAAGTGTTTAAGATGCTTTCCTTTTCCTCGTGTGACTTGTAGAAATGACTGCTTATGGTATGGTAGAATTGCTCTATAGGTCCTGAGTGTTTTGTATTCTCGGTATGCCTAGTACTGGATTTTGGAGGGGGGTGTTAAAAAATGACCAGCCTCAGGGTGTCAACTACCCTAGGTACGCCACTGCCGGCGCCACAGTCACCCCCCCCCCCCCCCGTCCACTACCGGGCGGAACCCCCCTGAATTCAAATCATAGCGCCTCACCTCAACCTCGCTCCATGTGAAAGAAGTGCAGCAGCGGCAGTCTGCAGATCACCTCCCTTCGGGCCTTCCCTCCCTGTGTCCCACCCTCGCGCAAGTGACGTCAGACGAGGGCGGGACACAGGGAGGGAAGGCCTGAAGGGAGGCAATCTGCAGACTGCCACTGCTGCGCTTCTTTCACATGGAGCGAGGTTGAGGTGAGGTGCTATGATTTGAATTCAGGGGGGGACAGGGGAGAGAAGAAGGAGAGATGCTGGCCTTGGGGTGGGAATGCAGGGGCAGACGTGTGATGAGGGGGATGAAGACACAGGGGGCAGATACTGAACATGGGAATAGGGACAGAGACACAGAGGGGAAGTGCTGGCAGGACAGACAGGGACACAGAGGGAATGACAGTGGACATGGAGAAAGAAAAAAAATCAAATAGTGGAAAACTGAAGATTGATGGGACTGGGAGGAGAGAAGGAGCAGAAGATGGATGGGACTGGGAGGAGTGGGGGGCAAAGGGAAGGAGCAGAAGCTAGATGGGACAGGGAGGGTGGGGTGGAGGGACAGAGCAAGAGATGGATGGAGCTAGTGAGTATGGGCAGAGGGGAGGGGGACAGCAGAAGATGGGGTTAGGGGGTTTTGGCAGAGGAAAATAGAGTAGAAGATGGGGCTAGGCAATGTGGGGAGAAGGAGCAGGAGATGGATGGGGCTAGGGCGTGTGGGAAGAGGGGAGGGGAACAGAGCGCAAGATGGATGGGGCTAGGAGGGGAGAGGAAGAGGAACAGAGCAGAGAATTATGGATAGGAGAGATGGAGTGTGAATTTGAGGGGATAGTGAATACTTGGCAGTTTTAGATATGTGGGGGCATATTTATGAGTTGGGAGAATGAGTGTGGATGTGAAATGAGTGATCCTACTCATTTAGTCCTACTACAGCATATGTAAGCCACATTGAGCCTGCAACTGGTGGGAAAATGTGGGATATAAATGCATTAAATAAATAAAATAAATAAATAAATATGAGAAGAGAAGCAAGAAAAGGAGATGATGTGGGGAAAGGTTGAGACATAATGTGAATGACCTGGCAGACTGGAGAGGGCATTAAAAATGGATGAGGGTAGTGGGGAGGGATATGGGGGAAGGGAATGGGTCTCTGCAGGGGGTTGAGTGACAGTGGAAATGGGGTTAAAAGATGGTGAAAGAGAGGCGGATATTGGGCATGGGGTATAGGGTAACAGACAGAAGAATGGCCTTGGAGGCAAGGGAAGGAAGGAGAGACAGGGATGGAGTTGGGTGATGAGATGCAGTGGAGGGTACATGAGGGCTAAGAGGGTGAGTAAAGAGGATGGGAAAGGGAGTAAGGAAGTGGGTAAATGATGGGGGATTGGATTTAGAAGACTGGGAAAGGGAGAGACAGAAGGGTCAATGGGAGTGCTGGAGAGGGAATGAGAGGTAGATGGTAAAAGCCAGTAGGTAGATTAGAAGTGAAACAGAGACTAAGGACTAAAGGGTGAAAGAAAAGTGGGGAAAAACATTAAATGAAAGATATGTAGAGACAGAAAGGAAGAAGATTTGAGAGAGAAATGGAAAAGCCAATGTGGAAAAGAATTTAGGTGAAGACTGACACATGGAAAGTGGAAGAGAGATTGGGACTAGTCCAATTAGAAAAATAAAATGCTCAGACAACAAAGGTAGAAAAGAAAACATTATTTTTATTTAATGCCTTTTAAGGACTAAGATGTGCCTGCTTTGTGAAATGTACATTTTTATTCTATTTTTGTATTTTGCAGAGTGCAGAAGAAAATACATGTCTGTTTCTCTTTTACCAGTATTTGCACTCCTTGCGGAGTATGGCTTTCTTGAGGAGAGCTCTATTTCAGTTTTTGTGTGCATGTGTTTTGTGGTTCCCTATTTTGTATCACATGAGGGTCTGTCCATGTTCTGCATGTGTGACTGAGGTGACGTATTCTGCTAGCATGTATCTGTGTGGGAGTGTGTACATAAGTAATGCCACACTGGGAAAAGACCAAGGGTCCATCGAGCCCAGCATCCTGTCCAAGACAGCGGCCAACCCAAGCCAAGGGCACCTGGCAAGCTTCCCAAACGTACAAATATTCTATACATGTTATTCCTGGAATTGTGGATTTTTCCCAAGTCCATTTAGTAGTGGTTTATGGACTTGTCCTTTAGGAAACTGTATAACTCCTTTTTAAACTCTGCCAAGCTAACCGCCTTCACCACGTTCTCCGGCAACAAATTCCAGAGTTTAATTATGCGTTGGATGAAGAAATATTTTCTCCGATTTGTTTTAAATTTACTACACTGTAGTTTCATCGCATGCCCCCTAGTCCTAGTATTTTTGGAAAGTGTGAACAGACGCTTCACATCCACCTGTTCCTCTCCATTCATTATTTTATATACGTCTATCATGTCTCCCCTCAGCCGTCTCTTCTCCAAGCTGAAAAGCCCTAGCCTCCTTAGTCTTTCTTCATAGGGAAGTCATCCCATCCCCGCTATCATTTTAGTCACCCTTCGCTGCACCTTGTCCAATTCTACTATATCTTGTTCCAGTTTTCCAGTAGCAGGTATATTGGTACTCTACGGTCCAGTGTAGATATAGCACTGTTTTTTCATGGGTGGGTTAGGGCTGTTGTGTATTGCTTTCTATATAGGTTAGGAGTGTCTTTTTGCAGGGTTTTGTACTATTTCATAATATCTCTGGCCCTATTTGAAAGCAGGCACTGTGGCAAACAAAAACCCACCTGCTTTAAACTTGTGCTGCTCCTGAGGTGGTGATCACAATTTGAATATTTATGTATGGCGAGTTGTAAGGGAGATAAAGCACTTAAGCAGCTAAGATAACTGCATCAAACACAGTACTATCTTAATGTGGTTCATCCTAGTTGTTTAAGTGCTGAATATTACACTGTTTTATCAAGCAGCTTATGCCTGAATATTTAATGCCTGTGCATGGACACAGCTTGGCACTGAATATTCGGGAATAAAGCCGGCAAAGATCAGCATCGCGCAAGAGTCCCGCTTAGTACAATAACAAAGCAAAGAGGAAAAGACAACTCCTAAGGGGAGGTGGGGGTTATGTGAGAACAATCAGCCTGCTGTCGTTGGAGAATACCTACTACAGGTATGTATCTTCATTTTCTCCGAGGACAAGCAGGCTGCTGGTTCTCACGACTGGGGTATCCCTAGCCCCCAGGCTCACTCAAAACAACAACGAAAAGGTCAATTGGGCCTCGCAATGGCGAGGACATAAAAAGAATCGACCTATGAAGAAACATCTGAGAGTGCAGCCTGGAACAGAACAAAAATGGGCTTAGGGGGGTGAAGTTGGATTCTAAACCCCGAACAGATTCTGCAGCACCGACTGCCCAAACCGACTGTCGCGTCGGGTATCCTGCTGAAGACAGTAATAAGATGTGAAATGTGTGGCTTGATGACCACGTCGCAGCCTTGCAAATCTCTTCTATAGTGGCTGACTTCAAGTGGGCCACTGACACTGCCATGGCTCGAACACTATGAACAACACCAGTAGGACGTAGGTTAGGAACAATCTCTTTATTAAATAAAGAGATTGTTCCTAACCTACGTCGCCTACTGGTGTTGTTCAAGAGCCTACTCCCCCTTTCCTCAGATTCTACTTTTCATAGGAATTTGTGTACCTCCACCCTCGTGGTGGTTTGGCTTGCTCGAACACTATGAGCCGTGACATGACCCTCAAGAGTCAGCCCAGCCTGGGCATAAGTGAAGGCAATGCAATCTGCTAGCCAATTGGAGATGGTGCATTTCCCGACAGCAACTCCCCTTCTGTTGGGATCGAAAGAAACAAACATTTGGGCGGACTGTCTGAAGGGGCTTGTCCGCTCCACATAGAAGGCCAATGCTCTCTTGCAGTCCAATGTGTGCAACTGACGTTCAGCAGGGCGGGTATGAGGATGGGAAAAAATGTTGGCAAGACTGGTTAAGATGAAACTCCGACACCACCTTCGGCAAGAACTTAGGGTGCGTGCGGAGGACTACTCTATTATGATGAAACTTAGTATAGGGAGCATGGGCTACCAAGGCTTGAAGCTCACTGACTCTACGAGCTGAAGTAACTGCCACCAAGAAAATGACCTTCCAGGTCAAGTACTTCAGATGGCAGGAATTCAGTGGCTCAAAAGGAGGTTTCATCAGCTGGGTGAGAATGACGTTGAGATCTCATGACACTGGTGGAGGTTTCACAGGGGGCTTTCACAAAAGCAAACCTCTCATGAAGCGAACAACTAAAGGCTGTCCAGAGATAGGCTTACCGTCTACACAATAATGAAAAGCACTAATTGCACTAAGATGAACTCTTACGGAGTTGGTCTTGAGACCAGACTCTGATAAGTGTAGTGGGCTCATCCTCAGTTACCACAGGGAAGGGAACAGCCACAGACATTTCCCGGACAAATGAAGAGAAACAAAGACTCTCCGGGGGAGAAAGCTTTCTTTCTGGTGAAGAAGTGGGATCAGAGGGAAGACCACAAGACTTCCCAGATGAGAAATATCTGGGATCCTCCTCTTCCCCCCACGAGGCATCCTCTTCGGTGTCGGACAAAAGTTCTTGAACTGCAGTCCGAAACCGGGCCCGTCTCAACTCCATGGAACCACGTCCTCGATGACGATGTTGAGAGGTCGACTCCTGTGCTGGCGGCGATGAAGGTCCCTCCAATGACGTCGACGGGGAGTCGACCTGGGTCGCAGCCGATTACGCAAGTGGCACCGGCATCGGAGACCTCGCCACGGGCGGAGAGCCAGCCGGCGCTTCCATCAACGGTATCGAGGGCGCAAGCACCCCTGGTACTGGCACAGACTGACGCAGCAGCTCTTCCAGAAGGCCTGGATGGCTCGGATACGCTTGTCCAGAGTGTCTGCCGGGAAAGGCTGTGGAGTCGGTGCAGGAGTCGAAGGCAGAATCTGCAGAGGGCGAGGAGGTGGTACCGGGCTATCCGATGACCAACGCACCGACACCTCTTGAATGGCAAGCGGTCCTCCCGGCATCGACGCTTCTCGGGTGCTGAATCCTTCGATGCCCCGGAGCTCCCGGTACCGTGTCTGGAAGGAGACCGATGGCGATGCTTCTTAGCCTTCGCTCAAGGCACGGCATCGGTACTCCTCGGTACCGACGGGGAGGACGTGGAATCCACACGCCTCCTCGGGGTCGGGTCCGAAAGAGGTCGGTCCCGATGGGCCTGCACAGCATGAGCCGTCGAGACAGGTGGAGACCCACTCGATGGCTTACTGCTCCCAGTGTGTGGTGGTCTCTGGACAGCCATTACCCGTGTTCCCAATGTTGATGCCATCTCCGGTGCCAACATCAATGTCACAGACCTCAGTACCACTGTCGACGTTGACGCCAAAGTGCCGGGCAAAGCTCCAAATAGACGGTCCCGTTGAGCTTGTCTCGACACTTGTGTCCGCTTTTTAAGGCTGAGACACAACTTACATGCGTCTGGGCGATGGTCGGGCCCAAGGCACTGGATACACCACGCATGGGGATCGGTACCTGAGATTGCCCGGCTGCACCGACCGCACTTCTTGAAGCCACTGGGAATCCTCGATGTCATGGACGGAAAAATAGCGGCGTCAAAGTTCTCGATTGTGCCAAAAAAGAAGGGCACAAAAATGAGAAGTGTGTACGCGACGGCAACGGACAGAAACTTAAGAAGGGACACGAACCTAAAAATATAAAGGATACTTCTTTTTTTTTTTTTTTTTTTTTTAGAAACAGCTCAAACGGAGCAAAAAAAGAAAGAAATGAAGAAAAAAAAGGCGGAAAACCCGCAAAACGAAGGCTCTTTTCACAGGGGCATAGAGAGAGACCGAAAAACAGCCGCTCCCTTACCGCGGAAAGAAAAAGACTAAGCAGGTCTCTCGTACGACGGGCGAGAAGATGGCCGCGTGCGCTCAAAGGCTGTAGCAAACTTTTGTTGCTAGGAAGAATTCCGTTCTTCGGGGGCTGCCATGGACGTCACCCAGTCGTGAGAACAAGCAGCCTGCTTGTCCTCGGAGAATGTAATTTAACTCTAATAACTTTTGTTGCATATAATCAATGTTGGCAGGGGTTTTTTGTTTGTTTGTTTGTTTGTTTTGTATAGTTTGGGAGTATAAATTACATTCTTTTTTCCTAGGGCAACTGCCTGACTAGTGTTTAGAGCAGGGGCTCTCAACTCAACCCTTGGGACACACCTAGCCAGTCAGGTTTTCAAGATACCCACAATGAATAAGCAGGTGATAGATTTGCATGCACTACCTCTATTCTATGCAAATCTATCTCATGCATATTATTCCGGATATTCTGAGAACCTGACTGGGTTAAGCCCTGGTTTAGAGTGAGGGGACCTCTTCACCCTTCTTCAGAGTTTTCAGGGGCCCTTTCTTTTGGTTGCCTTGGTGGGTGCCAGCTCACCCTTGCTTCAGGCAGCAGACTGCTGTGAGCTGTCTCTGGGGTTAAGTGCAGCCAGTAAAGGTGGTGAGGGAGAGGAGGAAAAAATGCTGCCTGTTTGAGGGGGTAGGGAGGTATTTTAAGGAGGGAGAAAAAGCTGTGATTTAGAGGAGAAAAAGGGAGGATGCTAGTGTCAAGCCTAGGGAAGGGGGAGTGGGAAAGTGCATCTTCCCTTGTTAATTTTGTGTGAATGTGGGAGGGGGCATACTGAGAGAAATCTCCCATGGTGCTAGCTCATTTCAGTTAAAATATATCTATATATCTTCATTGTCTTGAATGTAGACTAAAATGCTGGCTTCATATTCAGCATTTTAGTCTGGTGCATATGTGTGTTTGTTGTTTTTTTAATAACCATAGTTTTATTTTATTTTATTTGTTACATTTATACCCCGCTCTTTCTCGCTCAATAGCAGGTTCAGTGCGGCTTACATAGTACGGGTTACAAAGTATCACAGAAAGAACACAGCTGTAGAATGATAGGGGTAAGATGTGGTTGCTTAGAATAGGTTGAGATAAGTGAAATGGGTAGGGGAGGTAGAGGTAAGGGAGGAAGGGGTGTTGTGGGATGGGCTTCGTAGATTAAGTCGGGTCATTTGGGTAGGCTTGCTTGAAGAGGTAAGTTTTCAGGAACTTCCGGAAGGGTAGATGGTCACTGATTGTTCGAATGGGTCTGGGTAGGGCATTCCAGAGTTAGCTGCCTTTGACGGAGAAGTTGGATGCATAGTAGGTTGGGAAGGTGTAGGTTAAGATAAGATAATGAATGTTTATGAGATGTATGTATGCAAATGAGTATGCTAATGTGCCAAGCCACACCCTTTTCCCCTCCGAATGAAACAGTTAAAACTACGCCCATGATGAATCCCGATGGGTTATTAAGTCCCTTCCCCAGGGTAAGACTCCTGGCCTTGAAAGGTCAGCAGTACTTTCGGGCTACCCCCCTGGTTGGAGTTACTGGTTTTTCCCCAGGTTCTCTGGATCCTAGGTACCAAGTCTGAGCAGCCCAGGGGTTATCCCAATTGGGGCCCTTGGTAAAGGTTGGGAAATTGGTGGCCTTCTGTGAGCTGGAGGAGGAATTTGACTTGGGTCCTTGGGATATGTTTCATTATAGGCAAGTCTCCGATTTTTGCAAGTGAGTTCTTATCGAATTGGGACAAGATGAGACTTTCCTAGAATGGGCTGTTAATAGGAGTAGCGGGTGCGGATGTGTCTCTTGCTTTATCAGGTCTTAGTTCAACAGTGCACCCCACCCATCAAATATATTTCCATTTGGGAGGGACTGCTAGGACATACTTATGATGTTAAGCTTTGGGATACTGTTTTTAAACGCCTCCTTAAGATTTCTATTGCTAGTAATTTAGTTGAGAACGGATATAAAATGCTCTATCAGTGGTTTCTCACCCCTGCCCCATTTACATAAAATGCATCCTTCTGTTTCAGCTGCATGTTGGCGGGTTTGTGGTAATCAGGGTACCTTTATTCATATATGGTGGTCCTGTCCTCTTGTAAAGACTTATTGAAACATGATTTTTGCCTTGATCTCTGACATTATTGGAATACCCGTACAGAAAGCTACGGGCTGTGGGCTCCTCCATATTAAACCAGGGGAGCTCCCGAGGAAATATGCTCAATTAGTTTTTCATATTGCTACTGCAGCCCGGTTGCTGGTAGTAGCATCCTAGAAGCAGCCCTTCTTACTATCATGTCTGCAGTGGACTTTCTTTGCAGGATGTCTTGCCTCACAGCACTCCATAGGAATTGATGGCTGAACTTTACCCACATATGGGACCCTTATTAAATGGAAAGAATGAACGATGCTTGAGTTTTGCTGTTTGTTGAACCTTATCCTATTCTGGGTAGCAAGGGTGGGGAGGGGGTGTTTGGGGGGGGGGGGGGGGTTCTTGTTCCCTAGCATATATATTGTATTGTACATAAGAGCACAAGTATGACATGTTTGTATTGTGGGATGTGCTTTTCTGGTTTTTGCATTGCATCTTGGTTTGTTTGTTTGTTTTGTAACTGTGTTAAGAAAACACTTTAATTAAAAAAAAACAGAGACACAGAGACTGAATGCTTAAGCAGTATTTTAAAAATAGAGAGAAACCATTTATGGGGAGTAATCTGATAGTATTTCCTGATGTGTATTGTGAGACACAAAAGGATAGGAATAATTTTAGG
This sequence comes from Microcaecilia unicolor, assembly GCF_901765095.1. Lineage (NCBI taxonomy): Eukaryota > Metazoa > Chordata > Amphibia > Gymnophiona > Siphonopidae > Microcaecilia > Microcaecilia unicolor. The sequence continues at coordinate 354,593,787 of NC_044031.1, read as the reverse complement.
TGGTCTTCAGTTGGGTGCAACCTTCTCTTTAAGACTTCCATACAAATGTATAATTTGGTATCAGTCTCCCCTTCTTATTTAACATCATTTTTTACTTCTAAAGAATTGTGGTATCAGGACCCCAGAGATAGGGCTTAATGGGCTTGTAATATGGGTTTATTTCTCTGCTGCCTAATATGAAAACTTATAATGTTTTCTTGGGTAATTTTCTTTAAGATTCTTCTTTTAGGATCTCCTAGTTGTGGACTGGAGCTGTAATAGCTTCCTGGATTGGAATTTGTTTTAGTATTTCTTTGCATTTAAGTTTGTGATGTTTTTCTGTAACAAGTGTGTTGCTTGGTTTGTATTATAAAAAATTCTGTACATTTTAAAAAACGTTTTCATGTGCATAAGTGCCTGTAACACAGCTGCACTTAACGCCTGCTCTTGAGGTAGTGAGAAGTTCAGCTGTGCTATCAGCAGTAGAGACAGCTAGTGGACCCATGTGCTGTCACAGCTGGTCACACCTCCATCCACCCATGTCATGGCCAGATTCCATCCACTACCGCATTAGTTAACATGGGATTTGTACCATGATGGTTGCCTTTTTAGTGCACTAGATATTAGCATGAGTCTACACTACTGTCTACCCCACAATGAACCCTGTGTTAACAGCTTAATGAAGCTTAGTAAAAGGGCCACTAAATTTCAAATCCAAAGAGTGTGTGTATTCTTCAAAACAGGATCAGCCCAACAATTAGGCAGACTAGGCAGTTGCGTAAGGCAGCAGTTTCTGGGGAGTGCCAAAGAGCAGCTTCAGTCAAAGCAATACAACAGATCTGACAGTAATATACATTTAAAGAAACAACAGGAGGAACTTTTACAAGCAGGAAGTGTGAATAGTTTTCATATAGCCCATCTACTCAAACGTTTTCTGAAAAGAGTAGTATGGGGGTGGGTGGGGGCAAAGGGCTTAAAAGTTAATTGGGGAATACAAGGCAGCCATTCTCAACCCAGTCCTCAGGGTACACATAGTCCAGTGGTTCCCAAACCTGGTCCTGGAGGCACTCCAGCCAGTCAGGTTTTCAGGATATTCACAATCAATATTCATGAGAGAGATTTGCATGCACTGCCTCCACTGAATGCAAACCTCTCATGAATATTCATAGTGGATATCCTGAAAACCTGACTGGCTGGGGTGCTTCCAGGACTAGGTTTGGGAACCGCTCACATAGTCCCATCAGGTTTTCAGGATCTCCACAATGAATATACATGAGATAGATTTGCATGCACTGCCTCAACTGCATGCAAATCTAACTCATGAAAATTCATTGTGGATATCATGAAAACCTGATGGGACTAGGTTGGGAATGGCTGATCTATGGTGTCTAATACCCGTGTATCAGTTCTGCTGATGGTGCATGGGGGTGTATAACTCAATGTTTGCCTGAGGCATCACATACACTTGGCCCGGTCCCACTTCAGAAGTACACCTATCATTAAATAGTGTGCACAATTTGAGCATTAGAGTGCACTATTGATAACATAGGGAAAAGCTGGGGGGGGGGGGGGGGGAGGTCCCCTTGTCATTTTGGGTTAAAAGCAACATGATACTATATTTTATTTATTTATTTATTTATTTATTTATTTTAGATTTTGCTCACACTTTTCAGTCAAAGAATATTGGCAGACAGAACAATGGCCACAACTAGAGTGGCCTTGAGAAGTCCTACAAAGTGACAGTAATGGAGGAAGCATTGATGGTACCAACTTTTCTTTCAAATTTTTGCTCCTAGAGAAGACAAAAAAATTTTTAATTTGTAAAGCAAATATGTCTTTTCAGTATGTGCCAGTGTTTCAATATACATTTTTAATATCATTTGAAAGGTACGAACCTCAAAGTTCAGACAATGTCAGGTTTTTCTTTTGCTTTTTTCTCCTTTTGCAAATTTTCATAGCTTGCACTCCTTGCCTGTCTGAGTTCTTGCTTTATGTAATCACCAGATATCCTCTGTTTTAAAATCTTATGGATATTGCAGAAGCCTTTGATTCAAAATCACCTAAATTTGAACATAAATGCTTCAGCCTTAAAAATTGGCAAAATGGAAGATTGCATTTAAGTGCAGTGGGATGTGAGCTTTCATAGTGCAAATTCTTATTTTTGTCTGTGGGTGTGTGAAAAATGGTGGTTTCCAAACGATAAGTAGTCTTCCTAATGAAGAATCTCATTAAAATCAAAATTAATTTGAAACAAGATTAGGATCCCTGGTATTCATCCAATCCAAAAAGTTGTGTAATTCATCAGTTTCCCCTCTCCATAGAATGAAAATATCATTAATATATCTACAGTAAAATCTGATATTCTTTCAAAAAACGGTCTTCAAAATTGGCTACATAGAGGTTCGCCAAATCAGGCACCATGGATGCGCACATGGCTGTCCCCTTTATCTGCTGCAAAAACGCGTTCTCAAAACAAAAATAATTTTTCTGGAGAGCTATGGTGGCATGTGTGATAATGAAAGAATTTGGAATCCTGGAATGTGACTCACGTCATCTTAGATATTTATCAATTATCATAAGTGGTTCCATTTGTGGTACATTGGTATACAGCAACTCAATGTCCAAAGTAACTAGGTAAATATTAGAGAGATCTCCATCAAAAACTTCCAATAGATTTATGATGTGTGAAGCATCTCATACATAGGAATCAATTTTGTGAAGAAAAGGTTTCAAAAAGAAATCCACAAAATCAGAGAGTGGTTCTAAAAGGGAGCCATTCGCAGAGATGATAGGTCTATCTGGGGGTTCTCTATAAGAGACTTATGGATTTTAGGGAGGGTATATATTGTAGGTGTCACGACTGTGACTTTATTCCATGCCTACACTCACCTTGCCTCCGGGTGACCGGGTCCTGTGGTTGCTGTGGACTGCTTTTTCCTGTTTCCCAGATGTCTTCCAGGTTCTATTCCGGTCCTGATGTTCCAGCTTTCCAGACTTGCCCCGGTGGTTCTGCTGTCAAGCCTCACCTGGGAACTTTCAGGCATTGCCTTTACAACAGAGGTCTTCAGATGTGCTTTTGTCTGAGAGTGTTTGTTGCTGCTCTAGCTCTGCTAGTATCTGCTTTGTGTGTCCTTAGCTTTAGTTTCTTCTGTTTGTTTTTGCCTGGTGTGTCTTTAACTTTAGTTCCTTGCTGCTGTATCTGCTCTGCCTAGCTTCAGTTCCTTACTGTTTGTTGCTGTTTTGCTCATGGTCAGTTCTAGTTTCCCTCCTGCTGTTTCAGCCCTGTGTGTCTTTAACTTTAGTTCCCTGCTGCTGTATCTGCTCTGCCTAGCTCCAGTTCCTTATTGTTTCCCTGATCTGTCTGTTTTCTGCTATAGTTCCCTGCTGTCATGGTCGTGCCCTGGTTTCAGGCTCTCAGTCATCTCGCCCCCTGGTGGCCAGGCCCGGTGGCTGCATTGGATTGTCTGTGTGCTGTTTCCCGTTCCAGACTTCAGCCCAGTCCAGTCCAGATCTTCCGGCCTGCCAGACTTGCTTGTCTTATTTGAGCCTGCACAGCACCCGTAGCTGCCTGGTGATTGCTGCAGTAAATCTCAGCTGCTGCTGGGCTTATTAGCCATTTGGACACTCTCTGCTTTGCCTTTGCATCGCCTAAGGCCCTGGTTTGTTGGTGCTTGTTGCACTTCTGCCTAGTCCAGTGTATAGTCTGTAATTCTTGCCTGATTCTAGTTTAGTCTTTGTGTAGCTTCTTGTACTGTATTGCTTGTTTCCCAGTCTTGTTTCTTGTTTGTATTTTGGTGTGTAGTTCTTAGCTTGTCTGTGTTTCTTGTTCAGTGGCTGCCTGGCAGCTTTCAGTTCTGTCTCTTGTCTATCAGCATTTGTTCCCTGTTTCGGTGGCTGCTTGCAGCTTTCAGTTCTGTCTCCCTCTCTGTCTGAGAGTCCTAGTCTAGTATTCTGCCTAGCCTCCCTGTGTATTCTAGACTCTGTGTGTGTCCTGCTGGTTTCCAGGTCCTGCCCTGTCCGGTAAGTCCTGCCGGCCACCTGCACCCAGGGGCTCAACTCCTAAGGAACGGTGGTCAAGTGCAGGTGAAGTCTAGCTGTCCCTGTCAGAGTTCTGCCTTATCCCTGTGTGGGGTGGTTTTGCCTGCCATTGCCGCTCCTCGGTAGTGGCCCAAGGGCTCACGATCCAAGTTCCTGCTTTTGGAAAACGTGACACCTGCTTGCTTGTTCCACCCTGGTTGTCCTTAGCTTTAGCTTTTCCCCATTCGTGTCTGCCTTGCCTGAGTACTCCAGTTTGTGGTTCCAGTCCAGCCAAGCCAAGTCTGCTCCAGCTTGTGGTTCCAGTCCAGTCAAGCCAAGTCTGCTCCAGCTTGTGGTTCCAGTCCAGTCAAGCCAAGTCTGCTTCAGCTTTTGGATCCAGACCAGCCAAGTCTGTTCTATTGTGTGGTTCCTGTCCAGTCTGTTGGTGTTTGTCCGCGCTTCCCTGTTGGGTGGTCTTCCTGCTGTTGCCGGTCTCTGGCAGCAGCCCAAGGGCTCACTACTTCAGATCGCTTGCAGCGACGTGACAGTAGGGATGACAGGAGAATCTACTATCAGATAGGATTTTTCTTTCATTGTTATGTATCCTGCTTTGGAGGCAAATTCCACAATCTCTTTGATCTCATGTTTCAATTCTTCAGTAGGATCTTTATGAAGTAGAAGATAGTACTCACAATCATAAATCTGCCTATTTCTCTGACATATTATTATTATTAATATTTGTATAGCGCTACCAGATGCACGCAGCGCTGAACACCTGACACAGAGAGACAGTCCCTGCTCAATAGAGCTTACCTTTAAGGAAGAATTACAATAAATTCTTGCAGGATTGATCAGAAGCGCAATACTATCCGCTTAAGCTAAACCAATTAGCCCAAAGTTCAGGGCTACAAAAAAAAAAGGTGATAACGTCTGAAGTATAAATTATGTACCGAAATGTCACAGATTCTATTGAAACTTTTTGACTGTATTTAAAGTCCAGTTTAACAAACGGATACTTATTGTCAGCTATCAATCATAGGAGTCAACTTTTCAAAATTATTGGGGGTGCTTATCCCAATGGAAATAGCCCCTCTCTGGACACATACAGGGAATTTCCTCAATATTGGGGGTGCTCAAGCACCCACAGAGTCGGCTCCAATGGCTATCATGGTGGGCTGTGTTTACCAGAACATTCCAAATGGGCCAAATTCAGTAAATACAACAAACAACACATTTTCTAGGCAGAAGAAATTAGGTCCCTTATTTTATGCACAGATGTGAGTTTGTGTAGGTGAGTTTCGCCTTCGCACTTTAAAAGCCACGAAGATTTCTTAAAATACACTCGCGTGAGTCCACATTTCTCCGTGGACCACGGTGACCACACATGAAGCCCAGCAGTGCCTATGGGAAGCAGAGCCGGGCCCCGCCCTCTGCAAGACGGACGTTACAGCAAGAGAGGGGCCACTGCTTGTGCTGAGGAGCCAAGAAAAAGGGCTGCCAGAGGCTGAGCTCTTACTACTACTACTACTTAACATTTCTAAAGTGCTACTAGGGTTACGCAGCGCTGTACAGTTTAACAAAGAAGGATAGTCCCTGCTCAAAGGAGCTTACAATCTAAAGGACGAAATGTAAAGTTGGGGCAGTCTAGATATCCTGAATGGAGGTATAATGGTTATGTGCCGAAGGCGACATTGAAGAGGTGGGCTTTGAGTAAGGATTTGAAGATGGGCAGCGAGGGGGCTTGGCGTATGTATCCCTATCCATAGCAACAATCCCACCATCTTTGTCTACAGGCTTAATAATTATTTGCTTGTTTTTAGCTAAGATGTTTATCGCATTATTCTCCTCTTTGGTGGTATTGAAAAATCTTTGTCTCTTAGTACCCACCAATCTCTCAACATCTTGAAGAACACAGTTATTGAAGGAATAAATCAAAGGATCTATTTCCCCAGGTGGAACCCAGTTCTAGTCTCTTTTCACAACTGAAAGGTCAATACTTGTATTTTTTTGTGGAAAAGATGATTTATTTGTAGTTTTCTGATGAATTTAAAAACATCAATACTGGTCTGAAACTTATCATATTTGTCAGTAGGCAGTTATGTCAAACCTTTTGTTAACACTTCAATCTCTGTATCATTAAGGGGTCCTTTTACTAAGCGGCGGTAAACCCACCATAGGCTTACCGCGTGCCAAGCTGGAACTACTGCTGGCCCAACACAGGTGCCGGTGGTAGTTTCATCCCCAGCACACATGTCTTGTGCTAACGGAAATCCTCAAAAAATATTTCCATAGGGGGTTGCCCAGCGGTAATCGGGCAGACAGACAGAAAGAAGAAAGAAAAGAAGAAAGGGAGAATTTGTCTGGTTCTACTGGAAGAAGGGTAGCTGGCAAGAAGACCAGCGAGACCTGACGTGGTCCACAACCTTGTGAACTGACCATCTGAAGAAAGTACCTGTTGGTTCAGCTCTACCGGCCAGAGAGACTGTAATCCTGCATGCTGCAGAGAGCCTGTGCTGTTTCCTAAGACGGGGACTCGCTGTGGAAAACAGCTAGAGTCTAAAGGGAAAAACCTGTGTCCACTTCATCTGAGAGACCACCTAGAGTCAGCTCGGTGAGAATTACAGGGATTTGTTTCCTATAGTCGGGGATTAGCTAGTGGGTTCTTACCTCAGCAAAGGCGGGTTAGTCAGAACTTTGTGATCAGGAAGATGTGCTGCTAACTGTATTACTTCATGACCTAGTCAGTATTACTAATCAGGATTGTGTAATAACCTAGTAACCAGTGATATCAGTGTTTTAGTTAGACAATACATTCTACAGTTGCTTATCAGCATAAGGGAGCTACATTTGTACAGCTGAGCTGTAGTGTAGGGTGTATTATTCTATTTTCTTACCTATATAATAAATTAATATATTTCACAGCAGTGACTTTACTTTTATTCCAGTTCTCTCTAACAGAAGAAAAGTTCTGGTGTAGGCCCAGAACAGCCAGGTTCCTTTATAATATATAACCCCTGGACAGAGCTAGGAAGTTGGTTTAGCCAGACTCCTGTAAACGGAACCTGGGAATTACTCATTGGGTAGCTTTGCCCAGAAGAGTTATTCACCTATAAATGCTTACATATGTGGTTACTGCTGGGTTAGCACAGGAGCCTTTACGCCACCTCAATGGAGCAATCTTTTTCTTGGCCTCTATACCTGTTGCAGTAATAGGGCCTTAACGTGCAGCAAAAATGGCACCACCACTAGCACAGGGCCCTTTTTCCCGCAGCTTAGTAAAAGGGCCCCTATGTTCGTAACTTGGAAGATAGAAATCCCTATAGTCATTCTCCAATTGCTCCTGGGAAAGTATCCTCAAACTCTCCCTCTCCCTCTCATTGGAAATCCTCCCCTTCCTAAGATTGTGAGTGTGGTATAATTTTTCTCCTTTGTTCTGTACCCAAATCCTCCCTAACTTTTTTGGATATTTCATTTTTGAATATTCTCATTAGGAAGATTACTTATCATTTGGAAACCACCATTTTTCGCACACCCACAGACAAAAATAAGTATTTGCATTATGAAAGCTCACATCTCACTGCGCTTAAATGCAATCTTCCATTTTGCCAATTTTTAAGGCTGAGGCATTTATGTTCAAATTTAGATGATTTTGAATCAAAGGCTTCTGCAATGTCCTTAAGATTTAAAAACAGAGGATATCCTAGTCATTGCATAAAGCAAGAACTCAGATAGGCAAGGAGTGCAAGCTATGAAAAGTTGCAAAAGGAGAAAAAAGCAAAAGAAAAACCTGACTGTCTGCACTTTGAGACATTCGCACCTTTCAAATGATATCAAAAGGAGTATATTGATACACTGGAAAACATATTTGCTTTAAACATTTTTAAAAAACAAAACATTTTTGCCTTCTCTAGGAGCAAAAATTTGGAAGAAAAGTTGGTACCATCAATGCTTCCTCCATCACTGTCACCTTGTAGGGCTTCTCAAGACCATGCTAGTTGTGGCCATTGTTCTGTCTGCCAATATTCTTTGACAATTACTTCATTCACTGATCTTCAGATCAAAAACGTTTTCAAGCTTCACAATACCACTAACTGTAATACAACACAAGCAGTATGTGCCATCTTATGCCCTTGCAATTTAGTATATGTAGGTAAGACCAAACGCATTGTAAAGACCAGGATTATTGAGCACCAAAGTAGTATCAATAGACAACATACTACTGCTCCATTACTATAGCACTGGATTGAGAAGGGCCATTCTGTTTCAAATTTGAGATTCTTTGCATTGGAAGTCATTTTTCCTAGGCTAAGAGAGGGAGACATTGAATAGTTACTACTACAAAGTAAAAAGTGTTTTATTTTTGAGCTGAACACTGTCCAGCTTTTTGTTTTGAATAACGAGATAGAGTATAGACTTTTTCTATATTCTTTTCCCACTATTCAGTCTGTTCTCATTTCCTTTTTATTATGCACATTTGTTTTATTTCATTAAGGGATTTTCATTTTATAGTTTTGTTATGTTTTTATGCATATTTAGCACATAGACACTCATTGTAGGTTTATTCTTTTAATTTTTTTTTAGATCTTTTATGACATTGACCACAGTCTTTTAATTTTATTAGTTTTCAGCATGTATATAATTATTGGTATTACTTTCATTATATTCTGTAAAGCTCCCAGCCATGAAGGAGCGTGATAGGGCCCCCACAGCCTATATCCTGCCCTGCTCAATCTCTGCACTTTTACAGTCTGGAAGTTTTCTTTTTACCCTCCGCATTCTGGGGTTTGGAATTACACAAGGTCCTTCGCAATCCATCGGACCACAGGGAGAGCTATATTGTAATCCACCAGTCAGGGCTATCTTGCTCAACCTCTTCGCTTTTACAGTCTGGAGGTTTTTCCCCTTAGTTGTCCCCTGCTTGGGATTAAGGCTCCTAGGTGGGTGTGGCCCCTCAGTGCTTCCCAGATTCCACCACCACTTCCTCCATTCAGCTCCAAACTCCCTCTGAAACAATCCCCCTCTCTCCCTTCCCCTTTCCTACAGAAGGAAAGGAGAGTCTCTGTGCACTCCCTTCTCCCCCTCCTTTTCTCTCAGGTTCCTTCAACTTTCCTGATTAGGGAGAGAGTCAGTGTTGCAGCCCAAACCCCAATTTAAACAGTTCACTTTTATCACAGCACAAACCCCAATTTAAACAGTTCACTTTTCCGCTTCAACCTTTTCTTCCCCTATCCACCTATTACCAGGCCTGGGAAATGTAAGGTTCCCACCCTTTCACTGTCAGCACCAACTCCTGACAACCTCCCACTTGACCCAGGTTGAAACATTCATTCCTTAATTCCTCCTCTGATGCAGCCACCTTTTGCCCCCCTGCATCAAGCCAGAGAGCCAGGCTGCCATCTGCCCTCTTAACTCTCTACCTTTAGCTTTGGCAAGAGCTGAGATATCCATGGGCTCCTATTGCAGGCTCTCCTCTCTCTCTTTCTCCCCACCGTCCCCTGATTGCCAATCCATGGGTTCTTCTACCCTGCCCCCTCCCAGCTGCTCTTCATTCCCCTGATTGAACTTACTCAGAGTCTCCTCCTTCCCCTTAGCCTTCTGGGACTGGTAGTGTGAATAATTCTTACTTGCTCTACTCTGTGTCTCCCTCAGGGGGCTGCTGGGAATTGTAGTCCCTGGCTCTACTTGGTATCTTCTTCGGCGGCTGCTGGGAAGGGTAGTCCCTGGCTCTACTTTGTGTCTCCCTCAGGGTCTGCCTGGAATTGTAGTTTTTGGCTCTCACTATTTCCTCTGATGAAGGTGACCGACTGCTGTCCCTAACATGCTGGATCCTTGGGGACCGGAATCTACGGCGACTACCCCTATGGGCGGACTCAGGCCACCCCGAAGGAGCCCTTCTCTCCCCTTCCCTTGCCATTTCCCATTCCATGTTCTCGTACTCTTCACAATTCTTATATTTTTCTTTTACTTGCTTACATGTCCCATTTATGCAGGATGAGGACTTCATTTTAGTGCTTCTCCTCTATGTGTGAATTTCTGTTTTTACACCACCAGCCCTTTTGTTTGTTTTTTTTATATGACTGTGCAATACATATGCATACTAATGAATACACAGCAGTTATTTTACTATGCCTCCTCTATGTATTTGTGTAGCTTTCTACTTTTCCTATTCACCAGTGCTATTGTATAGGATGGCTCTTTTTCTTGTATTGTTTTTAGACCCTTTTTTCAGCATTTTTCCTTTATGTAGGCAGCACCAGAATTATACATTAGTGAACATCATCTCATCTTTCCGTGCACATAGGAAGCATAATGTTTATTCATTAATACATGTCATCTGGGCTTTGTGGTCCCTTTTTGCTTTTTAAATGCTGACCTTTCCCAAGACAGGACGTTACTGAATCTGTGAGCATTGTGTTCAGTTTTAGCGGCACATCAGTAAGTTTTTATGTGATCCATGGGAATCTTGAGACAGTTTTAATTTACACTTTGTCATGGCTATGGCCGTGCCCCTGCGTCCAGACTCAGCTTTTTTCCAGTGGTTGGGCTTTGCGGCTTCTCTGGACTGCCTTGTTCCTGCATTGATGCCTCTGCTGCCTGTTTCCCTGTTATCCAAGCCTCATTCCAGAGATTATCCAAGCCTCACTCTGATTTTCCTGCATCCAAGCTTCACTCCAGAGTCTATCTAAGCTTCAGTCTGATGTCTCAGAATCTTAGCCTCACTTTGGTGCCCTGCTGTGTTTCTCAGTGTGGTCCAAGCCTCATTCCAAGTCGTGACATCATCAGTGAAGTCCTTTATAATACATCTTGGGACTTTCATGCTTTGCCTTTGCAAGATGATTTTTAGCCTTGTTTTTATGTTCTCTGCTTGGTTCCAGTTCCTGTCTTGTTTCTGCTTCAGCCATGCCTTGCCAAGTTCCTGCCAGCCATGTTCCTGTGTGTCTTGTCCCTGAGGCATTATTCCTGTATGCCTTGTTTCCTGCCTAGCTTTGTTCCTGTGAGTCTTGTCCCTAAATCCTTGTTCTTGTGTGTCTTGTTTTGGAATCTTGTTTTTGGAAGTCTTGCTCCTGCAAACCCTGTTCGTGAAAGCCTTGCACCTACAAACCTTGTTCCTGAAACCTTGCTCCTGTGTAGCTTTGTTTCTGCCTACCCATACTCTTGTGAGTCTTGTTCCTGCAGTCTTGTTTTTGCCTAACTGTGTTCCTGTGAGTCTTGTACCTGAACGCCTTGCTCCTGCAAACCTTGTTCCTGAAACCTTGCTCCTGAGTTCCTGCCTAGTCTTGTTCCTTTGTGTCTTGTCCCTGTAAATCTTGTCCCTGAAGTTTTGTTCCTGTGTTTTGCTCCTGAAGCCTGGTTCTTGTGTTCCTGACTCCTATAGCCAAACCCTGCTCCTGGCTCCTGCTACAGCCAAGCTCTGTTCCTGGTTCCTGCTACAGCCAAGCTCTGTTTCTTGCCTTGTCTTTAGTCTTGATTCTTTTTGTTCCTGTTGCCTAGTTCCAGACCCACCCTGTTTTTGCCTAGTTCCAGCCTTGCTTTGTCTGCCATGGCTGGTGTTTTGTCTTGTTTTGTGGTTTCGCATGTCTAGATCCAGTTCTTGCCCTGCCTAGCCTTGCCTTGTATGAACCCAGTTCTAGCCTTGTTTCTGTGTCTAACCTTGTTCTTGTCTGGGTTCAGTTCTAGCCCTGTTGTCTTGCTCTCCCTTCCTCATCTGGATCCAGCTTCTGTCTTGCCTGTCTGCTTTGTCCAGTTATGCCTAGCCATGCCTTGTCTTGTCCAATCCTCTCTGGATCCAATTCTTGCCTTGTCCTTGTCTTGCCTTGGTTCTGCTTGGATTAAGTTCTAGCCCTTTGCCTTGCTTTCCTTGCCATGTCTGGATCTGGTCCTTGTCTTGATTGAAGTACCTTGTTACTTCTGTCCTGCCTAGTTTAGCCTTGTCTTGTCCTGTCTTGGTTCTTGCTGACTCCTGCCCTGTGCCAGCCCAGGAGACTTGTCTGCCACAGCTCCAGCTGCGGTCCAAAAGCTCACATTCCCTGAATCCATGACACACTTCTTCATCACAATGCAGTTTAATTTGTATGAAATCGGTTTAGGCTTTTATTCAGACGCAGATTTTAGCAGTGCTTTTCTGACATTGTAATTGTGCCTTCTGGCTTTTTGTGCCAGTTAGTATAGAATTAGAAGAGTTTATATCATGATATAATTTGCTTTTCTATGACTTTATACCCACATGAGAGTTATATACGAATTATACATGAGCATATGCTAATTAGCACCTTTCAGAACACGGGACTTTTTCATATATTTTCTAGTTAGGTATGGATCTGTTAAGATTTATGTGAATGATCTTTTTATTTAGCACTCATTTTAGTTTTATAGTCACCTATTCAGTGAGTACATCGTGTAGTGTATTACTACTTACAGTGATGTCAAGGTTACTATGTTTTGATTGACATTGGCACTTTGCACCAGCTCACTTTTGCATTTTTACATTCACATTTTGTATTAGTTGTAGTCTGGGAAGTCATGTTGTTGAATCCTCCTTTCTGAAAAAAATTTTTCACTCATTTTTTCTTTTTTTATTTAAGAGTGCTTTCGTTCGCAGAGCTATATTTAAATTACTTTGCTGAAGAGCGTTAGAATTTAGAACCAATTATTGATTCCTTCTACTGTCATCTGTAAACAAGATATGCAATATAGCATTTATCTGTTGAATTATAAGGTGGAATGCAATTGTTTGTTATTTTAAGTTGCTCCTTTAATAATATGGATATCAAGGTACATATGTACTATATGTACTATACATACATATAGTACATATGTATGTTTTATTATTTATTTATATGTTTCTCATATTTACTGTCCATTCCCTACTATTTTATGGAAGAAGTATTGTATTATAAAATGACATTATATATACATACCCCCATGATTACTAAGCTGTGCTAGCAGATGCTGCGTGACAATACCAACATAGCCCATTCAAAGTGAATGGGCTGTGTTGGCATTAGCGCACGTGAGCCACTAGCATGGCTTAGTAAACAGGAAGGATAATATTTTAATGTCTGTTAATTTATTTATATTTTTATTTAAGTATTAACTTGGTATTTCTATATAATAATTTTATGTAAATTACATTTAATTTTGTAATTTTATGATTTGTGTTTTTAGATTTTCATTTGACCTTAAACGCAGCTGTGTTGGGCTCTCTGAATATTTTGGATGCTGGTAATAAAAGAATAATCTTGTTCTTATATTTGACTGTTTGACTCCACTTTTTGTTTCATCTGTGTTTTTATAACCTCCTTACAAATGCAATTCAACTTCATGTCATGTATGAGATAAGAGTATAACTAACTGGAGTTGACTGCCCCTCTTTATCTATCTTAATGTTCAACAACAGTATTTTCTGTATCCTTCTGAAACCTTTCTGCTAACTTCACAATTACCCTATTTGATACTACAGCTAACACCAAAAATTATAGGTAGAACAGCTTTCCTTTTTAATCTCAAGGCTGATTTATATAACAAGCCTGCCAGTTTCTAACCAGGAAACCACTCTGGTTTTAGCAGTATTGTTTGTCAGGAGTTGAATTGCACACAGGAAGTCAAGACTGTTCCTGTTCACCCTGAAGTTAGAGAAGATCCATTCTGGCTTTTCAGTGGCTGAGCTTCAAATTAGGCATCATAAATTTATTGTCAGATTAGGGTTGTTTTGACATGAAATCTTGCTGATACTTGTACCAAAGAACAATGAATAATGTAATGGGATACTTAGAATTGTAATAAAACTTCTGTTTCTCTCTTTTGGCAGGAAATGAGGAAGCAGAGGAGAATGACTGGTTATTTGAAGTAGCAGGAGAAGGTAGTGGAGTGTGAATGTTAATGTGTTGTGATATGTCCAAGGGACAGGTGACCATTTATTTTCAGATATTGTAAAGTCAGCATGAGATGTTAGTAAGCAAATAAGTCTAGTACATGACTCTTGTTATGTGAGAGTGTGTTGCAGGATTCACAAAGCTCCAAGAAGTCATAAATTCTGATTTCCTTGGAATATTGGTTCTCTTGGTTTTCAAAATGGATATTATCACTCATTAACACATTGGACTGAGTTGTGCATGAGTTTAAAATAAAATCCATGACGTTGTTTCTGGCTCCAGGCCAGCTGCCAGGTTGGCAATAGAATAGTATATAATTGCCTTTGGAAAGATGTGTTTTTGATGGTACATGCCATGATTTCCTGGTTGGGTGATGTTTAATGTGAGAGTAGTTTTAGATTAAAGAAGGATCTATATAGTATTGCTATACCACCTTCTCTTGCCTTTTCACATATCAAGTGTAGTATTTTGTATCCTGGTGGACACAGATTTAGTATAAGGTCATCAGATTTAGTATAGGGAGTGGCCTAGTGGTTAGGGTGGTGGACTTTGTTTCTGAGGAACTGAGTTCAATTCCCACTTCATGCACAGGCAGCTCCTTGTGACTCTGGGCAAGTCACTTAACCTTCCATTGCCCCATGTAAGCCGCATTGAGCCTGCCATGGGGTACAAATATAAAAAAGTAAGTTGTACTATGAGTGCATTTTATTTAAGAGAGATAACAAAAAAATATATTTTTTTAAAATAGACTGCCTAGTAAGTTTTTACACCCTTGTACATTTTTCATATTCTGGTGTCTAAAAATACAATTCAATGTATCACAGTGTGTATTTGTTATACAGGTTTATACAACATACTCTATACTTTCAATGTAAAAGAATTATAGAAATATTCAAAAATGAATTAAGAAGAAACCCCAAAATCTTGATTATAGAAAGTCTTCTTTCTATAACAAACCCAAGCTAGCCTAAGTGGAGGAGTAGGCTAGTGGTTAGTGCAGTGGACTTTGATCCTGAGGAACTGAGTTAAATTCCCACTACAGCTCCTTGTGACTCTGGGCGAGTCACTTAACCTTCCATTGCCCCTGGTACAAAATAAGTACCTGAATATATGTAAACTGCTTTGAATGTAGTTGCAAAAACCTCAGAAAGGCAGTATATCAAGTCCCATTTCCCTTTCCCTTTTCAAAACTGCCTTAATTAGGCCCATAATAGGCTAAATTGTGCTCATCTGTATTTATCACAGTAGTTGAGCTGATCTAAATACTCCTGAAGAATCAAGCTGTTCCTGTTGTATGAAGTGAATTTGTTGAAAACTCAGAGCAAAAGAGTCGTACCCTCATTTTAGAGGTTTGATAAATACCCATTTGTTTTCCTTGTTTCGCTGGCTGAGTAGTGGGGCATGACCCATGATTTGCTGTTGACTACTTTGCCTTTTTTCTTTGTAGACCTGTAATCTCTCATTAGGTTTCTCTCTGTGTGGTCTTCCTTCATTCTTTCCACTATGCTTGTATTATTTGTAGTTCTTTTCTGACTTCCAGTTTAGACTGTACACCTCTCTTATTCCAGTACTATTGGATAGTATAGTAAAACCATAATAAACAAACATTTACAGCTGCTCTCTCTGGAGTTCAACAGAGTGGCTGCTTGATAGTATAAATTATGAGTATTCTCAGGAGGCTGAGCTCTTTGAGTTTGAAGGTACAAAGTCCTGGCAGATAGTCCCTCCCCCAGTGGGAACACCGCATTGGATACTCTGTCCTGGTGTAACATAGTAAATGACTTCAGATAAAGACCTGTACGGTCCCACAAGATAAACTCATTTTACATAGTATGCGATACTTTACATGGATACCCAAGTTTGATTTGTCCTTGCCATTCTCAGGGCACAGACCATAGAAGTCTGCCCAGCACTGTTCTTGTCTAAAAGTTCTGAAGCTAACGTCAAAGCCCCTTAAAATTTACACTCCAGCCCATCCATTCAGTCACGATCAGGGCATAGACCATAGAAGTCTGTCCAGCACTGGTTTTGCTTCCCAATTACTGGGGTTGCCACCCAATCTCCACTAAGATTCCGTTGATCTGTTCCTTCTAAGGAAGATTCCTTTGTGTTTATCCCACGCATGTTTGAATTCCATTACTGTTTTCATCTCCACCACCTCCTGTGGGAGGGCATTCCATGCATCCACCACCCTTTCCATGAAAAAATACTTCCTGACATTACTCCTGAGTCTGCCCCCCTTCAACCTCAATTCATGTCCTCTAGTTCTACTGCCTTCCCGTCTCTGGAAAAGGTTTGTTTGCAGATTAATACCTTTCCAATATTTGAACGTCTGTATCATATCATCCCTGTGTCTCCTTTCCTCCAAGGTATACATGTTCAGGTCAGCAAGTCTCTCCTCATACAGTTTGCAAAGCAAATCCCATACCATTTTTGTAGCTTTTCTTTGCACCACTTCCAGTCTTTTAACTTCTTTAGCAAGAAGCCTCCAAAACCGAACACAATGGGCCTCACCAATGACTTGTAGAGGGGCATCAACACCTGCTTTCTTCTGCTGGTTATACCTCTCTCTATGCAGCCTAGCATCCTTCTGGCCACAGCCGTCGCCATCACATTGTTTCTTCACCTTCAGCTCCTCGGACAGCAACACTCAAGGTCTCTCTCCTGAGTCGAGCTTACTAATCTCTCCCCTCCTATTCGGTATCTCTCTTTTGGGTTTCTGCACCCCAAGTGCATCACTCTGCACTTCTTGTGCAGCCAGTAAACAAGAGGTTAGCAGTGTGACTGGATGGTGTGAATGTGTTAGGTTTGATAGTGTATGTTAGTAAAATAAATATTTTTGTAGAGCATATATGGTGTTCTGAAGTATTGTGTTAATAGTATTTGTATTCAATTTTAACTGCCAGACCCTCAGCTATTCTTCTATCATTGTTTTTACTCCCTTCAGGGTATCCATTCTATTGGCTATCTTTGCGTCATCCACAAAAAGGCAAACCTTTCTTTCCAACCCTTCAGCAATATCTCCCACAAATATATTAAACAGAATCAGGCCCAGCACCGACCCCTGAGGAACTCCACTGCTCACCTTCCTTTCCTCCGAGCGGATTCCATTTACCACCACCCTCTGCCACCTGTTGTTCAACCAGTTTCCTATCCAGTTCACCACTTTTGGTCCTAAGTTCAGCCCTCTCAGCTTATTCACGAGCCTTCTGTGGGGGACCACATCAAAGGCTTTGCTGAAATCCAAGTAGATTACATCTAGCGCATGTCCTTCTGCTCAGTGTGCTGCTGCGGCTAGGAAAGCGAATAGAATGTTGGGTGTTATTAGGAAGGGTATGGAGTCCAGGTGTGCGGATGTTATAATGCCGTTGTATCGCTCCATGGTGCGACCGCACCTGGAGTATTGTGTTCAGTACTGGTCTCCGTATCTCAAAAAAGATATAGTAGAATTGGAAAAGGTACAGCGAAGGGCGACGAAAATGATAGTGGGGATGGGACGACTTTCCTATGAAGAGAGGCTGAGAAGGCTAGGGCTTTTCAGCTTGGAGAAGAGACGGCTGAGGGGAGATATGATAGAAGTGTATAAAATAATGAGTGGAATGGATCGGGTGGATGTGAAGCGACTGTTCACGCTATCCAAAAATACTAGGACTAGAGGGCATGAGTTGAAGCTACAGTGTGGTAAATTTAAAACGAATCGGAGAAAATTTTTCTTCACCCAACGTGTAATTAGACTCTGGAATTCGTTGCCGGAGAACGTGGTACGGGCGGTTAGCTTGACGGAGTTTAAAAAGGGGTTAGATAGATTCCTAAAGGACAAGTCCATAGACCGCTATTAAATGGACTTGGAAAAATTCCGCATTTTTAGGTATAACTTGTCTGGAATGTTTTTACGTTTGGGGAGCGTGCCAGGTGCCCTTGACCTGGATTGGCCACTGTCGGTGACAGGATGCTGGGCTAGATGGACCTTTGGTCTTTCCCAGTATGGCACTACTTATGTACTTATGTACTTCATCCAGTTCTTTGGTCACCCAGTCAAAGAAGTCAATAAGATTTATTTGTCAGGATTTTCCTTTCGTAAAGCCATGTTGCCTCAGGTCCTGTAACCTGTTGGCTTCTAGAAAGTTAACTATCCTTTCTTTCAGCAGCAACTCCATTATTTTTCCTACCATCGACGTGAGACTTACTGGTCTGTAGTTTCCCACTTCTTCCCTGTCTCCACTTTGTGAAGAGGGACCACATCCGCTTATCTCCAATCTCTCGAAACCTCTCCCATCTCTAATGACCTATTAAATAAATCTTTAAGAAGTACCGCCAGGACCTCTCTGAGCTCCCTCGGTATCCTGGAATGTATCCCATCTGGCCCCATAGCTTTGTCCACCTTCAGATTGTCAAGCTGTTTATAAACTCTTTTTTCTGTCAATGGCACAGTATCCACTCCATTCCCAGATATTCCCTCAGCAGCCATCTCCTCGATGGATGTTTCCCACTGCTCCTCTCTTTATTTCTCCTCTGAAGGCAGTATAGGTGGCCTGGTCCCCATTCCGAATCCACCTGGGATCAATACTACAACTGAGCAGGTAACTGTAACTCTTTCTATCGCTACTACTCTCTCCCTTGTACACTAGCAACATCCCTACAAGTACCTGCAGGATCCCAAAAAATAAGAAGATTCTACGCTACTTATTTCTAGGGATAAGCAGTGGCTTTCCCCAGGTTTACCTTAACAATAGACTTTTCCTCCAGGAACTTGTCTAAACCTTTTTTTAAACCAAGCTATGCTAACTGTTTCATTGCATGTCTCCTAGTCTTTCTATTTTTTGAAAAAGTAAAACCAAAACTGCGAGAATTGAGGCAGCACAGTTTTACTAGAGCTAGGTCTTCTTACACAAATCTGATTTAGTTTCTTTGATCAAGTGACCAGAGAGTTGGATTGAGGGAGAGATTTTAGCAAAACCTTTAACACAGTTCCACATAGGCAACTTACAAGTAAACTAACTCATATGGGCCCAAAGTGACTGACAGAGTTAGAAACTAGTTGAGGGGAAGGTGACAAAGAATAATGGTAAATGGAGTTCACTCTGTGGAAAGGGGTGTTACCAGTGGTGTGCTACAGGTATCAGTCCTTGGACCAGTTCTTTTTAACATTTTTGTTGAGTGATATTGCAGAAGGGATGTAAAGCTTGCCTCTTTGTGGATAATATCAAATTTTGTAATAGTGTAGACACTCCTAATAGTGTGGATAGCAAGAGGACAAATCTAGAAACTTTTGGTCTAGAATTTGGTAGCTACAGTATAGGGGATGAGGTACTTCTGTGCAGCTAAGAAGAGTGGAACTTGGGTGTGATCATATGTGATGATTTTAAGGTGGCCAAACAGATAGACAAGGTGAAGGCAAAAGCCAAAATTATATGGGTGCATAGGGAGAGGAATGGCCAGCAGGAATAAGTCTCTGATGAGACCCCATTTAGAGTACTGTGTAAAATTCTAGAAAATGCACTTTCAAAAGGATATAAACATGATGGAGTCAGTCCAAAGAGCAGATACTAAAATGACCAGTGGTCTTTCTCATGACTGACATAAGGGGACAGACTTAAAGATCTCAATATGGAATAAATGTCAAAGAGGGACAATATGAAAGAGAAATTTAAATACCTTCATGGCCCAAATGCACAACTGAAAGTCTGTAATGAAGGGGTCTAGGATGAAGGTGAAAAGAGACAGTCTCAGGAATAATCTAAGGAAATGCCTCTTTACAGAAAGGGTGGTGGACATAGGAGCCAACATTTCAAAATGATTGGGGGTGCTGAATTTTTTTTTTACAGGCAGTGTGTCTCCCCCCCCCCCCCCCCCCCCCCAATACCTTAAAATTATATCTACTGCAGTCTTCACCTGGGCAGTGGCAGCGCCACTCATAGGCTGCCTGCAACCTGCATCAGGACTTCTTCCATGAACAGTCCCACCCCTCAATCCCCCTGTACTGTGCAAATATAAAGAGATGCAAATTTCAAAAACTGACATATTTCAATCACTATACTAAAGGCTAACAAATACAAATAGAACAAAAAATGGAAAATATGATAATATCATTTTAGTGGACTAAATACATTTTTCAATTAGCTTTCAAAGGCCAAAACCTCTTTCCTCAGGTCAGGACTGCTGTTATGGTATTCTGTTCTGACACAAGAAAGGAGGGTTTGGTCTCCAAACATTAGTAAAAAATGTATTAAAATTAGTCCAGTAAACATTACTTCCATTTTCTGTATTTATTAACACAGCTACCACACTACTTTATCCTAAACTAAAAATAAAATTCATTTTTTCCTACCTTTGTGGTCTGGCCGTTTACTGTTTCTAATTGTGTTGGTCCCAGTCTCTTGTTTCTTCTTTCCTGAATCTTTAACTTTCCCCCCCTTTCCATCCAGCGTCTAGCCCAGGGGTGTGCTGGTAAATTGTTAACAGGGGGCTCTCTGTCGCCAGCAAAGTAAAAGAGAATTCAGGAGGGGCCCAAGCCCACATTTTGGGATCCATTTGTTAAAGTAGCCATGGAGAACCGGCTCCCAAAATTCTTAAAAACTTAACAAACGGCTCTCGAGAGCCTGTGAGAGCCTGCTCCAGCACACCACTGGTCTAGCCCCTCTCTCCCCCTTTTCCTTCCAGCATCTGCCCCCTCTCTCTCTCCTTTCCATCCAGCATCTGCCCCCTCTCTTCCCTCTTTCCATCCAGCATCTATTTTCTCCATCCATGTGTAGTTTTTCTCCTCTTTTCCCTTTCCCTCATCTCTGTCAGTATGCATCTCCTTCCTCTTTCTTCACTCCCCTCCATCCATATGCAACTCCTTCCTCTCTCTTCCCTCTCCTCCATCCATGTCCACCATTTTTCCTTTCTCCGTCCCTCCATCCATGTTCATCTCACTTCCTCTCTTCCCTCCCCTCCATCCATGTCCAGCATTTTTCTTCTCTCCCCTCCATCCATGTACATCTCCTCCTGTCTTCCCTCTCCTCCATCCATGTCCAGCATTTCTCCTGCCTCCCCTGCATCCATGTACAGCAACTCTCATCTCTCCCCTGCCCTCCCATCCATACATGTTCAGCAACTCTCCTCTCTCCCCTGCATCCATGTTCAGCAACTCTCCTCTCTCCCCTGCATCCATGTCCAGCAACTCTCCTCTCTCCCCTGCCCTCCCCTGTATCCATGTTCAGCAAATCTCCTCTCTCCCCTGCCCTCCCCTGTATCCATGTTCAGCAACCCTCCCCTGTATCCATGTTCAGCAACTCTCCTCTCTCCCCTGCCCCCTGCCCTGCATCCATGTTCAGTGATTTCTCCCCTCTTCCCTGCCCTACCTCTTAAAACTAATTTTACCTGACTGAACAGCAGTGAAAAGAAGCAGAGTACAGCCGGCTCACTCCATCTTCACCTTTCTCCTTCCCTCTCAGCTGTGGTCCCGTCCTCATTTCCTGTTTATGCTGAGAGGGAATGAGAAAGGTGAAGACGGAGTGAGCCGGCTGTACTCTGCTTCTTTTCACTGCCGTTCAGTCAGGTAAAATTAGTTTTAAGCACTGGCTGAGCGGCAGGAAAGCAAGGAGGGCAGGTTTGAAAACATTGGGGGTGCTCAAGCACCCACAGCACCCATGGAGTCGGCGCCTATGGTGGTGGATGTGTGGAACAGCCTCCCAGTGGAGGTGGTGGAGATGAAGACTACATCTGAAATCAATAAAGCATGGGACAAGCACATAGGATCTCTGAGAGGAAGAAATAATAGATGGTATGGATGGCAGATTGGATGAACCATATGGTCTTTATCTGCCATCATTTTCTACATTTCTGTTTCTGGTTGGTTGACTGGGATAACTGGGAAGACAGAGTGGTTGACTGGGATGACCAGGTTGACTAGGTTGCCTGAGTGGTTGACTGCAATGATTAGGCTGACAGACTGGTTGACTGAGATGACTGGATGAGTGACTGGGATTACTAGTTTGACAGACTAGATGAATTGGATGACTGGGTTGACTATTGTGCAAGATAGTAACTTCATTACTTGCAATTGCAGTACAAAAAAGAATACAAAGAGTAGCCCCCCCTCCCCCTGCCCAGGACTACCTTACAATCCCTTCTGGTCTAGTGGTGTAGTCAGGGCAGGAGTAATGTCCCAGTCATGGCAGCAATTTTGAGAGCAGAGCCGGAATGGCAGGAGTAAGTTGGGGTTACTCCTGCCTCAACTGCATTCCTAGACCACCAAGGATTGTAATATAGGCCCAAGGATCCTATCAGTGGGGGAGGAAGACATTTGGGGGGAGATCTTAGAGAAAGAACATCTCCTTTCGAGAGGAGGGGGAGAAGACAAACAAGATAAAGCACACATTTTTGCATCCACCAAAAACACATGGTCATTTTCGGATGAAACTCACAACGAAGCTGAAAATTAAAATAACCTTTCAACCAAAACCAAAACCAGGCAGAAAAATGATTTTGAGTGGTTTCAGCACCATAACCAAAACAGAAATTTGGTCAGTGTCTAGATGACATAAGAGGCATATTTTCAAAGCACTTAGACGTACAAAGTTCCATAATAATCTATGGAACTTTGTAAGTGTAAGTGCTTTCAAAATGAGCCCCTTGGTTGACTGATTGACTGGGATGACTGACTTGCCAGCTCATTTTCGAAAGTGATCGCTGGCCATCTTCCGACACAAATCGGGAGATGGCCGGCGATCTCGCAAAAGCGGCCAAATCGGTATAATTGAAAGCCGCTATTTTGACACCATCGCCGCTTTCCCGTCGTAGAGCCGGCAAAAGTTCAAGGGGGCGTGTTGGCAGTGACACGAAGGCGGGACAAGGGCGGGCATGGGCGTGATTACGAAATGGCCGGGTTTAGCCCATAATGGAAAAAAAAACCCGGCAATGAAGAGCATTTGGCCGCTTTTACTTGGTCCCTTTTTTTTCAGGTCCAAGCTTCAAAAAGGTGGCCAAACTGACCACATGACCACCGGAAGGAATCGGGGATGACCTCCCCGAACTCCCCCAGTG
Organism: Microcaecilia unicolor; assembly: GCF_901765095.1. NCBI lineage: Eukaryota > Metazoa > Chordata > Amphibia > Gymnophiona > Siphonopidae > Microcaecilia > Microcaecilia unicolor. Next base: position 354,570,892 of record NC_044031.1, on the reverse strand, counting down.
GTCACCAACCCCCTCCCAGCATAAAAAACAGGTTACAAATACTTTTTTGTCAGCCTCTATGCCAGCCTCAAATGCCGTACCCACCTCCATGACAGCAGAATGTGTTCTGTCCTCCGACAGCCTTTGCCTGCTTGTGATGTGGCTCTGGGGTGAGTGTGGCACCTTTTCTGTTATTTGCACTGCAAAGTCACATCAGCAATGCATTGTGGTGGGTATAGTACTACTACTACTACTACTACTACTATTTAGCATTTCTATAGCGCTACAAGGCATACGCAGCGCTGCACAAACATAGAAGAAAGACAGTCCCTGCTCAAAGAGCTTACAATCTAATAGACAAAAAATAAATAAAGTAATCAAATCAATTAATGTGAACGGGAAGGAAGAGAGGAGGGTAGGTGGAGGCGAGTGGTTACGAGTCAAAAGCAATGTTAAAGAGGTGGGCTTTCAGTCTAGATTTAAAGGTGGCCAAGGATGGGGCAAGATGTAGGGGCTCAGGAAGTTTATTCCAGGCGTAGGGTGCAGCGAGACAGAAGGCGCGAAGTCTGGAGTTGGCAGTAGTGGAGAAGGGAATAGATAAGAAGGATTTATCCATGGAGCGGAGTGCACGGGAAGGGGTGTAGGGAAGGACGAGTGTGGAGAGATACTGGGGAGCAGCAGAGTGAATACATTTATAGGTTAGTAGAAGAAGTTTGAACAGGATGCAAAAACGGATAGGGAGCCAGTGAAGCGACTTGAGGAGAGGGGTAGTATGAGTAAAGCGACCCTGGCGGAAGATGAGACGGGCAGCAGACTTTTGAACCGACTGGAGAGGGGTATTGGTATTGGTAGTTGGTAGGCTCTGCTTTTCCCCCTGCTTACTGGGTCAGAGTGTGCCCTGTTTTGTTTCTTCTTGTAGTCCATGCGGTAGTGGCCATTTTTGTAAGACAGTTTTAGATCCCTTTCCTGTGTTACCCACGTCAGAGAACGTAGTTCTTACCTTGAATGGTGCTGAGAGAGGGCATTGTACACCACAGAGAGAGTGGTGGATGCTTGGAATGCCCTCCCGCAGGAAGTGGTGGAGAGGAAAACGGTAACAGAATTCAAATGTGCGTGGGATAAACATAAATGAATCCTGCTCAGAAGGAAGGGATCCCCAGAAGCTTAGCCGGTGGTGGGAGGCGGGGCTGGTGGTTGGGAGGTGGGGATAGTGCTGGGCAGACTTATATGGTCTGTGCCAGAGCCGGTGGTGGGAGGCGGGGGTGGTGGTTGGGAGGCGGGGATAGTGCTGGGCAGACTTATACGGTCTGTGCCCTGAAAAAGACAGGTACAAATCAAGGTAAGGTATACACAAAAAATGGCACATGTGAGTTTATCTTGTTGGGCAGACTGGGTGGACCGTGCAGGTCTTTTTCTGCCGTCATCTACTATGTTACTATGTTACCATTGTGCCAGCTCTGACCTACTGCTAATCTTAGTACCAGGGGACTCTGCCAGTGGGGCACAACCTCTGATCTGCAGTTAACTGTGAGTAAACGTGGTTATTTCAAGAAAGGACTTTTTCAGAGAGATTAGTCTTCAGGTGTGAACTGCTGTGCCAAAGTTATACAGCAGCAATAAGTCCTAGAGGCTGTATGCAGGTCCCTCGAGCAGTTTTAGTGGGTGCAGTACATTTGTGGGTAGTGGGTTTTTTTTTTGGGGGGGGGGGGGTTGGGGGGCTCAGCTCCCTAAGTAAGGGAGCTATGCACGTGGGAGCTTTTCTGAAGTCCACCGCAGTGACCCCTAGGGAGCCCGGTTGGTGTCCTGGCATGTCAGGGGGGCCAGTGCACTAAAAATGCTGGCTCCTCCCACGGCCAAATGCCTTGAATTTGGCTGGGGTTTGAGATGGCCAAAATAACTTTCCATTATCGCTAAAAAACGAAGCCGGCCATCTCAAACCCCGGCCAAATCCAATACATTTGGCTGGCCGGAACCGTATTATCGAAACAAAAGATGGCCGGCCATCTTTTTCGAAAATACGGGTCTGACCAGCTGTTTGCGGCGCCACCAAAATACATCGCCGGCCATGTATTTTGCCGGCACCGTTCGATTATTCCCCTCTTGGTTGACTAAGGAGGTGACTGACTGCCGGGTTGACAGCCAAGTTGACTGGACTGACTGGGATAACTGACTGGTTGACTGGGATGAATGGGCTGACTGAGTGGTTGACTGGGATGACTGGATTGACAGGGTTGACTGCTTGAGTGGGATGACTGACTGGGATGAACTGGTTGACTGGGATGACAAGGATGACTGAGTGGATGACTGGGTTTATCTTTGTCTTTATTAAAAACTTGAAATATCACTCGCCTTTCCAGATCAGAGCAGTTAACAAAACTTATTCCAAACAAACGTAAAGAGGAAAAGAACTCCATTGTTAAAAAGGAAAGACCTAACCACACTCAACAGAGTCACTCAGTCATATCTGCATACGTATACAAAACTACTAAGTATAAACAGTACATGAGACATTAATCAGCATAAGGAAACAAACAAGACTTCCCACACTTCGTGCTACAAACGCGTAAAACAATTCTTCCCGAGGGAAACATTTCGCAACCTGATACAATCAATAGTACTAAGCCAGGTGGACTACTGCAATGGAATCTATGCAGGATGCAAAGAACAAACACTAAAGAAACTTCAGACCGCCGCGCAAAACACGGCAGCTAGGCTTATCTTCGGAAAAACGCAATTTGAAAGCACAAAACCTCTCCACGAAAAACTACACTGGCTCCCAATCAAAGAACGCATTGCCTTCAAAATCTGCACTATGGTTCACAAAATTATCTACGGCAAAGCCCCGGGATACATGACAGACCTGATCGACTTACCAACTAGAAACACATCCGGATCAACATGAACATACCTAAATCTGCACTACCCAAGCTGCAAAGGACTCAAATACAAATCTACCTATGCATCCAATTTCTCCTACATAAGCATACAACTGTGAAACGCATTACCAAAAGCCTTGAAAACTATGTATGACCACTTAAACTTCCGGAAATCAATAAAAACTAACCTGTTTAAAAAGGCATACCCTACCAACCCAACATAAATGCCGATTTCTACAACACACTAATACTAAAATACGTAAAGGACATAACACAACACTTCCGTTGTATGATTCCCTAATGTGGCTGTGCCACATGAACTTTATCTTACTACAACATCACTTTGTATTTGTTTACACCGGAGTCTGCAAACGCCGCTCTGGCACTATGTAAGCCACATTGAGCCTACAAATAGGTGAGAAAATGTGGGATACAAATGTAACAAAAAAAATAAAAATAAATTGAAGGCCAGCTTTAAAAAATATATATTTAAAAGAAACTTACATATAAGTAGATTCTGCTCAAATTTCCTTTGGTAGGCCATTCCAAAGAAAGAGTGCCTGCCAAAAGAGCACCCTTTCCTAAGTATCCACTCTATATGCCCTCTGAAGGGAAGGTACTAACAACCTATGGTCCTGCATTGAACTGAGACATCTCAAAGGTGTGTAGAGAGTGGTCCATCCACTCAAATGCAGTGGCTCTTGCTCCCACGAAGCTTTATGAGCCAAAGTGCTTTAAATTTCCTTCTGAAAGAAATAGGCTGCCAATGATATTTAATAAAGAGGTGACATGCTCAAATATTCAAGAATTTCTGAGTAGTCCATTTGTGATGTTTTGCAGGATTTGCAGCTACTTAACTTGAATACTGGGTAGACCTAGGTAAACTATATTACCATAGTCCAATCTAGTAGTGACTAAAGCATGAATCAGTGTCTGTAGCACTTTTTCATCAACATATTCCTTAACTGAGTGTAACGTTGTAGAACATAAAAAGTTTGACTTATTGACTTGGTTAACTGGACTGACTGACTTTTGACTGGGTTGACTGGTTTTCTGGGAATGGCTGGATTGATTAACTCAGTTGACTGGGATGACAGGGTTGACTGGTTTTAGTGACTGGTTAACTGGATTGACCGGGATGACTGGGTGGACCGCACTGGCAACTGGTTGACTGGGATGACTGGAGTGACTGGGTTGATTGACTGGGATGGCTGGCTTCACAGACTGGTTGACTGGGATAAGTGATGGGCTTGATTGGGTTGACTGAGTGGTTGAGGTTGACTGACTAGTTGTTTGGGATGACTGGGTTGACTGGTTGACAGGGGTTGTCTGACTGGATGACTGTGATGACTGGTTAACTGGGTTGAATGGGTTTACTGCCTGGTTAAGTTTTGTTTTAATTTAGTTTAGTTTTTTACTTGATATACCACGGTTTGGAGTACCATCACTGCAGTTTACAATCATATAACACATGACAATAATGAAAAGGAAATAAATTAAAACAAAAATTACAACATTATCATAGTAATTAAACAGAAAAATTAAAATAACAATATGAAAGCAAATTAAAATAGAAAGTAGATTATATGCGCTATTTGAGGCCAATGCACCAGCTCTCCCTTCTACTATAATTAATTTCTAAAAGCATCTCAATATAAAAAAGCTTTCAATTGTTTATTAAAACAAATATAGGAAGATTCTAATTGGAGAAAATTGGGTAATGATTCCAAAGAGTTGAACCCACTACTCTTAAGACACTTTCTCATGTAGAATCTAGAAAGATTTCCCAAAATGAAGGTATAATAAATTGTGTTGAAATGACCTCAAAGTTTGTTGAAGAAAATGTGGTATAATGTATTTAGAAAGTGATAATGGCACACCTGAATAAAGAAGTTATGTACTGAACAGATAATTTTGAAAAATATTCTGTGTGTTACAGGCAACAATGTTCTTACTTTAAGAGTGGAGTAATGTGGTCCCATTTTCTTGCTCCTTTAAGAAGCCTAATAGCAGTATTCTGAAATAATTGAAGACAACAGATTTTAGTCATACGAATCTCTTTTAGTAGAGAGTTGCAATAATCTATATTGCTCAAAACTGTGGATATACAACAACAACAACAACAATCATTTCTAAAGCGCTACTAGGGTTACGCAGCGCTGTACAATTCAAACATAGAAGGACAGTCCCTGCTCAAAGAGCTTACAATCTAAAAGACAAGAGAACAAACTAAAGACAAGTGAACAATCTAGAGGACGAGTGAACAGTTAATCTGATAGGGTGGATAGATTGGGGTATTTTATATTTCTCGAGCGGTTAGGCGCCGAAGGCAGCATTGAAGAGGTGAGTTTTAAGCAGAGATTTGAAGATGGGTAGGGAGGGGGCATGGCGTATGGGTAAAGGAAGATTATTCCAGGCATAGGGTGAGGCAAGGCAGAATGAGCGGAGCCTGGAGTTGGCAGTAGTGGAGAAGGGTACTGAGAGAAGGGCTTTGTCCTGTGAGCGGAGGTTGCGGGCGGGAACATAGGGGGAGATGAGGGTGGAGAGGTAGTGAGGAGCCGCAGACTGAGTGCATTTGTAGGTAAGGAGGAGGAGCTTGAATTGTATGCGATATCTGATCGGAAGCCAATGAAGTGATTTAAGGAGAGGGGTGGTATGAGTATATCGGTTTTGGCGGAATATAAGATGTGCAGCAGCGTTCTGAACGGATTGAAGGGGGGATAGATGGCCGAGTGGGAGGCCGGTGAGGAGTAAGTTGCAGTAATCGAGGCGAGAGGTAATGAGAGCATGGACAAGAGTTCTGGTGGTATGCTCAGAGAGGAAAGGGCGAATTTTGCTGATATCGAGGAGGAAGAAGCGACAGGTCTTGGCAGTCTGTTGGATATGTGCAGAGAAGGAGAGGGAGGAGTCGAAGGTGACTCCGAGGTTGCGGGCAGATGGGACGGGGAGGATGAGGGTGTTATCAACAGAGATAGAGAGTGGAGGAAGAGGAGAAGTGGGTTTAGGAGGAAAGACAAGGAGCTCGGTCTTGGACATGTTCAGCTTCAGGTGGCGGTTGGACATCCATGCCGCAATGTCGGATAAACAGGCCGATACCTTGGCCTGAGTCTCCGCAGTGATGTCAGGTGTGGAGAGGTATAGCTGGGTGTCATCAGCATAAAGATGATACTGAAAACCATAAGACGAGATCAGCGAGCCCAGGGAAGAGGTGTAGATTGAGAAGAGAAGGGGTCCAAGGACAGAACCCTGGGGAAGTCCAACAGATAGTGGGATGGGAGTGGAGGAAGATCCATGGGAGTGTACCCTGAAGGTGCGGTGGGAGAGATAAGAGGAGAACCAGGAGAGGACAGGGCCTTGGAACCCAAAAGAGGACAGCGTGGCAAGAAGTAAGTCATGATTGACAGTGTCAAACGTGGCGGAAAGATCGAGGAGGATGAGGATGGAGTAGTGACCTTTGGATTTGGCCAGGAGCAGGTCATTGCAAACTTTAGAGAGTGCCGTTTCAGTCGAGTGCAGAGGGCGAAAACCGGATTGAAGTGGATCGAGGATGGCGTGAGAGGAGAGAAAATCAAGGCAGCGGCTATGAACGGCGCGCTCAAGTATTTTGGAAAGGAAGAGTAAAAGAGAAATGGGGCGGTAGTTGGAGGGGCAGGTAGGGTCAAGTGAAGGTTTTTTGAGGAGAGGTGTGACAACGGCGTGCTTGAAGGTGTCGGGGACAGTTGCAGTGGAAAGAGCATCTGTCTCAAAGCATCTGAAGTAAAAAGAGATCTGACTGATCTAATCATATGTAATTTATAATAACATTTTTAGTAAGATATGAAATGTGAGGTTCAAAAATAAAATCTTCATCTAAAAAAATTCCTAGGATTTTCAAAGATGAAACCTAATTTATATCCATCTGAGACTGGGTCGACAGGGATGACTAGGATGACTGAGTGGTTGACTAGTTGGCTGGGATGACTGTCTGTGGTGAGTAGATTAGCTATGGAGTGAAGGTGTAGCGTAATGGTTAGTGCGGCAAGATTTGAGCCTGGCGATCTGAATTCAATTCCCACTGCAGCTCCTTGTGAACTTGGGTAAGTCACTTAACCCTCCCTTGCCCCAGGTACAAAAACTTAGATGTGAGCCCTCTGGGGACAGAGAAAATACCTGCATACAATGTGTACAGTATTGCATACATCTAGCAATGCTATAGAAGTGATTAGTAGTAGGCTGGTTGACTGCATGATTGACTGGGATGGTTAACTAGATTAATTGACTCCTTTCTCAGCTACTGCTGCACACTGAGCAGAGTTAATGGATCACAGATAATGGAAACTGAAAACCAGGTGCTTTTTATAGTTTCTGATTTTGCACTACACTTGGAGTGACATTTGACATCATAACTCCACAGAGGCTACTTCCTAAGGAGCTTATCATCTGAAATTTACAGACTTAAATTCTTGCTAAAATGTATCAAATGCATTTATTTGGAACACTCTACTTAAACTCTATATGGTATAAACTACTGTGCAAAAACATAACTGCAATTGCAGTTAAAAAAAAAAGTATACAAAGAATAGTCCCCCCCCCACCACCACTTCCACAAGACTACCTTACAATCATGGGGGTCTAGCAGTGTAGTCAGGGGAAGAGAAATGCCCCAGTTATGGCAGCGATTTTGACAGCAGAGTCAGAATGGACAGGAGTAAATGGAGATTGTTCATATCCAAACTAGAGGGAAGGAGAAAGACAAACAGGACAAAGCACAAAACACATGGTCATTTTTGGCCAAAACTGCAAACATAGCCCAGAATTAAAATAACCTATTAGCCAAAACCGGGCAGAAAAATGATTTTGCACCACTTTTGGCACTATAACTAAAACCAAATTCAGTTGACCTCTACGGTATAGCTGCCTATAATACTTCATTGTTCACCACGAGAGAATTAGCCATTTAACACTACTCTGTTTTCTATCTTTTAACAATTTCTCAATCCAGAACAGACCATGGCCTCCTATCCCATGATTTAATGATAGAATTTACCAAATTTCAGCAAGATGTTTTAGACCATTTTCTTTTCCGGATATAGTAGATCTGTATGGTAAATATCAAAGCACTTGCTATAATGAACTTCATGTCTGGATTAATATGAGAACCCAGGTTTTCTATTTTACAGTAACATATTAATGAATACAAAAAAGACCAAATTTTAAAACAGATACAGTAAAAATCAGAATCTTCTGTGGCAAGTGATTACAATGTTCTTTTACTGTGATATTATTTCTAAATCCACTGTGGTGCAGTCCATGGTGAGGAGCACATTTTGCCATATCTGTGGCAAATTTCGCAAATTATCTGTGAATTTCTGGCACTATACATGGAGTCACCTACAGTGTTCCCAAAATATTCTGCAGCTTTTTAGCACTCTGCAGTGTATATGAAGTTCAAATTAAATTTAAGTTTAATTAATGTCTTTATACATTGCCCTCTAGCCAGACCATAAGAGCAGTTAACAATAATTGATAATAGCAAAATCATAGGAAATATAATTAATAATGAGATGATAGAAAATTATTTCTAAAAATACAGATTACTTTCATAAATGTGTGCCGTACTGCTGCAAGATTAATATTTACCAAAGCCTGAAACTAAGCTGGAATTCCAAAACTGGTGGAGTTACATTCTAAAATGTGGCATTTATATAGTACATCTAAACTTAGTGGTCCTTTTACTAAGCTGTGGGGAAAAAGTGCCCAGCGGTAGCAGTGGGAGGCTGTTTTTCCCACAAGGCAGGGCCATTTTTACCGCAGTGGGTAAACCCCCCCCCCCCCCCAAAAAAAAAAAAAAAAAACAATGGCCATGCGGCGTGGAGCACTTACCGCCAGTGGTGTACCAAGGGCGGGGCGGTGGGAGCGGAAAGGGATGGAGATACAGAGGAAGTGCTGAACATGGGGGAATAGGGACAGAGACACAGAGGGGAGGTTATGGATAGGAGAGAGAGGGAGTAAGATGGAATGACAGTGAACATGGAGAGAAAAAATTCAAATAGACAGAAGATGGATATGGATGGGGAACAGAGAGTGGAGAGAGAAAGATGGTGAGAAAGGGAGATGCTGGAATGCATCATATAAAAAGGAGGGAGGCACATGCTGGATAGAAGGGAGAGAAAAGGCAGGCAGTGGATGGAAGGGGCAGAGAAAGCTGGCAGACACCATATGGAAAGGGGGCGAGGGCAGACAGTGGATGAAATGGGCAGAGAAACAGACAGACACTGGATGAAAGGGAGAGAGAAAGAGAGCAGATGCTGGATGGAAGGGAGAGAGTGAAAAGAAGACAAGGAAAGCAGAAACCAGAGACGAAAAAGGTAGAAAAAAAGATTTATTTATTTGCTTTAGAATAAAGTAGTATTGTGGCTGTGGTGATAAATAGAAAATGAAAATAAGGTGATCTTTTTGTTGGACTAATTTTAATACATTTTTGACTAACGTTCAGAGACCAAAACCTCCATCCTTAGGTCAGGACAGGACCATAACAGCAGTATACTGTACTGACCTGAGGAAGGAGGTTTTGGCCTCTGAAAGCTAATTGAAAAATGTATTAGTCCAGTAAAATGGTATTATCTTACTTTCTATTTTTTGTTTTATTTCTATTTGTTAATTTGTAACGTGGTGATTGGTATTTGTCAGTTTTTCAAATTTATATCTGCTATCTTTATATTTTGCACAATACTAGGGGACATGCATCACTGTTTCTATGGTGTTGCATTGTATGCGGGATCTAACTCTTGGGGGTTCAGTTTAATTTTAGTTTGTGGTTACTTATTCTATACTTGGTGAGGATGTATCGATGTTCTATATTTGTGAAAAAGACATGGTTTTCTGTTGGCAGAATCATTTTTACTAATATTTTGGTTAGTTTTACAATGAGCGTATTGATGTTCTAGTGTGCAGTGCAGTGTTTAAGATGCTGCCTTTCCTAGGTACACCCTTGTTGTGTGACTCGTGGATTATTACTAAAAATAATATTTTCATATAGAGGAGGGGGTGTTAAAAATGATGGGCCCCGGGTGTCAAATATGCTAGGTACGCCACTGCTTACCGCCACCTATTGAGGTTACCGCTGGGTTAGCGCCGCACTAGAAAAAAATCTATTTCCAATACACCAGAAATGCTGCAAACTTGAGCCGCAACTACCGCCGGCAGCCACATTGGGCCAGCGGTAGTTCAATTTAGCGTGCGGTAAGCCCACATTGGGCTTACTGATACTTTGTAAAAGGGCCCCTTACTGCATTAAAATAACAGGAGGAGCAAATTTAATGATATGTGATGGCCCTTTGCCGCTTGGTTGGGGGTCGATGATGTTGATTCTATGGACACTTCTGACTGCAAGGATGGGTGGGTAGGGATTCAGTTGGTAATTTTGTTATGAAAACTCAATGTACTGGTTCATTAGTGGACACTGAAGGAACAACAATGTTCCATGTGTTTTGTATGTATGCTACATGTTGAAAATAAAAAATTTTAAAAATACAGATCACAATGATATTGTAAGAAACATAGAAGGACAGAGTAAATCATAAAACCAGGTAATAAAAAATTAGATTGCATATAGACACAAGAGAAGCAGATTAAAGGAAAATAAACCAGGAGAAGCCAGAAGCCCCAAACCCCTGTCCTGTACACCACAGGCAAAGCAAATTCAAAGATTATCCCTAATACATCATTACTATACACTCAAAAATATAGACTTTAAGGCCTTACTTGAACATCCTACAGTTGGATTCCAGTCTTAAATCATGTAGTAAACTATTCCAAATAGTTGATACTAGAAAACAAATGCTCTTGAATGTTGAGTTTCAAAGCACACAGCTGCCGGTGGAATAGCTAACATTTTCAAACATGGAACAAAGTGAATGACTTGGAGCACATAGAATCAGAAAATTCACCAAATACTCAAAGACCACTTAATGCCATATGTAATGGGAAAAAAAAGAGGCAAAGGGATCCACACAATAAAAATGTCACACAAGAAAACAGATACAACAAGCAGGAAAATGGATAAAATTTCACAATCTTTATTAGTTAAGAGACAAACATCAGACACACCATGTTTTTGAGATACCTTTTACTATTGGTCAGCACATATTGGGATGGATATAATAAGTCAGGACTCCAGAGGACGTGGACAGTATGATCTAACCTCCCAACCCCCCCTCCCCCCCACCTTACATCCCAGTGAGCCTCTGAGTCTAAAGGCACAAGCAAGGAAGATTGGGAAAAGCCCCTTTTACCTGAAACATGTGAAGTCCCATTTAGGGAGAGCCATTGCAGTAATGGCAGGTTTGATCCTTGTGGGAGGGGGTGATATAAACAAGTCTAAAAACCTATGAATACAATGCAGCCAAAAGGAAGGTAAAAGCATTATGGGAAAAGTAATGTTGTCCCAATTTCCTTATGAGCAGGAAGGAGAATCAGTTGTCCTAGCATCTGAGGAGAAGGGCAACGCTGGAAACTATTCCCAGCCAGGCATAGGCACCGACTTTGTGGATGCTGTGAGTGCTCGAGCACCCCCAATATTTTGGGACCCAACCAGAACACATCAGAAGTGGAACTACAGCTGCCGCAGGACCGGCTCAATCTAGTAAGCGGCAGTGAAAGCAGCAGGCTCACCTCCAGCCTTCCCTTCCCTCTCAGTGTCCCGCCCTCATGGAAAGAGGAAATTACATCAGAGGACGGCGGGACACTGAGAGGGAAGGGTAGGCTGGAGGGAGCCTGCTGCTTTCACTGCTGCCACCGTGACTTGAGGTAAAATAAAAGTTTTAAACACAGGGCGGCAAGAAGGAAAGGAGGGCTGTTGTGGGATAAGAAGGTGGGCAGGTGGGGCTGGGGCTGGGGTTAGAACTGGAACTCGGGGGCTGAAAAGGGGAGAAGGTGGGGGTTGGGGCGAGTCACTGGACATGGATGGGAGGGGAGGGCAGAGGAGCATTGCTGCACATGGATCGGAGGGTAGGGCAGGGGAGAGAGGAGAAATCACTGGACATGGATGGGAGGGGAGGGCAGAGAGGAATCGATGGACATTGGAGGGGATGGTACGAGAGAGAAGAAATCGCTGGACATGGAGGGGAGGGCAGGGGAGAGAAGAGAATTGCTGGAAATGGATTGAGGAGAGGGTAAGGGAGAGAAGAGAGGTGCTGGACATCGATGGATGGAGGGGAGGGTAGGGGAAAGAGGAGAGTTGCTGAACATGGATGGATGGAGGGGAGGGCAGGAGAAATGCTGGACATGGATGAAGGAGAGAGAAGACAGGAAGGAGATGCACATGGATGGAGGGAAGGAGAGAGGAGAAATGCTGGACATGGATGGAGTGGAGGGCAGGGAAGAAAGGAGAAATGTTGGACAGGGATAGAGGGAAGGAAAGACAGAGGAAGGAGATGTACATGGATGGAGGGGAAGGGAAGGAGAAATGTTGGACATGGATGAAGGAGAGGGAAGACAGGAAGGAGATGCACATGGATGGATGGAGGGGAAAGGAGAAATGCTGCACATGGATGGAGGGGAGGGAAGACAGAGGAAGAGATGCACATGGATGGAGAGGAGAGGAGAAATTCTGGACATGGATGGAGGGGAGGGAAGACAGAGGAAGGAGATGAACATAGGTGGAGGGGAGAGAAGAGAGAGGAAGTGAGATGAAAACGGATAGAGGGGAGGATGAGAAATGCTGGACATGGTTGAGAGGGGAGAGGAAAAATGCTGGACATGGATGGAGGAGAGGGGAAAGAGAGGAAGGAGATGCATATGGATGGAGGGGAGGGTAGAATGAGGAAGGAAATGCATACTGATGGAGATAAGGGAAAGGGAAAAGAGGAGAAAACTGCACATGGATGGAAAAAAATAGGCAAAAGCTGGATCCACTTTATACATTCTCCAGCCAAATCCGCGGAGGACCCAGCTTTTACCTATGGAGGTAGGGCAAGAAATGAATGAGGAAAGTAAAGAAATAAATGGAAAAGAAGCCCTGGAAACAAGAGAACAGATAGAGAGCAGCAGAATCAAAGACTGGGACGAACATGATCAGAAAAACAAAGTCACCAGACAACAAAGGTAGAAAAAATAATTTTATTTTCATTTTAGTGTTTGGAATATGTCCAATTTGATAATTTACATCTGCTGTCTTATTTTGCAGCGTATAGCAATGTGTTTCTGTTTTTCTGGTATTGTCCTGCATGCAGAGTCTAGCTTCTTAGGATTTCAGGTTAATTTTTGAAGAATTTGAAGAGGGGCTATCTCTGTTCTGCATATGTGACTACAAGGCCAAGTGTCTGATTAGGGATCTGTTTGTTAGGTTCTAAGATTTTGATAACATATTGTTTCATGTTTGGCAAGACTGTCGGCATAGGCGCCCCATATAAGAGGCTTGGGGAGGCTAGCCCAATCGTGACCTTCCCCTGACTGCTGCAGCCAGGCAGCTCTCCAACGGTCCCTCCTTCCTTCCCGCTCTCAGCTCCCTGACCAGCAGCCCTCCTCCTCTCTGTTCCCCCTCCTCCCCCCCCCCCCCCCCCCACGCGTGCATGTGTTTTAAAGAAGGCCGGCAAGGAGCATACCGAGCAGCCACAGGTAACATGGCGGCTGCCGCATGGTAGCTCCCCGGCCCGGGCGACCCTTCCCTTCCGGCTTCCCCAATGGTCGGGGGCGGGGCTTCGAGGGTGCCCCATGCGCTGCTTAAATAGCTGCCGACGAAACGTGGAGGTCTCTTTGTCGGCAGCGAGCAGCGCAGGAGTTTTCCCGAGCGGTGCGCGAGTTTCGGTTTCCCGAGTTTTGAACGGTCCGTGAGTTTCCTTTCTATTTTGGCCTCCCATTTTGATTTGGCCATCCTTTTCATTTTGGCCCCATTTCGATTTGGCCGTCCTTTCCATTTTGGCCTCCCATTTTCATTTGCTTGGTCTCCCATACGGCTGGACATTTTCGGCGTGGTGACATGTAGCCCCCCATTTTGGCCGTTTTTCCTCGCATAGTAGGCCAATTTTGTACTTTTGTTTTCTAGCCGCATGGCATTCATTTTGCGGTGTACTCTCGCAGTCCACGTTTTAGCCGCGTGCCCCTCAATAAAAGACTACCTTACCCAGCAGGCAGCATGCCTCGCCGAGCACGAGTCCCACAGCATACTTCAAGCCATACTGCAGCACTGCAACCACTACGCTCATCCACGAGGAAGACAAAGCGTCCAGAGAGGTACATTGACTCAAACTGCCTCCCGCTGCCACGTGCCTCTTTACCACCTGCTGCAGATACCCTCTGTTGCTTGCCTGCTGCTCCTGCTGCTCCTTCACTTTCCTGCATGCCAGAAGCTGCCTTGCCAGGGTGCGATCCACTTGGCCAGATGCACCCCTCTGAACAGCCTTTGCCAGCAAGTTTGAGCCCATCAGGACCCAACGCTGGCAGCCATGCACTTAGATCCAGTCCGGGTACTCCTCCAGCATCCCGCCTTGCTTCGACCCACAGAGCTTCATCTTCAAGCAGACAAGGACCCAGCGCCAAACGGAGCAGGCGCAGGTCATTCTCCAGGGACAGCACGAACAGGTCCCATCACAGAGAGCATCACACCTGGGAAGACAGCGCTCACCATAGACACAGTGCAAGATCCCGCAGATCCAGAAGCAGTTCTGACTGTCCCAGATCAAGCACATGCGCCAGCAGCCTTGGATCTGAGTCCCGCTGCAGGTGCCACCGAGCATACTGTACATCCCATGACCGCCGCAGAGACCCTTCCCCTCCTAGGCATAGCCATCCCCTGGCTACTAGGGTGGCCCGGGAATGACAGGGTTCATCTACCTCACCTCATCACAGTCCTGCAATCACGCCCTCCCGAACGGCGAGTCAAGAGGTCCCACGTTCACAAGCAGTTGCAGAGATGCGTGATGCGGGAGACAGCAATCCTTACTCCCAGGCAAAAAACCATCAGGTGCTTAAGCGGAGGAAGAAAAGTAAGAAGCGCAAGCACTCCAGACGGTCCAGCACAACTTCATCCTCTGATTCTTCCTCCTCCTCTTCCTCGTCCTCTTCTTCTTCCTCCTCACCATCCCCTGCTCGAGACATGAACGCTATACCCTTTACACTCACGCCTGCATTCACATATGGTGTCCCCCCAGAGCGCTTATGGCAAAGGGCTCCCAGGACCCTGCGGAAAAAGGTACTGCGTCGGTGGTACTTTTATATTTTCAAGCTGGTGGAGGGCAGACGCAGGCGGCACGCTAAGAAACCTGCAAAAAAGGGTGACCTGCTTCCGAAGCACAACAGAGTGCTTCCACGGAATCTTGCGTGTTGGGTGATATCCTATGCGCACATGATGAGCATTGTCTGCAGGAAACAACCTCATCAAATCGACCCCATGCTCTGTTACCTGGAAACAGTGCTTACCATCTATCGGGAGCACGAGGGATATGCCTGGCTAGCGTACAACGAGCACTTCAGGGACAAAATGGAGACTAACCCTACTATGGCGTGGGACATGGATGATGGGGGCTTATGGTTGCGGAATGTCCTCACGAGACCCAGCACTGCAACAGGGCATTCAACCCAGCACAGGGCACCTCCCCTCCCCAGAAGCAGAAAAGGGAGGCCTGCCACGCTTTCCCGGGAAGTGTGTTGGAAGTACAACAAAGGCAGTTGCACCATCCAAGACTGCAAATTCAAGCACCTGTGTGCCACATGTGGTCTGCCGCACCCCCTCACCTTGTGTCCCAGAAAAGCTGCGCCAAGACAAGCTAGACCTTCAAAACCTTGACCCATTCGCCATGGCGCCCACTCCCATCTGCTTGGACGCCTTGAGGCCTTGGCTGGTGTGATACCTCAAACGACAGGCTGCTGCCTTACTCCTCCATGGCTTCCAAGACGGTTTCCTTATACCATTTCAAGGCATCATACCACCATGCTCTGAAGCTCCGATGTGGCGCTCCAGGCCCCACCTATCGGCCATCATCTCCGACAAACTTTCAGCCGAGCAATCAGCAGGCCGCATTGTGGGCCCCTTTCACCATCCCCCCTTCCCCTGAATGTTTGTCTCTCCCCTTATGGCTGTCCCCAAAAAGGAGAATGGCAAGTTTTGCCTCATCCACAATCTTTCCTACCCCCCCCCCGGTCACTCTGTCAACGACTCCATACCAGATGGCGAGACATCAGTCCAGTATATGTCTTTTGATTCTGCGGTGTCCTTGGTCCGGACACGGGGGCGGAATGCGCTTATGGCCAAAGTGGATATTGAATACGCCTCCCATTTACTACCCATTCACCCAGACTGCTTCCCGTTGCTAGGTTTCTGTCATGACAACCACTTCTACTGCGACAAATGCATGCCTATGGGATGCGCAGTCTCTTGCAACCTTTTTGAAACCTTCAGTACATTCGTGCACTGGGTGGTTTCTCAGCGGTCCACTACCAAAACCATCGTGCACTACCTTGACGACTTCTTCTTTGTCGGGCCTCAACAGCACCTGCAGAGACCTCTTGGATGTCTTCCACGCTGTTGCTTTGGACTTTGGAGTGCCCGTCGCTAGCAGCAAAACCACAGGGCCTAGCACGGTCATCACCTTCTTGGGAATTGAGATAGACTCAACAACCGTGACTACCAAACCCCCAGAGGACAAATTACATGGCCTAGCGCAGAAGATCCTTCACTCACTGCATTCGCCCAAGATCACCCTTTACCAGATGCAATCTCTAATTGGCTCCCTCAACTTTGCATGTAGGGTTATCCCAATGGGAAGAGTGTTTGTCCGCAGACTCGCTGTCGCTATGGTGGGCATATTGCGCAAGCACCATCACTTGTGCATAACACTTCCCATCAAGCAGGATCTGCAAATATGGCTTTGCTTTCTGCAGGACTTCAATGGAAGAGCCTTGATACAGTCGGCTCCAACTTCCAGCGTCGACCTCTGCCTCTACACCGACGCCGCCGGATCCTCTGGGTGTGGAGCCTATTACAACGGGGACTGGTTTGCTGTCCCTTGGCCGCCACACTGGGAGCACTGCGGACTCATCAAGAACATCACCTTCCTTGAACTGTTCCCCATTGTCACTGCAATACATGTTTGGGGTCCTGCGCTGGCCAGCAAAACTGTTATTCTTTGGTCGGACAACGCAGCTGTGGTGGAGATCATAAACAAGCAGACGGCACGTTGCCCACACACCGCAGCGCTTCTCCGGCATTTTGTGCTCCGTTGCTTGCAACTTAATCTGACTGCGCGAACGAGGCACATCCCAGGAGTTGATAACTGTATTGCTGATGCTCTCTCACGTTTTCATTTTTCACTCTTTCGACAGCTGGCCCCCTCGGCGAGCAGGGAACCTACCCCAGTCCCCGAATACCTAACTGGTAACAGCACCGTGCACTTACTCGTCGGAAGCTCATTAGCCCGTTCTACTCTGCGTGCATACCAGCGTGCATTTCATCACATTTCCGAATACCTGTTGCGGCATGGATGGACACCAGGAGTGGTTCCGGATCACCTCATTGCACGATATGTCACGGATGCTTTCGATCAGGGCACCTCCAGGACATCGGTCACCTCACGCATTGCAGGCTTCTCCTTTTTTGCCAAGCTCCGCGGATGGGGCAACCCTCGTGCCAGCTTCCTGCTCAGGACTCTATTGAAAGGATAGGCGCGGTTCACCCCGACGCCCCTCGACACCAGGCGGCCCATCACCCACGAGATCCTTCACTGTCTATGGTTCGCACTGGACAGAGTGTGCAGGGATAGCTTGGAGGCCGCGTTGTTCAGGGCGGCTTTCTCTTTGGCCTTCTTTGCCGCTCTACGCATTAGCGAGCTTACCGCGCACTCCAAGACCAGACCGACCGGAGGCCTAATGGGCGATGTCTCTGTAACACAGGATGTGGTCCACCTACGAATTCCCAGGTCCAAGACTGATCAGGCGGGCAAAGGGCACATCATTACCCTGCATGGTGTCCTAGACTTGTGCACTTGTCCGCTAGCCAATCTCAATGCCTACCTCAAGCAGAGACCGCCAGCTGGCTCACCCCTGCTACTTCATCAGGATGCTAGTCCTCTCACACGATTCCAGTTCACGGCTGTCTTTCGACAAGCTCTCCTGGAAACTGGTCAATCCCCCGACAATTACGGGACCCATTCTTTCCGCATAGGGGCCGCAACTACTGCCTTCCAGCAGGGTCTCTCCTCCTATGCCATCAATCATGTACTGGGCCGATGGAGATCTGCCGCATACCAAACCTACATCAGGCCACTGCACTAGACTAACCATTCCCTTCCTTTGCAGGTCCGCCGTGGACAGGTACATTATGGGTCATTGGACACTCGTACATCGCCAATGCTCGCAAACGTTTAACGGCCCAGAGACCTGGTCTGCAACTTGGGCTGGACGTAAAGGGGTGACACTGACATGGATTGGAATTCCTGGTATGAGATAGCATCAGCTTTACCCACTGTCCTCTGGCTGCAGCTCTTGACACCTCATCCAGATATCCTGCTCGTTCACCTGGGGGGCAATGACATTGGATACACCCCATGCCGCCGCCTGATTACCATGGCCAAGCGGGATCTCCTTGAACTTTCCGCTATTCTGCCAGGAACCACTATCCTCTGGTCGGATATCATCCCACGGTGGCAGGGGTCCAAAAGTCAACAAACAGATTGGCATGTGGGTGGAGCACCTTGGCGGAGGAAAGATCTGGTACCATTGGGCTTACCCCCTCACCCCTGGGTACTTCCGCTCGGATTCTGTCCATCTCTCAGAAGTTGCAGATTTCCTCCTCGTTAACGACTTCCAGGAGGCCCTTGAGTGACATTTCTGAAAGGGGAAAAGGGGGGGACCCGGGGACCCTGATTCTCAGGCCCCCCCCGGGTTGTGGCGGAGGCACCCGAGCCTAGGAACTCTAGGATGTGATGGAACAACAGCTGAAAGGAAGATCGCCTGCTTCAGGCAAGGGCCAGGAGCACTCACTGCTGGCAGACTAGTCACCTCGCTGGTTACACAGGGCAGGTGGGACGCTGGTCTGGGGGGGGGGGAGTTGGGTTTAGTCTTTTGCAGTACATATCACCTTCAGAATAGATGAGCTTCAAGTACTAAATGGCTCTTTGCTATACCTTGTTTGTCGGCTACACCGGATGGATTTTGTTTTTTTAAGAGCGCCGCTAGTGCCTTAATAAAGGTTTTACAGATACATAATTTTGTTTTTTTAGGGATTAAGGCTAGGGCGTTAGTATATATAAACAGCGGTAATTATCCAAATCACAGTGGCGTTTATCTTAATCACACCATGCTAGTTTAATTCCTTTGGTCATTTGACATATTAGCACAACATTACGATTCTCACGCCATTCATTTATTTCAATATGGTAGTTACGGTTTGGTACGTCTTCAGAACTCATTATATGTATCTTATTCTCTGTTTAGGTACACGTTACAAAGTGCACCTATGCCCTATTTTTCCATTTTTGAATTTTGATGTTGATGATTCTTATATTTTCTCACATTCTGGCAGTTTACTACTGTGTCAGCATGTGCTCTTTTCTTTTATACCAGCGCAGCTTGTAGGCTGGGAAGTTATCATGAAATATTTTTCTTTCAAAATATTTATTATTAATGACCCCCCCCCCCCCCCCATTTTTTTCAAAACGTATATATAGTACGTACACTTCTATCTTTTTTACTTTTCTTTGGGAAACTGCTTTTAAGTCATACGCCTTTTTACACTTTCTTATATTTATTATATATTTTTTATGTGCCTGTATTTACATATTTTCATTTGTTATGTATATATATATACTTTTGCCTTTACACATTTTTTTGATTTTTTGCACATAGATCTTTGGTTTGTTTTTCCTACATTTATTATATTATTATTCATTTATTTGAAATCAGTATCTCTATGTTTTGGTTTCCGTTTTGATGCATGGTCACAAAATGTCCCTGTTGTTTGGTTTCTTGATTTGTTTGTTTATTGTTTAAAACTATAGAAATGCACACACATCTGTATCTGCTTTTATTATTAATATCAACTATTTATCCTCGTTTTGCATGAATTTGTTATATAGGTTTTAACAATATACACTGTTTATGTATTGGCAATGTTGTTGGACAATGGTAAATATAGTCATATGCTTTTGTGTAATGTTCATACATATCTCATGACATGACATGTAATATGCCTGTGTTATTTATCACAGATCATTTTAGCTTGCAGAAAGTTAACTGGTTGTTAATTTTATCCACATGATTATTTTTTATATTGGAAGTGAATAGGTACGTTCCTCTATGTATGTATATTTATATCATTTTTATGGATAAATGTGTATTGATACATATATATGTTTTTATTTATGTGTGTTACACATGAGATTTAAATGTTGCTCATTGATTGTATTTATGTTTATTTATAGACCCCTGATGCAGGCCTTTACGGCCAAAACACGATTCGTGTCGGGTCATTGTTTTATTGATTTGAAATAAAGAACTTGTTTAAGGAGACACCACTTGAGAGAGGACTTTTTTGGATCCACTGTTTCCTTTGCTTCGTTGTTTTTCTGTGGAGAGAACACCTTCTGTGTGTGTTGGCTCGTTCCAACAGCATGCCATTTCCCTGTAGGGCAGAGTCCCCCACCACAGACTACCTTTACTGTTACCTTGTTATACTTACCGTTGACTGCTAATTATCCAAGGCACTGCGCAGCCTTAGCTATTTGTTAACATTGCCTTTTCATGTTATGTTCGATTGTTTATTCTCCATGTCACTGCATTACTATAGCAATTGCTAGACATTGTGTACAGAGTTTTGTCATTTGCCACCTATGTTCGTTGCGCTTCGGGACATTATGTGGGGTTAATAGTGCGGGAGGGAGCAGGGGGAAACTGTTCGACACTACTGTTTTCTCTCTCCATAGTCATACTTTAAAAGCTTTATGCTGTCACAGCAGTGGAGGCACCTGAGCCTGGGAACTCTAGGATGTGATGGAACAACAGCTGAAAGGAAGATCGCCCGCTTCAGGCAAGGGACAGGAGCACTCACTGCTGGCAGACTAGTCACCTCGCTGGTTAGAAAGGGCAAGTGGGACGCTGGTCTGGGGGGCTGCCCCAAGCAAGTGGATACTTGGCCATGCTGGGGGCGGAGACAGGGCTGGCCGCAGCGTGGACGGTGATGCTGGCTATCTAGCTGGATAAGCATGGCGGAGGGCTGAATCATCTGCAACGTCAAACCCACGGCTCAGGTGCTTCCTTGGGATTGTTTAACGTGTTTTTCAATAAAGCTGTGGCCATTTATTCCCAAACCTGTCTCATGCTTGGTCTGTGAGTGTGTTAAGGGTAAAAAGCGAGGGACGGAGCGAGAGGGTGTGCAGCCTGCCTATGTTAATCCATTTAACTTTCTGTGGCAGCAACATCAGTGATGAAGAAGACACTGCGGGCTTGCCTCCGGCTCCAGCTTCTCCCATCAGTCTTCACCAAGTGTTGCACCTTCTGTGATGATGCATTTCCTGTTTCCACGAGGGCGGGACACTGTGTGAAAAGGGAAGGGAGAACATGAAGGCGAGCCTGTAGTGCCTTCTTCTTCACTGATGTTGCTGCCACGGAGAGTAAAAGGATTAAATGTATGGGGGGGCAGGAAGGAACGGAGAGGAGGGCTGTCGGGGAGCTGAGGGAGGGCAGGGAGAATCGCTGGACATGGATAGGAGGGCAGGGCAGGGGGAAAGAACAGATTGCTGGACATGGAGGGGAGGGCAGGGAGAGAGAACAGAACGCTGGACATAGAGAGGAGGGGAGGGCAGGGGAGAGAGCAGATCGCTGGATATGGAGAGGGCAGGGAGAGAGAAGAGATCACTGGAGAGGAGGGGAGGGCAGGGGGAGAGAAGAGATCGCTGGAGAGGAGGGGAGGGTGGGGGAGAGAAGAGATCGCTGGAGAGGAGGGGAGGGCAGGGGAGAGAGGAGAATTGCTGGACATGGATGGAGGGAAGGGCAAGGAAGAGAGGAGAATTGCTGGACATGGATGTAGGGAGCAGGGGAGGAAGGAAATTTGCTGGAGATGGATGGAGGAGAGGGCAGGGGAGAGAGGAGAATTGTTGGACGTGGATGGCTGGAGGGGGCAGGGGAGAGAGGAAATTTGCTGGACATGGATGGATGGAGGGGGCAAGGGAGAGAGGAAATTTGATGGATATGGATGGATGGAGGAGAGGGCAGGGGAGAATGGAGAGTTGTTGGACATGGATAGATGGGGGGGAGGGAAGTCAGGAAGGAGATGCACATGGATGGAGGGGAGGGAATAGAGGAGAAATGCTGGACATGGATGGAGTGGAGGTCAGGGAAGAGAGGAGAAATGTTGGACAAGGATGGAGGGAAGGAAAGACAAAGGAAGGAGATGCACATGGATAGAGTGGAAGGGAGAGAGGAGAAATGCTTGACATGGATGGAGGGGAGGGAAGACAAAAGAAGTAGATGCACATGAATGGAGGGGAGGGGAGTGAGGACAAATGCTGGATATGGATGGAGGGGAAATTGCTGAATTTAAGGGCTGGATCGGAACAGTTTGAGGGCAGATGTTGAAACTGGAGAAAGGATAGAGACAGGGCTACAGATGGTAGACAGGACGTATAAGGACACAGAAGGATGGTGGACATGGTGAGAGAAAAAATATCAAATGGAAAGAAGACACTGCATAAAACAGAAGACACTGGGACCAAAGCTAATAGAAAAACTAAATGCTCACACAGCAAAGGTAGAAAACATTTTTTAATTCAGAATTTATTAATTGGAATATGCCAGCTTTTGGAAATGTGCATCTGTGATATTTTGCATGTAAGTTCCAGTTTTTCTAGTATTGCTGCATGTTAAGTCTGACTTCTTGAGGTAACTTTCCAGTTCAGTATTTTGCCTTCATATCTGTTGTGTCATGTGTTTTTCATGTGTGATCAAGATGCAGTATTCTGCTAGTGTGTAGTATTTGCAGCCCTTTTTGTTTTTTTGTTTTTGTTTCACTAGGTTGTGTACTAGTGTTTAAGAGCCCGGTGTAATTATAGTGCTGCCTTTCCACGCATAAGGTTGCAGCTCGTCCTGTCCTTGGAATTAGTGCTGTTATAGTTTGGTAAGGTTATGAGTGTGTTTTTGCACAAGTTTGTGTATAGTGTTTTGCAGTGGAGAGATTGTGTGTTGGCCTTACTGAGGTGGCACCAAAACATCAGAAAGGGTGTAGAGTCTAAATTATGACACACTACCTCTTGAAGGATCTACATATGGTCGTTAATAAAAGGAGCTCATTGTGAACACTATCCACCCTAAAAGGGTGTTTTGTGGCTCTACATGAGAATTGTGATATTATGATCCCTTGTTTCATATTGTTGACGGTCTGCATTTTCCGTATGGGTGGTAGATTGGTGTATTAGGATCTGCCCAGTGTAATATTTATGGTACAGTAAGGTTCTGAGTGTGTTTTTCACAAAGTTGTGCATAGTGTTTTTGCAGTTGAGCGATTGTGGTTAGTATATGCTTTGAGCAACCACTTTATTCTTTGACATATGATACATATCTAATATCTAAATTTAATAAAAGGTATTGTGACTTTTATTTTTACTTATTTTTTTTTCTGTGTGTTGTCAGACAATTATGGATGTAAGCTCCACCCCTGGCCCCACCCTCTAACCCCACCCCCTTTAGCCTCCCCAAACAGTTGGGCCACCGACCGCCTATGACTGTTGGTGTTGGGCATGAGTTGTCCAGTGCTTCCCCAAGTGGGACTACGGCTCTTTACTTTTGGGTATTCAGGAACACTTGGTGGAGCAGGGCATCTTGGCCTCGCAGTTCCACTTCTACAATGCTTTTTTGCTCATCAAGAAATTGATTCTGGCCTTTTGGGTGGCAGAAGATTCACCACCACTATCTGCAGCTATGGTTTGGCAATATAAGAGAAATGGCCTGTCCCACTGTCTCCCACAGCTGACGATAAGAAATGCTGTGGCACAAGTTTTTACACTTGTACCCTGCAACTACTTAGACAGTAGACTCATTTTGCACACCATTCATTTTTGATTTGGTATTACTCTGTTGTTATTGTTTTATCTGACTGTTGCAATAAAATATACTTTAAAAAACCAAAACAACAGAAAGGTGAATGTAATCTAAGACTACATTCACCTGGTGGCAGGTGGCGGGAGAATATTGGGTTGCGTTCATTCAGCATCCCCAATCATTTTGAAAAGTTGGCTCCTATGCAGCCAGGCAGGCACTATATCAACGGGCCTTGGAAGAGTGAGAAACAACACAACAGATCAACATAGCAAATTAGATCTTTATTGATAATACCATATATCAAAATATTGCCTGACACAGGCCGTGTTTCACCCAAAAGGGCTGCGTCAGGGGCTAGAGTGAACAAACACAAAATAACAAATATAAAAACAATTATTAAAATAATCTAAAAAACCATAAATTAAAACCATAATCGATGTATAATAAATGAGTGATTATAACTCATACAATTCAAGAATGCATAACAATATGTATACACATAGATAAAAAATGTATAACTAATATGAACATGTAGATATAGAAAGCCAATATATAGTTATAAATAATAAAAAAATGTACATAGTAATAAACAATTACATTTAGAATTAAAATTACAAATAAATTTAAATTTAAAACATAATCATTAGGAGAATCAGGAATAGACTATACCCACATCGTAATACATTGCATAAGTGTGTATAAGTTTCACATATATATAAAAAATATATATTTAAAAATAAAATACATTTATACTTAAAAATTTTTTTTACATAAAATGTGCTTTGTAAAACAATGACAAATGAAAAAAGTAACAAATAAAAACCTAGTCAGATTTGGAACCAACAATTAAAATGTAATATGCATAAGTAACAATTGGATAGGGCACATACCTATGATATAAATCTTATATTGAGATACTTGTTCAACAATGGATTATATAAAAACAAAGATAAAAAATAATAAAAAGTATAGAAATTGTTAAAAAACAAAAAATGAGAATTAAGTAATAAAAAATGAATAACTAAGCACTTTCTTGTATACAACAAACTTGAAGATCATGCAAAAAACCAGCTCGAGGACTATTTCCTAAATGAATAAAAATGAAATTAAATAAATAAATAAAAAATAAAAAACATAAAGGATCCATCTTAGCTATCACATGCCTCAATTGCCATAGACAACGTCCACAATCATATATATCCGACCTTAAAATAATGCTGCGTATCCTGGGTTTACAACGTACCCCACAGATAATAATACATCACCATTGTGCTCTAAGATCTTACACAATCAGTCTAAAACCAAAATAAAACAAAACTCCCCCAAAAGGAAAGATAGCAGCTATATTAATATAATGTAACACTCACTGCGTAAAGTGCTCTGCTCAAACCGCTGGAAAAAACAGACTGGAAAAACGCCTAGACTATTTATACATCATCAATAGGTCAAAGTGCAAACAAACCGCACCAAAACGCGAAATTCAAAAATTGAATATAACCATGAAAGATATATAAAAACTTAAGATAATATATAAAAGTTGAAGAGGCATGAGTAGGCTAATCGTACATCGCTCAATATGTTATCCTAACCAAACGTAATAAATTGGTCCCCATTATGGGAATGGACGGTTAAAACCGCTTCTTATTTTGTTCATTGATAAAATACAAAATTTAAAACATGGACTGCTGTACGCCATTATTCCTTTGGGATAATAAATATGCATAAATGAATTTTCATAAACAATGTGTGTTAATATAAAGAGCTATGTATTTAAAGTAAACGTCAGTATGTTAATTTAGCTAGATATGTAAATAACCTATACAAGATGACGATGTATAAAGAAAGACAAGAACCAAATGTCATGTTGTTGGTGGATTAATGACCCATATATATTATATTCTACTAGAGAGTATATAAAGGCGAAAAAGTGTAATCAAAATTGTGCTGATCAAAAAGGTATATCGGGGATGCAGTATAAAAGCTGAAAGTGTATAGCTGTTGAAATTGTACCTAAAGAACGGACCAGTACCTCCATCCTTATTTATTTATTTATTTATAAAACATTCAACCATTAATAAACCATACCCAGCCGTCCTCTCTAAAAGATTATGTCAAAAATATCGAAAAGTAAAAAAAAATTAAAAAACAAATAAATAAAACCAGTACGCATCTCTATAAACCAGTATGAATGTTATGGCTCCCTGTTCCTTTAGATAATGATGACTCATATTTAAATGTGCTGTAGTCAAAATAAAATATTATATATATATATCAAAAACTCTGTTTATAAATAAATATATAAAAAATATATACATTGAAAAATTGTGTGAAATAATACAAATATGGATCAAATATAATGTCCCCAAGAAGATACAGTATATGCATATAAAAAATACATATGCTTATATTACAAAAAAGCCATACTAAGTCCAAGTCATGTTGTATTAAAAAAATAAAAATAGAAAAATTCAATTATAAACTTAAAAAAAATAATAAAAGTAAAAAATAAAAATAAAAAATTCAAAAAAAGAAATAATAAAACAATGAGAAGTGAATCTTCATTAAAAAAGGGGGGAAGGTGTGTCCTATCATTACTATGTTACCTCATAGAAAAATAGACAAATCCGTTTCCATATTTAAGCCATTAGGATGTAAAGTCTGTAGGTCAAAAATAAATTGTTGTTCTTTCTTTAACAGAAATGTGTCAATTGGTCCACCTCTACAGTTCTGTTTGTATGCAAATAGAATACGCAAAAGTAGATCTTCAAATTTGTGTCCCAAAGTTATTGAATGCATAACTAATGGTTTCTCTAGTGCCTTTCGTTTTAAAGCACTCTTGTGTTCAATAATCCTGGTATTGAATTTCCTCTTTATTTTACCTATGTATACTAGACCATAGGGGCATAAAACTGCATAAATCACATTCTTAGTTTTGCAGTTTGAAAATTCTTTGTTGTACTGTTTTGTTTGAAGATGGAACATGGAAGACTTTAGTCTTCATATTAACCTTACAGACTGAACAAGAACCATAGGGAAAATGTCCTTTAGGTAAATGTCTTAATAATTCAATGTCCTTATGTAGTGTGGATGGAACTAAATGTCCTTCAGATTTCTTTCATGCTTATATGCTACAAGAAGTTCCTTACTAGCAAAGGAAGAAACCCCTTGTAACAAATGCCAGTGTTTCCTTAAGATTTTTACTATCGAATTGGACATATGGTTAAAGGGTAAAGTACATACTATCTTGTCATTGTTTCTTTTTTTAGGCAGTTGTAATAATGTGTCCCTAGACCACACTGATGCTTTTTGAAATCCTTTATTGATATATTTCAATGGGTAGCCTTTCTCTTGGAACCGTCTCGTCATCTCAAGGGACCTAACTTGGTATGTGCGTGGATCCAAACACAATCTGCGTAGTCGTAAAAACTGACTGTATGGTAGATTTTTCTTTAATGATGAGCTATGGGAACTAGTATAATTCAAGAATTTGTTGACATCTGTTGGTTTGCGATAAATATCTGTTACAAATCAATCGCCTTTGATACTGATATTAATATCCAAGAAAGGTATAGTCTTCTTACTGTAATTCATTTGGAACTTGAGATTAGAGTCCAAGGTGTTTAACCATAGGAGAAAAGCCTCCTGGTTACTCACTGTCCCCTTCCAAATTATAAAAATATCATCTATGTATCGCTTCCAAAGATAGATATTATCTACATAAATATGGTCTAAAAGGTACTTCTCCTCAAAATTACCTAAATATAAGTTAGCTATAGAGGGTGCAAACATTGCACCCATAGCGGTACCTTTAACTTACTGATAAAAACTACCATTAAATGCAAAAAAATTCTTTGTTAATGCAATAGTTGTCAATTCTACTATAAAATCAGTGGATATGCGATGATGAAAGTATTTGCAATGGTTCTCCTAACGATTTCTATAGATTCAAACTGAGGTATATTCGTGTAAAGGCTTTCTATGTCTAAGGTCACTAAAAACATATCACTACTTGGTGTCACAGTATTCAATATATTAATCATATCTGCCAAATCACAAATATAAGATGGAATACATCCAACAAAAGAACGTAGAAATTTGTCGATAAAAATTGAAAGTGGTTCCAATAATGAACCACATGATGATACAATTGGTCTACCGGGTGGAGAGGTAAGAGATTTATGTATTTTTGGGAGAATATACAATGTGGGAATAACAGGTTCTTCAACTAATAGCAAATCAGCCTCTTTAGATGTAATATATTGGGCTTCCCTCGCTAATAAAACCAGTGAGCTAATTTCTTTTTGAATCACAAAGGTAGGGTCATTTTTGAGTACTTTATAAAAAGTGCGATCTCCTATTTGTCTATTAATTTCCATAACATAATCATCTTTATTCATAATGACGACAGCTCCCCCTTTATTGGCCAGCTTAATAACGATACTGTGATCATTTTGTAGTGTCTTAATTGCATTAATTTCTTCCTTAGTTACATTATAAAAAGGTTTTTTACTACTTTGTTCAAGTTTCATGATATCTTTAAGGACAACAGTTTTGAAAGCATGTATTAAGTGATATGTGTCACCGGGTGGGAGCCATTTACTGTCTCTTTTAACTATTGATGAATCTATAGTATTGTCAGTATTCTCTTTAAAAAAAAATCTATTATCTTCAATTTCCTAACGAATTAAAAAAACTCTACTCTTGTTTTAAAAGCATTATATTTGGGTGTTGGTATAAAAGAAAGACCCATATTCAAAACTTTATTCTCTACATCAGTTAATGTTCGATTGGAAATATTGTAAACTGTATTCAATACTTGGAAGAGTGAGGGCGGGGGGGGGGGGGGGGGGGGGGAGAATTTCAGCCACAACCTGAACAGTTAGCTCTAGAGCTGTGGGAGCACATAGCAATCTTGAGCTTCTTTCAAAAAGAAAGAAGGAATGAGGGCAGAGCACAAAGTGAGAGTTTTATTTGATAATCCAGTTTACATTACAGAAGCCTTTATATTTAAAATCCCTGGCAACCTAAGGAAGGAATATTGTCCCAAGAAGAGGTAATGGGAAGAAAGTTTCTTTAATTACTAGTAGAGAGGTGTGGTAGCTGTGTTAGTCCACTTTTAAAGGTTACATTTAATTACTATTTAATAGATTATATATTCATTACCTTTAATTACTAGTAATCTTGTTTGCTAGCCAGTCATGCTGGCAGGTTCTGTATTTCTTTTGGTGAGCAGTTTTAATAAAGAAAGCCACTTGCCAGATAGTAGCCGAAGCTTATTTAGATGAGAGAGGGATGGAAGAAAACCTTCCAAGTTTCAAGGTTCAGAAGAAGTATACACTAAAAGGGCCTAAATGTACTGTGTGTTGGAAATCAGAAATTACACGTGTGAAGTTTAAGTAGCTTTGATGATAGGAAAATGAAAAGAACTGTGTTTTAATTCCTGGTAGTGCATGTATACAGTAGTAGTGTTTGCTTATAGGCAGCGTCCTGGTTAGAAGGACTAAACAGATAGTTTCCCTGTATAATCTGGAGAATGAGAGTTTATAGGTTATAGGTGATAGTAGCTACAAATATTAGATGGCAGGGTAGCAAAGTAGTAAAAGCTGGGCTGATTAGTTCAGGCTGAGTTCCTGGAGAGCAGACTCCAGAGTGCTGAATCCAGGGGTGGACTGAGAGTACTCTGAGCCCCCAGGCACTGAGGTTACTCTGGGCCCACCCTACCGCCGCTACTCCTGCCCCCCCCCCCAGACGTTACCGCTGCCCACACACACACACACTACCGCCGCACCCGCAACCCTTACCATGAAAAGATGGTCTAATGGTTTGTTCAGGGGTAGAGATGCCAAGGGTGGCCCATCCAAATGCTGGAGATTTACCTCCGCAGTGCTGGAGATTGAAGGCCAAATGAGTGAGATTTTTCTTGCGGGTCCCTGCCAAGTCTTAAACCAGCTCTAGCATATGTATATTCTTCAAACTGACAAATTCAAATAAATGGAAAATAATTGTTTTTTATTCAAAAATTTACTACACAGTACTTAAAAAGAGATTGACAAACATCACAAAATCTACATCAATGAGGAGAAGAAGAGAAAACCAAACATTAATCAAGGAAACACAACAAGATAACCTGTAGCAGGCATATTACGAATTTATACAAAACTGTACAAAAGTCACTCGGGACCTGTATGATACAACCTACCATTCCATAACAGTGCCAACGAGGACCTTCCTAGGAAAAGGCAGCATTGGAAATATCACGGTGAGCCCACAGCAGCAATACAGTTATTGGGAAAATTGAACAAGCTGGATTACTACTACTACAATAGGTCCCAATAATCAACACTAACAGACTATCTGGCTTTGGTCACACCTGCAAACACAAATATAGGATACTAGTAAAAAAGGCCCGTTTCGGTATGAAATGAAACGGGCGCTAGCAAGGTTATCCCTCTCTCCCTCCCTCGCTTTCTCCCTCTGTCCCCTCCAAGTCCCACGGCCCCCTTTCTTCCCTTCCGATTTCCAGGCCCTTTCTTCCCTTCCTTCCCTTCCAATTTCCAGGCCCTCCCTCCTTCCCTCTGTCCCTCCCCCGAGTTCCAGTCTCCCCTCCTCTCTGTCTCACAGACACGTCCTTGCGATGCCTCCACCCGCGGCCCTCCCCTCCCTGACACTGGCCCCGCCCATCCCCCTACGTGCACGTCGCCCCCCCTCCAAAATCACCAACCCCCCTCTGCTACCCTCCCCTCCCCCCTCTTACCGGGGTCCCGGCGGAAGCAGTTAAGAGCCTCGCGAATCTGCTGCCTTCCCTTCTCTTTGCTCTCAGCTCTGACTCTGGTCCCGCCCTTGCAGAAACAGGAAATGAGGGCGGGACCAGAGTCAGAGCTGAGAGCGAAGAGAAGGGAAGGCAGCAGACTCGCGAGGCTCTTCACTGCTGCCGCCGGGACCCCGGTAAGAGGGGGGGAGGAGAGGGTAGCAGAGGGGGGTCGGCGATTTTGGAGGGGGGGCGACGTGCACGTAGGGACGTCTCTGCCCGCTCCCGCTGTTCTTCAACGCGTGTCTCACTGGGATCGTAACCCCCTGCTGATCTCAGGCAAGCAGGGTTCTACTGCTGGCCAGTGACATCAGCAGGTGGTTACGATCCCAGTGAGACACTTTAGAATGTTCACATAGCAAATTATTATATTAGAAGTGACCACAGACTAAGGGGCCCTTTCAGTAAAGCTTAGCAAGTGCTAATGGAATTAGCAGCAATAAATACTGCACGTCCTATTTTATATCTATGGGTAACAGGGTACTTAGCGCACACTAATTCCCATTAGCACAACTAAGCTTTAGTAAAATGGCCCCTAAGAGTAGAAATATGTAAACAACAATTAGCTTGAAAGCTTAAGACTCCAGACTCTACATGCAGTACAACACCAGAGAAATAGAAAAAGTTGCATTTCCTTATGTACAGTGCAAAATATAAAGATAGCAATAAATGGAAAATAAAATTATTTTTCTATTTTTATGTCTGGTAATGTTTATTTTTCTAAGCTTAGTGGTCCCAATCTCTGCTCCTTCTTATCTCTTAGACCTCCTGTCCATTTGCCATGTTTTTCTCTCCTATCTTCTTAATTTCTTCCACTCAAACATTGATTTTTTCCACTCTCGGCTTCCTCCGATATATATATTTTTTTGCCTCTCAAATTTTATCCCTCTTTCTCATCCTCAGTCTTCCAGCTCCCTCTTGTTACTGCTTCTACCTAGCACTCCATTTCTAACATTTCCCCTCTCTTCTCTTTCCTTTCCATCAAGTGTACAGCACTGCGTATATCTAGTAGCGCTATAGAAATAAGTAGAAGTAGTATACCACGCATCTCTCCTGTCTTCTCTTACTTCTTACCCATCATCTCTTCCTGGTTTTCCCTTCCACCTTTCTTCCTATCCAGCATCTCCCTGATGTCTTTCCACCTTCCCTCCTCTCCACCATCTGATTTTTCCTTCGACCTTCACTTTTCTGTGCCCAGCATGTCACCCTAATCTCCCTTTCCACCCTCCTCCATGCCTAGCATGACCCTTTTTCCCCTCTCACATTCCTCCATGCCCAGCATTTCCCATGATCTCTGCTTCCACCATGTCCCTCTGATCTCCCTTTTCACCCCCTCCATACCCAGGCAAGAATGTTCCCCAATCTCTCCTCCCCCATTCCTCTGGGCCCAATATGCCCCTCAAACTCCCCTTCCACCAAATCCAGCATGTCCTCCCCCAATCTCCATTCCTACCTTCCTTCTTGCCAGTGTGTCCCTCTAATTTCCCTTCCCACATTCCTCCATGTCCAACATGTCCCCCGATCTCCCCTTCTACCTTCTTCATGCCCAGAATGTCCCTCCGACTTACCTTTTCTACCTTCTTCCATGCTGCTGCTGAGCACGTTGATCTCCCCTTCTACCTTCTTCATGCCCAGAATGTCCCTCCGACTTACCTTTTCTACCTTCTTCCATGCTGCTGCTGCTGCTGCCCACATCAGCTCCATAGTTTAAAATGGCATCTGCAACTTCTCACGATAGTCTCGTGAGAGTTCACAGCCACCATTTTAAACCGCGGAATCGGCACAGGACACAAACAGCAGCAGGGAAAATCATCACTTCGCCAGGCACCCAGGGCAGCTGTAGTGTGTTGCAGCAGCAGCAGCAACAGCTTCTAGACCACCAGGGTGGCTAAAGTGTACAACGGTGGCAGCAGCGGACAAGGGCAACTGGGCAGAGCCTCTGGGCCCCCTGGGCCCCTGGAGCCCCCTCGGGCACTGCCCGGTTGCCTGAATGGTCAGTCTGCCCTTGGCTGAATCCTAGGATGAAGCAGAACAAAAGGGGGAAATACTCTAACTGCCCAATATGCAAAGAGATTTAAATGGCCAGGAGAGGCTCTGTGCTGTTTAAACAGCTTGTCCAGCTAACTGTGAATATTCAGTAGCACTTAACTGGTTAGTGTCGCTAAATATCTGCAGTTAGCGCCTATGTCTAAACCAGCTATCTTGTGGGTGTTCCAGGGGCAGAGTTGACACTTATGTAGTTAAGTACCAATATTCAGCCCTTAACCGTATATGATAATGGCATAAATTGAGCCACATAAGAAGCAGTCCAATCTTTATGCGGTTCATCTTATGCACTTAAGGGCTGAATATTGCCCTTAACTGCATAGGTTTTAGCAGCCAACATACAAGTGGATATTCAATGCCTGTGCCCAGACATGGTCCGGCTTTGAATATCTAGGAATACAGCTAGCGGCAGACATAAAAACGCTGACTGCCACCAGCTGAATATCAGCTGGTTTGTTCCTTAAGCTCACAATGGGCCCCTGCTGCGAACACCACCTCAGAGAGTCACAATATTTGTCACAAAATTTATTCCCTTTTTATATGTTGTTATATATTTATATTTTTATGCATAATCCAGCCAATATTCAGTGCTATTTAACTGGCCAGTTAATATTCAGCATGAGATATCTCCGCTGAATATTACTGCTTAGCGCATAGCAGCTAACCAGTTATATCAAGCAATATAACCAGCTCGCCGTGAATATTCAGCACTTAGCCAGCTTAGTGGCCAAATTGAATTGCCTAAATAGCAGTCCTATCTTTGGCCGCTATAATCTTAACTGACCAGCACTATATATTAACTTGCCCCTCTGTTTACTAAGCCACGCTAGAAGCTGCCATGTGCTAATGCTGACACAGCCCATTCACTTTGGACTGTGTCAGCATTGCCGCACAGCTTAGTAAATAGGGGGGTTGGCTTGCTAAGTTTAAGCTGGCCAAAAAAAGCATATTCAGTACTGGTCACTGGAAACAGCATTGATCACTGCACTTAGTCAGCCTGCATCCCGCGGGCTGAACATCGGCTGCACTATCAGGCTTATTTTTGACACAAATCGGGAGATGGGCGTCCTTCTCCCAGGGTTGCCCAAATTGGCAGAATTGAAAGCCGATTTTGGGCGGCCTCAACTGCTTTCCGTCACGGGGACGACCAAAGTTCACGGGGGCATGTCGGAAGCATAGCGAAGGCAGGACTGGGGCGTGCTTAACACATGGGCGTCCTCGGCCGATAATGGAAAAAAGAAGGGTGTCCCTGACGAACACTTGGACGACTTTACTTGGTCCATTTTTTCTTGCGACCAAGCCTCAAAAAGGTGCCCAAACTCACCAGATGGCCACCGGAGGGAATCGGGGATCACCTCCCCTTACTCCCCTAGTAGTCATTAACCCCCTCCCACCCTAAAAAAAAAACTTTAAAAATATTTTGTGCCGGCCTCAAATGTCATACCCACAGGGCCGGTCTTAGCAAGTGCGGGGCCCTGTGCAGACCAATTTGGTGGGGCCCCATCCTAGCCCCTCCCTACCCTAGCCCTGCCCCACCATAGCCCCGCCCCCACCCTAGCTCCACCCCATTGATAAGATTATTCCATTTTTAGAAAATTTTTTATTTATGAAATTTCAAATAAAGACAAATGAAGCTAAACTTGTAGAACTTGTACAAAAAAACTGATTGAAATAATGAGCACAATGCTATCATGAACCCCCCCTCCCCAGAAATTCAGTTCAAGTCCACTACAATTAGTAGTTCCAATTCTCATAACAAAGGAGAATAAAGGAAAAATACTAAGAAAAGATCCAGTACTTCAAATTCCCCTATTTTTTTAATTTAAAAAGGTTCCTTGGAAATGGATTTTATATGTGCTCTTTTCCTCTCCTAAGCTGAACATGCTTAGAGAAATGCCCCTCTTTCTTGAGGCTACAATGCTATTTGCTTTGGAAACTCAAATTCTCCTAAATACACATGATCTGGCCAGCGTAGCAAGATAAGTACCTTTAGATGGACAATTTTTAGTCTGCCCACTTGGGATTCTTTAGGTTTTCAATAACTTTGGGCAAATTAACAGTAAAGTCTGACACTACTAGCCCTCTCCACTTGCCCCTGTCTCCACCCCTCACACCCACCCCTCACATACACGCACCACTTTAGCTAACCTCTTGATCTTTTCCTGTCACTGCCCTTCATAAAACACTGCATTTTGACTTAATCACTGATGGGAGAATAATAGACTACTGCAATAGTATTTACCTTTAAAATGGCACAAAAGGGGTTTGAAACTTCCTTCTTCCTTATAAGAAAAGCTATCATCATACCTGGCTTGCCTTTGAATGGCAGTGGCACAAACTTGCTCCAGCTCGAGCTCCACTTGACTGCCTTTATTTATTTTTAAGTCGCACTCACTCGCACACCGGCTCACCTCTGACCAGGCTCCAGGCAGCTTTCCCGCTCAGTGACTCCCGCCCACCAAACAGGAAATACCTCATTAGAAGGCAGGACATTGAGCGGGAAGTGAAACGCTGGGGTGAGCCGTCACTGCAACTCTCTGTCGGGAGCCGGGGCCGTCGCACTGACGCTGCAACTGTCTGTCGGGGCCGTCGGTGCAACTGTCGGGGTCCGAGGAGGCGGGAGACTGCTGATGGCGGGCTCAGCAGGGGGTGGGCACCGTGCCGCAACGTGGTGGGAGCGGAGCGGTGGCGGACGAGCAGGATCATGATGCGGTCATCCGAGCAGGGGTCGGTCGGAGTGAGGCAGAGTTGAGGTTTGCCACATGGGGCCCCCCTAAGCACGGGGCCCTATGCGGCCGCCTTGGTCGCCTCTGCCTAAGACCGGCCCTGCATACCCAGCTCCCTGACAGCAGTATACAGGTCCCTGGAGCAGTCTTAGTGGGTACTGCAGTGCACCTCAGGCAGGCGGACCCAGGCCCATCCCCCCTACCTGTTACACTTGTGGTGGTAAATGTGAGCCCTTCAAAACCCACCAGAAACCCACTGTACCCACATCTAGGTGCCCCCATTCACCCCTTAGGGCTATGGTAGTGTTGTACAGTTGTGGGTAGTGGGTTTTGTGGGGCTCAGCACCCAAGGAAAGGGAGCTATGCACCTGGGAGCAATTTCTGAAGTCCACTGCAGTGCCCCCCTAGGGTGCCCAGTTGGTGTCCTAGCATGTCAGGGGGACCAGTGCAACTATGAATGCTGGCTCCTCCCATGAACAAATGGCTTGGATTCGGTCATTTCTGAGATGGGCGTGCTCGGTTTCCATTATCACTGAAAACCGGGGCTGACCATCTCTAAGGGCGACCATCTCTAAGGTCGACCTAAATGTTAAGATTTGGGCGTCCCCGACCGTATTATTGAAACGAAAGATGGACGCCCATCTTGTTTCGATAATACGGGTTTCCCTTTCCCTTCCCGAGGACGCCCTCAGAAAAACTTGGGCGCCCCCGTTCAACGCAACAATGATTTTGCTACTGAGAGAAAAACATGAGATTTATACTAAATTGAACCCGCCGATTCCAAATATGAACTCCGAATTTGCCTGACACGTCTAGATTTTAAGTTATGCATGCAAAGCCTATTCACTTATAATATTAATGCATTATATATTGGAAATATTCCAACGGACGTGCCCGGACCTGTCTGGACGCGCTCAGACAGGTCTATTGGATAATGTCAGCATTAAGTATATAAGGCAAGATGGATAGACGCAAATGTGTTAATGATCCGGACAATTTCTGCTACATATGTGGCAAATACACTGATCAGCGCAAGAATCTGACAAAGCAGTGCACCTTGCTTACAAGTATTACCTTGTCAAATTGGAGATCAAGATAAAAGCTGGGCACCTCATGTTTGTTGCACTGTGTGTTACTCTGGGCTAATGCAGTGGTTGAATGGTAAAAGGAAAGGAATGGCTTTTGCAGTGCCGATGGTTTGGCATGAGCAGAAAAATCACCATTCAGACTGTCATAGGCGGTCGGTGGCCCAACTGTTTGGGGAGTCTAAAGGGGGCGGGGTTAGGGGTGGGGCCAGGGGTGAAACTTAAATCCATAATTGTCTGATAACACAGAAAAAAAAATA
Source organism: Microcaecilia unicolor (assembly GCF_901765095.1). Classification (NCBI taxonomy): domain Eukaryota; kingdom Metazoa; phylum Chordata; class Amphibia; order Gymnophiona; family Siphonopidae; genus Microcaecilia; species Microcaecilia unicolor. The sequence continues at coordinate 354,534,109 of NC_044031.1, read as the reverse complement.
AATAAAAGTCACAATTAATACCTTTTATTAAATTTAGATATTAGATGTGCTGTAATTGCCTATTGCTCATGTTTGTTCTATTCTTACTGTACACTACCTTGAGTGAATTCCTTCAAAAAGGCAGTAAATAAATCCTAATTAATCAATAAATAAATAGGTTTCAGACCTTATCCCTAAGACATCCTACTACACAGCACACTCCATTCCACCTGGTGTCCATATTAGGAAGAGTGATTAATTCAGGGAATATTGCAGGTAACAGAAGGAAGTGAAATGTGGAAGTTTTATTTCACTTATCTCTAATTTTATTTATTATATGCGATCAACAATAAAAGAATCCTTCAGCAATCCTAAAACAATCTTTTGTTTGGAAACATATTGCTCCTGATAGGAGACACCCGAGTAAGATCAAAGAAGGCACTACAAGAGCAAAAAAAAAAAAAAGCCAAACACGTATTTTAGGGTTTAGCATGAGTTCCTTTCACTGAAGTTCTGAGTCAGACCCCTCACAGTTAAGAAGCTTCACAAACCGGTTTGGCATGAAGAAATAGAAACAGAGAGGAAGCTTCACGTTTGTGAGGAGGGAAAACAAAAGAACCATTAGAGGGTGAGATTGCAAAAATTCATTACAGTGGCTGTACCTTTGATGCTTCATTTCCTGAAACCGCTGTGATGATCCTTGTTAGAAAATCAGAATAAAGCTTTCTCTTTGCTTCTATCCCCACTAGTGACCTGACCCTGAGACTCCCAAGAGCAGCTGGGCAACTGGATTGCTGGCAGTGAAGTCGCATTCAAAAGCACAGCTGCAGTTCTCAATCTCTGCACTCACTCAGCCACAGTTTCTTCTTCACGTGGCTGAGCTGCTACGGAAGCACAGCTGTGATTGGTCAGGGAATCCTGTCAGGCATCTAAAAAGGTGCTCCTGATTGGTCAGACACCATGAATAATTCAGAGAACTCTGAGAGTTACTCCCAGCATCCTCCAGACAAGGAAGGACTTGTTTGCTGCTTACTGAGGGAACAGGCGAGGCAAAGTGGGACGGGTTACGTTTATATTCCGAGGTGGGTTTGACATGACGAGAGACACATAATTATGCTGATGCTGACTGCCTCCGGGGCCACATTTGGAGAAGGAGGCAGGCGGGGAAGGTCACAGCTGGGCTGGGGAGGCTTAGCCTCCCCAAGCCTCTTATACGGGGGCGCCTATGCAGACTGTTATTTTTGCATGACTAAAATCGCCAGAGAGTCAAAGAGAAACAAGTCACAAATTGTGTATCCTGACTGTGAGTCTGCTCTTAAACCAGTACCACACGATGTAGAGAATCCAGTGCCTGCCCCTCCTGTAGCAGGAACAGCAATTGAAACTGACTCTTCTGATCCTGATGAAGAAGAAGATGTTGACTTGCATGATGTATTTCCTGATCCAGGAGGGTCAGCCACACTTGCTGAGCCAATCAGATTTAGATGATCTGGTAAGAGATCTGTCATTATCTAAAGAAAAGTCAGAACTGCTAGCTTCTAGACTTCGGGAATGGAATTTCCTACAACGAAGCACCACAACTTCACACTTTCGTCATCGACACACCAAGTTAGCTGCATACTATGCAATGGAAAGTGATGTCTGTTTCTGTACTGATGTAAATGGTCTTATGATGGAGTTAGATGGTACACATGTCCCGATGAATGGAGGCTATTCATAGACTCTAGCAAAACGAGTTTGAAAGCTGTCTTGTTGCACAATGGTAACGAAAAACCACCTGTTCCATTGGCTCATTTGGTTGGAATGGAAGAGACCTATGCTTCTATGGAGTTAATTTTGAAAATGATCAAATACTCTGAACATAAATGGAATATTTGTGCTGACCTGAAAGTGGTAGCACTGCTGCTTGGCCTACAGTTAGGGTACATGAAGCATATGTGTTTCCTGTGCCTATGGAACAGTTGTGATGACAAAAATCATTACAAAATGAGACAGTGGCCTCTCAGAGTCAAGCACACAGTTGGTCGGTACAATGTACAACACAAATCACTGGTCGATCCACTTCGTTTATCTTCCACCACTTCATATTAAACTTTGTTTCATAAAAAATTTTGTAATTGCACTTGATCGTGATGGAAATGGTTTCCAGTATTTGAAGGAGATGTATAGCACACTGAAAAGTGAGGCTAAAATAAAGGCTGGTATTTTTATTGGCCCTGAAATCAACAAACTAATGCATGATGACACATTCAGAACAAAACTCAACCCTCTGGATCTTGCAGCTTGTGATGCATTTGTGCTAGTAGTGCAGAACTTCCTTGGAAACAGACGAGCTGAAAACTATGCTTAAAGCATATGAACAACTTGGCTGCCGAATGTCATTGAAAATGCATTTCTTACATTCCCATCTTACTATTACTACTACTACTTATCATTTCTAAAGCGCTACTAGACGCACGCATCGCTGTACGCTTGAACATGAAGAGACAGTCTCTGCTCGACAGAGTTTACAATCTAATTAGGACAGACAAACAGGGCAAACAAGAGATAAGGAAATATTACTATTAACATTTGTATAGCGCTACCAGACGCACGCAGCGCTGAACACCTGACACAGAGAGACAGTCCCTGCTCGATAGAGCTTACAATCTAAAAATACAGACAGACAAGACAATTAAGGGCGAGGAAAGTACTGGGTGAGAAGGAACAAGGATAGGGGAATTGAGTAGTGGTTAGGAACCAAAAGCAGTGGTGAAAAGGTGGGTTTTCTGCATAGATTTGAAAACAGGTAGAGATGGAGCTAGGCGTACAGGCTCAGAAAGTCCATTCCAGGCATAAGGTACCGCAAGGAGGAGGAGGGGGACGACAAGAGAGATTTGTCCAGCAAGCGGAGATTACGGGGAGGAATGTAGGGAGAGATGAGAGAGGAGAGGTAATGGGGGGCTGCAGAATGCATGCATTTAAAGGTCAGTAAGAGAAGTTTGAACTGTATGCGGAAGCGGACAGGGAGCCAGTGAAGTGACTTGAGGAGTAGGCTACTGTGGGTAAAACGATTTTGGAGGAAAATAAGTCATGCCGCAGAATTTTGGACAGACTGGAGAGGAGAGAGATGGCTGAGCAAAAGACCAAAAAAGTGAGGATGATAAAATAAGGGTTCTGAACAAGTGAATAAGGGTTAGGAGTTAAAAGCAGCATCAAAAAGGTGGGCTTTTAGCATAGATTTGAAGACGGCCAGAGATGGAGCTTGACGTACCGGCTCAGGAAGTCTATTCCAGGCATATGGTGCAACAAGATTAAAAAATCTTGACTTTTTCCCACCCAATTTGGGACATGTAATTCATGAACATGGAGAGAGGTTCCATAAAGACATTTCTACAATGGAGAACAGATGTCAAGGCCGCTGGAATCCCAACATGATGGGGGACTACTGCTGGTTTTTGCAATGGGAAAATATGACCGGTCACAAACGCAAAAGCAGATGCCTGAAGCACTTTTAACAGTACTGGGCCTTGCTAAAGTAAGACTTTTAAACTGGAATACGAGACTTTTTTGAAATGTTGTTATTCTATTACATTTTCATATACTGTTTACTACGAAAACTTTGATATAGATCAGATAATTGTTGGCAAACTTATGCATAACAAAATTTCCTGAAGTATTACAACAATTCTGACTTTGGATTTGGAATACGCACACTGAATTTAGTATAGGACAAATGGTTTTTGCCCAGTAGCACGCAAAAAAAAGTGCTGCTTAATTATCGGCTATTCATGTGTATTTAATTTTATGATCTAAGTTATGTAACAGTGAATACTTGGTATACTGCCTTTCACAAACAATCAAAGTGGCTTGCAAGCCCTATTTACCATAATCAACATCTTAAACTTAATTTGGTTGACTATTACAAGCTGCTCAAAGAAGCCAGTTTGATTCTACTAAATGGTGAGTTACAATAATGTAACTTAAGTCCCCTTTTACAAAGGCGCACTAGCGTTTTTAGCGCGCACTACAAATAAGTGAGTACTGAACTTTAGAGACACATATATATTCCTATGGGCATCTCTAGTGTTTAGCACATGCTAATCATTAGCGTGCGCTAAAAACATTAGCATGCTTTTGTAAAAGGCCCCCTTAGAGAGGACCAATGTATGAGCAAGCACCTGCATGTCTTTTTAATATGGCTAAATCACATGAATATGTCTAAGACAGAAAAAGCAGGATTTAACGTAAAGAAACTGGTGCTTAAAAACTGCCTTATTATCTAGAACACCAGCAATGAGTGTAGTATCCTATAGCTTAAGAGGGACTCCATTATAGTAGGTGGTACATTTAGAAAATCAACCTTATTAGTAAATCAAAGAGCTATGGACTTAGATGAATTCAGTTTTGCACTATGAATAATTAGCCACATAACCTTTCAATTTATCTCCTTGCTAGTGGAGCTCCTGGTTTGACTGTTTTTTGTTTTTTAAATAAAAATTTGTGAATGCCAATGGTTCTTAATCTTCATTTCACCACAGTTTGTGCTTTGTAGTGGACAACAAAAGCAAAAATGACACATCTAGTTGACTTTGAATGAAGGGAGCACCTCACAAATGTGATAGAAGGTACATTGAAGCCTCAATGAATGGATGACTTACCTCATAGTTACCATTGTCCATCACTGCCTCACATCAAATTCCACTTCAATACATACAGCAGTGCTAGAATTAACCAGTAGCTGGGTCTGTCTGGCAGGCTGCCAATAAAGCACTATCTAGAATTTTCAGTGTAAATGTATGTGTTCAAGTGTCTGGGAGGTTACTCCTCATCTCAGATGGGTCTGTGTAGCAGACGTTTAGCATGGCACTGTCAGAAAAGGTCATGGGGACCTAAGAAACTGAATATTTGCACTACAGCCATGCTAGTATGGAAAACTTAAAAAACTTCAGAACCTATGCTTTTCTCTTGCTTATCTGTACCTACCATGCTGGAAAGCAGATTGATGTATTGATTCAGCAGTTTGTAAATAGTGGCCAATAAAGGAGTGTAAGTGCCAGTATTTTACTCAATTAAGAATGTAAGCAGCCACTTAAGATGCCTAAATGACTTCTCACAAAATGCCAACTAACAGGAAAGCAGAGGCGTAAGTTTCATGGTGCATACTTTCACTGTGGGCATGCACAGGGCAATGTTTGGGCGGAGCATGGGTGAGGTCTGCACTTACACACATAGATTATAAAATTCCTTAGCTTACCTGCATACATGTGTAAAGTGAGTGCTAATATTTATATCAGCCATAGGGCTAAGTGCTAAGTGTAAATGCTAGTGCCTACATGTAAGCATTCTTTCTCACCTACACTAATATTTTATAAAGAGAAGTAGGGCATGTACTTGCTTAAAATAGGCATAAAATAGGCACGTGAAAACACATGTTAACTAGGCCTGGCTTTATAAAATTAACCTCCATATGACAGACCACCCTAAGTCCATAGGGTTTTTGAATGCCAACATTCATAAGATTTTTTAAAAATTCAGATAAATACAAGCTTTGATTCATTTTTAGGGGGGAAATACAGAAATAAAGGAAAATAATGATGAAAAGCTTTAAAAATGCATGAGTACTACTTGCAATGTATTACATCTGAGGGGTACCAGTATCTAGATTTAAAATATCCCACATCAGTTCCCTAAAATTTTAACCTTTTGTAACCCTTAGAAGAAATTCAGGAAAAAATGTTCAGTTTTTCACATTTTTTTATTTTACTTTTTTGCTTTATAGAGAATGCATTTTAATGTTTTCCCATTCTCTACCCCAGCAATCTTCCTTGATAACGAGAGGTATGCTGAAAACATCTTTCTTTCCTTCACAATGATGCTTGACCAGTTTTGACTATTTGGAAAGGACCTGAAACATGTAAATATAGACAGGAAATGAAAACAAAATATGTTATTGTTCATATTTAAGTACTACCCCGGGATTCTATATATGGTGCCTTAATTTCCACACAGAAATAAAAGCGTATTCTATAACAATGTGCATAACTTAATTGGTTAACTAGATAATCAGTGCTGTTAGTTGGATGTTAACCAGCAATTACCCAACTCGCTAAGCGTATTCTGTAACATGGAGCGCATAAGTTCTAAGACACATAGTTGAAAAGTGGGCATGGTTATGGGAGTGGAATGAGTGGGTTGTGGGCATTTCTAAAATCTATGCACGTTGTCACAGAATATTCCCACTCTGTGCCTAAATTAGGCGTTGGGATTTACACTAGGTTGGTGTAATTCACTGCAACTAAATTTTGTCATGCAGAGCAGCACTCGGTGTATTCTATAACGTATGCCTAAATTAAAGCATACTTTATAGAATACATGTTGATTTCCACATGGAAATTGAGGCGCGATATATAGAATCTAGCCCTACATGTCTGAAAAAACCCCAGAAAATTCTCTAGCAACACATTAGAATTTACCACAAAGAAAAGAAGGGCATATCTAGAAAAGTCTAGAAAAGAAGGAGGAGTAATGGCACATGGAGGGCAATTCTATAACAAAAGTGCCAACATGTAGGCAACAAGAACGCATGTAAATGACCAGAATACTGGCACATATGCATGTAAATGCCAATATTCTGCCTACACACTATTCTATAACATGGTACTTAAATACAATGATACGTCCTTTGAAGGTAGATGAACACATGAGCAAAGTCTGGGATGGGCCTACCATAGCACTAGTAGAAATAGTATTCTATAAAGCAGTGCTTCTCAACCCAGTTCTCAGGGCCCACCCAACCACTCAGATTTTTAAGAGATCCACAATGAATATGCATGAGAAAGATCTGCATACTGAGGAAGCAGTATATGCAAATCTATCTCATGCATATTCATTGGGAAGATCCTAAAAAGACAATTGGCTGGGTGTTCTCCAAGGACTGGGTTGAAAAGAACCCAGGATGGAATAAGAAAGCTTATGTTCTTAACTAGCTCTATTTCTTTTTAACATCATCTTTATTTGGAGTTCTCACCATTACAGAGAAAAACGCTGTCCATATCAATAGACAAACCAGCAAAAAGCGTTAATCATTGTATCTCTCATACCACATCACCATTATTTATACTTAACATATGCCATTATCTGGCAATTAGTCAAAACACATGAGACCTCCATCACATTTTTCATGTATACCCCCCCCCCCCCCACGACCCTCCCTACCCCTCTCCATCCCCCTCCCCCAACCAAAACAGAAAAACATATTAAACATAGGAGGAAGCTAAATACATCAGGTCTAACACATTAGTTTGTACAAGGTACTGTATTAAACCCATAAATATCATAAGTACATAAGTACATAAGTAGTGCCATACTGGGAAAGACCAAAGGTCCATCTAGCCCAGCATCCTGTCACCGACAGTGGCCAATCCAGGTCAAGGGCACCTGGCACGCTCCCCAAACGTAAAAACATTCCAGACAAGTTGTACCTAAAAATGAGGAATTTTTCCAGTCCATTTAATAGCGGTCTATGGACTTGTCCTTTAGGAATCTATCTAACCCCTTTTTAAACTCCGTCAAGCTAACCGCCCGTACCACGTTCTCCGGCAATGAATTCCAGAGTCTAATTACACGTTGGGTGAAGAAAAATTTTCTCCGATTCGTTTTAAATTTACCACACTGTAGCTTCAACTCATGCCCTCTAGTCCTAGTATTTTTGGATAGCGTGAACAGTCGCTTCACATCCACCCGATCCATTCCACTCATTATTTTATACACTTCTATCATATCTCCCCTCAGCCGTCTCTTCTCCAAGCTGAAAAGCCCTAGCCTTCTCAGCCTCTCTTCATAGGAAAGTCGTCCCATCCCCACTATCATTTTCGTCGCCCTTCGCTGTACCTTTTCCAATTCTACTATATCTTTTTTGAGATACGGAGACCAGTACTGAACACAATACTCCAGGTGCGGTCGCACCATGGAGCGATACAACGGCATTATAACATCCGCACACCTGGACTCCATACCCTTCTTAATAACACCCAACATTCTATTCGCTTTCCTAGCCGCAGCAGCACACTGAGCAGAAGGTTTCAGCGTATCATCGACGACGACACCCAGATCCCTTTCTTGATCCGTAACTCCTAACGCGGAACCTTGCAAGACGTAGCTATAATTCGGGTTCCTCTTACCCACATGCATCACTTTGCACTTGTCAACATTGAACTTCATCTGCCACTTGCACGCCCATTCTCCCAGTCTCGCAAGGTCCTCCTGTAATCGTTCACATTCCTCCTGCGACTTGACGACCCTGAATAATTTTGTGTCATCGGCGAATTTAATTACCTCACTAGTTATTCCCATCTCTAGGTCATTTATAAATACATTAAAAAGCAACGGACCCAGCACAGACCCCTGCGGGACCCCACTAACTACCCTCCTCCACTGAGAATACTGGCCACGCAATCCTACTCTCTGCTTCCTATCTTTCAACCAGTTCTTAATCCATAATAATACCCTACCTCCGATTCCATGACTCTGCAATTTCTTCAGGTGTCTTTCGTGCGGCACTTTGTCAAACGCCTTCTGAAAATCCAGATATACAATATCAACCGGCTCCCCATTGTCCACATGTTTGCTTACCCCCTCAAAAAAATGCATTAGATTGGTGAGGCAAGACTTCCCTTCACTAAATCCGTGCTGACTTTGTCTCATCAGTCCATGTTTTTGTATATGCTCTGCAATTTTATTCTTAATAATAGCCTCCACCATCTTGCCCGGCACCGACGTCAGACTCACCGGTCTATAATTTCCCGGATCTCCTCTGGAACCCTTCTTAAAAATCGGAGTAACATTGGCTACCCTCCAGTCTTCCGGTATTACACTCGATTTTAGGGACAGATTGCATATTTCTAACAGTAGCTCTGCAAGTTCATTTTTTAGTTCTATTAATACTCTGGGATGAATACCATCAGGTCCCGGTGATTTACTACTCTTCAGCTTGCTGAACTGACCCATTACATCCTCCAAGGTTACAGAGAATTTGTTTAGTTTCTCCGATTCCCCCGCTTCAAATATTCTTTCCGGCACCGGTGTCCCCCCCAAATCCTCCTCGGTGAAGACCGAAGCAAAGAATTCGTTTAATTTCTCCGTTACGGCTTTGTCCTCCTTGATCGCCCCTTTAACACCATTTTCGTCCAGCGGCCCAACCGACTCTTTGGCCGGTTTCCTGCTTTTAATGTATCTAAAAAAGTTTTTACTATGTATTTTTGCTTCCAACGCTAATTTCTTCTCAAAGTCCTTTTTTGCCCTCCTTATCTCCGCTTTGCATTTGGCTTGGCATTCCTTATGATCTATCCTGTTACTTTCAGCCCACCCACCCTATCCCTTATACATTCAAGAGCAGGCTACGCTCCTTGTGTGGAAGCATAGACCAATAAGGTTCCCAAACATCCTGGAAACGTTTCCACTGAGATTCAGGTCTGTTACCCACTAACTTACGCTCAATGAGTGCCATATCAAACAACAGTGAATGCCACATTGCTAACTGGGGAACTCTGTGCATTTGCCATTGGGCAAGAATGACCTTTCTAGCCAGAAGTAAATGTGCTGCACGTCCGACTCCACCTGCAATTGTGTCCCATCCTGGAATAAGAAGCCCACAGGATGAAGCGGAATCTTCCTTCTGAGACACCTGGACAAAAAACTCCTCACCCCTTCCCAAAAAACTTGAGTCCTTTCGCATGTCCAGAACATATGGCCTAGTGTAGCCCCATCTTGCCCACATTTGGGACATCTGCCTGATTCAGCAAACCAGGCTTTAAAAGCCCTCCAAGGAACAATATAGGTTCATAATAAAAATTTATATTCCTGTTCTCTATGGAGCATATTTATAGATGTTTTAGCAATATTTTTAAGAAAGGTTTGAAGCACTGCTACTGAAACACTGCTCTTCAATTCCCCCGACCATGCCTCCGCCACCTTCTGTAGAGATAGGTCAGGTTGAACCTCATAAAGAGCTTTTACGTATTGGCAGAGGCAAGGCTGTTCCATGTCTTCCAACCTCAAACATACCGTAACCTGCTGAGCAAAAGAAGCCCCAAGGTGGGTCACAGGCAAGGAGGAAATATAATGCCTCATCTGCAAGAACATAAAAATATCAGAGTCCACCAGCTCGTATCTCTCTCACAAAGTACAGAAGGGAAGCACTTTACCCTTGTCGCAGCACAAGTACAACAGTGTATGTTTTACACTACATGTTTTGAGGTTGTTCAAGAGCCCTGAGGCAGGCTTTATATAATAAAGCAATTTTTGGTATCCTCATCTGTTCTCCTCACTTTTTTGTTTCATATTTCACATATATGATGCCAACATGGGGTACAGAAACATAGCCTCCACCTCCCAGGGTGTAAACTCCGATGTACCCAAAAGCCAATCCCTAACATGTCGCATTCCACAGCCTAAATTATACTGTCTCAGGTCCATAAGCCCCATCCCCCCCTTTGACCCAGGGATCATGAGCGTAGATAAAGGAATCCTAGCCCTCTTACCCTTCCACAGAAATATCCGTAATGCCTTATACAACTTCCGCAAATCCACCTCTCTCAACCACAAAGGCAGTGTCTGCAACTGATATAACCATCTGGGCACTATAAGCATGTTATACAGGAAAATTCTGCCCGAGAGGGCCAAAGGCAGCCCTGACCATAACCGCAAGCCATCCACAGATTTCTGCAAGAGTGGAGACACATTTAACTCATACAACTTGCTCATATCAGCGGGTATATAAGTACCCAAATACTTAATGGAGCCTGCTGCCTCTCTCAGCGGGAAATCAGCCCCTAAATTATCAACCCGCAAATTGATCGGTAACGCCTCAGATTTCGAGACGTTCAACTTAAGCCCCGATAGTTGGTCAAAGTCTACAAACATCTGTAACACCAGAGGCAGTGTCCGCCCTGGTTCCGCCACAAGTAGCATTATATCATCTGCAAAAGCCATGCACTTTAGTGGAGCACACGTCCTTGATACTTCAGTCCCCATTATATGCTTATTACCTTGAATCTGCACCAGCAAAGGCTCCAAAAAAAAGAATATATAGCAAAAGTGATAGCGGGCAGCCCTGTCTTGTTCCTCTCCCCAGAGAGAAAGCCTCAGATGACACTCCATTCACTAACACAGCTGCTGATGGGTTTGTATACAGAGTTTGAACTGCCTGAAGAAAAAAAAACCCTCTATACCGTAGAAGCCCAGTAACGAAAATAAAAAAGACCACTCCACCCTATCAAAAGCTTTTTCAGAGTCGAAACTGATATCCAGAGCAGGGATGGACAATTGAGCACAATGCTCCAGCCCCAAATTCAGACGCCTTACATTTACTCCAGCATGCCGTCCCTTCACAAACCCCACTTGATCAGATCTCACAAGCTTGGGTATCACCATGGCTAGTCTCTCAGCTAAACTTTTCGCTAACAGTTTAAGATCTACATTTATGAGGGAGATAGGTCTGTATGACTCTGGCTGTAAAGGGTCCTTCCCTGGCTTAGGTAAGACCGTAATCAATGCTTGGTTGGACCACTGAGGAAAATCCCCCCTCTGTATAGCTGTGTCAAAGTAGGCTCCCAAGAGACCCATCACTCCCGTATTTAAGATTTTATAAAATTCTCCGCTGAACCCATCAGGCCCAGGCGACTTATGCAGCTTCAAATTCTTTATAGCTCTTTGTATTTCAGGTCCAGATAAGGGCTCATTCAATTTGATTTTTTTCCTCGTCCGATAAACACGGGACTCCACAAGTATGTAGGAAAGAATCAATTTTCTCCTGCTGTCCACTGCCCTCTGCACTATACAGAGAGCTTTAGAATTGGACAAAGAGAGTCTCTAGCTTCTTTTGCTCAGTCACAATCTGACCCTGCGGATCTCGAAGCGCAGATATTGCAATTGGCCCAGTCCAGCTTTCTGTAAGATTCGCCAAGAATTTACCAGGTTTATTTCCAAATCTAAAAAGACGAAACTTATAATAGAAAATATTTTTCTGAGCATGCTCATGGAAAAGATTATTTAAAGCTGCCTGCACCTCTTCTAAAGAATGCCTACATGTCACAGTTGGATGTGTCTGTATCCGCCTCTTTAACATTCTAATTCTCCTTTCTAAGTCAATCATACGACTGGCTTGTTGCTTTTTCTGCTTGATAACAAAGGATATAATATCTCCTCTAATCACTGCCTTTCCTGCATCCCACTTCAAAATCGGATCTGAGACAAATTCTTTATTATTATTGAGAAATTCCTCCCACTTTTGGGTAAGATATCGTCTAAAGACTTGGTCTGTGTAAAGATGGGCCGGGAATCACCACCTCCCTCTTTTCCCCTCCCCGGACCTCCCAGATCTACAATTATATAGATAGGTGAGTGATCTGAAATCACCAAGGGTCCAATTTCCGCCCTCTCTATCTTATGGAACAAGTCTTTAGGGACAAATATATAGTCTATTCGGAACTGTGTTGCATGGGCCTTGGAGACGTGCGTAAAATCTCTCTCTTGTGGATGCAGCGTTCTCCATGGGTCCACCAAATCCAAACTGCGTAAAAAACCTTCTAGGCCTTCCATAGATCTAGGCCTAGATCTCTGTGTCCCAGCATTAGTATCTAGATTCAAATCCAAGATAGCATTGAAATCACCCAGAAGAATTTTAGGTCCAGCAATAGTGGACAATTTTGCTATTATAGTCCTAAAAAAAGAGCCTTTGTGCAGCATTAGGTGCATAGATTGAGACTAGAGTAATGTTAGAGTGATTTAGTTTCCCCTCCACTATGACAAACCTCCCCACTGTGTCCTTTGTGACCCTGTGTTGAATGAATTAGAAAAGGTGCAGAGAAGGGCGATGAAAATGATAAAGGGGATGGGACGACTTCCCTATGAGGAAAGGCTAAAGCAGCTAGGGCTCTTCAGCATGGAGAAAAGGCGGGTGAGGGAAGATATGATAGTGGTCTATAAAATAATGAGTGGAGTTGAATGGGTAGATGTGAAGCGTCTGTTTACGCTTTCCAAAAATACTAAGACTAGGGGGCATGCGATGAAGCTACAATGTAGTAAATTTAAAACGAATCGGAGAAAATGTTTCTTCACTCAACGTGTAATTAAACTCTGGAATTCGTTGCCAGAGAATGTGGTAAAGGCGGTTAGCTTAGCTGAGTTTTAAAAAGATTTCGACGGCTTCCTACAGGAAAAGTCCATAGACCGTTATTAAATGGACTTGGGGAAAATCCACTATTTCTGGGATAAGCAGTATAAAATGTTTTGTACATTTTTGGGATCTTGTCGGGTATTTGTGACCTGGATTGGCCACTGTTGGAAACAGGATGCTGGGCTCGATGGACCTTTGGTCTTTCCCAGTATGGCAATACTTATGTATTTATGAAGGGCACTGATTTACGAATCAATATGGCTATCCCCCCTTACTTTTGGGTGCAGAAGCATAATAACATTGAGCCACCCATGACCTTCTTAATTTCTGATGTTCAATATCATTAAGTTTAGTTTCCTGCAATCCCACAATATCAGCTTTGTGCCTTCCCAGGTACTGCAAAATCTTAGATCTTTTTATTGGCAAGTTAATACCCGACACATTCCACGATATTAATTTCAAACCCTTAGTCGCCATCATGGGCAATATAGAAATGGGTACGGATACACAATATAACATTTGCACTGACAACCCACCAGAGAGCCCAGCCTCCCCGCTGGTAAGCAACTAACCACACACACTGTTCAACACTCAATACAATCATCCGCTTCCCATACGACTTCCATATTTGCTCCTCACTATTCAGAACTTCCCCCCCTCCCACCCTGTTCTCCCCCTAATCCTGTTCCCCCATCAACCCCTCTCACACTCAAGGTCAACGTTATGATGCATCCGGCCCCCCCCCCTCCCCACACACATATCCCCACAATCACGCACTTCCAACAGAATCACACCTTAGAAATCTAAGATGTTGACATAAGCATATACCTAAAACCTGACTAGATGCATCATGCAACAGAGATGGAAAGAAAAATACATAATTCCCAGCACTAATTCAACAGATGGAGAATCAAACCACTGCGTCCATCCCCCCCGACAGGGTATAGGTAGGTAATCGTATCGAAGTCTTCCATAGTTGTATCAATTCTGAAACCATTGCTGCACTTGTGGCTTCGCCGCTTCACTAGTATCGAAAATATGAACCTTTCCCTCCTTAATGACGCAAAGTTGGGCAGGGAACTGTAGAGTGAATCTTAATTGTTTCTCCACCAGTGTTTTACATATCTCCGAATGACGTTTACGAAGTTGCGCCACTGAAGCCGAATAATCCTGGAACAATAGTACTTTAGTATTCTGGAACCGCAAATCTTGCATTGACCTATATTTCCGTAAAATTTGTTCTTTATGCGCAAAATTCAGAATCCGTGCCACCACCACGCGGGGCCTAGCCGCACCTTCCACGAGTCTTCCTACGCGATGTGCATGTTCTACCTGAATAGGTCCCATTGAGGACTCAGTCAACAGCAAATCCATGAACCATTTTTCTAACAACTGCTTTAGGTCCCTTTCTTTCGCCGCCTCCGGCAGCCCCACCACTCTTATATTGTTGCGGCGGGACCTGTTTTCCAAATCATCCATTTTGTTAGTGCAGCCTGCCAGTTCTTTCCTGAGTCTCGCAAGTTCTTCCAAAACTCCCTGAACACCGTCTTCCGTGGCACCGATTCTGGATTCTAGCTCAGTCACTCTGGCATTGAAGTCTGCCACTGCTTGAGTTAGCCCTTGCACACTAGAGTGAATCCCATCTAGTCTTGTAGCAAGTGCTGTCACCACTGCTGCTGAAAGTTTTTCAGTGAGCAAATCGCGGGCCTTCCACTTGCTCATCCACCATTTTGCTTTCACTCACTGACACGGAGCACGCCTTAATGCTGTCCTTTTTTGCGCTTTTAGAAGTCATTTCCACCCCAGATTTCAAAAGATATTTGTCCATAAGTAATGAGGCACTTCGCTCTTCACCGGAAAAGGAGAAGAAATTCCAAAGATCATAGCACAAAGACGCTCGAAATGAGAGGAGGTCGGGGAGCTCGAAGAGAACACAGCCTCCTAGCTCAGCTGCATCACATGACCCCCACTAGCTCTATTTTAAGAAACGGTGTTCAAGTAGAACTATTACTAAAACATATATAGACAGATTAAAAATAGGGCTGCATTTTGATTAACATTTTAATTGCAATTAATCGCTCAAAGGTATGTTATTTTTCCCCCCCACTGCAGCTCCTTGTGACTCTGGTGAAGTCACTTAACCTTCAACTGCTCAGAGTCACAAGGAACTGCAGTGGGAACAAATCTTAGGGGTCCTTTTACTAAGGTGCACTGAAAAATGGCCTGCACTAGTGTAGGTGCATTTTTTGCACGCACGCAGATCCATTTTTCAGCAAGCCTGTAAAAAAGGCCTGGGGGGGGGGGCAAAAATGGATCTGTGGCAAAATAAAAATTGACACGTATCCATTTTGGATCTGAGACCTTACTGCCACCCATTGACTTAGCGGTGATCGTTAGTGCGCGTATACTGACGATTACTGCCTGGTTAGCACCATGTGCATAAAAAATTAAAATTACCGCCCAGGCCACGCAGTAGCCAGGTGGTAGTGCCAAATTGGCACATGTTGGATGTGTGTAGGCGCCTACACAGCTTAGTAAAAGGGCCCCTAAATTACATACCGTTAACTGCGTGATTAATCGCACGATTAAATGTGATTACAAATTTTTATCAAAATGAAACTCCCTCATAAAAAGAAATGAAAAGATAAAAAGTACAAATTGGAAAATTACAAATTAAACAATCTAAAACAGCATGCAGAATAGCTATAAACAGCCTTACAGTTTTCTTAGCCTACTTCAGAAATATAGCCCTAATTAAAAGATCTGCACATCAGTGGCATAGCTACGTGGGGCCATGGGGGCCTGTGCCCTCCAAAATTCCTGTGGGCCCCTGGTTCTGCTGGCGGGTGTCCCCCACCAACTGAAGCGTTGTCCTGCGCCGGTCTCTGGCGCCGCCATGTTACCTACCCTGCTCTGTCTTCCCCTCATGTCCTGCACACTCCTTTTAGTGAAATTGAGACCGGCGCTGGACAACGCTTCAGCTGGTGAGGGTTGGGGACCCCCGCCAGCCAAGGTATTTGCTGTGGCAGGGGTGGGATGCGGCAGGCGGGGGGGGGGGGGGAGCGGCAAGGTGGTGAGGTGGCGGGGCGGTTGACAAAAATGTGCCCTCTCACCTCGGACTCTGGCCCCCTCCCATCACAAGGTCTGGCTACGCCCCTGCTACACATGTATTCTTTGGGAAAAAAGGCAAAAGAGGAGAGAAACAGTAGAGAAAATTAAATACTTCCATGGTATAAATGCACAGAAGGAAGGCCTCTTTCAACTGAAAGAAAATTCAGGAATGAGGGGGCATAGGAAAAAGGTGAAAGGAGACAGACTCAGAAGTATTCCAAGGAAATACTTCTTTATGGAAAAGATGGTGAATTTGTGGAACAGTGGAGATAAAGATGGTATGTGACTTCAAGAAAATATAGGACAAGTACATAGGATCTCTGAGGGAGAGGAAGAAATTGTAGACTCTACTAGTTGCTGTGTATAGGTATACTGGATAGGCTATATAAATTTTGTGTGCTGTCATTTTCTATGGCTCTGATATTCAAAGGGAAATATCCATGTAATTAGAGAAGTTATCCCACAGCTATGACTAGCCAGGGATATTCCAAATAGTGCCACTGAACATTCTTGCGAACTGCCTCAGCACTATGGGGAAGTGAGCAGTAGTGTAGCCAGGAACTATTTAGATGGGGTGCATCTGCCCCCACACTGCCACCCCTGCTACTCACCCCACCCCCTGCTGCTGCCACCCCCACCCCAAAATCCTCAGTGTCTTCACCCAGCAGCGGCACTCATAGGATACCTGTGGCCTGCTCTGGAACTTCCTCCCTGAACTGTCAGAGCAGGATGCAGGCAGCCTATGAGTGCCGCTGCTGGGTGAAGATGCCAAGAAGATTGTAAGGGGGGGTCGGTTCTGACAGGGGGTGCACGTACACCATGACACACCTACCCTACCCTGAATACCCCACTGGCGGTGAGTGAGTGGATCATGGTTGGTCTCCAAGTTATCCGCTTAGCAACAATATTTAGACTGATAACCAGATAAGTACGGATAAAGTTAGGACAGGAAAATTGCTGTCCTGAGTTTTTTCTGGATATATACATAGCTAGCAGGCTGAATATTACTGCCGTCTGGATAACGCTGGCACTAACTGTTCTATCTAGATTTTCAGTACCATTCACTATTCGGGTGAGGCTGAGCCTCCGGATTTTATTTAAAAACCACAGCCAGCGTTTTAAAACAAGCATTGTCCATGCAGTTTAAATATTAATCCACAAGTTTCTATGTACAATAATCCTGAAAACAAAAATCATTTATATGTTGAAATAGACTGTTTCCCAAGGTTGTAGTCTGGAACGCTCTTCCTTTATCTATTTAGAGGAACTACAGCTTATTTTTGCTTTAGAAATTTTGTTTAGAAACTATGTATTAGGCCTGTAATGATCTTAGGGTATCTGATGTTGTTTTAGTTGGCGACTTTTAATTCTCATTGTGCTGATTTTATAATAATTTTATTTTGGTGTAATTCCTGGTTACTGTCTAGTTGCTCTTATTGCTAGCTGTTTTGAACTTGAATGGTAACTATGGGTTATAAGATCTTTTTTAATGTAATGTAAATGCCAGACTGCAATCATCTATAAAGAAAACAATTCAGACTTGAGCACACCAAATAATATGAAGTCCAGTTTTATTAATGTGTATCATCCCAAGCTGGTAAATGTTTTATAATAAGGCTGAAATGCTTATATGGATTAATATGTAGTATTAACATTTGCTACTTTTTTTTTTTGTTACATTTGTACCCTGCACTTTCCCACTCATGGCAGGCTCAATGCGGCTTACATGGGGCAATGGAAGGTTAAGTGACTTGCCCAGAGTCACAAGGAGCTGCCTGTGCCTGAAGTGGGAATTGAACTCAGTTCCTCAGGACCAAAGTCCACCACCCTAACCACTAGGCCACTCCTCCACTCCACATTTGCTACTTATCTAATGAACCCATTATGTTTAGGATTTTCTCTATAAAGTAAGTCAACAAATTCAATAATGCATTTCCCACTTACCTGAGCATGCATGCTGTTGTTAACAGGGGCTGATGACGGGATGTAGGATCTCGGTGGGTGACTAAGTGTCCACTGAACCTTGCCGGTGTATCCAGGAATATTGCCGTTACTAAGAAAAAAAATTAAAAAGAGGAATGGAATAGAAATGAAATAACCTAGAATCAACAGCAATTCAAAAAAAAAACATGCTGCACTGTGTAGACAACACAAAAAGAATAATAACAAAGAATGCAAATGTGACCCTGCACTTGATCTGGGTTAGATACCAAAGCAGGAGTATAACTTTCAGAAGCTTTAATAAGGAGTACAGCCTTAATTTTGGTGGGCGTGCACTAGATTTTTCCAGAGAAGGAAACAGGTTGAAAGGGAACCATTAAGAGAGATTCTTCTCCTAGTGTGACTATTCTCTTGTGCTTGACTGCTTAAATATTTTAAATTTAAATGCTTTACTTTTTGTCTATTAGATTGTAAGCTCTTTGAGCAGGGACTGTCTTTCTTCTGTGTTTGTACAGCGCTGCGTACACTTTGTAGCGCTCTAGAAATGTTAAATAGTAGTAGTAGTAGTAGTAGTGTCAAAAGGAAATGTTCTATTGGAAGCCTCTTCAATAGTTATAAATAAAACCTTCCTGAAAAATACTGGTGAAAGGCTCTGCCTAGAGGGACAGAATCTGTGACACATAGAGGGGCATAATCAAACGGGGCGCCCAAGTTTTCCTGAGGGCGTCCTCGCAGGACGTCACCACGAAGGGGTGGGGAAACCCGTATTATTTAAACAAGATGGGCGTCCATCTTTCATTTCGATAATATGGTCGGGGACACCCAAATCTCCACATTTAGGTCGACCTTAGACATGGTCGTCCCCAGTTTTCGGCAATAATGGAAACCGAGGACGCCCATCTCAAAAACGACCAAATCCAAGTCATTTGGTCATGGGAGGAGCCAGCATTCGTAGTGCACTGGTCCCCCTCACATGCCAGGACACCATCCAGGCACTCTAGGGGGCACTGTAGTGGACTAACTGATGCACTAACTGAACGGAAAAAGCCTTTCCCTTACCGATTCCTTAGCGATTCGGAAAGGAACGGGCATGCATGAAGGAAATCGCATGCAAATGAGCTGCTCACTGTTAGCTCATTTGCACACGATTTCCTTCCTAAGGAGGGGAAGGAAGTGAGTGCAGAGCAGCCATGCATTATGCTTGGCTGTTCTGCGCATGCCAAAGATGGCTTCATACATGCAGACAAGCTGCGTTTATAATAGCCATCTACAACCTTAAATAAATTGCCATCTACAACCTTAGAAAAATACAAGTCCAGGTGAAAACGTCCAAGTGCTCATCAGGGATGCCTTTTTTTTTTAGAGTATGGGTGAAGGATGTCCTTCGCTATGCCTCCGTCCCTGCGATGGCAGTTGAGGACATCCAAAATGTGGATGTTTCTTTGAGAAGGTTGTCCATGCCTGGATGTTTCTGTGAGAAGGATGTCCATGCCTGTTATGCCTCCAACACCCTCTTTATTTATTTGGGTCACAAGTACCAGCAGTGGGATTTGAACCTGCCACCTCTGGAATGCAAGACCAGTGCTCTAACCACTAGGCCACTCTTCCACTCAACTCCACTCCCTTGAAATTTGGTTGTCCCTGTGTGTGTGGGGGGGGGGCAGTTCAGGATGTCCAAAATGTTTGAAAGAAGGACATCCACGCCTTCGCTATGCTTCCGCTGACACACACATACCTCCCCTCCCAGGGACCTGCATACTGCTGCAATGGACCTGAGTATGACATTTCAGGCTGGCAAAAAAAGTTTCTAAAGTTGTTTTTTTCAGGGTGGGAGGGGGTTAGTCACCACTGGGGAAGTCAGGGGAGGTCATCCCCGATTCCCTCCAGTGGTCATCTGGTCAGTTCGCGCAACGTTTTGAGGCTTGGTCGTAAGAAAAAATGGACCA
This sequence comes from Microcaecilia unicolor, assembly GCF_901765095.1. Classification (NCBI taxonomy): domain Eukaryota; kingdom Metazoa; phylum Chordata; class Amphibia; order Gymnophiona; family Siphonopidae; genus Microcaecilia; species Microcaecilia unicolor. The sequence continues at coordinate 354,513,976 of NC_044031.1, read as the reverse complement.
AGTAAAGTCACCCAAATGCTCATCAGGACACCCTTCTTTTTTCCATTATCGCTCGAGGATGCCCATCTGTTAGGCACGCCCCAGTCCCGCCTTCGCTACACCTCTGACACCCCCACCCCCCCGAGAACTTTGGTCATCCCTGCGATGGGAAGCAGTTGGGGATGCCCAAAATCGGCTATCGATTATGCCAATTTGGGAGACCCTGAGAGAAGGATGCCCATCTCCTGATTTGTGTCGAAAGATGGGCGCCCTTCTCTTTTCGAAAATAAGCCTGATAGTATCAATATACTGACCTCAGGAGTAGTACAGAGAATATGATTAGCTAAGTTCACAAAGACTGGGAGAGCAGTGGCAAAAACTGCCAGATTCTGGTATAATCAGTAAACCAAAACAAACCAAATTGTACTCAGTGATGGGGCAAAGAAAGCAGCTTGTTTGAAGTAACAAATTAGATAGGATCCCACTAGTACCCCTTAACTTAGTACAGTGAAACCTACTGTCTTGATTAATCTTTAGTATATCAGAGTCTTAGTTCTGTGCACCAAAAGAGTTATGGTGATGAAGCAACTTTCTGTGTTAAATGCCTACTATTCAGATTTTAAAATGCATCAGCAACTACAGTCCGCACAAAGGGGTCCTTTTACTAAGGCACATTAAAAGTGGCCCATGCTATTTTTAGCATATGGCTTTTCCAAGAGCTGCAGACACCTTTAGTGCACCAGTAACATAGCCGATTTTCTATATATTTTATTAATAGCCATACGCTAATTTCCCCATTAAAGCATGGCCATTACTACCAGGAGACCTTACTCCCACCTATTTAGGAGGCAGTAAGGGCTCCTGTGCTGCTTACATGGTAATCAGGTAGTGCGTGGTAATATGCCCGCACTGCCCAGTTAACATGGGCATGCCTACTCAGTGCCCTCAGACACAACTCCTGCACCAAAAAAATAAAAAACATTTTTTGATGCAGGATTGGCACACACTAATCCAAAAACTACCATGGGATGCCTCAACAGTAGTGCTCTTTTAGTGTGCAATAGGCCCACATTAGGCCTACCGCACCTTAGTAAAAGACTCCCCAAGTGAGGAGCAGAGTACAAGAAAGCAAATATACTACAACGACAGTTCTATAAAGGGGTGCCAAGAAGGTGCCTATTGGGAGCCTATTCTATAAAGGAAAGTAATCACCTACAGAGCCAGTGTAAACACTCACACCTAAATCCTGGACATCTGCACATATCCCTAATTCTATAAAACATGCTATAAGATGCGTGTGCAAATTTGGGCAAGCGCCCAATTTGCGCATGCATCTTAACTGAATATGAGCTAATTAGTGCCAATGAATGGTGTTTTAATGAGCAATTATTGGCACTAATTAGATTTAATTGACATGTATGTGTGTAAATTTAAGCACAGGATCTGCGCCTAAATTTTACGTGCTGCCTTAAAAAGGGAGCACAGAAACGTAAAGGTCATGAGAGTTTCGGGATGGATTGGGAGCGTGGTTTTGAGTTATGCACATAATTATAGAATATGGGTGAACCATGCTTAAATGTGGGTGCTGGCATTTGCACCACATTTTCATTAATGCAAATGGTGGAACCTAAATTTACGTGCGATCCTTGGGCGTAAGTGCTATTCTATAAACCACACCTACGTTTAAGTACGGTTTATAGAATAACGCTTTTTTCAGTGCTGTTTTGGCACCATACATAGAATTCACCCCATAATGTATAGTATTCTATAAGTTAAGCATGTGACTAAGCCCAACTAAACTCCGCCTGTATGTAGACCCATATGTAAGATATGCATGTATTTACAGAATAGCCCTTACAGGGATTTGGGGCATTTATGCTAGCATTATAGTCATTTATGTGTATATTTGCTGTGTAAATGTTAAACACCTTATTTATAGAATTACCGCTAAATACCATTTGATTTTGTTGAACTACTTTAGATAACAATATCTGTTGAATTTGTGCAGTTCCACTGGATGAGTACTGAGTGGGCAATGTTCACATAGCCTATGCAGGTGCTGTAACAACTTGCATGCTTTGCACCTACCATTTTAGCAGACAACTAAGGTAGTGGAAAATCGCGTGTACAATTGAAAATTACCTCTACACACAGTTTTATTGCCTGAACTAAATCTGCCCTGAGGAATACCTTTTTTAAGCTGCATGTATGATCATCCTACCTCTAAAGAACACACTGAAGGAGGCGAAGAACTATCTGACTCTTCATTACCCCAGATGCCACAAACTCATCTAAAAGTCTGTTCACTCAGCAAACTTCCCCTACCAAAGCTCCAAGCTGTGGAATGCCCTTCCCAAGGCACTCAGATCCACAATTCCTCATATAAACTTTCAGAAACATCTTAAGACTTATCTGTTCAAAAAATTCTTACCTACAGACAACAAAACCAAACTATTCTCATCTACCCAAATTACTACCTAATCCCCCACCATGCAAAGTCAGCCCGAATTATGAAGACATCCAAACCACCTGAAAGCTGAACAACACACCCCAAACACAATGATCCTTCATTTCTAAATCACCCCCTGGATGAAAAAAAGATCCTCCCCTGACTTCATTCCCCGAACCACACCACTCCTCTGTTCTTTCTTGCTCTAACTACTCAACCCTCGGAGCCTTGCTACACTCTCTTCTTAAAATTTTATTTCTCTACCTCTATTAACTACTTTGTAAGCCACTTTGAGCCAAACCTGTTTGGAAAATGTGGGATATAAATGCTGCTATAAATAAAAATAATAAAATTCATTTACTCATAGCTGCTTTTAAGTGGAAAGTTTTACCTGGGTAAATACTGATTTACACAGATAGCTTGCAAAGGCATTTATTTTCTTACTGCACTTTTATCTCTTTTACTACCATTAACACTAATTTTTAAGAAAAAAGTCTTAGCAACTACCATCACTGTGTCATAATACAGTTTATCAAACATTATGACAAGGAGAACAAAAATGTTTCCCCTGATAAGCCTAAGGCTCAAGGTACTAAACTGCAGAAATTTGCTTGAAAACAATTTTTAGTAAATCTGGATGCATTCAAACCCTATTATCTAAACAAGGGTCACAGAAATGTATATCATCATCTTGATTGGTTAGTTTTTGGCTCACTGGTAGATACATGCTAGGAGATATATTTATTGTGGCATATGGGACATGAGGAAGGGGGAAATAAACACAAGATTTTAACTAGACACATGGGGATTGATTATTGACCCCCCCCCCCCCTTCCCCCATGAATACACCTAAAAGCATGTCTGCTGGATGGCAGGGTGCATACTTAGACATGGAAAAAGTAAGAACACTTATTGGAGCCAGGACAGGAAGGTACACACAGAGATCTTATTTTGAAAACCCCATGCTTGCTTGAAAGCAGGTGCCAAAGCACATAGGCACAAAAGAGGTAATTCTGTAACATAGGTGTTAACATTTGCATGCTGATTGCTTGCATATTTAGACTATTGGTATTTAAATGCAGTGTGCACTGTGCACATACACGAATAATTGGCAAAATGCCACCTAAGTGCAATTCTGAAAATACCTGCTTAAATTAGATAGTATGGAGGGGCTTTTTCGATATGATATCTAAGTCAGACTTTGGACGTTTTGCACCAAACATCCCAAATCCGAATAGGAAATATGGCCCTTTTCAAAAATGCAAAGGGCCAGATTCAATATAAGGTGCCTAAAAAATCCACGCAGTAAACATTTCCACCTAAGTATATTCTATAAGCGGTGCCTAAATTTAGACATGGTATATAGAATACACTAAGTTGATATCCAAGCAACTAAAACTACGCACCTCCATTTACACCAACAAAATATGGCATAAATCCCTACATGTAGATTTACGTGCACTGGGCCGTATTCTATAACTATGCACATAAATTTTGGAATGCTTACAAAACGCCCATAGCCACACCCCTTTTGAACTGCGCGCATTAGAATTTAGGCACAGTTCATTGTAGAATATGCTTAGCGAATTGTGCGTGTAAATTCTAATTATTACCAATTAGAGCTTATTATTGCTTGTTAAGTGCTGTTATCAATGCTGATATGCTTGTTAAGCCAATCAAGTTATGTGCACTATTATAGAATACTCCTGGATTTTGGAATGGATTTCTAGGTGCGATATATAGAATCCTGGGGAAAACATCTAACATTTTTTTAAATACTATTTGTAACAAGGTTTGTGCTCTATACATTTATTTTTTTTCAGGCATTTTCAAAAAACAATGTAAAAGTGAAAAACAGAGAAAATCAAGTCATTGGGATGAAGGAGGGGCCAACATTTTTAGCAGACTGGTCCCCCAGACATCCCAGGAGAGCAATAGGGCACCCTAGGGGGCATGCTGTGGACTTCATATAAATGCTCCCACATACACATCTCACCGTTGCTCCCTTATCTTGTCTGCTGAGACCTCCAAAGCCCATTGCCACCAACTGTACACCACTATAATAGCCCTTATGGGTGAAAAGGGCTCCTATATGTGAGTACAATGAGTTTCTAGTGAGTTTTGGAGGGCTCACAGTTTCCACCACAAGTGTAACAGGTAGGGGGAGGTATGGGCCTGGATCTATCTGTCTGCAGTGCACTACACCCACCACTACACTACTCCAGGGACCTGCATGCTGCTCTAATGGAGCTGTCATAGAGGTGAGTGCTATTTTTCTTCACATATTTTTGTGGTGAGAGGAGGTCTGTGACCAGTGGTTATCTGGTAATTTAGGGCACCTTTTAGTGCTTTATTCATTATAAAAACAGGTCTAGACCAAACATTTAAGTTTTCGCCCTAGACGTTTTTTGTTTTGTTCCATTATGGCTATAAAACATCCAAGTGTTAGGAAGGCAAGGCCCTAAGCCCACCCTGACCCCGCCTTCAAAACACCCCCGACACACCCCCTTTATGATTTGAACATATTGCAAATGAAATGCATAGAATACTGTCTGCAAAATAGGTTTTGAAAATCTCGATTTGGCCAGTTTGAGAAGAAATCCGTCCTAAAGATGCTTTATGACACTTTTTGAAAGTTTTTCTCTTTTGAAAATGAGCCCCATAGTGTATACTTGCTAGAGAGGTGTACCATAGGCTGAGCATGGGCAGAGCTCAACCTTAATTGTGTAAATTTACAAAACAGTACGTTACATGGGTATCTTCAGCATTTATGTACTATCATTGACACCAGCTCTATAGCTGGCATAAATGCTCATGCCTAAGTGTTAAACAGATATGTACCCGGTTACACTAGTATTCCATGAAGGAAAGTAGACATTTTCTTTCCTTTATAGGTGCCCCATTATAGAATTGCTGTCTACATATCAACTATACTCCAACAGCTAGATTTTCAAAGGAAAACTCCACAAGAAGAAAAGGCTGAAGTGGCTAGGGTTCTTCAGCTTGGAGAAAAGAAGGCTGAGGGGAGATGTGATATAGGTCTATAAAATAATGAGTGGAGTAGAATGGATAGATGTGAATTGCTTGTTTACTCTTTCCAAAAATACTAGAATTAGGGGGCAAGCAATGAAGCTGCAATGTAGTAAATGTAAAACAAATCGGAGTACTACTACTACTACTTATCATTTCTAAAGCATCACTAGACGTACGCAGCAAATATTTCTTCACTCCACATGTAATTAAACTCTGGAATTTGTTGCCAGAGGAATGTGGTAACAGCAGTTATCATAGCAGGGTTTAAAATGATTTGGATATCTTCCTAAAAGAAAAGTCCATAATCCATTATTAAGATAGACTAGGATAAGCAGCATATAATGTATTGTACTGTTCTGGGATCTTGCCAGGTACTTGCGACCTGGATTGGCCACTGTTAGAAACAGGATGCTGGCCTTGGTGGACCTTCATTCTGTCCCAGTATGGCAACGCTATGTTCTTATGACTTTGAAAATGTCATTGGGACTGCAAGCTCCATAGACAGAAGATATAGCTATCACCAGAAGTCTGCATGCTGTGTCCACATACTGTTTTCAAAGGAAAGGGAATTTTTCCATATCACTAACTATTCCAAAAGTGAGAGAGGGACATTTGCAGAAAAGATCTGGTAATGCTAAGAAAACAATGCTTAAGTCCTTCTATGTGACCGAAAATATTGTGCTTATTTTCCACAATAATACATGACTAAAAACACAATCAGATAGAGACATGAGCTTAAGTGCAAGGGTATGGGACCAAAGAAATACATGCAGTTAACCAGAGCATGCACTTAACCGTTGTGACCCAAAGAAGCTTGACATCTGATAAACATATGTGCAGTACTGTTTATTATACGTACAGTATTCAGTCTCAGTTAACTGATGTTATACAGTCTCTGTTAACTGACGTTAGTCATAGTCCTCTGTACACTCTTGTGTCTGTGAGCTCCATAGACTACGTCTGCCAGATGGTAAAAACTGTCATAGCACAGACATCCAGTGGCCTCCAGATAGGCCCGCATGGTGTTGAGACTCTCCAGCGCCCTTGCAAAAGTGACAGGAGGTTGCTGAATTTTGTCAGCATGTGCCTCGCTGCTCATTTCATCATCTACATAGTAACATAGTAACATAGTAACATAGTAGATGACGGCAGAAAAAGACCTGCACGGTCCATCCAGTCTGCCCAACAAGATAACTCATATTTGCTGCTTTTTGTGTATACCCTACTTTGATTTGTACCTGTGCTCTTCAGGGCACAGACCGTATAAGTCTGCCCAGCACTATCCCCGCCTCCCAACCACCCGCCCCTCCTCCCAACCACCGGCTCCGGCACAGACCGCACAAGTCTGCCCAGCACCATCCCCACCTCCCAACCACCAGCCCCGCCTCCCAACCCCGGCTCCGGCACAGACCGTACAAGTCTGTCCAGCACTATCCCCGCCTCCCAACCACCAGTCCCGCTGCCCACCACCGGCCCTGGCACAGACCGTACAAGTCTGTCCAGCACTATCCCCGCCTCCCAACCACCAGCCCCGCCTCCCGATCCTGACTAAGCTCCTGTGGATCCATTCCTTCGGCACAGGATTCCTTTATGCTTATCCCACGCATGTTTGAATTCCGTTACCGTTTTCATTTCCACCACCTCCCGTGGGAGGGCATTCCAAGCATCCACTACTCTCTCCATGAAAAAATACTTCCTGACATTTTTCTTGAGTCTGCCCCCCTTCAAACTCATTTCATGTCCTCTCGTTCTACCACCTTCCCATCTCCGGAAAAGGTTCGTTTGCGGATTAATACCTTTCAAATATTTGAACGTCTGTATCATATCAACCCTGTTTCTCCTTTCCTCCAGAGTATACATGTTTAGTTCAGCAAGTCTCTCCTCATACGTCTTGTAACGCAAATCCCATACCATTCTCGTAGCTTTTCTTTGCACCGCTTCAATTCTTTTTTACATCCTTAACAAGATACGGCCTCCAAAACTGAACATAATACTCCAGGTGGGGCCTCACCAACGACTTATACAGGGGCATCAACACCCCCTTTCTTCTGCTGGTCACACCTCTCTCTATACAGCCTAACAACTGTTTCATCATCAGCCGTTGCCTGCGTGTAGGCACATATCTTGACATCAGTGCTGTTGGCAACTGTTTGTAGATCATAATCAACAGCTACATAGAGATGAAACTCCTCTTCTGTAATACCAGCTGGGATGTCAATAACCTCTTCATCTGACGCGTTTGCAACAGCTGCATCTGTTTCGTCCCTCTCCACATCCTTAACAAAGCTTGCCCGCTTGAGGCAGTTCACAATGCTTGCCTGTGTAACATGATTCCAGGCTTCTTTCTGCATATGTAGGGAATCCAGTAGAGATAGATTACGAGCTAGTTCAACAGCACGTTTATCCTTGCCAGTCTGGTCATCCATAATGCTCATCAGACGACATAGCACAAGAGCCCAATAATGTTGTTTGAAATTGGCTATTATGCCCTGATCCATAGGCTGGATCAGAGAGGTAGTGTTTGGTGGCAGGAAGACCACCTTGATGTTAGACAGCCTGACATCATCACTGTGTGCAGCACAATTATCACAAAGCAACAAAATCTGATGCTTTTGTGCCCACATTCTAGTGTCTAACTTCTTTAGCCACTGCTTCCAAATTTCCCCAGTCATCCAAGAATTTGTGTTAGCCTCATATGACACAAGAAATCGCTTAACATTCTTGAAGCAACGGGGCTGTTTGCTCTTTCCAATGACGAGTGGTTCCAACTTCTCACTCCCATTCATATTGCAGCAAAGGAGGATCGTCAGTTGGTCCTTCGACGTTTTACTTCCTGTAGTTTCGGCTTGTTTGAATGCAAGTGTTCCATCAGGAATCGCTCGCCAGTAGAGACCGTTTTCGTCAACATTGAAAATGTCATGAGGTGCAAACTCGTTCAAGATGATAGGAAGAACTGAAACAACCCAATTTTCAGCACCAAAGTCATCAGCATCTTGTTTTTCACCATGCTGTTTCTTGAATTTTATGTTTTTCCTCTCCTTCCATCTTTCCAACCATCCAACAGTGGCTTTGAATTCAATTAGTCCAAGACTTTCAGCTAGCTGATTAGCTTTCTCCATAAGCAATGGACCACTGACAGGAAACTGTCATCTTCTGACTTGAGAAAACCACCGAAGAAGAGCATCTTCTACATCCTCAGCTTTTCCAACCCGTTTTCGTTTCCTGTGTGGATTTGTATTGTTTTGCCAGTCTCCCAGAAGCTAATCTTTCTGCTTCAAGATACGTGAAATTTGACTGGGATTGACACCATATTCTTTAGCAATAGATGCTTGACTTTGTTTGTTTTCTAATTTTTTAAGGATTTCTATTCATTCAGCCAGTGTTAAAAGTCTTATAGTTGCACGACGACGACTCCAGTGTACACTCTAACAACATTCTTTTGCTTATTCTATAGAAGTTTGTCCCCAAAGAAATTGATGGCGCCAAAAACAGGACTGAAGTACGGCATTCAGTAAAACAGAGCATGCACTTATCCAACGTCCACTTAAATGGAGTGCACTGTATATATACAACAGTAATCTATAAATTAAAGCCCTACACCCAGGAGTACAGAGCATTGCCTCAGACTCAACAAGAGTACCAGGAACAAAAAGAACCAGGGAACATATTCCTTGTTGTGAGGCTCCCACAATATTATATATATCAGAAAACATCTGCATTTGTACTACTAAACGAAGATAAGTAAATATTTCTTTTTGCATGATGGGTCGGTCCAGAGGACAGCTACTAGAATTGTCAGTGATCTTTGTCATAAAGCCTATGGGGACAGAGATCTCAATATGTATACTTTGGAAGAAAGGTGAAAGATTTGAGAAGCATATACACACAGTCTTCACATCATCGCACATCCTACCACCAGCCAGATATTATTATAATAGAAAAACTATCAGGTGTTTAAAGTCACTTAGCTTGGATGCGAACGGAACTGTAGATCTTCTCAAAGTCTGAAAACAGCGCACCAGTCGTTTCTCAGTTCATGGACGCTGGTCTAAAACAGAGGCTACTATAACACCTTTTCTTCTCAATTTGTGTCAAGTGAGTTTCCAAATTCCCTTACCAAGATTTGCTGTCCATATGTAATTTTTCTCTCTCCTCCTGTCCCCTTCACCTCCGCCACTATATTCATCTCTGACATTAATCTTTTTCTTTTAGCTAAGCTTTCTTCCATTTTTCTGCCTTTTTGTTCACACTTTCATTCATTCATTCTTACTATATAATTTTCAATCTCCATTGGTTTTATACTGAATCTATCTATAGCTTTCCATCTCTTTCCCTCACATCCAGCAGTTCCATTCCCCTATCTTTTATTCCCCAGGGCCCAATGCACAAAGCTTACCATGCTGGCAATATTTGCTTTAGACTGGTTACAACCAGTCTAAAGCAAACGTTATTTAGTGTCTAATGCATAAAGGGCTTTTGTGTGGCTTTAACCATTTTTTCCGCAGCAGCTACCGAGAATCCTATGCAAATGTATTACAATGAGCCCATTAGTATTATAATAAGCATTCCGTGCGATGCACAGACAGGAGCACCTACATTAAATGTGCTAGTTTTTACGGCAGGTCAGGAGCTGTCGGAGGAGCCCTCCCTGTGCAGTTCCCTTCTCCCTTCAGCCTGTGCATCTCAACCACCCCCCAGCCTGGTGCAGGGAGCCCTCCCCTACTTCTGGTGCTCTGCTGACCTCATGGAATGATAATTCCTTTCCTTCCTCCCCCCCCCCTCCCCATGTCAGCAAACGCTCTCCTACTGCTCGCTGCTTCATGCCTGTCCTTCGTCTTTTGACTCGTTCTGTCAGGGCCGTAGGATAAACAATGTTGGTGGCAGGGCTGAAAAAGCAGTTCCGCAAGGCTAGCCAGGTAAAAGCCACTGACCTGCAGGCTCAATGATGGATCAGTGGGCACACCGAGCCCAGGCACGCCATCCTTGATTCCCAGAAAACAGTCCTGTTCTGCGCATGTGCTAGGTGCCCGAGTCTCAAACAGCAACCGATGCACAAAGAAATTTCCATGCATCTCATTTGCATGCCATCCCCTTTGTACATCACTCACTGTTTGTGACTCAGTAAGCTCTCCCACGGCTGCCATATGGCATCCTTTGTGCATCGGCGACTCAGTGTTCTATTAATTGTTCCTTCTCTACCCCTGTCATCCAATATCTCCTCCTCCCCAACCCCCAGTCACCTAGCATCTCCTTTGTGTGTGTGTGTGTGTCTCTCTCTCTCCTCCCTCTCCTCTTCCCTTCAGTATCTCCTCTGTCTCCTCACCCCTGCAATTCAACATCTCTCTCCCTCCCCACCACCCCAGTGGTGCGCTGGAGCTGGCTCGCAAGAGCCGGTTATTAAATTATCTTCCGACTTGCAAGCCGGTTGTTGAAAAGCACGAGCCGGCTCCTCCCTCCCTCCGGATCCGGTCCCTCACCGACCTGACTCTGAGGAGTCACCCTTGTCCTTCGAATTCTTCGAGGCAGGCAGTGTTGCCTGCCCGCTGCCAGCGCTGACTCTCCCCCGCTGCTGGTTCGCGCTTTAAAAATGGCCGCCGAGACTTCCGGAGGCGGCCTCGCGAGACTTCTGCTGAAGTCTTGGAGGCCGCCCTGTAAGTATTGGTGGCCATTTTGAAGCACGATCGGGCAGCGGGGGAGAGTCAGCGCTGGCAGCGGGCAGGCAACACTGCCTGCCCCAAAGAATTTGAAGGACAAGAGTGACTCCTCAGAGTCAGGTCGGTGAGGGACTGGATCCGGAGGGAGGGAGGAGAATTTGCTGAACAACTCGGGAGGGGGTGGCAGGGAAAAGAAGGGAGTCGCTGGGCATGGGTGGATGGAGGGGAGAGAAGGGTCGCTGGGTATGGGTGCATGCAGGGGAGGGGAGAGGAGGGTCACTGCTGGGCATGGGTGGATGGAGGACAGGGGAAAGGAGGGTCACTGGGTATGGGTGCATGCAGGGCAGGGGAGAGGAGGGTCGCTGGGTATGGGTGCATGCAGGGCAGGGGAGAGAAGGGTCGCTGGGTATATGGGTGCATGCAGGGCAGGGGGAGAGAAGGGTCGCTGGACATGGGTGGATGGAAGGCAGAGGAGAGAAGGGTCGCTGGACATGGGTGGATGGAGGGCAGGGGAGAGGAGGGGAGAGAGAAGAAATGCTGGACATGGATGGAGGGGAGGGAAGAGTGAGGAAGGAGATAAGATGAGGGGAAAGGAAGAAAGGAGAAAAACTGAACATGGATGAAGAAAATAGGCAGAAGCTGAGGACCAGAAATGAAGAAGAAAGGAGGAAAGGAAAGAAATAAATGGAAAGGAAGCCCTGGAAATGGAGTTAAGAGGACAGATAGCAGCAGAATCGGATACTGGGCCAGCATGATCAGAAAAACAGTCACCAGACAACAAAGGTAGAAAACAAATCAATTTATTTTCATTATAGTGTTTGGAATATGTTCACTTTGAGAATCAGGTGCTCAACATTAAAAGGTTATATTTATTTACTTATTTGTGGCATTTTATCGCACATTAAACATGAATTAGATTGGAACCTGGGATCATTTAATTTTTTTTTCCTGGAGTAATACATTGCCCCCCCCCCCCCCCCACCCAGGCTCTCTCCCCGGCTATAGCCAGCTCTGCAATTTGGGGGGGGGGCGCAGAGGGGGACCTGGGGGGGGCGCAGAGGGGGACAGGGGAGAGAGCCTGTTGTTAAACATTTACCAGCACACCACTGAACCACCCCCACCATGCAGCCAGGTGAGGCAGCAGACTGGCAGAGGTAGCAGCGAGTGGGTGGGTAGAAGAAAGTGGCCATGGAGGGGCTGGGGAGAGCCTCCCCAAGCCTTTTATACAAGGCATTTATGAGAGTGTGAAAAAATGTACATGGGTGTGAAGATTTTTTCAAGATACTGGAATAGCATTAGCATGCTGAAAACTGATATTCTTAAAAATAACAGTGTATATCAATATGCATTGCCAGAACAAGGAAATTTACCCTTTGGAGACAGCTCTGTATTCAGCATGCTGTGCTTAGACATAGTCCATTATATTTTTACAGGATGCTAATTTAAGTAAGTGTGACAAAAAAAAATACAAGGGTATATCTCTAGTCAGCAGACTCTGAGGTCATCTAGTGGCTATATCTGGAAACACAGAATTAATATTATTCAATTCTCTTCCAATCAAACATATAAATGGCAAGTGACCGACTCACCTGCAAATGCGCAGTAGAGTCGGAACGCTGAGAGTGTAGAAGTCCAAGCCCCGCCTCCACCAGCAGTACAGCCCAATAGGGAGGAGGGCTTGGACATGGGCGTGGAAATCGGAGGAGGAGGGAGCAGGGAGGGAAGGAGGGGGCGGAAATGAGGGAAACAGACACTGGGAGGAGGGCAGGGGAGAGAGCAGGGTTGGGGGGGGGAGGCCATAGGAAAACAAAAAACTAGCCTGTTATTATGGGCTTAACGGCTAGTTAAAAATATAAAAGAGGAAGCTGCAGACTAAGGGCCCTGATTACTAAACTGTACTAGCATTTGTAGTGTGCACTAATTTTTAGCACGTGCTAAAAATGCTAGCACGCCTATAGCACAGCTTAGTAAACAGGGCCCTAAAAATGAAATGTTTGAAATATAGATATAGGTTAAAATTGTATAAGTTTATACCGATTCTCAGTGCGGCAAATGAGAGGAAGCCCATTCAATTCCTATGGGATTCCTCTCATTTGCCACGCGGGAATCGCTTGCGTGCCTTTGTAAAAGAAAGCGAAGATACTTACCTGTAGCAGGTATTCTCCGAGGACAGCAGGCTGATTGTTCTCACATGTGGGTCGACGTCCGCGTCGGCCCAGGAGTCGGCATTTTGCAAGCAAAATATAAAAAAAGTTTTGCCAGAGTCTTCTGGTACGCGTGCAACGCGCACCGCTCATGCGTGGACCGATTTCCCGCCCGTCGCGTGAGCACGTTCCCTCAGTTAAATCAAAAAGCATAAAAAGAAGCAAAGAACAACTCCAAAGGGGAGGTGGGTGGAATTGTGAAAACAATCAGCCTGCTGTCCTTGGGGAATACCTGCTACAGGTAAGTACCTTCGCTTTCTCCGAGGACAAGCAGGCTGCATGTTCTCACATGTGGGGTGTCCCTAGCAATCAGGCTCACTCAAAACAATGAGCATTGGTCAATTGGGCCTTGCAACAGCGAGGACATAACTTAGATTGACCTGAAACCATAAACAACTAACTGAGAGTGCAGCCTGGAACAGAACAAAAATGGGTCTAAGGGGGTGGAGTTGGATTCTAAACCCCGAACAGATTCTGCAGCACTGACTGCCCAAACCGACTGTCGCATCGGGTATCCTCCTGAAGGCAGTAGTCAGATGTGAATGTATGGACTGATGATCATGTTGCAGCCTTGCAAATCTCTTCAATGGAGGCTGACTTTAAGTAAGCCACTGACGCAGTCATGGCTCTAACATTATGAGCCGTGACATGGCCCTCCAGAGTCAGCCCAGCTTGGGCATAAGTGAAGGAAATGCAATCTGCTAGCCAATTTGAGATTGTGAGTTTTCCGATGGCGACTCCCCTCCTGTTGACTGATTGACAATTGACTGATTCAGATGGAACTCCGACACCATCTTTTGCAGGAACTTAGGGTGCGTGCAGAGGACTACTCTGTTGTGATGAAATTTGATATAAGGTGCATGTACTACCAAGGCATGAAGCTCACTGACCCTACAAGCTGAAGTAACAGCCACCAAGAAAATGACCTTCCAGGTCAAGTACTTCAGATGGCAGGTATTCAGTGGCTGAGTGAGAACAACGTTGAGATCCCATGACACTGGTGGAGGTTTGAAAGGGGGCTTTTACAAAAGCAAACCTCTCATAAAGCAAACAATTAAAGGCTGTCCAGAGATAGGCTTACCCTCTACATGTGTCAAGGTTGTGGCCGTGCCCTTATGTTCAGACCTACTGTTTCACTTTATCTCCAGTCTGCTTCATTTCCTATTGCTGTTCTTCCTGTAAGCCAAGCCTCACTTTGGTCTCCCTGCTTCTGCTTTATTTCCTGTTGTTGTTCTTCCTGTTAGCCAAGCCTCGCATTGGTGTCCCTGAAGCCAAGCCTCGCTTTGTTCTCCCTGCTTCTGCTTCTTTTCCTACTTGTGACATCATCAGCCTACTCCTTTATAAGGACCCAGGAAGCTTTCCTACATTGCCTTTGCAAGAGGTCTCTTAATCTTGTGTTACCTGTTTAGATTATTTCCCTTCTTGGCTTTGTTCCTGAAGGTCTGTTCTATGTTTTCTTGAGTCTTGTGTTTCAATGCTTTGCTTTGTTCCTGTGTGTTTGCTTTTGTACCTTGATCCTGAAAGCCTGGCTCTAGAGCCACACCCTGCCCTTGGTGTCTATATCTGTTTGACGTCCCTTGGCTTCTGCTTTTAGTCTAGCCCTGCTTTTGACTCTTGGTATAGTTAAGCTCCATGTTTAAGCCAATCTCTGTATTTAGCCAAGCTCTGTTCCCATTTTCTGTTTTCCCTGTGTGTGTAGTTCTTGTCTGTTAATTCTGAGAGTCTGTAGAAGCCAGAATTGTCCCTAATTAGCTCACTGCTATGCAGGTGTGTCTGCTGCCTCTCAATCTGCCTGGCCTTTCCCTTCCAGCTGTGGATGCTGGTAAGCACATTGCTTCTTTGTTTGTCTTCACTCAGTCTGCTTAATCCTTTGCCTGCTATGTTTGCTTCCTGGCTCTTGAGCTCTGTTTCTGCAAAGTTCTGTTCCTGTTGTGTGTTTGAGCCAGGTTCTGCCCCTGTTATGTGTTTGAGCTAGTTTCTGTCCCTGCTCTTTGTCAAGCCATGTCCCTTTCAGTATCCTGTTCCCTGTCAAGCCAAGTCCCTTTCAGACTACTGTTCCAATCAAGCCAAGCCTGTTCCAGCATCCGGTTCCAGCCAAGCCAAGCCCGTTCCAGCATCCGGATCCAGTCAAGCCAAGCCAAGCCCGTTCCAGCATCCAGTTCCAGCCAAGCCCGTTCCAGCATCTGGATCCAGCCAAGCCAAGACCATTCCAGCATCCGGTTCCAGTCAAGGCAAGCCAAGCCCGTTCCAGCATCCGGTTCCAGCCAAGACAAGTCCGTTCCAGAATCCTGTTCCAGTCAAGCCTGTTTGAGAATCCTCAATCCTGTTCCAACCAAGCCTGTTTGAGAATCCTGAATCCTGTTCCAGCCAAGCCTGTTTGAGAATCCTGAATCCTGTTTGAGAATCCTGAATCCTGTTCCAGCCAAGCCTGTTTGAGAATCCTAAATCCTGTTCCAACCAAGCCTGTTTGAGAATCCTGAATCCTGTTCCTGCCTTGTTTATTGTCTTGCTTTTGTTATTCTTGTTGCCTAGTTCCTACCCTGTCTTGCCTGTCTAGGTGTGCTTTGTCTTGTCTCTTTCAGACTAGTCCTGTCCAGATCCAGTCCTTGCTTCATCCTTGTCTTGCCCTTTTCTGGACCCAGTTTTAATCTACTTCCGTGTTTTGCCTTGTTTTACATTTCTGTGTCCCAGTCCCAGTTTTAATCCAGTTCTGAGTCTTGCCTTGTCCTGTCTGGGTTCCAGTTCTGGCCCTTTGCCTTCTTTTCCTTGCCTTGTCTAGATCCGGTTCTTGTGTTGTCCATTATGTTTAGTTACCTCTGTCCTGCCTTGTTGAGTCTGTTAGTTTATCCTAGTCCAATCTGTTCTGATTCCTGCCTGTGCCAGCCCAGGTGATTTCTCCGCCAAAGCTCCGACTTTAGTCCAAGGGCTCACCATTCCTGACAGTTGTGACAACACGGCAATGAAAAGCACTAATCGCACTAAGGTGAACTCTTAAGGAGTTGGTCTTGAGACCAGACTCTAACAAGTGTAGAAGGTATTCAAGCAGGGTCTGCTCCTCCATTTGAAAGAGTAACACCTCTTCGTGGAATCTTTTCTGGAAGCAAGCAAGACTCGGGAGACACCCTGTGAAAGACCCAAGGAGGCAAATTCTAAGCTCTCAACATCCAGGCCGTGAGAGCCAGAGACTGGAGGTTGGGATGTAGAAGCAACCCCTCATTCTGAGAGATGAGGTTTGGAAAGCACTCCAATCTCCACAGGACAACTCCAGAAGAAGAGGGAACCAAATCTGATGCGGCCAGAAGGGTGCAATCAGGATCATTGTTCCGCGGTCTTCCTTGAGTTTCAGTAAAGTCTTCTCTACTAGAGGTATGGGAGGATACGCATACAGAAGGCCTATCCCCCAACATAGGAGAAAGACATCTGATGCTAGTCTGTCGTGGGCCTGAAGCCTGGAACAGAACTGAGGGAACTTGTGATTGATCTGAGTGGCAAAAAGATCCACCGAGGGGGTGCCCCACGCTCGGAAGATCTTGCGGACTACGCCCATGTTCAGTGACCACTCATGAAGTTGCATTATCCTGCTCAACCTGTCGGCCAGACTGTTGTTTACGCCTGCCAAGTAAAGTTGGCCAAATGCTCGTCAGAGCCGGCCTTCTTTTTTCCATTATTGGCTGAGGCCAGCCATCTCTTAACCACGCCCCCATCCCGCCTTCAGTACACTGCCAACATGCCCCCTTGAACTTTGGCCGGCCCTGCGACGGAAAGCAGTTGAAGCTGGCCAAAATCGGCTTTCGATTATGCCGATCTGGCCACCATTAGGAGAAGGCCGGCCATCTCCCAATTTGTGTCGGAAGATGGCCGCCCTTCTCCTTCGAAAATAAGCAGGATTGGTGCCCTATTATGCCCTCTGTGTGGTCAGTCAAATGGGAACAAAATAGTAAAAGCACAATGGACAATCAAATGTATGCATACTATTTTACTTCCCTGACCTAAACATACCCCGCAGGAATGGCTCTTTTTAAACTGGTTAATAGTAAAGAGGGCCAATTTTCACAGAGGACAATTTACCCGAAAATGACTTTCAGAATCGTCCTACCCCCTCCTTTCTAATATTATATATTACTCAAAGCAGCTACCAGCAAATAAAAGTCAACAATTACAATATACAATATACAATACAAATACATGCAAGCATTAAATCAGAAAAATAATCAACCAAAATCAGTCAATAAATATGCTTAGCAGCTAACTGGTTATATCGCACGATATAACCAGCTATCCACTAATATTCAGCTCATCGCCAGCTAATGCCTCGATGATCAAAGGTAAATGCGGGTGCTAGAGGCCACTAGCTCTGGACTAGCACCCGCATTTACCTGCACCCACATGATCATCAGGCAAACATGGGGGGTTGGAAGTCCAGCAGACCTCCAGACCCCCGCCCGCCCCAACACGAGGGCATGGGGCTGAAGGTCCAGTGGATCTCTAGCCCCCCACAGCCAAAAAAACATACCTGGTCGCCCAAGTGGGATGCCGACCCAACCCTCCCCACCCTCCCTGGTGGTCTAGTGGCCAACCTGCCTCCCTCCCGGTACCTCCGTGTTGGAGAAGGGAGTAGCACTCCCTCCTCTTTCCAGTTCCGCCTTCAAAATGGCATCCTGGGATGCACTGGGTGGGGCTTCCCAACCACATAAGAGAGAAACTCCCTTATATGGTAGGGAAGCCCCACCTAGTGCATCCCAGGATGCACTGAGCAGGGCAAGGTGCCACCATTTTGAAGGCGGCACTGGAAAGAAGAGTGAGTGGTACTCCCTCCTCCAACACGGAGGTACTGGGGGGGGGGCGGGTTGGCCACTAGACCACAAGGGAGGGTGGGGGGGTTGGGTTGGCAGACCACTTGGGCTACCAGGTATGGTTTTTTTGGGTGTGGGTGGACTGGACCTCCAGCGCCCATGCCCTCGTGTTGTTCCAGGGGGGTGCTTGGGGGGGGGCACTAGGCCACCAGGGCCTTGCTTTTGGAGGAAGGTCCAGGGTGTTTGATAGGTCTAGGCTTTTGACATGCTCAGGCACAATCTTCCCGCACTTTCCCGGGATGATCAATGGTAATAACGTTGTTAAATTTGCATGTTATTAGCATTGATTATTGGGGAGTTAATTTCCCATGCTGTTCTGGTGCTACTGTTAGGGCGCTGTTTCAGAACAGCGTGGGGAATTGATCACCACTTTCACCAACACTCTTCAACATAATGATGATCCCAGTGGCCAAGGCCTTATCAAAGCAAGGCCTCAACCCGTTTATCTTTGCAGACGATGTCACAATATACATTCCCTTCAGACATGACCTAACAAAAATCACCAATGAAATCAAACTCGGTTTGAACACCATGGACTCCTGGGCAAATTCTTTTCAACTCAAACTGAACACTGAAAAAACACACTGTCTCATCCTCTCATCTGAGCACAATACGTACAAACCTTAATCACCCCAGACCACACCCTCCCTATATCAGACAGTCTGAAAATACTCGGCGTTACTATCGACTGCAACCTCACATTTGAGAGCCAAGTGAACTTTACAACTAAGAAAATGTTCCACTCAATGTGGAAACTCAAACGCATAAAACCTTTCTTCCCGAGGGAAATATTTCGCAACCTTGTACAATCAATGGTACTAAGCCATGCAGACTACTGCAATGGAATCTATGCGGGATGCAAAGAACAACTTACAAAGAAACTCCAGACCGCTCAAAACACAGCAGCTAGGCTATTTGGTAAACCGCGATTCGAAAAATGCCAAACTTCTTCAAGAAAAAAAAACGCACTGGATTCCAATCAAAGAACGTATCACCTTCAAAATCTGCACCTTGGTCCACAAAATTATCTACTGCCAAGTCCCAGGATACATGACAAACCTCAACGAACTACCAATCAGAAACATACTACTACTACTACTTAACACTTCTATAGTGCTACAAGGCATATACAGCGCTGTACACCATACACATAAAGACAGTCCCTGCTCAAAGAGCTCACAATCTAAATACGACAGGTAACAGACAGAACAACTAAGGGGTAAGGGGAATTAAAGAGGAGGGGATAAAAGGTACAGGTAAGTGAGCAGTGGTTAGGAATCAAAAACAGCATCTAAGAGGTGGGCTTTTAGCTTGGACTTGAAATCAGCCAAAGACGGGGCTAGACGTACATGCTCGGGAAGTCTATTCCAGGCATGTGGTGCAGCGAGATAGAAGGAACGGAGTCTGGAATTAGCAGTAGAGGAGAAGGGGACAGACAAGAGAGATTTGTCAACAGAACGGAGTGCCCGAGGGGGGGTGTAGGGAGAGACAAGAGTGGAGAGGTACTGGGGAGCAGCAATGTGAATACACTTATAGGTCAGTAAGAGAAGTTTGAACTGAATGCGGAAACGGATAGGGAGCCAGTGAAGTGACTTGAGGAGAGGGCTAATGTGAGCATAGCGATTTTGGCGGAAAATGAGTCGTGCAGCAGTTTTGGACTGATTGATGAGGAGAGATATGGCTAAGTGGGAGGCCGGTGAGAAGCAGGTTGCAATAGTCTAGGCGAGAGGTGATAAGAGTGTGGATGAGGGTTCTGGTAGAGTGCTCAGAGATGAAGGGACGGATTTTACTAATGTTATAGAGAAAGAAACTACAGGTTTTGGCAATCTGCTGAATGTGAGCAGAGAAAGAGAGAGAGGAGTCGAAGATGAGACAGGGAGAATGAGAGTGCCATCCACAGAAATAGAGAAAGGGGGAAGAGGAGAGGTGGGTTTAGGGGGAAAGATGAGAAGCTCAGTATTGGCCATGTTAAGCTTCAGATGATGTTGAGACATCCAGGCAGCGATATCAGACAGGCAGGCTGAAACATAACCAATACATCTCGAAAATACCTAAACCTCCACTACCCAAGCTGCAAAGGACTCAAATACAAAGCAACCTACGCATCCAGCTTCTCATATATAAGCACACAACTATGGAACACATTGCCAAAAGCGGTGAAAACTACTATTACTACTACTTATCATTTCTAAAGCGCTACTAGACGTACGCAGCGCTGTACATCTAGTAGCGCTTTAGAAATGTCAAGTAGTAGTAGTACATTTGAACATGAAGAGACAGTCCCTGCTCGACAGAACTTACAATCTAATTAGGGCAGACAAGCAGGACAAACAAGAGATGAGGGAATATTAAAGTGAGGATGATAAAATAAGGGTTCTGAAGAAGTGAATAAGAGTTAGGAGTTAAAAGCAGCATCAAAAAGGTGGGCTTTTAGCTTCGATTTGAAGATGGCCAGAGATGGAGCGTGACATACCGGCTCAGGAAGTCTATTCCAGGCATATGGTGCAGCAAGATTAAAGGAACGGAGTCTGGAGTTAGCAGTGGAGGAGAAGGGTGCAGATATGAGAGATTTACCCAGTGAACGGAGTTCCCAGGGAGGAATGTAGGGAGATGAGAGTGGAGAGGTACTGAGGAGCTGCAGAGTGAATGTACTTATAGGTCAATAAAAGGAGTTTGAACTGTATGCGGAAACGGATAGGAAGCCAGTGAAGTGGCTTGAGGAGAGGGCTAATATGAGCATAACGACACTGGCGGAATATTAGTCATGCAGCAGAATTTTGAACAGATTGAAGAGGAGAGAGATGGCTAAGTGGGAGACCTGTGAGAAGAAAGTTGCAATAGTCTAAGCGAGAGGTGATAAGAGTGTGGATGAGGGTTCTGGTAATGTGCTCAGAAAGGAAAGGGCGAATTTTGGTGATATTACAGAGAAAGAAACGACAGGTTTTAGCAGTCTGCTGACTGTGCAGAGAAGGAGAGGGAGGAGTCGAAGATGACCCCAAGGTTATGAGCTGATGAGACAGGAAGGATGAGAGTGTTATCCACAGAAATAGAGAATGGGGGAGGAGGAGAGGTTGGTTTAGGGGGAAAGATAAGAAGCTCAGTCTTGGTCATGTTTAGTTTCAGATGGCGCTGAGACATCCAGACAGCAATGGCTGATACTTTGGCAGTGGCGTAGCAAGGGCGGGGTGGTGGGGGCGGTCCGCCCCGGGTGTCAGCGGGTGGGGGTGCTCCGTCGAGAGCCAACAGCTCTCGTCTCCTGCCACCACCCTGCCTATTTTTTAAAAAATCCATGCAGCGACGCAGGCAGCGCCTCGCGTTTGCCCTGTGTGTGCTGTGAAAGCAGAAAATCACCTCGCTGGTGTCGGGCCTTTCCTTACTATGTCCCACCCTCTTCTAAGGTAACTTCCTATTTCCTCAAGGGTGGGACATAGCGAGGGAAGGCCCGATGCCAGCGAGGTGATTTTCTGCTTTCACAGCACACGCAGGGCAGACGCGAGGCGCTGCCTGCGTCGCTGCATGGATTTTTTTAAAAAAGGCAGGGTGGTGGCAGGAGAAGAGGGCTCTGTCGGCCCTCGACGGAGGGGGAACGGGACCGGGTGGGGGGGGCTCAGATGGGAGAGGGGGAGCTCAGAGGGGAGAAGGGGATTGGGGAGGGTGGGGGAGCTCAGAGGGGTGCTCAGAGTAGAGAAGGGGATTGGAGAGAGGTGGGGGTGCTCAGAGGGGAGAAGGGGACTGGGGAGGGGAGTGCTCAGAGGGGAGAAGGGGTCTGAAGCTGGAACTGGGGTCTGACAAGGGGGCAGGAGGGAAAATGGGTCCATGCCTGGGGCAGGTGGGAGAATGGGTCTGGGGCTGAAAAGGGGGGATGCAAGGCATGTGGTGGATGAAGGGGGCTGGAACTGGGGGCTGAAAAGGAGGGTAGTTGGGATAAGGGGGCTAATACTGGAACTGGGGGCTCAAAAGGGGCAGGGGCTGAAACTGTGGGGACTGGGGGCTTTAAAGGGGACAGAGAGAACTGGCTGGGGCTGAAGCTCAGGACTGGTGAGAGAAAAGGGCTGGGGTTGAAACTAGGGGCTGAAAAGGGGACAGGGAGAAGTGGCTGGGGGCTGAAGCTCGGGACTGATGGGCGAAAAGGGCTGGGGACTGGTGGGATTGTGGGGCTGATAAGGGGGGCAGGTGGGAGATGTGGGCTGGGGCTGGAACTAGGGGCAGGTGGAATAATGGGGCTGGAACTGGGGGCTGAAAAGAGGGGGCAGAGAGAGAGGGGGCAGACCCTGGATGGAAGGGGGGAGCGTAAGGGAGGGCAGACCCTGGATGAATGGGAGAGGGAGGGCAGACGGATTGATGGGGTAGAGTAGTAGTAGTAGAGAAAGGGCAGTGAGTGGAAGGGGGAGGAGAAAGAGGGCAGACTGGGGCAAATGGTGGATGGAAGGGGCAGAGATAGAGGGTAGATATGGATAGAAGGGCAGACGGATTGAAGGGGCAGAGTAGTAGTAGTAGTAGTAGAGAAAGGGCAGTGGGTGGAAGGGGGAGAGAGAAAGAGGGCAGACTGGGGCACATGGGTGGAAGGGGCAGAGATAGAGGGCAGATGTGGATGGAAGGGGGAGAGAGATGGCAGACTGGGGCAGATGGTGGATGGAAGGGGCAGAAATAGAGGGCAGATGTGGATGGAAGGGAGAGAGAGGGCAGACAGTGTATGGAAGGGGCAGAGAGAGAGGGCAGACAGTGGATGGAAGGGACATTAGAGAGGGCAGACATTGGATGGCAGCGAGAGAGTGAAGACAGATGCTGAATGGAAGGAAGACAGTGAAAAGAAGATGAGGAAAGCAGAAACCAGAGACAACAAACTGTAAATAAAATATATATTTTTATTTTTTTGCTTTAGGATATAGTATTGTAGCTGTGTTAATGTTTATAAATAGAACATGTAAATAAGGTAATCTTTTTATTGGACTAATTTTAATACATTTTGACTTAACTTTCAGAGAACAAAACCCCCTTCCTCAGGTCAGGATAGGATACTGTAACAGCACTATACTTTATTGACCGGAGGAAGGAGATTTTGGCCTCTGGAAGCTAAATGTATTAGTCCAATAAAATGGTATTATTTTATTTTCTGTATTTGTTTTATTTCTATTTGTTAATTTGTAAAGTGGTGATTGGTATTTGTTAGTTTTTTCAAATTTACATCTGCTGTCTTTATATTTTGCACAGTACTAGGGGACATTTTCTGTTTCTGTGGTGTTGCATTGTATGCAGAGTCTAGCATCGGGGGTTCAGTTTAATTTTTGTCTAAATAGAAAGTTTATGATTACTTATTCTATAGTGGATTGGGTGTATCTGTGTTTGTGAAAAAGACGTGGCTTTCAGTTGGCATTGACTGTGCAGGATCGACGATCTGTACTAATCTGTCTGTTTTCGTTCTACAATAGGTGAATTGATGTTCTAGTGCTCACTGTAGTGTTTAAGATGCTTTCCTTTTACTTGTGTGACTCGTACAAATTACTGCTTATGGTATGGTAGAATTGCTGTATAGGTCCTGAGTGTTTTGTATTCTCAGTATGCCTAGTACTGGATTTGGGGGGGGGGGGGGGGGGGGGGGGGGTTAAAAAATTACCGGCCCCGGGTGTCAACTACCCTAGCTATGCCACTGTACTTTGGCCTGGATTTCGGCTGAGATTTCTGGTGTGGAGAGGTCAGTGGCGTACCAAGGGGGGGGGGGCCGGTGTGGGCGGTCCACCCCGGGTGCACGCCGCTAGGGGGTGCCACCGTGGCGCACGCCTGCTCCTCCGAGTTCGCTAAACTTCGTTCGTTCGCTGCAGCTCCCTCTGTCCCGGAACAGGTTCCTGTTCCTGGGCAGAGGGAGCTGCAGCGAACGAACGAAGTTTAGCGAACTCGGAGGAGCAGGCGCGCGCCGCGGCACCCCCCCCCCCCAGCGGCATGCACCGGGGGGGTGTCATTTCGCCTCAGGGGGGGAGATGTCATGTAGCGGGGGGTGCGCTGCACCCGGGAGGGGGGGTACATCGGCGCTCCGCCCCGGGTGCCATCCAGTCCAGGAAAGCCACTGGGAGAGGTAGATCTGGGAGTCATCAGCGTAAAGATGATACTGAAAACCATGGGATGAGATCAGAGTACCAAGGGAAGAAGTATAGATGAAGAAAAGAAGAGGTCCCAGGACAGATCCCTGAGGTACACCAACTGACAGCAGGATAGAAGTAGAGGAGGATCCACTAGAGCATACACTAAAGGTATGCTGGGAGAGATAAGAAGAAAACCAGGAAAACAACCTATGACCACCTAAACTTCAGGAAAAAACTAAAAACCTACCTATTCAAACAGGCATAGTCCACCGACCCAACATAGATACCTACACTCTGCAACACAGCAAAACCAAAGATCAAAATGGACACTATCCTGCTTATAATCGAAAGAGAAAAATGCCTATATTGGGACCCAAATCCGGAGATGGGCGTCTTTCTCCCGTGGGCGCCCAAATCGGTATAATCGAAAGCCGATTTTGGGCGTTTCCAACTGCGATCCATAGCAGAAACTGGTAAAGTTGATGGGGGCGTGTCAGAGGTGTGGTGAAGGCGGAACTGGGGAGTGGTTATCAGCCGAGGAGAGATGGGCGTCTTTAGCTGATAATCGAAAAAAAAGGTGTTTTTACCGCGATTTTGGGTCACTTTTTTTGGACCCTTTTTTTCACGAACAGGTCCCAAAAAAGTGCTCCAACCGACCAGATGACCACTGGAGGAAATCAGGGACGACCTCCCCAGACTCCCCCAGTGGTCACTAACCCTCGCCCACAAAAAAAAAAACTTAAAAAACTTTTTTTCCAGCCTGTATGCCAGCCTCAAATGCCGTACCCACCTCCATGACAGCAGAATGTGTTCTATCCTGTGACAGCCTTTCCCTGGTTCTGATGTGGCTCTCGGGTGAATGTGACACCTTTTCTGTTATGCGCACTGCAGAGTCACATCAGCAATGCATCGTGGTGGGTGTAGGGTACTGGGCTCCGTGATTCCACTAGCTTGTGGCAAATGCTCACGATGTTGGTAGGCTCTACTCCCATGGTGCTTTTCCCCCTGCCTACTGGGTCAGAGTGTGCCCTGTTTTGTTTCCAGTAGTCCATGAGGTAGTGGCCATTTTTGTAAGCCAGTTTTAGATCCCTTTCACGTGTTAGCCACGTTACAGAACTCAGGGCCGTGCCGATGCGGTAAGCGGGGTAAGCGCCGCAGGGGGCGCTGTCCTCTGGGGGGCGCTATCCTCTGGGGGGCGCCGCCGCTGCGTGCTTACCCTGCCCTCCCGCTCCCATGTAGGAACTGGCCGCCTTCTTCTCCCCCCCAAGATCCCTTCCTTTTTTTTTTCTTTTAAATTTACCTTCCTCCGGCAGCGCAGCGTCAGTGAAGGAGGCGGCGCTCCCAGTCCCGACGTCTCTAGCCTTCCCTTGTTCGCTGCTCACTGCCCCGCCTTCTTCTGACCTCAGAAGAAGGCGGGGCAGTGAGCAGCGAACAAGGGAAGGCTAGAGACGTCGGGACTGGGAGTGCCGCCTCCTTCACTGACGCTGCGTTGCCGGAGGAAGGTAAATTTAAAAGAAAAAAAAAAGGAACGGGATCTTGGGGGGAGAAGAGGGCGGGCAGTTCCTACATGGGAGCGGGAGGGCAGGGGAGAGAGGGGAATCGCTGCCTTGGAGCCAGGCAGGTGCGGGGGGGGGGGGGCGCCAACTGGTAGTCTGCAGGGGGGCGCCAGAGACCCTTGGCACGGCCCTGACAGAACTTAGTTCTTACCTTGAATGTGGCTAAAAGAGGGCATTGTACACCATTCTGCCGGCTCGGACCTACTGCTAATCTCAGTACCAGGGAGACTCGTTGCCAGTGGGGCACAACCTCTGATCTGCAGTTAACTGTGAGTAAGCGTGCTTATTCCAATAAAGGATGTTTTCGGAGAGATTAGTTTTCAGGTGTCAACAAGTGTGCCAATGTTATATCTGGGCTGTGAAAGATGGCGGACAGGGAAGGAGCTCAGTAACGAGCTCCTGAAGCCCTGAGGAAAGTGGGCCCACCTAGACCGTCTGGGCAGTCCTCTGACCGGGCCGAGACCAACCGGATTCGGTCGGGAGCCGACCAGTGGAACGCTGGTCTGCGACGGCCTCACAGAACTCCAACACGGAAGAAACAACCCGAGGCTGATTGCGGCTGCCTACCCACCTCGGCCTAACGGGAGACCGCCACGAGGCTGTGCTCCCGCGATCCAATTCCGGTGGTCCGAGGTGGTCGTTGGCGGAGGCTGATGCCGGTCGCGAGCCCTCCCTGCAGTGGGGCCGAGTTGCTGCCCGCCTGGGACCCCAGCTTCCACCAGCAGCTCACTCCTACTTGGAGGGAATAGAGCGGAGAGCGCGGTGGGACTGCTGGAGCCTGGGGGTCAACCGCGTATTCTCTCCAGCCTCGGGGTTTGCGGCAGTGCGGCAACGACGTGCTGTGACAGCGGACGCGCGGGCAGGGCTCCCCGCTGACCCTTCTCGCTTGCCCTCTCTCCCACGCTTGCTGTTCCAGCGCGGGTGGGCGAGCGGGCGGCCCGGGGCCGATCCTGGTTGTCTGCTGCCGCGTGGCTGTGGCCTATCCCCATCGCCGTCGCCCATCCGGCGGCCCGCGCTGGTCGTGCCCCAGGGTCCTGTGCGCTGCAGCCGTGCTCCCTGCCGGAACGGCCTGGACGCGGACTGCGGACCACGGGACTGGGATCCATCCTGCGGTGGTGTCGGGGTGTGACTTGCGCGGCCGGCCGACGGGAGCGGGACAGGAGCTGCGAGGAGGCAGAGTCCAGCAGCCCCAGCGTGTTCCGGCCTGCCCATCCAGCGACCTATGTGACCGGGCGACAGGGACAGAGGCCGAGGGGAGGTAGAGTTCCACTGGCACTGGCCTATTCCAGTCTGCCAACCGGGCCTGTCCAGTCCATCTCTTCCAGCCACCCAATCCAGTTTCTCCCTGTTGTTCCAGCCCACCTGATCCAGCTTCTTCCTGCGTCCTCCAGTCCGCATGATCCGGCTTCTTCCTGCTTGCTCCAGTCCGCATGATCCGGCTTCTTCCAGCTTGCTCCAGTCCGCCTGATCCAGCTTCCTCCTGCTTGCTCCAGTCCGCATGATCCGGTTTCCTCCAGCCTGCTCCAGTCCTCTTGATCCAGCTTCTTCCAGCTTGTTCCAGCCCGCCTGATCCAGCTTCTTCCTGCCTGCCCCAGTCCGCATGTTCCGGCTTCTTCCTGCTTGCTCCAGTTCGCCTGATCCGGCTTCTTCCTGCCTGCTCCAGTTCGCCTGACCCAGCTTCTTCCTGCCTGCTCCAATCCGCCTGATCCAGCTTCTTCCTGCGTGCTCCAGTCCGCCTGACCCAGCTTCTCAGCTTCTTCCTGCCTGTTCCAGTCTGCCTGATCCAACTTGTCCCAGTCCACCTGATCCAGCTTGTTCCAGTCCGCCCGATCCGGCTCTCCCTGCTTGCTCCAGTTCGCCTGATCCAGCCAACTTGTTCCAGTCCGCCGATCCAGCCTCTTCCGGCTTGCTCCAGTCCGCCTGATCCAGCTTCTTCCAGCTTGTTCCAGTCCGCCTGTTCCAGCTTCTCCCTGCTAGCTCCAGTCATCCTGCTCTACCTTGTTCTAGTCCGCCTGATCCAGCCTCCCTGCTTGCTCCTGACCTCCTGCTCCAGCCAGCTTGCTCCAAACTGCCTGACTCAGCCTGCTCCCGACTGCCTGACCCAGCCTGCTCCAGACTGCCTGATTCAGCCTGTTCCAGCCCATCTGCATCAGCTTATTCTAGATTGTTCTAGCCTGTTCCAGTCTGTCTGCTTCAGCTTGTGTAGTCTGCCAGCTCCTGCTTCAAACCATTCCAGCTTGTTCCAGCACTACTGACGTGCTCTCCACCCCACTCACCTGCTCCTGCCCGCCTGTTACCCAATCCACCTGCTCCTGCCACTCAACCTGCCTACTAGCCACTCACCTGACAGAATACCACCTCCCAGCCCATCTCCCCACCAGCTCTTCACTCCCTTCCCCGACTGATCACCCTCACCACCTGCCTGTCTCCCAGCCCACCGACCTGCCCTGTGAACACCTCAGTCACTACCCATGGCCCCCATCCACATCCTATTCCTTGCCCTGTCCCTCCCCAATCTTTTCCCCCTCCAACCGCCATCTACCACACGATCTCACTACCCATCCCTGTCCTCCTCCGTCCTCCTCGCTACTCCAATACCCTACCTACCCCTGTCCCCCACCACCTCACCATCCCTACTGTCTTCCTCCTCCTTCCTAGCTCTCAACCTTCAACACCTCCTTCCTGCCATGAACCATTCCCCTTTCTTCCTAAGCGCATCCCGTCTTCGTCGCCTTCGTCGACCTTCCTCTCCCACCCTTCTCCGCACTGTCTTGCTCCTTCTCCTGCTATCCGCGGGAGACATCAATCCCAACCCAGTTCCCCCACACTTGTCCTCGCCTTCACCTCATCTATGCAAACGTTCCCGCGATAGCTCCAATCTCATCTCTATCCCCCCCCTCCTCCCCCCTCCTCCCTCCCCTTCTCGTGCGCCCTGTGGAACGCCCACTCCATCTGCAACAAACTTCCCTTTACCCACGATCTCTTCATCTCCCATTCCCTTCAACTGATTGCCCTAACTGAAACCTGGCTCACCCCTGACAATTCTGCCTCAATCGCAGCCCTATGCCACGGTGGATATCTTTTCTCCCATTCGCCCCGCCCAGCTGGCCGCGGTGGCGGCGTCGGGCTACTACTTTTGCCCTCCTGCAGTTTTCAACCTCTCCCCTACCTCAGTCTCACTGCTTCTCATCCTTTGAAGTTCACTCCATCCGTCTATTCCACCCACTGCCACTCAGAGTTGCATTCATTTACCGCCCCCCCGATAAATCCCTCCATTCCTTCCTTACCGACTTCGATGCCTGGCTCACCGTTTTTCTCGAGCCCTCATCCCCATCCCTCATTCTTGGTGACTTCAATATTCACACTGATAACCCATCCGACTCATATGTTTCTCAGTTCCTCACTCTTACCTCCTCCTTCAACCTCCAACTGAGCCCCACCACCCCTACTCATAAATCTGGCCACTGTCTTGATCTCGTCCTCTCTTCCACTTGCTCTCCCTCCAATTTCTGCGTTTCAAATCTTCCTCTCTCTGACCATCACCTAATCACATTCACACTTCAGCACCCTCCCCCTCAACCTCGCCCCACACTAACTACTACGTCCAGAAATCTCCAGGCTGTTGACCCCCCCACCTTATCCTCTTGTTTCTCTGACCTCCTCCCTTCCATCTTGTCCTCCAAATCTGTTGACAAAGCTGTCTCCACTTACAATGCCACTCTCTCCTCTGCTCTTGACACCCTTGCACCGCCCATCTCCCGTCCCACAAGGCATACCAATCCCCAGCCCTGGCTGACCCCTTGCACCCGATACCTTCGCTCCTGCGCCCGTTCGGCTGAACGCCACTGGAGGAAATCTCGCGCCCATAATGACTTCATTCATTTCAAATTCATGCTATCCTCCTTCCAATCCTCCCTATTCCTCGCTAAACAGGACTATTACACCCAATTGACTAATTCCCTCAGCTCTAACCCTCATCGTCTCTTTGCCACCCTCAACTCCCTCCTCAAAGTGCCCTCCGCTCCCACTCTCCCCTCACTCTCTCCGCAATCTCTGGCCGACTACTTCCGTGACAAGGTCCAGAAGATCAACCTTGAATTCACCACTAAACCTTCTCCTCCTCCTATAACCCACTCTCTCAACCAACCTACCCAGGCCTCCTTCTCCTCTTTTCCTGCTATCACTGAAGAGGAAACCGCCCATCTCCTCTCCTCCTCGAAATCCACCACCTGTTCCTCAGACCCCATCCCCACCAACTTACTTAACATCATCACTCCTACTATCACCCCCACCATCTGTCATATCCTCAACCTCTCTCTCTCCACTGCAACTGTCCCAGACACCTTCAAGCATGACGTGGTCACACCACTCCTCAAAAAAACCATCACTTGACCCTACCTGTCCCTCCAACTACCACCCCATTTCCCTCCTACCCTTCCTCTCCAAGATACTTGAACGTGCCATTCACAGCCACTGCATAGATTTCCTCTCCTCTCATGCCATCCTCGATCCGCTTCAATCCAGCTTTCGCCCCCTACACTCGACAGAAACAGCACTATCTAAAGTCTGCAATGACCTGTTCCTCGCCAAATCTAAAGGTCACTATTCAATCCTCATCCTCCTCGACCTATCCGCCGCTTTTGACACTGTCAATCACAACCTACTTCTCGACACACTGTCCTCCTTTGGGTTCCAGGGCTCTGTCCTCTCCTGGTTCTCCTCTTATCTCTCCCATCGTACCTTCAGAGTGCACTCTCATGGCTCATCCTCCTCCCCTATCCCGCTCTCTGTTGGAGTTCCCCAGGGTTCTGTCCTTGGGCCCCTTCTTTTTTCAATCTACACCTCTTCCTTAGGCTCCCTAATCTCTTCTCATGGTTTCCACTATCATCTTTATGCTGACGACACCCAGCTTTATCTCTCCACACCAGAAATCACTGCGGAAACCCAGGCCAAAGTACTGGCCTGCCTATCCGACATTGTTGCCTGGATGTCCAACCGTCACCTGAAACTAAACATGGCCAAGACGGAACTTATTGTGTTCCCACCCAAACCCACTTCTCCTCTCCCTTCTCTCTCTATCTCAATTGATAACACCCTCATCGTCCCTGTCTCATCTGCCCGCAACCTTGGTGTCATCTTCGACTCCTCCCTCTCCTTCTCTGCGCATATCCAGCAGATAGCCAAGACCTGTCGCTTCTTCCTCTATAACATTAGCAAAATTCGCCCCCTCCTCTCCGAGCACACCACTCGAACTCTCATCCACTCTCTCATTACCTCTCGCCTTGACTACTGCAACCTACTCCTCACCGGCCTCCCACTTAGCCATCTATCCCCCCTTCAGTCCATCCAGAACTCGGCCGCACGTCTTATCTTCCGCCTCAACCGATATACTCATATCACCCCTCTCCTCAAGCCACTTCACTGGCTTCCGATCAGATACCGCATACATTTCAAGCTTCTCCTACTCACCTACAAATGCACTCGATCTGCAGCCCCTCCTTATCTCTCTACTCTCATCTCCCCTTATGTCCCCACCCGTAACCTCCGCTCTCTTGACGAATCCCTCCTTTCAGTACCCTTCTCCACCACCGCCAACTCTAGGCTTCGCCCTTTCTGCCTCGCTTCACCCCATGCTTGGAACAAACTCCCTGAGCCCATACGCCGGGCCCCCTCCCTACCCATCTTCAAATCATTGCTCAAAGCCCACCTCTTCAATGTCGCCTTCGGCACCTAATCACTACACCTTTTCTCAGGAAATCTAAACTACCCCAACTTGACATTTCGTCCTTTAGATTGTAAGCTCCTTTGAGCAGGGACTGTCCTTATTTGTTAATTTGTATAGCGCTGCGTAACCCTAGTAGCGCTCTAGAAATGTTAAGTAGTAGTAGTAGTAGTATATAGCAGCAACAAGTCCTAGAGGCCTGCGTGTATGCAGGTCCCTGGAGCACTTTTAGTGGGTACCGCAGTGGACCCAGGCCCATCCCCCCTACCTGTAACACTTGTGCTGGTAAATGGGAGGCCTCCAAAACCCACTGTACCCACATGCAGGTGCCCCCTTCACCCCTAAGAGCTATGGTACTGTTGTACATTTGTGGGTAGTGGGTTTGGGGGAGGGGGGTTGGGTGCTCAGCACTCGTGGTAAGGGAGCTATGCATGTGGGAGCGTTGTCTGAAGTCCACCGCACTGATCTCTAGGGTGCCCAGTTGGTGTCCTGGTATGTCAGGGGGGCAAGTGTACTACGAATCCTGGCCCCTCCCATGACCAAATGGCTCGAATTAGGACATTTTTGAGCTGGGCGTTTTTAGTTTCCATTATCGCTAAAAAAAACAAACGCCCAGCTGAAAAACGTCCATTTTTTCAAAAATACGGTCTATCCCGCCTCTTCACGTACCCGTTTTCGGACATAGACGCCCATGGAGATAGGCGTTCGCGTTCGATTATGCCCCTCCACATAACTTTTCTTCCCTTCAACCTCCATTGTACCTGACACACATATGCCTTATTCGACCACAATATCACCTTGTATTTGTTTCTCTTTCGGACTTGGCGAATGCCTTATTCGACCACAATATCACCTTGTATTTGTTTATCTACCGGACTTGGCGAATGCCTTTACAGTACTATGTAAGCCACATTGAGCCTGCAAATAGATGGGAAAATGTGGGATACAAATGCAAAAAATATAATATAATCATTGGATTATAAGTTTGGCAGCCAAATTGAGCTGCTGATATAGCATCTCTATCTTAAGCCAGTTTAAACTTAAGTGGCCAGTGCTGAATATTGGCTTGGCCGGTTACATTTGAACCGGTCAAAAATAAACCAGATATTCAATGCAGGCAAACGGCCTGGCACTGAATATCCAGTCTCACTGCTGACTGCAGGAATTAGCTGGGCTGCCTCCCGCAGTCTAAATTCATACCGTGGAGAGACCTGAAGACCAGACAAGCCATTCTGAACTCAATATGTGAATTAATAGGCAAACTACTGCTACTAGTGCTAATAGACAAATGCAGTACACATTAGGTGCAGGTGCTTTCTCTGTCCTTGGAGGGCTCATAATCTTTATACCTGGCGCAATGAAGGGTTAAATGACTTGCTGAAGGTCACAAGGAGCTGCAGTGGGAATCAAACCCAGGTTACCAGGATCAAAGCCTGCTGCACTAGCCATTAGGCTACTCCTCCACTCCAAAGGAATAGCATGCTTGAAACTCTTCAACCCAAATTCAAGCCAAATATCAATCTAGCAGCTGTATTCTGTAATAACTAATTTTTTCTGTAGCTTAATTGAAATAGATCTGACATAACCCCCTTTTATTTTTACAAAGCCGCACTAGTGACTGCCACGCGGCAATGCCAACACAGCCCATTTACTTTGAATGGGCTGTGTCGGCATTACTGCACCAGCAGCCACTAGCGCAGCTTTGTAAAAGGGGGGCATAGTGTGCACTAACTGATTCTAAATCCATAATACCAGTTAGATGGTTTATAGAGCGGGGGGGGGGGGGGTCACGTGGTGCCATGGTGGAGTGAAGACGCTGAAAAGCAGAGCTCCCACATTTCTTCCCTAAAACCTGGCTATAATCAGCTCAAACAGAAGGCTTTTTACCAGCTGCTCGAGGGAGAACATCCGGTAGGAAAGCAGAACAAAATAATATTTCAGAGTACGTTGAGATGGCCGCGAAAACACAGAAAAAAGAGAAAGAAAAGCTTAAAGTACCTGAATCCAAAATGGCGGAGACATCGGGACAGCTGACTAGCACAGTGTGTTCAGCATGGACGGCTGAAATAACTGCAGAAGTCACAGCAGCAGTAGAAGCCGCCTTGGATAAAAAAATTACAGGCTCTGTTCGATAGAGCTGAAGCTGCTCACGAACGACTCGATGGGTTTCACTTAGATCTTGATCATATGCAGCAGCGGCTTAGTGATCTTGAGGATCGCGTAACAGAGGCAGTGGGACCAATGGAGGCCATGAGATCTAAAGTGACTGACTTGGAACAAAAACTTGACGACCTAGAAAATAGGTCGAGACGAAATAATCTCAGGCTTATTGGTCTCCCGGAACACCTTAAGGATTCAGAGCTTATAGAATATCTGGAGTGCTGGCTTCCTAAAGAGCTGCAGCTCAACAACCTAAAGGAACCGCTGAGGATTGAGAGGGCGCACCGAGTTGGGCCTCGAAGAGCAGCGGGGGACAGGCCGAGAGCTGTGATACTGCGAGTACTGCACTATGGACATAAACAGGCGATTGTAAGGGCGCTGAGATCAGGTATACAATTGCATCACGAAGGAAAGCGCATTTTGTGCTTCCAAGATTACTCCTCAAAAGTGGCAGCAGCAAGACGAGCTTTCGTGCCCATGTGCACAGCACTTCACACTCAGAAGATTAAATTTGCTTTGATCTATCCAGCCATGCTGAAAATATTTCAAGACGGAGCAGAAAAAACCCTGGAGACAGTGGAAGCAGCAAAAGAGTTTCTCAAGACCATATCTACTGCAACGGAGTGAAGAGCTGGCAGGTACGCTAGACATTTGATCACATGATGTGAAAGTTGGATGAACTGGGCAGATTTCAGGCAGACCACAGTTTAACAGTGCTATACTGAATAATGTGCCCCGATAGCAGATATCTTACAGGAGGGTTAATTTGACAGCGATTTTTCTACTTTGCTGTTCCCCCGAAATACCCGAAGGAGATCGCATAGCAGTGAATTATCTGCTGATCAGTGCTCAGATTTCCCGATTTGACAGTGAATGCTGTACTGTAAAGAGCTGGAGGCTTATTGTTCACATATAATCAAAGTAAATCTAACCTTTGTACTGAATGTTTCAATACTTGGTTTTATAGCAGGTAATGAATGGGTGCAAACTACTAACAAAGACTCTGATCACACAGTACTGTTTTATTATTGTTGCTGAGGTAAATCTTCGCCCACAGCAGGGGGGACCTGCATTTGTTTTGTGTCAGCCCTTGTTTTGCGGGCATGGAGTGAGCCTCTACACTGTCTGTCTTCACTTTCGATTTGTCAGTTATGTTTAAAAATGGAAGGAAGTTCAATATAAGGTTTTGTGGTTTTGAGAAAAGAAATATATTGTTCATGTTAATATGTTTGTTATTGCAATGGTCAAAGCAATATGTATCTGATATCATAAGATGACAGTTTTTTCAAGCCTACATATTATCAGCGGACGATAGAACAGGACCATCATCTTGATTAATGGGTACCTGCTGTATAAGCTATCTGGTATACCTAGTGCTTACCTCTTTCTCAGAGGAAACCCGTGATCGGCAGGAATGCTAATGTCATGAATAGAGAGTCTGGAGCTGATGCATGATATCATGGGGATTAAGCATTAAAAATATTTTGTCATGTTGGGGAGATCCCCATAGACGTATGGAGGGAGGAAATGTGGTGCCAAAGCGTGACGAACTCGCATAGGAGTTCCTATGGAAGGTTGGGAGGGAGCTGATGGGGGGTGGGGGGGGCTAAGGGGGGGACAGGGAGGGGGGAGGGAATTCTTCCAGGCAGCTGGTTATTCGGACAAGAAGGACCTGGGGACACTAAACCGATATTAGGGCAGGATGTAAAGGGGGAGGTGAGTTGGGACACTTCTCCCAAAGACCAAATATATCTGCATTGTGACATGACCAATAGTGGCTTGATGCAATGATTAAAGTAATATCGTGGAATGTTGGCGGCATATCATCGCCAATTAAACGTGCCAAGCTGCTACAGGCATTAAATAGACAAAAGGCCCATATTGTCATGTTGCAAGAAACCCATTTAACTGCAATTGAACATAAGAAATTATGTAAGTGGTGGGTGCAGGAATTGGTGGATAGTCCTGCGCATAATAAGAAAGCAGGGGTAGCTATATTGATTAGAAAAGGGACACAATATGTTTTAAATGAGAGAGTTGTAGACCCCAAGGGACGGTATATAATTCAACATATTACTTTGAACAATAAACCGCTGTTGCTGGTCAACCTGTATGCGCCTAACCAATACGATAAAAAAAAATTTTCAGACAATTATTAAACATATACAAACCTTTGATCAGATCCCAATCATTATCGGAGGGGACTTTAATTTGGTATCGGATCCTCTGATGGATAGTACTGGTTCCGTAAGGGCCTCTCCATTGAACCTTACTAGAGGAATCCCTTGGGTTTGCTCTGAGCTGGACTTAGTGGATTCATGGCGCTTGCTGCACCCTAGCACGCGAGACTTTACTCATTTATCAAGAGCACACGGGACGCAGTCCCGCATAGATTATCTATTACTATCAGGGACGATTTCACCTAAATTACAACAAGCAGAAATTGGTGCTACTGCAGTGTCTGATCTCGCAATGATCTGGGTGGTGTTGGATTGGAGCAGAGAAGAGAAGATAGGGTTTCAGTGGAAATTCCCCAGGGCCTTTTATCATGATCCTAAATTTCTTTTGTTTATGAAGGAGAAATGGGAAGAGTATGTAGACTGCAACCAAGAAAGCTACATTAGAGATCCGATCTTTTTCTGGGAAACAGCAAAGGCGGTCTTGCGGGGACATATTATTTCATACTCGGTGTATCAAAAGAAAGCGAAGGAGGCTGAGTTGGTACGGCTTGAGCTTCAAGTGAGAAGAGATAGACAACAGTATGGGCGCAAGCCGACAATAGAGAATAAGACTAAACTCCTGTCCTCGCAAGTGGAATTAAATCAATTGATCCAGACAAAAACGCAAAAGTCACTGACCTATTTTCGCTTCCAGCTGTACAAGCACACTAATAAACAAGGTAAACTGTTGGCGCGGATGGTTAACCAAGTGGGAGGGCGTAGATGTGTAGTTAGAATTCTGAACGAGCAGGGTTTTTATTCTCATACAAATGCAGATATCAATAAGGTGTTCAGAAATTTCTTTGCTGACCTATATTCGTCGCCGACTGATATAGGGCTCGAGGCAGCTTCGTACCTGAAGGGTCAGGAGCTTCCTGAGATACAAGAGGCACAACGAGAGATGCTTAACGCGGAGATTAATGAGGAAGAAGTGAGATGGTGTATTAGAACTAGTCCTTTTTGCAAGTCACCGGGGGTAGATGGCTATACATCCGAATTCTACAAATTAATGGTAAATGACATAGTATCATGCTTGACGGAGGTGTTTAATGCCATAGTGCGGAAAGGGCAATTGCCGGAAACATTGCAAAAAGCACAGATCATTGTGCTGCTCAAACCAGGTCGAGACCCAGCTAGAGCGGGCTCTTATCGACCTATTTCTTTATTGCCGTTTGAAGCAAAGCTGATTGCTAAAATCTTGGTAAATCGTTTAGCTAGAGTTTTGCCATCATTGATCGCAGAGCAGCAAGTAGGGTTTGTCTGCGAGAGGTCTGTAGCACGTAATTTGCGGAAGATAATATTAGCACTAGAGACAATCCATAGAGACTCCGTACCATCGTTGTTAGTGAGTTTCGACGCTGAAAAAGAGGAGAGGAGAATTGCTGGACATGGATGGATGGAGGGGTGGACAGGGAGAGAGGAGAAATGCTGGACTTGGATGGAGGAGAGGGGAGAGAGAATTATTGCTGGATATGGATACAGAGGAGGGAAGAGAGCGAAGAAATGCTGTACATGGATGGAGGGGAGGAAAGAAAAAAGAAGAAGATGCACATGGATGGAGATAAGGGGAAGGGAAGAGAGGAGAAAAACTGCACATGGATGTAGAAAATATGCAAAAGCTGGATCCACATTATACCTCCTCCAGACATTTCCACAGAGGAGGACCCCGCTTTTACTTATGGATGTAGAGCAAGAAATGAAGAAGAAAGGAGGAAAGTAAAAAAAATAAATGGAAAGGAAGCCCTGGAAATGGAGTTAGGAGAACAGACAGACAGCAGCAGAATCAGAGACTGGGACCAACATGGTCAGAAAAACGTGGAGGGGCATAATCGAACAGGGTGCCCAAGTTTCCTGAGGACGTCCTCGCAGGACGTCCCCGCGTAGGGGTGGGGAAAACCGTATTATCGAAACAAGGTGGGCGTCCATCTTTCGTTTCGATAATACAGTCGGGGACGCCCAAATTTCAACATTTAGGTCGACCTTAGAGATGGTCGTCCTTAGAGATGGTCGTCCCAGATTTTCGGCGATAATGGCAACCGAGGACGCCCATCTCAGAAACAACCAAATGCAAGCCATTTGGTCATGGAAGGAGCCAGCATTCGTAGTGCACCCCTTCCCTCCCCTCCTTTACCTTAGTGTGGTGCCCTGGTGACCTCTTCGGGGCAAGAAAGAACCCCCTCTTTCCTGCCTGGCACGTCTGCAGACTGTCTTTCTCCCGGCATCAATTCATAATGGCTGCCAAGAGTTCAAGCAGTGACCTTGCAAGACTTCTACAGAAATCTCGCAAGGCCGCCACTTGAACTCTCAGCAGCCATTTTGAATCGGCGCCGGGAGAAAGACAGTCTGCAGATGAGCTGGGTAGGAAAGAAGGGGCTCTTTCCTGCCCTGAAGAGGCCACTAGACCACCAGGGCACCACACTAAGGTAAAGGAGTGGAGAGGAGGATAGAACGCCAGCCTGCCTGTTTGTCTGCAAATCCGGACAAACGGGCAAGCTGGCAAAACCCGCTCGGTTGCCCGGCCGTGTCCTCAAAAAGAGGACATGTCCGGATAAAAACGAACATATGCTAACCCTACACAGAAGCAGCTGTGCAGTTGTCCCTCTCTCATTCAATACCCTCTTCCCTAACAATTGCAGTACAAGGGAGGTTCAGAGACTGATGGGAACAGGGTAGGAAGAAAGTATTTGGGTCAGGCTGGGAAGTATGTGTGTGCCTGAATTCACCACCACCTCCCATGTCCATGAGATGAGAAAGACTACTAAGTGACAAACTAAGAGGTGGGAGACTGTGACAGAGACTGCTTGGGACAGGGTAAGGGCTCAGAGATTGGTGGGGAGAAACACGGACAGCAGCTGTGCAATTGTCCCTCCTTCATTCTCTAAAGTGAAGATACTTACCTGTAGCAGGTATTCTCCGAGGACAAGCAGGCTGATTGTTCTCACGACTGGGTTGACGTCCACGGCAGCCCCCAGCAACCGGAAGAAAACTTTGCAGGCGGTCCCGCACGCAGGGCACGCCCACCGCGCATGCGCGGCCGTCTTCCCGCCTGTGCGTGACCGTTCCCGCTCAGTTTTTTTCTATTCCGCGCTGGAGAGAGACGTTCCAGTCTCTCTCTTAGTCAGCCCCAGAAACCGGATTGCGGCCTAGCCACGGTTTTTCTCTTTTCAAAGTACGCGTTCGCGTGTTATTTTTTTCCAAAAAAAAAAAAAAAGAAGAGTTTTCCACGTCATTTTTAGCCACGAGGGCGCGTCGTCGCGGTCGTTTCTTCTTTTTCGGGTGTGCTTTTCACTGCCACCATCGACGATTTTGACTTCGCCGACGCGATTTTTCCGTCGATGTCCTCGAAGGTCCCGAGCGGATTCAAAAAGTGTGGTCGGTGCGGCTGGCAGATCTCGCAGACCGATACTCATGCTTGGTGTCTCCAGTGCCTCAGCCCAGAGCATAATTCCAAGACGTGCACCTTGTGTCTCGGCTTAAGGAAGCGGACACAGGTGGCGAGGCAAGTTCTGCGGGACCGTCTTTTTGGAACTTGCGATGGCCCTTCGACGTCGACCGCTACGGCATCAGTGTCGACTGCCGGGTCTTCGGTACCGGTACCGATGTTGGCGCCGACTCTGGCACCAACCCCAGGAGTACAGGTACCTTTGGCCCGCCGGCCTGCTGGTGACGGCGGGGGTGAGCGGCCGCGCAGGCAGTCTGCCCCGGCCACTCCCTCTGCCCAGGGCCATCGGGACCGAACCCTGTCAGATCCGATACCTCGAGGCCGGGGGCTCCACCTCCTCCTCGTCTCTTCCACCGAGCGCCGATGACGGGCATCGAAAGAAAGCAAAGAAGCACCGTCATCGGTCGCCCACGGCGCACGGGACTGCCAACTCCGGTACTTCGCGGGACGACTTGACGCCCAGGAAGCGGCAGTGCCGGGAGGAGCGTTCCCCCTCGGTCGAAGAGGTGTCGCTGCGTCAGTCCGCGGGTACCTCAGTACCGTCTCCTGGACCCGAGCAGCTTCCGGCACCGGCACCCACACCGGCCCCTCTGCCTTTCCTGACAGCGGGCCTTGACGAGTGCCTCCGAGCCATCCTTCCCAGGATCCTGGAAGGGCTGATGCGCCAGGCTCTGCTGGCACCGGGGGTGCTTGCACCCCCGGCACAGTTGATGGAGGCGCCGGTGGGCTCTGGCCCGATGCCGAGGCCTCCGACGCCGACGCTGCTTGCGGCACCGGTGTCGACCTCCAAGCAGGTGGAGTCCCCGTCGACGTCGATGGAGGGAGCTTCGTCCCCGCTGGCACGGGAGTCTACCTCTCAACGCCTTCATCGAGGACGTGGTTCCTCGCAGTCAAGACGGGCCCGGTCGAGGTCTGAGCTGAGAGAGCTCATGTCTGACACCGAGGAGGAGGCCTCGTGGGGGGAGGAGGAGGACCCCAGATATTTCTCCTCAGAGGAGTCTGTGGGCCTTCCCTCTGACCCCACCCCTTCACCGGAGAGGAAGCTCTCGCCTCCTGAGAGCCTCTCCTTTGCCTCTTTTGTCAGGGATATGTCCATCTGCATTCCCTTCCCCGTGGTCACTGTGGATGAGCCGAGGGCGGAGATGCTCGAAGTCCTCGACTATCCATCACCACCTAGAGAGTCTTCCACGGTGCCGTTGCACAATGCCTTTAAGGAGACACTGCTTCGGAACTGGTTGAAGCCACTATCTAATTCCACCATCCCCAAGAAAGCAGAGTCCCAATACAGGATCCACTCAGACCCAGAGTTGATGCGGCCTCAATTGCCTCATGACTCGGCGGTCGTGGACTCTGCTCTCAAGAGGGCACGGAGTTCGAGGGATACCGCCTCGGCGCCCCCTGGGCGGGAGTCTCGCACTCTGGACTCGTTTGGGAGGAAGGCCTACCAATCTTCCATGCTTGTGACCCGCATCCAATCATACCAGCTCTACACGAGCATCCACATGCGGAACAATGTGAGGCAACTGGTGGACCTGGTCGACAAGCTCCCTCCGGAGCAGTCCAGGCCTTTTCAGGAGGTGGTCAGGCAGCTGAAGGCGTGCAGAAAGTTCCTGTCCAGGGGTATCTATGACACCTGTGATGTGGCATCTCGAGCTGCGGCCCAAGGTATAGTGATGTGCAGACTCCCATGGCTGCGTGCCTCTGACCTGGACAAGCGCACCCAGCAGCGACTGGCGGATGTCCCTTGTCGGGGGGGATAACATTTTCGGTGAGAAGGTCAAGCAGTTGGTGGACCAACTACACCAGCGGGAAACCGCTCTCAACAAGCTCTCCCACCGGGCGCCTTCAGCATCCACCTCTGCAGGTGGACGTTTTTCCCGGGCCCGGCAGGCTGCACCCTACGCCTACAGCAAGCGTAGGTACACCCAGCCGGCCCGAACGCCTCCTCAGGCACAGGGACAGTCCCAGCACGCTCGTTCCCGTCAACAGAGTGCACCTAAGCAGCCCCCTGCGCCTCCACAGCAAAAGCCGGGGACGGGCTTTTGACTGGATCAATGGGAACATAGCTGCCATCAAAGTATCCGTACCGGACGACCTGCCAGTCTGGGGGAGGTTGAGTTTTTCACCAAAGGTGGCCTCTTATAACCTCTGACCAGTGGGTTCTCCAAATAGTGCAGTGCGGATACACCCTGAATTTGGTCTCCCTTCCACCAAATTGTCCACCGGGAGCCCAGTCCTTCAGCTCCCATCACAAGTAGGTACTTGCAGAGGAACTCTCCGCCCTTCTCAGCGACAATGCGGTCGAGCCCGTGCCACCCGGGCAGGAAGGGCAGGGATTCTATTCCAGGTACTTCCTTGTGGAAAAGAAAACAGGGGGGTTGCGCCCCATCCTAGACCTGAGAGGCCTGAACAAATATCTGGTCCGAGAAAAGTTCAGGATGCTTTCCTTGGGCACCCTTCTACCCATGATTCAGAAAGACGATTGGCTATGTTCCCTGGATTTAAAGGACGCTTACACTCACATCCCGATACTGCCAGCTCACAGACAGTATCTCCGATTCCGTCTGGGGACACGGCACTTTCAGTATTGTGTGCTGCCCTTTGGGCTCACCTCTGCACTACGGGTGTTCACGAAGTGTCTCGTGGTGGTTGCGGCGTATCTACACAAGCTGGGGGTGCACGTGTTCCCATATCTCGACGATTGGCTGGTCAAGAGCACCTCAGAGGCAGGAGCTCTTCGGTCCATGCAGTGCACTATTCACCTTCTGGAGCTGCTTGGGTTTGTGATAAATTACCCGAAGTCCCATCTCCAGCCAGTCCAATCTCTGGAATTCATTGGAGCTCTGCTGAATTCTCAGACGGCTCAGGCCTTTCTTCCCGAAGCGAGGGCACAGAATCTCCTGTCCCTCGCTTCCCAGACCAGAGTGTCTCAGCAGGTCACAGCTCGGCAGATATTGAGACTCCTGGGCCATATGGCCGCTACGGTTCATGTGACTCCCATGGCTCGCCTTCACATGAGATCTGCTCAATGGACCCTAGCTTCTCAGTGGTGCCAAGCCACCGGGAATCTAGAAGATGTCATCCGCCTGTCCGTCAGTTGCCGCAATTCGCTGCACTGGTGGACGATTCGGACCAATTTGACCCTGGGACGTCCATTCCAAATTCCGCAGCCCATGAAGGTGCTGATGACGGATGCATCTCGCCTGGGGTGGGGAGCTCATGTCGATGGGCTCCAAACCCAGGGAGCGTGGTCCCTCCAGGAACAAGATCTTCAGATCAACCTCCTGGAGCTCTGAGCAGTCTGGAATGCACTGAAGGCTTTCAGGGATCGGCTGTCCTACCAAATCATCCAAATTCGGACAGACAATCAGGTTGCAATGTTTTACATCAACAAGCAGAGGGGCACCGGATCTCGCCTTCTGTGTCAGGAAGCCGTCAGGATGTGGCGTTGGGCTTGCCAGTTTGGCATGCTTCTCCAAGCCACACACCTGGCAGGCGTAAACAACAGTCTGGCTGACAGGCTGAGCAGAGTCATGCAACCGCACGAGTGGTCGCTCCATTCCAGAGTCGTACGCAAGATCTTCCGAGAGTGGGGCACCCCCTCGGTGGACCTTTTCACCTCTCAGACCAACCATAAGCTGCCTCTGTTCTGTTCCAGACTACAGGCACATGGCAGGCTGGCGTCGGATGCCTTTCTCCTCCATTGGGGGAACGGCCTCCTGTATGCTTATCCTCCCATACCTTTGGTGGGGAAGACCTTGCTGAAGCTCAAGCAAGACCACGGCACCATGATTCTGATAGCGCCTTTTTGGCCCCGTCAGATCTGGTTCCCTCTACTTCTGGAGTTGTCCTCCGAAGAACCGTGGAGATTGGAGTGTTTTCCGACTCTCATTTCGCAGAACGACGGAGCGCTTCTGCACCCCAACCTTCAGTCTCTGGCTCTCACAGCCTGGATGTTGAGGGCGTAGATTTTGCTTCGTTGGGTCTGTCAGAGGGTGTCTCCCGTGTCTTGCTTGCCTCTAGAAAGGATTCCACTAAAAAGAGTTACTTTTTCAAGTGGAGGAGGTTTGTTGTTTGGTGTGAGAGCAAGGCCCTAGAACCTCGTTCTTGTCCTGCACAGAACCTGCTTGAATACCTTCTGCACTTATCAGAGTCTGGTCTCAAGACCAACTCAGTAAGGAATCACCTTAGTGCGATTAGTGCTTACCATTATCGTGTAGAGGGTAAAGCCATCTCTGGAGAGCCTTTAGTCGTTCGATTCATGAGAGGCTTGCTTTTGTCAAGGCCCCCTGTCAAGCCTCCTGCAGTGTCATGGGATCTCAACGTCGTCCTCACCCAGCTGATGAAGCCTCCTTTTGAGCCATTGAATTCTTGCCATCTGAAGTACTTGACCTGGAAGGTCATTTTCTTGGTGGCAGTTACTTCAGCTCGTAGAGTCAGTGAGCTTCAAGCCCTGGTAGCTCATGCTCCTTATACTAAATTTCATAACAGAGTAGTACTCCGCACTCACCCTAAGTTCTTGCCAAAGGTGGTGTCGGAGTTCCATCTTAACCAGTCAATTGTCTTGCCAACATTCTTTCCCAGACCGCATACCTGCCCTGCTGAACGTCAGTTGCACACATTGGACTGCAAGCGAGCGTTGGCCTTCTATCTGGAGTGGACACAGCCCCTTAGACAGTCCACCCAATTGTTTATTTCTTTTGACCCCAATAGGAAGGGGGTCGCTGTCGGGAAATGCACCATCTCCAATTGGCTAGCAGATTGCATTTCCTTCACTTACGCCCAGGCTGGGCTGACTCTTGAGGGTCATGTCACGGCTCATAGTGTTAGAGCCATGGCAGCATCAGTGGCCCACTTGAAGTCAGCCACTATTGAAGAGATTTGCAAGGCTGCGACGTGGTCTTCGGTCCACACATTCACATCACATTACTGCCTCCAGCAGGATACCCGACGCGACAGTCGGTTCAGGCAGTCGGT
Organism: Microcaecilia unicolor; assembly: GCF_901765095.1. Classification (NCBI taxonomy): domain Eukaryota; kingdom Metazoa; phylum Chordata; class Amphibia; order Gymnophiona; family Siphonopidae; genus Microcaecilia; species Microcaecilia unicolor. The sequence goes on along the minus strand of NC_044031.1, from coordinate 354,469,651 downwards.
GCTGCAGAATCTGTTTGGGGTTTGAATCCAACTGCACCCTCCAGGACTCGATTTATTCTGTTCAGGCTGCACTCTCAGTTAGTTGTTCTTCGTAGGTCAATTTCTGTTATGCCCTCGCCGTTGCGAGGTTCATTTGACCTGGGTTCTTGTTTTGAGTGAGCCTGAGAGCTAGGGATACCCCAGTCGTGAGAACAAGCAGCCTGCTTGTCCTCGGAGAAAGCGAATGATACATACCTGTAGCAGGTGTTCTCCGAGGACAGCAGGCTGATTGTTCTCACCTACCCTCCCTCCTCCCCTTTGGAGTTGCGTTTTACTCATTCCTTTGCTTGTCATTCAACCGAGCAGGAACGGTCGCGCACAGGCGGGAAGACGGCCGCGCATGCGCGGTGGGTGTGCCTTGCATGCGGGACCGCCCGCAAAATTTTCTTCCGGTTGCTGGGGGCTGCCGTGGACGTCAACCCAGTCGTGAGAACAATCAGCCTGCTGTCCTCGGAGAACACCTGCTACAGGTATGTATCATTCGCTTTCTCCGAGGACAGCAAGCTGATTGTTCTCACATGTGGGTCGGCGTCCACGGCGGCCCAAGAACAGAGATTTTTCCAGTAAAAATCCACAAAGCTTTGCGACAGCTACCAGAGCGCGGGACAGACGCACTGCACATGTGCGGCCATCTTCCCGCCTGCGCGCGTCCGTTCCTGCTTCAGTTATATCAAAAGCAAATAAAGAATAAAACAACAACAACTCCAAGGGGAGGTGGGCGGGTTGGTGAGAACAATCAGCCTGCTGTCCTCGGAGAATACCTGCTACAGGTAAGTATTTTCGCTTTCTCCGAGGACAAGCAGGCTGCTTGTTCTCACATGTGGGGTATCCCTAGCCCCCAGGCTCACTCAAAACAATGAACAATGGTCAATTGGGCCTCGAAACGGCGAGGACATAACAAAGATTGACCTACGAAAAAAACATCTAACTGAGAGTACAGCCTGGAACAGATCAAAAATGGGCCTAGGGGGGTGGAGTTGGATTCTAGACCCTGAACAGATTCTGCAGCACCGACTGCCCAAACCGCCTGTCACGTCGGGTATCCTGCTGAAGGCAGTAATGAGATGTGAATGTGTGGATTGATGACCATGTCGCAGCCTTGCAAATCTCTTCTATAGTGGCTGACTTCAAGTGGGCCACTGACGCTGCCATGGCTCTAACCAGGGCCATGCCAATACGGTAAGCGAGGTAAGCATGGCAGGGGGGCGCCGTCATTTGGGGGGCGCCGCCGCACCATGCTTACCTCCTCGCCCTCCCACTCCCATTGCCCAACTGCCCGCGCTGTCTTCTCTCTTGCAGCAAGATCCCTTTTTCTTTTTTTAATACTTTTAATTTTACCTCCGTCCGGCAGCGCAGCGTCAGTGCAGGAGGTGGCGCTCCCGGTCTAGCCTTCCCCTTCACTCATGTTCCGCCTTCTTCTGACGTCATTTCCTTGACGTCAGAAGAAGGCGGAACATGAGCGAAGGGGAAGGCTAGACACGTCGGGAGCGCCGTCTCCTGCACTGACGCTGCGCTGCCGGATGGTCACGGAGGTAAAATTAAAAGAATAAAAAAGAAAGGGAATAATTGCCGGAGAGCAGGGGAGAGAGAGGAGCATGCAAGGGCAGGGTTCATGGAAGCGAGAGAGAGGAATTGCTGGATAGGGTCAGGGATGAATGGAGGGGGCAAGGGGCAAGGGACAGATGGGCATGGATTGATGTGAGGGTAGGGCTCAGGGAGAGAGGGGAATTGTTGGATAGGGATGAATGGAGGGGGCAGGGGACAGAGGGGCATGGATGGATATGGATTGCAGGGCAGGGCTCAGGGAGAGAGGGAAATTGCTGGATAGGGTGAATGGAGGGGGCAGGGGACAGAGGAGCATGGATGGGCATGGATTGGGAGGGCAGGGCTCAGGGAGAGAGGGAAATTGCTGGATAGGGTCAGAGATGAATGGAGGGGGCAAGGGACAGATGGGCATGGATTGATGGGAGGGTAGGGCTCAGGGAGAGAGGGGAATTGCTGGATAGGGATGAATGGAGGGGGCAGGGGACAGATGGGCATGGATGGATATGGATTGCAGGGCAGGGCTCAGGGAGAGAGGAGAAATTGCTGGACATAAAGGGGAGGGAAGAGAGATGAAGGAGATGAAATGAGGGAAAAGGAAAAGAGGAGAAAAATTGCACATGGATGAAGGAAATAGGCAGAAGCTGAGGACCAGAAATGAAGAAGAAAGGAGGAAAGGAAAGAAATAAATGGAAAGGAAGCCCTGGAAACGGAGTTAAGAGGACAGATAGCTGCAGAATCAGATACTGGGCCAGCATGATCAGAAAAAGAAAGTCACCAGACAAAAAGGTAGAAAAAAATCATTTTATTTTCATTTTAGTGTTTGGAATATGTCCACTTTGAGAATTTACATCTGCTATCTTATTTTGCAATGTATAGCAATTTGTTTCTAAGAATATTGCTGACAATTCCTGTCAGTGTGGTAAGTGGTGAGCGATCATTTTCACCGGGGGGGGGGGGGGGCGCCAACTGATAGTCTGCAGGGGGGCGCCAGAGACCCTTGGCACGGCCCTGGCTCTAACACTATGAGCCATGACATGACCCTCAAGAGTGAGCCCAGCTTGGGCGTAAGTGAAAGAAATGCAATCTGCTAGCCAATTGAAAATGGTGCATTTCCCAACAGTGACTCCCCTTCTCTTGGGATCAAAAGAAACAAACATTTGGGCAGACTGTCTGAAGGGGCTTGTCCACTCCACATAGAAGGTCAATGCTCTCTTGCAGTCCAATGTATGCAACTGACGTTCAGCAGGGGACGGGGAAAGAATGTTGGCAAGACAATTGACTGGTTCAGATGGAACTCCGACACCACCTTCGGCAAGAACTTAGGGTGCGTACGGAGAACTACTCTGTTATGATGAAATTTAGTATAGGGAGCATGGGCTACCAAGGCTTGAAGCTCACTGACTCTATGAGCTGAAGTAACAGCCACCAAGAAAATGACCTTCCAGGTCAAATACTTCAGATGGCAGGAATCCAGTGGCTCAAAAGGAGATTTCATCAGCTGGGTGAGAACGACGTTGAGATCCCATGACACTGGTGGAGGTTTGATAGGGGGCTTTGACAAAAGCAAACCTCTCATGAAGCGAACAACTAAAGGCTGTCCAGAGATAGGCTGACCTTCTACACGATGATGATAAGCACTGATTGCACTCAGGTGAACTCTTACTGAGTTAGTCTTAAGACCAGACTCTGATAAGTGTAGAAGGTATTCAAGCAGGGTGTCTTGTCTGGGAAGAAGGTGAGCCCTTAGGTCCCGCAAGGCCCCGAAGGACCTCAGAAGACAGCCGTGCAACCCCAAGTCTTCACACGCGGCGACCGCCGTTCACCGGGGGTTGAGCCCCCAGCTGCAGGCGGCCAACAGGACTTCCGGAACCGCGGGGTTGACGAACTGACCCAGTACCGGAACCGGGAGCGAGAAGGGCAGGTGGAAAACAGAGAAGTCCAATAACAGGTCACAGGTCAGGACAGGCGGCTATCAGAGTCGTCCAAAAACAGGCAACAGGTCAGGGCAGGCAGCTCACAGCGTCGTCCAAAAGCAGGCAACAGGTCAGGGCAGGCGGCTAGCAGAGTTGTCCAGAAACAGTCCAAAGGTCAAACCGGGAGAGCAAGGGAACGTACTGAAAACAAGAACACACAAAGACTGGCCTTGGGAAACAGAACCTGAAGCAATGTCCTGTTTCAGCCCCGCTCCTTAAATACTGACAGCATTCAACCGCCCAGCCCCAGCCGACATGGCCGGCCAATCGGAACCCGGCTACTGAAGAAATCCCTCTGGTTGGTTCCGTCCGGCCTCCCAGGCGGGGCTACAGCACCGGCCTCCCAATCTGGCTCCTCTGAGGCGGAGCTTCGGGTTCCCGCGCCCGAATGTGGAGAAGACGCTGGCCATCGCGTCTCGGCGCCATCCTCCCCGCTGGCGCAAGCACGGACTCCATAGCTGGTGACCGAGAGCCCGGAATCCGCGATCGCCGGCCCACGGGCTCGGCCCCGGACAGGGCGGCCATTGCCGCGGCGAGCCCCGGCTCTCCGCCACGGCCTCAAGAATGCCGGCCGTCGCCGCAATGGACACTGGCTCTTGCTTCTCGCAGAGGAGCAGCCGGAGGGAGCGACGGATGTGACACAGGGTCTGTGTAGGACAAGAGCGAGGATCTAAAGCCTTGCTGTCACAGCAGACGGCAAACCTCCTCCATTTAAAAGAGTAACACCTCTTCGTGGAATCTTTCCTGGAAGCAAGCAAGACTCGGAAGACACCCTCTGAAAGACCCAAGGAGGCAAATTCTAAGCTCTCAACATCCAGGCCATGAGAGCCAGAGACTGGAGGTTGGGATGCAGAAGCACCCCCTTGTTCTGAGAGATGAGGGTTGGAAAACACTCCAATCTCCACAGTTCTTCGGAGGACAATTCCAGAAGAAGAGAGAACCAAATCTGACGCGGCCAAAAGGGCACAATCAGAATCATAGTTCCGCGGTCTTGCTGGAGTTTCAGCAAAGTCTTCCCCACCAGAGGTATGGGAGGATATGCATACAGAAGGCCCTTTCCCCAATGAAAGAGAAAGGCATCTGACACTAGTCTGTCGTGGGCCTGAAGTCTGGAACAGAACTGAGGGACCTTGTGATTGATCTGAGTAGCAAAAAGATCTACCGAGGGGGTGTCCCACTCTCAGAAGATTTTGCGTACCGCGCCCAAGTTGAGCAACCACTCGTGAGGTTGCATAATCCTGCTCAACCTGTCGGCCAGATTGTTGTTTATGCCTGCCAGATACGTGGCTTGGAGAAACATGCCATGACGGCGTGCCCAAAGCCACATCTGGACGGCTTCCCGACACAGGGGGCGAGATCCGATGGCCCCCTGCTTGTTGATGTAGTACATGGCAACCTGGTTGTCTGTCTGAATTTGAATAATTTGATTGGACAGCCGATCTCTGAAAGCCTTTAGAGCGTTCCAGATCGCTCGCAACTCCAGGAGATTGATCTGAAGACCTGATTCCTGGAGGTACCAAGCTCCTTGAGTGTGGAGCCCATCTACATGCGCTCCCCACCCCAGGAGAGATGCAGCCATGGTCAGCACTTTTTGAGGCTGAGGAATTTGGAAGGGACGTCCCAAGGTCAAATTGGATCGAATTGTCCACCACTGAAGGGAATTGTGGAAGTCGGTGGACAGCTGGATCGCATTGTCTAGATTCCCCGCAGCTTGATACCACTGGGAAGCTAGGGTCCATTGAGCAGATCTCATGTGAAGGCGTGCCATGGGCGTCACATGAACTGTGGAGGCCATATGGCCTAGGAGTCTCAACATCTGCCAAGCTGTGATCTGTTGAGACTCTCTGGCCATGGAAAGAAGAGACAGAAGGTTGTCTGCCCTTGTCTCGGGAAGATAGGGCCGAGCTGTCTGTTGAGACTCCTAGGCCATATGGCCTCCACAGTTCATGTGACGCCCATGGCACGCCTTCACATGAGATCTGCTCAATGGACCCTAGCTTCCCAGTGGTATCAAGCTGCGGGGAATCTAGACAATGCGATCCAGCTGTCCACCGACTTCCACAATTCCCTTCAGTGGTGGACAATTCGATCCAATTTGACCTTGGGACGTCCCTTCCAAATTCCTCAGCCTCAAAAAGTGCTGACCATGGATGCATCTCTCCTGGGGTGGGGAGCGCATGTAGATGGGCTCCACACTCAAGGAGCTTGGTACCTCCAGGAATCAGGTCTTCAGATCAATCTCTCAAGCAGAGCTCCTATGAATTCTAGTTGTTGAACTGGAAGAAGGTGGGAATTTGGGTAATTGATGACAAACCCGAGTAGCTCCAAGAGTCGAATAATCATCTGAATGGACTGTAGAGCTCCTGCCTCTGAGGTGTTCTTCACCAGCCAATTGTCAAGATAAGGGAACACATGTACTCCCAGTCTGCGTAGCGACGCTGCAACTACTGCCAGGCATTTTGTAAAAACTCTGGGCGCAGACGCGAGACCAAAGGGTAGCACACAATACTGGAAGTGCTGTGTTCCCAGATGGAATCGAAGATACTTCCTGTGAGCTGGAAGTATCGGGATGTGAGTATAAGCATCCTTTAAGTCCAGAGAGCACAGTCAATCGTTTTTCTGAATCATGGGAAGAAGGGTGCCTAGGGAAACCATCCTGAACTTTTTGCGGACCAGATATTTGTTCAAGGCCCTTAAGTCTAGGATGGGACGCATCCCCCCTGTTTTCTTTTGCACAAGGAAGTACCTGGAATAGAATCCTAGCCCTTCTTGCCCTGGTAGAACGGGCTCGACCGAATTTGCGCTGAGAAGGGCGGAGAGTTCCTCTGCAAGTACCTGCCTGTGCTGGAAGCTGAAGGACTGAGCTCCCAGAGGGCAATTTGGAGGTCTGGAGATCAAATTGAGGGAGTACCCTAACTGGACTATTTGAAAAACCCACCTTTGGTGAAAATGTTAACCTCCCCCCGACCGGTAGATTCCTGAAAAGGCCTGGCGTGCTCCACAGGGAGCTTGTCCACCAAGTCCGCCAGTTGCTTCACATTGTTCCGCATATGAAGACTGAATTTTGGACACAAGCATAGAGGACTGGTAGGCCTTCCTCCCAAAAGAGTCCAGGGTTCTAGATTCTTGTCCCGGGGCGCCGAGGTAAAATCCCTAGAACTCCTGGCTCTCTTGAGAGCGGAATCCACAACCATAGAGTCATGAGGTAACTGCGTCCTCATCAACTCAGGTTCTCCGTGAATCCGATATTGGGACTCAGCTTTTTGGGGGATGGTGGGATTAGTTAATGGTTTCATCCAGTTCCTAAGCAATGTCTCCTTAAGGACATTATGCAAAGGATCAGTGGACGACTCCTTAGGTGGCGAAGGATAGTCAAGGACCTCGAGCATCTCAGTCCTGGGCTCATCCTCAGTTACCATAGGGAAGGGAATGCCCACAGACATTTCCCAGTGGAGAAAGCTTCCTCTCAGGTGAAGGAGTGGGATCAGAAGGAAGACCACAAGACTCCTTGGAAGAGAAATATCTGGGATCTTCCCCTTCATCCCAGGAGGCATCCTCCTCGGTATCGGACAAGAGTTCTCGAACTGCAGTCCGAAACCGGGCCCGTCTCGACGCCGAGGAACTGTCCCCGATGGCGATGCCGAGAAGTCGACTCCCATGCCGGTGGCGATGAAGCTTCCTCCAACGATGTTGACGGGGAGTTGACCTGGGTGGCAGCCGAGGCCGATGCCGCAAGCAGTACTGGCGTCGGGGACCTCACCACAGGCACAGAGCCAGCTGCCGCTTCCATCTATGGCACCTAGGGCGCAAGCACCCCCGGTACCGAGGCAGACTGATGCAGTATCCCTTCCAGAAGGCCTAGAAGAATGGCTCGGATGCTATCCTCCAGAGTCACTGTCGAGGAAGGCTGTGGGGCCGGTACAGAAGTTGATGTCAGAATCTGTGGAGGCCTGGGAGGTGGGACCGGGCTGTCCGAAGATCAACGCACCGACACCTGTATGGAGGGTGAGCACTCCTCCTGGCATCAATGCCCCAGAGCTCCCAGTACCGTGTCTCGAAGGAGCACGTCACCGGTACTCCTCGGTACCGACAAGGAGCACGTGGAATCCATACGCCTCCTCGAGAGGTGGGCCTGCCCAGCGGGAGCCTTCGAGACAGGTGGAGACTCACTCAAAGGCTCGCTACTCCCAGCTAGTGGTGATGTCCAGACAGCTATTACCTGCGCTCCCTATGTCGATGCCATCCCCGGTGCCGATATTGACGACGCTGACCTTGGTACCGAAGTCGACGTCGAGGAATCAGTCGGAGCTCCAAAAAGGCGGTCCTGAAGAGCTCTTCTCGACACCTGTGTCCGTTTTTCCAAACTCTGACACAACTTGCAAGCGTCTGGGCAATGGTTGGGCCCAAGACACTGGATGTACCAGGAGTGCGGGTCAGTGCCCGAGATCGACTGCTGGCACCAAGCACACTTCTTGAAGCCGCTGGGAGGCTTCAATGACATCAGCAGAAAAATCACGGCGGCGAAATCAAAAGGCTCGATTGTGCCAACCGAGGGCACAAAAAGGAGTACCGCGTTCGTGCCGCCCAAGAAGGCCGCAATGGAAGCGAAAGGAAACTTAACAGGGAGAAAAACTAAGATAAAAGAGGTTTTTTTTTTAACTGGAAAAAAGAAAAGACAAAAAAGGCAAAGTAAAACAAAAAGAAAGCGCTAAGAAAAACGCGAAGAACGCCTAAGTCTTTCCTTGGGCCTGAGGGAGAGAGACCGACACACAGCCACTCTCCACCGCGGAAAAAGAAAAACTGAGGCGGGAACGGATGCGCGCAGGTGGGAAGATGGCCGCGCATGTGCAGTGCGTCTGTCCCGCACTCTGGTAGCTGTCGCAAAGCTTTGTGGATTTTTACTAGAAAAATCTCAGTTCCTGGGCCGCCATGGACACCAACCCACATGTGACAACAAGCAGCCTGCTTGTCGTCAGAGAATACCCTCTTTCCTAACAATTTTAATACAAGGAGGGATTCAGAGACTGCTGGGAACAGGGTAGGGAGAAAGCATTGGGGTCAGGCTGGGAAGTGTGTGTGTGTCAGTGGCATAGCTACGGGTGACCACGGGAGCCTGCCCCCCCCCCAAATGTGCACAAGTCAATCCCCTATCCCAAGCTACCTGCTGTCTCTGACATATCTACAGCCTTCCCCCCTCCATGGACCCCCTGATCGCGTGCCTAGCCTCCCCCTGCCCACCTAGAGACCCCCTCTGGCTCTTACTAAGGGCTTTTCCTGGTGCTCTATTGGGGAGCAATAGGAAATCTTGATTCTTCCTGCTATGTCTAGTGCCTGGGTTCAAAATGGTACCTCTGGCCCTAGTGATAGTCTTGTGATACTACCCCCTAGGGGTCAAGCTCCCAAATTTAGCAGCTTGACCTCTAGCAGTAGTACCACAGGACTACAACTAGGGGTCAGAGGTACCAATTTGAACCCAGACACCAGACAGAGCAGGAGTCACTGATTATCACCCTTGTCCCCACTAAAGAGCCAGAGGGGCCAGAAGGGTGAGGGAAGACTAGGACTGCTGTCGGAGGGTAGGGGAAGTTAGGGAAGGCTACATATATCAGGGGGCCAAAAGGTTAGCATTATCAGCAGAGTGGATCGGGATAGAGGGATGACATTGTGCTTTTGGAAGAATTTGGGAGGTTGGGGTTCAGTGGACCTTTCATCTGCCCATTGAAGCTAGCTCTTGTATGTGCCTTGGGACAGGTGTAAATGTTGATGTAAAAAAATTTTTAAATACACATGTAAAATGGTGAATACATGTCACTATTTTGGTGGTGCCCCAACCTGCCCCCCCCCCCCATTAAAATTCCTGCATGGTTTTAGAAATGTAGAAGATCTGTTACTTGATATAGGGGGATGGGGGGGTGGACAGGGGATTGGGGTTTGGGGAGGTGTCGCGTGCCCGCCCATGCGGGACGCGCTCTCGAAGTCCTTTGCATACCTTCAGGCTTCTTCCCCGGGAGCGCGGGGTTTGTGAGTCCTTTAAGGCAAAATCACCCTCCAGGTAGAGAGGAGACAAAACTGGACCGGAACTCCGGACTGGATTTCTACACTGGAACACTCGGAACTGGAACGCACCGGACAGGTGCGCCCTGGAGTGGGGCCCGCTGGACTGGACACACCGGAGTGGCCCCACTGGACAGGAACATACCGGAGTGAAACCCGCTGGACTGGAACACACTGGAACGGAACTGGAACACCCTGGACCTAAGCTTCACCTACACTTGACTGCCTCCCCCTCGGGTTGAGCCCTCAGGTTCTGGCAGCCGGTAGGACTTACAGGAACAACAGGAAGGAAGGTCCAGGGGTGCCCCCTGGCACCTAGGCGAAGGCAAGGCAGACAAGCAGGAACTGTCCGGGTTCTGGCAGTCAGCAGGAATCAACACAATGACTAGTAGACTGTACCCAGGCTAATAGGAACGCTATACCTAGGCAACCAGTCATACACAGGTACATACACAGAGCAAAACTCAGGAGACTAGAACAGCTATAAACCAGCTAACAACAAGCTGTGCCCAAGCTAACAAGTCATGCACTGGAAACATACACAGAACAAACTCAGGAGACTTAGTAAAGCTATACACCAGCTAACCACAAAGCTGTGCCCAAGCTAACAAGTCATACACTGGAAACAAACACAGAGAACTAGCAGAGCTAGGCACAGGCTACAAACCAGACGGAGCTAAGCTGGCTAATCTAACACTAGGAACAAACACAGAGAGCTATCAGAGCTAGACACAGAAGGGTAGGAAACCCATAGAGCAAAAAACACAGAAGGGCTGAAACCCTACAGAGCTATACACACAGAAGGGCTGGAAACCCACAAGCGATAAACACAGAAGGGCTAAAACCCTACAGAGCTATAAACACAGAAGGGCTGGAAACCCACAAGCGATAAACACAGAAGGGCTGGAAACCCACAAGCGATAAACACAGAAGGGCTGAACACCCACAGAAGGGTAGGAGACCCACAGAACAAATAAATACAGAAGGGCTGAAAACCCACAGAAGGGTAGGAGACCCATAGAACAAATACATACAGAAGGGCTGAAAACCCACAGAAGGGTAGGAGACCCATAGAACAAATAACAAGGAAAGCAAAACGGTGCTAACAGCACACTAACCTCGGGACCTAAGGCACTGCGGAGGGAATGGCAATGCAAAGGCCAGGACTGTAGTCTTCAGGTGACTAATAAAGCCCATCCAGACCAGAGCCACAGGTGCAGCAATCGCCTTGCAACCAAACAGAGGCTTGACACTCAGAGCAGGCATCCCATAGAAAGTAACAGCGGGAGCCATCTTGGATACTGGCAGAGACGAAGAGGCGGCAGCCATCTTGGAAGAGGCAAAGCCCACACAGGTGAGATTCAGTAGGGCAATCAGCACACAGAGCCAGAGAGAAACTAAGACAGAGACAGACACAGAGACCAGCAGAAGCCAGCACAGCCACTGACTCCCTGAAACAGGGTAAGTATGAGGGTAGTCACGGCCATAGTCGTGACAGGAGGAAAGCTAATTTATATACAATTGTACTATTGATGCTTCTTGAGGGGCTTACTCTTACATTGATTATTATGTTTGGTTTGGAGGATTTTTTCATGGCTTAGTGCATCAATAAAAAATATTTTAAATAAAAAGAAAAAAGGGAGTGTCACGGTTGTGCCCATGTTTCGTGCTCTCCTTCCTCTCGCCTCCTGGTGGCCAGACCTGGTGGCTGCAATGGACTGTCTGGTTATTGTCACCTGTTACAGATTTCAGCCCAGTCCGGTCCGGATCTTCCAGGCTGCCAGACTTGCTTGCTTGGATTGAACCTACACAGCACCCGTAGTTGCCTGGTGATTGCTGCAGCTAAGCCTCAGCTGCTGCGGGGCTTTAGTCAGTTGGAAATTCTCTGCCATTGCATCGCCTTAGGCCCTGGTATGTTGGTGCTTGTTGCACTTCTGTTTAAGTTCTTGCCTGAGATTCTTGCTTGTTTCTAGTTAGGCTGTGTGTAGTTTAGATTAGGTTGTTGTTTGTTTGCTAGTCCTGTCTCTGGGTTATAGTTTTGTGTTTAGTCTTTGTCTGTTTGTGTCTTTGTGGCTGCTCTGTGTCGTGTTATCAGTGTTTTGTTCCCTGTTTTAGTGGCTGCTTGCAGCTTTCAGTCCTGCCCTTTAGCTTTCCCTTCCTTGCCTTGCTGCCCCTGTATGTTCCTTTCCCCTCTGACCCTCAGTCCTGGTTCAGCCTAGTGCAGTGATGGGCAGCCTTTTGATCTTGGTGTGTCAAAATTCACCAAAAAACCGAGCATAACTTGGGTGGTGTGTCACTTCGAGAAAAAAACCTTAATTTCACAATATTTATAGTTTAAATAACAAAACTGTATAATTGTAATATATAACTGTATTTAATAAACCAAAAACTAATTATTTAACTTACCTGCTTAGTGACTTCTTTGTTCATCTGTCAGTCGGTTTCTTTTGTTGGTCTTGATATTATTTAACTTGTGTGGGGTGCCGTGAACTAAAATAAGTGAGGGGGAGGGGGAATTCTTTAAGTAACCTGCCTATTAGTGACTTTTTTGTTGCTGAATTTCATTGGCTAAATCTTCAATTGAAGGTTGATATTTTGTACACTTCAAGCCCAAGCAAGCACTACTATCTTCATCTGTCAATCTGTTTCTTTTGTAGGTTTTGATATTATTTAACGCTGAGAATAAGGTTTCACAAAAGTACATAGAGGGAAAAATTGTGAGTAAAGCCATTGCTATATTTTTCAGGGTGCTAAAAGTGTCTGGTAATCGGTTACAGGCACTGCAAATTTCCTGTTCGTAGTGGCACTCCTCTTGATTCTCCAAGCGGCACCTTTCCAGATTCTCAAGCTTTGACCTCAAGTCGACAAACACCTGAGCCCAGATGCTGTCTTGAAATTCTACAAGTTGCATCTCCAAATCATCAATTTGCATCCATTGGAAACCATTTAATTCCAAACTACTGTAGACTACTACATCAGGATACTTAATTATTTTCATGGTCTGTTCTAGGCTTCTAAATTGATTAAATCTATCACTGAACTGGTCAAGTAACGAGTCTAAAACATGCTGGTACTTTATATGCAAGGGTTCCATTTCATTTTGTATAGCTGCACTGGCCTTCTCAAAATACTTTGTTACTCGAGGAAAATACTTATAAGTTTTAGTTTCTACATCTTGCTTGAAAATTTTAAGTTTACTTTCAAAAGCTTTTATGTATCCAAACATAACGTCAATACTTTTGCCAAAACCTTGTAACTTTAAGTTCAGTTCATTAATATGAACAGAGAGATCTGTAAAAAAACATCAGGGTGTTGACCCACTTATCATCATTGAGCTGAGGAAAGTTTCCCAGATCCTTATCCTCAAGAAATACCTTAATTTCTTCAAAGCACTCCACAAAGCGCTCAAGAACTTTGCCTCGGCTCAGCCATCTTACATTATTGTACATCAGCAGTCCACTGTAGGTGGAATCAACCTCCAGTAAAAGTGCAGAAAATTCTCGCTTGTGAAGGGGGCGAGCAGCTATTAAATTAACTATTTTTGTAACAACTGACATTAAGTCATTTAAGTCGGTGAATCCTGCCTTGGCACATAAAGCCTCCTGATGGATAATACAATGAAAAGGCACAATCGGATGTCCAATAGCTTCCGTAAACAATTTGACAAATCTGACTTTTTTCCCTACCATGTTTGGTGCCCCATCTGTCGTCACTGACACAACTTTAGAGATATCAATGCTTAGGTCACGGAATGTTTGTATAACAACCTTACATATTTCGCTTCCTGATGTACTTGTTGGCACTGATACTAACTTTATCAACTCTTCTCTCATTGTGAGACCATCAGAATATCGACCAATAATGGCCAACTGAGCATGTGATGTGACATCAGTAGTTTCATCAAGAGAGATCGAAAAATATTTACAATTACTTATGTCTCTCTTTAATTGATGTTGTACGTTTGTGTTCAGTCTCATTATTCGGTCTTTTATGATATTTCTACTGAGTGGTAACTCAGATATTCTCTTAATAATTGCATCTTTATTCTACATATCGTGAAATAGAACTGGTGCACATCTTAGGAGAGTTTCTTTAATAAATTCTCCCTCACTGAGTGCTTTTCCATGCTGAGCTATGGAGTGAGCAATGCTCAAACTTGCAGATGTTAAATTTGTAGAACCGTTTACAAATTTAAGGATGGAATTAGATTGGCTCTTATAAAAGTGTAGCTGCCTGGAAATGTATTCCTTCCTTTCATCCTCACTTTTTTTCAAGAGCTGGGAATGATTAGTTTCAAAATGTCTATTTATATTCCACGTTCTGCTTACTACCGTTTCAGTACATAGAACGCAAAATGATCTGCCATTTTTTTCTATAATGCCATACATCTCAGTCCATGTCTCTTGAAAGGGTCGGCTACTGCTACTACCAATTCCTTTACTTAACCTTGTTTTTTTATTTTTTGGGTTCTCCATCAGGGGGGCAGTGACAGAAGATAGAATTATAGATAGCCTGTTAGCCCTGCAGGCAATTAGGGGTTAACTAGCCTAACTGACCACCTTATGTAAATTAAGATGGCTTCCGCTATTTCTAATGGCGGGAAACGGCACCCATAGCACATGCCCTCGCCTCTCCCAGCCTCCCCCTCACCTATCTCAGTAATGATGGTCAATTAGAAATCCACGACACCCCAGAACAGTAGATTGGATGATGGTTGCTGTGGTTATGTGGTTGCTGGTAATGGCGATCACAGGGCCCCCAGAGATGCGTCCCCCACGGCATTCCGCTGCTCTCTGCTCCGCCGGCCGGAAGTGAGGTCAAAGATCCCCTAATGGCTGTGCAGGAGCTGGGGCAGAGGGAGCAGCAGGGAGGGAACAAGTGGAGGACTCGGAGGGAGCCAATAGGAGCGCACACGGCACCCCCCCCCCCGGCAGGTAAACATGCACCGGGGGGGGGGTGATTTCGCCGGAGGGGGGTGTGATTTCGCTGGGGGGGGGGGGAGGTCGCATTGGCGATCCACCCCGGGTGTCAGCAAGCCTGGGAATGGCGCTGATTCTCTGTATGCGGCCGCATGCGGCCGCATGTCATCGAAAATGGCTAAGCGTGTCAGTGCTGACACGTGTGTCATAGGTTCGCCATCAAGGGCCTAGTGGGTATCCAGTCCTGCCTTGCCCAGTAAGTCCTGCCGGCCACCTGCAGTCAGGGGCTCAACTCCTGGTGAAAGGCGGCCAAGTGCAGGTGAAGTTTCAGTGTGCCTGCTCTGCTTATTCCTGCTTGTTTGCCTCAGCTGCAACTCCAGTCTGGGGTTCCAGTCCTGTTCTGCCTAGTCTCCGGTGTGGGGTGGTTTTGCCTGCCACTGCCGCTCCTCGGCAGTGGCCCAAGGGCTCACAAACCTAGTTCCTGCTTTTGAAAACGTGACAGGGAGTCAAAAAATGTCTGCATGGTGTGGATCTCCATGTTGAAAAGCAGCTTTCCAAAATTGCTATTTGCATATGTAGCCAATCTGTGTGTGTACCTGTCACTAGTTCTCTATGTTTCTATGTAGATACTTCTAAAACAACCTCCTGTATATATTTTGCACATGCAATTTGTGCAGACAATAAGGAAGAGACAAAATGCTGAACATACAGCTGAAAATGTAATATATGTATTCCATTTTCCTTCTTTACAAAAACACGCTTACTGGAACACCTCTTTTTTCCATGACTAAGGGCTAGAGTTAGTAATATGAATTACTACATTAGCAAATGCTAATGCTATTAAAGTGTGTTATTAGTAAATAGGTCCCAATGCATAAAACGGGACCTGCAGTAAATAATATGTTAATACATGTTAGTGTGTAGTAGCATGGTAGCACCTTTTACTAAATCTAGCCCTAAATGCATGTGTGCTATGGAATTTGTGTGTACATTTATCTGTACCAAGCACAGGCATTATTAAATAGGTCATTTTTTCCCAGCAAAATATTTATTTACCCAGACAAATAGCTTTCAAAATTATCCTTCTTTCATTTGCAAACCTTTACTAAAGATAAATCTTGGAAGCATTCTATATGTTTCATTATTTTTTTGTTTTAGAACTTTAAACATTGTTCTGAAGTTAGAATGCAACTATGGAGGCGGGTGCATAGGCATATTGATGTAATTGCACAAGCAATATGTTTGAAGGGGCAGGAACAGCAAACTTGCTTTCCTGAACATAGCCACAAGAGCGGTGACTCTTGTGATGTATTGCTGAGGAGTGCTCTGTCTCTTCAAAGCAAGGAGGAAGGGGAGGGAATACATCGTGTTGGGGGAGCTCTTGGTGCAACCCCCTGATCCTTCCAACATTCCATACTAAGGAAGCAGAGTCTAGTGGAAGAGGCCAAGAGAATTGCCTAGTGGTTCCCTTTTCCTCTCCTCCTCCTCCTCCCTTGAGTCCCTCCTTGGTGCATGCGCCTATTTCCTCCATGCCTCAGCTTTACTCCCATTCCTTCTTCCCTATTGTACTCTGTACTTTTACCACTTCCATGTGCAACTCCAACACCATCTCTGTTCTCTCTTCCCTTTCTATTGTTTCTCCCCTTCCATACCTCTCTGCTCCATGTGTTTATCGTCTCCTCAACTCTTCTCCACAACACTCCCCCCTACCGCCCCTGTTGTTACCACAGACCTTGCTCCTTGTATTGAGCTATGTCGCATCAGTATTTCCACACTGCTCTCACAGGAGTCCTTTTACTAAGCTGTGGCAAAAGGTGTTTTTGATGCGTGCTGAGGACCCTTTTACTGCAGCAGGTTAAAGGCTAGTTTGTTTTTAAAGAAATGGCCATGTGGCAAGTGAAGCACTTGCCACACAGCCATTTTGGGGGGAGCACTTGGGGGGAGCACCATGCTAACCTGGTGGTAAATGGGCAGCGAACTGCCCAATTACTGCAGGGTAAACACTGGCGCTACAAAAATATTTTTGTAGCACCGGAAATGGCGCACACTGGGGGTGGGAACTACCCCTTGGCTGCAGCAGTAGCCAGGTAGTACTTCAGTTTAGCGAGTAGTAAGCCCGCATTGGGCTTACTGCTGCTTAATAAAAGACCCCTATAGTGCAGTAGGAATGCAGCTGCCCCTCCACCAATGATGAATTCTTTATCACAAACTTAAAATCACTAACATCTATTTTATGACAGCGGATACTAAAGATATCATACTGAGTAGTAGGTCGAGGTTGTGGCGTTCGAAGGATGGTGACTGGAACAAAATTTGCACTGGGATTGTCCATGTATTCTAAATTCTCTCCACCAATGCAACCACTATTGGAAGCAAACACAAAACAAGAAATAAAAGAGTTTTATGGCATTTAATAGAGAACTTGAGCTAGATAAAAGCTTTTTATAAGACCTATTTAGGGTTGCCAACTAAATTCAGATTCACCCAACAGGGTTGATCCAGTCCTGACCTTACCCCATTGCATGCAGGGAACTGTGGTTCTGATTCCCCATTGGATTGCCTAAGAAAAGCCAGGCTACAAGTCCCTGCATGCATTGTTGTAAGCCCAGGACTGGATCAACCCTGTCGGGTGAATCTGAATCCAGTTGGGAACCCTAGGCTTACTTTATATTTAAGGCATTTCTGATAAAGAAAAACTCAAAGAGTGCCATAGGTACAGAATATTTTTTTACAGCTTTTAGTTTATACTATCAATCATGATTTCTCAAACATAGCTGTTCCTTGTTTAATAATGTATACAGACACAGTTTTTGATGCTGTTTTTCACCCCAAGCAGAATAAGAAACATGTTGTAATATGGGAAAACAGCTAACTTCCATCAGTGAGGTGCTGTGCTGAGATTAGGTCTGTTACTTACAGGTGCTTCTCTAGTCCTATATAGCAACATAACTTCTTCAAGCCAAGAACCCTCGAAGTCAAACAAAATTTCAACTGAGTATGCCCAACCTCCAATCAGCAGAGATTTTGAAATGGACATTTTATTGTTATACAGTTAATTTACCTGGCAACATACATAACAAATACAAGTCATTGGAAATGGCATACAGAACAAGACACAGTTCATATGATCTGTTATATTTCAATCCCATATAAACTGTCTGGCTGCTTGTGTTGTTCTTACAAACTGAGTAAAAATGAACAATGAGGCTTACAGACAAGATAAGAGAAAAGAAAGCTCTCCACAAAAGTAGAGAACTTGCCCATAGTGACCAAACAGATTCCTTGTTACATTTTCCCAGAGAATAACAGATGAAACTTGATTGGTCACTATGGACAGCTTCTCCACTTTTGTTAAGAACTTAATTGTTTTTTTAATAGATAGGTCCCAGTTAACCAAGGCATCTATGTACATGAAAAACTAAAAATAAATAACACATAGCAATGGCACAGAAGTGCAAACTGTCTTCAGATCACACAAGGAATGCAACCACAGACACTTAATTCAAAGTGTGGCCTGTTACTTCTTTTAGCATTATGTGTTTAGAACATTTGAAAGTTAGCACAGTTAGCATGATTTGTTATATTTCATGCTTATGTCTAACACTAGCTCTGGCAGATGTACATTACAAAAACTGACATATTCTATAGGGTTACCATATGTCCGGTTTTACCCAGACATGTCCTCTTTTTGAGGACACTGCGGGGCATCCAGGCAGGTTTTGCCAGCCTGCCCATTTGTCCGGGTTTGCGGACCAACGGGCAGGCTGATGGTGGTGGGCAGGCAGGCCTCGGGGGAGTGTCCTATCCTCCCCTCCCCTCCTTCTCCCTATTTTCGTGCCCTGGTAGTCTAGTGGCCTCTTTGGGGCAGGAATGAGCCCCCTCTTTCCTGTCCAGTGTGGCTGCAGACCTGTCTTGCTCCCGGAACCCCTTTAAAATGGCTGCCGAGAATTCATGCAGCAGCCTCACGAGGCTTCTGCAGAAGTCTTGCAAGGTCACTACCTGAACTCTTGGCAGCCATTTTGAATAAGCACCAGGAGCAAGACAGGTCTATATCTGGTGTTAGACATGAGCATGAAATATAACAAATCATGCTCTTTCCTACCCTGAAGAGGTCACTAGACCACCAGGGCACTACAATAAGGTACAGGAGGGGAGGGGAGGCATAGTGAATGGTCCTGGAGTCATGTGGGTGGAGGGAGACTGGAAAATTGGGGAGGGGATATACATGGGGAGAGAGAGAGGGAATTTTGCTTTCTGGAGGGGTGTCAAAGTGACAGGGGGCGGGGTGGGGTGGGGTGTGACAGGGGCAGGGCAGGTGATATTTTGTGTCCTCTTTTTTCTTACGGCAAATATGGTAACCCTACTTTTACTATCTTTGTTGACTGATCATTTTTGTAATCATGTCAGCCCCAGTCTCTGGTTTATGCATTCATCTAACAAGCCCCTCTTGCTGATTTTTCTGAGTGTGGGAGGTTTCCAACCCTGGAGAAACAGGATGAAGGGCTCAGCAGACCCAACCTTCTAACACCAGAGAAACAGCAAGAAGAGCTTGGCAAATCACTTCTCAACCCCAGAGCTATAGAAATGATTTGTTGTAGTAGAGCAATAACACGAGGCGCTCAACAGTTCCATCATATTACCTCTCAGGGGGACCTTATAGATTAGGGCCACCATGCCCCTCTTGCTGTTTCTCTGAGGGTGAGAGGATCCCCCTCCCAAAATACAGGAAGAAGGACTTAGCAGCCCCAGGATATCAACTCCCACCCTTAAAGAAGCTTGACAGCTCCATTCAACTGACACCTTCCTTCACCCCCCCCCCCCCCAAACTCCTTCCTCTCTACTCCATCGTGTGTTCTCTTGTTTCCCAAACTTCCTTCATGAATCACCTTACTTTGCTCTCTCTCCCTTCCTGCCCCTTTCTACAAATCATACCCAATCCCCTCTTTTCCCATCCTGCACCTTCTCCTCTTGCTACCCCCAAATCTCCCCTCTGTACCCCACCACTATCACATTTCTCTTGCTGTATCCACTCATCCCAACCCCAAAATGAAGGTTTTTTTCCTTACCCAGTGCTGAGGCTGCAATTTCTGGACTTCCACAATGTGACTGGGTCTCCTGATCCAACTGCATGGCCAGGGGCAGTGATCAGCATAAAGCTCTACTTGGGCAGTGACAGGCCAAGGAGCAAGGCTGCAGCCATAATAAAATGGGGTCTCCTGACTCAACTCTTACAGCTCCGGGGTTCAGAGGAGGCAAGAGAAAGATGCAGTTTTACAGCAGTGGAGGGTCAGAAATAGATCACTGCACAGATGTTACAGAGGCATGCTGCACGTTGCACCAATAGAACACACCTGCACGTGTCCTGTGTAGCTTCTGCATCTGCTCCAAATTGAACTGCCACCACTGAAGGATGCCCAAAAGGGGGGAGTGAGCAAAAATGATCAGTTTTCTTTTTCTTGGTTGCCCTGTGGGTGTCTCACGTATCCCAACACATGTTGGGAAACACTGATGTAAACATACTATAATGTTCCTTACATACCTGTACAGAGGGATCTGGTAAATCCGTGGGCTGGGAGATACACTGTTAAAACCAAAAGAAGCTCAGTCAGTCAACATTGTCATTAATTACAGTTAATAGAATAACTACAAAAAAAAAGCCTCAGATTCAAAGACAAATAGTTTAAATGGAAGATGATTTCACATCTTTTCAGTTCAACCTTTTCTAGTTACCTGGAACTTTGACAACCATGGTAACCTGAGGAAAGTAAATCCTTGCTCAGTATGAGTTATTTCACAGTTATAAATGGCTCCTTAATGTGAATAGGCTAATGCTTCTCTGGTAAATTCAGAGGAAAAACAGGGCAAGATTAACTATTTGTTGGGCTCCAGAGTAATATACATTTTAAAACTCTCACAAATGGGGCCCACGTAATTCTGACTGCAGAGGAGGAAGCAGAAGATGAGAAGTGGTGCTCGCCAACTCCTTCTGCCAACTGAAGGACAGTGCACAGGGAGCTAGAAGAAGAATTCTGCAGGCAGCGATGGCTCTGGTTTCTGCCTTCCCAGTCTTTTCTGCCAGCAGCTAACTTACTAAAGAATCACTGAATTAGCATATAGGAGAGGACCCATTGTAAACATATGGTTCCTAGGCACATGCCTAGTTTGCTAATGCCTTAATCCTACCCTGGATATAAACCTCTGAATTTACCAGAGCAATATTAGAAGAATTCTGTGTAAGTCAGTATACTACTTGTATTTCATTGCAAAAGATAGATGCTGAACTAAAGAAACAGTAGGTAAAAAATATTCTATAGTGAACATGGACAGCTTACAAACTATTATGCCAATGTACTGAACTGTGAAATTTGTTCACAACAGTGCTCATGCATAAAATTAAAAAAAAACCACTGAAATTTTGAGGCCACTGTTCAGAGGTGCTTAATCAACTTAATAACTGAGTGACTTATCCAGTTATCTTTCAGTGGATTTTCAGCAAGATATTTATCTCAGCAATTTGAATATTGTAGGCTTAACATATCAAGATAAACTACCTGGATATCTTAGACCTGCAATATCAGAGGCCAAGATAACTGTATAAAGTTAACTAGACAGAAGATGAATATTATCCTGTTAACTTTTGGCCTCACCCCTGAATTGTCTCTCAGCTCTCCTTCTGCTTAACTGGAAACAACTGCTTGGCTCAACATTTTTCATTAACCAGCCCCAAATTTTAAATATCAACACTATCTGACTGAATATTTACCTCATCTTATAAACACCCATTCTGCAAAAATATTAGCAAACGTGGGCCCATCATCAGAGTCTGCGACGGTTTATGCAAATTTAGAAATAATAAGCTACTATGGATGTAAAAGCACGCAATGTAACTATTTTAAGAATTTGTTTTTAAACCAGTGTGCAAAACTGTCACTCCATGCTTGTGTTGCAAAAATAATAACTGTACCCAAAGAGGTTCAATTGTCTTCTTTCAGCAATCCTGGGAACAAAATCACTTAACAAAGATTTTTTTTGTTGTTGTTTATTTTATTTTATTTTTTAATACCTGTCTCATGTGCATGGGTAGTCTGAGGGTCCAGTTTTTTCTTTTGTGAGCTGTGCTCCTGAAGTCAGCCTGTAAGTGGCTCAGTTCTTGGAAGAGTCTTGTCTAGATTGTAGGGGTATTTCCCTGTATCTCACCTTTGTTAGGCCATCTTTTGTGAACCAAACAGTATGGATTCTGCATAACTTGTTGGCATGGCTGTACTAGTTGACTTCATCAAGGACATGGTGTTTACTTGAATTTTCTCTCTATGTCCTGGAAATGTGTGGAGGATAGAGCTTTCAAGCACATAGGGTCTCCAGTATTTTGTGTGAAATTGTGGAGGAGTGTTATACACTGCAAGACATGAATGAGGTAATGCTTGTTATATACCTCGGTGGCAGGACTACTACTAATAAGGTGGTCTTTCTGGAAGCCCAAGGCAGGCCCCTCATTATGATGACCATATGTAACCTCCTGGACAGAGGTATATATATAAGTACTGGGAAAAGACCAAGGGTCCATCGAGCCCAGCATCCTGTCCACGACAGCGGCCAATCCAGGCCAAGGGCACCTGGCAAGCTTCCCAAATGTACAAAGATTCTATACATGTTATTCCTGGAATTTTGGAGTTTTCCAAGTCCGTTTAGTAGCGGTTTATGGACTTGTCCTTTAGGAAACCGTCCAACCCCTTTTTAAACTCTGCTAAGCTAACCGCCTTCACCACTTTCTCCGGCAACAAATTCCAGAGTTTAATTGCACGTTGGGTGAAGAAAAATTTTCTCCGATTTGTTTTAAATTTACTACACTGTAGTTTCATCGCATGCCCCCTAGTCCTAGTATTTTTGGAAAGCGTGAACAGACGCTTCACATCCACCTGTTCCACTCCACTCATTATTTTATATACCTCTATCATGTCTCCCCTCAGCCGTCTCTTCTCAGCCGTCTGGTTCCTCATTGGTCCCTGATTATTACCTGGGGACCCGGAGGGCAGTGCCAACCCTTCACTGAGAGGAGTTGGGCTAGGAAAGCAGAAGAGAAGACAATTTGATGGTGTATGGATCTCTCGGAGAAGAGGGACTGAATTGCCAGTTTACCTATGAACTGTAATTTTTTGTGCTCGTTGTAGCTCACTTGCATTCTCTATTCCATCGTTAAACAGTCGGCCAGTCGAGCATGCACAGAGCAGCCAAGTGTTATGCTGGCTGCTCTGCGCATGCCAAGGACGTCCTTTATGGACGTCCTTCACTATATATTAAAAAAAAAAAAGACGAGCTGTGCCTATGGACGTCCTTCGTCACCGCTGCCACTCCCCCCTCCACCCGCCCCCCTCCATCTGCCACCGGGCCGGGCCCTCACAGCGCCTCTCACCTCTGTATGAATGCGCTGCAGCAAGCAACAGCTGATCACTTCCCTTCGGACTTCCCTCCTTTCCTCCCTGGTCCTCCCTCGTCTGACGTAAGTTACTTATGTAAGTTACTTACGTCAGACGAGGGCGGGCCAGGAAGGAAAGGAGGGAAGTCCAAAGAGAGGCGATCAGTTGTTGCCTGCTGCAGCGCCTTCACACGGAGGTGAGAGGTGCTGTAAGGGCCCAGCCCAGTGGCAGACGGAGGGGGGGAGCGGCGGCGGTGACGATCTCAGGGGGGGCGGGGGGGGGCAGCGGGGGCAGGGCCTCGGGGGTGCGGAGGATGGCGGGGAGGCCGGGGCTGCGGGAAGCTGTCATTTCAATGCAGGGGGAGGGGGAGCGGCAGTGGCAGCAATCTCGGGGGGGGGGGGGGGCGAAGGACGTCCATAAAGGACATCCATAGGCACAGCTCGTCTTTTTTTTTTTTAGATATAGTGAAGGACGTCCTTCGCACAGCTCGTCTTTTTTTTATATATATATAGTGAAGCCCCAACGACAGGTACAGACCTCTCGTTAGATTTTCCAGCGTTAAGGCAATCAGAAAAGGTTAGTGCATCTCATTACAATAGGGTTTCTACACAATTTGCTCATCTGCATTCCGTTTTCGTTAGCTGCTACCCTTGTCGGAAAAAGGATCTGAGAAGCCTTTAGTGCATGCCAGGGTTTACTACTTGCTCGTTAATGGCTCGTTAAAGGCTCGTTAAGTTTAGTGCATCTGGCCCTGAGTTGGAGAATTCTGCTTTTGCTCAGAATGCTTCCATTGTTCTAGGCCAGTTCAAGCCTGAGGCTTATTTTGAATCTCTGCTTAACCTGTTTTCGACTGTGACTGATGCCGAGGGCTCAGCGTATTCTACCGTGTTATAGAATATATTGAAGTCTAAGATAGGGTCTCTCCTGATGCTTTAGCTGATGTTACATGTTCTCTGGGCTGAACTGCCAGCCCAGGGAACATGTAACATCAGGACCAATTGTCTGACCTTTCCAAGTGCTCTGCTGTGTTGGAACATCAGAAATCTGAGCTTCAGCTGGCATTAACTTCCGCCAACGCTGTTTCTAAACTGTTCCAGCAGGTTTCTCCCGCCCCCCTCTGCTGCATCTGGTGTGTGCTCTGAGCAAAGCCCTGCTGGGGAGTGTCGGTCTTTGCCTTGTATGAAGTGTCAGCAGCTTCAGTGGCAATATGACTTTCTGTTAGATGACAACTGTTCTTTGGAAGATAAGGTTCGTCATTTGCAGTCTCTTTTAGCTGTCCAAGGAAGCTCTGATCCTTCTGTGGATGCCCAGCTGTCACAGCTTCAGGTGGAGTTAAATTATCAGATACAAGAAACTGATGCCCTTTGGGCTAGTTTTTCAAGTCTCTGAAAGCTCAGTCTGCAGCTGCTTCTCAGGAAAAGGATCAGAAGTGTACTGCTTTACAGTGTGAGTTACAGCAGGCTGTTAGAGAGAGAGATTCTGTGTCTAATGCTCTTTGAAGAGCTAATCAGGATTTGGAACTGTAGTAGGTGAAAATTACACTCCCTCTGCTCATTTCCACCAGGTAGTCAAAGAACGGGATGCACTGTCCAGCTCCCTGCATGATTATCCTTCAGAGTTGACTGTTGTTTATCATGAGTTTTGTCTGTGAGGAAGGAACTGGAACAGTTATGCCTGTATACTAATAGTGGTTCTGATTTCCCTCCCATTTGTCCTACTTCTTTTTCTCCTGTTCTTCCTGTTTCTGCTGCCTCTGCTAGGCAGCTTCATGTCTCTGAGGGCTTGTCTTTCAGGCAGTCTCGCCCTGACTCTCAGCTGACATTTGCTTGTCCCAGGGTTAGCTTTTATTCCAGTTGCTTCCAATGGGGGGGGGGGGGGGGGGTAGCATGGTCACAACTGTTTTTCCTTACACTTTGGTGACTGGGTGTGCCAGACCCCAAGCCACACCCCGGCAGGTCTCAAACTTCTGTCTTTCATCATGATGCATGCAGTAAACCTGACACCAAGCCGAACCAAGTATGGTCTTCTAGTTCTGCTATCCCTAATGACATTTTCAGTAAATATAAACAGCAGCTCTCTTGTACTGCTAGTGAGAGGTGAGTCCACAAGCAACCACAAGAGAGAGCTCCTCTATCTCCAGAACTTCAGGCACACATAATGAAACTTTTAAGAAATAGTATTGTTTCAACAGGGCTCTCAGAAGTCAATTCAGGCCCATCTGGATTCAGTGCATGAATTGTTTAATACTCTACAGGTGCGTTGTGAATCAGATAAATGTGCTTTACTCAAATAGACTTTTCATGACGATTGTCAACTTTATTTGCAGGCGGTGATGGAAGATAATCCTGACCTGATCACTGTGGAGCAGCACTTAAAGAAGCTTTTTGGCTTGTTTACTGATGACACTGAGGCTAAACAGTTGGCATATCACATGTTTTGTGGCCCACAGTAGAGTACACATGAATGGGCCTACCACCTGAAACAAGCATTTTTCAAGGAAGGGGACCCCCCTCCGCCTACCTTGAGTTTGGGGATTGCAGACATCTTTTTGTGAAAGGTTTACCAGACTATTTGAAAATGCCATTAGTAGGCAAATATAAAGAGCCTTTTTCCAGCCTTCTTAGGCAAGAAGAGGATATCTTTGATGTATGTCCTAGACTGTCACTATATCTAATCCTAAGAGTAGGCCTAAGGAAATCCAACAGAACGTCTGTGCTGTTCAATTCTCACTGTCTCTTGAGACTAATTCCGCTGTTCCTGCTTTACAGGTTCCCTCTAGAAATAGTCCTCTCACAATGAGTGT
The DNA here is from genome assembly GCF_901765095.1 of Microcaecilia unicolor. Taxonomy (NCBI): domain Eukaryota; kingdom Metazoa; phylum Chordata; class Amphibia; order Gymnophiona; family Siphonopidae; genus Microcaecilia; species Microcaecilia unicolor. The sequence goes on along the minus strand of NC_044031.1, from coordinate 354,443,904 downwards.
CTTCCTGAACAAGGTCTTTATGGACAGTAGCAGAAATGACCCGACACGTGACGTGTTTCGGCCGTGAGGCCTGCGTCAGGGGTCTATAAAATAATATAATATACAAAGACATGCATAAAAATACAATTATAATTAAAAACATGAATAAAAACTTGAACATCCATATACAATTTCTTGTACAAATTTAGACAAATAAAACATCAGAATGAAAGATGCAAAGTATATATAATAAAAAATATATGATAAAAATATAAGAGTATATGACTTTAAAAGAATAAAGAATATTGAATTATGTAAAGATATGAAATTATACCACATAGAGATAATGAGGACAAGGCATGGAATAAAATACACAACATAATAAAGTATAAATATAGAGGACATACCTAGTATTATCTGTAGAAAAAAGTACCTTGTAGATCAGATGAAAAAAAGCACTAAAGCTGCTAACAACGATATCTATAATAAATATGTAAGTGAAGGCATAAATCACTACATACTCTCCATACATACATATACAACAAAATGAAATGATACTGAAAAAAGTGAAACATAGAATATATGGACAGGGATCCCAAAAAATTGTTTTGATGATGGAGAATAATGAAGAAGACCACACGGGTATGAAAATAAAAATAAAAAAATGAAAATGAAAACAAGGCACGGATGCCAAATGAATCAGCAAATGTCAAAGGTGATGAACCATAAAATAAGGATGGGAGAAACAGAAAAAAGAATTGCCTGATATTACTGTGAAAAATAGCATATATTAAAAAAGAAGACCATAAACTACTAAGAAAAATGGACCATAACATAGGGGAACCACCTAACTGAAAAATAATATTACCTTTGCAAAAGTGCATAAAGAACCACATAACATGCTGGCAGAGTACACCTGAAGGCCATGTTTAGACGGTACTGTCACCATAAAGAATATAAAATAAGAGTCAGCAAAAGTATATTGGCATGTAAAGATAAATAAAGCTGTGCCCACAGGAATGATGACATAAATATCCTCAGTGTAAATCAAAAAGGGGGCAAAATTACAAATAAAAGGTAAATGCCAATCGAAATGAGAAAAAATAAATAAGAAAAAATAATGGGTGTGGGGCATGCTATAAGCTATTACAGCAGCCAGCATAGCTATCAGCGATACAACGCGATCGAGCCATGAATACGCCAAAGTTAATACTGAGTACTGAAAAGTACGCTAGTTTATGTAAGGCACCATGCTAAACTCAATAACTGCACTAAATCAGCACTAATTTAAGTGAAGACTTAATGAAAGTTGGAAAGGCAGAGGAGAAATCGATAAAAATGCTTATCATACACAAGAACCCGTTAATACATATGAGAGCATATGAAGACAATATGAAACAATACTATCAACACGGAATATTAAAAAAAAAGTCTAAAAATGTATATTAACATCTAAAAATATCTAAAACTGTGCCCAAGGGAATATTGACGTAGCTCCCCTAGGTGTAAATCAAAAAAGGGGGGGATTATTGCAGATAAAATATATAACAATGAAAATGAATGGAATAGTCGGTGTGGGGCATGCTATAAACTACTAAAACAGACTACATAGCTATCGGCATTGCACAAGATCAGGCCATAAAAGCGCCTAAATGACTGCTGAGTACTGGGAAGCAAATTCGTTTGTGTGAGGCACAATGCAAACCGCTATAACTGCATTGAATTAGCACTGGTTAAATAAAAGCTAACAGGACTAAGGAAAAACCAATGAAAATGCTTACCGTACACAAGAAAACGCTGTGCTGCTTTGTGAAACAAAATGTATGGCAAAACATGAAACCACCTTCAAGGGAAGGATTTATACCGGAAGTAAAGATGACATCACTTCCCCTGTGATTGGAACGAACCATTACTAAGGAGATATAGCACATGCGAGTGGTGGGGTCGATACTTAATGGTATGATCGATATAAGAGGCTCCACTGCTAAAAAGGGGTTAGTGAAGACAATGGGGCGCACATAAAGCTATAGGTGGAATCTAACAACAATAAAACAAGAGATTGGACTATATAACAGCAGATAAATTAATACAAGAACAAATAATACTGTATTAGTAAAATGTCAACACATGAAACAAGAATCAAAATCAAATATATGGTACTACGTAATGCATGGCAAACGCATCAGCATGGATCAGTACATAACATCATAATGAAAAAAAGGCATCATAGTAGAGAATTACGCATGGTGAAACTCCACAAAATCTTGAAAGCATGGTCAATGGAGCTGAACCTTGACAACTGATGCGACAGAGCTAGAGCTAGGGTCCATCTTAGGAGTCAGCACTCAAGAAAAAAATCTAGGTGTCAGTATAGACAATATGCTGAAATCTTCTGCCCAGTGTGTGGCACTGGGCATAAAAAGCAAACAGGATACTAGGAATTATTAGGAAAGGAATGCAAAATAAGATCAAAAATATTATCTTCCGAAGGCTACTGAAAACAGATCTTTTCAAGAAGGCATAGCATAAACATCCATCTTAAATACTAAATAATAACATTATACACGACCTATACAAAACCGAACTTTTATCGAATGACTGCTTAACCTCTTTGCTATTAATGATCAAGCACTACCACTTTAAACCTTATGTTGAATAGGGTCTCTCTATAGTCGATGACCTAATGTATGTTACAACCCAATTTATTACTCAGGAACCTTCTTGCAATACCATAATGTATTCTTCTTTACCATGATCTGTTCCATATATACTATGTTCCATGTATGTTATCATGTATGTATGCACCTTAACGCAATACCATTTGTAATCCTGTTAACCAGAAATGGCAACCGCCATTACGGCAAATGTAAGCCATATTGAGCCTGCAAATTGGTGGGAAAATGTGGGATACAAATGCTACAAATAAATAAATAATGTCTCTGTATAGCTCCATGGTGTGACCTTACCTTGAGTATTGTGTTCAATTCTGGTCACTGCATCTCAAAAAAGATATAGCAGAATTAGAAAAGGTTCAAAGAAGAGTAACCAAAATGATTGTTACCTAGGGACCCAGAGGGCAGTACGAATCCTTGACTAAGAGAGAGGAGTTGGGCTAGGAAAGCAGAAAAGAAGATTTGATGGTGTATGAATCTCTTTGTGCTAAGTGCAGTACAAGGCCAAATTCAGGAGCTGATTCACGGCTTCCAACAGACTGAGTATCCAGCTGCTTTCCAGAGCAACGAAGTGTGACTATACTGTCAGAGGGCTCGCGGGGAATAGAGAAACCAATTCATCACCCCCATCTGCATGCTGAAGGTATGGACTGCAAGGGTGAGAGAAAGGGATTTTCCTTTATGGTTCAGAGTTAGCCAGTTTCTGCTCTTTGCTAGCGAAGGATTGAGTAGGATTCAGGCACATAGTGTAACCTAATATAGCTACTAAGATATAATTTCTTCTCAGGATAGTATTGTAGTTGTATAATCACATATATATTTTGTATAATCATCAGTATTTTGCTGCTCAGTATATATTTGTATCTTGCTTGTCATGCTTGTCATATTTGCTATTTTCAAATATATAATAAGTAATATATATATCCACATTGGTATCATTCCTTCATTGGGGACCCAGCAGCCACTTAGGTGCTCTCATATCTCTAACCAAATAAGTCCAGAGTAATTGCTAACTAAGTGATTATCTGACATACTAGCAGTGCTTACTGGATGAACCTCTGATCTCCAGCCAGCAAGTGCCAGTAAGCTCTATCAGTGGCGTACTGAGGGCGGGGCGGTCGGTGCAGTCCGCCCCGGGTGCACACAGCAAGAAGAGTGCAGGGAGCAGCCGCATGGCTGTCAGCTCCACTGATTCCCTGCTCCCTATGCTGTTACTTCCTGTTCCGGGGCAGAAGGAGCAGGGAACCAGTGGAGCCGACAGCCGAATGGCTGCTCCCAGCAGGTAGGAAGAATGCACCCGGGGGAGGGGGGCTTGGAGGTGATGTGCCGGGGGGGGGGGGGGGACGCTGCGCTGGGAGGGGGGGCAGATGATGCTGCACCCAGGGGAGGGGTGCGAAGAGCGATCCGCCCCGGGTGGCAACCGACAAAGGAATGCCACTGGGCTCCATTCAATTGTCTGGCTTCTCTTGCCTGCTCTATTTCTGCCACTTCCTTTCAGAGATCATCTTGTTCCTGTGTAGGGTCTGTAAATAAAAGTAGTCTTAGCTAGACCTCTTTGCTAGAGCTTGATCTGCACCTTGCTGTGCTTCCTAATGCTTTAGCCTCTACAGTACATTTTCGTATCTTCTTTGGCATGAAGCCAGCTTAATCATCTGAACTGAGTACCAAATCCCTGCTGAGTTCCAGTCTTACATCTATTCAGAGTCTTCCTGGTGAGTTCCCGTGGGTTTATGTTCTCCATTTTTCTTCCTGGGCTCTCCTGATATCTGACAACCTTACCCCACATTCTGGATTTTGGGAAGCTAGGTCCTGATGGCTGCCAGCACCAGAGGACTTGACACAAAGAGGAACATGGCTGCTTATAAGCAAGATATCTCACCTTATCTTCCCCAGACTCAGGGTGCCCCATCCAGTGAAGGGCTGATCCTGTGGACCCTTCCCACTCACTGCTCATGGATTCTCTTTATATCAATCTTTGCCCAGTATGGGATTCAATTGAGCTGGCTTAGTTCCTATCTACTCAGGAGAAATGCTTAAGGGAATTAAATCAGCTGGAACACATTGCTGGACCATACAGCTTGTGTTATTATGGCTTGCAGACACTGCTTCTACATTATCTTTGCCTAACACAGAGACCAGCACTGTCTCATAAGGAACCCAGAGTTGAGACGCCCATGTTTTTTCTGGAAACCCGAAAATTTGTCATGTATTTTTGAATTAACACTCCATTGTAATCATTTTCTTGACTGCAGTCCAGTGTGGCCTACATTATTTCATTGTTGACTGGGAAAGCATTAGCTTGGGCTTTCCTACTCTGGAAGACAGAGGATCCGATTGTTGGGATTTAGCAGTGGTGTAGTAAGAGGGCGGGCAGTTTGCCCAAGGCACTGTCTTATCATTGTCTTATTATTTTGTAAATTGCTGTGACACACCACAAATAGTAATATATTAACAGCTGAATAAACAAACAAATAGACAGGTCCATTGGGCCATGTTTATTGTGCATTTCAAGTAAGCATCTCCCAGTGGCGTAGCCAGAAGGCAATTTTTGGGTGGGCCAACAGGTTGGATGGATGGGCACTAGAGAAACACCTGCCACCTGATATGCCCTGCCCACGCCCCTACTCCTACCGCACACCTACCCCACTCCCAATAACTTCAATAGAAGTAGCAGTGCTGGCCTCAGTGGCTGCAGGCCACATTGAGAGCTAGGGGAAATATAAGAGGGTACACTCTTCATCCTCCACTGAGCCATGGTCCGCCAAAACACAAATGCTTCTCCCAAATATGTCCTAAATATTACAGTGGGGCCCTAAAATATCAATACATCTATCAAGAAAACTGAACAAGCCAAAGTACTATAGAATACTACATAATACTACATAGAAAATTGATGCTAACAGAATACTTTGGTCACACACACAGAACACAAATGCCAAATACAGAATAAGTGACCACAAACCATAAACAAATTAAATCAAAATCCCAAGAGGCCAGACCTTGCATTTAGCACAGCACAGAGAAATACAAAGAGATATATTTTCTCCTATACTGTGCAAAATATGATAGCACATGCAAGAGACAGTGTTAGGGGAGGTACAACTAGGGCAACTGCGTTGGGCCCCCTAGCCAGAGAGAACCCCAGGACAGCTGGAAGCTGAAGAAGGTGCAGCCTGTTAGTAAGCTTTTGTGTCCCCTCCCAAATTTCTGCCTTGGGCCCCAGTCATATCTAGCACGATATACATTTCAAATCTGACATATTGTAGTCACGAAAAATAAAATTATTTTTTCTACTTTTTGTTGTCTGCTCATTTTATTTTTCAAGTCATGTTGGTCCCAGGCTCTGGTTTCTACATCCTTCTCTTAACTCACTCACCAAGGTCTCATGTCCATTTGATATTTCTACTGTCTCTCCATGTTGTGAGGAACCCCTGAGGGTCAGGGAAGAAGGGATCCGGGAGAGGAGCAAGATGGGTAGGTTTCATACCCGGGATTCCAACTACAAGTCCCAGGATCCTAGGGGCTGGGAAGCCACGGCCCCCACAGAGGCATAAGTTTCCCAAGAGCCATAGAAGGGAGGAGGACTAGTTCCCAGGAACTATAAAATTGTACTGCTTTGTCACCCTCCTTTCTCCATGCATATCTCCCTGTCCCTCATCCACCCGACTCTTCCTGTCTCTCACATATCCACCCCCATCCTGTTAGACTGTCACTGAAATGCTTTGATGTTTCACTTATATATACTGTCATCTACCAACATTTGCTTATTTCCGATCTGACGAAGAAGGGCAACCTTCGAAAGCTAATCAAGAAATGTATTAAGTTATGTCCAATAAAAAAAGGTATCATCTTATTTTCTTTTCCATGCTTTATTTTGTTTTATTTCTATTGATTACCTTTAAAAGTGGACTAACACGGCTACCACACCTCTCTACTCAAGAACCCCTGCAAAGCCCTGGGGGCAAGCAAAGGGAGCAGCAAGGGAACTACAAGTCCTAGGATCCCAAGGGAGAGGAGGGGGATTGACTGAAGAGGAATAATCAGGAGGGAGAAGACCAGTTGTGGACCATAAAGGGAGAGGAGCCCATGGAATGGGAGGTGAAGAAAGAGGTCGGAGAGAAGATCCAAGCCCAAGATGACTGGGGAAGTCAGCCCATGGAGAGTGCTGCTCTAGCTCAGGTACAAGGGAAGAAGTTGAAAGGCTTCATAACAAACCTTCTTCAAGGCTGGGAAAAGCTTGGAGGAAAAGTTTAGCAGCTGCTCCACTCAAGGGGGAGAGAGGTGCCGTGCTGTAAAGCAGTGAATGATTTCAGCTGTGGCCAGAAGTCAGACCCGGCTGGAGAAACAGGTAGTGACTTGAAGTGTGTCCAGGAACCTGGCCATGCTGGGTAAGCAGTGAGTGATTTGAACTATGTCCAGAAGTCATGCCATGCTGGAGAGGCAGTGAGTGATTTAAACTGTGTCCAGAAGTCATGCCATGCTGGGGAAGCAGTGAGTGATTTAAACTGTGTCCAGAAGTCATGCCATGCTAGGAAGCAGTGAGTAATTTAAAATGTGTCCAGACGTAGTGCCATGCTGGGGAAACAGTGAGTGATTTAAAATTGTGTCCAGGAATCAGGCCATATGGGGAAGCAGTGAATGATTTAAACTGTATCCAGAAACTGTGGCCGGTGGGGGGGTGGGGGGGGGGGGGGAAGGAACAAGGGGTGATATGTGCTTGACCCTACCTGTCCCTCCAACTACCGCCCCATTTCCCTCCTACCCTTCCTCTCCAAGATACCTGAACGTGCCGTTCACAGCCATTGCCTTGATTTTCTCTCCTCTCATGCCATCCTCGATCCGCTTCAATCTGGCTTTCACCCCTTACACTCGACAGAAACGGCACTTTCTAAAGTCTGCAATGACCTGTTCCTCGCCAGATCCAAAGGTCACTATTCCATCCTCATCCTCCTCGACCTATCCGCCGCTTTTGACACTGTCAATCACAATCTACTTCTTGCCACACTGTCCTCATTTGGGTTCCAGGGCTCTGTCCTCTCCTGGTTCTCCTCTTATCTCTCCCACCATACCTTCAGAGTACATTCTCATGGTTCTTCCTCCACCCCCATCCCGCTCTCTGTTGGAGCTCCTCAGGGATCTCTCCTTGGACCCCTTCTTTTTTCAATCTACACCTCTTCCCTGGGCTCCCTGATCTCATCCCATGGTTTCCAATATCATCTTTATGCTGATGACACCCAGCTTTATCTATCCACACCTGACATCACTGCAGAAACCCAGGCCAACGTATCGGCCTGCTTATCCGACATTGCCGCCTGGATGTCCAACCGCCATCTGAAACTGAACATGGCCAAGACCGAGCTTATTGTCTTCCCACCCAAACCCACTTCTCCTCTCCCTCCACTCTCTATCTCAGTTGATAACACCATCATCGTCCCCGTCTCGTCTGCCCGCAACCTCGGAGTCATCTTCGACTCCTCCCTCTCCTTCTCTGCGCATATCCAGCAGATAACCAAGACCTGTCGCTTGTTCCTCTATAACATTAGCAAAATTCGCTCTTTCCTCTCTGAGCACACCACCCGAACCCTCATCCACTCTCTCATTACCTCACGCCTTGACTACTGCAACCTACTCCTCACTGGCCTCCCACTTAGCCATCTATCCCCCCTTCAGTCCGTTCAGAACTCTGCTGCTTGTCTTATCTTCCGCCTGAACCAATATACTCATATCACCCCTCTCCTCAAGTCACTTCACTGGCTTCCGATCAGGTACCGCATACAGTTCAAGCTTCTCCTACTAACCTACAAATGCACTCAGTCTGCAGCCCCTCCCTACCTCTCTACCCTCATCTCCCCTTACGTTCCTACCCATAACCTCCGCTCTCAAGACAAATCCCTCCTTTCAGTACCCTTCTCCACCACCGCCAACTCCAGGCTCCGCCCTTTCTGCCTCGCCTCAACCCACGCCTGGAATAAACTCCCTGAACCCATACGCCAGGCCCCCTCCCTGCCCATCTTCAAATCCTTGCTCAAAGCCCACCTCTTCAATGTCGCCTTCGGCACCTAACCATTATACCTCTATTCAGTAAATCTAGACTCCCCAACTTGACATTTCGTCCTTTAGATTGTAAGCTCCTTTGAGCAGGGACTGTCCTTCTTTGTTAAACTGTACAGTGCTGCGTAACCCTAGTAGCGCTCTAGAAATGTTAAGTAGTAGTAGTAGACTGTGTCTGGAAGAGGAAATGTCTTGGCCTTGCTGGTGGAATAAAGCAGTTTTAAGCATATTTTTGGAGTCTGCTTCTGGGAGTGCTGTGTCCAGGGAAGGGCCCTTCCAGGGTCAGCTGAGTTCATACCTGCAGGAAGGCCTGAAGGTGGGGGCCTGCTGACAATGTCCACCATCCATCTTTTTCCATCTCTGTACCTCTATCTTCCTCCATGTTTAGTATCTCCCTTTCTCTGTCCCCCTATATTTCTCTGTCCAGCTTCTCTCCTCTCTTTGCCCCAATATATCTCTACCCTCTCTGACCCTACCCCATCCAGCTTCTCTCCCTCTCACTCCCTTTCCAGTATCTGGTTTGGTTGCTTGATTCCCTGCCTGCCCACTGAAGAGTTGTGCTAGCCCTTGCTCTCAGTAAAATACAGGCCAATGGCTCATAATAAGAGCTAGGCTTCTTAAAATCAAAATCATCTCTGATACAAAAGAGAGCTAGCCTGTAAAAATCAGAGATCACCTTTGACACAGTTACATTTCACTGTGGCAAGTACTGAGATGAGGTAATTGAGAACTGGCAAGGGTGGGGGCAATCTACTCTATAAACAATCCAGAGACTGGCACCTACAAGACGTCATAAGCAAGAGTTGCTATGGTTATGTAGAGATAGTACTGGGTCAGCTGCACCCCGGGTGAGAACATCCAAAGGGGGGGCTACAGGAAGGTTTGAGAACATGTGAAGTCATTCTGATCAACTGATAAGAACCAAGAGCCCTGTTGAAACAGCTGGGGTCCACTGAAATGAATAGGGCCAAAATTGTTTATAAGGAGCAGTTTGAGGAGTATTAGAGGTGACGAGAGGAGAAGAAGACCAGAGAAGGAAGACTCCAGAAGGCTAGAGAGAGAGGACGTGCCATGATATGCTGCCCCATTATGTGAATGCTTAACTTACCTGTATTACCATTGGTAAGATTGTAATAAACTATCTTATTATATCTACTACATACTGGGTTCCTTTCTAATTACTAGGGTCTATACTGCCTTGACCGAGTAACACTGTCATGAGTAGATTTAAGGTTGGGGTAATTAAGTATCTAGAGGGGATTTGCAGTTTTCTCTAGGATAGTACAGAGAGCCCATGGCTTCCGCTGCGCAAATGGGTGAGGCAGATCCTAATTATAAACACCACCCACCCCGCCCTCCCTTCCTCCCTCACGCTGTAGGTTTAGTATTTGTTCCCTTTTCCTTCAGCTCCTTGTTTCCCTTCCCCTTGTGCTGTACCAGCAGTTCTCTCCGTTCCCTCCGGTTCTCCTCCCCCTCTTCCTCCCACGTCCAGCAGCTCTCTCCCTTCCCTCCAGCCTCCTCTTGCTTCCACATCCAGCAGTTCTCTCCCTTTCATCCAGTCCCCTCCTCCTCTTCCTCCCATGTCCAGCAGCTCCCTCTCCCTCAGTGGTGTGCTGGTAATTTTTAACAACAGGCTCTCTCCCCGGTCCACCTCGGCGCCCCCCCCCCCCCCGTCCACCACTGCGCCCCCCATCCACCTCTGCGCGCCCCCATCCACCTCTGTGCCCCCCCATCCACCTCTGTGCCCCCCCCCTTTGCCACGTCCATCTGGCCCTCTCTGATGCACTTCCTGTTTACGTAGGGCCAGATGGATGCGGCAGAGGGGTGCGGAGCTGCCTGTGTGAATGGCAGCACTGCAGGCGACGGACGAAAACAAGAATGCTGCAGGGACTGAGGCAGCGGTGGGGAGGAGAAAAATTTCAGGGCAGGCAGGCAACGCTGAACGCTCCCGGATGGCCGTATCCGGAGCTACGGGAGAAAAGGCAGCGACAGCAAGGGATGTTGGGTGGATGGGCCTTGAGGGAAAGTGGCTGGGCCTGGGCCTGTCCAGGCTCGCCCATGGCTACACCCCTGACATCTCCTATCACCCTTGCTGAAAGGCAAATGCATTCTCTCAGCAATTTGTCTTAGAGTTGATAAGGAGCCCATTATACTTCCTTCCAAGACTGTTGCAAATACTATGAATTTAGAATTTCTGGAAAAAAATCCCAAGTGGAAACCTCAGGTCCTATTTCTACTGGTCAGATCTTTGTCCCTAATGCTTATTGCCTGCAAGTGTTGAAATGGGAACATGATTCTAAGTGATTAGGCCATCCAGAGATGAGAGAGACTATGGAACTGATCTCAAGAGCCTTCTGGTGGTCCTCTGTGTGCAAATAGTGTGTATCATCTTATTTTTTGTCTGCCCTGTTTGCTCTAGGATTCCTCTGTGCCATTCTCTTGCAACCACTTCCCATACCAATGAAGCCTCAGTCTCATCTCATCATGGACTTCTTCCCCTTTGATCACCTGTATAGCTATCTTGTTCATTGTTGATCAGTCTTCTCACATGACACGTTACTCCTGTTGTCAAATTGCCCTTTGCTCCCCAACTCGCAGTCATATTTGTCATGAGTAATTCTCTGCATGTTATTCTAATTTCTGTTTGATCAGGGTCCTCAGTTTGTTACCATATTCTGCAAGGCTTTTCAATGTTTAATACTTCAACTTTTCAAATATTTTCCTATCCTCAAGTTCTTTCCAGCATGTAAATAAATAAGCAATACATTTAGAGGGTATTATTTTTTCTGCAAAAATTTTCAATTTATTTATGAAATTTCTATCCCACATTAGCCCAAGTGAAATTCAGGTTCAATGTGGCTTACAATCCTACTATATAAATGAAGAGTGACTGACATGCCGCGCATGCTGTTTCCAACAGTGGCCAATCCAGGTTACAAGTACCTGGTAAGATCCCAAAACAGTACAATACATTTTATGCTGCTTATCCTAGAAATAAGCAGTGGTTTTTCCCTAATTCCATTTTAGTTTAAATCTATTTTATTGATGGAATAACATCAAATACAGCAGTTAAATCACAGTGAAACATTTCTTGAACATGTAATTCCATACATTTTCTTCCCCCCCCCCCCCCCACTTTCTCTTCCCTCCCCCCAACCCTTCCCTTCCCTATACTCCAACCCCATTCCAATCCCAACGTTATGCAAAAACTCCAACAAGTGCTTACCCATATTAAATCTCTAACCCACTTAATCCTTTATAGAGCATAAGGTCGCCCACATAACAAACTCTGCTATGTCATAAAAAAAAAAAAAAAACTTCCAACAGTGCCCCACTCCTTTGATGTCTTGCTAACAAAGATGCGCAAGGGGCTTTTGGCTCTTATAGCCCCCCGTCGCAGTAGGTCACCACTGTGGAATACATGTTCATTGAACCCTTGTTAATATTTGCCATTAGGATTTACGCATATTATGACATTATATACTTGCAACAAATCAAACTCAAAACTTGAACATACCTTTCGACAGCACTCCCAATGCCAATTAAACATTATCCCGTACCAGTCAACCTTTTCTTCCCCCCTACCCCTCCCCCAACTCCCTCCCTCTTACCTATCCCCTATCCTCTTCACTATAGCACCACTTAGTAGTAATTGAGCATGTGATAAGTCCCTAATTCCATTTTAATTATGGCTTATATACTTTTCTTTTAGGAAGCTATCCAAACCTTTTTTAAACCCCACTAAACTACCTGCTTTTACTATATTCTCTGGCAGCGAATTCCAGAGTTTAGTTACATGTTGAGTGAAGAAATATTTTCTTCAGTTCATTTTAAATTTACTACTTTGTAGCTTAATTTCATGCCCCCTAGTCCTAGTATTTTTGGAAAGAGAAAACAAGCGATTCACGTCTACCTGTTCCACTCCACTCTGTATTTTATACACCTCTATCATATCTCCCCTCAGCTGTCTTTTCTCCAAGCTGAAAAGCCCAAGCCGTTTCAGCCTTTCCTCATAGGGAAGTCGTCCCATCCCCTTTATCATTTTCGTCACCCTTCTCTGTACCTTTGCTAATTCCACTATATCTTTTTTGAGATGCGGTGGCCAGAATTGCACACAGTATTTCAAGGTGTGGTCGCAAATGGAGCGATACAAAGTCATTATAACATAATCATTTTTATTTTCCATTCATTTCCTAATAATACCTAATATTCTATTTGCTTTCTTTGCCACTGCTTTAACTTAGCCGGTCAGCTGATGACTTTCTTGAACCTCCACTACCCCAGCTGTAAGGGACTTAACTACAAGTCATTATATGCATCCAGCTTCTCTTACATCTGTGCACAACGTTGGAATGCACTACCGAATCCCTTAAAAACAACACACGATCTGACAGTCTTCTGGAGATCTCTGAAAACTAAATTATTCAACGAGACCTACAATAAGAACCCTTCATAAAGACCCTCTATCACATCTGTATCAAAACTAATCAACATTGAACTCCTAATTTGACTACTTTAATCACTTTTATTTAACACCATACTCTACCTTATATTTTGCATATCTGAGATGTATTAATTATTTCTTTGTTTCTCATTTTCTTGATATCTAATGTACCTTAATTGTATTAATTGTATTAATACTTTGCTCTTCTCACACCGTTAATGATGATTGTCATTGCAGCATAATGTAAGCCACATTGAGCCTGCAAAGAGGTGGGAAATGTGGGATACAAATGCAGCAAATAAATAAAATAATTGTATCCAAAGTCTGCCCATGTAATCTATTAGGGAGAGACCTCCTTCACAGCATAGGAATTGCCATAGAGCCAACCAAAAGGGGGTTAAAGGCTTACAGAATTGAGGAAGGCCTGTATGTGACACAGGATCTGGATTCTAATTTAACCCCATAGTGGGTGCCTGGTCGAAGCTGATATCATGGACCACAGTGGCGCTGCTTACAGTATACCTGAAAGAGTTTACATGTTGCAAACTTTTACACTCTTGTATTTCTGATGGCATGCTAATTTTTGTAATGCAGTTTTCTTATTTCCAGCTGGTTGCATTCCTCCCTGATAAACAAAAAGGGACCATATTATCTGCTGTAGCTTGACTGTGAGGTTTATAACAAAATAGGATTTCACAGTCCTGCTGCACTGTTACTCTAATAAGATTGTACGCAACTGATTCTACCTTTAAAAATTGTCTACTGAAATATTAAATGTGTTTAATTCTTAGGTCTCATGATATATATATATATATATATATATATATATATATATATATATATATATATATATATATATATATATACTGTACCCCAGGTAACTGAGATTTCGGTGAGATAACTCCCTAGATGAGCTTTTAGATTATGTGCCTTGCCTGAAACTGTTGTGTGCAGCTCTAGAAAAAAGGAAAGTGCCTTTTTAGGAAACTTCCCAAATCTTCTTTGTTAATTAGTTTTCTTACGACAAGTACTTAGGACTTTATTTTCCTTACTCTGCATTGTCCACCCTAGGCTGCTGATGTCATTTTTATTTTTTTTCCCTAATAGGCACATTTCAATTATAAAAAAAACATATCTCATGATTTTAAGCAGACACTCACACCTGGTTATTCAAAAAAGTGAAATCTACCATGATAAAGATTTACATTTATGTTTTGAATTGTAGAGAGTCAAATTGAGAAGCAGTTGGATGAAATCTCCCAGTCATTCTTGGGTAATTCTATGTGAAAGGTCACAGAGATGTTCAACTAAATGATTTGTAATGAGACATTGTAAAAGTTGTTAGCTGTTAATGTGTAAGTTGGGTGCACTGTTTGACAGTGTATCTTGTGAAAAGTCACATGACAGGACTGCATGCTACTTTACTAAGCAGCATATCTAGAAAGTACACTGTATGTAGGTCAGACGGTATGTTGAAGTGTTTGAACAGGGAAATGTATATGAATTATGATATACTCTTTTGCGATAGGCTAGAATAGCAATTGATTTTATTCTAAATTAACTTTAACCAGAATTGCATAAAGTATAAACCTGAGAACAGCATTGAGCTGATGCCATTTTGTTCAAGAACTGGCCAGACATTAGATTGTTTCACTTGTTGGAAACTGTGACCTTTATGACCTCAGGCCTATAAACAATTATGAAGTCCTCATTGCTCTGCTATGCTTACTTGATTTATTGTTTTCATTCAAAGCACCCTTATTTACTCTAAGTTGGCACCTTTCAGAAGCATGATGTTATCTCCTATGTGACACCCTAACTACAAATTTACAAATATCAGCCTGACCAGCTGGTATATAAGAATTTCACCCATAAAACGTGACAAGACCCAATCTATACGGGACCGTATAGTATCCAAACAGTGATACCTAAAGCTGCATCGCTGGAAGGAGACTTTCGTTGGACTTATTTGTGTAATTTCCATTTACTGGATGAACCGTTAAATTCGACTCCAGCATTTAAACTGTTGGTCTGATTGCAGGAATATTGCTTTTTTGTATAATCTTAAATTATATTACATTTTGAATTATCATGATATCTTTCTGCTTGTTAGGGGTAAACTCATATGTTAATTCCTTTACTCAGTTCATCAACCTTACTAAAGCAACTGATTGTTTCATGTTTGATAATGTTTCTGTTCACATAATAAGCTATGTGCTGTTTTATTTAAACTGTTATTGGTCTGTTTATAGAAAAGAAATTCTGTTTATAGAAAAGAAATTACAAGACCTGTATAAATTAGCACAGAATTTAAAACATGCTGTTACCAGAAAATGCTTTTGTTTCTAATCTTCTGAATATGTCCTCTTATCCTTCAATTACTGGAGGCTGTCTTCCTTCCTAGGCAGATAGCTATTTATAAGTATGCAGCCCATACTAGATGTACAGATCCCATTTCTTTAGGAAATGCCTTTGTAGACAAAACAGCAAGAGAAACTGCACTATCTGCTCCTTTACATGACATTCTTTTCCAGATAAATAGAGAAGCAACCTTCCTGGATCTGACAATGTTACGCCAGATACAGCAGGCATCCCCAGAAAAAGAAAAATAATCTTGGATAGGTAAAGGAGCCACCCTTGTAGATGACATCTACCTATCAACTGAAAATAAATATATATATTATGCTGCAATAGTGAGCCATGGGCTAAGCCATGTCTGAACAGGAAGGATGGTAACAAGAATATTCATAGCATACAGAATATTCACAACATACGGGTTTTCACAATACTCTAAATTTCTAAAATTTTCTGTTCACAATGTATGCTCTGTGCTAAGCACAATTTTCAGGGAAGACTTAGGCCCAGATGCACAAAACTTTAACGACCCTTTAACAACCCTTTAACAAGGAAATTTTGAAATGTAGCATGCATTAAAGGCCATTTTCCGACAACGCTAGCAGCTAACGAAAATGGAATGCAAACGAGAAACTACCATTGAAATGAGGACAATTCGAAATGCACTAAGCATACCGACGATTGCAACGAACCATTTACCGGCAGAAATTTAACGTGAGCTCAGACCTGTCGTTAAGGCCTGAGCTTTCATCTCCCCGCTGCCCGCTGCACCATAAAAAACATGTTTAAAAAAGAAAAGTGAGCTCCCCCGCTTCCCTCTGCCACCGAACTTCCCTCTGCCAAAAACAAAAAATGAAACTAAAATTAAAAAAGGATCAGGAGGGGGCAAAGGCGCTCATCAGCTCCTCTGACGTCAGTTATCTACGTAGGTAACTGACGTCAGAGGAGGGCGGGCACAGGAAGAAAGAGAGAGACATCGGAGGAGACAGAAACGATCGACGAACAGCTGATCCAACCTGTGCAGCGCCTTCAAACATAGGTGAGAGGCGCTGCACCGGCCATTATGGCGGAGGGGGGGTCTGGTGGAGGGGAGAGCGGCGACGACGAACTCAGGGGGGGCGGGGCACGGAGGCGGAGGATGTCAGGAGGTGGAGCATTGGATACAGAAGGAGAAGAGAGAGACAGGAAGGGAGGGGGGCCCGGCACTGCAAAAGTTAAGATTTATAACAGCTTTTATTTCACACACGGAGCAGCGGGGAGCAGCGGCGACCTCGGGAGGGGGGGGCAAGGCCGCCCATACAGGATGGTCCTTATGAGCGCCTTTGCCCACTCCCGATCCTTTATGTTTGTGGAGACATGCAGGGGAAAGCGGGGAGCCATGTGTTTGTGTTGTTTTCTTTTTTTTTTTTTTTTTTTACATTTCTGGCATGCGCAGAGCAGCCAGCATAACGCTTGGCTGCGCATGCTTTAGGAGCCGATTACCGACGGGGATTGATGCATCGTTCTTTACAATACCGCACCGAACTTGTGCAACTTGTGTTTTTGGAGCATTGTTCGTTTTTTAAAATTCGGTAATGGCTTTAACGATTTTGCTTTTTTTTACGTTTGGTTGATGCATCTGGGCCTTAGACCCCAAATGGGCACCTTCCCTCACCCGAAGTACCCATTTCAGTATTTTATTGAATTAAATAAATGTGAAAACAAGAAATATTGCTTAATAATCATTGATATGTTTTCAAAATGGGTAGAGACGTTCCCAATCAAGACAGCTGACGCCCTGACAGTGGCTAATGCCCTGGTAAAAGAAGTCATACCACGAATGGCATTCCAGAGAGAATTTATAGTAACAACTAGTAAAAAAGGTCCGTTTCTGTAGGCAAGGAAACGGGCCTGGGCCTTAGGCAGGCAATTCCCCCCCCCCCCCCCCGTGCTACGGCCCCCTCGAACCCCCCCCCTTCCGCGAACCTGTCGTTCCCCCCCCCCCCCCCCGTGCGAGCAAAAACTGCCGCCACCGCCGCCGTGTTGTTCTTCCCTTCCCGTAGGTTCTTCAATCATCTTGTCTGGAAGTTCCTCTGCGTGCGTCTGACGTCAGACGCACGGAGTTAAACTTTCTGAGAAGATGATTGAGGAACCCACCCGAAGGTAGTGCACAACAGCGGCGGGAGGGGGGGTGCGGTTTTCGGCGTTCCAGGGGGGGGATCGACAGGTTTGCGGGAGGGGGTGGGTTTCGAGGGGGCCTTAGCGCGGGGGGGGGGGGGGTAACAGCTGATTCCGAGGCAGTAGGAGGAGTAGGGAAACACGCTGCATGTGTTTCCCTACTCCTCCCCTTGCCTTGGAATCAGCTGTGTTGACGTTAGTGACGTCCGTGCGTGTCTGCCTCACAGACCACTTGCAGCCAGGGAGCCACGGTCCCAAGCATAGAACGTTGGAGGTGAGAATTATTATATAGGATGGCCCCCATTTTGTGATTTCTCTGCTAGGGAAACAATTGGCCATTGAACTGAGGAACCATTGTGCCTACCACCCCCAGTCAGCAGGACTGGTGGAAAGACACAATGGAATCTTCAAAAGCAGATTGAGAAAGATAATGGCAGAAACCAGAAAGAAGTGGCCTTCCCTTGGCCACTTTGTATATCAGCAGGGAGGACAGGATTGACTCCCTTTGAAATTTTGTTTGGAAGGCAGTATGTGATCCCTCAGTTTGCCTCATTGGAAAAACATCAAGAGGAGGCTGAGGAATCACTGGCAACATATATGAAGAAAATGTTAACTAACAAAGAAGTTTCTCTATCTAATGTCATTCCAAATCAGTTTGAAGATCCTGAATGTACTGAGCTTGGAAAGGTTCAAGCAGGAGATTGGGTCCTAATTAAGGTCATCAAGAGAAAAAATTGGGCTTCACCCCGCTGGGAAGGTCCATACTAAGTACTCCTGAGTACCCCCACAGCTGTAAAAATAGCTGAACGAAGTACGTGGGTACACCTATTGCACTGCAAGAAGGTAGCAGAACCAAGAGCTGAGATTAGGCAACCAGAGTAGACCAACTTCTCGCAAGGGTAAGCCCGGCTGCAAAGGGGAGGTGCTTCAATAGGAACCCTGGTCTCAAACCCGGTGAAGAAAACAACAACCCAAGTGAGAATTTAGGGTTGAAATGGAAGCCTTAACATCTGATCCAGATGACCCACGTGAACAATTAACTGAGACAACAGTGTGGAGTCCCTTCAGACGACTGGAAAAGAGGAGAGCAATCAGGACCTTGATGACAGACAGATAACAATCAGGTTGGTCCTAGGAACCATCTGTGGTATAGCTCTTATCATCCTCCTGTTCCAAGTTATGCACACAGTCAAAAGGACACCAAATTCTGGTGACCAGGAAAGGAATAATTCCCAAGATCACTTCAATCGGATGCAGGGGGAATTCATTCAAGGAAGACGCAGAGTTGGTGCAGCTCGAGCACTACTGAAAAGAACTGAACCCATGGAATGGGCACATACGGGGCTTCCTGAACCCCCTAAGAACATTACCTTTTATGAGGGTCAGACCAGTATGGTGGAAATAGATTTTTGTGAACTAACTCGCTGCGGAGGACAAGAGGCAGCTGTGAGACTTACATGGTCTGACAAGTATGTATGCTTCCTTCCCACAAATACTCCCGGAACTTGTCAATGCACTGTATTTGGAGCACGAGCTCCACACCTTGGGGGGTATTACCTACTAAAAACACAAGATGATGTTGGGATCCAAAGCAGATTTTCCATCATAAAAAAAAGCAGTGTGCAAATGCACTGATGAGACAAACTGAAATAAACTATTAATTACTTTACAAACACCCCGGAAGGCATATGAATGTTTATATGCTGTGGGAGCATACGTTTCTGGGACTGATCCCATTGGACATTTCTTTATCCAAATATTGAGAAAAATATTTCTCAAGAGAACTTTGAACTTTCCCTGCCTAAAATGATCAGATTTGAAAATCTGACCATGGAAGAAAAACTGGAACTTGAAACAAGTTACCATGGGAAAAAAATGAATGGATGGCATGGGTAATCTATACTACTGGGAAAATAAACAAGTCTGTGTGCTAAGGCAAGACCTTCTTTGGGGACCATACCCTTCAGATTGAGTCCTGATGATCCTGAGGGATTGCAGTGCAAGGTCCAGCTATATAACAGCAGTTATCGACCCAGTGGAACCTGCCTTATAATGTTACACCTTTCCCCCCCCCCCCCCACTAAAGGAAGAATTAGACCACCCATGGTAACATCATACCCAGGTAACTACACTTGCTTTTCTACAGAAGGACAAGGAAAGCGACAAAATCTGAAGCCACTACCAGACTCATATTGCGATCATCGGGTCAACTTGATGGGAAAACAGAACCCTAAATACCATCTCAACTGGTTCCAGAGTCAAGACCAAGGAAGAGCTGATGTCTGGTGAATGTGTGGAGACCTCCTTCTCAGAACCCATCTTCCACAAGTGTGGCATGGGGAGTGTGCATTAGTACAAGTTGTTATGCCTTTTATATGTTACCCACAGGAACACTGGAACTACCAATATCAGTTCCGCATAGAATGAAGAGGGCAGGAACACCTGGCGGATCATTTGACCCATATGTGTATATTACATCGGGGTGCCTTGAGGGGTACCCAATGAATTCAAGAGATTTGTCAACTATACTCGAGACGCCATAAAAGGAATCGCTGAACAAATTGATGCCACTTCAATGATGGCATGGAAAAATCGACGGGCATTGGATATTCTACTGGCAGAGAAGGGCAGAGTCTGCCAGATGTTTGGAGAGTTTTGTTGTACATACATCCCGAACAATACAGCTCCCAATGGAAGCATCACCAAGGCGTTGGCTGGACTAACAGCCTTGTCAAGGGAACTGGCGGAGAATTCTGGCTTTAGTGACCCATTCACCAAATGGATGGAAGATTTGTTTGGGAATTGGAGTGGCCTAATTACTTCAGTATTGACCCACTGTTGCTGTGGCTGCAGTCATATTGGTAACATGTGGATGCTGCTGCATTCCATGTATTCGCGGCCTACTCCAAAGACTGATTGATGCAACGTTGACTAAGACTATGTACCATCATGAAGAGCCTGATGATGATGACGATAGCCAGGCTTCCTTTGAGGACTACATATCTTACATAAGTACATAAGTACATAAGCACTGCCACGCTGGGAAAAGACCAAAGGTCCTTCAAGCCCAGCACTCCGTCTCCGACAGCGGCCAATCCAGGCCCCAAGAACCTGGCAAAACCCCAAAATTTAATAACGATCAATGGACTTTTCCTTCAGGAATCTGTCCAGACTCCCTTTAAACTCAGCAAGGCCAGCTGCCATCACTACCTTCTCCGGCAATGAGTTCCAGAGTCTAACCACGCGCTGAGTAAAGAAAAACTTTCTCCAATTTGTTTTAAACCTACCACATTCTAATTTCATCTTGTGTCCCCTGGTTAGAAAGCGTAAACACTTCACATCTGTCCGCTCTACCCCACTCATTATTTTGTACACCTCTATCATATCACCCCTCAGTCGTCTTTTCTCCAGGCTAAAAGTCCTAGCCTTCTTAACCTCTCCTCATAAGGTAGTTGTCCCATCCCTTTTATCATTTTTGTTGCCCTTCTCTGCACCTTCTCCAATTCCATTGGTATATAACAGACTCAAGACTACATGAATCCCCAGGGCAAAAGAAGGTGTCTTGGAGAGGAGTCTATTTTAGACACTTGAGCAAGTTTATGTAGCAATGATAAACAGGAGGGAAATGTAGAGAAATTATGGGGTTAATCATTGCAACATATAACTTTGCTAGTGTAGAAAAGAAACAGCTTCTGACCTTGTGAGTACTGAATGTTTTGTATAAAATTCTGCCCAGCTAGTGAAAACCTCCTAACAGTCTAAAATTGTAATATGTTCACTGCTTCATGCATAGCTGCACCTAGAAAGTGTAAAAAAGGTATATAATGACAAAAGGAATTGTATAAGTCAGACAACTTCCTGAGTTTATGCCGAAATTCTCTCCTTGCAAGAAATAAAACTGCTTTAGGCCTAATTGGTCTCATTGTATTTGTGAATATTGTTAATAAAATTCTTTCAACACTCAGGTCTAACAACCTGAAAAAAGAGTAGCCTGAAAGTGGGCTTTGGAGCCCCCTCTCCAGTTTCTACCCTGAGCCCCTAAATGCCTATCACCAGGCCTGCCCCAGTAGGAACAGGCGGCACTGTCTTTGGTTTGTGATGGTTTAATGCCTGGCCTTGGTTGGAAGAGTAAACAAAAGAAAATGGAGAAGGGAGGTCAGGGTTTAAGAGTAAGACATCTGGGGATAGTAGAGGGGGGCATGTAAGTGAATGCTGGTGTTGTGGAAGCGATTAAGAATGGCTGCTGGAGATCGAAGGGGGACGTAGAAATCAACCGCTGGAGATGGGAGGGAAAAAGAGAGGTTAAGTGTTAAGGACAGGGGCAGAACATGAGGTAGTAAGAGAATACCATGGGCAAGGAGGGAGTAAGAGAAACTGCTGCAAATTGGAGGATAGAGTGGCTGCTGAAGATGGGAGTACTGAAAAATACTTAGAATCAGGTGTGTAGCTACCAGTGACAGCAAGAAGCTCAGGCCCCCAATTGGTAGGGTCCATCTCTCTTGGAGTGAAGTTAATTTTCCTATTGAAAATCGGAGAGCAAGTATCTTACAGGAATTTAAGTATGATTTAGAAGTGCTGGAGAGGTATGAAAGGGGTTCCACTGGTTCAAGCTCTTAATAACATGTTGGTGAGGTGTGACTGAGTTGGAATGAGTGTGAGTGTATTAATATTTTGAATTTGTTTAAAATTGTCTGGAGTATTTGAATATTTTTGAAGTATATGTACTCCAGTTTTTGCTTTTGTTGTCCCCAACTTTATGATTTAATTGCTTATTCTTGGGCCAATGCTCAAAAAACTTCGCAATGCTCACCGCTAACAGTATACAAATTTTATGTGTGCTGTTAGCGTTGAACATTGGGAAGTTACAGGGTAGGAACGTGCCTCACATATGCACACAAGAGCTGTTTGGTAAGCACAGCTCTTGTGTACATGCCTAGTCAAACTGGGGAGCTTGTGCAGGAACTCGTCTCCCGAGTGCAGTGACTCTAGCCCACCTTTTGTTTATTTTAAAATACAGGAAAGCCTTTGCTATTTAAAACACTTTTCTTTTTGGAAGGCTAAACTTCACTCCAGACTGGTTTACCCTTCTAACTTTTTGAGTCAGTTCAATCACCCTTCCACCAGTCTCTTCTGTTGCTTTTCTGATCCTGTCCCTCTGTTTAAGCACCCTGTGCTGTTCTCTGAGCATGAGGGAATACTTGATGACCCTCTTAGACATCCCTGTGCATGCATTTAAATATCATTAGCACTGATTTTTGGCAGGCAGGTTATTTTGGGCGCTAAAGCCCTCGGAGCATTGTGCACAGCTTAACACCAGCACTCTTCCGGTGCCAGTTGCCTTTAGCGCTGGCATTAGCTTCTGAGCATCAGCCTGTCTGTGTTTGAGGCTCTGTCTGTATTTTGCAGGAGATAGAAGCGAGGTATTCTTTTAGTGTTTAGTTTCTATGCAGGTCTCTGTTGCAGTCTGACTCGTTCTGTTTTATTTATTTATGTTTAACTCATTTTTAAGTTTTCAACAACAACAGCACATGACTGTGGAACAATTCACAAAGAAGAGATTGAAGGGGGCCAGACTCAAGAAAAATGTCAGGAAGTATTTTTTCACAGAGAGAGTGGTGAATGCTTGGAATGCCCTCCCGCGGGAGGTGGTGGAGATGAAAACAGTAACAATTCAAACATGCGTGGGACAAACATAAAGGAATCCTGTTCAGAAGGAAGGGATCCTCAGGAGCTTAGCCGAGATTGGGTGGCAGAGCCGGTAGTGGGAGGCGGGGATAGTGCTAGGCAGACTTATACGGTCTGTGCCAGAGCCGGTGGTGGGAGGCGGGGCTGGTGGTTGGGAGGTGGGGATAATGCTGGGCAGACTTGTACGGTCTGTGCCACAGCTGGTGGTGGGAGGCGGGGCTGGTGGTTGGGGTGCGGGGACAGTGCTGGGCAGACTTATACGGTCTGTGCCCTGAAAAAGACAGGTACAAATCAAGGTAAGGTATACACAAAAAGTGGCATATATGAGTTTATCTTGTTGGGCAGACTGGATGGACCGTGCAGGTCTTTTTCTGCCGTCATCTACTATGTTACTATGTGTATTCATGTACAGAGACAATAAACATACCAAAACTACCTCCCTCCTAACCCATTCCCTACTCCCCCCTTTCCCCACCCCCCCCCTACTATCTTTATTGTTGCAAGGAGTCCAGGTCACATGGATTACGTCCATCCGTGTGTTTAGTTTAGAATTCTGCTTCTTGCCACTGGCTGCAAAGTGTCCCAGAAGTTCGCCCACGTTTTCTCTAGTTTCCTGCCCTCTTCAGAGGAGAAATCTGTAACTCCACATCTTTCCAATTTCAATAGTTCAATCATTTGCGTCCTCTAGATGCCTATTGACGGGGGCGCAGTTTCTCGCCAACTCAGTAGTATAGTCTTTTTCCCAATTAACACCGCTCGCCTGATAAAGGAGGTGAATCCCGGGAGTGTAGGTTTCGTGCCTTTATAAATCCCAAAGAGCAGCAACAGATGGCTCTGTATGGTGCAGCCCCAGTATGTCTGAATTTCTCCCAGCACCCGAGACCAGAAGTTCGCTACCTGAGTGCATAGCCAAAACATGTGTCCAAGTGTCGCACGTGCCTGACCACATCTAGGGCACGCTCCTGAGTCGCCAAACCCTGCTTTCATTGCTCTTGCTGGGGAAACATAGAGCCTCATCGCAAATTTGTACTGTAGCTCCCAGTAGCGCGTGTAAACTGAACTGCTCTGTATCGAGGGAAGAAAATCGCTGAAAATCTCCACTGTCACCTCCATCGCCAAATCCCTGGCCCAGGCTTGTGCTCTGCTGATATAGTCAATGTCCTCCGTGGAGTCCTGGAGAAACCTGTGGTGATAGCGGAGGGACAGAATTCTGGGCCCCAAGAGTCAGAGCACGGGTTCAATACATCCTGCACATCTTCGCTGAGGTTGATCCAACCCAATGCTCTCGAATAGTGCCGAATCTGCAAGTAGGCGAAGTAGTCTGACTGAGCCAATTGATAGTCCCGCTTAAGCTCCGCAAAGGGCCATACGGTCCCTTCATCAGTCAAGAGCTGGTACAGATATTGTATTCCTTTGTCTCTCCACCGTTTAAAGGTCACTGAGGCGGATCCCTCTGGGAAGTCCGGGTTGTGGTATAAGGGCAAAAAGGGGGTCGCCTTCCAATTGAAATGATGTCGCTTGCAAAGCCATCTCCATGCTGCTCTTGCTGATGTAACCAGTAGATTGCTCCCTACTCTAGCCGCTATCCCCTTTCCAGGTGCACGTAACAACCAACCCAAGTGTGCAGCAGGGGAGAGGAACATCTCCAGTCGCGTATTAGAGAAATCTTTCTGCCCGGTCAGCCAGTCCCTGATGTGTCTCATTGTGCACGCCACTGTCAGATATCTTATATTTAGCAGGCCCATCCCACCATGTGCCTTAGGTTTCTGAATAATATGAATTGGGAGTCTGGGTTTCTTTCCCTGCCACAGGAAGCCCTGTGTCATCTTATTCAGAATCCGTTCCTCCCTCCGTCTCAAGTGTAAGGGCAGCATCTGAAACAGGTAGAGCCATTTGGGAGCTAACTTCATATTAAATAGACCAATACGGCCCGATAAGGACAGCTGGAAAGCCCCCCAAAGTCGTAGCGTGTGTTTCGTCTGTGCCATCAGTGGGAGGACATTCCTATCACATAGTTTCCCCACATCTGAAGGAATAGCCACACCTAAGTATTGGACCTGCTCCTCCGCCCACCGTAGAGGGAATGGTCCCCTCCAGTTCCGCCGCAGCTCCGTGCCCAGCGGCAATGCCAATGATTTTGTAAGATTTAGCCGAAAGCCAGAAAGTGTGCCGTAGCTCTCAATGGTGCGGAGGAGCTGGCCCAAGGATGTCTGCGGATGGCTCAACAGCAGCATCAGATCATCTGCGTAAGCCAGTACCTTGAGCTCATGTCCGTGTATATGTATCCCCTGGATATGTTTATGTGTGTGTATCTCGCAGAGCAAAGGTTCCAGGGTCAGTAAAAATAACAGCGTGTCTTGCTCCGCCAAAGGATGAGCAGCATGCTGGTGTGAGCTCTTGGATCCGGCCGGAGACGGCGGAGTAAACCCCTCCTTCTCCAGAGGACAGCCGACCCACCCCCACTCTTCGCCTGGGAAGACCGCCGTTCCCTGGAAGTTGAGCCTCCAGGTGCGGGCAGCCTACAGGGCTTCGGGAACAGGGAGTGGACAGGGCTTCTGGAAGCAGCAGACAGCGGTCTAGGGGAATCAGTAGCAGGCAGTGGACGAGGCAGGCAGCGGTCAAGGAGAGTCAGTAGCAGGCAGTGGTCGAGGCAGGCAGTGGTCAAGGAGAGTCAATAGCAGGTAATGGTTGAGGCAGGCAGCGGTCAAGGAGAATCAGTAGCAGGCAATGGTCGAGGCAAGCAGCGGGCAAGGAGAGTCAGTAGCAGGCAGTGGTCAAGGCAGGCAGCGGTCAAAGAGAGTTAGTGGCAGGCAGTGGTCAAGGCAGGCAGCGGTCAAGGAGAATCAGTAGCAGGCAATGGTCGAGGCAAGCAGCGGTCAAGGAGAGTCAGTAGCAGGCAGCGGTCAAGGCAGGCAAAGTCCGATAGCAAGGTACAGAGTTCCATCCAATGATGCGGAGCTCTCAGGAACGAGAAGCCGAAGCACTGGCTAGGAGGAGTAGTGCTCCTTAAGTAGTCCTCCTAATTAGCGCAGGGCCCCAACTGGTGCTTCCTGCGGCGAGTCTTCAGGTAACCAATCCGAGGTGACGCTAGTCACCGCTTCCCCTGCTTGTTTCCCGCAACCGGAAGAGACGCCGGCTATCTTCCGCCGGCGCCATGTTGCTGGGGTTCCATCCCGGAAGTGGAAAGCCGGCCATCGGCGGCAACGAGGCGAGAACAACCGGCGATCCTCTGCAGCCGGATTAAAGGTAATGGCCGCCTCTCCCCACTGGCTGGCGATGGCCGGCCACCAGAGGACCTGCGGCGAAGGCCAGCCATCCCTGGCGGCCCTGGGCCCCACCGGCGCCAGCGGCGAGCAGGCGCGCATTGGTCCCGGCGGAAGACGGGACACAGCGGTGACAATGGGCATCCCTGATGCATCCCTTTCTGTATATCAAATCCTTCCGTTCTGACCCCGTTCACCAATGCCATGGCCCGTGCCCCGGTGTATAGAGTCGTTACGGCCTGCAGGAACCACCCCGTCAGTCCTATCTATTTCAGGGTTCCAAATAAGAAAGGCCACAGCACTTGATCAAACGCGTGCTCCGCGTCCAGGCTCACTAACAGCCCTGATGATGCTGCATCGGTTTCTATAAGAGTGGCCAGGAGCACTTTGCGCACATAGATAACCGACTGGCACCCTCTAACAAACCCGGCCTGTTCCTCTTGCACCAATTGTGGCAGTAGCGGGGCCAGCCTGTCAGCCAACATTCTGGCCAGCAGCTTGGCCTCCAAATTGATCAGCGAAATGGGCCGGTAAGAGCTAGGCTGCCGTAAATCTCTGCCTTTTTTAGGTATCAAGCTTATTAATGCAGTATTTGCATGACGTGGGAATTGCCCTGCTTCAATCACCGTATGAAAGTAATCTCTTTCTCCTTTTTTGTGCTCCGCGCCGGCAAAATCTTGGACGTTGTTTCAACATTCTTATCCATGGTTGTTCTAGATAGGCTGGTAACGCTGAACTTTCACTTATGTGCAGATTTTTAGGAGGTTTCAGCGATTTTGAGCGGAGGGCCTCGGAGAGCAAAAGACACTCACTCAGTGGATCACGTGACTCTCTTTATTTATTTATTTATTACATTTGTATCCCGCATTTTCCCACCTACTAGTAGGTTCAATGTGGCTTATATGGAACAATGGGGAAGTAATAAGTGGAGTTAACAGTTTTCCAACAGGAAGCATATTGGTGTTGTTGGGTGCTGCCTTTTTATAAGTAGGATTGGTGTTATTTGAGTACTGAACGTTAATGATGTTTTATTATGACATTTGTTTTCTATAAAGCGTAGAAAGTGTTGGGTTTTTTTTTTTTTTTTTGCAGGGTTTGGTTACTTCTAAAGTACTTGCAAATGGGAGTGAGTTGCTTTTACCTGAGGTGACTCCAGAATTTGTACGTTCAAATTTCCTATCCCACCCAAGAGAACGGCCATCTGGGCGGCTTACAATCTAAAAAAAAGAAAAGAGGGAAATGACTAACAAAGACAAACTTGAAACAAGGAGGGTAATGTGGAACTACAATGAGAAAACAGGAAAAGAGAGGAGGAGGAGAGAACAAAAAGGGTGATAAAGGTGTGTGTGGCCTCATCAGAAGATTTAGGAAAAAGTGTCCTGAAAAAGAAATATTTTAAGTTTAAGATTTGAAAAGTGGCAGAGAAGTGATCTATCTAAGATGAGAAGGCAAAGAATTCCATAATTTAGGACCTTGATGTACTTCACCTATGAAGGGATAATTGTGTACTTCTGCTTATGAGCATGCTTTATTGATAAAAATAAAGTTTAAAAAAGTCAGTTGGGTGGTGGAACTGGATTCCATATTGATACATTATCAGGAAGACACCATGGAACTGGAAGCAGAAGCAGAGCCCTTTGTAGCAGATCTTGAGGGCCTGGACATGAACACAGAGGTGAGGAGACTGGTTTTTCAGTTACGGAGGAGGTGACTCTGGGGGAGGATCCTTCTGTGTGCAAGGGTCTTCCATAAGGAAGATTTGCAAGTCCTTATTGTATTGGTAATGAACACATTGAATTTTGATGTCCCAGAGGCTACGGAGCAGCACAAAGTTGACCCATTAGTTAAGGGGGTCCGCAAGTCTGGCAGATCCTTTCCTATGCATCAGGACATTCGGGATATTGTCCAAGCACAGTGGGATACCTCGGACGCTCCATTCAAGTTAGCGTGCTCCATGATTCGCCTTTTATTTTATACCAGAGCAAAACAAAGACTGAAGTCTCCGGTAGTGGATGCAGTGGTTTCGGAAGTGACTAAGAAGAATACTGTGCCGGTAGATGGAGGAACAGCTCTCGGGGACCCTCAAGACTGCTGAAATGACACGCTATTATAACATTGCTTTGATGTCTCAGCCTTGGCAGTGCAGGTAGCCATTTCCGGGGCATTAGTGGTGCCTGTGCTTTTGGTGGTCGGAAAGAGTGTTGGATAGTGATTCGGATGATTTTTCCGTAGTGGATCAGGAAGTAGCCAAGATTGAGACTGGGCCGACCTTTTTGTCGGATTCTCTTTATGACTTGCTATGGGCGTCAGCAAAGTCTGTGGCTTTGTGGCTGGTTGGTGGACGCGGCTTCAAAGTCGAAGTTGAATAAGTTCCCTTTCAGGGGTTTCTTGTTATTTGGTGATTTAGATAAGTTGGTCAAGAGTTTGGGGGATTGTAAAGTACTTTGTCTTCCTGAGGATCGGCCGAAACCCTTTAATCAGGGTTAGTCGAACTTTCAGAGACGAGAATTTTACTTTAGGCATTTTCGTGTTGGCAGTGGACCTATTTTCCAGAGGTCTCGTTACTATCTGTGTTCTTAGTCCTTTCGTGGGGGACGGCGTGGAGGTTGAGATGGAGGGGTTTTCCTCTTCAGCTCAAAGTCGTTCTGCATAATGAAGGTGTATGGGCCCACCCTCCAGTTCTGGTAGGTTCCAGATTAAGAGATTTCTTGAGGAGATGGACCCAATCACTTTGGACCACTGAGTCCTCGAGGTTATTCATGACTGGTATGTGCTGGAGTTTGCTTACTGTTTTCCAAACACCTTTTTAGAATCTCCTTGGCGTTCTGGAGGAAAGGTGTTAGTGGTCAGAGAAACCTTGAGAAGGCGGGTCAACTTACAGGCAGTCTGTTCAGTTCCAGACCTCGAGTGAGGCACAGGGAGGTACTCCATTTACTTTGTTGTTCCAAAGAAGAAGGGTTTCTTTTGTCCCGTTCTGGATCTGAAACGAGTCAATCGAGCACTTCGGGTATTGCCTTTCCACATGGAGACCTTAAAGTTGGTTACCTGTGGCTGTGCGCTCCGGAGAATATCTCATAGCCCTAGGCTTGACGGAAGCCTATTTGCATATTCCCATAAGGCATGCACACCAGCATTTCCTTTGTTTTGCAGTCCTCGGTCTCCATTTTCAGTTTTGTGTGATACCGTTTGGTCTTGTGACAGCCCCAAGGACATAACCAAGATTATAGTAGTGGTAGTGGCGGCCCTTCGCAAGCAAGGCATTCTGGTTCATCCTTATCTGGACAACTAGTTAGTTCACATGAAGTCGTATCAGGAAAGTTGCCAAGTGAACACAAAGGTAGTACAGTTCTTGGAGTCCTTAGG
Source organism: Microcaecilia unicolor (assembly GCF_901765095.1). Taxonomy (NCBI): domain Eukaryota; kingdom Metazoa; phylum Chordata; class Amphibia; order Gymnophiona; family Siphonopidae; genus Microcaecilia; species Microcaecilia unicolor. Next base: position 354,413,935 of record NC_044031.1, on the reverse strand, counting down.
TTGGGTGATCAGTCTGCTTGAGCTGTTTAGTGCCAACTCAGACCTTGGAATATCTGGGGGTCATGTTCGACACGTTGAGGGGACATGTGTATCTTCTGTCGGCGCATATCGTCAAGTTGCAGTCTCAAGTGAGAGATCTCCTGGGTCGATCCCTGTGCTCAGGATTATCTTCATGTTCTGGGGTCTATGGCAGCGGCCATAAAAGCAATACAGTGGGCCATGGCTCACATGCGCAGTCTCCAGCGGTCTCTTCTTGCCCGGTGGTCTCCTCAGATGGATTTCTTGGTCAAACTGCCTCTACCAGCATTAGTATGACCGTGGCTCTGCTGGTGGCTCAAAAGTGACAAATTGTCCAAGGGAGTGAGGCTAGACCCTCCTTGTTGGATTGAAATGACCACAGACGGCAGTCTCTCAGGCTGGGGAGCCCACTGTATGGGTCAGCTAGTTCAAGGGCACTGGTTGGAGGAGGTCACTCTTTCCATCAATCTGTTGGTGACCAGAGTGATTCATCTAGCATTGCTTCAGTTTTGCAGCCTCATAGAGAGCAAGGGGGTCCGAGTGTTGTCGGACAACGTTCCAGCAGTGGTGTATATCAGCCGTCAAGGAGGAACAAGAAGTCTCACGCTGGTGTGGGAGACTGCAATTCTCCTAGGATGGGCGAAATGTCATCTCGAAGATCTGTCGGCATCACATGTAGTGGGAGTGCTCAATGTACAGGCAGACTACCTCAGTATACAGTCACTGGATCCATGGGATGGTCTCTCAGTCCCGAGGCGTTCAATGTGATAGTCCACCAGTGGGTTTTCCCGGTGATGGTGACTCAACACAATGCCAAAGTACTGTGCTTCTTCAGTTTGCAGAAAGGAAGAGAACTCGGAAGGTTCCTTTCCTCCAGAACGCCAAGGAGATTCTAAAAAGGTGTTTGGAAAACAGTAAGCAAACTCCAGCACATACCAGTCATGAATAACCTCATTCATGGCCGTTGGGGCTTCTGTACATGTTTCCTCCCTGGCCCACTGTTAGGTCGAGGAGTTCAGAGAATAGAAAAACACACAGGTTGGGTGATCCTCGTGGCTCCAGATTAACCAAGACGTCCACGATATGTGGATCTCCATTGGTTGCTTGTAGCTCCTGAGCTGTGGCTTCCAGACTCAGTTGGTCTGTTATCTCAGGGAACTTTACACACGCCGATTCCAGCTCAATTTTCTCTTACAGCTTGGCTCTTGAAAGGGCTAGGCTAAGGAAGCGTGGATACTCGGTGAACGTGATTGATACAATGTAAGCGGTCTTGAACACAAAAATTATAGGGACAGGCTTACGAAACCTCAACATGTATACGCTGGAAGAGAGGAGGGAGAGAGGAAACATGATAGAGACTTTTAAATATCTCAAGGGCATTTATGTACAGGAAGAGAGCCTTTTTCAAATGAAGGAGAGCTCTGGAATGAGGGGGCATATGACAAAGTTAAGAGGGAATAGGCTTAGAAGTAATCTAAGGTAGTACTATTTCACAGAAAGGGTGGTGGAGGTGTGGAATGGCCTCCCAGTGGAGGTTGTGGAGGACTGTTCCAGAATTTAAAAAGGCATGGGATAAGCATGTGGGATCGCTTAGGAACAGGAAGAATTAGGGGTTACAGAGGATGGGCAGACTGGATGGGTCATATGGCCTTTTTCTGCCGTCATGTTTCTATTACATTACCAGGGAATTTCTATTCCGTTCACACTAAAAACATTAGTTCAGAGTAGATTACAACAAATAAAACCAGTTTATTTCTGTTTTGTAAAGTTTTGTGAAATAAAAGTCACAGGTGGGACAGTAGTAAAAGAACATGTGCACAGGGTAAGGTTTTTGCCCATTTTAAATTATCCATCTTAGTCATATAATTGGAGGAGGCTGTCTCTGCCTGCCATAGGCGCCCCGTATAAGAGGCTTGGGGAGGCTAAGCCTCCCCAGCCCAACGGTGACCGCTGCCTGCCGCGTAGTCTTGCATCGCCTTGTGTTTCTTTTGCTGCCCGCCGTCATTTTTAGTGCCCTGAATAGTTCTGCCTCGGCACCAGCGATTCAATCACAGTCAGCCTTGTTCTGCCAGCGTCAGGGCTTTCTCTTCAGGCACATCTCATTCCCACCTCTGCAGAAAAGAGGAAGTTGCGTTAGAGTAGGCGGGAATCCGTCCAGGACGCGCCTGAGGAGAAGCCGCGATGCTGGCAGAACAAGGCTGACTGTGATTGAATCGTGGACGCAGTGAGCAGCGGGGAAAATGGCACCTAGCTCGAAATCGTACTGAGGGGGTGGAAGCGGGAAGAAATGGCGGTGGAAGGAGCACGTCGTGAAGCAGCTGGAGCGCATGAAGGTACTGGCAGCCTCTCAGCAGGGAGAACTGGCCTGAATATGTTTGTATGGCTCCGATCCGAACCTCCAGCTGTGCGCCTCCCTCCCCCCCCCCCCCCGTCTAGCACCAACCACTCTCCACCTCTTCTCTTTTCCATATCCAGGATGTCCTCTTCCCCCTCCCCCTCCCCAGCAATTCCCTCTTTCTACCCCACAGGTCTAGCAACAATCACTCTCAAATCCTCTACCCCCTCCCTCCCTCTCCATGTCTTGCAAAAACCACCATCTTCCCCCCCCCCCACCCTCATGTTCAGCAACTTCCTCTCGCAACCCCACAGGTCCAACAATCACCCTCCAATCCTGTACCATACTTCGCTCTCTATCCAACATCCCCCACAACCCCACCCATGTCCAGCATCAACCTACTTCCTATTATCCAGGATCCCATCCCATCCCAGTCTTCTCCCCATGAGTCCAGCAACAGCCATCCTCTACCTCACTCCCATCCCCCCATGTCCAACATCTCTACCACGTGGGTCCAGCTTCCCTTCCTCCTTCGTGCTCAGCATCAACCACCCTCTCCTCCTCCGTGTCCAGCATCAGCCAGCCTCCATTCTGCTCTCCTCCATGTTAACCATGCCCCTTTCTCCTATACTATTTCCTCTCTACCGCACTCCCCCTGAATGTCCAGCATCTGCATCTGTACTCAACACCACCACCACCTGTGTCCAGTGGCTCCCCATTTCCATTCTCCACCACACACTAATATCTCCCCTCAAGGTTCAGGATCCCACCTTCTCTATCCCACTCCCCCATGTCCATTCTCCCTCTTTCTTTCTGTGCCCAGCATCCACCTTCCTTCCCCCAGTGTCTATCATCTTTCCTATTACCTCCCACCACTATGTTCAGCCCCCCCCCCCCCAGCTTCCAGCATCTCTTTACTCTCCTTGTTCATCATTTCCATACTCCTTCCCTGTCCATTTTCGTAACTACCCCATCCCCTCACAAAGCATTCCACCTCTCCCCTTGCCCCAGATATCCAGCCTCTTCCCCTTTCCTAATCTGTTACTGCTCAATAAAATGAACGTCCATGCAGTGTGGAGGTTTGAGCACAGTCCCATGCTGAGGCCCATTGTTGCCTGTCTTCTTCAGTGCAGACTTTTTTTTCGGAAGGGTTAGGATGCTCCAGGGCATAAGTGTTGCTCTGTACCAAAAAAAAGTTCTATGCATGCCTGAGCCATGCCACCAGTCCAATTCTGCCACTCCAGGCGGATTCCTACTTTGTCCAGTAGCAGGGCTGACCCTGAAAGGGTGGAGTGAGTGCTTAGTTTGGTGAATGTGGTAAGATTGATGCTCTGTATGGTGACCAAAGGCTTCTTGCAGTAGTGACCTAGCAGCATCTTTTTCCTTGAGTGACTGTGGAAAGATTACTGTTTCACCCACAAAGTGTTGCTGCCCCTAGTCTCCAGTTCCTTTTAATAACATATAGTAAGAACAGGAAAGGCATGTTTTCCAGCACTCACCTGCCCTCGCTCAACCTTGGCAGACTCACAGCCCTAGGTTTTCACCCTTGAATGTCTGGGCTCGCTTAATGCATTTCAAGGTGCCAAGTCTGACCGTATCAGTTGAGGCTACACTGTGCAAAGTTAGTTTCCTTTCCTCTGGTGAGTGAAGGCTGTGTGATGCATCTGTGACCAGTCCTGCATTGGTAGAGAGATAATACTTTTCCTACATTTCCTTGTTTTACTTTATCCTCTACCATGTAAGATGCTTTCTTTTACTATGTAAGCCGCACTGGACCTGCTGTATGTGGGAAAGAGCGGGGTACAAATGTAATAAATAATTTATTCTGTTTTTAGGCATGTTTCAGGGACAAGTGGTTTTATAGGTCAAAATAAAAATAAATATTTTTAATGCAGAGCTCTTTTGTTTAAACATAACTAAATGGGCTATAAGACCCTAATGGTGTATTAGGTTCTGCCCAGTGTAATATTTATGGCACAGTAAGGTTCTGAGTGTGTTTTTGCACAAAGTTGTGCATAGTGTTTTGCAGTTGAGCGATTGTGGTTAGTATGTGCTTTGAGCAACCACTTTATTCTTTGACAGATGATTCATATCTAATATCTAAATTTAATAAAAGGTATTAATTGTGACTTTTATTTTTATTTATTTATTTTTTCTGTGTGTTATTAGACAATTATGGATTTAAGCTCCACCCCTGGCCCCACCCCTAACCCCGCCCCTTAGCCTCCACAAACAGTTGGGCCACCGACCGCCTATGCTGCCTGCCCTGCTCCACCCTGCCCCTCTGCTTCAGCCTCCCCAAAGTACTGAGTCAATGGTCATTTATTTGCTCAAGTACTTTATCTGCTGCCTAGCCACATAGAGGGAAGTAAAGACCAAGATCAGGAGGCAGCATGGCAGCAGCAGGGCTAGAGGAGGTGAGAGAGTGTTTTCTAAACTCTCTATTGCACCTCTCCCCCTACAGACACATCTCAGATACCTCTTCTCCTCTGCATCCCTGACATACACCCACAGACACTCCCCTTGCCCCCCACCCCTTCAATGCTACCCCACCTTAGAAAACCTTCTCAGTCTAGGCCCAACCCACACCGTCGCTGGGCAACCAACACCCTTCTCCTTGGTATGTTACACACATACACAAGCATACACCCTGTGTCACATACCACCACTGCCCCAGCCACACCACATTCTTTTCTTCTTTTATTAATTTTCCTTCCCCTTTTTTCCCATTATAGGGAAAGGTGATGTATACATTGACACCTTACCTGCACACAGTCCAGCAAATCACACCACCACTGTGCCCCTGATATACATATGCCCTTAACTCCTATCCCTTAGGCATCACACCCACAACAGACACACATCATGTACCTACTATCCTAAATACCTCCCTATACAATCTAAATGTTTCCCTCGGCCCAATACACCAAAACTCTGGCTCCATACACACTCTTCAATTTCCACATATACTGCCACCTCCTCTCCCCTCTTTCAGACTGGAGGTCTGAAGGGGTTCCCACCCACCCACCTCACTTCCCCGGTCTGGCCCCCACTACCTTGAAAGAGATGGTATTATAGGGACCTATCTTAATTTTTATGCTGGGGCCCATTCAATCCTAGCTATGACACTGCTTGGAATTGGTAACTGAGAGAGAGAATTCCTGCTGAGGATAGGAAACTGGAAGAAACACTAGCTGCTGAGAATGATGAGGGGAATATGAGAGACTGCTGGGAATGGGAGATTGAGAGAAAAAGAGTAACTACAGGGTATAAAAAAGGGGATTGAGAGAATGTGACTGCTAGGGATGAGAAACGGGCATAGGGAGAGAAAGTGTCTACAAAAGATGGGAGACTGAGAGACTGCTAGGGGTGGAGGGACTGAAAGGGACTCCTGGTGGAGTCTGCACATATCCAGATAACTAATGCCAGTGCCTGGATATTGCCCGGCATTAAATATAGGGGCATAAAGCTAGCGGTGGCGAAAAAATCACTGACCCCTGAGTCTTTAATGTTTGTCTAAAACCCCATAGATCTATAATAGCATCCAGCCAAATTTTGGTGCATTTTCAGCTGAAACCAAAACTTTGTGCTGTGTCCCCATAGTGCACTCCCTCCTCCAACAGGAGCAGGCTTTGCTTCGCTCTGCTCCCCCCACCACCAAAGAAGAGCAATCATCCCTCTGTCCCCCTGAACAGGAGCAGCCTCCCCATACAGAGGTATCCCTCTCCCCTATGAGACCCACCTACCTTACAAGCCCTGATCCCTGATCACTCCTGCCCATAATGTTTCCGCTATCAGAATGGCAGCCACAGCCTCCAGCAGCAGCCTCATGAGACTGCTGCTGGAGGTCGCAGTAGCCATTTTTTAGAAACTGGAGCCAGCATAGGCAGGAACGACTGGAGGTTGCTCCTACCCTGACTATGCCACTAGACCACCAGGCTTTGTAAGGTAGGCTGAGGACCTATGGTTTGGGGGGGGAAGGGTCCAGGAGTGGAGCTACTCTCTGCTCCCACCCACCTCCCTCACTCTCTTCTCAATCACTGGCTGACTACTTCCGCGACAAGGTGCAGAAGATCAACCTCGAATTCATTACCAAGCTACCTCCTCCTCTTCACCCTTTAACCCACTCCCTCAACCAACCAACCCAGGCCGCCTCCTCCTCTTTTCCTGATATCACCGAGGAGGGAACCGTCCACCTTCTTTCCTCCTCGAAATGCACCACCTGTTCCTCTGATCCCATCCCCACCAACTTACTAAACACCATCTCTCCTACTGTTACCCCCCACCCCCCATCTGTCATATCCTCAACCTCTCTCTTTCCACTGCAACTGTCCCTGACACCTTCAAGCATGATGTAGTACCACCACTCCTCAAAAAACCATCACTAGACCCTACCTATCCTTCCAACTACCGCCCCATCTCCCTCCTACCCTTCCTCTCCAAGATACTTGAGCGCGCCGTTCACAGCCGCTGCCTTGATTTTCTCTCCTCTCATGCCATCCTCGATCCGCTGCAATCCAGTTTTCGCCCTCTACACTCGACAGAAACGGCACTTACTAAAGTCTGTAATGACCTATTCATTGCAAAATCCAAAGGTCACTACTCCATCCTCATCCTCCTCGACCTATCTGCCGCTTTTGACACTGTCAATCATAATGTACTCCTTACCGCACTATCCTCATTTGGATTCCAGGGCTCTGTCCTCTCCTGGTTCTCCTCTTATCTCTCCCACCGTACCTTCAGAGTACATTCTCATGGATCTTCCTCTACCCCCATCCCGCTCTCTGTTGGTGTTCCTCAGGGATCTGCCCTTGGACCCCTTCTTTTCTCAACCTACACCTCTTCCCTGGGCTCGCTGATCTCATCTCATGGTTTCCAATATCATCTTTATGCTGATGACACCCAGCTATATCTCTCCACACCTGACATCACTGCGGAAACCCAGGCCAAGGTATCGGCCTGCTTATCTGACATTGCTGCCTGGATGTCCAACCGCCACCTGAAACTGAACATGGCCAAGACCGAACTCATTGTCTTTCCACCCAAACCCACTTCTCCTCTCCCTCCACTCTCTATTTCAGTCGATAACACCCTCATCCTCCCCGTCTCATCTGCCCGCAACCTCGGAGTCATCTTCGATTCCTCCCTCTCCTTCTCTGCGCATATCCAGCACACAGCCAAGACCTGTCGCTTCCTTCTCTATAACATCAGCAAAATTTGCCCTTTCCTCTCTGAGCACATCCATCACCCGTACTCTCATCCACTCTCTCATTACCTCTCGCCTTGACTGCTGCAACCTACTCCTCACTGGCCTCCCACTTAACCACTTATCCCCCCTTCAATCCGTTCAGAACTCTGCTGCGCATCTTATCTTCCGCCTGGACCGATATGCTCATATCACCCGTCTCCTCAAGTCACTTCACTGGCTTCCGATCAGGTACCGCATACAATTCAAGCTTCTCTTATTAACCTACAAATGCACTCAATCTGCAGCCCCTCATTACCTCTCTACCCTCATCTCCCCTTACGCTCCTACCCGTAACCTCCGCTCACAGGACAAATCCCTCCTCTCAGTACCCTTCTCCACCACAGCCAACTCCAGGCTCCACCCTTTCTGCCTTGCCTCACCCTATGCTTGGAATAAACTCCCTGAGCCCATACGCCAAGCCCCCCTCCCTGCCCATCTTCAAATCCTTGCTCAAAGCCCACCTCTTCAATGTCGCTTTCGGCACCTAACTATTATTCATCTATTCAGGAAATCTAGACTGCCCCAATTTGATTGACTGCACGTTTTGTCCTTTAGATTGTAAGCTCCTTCGAGCAGGGACTGTCCTCTGTGTTAAATTGTACAGCGCTGCGTAACCCTGGTAGTGCTTTATAAATGTTAAGTAGTAGTAGTAGTAGTAATTAACAAAGTGTGACTGCTGTCCATGGGAGCAGAAAGGAAGAGACTGCTGGGGAGAAGGAGAGGGACAGAGAGAGAGTGGCTACTAGGGATGAACGCTGGGAGTGAAAAAAAGGGATAGAGAAGGGGATTTAGTGAAAGTGAGTGTTTGTAAAGGGGGGGCATTGAGATAAACGGAGGATAGGAAGATAGAGAGAGAGCATGTTTGACTACTGGGGAGGAGGAAGAGGAAGCACTGACTGCAAAGAGCTTTTACTTTTTAAAATATGAGCCATGTATATGTATAACTTTGGCTATTTAAATTACTACATGGCCAGAGTTATGCATTATATAAAGAGACATAGCAAGCATTGTTCCAATGTGGCAAACAGTTATTTAAGTAGTGACATTCAACTGCCATGCTGAAAATTATCTGTCCAAGTACAGCTACACAATTAGGAGGTGTAACTTTCAATGGATACGTTATATGTGAATTTTCAGTGGTGCCACTTAGGTAGATTTTGAAGTTGAGTGGGTAAAGTTTCAGTCTTCAGCAGCATGACCTGTCCTAAGTTAAAGATGCAAGGAAACACAGCAATTACACAATACAGTAACCAAAAGAAAAAGAACTTACAATGTCACTGGTCTGCCACCTGTATGAAGAGGTCTTGTTTGAAATCTGTCCCAGATCCCTCCAACAGTCTGGAATGGTGGACAAAATGTTTGAATGTACATGATTTTCAAACACCAAACAAAAAAATATAGCCTGAAGCTTTGCTACTGCATCAACTTGACATTAAGATTCATTTTATTTACTACTATAGTATTTTCACTGCATTTTAGGTTTAATTCAGTTTCAGTTTTAAGGCAACTAAGATAGCGTTATTGCTTACAAATTTAAAACTTGTGCTATTCCAACCATTTTTCTATGCATACTACCATGGGTCCAGTACACATGTGTGTATTTTAATATGTCTCTCAATTAGCTCGCTATGTAGAAATGAGACTCTGTTGATTTGCTTCTATGTATCTGTTAGTGACTTCCAGTTCAGAACATTTTTCACCAATAAGAAAATCATAAGAGCTGTGAAAACATTGGCAACTTGAAGAACATTTTTTAACATAAGATTTCTCACCATCAGGCAATATTGATGTGTTAATATTTTCAGGGTACACAACAAACCTTAGTGGGCTACACTTTCTACAACAGACATACTAATGAAAAATAACAAACACAATTTTTCTGGCTGAGGCATGAGGGTTGCTAAGTCAAATAACAGATCAGCCTTTCAGTACTGCAGACCAGAAAAGCTTAGCTGGACTTTCCTTGGTGGCTCACGTACTAAGTGCTATATACTTCCATGTGGACATTTAGACGATAACCAAACCAACAAAACAGGAAGGCTATTTCCCTATGAAAAGTCACAGAAAAGCTCAAAAAGTAGGGAAGGAATGTAGGCCAACCAAAGTAGACAAAAATGTATCCAGAGGTTGACTGCAGTAGATTTATTGAATATTAAAATACATGTATTCTTTGCTTGGCCTACATCCCTTCCCTTCTTTTGGGGCTTTTCTATGACATTTAGATGATACCCAGTTCAAACCCCCAGTTAGGTCTTCCACTCCCCAGATCAACTGGGGCACTGGATACTGCAGAGGCAGCACTCACAGCTCTGAGGGGGGGAGGGAAGACATGATTGTTGCTTATTTCATGATTCCAGAGTTTCAGACAAAAGCTTAGGAGATTTGATCCCAGAAGGAACACAGGGTCAGAAAGAAGATGCCAGATTTAAAAAGTAAACAAAATTCCGGCGGGAGCCACATCGGCCACTTTCCGGAGGTGGGCTTCCTCTGGAATTCACTATTTATATCATGTGGTATCGGAGCAGGGGGTCATTAAGCCATTCCAGATTTTGTGTGATGAATATGGACTGGGGGCGCAGGATGTTTTTGCGTACTACCAGATCCGGCATTATGTTGGCTCCCTCCCAACGGCAGTTTTAATCCGCGAGTCGTGGGAAGATCTGGATGAACTGCTGGGCCTCGAGGCCCATTTGCGGATCCCTTTAAGTTATTTTCATAGACATCTCAGGGATGCACTGCAGGACTTAAATCTATCCAAGGTGACTCAGGGATGGAATCAAGAACTGGGCATTCGCCTCCAACCAGTACAGATATCGGATTGCCTCAGATCGATACACAGCCTCACAGAAAACATGGCTTGGTGCGAAATTCAATATAAATTTCTGCTGCGTCTACACATTTCTCCTCACAGAGCATTCCGAGCCACTCTTAGGAACTCCGACAATTGCTTGACGTGTGGGAGAGGGAGTGCCAAATTGGGGCACATGTACTGGACCTGTCCAATAGTTCAATCTTTCTGGAGGGTGTTGGGTTCCCATGTGTCGCGCATGTGGACTTGTCGATGGAACCCTCCTCAGAGCAATTGTTCGACAATTTCAGGACGCAGAGACCAGCACCTTCGGGGTACAAAAGATGTTTGAAACGCACCATCTTGATGGCAAAGCCCACTATTCTTCAATTGTGGTTGGACAAGGAAGGCCCTAGCGTGGCCCATTGGAGATCGTCCATGATCCATTGCTGCTCATTGGAGAAGGGGGGAGTCAAAGACTTAGCCTCTAAGAAAGGTGATACATTCTGCAAGACTTGGTCTCCATTCTGGGATACTCTCACTCCGGTGGCCAGAAGTAAAATTTTGAACTGTTAAGGGAGAGGGTTTAGTTGGGGTACTGGGGGGGGGGGCAGAGGGGGGGAAGGAGGGGGAAGAAGGGGGGGAATTAAGGACAAAAATGCTATCCAACTTGTGTTGTTTTCCTTGGATTTGCTTGATACCATGTTCATTGTGTTGGATATTAATAAACAGAGTTTAAAAAAAAAAAAGTAAACAAAAATCCCCAAGGCTAAGGCTGAGAAAGAGCATATTGTTAATAAAGGGTTAATACTCAAGTGTCTTACATCTAGCAGCAGCTGCTAAATGTATAAGTCCCCTATCTGATTATTGCTGAGGTGAGCTGAGGGTATTACCCCTAGCTATACCAAGAGTGGTGATATTTAGCTGCTATCCTATACATAAGTGGTTTAAATTAAGACAACTTTTGTTTTGCCCCCGTTAAACTGCTTAATTGTACGTATAGGTGGCAATTCTGTAAATACAGTGGTGGAAATAAGTATTTGATCCCTTGCTGATTTTGTAAGTTTGCCCACTGACAAAGACATGAGCAGCCCATAATTGAAGGGTAGGTTATTGGTAACAGTGAGAGATAGCACATCACAAATTAAATCCGGAAAATCACATTGTGGAAAGTATATGAATTTATTTGCATTCTGCAGAGGGAAATAAGTATTTGATCCCCCACCAACCAGTAAGAGATCTGGCCCCTACAGACCAGGTAGATGCTCCAAATCAACTCGTTACCTGCATGACAGATAGCTGTCGGCAATGGTCACCTGTATGAAAGACACCTGTCCACAGACTCAGTGAATCAGTCAGACTCTAACCTCTACAAAATGGCCAAGAGCAAGGAGCTGTCTAAGGATGTCAGGGACAAGATCATACACCTGCACAAGGCTGGAATGGGCTACAAAACCATCAGTAAGACGCTGGGTGAGAAGGAGACAACTGTTGGTGCCATAGTAAGAAAATGGAAGAAGTACAAAATGACTGTCAATCGACAAAGATCTGGGGCTCCACGCAAAATCTCACCTCGTGGGGTATCCTTGATCATGAGGAAGGTTAGAAATCAGCCTACAACTACAAGGGGGGAACTTGTCAATGATCTCAAGGCAGCTGGGACCACTGTCACCACGAAAACCATTGGTAACACATTACGACATAACGGATTGCAATCCTGCAGTGCCCGCAAGGTCCCCCTGCTCCGGAAGGCACATGTGACGGCCCGTCTGAAGTTTGCCAGTGAACACCTGGATGATGCCGAGAGTGATTGGGAGAAGGTGCTGTGGTCAGATGAGACAAAAATTGAGCTCTTTGGCATGAACTCAACTCGCCGTGTTTGGAGGAAGAGAAATGCTGCCTATGACCCAAAGAACACCGTCCCCACTGTCAAGCATGGAGGTGGAAATGTTATGTTTTGGGGGTGTTTCTCTGCTAAGGGCACAGGACTACTTCACCGCATCAATGGGAGAATGGATGGGGCCATGTACCGTACAATTCTGAGTGACAACCTCCTTCCCTCCGCCAGGGCCTTAAAAATGGGTCGTGGCTGGGTCTTCCAGCACGACAATGACCCAAAACATACAGCCAAGGCAACAAAGGAGTGGCTCAGGAAGAAGCACATTAGGGTCATGGAGTGGCCTAGCCAGTCACCAGACCTTAATCCCATTGAAAACTTATGGAGGGAGCTGAAGCTGCGAGTTGCCAAGCGACAGCCCAGAACTCTTAATGATTTAGAGATGATCTGCAAAGAGGAGTGGACCAAAATTCCTCCTGACATGTGTGCAAACCTCATCATCAACTACAGAAGACGTCTGACCGCTGTGCTTGCCAACAAGGGTTTTGCCACCAAGTATTAGGTCTTGTTTGCCAGAGGGATTAAATACTTATTTCCCTCTGCAGAATGCAAATAAATTCATATACTTTCCACAATGTGATTTTCCGGATTTAATTTGTGATGTGCTATCTCTCACTGTTACCAATAACCTACCCTTCAATTATGGGCTGCTCATGTCTTTGTCAGTGGGCAAACTTACAAAATCAGCAAGGGATCAAATACTTATTTCCACCACTGTAGGTGCCTCCTTTTTGGTGCCCCAGTGCAGTGTGGGGAGTGCCAGTTCTATGACGGAATCAAGGCACCCTGATGCCATTACAGAAAATTGGCACAAACCTGAATTAGTGTGTCAAAAAGAGGGTGTTGCTGCTTATGCCAAGTCAACAGCAGGCGTATGAGGCTATGCCTAAATCTATCAATCAATGCATGCATCTAATATTTATCTATTTATTGGGATTTATTAACTGCCTTTAGGAAGAGATTCACCCAAGGCAGTGTACAGCACGTACAGTTTAACATAAAACTTACAATTTTTTTAACAGCATAACAATAGTAAAATAACCAAGAATAAACTAAATACAATAAATGAGGTAAACTTGAAAACAGTAAATTGAAACCTAATAATAGAACTACCATGAAACAGTATAAAAAATATACATATTTAACAGTACTGGAATTCAAATACCAGAGATTGTGATAAACATAGGACTGTCCTACCCTGAGGAGGCTGCCAGAGGGTGCTCTCCTAGATAAAAGGCTGGAAAGTGCCATGATATGGTCACTAGAGGGAGCTCCAGCCGGGAACATAGGGGCCGGGAAAGCGAATGCTACATACCTGTAGAAGGTATTCTCCGAGGACAGCAGGCTGATTGTTCTCACTGATGGGTTGACATCCTCGGCAGCCCCCTCCATCGGAAAGTTTACTAGCAAAGGCCTTTGCTAGTCCTCGCGCGCCCATGCGCACCGCGCATGCGCGGCCGTCTTCCCGCCCGAAACCGGCTCGAGCCGGCCAGTCCAGTATGTAGCAAGACAATACACTTCAAGGGAAGACTCAACTCCAAAGGGGAGGCGGGCGGGTTTGTGAGAACAATCAGCCTGCTGTCCTCGGAGAATACCTTCTACAGGTATGTAGCATTCGCTTTCTCCGAGGACAAGCAGGCTGCTTGTTCTCACTGATGGGGTATCCCTAGCCCCCAGGCTCACTCAAAACAACAACCATGGTCAATTGGGCCTCGCAACGGCGAGGACATAACTGAGATTGACCTAAAAAATTTACCAACTAACTGAGAGTGCAGCCTGGAACAGAACAAACAGGGCCCTCGGGGGGTGGAGTTGGATCCTAAAGCCCAAACAGGTTCTGAAGAACTGACTGCCCGAACCGACTATCGCGTCGGGTATCCTGCTGCAGGCAGTAATGAGATGTGAATGTGTGGACAGATGACCACGTCGCAGCTTTGCAAATTTCTTCAATGGAGGCTGACTTCAAGTGGGCTACCGACGCAGCCATGGCTCTAACATTATGAGCCGTGACATGACCCTCAAGAGCCAGCCCCGCCTGGGCGTAAGTGAAGGAAATGCAATCTGCTAGCCAATTGGATATGGTGCGTTTCCCTACAGCCACTCCCCTCCTATTGGGGTCAAAAGAAACAAACAATTGGGCGGACTGTCTGGTGGGCTGTGTCCGCTCCAGGTAGAAGGCCAATGCTCTCTTGCAGTCCAATGTGTGCAGCTGACGTTCAGCAGGGCAGGAATGAGGACGGGGAAAAAATGTTGGCAAGACAATTGACTGGTTCAGATGGAACTCCGACACAACCTTCGGCAGGAACTTAGGGTGAGTGCGGAGGACTACTCTGTTAAGATGAAATTTGGTGTACGGGGCCTGGGCTACCAGGGCCTGAAGCTCACTGACTCTACGAGCTGAAGTAACTGCCACCAAGAAAATGACCTTCCAGGTCAAGTACTTCAGATGGCAGGAATTCAGTGGCTCAAAAGGAGGTTTCATCAGCTGGGTGAGAACGACATTGAGATCCCATGACACTGTAGGAGGCTTGACAGGGGGCTTTGACAAAAGCAAACCTCTCATGAAGCGAACAACTAAAGGCTGTCCTGAGATCGACTTACCTTCCACACGGTAATGGTATGCACTGATTGCACTAAGGTGAACCCTTACAGAGTTGGTCTTGAGACCAGACTCAGACAAGTGCAGAAGGTATTCAAGCAGGGTCTGTGTAGGACAAGAGCGAGGATCTAGGGCCTTGCTGTCACACCAGATGGCAAACCTCCTCCAATGGAAGAAGTAACTTCTCTTAGTGGAGTCTTTCCTGGAAGCAAGCAAGATGCGGGAGACACCCTCTGACAGACCCAAAGAGGCAAAGTCTACGCCCTCAACATCCAGGCCGTGAGAGCCAGAGACTGGAGGTTGGGATGCAGAAGCGCCCCCTCGTCCTGTGTGATGAGGGTCGGAAAACACTCCAATCTCCACGGTTCTTCGGAGGATAACTCCAGAAGAAGGGGGAACCAGATCTGACGCGGCCAAAAAGGAGCAATCAGAATCATGGTGCCTCGGTCTTGCTTGAGTTTCAACAAAGTCCTCCCCACCAGAGGGATGGGAGGATAAGCATACAGCAGGCCCTCCCCCCAATCCAGGAGGAAGGCATCCGATGCTAGTCTGCCGGGGCCTGAAGCCTGGAACAGAACTGAGGGACTTTGTGGTTCACTCGAGATGCGAAGAGATCCACCAAGGGGGTGCCCCACGCTTGGAAGATCTGGCGCACCACTCTGGAGTTGAGCGACCACTAGTGAGGTTGCATAATCCGGCTCAGTCTGTCGGCCAGACTGTTGTTTACGCCTGCCAGATATGTGGCTTGGAGCACCATGCCGAGACGGCGGGCCCAGAGCCACATGCTGACGGCTTCCTGACACAGGGGGCGAGATCCGGTGCCCCCCTGCTTGTTGACATAGTACATGGCAACCTGGTTGTCTGTCTGAATTTGGATAATTTGGTGGGACAGCCGATCTCTGAAAGCCTTCAGAGCGTTCCAGATCGCTCGCGACTCCAGAAGATTGATCTGTAGATCGCGTTCTTGGAGGGACCAACTTCCTTGGGTGTGAAGCCCATCAACATGAGCTCCCCATCCCAGGAGAGACGCATCCGTGGTCAGCACTTTCTGTGGCTGAGGAATTTGGAAGGGACGTCCCAGAGTCAAATTGGAGCAAATCGTCCACCAATACAGGGATTTGAGAAAACTCGTGGACAAGTGGATCACGTCCTCTAGACCCCCAGCGGCCTGATACCACTGGGAGGCTAGGGTCCATTGAGCAGATCTCATGTGGAGGCGGGCCATGGGAGTCACATGAACTGTGGAGGCCATGTGGCCCAGCAATCTCAACATCTGCCGAGCTGTGATCTGCTGGGACGCACGCACCCGCGAGACGAGGGACAACAAGTTGTTGGCTCTCGCCTCTGGAAGATAGGCGCGAGCTGTCCGAGAATCCAGCAGGGCTCCTATGAATTTGAGTTTCTGCACTGGGAGAAGATGGGACTTTGGGTAATTTATCACAAAGCCCAGTAGCTCCAGGAGGCGAATAGTCATCTGCATGGACTGCAGGGCTCCTGCCTCGGATGTGTTCTTCACCAGCCAATCGTCGAGATATGGGAACACGTGCACCCCCAGCCTGCGAAGTGCCGCTGCTACCACAGCTAGGCACTTTGTGAACACCCTGGGCGCAGAGGCGAGCCCAAAGGGTAGCACACAGTACTGGAAGTGGCGTGTGCCCAACTGAAATCGCAGATACTGTCTGTGAGCTGGCAGTATCGGGATGTGTGTGTAGGCATCCTTCAAGTCCAGAGAGCATAGCCAATCGTTTTGCTGAATCATGGGGAGAAGGGTGCCCAGGGAAAGCATCCTGAACTTTTCTTTTACGAGATATTTGTTCAGGGCCCTTAGGTCTAGGATGGGACGCATCCCCCCTGTTTTCTTTTCCACAAGGAAGTACCTGGAATAGAATCCCAGCCCTTCTTGCCCGGATGGCACGGGCTCGACCGCATTGGCGCTGAGAAGGGCGGAGAGTTCCTCTGCAAGTACCTGCTTGTGCTGGAAGCTGTAAGACTGAGCTCCCGGTGGACAATTTGGAGGTTTTGAGGCCAAATTGAGGGTGTATCCCTGCCGGACTATTTGGAGAACCCACTGATCGGAGGTTATGAGAGGCCACCTTTGGTGAAAAGCTTTCAACCTCCCCCCGACCGGCAGGTCGCCCGGCACTGACACTTGGATGTCGGCTATGCTCTGCTGGAGCCAGTCAAAAGCTCGCCCCTTGCTTTTGCTGGGGAGCCGCGGGGCCTTGCTGAGGCGCACGCTGCTGACGAGAGCGAGCGCGCTGGGGCTTAGCCTGGGCCACAGGCTGTCGGGAAGGAGGATTGTACCTACGCTTACCAGAAGCATAGGGACCAGTCTTCCTTCCCCCGAAAAATCGTCTACCTGTAGAGGTAGAGGCTGAAGGCTGCCGGCGGGAGAACTTGTCGAATGCGGTGTCCCGCTGGTGGAGAGACTCTACCACCTGCTCGACTTTTTCTCCAAAAATGTTGTCCGCACGGCAAGGCGAGTCCGCAATCCGCTGCTGGAGTCTATTCTCCAGGTCGGCGGCACGCAGCCATGAGAGCCTGCGCATCACCACACCTTGAGCAGCGGCCCTGGACGCAACATCAAAAGTGTCATAAACTCCTCTGGCCAGGAATTTTCTGCACGCCTTCAGCTGCCTGACCACCTCCTGAAAAGGCTTGGCTTGCTCAGGGGGAAGAGCATCAACCAAGCCCGCCAACTGCCGCACATTGTTCCGCATGTGTATGCTCGTGTAGAGCTGGTAAGACTGGATCTTGGCCACGAGCATAGAAGAATGGTAGGCCTTCCTCCCAAAGGAGTCTAAGGTTCTAGGGTCTTTGCCCGGGGGCGCCGAAGCATGCTCCCTAGAACTCTTAGCCTTCTTTAGGGCCAGATCCACAACTCCAGAGTCATGAGGCAACTGAGTGCGCATCAGCTCTGGGTCCCCATGGATCCGGTACTGGGACTCAATCTTCTTGGGAATGTGGGGATTACTTAGTGGCTTGGTCCAGTTCGCAAGCAATGTCTTTTTTAGGACATGGTGCAAGGGAACAGTGGACGCTTCCTTAGGTGGAGAAGGATAGTCCAGGAGCTCAAACATTTCAGCCCTGGGCTCGTCCTCCACAACCACCGGGAAGGGGATGGCCGTAGACATCTCCCGGACAAAGGAAGCAAAAGACAGACTCTCGGGAGGAGAAAGCTGTCTCTCAGGAGAGGGAGTGGGATCAGAAGGAAGACCCTCAGACTCCTCGTCAGAGAAATATCTGGGGTCCTCCTCTTCCTCCCACGAGGCCTCACCCTCGGTGTCAGACACAAGTTCACGAACCTGCGTCTGCAACCTCGCCCTACTCGACTCGGTGGAACCCCGTCCACGGTGGGGGCGTCGAGAGGTAGACTCCCTCGCCCGCATCGGCGAAGCTCCCTCCGCCGACGTAGTCGGGGAGCCTTCCTGGGAGGTGGCCGCTGTCCGGGGACCTCAACCCGGGCGATGGGCCAGCCGGCGCCGCGCTCGACGGTACCGGAGGCGCAAGCACCGCCGGTACCGGAGGGGTAGGGCGCAACAGCTCTCCCAGAATCTCTGGGAGAACGGCCCGGAGGCTCTCGTTTAGAGCGGCTGCAGAGAAAGGCTGAGAGGTCGATGCAGGCGTCGACGTCAGAACCTGTTCCGGGCGAGGAGGCTGTTCCGGGCTGTCCAGAGTGGAGCGCATCGACACCTCCTGAACAGAGGGTGAGCGGTCCTCTCGGTGCCGATGCCTGCTGGGTGCCGAATCCCTCGGCGACCCAGAGCTCTCGGTGCCGACATGGGGAGGAGACCGGTGTCGATGCTTCTTCGACTTCTTCCGAAGCATGTCACCGGAGCTCCCCGGCACCGACGAGGAGGACGTAGAATCCATCCGTAGCTTCCTCGGGGCCGAGACCGAAGAGGGTCGATCCCGGGGGGGCTGTACCGCAGGAGCCCTCAGGGTAGGAGGAGACCCACCCGAAGGCTCACCGCCACCAGCAGGGGAATGGACAGCCCTCACCTGCACTCCTGACGATGCACCTCCGTCCGACGACATCAGCAGACGAAGTCTCGGTACCACCGACGTCGATGCAGTCGCCCGATGCCTCGGCGCCGATGCAGAGGTTCGATGCCTCGATGCAGTCGATGAAGCGGCAGCCAAGGAAGATGGTCCGGACGCTGACGACGTCGATGCACTCGATGCCTCCGGTGCCGATGCTGATGAAGAGCCCGAGAACAAAACGTTCCACTGGGCTAATCTCGCTACCTGAGTCCGCCTTTGTAACAGGGAACACAGACTGCAGTTCTGAGGGCGGTGCTGGGCCCCTAGACACTGAAGACACGCAGAGTGCCTATCAGTGAGCGAGATTACCCGGGCGCACTGGGTGCACTTCTTGAAGCCGCTGGAAGGCTTCGATGTCATGGGCGGAAAAATCACGCCGGCGAAATCAAAAGCCGAAATGGCGAAAATTGAAGCACCAAAATTTAGAGGGAGAAAAATCTTGACCGAGGCCAAAAGAGGCCTACCCCGACAACGAAAGAAAACTTACGGGGCAAAAACTGAGAAATACGGGAAGGGCAGAAAACCCGAAAGGGTCTTCCGGAACACTACCGGAGCGCTTCCCGAACTTTTTCAAGGAAAAAACAGCAAAAAACACGTCGAAAAGGACGCGCGAGGTCGACTCTCTGGGGCACGAACGGCGTAACACGACCGTACCGAGCGCGGACGAAAGAAGACTGGCCGGCTCGAGCCGGTTTCGGGCGGGAAGACGGCCGCGCATGCGCGGTGCGCATGGGCGCGCGAGGACTAGCAAAGGCCTTTGCTAGTAAACTTTCCGATGGAGGGGGCTGCCGAGGACGTCAACCCATCAGTGAGAACAAGCAGCCTGCTTGTCCTCGGAGAAAGACCCATAGCCGAGGATTCCCCTTTAAGAAAAAGACACCTTGGAGAAAGTACTGGACCCTTCTGGAACTAGGAGGGAGGGCTCAGAAGGGGTGTAGTGGGCCATTAGCAGCCCTATATAAAGAACACCTCCAGAGAACTAGGGGAGAGGAAATGGAATGGAAGGAGCCTAAAGGAGAAGGGAGAGATCCCCTAGAAGTTGAAAGAGAAGAATCCCTCTAAAACCAATAAGTACCTTCTTGGTTTTAGAGGGATTCTTCTCTTTCAACTTTGCTATGGATATTGTAGTAATTAAGTCAATAACTGTTGTAGAAGCCAATGTGAAAGAACATTGGGCCAGATGGCACTGAAGACTAGTTGAACTGGACTTATAGCCATGGGGTGGAGGACAAGACTGTAAAGTTACAGTGAGAGTGGAAAGTCCTGTCCAGGGGAGGAGGCTGTTGTAAACTGAGACCCAGATATCCAAAATAAGTGGGCTGAATTGAGGAAAAAACAGGAGGAACTGTTGGTGGAAAGAAGTTCTTCCCCACATGAGAGGATCAGGGATGCTAATAGAGTGGATTTGCATCTGCTGATTAATTTGCATTGGTAAAGCTGAGAAACCAGGGTTATATTCCCAAGGAAGGTGTCAAGGGGCGCATTAGGGGTACCAGAAATGTGACCTGTTAACCAAGGATATATCAGGGAAGGATTCCCAGAAAGGATGATAATTGTGGAACAGTCACCCTGAGTTGAAAGAGGAGCCCAAATGATGACTGAGATTACAGGCTACCATAAAGGAGAATTGTCTCTGAGCCTTTCTTGGAGGCAACGCTGTAGTAAGCCCTGGCTGTGGGCTTGTAATGCAGGATAGAAGCCACCAAGGAGTCCTCAGCACATGAGTACCCCTAGAAGATTATAAGAAATAATGCTAATGATACACCTAATAAGCATGTATTAGAACATTCAACTAACATAGATATGATGCTAAAAATTGGTTGTTAGTATTCCTTTTCAATTGCACACTATGCTATTCATGCACGAGCAGCGCATGTGCTTAAATGCTTCCTATTCTTCATTTGTGCACGTCACACAAACCTAAATGCAAGCACATCTTATATAGAGTTGCCCTCGTACCCCCAGATTCTATACAGTGCACCTAGAGTTACGTGCGGAATGTGTATTTTATAACTACGTGCATAGATTAATTGTTTTAACAAGGTGTTGTTTTGTTAACAGCTCTTAACAACAAATAATGAGCACTAATTGGCAAAGGAATGTGTATTTTATAACTAAGTGCATAGATTAATTGTTTTAACAAGGTGTTAAATGTTAACATAGTAACACAGTAGATGACTGCAGAAAAAAGACCTGCCCAACAAGACAACTCATGTGTGCTACTTTTTGTGTATACCCTACTTTGATTTGTACCTGTGCTCTTCAGGGCACAGACCATATAAGTCTGCCCAGCACTATCCCCGCCTCCCAACCACCGGCTCTGGCACAGATCGTATAAGTCTGCCCAGCACTATCCCCTCCTCCCACCACCGGCTCTGGCACAGACCGTATAAGTCTGCCCAGCACTATCCCTGACTCCCAACCACCAGCCCTGCCTCCCACCACCGGCTCTGGCACAGACTGTATAAGTCTGTCCAGCACTATCCCTGCCTCCCACCACTGGCTCTGGCACAGACCGTATAAGTCTGCCCAGCACTATCCCTGCCTCCCAACCACCAGTCCCGCCTCCCACCACCGGCTCTGGCACAGACCGTATAAGTCTGCCCAGCACCATCCTCGCCTCCCAACCACCAGCCCCGCCTCCCACCACCAGCTCTGGCACAGACCGTATAAGTCTGCCCAGCACTATCCCTGCCTCCCACCACCGGCTCTGGCACAGACCGTATAAGTCTGCCCAGCACTATCCCTGCCTACCAACCTCCAGCCCCGCCTCCCACTACCGGCTCTGCTATCCAATCTCGGTTAAGCTCCTGAGGATCCATTCCTTCTGAACAGGATTCCTTTATATTTATCCCACACATGTTTGAATTCCGTTACCGTTTTCATCGCCACCACTTTCATCTCCGTTTTCATCTCCGTAACAGCTCTTAACAACATAACGAGTACTAAATGGCAAAAATTAGAATTTACACATGTACATTGCTAAGCATATTCTGAAATGTACTGCGCCTAAATTCTAACGTGCACAGGCAAAATGGGGCAGGCTTAGGGGGTGTGGAAATGGGCATTTTGTGGGAGTTCCAAAATCTACGTCTATTATAAAATATGGGCCAGTGCACATAAATCTATGTGCAGGGATTTACATCAGCTTTTCATAAATGGACACACGTAGATTCAGTCACATGAACTATGCCTAAGAGTATTCTAAATAACGCATGTAAATTTACGCATGGTATTTAGAATATGCTTAGGTGTAATTGCCTGGCACATGTCGAGCCCATAGCATTTAACTTTCAAAAAGGAGACTATGATAAAATGAGAAGAACGGTGGAAAAAAAAAAACTTAAAGGAGCAGCTGCGAAGATCAAAAATTTACATCAGGCTTGAATGCTGTTCAAAAATACCATCCTAGAAGCCCGGGACAAATATTTTCCATTTATTAAAAAAGAAGGAAGGAAGACCAAACGACAGCCAGCATGGTTAAAAAGTGAGATGAAGGAAGCTATTAAAGATAAAAGAAAATCCTTCAGAAAATGGAAGAAGGAACCGACTAAAAATAAGAAACAGAATAAGGAATGGCAAGTCAAATAAGGAAGGCAAAGACAGACTTTGAAAACAAGATTGCGTTGGAGGCAAAAACACAAAGTAAAAATTTTTAGGTATATTAAGTAGAGGAGTGTGGTAGCCGTGTTAGTCCACTCTTAAGGTTATCAATAGAAATCAAACAAAATAAAACATGGAAAAGAAAATAAGATGATACCTTTTTTATTGGACATAACTTAATACATTTCTTGATTAGCTTTCGAAGGTTGCCCTTCTTCGTCAGATCGGAAATAAGCAAATGTGCTAGCTGACAGTGTATATAATACCATCCTACAATCAGATTCAAAATTGACTACTCCCCAGAAAAAGTCAATTTTTTGGACACCACGGCCTCAATCAGTGATGGCTGTATACAAACATCTATATACAAAAAACCCACAGACAGATGCAGCTACCTCCACAACTCCAGCTTCCATCCTTCACATACAAAAAGATCCATCATTTACAGCCAAGCCACAAGATACCACCGTATCTGCTCTGACCCAGGGGACAGAGACAGACACCTTAAAAGCCTGACTGCATCCTTCAAACAGAAAGGCTACAACCCCAAAATAATCCCCAAGAATATTGTCTCCTCCCTCAAAACACCCAGGGAGAATCTGCTACAGTACAAGGAGAAAAAATCTACAGACAGAATCCCCCTTGTAGTGACATACAATCCAGAGCTGGAAAAACTGAGGAAAATCATAAGAGATCTACAACCTATACTCCAGGAAGATGAATTACTGAAAGAGATATTCCCATCCCCACCAGTACTGGCCTTCCGACAGCCACCCAACTTAAAACACAAGCTAATCAGAAGTAAACTTCCATCACAGACTGAAAAGGAACAGAAGGGCACACTTCCCTGTAATTTATCCAGTTGCAAACTATGCCAAAATATTTCACAGGACCCCAAAGTCATCTACAAAGGAAAGATATTCAACATAAAGGGATCTTTCACTTGCTCATCTTCCAATGTGTAAAAAATGTAACCAAGGATGCTATATTGGAGAAACAGGCCAGATGCTTAAGACCAGATTCAATTTACATAGACATCACATGAACAATGCTGGTGCCAGTAGGGTTCCCACACCTGTTGGTCAACATTTTACAGGACCAGGACACTGTACCAGTGACTTCACAGTGAGAATCCTGAAAGGTAACTTTAAAACCATACAAGAATGTAAGACCTTTGAAGTCAGAATGATTGAATATTTTAACACCCAACAGAAAGGACTTAACAAGGATCTGGGGTTCCTAGCCCATTATAAACCATAAAGCTGTATGTCTCTGTTGATCACCCCACCCCTCACCTATCCACACCCATCCTGTTAGAATATCAATGATATGCTTTGATGTCCCCATGCATATCTCTGACCCACCCCCATCCTCCCAGCCTGTCAGACTGTCATAGTAATGCTTGAATGTTTTCACTTATATACACTGTCAACTAGCACATTTGCTTATTTGCGATCTGATGAAGAAGGGCAACCTTCGAAAGCTAATCAAGAAATGTGTCAAGTTATGTCCAATAAAAAAGGTATCATCTTATTTTCTTTTCCATGTTTTATTTTGTTTGATTTCTATTGATAACTTTAGGTATATTAAAAGCAAGAAGCCTTCAAAAGAATCGGTTGGACTGCTAGATGACCGAGGGGTTAAAGGGGCAATCAGGGAAGACAAAGCCATAGCAGAGAGATTAAATTACTTTTTTGCTTCAGTCTTCACTGAGGAAGATTTGGGAGTGATACCAATGCCAGAAATAGTATTCAAACCTGACGAATCAGAGAAACTGAATGAAATCTCTATAAACCTGGAGGATGTAATGGCGCAATTTGACAGATTGCGCCGGATTGTATTCATCCCTGAGTACTGATAGAATTGAAAACTGAACTTGTAAAACTATTAGTAATATGTAATTTATCTTTAAAATCAAGCGTAGTTCCGGAAGATTGGAAGGTGGCCAATATAACGCCGTTTGTTTTTCTTTTTTAAAGGTTTTAGAGGTGATCCGGAAAATTATACAGTGGGGGAAATAAGTATTTGATCCCTTGCTGATTTTGTAAGTTTGCCCACTGACAAAGACATGAGCAGCCCATAATTGAAGGGTAGGTTATTGGTAACAGTGAGAGATAGCACATCACAAATTTAATCCGGAAAATCACATTGTGGAAAGTATATGAATTTATTTGCATTCTGCAGAGGGAAATAAGTATTTGATCCCCCACCAACCAGTAAGAGATCTGGCCCCTACAGACCAGGTAGATGCTCCAAATCAACTCGTTACCTGCATGACAGACAGCTGTCGGCAATGGTCACCTGTATGAAAGACACCTGTCCACAGACTCAGTGAATCAGTCAGACTCTAACCTCTACAAAATGGCCAAGAGCAAGGAGCTGTCTAAGGATGTCAGGGACAAGATCATACACCTGCACAAGGCTGGAATGGGCTACAAAACCATCAGTAAGACGCTGGGCGAGAAGGAGACAACTGTTGGTGCCATAGTAAGAAAATGGAAGAAGTACAAAATGACTGTCAATCGACAAAGATCTGGGGCTCCACGCAAAATCTCACCTCGTGGGGTATCCTTGATCATGAGGAAGGTTAGAAATCAGCCTACAACTACAAGGGGGGAACTTGTCAATGATCTCAAGGCAGCTGGGACCACTGTCACCACGAAAACCATTGATAACACATTACGACATAACGGATTGCAATCCTGCAGTGCCCGCAAGGTCCCCCTGCTCCGGAAGGCACATGTGACGGCCCGTCTGAAGTTTGCCAGTGAACACCTGGATGATGCCGAGAGTGATTGGGAGAAGGTGCTGTGGTCAGATGAGACAAAAATTGAGCTCTTTGGCATGAACTCAACTCGCCGTGTTTGGAGGAAGAGAAATGCTGCCTATGACCCAAAGAACACCGTCCCCACTGTCAAGCATGGAGGTGGAAATGTTATGTTTTGGGGGTGTTTCTCTGCTAAGGGCACAGGACTACTTCACCGCATCAATGGGAGAATGGATGGGGCCATGTACCGTACAATTCTGAGTGACAACCTCCTTCCCTCCGCCAGGGCCTTAAAAATGGGTCGTGGCTGGGTCTTCCAGCACGACAATGACCCAAAACATACAGCCAAGGCAACAAAGGAGTGGCTCAGGAAGAAGCACATTAGGGTCATGGAGTGGCCTAGCCAGTCACCAGACCTTAATCCCATTGAAAACTTATGGAGGGAGCTGAAGCTGCGAGTTGCCAAGCGACAGCCCAGAACTCTTAATGATTTAGAGATGATCTGCAAAGAGGAGTGGACCAAAATTCCTCCTGACATGTGTGCAAACCTCATCATCAACTACAGAAGACGTCTGACCGCTGTGCTTGCCAACAAGGGTTTTGCCACCAAGTATTAGGTCTTGTTTGCCAGAGGGATTAAATACTTATTTCCCTCTGCAGAATGCAAATAAATTCATATACTTTCCACAATGTGATTTTCCGGATTTAATTTGTGATGTGCTATCTCTCACTGTTACCAATAACCTACCCTTCAATTATGGGCTGCTCATGTCTTTGTCAGTGGGCAAACTTACAAAATCAGCAAGGGATCAAATACTTATTTCCCCCACTGTAGATCATCACTGAGCTTGATGTTAGTGCTGGGCAAAATGGTAGAGACTATTTTAAAGAACGAAATTACTGAGCATATTCAACAGCATGGATTAATGAGACAGTCAACATGGATTTAGTGAAGGGAAATCTTGCCCACCAATCTATTACATTTCTTTGAAGGGGTGAACAAACGTGGATAAAGGTGAGCCAGTCGATATTGTGCATCTGGATTTTCAAAAGATGTTTGACAAAGTACCTCATGAAAGACTCCAGAGGAAATTGGAAAGTCATGGGATAGGAGGTAGTGTCCTTTTGTAGATTAAAAACTGGTTAGAAAACAGAGTAGTGTTAAATGGTCAGTATTCTCAATGGAGAAGGGTAGATAGTGGGGTTCCTCAGGGGTCTGTGATGGGCCACTGCTTTTTAACATATTTATAAATGATCTAGAGAAGGGAGTAACTAGTGAGATAATTAAATTTGCTGATGACACAAAGTTATTCAAAGTTGTTAAATTGCAAGAGGATTGTGAAAAATTACAAAGAGGACCTTACGAGACTGGGAGACTGGGAATAATGTGAGCAAGTGCAAAGTGATGCATGTGGGAAAGTGGAACCTAAATTATAGTTATATAATGCAAGTTAGGAGTCACCCAGGAAAGTCCCACATAAAGATGTACTAAAGCCATTTCTTACTGCAGCTTAGTAAAAGGGCCCCAAAAGTAATGCATTCTCATATTGAGATACAAGAAGCAGATATCATAACTAAATAGGAAAACAAAATACAAATTTAATCATGATGCTTCTTATAAAACAAAAAAAAAAATTAAGCTGGATCCAGAGGAGGAAAGAGGAAAAGGAAATCAACAATCTTGTAATTCCTCAAGATACCCTTACTTAATTTAATTACCTCTCCATATCCCTAACCTGCAATTTACCTAAAGAAATCTCCTCATTTGAATATTCCAATTGTTGTTCCTGTCTCTCAAAACATTCTTCCAGATGGGTAGGATCCAAAAAAACATACTGGTTTTAAATGATTTAACCAGCCACTGACTAGTTAAGTCGCTTGTTTGGGGCTATCTGCTAATTTTCAGCGACATTTAACCGGTTATCACCACAAAACCGGCTATTTTGGGGCTATTTTGGGGCCATTTAACCGGCTATTTGGGGCCATTACAGGGGCAGAGTCAACAGTTGGTCAGTTAAGTGCTGATATTCACACTTAACTGGCCAAGGTAACAACATAAATGGGACTGTATAACTCCCAGTTCTATCTTTGGGGCCGTTTTACTAAGCTGCGGTAAAAGGGACCCTGCGCTAGCAGCAGCGCAAGCTTTTGCCATGTGCAGAGTCCTCTTTTACTGCAGTGGGTAAAAAGGTGGAAAAAAGAGATGGCCATGCGGTAAATTCACACTTGCTGTGCGTCCATTTCAGAACGAGCACTTACCGCCACCCATTGAGGTGACGGGTCTCCCATGCTAACCTAGTGGTAACTCCACATCTGACATTACTTCCTGTTTTGGGGTGGGGGACCGGCAGAGCCAAAAGGCGCATGGCAGCTCCATGCACCCCCTTGCTAGGAGGAAGGGTGACATGCACTGACTGGTCACCGCGCATGTAGCACGTGAGCCCTTACCGCTAGTTCAATGGGTGGCGTTAAGGGCTCAGGCTGGTTTTAGGCATGCACTGGTTTCAGTTTTACCACATGTCCTTTCCTGTCCCATTAAAATAAGCCCTTTTTAGCAGATGCATTAAAAAGTGGCCCGGTGCACACTCAAAACAGACCACTTTTTACTGTGGCTTAGTAAAAGGGCCCCTTTACTGCTACTACTTATCATTTCTATAGCGCTACTAGATGTACGCACTGCTGTACACTTGAACATGAAGAGACAGTCCCTGCTCAACAGAGCTTACAATCTAATTAGGACAGACAAACAGGACAAATGAGATAAGGGAATATTAAAGTGAGGATGATAAAATAAGGGTTCTGAACAAGTGAATAAGGGTTAGGAGTTAAAAACAGCATCAAACAGGTGGGCTTTTAGCCAGAGATGGAGCTTGACGTACCGGCTCAGGAAGTCTATTCCAGGCATATGGTGTATATGCCTTATTGCCTTACTCAATTTATTCTATTTTATTTTATTTCTTTAGCTTTTAGATTCCAATATACCTTCGAGTGTTAGTACAGACTTGTGAATAAACAGTGTGTTTTAAGCCTGTAAAATGTATTAGATAATTTCCTATTTTAATTATGTCCTGAAGTGTAGTTCTCCTATTTGACCAGCAGGTGGTGTTTCTTTGCTATAAAACTGTTACAGTGAACTGAATGTTCTTTTTCTTAAAACAAGCAGGAAACATGCAGCAGTATACTTTCAAATCTTGTTGACTGGGCTCTGATTGGCCCAGGAGCTCATTTTCTTTAAAGTGTATTGATTTTGCCTTCCTTCAGTCCTAGCCAGGAAGAAAAGAGTGCAGAATCTCTTTGAGGCTCAGTAAACAAACAGTTATATATCCTGATCTTCTCAGGTACTTTTCTAGAAAGTATGCAAATGTTTAGTTAGTCTATCTATCTATCTATCTATCTATCTATCTATCTATCTATCTATCTATCTATCTATCTACTTATCATTTCTATAGCGCCACAAGGCATACGCAGCGCTGTACACCATACATAGAAGACAGTCCCTGCTCAAAGAGCTTACAATCTAGATAAGACAGGTAAACAGACAGAACAATTAAGGGTGAAGGAATAAAGAGGTGAGGATAAAGGACAGGGTAAGTGAGTTAGGAGTCAAAAGCAGTGGTAAAGAGGTAGGTTTTGAGTTTGGACTTGAAAACAGCTAAAGACGGGGCTAGACGTATAGGCTCAGGAACATAGGCGGTCGGTGGCCCAACTGTTTGGGGAGGCTAAAGGGGGCGGGGTTAGGGGTGGGGCCAGGGGTGGAGCATAAATCCATAATTGTCTGATAACACACAGAAAAAATAACTAAATAAAAATAAAAGTCACAATTAATACCTTTTATTAAATTTAGATATTAGATATGTATCATATGTCAAAGAATAAAGTGGTTGCTCAAAGCATATTCTAAGCACAATCGCTCAACTGCAAAACACTATGCACAACTTTGTGCAAAAACACATTCAGAACTTTACTGTACCATAAATATTACACTGGGCAGAACCTAATACACCAATATACCACCCATACAGAAAATGCAGACTGTCAACAATATGAAACAAGGGATCATATCATCACAATTCTCATGTAGAGCCACAAAACACCCTAATTAATGTGGGATAAAATGCCATAAATAAATAAGTAAATAAATATAAACTTTTAATGTTGAGCACCTGATTCTCAAAGTGGACATATTCCAAACACTATAATGAAAATAAAATGATCTTTTCTACCTTTGTTGTCTGGTGACTTTTTCTGATCATGCTGGCCCAGTATCCGATTCTGCTGCTATCTGTCCTCAGTGCAGGTCAGGAAGTCATCCTCGTTAAATATCTCCCTGGCAACCCAAGACACCTCCAGCCAACCCCCCTTGCTATCCCAGCAGTAAGGTAAACAAACCATAAACCAATTTCTACAACTGGTTACACAAGGCTAGAGGGCTTTCACTGCAGCTCCTGCTGTGAGGATGAAGGTAAATCAACAATTTAACCCCCTCAGAGCACAGCAGGGGAGGCTTAGCCTCTCCAAGCCTCTTATACCTGGTGTCTATGCTCAGGAAGACTATTCCAGGCGTGAGGTGCAGCAAGATAAAAGGAACTGAGTCTTGAATTAGTTTGTGTTATAATTGATCCAGATTTCAGTTACCTGTTATTGTTTGCTAATTGCTCATTTTTTGTTCAGTATGAGAATAAACAAAATTGTTTGTTCGCTCTGCATGACTGATAAAGAATCCTGGTGGTTTGTGTATTGGGTCTGTGAGTGCTTTCTGGGAACTGTGGAACCACTGGGAGTGTGGCCCCAGTAACCTAGAAATCACTGTGGATAATTTGCGAGCAGAAGACTCTCCCAGAGGCGGTTGTGACCCAGTCAGTGGGAGGAGGGTGTTAGTGTAGAGCACGAACGGCATGTGTAGGAGGACCTGAGTTGTGCTGGGGATAGACCCTCTAAGTGGCCACAGGGTAACCCCAGGTGGGTGGCTGTTTCGTGATAAGACTCATTTGGGTTTTTGTCCTGTATCATACATACAAATTCTCAATTAGTATGTATGATACTCAAGGAGTCCTGCTGACCTGGAGCTCCACTACTGTCCATCAACCACTATACAGAAATCTGAAGTTTCTCTTCTGACTGGAAACCCCTTCTAGCCTGAACTCTATCCAAGCTGGCAGCCGTGCTTTCCTATTGCCGAGCCCGAACTACCCAACCAGCCCCAGCTATCTGCTCATCCTGGACAAAAACTACCACTCCGGAGACCACCACACTCGACCACCAATACAACCCTAGGACCGCACATCTAACTGTGAGTAAATCAGTCACTTTTTATCAATCAACCCGCTCACCATCACCACAGAGTATCAAAGTAATGACAGACCGCACAAACACCATCCTATGAACAAGAACCAACACCACAACCAACATACCCGACCACCTGACAACCAAAAGCGAAATAAGACCAAAATGAACACCACCAAACTGTTCCTAATAATTTACTCGCTATCCCTAATTCACCACACACTAACCAACCCCCTCACAGACACCAATAACAAACCCACAATACACAATAGACTACCCAGATACAATACATACCACCAAAATAACAACAACCAAAACAGTGGCAGAACTACCATGCACGGACAAAATCAATACAAAGGAAAGAAAGGACACAATAAATCCACACCACAGGAAAAGAGACAAATAACGAAAACCAACACAATCTCGAACCCAGCTGAACCCTACCAAACAATCCAAGTGGGATACATAAACGCCAGATCAGTAGTCAACAAAACAACAATAATAACAGACTGGATCACAACAAACAACCTCGATCTACTATTCATCAGCGAAACCTGGATCCACGATCACAAGGAGCCCATAATCTTAGATCTATGCCCCCCAGGCTACAAAATTACTCACTGGACAAGAAAAGGAAAAAGAGGAGGAGGCATTGCACTAATCTATAGATCCCACTTCATCGTAACAACAACAGCCGAGTCTATAACACCACAACTCAAAATCGCCCCAGTTACAATCAACTGCACTACATTGCATGACCACCTAAACGTTGTCTTGTTTTATAGACCACCAGGTAACTGGCTAGAATGCCAACCACACTTCATGGATTTCATATCGAATACCTGTGTATCTAACTCCAATCTACTTATAATAGGGGACATAAACCTACACCTAGAAGACCCTAACGCAAACAATGCAAATGAATGCAAGGATTTCCTCCAATTATGGGACCTCAACTGGTCTAATATGCAAGCACTCGACCTCATCACACACAAACTATCCTCAGACCTAAACCTAATACTAACAGATACAAAATGGACAGACATACCATGGTCAGACCACCACAAACTAAATCTATCCCTACAATGGCGAAAAAAGGCTCATACCACAATCAAGAACTTACACCACGAGAGGCCAAATTGACCCTGTAACATTCTAGCAACAGATCTACAAGAACGAATGGATAGCACAAACAGACTCCAAACACTACCTCCTAAACTGGGACAACAGATGCAGGAGCATACTAGACAATATTGCACCACTACAAATAAGAACCTCACAAAGACACATCTCGATACCATGGTTTAACGAAGAATTGAAAAAATTAAAAACACAAGTAAGGAGACTTGAACGAGCATGGAAAAAAATGAAAGATGAATATATACTTAACGCATGGAAACAAATGCAAAGAAAATACAATAAGACATACTACAAATCCAAAATAGGACCAGACCATAAAGACACACATAAACTTTACCAACAAGTGAATAAACTACTTGACACCTCACCGGTCACCACAACCAACACAGACACCCCATCAGCAGACGATCCACGTTACCACTTAATACCACCGACCATGAAAAATCCATTAACTGTCTGGATCCAATCACCGATGAATACCCAGCAGACAGAATCTGGACAAACTTCAATTTACTGACTGACAAAACCGTCACCCAAGCAATCAACAGGTTCGCCAAATCCCACTGCAAACTGGACATATGTCCAAACAACCTAATAAAATCCACCCCTCAACGCTTCATAACAGACCTCACATCATACCTTAACTACATGTTACAACATGGACTATTTCCTAAGGATAAAGGAAATATATTACTCACCCCAATACCCAAAGATCTAAAGAAAAAAAATCGAATGACATAACCAACTACCGCCCGGTAGCATCCATCCCTCTGGCAGTAAAACTAATAGAAAGCAACTTACCGACTACTTAAACAAATTTTCAATACTACATGAATCACAATCAGGATTTCGATCCAACCACAGCACTGAAACAGTACTAATCACTCTCCTAACCAAATTCAAACAAAAAATTGCAACTGGCAACAGTATACTTCTCCTACAATTCGACATGTCCAGCGTGTTCGACATGGTTAGCCATAAAATACTATTGAACATCCCAGAATACTTCGGGATTGGAGGACACGTACTTGGATCAATGGCTTCCTAACCGCAAGAACATACCAAGAGATATCTAACTCGAATACATCATCACCATGGCAACCTGAATGTGGAGTGTCACGTTTGTGACCGTTTCCTTGTCTGTGCTCACCTCGCCCTCTGGTGGCCAGAACCGGTGGCTGCTATGAACTGTCACACATTCAGCCCAGTCCAGTCCGGATCTCCCAGGCTGCCCAACTTGCTTTTCTTGTTTGTGCCTGAACAGCACCCGTAGCTGCCTTGTGATTCCTGCAGCTGAGCTTCTGCAGCTGATGGGCTTTATTAATCACCTGGAAACTTCTGTGTTTGCCTTTGCATCGTCTAAGGTCCCTGGTTTGTTGGTGCTTTGTTGCACTTCTGACTAGTCTGGTTTCTTGTATAGTTTCTTGTCTGTTTCTAGTTAGTCTGTGTGTAGTTTAGCTTAGGTTTATTGCTTGTTTCCTAGTCTTGTTTCTTGTTTGTATTTCTGTGTCTAGTTCTTGGTTGTCTGTGTCTCTTGCTTAGTGGCTGCTCTGCAGCTTTCAGTCCTGTCTCTTGTTTGTCAGTATTTGTACCCTGTTTCAGTGGCTGCTTGGCAGCTTTCAGTTCCTTTCCTTTAGCTTGTCCATTTTCCTGCCTTGTGTAGTATTGTCTGTCTGTGAGTCCTAGCCCAGTTTCCTGTCTTGCTGCCCATGTTTATTCCTTTCCCCTCTGACCCTCAGTCCCTGTTCAGCCTAGTGGGTATCCAGTTCCTGCCCTGTCCGGTAAGTCCTGCCGGCTGCCTGCACCCAGGGGCTCAACTCCTGAGGAACGGCGGTCAAGTGCAGGTGAAGTCTAGCTGTTCCTGTCAGAGTTCTGCCTGGTCTCTGGTGTGGGGTGGTTTTGCCTGCCACTGCTGCTCCTTGAAAACCTGACAG
Organism: Microcaecilia unicolor; assembly: GCF_901765095.1. NCBI lineage: Eukaryota > Metazoa > Chordata > Amphibia > Gymnophiona > Siphonopidae > Microcaecilia > Microcaecilia unicolor. The sequence goes on along the minus strand of NC_044031.1, from coordinate 354,380,279 downwards.
AATGCAAAGGCCATGAGCTTGGCAAGATTACCCTTCCAGCTGGGGTTCCAGCCTCTGACTTTGTTTCCTGTTGGCAGTCCAGCTCCCAGCCTGGGCGCAGCTCCTAGTTCCAGTTCAGATTCCAGGTTCAACTTAATGTCTGCTCTTAACTCTTGCATGACACTCCATGAGTACCGTGATAAATGTTTGTCTGATCCAGCCCTGAAGAATACTCCTGAAGCTGCAGCGGAGAGATAGCATGTCCATGGGTTCTTTGAAAACCCAGTTTCTGCTATTGATCCAGCTACCCCGCTCTACGATTACTGCCTCAGACTTTCCTTTGAGCCAGCGCTGCAGGATACTCCTGAAGCCGACGCTGAGAGAAGGTGTCTTAGAAGTCCCGAGTGCACGGCTCTCCTACAGTCTTTTTGTGCTCGAGTGGCGCCTCTAGTCAAGCCTCCGATTCCTGTCCAAGTGGCACTTCTAGCCGAGTCTCAGCCGAGTTCCAGCTCCAGCCAAGCTGTGGAGTTCAAGCCGAGTTCCAGTTCCAGCCCGGATGCTGAGTCCAATCCGAGTTGCAGTTCCGGCCAAGATGCTGAGTCCGGATCGAGTTGCAGTTCCGACCAAGATGCTGAGTCTGGATCGAGTTGCAGTTCCGGCCAAGATGCTGAATCCGGATCGAGTTGCAGTTCCAGCCTAGATGGTGAGTCTACTCCGAGTTCCAGTTCCAGCCAAACTGCTGAGTCCAAGCCGAGTTCCAGCTCCAGCCAAGCTGCTGAGTCCAGACAGAGTTCCAGTTCCAGCCAAGATACTGAGTCCAGGCCGAGTACTAGTTCCAACCAAGATGCTGAGTCCAGGCCGAGTTCCAGTTCCAGCCGAGATGCTGAATCCAGCCCGAGTTCCAGTCCGACTTCCAGTTCAAAGTCCAGTCCTGATTCCAGTCCGGGTTCCAGTCTTGACTCCTGTTCAAGTTCCAGCCCAGCTCCTCCGGGTCATGTTTTCAAGTAGAGAGCTGCACAGGAACGGGGTTTGCGGGAATCCCGCGGAACCCGCGGGATTCCTGCAGGGACGGAAGCAGTTCTGTGGGGTTCCCGCAGGGACGGAAGCAGTTCTGCGGGGTTCCTGCGGGGACGGAAGCAGTTCCTGTGGGGTTCCCGCAGGGACGGAAGCAGTTCTGCGGGGTTCCTGCGGGGACGGAAGCAGTTCCTGTGGGGTTCCCGCGGGGATGGAAACAGTTCTGTGGGGTTCCCGTGGAAGTGAAAGCTACACCTGCACCAGCCTCTCATCTACCGAGTACCAAGTTCTTTGAGTGCTGTCTCCTCCTCCTCCTCTTCCTCCTTGCTTTAACAGCACAAATGTGGAAACTTTTCCATTAAGGAGGTGGTAGAGACACAAATGATGATGGAATTCAAAAAGGCGTGGGATGAGCACAGAGGATCTCTAATTAGAAAATGGAAGTTATAAAAATCCTAACCTTAAATGGCTGCATGTGTGTGGATGTGTGAAGTAATGCTTAGATGGTGACTCTAGCTGTGATTAACTAGGGCCAATACCGGGCAGACTTGTATGGTCTGTGTCTAATATATGGAAGTCTGGAGTTATGATTCTGCCGGTTTGGCTGAGGGGGAGGGGGGACGTCTCTTCTGATTGGCTGCCAGGGGTTGTGCTGACGTCAGGGGATAGTACTTTAGCCTGCAGCTGAAGAGTTTCTCTGCTTTTGCGTTACTTATCTGGTGGTAACAGGAAAGCCTGATAGGTTTCTCTCAGAACGTGCTCTAGGTTCTGACAGGGATCTGTGTTGATTTAGAGTATTCTTTTCCTTCCCTCTGGGTTAGCTGCTGCTGTGTGTGTGTGTGTGTGTGTGCGTAGCTCTGTAATCAGGGTCAGCTGCTCGTTTGTTTAGTGGGGGCTGGGCATTGCTCAGCCTCCGGGGCTCTGGGCTGAGTGAGAGCGTTCTCCTTTGTTTGTTTGTTTTAAGGATTTCTCTTCCCAGTGTCCTGGCCTGCTGGCTCAGTGAGTTTAACCCTTTGTGTACTGTGTGTATTGTATTCCTGCCTCTGCCAGTGTGTTTGTTTAGATGGGCCCCACTCCCTCTCGGGAGGGGTAGCATTCTCTCTGATTGTTTGTTGATTTATGGCACTCTCTCTCTGCTGGCTCTACAAGCTTAACCCTTTATGTTCTGTGTGCCTCTGTCTACAGTGGGTTTGAGGCAAAGGCTTTCTGCCTTCCTTTGTGTTTGGTTCCTCTGGCTTCTGCCTGGGGCTCCTACCCTGGTGGGGAGGGGGTTGCTGTGTTAGTTCCCCTGTCCTGCGCTAGTCCCCTGCGTGGGCGTGGCCCGCTCTGGTCCTTTGTTTCCCCCTCTGCCCTATTGCTGGTGTTCAGCGCGTGTCTGGCATCTTGGGGCCCTCTGGGTTCTTTCACCCCTCCCTGTGTGTGATTGGGTTCCAGTTCAGCCGTGAGGCTCGCACGAGTGGCTCTGTCTGCGTGGGTTCCGGTTCGGCCGCGAGGCCCGCCTGTATGCCTATTTCCCTTCTTCCTGAGGGACTGGGGGGAGGGGTAGCTTAGGGGGTATTGTGTAGCTGGGGTGTGCGGTGGTGGGTCGGTCTCCCCTTGGCCTGGGTCGGCGCCCTGCTGGCCTCGGCCAGGGCCCAAGGGCTCACGACCAACCCAACGGATTACAGAACGCAAAAGCCATGAGCTCGACCGATCCATCCCCCATGCAGCTGCTCCAGCAATTGCATGCTCAGCTACAACAGGTATCGGGAGTCGTGAACGCACTGTCTCAACGGGTAGACTCGCTGACTGTCACGGGGGCTGCGGAGGTCCCGCCAGCAGCTACTCCGCCTAGTTCCCACGCATGTGGCCGAGGGATTCGGGTGGCTACGCCCCCGAGGTACGAGGGCGACAGTAAGACCTGCCGGGGGTTCCTCAATCAATGCCAAATTGTCTTCGAGTTGCAGGCCCGGGATTTTCCTTCGGATCGGGCGAAGGTGGCTTATATTATCTCTCTACTGGCAGGCCCCGCTCTGGCCTGGGCCTCGCCCTTATGGGAGAAGAAGGATCCCCTCCTGGATAATTTGGCAGAGTTTTTGAAACAATTTCGGCTCATCTTTGAGGAACCCGGGAAGCCCTCCTCGGCGGCGACTCAGCTGTTGAACCTACATCAGGGGCGACTCTCTCTGGGTGAGTACGCCATCCAGTTTCGGACTTTGGCCGCAGAGCTAGGTTGGGATAACCCAAGCCTGACTGCGGTATTTTGGCATGGTGTCTCGGCCAACATTAAGGACGAACTCACAGGCCGGGAGCTGCCCTCAGATCTGAATGACCTCATCCGTCTCTGTACCCAGGTGGACATCCGGTTCAGGGAGCGGGCCTGTGAACGTCGCGCTGGTCAGCAGGTTGCAGGGGCTAACTCGAGGAGCTCGCACAAGAGCCCTGCTTCCCCGTCGCTGGGTGTGCCCGATGGGTCTGAACCTATGCAGGTTGACCGGGCGGCCCAGGAGAGACAGCGGAGACGCTCTAAGGGGCTGTGCCTGCATTGTGGAGTGAAAGGGCACTTTGTCCGTGAGTGCCCGAAGAGAAAGAAGTCTGGAAACCAGCAGCCCTGATACTGGCTAGGGAGACCGGGTCAGGGCCAAAGTCCTTCTCCCCTTGGATGCAGGTTTTGGTGCCAGTTCTACTGGCGATTAAGGATACCCCTTGTTTTGAGGCGCTAGTTGACTCGGGGGTGGGAGGCAACTTTATCAGCGCGGACCTGGTGCGGGTTCATCAAATTCCTACGATGGAGTTACCTCAGCCCATCACAGTCTCAGCGGCTTGGGGACTGGTTCGGGGAGTTCTCCGCTCCAGAACCGTGCCTATGACCATACGGGTAGGAGTCTTACACAAAGAAGTTATCTCCTTCTACGTCCTTCCGTCGGCCACTGAGGCCATAATCCTGGGATTACCCTGGCTTCGCCTGCATAACCCTTGCATTGATTGGGCCCGGGGTGAATTGACGGCGTGGGGCCCGGGCTGCCAGAAGGTCTGTTTGGATAAGGTCTCGCCAGCCCCAGTGACGCTTCCTTTGGATTGAGCCAATGTTACGTTACCGGGGCCCTACAGATCCTTTGGAGATGTTTTTTCCAAACAGCAAGCAGAGATTCTGCCTCCTCATCGCTCCTATGACTGTGCCATAGAGCTACTACCTGGCACTGAACCTCCCCGTGGCCGCGTATACCCCCTATCCCGGCCAGAGACGGAAGCCATGTCCCAGTATATTCGAGAGAACCTAGCTCGAGGCTTCATCCGGCCCTCTAAATCACCCGCGGGGGCTGGATTCTTCTTCGTGGAGAAGAAGGATGGGGGGTTGCGCCCCTGTATTGACTACAGGGGACTCAATGCCATCACGCGGAAGGACAAATACCCCCTTCCCTTGATTTCTGAGATGTTTGACCGCCTCCAGGGGGCCCAGATCTTCTCCAAGCTCGATCTCAGGGGGGCCTACAACCTTGTGCGGATCAAGGAGGGGGATGAGTGGAAGACGGCGTTTAACACCCGCGACGGGCATTACGAATATCTGGTAATGCCCTTTGGACTTGCTAATGCTCCAGCCGTCTTCCAAGCCTTCATGAATGACATCTTCAGGGATCTCCTGTATAAGTTTGTGATGGTCTACTTGGACGATATTTTGATTTTTTCAAGGGCTGAGGAAGAGCACCAGGAGCACCTGAAGTCCGTATTGCAGCGGTTGAGGGAGAACCACCTCTATGTGAAATTGGAAAAATGTGAATTCCATCGCTCCGAACTGCTCTTCCTGGGGTACATCATTTCTAACCACGGGATGCGTATGGACCCCAGTAAGCTGACAGCCATCCTGCACTGGCAGCAACCTACGGGGCGTAAGGCTCTACAGCGCTTCTTAGGTTTTGCCAACTACTATAGGCAGTTTATTTGGAATTACTCGTCCCTGACTGCCCCTCTTACTGCCTTGACTAAGAAGAACGCTGACGCTCGCAACTGGTCGCCTGAGGCGTGTCAGGCCTTTGAGAATCTGAAACAGGCATTTGTTGGAGCTCCAGTGTTGCGCCATCCCAACCCGACAAATAAATTTTTCGTGGAAGTAGATGCATCATCGGTTGGCGTAGGAGCAGTGCTGTCCCAGGCCCACCCCAGTGGGAAACTTCTCCCGTGTGCATTCTTCTCTAAAAAGTATACCCCTGCCGAGAAGAATTATGCCATCGGGGATCAGGAGCTATTAGCCATTAAATTGGCCCTGGAAGAATGGCGTCATCTGCTGGAAGGGGCGCAGGAGCCCTTCACGGTGTTCACGGACCATAAAAACCTGACTTATTTACGAGAAGCGAGAAGGCTGAATCCTCGCCAGGCCCGGTGGGCACTATTCTTCTCCCGCTTTGATTTCATTCTGACCTATCGTCCAGCGGAGAAGAACATCAAGGCAGATGCCCTCTCCAGGTCCATGGAGGCTGACCTGGAGGAAGAACCCCTGCAGTATGTAATTAAACCTGATGTCATTGTGCCCGCGATGACGCTAGCAGTACCTGCAGGTATGACCTTTGTGCCACCCTGGCTGAGAGAAAAGACACTCCAATGGGGGCATGCCTCTCGAATGGCAGGACATCCCGGGATCCTGGGAACCAAGCGGTTCATCTCCCAGCAGTATTGGTGGCCTTCACTTGATCGGGATGTGCAGGAGTTTGTGGCTGCGTGTCCTGAGTGCGCCCAGCATAAGGCTGACCGTCGGAGACCCCAGGGGTTGCTGATGCCTTTACCGGTACCTGAGAGACCGTGGACCCACATTGCCATGGACTTTGTTACGGATCTGCCTAACTCTGAAGGGCACACAGTTGTCTTGGTAGTGGTGGACCGGTTTTCTAAAATGGCCCACTTCATACCCATGCCTACCCTTCCTTCGGCGGTGAAGCTGGCACAGTATTTCATCAGCTCTATTTTTCGTCTCCATGGTCTGCCAGAATCTATTACCTCTGATCGAGGAGTACAGTTTGTCTCAAAGTTCTGGAGAGCCCTGAATCGGGCCCTTGAAGTAAAGCTGAACTTTTCGTCGGGATATCACCCACAATCCAATGGCCAAACAGAACGAGTGAACCAATGCTTGAAGCAGTTCCTACGGATGTATGTCAATGAGCACCACTACAACTGGAGTCAGCTGCTGCCTTGGGCAGAATTCGCTCATAACAACCGAGTGAGCTCGGCCACGGGCGCGTCGCCCTTTTACATCGTATATGGACGACACCCGCGGATACCAGCCCCCTTGAAAACCAACTTGGATGTCCCGGCAGCGGTTGATGCGGTGACCTCGCTCCAAGCAATTTGGTCATCAGTTCAGAAAGCGCTGCGAGTGACCTCCACTCGTATGAAACGCCAAGCGGATCGGTCTCGCAGAGTGGAACCGCACTTCCAGCCTGGCGACTTGGTGTGGTTGTCCACGCGTAATCTTCGTCTGAAGATTCCCTCCTCCCGCTTTGCACCTCGATTTGTGGGCCCGTATCCCATTGTGAGGCAAGTGAATCGGGTCTGTTATCAGCTAAAGTTACCACCTACATTACGGGTACATAACACCTTTCATGTGTCCTTGCTGAAGCCTGTGATTCTGAGAAAAGGGGCTTTGCCCGCGTTGCCTGCTAGTCCAGCCATCTCAGCCTCCCAGGGGGAATACGAAGTCCGGGATGTCTTGGATGCAAGGCGCTTCCGGGGACATCTCCAGTATCTCATTGCGTGGATGGGATATGGACCGGCAGACAATTCCTGGGAGGACGCTACTCATGTCCACGCGCCAATCCTAGTCAGACGGTTCCATCGCCTTTTCCCTCACAAACCTAAACCTCGTGGATGGGGTAGGGGGGGCCCTTGAAGGGGGGGTGATGTTATGATTCTGCCGGTTTGGCTGAGGGGGAGGGGGGACGTCTCTTCTGATTGGCTGCCAGGGGTTGTGCTGACGTCAGGGGATAGTACTTTAGCCTGCAGCTGAAGAGTTTCTCTGCTTTTGCGTTACTTATCTGGTGGTAACAGGAAAGCCTGATAGGTTTCTCTCAGAACGTGCTCTAGGTTCTGACAGGGATCTGTGTTGATTTAGAGTATTCTTTTCCTTCCCTCTGGGTTAGCTGCTGCTGTGTGTGTGTGTGTGTGCGTAGCTCTGTAATCAGGGTCAGCTGCTCGTTTGTTTAGTGGGGGCTGGGCATTGCTCAGCCTCCGGGGCTCTGGGCTGAGTGAGAGCGTTCTCCTTTGTTTGTTTGTTTTAAGGATTTCTCTTCCCAGTGTCCTGGCCTGCTGGCTCAGTGAGTTTAACCCTTTGTGTACTGTGTGTATTGTATTCCTGCCTCTGCCAGTGTGTTTGTTTGGATGGGCCCCACTCCCTCTCGGGAGGGGTAGCATTCTCTCTGATTGTTTGTTGATTTATGGCACTCTCTCTCTGCTGGCTCTACAAGCTTAACCCTTTATGTTCTGTGTGCCTCTGTCTACAGTGGGTTTGAGGCAAAGGCTTTCTGCCTTCCTTTGTGTTTGGTTCCTCTGGCTTCTGCCTGGGGCTCCTACCCTGGTGGGGAGGGGGTTGCTGTGTTAGTTCCCCTGTCCTGCGCTAGTCCCCTGCGTGGGCGTGGCCCACTCTGGTCCTTTGTTTCCCCCTCTGCCCTATTGCTGGTGTTCAGCGCGTGTCTGGCATCTTGGGGCCCTCTGGGTTCTTTCACCCCTCCCTGTGTGTGATTGGGTTCCAGTTCAGCCGTGAGGCTCGCACGAGTGGCTCTGTCTGCGTGGGTTCCGGTTCGGCCGCGAGGCCCGCCTGTATGCCTATTTCCCTTCTTCCTGAGGGACTGGGGGGAGGGGTAGCTTAGGGGGTATTGTGTAGCTGGGGTGTGCGGTGGTGGGTCGGTCTCCCCTTGGCCTGGGTCGGCGCCCTGCTGGCCTCGGCCAGGGCCCAAGGGCTCACGACCAACCCAACGGATTACATCTGGTTTAGGATGGGCTGGAAAGGGCTTAGACAGCAACTTCAGTGACTGGAACATAAGGACAGTTCTGGACAGATTTTTACGATCTGTGTCCCACAAATGAGAAGACGCATAGACTGGAGTGGGCTTCAACGAGAACTCCAGCAGTTGGAACATAAGGCTAGGGCCAGATAGACTTCTATGGTCTATGTTCCAGAAACACAAAAGAAAGACCATAATCAAGTATATAATATCACACTCATTGATTTAATCATGAATTGATAATGAGTGTGACTATTGGGCAGGCTGGATGGACCATTCAGGTCTTTATTTGCTGTCACTATGTTACAATTAATCCTCTTTGCTCCCGGGCTGATGAGCAGACCTCAGCTCTGACACAGGCATGAGCATCAGATGTCACCTGACCTACTGGCGCGTGCATGTGGTGACCTCTCAGCACACAGTGCCAGTAAATCAGAGACAAATCTTACAGGTGCACACCAGAGTGTTCCAAGTTTCAGCTTCCATTCCTCCCTTGCCTACAGTGCTGTGGCTCAAATCCAGAGAGAGACTGAGGGAGCTGACTGGAATTTTCTTTTATGTACCATTAAATTCTTACAGTGATGGGTGGGGATGGGTTAAATTCTTACGGGGACGGGTGGGGACGGGTTGGGATGGGTTATATTTTTGCGGGGATGGATGGGGATGGGTAAGATTCCAGTGGGGATGGGTAACATTCCAGCAGGGATGGGCAAGATTTCTGTCCCTGTGCAACTCTCTATTTTGAAGCTCCTCCGCAGGTTTCACCATTGTTACCCATGGAGACCTGAATTCCCCGTGAAGGTCGGGGGGGGGATGTACTGTCACGTTTGTGACCGTTTCCTTGTCTGTGCTCACCTCGCCCTCTGGTGGCCAGAACCGGTGGCTGCTATGAACTGTCACACGTTCAGCCCAGTCCAGTCCGGATCTTCCAGGCTGCCCAACTTGCTTTTCTTGTTTGTGCCTGAACAGCACCCGTAGCTGCCTTGTGATTCCTGCAGCTGAGCTTCTGCAGCTGATGGGCTTTATTAATCACCTGGAAACTTCTGTGTTTGCCTTTGCATCATCTAAGGTCCCTGGTTTGTTGGTGCTTTGTTGCACTTCTGCCTAGTCTGGTTTCTTGTATAGTTTCTTGTCTGTTTCTAGTTAGTCTGTGTGTAGTTTAGCGTAGGTTTATTGCTTATTTCCCTAGTCTTGTTTCTGGTCTGTATTCCTTGTCTAGTTTCTGTTTGTCTGTGTTCTTGCTTAGTGGCTGCTCTGTAGCTTTCAGTCCTGACTCTTGCTTGTTAGTGTTTTTTAGTGGCTGCTTGGCAGCTTTCAGTCCCTGTCCTCTAGCATGTTCATTTCCTGCCTTGTGTAGTATTGTCTGTCTGTGGGTCCTAGCCCAGTTTCCTGCCTTGCTGCCCATGTTTATTCCTTTCCCCTCTGACCCCTCAGTCCCTGTTCAGCCTAGTGGGTATCCAGTTCCTGCCCTGTCCGGTAAGTCCTGTCGGCCGCCTGCACCCAGGGGCTCAACTTCTGAGGAACAGCGGTCAAGTGTCTCTGGTGTGGGGTGGTTTTGCCTGCCACTGCTGCTCCACAGCAGTGGCCCAAGGGCTCACGAACCTAGTTTCTGCCTTGAAAACCTCACAGTGGAGTACCCCAGGAATCGCCGCTTTCACCAACCCTTTTCAACCTGATGATGACACCACTGGCCAAATCGCTATCCAATCAAGGCCTCAATTCTTACATCTACGCAGACGATGTCACGATCTACGTCCCGTTCAAATATGATCTAACAGAAATCACAAATGAAATCAAACACAGCCTCCAAATAATAAACTCATGGGCAGATGCATTCCAACTAAAGCTTAAGCAGAAAAAACACAAGGTCTCATCCTCTCATCACAATATAACACGAACAAACCCACCACTATAAACACCCCAGACTACACCCTCCCTGTCTCGGACAGCCTGAAAATTCTCGGAGTTACAATTGACCGAAACCTCACACTAGAAAGCCACGCAAAAAATACAACAAAGAAAATGTTACATTCAATGTGGAAACTCAAAAGAGTAAAACCTTTCTTCCCAATGGAAATATTCCGCAGCCTGATACAATATTCCTGATACAATATTCCACAGCCTGCTAAGCCACCTAGACTACCGTAATGCCATCTATGCCGGATGCAAAGAACAAATCATTAAGAAACTCCAAACTGCTCAAAACACAGCAGCCAGACTCATATTTGGAAAAGTGAAATACGAAAGTGCCAAACCCCTAAGAGAAAAACTACACTGGCTCCCACTAAAAGAACGAATCTGTACCCTGGTCCACCATAAAATCATTCATGGCGATGCCCCGGTATATATTGTAATAACTGTAATCCCGGTAGCAAACCTTCAGGGGGTGGTAGGCTCCCTTCAGCAGTCCACAAACAAAGTCCTTCCAGACAACACAGCTTTTAGTTCCAAACAGTTTATTTCCCTTCCTCCACAAATCTATGTTCAAGGGGGTTAAAGTCCCATTCAGTTTCCAAAACAAAGCAACAAGAAAAAAACTTCCCTTTAAATCCAAGTTCTCCCCTGTTCAACAGCCTGGGTTTCAGTTTTAAAAATCTTTCCGCTTGGGTGGTTGCGGAATGGCAGTACACCGCCCACAACACAGCTAATTGACTCCTGTGACCACCCGCTGCCTTCAGTCCCTGCAACTCTGCCCCAAAGTACAATTACAGTCCATGTCCACCGGCTCCTCCAAACCTGGTGTGCTGGTCCCTCCAGACTCTCCTTCCTCCAAGCACTCCATTAACTCTGCTTCTCTGCTAGTCTGTTGGTTGGAGACCTCCTCCCCCTCCCAGGTGGAAGGAATCTTGTACTGATTTCTAACCCAAGGGAATTGAGCTTTGTCATCTCTGCTCCCTCTTCTGGCCCTCATCTGCCATAGCAGCTGCTCTTTCCAGTCCTTTCCCCCCTCCCTTCCACGTGGGAGCCATACCGGGTTTTGGGACCTACCCCCCCCCCTCCCGATCCCTTCTCTCAGGGCCTTGTGGGGAATGTAGTCTGGCCCCATACCTCCTCCTGATCTGCTTAGACCCTCCAACCTCCTTACAATATGTCAGACCTCATAGACTTACCACCCAGGAACACAAAAAGATCAGTACACACATTCTTGAATCTCCAATATCCCAGTTGCAAAGGACTTAAATATAAATCAACATATGCATCCAGCTTCTCCTACATTAGCACACTGCTATGGAATTCACTAACAAATGTCATAAAATAATGCATGACCTAACAATCTTCCGAAAACTACTAAAAAACAACCTGTTCAAATAGACATACCACAAAGCGAATGCTACATACCTGTAGAAGGTATTCTCCGAGGACAGCAGGCTGATTGTTCTCACTGATGGGTGACGTCCACGGCAGCCCCCTCCAACCAGAAACTTTACTAGCAAAGGCCTTTGCTAGTCCTCGCGCGCCAATGCGCACCGTGCATGCGTGGCCGTCTTCCCGCCCGAACCGGCTCGTGTTCGTCAGTCCCATATGTAGCAAGACAAAGAGAAGGGAAGACACAACTCCAAACGGGAGGCGGGAGGGTTTGTGAGAACAATCAGCCTGCTGTCCTCGGAGAATACCTTCTACAGGTATGTAGCAATCGCTTTCTCCGAGGACAAGCAGGCTGTTTGTTCTCACTGATGGGGTATCCCTAGCTCCCAGGCTCACTCAAAACAACAAACATGGTCAATTGGGCCTCGCAACGGCGAGGACATAACTGAGATTGACCTAAACTTTTCCAACTAACTGAGAGTGCAGCCTGGAACAGAATAAAAATGGGCCTAGGGGGGTGAAGTTGGATTCTAAACCCTGAACAGATTCTGAAGCACTGACTGCCCGAACCGACTGTCGCGTCGGGTATCCTGCTGCAGGCAGTAATGAGATGTGAATGTGTGGACAGATGACCACGTCGCAGCTTTGCAGATCTCTTCAATAGTGGCTGACTTCAAGTGGGCCACTGGCGCAGCCATGGCTCTGACATTGTGAGCCGTGACATGACCCTCAAGAGCCAGCCCAGCGTGGGCGTAAGTGAAGGAAATGCAATCTGCTAGCCAATTGGATATGGTGCGTTTCCCCACAGCCACTCCCCTCCTGTTGGGATCAAAAGAAACAAACAATTGGACTGTCTGTTGGGCTGTGTCCGCTCCAGATAGAAGGCCAATGCTCTTTTGCAGTCCAATGTGTGCAGCTGACGTTCAGCAGGGCAGGAATGAGGACGGGGAAAGAATGTTGGCAAGACAATTGACTGGATCAGATGGAACTCCGACACTACCTTCGGCAAGAACTTAGGGTGAGTGCGGAGGACTACTCTATTATGATGGAATTTTGTGTAAGGGGCCTGGGCTACCAGGGCCTGAAGCTCACTGACTCTACGAGCTGAAGTAACTGCCACCAAGAAAATGACCTTCCAGGTCAAGTACTTCAGATGGCAGGAGTTCAGTGGCTCAAAAGGAGGTTTCATCAGCTGGGTGAGAACGACATTGAGATCCCATGACACTGTAGGAGGTTTGACGGGGGGCTTTGACAAAAGCAAACCTCTCATGAAGTGAACAACTAAAGGCTGTCCTGAGATCGGCTTACCTTCCACACGGTAATGGTATGTACTGATTGCACTAAGGTGAACCCTTACAGAGTTGGTCTTGAGACCAGACTCAGACAGGTGCAGAAGGTAGTCAAGCAGGGTCTGTGTAGGACAAGAGCGAGGATCTAGGGCCTTGCTGTCACACCAGATGGCAAACCTCCTCCATAAAAAGAAGTAACTCCTTTTAGTGGAATCTTTCCTGGAAGCAAGCAAGACATGGGAGACACCCTCTGACAAACCCAAAGAAGCAAAGTCTACGCTCTCAACATCCAGGCCGTGAGAGCCAGAGACCGGAGGTTGGGATGCAGAAGCGCCCCTTCGTCCTGTGTGATGAGGATCGGAAAACACTCCAATCTCCACAGTTCTTCGGAGAACAACTCCAGAAGAAGAGGGAACCAGATCTGACGCAGCCAGAACGGAGCGATCAGAATCATGGTGCCTCGGTCTTGCTTGAGTTTCAACAAAGTCTTCCCCACCAGAGGTATGGGAGGATAAGCATACAGCAGACCTTCCCCCCCAGTCCAGGAGGAAGGCATCCGATGCCAGTCTGCCGGGGGCCTGAAGTCTGGAACAGAACTGAGGGACTTTGTGGTTGGCTCGAGATGCAAAGAGATCTACCAAGGGGGTGCCCCACACCTAGAAGATCTCACGCACTACTCTGGAGTTGAGCGACCACTCGTGAGGTTGCATAATCCTGCTCAACCTGTCGGCCAGACTGTTGTTTACGCCTGCCAGATATGTGGCTTGGAGCCACATGCCGTAACAGTGAGCCCAGAGCCACATGCTGACGGCTTCCTGACACAGGGGGCGAGATCCGGTGCCCCCCTGCTTGTTGATGTAATACATGGCAACCTGGTTGTCTGTCTGAATTTGGATAATTTGATGGGACAGCCGATCTCTGAAAGCCTTCAGAGAGTTCCAGACCGCTCGTAACTCCAGGAGATTGATCTGCAGATCGCGGTCCTGGAGGGACCAGCTTCCCTGGGTGTGAAGCCCATCGACATGAGCTCCCCACCCCAGGAGAGACGCATCCGTAGTCAGCACTTTTAGTGGCTGAGGAATTTGGAAAGGACATCCCAGAGTCAAATTGGACCAAATCGTCCACCAATACAGGGATTTGAGAAAACTCGTGGACAGTTGGATCACGTCTTCTAGATCCCCAGCAGCTTGAAACCACTGTGAAGCTAGGGTCCATTGAGCAGATCACATGTGAAGGCGGGCCATGGGAGTCACATGAACTGTGGAGGCCATGTGGCCCAGCAATCTCAACATCTGCCGAGCTGTGATCTGCTAGGACGCTCGCACCCGAGAGACTAGGGACAACAAGTTGTTGGCCCTCGCCTCTGGGAGATAGGCACGAGCCGTCCAAGAATCCAGCAGAGCTCCTATGATTTCGAGTCTCTGTACTGGGAGAAGGTGGGACTTTGGGTAATTTATCACAAACCCCAGTAGTTCCAGGAGGCGAATAGTCATCTGCATGGACTGTAGAGCTCCTGCCTCGGATATGTTCTTCACCAGCCAATCGTCGAGATAGGGGAACACGTGTACTCCAAGCCTGCAAAGCGCCGCTGCTACTACAGCCAGGCACTTCGTGAACACTCTGGGTGCAGAGGCGAGCCCAAAGGGTAGCACACAGTACTGGAAGTGACGTGTGCCCAGCTGAAATCGCAGATACTGCCTGTGAGCTGGCAGTATCGGGATGTGCGTGTAGGCGTCCTTCAAGTCCAGAGAGCATAGCCAATCGTTTTCCTGAATCATGGGAAGAAGGGTGCCCAGGGAAAGCATCCTGAACTTCTTTTTGACCAGATATTTGTTCAGGGCCCTTAGGTCTAGGATGGGACGCATCCCCCCTGTTTTCTTTTCCACAAGGAAGTAGAATCCCAGCCCTTCTTGCCCGGATGGCACGGGCTCGACCGCATTGGCGCTGAGAAGGGCGGAGAGTTCCTCTGCAAGTACCTGCTTGACCTGGAAGCTGTAGGATTGAGCTCCCGGTGGGCAATTTGGAGGTCTCGAGGCCAAATTGAGGGTGTATCCCTGCCGGACCATTTGAATAACCCAACGGTCGGAGGTTATGAGAGGCCACCTTTGGTGAAAAACTTTCAACTTCCCCCTGACCGGCAGATCACCCGGCACTGACACTTTGATGTCGGTTATGCTCTGCTGGAGCCAGTCAAAAGCTCGCCCCCTGCTTTTGCTGGGGAGCCATGGGGCCTTGCTGAGGCGCACGCTGCTGATGAGAGCGAGCGTGCTGGGGCTTAGCCTGGGCCGCAGGCTGTCAAGAAGGAGGATTGTACCTACGCTTACCAGAAGAGTAGGGAACAGTCTTCCTTCCCCCATAAAAACGTCTACCTGAGGAGGTAGATGCTGAAGGCTGCCGGCGGGAGAACTTGTCAAAAGCGGTATCCCGCTGGTGGAGCTGCTCTACCACCTGTTCTACCTTCTCTCCAAAAATGTTGTCCGCTCGGCAAGGGGAGTCCGCAATCCGCTGCTGGATCCTATTCTCCAGGTCGGAGGCACGCAGCCATGAGAGTCTGCGCATCACCACACCTTGAGCAGCGGCCCTGGACGCGACATCAAAGGTATCATATACCCCTCTGGCCAGGAATTTTCTGCACGCCTTCAGCTGCCTGACCACCTCCTGAAATGGCTTGGCTTGCTCAGGAGGGAGCTTGTCCACCAAGCCTGCCAACTGCCGCACATTGTTCCACATATGTATGCTCGTGTAGAGCTGGTAAGACTGGATTTTGGCCACGAGCATAGAGGAATGGTAGGCCTTCCTCCCAAAGGAGTCTAAGGTTCTAGAGTCCTTGCCCGGGGCGCCGAAGCATGCTCCCTAGAACTCTTAGCCTTCTTTAGGGCCAGATCCACCACACCAGAGTCGTGAGGCAACTGAATGCGCATCAGCTCTGGGTCCCCATGGATCCGGTACTGGGACTCGATCTTCTTGGGAATGTGGGGATTAGTTAGAGGCTTGGTCCAGTTCGCCAGCAATGTCTTTTTTAGGACACGATGCATGGGTACTGTGGACGCTTCCTTAGGTGGAGAAGGATAGTCCAGGAGCTCAAACATTTCAGCCCTGGGCTCTTCCTCCACAACCACCGGGAAGGGGATGGTCGTAGACATCTCCCGGACAAAGGCCGCAAAAGACAGACTCTCGGGAGGAGAAAGCTGCCTTTCAGGGGAGGGAGTGGGATCAGAAGGAAGGCCATCAGACTCCTCGTCAGAGAAATATCTGATGTCCTCCTCCTCCTCCCACGAGGCCTCACCATCGGTATCAGACACAAGTTCACGAACCTGTGTCTGAAGCCGTGCCCGACTCAACTCCGTGGAAACACGGCCACAGTGGGAGCATCGAGAGGTAGACTCCCTCGCCAGCACCGGCGAAGCTCCCTCCACCGACGTCGTCGGGGAGTCTTCCTGGGAGGCAGCCGCAGCCGGTACCGATGACGGAGACCTCACTCCGGGCAAGGGGCCAGCCGGCGCCTCACTCGACGGTACTGGTGGCGCAGGCACCGCCGGTACCAGAGGGGAAGAGCGCAACAGCTCTCCCAGGATCTCTGGGAGAACAGCCCGGAGACTCTCGTGCAGAGCGGCTGTGGAGAAAGACATGGAAGCCGATGCAGGCGTCGAGGTCAGAGTCTGTTCCGGGCGTGGAGGCGGATCCGGGCTGTCCAAGGTGGAGCGCATCAAGACCTCCTGAACGGAGGGTGAGCGATCCTCCCAGTGCCGATGCCTACTGGGTGCCGACTCTCTCGGCGACCCAGAGCTCTTGGTACCGACACGAGAAGGAGACCGGTGTCGATGCTTCTTTGATTTTTTCAAATGAAGCATGTCACCGGAGCTTCCCGGTACCAACGAGGAGGACGTAGAATCCAACCGTCGCTTCCTCGGGGCCGAGGCCGAAGAGGGTCGATCTCGGGGGGGCTGTACCGCAGGAGCCCTCAGGGCGGGAGGAGACCCACCCGAAGGCTCACCGCCACCAGCAGGGGAATGGACAGCCCTCACCTGCACTCCTGATGAAGCACCACCGTCCGACGACATCAGCAGCAGCGGAGGACCCGGTACCACCGACGTCGATGCAGCTGTCCGATGCTTCGGTACCGACGATGCAAGAGGTCGGTGCTTCGATGCCGTCGATGCCGAAACCGATGGTCTGGATGCTGTCGACGCCGATGAACTCGATGTGCCCTGTGCTGACATCGACGGCGAGCCCGAGAACAACGCGTTCCACTGGGCTAATCTCGCTACCTGAGTCCGCTTTTTCAAAAGAGCACAAAGACTACAGGCCTGCGGGCGGTGCCCAGCCCCGAGGCACTGAAGACATGACGCATGCCTATCAGTGAGCGAGATTACCCGGGCGCACTGGGTGCACTTTTTGAAGCCGCTGGAAGACTTCGATGACATGGGCGGAAAAATCACGCCGGCGAAATCAAAATTCGCGATGATGACGGAAGGCACCAAAAAATATGGAGAAAAAACCCGTACGAGGCTAAAGAAGCCGGTCCCGAAGTGAAAGAAAACTTACGCGGGGAAAAAGCTGGAAGTACGGGAAGGGAAAAAAGAACCAGAACGGTTCTCCTCTAAAACTACAAATTCTCTTTTTTTTTTTTTTTAGAAAAGGTAGGACGCGTGAGGTCAACTAGAGTGGCACGAAACGGCGCGAAACACGACTGTCCCGAGCGCGGACAAAAGAAGACTGATGAACACGAGCCGGTTCGGGCGGGAAGACGGCCGCGCATGCGCGGTGCGCATCGGCGCGCGAGGACTAGCAAAGGCCTTTGCTAGTAAAGTTTCCGGTTGGAGGGGGCTGCCATGGACGTCACCCATCAGTGAGAACAAGCAGCCTGCTTGTCCTCGGAGAATGATCCATCCTAAATACCAGACAATGAAACTCTTCCAGAACTAGACAAAACTAACCTCTATATACCTGACTGCTTCAGTTACTCTGTCACCAATGAATGTTAATGCACTGCCACCTTATTTCTCACGCTGGAAATGAACTGATTATCTAACTTACTCTATAATTTATTCTATCATTTATGAACATCAATGTAATACCACTTTGTATTTCTCATTCCGGAAATGGCGATCGCCATTACGGCATAATGTAAGCCACATTGAGCCTGCAAAAAGGTGGTAAAATGCGGGATACAAATTCACCAAATAAATAAAATAAATATATGTTTTACTATCAGGCTTATTTTCCAAAGACAAGGGCGCCCATCTTTTGACACAAATCGGGAGATGGGCGTCCTTCTCTCAGGGTCGCCCAAATCGGCATAATCGAAAGCCGAATTTGGGCATCCCCAACTGCATCCCATCACGGGGACGACCAAAGTTCCCGAGGGCGTGTCGGAGGCGTAGCGAAGGCGGGACTGGGGCGTGCCTAACACATGGGCGTCCTCAAGCGATAATGGAAAAAAGAAGGGCGTCCCTGACAAGTACTTGGCTGACTTTACTTGGTCCATTTTTTCTTACAACCAAGCCTCAAAAAGGTGCCTGAACTGACCAGATGACCACCGGAGGGAATCGGGGATGACCTCCCCTGACTCCCCCAGTGGTGACTAACCCCTTCCCTCCCTGGAATAAACAACTTTAAAAACCTTTTTTTGCCAGCCTCAAATATCATACTCAGGCCCATCGCAGCAGTATGCAGGTCCCTGGGAGGGAGGTGTGTGTGTGTCAGCGGAGACACAGCGAAGGCGTGGACGACCTTCTTTCAAACATTTTGGACGTCCTGAACTGCCCCCCCTACAAACACACACAGGGATGGACAAATTTCAAGGGAGTGGAGTGAAGTGGAGGAGTGGCCTAGTGGTTAGAGCACTGGTCTTGCAATCCAGAGGTGGCTGGTTCAAATCCCACTGCTGCTACTTGTGATCCAAAATCCAAATAAATAAATAAAGGGGGTGTCGAAGGCATAGCAAAGGCATGGACGTCCTTCTCACAGAAACATCTACATTTTGAACATCCTCAACTGCCTGTTGCAGGGACGGAGGCATAGCGAAGGCACCTAACACTTGGATATCCTTCAACCATACTAAAAAAAAAAAAAAACGTCCCTGACAAGCACTTGGAAAAAAAAAAAAACGTCCCTGACAAGCACTTGGACGTTTTCACCAGACGTCCCTAACAAGCACTTGGACATTTTCACCTGGACTTGTGTTTTTTTTAAGGTTGGAGACGGCTATTATACACCCAAAAATGAACTGATCCAAATTATTTTCATATGCATATCCCTAATTTAAAGCAGTTTGGAAGACTTAAGTAAAGATTTGCTGAGCCGTTTTCTATATATGGGTCTGTATAATACTTTAACCCTTGCGTTCTTCAATAGACAGACTACAGAAAGACTGAACAGCCATTGTTATTCTACAATAGGGGTGTCCAACCTCAGTCTTCAAGGACCTCAACCCAGTCTGGTTTTCAGGATTTCCACAATGTATATGCATGAGACTTATTTGCATGCAAATAGTTCCATACATATTCATTGTGGAAATCCTGAAAACCCGTCTGGGTTGAGGCCCTCAAAGGACAAGGTTCGACACCCCTGCTCTACAACTACTACTCAAACTAATTTTATGTGTTCAGGAGTTCGCAAGGCTCACTTGACTTTGCCAGAGTTTGAACAAGGGAACAAAAAACTTTTAGTCAGACTGACACCAGATGCAAAGGAATTATCCAACATACAGTATTTATGTTTTTAAGAGCCAGTCTCATATAAAATAATTTACTGACTTGCCATATTGCAGGCTCCATCATATATCTCTTCCATGTTAAATGGCGAGAAACAGGATCTGCCATTTCTTCTAGTGTAGAATCTGGTGGTAGCATTTTTCGTGGTAGCTTTGTGTCCCAGGAAACATCTTCATAATTGCTGCAACATTACAACTAATAGTGAGTCCCCAGAAACTCATAGCACAATATAATCAGAATGTTTCTCCAAGAATAGACCAATTTGAAAATCAGGAAATAGTCAACTACTGCTCCCTATTTAACAAAAAAAAAAAAAAAAAAAACTTACCTGCTACTTCAATATTTACATGGCCTATATAAATCAAACTGCTTTGACTGTATCTACAGAAAGGCAGTATATCAAGTATGGAATAAACATTAAACATTAAGGGCCTTATTCTATAAGGGTTATGCTCCTAAATTTACACTCCTAAATTACAAGCATAATCTATTTTGGAGCACAGATTATGCTCGTAATTTAGGAGCATAACCTTTATAGAATAAGACCCTAAATCATTATCCTAACGGTCTTAGTATATTAGATAACAACATAAAGGTTTTTAAATCATATAGGGGCCCTTTTACAAAAGTGTGTTAGGCTCTATGTGCGTGCAGCGCATGCTAAAACAAGACTACCACCAGGCTACCGCGCCCCCTGGTGGTAATTTCAGATTTGACGCACGCCCGTAACACCTGGATTATTTATTTCCTCCTACACACGTCGTTTCCAGCGATTATCGGCATTTGGCGCATGCTGTCCAGTTACCGCGCATGTAGATCAATGGGTGGTGTAAATCAGGTCAGTTTTAAGTAAGCACTGGTTTCCATTTTGCTGCATGCCTTTTTCCCATCCCATTTTTTTTTAAAAAGCCCATTTTGCAGGCATGGTTAAAACTGGCCCAGGACATGCCCAAAACACGTGCCTACAACTATCACAGGCCACTTTTTACCGTGGCTTAGTAAAAGGACCCCATAATCATGAACTAAAAGATCATCATTCTCTAATTATTTTTTATTTGTGATGTACCACAATAAATTGGCTATAAAGAACCACTCAACAGGGCTGCTGAGAGGGGGGAGCAGGGGGGACAAAATTCCCTGGGCCAGGGCCCTCTCTCCATCTCCTGCTCCCAGGCCGCCGGCGCTGCAGTCCCCAGTTTCACCTGCCCGCCCTCGGCTCCGTCGACAGCCCCCCTCCGTCCACCACCGGGCCCCCTGCATTCAAATTGGCAGCGCCTCACCTCCATGTGAAAGCAGCAGATCGCCTTCCTTCGGGTCTTCCCTCACTGTGCCCCGCCCTCATCTGCTGCAACCTCCTGTTTCCGCGAGGGCGCAGCACAGTGAGGGAGGGCCCGAAGGGAGACGATCTGCCACTTTCACACGGAGGTGAGGCGCTGCCGATTTGAATGCAGGGGGCCCAGTGGCGGACGGAGAGGGGCTGTCGATGGGGTGGGCGGGTGGAGACTGGGGACTGTGGCACCGGCAGCCTGAGAGCAGAAGAGGGAGGTGACAGTAATAGCGATTGGGGGTGGGGCGATGGCCCGGGGGGGTGGGGGTCCCGGGGGCATCCTTGCCCCGGGTCAGTCTCTCGGCAGCCCTGCCACTCAACACATCTGTGTTTCCACATATCTCCTTTTTTTTAAATTAAAAAAAAACAAAGCATTTCAAATTACAGATGCCACTTTATTATTGAAAAAAACTCTCCTAAAATGTTACCGAGACAGTTTGATCCATACACTTTAGGAAATGTAGTATTTGTAGGACTTCTGCAGGTGTTTGTAAGCATGAGCTGCAGGCACTGAGCTGGATGCCCTGCTCACTGTTGACATTACTGCGAGGCCCTTACCATCTATTTCAGCAGGTCCCTGCTTTGCTGTGGGATACAGGCACGGGCATGTGTGCCCAAAGGGTCTCTTATCAGCCATCCGTCTCTCCCTGTCTCTCACCCACCCAGCTCTCCATGTTTCTCACCTAACCCACCCCATCCCCTTCCTGTGAGACTGTCATTGGAATGCTTTTGAGTTTTACTTATATAGTCTGATATTTGTCAATATTTGCTCATTTCTGATCTAAAGACAAAAGGTTTACCTTCGAAAGCTAATAAAAAAATGTATTTAGTCCAATAAAAAATATATCTTATTTTCTTTTCTGTTTTGATTTATTACCTTTAAAAGTGGACTAACGTCCTTGCAGCGAGGACATCTACCTGCTCACTTGAATAGGGCCCAAATTAGCGTAATGCCAAAACCGGGGGATCGCCCTGATTCATACAGACCAATTTCACTATTAAACGTGGAGACTAAACTGTTGGCTAAAATATTAGCAAACAGGTTGTCAAGATTTCTCCCTACTCTGGTAATGGAACCACAGGTGGGATTTACATGTGGCAGAGTGATAGCAAAGAATATGAGACATATATGGGCAGCGCTCAAAAGGGTAAAGATGGAGCAGACCCCAGCTCTGTTAATAAGCTTTGATGCTGAAAAGGCATTTGACAGAATGGGGTGGGATTTCCTTTTTGGGGTATTGAAGGCCTATGGTATCACTGGGTTGTTTGCTCAGGCGATAAAAGTATTATATACTGAGCCCAAAGCACAAGTATATGCTAATGGACACCTATCAGAGTGGTTCCCGATTCGGAGAGGAACAAGGCAGGGATGTCCATTGTCACCACTCCTCTTTATCCTTACCTTGGACCCCTTATTGAGAGAGATACAGGGTAATGCAGATATCAGAGGAGTCCAAATCAGAGAAGTAACATTCAAGACAGCGGCATTCGCGGACGACCTACTAGTACTGCTAACGGAACCCCTTCAGTCACTTCAGTCTCTGCCACACTTGATGGAAAGCCTTAAGGAATACGGGGACTACTCTGGTTTCAAATTAAATTTCATGAAATCAGAAGCATTAGCTAGTACGGAGGAGTTAAAGTGCGAGTGGGGGGATAGTTTTCCACTTAGGTGGGCTCCTGGGTCATTTAGGTATTTGAGAACTAGATTAACGATGGATATGGGAAAACTTTATGATCTTAATGTTACACAATTATTAAAGGATACGAAGGAACAACTTTTCAAATGGTCCTCACTCCCACTGTCTCTAATGGGCAGAATACATATATACCGTATGATAATTTTCCCACAGTGGCTATATGTATTGCAGGCCATCCCAATAAGGTTACTGAGGAAAGATTTGACAGCGCTTAGGAGAATGGTGGTGACATTTTGTTGGGCGGGTAAGAAACCTAAGATGAAATGACAACACCTAGTGGGAGCTCAAAGGCAAGGAGGTTTGGGGCTACCGGATATGCATGAGTATAATCAAGCATGCCTGTTGCGCTACCTATGAGACTGGATCCTTGGTACTAACACTTATACAGATATGGTTATGGAAAGAGCATATTTTTACCCATGGCATGTGAATTATTTGCTGCATGTAAAATGGAAAAAGATACCCGAGAGGGTGGGGCAGAGTTTGCTTCTGGGGTCCTTGTGCAACTGTGGAGAGAGTTACTTCATAGATGGGGACAAGATCCGTCCAGCAGTGTGTTGCTACCGTTGCAAGGCAATGATGACTTTAAGCCAGGCAGAGAAAATATTGTCTATCACAGGCTCAAAGAGCGGGGAGTAACACTGCTCAAAAGTTTTATTCAGGAGGACGGAACATTAATCGCAGCAAGTGATTTTATAAATACCTGTACGGGGGGGGGGTGGGGGGGGCAGATGGCGATCTTGGCATATCATCAGCTATCTCATTATGTGCAGAGCCTTCCACAGGTGGGCCTAACACTAAGTTTTGGAAGAGTTTTTAGAGGGTGATGCCGTGGGGCAAATCTCAGTTTCCTGGTTCTGTAAGGCACTGAAGAGAGAGCAGCTAGCGAGGAAGGTAATAGAGGTAGCAGCGCACTGGAGTAAGGACACGCAGAAACCAATATCTGAGGCACTCATAAGGAGGTCATTAATGGGGGTATCACAGGTAGTGCACAGCACAGAACTCCAAGAGTGCCAATTCAGAGCAGTACACAGAGCATATTTCTCCCAGAGGAGGGCATTCTACGCAGGAGTAGTAGATGATGACAGATGCCAAAAGTGCAAACAGGAGGGAGCAACATTTATGCATTGCATTTGGCAGTGCAGACATATCAAATCATTTTGGCTGATATTAGCACAATTTTTTCGCAGGATACTAGGACACCCGGTCGACATTACCTTTGAAAGAATGATGTTTAGTGCTGAGGGACAGTGGGGGATGGGCACACGGGGAGAACAAATGCTTTTAAATAAGTCCTATATAATGGGGAAAAATGTATTCTCAATCATTGGCTATCAGACATGCCGCCCTCCTATTGGTATTGGAGGAATAAGCGTCATCAGCTTATGTTATGGGAGGCAAGAGAGGCGAGACTATCACCAAAAAGACAGGGGAGATTTTTGGCCATTTGGCAGCGATATCTTAATAACATATCCCCAAGAGCACGTAGCCAAGTCTTGAATAGGTTGCCATGGGGTACGACAGGGAATAAGGAGTAGCATGGTAAGGGGCAAGCATGCAAAATGGGAAGGTGAGTGAATAGGGTAGGAGGGGGGATAGGGTGGGGAAGGGGAAGGGGATGAATGATGGGGCATAAATAATTCTCTTAAGGGGGTTGTTGAAGAGGGGTAATGGTTTGGATGGGGAATGGGAGGAAGGAATAAGTTAAAACGCTGATGATACACTGCACATTCAGTTATAGTTTAATTTGTTTTCTTTTGATTTGACGGTGTGTTAAGGATGATTGCGAAATGTTATTCTAAACTATATCGTCCATACAAAAAATGGTTAAAAGTAAAATCCCTCTTCCAAAGAGGAGGGTAAATCTTGTTGCCCCACCTTGTGGACAATAATTTGGCTTTCCCCTGAATAGTTAAGTGAATAAGTTTGGGTAAAGGGAGTGGTACATAGGTGGGGGGAGGGGAGGAAACATAAAACCTTGAGGATGGAATTTCTTATTCTGTACTGTTCTTTATGATGTTCACTTATGTCCAAGCATACAGAGCTTGTTGAAATGTTTAACTTGTTGGCTTCTCAATAAAAAATTGTTGAAATTAAAAAAAAAAGTGGACTAACAAAGCTACCACACCACTTAACTTATTATACAGTAAATTTACTAAGGAGACTGCTGCAAAATTTGTTGATCAAGATACAAGGCTAGCAACTGTGGAAAGGAAAATTGAGAAGAGTGAATCTCAAATAGTTGTTTGTCAGTCAGCATTAGCTGCATTGACTAAGGACAGTTTGTCACTCCATTTGCCAAATGGAAGCATTATATATTACGAGAAGGGCTATTCATAAATACTTACTGACTGATCTGTTCAGACTTGTGGTCATTAATTCTTAGTAGATTGGACTATTGTAATATTGTATATTTAGATTTGCCAAAATACTTACTGAGAAAAATACAAACCATCCAGAACATGGCCTTTCCTCTTTTTTTTTTTTTTTTTGTTACATTTGTACCCCGTGCTTTCCCACTCATGGCAGGCTCAATGCGGCTTACATGGGGCAATGGAGGGTTAAGTGACTTGCCCAGAGTCACAAGGAGCTGCCTGTGCCTGAAGTGGGAATTGAACTCAGTTCCTCAGTTCCCCAGGACCAAAGTCCACCACCCTAACCACTAGGCCACTCCTCCACATATATTCTCTTAGAAAATCGGATAAAATTACAGCTTATTTCATTAAACTCCATTGACTCCATTCCAGGGGGGGGGACTCTTATCACCACCCACTGAGGTGGCAGTGCTACACTACCTGATTACCGCCGGGTACACACTGGTGCTACAAAAATAAATATATTTTTGTAGCTCCGGATATGACAGCGCGCTGGGGGGTGGGAAGTACCACCGGGCTGCTGCGGTAGTTACAAATATAACTTAAAGAGTGAAGATGTGTGGCAAGGACCCCATTACACTCTATCACAGTTCTCTGGTGTACATGCAGGATTTCTGATTGGTTCAGGGTGGGGGAGAGGTGATTGGGCAGCACAGAGGTATAAAGGTACGAGACACAGAAAGAATCCCAGAATAGTTCTCTAGCAGAAGAGTTTCATATCCATGCTCAGGGGGTGTATTCCCCAAGAAATATATATATTGCCCATTTTATTGTAGGTGAGAGCTATATCTTTGCAGCTGAGAACCTTTCATTTCCCTCTTTTCTTTCTTTTCACTTAGCTGTCTGGATTTTCTGCAAGCTTAGAACCGGTGATATTTCCTATCATTGGGGAAGACTGGATGGACCGTGCAGGTCTTTTTCTGCCGTCATCTACTATGTTACTATATGTTACTCTATCCTTCTTGTACCCAAGAGCGAACATGCTGATGTTCATGAAACCATGACCCTGAGATCAAGAGTCTCATGCTCTACCAACTGAGTTATAGCCCGGTGGTACCTCCTTTTTAGTGAGCGAAAAGCCTGCATTGGGCTTACCACCGCTTTGTAAAGGGGTCAAGAATATGTGATTAAGAAATAGTTTTGTTATCTATGCCACATTTTTAATTTGTTATATCCTTAGACATACTGTGATGTAGATTTTTGCTATAATCCACTTTGAACTATACAAATGCAACTAGCTGACTATAAGAAACCTAACTGTAACAAATAATATATGCGGGGCACTATTCAAAGCTGAATTGAATTCAATATGAATATTCGGTACAGCCCTAGAAATTTAAGTTACTCTACTATTAATTGGGTAAATATCTCCTTAAGATGCACTAGGAATGAAATGTTACTAGATGCCACAAATGACTGCTTCATGGAACTAATGACGGAACCGATCTAGATCTTCTCTCTGCAACTCAGGATTCGGTGCAAAAAGTAACAGTGGTAGGCCTGCTTGGAAATAGTGGTCATAATATCACCCTAATCACACAATAAGGAGAACTACTGCAATAACATTTAACTGTGAAAGGAGAGAATATGACAAATGGAGGATTTTAGTTAGTTGCTACTGCATTCGACTCCTAACCATGACTCTCTTACTCAACACCCTCACTTATCACCCCTACCACTGCAATTTCCCCACCTCTAGCTGTCTGTTCGTCTGTCCAATTTAGATTGTAAGCTCTGTTGAGCAGGGACTGTCTTTTCATGTTAATTTGTACAGTGCTGCGTAAGTCTAGTAGCGCTATAGAAATGTTTAATAGTAGTAGGAAATAATATCCTAAAAGCAGCAGCTGTAAAAGTTAATAATTTATATGTAGCATGAATACTGTATAGAAAACACGATCTTGGAGATTTGAAGCTCAGACTAAAAGCATTCCATACATTATAAAACGTATAAAAAGACCAAAAGACTGCCAGCTAAGTTAAATGATGAGTGGAAAAAAAGCCTTTAAAACCAAAAGGACACCCTTATGGAAAGTGAATCCCAATGAAGAGATTAGGAAAGAGCATATGAACTGGCAAGTTAGACATAATGCTTCAATAAGAAGACCAAGCAGAATTTGAAAAGAACCTAACCAGGGAGACAAAAACTCAAAACAAATATTTAAAGTAAGAAGCATATGAAGGAGTAATGAGAACTAGATGGCTGAGAGGTAAAAAGGGGTGCCCAGGGAAGGCAAGTCTACTGCAGGAAAACTAAAACAATTTTTTTTACTTTGTTCTTTACTGAAGAGGGTATTGGGGAGATAGCTACTCTGGACAAGTTCTTTGAGGATAATAATTCAGATTTCATCAACAACCTACAAATTCTTTTCTATACCAAGCTTTAAGTCATCAATGTCCCAGCACAATAATATTTCACTTACCCAGAAAGGCTTCCTCTTCTCACAAAACTTCCTCTGAAAAAGAAGGAATCTGAAAGCTCACAGTCCATGCTTGTATCATACAGTCAGCACCGAAAGTTATGACCAGAGAGTAGTTACAAATGCTGGTGAACTTGGCTGCAGCTGTTCATGTTGCCCTCTTGGCTTGTCTAAAAAAGTGACAACTTCAGAGGAATCTGTAGTTCCACTGGGATCAACACTCTCAACCTCTCTCTACCATACAGCACAAACCCTCATGGATCTGCGTCATGTTACCAGTGGTGTACCTAGGGTATTTGACACCCAGGACGGTCATTTTTTAACACCCCCATCCAAATCTAGCCGCTTTAGCCTTTCCTCATAGGGAAGTCATCCCATCCCCTTTATCATTTTCGTCGCCCTTCTCTGCACCTTTTCTAATTCCACTATATCTTTTTTGAGATGCGGCGACCAGAATTTAACACAATATTCGAGGTGCGGTCGCACCACGGAGCGATACAAAGGCATTATAACATCTTCATTTTTGTTTTCTATTCCTTTCCTAATAATACCTAACATTCTATTTGTTTTCTTAGCCGCAGCAGCACACTAAGCAGAAGGTTTCAACGTATCATCAACGACAACACCTAGATCCCTTTCTTGGACTAATACATTTAGCTTTCAGAGACCAAAACCTCCTTCCTCAGGTCAATACAGTATACTGCTGTTACAGTATCCTATCCTGACCTGAGAAAGGGGGTTTTGTTCTCCGAAAGTTAGTCAAAATGTATTAAAATTAGTCCAATAAAAAGATTACCTTATTCCCATTTTCTATTTATAAACATTTATTAACATAACTACAGTACTACTTTAGATGGCCAAAAGATGGCTGCCTGTTCCTCTGATCCCATCCCCACCAACTTACTTAACACCATCTCTCATACTGTCACCCCCTCCATCTGTCATATCCTCAACCTCTCTCTCTCCACTGCAACTGTCCCTGACACCTTCAAGCATGCCGTAGTCACACCTCTCCTCAAAAAACCATCACTAGACCCTACCTGTCCCTCCAACTACCGCCCCATTTCCCTCCTACTCTTCCTCTCCAAAATACTTGAGCGTGCCGTTCACAGCCGCTGCCTTGATTTTCTCTCCTCTCATGCCATCCTCGATCCACTTCAATTCGGTTTTCGCCCTCTACACTCGACAGAAACAGCACTCTCTAAAGTCTGTAATGACCTGTTCCTTGCCAAATCCAGAGGCCACTACTCTATCCTCATCCTCCTCGATCTATCCGCCGCTTTTGACACTGTCAATCATGATCTACTCCTTGCCACACTGTCCTCATTCGGGTTCCAGGGCTCTGTCCTCTCCTGGTTCTCCTCCTATCTCTCCCACCGCACCTTCAGAGTTCACTCCCATGGATCCTCCTCCACCCCCATCCCGCTATCTGTTGGTGTTCCCCAGGGATCTGTCCTTGGACCCCTTCTCTTCTCAATCTACACCTCTTCCCTAGGCTCCCTCATCTCATCTCATGGCTTCCAGTATCATCTCTATGCGGACGACACCCAGCTATATCTCTCCACACCAGACATCACCGCGGAGACCCAGGCAAAGGTATCGGCCCTGCTTAACCGACATTGCTACATGGATGTCCAACCGCCACCTGAAACTGAACATGTCCAAGACTGAGCTCATCGTCTTTCCACCAAAACCCACTTCTCCTCTTACTCCACTTTCTATCTCAGTGGATAACACCCTCATCCTCCCCGTCTCATCTGCCCGCAACCTCGGAGTCATCTTCGACTCCTCCCTCTCCTTCTCGGCACACATCCAGCAGATAGCCAAGACCTGTCGCTTCTTCCTCTTCAACATCAGCAAAATTTGCCCTTTCCTCTCTGAACACACCACCCGAACTCTCGTCCACGCTCTCATTACCTCCCGACTTGACTACTGCAACTTACTCCTCACCGGACTCCCACTTAGCCATCTATCCCCCCTTCAATCTGTTCAGAACTCTGCTGCACGTCTTATATTCCGCCAGAACCAATATACTCATATCACCCCTCTTCTCAGGTCACTTCACTGGCTTCCAATCCGATACCGCATTCAGTTCAAGCTCCTCTTTCTTACCTACAAATGTACTCAATCTGCTGCCCCTCACTACCTCTCTACCCTCATCTCCCCTTATGTTCCCACCCGAAACCTCCATTCACAGGACAAATCCCTCCTCTCAGTACCCTTCTCCACCACTGCCAACTCCAGGCTCCGCCCATTCTGCCTCGCCTCACCCTATGCTTGGAACAAACTTCCTGAGCCCCTACGTCAAGCCCCCTCCCTGCCCATCTTCAAGTCTCTGCTTAAAGCCCACCTCTTCAATGCTGCCTTCGGCACCTAACTCTTACCTTCAGGATATCCGGACTGCCCCAAATTGACTGCCCCCATCGTATCGTCTATTCACTTGTCCTTTAGATTGTAAGCTCTTTGAGCAGGGCCTGTCCTTTTATGTTAAATTGTACAGCGCTGCGTAACCCTAGTAGCGCTTTAGAAATGTTAAGTGGTAGTAGTAGTAGACTGAAAGTCAGGGGAGCAGATAGCTCCGTGGCCCAGAAGACCCAGCGGATGACTAGCGGGGAGCCAGCCAGATCGACCTAGCCATCAGACTCAGGGGAGGTCGAGGAGGCTAGACGGGACTGCTGGACGGTTGAACTCATCCAGAGGGAAAAGCGGAGAACACCGGACCACCTCCCGATCATAAACCCAGGTCAGAGGCGGAGGGCCAACGACAGCATCCTCTCCCCAAAACAGTGATGCTACCCCGGTCTGACTGGGGGCTCGGGGCAACCAGCTCTGTAGACCCAAGGACCCTGCAGGCGGCGACTAGGAACCGGACAACTCGGAGGGCCGTCGGTCCCAGACGCTGCGCAGGTCTGAGCCTCGGCAACCCACCTTGTCCGGCCGCCATGAGTGAGAGGGAGTACTCACCGGTGCCCATCAGAGTCGCTGACTGAGCAGACCACCTGTGCCACCTAACCCCGCAGCTCGTCGTGAGGAGTGACGGCCAGCCGACCGCTGGATCAGCCGCTAGCTCGGAGTTGTGGGAGACAAGCAGTGAAGGCACGCCGGACACACAGCTGCTGAGTCGTTGGAGGGCTGTCCATGCCACGGTTCCGGCGGCTGCCTGGCTAACCCGACACGGAAGACTGAAAATGCGTGCAACCAGTCGATTGCCCCGGACCACACGAGCCGACAACAGTACCGAGAGGGGCCCGTACACTGGAAGGAAGAGGTGAGTCTGGATCGCTGCCGACACATGACCACGATGAGCTGAGAGGTCGGGTCGACTCCAACCTTGCTGAGCCCCTGCGCTCCCGGGTTGGCTCCAACCTTGCTGAGCCCTGCGCTGCCGGGTCAGCTCCAACCTTGCTGAGCCCCCGCGCTGCTTTTTCTGGAGCGGAGGATACAAGACCTGTCCTTAGAAGTCACCTAACAGAACTTAGACCCAATTACACTACCAAGGATCAGAAAAGCACAAAATTGCCATTAATGATATTACTATTAAGGATCAGAATAGCACCAAAGATTGCCAAATCAGTGGATATCCATCCTCAGATCTTACCAGCCTAGCCATAAACTAACCGAACTGGTCCATCAACTGTATGAATATAGAAACATACAATTATACCAGAGTCCACATTACACCGAGTATAGAAAACCCATGCCAAAAAATACAAGTAGGTTACACTAATGCCAGATCCATAGTAAACAAAACAACAATAACAACAGACTGGATCACGTCAGCTAAACTTGATCTACTCTTCATCACTGAAACCTGGATCCATAATCAAGCGGACCCAATCATACTGAATCTATGTCCTCCAGGATATAAAATCACCCACTGGACCAGAAAGGAAGAGAGATGGAGGTATAGCGCTTATATGGAGTGGAGGAGTAGCCTAGTGGTTAGTGCAGTGAACTTTGATCCTGGGGAACTGAGTTTGATTCCCACTGCAGCTTCTTGTGACTGGGCAAGATCAGGCGACCCTCAGGCGGAGGAATGCTAGCTTCGGCCTAACCCCTGGTAAGCCTTTCCTCAGCTGACAGGTGCCCAGCCCTACCACCGGCTGCCTTTCAGGTGCTGTGGAGGACTTGCAGCTCATCTGCATATCATTACAGCCTTCTCCGGGGTGACACCCAGGTCCACTCCGATCCACTCAGGGCCTCCGGTCTAGGTGCCCAGCACTCCCACCAGGTGCTGTGGAGGACTTGCAGCCCTTCTGCATTTCCTCACAGCTGTATCCGGGGTGACTCCAGGTCCACCCCGATCTTCCCAGGGCCCTCGCTCCAAGTACACAGAGTTTCCAGGTGCTTTTTGGCTAGGATCAGGCGACCCTCAGGGGAAGGAATGCTGGCTTCGGCCTAACCCCTGGTAAGCCTTTCCTCAGCTGTGAGGTGCCCAGCTCTACCACCAGCTGCCTTTCAGGTGCTGTGGAGGACTTGCAGCTCATCTGCATATCCTTACAGCCTTCTCCGGGGTGACACCCAGGTCCACTCAGATCCACTCAGGGCCTCTGCTCTAGGTGCCGGCATTTATCTCTTTACATCTAATCTTCTTCCCAGCTGCTAAAGTACCTCAGTCATTTATGGCCCCTATTCACATTCTCTTCCTAGCCCTGTCCCTTCCTAATCTTTTCCCTCACCCCCTACCTCTCTCCGCTACAGGAACTCACTGCCCATCCATCGACTTCATCACCTCACCTTCTCTCCTACCCTCTTCCTCCCTCTTGGCTTTTAATCTCCGTCTCTTTCTTCCCTCCATTTTGCCTTCCCCATTCCACCTAAATACCTCTCGCCTTTGACGCCTTCATGGCCACACCTCTCCTACTCTCCTCCGCTCTCTTTTACTCCTTCTCTTACTCTCAGCCGGTGACATCAATCCCAATCCTGGCCCTCCTCACCAACTATTATCCCAACTCTACAGATCTCACCGCAACCTCTCTAACCTCATCTTTATTCCTCTACTCCCCTCCTCTTCTCTGCCCTTCTCTTGCGCCCTATGGAATGCCCGCTCTATCTGTAACAAACTCCCCTATATCCAGGACCTCTTTATCTCACGTCACATCCATCTGCTCGCCATAACAGAAACCTGGCTCTGCCCTGATGACTCTGCTTCAGTCGCACCCTCTGCCATGGCGGTTATCTTTTTTCACATACTCCTCGCCCTGCTGGTCGCTGGGGCGGTGTTGGACTACTTCTCTCTCCCTCCTCCAGATTTCAACCCCTTCTTATACCTCAATCTCACTGTTTTCCTCCTTTGAAGTCCACTCTATCCGCCTTTTCTCTCCTTTTCGAATAGCAGTCATTTATCGTCCCCCTGATAAGTCCCTTTCATCCTTTCTCAGTGACTTTGATGCCTGGCTTGCCTTCTTCCATGATCCTTCCTCCCCCTCTCTCATCCTTGGTGACTTTAATATTCCTGCTAATGATCCTTCCAACTCTTATATTTCCAAGTTACTTGCTTTAACATCCTCCTTTAATCACCAACTATGCTCCACCTCCCCCACTCATCAAAATGGTCACTGTCTTGATCTCATCTTCTCCTCCAACTGTTCACCCTCTAGTTTCCTTGCCTCTGATCTTCCCCTCTCTGATCACCATCTTATAACTTTCACACTTAAATCTCCTCCCTCCCAGTCCCGTCCTATCTTATCTAATTTATCTAGGAATCTTCACGATATTGACCCTTCATCTCTATCCTCCCATGTTTCAAACCTCCTCTCTACTGTGGCACCATCCACGTCTGTCAACGAGGCTGTTTCTTCTTACAACAATACTCTATCCTCTGCCTTAGACACACTTGCACCTTTGATGACCCGCCCTATAAGGCATACAAAACCCCAACCTTGGCTGACTTCTAAGATCCGCTACCTACATTCCTGTACCCGCTCCGCCGAACGCCTCTGGCGGAAATCTCAGGCCCTTGCTGATTTCTTACACTTTAAGTTCATGCTGACCTCCTTCCAATCTGCTCTTTTACGCGCCAAACAGGATTATTCTATCCAACTGACCAACTCTCTTGGCTCTAACCCTAGTCTTCTCTTCACCACATTGAACTCTCTCCTCAAGGTGCCCCCTCCCCCAACTCCCCCTTCATTATCTCCTCAGACCCTTGCTGAATTCTTTCACGACAAGGTTCAAAAGATAAACCTTGAATTCTCTACCTCGCCACCTCTGCCTCCACTAGTCCGTTCCCCTCTCTCTCCTTCCCCTCATTCCCTTTCCTCCTTTCCTGAAGTTACTATTTCTTCCTCAAAATGTACCACCTGTTCCTCTGATCCTATTCCCACCCACCTTCTTAATGCCATCTCACCTGCTCTTATTCCTTTTATCTGTCACATTCTCAACCTCTCACTTTCCACTGCAACTGTTCCTACTGCCTTTAAACATGCTGTGGTCACACCTTTCCTTACGAAGCCTTCACTACTTGTCCCTCTAATTACTGACCCATCTCCCTCCTCCCTTTTCTCTCCAAATTACTTGAGCGTGCTGTTCACCACCGCTGCCTTGATTTTCTCTCCTCACATGCTATTCTTGACCCACTACAATCTGGTTTTCGCCCTCTCCACTCAACCGAAACTGCGCTTACTAAAGTCTCCAATGACCTATTACTGGCTAAATCCAGAGGTCAATATTCCATCCTGATTCTTCTTGATCTTTCCGCTGCTTTTGACACTGTCGATCACAGCATACTTCTCGATACCCTGTCCTCACTTGGATTCCAGGGCTCTGTCCTTTCCTGGTTCTCTTCCTACCTCTCCCTCCGCACCTTTAGTGTTCACTCTGGTGGATCCTCTTCTACTTCTATCCCTCTGCCTGTCAGCGTACCTCAGGGTTCTGTTCTTGGTCCCCTCCTCTTTTCTATCTACACTTCTTCCCTTGGTTCATTAATCTCATCCCATGGCTTTTCCTACCATCTCTATGCTGATGACTCCCAAATCTACCTTTCTACCCCTGATATCTCACCTTGCATCCAAACCAAAGTTTCAGCGTGTTTGTCTGACATTGCTCTCTGGATGTCTCAACGCCACCTGAAATTAAACATGACCTAAACCGAGCTTCTCATTTTTCCCTCCAAACCCACCTCCCCGCTCCCCCCGTTTTCTATTTCTGTTGATGGCTCTCTCATTCTCCCTGTCTCCTCAGCTCGAAACCTTGGGGTCATCTTTGACTCTTCTTCTCTGCTCATATCCAGCAGATCGCCAAGACCTGTCATTTCTTTCTTTACAACATCCGTAAAATCCGCCCCTTTCTTTCCGAGCACTCTACCAAAACCCTCATCCACACCCTTGTCACCTCTCGTTTAGACTACTGCAATCTGCTTCTTGCTGGCCTCCCACTTAGTCACCTCTCCCCTCTCCAATCGGTTCAAAACTCTGCTGCCCGCCTCGTCTTCCGCCAGGGTTGCTTTACTCATACTACCCCTCTCCTCAAGTCGCTTCACTGGCTCCCTATCCATTTTCGCATCCTGTTCAAACTTCTTCTACTAACCTATAAATGTACTCACTCTGCTGCTCCACAGTATCTCTCCACACTCATCCTTCCCTACACCCCTTCCCGTGCACTCCACTCCATGGATAAATCCTTCTTATCTGTTCCCTTCTCCACTACTGCCAACTCCAGACTTCGCGCCTTCTGTCTCGCTGCACCCGAATAAACTTCCTGAGCCCCTGTGTCTTGCCCCATCCTTGGCCACCTTTAAATCTAGACTGAAAGCCCACCTCTTTAACATTGCTTTTGACTCATAACCACTCGCCTCCACATACCCTCCTCTCCTTCTTCCTGTACACATTAATTGATTTGATTACTTTATTTTTTTGTCTATTAGATTGTAAGCTCTTTGAGCAGGGACTGTCTTTCTTCTATGTTTGTGCAGCGCTGCGTACGACTTGTAGCACTATAGAAATGCTAAATAGTAGTAGTAGTAGTAGCAGCAAGTCACTTAACCCTCCATTGCTCCTGGTACAAAATAAGTACTTGAATATATGTAAACCGCTTTGAATGTAGTTGCAAAAACCTCAGAAAGGTGGTATATCAAGTCCCATTTCCCTTCCCTTATATACGATCCCATTTCACCATCGAAATCACTGGCGAATCCATAACAACCCAACTTGAAATAGCCTCAATTAGAATCCAACATAAAACCCTACATGACCACCTAAACTGTATGCTGTTCTACAGACCACCAGGCAATTGGAACTTCATGGACTTCATCTCTAATACTTGTATATCCAACTGCATTATACTAGTACTAGGAGACATAAACCTCCACCTAAAAGACCCAAACTCTGCTAACGCACGAGAATGCAAAGATTTCCTTCATTCATGTGATCTTAAATGGCCTCACATGCAAATAACCCATGCGAAAGGGCACACACTGGACCTCATCTCACACAAACTGTCCTCAGATCAGAACCTAGTAATAACAGAAACCAAATGGACAGAAACACCATGGACCGACCACTACAAACTAAACCTAGACCTAAAATGGCGGAAAAGGGGCTCTCTCCATACACAAGAATATACAACCTACACCACAAGAGGCCAAATAGACTCGGAAACATTCTGGAAACAGATATATAACAATGATTGGACAGCACAAACAGACTCCACACACTACCTCTCAGAATGGGACAAAAGATGTAAACAGACACTAGACGAAATAGCACCCTTACGAACAAGAACCTCACGCAGACATAACACAATACCATGGTTCAATGAAGAGCTGAAAAAACTAAAAACACAATCCAGGAAACTGGAACGCGCATGGAAAAAAATGAAAGATGAATATACACTTAATGCTTGGAAACAATTACAAAGGAAATACAAATACGCAATAAGACAAACCAAAAGGTCATACTACAAAACTAAAATAGGGCCAGACTACAAAGACACAAGGAAACTATACCATCTTGTGAACAAACTACTAGACATAACACTGACCACCACAACCAATAACGACCCCCCTTCTGCAGACAACCTTGCCAAATACTTCAACGAAAAAATAGTGAACTTATGCAAAACTCTACCTCAGGACAACATGGACACCGAAAACATAACTGTTCTGGACCCAACCCCCGGTGAATACCCAGCGGACCAAACCTGGTCAAATTTCACCCTCCTCACTGTCGACACTGTCACCCAAGCGATTAACAGATATTCCAACAGTCACTGTCAATTGGATACCTGCCCTAACTACCTAATAAAATCCGCCCCCCACTGCTTCATAACAGACCTTACATCCCACCTAAATTTCATGCCTCAACAAGGCATTTTCTCAAAAGAAAAAGGCAACATTATACTCACCCCAATACCAAAAGACACCAAGAAAAAAACAAATGATATTACCAACTACTGACCAGTAGCATCTATCCCACTGGTAGTCAAACTAAAGGAAGGTTTTGTAACCAAACAATTATATGATTACATAAACAAATTCACAATACTACATGAATCTCAATCAGGTTTCCGCCCCCTAAACAGTACTACTCACTCTCCTAACTAAATTCAAGCAGGAAATAGCAATAGGTAAAAGTATACTTCTCCTCCAATTCGACATGTCCAGTGCGTTTGACATGGTCAACCATAATATATTACTAAGACTCCTAGACTACTTCGGAATTGGCGGAAACACACTCAAATGGATCAAGGGCTTCCTAACTGCCAGAACATACCAAGTGAAATCTAGCACAACTTTATCATCACAGTGGAAACCAAACTGTGGAGTAGCACAAGGATCACCACTATCACCGATCCTTTTCAACCTCATGATGACCCCACTAGCCAAGGCCCTATCCACTCAAGGCCTTAACCCATTCATTTATGTTGATGATGTCACAATATATATCCCATACAAACAAGATCTATCAGAAATCAACAACAAAATCAAGCTCAGCTTGAACATCATGGACTCATGGGCAAATGCATTCCAACTAAAACTCAACACAGAAAATGTCTCATCATCTCCTCCCAATACAACACATACAAACTCAAAAACCTAAGCATCCTAGGTCACACAGGTCACACCCATCTCAGACAACTTACAAATTCTCGGAGTAACAATCGACCGAAACCTCACCCTAGAGAACCAAGCGAA
This sequence comes from Microcaecilia unicolor, assembly GCF_901765095.1. NCBI lineage: Eukaryota > Metazoa > Chordata > Amphibia > Gymnophiona > Siphonopidae > Microcaecilia > Microcaecilia unicolor. Next base: position 354,343,056 of record NC_044031.1, on the reverse strand, counting down.
ATCTACCATAAAGAAAATGTTTCACTCAATGTGGAAACTCAAACGCGTGAAATCATTCTTCCCGAGGGCTATATTTCGCAACCTGATACAATCAATGGTACTAAGCCACGCAGATTACTGCAATGGAATTTATGCAGGATGCAAAGAACAAATTATAAAGAAACTTCAGACTGCCCAGAACACAGCAGCCAGGCTTATATTTGGAAAACCATGTTATGAAAGCGCCAAACTCCTCCGAGAAAAACTACAATGGCTCCCAATCAAAGAACGCATTGCTTTCAAGGTCTGCACCATGGTTCATAAAATCATTTACGGCGAAGCCCCGGGATACATGACAGACCTCATAGACCTGCCAACCAGAAACACAACAAAATCAGCACGAACTTACCTAAATCTCCACTATCCAAGTACTAAAGGATTCAAATACAAATCAACTTATGAATCCAGCTTTTCTTACTTAAGCGCACAACTATGGAACACACTGCCAAAAATAGTAAAAACAAAGTAGAACCACCTAAGTTTCCGAAAAAAAAAAATAAAAACAAACCTGGTCAAAAAGGCATACCCCTCTGACCCAACATAAAAACCTAAGTTCCTGGGACATTGCAAAACTAAAGACTGTAATGGACATACCTTAACCCTCATTGAGCCTGCAAATAGGTGGGAAAATGTGGGATACAAATGAAACAAATAAATAAATAAATCCTAAAAGAAAAACATATATTTTATTTACAGTTTGTTGTCTCTGGTTTCTGCTTTCCTCATCTTCTTTGCACTCTCTCCCTTCCATCCAGCATCTGCTTTCTCTATTTCCCTGTCATCCAGTGCCTGCCTTCTCTCTCTCCCTGCCCCCTCCATCCACCGTCTGCCCTCTCTCCCTTCCATCCAGGGTCTACCCTCTCTCTCTGCCCCTTCCATCCAGGGTTTACCCTCTCTCTCTGCCCCTTCCATCCACCATTTGCCCTCCCTCTCCCATCCATCCAGGGTCTGCCCTCCCTCTATCTCCCTTACATCCAGGATCTGTCCTCTCTCTCTCTTTTCAGCCCCCAGTTCCAGCTCCCCCTAGTCCCACCTGCCCCTACATAAGTACATAAGTAATGCCACACTGGGAAAAGACCAAGGGTCCATCAAGCCCAGCATCCTGTCCCATTATCCCACCAGGCCCCAGTTTCAGCTCCTGGTTTCATCCCCAGCCCTTCTCTCCCACCAGTCCTGAGCTTCAGCCCCAGCCACTTTCTCCCTGTCCCATTTTATTTATTTATTATCTCATTTGTACCCCACAGTTTCCCAACAGCGTCAGGCTCAATGTGGCTTACAGCGCACCACAGAGGCAGAAGCCATTGCGGTAAAAAGAAGCTAATACAGCAGAAAACCTACTCAAAAAATAATGGGGAGGATGAGGAAGGGACGGGAGCAGTAGGGGAACCAGTCCCCATAGTTTCAGCCCCTGCCCCTTTTCAGCCACAGTTCCTTACATTACAGCCCCCCTTTTCAGCCCCAGACCCATTCTCTCATCTGCCCCCCTTTTCAGCCCTAGACCCATTCTCCCACTTGCCCCTGCTCCAGGCATGGCTCCATTCTCCCTCCTGCCCCCTTTTCAGATTCCAGTTCCAGCTCCAGCCCCCTTCTCCCATCTGAGACCCCCCTTTTCAGCCCCTCAACCCAGTCCCCACCTGCCTACTCTCAGCCCTCTCAACAGCCCCCTTCTCTCTGCCAACCGGTCCCCTGCATTTTTTTAAATCTCTGAATCGGCAGCGCGGCGCCAGTGTGCAGCACCTCACATCTGTGAAACAAGCAGATCGCCTCGGGCCTTCTCTCACTGTTGCCAATTCAAATATACTGTAACATTCCAGATAATAAAATGTATGATTTAGAACACATTATATGGGTCTTGTCGCCTGGACACAGTGAGAGAAGGCCCGAGGCAATCTGCTTGTTGCACAGACGCGAGGCACTGCGCACTGGTGCTGTGCTGCCGATTCAGAGATTTTAAAAATGCAGGGGGCCGGGTGGCATAGAGGAGAGGGCTGTCGAAGGAGCTGAGTGTAGGCAGGTGGAGACTGAGACTGGGGACTGCGAAGAAGAGGTAACAGCGGCGCCGGCGACCTAAATAAAAGGATGGGTCAGGAGCAACAGGAGTGGAGCACCGCCCCTTTGTATTTACACTCGGGGTGGACCGCCTCCACCACCCCACCCTTGGTACGCCACTGCATGTTACACTGGTGAATATAAACCCAGCCTAGTAGTGGGTGTCCCTTTTGTACCATGGCAACATCGGTTAGTCCCAATTACAGATGTCTCAAACTGAGGGTGGGGAGCAGGGCTGGCCCGTGGGCTGTACAAGCTGTGTGGCCGCACAGTTTACATGGAAGGAAGGGGTGCCAAAATTGTTCCATGCCCATTGTCTCCCCTACTTGGCTGCGGTGCAATGGATGGGGTGGAGGTACTAGAGGGTGAGTTGAACAGGGCACAATTCTGGCTCAGGCCACTCCTGGTAGGAGCTCATTTCAACTATCAACATTTGCAAGGAATTTGGTCATAGTACAATACAGTTCTTCACACCAAATACTTCTTGGCACTACAAGTATTCCTTCACCACCTTCACAATTCCTCTGTTCTGTTTTGGACAATCAAGTAGCATGTTTTATGTTAAACAAGCAAAGGGGTCACTTTCTATGGCTTTGCTGAGAAGGAGCCAGAATCTGGGAATTTGCTATAGCCAACTGCATCCAAATACAGGCTTACATGCATATCTAGATCAAACAATCAGCTCACAAACTCACAGTGTTTCATGCTCACTAGTGGTCCTGCAAAGTGACTCTGAGTTCTCTTTCAGAAGTAGAGAATGTTTCACATTGACTTTTTGAGAACAAGGAGAATATGATTCCTCTTTTCCATTCTTCCTCCCCACTCTAGATGCCCTGGCAGTTCCATGGACATGGTTGTTTTGCTATGCTTATCCTCCAATCCATATCACACCAAGAGTTCTGCACCAGTTCACATAAAGCTAAAGCACCATGATTCTCATAGTGCCTTACTGGCCTCAACTGAACTGATTCTGCCTTCTTGGTTTCTGGTACTGGTGACTCAAACACAAGAGCCATTTTCTTCTTTTAGAGCTGAAGTCTCTAACCCTCACAACCTGGAAACTTAGCAGCCTCTAGTCTCGCTCTTAATGTTCTGCAGTCCATTAAAGATATCCTCATAGCTACTCATAAACTTTCCACCAGACTAACACACACTTTCAGGTGGATGAGATTTTCAATCTAAGAATATAAGCCTTGCCATACTGGGACAGACCAAAGGTCTATCAAGCCCAGTATCCTGTTTCCAACAGTGACCAATCCAGCTTACATGTACTACTACTACTACTACTACTACTTAGCATTTCTATAGCGCTGCCAGGGTTACGCAGCGCTGTACAAGTTTAAACACGGGGAGGGACAGTCCCTGCTCATGTACCTGGCAATATCGCAAAAGAGTAAAACAGATTTTATGCTCCTTATCCTAGAAAAAAGCAGCGGGTTTTCCCAAGTCCATCTTAATAATGGTTTATGGACTTTAAGAAATTGTCCAAATCTTTTTTAAACCCTGCTAATTGTTTTTACCACATTCTCTGGCAACGAATTCCAGAGTTTAATTACATGTTGAGTGAAGAAATATTTTCTCCGCTTTATTCTAAATTTACTACTTAGTAGCTTCATTGTGTGTCCTCTAGTCCTTGTATTTTTGGAAAGAGTAAACAACCGATTCACATCTACCATTTCCACTCCACTCAGTATTTTATAGACCTCTATCATATCTTCCCTCAACTGTCTCTTCTCCAAGCTGAAGAGTCCTAGCCACTTTAGCCTTAACTTATAGGGAAGTTGTGACATCCCCTTTATCATTTTCATTGCTCTTCTCTGTACCTTTTCTAATTCTGCTATATCTTTTTGAATCTGGTGCGCTACTAATGGTCATGACCTTGTCACTGGCCCTCCTACAACAATACTAGAGTACCTATATTACTTTTATCACCTAGGCCTTCAAACCTCTTCTGTTTGAGTAAACCTCAGTGTACTGTTGGATTATCATGCTCCAGTGGATAACACATATGCAGGGGAATTCTATATATGGTGACTAAAATTGCACATGCAACTTAATTGTTTAACAAGCCAATCTGCACCAATAATTGGCCACTAACAAACAGTTATTGGCACTGACACTAATTAGAATTTACACATGCAACTTTCTAAGCATATTCTGTAAAGTGGTGTGCATAAATTCTAATACAGTGGGGGAAATAAGTATTTGATCCCTTGCTGATTTTGAAAGTTTGCCCACTGACAAAGACATGAGCAGCCCATAATTGAAGGGTAGGTTATTGGTAACAGTGAGAGATAGCACATCACAAATTAAATCCAGAAAATCACATTGTGGAAAGTATATGAATTTATTTGCATTCTGCAGAGGGAAATAAGTATTTAATCCCTCTGGCAAACAAGACCTAATACTTGGTGGCAAAACCCTTGTTGGCAAGCACAGCGGTCAGACGTCTTCTGTAGTTGATGATGAGGTTTGCACACATGTCAGGAGGAATTTTGGTCCACTCCTCTTTGCAGATCATCTCTAAATCATTAAGAGTTCTGGGCTGTCGCTTGGCAACTCGCAGCTTCAGCTCCCTCCATAAGTTTTCAATGGGATTAAGGTCTGGTGACTGGCTAGGCCACTCCATGACCCTAATGTGCTTCTTCCTGAGCCACTCCTTTGTTGCCTTGGCTGTATGTTTTGGGTCATTGTCGTGCTGGAAGACCCAGCCACGACCCATTTTTAAGGCCCTGGCGGAGGGCAGGAGGTTGTCACTCAGAATTGTACGGTACATGACCCCATCCATTCTCCCATTGATGCGGTGAAGTAGTCCTGTGCCCTTAGCAGAGAAACACCCCCAAAACATAACATTTCCACCTCCATGCTTGACAGTGGGGATGGTGTTCTTTGGGTCATAGGCAGCATTTCTCTTCCTCCAAACACGGCGAGTTGAGTTCATGCCAAAGAGCTCAATTTTTGTCTCATCTGACCACAGCACCTTCTCCCAATCACTCTCGGCATCATCCAGGTGTTCACTGGCAAACTTCAGACGGGCCGTCACATGTGCCTTCCGGAGCAGGGGGACCTTGCGGGCACTGCAGGATTGCAATCCGTTATGTCGTAATGTGTTACCAATGGTTTTCGTGGTGACAGTGGTCCCAGCTGCCTTGAGATCATTGACAAGTTCCCCCCTTGTAGTTGTAGGCTGATTTCTAACCTTCCTCATGATCAAGGATACCCCACGAGGTGAGATTTTGCGTGGAGCCCCAGATCTTTGTCGATTGACAGTCATTTTGTACTTCTTCCATTTTCTTACTATGGCACCAACAGTTGTCTCCTTCTCGCCCAGCGTCTTACTGATGGTTTTGTAGCCCATTCCAGCCTTGTGCAGGTGTATGATCTTGTCCCTGACATCCTTAGACAGCTCCTTGCTCTTGGCCATTTTGTAGAGGTTAGAGTCTGACTGATTCACTGAGTCTGTGGACAGGTGTCTTTCATACAGGTGACCATTGCCGACAGCTGTCTGTCATGCAGGTAACGAGTTGATTTGGAGCATCTACCTGGTCTGTAGGGGCCAGATCTCTTACTGGTTGGTGGGGGATCAAATACTTATTTCCCTCTGCAGAATGCAAATAAATTCATATACTTTCCACAATGTGATTTTCCGGATTTAATTTGTGATGTGCTATCTCTCACTGTTACCAATAACCTACCCTTCAATTATGGGCTGCTCATGTCTTTGTCAGTGGGCAAACTTACAAAATCAGCAAGGGATCAAATACTTATTTCCCCCACTGTATGTAGATTTCAAAAGGGGGTTTGGCCATGGGAGGGTCATGGGCAGGTCATGGGTGTTCCTACAAATTACATGCACTGTTATTGAATATGGCTGATCTAAACTAAATAAGGTGCGAGCATTTACACCAGGTTTTAGTTGGTGTAAATGCTTTCACTCTATGCCAAATTTTAGACAGACACATACAACCTCTCTTTTCTGGTGTTGTGCTCATTCATTCATTCCCCCCCCCCCCCCCCCCCACACACACACTAGCTTTGACCATCATTAAATTAAGTTCTTGCATTTGCTGCCAGCTTTTTCTTTCTCTCAGCCTGCAGCAGCAGATCTACTACTACTACTACTTAGCATTTCTACAGCACTGCTAGGGTTACGCAGCGCTGTACAAGTTTAAACATGGGGAAGGACAGTCCCTGCTCGAGAGAGCTTACAATCTAAAGGTTACAAACTATGTAGTCAGTGTAGGTATCATGAATGGGGAGGGTGGTTAGGCGCCATAAGCAAGGGAGAAGAGATGGGCTTTGAGTAAGGACTTGAAAATGGGCAGGGAGGGCGCATGGCGTATGGGCTCGGGAAGTCGGTTCCAGGCATAAGGTGATGCAAGGCAGAAGGGGCAGAGTCTGGAGTTAGCGGTGGTGGAGAAGGGTACAGATAGGAGTGCTTTGTCCTGAGAGCAGAGGTTACGGGTGGGAACATACGGGGAGAGGAGGGTAGAGAGGTAATGGGGGGCTGCAGATTGAGTGCACTTGAAGGTCAATAGGAGAAGCTTGAACTGTATACGGTAGCGGATCGGGAGCCAGTGAAGCGACTTGAGGAGAGGGGCGATATGAGAGTATCGGTTCACGCGGTAGATAAGACGTGCGGCGGAATTTTGGATAGATTGAAGGGGGGATAGATGGCTAAGCGGGAGGCCAGCAAGAAGAAGGTTGCAATAGTCAAGACGAGAGGTAACGAGCGAGTGGACGAGAGTTCGGGTGGACTGTTCAGAGAGGAATGGGCGAATTTTGCTAATATTATAGAGGAAGAAGTGACAGATCTTAGCTGTCTGCTGGATATGGGCAGAGAAGGAGAGGGAGGAGTCGAAAATGACTCCGAGATTGCGGGCTGAAGGGACGGGGAGGATGAGGGCATTGTCAACAGAGACGGAAAGTGGGGGAAGAGGAGAAGAGGGTTTGGGTGGAAAGACAAGGAGCTCAGTCTTTGCCATGTTCAGTTTCAGATGCCGGTTGGACATCCAGGCAGCGATGTCTGAAAGGCAGGCCGAAACTTTGGCCTGGGTTTCGACTGTGATGTCGGGAGTGGAGAGGTAAAGCTGGGTGTTATCAGCATAGAGATGGTACTGGAAACCATGTGATGAGATCTTTCACCTTCCCCCATCATCCTCTCCCCAGGACACTCAATGCGGTTCAAGATGACACACAGAATTCAATCTCCCCAACAGCACATATAGCTCAGACCCTCCTTTGTGTGACAAGCTGCCTTCCCACTGGATGGATTCTACCAGTCTCTGCACTGGAAGGGGGAAGGATTGAAGAAGACAGTGTTGCCTAGCTCACTTATCTCCCTCGAGTTTGGCCTTCTTTTGTTTTTTTAACTCACATTTTTTTTTAATTTGCAGGTAGTTTTCTTTTGGGCTTTTATCCACTAGTAGGAAATAAGTGAGGTTGGCAACACTGAAAGCAAGTCCAAGCCAGGCACAGCCCTGTGCCACTGGCCACCTTTGCTCACTGCAGCTCTCAAGCGACTCCGTGGTCAGCATGCCTACTCACTGCGCAGACCAAGTGGGGGGGGGGGGGGTATGATTCTGTATGTATAGGATGTGTGTGTGTGTGCAGAGAGTGGGAAGTGGTGGTGACACTTCTCTTCTGCTGACACAAGGTCAGTCAGCAGTATTTTATTAATGGTCCCGGGAAACTTTCCACTACCTGACAGCAAGGTTTTGTAATGTCTGGAAAAGAGATGCATTTACTGCTGAATTTAAAGGTTTTGATTGGGAAGCAGTTTGCAGGAACAGTAAACATATAGGTCAATGTGTAGGGGGCAAAACTTGCACTGAACTTGCAAAACTTGCACTGTTTACTTTATTTGGACTTTTGTGGACTTTTGCACTAGCAGGATTTTCTATTTGGACTTTGCATTCACACTTGCACCTTTGCATTGTACCAAAACCTCAGCTTTTCTATGATGAGCCTAAACTAAAACCTAAAACTGTGCAGTTTGGACTTTTACTAGTAACATCTATTTGTTAACCAGCAGCTAGATAACAAGTTGTAGTAGTCAGCAATTTAGGTTTGTAAGGGAGACAGCTGGCTCTGCCCGTGCAGTCTCGTGATCCATGTACAGAGGCTGTATTGTGTGAATGTGCTGAAACACTGCAATAAGTTACATTTCTTGCAAAGTAACAATCTCTATGAAAGCTATAAAACTGACGTATCTTTTCTCTGTGAGAACTACAGAACTACTAATGTATTGCGCATGTGCATGTACTGCGCATGTGTATGTGTGTTGTATGGTGTATTTTATGCGCATGACCACTAATTTGTATAAGAACGAGTGTCAGGTGATGCTCGGGGCGCAGTATCCTGAGTCTGAACTTAGTACTGTGTCAGCTAGCTAATAAAAGTTGCCTTGCTTTGGAAGTCTGTGTCTCGGCCTCCTGATTTACTTGCTAATTAGTCCTGTTTCAAATGGAGAAAGGGTTGGGCAAGAAATGCTGCATCTCTCCTATGTAACGAGCAGCAGTTCATATTCAAAGAGTAATAACTTATTTTAGGCCCCATCCTGAGAGCCGTTCAGAATGTGTTCATTACCCTGCTTGCCAGTTTGTAGGTGATGTTAACTTGTTGAAGGAGTAGAGACTGTGTCAGCAGAGCATTGGGAGATGTGAAAATCTGCTTGTATGGAGGCACAGTAGGCATGCTTACCATTAGGCTGAGCACTGTCATGGATGGCATTAGGTGATGCAATCAGGGAAACTGCCCAGGGCTCCTATGCCACAGAGTACCCAAGCCCTCTTGAAGCTGAAAAAGACATAGATTACTAGTAGGCTTTGGAGTCCCTTTCCAAATTTATGCTCTGGGCCCCAGTATGTCTAACTTTGGCTCTGAATGCTAACTCCTATCATTTACATACTTAAGTTTATAGAATACTGTCATTCACACAGTAAATGGCACACCTAACCTGTAATTACGAGCTAAAACGGCTTAGTGTGTAATTGCAAGGGAGTGTTCACAGAGGAGGGGAATGGGTGTGTCATAGGCATGGCCAACATTTATGTGAGGAGCTTACAGAATACTGTATTTATTAACCACCTTTATGAAGAGATTCACAAGACAGTGTACAGCAGGTCATGCAAATAAATGCCACATTTAGGTGCACCTCTTTATGTCAGACATAGACCTGTTGTAAATATGCTTATCAATTCTAGTTTATGCTAGTAGTATATAAGAACACTCACGTGTGCAAGTATTCTTATAGAATAGGCTCACTGCACTTTAATGAAACACTAGTAAAACATGCCCATTTCAGGCGCAAATGAAACGGACGCTAGCAAGGTTTTCCTCCCGGACCCCCCCTGCTCACCCCTTCAGCGTTGTGAAGGCACTGACCGCCATTGTTGTGGACCTCGTTCACGCACGCCAACGCCACGTTCAATGTGCTGAGTCGTTGCTTGTGAAGCCACTGACGCCATTGCTCCGCCCTCGACGTCATCATGTTTGACGCGAGGGCGGGGCCCCAACACAGTGATTTCGGTGGCTTCACCACCACGAACCCTTTGAACTGGAAGGAAGTGCCCGGAGGAACTGACAGTGACGTCAGTGTCCTCAGAACGTTGAGGGTGAGTTTTATTATATAGGATGTATTATGACAACGCAGACAATACTGATAATGATGTCTTGGACATTTTGATTGAATAACTGTCAGGCCTCTCAAGGGGAAACAGGATTTGTGAGCCCTTGGGCCACTGCAGTAGAGCGACAGTGGCAGGCAAAACCCCCAACCAGTACTAGACAACACACCAACACGGCAGGGAACTACAGACGTAGATAATCAGGCAAGGATACAGGACTGGAATAGACTTCACCTACACCTGACCACCATTCCCCAGGGGTTGAGCCCCCAGGTGCAGGTGGCCGGCGGGACTTACAGGATCCAGTAACACACACAGGGGAAAGGACTCAAGAGCAACCTTGACTAACAGGGCCAGGAATCAGGACACAGAACTGGGGAAACCTCCCCAGGTAACAGGACTCAGCAATAAGCTTGCACAAATAAGGACTGGAGGGCAAGGCAGAGGGAAACAGACAAAATAGACAGACAAGGCTAAACCCAAAGCTGGGCTACAACTACCACCTAATACCAGAACACAACAGAAGGCTGAACACCAGGCAGCCACCAACACACAGGGAAATAAAACAGAAAGCCCACAAACAGACAGAACACTAAGGCAGAAACCCACAAACCAACACAAGAAGGCAGTAGGCAAAAGCCCACAAACAGACACACTAAAGTAGAAGGCAAAAGCCCACAAACAGACACACTAAAGCAGAAGGCAAAAGCCCACAGACACACTAAAGCAGAAGGCAAAAGCCCACAAACAGACACACTAAAGCAGAAGGCAAAAGCCCACAAACAGACACACTAAAGCAGAAGGCAAAAGCCCACAAACAGAACACTGAGGCAGAAGCCCACAAACCAACACACGAAGGCAGTAGGCAAAAGCCCACAAACAGACACACTAAAGCAGAAGGCAAAAGCCCACAAACAGACAGAACACTGAGGCAGAAGGCAGAAGCCCACAAACCAACACACGAAGGCAGCAGGCAAAAGCCCACAAACAGACACACTAAAGCAGAAGGCAAACGCCCACAAACAGAACACTGAGGCAGAAGGCAGAAGCCCACAAACCAACACACGAAGGCAGTAGGCAAAAGCCCACAAACAGAACACTGAGGCAGAAGGCAGAAGCCCACAAACCAACACACGAAGGCAGTAGGCAAAAGCCCACAAACAGACACACTAAGCAGAAGGCAAAAGCCCACAAACAAACACACTAAAGTAGGAGGCAAAAGCCCACAGACCGAACACTAAAGCCAAAGGCAAAAGCCCGCAGAAGTGCAGAAGCACACCAACTGACCTATAGCGATGCAAAGTCCAAGCCTGAAAGTTCCCAGGTGCTTAATAAAGGCACTACAGGTGAGGTCACCAGCAGGGTGGGGCTCAGCAACACAACAGCAGAGCACAGCCTGGCTGGAAGAGGATCCCGGAATGGATTAGACTGGACTGGAACGGATTTCAGGATTTCCACCCAGGCTTCAGGATTACACGCCAACTTAGCTTGGCTGGAGGAACCCCAAAGCAAGTCCGACAGGAAATATAGTCACAATCGTGACAATAACATGGAGAGCTACATACAGAGCTAGACACTGAAAATATTCAGATGCTTTAGCCATTCTTCTGCCTTCATAATAGTTAATTTATAGATCTGTAGAATCCTGAATAAATCCAGATAATTGGCAATCTTATCCCCCTGAATTATGAGCACATATTACCGAGCATCCCTAAACCTTTGGGCCCTGGGCACATGCCTCAGATGTTCAGTGTGTCAGGACAAACTGGTTGAGTATTGCTACTCTACAAAGAGGATTTCAATCAGAAACTCTAAGGGGGTAGACTCAGGACCAACAGCAGAAAATACTCTTCATGGATAGAATGATGATGAATGGCCACAATACCCTCCCAGAGGAGTGGTAGAGACAAAAGTGGCAGCAGAATTCAATAATGCATGGGGTAAACACGGAGGATCCCTAGTGGGAAGGTGATGCAAGTTAAGCATTAAGGCCCTGAGGCACTAAAATTTAGTGAATCGCTAATAGCCAGCGATGCACAAAGGGAATCGCATGCAAATGAGCTACACGGATCCCCCTTTGTGCAGCTCTGATGCACTGGACCTCCACTGTTTTTTTAATTTACCCTGGTGGTCCAGAGGACCCTGATCCCCCCCCCCCCCAATCTTTTTTTTAAACTTTCCCTGGTGGTCCAGTGGACCACGCCTCCCCCCCCCCCCCCCCCCCCCCCCCCGTGAACCTGGAGCCTTTTTAAAAAATTTTCCCTGGTGGTCCAGAGGACCAAACCCCTTCCCCCGTGCAGGCACACGCCCCACCCCTCCCTGCACCTTTACAACAAGGTGGAGGCAGGAGAGCAGGAGCAATGGCTCTTCCCTCCTGCCTCAGGCCCACCCGTAACAAATTGGCGGTGCCCAGGCCCTGCCCAGTGCATTCTGGGATGCACTGGGCAGGGCTAAACACCATATAAGGAGAGAGGGAGAGGTGTGTGCCTGCGCAGGGGAAGGGATTTGGTCTACTGGACCACCAGGGAAAATTTTTTTAAAAGGTTGCGGCGTCACAGGGGGGTAATGGTCCACTGGAAAAATGTTAAAAAAGATTGAGGGGTCAGGGTCCACTTGACCACCAGGGAAATAACAAGATGCAGTAGGGGGTGTTGTGGTTCATTGGACCACCAGGGAAATTTTAAAAATAAATGGGGGGGGCTGAGAAGTAGGAAGCACAAGCTGGCAGCCTTTATAGCTTCCTACTTGTGCTTCTCTCTTCGACAACTCCAGAGCAGCTGTAAAATTGGCTAGAACCAGTCTAAAGAAGAACGTTAACAGCAAGATAAGCTTTGTGCATCTGGCCCTCAAGGGTCTACAAATGGTAGCAGTTACAATCTTAAAAAAGACACGGGGGAAGGCAGACAGGTCTTAGCCTCCATAATGTGATTTTGTATGTAGATCTATCCACAGTACATAAATCACTGCTAGACAAACTGGATGGGCCATTTTGGTCTGTAACGGTCATCATTTACTATGTTATGATTTCGAATTTCTGCCTTAACTAACATATAGATCCATTTTTTTAAATGTATCCAGTCCTATGAAATTAAAAGCTAAAGTAAAATCTCCAGGGAACTATTTATGTCCCTTCTAAAGTCTCTGGGTATGGTAAACTGATCCATAGTACAGGAACAATTCCTGCTGCATTAAATATACCTCACCTTTGTGTTGATGATGTATACATATATTTCCTTGCAGCTTCCTCTCTCCAGTTTGTAGAATAAGCATCTGAATGCTAAGAACACAAAATATAATGTTAGAAACAGTGCATTACTAAGTACGGAACTAACACTTGAATTAATATATTATTTTTTCATTTTTTACTCTTACAAATTCTCCCAGACATTTCTGCGCATGATACACATTCCCTTGCTTATCATAGGCTGAGACACCCTCCTTGGAAGTGAGTCAAACTCCATTGTATACTTGAAGGGTCACCCCTTCAGAAGACAACTGTTCTCAAATCCACTGATTGAAAGTATCATCTCCAAGACAAAATACAAAATTTCACCAGACAGAAGCTGGTTGTTCAATACAATGGCAGAGCACAGGGACAAGCACCAGTAGTGCTTAAGATAGATATGCAGAAAATCATTACCCACACACCTCATGCTATTTATATTATGCAATCAGGAAGAGTCAAGTCGGAATAATTACTATGCAGTTTCGATAACCTCAGTTTTCTAATCCCATAAGAAAGGAATTGTGGCATGGAGTTCCTGTCTTCCAGCATTAAAATAGGCTCTCAAAAATCAACAGGTTATTTGTACTGCTTTCGTCTGCCTAGTACTGCTTCTGCAGACTAGATGGGCCATACGGCCCTTATCTGCTGTCATATTTCTATGTTTCTATGCTTTGAGTATTTAATACAGTCATTTAAATAACCTGTGATATGTCATTCTTTTGTGTTTATAAGAAACCCACTTGGAACACAAGCAAACGTTTCTTACTGGCTTTAATTAGAATCTTACAGGGTTTCAGTACTTCGTACTCAATCCATATTTTTAATGAGACTTTGGCCATTCAATATAAACAAATGTAAATTAAATAGGGATGTACCAAATGCATTACCTGCAGTGCACGGTCCATTTTGAAAGCAAATGTCTGAGTTAGATTAGGTTTATGACCTCGAGACATTACAGTAGGAATGACTTTCACTGGGCTTGTCCAACCTGGAAGTAAAGAAACTGTTGTTCATTTTCAGCTTTAGGTATCTCTAAAACACTTTCCAAATAGAGAATCATCATCTATTATACAAGAACATAAGAGTTGCCATGCTGGGTCGGACCAAAGGTCTATCAAGCCCAGTATCCTGCTTCCAATAGTGGCAGAATCCCATGAAGTAGCAAGATTCCATGTTATGAACCCTAAGGGTAAGCAGTGGCTTCCCCTGTGTCTACCTTAACAGCAATTTATTTACTTTATCTTCTGGAACCTCTCTAAACCTTTTTTGAGCTGCTTTTACCACATCCTCTGGCAATGAGTTCCAGAGCTTAACTATGCGCTCGGTGAAAAAATATTTTCTCCTATTCTTTTTAAAACTGTTATCATGGAAGTTCATGGCGTGTGCCCTCATCTTTGACCTTTCTGAAAGAATAAACAATAAATTTGTTTTTGTTACATTTGTACCCTGTGCTTTCACACTCATAGCAGGTTCAATGTGGCTTACATATTATATACAGATATTTATTTGTACCTGAGGCAATGGAGGGTTGAGTGGCTTGCCCAGAGTCACAAGGAGCTGCCTGTGCCTGCAGTGGGAATTGAACCCAGTTCCCCCAGGACCAAAGTCCACCATGCTAACCACTAGGCCACTCCTCCACCCACTCATCCCCACTCAGGATTTTGTAGACCTCTATCATATCCCACCTCAGATGTCTCATCTCCAAGCTGAAGAACCCTAATCACTCATATGAGAGGAGTTCCATCCCCTTAATCATTTTGGCCACCTTTCTTTATATCTTTCTAATTCTGCTATATCTTTTTTGAGATGCAGTAACCAGAATTGCACTCAATACCATGGAGCAATAGAGGCATTATAGCATTCTTTGTTTTATTTTCTATTCCTTTCCTAATAATTCCTAATATTGTTTGCATTTTTGACCCCTGAACAGAAGATTTCAATGTATTGTTCATGAAGACACCTAGCTCTTTTTCATGGGTAGCGACTCCTAATGTGGAACCTAGCGTCAAGTAACTATAACTTGGATTATTCTTCCCAATGTGCAACTTTTTGCACTTGTCTACATTTAATTTCATATGCCATTTGAATGCCCAATGTTCCAGTCTGGTAAGATCCTTGAGTAATTTCTCAGTCTGCATATGATTTAACTGGCCTTCTCAATTCATTTAAAGCAAATCTTCCTGATGAACTGTTGACTGTACCTCCTTCTACTCTATCCTATTAAAAAAAAATCTGTCTTTTCACTTACAGAGGGTCTGACTTCTAAATGTTTCTAATCTGTCTTCATCCTATTGCCTATAAATTAAAATTGTTCTTGCATTGTGATTTCATATTTTTATGCTGGTATTGTCTTAAAGGTGCTTTTATTGAACTGTGATTTGAACTTCTGTGCTAGTGATTTCATATTTTTATGCTGGAATTGTCTTAAAGGTGCTTACATTGGAATTATGTTTTGAACCTGTGCCAAGTGACTTAATCCAATCAATTTGGTTACATAGAATCTGGTGACTTTGGTGAATCTGGTGTCTGTCTTAAAGGTGCGTTCATTAGAATAGTGTTTTGAATCTTCAGTGCAAGAGACTTAGGGGTAGATGCATCAAGCAAACGTAAAAAAATCAAAATCGTTAAAGGCCCTAACGATTTTTAAAAAACGAAGAATGCACCAAAAAAAAAAGTCACACATGCTCAGATCGGTATAGAAACGTACAATGTATCAAAGAATCACAATACACATCGTTAATCGGCCCCCAAATCATGCGCAGAGCAGCCAAGCGTTATGTTAGCTGCTCTGCGCATGCCACAAACAGTCAAAACACAGTCAAATCACAAGCACATAGCTCCCAAATCAAAACAAAAATTTAAAAAAAGGGTCGGGAGGGGGCAAGGGCGCTCATCAGGAGCGTCCTGTACGGACGGCCTTGCCCCCCCCCCCCGCTGCTCCCCACTTTCCGCCGCTCCCCCCACCCCGAAAAAGCAAAATTCAAGCAGCCCCTGCCCCCCTCCCTTCCTCACTACTCTCTCACCTCAGCTCCGCCTCCCGACATCCTCCGTCCTGTGCCCCGCCCCCTTTTGGGGTCATCGCCGCCATTCCCCTCCTCCATCGGGCCCCCCTCCCTCTTACCGGGCCCGTGCAGCGCCTCTCTCCTCTGTCCGAAGGCGCTGCACGGGCAAGAAGACAGCTGATGCCTGCCTTCGCCCAGCTTCGATGGCGCGTCTTTCTCCTGCTGGGCCCGCCCCTGTCTGACGTCAGTAACCTACGATCCTTTTTTTATTTTTATTTATTTATGTTTTTCTGACGTCCTTTGGACCAATCACAGCGCTTTTAGCTCTGCTAATGCGCTGGGATTGGCTCAAAGTTTGTTTATTTTTTTACTTAATGATTTTTCCTGGCACAGAGCTGTCCTAACGAGTGGTCCAGACCTCTCGTTAGATTTCATGCCTTTTTCCTGCGTAAAGGCAATCGGAAAAGGTTAGTGCATGTCGTTTCAATGGGGTTTTCACACTAATTGCTCATCTCCATTCTGTTTTCGTTAGCTGCTGGCTTCCTCGGTAAAAGCCCTTTGATGCATGCAACGGATCAAATTTTCCTCGTTGGAGAGTCATTAAAGGCTCATTTAGCTTTAGTGCATCTGCCCCTTAATTCAATCAGTTTGATTATGTAGCATCTGGTGACTCATACACTGTGGCCTCTGGAGGAGGGGCAAATGTATACAGCTGTGTGGTAAAAGAAAAAACAGAACTTAGTTTACTTTCATTCAGTGCAATACATGTTTTGCTTTAATCCTATGGCAAACTATCTGGAACCTTAGAGCTTGTCCTATCAGCCTCCAATTATCAGCTTTGAAAGATAAGATCAAGAGGAGGGAAGTGACGTCACCGACTGTAATGGTCGCTTGAAATATCAGCTCCTGCTCCCTTTCTATCATAATTACATTTAGCGTCTTTCAGCTTTCGCCAACAGTGTGGAAAACACGAACCTTTGAATTGGCTTGCTGGCAAGATTTGAAACCTGACCTGAAAAGATGAATCGGCAGTCAGATTTGTCGCAATATGGCTTTTCCGGAGTTGCGGCAAGTCGCGTGGTGGGCCCGACACCGGAGGATCCGAGGCAGACCTTGTGCTCGGGGGGTTCGTCTCCGAAAGACCTGTTTGACTCCCAAGTAGACGCAGCAGCGCCAGATGCGGTGCCTTTCTCTGAATTTAAAGAATGGCTGCAGGAGATTAGGCGCGATCTTAAGGCAGTTCGCGACGAACTGGTGACCTTGGGAGCGGATTTGCGCGGAGAGATCCGCGAGCTTGGAGCGCGAGTAGAAGACACTGAGAATAGACTTGACGAACAAGTAGAGGAAGTCTGTGCTTTAAATCGGAAATTCTCGGATACACAGCTAGATATGCAGCAACTTAATGAAAAAATAGAGGACCTTGAGAACAGAGGTCGGCGGCACAACTTACGTTTTCGAGGTTTGCCTGAAGTTTCACTGTACCAGGATTGTGAGGCGACAGTACAAAAAATTGCGAGCTCGCTGCTGGCGGCGGCGGGAACAACTGTGGAGCCGAATGAGATTCGGCTAGAGCGAGCACATAGAGCATTTGGTTCTACACGAGGAAATCAGTCTAAAGATCTTATAGCCTGCTTTGAAGATTTTAAGCTTAAGGAGCAAGTAATGCAGGCAGCTCGAAAGGCTCAGAACTTTAAATGGGATACCTATGGCATTGAGGTGTATCAGGATTTGGCTTTGGCTACTCTGAAACGTAGGGCTGAGCTGAAGCCTGTCACCTTCAAACTTCGTGATCTGGGAATCAAGTATCGTTGGCGCCATCCTTTTGCGCTAGTTTTTTATAAAGATGGCCGACTGCATCAAGTTAAATCTCTCCAAGAAGCACAATTGATTCTGCCTGAAGAGAATGTAAAAGAAGCGTCAGCTATCCAGAGAAACGCTAGAGGGGCTTCAACGCCAGCACGCCCACAATGGCAGCGGGTTGAAAAAGGACATAAGCGTCTGCAGCGGCAAAAAATGGATGGCTGCCTAACATGAATGACTCAACTCAAAGGCCTTAATACCATGGTCAGGTTGTAATAATTGATAAGAAAATATTTCTGGTCAGGAAGTATATGTATATGACTTACCAAAATGGGCTTATACTGTTGGGAGTAGTTTGCTTATAATATATATAAGTGTGTTGATATTTTGGGATTGGGAGGGGGCAGTGAGAGCACATCACTTTCCTCTGTTGGATATCTCTCTGTGGTTAGTCAGAGAGGATCAAAAGGTTATGGTTGGGATGGGGGGGGGAATATGTTCAACAAAATATGCTTGCTAGAAGGTTCTATGATATGGTGGTTAAGAGAGAGATGGGGGAGGAGGGGGTTGGACACTCAAGCTTTGAAGAAACATTAGGCACAATGATATGTTGCTCTAAACAGAGATGTCTGATATAACTTTGGTTAGTCTAAATGTTAGAGGCTTAAACACTCCAACAAAGCGTCAATTATTGTATAAAGAGCTGCTGCGCTTGAGGGCAGACGTTGCTTTTATTCAGAAGACACATTTGAAACCAGCCCATGAGTCACTTTGCAGGCACCGAGGGTACCCCTCTCATTACTTTGCATCCAGTAAAGATGGCACTAAAACTAAAGGGGTTCTTATAGCCCTAGGTGAATCGTGCCCCTGGACTGTTGATAAGGTGATCAGAGATAGGGAGGGAAGATATCTGTTACTCAACATAACTTTAGGGGGTTGTAATTATACTTTGCTGAATGTGTATGGCCCTAACTCGGATCACAAAAATTTCTTTTCTCAATTAGATCAGGTTTTACTGCAACATAAAACGGGACGCTTGCTGATTGGGGGGGATTTTAATTTGACCCTTAACCCCTATTTGGACAATTCTACCACAGCAGTGATGTATGCGAAGAGGGATCGGGCATTGTTTCGGGATTTTTTGGCACGCTGGCAGGTATCGGATTATTGGAGACATATGAACCCTGCGGCCCGGGAGTATACTTATTTTTCCCAGGTTCATAAGTCCTTTTCAAGGATTGATCTCTGGCTGGGAGATATGGAGATGATTCATAATATCCTTGAACATCAAATCACTAGTAGAACATGGTCAGACCATAGTCCCGTAGTGTTGCGGTTGAATGTACGGGTGGAGCGGCGAGCCCGACCAGAATGGCGCCTAGATGATTCTATCTTATCGGAGCTATCCTATGTTGTGCAGTTGGAGGCCCAAACAAAAGAGTATATTCAAATCAATGATAATGGTGAGGTTCCTTTAGGGGTGGTCTGGGATGGACTGAAAGCAGTGCTTCGTGGCCATTTTATAGCATTAAAGACTCATGTGCAACGAGAGCGAAGGGCAGTAGAAAACGGCTTGAGGAGAAGATTGCTAGCAATTGAAAGGATTTTGCATAGGAGGGCTCCGCAACATACCTCAATTTTGCTAGAGCAGATGCAGAAATTACAGCATGAGTTACAGGGACATCAGCTAGCTGATGTTGCTGAACACTTGCAGCGAGTGCGACAGCATCAGTTTGAGTTTGGGAATAAATCCAGCAGGCTCTTAGCCTTCAAGCTTAAAAAGCAGGCTTTCCAGAATCATATTTCTGCCCTCAGAGCGGAGGACGGCACAGTTACCACAGACTCGGGTCCAATACAAGATCTGTTTCAGCACTTTTATGAAAACTTATATACTCCAGATGTTGACCCCTCGGGGGAGGATATTTTGAGTTTTTTGGATAAGGCTAAGATGCCGATGCTCTCGGAGGGGGCCCAACGTCAGCTGGCGCGACCTATTGAGTTGGATGAGGTTTTGGGGGCAATTCGCACTTTAGCAGTAGGTAAAGCTCCGGGGCCAGATGGCTTTACAGCAAAATTTTATAAGACCTTTGCTAAGGTTTTGGGGCCACTCCTAGTACGTTTGTTTAACTCATTTGCTGATGGTCAGCCGATCCCGGCCACTTGGAACTTGGCGACTATTTCAGTAATATTAAAGCCGGGGTAAAGATCCCCTCCATTGTGGTTCTTATCGGCCCATCTCCCTGTTGGGGGTGGATTACAAAATATTTACTAAGATTTTAGCCACCCGCCTGCAAAACTACCTCCCTATCTTAATTAAAGAGGACCAGGCAGGCTTCATTCGGGGTCGGCAGGCCATTGATAATATCAGACGAGTACTCCACCTGATTCATTATGCTAAAATGACTGAGATGCCGATGGGGCTGCTTTCATTAGACGCTGAAAAAGCGTTTGACAGGGTGCACTGGCCATTCATGTTCGCAGTCTTACAAAGCGTGGGAATCCCGGATCAGTTCCTGTCTTGGCTTCTGCTTATATATAAAGAGCCTTGTGCTTCTGTAAAGATCAATGGGCATAAGTCTCCCTCATTTTTGTTGCGAAGAGGCACGAGACAGGGCTGCGCTCTATCGCCTTTGCTCTTTGCATTGGTGGTGGAGCCACTGGCTTGCTATATCCGTGAACACCCAGATATTAAGGGGATGAGTATCAAGGGAGTAGAATCGAGAATCTTGCTATTCGCGGATGATATTTTACTGACTTTGACTGAGCCAGAGAACTCTTTTCCTGCCTTGTCAGCTGCATTGAAGTGGTATGAGCGGGTGTCCGGATTCAAAATTAATCTGGAAAAGTCGGAAGGTTTAAATGTCAGTTATTCTGATACCCAAATAACATGGTTGGAATCCGACTTCCCTTTTCGTTGGGCAAAGAAATTCATTCGTTACTTGGGGATTAATCTAACTAACAATGTAACAGATCTATATGAGGTAAATTTCCCGGGGAAATTACGAGAATTGTTTTCAGAATTAGAGCGATGGGAGGGCCTCACGATCTCTTGGATGGGCCGGGTGAATGCGGTTAAAATGATAATACTACCCAAGCTGTTATATTTATTTATAGCTCTCCCTATCTCTTTGCCAGACAAGTTTTTCCGAAATCTGAAAAGGAGGGTGTTCTCTTATATCTGGAAGAGGAAACCCCCAAGAGTCCGAGCGGCAGTAATGTTTCAAAAGCGGGAGCATGGGGGTATGGGAGTTCCCTCTTTTGTAGAGTACTATCAGGCGGCCCACCTACGGGTTTTGGCAGAGTGGCTCAGTGGGACAGGAAAAATGTGGCAGGCTTTTGAACAGGCGGAGCTTGCTCCTTACCCGCTGAGAGCACTTCCTTGGTTGCCGGAGCAGCTGGTGCGAGGAGTAGCTCGTGCGGCCCAACCACTTATTAGATGGCCCCTGTTGACCTGGCTTGCAATTCGAAATAAGTTTTTCCCGGGGCGAAAGTATTTTTTACACATGTATATTAGATTTGCACCGTCTTTTCTACCAGGGGCCCTTGATCCCTGTTTTCGCTCCTGGGAAAGACTAGGCCTATGTACATTGGGCCAAATTTGGGAGGAGGGTGAGATGATATCATTCTTAGAAAATCAGGAAGAGTTTGGCCTCCACTAATCCATGAGTTTCAATATCAACAGGTACGAGATTTTGTGAGTCGGAAAGCCAAAAGTGAATTGAATCTTATGGAAACACCTCTAGAGAGGGCAATGATGAGTGGGACAGCTAGGGGCTGTATTTCTAGAGTATATAATGCCCTCTTAACCTATCAAAGACCGATAATGTATTACCTATCTAAGTGGGAGACTGCCTTGGGAGTATCGTATGAATATAATCAGTGGGAACGTATATTCAAATCTTTGCTTAAAGTGTCGATCTCTAGCAATTTGATGGAAATGGCCATAAGATATTGTATAGCTGGTATTATACACCAAAGAGGCTCTCCAAGATGTTCCCCACCAGCTCAGCGCTATGTTGGCGTCACTGTGGATTGGAAGCGGACATGGTGCACGTTTGGTGGACTTGCCCGCGAGCGCAGAAATTTTGGACTACTGTTCTGGACTTCGTATTTGCTCTTACAAAGGCACGATATCCGTTGAAACTGGAGCATTGCCTTTTACACGTTAAACCTTATGGAGTGAAGTCATCCATTCATCAACTGGCAGCTTATGTCTTTGTTGCGAGTAAGCTGTCATTGGCAGCAGCTTGGAAACGGCCAGCCCTCCCCAGTATACGGGAGATATTACGTAAAATGGACTATATCAACTTAATGTCTAGATTGACTGCCCTGCCTACTGGTATAGCTGGGACCCTATCACCGGGTGTGGGATCTTTATACGCAATGGACTGCGGGACCTGGTCCCTCACTATTAATGCAGTAAGGGTACTGGCTTATGTTAGCGGCAAGCATAGGGAGGAGGGGAGGGGGAGGGGGGAATATAGAGCAATGTTTGTAATGTTCTTTTATGTTACATGACTGACACAGGCATTGGGTTTTTTTTTTTCTAAGTGACTTGAGTGTTTTGCATACTTAAAATCTAAAATAAAGATTTAAAAAAAAAAAGAAAGATAAGATCAACAAACTCAAGAAGGAATTAGCTACAATTAAAGCAGTGGCGTAACCTGAAGGCAATTTTTGGGTGGGCCAACAGGTTGGATGGATGGGCACTAGAGAAACACCTGCCACTTGATATGCCCTGCCCACACCCCTGCTCCTACCGCACACCTACCCCGCTCCCAATAACTTCAATGGGAGTAGCTGTGCTGGCCTCAGTGGCTGCAGGCCACATTGAGAGCTAGGGGAAATATAAGAGGGTGCACTCTTCATCCTCCACTGAGCCACGGTCCGCCAACACACATATGCTTCCCCCAAATGTGCCCTAAATATTACAGTGGGGCCCTAAAATATCAATACAACTATGAAGAAAACTGAACAAGCCAAAGTACTATAGAATACTACATAGAAAATTGATGCTAACAGAATACTTTGGTCACACACACACAGAACACATTGCCAAATACAGAATAAGTGACCACAAACCATAAACAAATGAAATCAAAATCCCAAGAGGTCAGACCTTGCCAGTGGCGTAGCTAGGGTAGTTGACACCCGGGGCCGGTCATTTTTTAACACCCCCCCCCAAAACCAGTACTAGGCATACCGAGAATACAAAACACTCAGGACCTATAGAGCAATTCTACCATACCATAAGCAGTCATTTCTACGAGTCACACAAGGAAAAGGAAAGCATCTTAAACACTACAGTGAGCACTAGAACATCAATTCACCTATTGTAAAAATGAAACCAGACAGAATAGTAAAGATCGTCGATCCTGCACAGTCAATGCCAATTGAAAGCCATGTCTTTTTCACAAACACAGATACACCCTAATCCACTATAGAATAAGTAATCATAAACTTTCTATTTAGACAAAAATTAAACTGAACCCCCGATGCCAGACTCTGCATACAATGCAACACCACAAAAACAGAAAATGTCCCCTAGTACTGTGCAAAATATAAAGACAGCAGATGTAAATTTGAAAAAACTAACAAATACCAATCACCACTTTACAAATTAACAAATAGAAATAAAACAAATACAGAAAATAAAATAATACCATTTTATTGGACTAATACATTTAGCTTCCAGAGGCCAAAATCTCCTTCCTCAGGTCAATACAGTAGTGCTGTTACAGTATCCTATCCTGACCTGAGGAAGGGGGTTTTGTTCTCTGAAAGTTAAGTCAAAATGTATTAAAATTAGTCCAATAAAAAGATTACCTTATTTACATGTTCTATTTATAAACATTAACACAGCTACAATACTATATCATAAAGCAAAATAATAAAAAATATATATTTACAGTTTGTTGTCTCTGGTTTCTGCTTTCCTCATCCTCTTTTCACTGTCTTCCTTCCATCCATCCAGCATCTGTCTTCGCTCTCTCTTTCTGCCATCCAGTGTCTGCCCTCTCTAATGTCCCTTCCACCCACTATCTGCCCTCTCTCTCTGCCCCTTCCATCCACTGTCTGCCCTCTCTCTCCCTTCCATCCACATCTGCCCTCTATTTCTGCCCCTTCCATCCACCATCTGCCCCAGTCTGCCATCTCTCTCCCCCTTCCATCAACATCTGCCCTCTCTCTCTCTCTCTCTCCCTTCCATCCACATCTGCCCTCTATCTCTGCCCCTTCCATCCACCATTTGCCCCAGTCCGCCCTCTTTCTCTCTCCCCCTTCCACCCACCATCTGCCCTTTCTCTCTGCCCCTTCAATCCGTCTGCCCTCCCTCTCCCATCCATCTAGGGTCTGCCCTCCCTCACACTCCCCCCTTCCATCCAGGGTCTGTCCCCTCCCTCCCCAATCCCCTTCTCCCCTCTGGGCACCCCTCTGGGCTCCCCCACCCTCCCCAATCCCCTTCTCCCCTCTGAGCACCCCTCTGGGCTCCCCCACCCTCCCCAATCCCCTTCTCCCCTCTGAGCACCCCTTTGGGCTCCCCCACCCTCCCCAATCCCCTTCGGGCACCCATCTAGGCTCCCCCACCCTCCCCAATCTCCTTCTCCTCTCTGGGCACCCATCTGGGCTCCCCCACCCTCCCCAATCCCCTCTGGGCACCCCCACCCTCCCCAATCCCCTTTGGGCACCCATCTGGGCTCCCCAATCCCCTTCTCCCCTCTGGGCACCCCCACCCTCCCCAATCCCCTTCGGGCAACCATCTGGGCTCCCCCACCCTCCCCAATCCCCTTCTCCCCTCTGGGCACCCATCTGGGCTCCCCCACCCTCCCCAATCCCCTTCGGGCACCCATCTGGGCTCTCCCACCCTCCCCAATCCCCTCCCCTCTGGGCACCCATCTGGACTCCCCCACCCTCCCCAATCCCCTTCTTCCCTATGGGCACCCATCTGAGTCCCCCCTCCCACCCAACCCGACCCGACACACCTACCAGCTCCGTTCTCCTGCTCCCACCCTGTCCTGCCTTAAAAAAAATTTTTCGAAGCGCCGGAGTGGCAGGCAGCGCCGGCGTCCGCCCTGCTAGTAAAAAGCTCCTGGACGTCGTCGTCGGGCCTTCCCACATTGAGTCCCGCCCACCCTTGCGGTAATAGGAAATTACCTCAGAGGAACTCGGAGGGATGACGGCCCTGGAACTGGGAAGAAGGGAGGGAGGACCCTGGAACTGGGAGGGAGGGAGGGAGGGGGGGACCCTGGAATTGGGAAGGAGGGAGGGAGGGGGGGTGCTGGAACTTCCCTTAAAAACATTAATGGCAGAAGGTGATTACCTTGCTAGCGCCCGTTTCATTTTAATGAGAAACGGGCTTTTTTTTACTAGTCTACTATAATAAAACTCACCCTCAATGTTCTGAAGACAACGTTCTGAAGTCACTCAGTCACTCACTGAAGGGTTCATGGATTCATGGTGGTGAAGCCAGAACACTGACCATGTCTCTCTGCCCCGCCCTCGCATGACGGACCAATCAGAAAAAACACCCTCAACATTCTGAAACACAAAGGACCATCACAACACCGTTCCCAGGCAACACTAGGCAATGTAAGACGGACCAATCAGAGGAAACTACGTGACAATAAGGGAGGAGCATTCCCCAGCAGAATGGCTCATTATCTGTGCAGCACGGAGAGCACAGAACCACCGCTGGAACAAGAGAAGAATATTCCTGCTGTGGGTATGTGCAAAAATAGACTGGGGGAGGGGGGGGGAGAAATTTTAAATGCCTAATGCCAGTACTGAAGAGTGCCAGAGGGCCTATAGCACAGACTATATTTGGGATCGCTTGACATGGAGTCAGAGGAGCCGGAAAACAACGTGCCCGTCACCATCTGGGACATGGGTGAGCAGGACAAGCTGCGGCCCAGCTGGAAGGATTACCCGCGACCCAGCCAGCAGCAAACAGCGACCAAGGAAGGGGGAGGAGTACTCCTTCCCTGCCTAGGAATCGCTGGAGACTGGCTGCCAAACTAATGAAACAACCGCACACCGACGCACCACCTCCATCATTCGAAAGGCATCCACTCTTTCTTCAACAGAAATGCAAACTAATAATACAAAACAAACAAAGAATACATGGTTTCTCAGGCGGCTGCAGGTAACTCCCCACCCCCTTCCTCTTCCCCTTTTGCCGAAGCGGCCAAGGACGTGCCCAACCATCCCCAACCTCAGGCAAGCAGTCTCCCACCTCGGGGATTCCCCGAGCACCCGGAAAAAGACGGTGCTGATTCCTGCAGCGCATAAATGTTCCAGCATTCCCCAGCAGCCTGCCTGAAATGGACCAAACATACCGGATCACCCCCCGACGGCCCAAGACCGTGCTCTTCTCCCTTCCGCCAACTTAAAACAACCATCCCCGTCCTCAGGCAAGCCGTCACCCACCTCCAGGATGCCCAGAACCCCAGCCCAATGGAAAAAGATGGCGCTGCTTCCAACAGCACATTTCTCTTCCAGCATTCCCCTACAGCAGCCCTGAAACGGCCAAAAAATACCGACAGACAAAGAACGTGCTCCTCTACCTTCCGCCCATCTAAAACAACACTGCTGCCTCAGCACAACACAAAAAAAAAACCTGGAAAAAAAAAACCACCACTCAGCAAAGGCTGACCCCCCTACAACTGTAGGAGTGTAGGAGTGGATTGCTGAGCGCTGGATACCACTAGACCAAGGGGACGACCCCCAGCTCTGTGCATACTACTGATGAACTTTACTTTATGCATATAACCTCTGGACTCTGCCTTTGTGGCATACTTTATACTTGAATGTACTGAACATTTAAGTTCTCTTGCAATGTGCCTTAACCGCAACCTGTCAGACCTTGATACTTATGTGAGACAGGATGCAGGGGTATTAGATAAACAGCTTGTAACGTTAGTTGCTAAGGCTTGCACACAGAATTCAGTTTGCACGTAGTTACCACCCCCATCCTGCATTCCTGAGCCTAGCGAACCTTATCTCCTCTGCAAGAAAGGAGCGTTGTAGTATGTGTGTGTGTAGAGCAGGATGCTAAGTTTCGTTTCTCTTGCCAGTATCATTTCAGTGTTATGACGTGTGTATGTACTGTGAACTACTAGAGTGCACTGTGAGAACTACAAATGTTTACTGCGCATGCCAAATGTGATGTATAAGGGGCCTTATGCGCAGGCCCAGCAGGGAGGTATAAATGTGAGTGTCAGATGATTTATGACACACAGTATCCTGAGAGTACTCAGTGCTGTTCATTGCTAGCAATAAAGCTGTCATGCCTTTGTACACAACCACATTTACATTTCACCAACAGAAAGACCCCCCTCCACAAACCTCCTTGACAGACAAAACCACACACACACACAATACAACAGAAACACACCCTCAAAGCCATACACCAATCCAACCCACTTTGCCAGCACAGCACAGCACATCCCCTAACCCCCAAGCAAAAAACAAAACAAAACAAAAAAAGACACACATCAACAACCTGCACACACACCGCACCCTCACACACTCACACACACACACACACACACACAAAATAACTCTGTGACACATACACACACACAAAAAAAACCCCACATGCTAGCGCCCGTTTCATTGGTTTCGGAAACTGGCCTTTTTTACTAGTTTATTAATATTACGAGTTAAAAGCATAGCATGTGCTAACATGGTAGTGCACATTTGCAAATCTAGCTCTTAGAATGTAAGCTCTCTGGTGAAAGAGAAATACTTTATTGTAGTAAGGGGGGCTTTTACTAAAGTGTGTTAGAATTTGCATTTAATGCACTTTAATGCAGGAAATTAACACGCACCGAGTACAAAACTAATGTGGTACCTAGTGGCGGGCGTACCCATCATGTAACCTGCAGTTACTGCATTAAAATACCCTTTAGCACATTGTTGCTTAAAGTTAGTGGCGTAGCTACTGGTGGGCCTGGGTGGGCACAGGCCCACCCAATCTTGGCTGAGGCCCACCCAGTTGCAGCACCACACTGATCTCTTCCCCCCTCTCCTCCCGGTGTCGGTACAGGTGTCCTCGGCGCCTGCAGCAATTCATTCTTGCTGCTTGCACTGGCCCCGCAGGCTTCCATCTGCCACGTTCTGCCAGACAGGAAACAGGCAATGATGTCAGCGAGGGTGGGACATGGCAGATGGAAGCCTGCGGGGTTGGCACAAGCAGCAAGAATGAATCGCTGCAGGCGCCAAGAACGCCTGGACCAACATTGGGGAAGGACGGAGTTCAGAGACAGGAGCGCAGATGCAGGGACAACGCAGAGGAGTGGGAGAAGATGTGAAGTAGGTGAAAAAAAACCTCTTATGTTCTTAAAAAATATCTCCATGAAGATATTTGTGGTGTGTGGTTGGGGGTAGAGGAGGCACATGTGCATGGAAAGGCCAATCCAATTTACCTCTGGGCCCATCCAAAATACCAAGTCTGGCTATGCATCTGGAAGGCGCTAAGTGGTCCTGTGCTAACTCCATGTTAGCATGCGGTAAGTACAGCTCATTAAGTGGCAAACACTCTCCATGCCCATACTCGACCCGTGTCTGCCCAATTACGCCCCCTTCCAAAAAAATGGCCTTAACATGCAGCTTAACGCACACTAACTGTAAACATACATGTAAGTTGTTAACACCTTTGTGCATTAGTGTGTGTGTGTGTGTGTGTGTGTATGGGGAGTAAGGTATACTGCCTTTCTGTGGTACAACCAAAACAGTTTACATGTTATATACAAGGTACTTTCTCTATCTCTACTAGCTGTTAATGTGTACCTAAAGCACATTAAATGTAACACACCTTTTTCCCATAGAAGTGCTGTCTGCCACTCCATTCTAATCCCCTCACTCAAGGGGTCTTTTACAAAAGCACGGTAGCGTTTTTAGTTTGCGCTAAATGCTAGAGATGCCCATAGGAATATATGGGCATCGCTAGCGTTTAGTGCATGCTCATTTTTAGGTTGTGCTAAAACCACTACCACAACTTTGTAAAAGGCCCATTCAGTTGGTTTCTTTTTTCAATCCTTCTCAGCTCTATGCTCTCATCCATCTTCTTTCCTTCTTAATTCCTTGTCTCCTCTTTCCTTATCCTCTGTGTGATTTCTCTTCCAATGGTGTGTAAACTGTGGCCACATGAGAAGCATTTTTCTCTGGTACTAGTGCTCCTATCTACTCTCCTGGTGTACTGCTTTCTGTATGGATGCTGAGAAACAATAGGCATGGGAAGAGGTAGTACAGAAGAGAGAAGCATTTACTACTTATTCTCCCTAGAACTGCTTGAGCTCCACAGCTAGCGTTGCAGTGGCAGTTTATTCAACACTTGAAGGGAGAACCCCAATCTGCTATGTGCTGATCTTAACCTTTGGTATTTTACACACCATGAGTGCCTAAAGGTATTGGCAATTGCCCCAGAGACAAACAGCAGGACCCCAGAATTTTATAGGTAGGTCTCCTGCACAAAACTGCCTGGTTGCACTGTTTCTATTCCACTAAAATTGTATTGAAATACAAGGAAAATGAGTAAATCAGCTTCATCAATGGATAGATGTACTAAAGCCTATAGACTTATGCAAATTACCCTGAGGGAAAACAAATCACCCAGCATTGTGCTATGTATTAAATTAATGAGCTTTAGGATTACATGAGTAAAAATCAATACTGCATGGTATTTCGGCTTGGCAAATTCTGTAGCACAGACAAGAGTTCACAGTCACTAACCCCATGATTCCATATATGGCGCCTAGGTTTGCGCACTGAAACATCAATAATTGGGTGCTAACAACCAATTATTGAAATTAATTGGCACCCATTAAAATTTGTATCTGCATCTGACTGTGTGCTATTCTATAAGGCATAGCACCAAACTGTCAAAAGGGAGTGTGGCTATGGAAGAGGCATGGGTGTATCAGAGGTATTCTGAAAAGTTATGTATGTTCGTAGTGCACCTAGCTTGGGCACCAGCAGTTGCAGCCCTAACATTAGGCAACCTGAGGTGGCAGAGGCAGTCTTATGCAGGGGCGACAGGGGCCTCGCACTCCCAGGGGCCCCTTGCCAGCCTCGGCATGTCCCTCTCCCTCCTTCTCTCCACCTGAAATCTAGTGTCTCTACCTCCCTCCTGGATCCACTAAAGTTGCTTCATTCCCTTCCCCAACGCCGGCAGCTGAGATTAAGACACACTGTTGTGGTTGGCATCAGGGCCTTCCCTCTGCCGGTCCTGCCCATGCAGAAACAGGAAGTTACATCAACCGGAAGGTGCTAAGGCGGAACCGGCAGAGGGAAGGCCCCAATGCCAGTTACAGTAGCGTGTCTTAATCACAGCCAGCGTCGGGGAAGGGGATGAAGCAACTTTAACAGATCAGGGAGGGAGGGAGAGACATTGGATTTTAGGTGAGAAGAAGCAAGGGAGAAATATATTGGACCGATTGGGGGCGAGGAGAAGGGAGGTGGATACATGTTGGGTGAGGGGGAGGACAGCTAGAAGGAGATGTGCTAAACCTAGGGGGGACTAGAGAGAGATAAACATGTGCTGGGCTAGGGGAGGGGGCTGGAGGGAGATGGACATGTGCTGGACCAGGAAGAGGGGGCGTTGCGGGAAGATGGTGATGTGCTGGACCTTGAGGGAGATGGAGATGTGCTGGGCCAGGAGGGGGGGGGGGCGTTGGAGGGAGATGGACATGTGCTAGACCAGGAGGGAGTTGGAGGGAGAAGAACATGTGCTAGACCAGGAGGGAGTTGGAGGGACATGGACATGTGCTGGACAGGTGGGTGGTTGAACCTGCTGGAAAAGGAAGCACAAGAGGGGAGAGAGAGACCAGACTGGGGGAGGGAAGAGACAGAGACTGGATTGGGGGGTAGGGAGTGGGACAGAAAAGGAGAGGCACTGGTCCCACAGATGGAGAGAAGGAGTTATGCCAGACCATGAGGGGGGCAGGAGACAAAGAG
The DNA here is from genome assembly GCF_901765095.1 of Microcaecilia unicolor. Taxonomy (NCBI): domain Eukaryota; kingdom Metazoa; phylum Chordata; class Amphibia; order Gymnophiona; family Siphonopidae; genus Microcaecilia; species Microcaecilia unicolor. Next base: position 354,312,358 of record NC_044031.1, on the reverse strand, counting down.
AGAGAACTGGACATGTGGGGAGGAAGGGAAAAAGAGGGGAAGGACAGGGCACACACAAGAGATGCTGGGCACAGAATAAAAATAAGGGACACAGGGCAATGCTGGAAAAAGGGTGGATAGGGATGTTAAGAAGGCAGATGCTAAACAGGAACACAGAGGAGAGATGCTGGACGCAGAGAGAAGATGGATGGCAGACATGGAGACAGAAGAAATGTGAAATGGACAGGAGATCCAGGAAAAGCAGAAGAGACATGGACCGAATCAAATGTAAAAATAAAATGCTCAGACTATAAAGGTAGACAAAATGATTTATTTTTGAATTTATCGACTGGAGCATGTCAGCTTTGGAAAATATGCATCCTCTGCAATACCCTGCCACCCTGAAAACTGCTCCAACCCTATAACTATCCCCTGCAAATGTCCACCCATCTCATAAATCGCCTCACACCAACAACTACCCTAGAAACTGCCCTACCACTCAGTGGCGTAGCCAAGGGTGGGCCTGGGTGGGCCCACGCCTACTTTGGGCTCAGGCCCACCCAGTAGCAGCACACCTATGATGTGGCTGGCAGGGATCCCCAAGCCCCACCAGCTGAAAACTCCCAACAACTGTCCCTTCTGCATACCTTGTAAATAACATCTGTGCCTGCAGTGAGCAGCGACTGATACATACTGCTCACGCTGGCCCCACAGCCTTGCCTCTGATGTATTCCCGCCTATGCAGAAACAGGAAGATGCATCAGATAGAAGGCTGTGAGGTCAACATGAGCAGTGTGTATTAGTTGCTGCTCACTGCCAGTGAAAATCTACTACTTAAAAGGTATGTGTGGGGAGATGGGATGTTTGAGAGACCATATAGCATGCAGGTGAGAGAAGAGAGACTAAATCACTTGTGGGACAAGGCAGAGTTCTTCTGCCCACCCATTTTGGACCCAGGCCCACTCAAAATTGGGTGTCTGGCTACGCCCCTGCTACCACCAAATCTACCCCCTGCAACTGCCCCCACTGCTATAAACTACGCCACCTCCAAATAGCTCCCTCTTCCTACAATTACTCCCTACAATCTTCCCCACTATCCCTCACTTACACACCTCATACAACAGAGATACACATGCACATGTAGAGAGGTTGGAAAGATTTCCATGAGCCATATTCTACATGCTTTTCCCACATTTCATATTTGATGCTAGAGAGGAATCTGGTGTGCATGCTTCTGTTTCTGAAGTCTTAAAGATTAAAAAAAAAAAAAAAAAAAAGGAAAAGCTCCATTGGTGCTGACCTTGAAGCTCAAAAGGCAGGCTTTGCTGAACAATCGGGTAAATTAGGTGGTTGCCTAGGGCAGCAACTTCTGGGGATTGGCAAAGAGCTACTACAATCAAAGGACAACAATATATCCTTTGATGACTCAAGGAACCATCAACATGTACTTTTATCTATGAGGAGGGTAGGTCAATTTAAAATATCCCATTTGCCTAGCTAAGTGGCTTTTAGAAATTGCCCTCTTTATGTATGTACCTACAAAATAAAGTTTAATGTTTAAAAGTATGATGTCCATCTATACATTTTACAGGATTGTTCTCAGATGAATGATGTTAAGATATTACTACTACTACTACTATTAAACATTTCTATAGCGCTACTAGACTTACACAGCGCTGTACAAATTAACTTGAAAAGACAGTCCCTGCTCAACAGAGCTTACAATCTAAATTGGACAGACGAACAGACAGCTAGGGGTGGGGAAATTGCAGTGGTAGGGGTGATATGTGAGGGTGTTGAGTAAGAGAGTCATGGTTAGGAGTCGAAAGCAGTAGCAAAGAGGTGGGCTTTAAGCCTAAACTTGAAGACAGCCAGAGACTGAGCCTGACGTACTGGCTCAGGGAGTCTATTCCAGGCATAGGGAGCAGCGAGATAGAAGGAACGGAGCCGGGAGTTAGCAGTGGGGGAGAAGGGGGACGACAGGAGACATTTACCCAGCGAACGGAGTTCACGGGGGGGAGTGTAGGGAGAGATGAGAGCGGAAAGGTACTGAGGAGCTGCAGAGTGGATGCACTTGTAGGTCAAAAGGAGAAGTTTGAACCGTATGCGGAAGCGGATAGGGAGCCAGTGAAGTGACTTGAGGAGAGGGCTAACGTGAGTATAGTGACTCTGGCAGAATATAACACGCAAAGCAGAGTTTTGGACAGATTGAAGAGGAGATAGATGGCTGAGTGGGAGACCAGCGAGAAGCAAATTGCAGTAGTCTAGGCGAGAGGTGATAAGGGTGTGGGTAAGGGTTTTGGTAGCGTCCTCGGAGAGGAAAGGGCGAATTTTGTTAATATTATAGAGAAAGAAACGACAGGTTTTGGCAATCTGCTGAATATGAGCAGAGAAGGAGAGAGCGGAGTCAAAGATGACTCCAAGGTTGCGCGCAGACGGGACAGGGAGGATGAGAGTGTTATCTACCGAAATAGAGAACGGGGGGAGAGGAGAGGCAGGTTTAGGGGGAAAGAGGAGAAGCTCGGTTTTGGTCATGTTTAGTTTCAGGTGGCGGCGAGACATCCAGGCAGCGATGTCTGACAGGCATTGGTCTGGATTTCAGCTGAGATATCCGGTGCGGAGAGGTAGATCTGGGTATCATCAGCGTAAAGGTGGTATTGAAAGCCATGGGATGAGATCAGAGCACCAAGGGAAGAGGTATAGATGGAGAAGAGGAGAGGTCCTAGGACAGATCCTTGAGGTACACCGACTGTTAGCGGGATAGATGTGGAGGAGGAACCACCAGAGTATACGTCGGGAGAGATAGGAAGAGAACCAGGAAAGAACAGGGCCCGGAATCCAAGAGAGGATAATGTATCAAGGAGTAAGGTGTGATCAACAGTATCAAAAGCAGCAGATAGGTCGAGGAGGATGAGAATAGAGTAGAGACCTTTAGATTTGGCCAGTAACAGGTCATTGGAGACTGTGGCAAGTGCCGTTTCAGTCGAGTGAAGAGAGCGAAAGCCAGATTGGAGCGGGTCAAAAATAGCTCGAGATGAAAGGAAGTCGAGGCAGCAGCAGTGAACAGCACGTTCAAGTATCTTGGAGAGGAAAGGGAGGAGGGAGATGGGCCGATAGCTAGAGGGGCAGGTAGGGTCTAGTGAAGGTTTTTTAAGGAGCGGTGTGACTACAGCATGTTTGAAGGCATCAGGAACAATCGCAGTGGAAAGCGAAAGATTGAGGATATTCATGATTGTTAATTTTAATTATGAAAATCTCAGGGGGAAGGGGCTAATGGCATGAAAGATAATTGGGGTGGAGGGTGTAAAGCTGAAAGTTCATCTAATACCCTTGCACAGGCACAGCCAGAGAGCAGGAGAGTTCAGGACTTCTCAAGAAAATCAGGTAACAAAATGTAGAATAAGAGGGAGCCCTAAGTGCAGAGGAAGGAAAGGAACGGTAATGTCCCTAGAAGCAATGAGAAGTGAAAAGGAGAACGAGATCTATTCCTAATCTGCATTTCTGTGCATGAATGTCATTGCATTGTTAGATGTGTGTCACGGTCCCAGGCTTTAAACAAACAGTCACGAACTCTGGAACAAAATCCCCCAAGCACGACTGGACTAACAAGCTTAGCTTGGCTGGAATCGGATGCTGGGATGGACTTGGCTTGACTGGAACAGGATTCAGGATACTCAAGCAGGATTCAGGATTTTCAAGCAGGATTCAGGATACTCAAACAAGCTTGGCTGGAACAGGATACAGGATACTCAAGCAGGATTTTCAAATTAGCTTGGCAGGAACAGGATTCAGGATACTCAAGCAGGATTCAGGATACTCAAACAAGCTTGGCAGGAACAGGATTCAGGATACTCAAGCAGGATTCAGGATTTTCAGACAAGCTTGGCAGGAACGGAAGCTGAAAGCAAACAGGGCAGAGACAAGCAGGAAGGGGACTTGAGCTGAAGACAAACAGGGCAGACACAAACAGGATACAAAGCTGACCCACACAGACAAACAACAGAACTAAGGCTGAAGCTAAGGAAGAGGGGACTAGAACAAGCAAGGCAGACTAGGCAGGACACAAATCTGACCCACACAGAAACAACAGAACCATGGCTGAAGGCTGAACCTAGCACACAAACAGACCAAGAAGAACAGAAGCAGAAGTGCACACAGGCCCCCTAAACAAGGAATCAAGACATAAGTGCCCACGAGCACACAGGCTATGAACAAAAGCAACAAGAAATCAAGGCAGAAGTGCCCACAGGCACACAGACTAGAACAAGGCAGAAGTGCTACACTGCACACAGACTAACCTGGAGACCTTTGGCATTGCAAAGGCACTGAATGAAAGTGCACCACTTCCTTGTAAACAGGACAGAGGCAGGACACACACTGAACACCAAAGTGAGGCTTGAAACACACAGGAAGTGGAACCCTACAGGACAGAGGCAGGAAATACACTGAACCCAAAGTGAGGCTTGAAACACGCAGGAAGTGGAGACCCTACAGGACAGAGGCAGGAAATACACTGAACCCAAAGTGAGGCTTGAAACACACAGGAAAGAAACAATGCAGACAGTAGCCAGCTCAGCAGCTGACCATCGGGACATAAGGTGAGTCAGGGAGGGATCACGACCACAGTCGTGACAATGTGTTTCACTCAAGCAATAGACCTTACTGGGGAGGTCCCAACCAATTTGTCTAGGTATCTGTCTGTCCATTCATATAGGTTTGTTTGTGCTTGCACAAACAAACCCATACAGTCCAATAAAGGAACTCCCACAGCAGCATCACGCATAGGGCCTGCTTGCAGGGACCCCATTTCCCGCTGGCATTAGATGATAGAGTGGGTTCAGCAAAGAGCATGCCAGCAGGGGTTTGAATGCTGGTGGAGACCCCAACACCCATTTGTGAAGACAGAAAGACAACAAAGAGAAACAGCAATTGCAGGGATCTCAAGCTCTGTCAGAAGAGAAATGTGGATACGGCAAGGCATTGAATATCCGGGTTTAAGCCAGCAGTGGACAGCAAATGCACTGCTTGCCACTGGCTGTATATCAGGTCTCAGGTACATCTTTTCAGCATACTGCACTGCTGATAAGGCTTGTGATCAGTGGTAAGGCAAAACTTAGCAAGGGTCCAATAAAATCCCCAGACTGAGTCACCAGCTTCTTATTTGTTTTAAGAGGTATCCTTTTGTTCCCAAGATTCTCTATTGTATGCTTTTGTCTTTTTAGGATGCTGATCTGATGCTGTGATAACGGCATGTTACCTTTCAGAGTATTTAGGCTATCTATGCCACTATTAAGTCATCAGAAGCAAAGCCAAGGATGGCTTTTCTCTGCCAGGGTGAGGCCTGAACTAAAAGTTTTAAAAGTTCCAGGTTCCTCTTCAGGCAGCTAGACATGTTGTTGTCTGAGAGAGTGCGATTAGCTTGCGTGGAAAAAGTGGCAGTTTGTCACTTCTTTTTATGGGCACTCTCTGTTTTCTCAGCATATATGACCATCAAAGCTGGGGGAATGATGTCCATCCTCGGACATCTATAAGCCTTGGACGTCAATGTATTCAAATCCACGATGAGATAGCCGTATAGTTTTCTGGTGGTGTCTAAGGTCTTGTGAAAGAAATGTATCTTGCCTGGTTACATCTGTCTGGCAAGAACAGTTATCTGCTACTTATCTCTCAGATTCTTAACAGCATCATATATTTGGTATTTACGATGATAGTGTGGCTTGTTCTGCCTTGACAAAAAATGTTCTGGATGATATAGATAATGCTTACATTTCTATGGTGTGTATATCTGATAAATGTTTCTTCGAGCTCATCATTTTTAGAAGTGGACTCCATACAATCTGGACGCCATACAATAATCGACGATGACCAGATCTATTTTATGGGCCAGAAACAACAGGTCATTGTTAAACATATAAACAGGTACCAGTTTGACAATTCTTCATACATAGGTTGCCAGTAGGTATAGACCCATATGATTTGATCAGGTTTCACGCTGAATGTAAGACTGGAGGGTCCTGCTATGATGCATGAGAAGGGATGGAATAGACATGCATCAAACGTTTCAGTATCCGTAGCAAAAAAGTGAACTCCCTACTACCTCCAGTTCAAAGCAAATTCTGATTAGGTTTTGTACATGACTTCATAGGGCAGTGCATGCTTCAACACTAGCGCAGCATCTAAAAAGAGTGTTTTATTTTTTTTTAAAGTCCTCAACGTGGAGGAGGGACCATGTAAGGGGAGAGGGGACAGGGAGCAGGCATCTGGATAGCTGGGCGCTGCATCTCTCTATGTATACGAGGTTTTGAGCTTTGCCACTTTTTTTTTCAAGTTGTCAGCATGTAAAGTGTGAAATATAATTCTAGTCCAGATATGCCTGGAACAAGGACTAGTGCATTTCAAAGCTACCATACATTTCTTTCAAGTGACCAACTTCCGTTTATAATACAGCACATCACTGTGTGAGTAGGGCTTGCTTGCTGATATTGATAGTCGGGAAGAGTCAGCATTTGTTTAAACAAAAGCCTTTTTTTAAAGGCGTCTAATAAAATAGACTTCTGCATAACCTAAAAGCAGTATAAAATGTATGGCTCTGGATATTTTCTCTATCTGAAAATATGTAACCACACAGCTCTACTTTTTCTGACTTGTCCACTAAAAGGGGAGATAGGGAAAGGGAAAGGGGGTATAAGGAGAGGGAATCTATGACAGGTTGGTAAAATGAAAAGCACGCTGGCTATGCACACACTGCTGTGTGAGGTTCTGATCTCTAAAAACAGCTTTTTTTTCTTTTAGCCTGGCCACAGAAAGCAGGGTGGGGGATAGGGGAGCAGGCCACATGTCAGCCTGTTTGACTTCACACAGATGAGACTGACATAGTTTAAAACAAACGTGATTTGAGAGGAGGAAGAGATGAGTTAAAAACAATCTGCTGGTCTCTATGTATGAAAGCTTGCTGGCTGATGAGCTGCATGGGGAGAAGAGAGGAGAAACTATTGTAAAACCAGTAGGCTTGTTTTAGAAGAAGGGAGGGTGTTTGAGTTTGCCTCTCACATAAAGGCAAACTCTGAGAAACACAGACAGTTTGATTAAACAAAAAGCTTTTTAAAGACAGGGCATGTTCTTTCGCTCCTGAGATAACGCACTGTGAAGTTCTTTTTAACACAGTCACACAAACGTTTTGCTGACACAAGTACAGCTGTTCTGCTTCACTCACAAGGAGAAAACATCCCTTTTGTTTCTGAGAGAAAAGCAGACAGCCAATTACACACAGAAAATATAAAATAAATAGAATAAATTAGCACTCTGTGTTTGAAGAAATACATTTTAAAAACGGTTTAAAGATTGAGAAAAATAAACTGCGCATTATCCTCCCAGGCTGCAGGGGGCAGTATCTGGTGAGTGATATAACAATCAATGTTACTTTCCATCACAAGACCCCCCCCCCCCCGCCATCCAAGATAGAGGTGAGTAGTGTGAAGTAGTGTGAAACAGGAAGTGCCATGGAGCATCCACGACTTGCTGCCATCTTGAAAAAGGGGAATGGTTTGGGTGGAGTTATGATGTCTCTTCCCATGACAATACCAAACGGAGTAGGATCTGGAAAGGAGCTATGCAAAAAAAGGGGTGGAATTTGGGGCAGGGCTATACAAAAACTGGGGTTTGGAGGGCTTAGGCAAGGCTAATGTGTTATGTCCTGTGATGTCATCAAAATAGGTGGGGTGAGACAGGGAATGGGCACGACTTGATTGGCTGAGAACCCAGAAGTGGGCATGGACCTGTCAAAATGAAGTAGTTTGACAAATAGTATGTAAGTTATACTACTATCCTGGAAGAATGCAACCACTTTAAAATGAAAACTTCTGGTGGCATACTGTATGTTTTGCATCAGAAAAAAGCAACAAGATCCATAAGACATTATCTATATGGAAACCTTTAGAGCGCTGTTTAGAATTTAGAGTACAAATACTCTATCATTGGGCTTTCACTGTTATTTTCTTCTTTCTCACTTTTTTTCCCAGTTTATTTTATTTCATCATGTCATCAACTACATGCAATGTTCTTTACTGATATTAATTAATTGGTGTGTTTGTTTATTCTATCCTGGGCAGTAATTTGCTGTTATAATAAATCATAGGAGATGGACGTGGTTTAGATGGTCGCATGAGCAGTTAGCTCAGAGAAACCTTAGCGGAACCCAGCTGATGATAAGCTTGAAAAACTGATCCAATAACACCAGAACGTGAATGAATAAGGTGCTGTAAAGTCTGGATTACCTTTCAAACAACTGGTCCAAGCCGGACACCGCTGGGAATTAGACGAGACTACTCTCACGCGTACGCCCTACATCGTGTGGCAGCCCGGCCCTGACCAAACTGTTGATCGGAGACACCTACCCCAAACAACTGGTCCAAGCCGGACATCGTCAGGAATCAGATGAGATTACTTCTCATGCGTACGCCCTAAACCGTATGGCAGCCCGGTCCTGGCCAAACTGTTGATCGGAGACATCTACACCCAGTGCCGTCGACGGGCTGTCTGCCTGCTATCAACTCCACTACCACCAGTGAACCGTTCGTGTGATTTAAATCCCTGCATTCCCAACCACCACCTCTTTGTCGTTGACGGGTCGTCCATCTGTGATCAACCCCACCAGCGGTGAGCCATCCACCGTGATTCAACCCCGGCATTGACGACCACCAGACATCAGGAGACACCACAAGTGCGAACGACCATTCGCCCACAAGTACCCACCTCCAGCTGGTTGCTTATCGAGCCAGCCTCAGATATTGCCAGCTAGGCTATTAATGCCGATTCGAAGGAGGTGCACTGACCGGCAGGGAAGAGTGAAAGAACGACGAGTAGAATGTGCAGAAGAGCGAGGAGAGGCAGCAACAGACGTGAGACTTGAGTGCCGGATCGGTCAGAGAGATATACCAGTGACAACTCGTGGAAGTAACCCGTAGTAGTTTGGGATTAACTTGGAGAGGCTCGAGAACAGACAGCCCTACTTCACACACCACGTGGAGGATAACGGACAACGGACAGCGTATGAAGGAGTCCCGTTAGCTGACGAGAGAGACTGTGATTGACTGGTGACACAGTGAGGTAGTGTATGGGCTGCCTTATACCTGTGGCCCGGCGCCTCCGAATTCAGGGCCTGACCAGCACCCTGTCCTCGGAGTTCAAGAAAACCTATGCCGGAGAATCACCATATTAACCTGATACAACCTTGTTAATGCTGTGAGAAGATCTAAGTCCACTTTGTACACTGGTAAACACCTGAACTATCTGCACCCTCTACACCTATGTTGTACTGATGCAATTACCACGTTTATTTACTATTTGTAGGTTTTTATGCCTTCTAGGAACCACTTCTATGATTGAATATTGTTCCTATTTTGATGCAATTACCAAGTCTATTTTACCATTTGTAGGTTTTTATGCTTCTCTAGTAGAGTGGTGTGGTAGCCGTGTTAGTCCACTTTTAAAGGTAATCAATAGAAATCAAAATAAAACATGAAAAAGAAAATAAGATGATACCTTTTTTATTGGACATAACTTAATACATTTCTTGATTAGCTTTCGAAGGTTGCCCTTCCTCGTCAGATCGGAAATAAGCAAATGTGGTAGATGACAGTATATATAAGTAAAACATCCAAGCATTTCATGCTTTGATGTTCCCATGCAAACCTCCTACCCATCCCCACCCTGTTAGATTGTCAATGAAATGCTTGGAATTTGCTTATTTCCGATCTGACGAGGAAGGGCAACCTTCGAAAGCTAATCAAGAAATGTATTAAGTTATGTCCAATAAAAAAGGTATCATCTTATTTTCTTTTCCATGTTTTATTATGCTTCTCTAGAAATCATTTCTATGATTCAATATCGTACCTTTATAGTAGTACTGTAATGCTCATGTTTATATGCTATCTGTAAGTTACATACTTCTTCTTAAATCATTTTATATGGTTGTAAATTGCACTAAGTAATATATCAAATCTATAACCAGGGCCTATTGGAATAACCCACCCACCAGCAACTATACCATCACACCTAATTGACACCAAAATGAAAGCCGCCAAACTGCTCCTAATAATTTACTCCTTATCCCTTATTCATCACACACTAACTACCCCTCTCACAGATACTAACAATATACCCACAATATACAATCTTAATAGGTTACCAAATAATAATTTATCCCACCAAAATAATAACAACCAGATCAATGAAAGAACTACCACACGAGGACATAACCAATACAAAGGAAAGAAAGGACCTAATAAACCTAAAATACAAGAGAATAAGCAATTAATAAAAATCAAAATAACTTCGAACCTAACTGACCCTTACCAAGCAATCCAATTGGGTTATATAAATGCCAGATCAGTAGTTAATAAAACAACAATTATAACAGACTGGATCACGACAGACAACCTCGGCCTTCTATTCATCACTGAAACCTGGCTCCACAATCAAAGTGACCCTATAATTTTAGATTTATGCCCCCCAGGTTATAAAATCACTCATTGGACAAGAAAAGAAAAACGAGGAGGAGGCATAGCATTAATCCATAAATCTCACTTCATCATAACAACAGCTGAGTCTATAACACCCCATCTTGAAATTGCCTGAGTAAGAATCCACCATACATCCTTGCTCGACCACCAAGCAACTGGCACGAATGCCAACCACAATGCATGGACTTTATATCAAATACATGTGTAACTAACTCCAATATACTTATAACAAGCCGTAAAGCCCATTAAAATGGGCAAGATTTTTTGCTAATCTTCAAGATGAGTTACCATCGATTCTTATATGTTAATGGAAGCCGTTAAGCCCATTAAAACGGGCAACATTTTTTATTTGTGAAATGTAATTCCCTTATTGTTGTAATATTTTGTGTGTGTGTGCGTGAGAGAGAGAGAGACAAAGTGTGTGTGTGTGTGCCTGTCAGAGAGAGAGAGAGTGTGAAAGTGAGTTCAGAGAGAGAGAGAGTGTGTGTGTGTGTGTGTGTGTGTGTGTGTGACAGAGAGAGAGACAGAGAAAGTGTGTGTGTGTGCTTCTGTCTGAAAGAAAGAGAGTGTCAAGGAAGGAGAAGATACATTTTCCCTGCTTCTGTTTGTCTTGTAAAAGTACAGGAGGTAATATTTTTTGTGTGTGTGTGAGAGAGAGAGAGAGAGAGCGCGCGAGAGTGTGTGAGAGAGAAAGTGTGTGTGCGCCTGTCTGAAAGAGAGAGAGATTGTGAGAGTGAGTTCAGAGAGAGAGAGAGAGAGAGAGAGAGAGAGAGAGAGTGTGTGTGTGTGTGTGTGTGTGTGAGAAAGAGAGACACAGAGAAAGTGTGTGTGTGTTTGCGTCTGTCTGAAAGAGAGAGAGAGTCAAGGAAGGAGAAGATAAATTTCTCCCTGCTTCTGTTTGTCTTGTAAAAGTACAGGAGGTAATATTTTGTGTGTGTGTGAGAGAGAGAGAGAGAGAAAGTGTGTGTGTGTGTGTGTGTGTGTGTGTGTGTGTGTGTGTGTGTGTGTGTGTGTGTGTGTGTGTGTGTGTGTGTGTGTGTGTGTGTCTGAAAGAGAGAGTGTGAGAGTGAGTTCAGAGAGAGTGAGAAAGTATGAGTGTGTATGACCATCTCCTCCTGGCTCTCTTCTCTCCAGGTCCCTTCCCCTACATGGGCACCATTTCTCCCCTTCCCGATCACAGTCTCTTCCTGTTTTCTCCTCTTTTCCCTTTACTTCCCCTCCATGGGCACCAGCTCTCCCCTGCCCTCCATGATCACCATTTCTCCCTTCCACTCCATGACCACAGTCTCCCTTGTTTTTTTCATCCCCTATTTCCAGCATCTGTCCCTCTCAAACATCTCTCTCTCTCTGCCCTCCTTCAACCAGTAATTTTTCCTGCTCTCCTGAATCCCTACCCCTCCCCGTAGTCCCCTTTCTCTCTCTCTGTTCACTCCTGAACCCTCACTCCTCCTCCCCCCCCCAGTCCACGTTCTCTCTCCTCTCAGCCCTCCGACTTCGTCTTTAGCGCTGCAGGCATGCTTCTCCTTTCAATCGCCCAAAACCACTGTAGCATCCTGCCCGGAAACAGGAAGTTCTGCCAGAAGAGGCAGGACGCTAGAAAGGCTTCGAGCAGCTGAAAGGAACAGCATGCCTTCATAGCTGCAGAGTTAAAGGCAAAAATCGGAGGGCTGACAGGAGCAAGTATAAGCAGGGTGTCTGCACAGGCTGAAAGGCAAGTTTAGAAGCCCTTTTCCACCTCCAGCAGGCTCCAATCGAGATCAGGGAGGGAAACCCTTTACAGCACAGCCCTTTCTTCTGTTAATCACCCACTGATCATCAACAGTGCATATCAACAATAGCAGCAGCAGTAAATGAGACACCAAAACGGCAGAAACTCTCAACCTTCCTGTCTGGAGCTATAATGCCCCCAAGCAGCATGTCCTTGTAACTCTGTCCCATTGCAAAGCGCAGGTTTAACCCAGCTGTAGATGAAATGTTTCATGCTGAAGAGATTGTGCTTGCAGGTGTGCTACCCCGAAGGATTACCTCCAACTATGTGAACTCAACTGGCCAAACATACAAGCAACCCATGATAAAGGACACACACTCGACCTTATTACATACAAACTATCCTTAGATCTAAACCTAACACTAGTAGATACAAAATGGGAAGAAGTGCCTTGGTCAGATCACCATAAACTAAACATATCCTTACAATGGCGAATAAAAGACTCACGCAATAACAAAGAAAGTACAACCTACACCTCAAAAGGCCAAATTGATCCTACAACATTCTGGCAACAACTTTATAAGGACGAATGGACAACACAAACAGACTCGAATAACTATCTTCAAGATTGGGATAATAGATGCAGATATACACTAGATAACATAGTACCACTTCAAACAAAAACCTCACGTAGACATAACTCGATACCGTGGTTTAATGAAAAACTGAAAAAAATTAAAAACACAAGTTAGAAGATATGAACGAGCATGGAATAGAAGGAAAGACGAACACACATTAAACGCATGAAAACAAGCACAAAGGAAATACAAATATGCCATACGACATACCAAAAGATTCTACTACAAAACCAAAATTACTACTACTACTACTTAACATTTCTAGAGCGCTACTAGGGTTACGCAGCGCTGTACAAATTAACAATTAAGGACGGTCCCTGCTCAGAAGAGCTTATAATCTAAAGGACGAAATGTCAAGTTGGGGTAGTTAAGATTTCCTGAGAAGAGGTGAAGTGATTAGGTGCCGAAGGCGACATTGAAGAGGTGGGCTTTGAGCATTGATTTGAAGATGGGTAGGGAGGGGGCACGGCGTATGGGCTCAGGGAGTTTGTTCCAGGCATGGGGTGAGGCGAGACAGAAGGGGCGGAGCCTGGAGTTGGAGGTGGTGGAGAAGGGTACTGAAAGGAGGGATTTGTCTTGAGAGCGGAGGTTACGGGTAGGGACGTAAGGGGAGATGAGGGTAGAGAGGTATGGAGGGGGCGCAGATCGAGTGCATTTGTAGGTGAGTAAGAGAAGCTTGAACTGTATGCGGTATCTGATTGGGAGCCTGTGGAGTGACTTGAAGAGAGGGGTGATATGAGTATATCGGTTAAGGCGGAAGATAAGACGTGCGGCAGAGTTCTGGATGGACTGAAGGAGGGATAGATGGCTACGTGGGAGGCCGGTCAGGAGTAGGTTGCAGTAGTCAAGGCGAGAGGTAATGAGAGAGTGGATGAGAGTTCGGGTGGTGTGCTCGGAGAGGAAGGGGCGAATTTTGCTAATGTTATAGAGGAAGAAGCGACAGTTCTTGGCTATCTGCTGTATATGCGCAGAAAAGGAGAGGGAGAAGTCGAAGATAACACCGAGGTTGCGGGCAGATGAGACGGGGACGATGAGGGTGTTATCAACTGAGATAGAGAGTGAAGGGAGAGGGGAAATGGGTTTGGGTGGAAAAACAATAAGTTCAGTCTTAGACATATTCAGTTTCAGGTGGCGGTTGGACATTCAGGCAGCAATGTTGGATAAGCAGGCCGAGACTTTGGCCTGGGTATCCGCAGTGATTTCTGGTGTGGAGAGATAAAGCTGGGTGTCATCAGCATAAAGATGATAGTGGAAACCATGAGAAGAGATCAGGGAGCCTAAGGAAGAGGTGTAGATTGAAAAAAGAAGAGGCCCAAGGTCAGATCCCTGAGGAACTCCAACAGAGAGTGGGATAGGGGAGGAGGACGAACCATGAGAGTGTACTCTGAAGGTACAATGGGAGAGATAAGAGGAGAACCAGGAGAGGACAGAGCCCTGGAACCCAAGGGAGGACAGTGTGTCAAGAAGTAGGTTGTGATTGACAGTGTCAAAAGCGGCGGAAAGATCGAGAAGGATGAGGATGGAGTAGTGACCTTTGGATTTGGCGAGGAATAGGTCATTGCAGACTTTAGATAGTGCCGTTTCTATTGAGTGTAGGGGGCGAAAGCCGGATTGAAGCGGATCGAGGATGGCATGAGAGGAGAGAAAATCAAAGCAGCGGCTGTGAACGGCGCGTTCAAGTATCTTGGAGAGGAAGGGTAGGAGGGAAATGGGGCGGTAGTTGGAGGGACAGGTAGGGTCGAGTGATGGTTTTTTGAGGAGTGGAGTGACCACAGCATGCTTGAAGGAGTCCGGGACAGTTGCAGTGGAGAGAAAGAGGTTGAGGATATGACAGATGGTGGGGGTGATGGTAGGAGTGATGGTGTTAAGTAGGTTAGTGGGGATGGGATCAGAGGAACAGGTGGTGGCTTTCGAGGAGGAGAGGAGATGGGCGGTTTCCTCTTCAGTGATAGCAGGAAAGGAGGAGAAGGAGGCCTGGGTAAGTTGGATGAGAGAGTGAGATATAGGCTGAAGAGGAGGAGAAGGATTAGTGGTGAATTCAAGGTTGATCTTCTGGACCTTGTCACGGAAGTAGTGGGCCAGAGATTGAGGAGAGAGTGAAGGGGGGTGGGAGCAGAGGGCACTTTGAGGAGGGAGTTGAGGGTGGCGAAGAGACGACGAGGGTTAGAGCTGAGGGAATAGGGAGGATTGGAAGGAGGATAGCATGAATTTGAAGTGAATGAAGTCAGTAAGGGTGCGAGATTTCCTCCAGAGGCGTTCAGCCGAACGGGCGCAGGAGCAAAGGTATCGGGTGCAAGGTGTCAGCCAGGGCTGGGGATTGGTACGCCTTGTGGGCCGGGAGGTGGACGGTGCAAGGGTGTCTAGAGCAGAGGAGAGAGTGGCATTGTAAGTGGAGACAGCTTTGTCAACAGATTTGGAGGACAAGATGGAAGGGACGAGAACAGAGATAGTAGAGGATAAGGTGGAGGGGTCAACAGCCTGGAGATTTCTGGACGTAGTAGTTAGTGTTGGGCGAGATTGAGGGGGAGGGTGCTGAAGTGTGAATGTGATAAGGTGGTGGTCGGAGAGAGGAAGAGGTGAAACGCAGAAAGTGGAGGGTGAGCAAGTAGAAGAGAGGACAAGATCAAGACAGTGGCCAGATTTGTGAGTAGGGGTGGTGGGGCTCAGTTGGAGGTTGAAGGAGGAGGTAAGAGTGAGGAACTGAGAAACATATGAATCGGAAGGGTTATCAGTGTGGATGTTGAAGTCACCGAGAATGAGGGATGGGGATGAGGGCTCAAGAAAGACGGAGAGCCAGGCATCGAAGTCGGTAAGGAAGGATGGGAGGGATTTATCAGGGGGGCGGTAAATGACTGCAACTCTGAGTGGCAGTGGGTGGAATAGACGGATGGAGTGAACTTCAAAGGATGAGAAGCTGTGAGACTGAGGTAGGTGGAGAGGTTGGAAGCTGCAGGAGGGCGAAAGTAGTAGTCCGACACCGCCACCGCGGCCGACTGGGCGGGGCGAATGGGAGAAAAGATAACTTCCGTGGCATAGGGCTGCGATTGAGGCAGAGTTGTCCGGGGTGAGCCAGGTTTCAGTTAGGGCGAGCAGATGAAGGGAATGGGAGATGAAGAGATCGTGGGTGAAGGCAAGTTTGTTGCAGATTGAGTGGGCGTTCCACAGGGCGCACGAGAAGGGGAGGGAGGAGGGGGGAAGGAGGGGAATAGGGATGAGATTAGAGATATCGCGGGAACGTTTGCATAGATGAGATGAGGACGAGGACAGGTGTGGGGGACCTGGGTTGGGATTGATGTCACCCGCGGATAGCAGGAGAAGGAGCAAGAGAATGCGGAGAAGGGTGGGTGAGGAAAGGCGACGAAGGCGACGAAGACGGGATGCGCTTAGGAGGAAAGGGGAAGGGTTCATGGCAGGAAGGAGGTGTTGAAGGTTGAGAGCTAGGGAGGAGGAGGAAGACAGTAGGGATGGTGAGGTGGTGGGGGACAGGGGTAGGTAGGGTATTGCAGTAGTGGGGAGGGCGGAAGAGGACAGGGATGGGTAGTGAGATCGTGTGGAAGACAGCGGTGAGAGGGGGAAAATATTAGGGAGGGACAGGGCAAGGAATAGGATGTGAATGGGGGCCATGGGTAGTGACTGAGGTGTTCAAAGGGAAGGTAGGTGGGCTGGGAGACAGGCAGGTGAGGGTAAGCAGTCGGGCAGGAGAGTGATGAGCTGGTAGGAAGATGGGCTGGGAGGCAGGCAAGTTTCAGGGTGGGTGGTAGTCAGTCAGGTGATTGGTGGTCAGTCAGTGATTGGCTAGTAGGCAGGTTGAGTGGCAGGCTGGAGTGGTTTGAAGCAGGAGCTGGCGGACTAGGACAAGCTGATGCAGACAGACTTGAACAGGCTGGGACAAGCTGAAGCAGACGGACTGGAATAGGCTGTATCAGGCAGACTGGAGCAAGCTGGCTGGAGCAGAGGGCCTGGAGTAAGGGAGTAGCTGGAGCAGGCAGGCTGGAACACGCTGGATCAAGTAGACTGGAACAGGTTGAGGCAGATGGACTGGAGCAAGCAGGGAGAGCAGGATCGGGCGGACTGGAACAAGCTGGATCAGGTGAACTGGAACGAGCAAGCAGGAAGCTGGATCAGGTGGACTGGAGCAAGTAGGAAGAAGCTGGATCAGGCGAACTGGAGTAAGCAGGGAGATGCTGGAGCAGGCGGACTGGAGCAGGCAGGAAGAAGCTGGAGCAGGCGGACTGGAGCAGGCAGGAAGAAGCTGGATCAGGCGGACTGGAGCAGGCAGGAAGAAGCTGTACCAGGCGGACTGGAGCAGGCAGGAGGAAGCTGCATCAGGCGGACTGGAGCAAGCAGGAAGAAGCTGGATCAGGCGGACTGGAGCAGGCAGGAAGAAGCTGTACCAGGCGGACTGGAGCAGGCAGGAGGAAGCTGCATCAGGCGGACTGGAGCAAGCAGGAGGAAGCTGCATCAGGCGGACTGGAGCAAGCAGGAAGAAGCTGGATCAGGCGGACTGGAGCAGGCAGGAAGAAGCTGTACCAGGCGGACTGGAGCAGGCAGGAGGAAGCTGCATCAGGCGGACTGGAGCAAGCAGGAAGAAGCTGGATCAGGCGGACTGGAGCAGGCAGGAAGAAGCTGCATCAGGCGGACTGGAGCAGGCAGGAAGAAGCTGGATCAGGCAGACTGGAGCACGCAGGGAGAAGCCGGATCAGACGGACTGGAGCACGCAGGGAGAAGCCGGATCAGGGGGACTGGAACACGCAGGGAGAAGCCGGATCAGGGGGACTGGAACACGCAGGGTGAAGCCGGATCAGGCGGAGGCATGTTGCAGAATTGGCTGGGCTCGAGCATCCCGTGGAGTCCTCCACTGAGGCGCGATTCCCGGCCGATGGCTGTGCAGCAGCAGCTCAGGGGGAATCAGCCTCCCAGACAGATGCCGCCCTGTGGTTCCTGTCCTCACCGCTCTGTGCACCGGCCCTGCTGAATCCCGATCACGGGGATCGCCAGCAGTGTAGGTCCGCTGGGTACAGCGGTGGTCACCGATGGATGCTCCTCCGCTGTCCAGACAAGGGCCGCCCGAACTCGTCCGCAGTCCCCCGCGCCCCGGTCGGCCAGCGAGCGTTTCAGCCCGTGCACTGCGTCCAGGCCCTGCGAACTGCAACGCGCGCCCGGGCCGTTCCGGCCGGGGAGCACAGCAGCAGCACACAGGACCTCGAGCTCAGCGTGCACTCCTTTTCTGTGCAGCCGCAGTCCTGACGTCAGAAGCAGATTACAAAGATACAAAGATACACATAAACTTTACCTACAACATGGACTCTTCCCTAATGATAAAGGAAATATATTACTTACACCAATACCCAAGGACATAAAGAAAAAAGCAAATGATGTGGAGGGGCATAATCGAACGCGAATGCCTATCTCCATGGGCGTCTATGTCCGAAAACGGGTACGTGAAGAGGCGGGACAGACCGTATTTTCGAAAAACGGACGTCTTTCAGCTGGGCGTTTGTTTTTTTTAGCGATAATGGAAAATAAAAACTCCCAGCTCAAAAACGTCCTAATCCGAGCCATTTGGTCATGGGAGGGGCCACGATTCGTAGTACACTCACCCCCCTGACATGCCAGCACACCAACTGAGCAACCTAGAGGTCAGTGCGGTGGACTTCAGACAACGCTCCCACATGCATAGCTCCCCTACCACGGGTGCTGAGCACCCAACCCCCCTCCCCCAAAACCCACTACCCACAAATGTACAACACTACCATAGCTCTTAGGGGTGAAGGGGGCACCTACATGTGGGTACAGTGGGTTTTGGAGGCCTCCCATTTACCAGCACAAGTGTTACAGGTAGGGGGGATGGGCCTGGGTCCACCTGGCTGAAGTGCACTGCGGTACCCACTAAAAGTGCTCCAGGGACTTGCATACACGCAGGCCTCTAGGACTTGTTGCTGCTATATAACATTGGCACACCAATTGACACCTGAAGACTAATCTCTCCGAAAACATCCTTTATTGGAATAAGCACGCTTACTCAAAGTTAACTGCAGATCAGAGGTTGTGCCCCACTGGCAATGAGTCTCCCTGGTACTGAGATTAGCAGTAGGTCCGAGCTGGCAGAATGGTGTACAATGCCCTCTTTCAGCAACATTCAAGGTAAGAACTAAGTTCTGTAATGTGGCTAACACGTGAAAGGGATCTAAAACTGGCTTACAAAAATGGCCACTACCTCATGGACTACCGGAAACAAAACAGGGCACACTCTGACCCAGTAAGCAGGGGGAAAAGCACCATGGGAGTAGAGCCTACCAACTACCAACATCGTGAGCATTTGCCACAAGCTAGTGGAATCACGGAGCCCAATACCCTACACCCACCACAATGCATTGCTGATGTGACTCTGCAGTGCGCGTAACAGAAAAGGTGTCACACTCACCTGAGAACCACATCAGAACCAGGGAAAGGCTGTCACAGGATAGAACACATTCTGCTGTCATGGAGGTGGGTACGGCATTTGAGGCTGGCATAGAGGCTGGAAAAAAAGCTTTTAAAGTGGGCTTTTTTTGGTGGGAGGGGGTTAGTCACCACTGGGGGAGTCCGGGGAGGTCATCCCCGATTCCCTCCAGTGGTCATCTTGTCAGTTGCGGCACTTTTTTGGGACCTGTTCGTGAAAAAAAAGGGTCCAAAAAAAGTGACCCAAAATCGCGGTAAAACGCCTTTTTTTCGATTATCAGCTAAAGACGCCCATCTCTCCTCGGCCGATAACCACGCCCCAGTTTCGCCTTCACCACACCTCCGACACGCCCCTGTCAACTTTACCCGTTTCCGCGACGGATTGCAGTTGGAAACGTCCAAAATCGGCTTTCGATTATACAGATTTGGGCGCCCACGGGAGAAAGACGCCCATCTCCCGATTTGGGTCGCAATATAGGCGTTTTTCTCTTTCGATTATAAGCAGGATAGCCAACTATCGCCCAGTAGCATCCATCCCTTTAACAGTCAAACTAATGGAAAGTATGGTAACCAAGCAACTTACCGATTACTTAGTCAAGTTCTCAATATTACTTGAGTCACAATCAGGATTTCGATCCAACCACAGCACAGAAACAGTACTAATCACCCTCCTAACCAAATTTAAGAAAGCAATCGCAATTGGTGACAACATACTTCTCCTGCAATTCGACATGTCCAGTGCGTTCGACATGGTTAATCACAAAATACTACTAAATATCTTAGAATATTTTGGAATTGCAGGAAATGTACTCAACTGGATCAAAGGCTTCCTAACAGCAAGAACATACCAAGTAATATCAAATTCGATTATATCTCCACCTTGGAAATCAGAATGCGGAGTGCCTCAAGGATCACCGCTCTCGCCAACCCTTTTCAACCTAATGATGACACCTTTAGCCAAAACGCTATCCAACCAAGGCCTTAACCCTTTTATTTATGCATATGATGTTACGATCTATATCCCGTTTAAACATGACCTAACAGAAATCACTAAAGAAATGAATTACAACGTCCAAATTATGAACTCACGGGCGGATGCTTTCCAACTAAAACTCAATGCAGATAAAACACAATGTCTCATCCTCTCATCACAACACAACAAGTACAAACCTACCATTATAAGTACCCCAAACTTTACCCTTCCTGTCTCAGGCAGTCTGAAAATTCTAGGAGTCACAATCGACCGAAATCTTACACTAGAAAACCATGTGAAAAACACAACAAAGGAAATGTTTCACTCAATGTGGAAACTCAAAAGAATAAAACCTTTCTTCCCAAGGGAAACTTTCTGCAGACTGATACAATCTATGGTATTAAGCCAACTAGATCACTGCAATGCAATTTATGCCGGTTGCAAAGAACAAATTATTAAGAAACTCCAAACTGCAGAAAACACAGCAGCCAGACACATATTTGGCAAAACGAAATATGAAAACGCCAGACCCTTAAGAGAAAAACTACACTGACTTCCACTAAGAGAGCGCATTACGTTCAAGGTCTGCACTCCGGTTCATAAGATCATACACGGTGAAGCTACGGGGAATATGTCAGACCTTATAGACCTACCAACCAGAAACTCCACTAAATTATCACGCACGTTCCTGAATCTTCACTACCCCAGCTGCAAAGGATTGAAATATAAATTAATATATGCATCCAGTTTCTCCTATATAGGCACGCAAGTATGGAATGAATTACCAAAATCCATAAAAACAACACATGACATAAACAATTTCCGTAAATTATTGAAGACCAACCTATTCAAAAAGGCATACCACAATAATCCATCCTAAATACCAGTTAACAAAATTTACATCAGATCTTCACTAAACATAATTCTTTATCTCTTGATTGTCCATACTAATTTATCACGATTAAAGTTTAATATTCCTGATTATTCAAGTTTAATTTATCACGATTGTAAGTTTAATCCCATACCTCTTATTTCTGATTACGAAAATGTACTTTCTTTATCTGTACACCTAATACATTCTGTCTCCTCCACCTTAAATATGTATTTCTGTTTTCTGGAATTGGTGATTACCATTACAGAACAACGTAAGCCACATTGAGCCTGCAAATAGGTGGGAAAATGTGGGATACAAATGCTACAAATAAATTAATAAATAATTTTGATTATATTGGCTGTTTCAGCCCTTGTTATTCAATTTGAAAATTCAATAAAAATTATTTGAACTTAATAAAAAAGAAACACAGGATGGCATTCCAAACCTGAGGGTCATGAGAATTTTATATATTTGGATTTAGCGCACACTTTTTTTTATCAGTAGCAGTGGCGTAGCCAGGCTTGACATTTTGGGGAGGGGGGCCCAGACTTAACATGAGGGGGCACTAGGCATATAGGTGTGAGTAGTGCCTGGTATACTCCTAAATAATACCTTAGCGTGCACTTGATGACCGATTTCTACGTAAACGGTCTATCCTGCATCAATCATAAATCCCATACATACTTATGGAAACTTTGCACTCCTTTTACAAAGCCACAGTAGTAGTGATTCCCAGCGCAGCAAATGTGGCAAAGCCCATTCAGATCCTATGAGCTTCATCACATTTGCTGCGTGGGAATCACTACCGTGGCTTTCTAAAAGGAGGCATTTGGAAACACTGACATTTTAAAGTAAAATCTGCATTATCCCATAACTTAAACTTTGCCATTAAAGTAGACTTGAGTCTGGTCAACATCTCAACGCACATCGCAGTATCTTGCAAAATAATTACCACAATGGTACATATCTTCAACTTTGCTTTAACACCTTAATAATCTGTGTTAATAAAACAGGTGAATACTTTTATATGCTCTCCGTTTCCTTTTTTTATAATATTTTGTTTTTTTGGAATACTTCACTGTCTGCAATTTTGTTCTTACATGCCTCACCATGTTTTACTTAATTCCCTTCTGGTTATGGATATATGATTAATGCCTTACTTCCAATGCATATGTTCTAGGCTCTTGTTCGCTTGATAATGTCACGTGTTTTATCCTGTAAGTTTGTCTCTTGGAATATACATGGTCTTCGTCATCCCATTAAAAGGAAAAAGATCACACTTGCTCTAAAAAAATGAATGCTCATGTGATATTCCTACAAGAAAAACACATCTTCCTGATGTAGAATTTTTTGCTAAAAATACTAATGGGATTAATTTAACAGTAAGCTCTCCTTCGCAGGGGAAAAAATGGCATATCAATTCTTTTCCATAAAGATCTAAATAGCCATATTAAGAACCATTATTTTGATACTGACGGAAGATGGGTTTTAATAGAAGTTTCAATATTGCAACGAGAATTTTTAATGTTAAATAATTATGCACCCAATCAAGATTGTCCTTCCTTTTTCAATACCATTGCAAACAAAATTGCAGAATTTGAACCTTTACCTCTAATAGTAGCATGTGATTTTAATATGCCCTTGGATGCTTGGTTGGATAGACAATCTAATACGCACTATAACGTTCCTAAGGCTCGCATCTCTCTTCAATCAATGATTGACACATTTCATCTTTCTGATCCTTGGAGGCAATTTTCACCTATGGGTAGGGATTATACCTTTTTTTCTGCTCCACATCATAGTTTTTCACATATTGATTCTTTTCTCATCTCAAATATTCTTTTACGGAAGGTTCTTAAAGTTCATATTGAACCTATTACCCTTTCAGATCATGCGGCAACTTCCTTTACTCTTTGTTTGAATGCACTGAATCCTCCCAAATCTCCTCAATGGAGATTACACTCCCAGTTACTTACGGTCAATATGTATGTACAACGAATTACAGAGTTCAACAAAAATTTCTTTCACCTTAATGATCCTTCTGAGACTAATGCAACAATTAATTGGGAAGCCTATAAGGCTGCACTTCGTAGAGAGTTTATTTCCATATCGGCACATCAGTTTATGTTTAAACATTTTTTATTGAAAACAGTACAGATTTTCCATGAACTACATCACATATAATAGATCTAAATATGCAAGAAAATGGACCTGAGCAACCTGTTTCCAAGTTATTTTACTGAATATAATAGACTAGGAAAAAATGCCCGTTTCTGAATCCAATGAAACAGGCGCTAGCAAGGTTTTTCCTCAGAGTGTGTATGTGTGAGACAGTGTGTGTGAGAGTGACTGTATGAGAGAGAGAGAGTGAATGTGCGAGTGTGGCGGGCTTGGAGGGGTTGAGCATTGGTGTGGGGGGGGGGGGGGTAGGGCGATACAGAGATAGAGAGTGAGTGTGCATCTATCCATGGGAGACGGCAGCTGTCAGCACGGGGACCAGGTCGCGTCAGTGCGAGGTGGTAGGGGGAGGGGTGATAGAGGCTGGAGGCGCGTTTGGGGAGCGAGAAGCAGCCTTGCCGTGGGGGGTGGAGATTGTTATCTGTAAGTGAGAACACAGAGGTGTTGAACAGTAGATGCTGTGTCGCTCCCTGCTCCTGAATCGCGGGCAGACACCATTCGCCGGCCACAGCCATCACCCACCTCCTTTTCCCCGATGGACATTCGCAGGCGGCGGGTGCTGACAGTGGCAGCGCCCTCCCTCTCCGAGAGTCGGACCGGGAGAGGAGAGGGAGGGAGGCGGCATTTTGCGAGGGTCTCCGAGAGTTGAATCGCGGACTCGGAGAGGAGAGGGAGGGCAGCGGCGTTTTGCCAGTGGAGTGTCAGTGGGCTGCCCTCGATGTAATGACGTAGCGACGCGAGGGCGGAGCCTCACACATCACACTTCCGGTTGATAGTCATGGGCAAAAAGGATATCTCAGGCGCCTCACACTTCTGGTTGAGAGGCTTCATTTAGAACGTTGGGGTTGCGAATTATGTGCGGAAGGGGCTTGGCTGAGGGCGTGTCTATGAGTGAGAGTGAGTGGTGCATGAGTGAGAGTGAGTGGTGCTGACCACCAACAGTGCAGGACTTCAGTGTTTTCCTGCCACAGTCTGAGCTTCAGAATATTGGAGGTGAGAATTATTGATATAGATTATAGCCTCCCTCCCCACCCCTCCCTATAATAGCTTCCCCCGTCAAACACTCTACAACCCCATAGCATACCCCCAGCCCTATACACATTGCCGATCAGTACTTATGAAAAGATAATTAGCATTTATCCCTTAGAGTATGGCTTTCCCCATCCCTAACTCCTCCCCTCTTCCCCCTTCCGCTGATCTTCCCTTCTTACTCCAACTCTCCCTTGTGTTCCCCCTCCTCCCCCTCATTGCAATTCCCATCCCCCCCCCCCCCCCCCCCCCCCAGGAATGACTCTATCAACCCTCTGGGTGTGTGACCTCACCTTCCGTCATGCTGCTCAGAGTATATTCAATACCAAGCTTTTGCCTCTAGCTGGCAATTTATCTTTATAAACTCCCCAAACCTGCAGAAAATGTTTTTTATGTTTTGGAGAACTCTTAGAATCTCGCGCCTCCCACATCATCAGCTGGTGAACCAGATTGCGCCAATGCCAGTACTCCGGAGCTGTCTCCGAGGTCCAATATTGTAAGATGCATTTCCTCGCTAACAAACAAAATTTACAAAATAGCAAAGTTCCACCCGACATGTTTCCCCGAAAAGAGCCAGGCATATCCAATAGCATTTGAGCTGGTGTTCCCCTTACCTCTTTGGATAACAGATCTGACAAATAATCCGCTACTTTACCCCAAAAGCCCTGAACCACCTCACAACTCCAAAAGGCATGATAAAATGTATTCTCTGTTTGTTTACAGCGTTGGCACAGTGATGTTCGCGTACCTCCGAATTTTGCCAGTTGAACTTGAGTAAAATAGGCCCTATGAACCACATGAAAAGCACATTCCCTATAATGAGCACAGCTAACCAACTTAGGTATTCCTTTCAATTGTCGGGTTATATCCCACAAGGTTAAATCAATTCCCAAATCCTTCTCCCATCAGGTCTTAAGTTGACCAAATCCTTTACTAGTCACACAATCCCATAGTACTTTATGTTTTAACAATTTTTATTGATATCAATAAAGAAACAGCCAGCGAGCTCATGTGATCGTAAATCTGAATACAAACTCTTAGTACATACAAAATAACAAGCTCAGCATCGAAAATTTAACTTTTGTTTTCTCCCTCCCCCTCCCCCCCAACAGATTCAAAGAGTGATCATTGTAATAACTTATCACCATACATACCTCCCAGCGTATCCCCACCCTCGTCCATTACAAACTGATGTTAGGCACCTCCACTTCCCTCCCCATAGGACTCATAACCTCCCCCTCTACCTCTATGCAGGGCCATGGCCCCTCTGCCTGGTTTACATTGACCAAGCCAAGGAACATGCCAGGCCGGCAGCTTTGTTTCTTATAGCTGCCACTCTCCCAGCTATTCCATTGATAGGCAACGTTGCATGATGTTGATCTTCCACTATTCCATCAATCTTCTTTAGGGCAATAGGCCCCCCAAGCAGTATCTCAAAAATCACCCCCCCCCTAACCCTCTAACCCTCCCCCCTGTTCAGAAGCTGCCGCCACCAAAACCTACCCTCTCCTACTTCAGCTATTCCGTATCCTAATATCTCATATTGTTTATAATGAGACTTCGGCCCAGGGGGCTCAACATTTGCAGGTAGGGACCCCATATCGCCATGTATTCTATGCCTCTTTTCGGCGACCCCTTCACATCTTTAGCTTCCTAAACTGCCAATTGGTGGATTTGGTTTCTCCAATGCCAATATTCAGGCTGGTCTTCTGTTATCCAATATTGCATAATGACTTTTTTCCCCACCAAGGCCAATTTATGACACCACCAAGCCTCAAATTTATTCAAAGCATTAGAGGCCTGTGGTATGTCTAACAGCAATTGCTCCACTGTCCCCTCTATGTCTCGCACTAAAATCCTCCGCATAAAACTCCTAACTTGCTCCCAAAACTGCCTGATGTTTGGGCAGTCCCATAAGGCATGCGCCAGTGTGTGTACTGATTGTTTACATTTCATACAGTTCTGTCCTCCCATACCCCCAATATGAGCCAATTGCCTCCTCGTCATATATGCCCTATGGATCACTCGAAACCCACATTCCCTCAATCTCGCATCAGTAGTCAATGCTGATCTGCCCCTTATAGTGGCAGCGACATCCCAATGGCCCAAAGCTATCCCTAGTTCATCCTCCCACTTATCTTTCAGCACCTCATAATCTTTCACTGGGTCCCCTTGTATCAATGCCTTTCGTATATTTGAAAGAGAAAATCCTACCCCTGTTATTCCCTTAAAGAAGTCTCTGATTTTCAGTCCCATAGGGATCTTCAAACTTTGTGAGTCTAAAGTCTGTATATAATGCTGAATTTGTGCATAAGCAAATCTATTGCTCCATGTTGCCCCCACTTTTTCTTTTAGCTGCGAATATGTCATAATCTGCCTCTCCTTTAACAAAAGATTCTCCAACCTAGTAACACCCTTCTGTTCCCAGAGTCTAAAAGTTGGATTATCCAACCCCAGCTTAAATGCAACATTCCCTCTGATTGACAATTGGTCCGAGACCTCTGCATTACTTCCTAGTATATTAACCAATTTCCTCCAAGCCTCTTGCATCGGGCGTAATAGGATCCCATCTTTAAAACCCCTTGGCAGTCGATCTCTCCTCATGTGTAACAATGTATAGTAATCATATGGTGCATATATGGTTGTTTCCAATTCTGTTGGGGTATATATCTGTGTAGATCCCATAGTACTTTATACATATCAGAAACCGATGGCTCAGTGTCTGAGATTTCCTCAAAAAAACTTTTCATCTTAGCTCCTGGTTTCTGACTCAGCTGTTCTCCATATATGGACTTAATGAAATGTTTTAATTGACAGTGAGCAAAAGTATCCCCCCACTGACTATCTCCCGTATGCAACAGTTGTTCCAATGGTTTCATCGTACCCTCCATCCCTATCACTGTGTCCAGACAATCTATCCCTCTCTCTTCCCAGCGCTTAAAAGTGGGATTTTCCATGCCAGCCAGGAACATGGGATTCCCTCGTATAGTCAGTAGCTCCGTAATGCCGGGACTCACTTTCAAGCATTTCCCCAGAAATCCCCACGCTTCTCGCAAAGGTCTTAACAGTACACTCTGTTTGTAGCAACCAGGGATCAAAGCTCTATCTATCTGCATCAGCGAGAGCAAACGGTAAGGAGCAAAAAACGCCACCTCCAACTCTAATGGTGTATAATAATCTGATGCAAACAGCCAGTCTCTAACGTGCCTTAATAAGCAAGCTATATTGTATAATTTCAAATTAGGTAGGCCTAGTCCCCTCTGTGTACATCCACCCATCAACAGCTGGTATTTCATTTTAGCCTTCTTCTTTGCCCAACAAAACCGCATCACCATCTGATAGAATTTTCTCAGTTCCTTAGTAGACATCGGCACATCAGTTTAAAGAAAGCAATAAACGATTGAATGAGTTGGAATCTCTTATTAAAGATCTAGAACATAAGTATCAGGTGGAGCAGCAACCGGAGATATTTAGATCTCTTATTAAAAACTAGTAAAAAAGGCCCGTTTCTGTCAGAAATGAAACGGGCGCTAGCAAGGTTTTCCTCGGAGTGTATGTTTGAGAGAGAGTGTGTGTGAGAGATGGAGAGTTTGACAGACAGAGAGTGTGTCATAGAGAGTGTATGTGAGAGACGGAGAGTGAGGCCCTCATGATCAAAAGCAAACGCCGGTGCTAGAGGCTGTTAGCGCCATACTAGCGTAGGCGTTTGCTAACGCCCCATGATTAGAGCCCTCGAGCGCGTGAAACAATGCGCTCGAGGGCTCTTTGCGCAAGTAGCATGCAAATGCATGCTAAACAGGTCTCAGCGCATTCATCCCCAATGATCAGCGACCAGCGCCAAAGATTGGGTCGCTGGCCGCGGCAAACCCTATACCAGCTCTGAGCTGGCATTAGGGTTTGCCGATCATTGGGGAGGAATGGTGAGCCCTGTCCAGCATGCAGTTGCATGCTGGCAGGCCCCCGTTCTCGCCCAAAGCAAACCTGCCAGGCTGCCAACAGGGGGCTAGAGGTCCAGTGGACCTCCGGTCCCCCTGACGATCCCACCCCCCCCTAGGTTCAGGGAGGCCTGGAGATCCGTTGGGTCTCCAGTCCCCCCAAATCCCCCAGAAAATGTCAAGTGGCCACCGGCCAAACCCTCTCCCACCCTCCCACCCACCCAGTGAGCGACGGGGGGGGGGGGGGTGCTGGAGGTCCGGTGGACCTCCAGCCCACCCCAACTCCCCCCCCCAGCGTTGTCCAACCGATCCCTGGTGGTCCAGCTTGAGGATAAGTAGTAGTGGTAGTAGTAGTAAGGACAATCCCCCTCCCTTTAGTTGGAGGAGGGACGCAGCCTGCCTCCCTCCTCTTCCTTCTGTTGATGCCGCCTCAAAATGGAAGCACCCAGCCCTGCCCAGCGCATCCCAGGATGCATTATCTCTGACCACTGGTGCAGTAAAGCCCCGCGCTGTTCCAGCGCTATTTTTAGAGCGCTGTTTGGAACAGCGCGGGGTTTTTGATCATGAGCTCCTGAGTGAGTGAGTGCCCCCTCCCTTTATGGTCTGAGGCCCCCCCTTCCACCCCCACCTCCTCTCCCCTGCCCCCCTCCAGCCACCCATGTCCTGCGACCCTCCTCTCCCCTGCCTCCCTTGCAGCCAACCATGTCCAGCGCCCCTACTCTCCCCCTGCCCCCCCTGCAGCCACGTATGTCCAATGACCCTTCTCTCCCCTGCCCCCTCCAACAACCCATGTCCTGCGACCCTCCTCTCCCCCTGCCCCCCCTGCAGCCACCCATGTCCAGCGACCCTACTCTCCCCCTGCCCCCCCTCCAGCCACCCATGTCCAACGACCCTGCTCTCTCACCTGCCCCTCCTTCTGCTGGTCTTGGAGGCCGCCCTTATAAGCATTAGCGGTCATTTTGAATAGTGATCCGGCAGCGGGGGAGCGGCAGCACCAGCGCCAGCGTTGGGCAGGCAGGACCGGGGATCTTTCCTGCCTGCCCTGAAGAATTGTTTACACAACCTGGGTGGATGAAGGAGGGGCAGGTGAGAGAGCAGGGTCATTGGACATGGGTGGCTGGAGGGGGAGCAGGGGGAGAGTAGTGTCGCTTGACATAGTTGGCTGCAGGGGGGGCAGGGGGAGAGGAGGGTCGCAGGACATGGGTGGCTGGAGGGGGGGCAGGGGACAATAGGGTCGTTGTTTGATGCGCTGTTCCCTGCCACTTGCTCCACGTGTTTCCCTACTCCTCCCCCTGCCTGGGAATCAGCTGTGAGTGACGTCGGCCTGGCTACGGAGCCTAGCTCAGCAACTCCGAAGGCGCCACGGACACAGGCAGACACATCAGAACGTTGGTGGTGAGAATTATTATATAGGATAAGTATGAATATAATACGATATGGAGTCAGAGGGCTGGTGCTGCGCTCGTCATACATAAGCGTTCTATGTTTTTTTTAATGAACCAAGTTGGAACTTCTCTGGCCAATTATTTGAAGCGTAAAAGACTTAAAACACAAATTACAATTATCAATCATTATAATAAAATCTTGTCTTCCCCCGATAATATTCGGGAAGCCTTTCATTCTTATTATTCAGCTCTATATAAGTCTGAAGTTTCAGGTGACTCGTCAGAATTGGATCTTTTTTGCATTCGCTCCCAAGTAATAGTTGGAAGGCCAGTGATATTAAACATATGCAATCTCCTATAATGCCTGAGGAACTTCAAAAAGCAGTTTCTCAACTGAAAGTTAAAAAGTCTCCGGGTCCCGATGGCATTTCTTGTGAATTTTATCGTCTCTTTCTTAAAGATGTTTTGCCTCACCTGCTCTCTTATTATCAGTTACTTGAAAATAGCCCAACCATCAATAATAGGTTTGCAGAAGCTACCATCACAGTTCTTCCAAAGCCTGAAAAAGATGCTACTTTAATCTCCAACTACAGACCAATTTCCTTACTAAATGTAGATTATAAAATTTATGCAAAAATTCTATCCAATAGACTTTCTAAATTTATAGGCAATATTATCCACTCTAATCAAGTTGGCATAGCCTCACTGTCTTATTACAGACAATTCAAGACTCTTTCACCAAATTTCTATTTTAGCTAAATCACAATTATCTCCAATTATTTCTTTGTCTATAGATGCGGAGAAGGCATTTGACAGAGTCGAGTGGCCCTTTTTATTTAAATTTCTTGAATGGTTTGGAGCCCCAGAACTTTTTATAACGCAGGTCAAAGTTTCATATAATAATCCAACAGCCCGAATTTTGATTAATAATACACTATCGGATCCGATTCAGTTGGAAAAAGGTACCAGGCAAGGCTATCCCCTGCCTCCTTATCTATTTAATATAGCTCTAGAGCCATTTCTTATAGCAATTAGAGATAATATAAATAAAACCGGAATTTCTATTGGAAATTTGGAAGTCAAAATTTCTGCTTATGCTGATGATATAATGTTGTTCTTGACAAATCCAGCCTCCTCCTTAAATACTTGGTTTCAACTTGTTTCTATTTACTCTAATATCTCTGGTTATAAAATTAATACATTTAAGACGGAGGTTCTTCCTCTTAATGCTTATGCTACTTCTGATCTGGTTCTGTTGCATGGTCTGTTATGGTCTTTACAGCATATTCGATCATTAGGTGTTAATGTATGTCCCTCTTTGGAAAGTACATTGGAATTGAATAGGAAGTATATCCTGGAGTAGGTTAAATCTCTATCTGTTTCTTGGAAACCATTACATCTTTCTTGGTGGGGTTGATTGGAGACTATTAAAATGATGCTAATACCCAAAGTCAACTTTATCCTTAGTATGCTTCCTATCCTTTTTCCGAAAGTTTTTATACTCAAATAGATAATATCTTAACTAAATTTTTGTGGAATAATAAGCCTCCTAGGATTGCTCTGAAAACTCTTAAAAACATCAAAGGAAATGTAGGTGTCCTCTTTCCTGATTTTTTTTGTTTACCACAAAGCATTCATCTTAGATCAGGCGTCATACTGGTTGATAAAAGCTCTACATTATCAACGGTTTGGTTAGCAATGGAGCAACTGATGTGGGGCTCTTCTTTAAGTCCCCATCTCTTGCCGTTATTTATTCCAGAACGATAGAAAAAATAATAATATAATTCTTTCCTCTTTTTCAAGCACTAGTTCCCTTCATTCCACCTTATAGGGTAACCCTTTAATCAAAATTAATAAGCACCCTATATGTTGGGAAATTTGGGCAAAAAAATGGGATAAGGACAATTGCTCATGTGTATTCTGGTAATTTAGTTGTTCCCTTTGAGGATCTCTGTTCAGGCTTTTCTTTACCAGTCAGCCAATACTTTAAGTGGCTCCAGATTAAACATTGCCTAACCCAGAAGAAAGATCTCTCTAACCTAAATGTAAAGTCTCCTCCTATACATGATTTCCTCTCTAGAATTTGTTACAAAGGCCATGTATGTGTTATGTTTCTGCTATGTTTCTGCTAACAGGCTTAGGAGAAACTGGAACCCACTCTGCTAGGCTAGGGAGGGGCTGGTATCTCTCTGCTAGAGTAGCTGGGTGGGACTTGGTTGCTATTGGTTAGCTGGCTTTTAGCTGAGGTCTGCAGCTACAGACATCAGTAATCAGGAGCTATTTTTACCTGCAGTTTTCGGGTAAGCACTGCTCTAGTTAGTATTCTTCTGCTGTGGCCTCTTCTCTTATTTCTTCTAGAGCTGTTGCTCAGTGCGCTGAAGGAATCTGTGCCTTCTCTTTTGTGTTCTTTGGGGCTGGCCTGTCAGCACCTTCTTCTGTGTTCCATTTTGTATTTGCTTTTCTCAGCGTGGGGTTAATTTGCCTTTCCCTGCAGCTGGGCTGGAGCAGTGCATGCAGTCTGTGTTGTGTCATTGTATTTGTTTTAGTTCTGTCTGTTGTAGTTCCTCCTCTTTTTCTGAGGTTAATGTGCTCTGTTAACCCCTCGCTCTCTGTGTCTAGCTGTGTGGGTTAGTGGGACCTTTAGTCTTTGCTCTTGCCAGTACCTCTTTCGCTTCGTTCTCTGTAGTGCTGGTTCCTGCCTATCTGTCTGGTTCAGCTTCACCTGTTATAACTGCTACCTTCTGTGGGCCTGAAGTCCTGCCGGCCGCCCGAACCCAAGGGCCCAACTCCTGGGGGACCGTGGCTAAGTACAGGTGAAGTCTCGAGAAGCTGTTCCAGTATCCTTGTCCCTGCTTTATCCCGTGGAGTCCTGTTGTTGCCAGCCGGTTCCTGTGACTCCGCGTCCGGTAGTTGGGGCAGCCTAGCCTGCTGGTGCAGACTGTACGTGCCCTGAGGTTTTCTACCTTCGAGGAGTTGGCACCTCTCCTTGCAGGCCTGGTGTTCTGGGTGAGTACCCTGTGGTTATATTATATTTTTCTAGTTGTGGTTCGGTCCACCCCAGGCCGTTCCTAGTCTCCCCTTCTGTACACAGCCTGGGCCCAAGGGCTCATGATCTGGGAGCGAGTGTCAGAAGTAACAGTATGTTGTATCACAATTATACAAATTTTTAATACAAAAGTGTTTAAGCAGCAAACTAAGCCTATGTTTTGTATGGGAAAATGATCTTCAAATTCAGGTATCACCCAATCAATGGTTTTATCTCTGGTCTAAAGTGGTAGCTGGTCTTTTGAACAATAAATGTTGGTCCTGAGGCTCACACACTGGTACCTTGCTTCATATGATCTTTGATTGTAGAATAACTTTTGACTTTTGGTGTCAGGTGTGGTCTTTTATCTCAAATATTCTTCCTGTACAGGGTCCAATTACTCCTTCAATTATTATGTTAGGTTCTGTGCTATTCCAAGATCAATTGGATGTTTCCCAACAAAAATTACTGAACATTTTAGTTGTTGCTGCGCTGAAACTGGTTCTTATGCATTGGAAAGATAATTTTATTCTCAATTCTACTTTTTGATGGCATTCAATTTTACAGATTCATACATTTGAAACCTCTGTTGCAGACAAAATGGGTGAGATGTTCTACTGCTAAAATTTGGTCTCATGTGGACAATTATCTGAAATCTTATAATTTTAGGTATTTTGATTTGCAGGGTTTTTTTTGTTTTGTTTTTTGTTTGAATTCTGTGTTACAGTTGATGTTATTACTTGATGTTATTGCTCAATAAATTGTTTATCTTTTTCTAAAACCAATAATATTCTTGGACATAAAAAAAAATAAAGTATCAGTTTAAATATGTAGCCTAAGAAATCTAATATAAAAAATATCAACTCCTAACACTGCACACTGGACTATCAAGCTGTTAAACATATATTTTACATCCACAGAAATTGGAAGTACTATAAATATTACACCAGTCACTAAAACACCAATGCACTACCCAGTGAAAAACAAAACAGGACTGCAACAAGATATCTCTACACAGACCCTACATGATAGCAGAATACAACACCTTGGTCAAACACAGACTCTCAACAAATAAGAAACAAAAGACCACACAAATCAGTAATAAAGATATGAAGGCAAAAATATGAACTAGAAACCTCAAGGTCAGATTCTGCACACATCACTAATAGAGGAATAGAAGCTTAAATGCAAAATATCAGAGATGCATATTTCCAAAAGCTAACATTTTCCAATTAATAAATTCAAAATAAATACTTTTTTATTTTTATCTTTGTTGTCTGAACATTTTATTTTTTCTATTGGCTTTGGTCCCAGTATCTCTTTTCTACTTTTCTCTATTTTTTTCTCCTCTTTGCAGGATCTCCTGTCCATTTGACATTTCCTCTCTATTCTCTGTCCCTATCCATCTTGTTTGCATCTCCCCTCTGTGTTGCATCTCCCCTCTGTGTTGCTGTCCCTGTCTCCATATTCAACTTCTCCCCTCTGCGTTCTTACCTTGACCTCTCCCCCATGGTCCTAACCCCCTCCCCCCCCCCCCGTGATCAGCATTGCTCCTGTATCACTATCCCTCAGCCCCCCCCCCCCGATCAGCATTGCCCCTGTACGTCCCTATCCCCTCTGCCCAGCATTGTCCTTTTGTGTCCCTGTCCCTAAACTCTCTCAGTACCCAGCATCTCTTTTCTGTTTCCCTGATGCTCCCCTTTCTCTTCCCTTCCTCCTGCAATCCCTACCATGGGGCCAACATGTCTCTGTCTCAATTCCCATCACCCCTTCATGGTCCAGTGTCTCTCTCCCCCTTCCCCCAAGTTCAGTCTCTTTCTCTTTCCCTCCCACCAGCTAGTCCACATCTAAGAATCCCCTACCCCCAGGGGTCCAGCACCTCTTCCCCTCTGTTCATCATCCCCCCTCCCAAAAGGTACAGCAGAGCAGTAACTACACCTCTCCCTCCATCCTGTAGATCTCGCATCTCTCCCCTTCCCTTCCCTGTGTGATTCCAGTACCTTTTCTTGTCTATCACTCCCCCTCCCAAAAGGTCCAACACAGCTCTGTTCACAGGATAAATCCCTCCTCTCAGTACCCTTCTCCACCACCGCCAACTCCAGGCTCCGCTCATTCTGCCTCGCCTCACCCTATGCTTGGAACAACCTTCCTGAGCCCTTACGCCAAGCTCCCTCCCTGCCCGTCTTCAAGTCCTTGCTTAAAGCCCACCTCTTCAATGCTGCGTTCGGCAACTAACCCTTACCGTTCAGTGAATCCAGACTGCCCCAATTTGACTGCCCCTATCGGACCGACCGTTCACTTGTCTATTAGATTGTAAGCTCTTTGAGCAGGGACTGTCTCTCGTTGTTAAATTTGTACAGTGCTGCGTAACCCTAGTAGCGCTCTAGAAATGTTTAGTAGTAGTAGTAGTAGTAGTAGTAGTAGTAGAGCAGTACCTACACTCTCCCTCCATCCTGTAGATCCTGAACCTCTCTCCTTCCCTTCCCCGTGTGATTCCAGTACCTCTTCCTCTCTGTCCATCATTCCCCCCCAAAGGTCCAGCAGAGGAGTACCTGCAACCCCTTCCTTCCCCCGCCCCCAGTGCAGTTCCAGCATCTCTCTCTTCCCTCCCTCCCCACAGTCCGAAGATCCCTTGTATTTGCCTTAATTGCTGCCAGTAGCGGCACTGCATTGATTACAGCAGTCAAAATGATTACCGCAAACTCTGGCAGCAGTCTTTTGAGATTTCACTCCCCCTCCTTAGCATACACTCCTCAATCTCCCTCTTTTCACTCCACTTACAATTTTTCATCTCTTTTCCTCATCCTAGCCACCATTCCCATCTCTCTCTTCTTCCTCAACATTTCGGTAATTTCATTTTCCATGTCAAGCATCTCCCCTCCTAGTATCTTCTCTCTCTTGCTCTCCGTCCAGTGTTTTCCCCCTCACTAGACCCCCATTGCCCAGCCTTCCTGTCTCTCTCTCCTCCCTGCATCCAGCATTCCCTTTTCTCTCCTCCTGTGTCCCAGTATCTCCTGTCTCTCAATCCCCATCTCCTGTGTCCTATCCCTTCCAAATGTCCAGAATATCCTATTCATTGCCCTATGCCACTGTATCCTACATTTCCCTTCCATCTCTGCTTCCCTCCATATCCAGCATCAACCCTCTATCTCCCCATCTCAAATACTCCCCAGTGTTCAACATCTCCCCACCATCTCTCTATGTGCCCCTATCTCCTTTCCCCCTGTTGTTCAACATGTCCCTATACTCCCATCATGTCTAGCATCTCCCCTCCATCTTCATATATCTCCCACTGTGTCCATTATCTTCCTTCTATCTCCTTTGTTCAGAATCTCTTCACTATCTCTCACCTTCCATGTGTCCACCTCTCCCCTATCCAACATCTGAACTCTCTTCCCATTTTCCTCTACTGGTGTCCAACAGCAGGTCTACTGGTGTCCAACATCTTCCATGTATATCCCTATGCCCTCATCATGCCCAACATCTCCCCCTTGAACATCTCCCCCTCCGTATACCTTTCGACTCCCCTCCCTATCCCATGCCCAACAGTTCCCTTTGGTCTCTTTTATGTTCCCCCATGTCTTCCGGGCTGAACATCTCTCCCTCTCGTTTCTCTTCTCCCCTTCCCCACCCAACATGTTGGACCCCAAGAAAGGAAAGGGGACATGTCTTCATCTCTCCTTCCCTCCTGACCCAGCATCTCCCTCTTTCTCAACCCCCCTTCTTTGTGCAGTATGGTTATCTCCCTTCCCTCCATCCATAGGTCGAGTATCTTTCTCTCTCTCACCCCCTCTGCGATCCGGCAGCTAATCCTCTTCCTGCAAACGCATCTCCTCTCAAGCAGAAACGTTTCATGTAACGCTACCAGCGCCGGTCCCGAAGCCTTCCCTCTGCTGAGTTCAGCCCCTGCAGCAGCAGGAAGTTTCGACAGCAAGAGGACAGGGAAGCTGAACTCAGCAAAGAGAAGGCTTCAGGACTGGAAGCGGTGTATGAAACACTACCGGGGACAATGGAGGGGGCCATGTTTGCAGGAAGGCGAGGGGGGGGTGTTGAGAATTGGGGGAATGTCGCTGAGGTGAGAGACGCTTACCAGAGGCTTTTGGCGCTTTGAGTCTGTACCTCACTTGGCCTTCCCCGCTATACGTCCTGCCTCCACTGATACAACTTCCTGTTCTGCATAGGTGGGACATGTGGCTGAGAAGGCCAAGGCTCTGAGACAGACTACTGTAATCGCTGCAGTGGCATTGCCCCTACTGGCAGTGATCAAGGAAGTAGGAGAGATCGATGCCAGAAAGCCGAAGGGGAGGGGGAAGGGGAACCGCTGTGTTGTTCTTTGCTGTGTTTACGGCTGAGGAGGCCTCTCCAAACCTCTTATACTGGGCTGCGGGGGGCCTAAGTCAAGATTGGAAGGCCTGGGCCTCCGAGGCCCCCCTTAGCTACGCCCCTGATCAGTAGTAGCTTAAGATGAATTACATTCAGGTACACTAAGTATTTTTCCTATCCTCAAGAAGGTTCTAAACTTGTATCTGAGGCAGTGGAGGGTTAAGTGACTTCAGCCAGTTGCTCTATTAAGCTGTTTCTCTGCTCCACAGTTACAAAGTATTTCAGGTTGCACAAAAATGGGCTGTTCTCATACAACAGGGAAGTAACCCCATGTAAGATTTTTCCTTTGAGAAGTTGGCAAATAAAACTTATTTGAGCATCTTCTGTAAGATACTCCTATGGGCATATGAGAAATGATTGGAAGCAATTCATAAGAAAACTCTCTAATGCTTCTTCTTTTTTTGAGGGGAAGGGGGAGTGGAAGAAGGGGTGAAAGAGGGAACATGGATCTGCTGAACCATACAGGAGGGGAGGGGGGATAGAAAAATACTGGACCATAAGGGTGGAGAGAAAGAGAGAAGGGTCAAGGAGATGCTGGACCACAAAGGTGGAGGGAAAGGGAGAAGGGACCAATTGCTGCACTATAAGAGTGGATAGGAAGGGATAGGGGACAGGGAGTTGCTGGACCACAGGGTTAGGAGAGCAGACAGGGAGTTGAGAACCTTGGGGGGGAGGGGAAAGAGAAATTCTGGACCATAAGTGGAGGAAAAGGAGGACAGGGGACTGGGTATTGCTGGACCATGGAGAGAGGAGGGGGGAAGAGAAATGCTGGACTATTTATTTATTTAGATTTTGCTCACACCTTTTTCAGTAGTAGCTCAAGGTGAGTTACATTCAGGTACTCTGGATATTTCTCTGTCCCAGGAGGGCTCACAATCTAAGTTTGTACCTGAGGTTAAGTGACTTGCCCAAGATCACAAGGAGAAGCAGCGGGATTTGAACCGGCCACTTCTATAAGGGGGAAGGGGAGAGAGAGGGGACAGGAAGCTGCTGAACCTCAAGGCTAGAGGGGAAAGGAAAAGGGACAGGGAGTTGCTGGACCATGGAGAAGGGAGGGGGGAAAGAGAAATGCTGGACCATAATGGGGAAGGGAAGAGAGAAGGGACAGGAAGCTGCTGAGAACCACAAGGCTGGAGGGGAAGGGAGAGGGGATGGGAAGTTGCTGAACCATAAGGGTAGAGGGGAAAGGAGAGGAAACAGGGAGTTGCTGGACCACAGGGATGAAGGAGAAGGGAGAGCACATAGGGAGTTGCTTGACTATAGTGGTGGAGGGAAAGAGAGAACAGGTAGGGAGTTGCTAGACCATAGGGGTGAAAGAGAGGCGACAGCAGACAGGGAAATGCTGGACCATAAAGGCAGAGAAAAAGGGAAGCGGAGGCAGGGAGTTGCTGGACTATAAGTGTGGAGAGGAAGAAAGTGCAGACAGAGAGTTGCTGGGGAGGTAAATGTTTGATCATAAAGGTAGAGAGATAAGGGACAGGGAGATGCTGGACCATAGGGGTAAAGAACAGAGATGGGGAAAGGACAGGGAGATACTGGGCTACAAGAGAGAGAGGGGACAGGAGATGCTTGGCTATGTGTGGATGAAGAGAGGGAGAGACAGCAGAGGGGAGGTGCTGGGCATGGTAGAAACGAGGGAGAGGCCATGGGAGTTGTCAAGGAGTTGAATGAGAGAAGAACGCTGAGTACAGAAGGTAGAAGAAACGAGGGAGAGGCCATGGGAGTTGTCAAGGAGTTGAATGAGAGAAGAACGCTGAGTACAGAAGGTAGAAGTGTAGTAATGGGTGAAAGAGAAGGGAATATGAGGCCAGAGAAGGAGTGAGGAGAAATGGGAGAGCAAGGGGGTGAGGAGATGGAAAGTTGATGAATACGTGAAATATAGATGGAGGACTGAAGAGTGAAAGGGTAAAATTTGAGTGGGCAGACAAAAAAGAAAAAGGAAATATGTCAGAGACAGATGTAGTGAGGGAATGGAAGAAGAAAGGAGGACAGTAGAGAAAGGACAAAAGGACAGCATCTAGAAGAAAGAGAGCAGAAGAAAGACAGGAAAGCAGAAGAGAGAAACTGGAACCAACATGCTTAGAAAAAAAAAATGCCCAAACAACAGTGTTCTATTTTGAATTTATTAATTGAAATATTTTAGCTTGTTCTGTATTTGGTGAGGATTTGTCTGTGCCCGGTTTGCAGGTAGTTTCTGTGTGTAGCAGTCCCTCCTGTTCTGTTTTACTAGTAGTAAGTGTATTGATGTTCTAGGGTCTGTGTAATATTTGTACTGTTGCATGTTGTTTGAATCATAGGAATAACTGCTAGTGTTGTATGTTAGATATGCTACATGTATGTTGAGTTAGGATTTCTTGTTCAGGTTTTTTATTTATTTCGTAATGTGCCTGATAGTGGAGAGATTTATAATGCTATTAGATGACACGAGAATCAGAATTATTTTTGTATGGTATCTTCCATGGAGAAATATGCTAGATCTGATCTGCACCTGTTGTTGAGGAGATGAGATTTTGTGGAAGCAGAACATGTTTACATAACAGCTGCCATACTTTGTCACCAAAGGTCTGGGAGAGTCATGTATGCAGTGTGTCAAGTATGCAAGCATCATCCATCTGGTGTGTCTCAACTGTAAAAAAAAAAGGTTGAGAACCACTTCTCTGTTATGTGCTGTGTGTGTGCTCTGCATTTCTTGCATCTGTGTGGGGGTAAGTGGGGGCTGGTGGTGTCGTTTTCAGGGAAGGTAGTGGGAGGGGCAGTTTGTGGGGTGATAGGACAGTTGCAGAGGTAGTTTCTAGGGATGGAGCAGTTGCATGGTGGTGAGACAATTGTTGGGGGGGGTGGCTAGTTTTTCTATGAAGAGTAGTTTCCAGGGTTGTGGGGCAATTGGGGGGTGAT
Organism: Microcaecilia unicolor; assembly: GCF_901765095.1. Lineage (NCBI taxonomy): Eukaryota > Metazoa > Chordata > Amphibia > Gymnophiona > Siphonopidae > Microcaecilia > Microcaecilia unicolor. The sequence continues at coordinate 354,272,395 of NC_044031.1, read as the reverse complement.
GCTGGAGAAATAGGATTCAAAAAATGTGAGTGAGGCAGTTGCTGGGGGGGGGGGGTTGTTTTTGGAGGAAGGTAGTTTGGTGGGGATAGAGCAGTTTATGGGGTGGTGAAGAAGTTGTGGTGATGTAGATTTTGGGGATGGGGTAGTTTCTAGAGTGATGAGGCAACTGTGGAAGTAGGTTTTTGAGGTGGAGCAATTACAGTAGTAGTTTTGGGGAGTGAGCAATTTGCCAGAGGTAGAGCAGTTCTTGTGGTATTTATTGGAGTGGGGCAGTTTTTCGGGGGTGAGGACAGTTTAGGGGGTTGGGAAACTAGAGAACAGGGAGAAAGGCTGTATGAAAGGAATAATTTCCTAACTGCTATGTTTCACTTTATGTAAGCTTCTATGCAGCAGAGGTTGGGACTCCTCCCATGCAAATGAACTTATCTTTTCCAAATCTCATGAAAACAATGCACGACCTAACAAACTTCCGGAAATTGCTAAAAACCAACCTGTTCACAAAGGCATACCAGAATGATCCAACCTAAATACCTGAACCCTCCAACACAATCGAAACTACTACCAGAACTGGACAAAACTTAACTCTCTCTCCTTGAATACTTATATACTCTGTCATCTATGATCATTAACACTTGACCACTCTGTATTTCTCTTACTGGAATTGGCAATTGCCATCACGGTACTATGTAAGCCACACTGAGCCTGCAAATAGGTGGGAAAATGTGGGATACAAATGCAACAAATAAATAAATAAATAAATATGCTGACGAAATCCAAATTCTTTGCCCCATCAGCCCCTCCAACCCACACGATATTTATTCTCTTAACTCACGCTTGACTTCTATTACATCTTGGCTTACTGACAGTCGATTGGTCCTCAATTCAGAAAAATCTAAAGCACTTATATTCTTTCCTTCAGGGCAAGTACCTTTAGTCTCCCCAATTCTCCTTAATGATATTCAAGTAACTGTAACAAATTCAGCACACATTTTAGGATTTATATTTGTCTTTTCATGATCAAATCTATAAAGTAGTCCAACAATCGTTTTACAAATTATGGTCTCATCAGATCCATTCAACCTTTACTAAACTCATCAACAATCAATATCTCAAGTCATTTCTTGGTCATTTCACAGACTACTGCAATTCCCTATACCTAGGTCTACGAATAAAAGATCGCCAGCGTCTATAACTGGTCCAAAATACGGCCATTCAAGTCCTTTTTCACCTCAAAACTTTTGACCACATCACTCCCCATCTCAAATCCTCTCACTGGCTCCCCATTTCCCACTGTATTTATTTATTTGTAGCATTTGTACCCCACATTTTCCCACCAATTTGCAGGCTCAATGTGGCTTACATTTGCCATAATGGTGATTGCCATTTCCGGGTAACAGAGTTACAAATGGTATAGCGTTAAGGTGCATACATACATGATGTCATTCATGGAACAGATCATAGTATGTTTACATACCATGTGCATACATACATGGTGAAGAAGAATACATTATGGTATTGCATAAAGGTTCCTGAGTAACAAGTGGTATAACGTTAAGGTGCATACATACACGGTAACATACATGGACCGGGTCATGGTATATTTGTATACCATGTGCATACATACATGGTAAAGAACTTAGAATACATTATGGTATTGCATAAAGGTTCCTGAGTAATAAATTGGATTGTGACATACATTAGGTCATCTGCTATAAAGAGATTCTATTCAACAAGAGGTTTAAAGTGGTAGTGCTTAAATATGGGTAACAAGGAGGGTAATCAATCATGTGATAGGCTTTCGGTTTTGTATAGATCTTGTGTAGTGTTATTATTAGTGTTTAAGATGGATTATTATGGTATGCCTTCTTGAAAAGATCTGTTTTTAGTAGCCTTCGGAAGATGGTTAGGTCTTGCATTGTTTTTATGGCCTTCGGTAGTGCGTTCCATAGCTATGTGCAGATGTATGAGAAACTGGTCGCTTATGTGGATTTATATTTTAGCCCCTTACAGTTAGGCTAGTGGAGATTGAGGAATGTTTGTGATGATCTTTTTGCGTTCCTGGTAGGCAAGTCTATAAGGTCTGACATATAGGTCGGGGCTTCCCCGTAAATGATTTTGTGGACCAGGGTGCACACTTTGAACGCAATTCGTTCTTTTAGTGGGAGCCAGTGCAATTTTTCTCTTAAGGGTTTGGCGCTTTCGTATTTCGCTTTCCCAAATATGAGTCTGGCTGCTGTGTTTTGAGCGGTTTGAAGCTTCTTAATGATTTGTTCTTTGCATCCGGCATAAATGGTGTTGCAGTAGTCTAGGTGACTTAGCACCATTGATTGTACTAGGCTGCGGAATACTTCCCTTGGGAAGAAAGGGTTGATTCTTTTTAAGTTTCCACATTGAGTAGAACATTTTCTTTGCTGTATTTTTCGCATGGTCTTTGAGTGTGAGATTTTGGTCAATTGTGACTCCCAGAATTTTTAGGCTGTCTGATACCGGAAGAGTGTAGTCTGGGGTGTTTATGATGTTGGGTTTGTTTGTGTTGTATTGTGAGGACAAGATGAGGCATTGTGTTTTTCCTGCGTTTAGCTTTAGTTGGAATGCGTCCACCCATGAGTTCATTATTTGGAGGCTGTGTGTGATTTCATTTGTGATTTCGGTTATGTCTTTTTTGAACGGGATGTATATCGTGACATATTGAGTCCTTGGTTGGCTAGTGATTTGGCTAAAGGTGTCATCATTAGGTTCAACAAGGTTGGTGAGAGCGGTGATCCTTGTGGTACTCTGCATTCAGGTTTCCATGGTGTTGACGTTTTAGAGTTTGAAGTCACTTGATCGGTTCTTGCTGTTAAGAAACCTTTAAACCATCTTAGTACATTTCCTCCAATCCCGAAGTAGTCTAGTATGTTCGAGAGTATTTGGTGGCTGACCATGTTGAATGCGCTGGACATATCACATACAAGATTCTTTTTTTAGTTTATAAAATTCTACCCGTTTCTGAACCTTCTTACCTCTTACGATACCTTACCCCTTACACTCAATCTCAGGTCCTGAGGTCCTCCCAACTTAATCTTCTGTCAGTTCCTTAACACCATGTAATATTTCACGAACATAGTAGACATTCCATGTTCTCTTTTCAAGGTCCAAAATTATGGAATTCTTTACCAGCCCACCTCAGACAGATCACTTCACTTTCCCTCCATGGTGCGATCGCACCTCGAATATTGTGTTCAGTGGCGTAGCTAGGGGGGGCACAGGGGGAGCAGTCACTCCCCCAAATAGATTTCTAAAAAATACGGCGCCTATGCTCATGCATGCGCTCCACCTTCCCACTTTCACACGGTGGCGCCATGCCTTGGCGGTACCGCCTATGCACACTGCACTTCCACCTTTCCGCTTGCACGCGGTGCCGTAATGCCTGAATGGAAATGTTGCAGATGATCATTGTCGCCTGCCTACCAGAGCCCTAAAAGTGAAGAACAACAGACTGCCCGCACATTCCCCGTCTCCTGTCCCCACACTGTGCTTCCTGCAGAAGTGCTTGAAGCCAGGAGAAGGAGAATGTCGTCCAGAGAGCTGCTCAGCAGGAGCCACAGCAGCCATTGTGGTAGTAACTTAATCATTGTTACTTACTACATGGCCACTGTGCTGCGGCTGAGGTGAGCTCTCTTGACGACGTTCATCTCCTCCTTCTCCTGGCTTCAAGCAGTGCAGGCAGGCAGCACTGTGGGGGCGCGCGGGCCCAGGCCAGGGTCCTCCTCTGCGCACGGTCTGCATCGCCCGGTGTGTGGTCAGTACAGGGCAGCCAGCTGTTCAGCGGCGGTGCTTGGCCTTGGCTGTGTGACGCTGTGATGGACGTGAGGTGTTTTTTGACTGCAGGCTTGTCTGTAGGGGTAAGGTAAGAAGGGTCCAAGGACTCTATGGCGCGTGCTGTGTGAGATTATTAAAAATAAATGCATGGTCCATGTGTAAAAAGTCTAAAACTGCTGGAGGACAAAAGATTTTGCTTTTTATAGCTTTTTAATTTATTTGAAAGCTTCCCAAATCTAGATTTAAATATGAAATAAAAATTGAACATCACTAAAACAGCTTAAAATTATTATACCTGGTAGAAACAGTATTTATAATCTCTGTATTTTGTGCTCATTTTTCTACGCTGTACTATACAATACAGTTGGAAAAATTTCAGTGAGAATATCCTGTTTCTTCATCTTAACTGTTCATCTGTTTCTGTAATCTGCCTTTGTGTTATAAAGATGGAATATATATTGAAATTAAATGGAAGTAGAATTAAACTCTCCTTTCATTGGGGCACATGGAATCACATTTGCATCTGATGTCTGTTTTGGTCACTTGGAGGGGCATAATCGAACGTCGCCGGCCAAATAGATCGCCGGCGATTTAGGTTGGCGGCGGCGCTACAGCTGGCCGGAACCATATTATCGAAAAAGATGGCCGGCCATCTTTTTTTTTGATAATACGGTTTAGCCCGGCCAAATGCCTTGGAGTTCGCTGGGTTTGAGATGGCCGGGTTTGTTTTTCAGCGATATTGGAAAGTTGTGTCGGCCATCTCAAAACCTGGCCAAATTCAAGGCATTTGGCCGTGGGAGGAGCCAGCATTTTTAGTGCACTGACCCCCTGACATGCCAGGACACCAACCAGCCACCCTAGGGGTCAATGCGGTGGACTTCAGAAAAGCTCCCACGTGCATAGCGCCCTTACTTTGGGAGCTGAGCCCCCAAATCCACTACCCACAAATGTACTGCACCCACTAAAATTGCTCCAGGGACCTGCATACAGCCTCTAAGACTTATTGCTGCTGTATAACTTTGGCACACCAGTTCACACCTGAAGACTAATCTCTCTGAAAAACTCCTTTCTTGAAATAACCACGTTTACTCACAGTTAACTGCAGATCAGAGGTTGTGCCCCACTGGCAAAGAGTCCCCTGGAACTAAGATTAGCAGTAGGTCAGAGCTGGCACAATGGTGTACAATGCCCTCTTTCAGCACCATTCAAGGTAAGAACTACGTTCTCTAACATGGGTAACACAGGAAAGGGAACTAAAACTGGCTTACAAAAATGGCCACTACCGCATGGACTACAACAGGAAACAAAACAGGGCACACTCTGACCCAGTTAGCAGGGGGGGAAAGCACCATGGGAGTAGAGCCCAGTACCCTACACCCACCACAATGCATTGCTAATGTGACTCTGCAGGGCACCTAACAGAAAAGGTGTCACACTCACCCGAGAGCCACATCGCAACCAGGGAAAGGCTGTCGGAGGATACAACACATTCTGCTGTCATGGAGGTGGGTACGGCATTTGAGGCTGGCATACAGGCTGGCAAAAAAAGGTTTTTAGTTTTATTTTTTTAGTATGGAAGGGGGTTGGTGACCACTGGGAGAGTATGGGGAGGTCATCCCCCATTCCCTCCAGTTGTCATCTGGTCATTTGGGGCACCTTTTTGAGGCTTGGTCGTGAAAATAAAAGGACCAAGTAAACCCGGCGAAATACTGCTTAACGTCGCTTTTTTTTTCATTATCAGCAAAAGCCGGCCATCTGGTAGCCACGCCCATGCCCGCCCATGCCCCGCCTTCGCTAATCTACCGACACGCCCCCTTGAACTTTCGCCAGAGTCCCATAGCCAGCCCCTCCAAATGACACTGATTTAAAATTTAGAACAAATTAGTACTCTAATTGAGTAATCAAATACTTCCTCTTTGTACATCCCTATGCTGCACAAGCCAGCACGTTTGAAAATTAAGTAAGATTAAATAAAAATGCTACCAACAATAAAGAATGACAACAAGGATGTAGCAAGCTCATAGGTTTGCTTGCTTTGTTTTGAATGTACTAGATAGCTGCGCGGGGAAGGGGGAAACATAGACTAAATTAATTGGCTTCAACTTTTTGATGTCATCATCCCATCTCCTGTTTTCTTCAAACTTCTTGAGGTTGGACTTGATGGGATAGGAGGAGGCAAGGGAAACGAGGAGATACCAGACCTTGGGAGGGCAAGGGGAGGAATGAGGAGATACCGGATCCGGGCATAGGGAAGGAGCAGAAGATGGATGGGACTGGCAGGGGTAGTGAGCAGAGGGAAGGAGCAGAAGATGGATGGAACTAGGGGGTGGGAGAGGGGAAGAAGCAGGATATGAAAATGGGGATATGAGAAGAAGGGCAAGAAAAGAGGATGATGTGGGGAAAGGTTGAGACATAATTTGAATGATCTGGAAGACTGGAGAGAGGATAAGAGGCATTGAAAAGGGATTGGGGTACTAGTGAGGGGTATATGCTGCGTACGTCTAGTAGCGCTTTAGAAATGATAAGTAGTAGTATATGAGAAGGGGATGAGTCTCTGAAGGGGGTTGAGTTAGGGTAGAAAAGGGTTAAAAAGATGGTGAGAGAGAAGCTATTGGGAATGGGGTATAGGGTAACAGACAGAAGAGTGGCCTTGGAGGCAAAGGAAGGAAGGAGAGACAAGGATGGAGCTGGGACGATAGGGTGATGAGATGCAGTGGAGGGTAGATGAGGGCAAAGAGGATGAGCACAGAGGATGGGGATGGGGGACTAATGAATTGGGTGAAAGATGGGGGAGGAATTTAGGAGACTGGGCAAGGGAGAGATAGAGGGGGAATGAGAGGGAGATGGTCAAAGCCAGTTGGTAGATGGATACTAAAGAGCGAGAGAAAAGTGGGGGGAAAAAGCGTAAAATGAAAGATCAGTGCCAGACAGATGAGGAGAAGGACAGGAAGAAGACAAGAGAAGAGCAAAGAAATGGAAAAGCCAACCTGGAAAAGAATTTAGGAGAAGATTGACAAATGGAAAGTGGAAAAGAGAGTGGGACCAGCCCAACTAGAAAAATAGAATGCTCAGAACACAAAGGTAGAAAAGAAAACATTCTTTTTATTTAATGCTTTTTAAAGACTAAGTTGTGCCTGCTTTGTGAAATGTACATTTTTTCCATTGTTGTATTTTGCAGAGTACAGGAGAAAATATATTTCTGTTTCTTTTTTATCAGTATCTCAATAGAAATCAAACAAAATAAAACATGGAAAAGAAAATAAGATGATACCTTTTTTATTGGACATAACTTAATACATTTCTTGATTAGCTTTCGAAGGTTGCCCTTCTTCGTCAGATCGGAAATAAGCAAATGTGCTAGCTGACAGTGTATATAAGTGAAAACATTCAAGCATTACTATGACAGTCTGACAGGGTAACTGTGGGGTCCTGTGAAATATTTTGGCATAGTTTGCAACTGGATAAATTACAGGGACGTGTGCCCTTCTGTTCCTTTTCAGTCCGTGATGGAAGTTTACTTCTGATTAGCTTGTGTTTTAAGTTGGGTGGTTGTCGGAAGGCCAGTACTGGTGGGGATGGGAATATCTCTTTCAGTAATTCATCTTCCTGGAGTATAGGTTGTAGATCGCTTATGATTTTCCTCAGTTTTTCCAGCTCTGGATTGTATGTCACTACAAGGGGAATTCTGTCTGTGGATTTTTTCTCCTTGTACTGTAACAGATTCTCCCTGGGTGTTTTGAGGGAGGAGGCAATATTCTTGGAGATTATTTTGGGGTTGTAGCCTTTCTGTTTGAAGGATGCAGTCAGGCTTTTAAGGTGTCTGTCTCTGTCCCCTGGGTCAGAGCAGATACGGTGGTATCTTGTGGCTTGGCTGTAAATGATGGATCTTTTTGTATGTGAAGGATGGAAGCTGGAGTTGTGGAGGTAGCTGCATCTGTCTGTGGGTTTCTTGTATATAGATGTTTGTATACAGCCATCACTGATTGAGACCGTGGTGTCCAAAAAATTGACTTTTTCTGGGGAGTAGTCAATTTTGAATCTGATTGTAGGATGGTATGTATTGAAGGCAGAATAAAATTGTTTCAGAGTTTCTTCACCCTCCGTCCAAATCATAAAAATGTCATCGATGTATCGGTAGTATTTTAGAGGTTTGGTCTGGTGTGTATTCAGAAATGTCTCTTCCAGCTCAGCCATAAAAAGGTTGGCATATTGATGAGATCTATATTTCAGTTTTTGTGGGAATGTTTTTTGTGGTTCCCTATTTTGTATCACATGAGGGTCTGTCCATGTTCTGCATATGTGACTGACGTGACGGATTCTGCTAGCATGTAGTGTTTGTGTAGGAATGTGTAACAGTCCAGCTTGTTCCAGTTTTCCAGTAGCAGGTATATTAGTGCTCTAGGGTCCAGTGTAATATTTATAGCACTGTCTTTTCATAGGTGGGTTAGGGCTGTTGTGTGTTAAGTTTTATGTATATGTTTTGAGTGTCTTTTTGTAGGGTTTTGTGTTATTTCATAAAGTGTCTGGCCCTATTGTTTTTGATATGCTGGTATCATATTCAGCATTTTAGTCTGGTGCGTGTGGGTGTTTGTTGTTGATTTTTTTAAAATAGCCATAATGAATATGTATGAGATGTGCATATGCAAATTAATATGCAAATGTACCAAGCCACACCCTTTCCCCCCCCCCCCCCCCCCCCAATGAAAAAGTCAAACTACGCCCATGTCTGGCACCTATTTTACAAAAGTCTGCTCCCCCCAAACATCAAAACCTAGCTAAGCCTCTGATTGTGTTCAATTCTGGTCGCCGCATCTCAAAAAAGATATAGTGGAATTAGAAAAGATGAAAAGAAGGGCGGCGAAAATGATAAAGGGGATGGGACAACTTCCCTATGAAGAAAGGCTAAAGCGGCTAGGGCTCTTCAGCTTGGAGAAAAGGCTATGATAGAGGTCTATAAAATAATGAGTGAAGTTGAACGGGTAGACGTGAAGCGTCTGTTTACGCTTTCCAAAAATACTAGGACTAGGGGGCATGCAATGAAGCTACAAAGTAGTAAATTTAAAACGAATTGGAGAAACATTTTCTTCACTCAACGTGTAATTAAACTCTGGAATTTGTTGCCAGAGAATGTGGTAAAGGTGGTTAGCTTAGCAGAGTTTTAAAAAGATTTGGACGGCTTCCTCAAGGAAAAGTCCATAGACCAATATTAAATTGGACTTGGGGAAAATCCATTATTTCTGGGATAAGCAGTATAAAATGTTTTGTACTTTTTTGGGATCTTGCCAGGTATTTGTGACCTGGATTGGCCACTGTTGGAAACAGGATGCTGGGCTTGATGGACCTTTGGTCTGTCCCAGTATGGCATGTACTTATGTACTCTTCAAAGCAGAGTTAAAGACCTTCCATTTTCAGGATGCTTATGCATAAATTCTTCATGATGATGTATGCATACCTGACAGACTGGTTTCCCTTTCCTATTGTTTTTGCCCTCGTCCCCCTCTTTCCTGTCTACATTGTATTTCTTCCCACCTACAAATTGTTCTCATATTTGTCTGTCTTTTCTTTTTCCTCCTATCCTTTCTTTTTTAGGTTGTACGCCGCCCAGATGGCTAGTTCTATTGGGCGGGATAGAAAGTCTCTAATAAACTTGAAACCACTATTTTTTTGGTGGGAGGGCAGTATTTCTGTGAAACCTCCAGTATGATTTGGGCCATTTTCAAACTTGAGGTCTCTTTTTTACTAGTTTTACCCACATGCCAAGTTTCATCCCATTACCATCAAATTTTCAGAGAGTTATTTCACCCACAGACAGATGGAAAGAATTATATACAGGGGGTTAAGAATGTCCAACTTCCATCAGGCTGGAAAAAAATAAAAATACACTGAAACTTTTTTTTTGTAAAATAAGAGTACCTTAATTTTTAATATAACCATGAAGCTTGCAGTTTCATGGGTACAAAGTACCTACAGGACTACAATCTAATTTTAAAACAGAAACTCCTTGCAGAATGTATCTTGTCAGCATGTAGAATGCACATACACAGTACATGAGTACTTTATGTTTGTATGGAGGCAGGAACCCCAGCACAATAACCATTACCACACTCGAATGACACAACGCATGCTAATGCATGTGCACAGCATGTTGAGCTAGGAGGTGGGAACTAAAGAGGCTATGGGCATAGACTGGACATATACTGCAGATTATAGTTGGTGCACAGTACTTTACCACATGCTGTCACTTGTGCAGTTACCTTCTCTTCAATGATCAAGCTGCCTCAAGAGGAGGTGGTAAGTGCATCCATGCTAATTGCCAATACACTTAGGGTAAAGAACTTTTCTGTGTGATCACAGCATAGGGACATGCTAGGCACACCCCTGACAATGCACAGCCTTTGAATTTACCATGCATTAATTTTTACATTTATTTTTACATTTAAAGCACAGTAAACGCAAAAACGTAATGCACTTTGGTAAACAGACACCAAAGAGATCAAAATTAAATCTTTGTGCTCAGTTTTCCGCCATAGTAAGGTGCTCTTACTTTATCTGAGAGAGGAGGAAGGAGAAGTTAATCAGATTATATGAGCCCACATGCCTTTCATCAGGTCCAGCAACTTGTGGTATCTTAGCTTCTGGTTAGTACAGTATTGTTTTGGGACAAAACTGGTGTTCTTCCTGAGCTGTTTTTTTCTTTCTTTTTTTTTTTTTATTGGACTAGTCCTTCTTCAACTGTTGCTTTTTTTTTTTATCTCTGCTATTAACTCCAACCATAAAAACATCAGTAACTGCAAAGAATTCTGAGTTCCTGCTCCAATTATGAGTATTTATTGAGAGATCAAGCACCTGTTCCATACAGTGAACAGGAGTAATCTGTGGTGCCTACAGGCATTCCTGATCATTGAGGGAGCGGAAACAGCTATTGTGATACAGATGATCAGATTAGTAAAGGTATAATAAATAAAAAATAAAAACTTGAAATTAAAAATGTTTTTATTTTTATTAACCTACTAGTAAAAACTTAGGCCTGTTTCTCACATAAATGAAACGGGCGCTAGCAAGGTAGCAAGATAAAGAGTACGCAGCCTCCATCCATGTCCAGCATTTCTCCTCCCCCCCCCTCAATTCATGTCCAGCAATTCTCCTCTCTCCCCTGCCCTCTCCTCCATCCACCCATATCCAGCAAATTTCCTCTCTCCCCTGCCCCCTCCATTCATCCATCCATGTTCAGCAATTCTCCTCTCTCCCCTGCCCTCTCCTCCATCCACCCATATCCAGCAAATTTCCTCTCTCCCCTGCCCCCTCCATTCATCCATCCATGTTCAGCAATTCTCCTCTCTCCCCTGCCCTCCCTCCATCCATGTACAGGAACTCTCCATTCTCCTCTGCCCTCTCCTCCATCCACCCATATCCAGCAAATTTCCTCTCTCCCTTGTCCCCATTCATCCATCCATGTCCAGCAATTCTCCTCTCTCCCCTGCCCTCCCCTCCATCCATGTCCAGCAACTGTCCATTCTCCCCTGCCCTCTCCTCCATCCATGCATATCCAGCAAATTTCCTCTCTCCCCTGCCCCCATTCATCCATCCATGTCCAGCAATTCTCCTCTCTCCCCTGCCCTCCCCTCCATCCATGTCCAGCAACTCTCCATTCTCCCCTGCCCTCTCCTCCATCCATCCATGTCCAGCAACTCTCCATTCTCCCCTGCCCTCTCCTCCATCCATCCATGTCCAGCAATTCTCTCTCCCCTGCCCTCCCCTCCTGTCCAGCGATCTCTTCTCTCCCCCTGCCCTCCCCTCCAATTCCAGCCGTTTCTTCTCTCCCCCTGCCCTCCCATCCATGTCAAGCGATTCTCCCTGCCCTGCCCTCCCTCAGCTCCCTGACAGCCCTCCTCTCCGTTCCTCCCCCCCCCATGCGTTTAACCCTTTTACTTTCAGGTGCAGCGACGGCAATGAAGAGGACAACACAGCTTCTCCCTTTCCTCACACAGTGTCCCACCCTCGCGGAAACAGGAAATGCATCATCGCAGAAGGCGGGACACTGTGTGAAGGGAGAAGCTGGAGGCGAGTCTGCTGTGCTATCCTCTTCACTGCCGTCGCTGTGTCTGAAAGTAAAAGGGTTAAATACATGCGAGGAGGGCTGTCGATCGGGGAGCTGAGGGCGGGAAGGAGTGGAGGGACTGTCCGAGAGCTGCCTTGGCTGTAGCGCTGCTGCGCCATGCAGCCCTGCATTTGGGGGGGGGGGGGCAGCAGCCAGGGGAAGGTCACGGTTGGGCTGGGGAGGCTTAGCCTCCCCAAGCCTCTTATACGGGGTGCCTATGACTGTCCTCCCATCCCATCCATGTCCATCAATTCTCCTCTACCCTGCCTTCCCCTTCCCTTCCTCCCTCCTTCCCCTCGATGTCCCGCAATTCTCTCCACCTATCTACTTAACATTTCTATAGCGCTACAAGGCATAAGCGCGCTGTACACCATACACAAAAGACAGTCCCTGCTCAAAGAACTTACAATCTAGATAAGACAGGTAAACAGACAGAACAATTAAGGGTAAAGGGAATAAAGAGAGATGAGGATAAAGGACAGGGTAAGTGAGTTAGGAGTCAAAAGCAGTGGTAAAGAGGTGGGTTTTGAGTTTGGACTTGAGAACGGCTAAGAAGGGGCTAGACGTACAGGCTAGGGAAGTCTATGCCAGGCGTGAGGTGCAGCGAGATAAAAGGAACGGAGTCTCAAATTAGCAGTAGAGGAGGAAGGGACGGATAAGAGAGATTTATCAACAGAACGGAGTACTCAAGGGGGAACGTAGGAGGAGACAAGAGTGGAGAGGTACTGGGGAGTAGCAGAGTGAATGCACTTATAGGTCAATAGGAGAAGTTTGAATAGAATACAGAAACGGATAGGGAGCCAGTGAAGTGATTTAAGGAGAGGGCTAATGTTGGCATAGCGACTTTGGCGGAAAATGAGTTGCGCAGCAGAGTTTTGGATTGATTGAAGAGGAGAGAGATGGCTAAGAGGGAGGCCGGTAAGAGAGTAGGTTACAATAATCAAGACGGGAGGTGATAAGAGTGTGGATAAGGGTTTTGGTAGAGTGCTCAGAGATGGAGACGGCTTTTGCTGATGTTATAGAGAAAGAAACGACAGGTTTTGGCAGTCTGCTGAATGTGAGCAGAGAAGGAGAGAGAGGAGTCGAAGATGACCCCAAGGTTACGGGCTGATGAGACTGGGAGAATGAGAGTGCCATCCACCGAAATAGAAAAAGGGAGGAGAGGTAGGTTTAGGGGGAAAGATGAGGAGCTTGGTTTTGGCCATGTTAAGTTTTAGGTGTCATTGAGACATTCAGGCAGGATGTCAGATAGGCAGGCTGAGACATTGATCTGGATGCTGGTTGAGATTTCGGGGGTAGAGAGGTAGATTTGGGAGTCATCAGCATAGAGATGGTATTGAAATCCATGGGAAGATATCAGAGACATCATCTTGCCTACAGCGTTCCCTTCTCCCTCACTGTTCCGCCCTCTGACGTCATTATGTTTTGACGCAAGGGTGGGGCAATGAGTGGGAATGGATGTTAAGAACCCAGGCATCCAGACATAGAATGTTGGAGGTGCAAATTATTATATAGGATAAAATAAACTAATATGGCTACTGCACTGCTTTATCCAAAAGGTGATGAGCCTCATGCAACAGGTAGACCTGTGAATCTGAGGCTTGCAAGTTCCTGCCCACCCCAAGACCGCTGTAGGGAGGGGGCCAGAATACAGTGACCATTTGACTAATTATGCTCTTCCTCACCTCCCAGCTGCGTTCGGCGCTTTGTTTCAGACACGGCTTTTGAGTTCCAGTTGTGAGCTCCATGATAATGGTGATGGTGACAATGTGGCGGCTCTTCCCTCCCACCCAGCTGTTGCACTGGCGGCTCCTCCCTCCCTCCTGGGAGCAGCAGGAGGTGAGCCGGTTGCGGTGGGCGTGCTGCCGAAGCCCAGCCGGCGGGTCCCAGCTGGCGCGGCTTCATCCAACCACTGACGCCTGCTGCAGGAGTAGTCGCTGAAGTGGGCATCGGTCTTCCCGGCTGCAGCTCGGCGTCCATGGAGGTGTAAGGCACGCGGATAGCTCTGCCCCAGGGAGAGCGGGAGCCGCCTTTGCCCGGCGTGCCCGCACCCAGCTGCTGCAGGTGGAAACGAGGTGGAGGCGGCGGTGGAGGAAGCTGCCGCTGCTGAAGCAGAAGCGGTGGTTCGGCCATGGAGAGCCTCCGCCGCTCGTGCATGGGTACTCTCCTGCTTCCAATACAGGCTGCAGAGGAGCTCCGGGTCGGGGTGTCCATGGCGGGGGGACGGGACGGCCGAGGTGGCTGGCAGCGTCTCTGTTGCTAGGCGACGGGGCGGCCCGCCCGGCTTCCTCCAGCCTTGACCTTTACACAACAGAGGGGAGAGGGCGCGTAATGAGCGGGAGGAGGAGGTGAGGTGATGCAGTGCCGGAGTGGACAGGCCAAGAGGAGGATGTAGGAGGTTTATGCTGTGGACGGAGTCGGAGAAGAGTGGATTTCATTTTAGGGCCTTCGCTGTTGATTCAACAAAGGTTTACGTTAAGCGACAACTTTCAGAAGACCATGTTTTTTGCACGGCAGATGAGGGCTTTGGTAGGCCCACACGAGTTCTGTTGTATGCTATTTGGTCTCCTTCGTAGGAGCCAACTTTTAAAAATTATTGGGGGGTGCTAAGCCCATTGGAAATAACCCTTCCCTGGACATATAAAAGGAATTTTCTCAATATTGGGGGGTGATCAAGCACCCACAGATTCGGCTCCTATGGCCTCCTTTTCTGAAGTGCATTAACATTTTGCAGTTAATGTAATATATTATTTTGATTTCTTATATTCTGCCTGAAAGCTATAATAGGTACTGCCCATGGAGGCTCACAGTCTGTTTGTATTCACAAATGGCCAAAATTTACATGCAGTACTACTACTACTACTACTACTTAACACTTCTAACCAGTGCGACTGTACCCAGCATCTTCCCATGCAGTTAACATTTGAGACAATTCATTTACTGCAGGTTGAGAAGCTTGGGGAATTCTATCATGGGACCTGGATTAGCCACTATTGGAAGCAGGATACTGAACTTGATGGACCATTAGTCTGACCTAGTATGTTCTCATTAGATTAACTGCATTTACCGCCACCCACTGAGGTGATATTAAATGATCTGCGTTATCCATTGTGTTAACACGTCACCATAGCACCTGATGGACTCCCTGCCAATTCCCTACCGCATTTCATGTTTGACAATTAATGCACACAAAGGGGTATGTCTACTAAAGTGCACTAGTAAATGGGCTTACCATGTGCTAAGCACATTTCTAGTGCACCCAGGACAATTTCTAGTATTTCTCCTTTCATGTCATGCGCTAATGTTTGCAGCATGTGTAACATGAAAAAAAATTGATGGGAGCACTTACTGCCTCCTATTTAGGAGCCATTAAGAGGTCCCATATTATGGACACACTCACCAGTTAGTGTGTGGTAATCGGAATGTGCTAGCTGGATAGTGCATCTACGCCCCTGACACATCCCCTCTAGAAAATCCAAAAAAATAAATACCTCACGATTAGTTTGCACAAATTACCTACTACAAAATGCTTTAATGAGCTTTGCGGTAAGAATTTTTATGCACACTATGTGTTAGGGCATAACACCCTTTAGTAGCCATATTCCTAAATATCAAAACTGCTGCATTGACTCTTAGTGTGGGCATGAGCTAACAGTGCACACTAATTCCTGCCTTTTTGTTTTATTTGATGAATATACTGTTCCAAGATATTCAAAGGCTACAATATAAAATTAAAAAATAAACCCATGATACAAAGAATGGGTTCCTTTTACTAAGTGGTACTACCGATTAGCGTGCGCTGACTGCAAGGAAGCCCATTCAGCTCCCATGGGCTTCTTCACATTCAGCACCAGGGCCGCCAAGAGACTGAGCTGGGCCCGAGGCAGAATCGTCATCGCTGCCACCGCCCACCCGCCGTACCTTGGCTGGCCCCACCAGCTGGAGGCAGCGCGGCTCCTTCCTCTGTCCAGCATTGCCTGCCCCTGCAGCTGCTTTCCTCAGGTTGCACATGCTGTCTCAAAACTGAGCATGTGCGGCCTGAGGGCCCAGCAGCTGCTAGGCAGGCAGCGCAAGGGAGGCCTGGCGCCAGAGTTTTCTCTCTCCTGCGCCTGTCGGGACGCGATCACCCGGGTCCTGTCAGGAGCAGGAGAGAGGCCCGGGCCTGGGGAATTTTGCCCCCCCCTGCACCCCCCCTTCTCAGCGGCTATGTTCAGCACACAATCAGTAGTGCCGCTTTGTAAAAGGAGCCCACTTATTAACCCCTCTCCCCCAAAAATTACAAATTAGATGTAAAATAACTCATTTAATTAATTCCTCCCTCAAAAGTTTTCCACAAACCCCCTTCCAACCAACTCACATTACACACTTCAAAAACTTGACCTTATGACTAACCAATGAATTTATCTGAAAGCAGAAACCTGATCAAACTACCAAGCTTTGGCCTTCTTCCAAAACTCTAAATATTTCTTCTCCAACTGCAGCCTTACACCTTCAAAGCCACACTGCTGTGTTCCATTCTTTTTGATCTTAGCAGGAATGTTTAAGAGTGTCTGTGGGGAAGACTGTATAACACTTGCCCAAGAACATAAGGAGACAAGTGTTCTTGCAGATATGCCCCTCATTAAGAATCATAAAAAAACAAAGTTGTAGCTAATTTTCAAATTAAGGTGGTTTCCTTTGAAAGTTAATCACAGGCAGTGGAATAGCCAGATTTTGACATTAAGGGGGAGCAGACTGTAGTAAAAATAGGCGCCAGAGGAGAAGGCAAGCCACAGCATCCCACAGCTCCTGTGGCATTAAAAATTAATTTTAACTTAATTTCTTTACACTCCCCTGCCTCCTACTCCCCCCCCCCCCCCCCAAGGACCAATTTGCCTTTGGACATTTGGTGTAGGCTAGGCAGCAGTGCCCCTCTCTCATTCTCATACCCTTTCCAGCATTGCCTCCCATGCCCTTCTCTCATTCCCCTCCCCTGACTCCCTCTGTGTCTCCAGCCAACCTCAAGAACACCCTGCTTGGTCTGCAACAGCCTCAGAGCTTTGCTGCCATGCTCTGCCCCTCCCTGATGCAATTCTCTGTTTTGGCTTGGGCGGAGTAGGACAGAGGGAAAGTCTGAGGCTGACAGACACAGACAGCATATCAGAATTACTGCCATGCCAGCAAACTTTGTAAAGAAAAATGCATTGGGAGGTAGGATGTTAGACTGGAGTGGGGAGAAAAGGAAGAGATGATGGACCACGGGGACACCCTAGAGCTGTAGGTCCCATGGCACTTGCCCTGTTTGCCTACCTTAATACCGGCCCTGGCACATACAGTATTCTAAGGACCGAGCTGACATGAGTACAAATTTTTCTTCATGAACAAAACTGTTCCTTTACATTACTCTGTGATCACTTCTTACAGATACAAACACAGACATGCACATACACACACTCGCAGGGAGGCTGGAAAGAATTTGATGAGTTATGCACTGCATGCTTTCCCTACTTGTTCACCTGTAGTTAAACTATATGCTTATAGCTACTCTGTATTTTACTCAGTTGCTGGATGTTTAATGTAGCTTAGAGGGAACATTCCTCCCCCCCCCCCCTTTATTTAATAAAAAGGGGGGGGGGGTGAGTAGGAGCACGTTTGAACACTGCAGGGAAGGATGCCACTGTTTGCCAGCTGCCTCATCCAGTACCTCTGTTACCAGGGCTGTGGAGTCGGAGTTAGTCAGACGCAGTTTTGGGTGGAGTCATTCAGAGGCATTTTGAGTGGAGTCGGTAAAAATGTACCGAATCCAGCTTCAAACTAAAACCTTACAACATTATAATATATGGTAAATATATCATTTTATAATTATATATAAGTATAAAGTATTTTCTGTCCTGGATCATAAGTTCTGGTAAATATAACTTATATTTACTGTTACTTTAGATCTAGAACAAAAATTTAAAAACTAATATCAGTAGGAGTTGAAGAACAGTAGAAAAACAGAGGAGTCGGTGTCGAAGATTTGGTGAACTGACTCCACAGCCCTGTCTGTATGCACTCCAAGAAATTATGTACCAAAAAAATCATAATAATGCACACCAAACTAATATGACATATTAAATAGAATAATATTTCAGTATTCTGAAAATATATACAAGTACTTTAACACTGGGCTGTCTGTCAACCCTCCCTCCCTAGTACACATCTTCCTGTTGGCCATGTGAACCATGGGATCCCTGCAGTTCGCATAAACAGTCTGGTCTAAGCTGGAGAGGAGGAGAAAGTGATCTGATGTGCAGAGGTTCACTTCCTCCTCCTCCTGCTGCTGCTATAGATCTCTGCGGGGGAGAAGGAGAGAGACCTGATGCTGGCACTGAGAATTCTGTGTGTTCTGTGGGGTGGGGAAATTCTGTGCTGCGCAGAATTCCCTCAGTACTAATGGTACCTAATGGTTACAGCAGCAGGCTGAGAACCAGAAAAGCCAAGGTTCAAATCCCATTGCCACTCCTTGAGATCTTGAACAAGACACAACTCTCCTCTGCCTCAAGTACAAAACTTAGGGGTCCTTTTACTAAGGTGCGCAAACAGATTTAGCGCATGCTAATACAATACCTACTGTACCTTAATGTAACCTGCCTTGAACTACTGAGAAGAGTGTGATCTAAATCCAATATCAGGCATACTGTAAAGTAATATAAAACATTACAAATGTCACCCGGGACCTATAGAGCAATTCTACCATACCATAATAGCCATAACTTCCACAAGCCACAAAACAAGGCCCTACCTAGGAAAATACAACATCATAAACATTGCGGTGGGCACTAGAACATCAATACACCTATTAGAAAACTAAATAAGCCGGATTAGTACAGTTTAATCCTTCACAGACAGGCAATGCTAACAGAAAACCAAGTTTCTTTCACACATGCAGAACACAGATAGACCATCACCCAGTGTAAAATAAGAAACCACATACTAAACATAGAAATATATAGACAAAATTTAAATTGAACCCCCAAGAAACCAGACTGCATACAGTGGACACCAGAGAAAGAGTAATGCATGCCTCCCTGTACTGTGTAAAATACAAAGATAGGTGTACATTTCACAAAAACTGACATATTCCAATCACTTCATTACAAATTAAAAAATAACAAAACCAAAATGGAAAATAAGATGTTACCATTTTATTGGACTAAATACATTTTTCAATTAGTTTTCAAAAGCCAAAACCTCTTTCCTCTGGTCAGAATAGTAACCTACTGTTATAGTAACAAGTGGCCTCAGTGTGTGCCAATTTTACACACCCACACTACTGTAGGCCACTTTTTACCGCAGCTTTGTAAAAGGACCCCTAAGTGTTTAACATGGGGGAGATGGTTTTGGTCTCTGACGGTTAATCAAAAATGTATTAAAATTACTCCAATAAAATATATCACCTTATTTCCATTTTATATTTATTAGCATGGCTACTGCACTATTTTATCCTACACAAAAAATAAAATTCTTTTTTTGTACCTTTGTTATCTGGCCATTTACTTCTAAATGTGTTGGTCTTCTGGTTTCTGCTTTGCTCCATCTTCTCGTAACAATATCCAGAATTTCCTGTCCATTTGTCATTTTTCTCTGTTCTCCTTTTTCTTTCAGCTTTTTTATGTTTATGTTTCTGTCTCTTCATCCTTAATTCATTCTTACTATCCAGTCTTCACTTTCCCTCTTTTTTCCTGTCTACCTTTTCAATTTATCCTCTTTCTTCCATCCAGCATCTGCCCTTTTTTCTCTCACCTAGTATCTACTCTTCCCCCTTTCTATCCCATATCTGTTTGCTTTAGACCGCCACCTGGATAGATTACTTATCCGGCTCTTTTCTCCTAGGAGAGTTCAAGGGAAAAAAAGACTCACAGACAAAATGTTATAGTCAGTATATAGCAAAGGCCTTAGGGCTCTGTTTACTAAGGTGCGCTAGTGTTTTTAGCTCGTGCACAAAATTAGTGTGCTCTGTGTAGGCCACCATAGGAATATTGTGGGTGCCTACACAGCACGCGCTAAAAGCACTAACGCGCCTCTAGCGCGGCTTAGTAAATGGGGCCCTTACAGAGAGAGTCACAGGTTCCACGTAATCACAGTGGATCTTTACCAGGTCTGTCTCATCCCACTCAGGCACTTTTGCCCTTTTTATTAGAAAAGCATTGTCATAGATTAACAGGTCAGTAGTTTTACATCATAAATCATAAGACACAAGCTATGGATATTGGTTCAGATTATATTCTGCTACCATCTGCGGGTTGGTGGGAATTCATGGCAAAGTTCAACGACAGTAAGCAATTCCAGTAAAGAATCTGGCTATTGTAACTAGCACACATTTTTTTCAGAACACATCTGCATGTTCAGGGGTTCGAGAATGTGTAGGCTAGGGTTACCATTCGTCCGGATTTCCCCGGACATGTCCTCTTTTTGAGGGTGCCATGGGGAATCCGGGCGGATTTCCGCATTTCCACGATTTGTCCGGGTTTCGTGACGTCGGGACTCGCGGGATCATCATCATCAGTCACTGACTCCTCTGATGCGCCGGCCGACGCAGGCAAGCTACACAGGCAGCGTCTGCGTGTGTGCGTGACAACCAGCGCCTGCCTGCCTGAAGATCAGCTGATGATGACGCTGCACGGCACGCAGGCGCAGTTCCTGCTGTACTGCAGCTTGCCGCTTCTGAGCCTGCCATAAAGTCGACGACGACGAGGGAAGCTGCAGCGTGAGCATCTCTGCTGGAGTCTGGACAGCTCACGGCTGGAGTCCAATGTCCGGAGCGAGTGGAGTCGGTGACGCGGGGCCGAGCCAGCCCCGGCCCGCCCGCTGGCACCGAGATCCCGGCTCGCCGCTTGCGTATGTTCTGGTCCAAACGCTCCAAGTCTAGCCTGTTGCGGCGCCTGTGGAGAAGCCGAGGAGCGAGCGCGGGGGCGGCGGTCTGGAGCCGCGATCCCGGTCCGGCGGCTGCTGCTGCGGGGGCGAGTCAGTGTGGCACAGTGCATGCATGTGGCAGGACTTGGGAGCTGCAGGACCTGCGGTCTTTGGTGTCTGTCTCTGACTCTGTGCCCCGCCTGGCCCTGGGCCTCGCCTTGCTGCCCTTCTAGACGCATAACCTGGCTGAGCTGCTGGACCTGAGGTAAATAATACTGTTGTAGGAAGATTCGCGATCTTTAAAATTCGGAGGTGGGGAGGGACTGGACCCTAGAACTTGAAGAAGGAAGGAAGGGACAGAGCAGGCAGGGCAGGGGGGCCTGGAACTTGATGGGAGAGAGAGAGGGGGGGCCCTGGAATTTAGAGGGAGGGGGGAACTGGGAAGGATGGGGACTGGAACTGTCTAAGGGGAGGGGAATGCTGCATCACCTGTAAAAAAAAAAAACATTTCAGCACCCCCCCAATGCTGCATTATGCTAGAAATAAGAAGTGGATTTTCCAAGACAGTCCATGTGGCTTTCACCTGCAGTACTGATTCAGCACTCATCCCCTTCCTCACCCTAGTTCTGTCTATTAGCTTTTTCTTTTAGGAAATTATTGAAACCTTTTTAAAACCCTGCGCTAACTGTTTTACCACACATTCTCTGGCAACAAATTCTCATTTTTGTTTTTCATTCCTAATAGCTTAACAGACAAGGGGGGGGGGGGGGGGGAAGAAACTGGGAGACATTTTGGAACTGGGAATGAGGTTGAGCATGGGGGAGATATGCTGGATAAGAAGACAGGATGAAAGTGGAAGAGTGAACAGGGAGACATTGGGAATCCTGGACATACAAGGAATAGATATTACAGTTTTCTTGAAGTCTTGCATAGGGGGCGGGGCGGGGGGGGCGGGGAAGGGGTGTGTCAGGGGGCGGGGGGCGGGGAAGGGGTGTGTCAGGGGGCGGGGTATGTGTCCTCTTTTTTCTTAGGGCAAATATGGTAACCCTAGTGTAGGCTAAGAATATATCATTCTCAATTCCCTGTCTTTTCTCTAATTTACACAAGACATACTAGACATGGACAGGATATTAGGGGTTCCTTTTACTAAGCTGCGGTAAAAGAGGCCCTGTGCTAGCGGCAGTGGACGTTTTTGCCGCGTGCCAGGGCCCTTTTACTTCAGTGGGTGAAAATAGCCAAAAATGAAATGGCTGTGCGGTAAGTTCGCACATTGCTGCGTGGCCATTTCAGGGGGGGAGCACTTTCCACCACTCAATGAGGTGGCGGTAAGGGCTCTCGCGCTAACCCGGTAGTAACCAGGCATCACACAACACTGCACGATTACCACCTGGGGTTAACAGTTTGCAAGATTGCCTGTATGTGACTGAGGAGTAAAGTTAATGAGTTTTGGCTTGTCTATATATGACTGGAAAACCCTGTGGTGGGTGGGACTATAAGCCCCAGTGAGTCAGCCTAGTGCTGTATTAAAAAAAAAAGTTCTCTATGTATGACCAGAAATGATACAGTCTGATCAAAGAATTTTCAGTTGATTTAACTTTCAGATTCCACTAGAATATAACTAGGAATGGCAGAACCTTTCCACAAAGTTAGAGTGCTACAGGACCAGAAGCAGTTAGAAAAGCCTATCCTCTATCAGAGCTAGGCAGGAAAGTAAAGAGGGTAAATCTATGGGTATAGCTGATTAATAATGATTTTTGATTATCCTGCCAATACAGTACTGCCAACAGTGAGAGAAGCTTGATGAACAAGTTTAAGGAAGAGAAGGTAAAATGGTCTCCTATATGATATATAATGAGAATAGCAGTCAATGGATATGTTAACAGAGGTCCTTTTATCTAGAGCAGTAAGCCCGTGATGCTGAGCAGAAGACTGGGGATATATTGTGATAATGAAGGGTTTACTTTTCAGAGACAGTTGTAATTAGGGTGGAGTTAACTTGTGATAAGTAGTGTATTTGGGAAAGCTATTTAGGAAGTGTCAGTCTTGGGGTGGGTGGGCTTAAGCTTAAGACCTGTGGAATGTGTTTGCTGTAAGCTATCTCTAGAGCTGTATTGCAGAATTGCCCAAAACCACAGCTCTAAGGTAGGGATAATCAGAGAAATAATGCCAGAACAAGTCTTATCTGTGAGCTTCCAACTCCTTAGGCAGAGACAGACCTCCTGTAATCTTCTGCTGTCACAAGCAGAAGCTTAGCCACACCTATGCTTTACAAATTGCCTACAACAAAACCAGGTGGGGGAGGGGGGCTCCACACACCAAGGAAACAGAAAAAAAGATCTAATACAGATTTAAAGCAGTTTTTAAATCTAGTTTTCAGATTCTCAAATGCTTCATAAGCCTCTGGTGACCAATTACGGGCGTCAGCATTCTTTTTGGTCAGAGCAGTAAGGGGAGCGGTCAGTGATGAATAATTTTGGATGAGCCTCCTATAATAATTTGCAAACCCCAGGAAGCGCTGCAGCGCCCTACGCCCAGTGGGCTGTTGCCACTGCAGAATTGCGGTCAATTTATTGGGATCCATCTGTAGTCCTTGGTTCATAAGTACATAAGTATTACCATACTGGGAAAGACCAAAGGTCCATCAACCCCAGCATCCTGTTTCCAACAGTGGCTACCTGGCAAGATCCCAAAAATGTATAAAACATTTTATACTGCTTACCCCAGAAATAGTGGATTTTCCCCAAGTCCATTTAATAATGGTTTATGGACTTTTCCTTTAGGAAGCCGTCCAAACCTTTTTAAAACTCTGCTAAGCAAACCGCCTTTGCCACATTCTCTGGCAACGAATTCCAGAGTTTAATTACATGTTGAGTGAAGAAAAATTTTCTCTGATTTGTTTTAAATTTACTACATTGTAGCTTCATCGCGTGCCCCCTAGTCCTAGTATTTTTGTAAAGCGTAAACAGACGCTTCACATCTACCCGTTCAACTCCACTCATTATTTTATAGACCTCTATCATATCTCCCCTCAGCCACCTTTTCTCCAAGCTGAAAAGTCCTAGCCGCTTTAGCCTTTCCTCATAAGGAAGTCGTCCCTTTATCATTTTGGTCGCCCTTCTCTGCACCCTTTCTAATTCCACTATATCTTTTTTGACCAGAATTGAACACAATATTCATGGTGCGGTCACACCATGGAGTGATACAAAGGCATTATAACATCCTCATTTTTGGAGTTGGATCCAAGATGGCTGCGCCCTGCTAGGACGCCTTAGACCTCGCTCCTACGATGCCTAAACGTCGAGGGAAAATCGCGGGCAGAGCTTCCCCGCATTCATCCCCGTTACCTGGTCCTTTGGATCGATTCATGAGGCCACGGGCACTTATACAAGAAGGCGGAACGCCTCCAATTGGGAACGCCGGCGAACGGGAGATATTGGCTTCCCCCGGACTGGAAACAACTTTAAGCCCCGCTGCACGCACTCCTCCTCAACCGCTTGGCGCCAGTTCCTTCCTCTTTGACCTGACGGGGTCTCCCTCGGAAGGAGTAGGGGACCCGGAAGAACTTCGTGGAGAAGCTTCTCTACCATCGGGGGAAGGAATGGAGGGCAGTTTGCCCATAACATCACCATCTATTGAGGAGAGGGAAAGTGAAGGTCGAAGTGCAGCAGATTTACAGTCTTCAGTAAGGTTTGAACTTCCTAAAGAGTTAGTGGCCAAGCCAAAGAATGTGACTTTAGATACTTTGTGGGATTTAATGTCTAATCTGGGACAATGTTTTCTTAAGCAAACTGAAGAATTTTTACCAAGAGTAAAGAGTATTGAAACTGACTTGAAAAAAAAGGAGGAAGAGTTTAAAGTTTTAAATGAAAAAATGGAGAAAATTGATCAAAGGGTTATGAAGATGGAAATGTTACAAACTACAATGGTAAAAGATGTAACTAATCTCAGGCGGATAACAGAGGTTTTTGATAATTATACTAAAAATCATAACCTGAGATTCGTTAACTTTCCTAGGATTCCAAATGTTCTTCCTCTTGAGATGTTGAAACGCTACTTCCGTGAAAATTTGAATGTTCAGGAAAAGGATTTTCCACCCTTTTCCCAAGTCTATTATGTCCCAGAAAGGAACTTGAATCAAGAGACTGAAAAACCTATTGATGTTTCTCTTTTGCTTGAGACTTCTGACTCCGAATTGGTGACAGCCGCTACTTTGGTAGCGACTGTCGCCCTACTACCTGATAAGAATTGGATCTTCCGCCTTTTTTTCCGTAATAAAGAGAACCCTTTTTTGGGTCTCAAAATATTGTTATTTCCTGATGTCTCCAAGGAGACACGTCGACGGAGGAAACAATTTTTACTCCTTAAGCCAGAAATTCTGCGCTTGGGGGGTGCCTTCTTTTTAAGGTATCCCTGCAAGTGCATAGTAAGGCTAGGGGGGGAAGAAATATGTATTTACTGAACCTGAACATCTGTCAGCATTAGTAGCCTCAGTTAAAATGGAGAAGCTTTAAAGAATAATGTATAATTTCTTAGCAGAGAAGGATTTACCTAATAACTTTTTTCCTTTAATATAATTCTCCCCTTAGATTACCTGAAGTCTTGGATCTCCCATTATGGACTTGAGTGTCTTATAATTTTGAAAATGTATAGACTTATGTGGTTTTTTTTTTTTTAGAGTATTTTCCTTTTGTAATAGTTCCTAGTTATACGACACTTTCCTAAGCAAGATGTTTCTTGTAAATATTGTTTAAATGAATAAATAATAAAAAAAAAAAAAAAAACATACTCATTTTTGTTTTCCATTCCTTTCCTAATAATACCTAACATTCTATTTGCTTTCTTAGCCGCAGCAGCACACTGAGCAGAAGGTTTCAATGTATCATCAATGAGAATACCAAGATCCCTTTCTTGGTCCGTGACTCCTAATGTGGAACCTTGCATGATGTAGCTATAATTCGGGTTCCTCTTTCCCACATGCATCACTTTGCACTTGCTCACATTAAACGTCATGTGCCATTTATAACACCTCTGTCCCAGGTCAAGGCCTGAGGTTGCAGCTTCCCTCCCATGAGTGTGGCTGCAATTTCCAATTAACCTCCTCTGAGATGAATGACATGCAAAGGAATGGGTGACATTGCAATAACTACAGCAGGGAAGGGGGCCTCACTTCTGTATCCCCCTTTCTGGGGTGGATAATGTTTCATGGTATTCCTTTCTGAGGTCCTGCTATTAGTAGATGTCATAGCATGAATTTAAAGTAATTGAAAGAAATAGTCCTCCCCCCCCCCAAATAAAAAACCCTGGTAATTCAACCATAGTCACAACTCAAACTGCAAACATGCTGCTGAGGAATGACTGTGCCCTGCAAACACTCCTGTGTACTCCTTGTCAGACCACCTTCCAGGGTTCCCTGTCATGTCATCTCATGCATCTCACACCCCAGGCGTATACCCCAGGGCTCACCACTTATCACACCTTTCCCCATCCCTGCCTCATGCCAGCCAGCTCCTGCACTATGCAAGCCATGTTGGATGTGCTGATCTCAAGGACAATCCTTTTACATACACAGGGCAGCAGATATGCATAGGCAGTGCCTAGACTATTGTTTGCTCTCTGTTCAGCAGACAACCTTACCCACAACCAGCCAACATGGCTGAGGGCCAGGAAGGCCCTACAAACGGCTGGGTCATCTTTTCACATTGAATGTATCAGCAATGGTATATACTATTGAGGAGAAAAGGGAAAACAACAGTGAAAGCATTAGAAAGATGTTTACTTCACAATTTCAATATAATAAATCACTTACTGAAGAGCACAGGCTAGGGGAATTATATAGGCACCACGCTGTAGCCACCTGCAGGTAATTTAGAACAAGAACTGTAACTAGAACCCCTCTCCCTCCCCGTGACTTAGTGGCTTAAGCCCGTGGTAGGCACGCACCTGTGGCCATCCAGAAAAGGGTTTGCAGGATTGAAGTTAAAAATGTTGTTTTTCAATAACTATGGAGGACTGTAGGACTGTGTTGAATAATGTGTAAAATACATTCAGTGCATATATGCTTCCCCCTCCCCCCCCCCCCCCCCCCCCACCAACCTTGAGAACGGGTGGGCACTTCATAAAGCGGACTGGGGTTCACCACATAAAAAAGGATGGAACCTACTGGGGAGACATTATGAGGTGCAAAGCGGGAGAAAAGCTACCAGATGTGGATACTCGTGAACCTGGTGAAAATAGAGAAAACATTTGAATCCAGTGAACATCCACAGAATGGGGAGATGGGGGATGCACACATCCATTCTCAAGGCCTCTTCCCCTCCCCCCCACAGGCAGCCACAACTGAGTGTGTCCAATAGAGAACAGCACATCTGTACAATGATGTGGGTAGAAACAATCATCACTATCATAGTCCAGTGTATTAGAGTCCACTGCTGTCCCTTGCAATCCTGTTGACCAGCTGCAGTGCTTTAACCTGTCCTGCAAGATGCAAGAAGTGTTTGTTTAGCACCTACATAGCAGAAGGGGAAGAGTTGGTTGAGAGGTTCGAGTTTTCTCCGAGGACAAGCAGGCTGCTTGTTCTCACGACTGGGTGATGTCCGCGGCAGCCCCCACCAACCGGAAGAAGCTTCGCGGGCGGTCCGCACGCATGGCACGCCCACCGCGCATGCGCGGCCGTCTTCCCGCCCGTGCGTGACCGTTCCCGCCAGTCTTTTCTTTTCCGCGCCTGGAGAGAGACATGTTCACCTCTCTCTCTTCCTCAGCCCCGGAAAACCGTCGCGTTGTTCGCGAACCTTTGTTTATTTTCGTTTTATTTTATTCCGCGTTCTTAAAAATATTCTTTTTCTGTAAAAAAAAAAAAAAAAAAGAGAACGCGCTGTTTTTCCCCTCGTTTTCTAGCGGGGGCGTCGCGTTGCGGCCTTGTGGCCGCGCGGTCGAGTTGTTTTTCGAGGTGTGATTTTACCGCCACCATCGACGACTTTGATTTCGCCGACGCGATTTTTCCGTCGATGTCCTCGAAGGTCCCAAGTGGATTTAAGAGGTGTGGTCGGTGCGGCCAGCCTATCTCGCAGACCGACACTCACGCTTGGTGCCTCCAGTGCCTCGGGCCGGAGCACGATACCAAGTCGTGTACTTTGTGTCTGGGTCTCCGGAAACGGACTCAAGTTGCGAGGCAAGTTCTTTGGGACCGTCTTTTTTGAACTTGCGCCGGCCCCTCGACGTCGACCTCGACGGCATCGGTATCGACGGCCGGTTCTTCGGTACCGGTATCGATGTCCGCGAAATCGGCACCGATGGCATCGACCCCAGGAGCACAGGTCCCGTCGGCCCGCCGGACCTCCGGTGACGGTAGGGGTGAGAGGCCGCGTGGGCAATCGGCCCCGGTCACTCCCTCTGCCCATGGCCCTCGGGACCGAACCCTGTCTGACCCGGTCCCTCGAGACCAAGGGGGATCAACCTCCTCCTCCTCCATGCCGCCTAGCGCCGATGACGGACATCGCAAGAAAACAAAGAAGCACCGTCATCGGTCGCCATCGATACATCCGGTCCCCAGCGCCGGAGAGGAGTCGACGCCGAGTAAGCGTCAGCGTCGAGAGGAGAGGTCCCCCTCGGTAGTGGAGGTACCGACGCGTCAGGGTCCCAGCACTTCGGTGCAGTCTCCTGGACCCGAGCAGCTTCCGGCACCGACGCCTCTACTGGCCTCCCCGTCTTTCCCGGCAGCGGGCCTGGACGAGTGCCTCCGAGCCATCCTTCCGGGGATCCTGGAAGGGCTGATGCGCCAGACTGTGCCGGCGCCGGGGGTGCTTGCGCCCTCGGCACCATTGACTGTGGCGCCGGTGAGCTTTAGCCCGGTGCCGAGGCCTTCGACGCCGACGCTGCTTGCGGCGCCGGTCTCGACCGCCACGCAGGTGGAGTCCCCGTCGACGTCAATGGAGGGAGCTTCGTCCCCGCTGGCGCGGGAGTCCACCGCTCGACGACACCGAGGCCTCGGTGCCTCGACATCGAGCCGGGCCCGGTTGAGGACTCAGCTGCATGAGCTTATGTCCGACACCGAGGAAGAGGCCTCGTGGGGGGAGGAGGAGAACCCCAGATATTTCTCCTCAGAGGAGTCTGTGGGCCTTCCCTCCGACCCCACGCCTTCACCAGAGAGAAAGCTCTCGCCTCCTGAGAGCCTCTCCTTTGCCTCCTTTGTCAGGGATATTTCTATATGCATTCCCTTCCCCGTGGTCTCTGTGGATGAGCCGAGGGCTGAGATGCTCGAGGTCCTCGATTATCCATCACCACCTAGAGAGTCCTCCACGGTACCGTTGCACAGTGTCCTCAAAGAGACACTGCTTCGGAACTGGATGAGACCATTATCTAATCCCATCATCCCCAAGAAAGCAGAGTCCCAGTACAGAATCCACTCGGACCCAGAGTTAATGCGGCCCCAATTGCCTCATGACTCGGCGGTCGTGGATTCTGCTCTCAAGAGGGCACGGAGTTTGAGGGATACCGCCTCGGCGCCCCCGGGGCGGGAGTCTCGCACTCTGGACTCGTTTGGGAGGAAGGCCTACCAATCTTCCATGCTCGTGACCCGCATCCAGTCTTACCAGCTCTACACGAGCATCCACATGCGGAACAATGTTAAGCAACTGGCGGACCTGGTTGACAAGCTCCCGCCGGAGCAGTCCAGGCCTTTTCAGGAGGTGGTCAGGCAGCTGAAGGCGTGCAGAAAGTTCCTGTCCAGGGGTATATATGACACCTGTGACGTAGCATCTCGTGCTGCAGCCCAAGGTATAGTGATGCGCAGGCTCTCATGGCTGCGTGCCTCTGACCTGGACAACCGCACCCAGCAGAGACTGGCTGACGACCCTTGCCGGGGGGATAATATTTTTGGTGAGAAGGTCGAGCAGCTGGTGGACCAACTGCATCAGCGGGAAACCGCCCTCGACAAGCTCTCCCACCGGGCGCCTTCAGCATCCACCTCAGCAGGTGGACGTTTTTCCCGGGCCCGGCAGGCTGCACCCTATGCTTCTACCAAGCGTAGGTACACCCAGCCGGCCCGAAGGCCTCATCAGGCACAGGGACAGCCCCAGCGCGCTCGTTCTCGTCAACAGCGTGCGCCTAAGCAGCCCCCTGCGCCTCCACAGCAAAAGCCGGGGACGGGCTTTTGACTGGATCCATGGGAACATAGTCGTCCTCAAAGTGTCCGTACCGGACGATCTGCCGGTCGGAGGGAGGTTGAAATTTTTTCACCAAAGGTGGCCTCTCATAACCTCCGACCAGTGGGTTCTCCAAATAGTGCGGTGCGGATACGCCCTGAATTTGGCCTCCCTGCCACCAAATTGTCCTCCGGGAGGTCAATCCTTCAGCTCCCATCACAAGCAGGTACTTGCAGAGGAACTCTCCGCCCTTCTCAGCGCCAATGCGGTCGAGCCCGTACCACCCAGGCAGGAAGGGCAGGGATTCTATTCCAGGTACTTCCTTGTGGAAAAGAAAACAGGGGGGATGCGTCCCATCCTAGACCTGAGAGGCCTGAACAAATTCCTGGTCAAAGAAAAGTTCAGGATGCTTTCCTTGGGCACCCTTCTGCCAATGATTCAGAAAAACGATTGGCTATGTTCCCTGGATTTAAAGGACGCATACACTCACATCCCGATACTGCCAGCTCACAGACAGTATCTCAGATTCCGCCTGGGCAAACGGCATTTTCAGTATTGTGTGCTGCCCTTTGGGCTCACCTCTGCCCCACGGGTGTTTACAAAGTGCCTCGTGGTGGTAGCGGCGTATCTACGCAAGCTGGGAGTGCACGTGTTCCCATATCTCGACGATTGGCTGGTCAAGAACACCTCGGAGGCAGGAGCCCTCCGGTCCATGCAGTGCACTATTCAACTCCTGGAGCTGCTGGGGTTTGTGATAAATTACCCAAAGTCCCATCTCCAGCCAACCCAGTCTCTGGAATTCATAGGAGCTCTGCTGAATACCCAGATGGCTCAGGCCTTCCTTCCCGAAGCGAGGGCCAACAACCTCCTGTCCCTGGCTTCGCAGACCAGAGCGTCTCAGCAGGTCACAGCTCGGCAGATGTTGAGACTTCTGGGTCATATGGCCTCCACAGTCCATGTGACTCCCATGGCTCATCTTCACATGAGATCTGCTCAATGGACCCTAGCTTCCAAGTGGTTCCAAGCCACCGGGAATCTAGAAGATGTCATCCGCCTCTCCACCAGTTGCCGCACTTCACTGCTCTGGTGGACCATCCGGACCAATTTGACCCTGGGACGTCCATTCCAAATTCCACAGCCCACGAAAGTGCTGACGACGGATGCATCTCACCTGGGGTGGGGACCTCATGTTGATGGGCTTCACACCCAGGGTCTGTGGTCCCTCCAGGAAAAGGATCTGCAGATCAACCTCCTGGAGCTCCGAGCGATCTGGAACGCACTGAAGGCTTTCAGAGATCGGCTGTCCTGCCAAATTATCCAAATTCGGACAGACAATCAGGTTGCAATGTATTACACCAACAAGCAGGGGGGCACCGGATCTCGCCCCTTGTGTCAGGAAGCCGTCGGGATGTGGCGGTGGGCTTGCCAGTTCGGCATGCTCCTCCAAGCCACATACCTGGCAGGTGTAAACAACAGTCTGGCCGACAGACTGAGCAGAGTCATGCAACCGCACGAGTGGTCGCTTCATTCCAGAGTGGTACGCAAGATCTTCCGAGAGTGGGGCACCCCCTCGGTGGACCTTTTCGCCTCTCAGACCAACCACAAGCTGCCTCTGATCTGTTCCAGACTTCAGGCACACGGCAGGCTAGCGTCGGATGCCTTTCTCCTTCATTGGGGGACCGGCCTCCTGTATGCTTATCCTCCCATACCTTTGGTGGGGAAGACCTTACTGAAGCTCAAGCAAGACCGCGGCACCATGATTCTGATAGCGCCCTTTTGGCCCCGTCAGATCTGGTTCCCTCTTCTTCTGGAGTTGTCCTCAGAAGAACCGTGGAGATTGGAGTGTTTTCCGACTCTCATTTCGCAGAACGACGGAGCGTTGCTGCACCCCAACCTTCAGTCTCTGGCTCTCACGGCCTGGATGTTGAGGACGTAGACTTCGCTGCGTTGGGTCTGTCGGAGGGTGTCTCCCGTGTCTTGCTTGCCTCTAGGAAGGATTCCACTAAAAAGAGTTACTTTTTCAAGTGGAGGAGGTTTGTCGTTTGGTGTGAGAGCAAGGCCCTAGAACCTCGTTCTTGCCCTGCACAGAACCTGCATGAATACCTTCTGCACTTGTCAGAGTCTGGCCTCAAGACCAACTCAGTAAGGAATCACCTTAGTGCGATTAGTGCTTACCATTATCGTGTGGAAGGTAAAGCTATCTCTGGAGAGCCTTTAGTCGTTCGATTCATGAGAGGCTTGCTTCTGTCAAAGCCCCCTATCAAGCCTCCTTCAGTGTCATGGGATCTCAACGTCGTCCTCACCCAGCTGATGAAACCTCCTTTTGAGCCACTGAATACCTGCCATCTGAAGTACTTGACCTGGAAGGTCATTTTCTTGGTGGCAGTTACTTCAGCTCGTAGGGTCAGTGAGCTTCAAGCCCTGGTAGCTCATGCTCCATATACCAAATTTCATCACAACAGAGTAGTGCTCCGCACCCACCCAAAGTTCCTGCCGAAGGTGGTGTCGGAGTTCCATCTTAACCAGTCAATTGTCTTGCCAACATTCTTCCCCAGGCCGCATACCCGCCCTGCTGAACGTCAGTTGCACACATTGGACTGCAAGAGAGCATTGGCCTTCTACTTGGAGCGGACACAGCCCCACAGACAGTCCGCCCAATTGTTTGTTTCTTTCGACCCTAACAGGCTAGGGGTCGCTGTCGGGAAACGCACCATCTCCAATTGGCTAGCAGATTGCATTTCCTTCACTTACGCCCAGGCTGGGCTGGCTCTTGAGGGTCATGTCACGGCTCATAGTGTTAAAGCCATGGCAGCGTCAGTGGCCCACTTGAAGTCAGCCACTATTGAAGAGATTTGCAAGGCTGCGACGTGGTCATCTGTCCACACATTCACATCACATTACTGCCTCCAGCAGGATACCCGACGCGACAGTCGGTTCGGGCAGTCGGTGCTGCAGAATCTGTTTGGGGTGTAAATCCAACTCCACCCTCCAGGACCCGATTTTATTCTGTTCAGGCTGCACTCTCAGTTAGTTGTTCTTCGTAGGTCAATTTTCTGTTGTATCCTCGCCGTTGCGAGGTTCAATTGACCTGGGTTCTTGTTTTGAGTGAGCCTGAGAGCTAGGGATACCCCAGTCGTGAGAACAAGCAGCCTGCTTGTCCTCGGAGAAAGTGATGATACATACCTGTAGCAGGTGTTCTCCGAGGACAGCAGGCTGATTGTTCTCACCTACCCTCCCTCCTCCCCTTTGGAGTTGCGTTTCATAGTTTTTGCTTGTCATTCAACTGGCAGGAACGGTCACGCACGGGTGGGAAGACGGCCGCGCATGCGTGGTGGGCGTGCCCTGCGTGCGGACCGCCCGCGAAGCTTCTTCCGGTTGGTGGGGGTTGCCGCGGACGTCACCCAGTCGTGAGAACAATCAGCCTGCTGTCCTCGGAGAACACCTGCTACAGGTATGTATCATTCACTTACCTTGAACTTCTGGTGCAAAATACTGCCACACAACACACCAATCTGTTTGCTCCAAGGGGTCAGAGGCTGGCTGCTTCTACTAAGGAGAGAGAATTGGGGGGGGGGGCAGTGAGGGACCACATCAAACACAGCAAGCAGCTCCTGGAGGGTAGAGAATGGAGAGTTGGTCAGATGTAGAAAATGCAGAGTATATGATAAGCTGACAGCTAACACCCAGTCAGAAACTTGTTCAAAGGAAAGGTACACAGCAAACACACCAGTAATCTTTCAAGAATTCCCTAAATGTGTACACATAAGCATACAGTGGCAAAAAGAAGGCTTACCATAACTGAACCTATAACCTTTATAAATGCCACCCCATAATCTAAAGAAAAGCGCCTAAAGTGCGAGCACAAAGACGTTTTGAAGAGGCGCCCATAATGGGAATGCAAACGTTTAAATCTGCAGAGCACCTGTGGATGTTTATAGTTTCTACCCATAATCAGAATTAATACGTCCAAACCAGCAGAGCACCTATGGACGTTTATAGTTTCCACCCATAATCAGAATTAGAATGTCCATCTGGGGGACGTCTAGTGCGCCCTCCCTTGGACGTCTTTTGGGCAGTATTTAAACGTTCTTCTCAGTATTTTCGAATTTTTGGATACCATTGTCAGAATGGCACCAAAACAAACACCCACCTGCAAGGATAATTTCAGCGCACCTCAAATAGAACTCCTGGTGCAAGAAATTGCAAAAAGGAACAACAATCTGTTTTCTCCCAGGGGGCAGAGGCTGGCTGCTTCAACAAAGGGAAGAGAATAGGAGGCAGTGAGGGACCGGCAGGGATGTAGAAGGCTGCAAGCGCAAGTGGCGCCAGCTGAAGCGCGATATGAGGCATAAGGCTGGTGCCAACCCCCCCAGCAGACGATACTGCTAACTTGACCCCCCTAGAGCGCATTGTTCATGGGCTCTTGCCCCAGGAAGGGATCCACGCATTGGGTCCCAGGACACATCAGCACAGCCTGAGGGCTCAGGTAGGTTTAGGATTAGGAATCTGTGGTATCTGTTATGCTGCACTCTGTTTTCTACAAGTGGGGGACAGTGTGGTGCTCCTAAGTAGGAGAGGGGGTGAGAACACCACATGTAATACAAATACCTATTCATTATAGACCATGACACAGGGAGTAGGCAGGTGGAGGGGGGGGGGGGAAGGGTTTCCAGCTATGTGTGTGTAGGTTACCACTGTTTCACAGCTTTGGGGGCCTTCCCCACTCCCTCCTCTTTTCCCATCACCAAACAGTGCATACCTCCGTGCTGTAGCCACTGTGCCCTCTGCACTCCTTCCACAGTTCTATGTCTACCCACCTGCCTGTGTGGCTCTCTTGCACATCAGTCTCTGAAGTACATGGCACTCGTCTCCAGTTCTGTACCATGTATAATGACATCTGTGGGTTGCCTGCCAATGCCATTCAACATCTGTTTGCTGGGTCTTCACATGTGGGGCTATGTATATGAATGTTGCAAAACAAAGGTGGGTTATTTTTACCAACACACTTCCTCCCCTTTTGCTATGCAGCCACCAGCCACAGCACACTGAAGGGCAGATACAGCAGCAAACCAGTGGGCCTGGAGGTGTGACTGCATAGGAAACCATGCAGGGACAGTCACATGGGGTGGAACCACAGGACACAGCAGCAGGAGAGGATTTCCCTTCCCCACCCACAGCCTTTGCTGATGTTGCCACAGAGGAAGAAGAGGCAGAAGGGGAGGCACATCATGAGCAGAGACCATCCAGGCAGAGGAGGCAGCTGCTGTGCCTTGCAACCCAATTGCTGGGCCACAATGTGCAGCTTGAGGATTACTGGTGCCAAAAATTGGAGCTACAAAGGGAAGGGGGACAGGCCCAAAGGGAAGCAGTACAGCAGCTCCAACGGCTGGAGTAGAGCATCGAGGGCCTACGTCATGACCTCCAAGCGTACACTAGAGCCCTGATGCAGCAAGAAGTGCAGTCTCCTTTTACCAGTGCACAGCAACCACCTGCAAAGCAGAGGAGGTTGAGATCTTCAGCCCCCCCAGCCACTGGTCCATCAGCACACAAGAGACCAGCAGCCACCAAAGAAGTTCCCATTCTGGGTCCTGTGCCCAGGTTGCAGGGCAAAACACAGACCAAAAGGTGGCCTGACGTCCAAAGGGCAGCCGAGGCAGCCGGCCGCCTTGTTGACACTTGAGGACAGTGAGACCTCATCAGGGGAGGACTCTCAGCAGAGTTCCCCAGCAACACCAACAGCTGGACTGCCACCAGCTGCTCAGGAACACAGTGGGAGGGCTAGGAGGCAATGGGGACGGGGCTAGGGGAGGGGGAAGTAGGCCACAGTGTATTTGATGGGACATAATGGGGTGGGGGAGTGTAGACGTGGTAGGGGTGGGAGTATGCTAGAAGGTGGGAGGAAGGAGTGCGAGGGTTGGAGGGAGGGGAATATGCACAGAGCGGGTGATGGTGGTGGGAGGGTGTGGTGGTGGTGGTGTATAATTGGTATGTGATTCCAATAAATGTTTACTTACTGGGTCATTCCATGCCAAGTGGTCTAAAATTAAAAAAAGTTCCCACCATCTGTTGCGAGAGTCAGGTGTTAAATGAAGTTTCCCAAAATTTGAGGTCTCTAACTGCATAGTTGCAGATCTAGACCCCCTTTTCTGAAAGGTTGTCAGTCCATGAGCGCGCGACATTTACCAAAATGCCATTTTTGGGGTCTAATAAAATCCAAACACATTTATAAGAATGGCTAAAAAATTCAAATCCTGTACAGTTTTTGATGCTAATTCTGATGAAATACATTTTAACATTATGGATGCAAAATCCAGTCAAACAAGTTGACTCAAAGTGTGCATCAAAATTGGTAGCGACTCATCGGAACATATTTGGACCAATATTCAGACTGCAATTGGACCAATAGGAGGTGAGATCTGGCCTTGCTTAAAATGCTGCACCGCGCACCTTTTTTCTCTCTAATGTGGCGACTGCGAGGCCCAAGGCAGGAAACAGACATCAGTCGGGAGTCCCAGGATGGTGTTGGCTCTGGGAGCAGGTCCCCTCCTGATCTGTTCTCTGAGTCAGAGCAAGATCATCAGGAGAGGAGAACCTGCGGCCACCACCAGAGAGGAGAACAGAGGCAGAAGACAGAACAGCGCAGTGCGTGAGTCCTGGAGGAGGGGGAAGGAGCCCAGCTAAGAGCTGCTGCATCCACGTTGTCATGCTTTATTGTTGGTAGCATTATTTAATCTCACTTATATTTTCAAACATGCCAGCTTGAGAAGCATACGAATGTACACAGAAAAAGTACAATAGTGGAGATGAAAATGGTAACGGAATTCAAACATGCGTGGGATATGCATAAAGGAATCCTATGCAGTAGGAAGGGATCCTCAGAAGCTTAGACGAAATTGGGTGGCAGAGCAGGTGGGGGAAGAGAGGTTGGTGGTTGGGAGGCGAGGATAGTAGAGGGCAGACTTATACGGTCTGTGCCAGAACCGGTGATGGGAGGCGGGACTGGTGGTTGGGAGGCGGGAAATACTGCTGGGCAGACTTGTACGGTCTGTGCCCTGAAAAAGGCAGGTACAAATCAAGGTAAGGTATACACATATGAGTTTATCCTGTTGGGCAGACTGGATGGACCATGCAGGTCTTTTTATGCCGTCATCTACTATGTTACTATGTTTTGTGCCGGTACGCAACGGTATGGCGTACCGGCACCTTTTTATTTTCTACTCCACAGGCACAGGTTTCCTTCCCTCCCAACTCAGCTCCCCGACCGGCAGCCCGACTCAGCTCCATTCCTCCTCTCCACCCCCCCCCGGCAGCCCGACTCAGCTCCGTTCCTGCCCCCCCCCCAGTGTTTAACCCTTTTACTGTCCGTGGCAGCTGTCAGGAGTGCTGGAGGTCAAAATTATGGCTGGACATACTTATATTAATATGAAACCAGCTTGACATAATATTAAACCAGCTTCTGACCTCTGAGAACTTCCCCCTCCCCTTCAGGAATCAGAGGATGGCAAAATGGAACAAATGGTGTTGAGCTGCCTGCTAGCCCTGTGTTTAATTACTCTTGATCAGCATACCTTTTGTTCCATTTGAGAGCAGGGCTCTCTTTGAGAACAAAGGAGGCCAGACATAGAGGCTCCATCACTAAGGACTTCAAACAGGAGAACCTGTGAAATTGCTCACCTCTCCTGGCTTCAAAGAAAGCAAACGGAGTTTGGCTGGGAAGGAAGGTAAGTTTTGATCTTTTTCTGTTCTTGAGGTATAAAAGCAGAGCACATGCTCAGGGCTCTCTCTCTGTCCAGCGCACTGCCCTCTGTCCGGGGCACCTCCCCCCTCCCTCTCTGTCTCTCTACAAGCAGAGCACACAGGGCTCTGCATACACTACTTCTCTCTCTGTCTTTCCCCCTGCACCTACTCATCTCCAGCCACCCGAGCTCCGGCTCTGGCCCCCCCTTTCTTCCCCAAAGCTTTCTCTCCCAGAGCACATGGCTTAGCTTTAGTAGGCCGTTCTCTCTCTTCCTTTCTCTCTGCACACATATATACCTCTTGCAGCACAACCCCAAGGCTTCTCTCTTCCCCTGAACAAACACCCTATCCTTACTATCTCTCTCTAAACCATTTACCTGTACTAAATGCTGTGAGCCTAATATACTTTATATATCCAAACCCGTGTGGACTGTGTATTCTTTGAGAACCCACTGCCTCTGTGAACTGGACCCAGGACCAACCCTAGACAACGATTGCTGACAGCATAGGGTTACCATATTGTGTCCTCTGAAAAAGAGGACACATGCCACGCCCCCCTGCCACGCCCCCACCACACCCCCTTCCCGCCCACAGCACATCTCTTTTGGATCCTCATCCTGCCCCCTATTCCCCTCCCCCGTCCCAGTGATGACTTTGGTACAAGGCATAATCCTACTGTCCTCTGTCAGTCTTCCTGCCACTCTGCTGACACATCACCTACTCTTCCTTCCTTGCTACTTCCTTTTTACTTTACATTCTATTATTATGCAGCCTGCAATTTACTTGTGTATTCATACAGTATCATCCTTTGCATTTGTAGCAAAGTACTTGTACCCACACAAGACCTGGCAAGGAGGCAGCCAGGAGCCACTGGGGAGATAACCTACTGAGTATAGTAGGAAAAGAAAGTACAACAGGAAAAAGCAGAGGTCCCCCTTGACTGGATGTGAGGGAGAGGGAGGATCAGCGTTGCCCTTAGAAAAGCCCTAGAAGCTTAAGAGCAGAGAATTGGAGGGATCTGACTGTAAATAAGATGCAGGCTAGTCCCCTACAGAGAGACAGATGACTCTAGAAGGACAACAGGTTCAGCAGTCCTAGAAGCAGCTGAAGAAATCTCAGGTATTGGGAAAAGTATTAATCTTCTTACCTCATTGTTATGGCGGCGGCTAAGGGCAGCAAGCAAGGGGCACAAGACTAGAAGACCAGACCGTCCAGACGCTGCAGCCTCGTGCTCGTTGACGTCGACTCTGTTATTATGGCGGCGGCTGAAGAGAAGGCGGCAGGCTGCAGTAGCAGTAAGCCACTGCGCCTGCGTGCAGTGTGCAGGATCATCACATCAGCTGATGCTGATCAGCAGGCAGGCGCTGGCTGGCACGCACAAGCACAGACGCTGCCTCTAGCCTGCCTGCGTTGGCCCCACGCCGCCACGCGTGCATCAGAGGAGGAGTTAGGTGAGGTCGGACTCGTCAGAGGAACCCTTACGCCAAGCCCCCTCCCTGCCCATCTTCAAGTCTTTGCTTAAAGCCCACCTCTTCAATGCTGCGTTCGGCACCTAACCCTTACCGTTCAGTGAATCCAGACTGCCCCAATTTGACTGCCCCGATCGGACCGACCGTTCACTTGTCTATTAGATTGTAAGCTCTTTGAGCAGGGACTGTCTCTCTTTGTTAAATTGTACAGCGCTGCGTAACCCTAGTAGCGCTCTAGAAATGTTAAGTAGTAGTAGTAGTAGTAGATTGTGTGTGTCTTTTTGAGGGCACCGTTGGGAGTCCGGGGCGGATTTCAGCATTTCCTTGATTTGTCGGGGTTTCTCGGGTCATCACACTGTGTGATGACCCAAGAAACCCGGACAAATCAAGGAAATGCTGAAATCCGCCCGGACTCCCGACGGTGCCCTCAAAAAGAGGACTTGTCCGGGGAAATCCGGACGAATGGTAACCCTATGACAGCAGTGACGTCAGTAAAGAAGAAGGCACTGGCCTCCAGCTTCTCCCTTCCTCTTCACACAGTGTCCCGCCTTCTCTGATGATGCATTTCCTGTTTCCGCAAGGGCGGGACACTGTGTGAAGAGGGAAGGGAGAAGCAGGAGGTGAGCATGCAGTGCCTTCTTCTTTACTGACGTTGCTGCCACGGACAGTAAAAGGGTTAAACGCTTGGGGAGGGGAGAGTGTCGGCATCCATGTTAACGAGGAGGGGGATTTCTTTCCTTATCTGTCTTGCCCTTGTACTGCTCTCTGGTGGGGGGAGGGGGAGACGGGGGTGATATCTGAGAGGTGTAGTCCTGCTTGAGTGCTGAACTGAGCAGGATGGGCAGGTTGGAAAAGTGGCTGAGGATTTGTTTAATGTCCTCACCTTCCTGTGTCTGTTTATCCCTTAGTGCTGAATTGCAGGGCTCAAATATCGGGTGGATCTTGAGCCCTGGCATTTAGCCTGCTTTATGCTGTGCTTGCTGACTTCTCGTAGGTCTTGGGCTTGTACTACTACTACTACTATTTAGCATTTCTATAGCGCTACAAGGCGTACGCAGCGCTGCACAAACATAGAAGAAAGACAGTCCCTGCTCAAACAGCTTACAATCTAATAGACAAAAAATAAAGTAAGCAAATCAAATCAATTAATGTGTACAGAAAGGAGGAGAGGAGGGTAGGTGGAGGTGAGTGGTTACAAGTGGTTACGAGTCAAAAGCAATGTTAAAGAGGTGTGCTTTCAGTCTAGATTTAAAGGTGGCCAAGGATGGGGCAAGACGTAGGGGCTCAGGAAGTTTATTCCAGGCGTAGGGTGCAGCGAGACAGAAGGCGCGAAGTCTGGAGTTGGCAGTAGTGGAGAAGGGAACAGATAAGAAGGATTTATCCATGGAGCGGAGTGCACGGGAAGGGGTGTGGGGAAGGACGAGTGTGGAGAAATACTGGGGAGCAGCAGAGTGAGTACATTTATAGGTTAGTAGAAGAAGTTTGAACAGGATGCGAAAACGGATAGGGAGCCAGTGAAGCGACATGAGGAGAGGGGTAATATGAGTAAAGCGACCCTGGCGGAAGACGAGACGGGCAGCAGAGTTTTGAACCGATTGGAGAGGGGAGAGGTGACTAAGTGGGAGGCCAGCAAGAAGCAGATTGCAGTAGTCTATACGAGAGGTGACAAGGGTGTGGATGAGGGTTTTGGTAGAGTGCTCGGAAAGAAAGGGGCGGATTTTACGGATGTTGTAAAGAAAGAAACGACAAGTCTTGGCAATCTGCTGGATATGAGCAGAGAAGGAGAGAGAAGAGTCAAAGATGACCCCAAGGTTTCGAGCTGAGGAGACAGGGAGAATGAGAGAACTATCAACAGAAATAGAAAACGGGGGGAGTGAGGAGGTGGGTTTGGGGGGAAAAATGAGAAGCTCGGTTTTGGTCATGTTTAATTTCAGGTGGCGTTGAGACATCCAGACAGCAATGTCAGACATGCACGCTGAAACTTTGGTTTGGATGCAAGGTGAGATATCAGGGGTAGAAAGGTAGATTTGGGAGTCATCAGCATAGAGATGGTAGGAAAAGCCATGGGATGAGATTAATGAACCAAGGGAAGAAGTGTAGATAGAAAAGAGGAGGGGACCAAGAACAGAACCCTGAGGTACGCCGACAGGCAGAGGGATAGAAGTAGAAGAGGATCCACCAGAGTGAACACTAAAGGTGTGGAGGGAGAGGTAGGAAGAGAACCAGAAAAGGACAGAGCCCTGGAATCCAAGTGAGGACAGGGTATCGAGGAGTATGCTGTGATCGACAGTGTCAAAAGCAGCGGAAAGATCAAGAAGAATGAGGATGGAATAGAGACCTCTGGATTTAGCCAGTAATAGGTCATTGGAGACTTTAGTAAGCGCAGTTTCGGTTGAGTGGAGAGGGCAAAAACCAGATTGTAGTGGGTCAAGAATAGCATGTGAGGAGAGAAAATCAAGGCAGCGGTGGTGAACAGCACACTCAAGTAATTTGGAGAGAAAAGGGAGGAGGGAGATGGTAATTAGAGGGACAAGTAGGGTCGAGTGAAGGCTTCTTAAGGAGAGGTGTGACCTTAGCATGTTTAAAGGCAGTAGG
This sequence comes from Microcaecilia unicolor, assembly GCF_901765095.1. Lineage (NCBI taxonomy): Eukaryota > Metazoa > Chordata > Amphibia > Gymnophiona > Siphonopidae > Microcaecilia > Microcaecilia unicolor. Next base: position 354,230,681 of record NC_044031.1, on the reverse strand, counting down.
GACAGTTGCAGTGGAAAGTGAGAGGTTGAGAATGTGACAGATAAAAGGAATAAGAGCATGTGAGATGGCATTAAGAAGGTGGGTGGGAATGGGATCAGAGGAACAGGTGGTACATTTTGAGGAAGAAAGGAGAAGTGTAGTTTCCTCTATAGTAACTTCAGGAAAGGAGGAAAAGGAATGAGGGGATGGAGAGAGAGGGGAACGGACTAGTGGAGGGAGAGGTGGCGAGGTAGAAAATTCAAGGTTTATCTTTTGAACCTTCTCGTCAAAAAAGTCAGCAAGGGTCTGAGGAGATAATGAAAGGGGAGTTGGTGGAGGGGGCACCTTGAGGAGAGAGTACAATGTGGTTAAGAGAAGTCGAGGGTTAGAGCCAAGAGAGTTGGTCAGTTGGATATAATAATCCTGTTTGGCTCGTAAAGAGCAGATTGGGGGGGGGGGGGGGAAACTAAGATGGCTGCCGCACCAGTCGGTGTTTGAGACGCTCAGCGGACACGAACCAAAAAACTTTTCTTCAAATTTACAATGCCTCATACAAAACGCAAGGCAGTGGTGAGAGTAGTGCCTCCACCTACCTCAACCTCCTCTCCGGTTCAAATGCCGATTGAGCGCTTCTTCCCGGGTGTTTCCAGATCTATTCGGGGAGTGGATCCCATTGCAGGAGTCTCCGGGGAAGCGGAAACCCTGCTGGGAGAGGAAATCTCCCTGTCTCCATCATCGATATCGCTGATCCCTCCTAGCCCGGCATCGCGAGTGACCCTGGAGAGAAACCCCGTCGATCAGGAAGTGATTTCGACGAGGGCGTCTGGTGAGGACCCAGGCAAACAACCGATAGTCCGGGGCGTTGCGGGAAGCGCTCCCACGGCAGCGCAGACCTCGGAGGTGTCCCTGGAAACCCTAAAGGCGATGTTAGACCAGATCACAGACACACTTCAGAAGACGTCAGGTGATGTAAAAAGCCTTAATACCAAATTTGAAGAAATGAAAAATACCATAGACTCTGTTAAAAATGATTTAACAACACAAGTTCACTCTATAAAAAAAGAAGTAGATATCTTGAAAGAATTTAAATGTGTGGTTCTAAAGACTCCTTAGATATTCGACGAAAGATTGAACAAATTGAAAACTTTAACCGGCGTCTCAACCTCCGTCTTTTGAATTTTCCTATAATAGCAGGGGAAACACTAATGGATACTTTTCATAAATATCTAATGGAAATTCTCCATATTCCTCAGGCGGCAATACCCCCTATAAATAAAATATATTTTATTCCTCAATCTAAAGATGGACAGCAAGACCTCGGAAAAGATACCGCTAATTTACAAAATATTTCAGAAATATTGGAACAATCCTCTGATATAATTATACACAGAGCCACGGTGATTGTTGCAATGGTCTTTGAACAAGATTACAATAATATTTTAAGATTATACTTCAAAAATATCAAAGCTCAATTCCATGGTATTAAGGTTTGGATCTATCCTGACGTGACAAAAATGACTCAACAAAAAAGAAAACAATTTCTTGCTTTGAAACAAAAAACTATAGAGATTGGAGCTACTTTTTTTCTAGCATACCCATGCAAGTGTGTAGTGAAATTGGGTCAAACAAAATATAATTTCTTTTCGCCGGAACAACTGAAAGTGTTTCTAGAAGTTAAAACAGTGAAATAAGTTAATTCTGGAACTCACAGCCTGTATTTTATTTAAACATGAGTGCCTATTTAGGTCTAGTTTAATTTGCTTAATGCCTATATAACTTCTCTTACTCTTTTTCCCCCCAAGCAATTATTGGGGTCTAAGAAAGGTAAAATTTTTGTATTTATGTTTGTAATTATACTCATTATAATTTTCTTAATGACGGAAATGTAAATTTCTATTTTAAATGAGAATGTTACAAATTCTTGAAATTATATATTTCTTTACCTGTATTGCTTTAACAAGGTTATCCTTGTGAATTATAATTAAAATTATAAATAAAATAATAAAAAAAAAAAAAAAAGAGCAGATTGGAAGGAGGTCAGCATGAACTTAAAGTGTAAGAAATCAGCAAGGGCCCGAGATTTCCACCAGAGGCGTTCGGCGGAGCAGGTACAGGAAAGTAGGTAGCGGATATTAGAAGTCAGGTAAGGTTGGGGTTTTGTACGCCTTATAGGGCGGGTCTTCAAAGGTGCAAGAGTGTCTTAAGGCAGAGGATAGAGTATTGTTGTAAGAAGAAACAGCCTCGTTGACAGACGTGGATGGTGCCACAGTAGAGAGGAGGTTTGAAACATGGGAGGATAGAGATGAAGGGTCAATATAGTGAAGATTCCTAGATAAATTAGATAAGATAGGATGGGACTGGGAGGGAGGAGATTTAAGTGTGAAAGTTATAAGATGGTGATCAGAGAGGGGAAGATCAGAGGCAAGGAAACTAGAGGGTGAACAGTTGGAGGAGAAGATGAGATCAAGACAGTGACCATTTTGATGAGTGGGGGAGGTGGAGCATAGTTGGAGATTAAAGGAGGATGTTAAAGCGAGTAACTTGGAAATATAAGAGTTGGAAGGATCATTAGCAGGAATATTAAAGTCACCAAGGATGAGAGAGGGGGAGGAAGGATCATGGAAGAAGGCAAGCCAGGCATCAAAGTCACTGAGAAAGGATGAAAGGGACTTATCAGGGGGACGATAAATGACTGCTATTCGAGGAGGAGAGAAAAGGCGGATAGAGTGGACTTTAAAGGAGGAAAACAGTGAGATTGAGGTGGAAGAAGGGGTTGAAATCTGGAGGAGGGAGAGAGAAGTAGTCCAACACTGCCCCCGCGACCAGCAGGGCGAGGAGTATGTGAAAAAAGATAACCGCCATGGCAGAGGGCTGCGACTGAATCAGAGTCATCAGGGCAGAGCCAGGTTTCTGTTATGGCGAGCAGATGGAGGTGATGCAAGATAAAGAGGTCCTGGATATAAGGGAGTTTGTTACAGATAGAGCGGGCATTCCATAGGGCGCAAGAGAAGGGCAGAGAAGAGGAGGGGAGTAGAGGAATAGAGATGAGGTTAGAGAGGTCACGGTGAGATCTGTAGAGTTGGGATAATAGTTGGTGAGGAGGGCCAGGATTGGGATTGATGTCACCGGCTGAGAGTAAGAGAAGGAGTAAAAGAGAGCGGAGGAGATTAGGAGAGGTGTGGCCACGAAGGCGTCGAAGGCGAGAGGTATTTATGTGGAATGGGGAAGGCAAAATGGAGGGAAGAAAGAGACGGAGATTAAAAGCCAAGAAGGAGGAAAAGGGTAGGAGAGAAGGTGAGGTGATGAAGTCGATGGATGGGCAGTGAGTTCCTGTAGTGGAGAGAGGTAGGGGGTGAGGGAAAAGATTAGGAAGGGACAGGGCTAGGAAGAGAATGTGAATAGGGGCCATAAACGACTGAGGTACTTTAGCAACTGGGAAGAAGATTAGATGTAAAGAGTGGAGGCCCTGAGTGGATCGGAGTGGACCTGGGTGTCACCCCGAAGGCTGTAAGGATATGCAGATGAGCTGCAAGTCCTCCACAGCACCTGAAAGGCAGCCGGTTGTAGAACTGGGCACCTCTCAGCTGAGGAAAGGCTTACCAGGGGTTAGGCCGAAGCCAGCATTCCTCTCCCTGATGGTCGCCTGATCCTAGCCAAAAAGCACCTGGAAACTCTGTGCACTTGGAGCGAGGGCCCTGGGAAGATTGGGGTGGACCTGGAGTCACCCCGGATACAGCTGTGAGGAAATGCAGAAGGGCTGCAAGTCCTCCACAGCACTACTACTACTACTACTATTTAGCATTTCTATAGCGCTACAAGTCGTACGCAGCGCTGCACAAACATAGAAGAAAGACAGTCCCTGCTCAAAGAGCTTACAATCTAATAGACAAAAAAATAAATAAGTAAGCAAATCAAATCAATTAATGTGAACGGGAAGGAAGAGAGGAGGGTAGGTGGAGGCGAATGGTTACAAGTGGTTACGAGTCAAAAGCAATGTTAAAGAGGTGGGCTTTCAGTCTAGATTTAAACGTGGCCAAGGATGTGGCAAGACGTAGGGGCTCAGGAAGTTTATTCCAGGCATAGCACCTGGTGGGAGTGCTGGGTGTCACCCCGGAGAAGGCTGTAAGGATATGCAGATGAGCTGCAAGTCCTCCACAGCACCTGAAAGGCAGCCGGTGGTAGAGCTGGGCACCTGTCAGCTGAGGAAAGGCTTACCAGTGTAACAGGACCCTCGGCTGGTAAATCAGGAGACAAGAGGTAACTGGTTCCAAAGGCAAGACAGCTTTATTGCTAGCAATGTACAGTACTGAGTTTCGTCTCAGGATACTGTGTGTCAGAAATCACCTGACACTCACATTTATACCTCCCTTCTGGGCCTGCGCATTAGGCCCCTTATACGTCACAGTTGACATGCGCAGTAAACATTTGTAGTTCTTACAGTACATACATACGTCATAATACTGAAATGATACTAGCCAGGGAAACGAAACTTATCTCCCTGTTTAGCACACACACACACACATATAATCACACAATGCTTCTTTCAGAAAGTTGATAAGGCTCACTGGAGCATAAGGCTCAGAGATGCAGGCTATCTTCTATTCATGTGGCGTCTACGTGCAGGCTGATTCAGTGTGCAAGCCTTGGCAACTAAATGTTACAAGCTGTTATCTACTGCTCCTGCATCCTGTCTCAACCAGTTGTTTAGCTTGCAAGCAGGAGTTGACAGTTTGTAGTTAAGGCACAGTATTAAGGCACAGTGCAAGAAAATGTAAATGTCCAATAAACATTCAAGTATGGAATGTGGCCCAAAGAAGGCAAAGTCCATAGGTAATATGCACAAAGCTTGAGGCCGTCCTGCCAGTCCAGTGGTTGCTGCAGGCCATATCTAGTGTCCACTCCTACACCAGGGGTTAGGCCGAAGCCAGCATTCCTCCCCCTGAGGAAAGGTTGTGCCTGTGTGCATTCTTTGCTAAGAGAAGGAAACGGTGGGCTAAGGTAGCACTTCTTTATGAGGCATAATATCTGAAAGCTTTCCCATCATTCACTCGGTCTGAAAAATCAAGTGATACATTCAAGAATTCTTTGTAATACTTCAGGCCATTTTTTTTGTCATCTGCACTTAGCCTGTTAAGATGCTACTTCATTAGATTCCCTCCATGTGCCTTGGCTTCAGCGACTCCACTTTTGTACTCGAGAATTTTTTTTTTACCTTCACCATGCAGAAGCCTGGCAAGGGACTGGTAGGCAGCAAATGCCAGAGATACTTGAGCCCTGTAATTTTTTTTATAATTGGGCAAATAAGTTAACGCAGTGTCCCAAAATGGCAGCTTCGTGATCTCTAGTTAGCCAGCTCCTTTTTTTCTCTTTCCCAAAAGGGTAAGGTAGGCTCTCAGCCCTCTATGCCCTTTTGAGCCCTCAGTTAGTCATTTTGTTTAGGGTGCTGCTCCCCACTGGGACTTAAGCACCTGTGCTGTTGTGGTTGTGTAGAGGGCAGAGGGACAGTGGGAGATTCTGTAGGTGCACATTTGCAAGGCATGATGAGTGATAGAGAAATTTAACTGCAGTTAGTATCGTTTATTGCACCTAGCCAGATTAATTACACTCATTCCCCCATTCAACGTTTTCCCACTTTAAGGAGAGAGAGGACAAGAGGAGAAACGATGGATGGGGAGAGAAGGCAAGGGACACGTAGAAAAATGATGGATGGGGAGAGAGGGCAAGGGACAAGTAGAGAAATACTGGATGGGGAGATAAGAGGCAAGTAGAGAAATACTGGATGGAGAGAAAGAGGGCAAGGGGAGAAATGCTGGATAACGAATGAGGGGACAAAGGGGAGAAATACTGGATGAGGAGAGAGGGGGCAAGGGGAGAAATGCTTGTAGATTGGATAGTAAGAAAGAACTAAACGTAGATAACGGCAGAAAATAAAATCAAAGAAAGCTGAAAGGAAAAGGAGGAGAGAAAAATGACACACAGGAAATCCTAGCAATAGAGTTAAGAAAATATGAGGAAAGTAGAAACCACAAACTGGGACCAACATAAATGAAAAGAAGTACATGGCCAGACAACAAAGGTAGAAAAAAGAATTTTATTTTTATTTTAAGATAAAGTGGTAGCTGTGCTTTTTGTTTGTTTTATTTGTAGTTGTTAATTTGTAATATAGTGAATGGAATATTTGAAATTTATGTCTGCTATTTTTATTGCAAGGGGAACATTTTTTTGTTTTTCTGGTGTTATCTGGAGTCTGGTTTTGGGAGGTTTCAGCTGATTTTTTTGTCTACATTTTTATTAGTTTATAACTAGTAAAAAAAGGCCCGTTTCTGGCTGAAATGAAACCGGCGCTAGCACGGTTTTGCGCGGAGTGTGTATGTTTGAGAGAGTGACTGTGTGAGAGTGAGAATGTGCAAGTGTGTGTGTGTGACAGAGAGTGGGTGTGAGTGTGTCTGTGAGAGAGCGTGTGTGTATGTGAGAATGAGTGAGTGTCCTTCCCTGTCCCCCCTGTCAGGTGTCAGGACTGGGGGGACTGTGGACAGTCATGAAGGCAGCCCCTACCAAAATAATGAAAGTAAGACCATTTGTATAATAATCACTGCATTCCAGAGAACAAAATGGAGCAAGTTCCCACATGCTATCTTTTGCTTTCTGTATTCAGTAGCTGACAGACTTGCTAGACTTACCTAAGTGGCTGCAGCTGCAATACACTGAAAAGAAAGCAAGGAAACCTATGAGGCGTAGATACAGCCGTCCCCTTGGCCTCTGACGCTCCTCCCTTCTTCTATTTGACTTCCCTCTGATAGGTCCGTCATTCAGTGTGACGCTCCTCCCTTTTCCTGTTTCAGTTCCGTTTGATAGGTCAGAGCGTTGCAGCTGTGACACTCCTCCCTTCTCTGATAGGTCAGGGCGGGGCAGAGATGTAGTGTGCTTAAAATGGTTAGAGAGCTTCGAACATACGAACTATTGAAGCCTCAGAGTGTGCTTTAGAACGTTGAGGGTGCTTTTTATGTGCAGATGGGGCGTGGCCTACGGCCCAGATGGGCGTGGCTGAGACTGAGGGTGAGTAGTCCGAATAGCCTAGCCTACCAGGAGGACAGTAGTTCAGGACAGATGGAGTGAGCTTCAGAACGTCTGAGGGGGGATTTTATTTATATAGATGTCTTCAGGGTTCTTGTTTTAGGCCTAGGGACTTGTGTACTATTTTCAATGCTACATTTTTATATGCTCCATGGCTAGTAAAATGGATGTGGCTAATGTGGGGGTGTGGCTACTATGGGGGCGGAGCCATAGTGACCCCGCCCTTAAGGTTGGCACAGTATGAGTACCGGCACCAGTGTTGCCAGGGCTATGGGTTTCCCGCACAATTGGGCGGGTTTTTAAGCCAGGATGCGGGAAATTTTTGAAAGCTGCGGGCTGTGGGAAATTGGGTGGCATTTTCGCGGCTGCTGTGCGGTTTGGGTGCTTTTCCTGGCCGCCAGGCCGCGGGGTTTTTTATTGGTCTAATTTGGAAGCCCAGCATTCCCTCCCCTCTTCAGCCTGCAGCCCGCCTCCGCGGGGCTTCTATTGGTCCAATTTGGACCAATAGAAGCCCCGCGGAGGCGGGTTGCAGGCTTCTCTTAAATGCCTGTGGCCGCCCCGCACCCGCGCCTGTACATCCCCCTGCCCTATGCTTGCTAGGAGCCACCTTGCTGAGCTGAGGGACTGCTGAAAGCAACTTCAAAAGCCAAAGGGCAAAGAAAATAAAAAGGAAGAGAGGAACAACAGATGTTAGGAGTCTCGGAGCACAGTTGGAGTTTACCAAGGGCCAGGACTCCTGGCCCAGGAGAGCCCTGTGCAGCGTGGCGAGCTGCGGATCTGCCATCGGGATGCGTGGAGAGGTGGGACGGCTCAGCGGAGCTCTCCTCCGGGCGCTGCTGCCGCTAACCAGACCCGTGTACAATGCTGCAGGTAAGAAGGCTCCCAGCCGTGGCTTTATGCAATATTGTGAAACCGAAGGGAGTGGGACTTTCTCTCTGCCTGACAGCCTGCGCTAATGATGACGTCGGGAGACTCGGCCGAGGCGACGTCGGAGGCGGGGACGTTAAGGTAAAATTATGTATCATACCTGATAATTTTCTTTCCATTAATCATAGCTGATCAATCCATAGACTGGTGGGCTGTGTCCATCTACCAGCAGGTGGAGATAGAGAGCAATCCTTTTGCCTCCCTATATGTGGTCATGTGCTGCCGGAAACTCCTCAGTATGTCGATATCAAAGCTCCATCCGCAGGACTCAGCACTTAGAGAATTACACCCACAAAGGGACACTCTGCCCAGCTCACCACCGCCGAAACGGGGGAGAGGAATCAACCCAGCTCATCCCCACACAAGTGGGGGAGGGGAATCCGTCCAGCTCATCCCCGCGGAGTGGGGGAGGGACACCACACCCGCCGATGCGGGGGGATCTGGCTTATCCTGCAACCACAACCGCGGGAGGAGCTGACTGACCCTAACACCGCCGAAGCAGGAGGGGTACAAAGCTGCCCTACAGCTGCACGAAGCGGGAGGGAGCGCTGGCAGAATTTAGGTCTCAATCCAGCCCCGTAAAACGGAGGGGAGAGGAATGCAGCAGCTCACTGTAACACAAAATCGTCTTAACTCCTGAAGAATCCAGTTGAAAAAACTTGAACACGAAGTCCTCCTGAACAGGAACTGAAGACTAAACTTGAACCTGAAATGCAACCAGAATAAAAACAGTACAGATATCTGGGAGGGGCTATGGATTGATCAGCTATGATTAATGGAAAGAAAATTATCAGGTATGATACATAATTTTACCTTCCATATCATCATGCTGATCAATCCATAGACTGGTGGGATGTACCGAAGCAGTACTCACCCAGGGCGGGACATAGAAATCCCTGACCGCAACACTGAAGCTCCAAACCGGGCCTCCGCCCAAGCAGCCACAGTCAAGCGGTAATGTCTGGAGCCGATGCCCAAGTTGCCGCCCTACAAATCTCTTCCAAGGAAACGGACCTGGCCTCTGCCATCGAGGCCGCCTGTGCTCTAGTGGAGTGAGCCTTCAGCTGGATAGGCGGCACCTTCGCTGCAATGGGTTCCTTGACCCATCGTGCCACTGTAGGCTTGGCAGCCTGCAGACCCTTACGAGGACCTGCAAACAGCACAAACAGATGATCCGACTTCCAGAATCATTGGTCACTTCCAAGTATCTGATGATGACTCGTCTCACATCTAGATATTTGAGAGCAGAGTACTCCTCTGGGTAGTCCTCCCTACGAAAGAAGGGGAGACAGAGCTGCTGATTCACATGGAAGCGAGGACCAATCTTGGGCAGGAAGGAAGGCACTGTGCGAATAGACACTCCTGCCTCAGTGCACTGCAGAAAGGGCTCTCGACATGATAGCGCCTGGAGCTCGGAAACTCTTCTGGCTGAAGTGATAGCCACCAAAAGACTGCTTTCAACGTCAATTCTTTCAGAGATGCCCTCGACAAGGGTTCACAAGACGGCTTCTGCAAGGCTCTTAGCACCAGATTGAGATTCCACGCAGGGACCACTGCGTGCAGAGGAGGGCGCAGGAGAATAACTCTTTTGAGAAAGCGCACCACATCTGGCTGCAATGCCAGGGAAACACCCTTCAGGTGACCCCTGAAGCAAGCAAGAGCCGCTACCTGGACCTTAAGGGAACTGAGCGACAGGCTTTTTTCCAGACCTTCTTGCAGGAACGCCAACACTGATGAAATTGGAGCAGTAAAGGGAGAAAGTGAGCCTGCCTCACACCACGATGCAAAGGTACGCCAAACCCTGGCGTAAGCAGTAGAAGTAGAGCGCTTCCTCGCTCTCAGCATAGTGGCGATGACCTTGTCTGAGAAGCCCTTCTTTCTCAGACGCTGCCGCTCAATAGCCAGGCCGTAAGACCAAAGGGGGAGGGATCCTCCATCACCATGGGAACCTGATGCAACAGGCCCCGCTCCGCTGGCATCTGCAGAGGTCCGTCCACTGAGAGCCTGATCAAGTCCGCATACCAGGGGCGTCTGGGCCAATCCGGACTCACCAGGATTATCCGGCCCAGATGCTTTGCCACCCGGCCTAGCACCCTGCCTAACATGGGCCAAGGCGGGAACACAAAGAGGAGCTCCTGTGTCAGCCACTGTGGGAGAAGAGAATCTACTCCCAGAGATCGAGGGTCCCGTCCTCTGCTGAAAAAGCGCGGCACTTGGCTGAAGACGCCATCAGATCTAGGCTTGGCTGGCCCCAGCGCTTCGTGACGTCCAAGAACGCCTGAGCAGATAGCTGCCACTCTCCGGGATCCAAGGTATGGTGACTGAGAAAGTCCGCCTTGACATTCATGATTCCCGCAATGTGGGCCGCCGACAGCTGTTCCAGGTTTGCTTCCGCCCACAGGCATAGCTTCATGGCCTCCTTGGCTAGAGGGGCGCTCCTGGTACCTCCCCGGCGATTGCCATAGGCCACAGCCGTGGCATTGTCCGACAGGACCCGTACTGGCTTCAGCGCCAGGCCCGGGAGAAACTCCAAAGGCGCCAACTGAATGGCTCTGAGTTCCGGGAGGTTGATAGACCACTCTGCCTCTGCAGGGGACCAGAGCCCCTGCGCTGACCTTCCCAAGCAGTGGGCTCCCCAGCCCCACAAAGAGGCGTCCGCCGTGAAGAAAACCCACTCCGGGGTCACAAGAGGCATTCCTGCGGACGGCTTGTCTGACCTCAGCCACCAGCTCAGTGCCTTGCGTACCGCTGGATCCAAGGGAAGGCGCACAGCGTAATCCTCCGAAGCAGGAGTCCATCGCTGCAGCAGAGAGAGCTGTATAGGTCTCATATGGGCCCTGACCCAGGGCACTACTTCCATCGTGGCCGTCATAGAGCCCAACAGCTGCCCATAGTCCCGAACCCGAAGAGAAGAGGCTGCTAGGAACTTGTCCACCTGAGCCTGAAGCTTGACAATCCCATTGTCTGGCAGGAACACTCTGCCCACTTGGGGGTCGAATCGAACTCCCAGATACTCCAGGGACTGAGTCGGGCGCAGCTGGCTTTTCTCCCAGTTGATGATCCACCTCAGGGAGCTCAAAAGAGCAATCACCCGGTCTGAAGCCCTGCCGCACTCTGCATAAGAGGGGGCTCGGATCAACCAGTTGTCCAGATAAGGATGGACTTGTACTCCTTTCTTGCATAGGAAGGCCGCGATGACCACCATAACTTGGAGAAGGTCCGCGGAGCAGTAGCCAACCCGAAAGGGAGGGCTCTGAACTGGGAGTGCCCTCAAAACTGCAAAACGTGGAAAGCGTTGAAGAGGAGGCCAGATGGGAATATGCAAGTAAGCTTCCTTGATGTCCAAGGATGCCAGGAACTCCCCTGCCTGCACTGCCGCTATAACAGAGCGGAGAGTCTCCATCCGGAAGTGCCGAACTTCCAAGGCCCGATGGACCTCTTTGAGGTCGAGGATAGGCCGGACAAAAACTCCTTTCTTAGGAACCACAAAGTAAATGGAGTAACGTCCCTTGCCAGGGTGATCTTCTGGCACCGGAACGACCGCACCCAGGTGGATCAGATTGTACAAAGTCTGCTGCACTGCCACAGCTTGACCGGAGACTTGCAGGGAGAGTGCACAGACCCGATTCTTAAGGGTCGGCAGGACTCTAGCTTGTAGCCGTCTCTGATGACTTCCAGCACTCAAGCGTCTGAAGTTACCCTGGTCCACTCGCCCAGAAACGAGGATAGGCGTCCTCCAATCTGCTCTGGGCCATGGACCAGCGCCCCGTCATTGGGTACGAGACCCTGGGGGAGAACCGGAGGAGGCACCTCCGGGACGGCGGTCTCTGCGAAAGGAATGCTGCTTGGGGGAGAAATTCCTTTTGATGGAAGAGGGGGGAGAGGAGCTCGACTTGCTCGGGCAATACCGACGGGCTTCCTGAAACCGTCCTTTGGAGGGACCGGGGCGGGCACCACAGGTCCGAGCCCTGACCTCCGGTAACCTCTTGCCCTTAGACGTGCCGAGATCGGTCACAATCTTGTGCAGCTCGACCCCAAAGAGCAGCTTGCCTTTAAAAGGCAACTTAGCCAGGCGAGACTTAGAGGCGTGGTCAGCAGACCAATGCTTCAGCCAAAGCCACCGCCGTGCAGAGACTGTCTGAGCCATATCTTTAGCTGAGGCTCACAAGACATCATACAGCCAGCCTGCCAAGTAGTCCAAGCCTGATTCCAGGGCTGGCCAATCAGCCCTCAAGGAAGGATCCGAGGGAGAAGCCCGCTGCGCAAGCGTCAGGCACGCCCTGGCCACATAGGAGCCACAAATTGAGGCCTGTAAACTTAAAGCAGCCGCCTCGAAGGACGACTTTAAAGCCGCCTCCAAACTCCTGTCTTGGGCGTCCTTTAGGGCCGTGCCACCTTCCACTGGCAACGCCGTTTTCTTAGTCACAGCAGTGATTAAAGAATCCACGGTAGGCCCAAGAAAGGCCTCCCGTTCACCTTCAGGCAGAGGATAGAGGCGGGACATAACCCTAGCCACTTTAAGGCTCGCTTCTGGGAAATCCCATTGAGCCGAATCAAGGTGTGCATTCATGCACGTGGAAGGTTGTAGGCGGGGGCGCTTAGTCCCCCGCATAATGGCAGAGCCAACAGAGGCTGAGGGAGAGACGTCCTCCGGAGAGGAACTCTTCAAAATGCTCATGGCCTGCACAAACAGGTTGGGCAAATCCTCTGAGCGAAAGATCCGTGCTGCAGAGGGGTCATCCGCTCCATCCGAGCGGGAATCCCCAAAGGACCGTTGGGAGAACTCACATAAGCTGCCCTCATCTACATCAGAGGAGACCGAGTCCTCTAGGGCCTGGAAGTCCACCCGAGGGCGTTTGCTTCCGGAGGCCTCAGCCCCTTGATCAGAGGGGGGAGCCGGGGTAGCGTTTATCATAAGAAAAGCCTGATGTAGCAGCAAAATGAACTCAGGGCAGAAACCCCCTAGACTGTGCACTTCTGCCGCCTGGGCCACGGCCCTAGACGCATCCTCAACTGGCGCTCGCAAGAGCGGGGGAGAAACATGCTGCACATTCCCGCGCGGGAAGAACGGCGCTTAACTTTGGCCGCTTTCTTGCCGTCGCCCGAAACAAGGGCGACCATAGCATTAACGTCTCCCAGCTCGAGGGCGGCCCAAGAAGAAGCCGTCCGAGCAGAGTGGCCGGCCAACCTGGAGTGGCCGAGCAGCGGGGGATGAGCGCTTATGGCGGGAAAAACCGCCGCACCGGAGGAAGAACCGGGACACTGACCGGACTCCAAACTGATGCCCAACAAAGGCGATTCAGGCTTTGAAAACCCCCGCATCCTCGCTAGACGCACACACGCGGTCCGAGGAGCAAATCTTCGCGCCCTCGCCCTCCGACGCCATAAGCCACGTGGAGACCGAACGGGGAACCCCCTGCCCACTATAAAAGGTAAAATTACCTGCTTCTCGCTCCGAGCTGTAACGAACTGGTGTCCCAGTGAGCAGCTGCAATAAACGCTGATATAAACGTTGAAATAAACGCCCTTAAAGGACGTTCAAATTTTTTTTTTTAAATGGAGCCAGCGGGAGGGGGGAGAAAAGGAGGGACCTGGCACCACCAGGTTTGCACTTGCTCAAGAAGAGCCCTCAACCCCAGGTACTCAACAAAACCTAAGAATTAGGCTTGGAGACCCACCACCTGCTGAGATAGAGAACATACTGAGGAGTTTCGGCAGCACATCTAATATAATAAAACGCACCCTCAACGTTCTGAGGACAACGTTCTGTGAAGCCGTGAAGCCATGAAGCCATCTGACGTCACTCCCAGGCTGAAGGGTTCGTGGATTCGTGGTGTGAAGCCTTCAAGCCAGCCAGCCGTTTCTGCCCCGCCCTCGCCTCAAACCAAACAAATCCGGAAGCGAAGCGTCAGGGAAGGAGGCGGCGCTCCCGACGTCTAGCCTTCCCTTCGGAAGGCGGAACACAGCGAAGGGAAAGCTAGACGTCGGGAGCGCCGCCTCCTTCCCTGACGCTTCGCTGCACGAACCGCCACGGAGGTAAAGTTAAAAAGAAGAAAAAAAAAAAAAAGGGATGCATGGATGTGAAGGGGGGGGGGGGGCATGGATGCGAAGGGGGGGGGGGGAAAGAGGGCGGGCCAGGCTGGGACATGGGAGAGAGAGGAGCATGGATGTGAGGGGGGTCATGGAAGGGAGAGAGGGGACTTGCTGGAAAAGGATGAATGGAGGCGGCAGGGGACAGAGGAGCATGGATGGGCATGGATTGGGAGGGCAGGGCTCAGGGAGAGAGGGGAATTACTGGAAATGGATGAATGGAGGGGGCAGGGGACAGAGGAGCATGGATGGGCATGGATTGGGAGGGCAGGACTAAGGGAGAGAGGGAAATTGCTGGATAAGGATGAATAGAGGGGACAGATGGGCATGGATGGATATGGATTGCAGGGCAGGCCTCAGGGAGAGAGGGCAATTGCTGTAGGGAAAAATGGAGGGGCCAGGTGACAGATGAGCATGGATTGGAAGGGCAGGACTCAGGGAGAGGGGAATTGCTGGATAGGAATGAATGGAGGGGACAGATGGGCATGGATGGATATGGATTGCAGAGCAGGCCTCAGGCAGAGAGGGGAAATGCTGGATACGGAAAAATGGAGGGGCCAGGTGACAGAGGAGCATGGATGGGCATGGATTGGAAGGGCAGGACTCAGGGAGAGGGGAATTGCTGGAAATGGATGAATGGAGGGGGCAGGGGACAGAGGAGCATGGATGGGCATGGATTGGGAGGGCAGGACTAAGGGAGAGAGGGAAATTGCTGGATAAGGATGAATAGAGGGGACAGATGGGCATGGATGGATATGGATTGCAGGGCAGGCCTCAGGGAGAGAGGGCAATTGCTGTAGGGAAAAATGGAGGGGCCAGGTGACAGATGAGCATGGATTGGAAGGGCAGGACTCAGGGAGAGGGGAATTGCTGGATAGGAATGAATGGAGGGGACAGATGGGCATGGATGGATATGGATTGCAGAGCAGGCCTCAGGCAGAGAGGGGAAATGCTGGATACGGAAAAATGGAGGGGCCAGGTGACAGAGGAGCATGGATGGGCATGGATTGGAAGGGCAGGACTCAGGGAGAGGGGAATTGCTGGATAGGGATGAATGGAGGGGACAGATGGGCATGGATGGATATGGATTGCAGGGCAGGCCTCAGGCAGAGAGGGGAAATGCTGGATAGGGAAAAATGGAGGGGCCAGGTGACAGAGGAGCATGGATGGGCATGGATTGGAAGGGCAGGACTCAGGGAGAGGGGAATTGCTGGATAGGGATGAATGGAGGGGACAGATGGGCATGGATGGATATGGATTGCAGGGCAGGCCTCAGGCAGAGAGGGGAAATGCTGGATAGGGAAAAATGGAGGGGCCAGGTGACAGAGGAGCATGGATGGGCATGGATTGGAAGGGCAGGACTCAGGGAGAGGGGAATTGCTGGATAGGGATGAATGGAGGGGACAGATGGGCATGGATGGATATGGATTGCAGGGCAGGCCTCAGGCAGAGAGGGGAAATGCTGGATAGGGAAAAATGGAGGGGCCAGGTGACAGAGGAGCATGGATGGGCATGGATTGGAAGGGCAGGACTCAGGGAGAGGGGAATTGCTGGATAGGGATGAATGGAGGGGACAGATGGGCATGGATGGATATGGATTGCAGGGCAGGCCTCAGGCAGAGAGGGGAAATGCTGGATAGGGATGAATGGAGGGGGCAGGTGACAGAGAAACATGGATGGCCATGGATTGGGAGGGCAGGGCTCAGGGAGAGAGGGGAATTGCTGGAAAAGGATGAATGGAGGGGGCAGGGGACAGATGGCCATGGATTGGGAGGGCACGGCTCACACTCTCTCTCTCATATACAATGTCTTTCTGACTCTCACTCTCACACACTCTGTCTCACACTGTATCACATTCACTCTCTGTGTGCCACACAGTCACTCACACACTCGCTTGGTCTCATACACTCACTCTCACAGAGAATCTGTGTCTCACACACACTCTCTCTCTCGCCCACACACACACACACTCTCTCTCTCACACTGTGTCTCACATACACACTTGCACACACTCTCATTCTCACACACACACTCTCTCACAAACACACTCACACCCAGACTCACTCTCTCTCACACTTTCACTCTGACTCTCAAACAGTCACTCTCACATACACTCTCCCAAACATACACACTCCAAGGAAAACCTTGCTAGCGCCCGTTTCATTTGTGTCAGAAACGGGCCTTTTTTACTAGTGACCACATATAGGGAGGCAAAAGGATTGCTCTCTATCTCCACCTGCTGGTAGATGGACACAACCCACCAGTCTATGGATTGATCAGCATGATGATATGGAATGACTTTGGAGGCGACGTTGGGGGCGGGGTTTGACTTTGTGCCGTTTGGGCGGGGAAACTTTTTCCCATCTGGCAACCTTGACCGGCACCAGTGTTGCCAGGTGGGCGGTTTTCCGCGACCCGCCGCGGGAAATTTTTGCCCGCGGCGGGTTGCTGTTTTTTGGGCTGTTTTTTGGGCTTCAGGGCGGGTTTTTTTTCGGCCGCGGGGGGCGGGGTTAGTGACCGGCACCTTTTTTCCTTCAAAAAAAGCACTGACAATAACGGAATAACTTTTTATAGGTAGAGTAATAATTTGTTATAAATCGTAATCAATGTTTCATTTGGAGGGGTTGGTTATAGGGACACCTTAGCACGCGTTATATCGTTAGATTTTTTTCTCCTGGTAAAGGGCCACTAAAATTGACATCATGTTATGAGAATCAGGTGTTTAACATTCAGAGTTTCTATTTATTTACTTTTTTATAACATTTACATCCCACATTAGATATGATTTAGGTTGAAACCTGGGAGCACCTAAAATCCGTTTTTCCTGTGCCTAGATCAAAAGAGAGGGTTTGTGGTGGAAACTTGCTCCTTTTGTTTTTTGGGTAGGTGGGTGAACGGATTATGAATATGTGCTAATTATGATTATGATGATGCTATGCTGATTATAGCGCTGATTGTGCCAATTATGTTGATGATACCGATTATGCTGCTGATTCTGATTGTTTACAATTACCTTAACATTCATATTGACTTTATTAATGTTTATATTAATAATGTGCTATTTTTGGGTTGGAAACATTTTCGCCATCTGGCAACACTGTAATACAAGAGGCCATGATCTATGTTAGCATCATCGCTCCTTCATAGAAAATACACCCTGGCCATAACCAAATTATTATTTTATACTTTCTCCCTCCAAAAAATTGGCCCCTACTTCCTTCCAAGCACTGTCGTTTCCAAGCGTGGACTCTGCAGTAAACAGCACAAGTTTGTTGTCACTTATGCTATGTCGCCTTAAAACAACCCTCCCTCAACAGAGCACTCGCATGACCAGAATACCCACCGGGCGCGGGTAGTGGGTACATCAAGCTAATACGGGTTGAGCTTGAGCAGACGATGGGTCCCGCGTTTGTGACGTTTTTACGCCTTACCCACGCGCTCTTCTCCGTTCTCGATTTGCGCGAGCTATCGGCCTTCCATCCTTGCCTTCTCATCCTCAACGCCGTCCGGAAGGACCGTTGGTTTTAAAGGTGCCTGAGAAGCGGAATGGACACTCCTCGACTGGGCCAACGCTGGTTGCTGTCTACGGTCTCCCTACTATTACTGCTAATACTCTTCATGAATGGCCACCGCGCCTCAGGTAAAGCGGTACGCCAGAAAGAGGAGTCTAAGGATCCGCAGCCTTAACTTTGCCTGTGACTTCTCGAGTTTGCGTTTAGGTTATCTTATTTGCACTAGAAATTTAAATAATAACCGCGGCGGGAAAAGGCAGCATGCGCGGAGTTAGATGCGACTGAGATTGATATTTATCTTTTAAGTTTTTATGTGGGAGGGTCGCCTTGTATTTTGTTATTTCAAGTGGCGTGGGAGGAGGAACTTACCATCTATACTACTACCACTGCTTTTATTGCTATAGCGCTACTAAATGTACGCAGTGCTGTACACAAACATCAAAAGGGACTCCCTGCTCTACAAAGCTTAGTCTATCCAAGAAAGACAAACAGGACAACTGAGAACCAATAAACAGATGTTTTACTGTGCCTTTAGGTGAGCTTTTTATGTGCATGTTAAGAGTGGCATTAATGTGCAATTTTTTTAAATTGTTTATTTTTAATTTTTTTTTATTGACTACTACTACTACTACTTAACATTTCTAAAGCGCTACTAGGGTTACGCAGCACTGTACAATTTAACATAGAGGGACGGTCCCTGCTCAAGGAGCTTACAATCTAAGAGACAAGTGAACGGACAGTCCGATAGGGGTGGTCAAATTGGGGCAGTCTGGATTTAGTGAATGGTAAGAGTTAGGTGCCAAATGCAGCATTGAAGAGGTGGGTTTTAAGCAAAGACTTGAAGATGACGGTACAGTAAAACATTAACACAATAAAGTTTGACAGCCACATTAATTGTGTTTAACATGTGGTTAATACTAGTTTTGTGCGAACTCAGCTGTGTGCTGCACCCATGGGCAGATGATCAAAAGCCCCCGCGCTGTTCCAAACAACACGCTAAAAATAGCGCTGGAATAGCATGGGGCTTTACCACCCTTATGATCAGAGATAATTGTATGCAAATTTAAGCATGCAATTCTCTCTGATCATAGGGTAGAAGTGCTAGATGCTCAGGCACAATCCTCCTGCACTTGTTTGACAGGTCTGGAGGCCTTTACCACAAATACCTGGCAAGATCCCAAAAAAGTACAAAACATTCTATACTGCTTATACCAGAAATAGTGGATTTTCCCCAAGTCCATTTAATAATGGTCTATGGATGTTTTCTTTAGGAAGCCGTCCAATCGTTTTTTTAAACTCCGCTAAGCTAACTGCCTTTACCACATTCTCTGGCAACGAATTCCAGAGTTTAATTACACATTGAGTGAAGAAACTTTTTCTCCAATTTTTTTTAAATTTTTTTTTATTTATAGTTTTCAAGTAATACAAACCATGTATGTACATACAAAGGATGTTAGAATAATATTGTAGGATAACTCCAGGATAACAAAATTAGGTAATAGTTCCTCTTACTTTGACCACAATAAATCGGACAAGATACTAGGAATAAATTCTTGAGGAATTATTTTTCTTAACAATAAATTGAGAGAAAAAGACACATAAACCAACAAGCTGATATTACTAGCATAACAAACTGTGTGAAGATTCAGGTGGATCCAATACCACCACTCTCCTCTTTGGCAACTACCCATTTCTGCAATTTCTCAGGGTCAAAAAACACATAATTAACATCTACAAAGATATTTGAATACAAAAGATCCACCTAATGCGAGTATTCGTGGTTTTAACACCAGAAACTCGCGCCTTCTTTTCTGTGTTTCTTTATTCAAATCAGGAAAGACTTGTATCTTGGCCCCTAGGAATAATGCTTTAATATGTTTGAAATATAAACGGAAAATGTTATTCCTATCCGGCTCCAGTGCAAAAGTCACAAGGAGAGTAGTACGGTGAGTTATCATCTCTAGAGAACTTTCCAGAAATTCTGTAACGTTAAGTCCAGGTTGAGAGCCTTGGGAGTGAGTTCTGATTCCAGAGATATATTGAGCTCTGGTAATTGGTGGAAAACCCTCTACAGGAACTCCCAAAATTTCACCAAAGTACTTTTTTAACATGTCTATTGCTGGAATCAATGGAGACTTTGGGAAGTTTAGAAATCTTAAATTATTTCTCCTTCCTTGGTTATCAAGAAATTCTAGCTTCCTAGCTAGAATTTCCCTTTCTTTAACCATTACTCCTGTTAAGTTCTGCAGTTTTTTTGTCTCTTCTCCTAGTGTCTTGGTTTTCCTCTCATTTTCTTGTAATCTCCCGGATAGGGCATTTTGTTCTTGCTTTAAATCTAGAAGTTCTGTTTTAATGGAGTTTGTTACCTGGGTAAGGGTGGTATTAATTCCCTGGATAGCATCCCACAGCGTTTCCATTGTTATAACAGCTGGTTTTAAATCCATTCGACTTCTCCCAGGAGCAGCCTCCAGAATCAGGGGAGATATCAGGCTTTCAGCTGTTATACTACCAGTAATGTTCTGTTTTGGGGTTGAAGTAGTGGCAGGGCCTCCTTCAGCAGCTTGAGATCTCACCACTTCGGAAGGATCCTCGTGCTGCTTCCTTGCCAACACTACGCTGCTTCCGGGCCGAGGGGGAGCTGTATTCTGGGGCGGACTCTATGCTTTGGTCCGTCTGACCAGCATCGGGTCCCGTCAGCGTTGGCGTCTGCAGCTTCAACGCCTAGACTCCAAATTGTTCCAGCGTCTTTTGCTGGGTAGCCGGTTTCGCGGGGTCGGAGGAGACTGAAGCCCCGGTCTTACCCTTCCTCTTCCCCATAATATCAGCGGGGGAGAGTGCTGCCTTCCAGGTATGTCCACTGTAAAATCAGGAGCTCTCAGACATGAGTCCTCTCACAGCACCATCTTGTCCAGTTCTCCACAACACCACCTCTCCAATTTGTTTTAAATTTACTACATTGTAGCTTTATCATAAGTACATAAGTATTGCCATACTGGGAAAGACCAAAGGTCCATCAGAGCCCAGCATCCTGTTTCCAACAGTGGCCAATCCAGGTCACAAATACCCGGCAAGATCCCAAAAATGTACAAAACATTTTATACTGCTTATCCCAGAAATAGTGGATTTTTCCCCAAGTCCATTTAATAACAGTCTATGGACTTTTCCTTTAGGAAGCCGTCCAAGCTTTGTTTTAAACTCGGCTAAGCTAACCGCTTTTACCACATTCTCTGGCAACGAATTCCAGAGTTTACTTACACATTGAGTGAAGAAACATTTTCTCCGGTTCGTTTTAAATTTACTACATTGTAGCTTCATCGCATGTCCCCTATTACTAGTATTTTTGGAAAGCGTGAACAGATGCTTCACATCTACCCGTTCAACTCCACTCATTATTTTATAGACCTCTATCATATCTTCCCTCAGCCGCCTTTTCTCCAAGCTGAAGAGCCCTAGCCGCTTTAGCCTTTTCTCATAGGGAAGTCGTTCCATCCCCTTTATCATTTTCGTTGCCCTTCTCTGCACCTTTTCTAACTCCACTATATCTTTTTTGAGATGCCGCGACCAGAATTGAACACAGTATTCGAGGTGCGGTCGCACCATGGAGTGATACAAAGGCATTATAACATCCTCGTTTTTGTTTTCCATTCCTTTCCTAATAATACCTAACATTCTATTTGCTTTCTTAGCCGCAGCAGCACACTGAGCAGAAGGTTTCAACGTATCATCAACGACGACACCTAGATCCCTTTCTTGGTCCGTGACTCCTAACGTGGAACCTTGCATGACATAGCTATAATTCGGGTTTCTCTTTCCCACATGCATCACTTTGCACTTGCTCACATTAAACGTCATCTACCATTTAGATTCCCAGTCTCATAAGGTCCTCTTGTAATTTTTCACAATCCTCCCGCGATTTAACGACTTTGAATAACTTTGTGTCATCAGCAAATTTAATTACCTTACTAGTTACTCCCATCTCTAGGTCATTTATAAATATGTTAAAAAGCAGCAGTCCCAGCACAGAGCCCTGGGGAACCCCACTAAGTACCCTTCTCCATTGAAATTACTGACCATTTAACCCTACTCTCTGTTTTCTTTTAACCAGTTTTTAATCCACAATAGAACACTACCTCCTATCCCATGACTGTCCAATTTCCTCTGGAGTCTTTCATGAGGTACTTTGTCAGACACCTGATGAAAATCCAGGTACACAATATCAACCGGCTCCCCTTTATCCACATGTTTGTTCACCCCTTCAAAGAAATGTAGTAGATTGGTGAGGCAAGATTTCCCTTCACTCAATCCATGTTGATTTTGTCTCATTAACCCATGCTTTTGAATATGCTCTGTAATTTTGTTCTTTATAATAGTCTCTACCATTCTGCCTGGCACCGACGTCAGACTCGCCGATCTATAATTTCCCAGATCTCCTCTGGAACCTTTTTTAAAAATCGGCGTTACATTGGCCACCTTCCAGTCTTCCGGTACCATGCTCAATTTTAAGGATAAATTACATATTACTAACAATAGCTCCGCAAGCTCATTTTTTAGTTCTATCAGTACTCTGGGATGAATACCATCCGGTCCAGGAGATTTGCTACTCTTCAGTTTGTAGAACTGTCCCATTACATCCTCCAGGTTTACAGAGAATTCATTCAGTTTCTCCGACTCGTCAGCTTCGAGTACTATTTCTGGCACCAGTATCCCACCCAAATCTTCCTCTGTGAAGACCGAAGCAAAGAATTCATTTAATCTCTCCGCTATGGCTTTGTCTTCCCTGATCGCCCCTTTTACTTCTCGGTCATCTAGCAGTCCAACCATTTCTTTTGCCGGCTTCCTGCTTTTAATATACCTAAAAAAGTTTTTACTATGTGTTTTGGCCTCCAACGCAATTTATTTTCGAAGTCCCTCTTAGCCTTCCTTTTCAGCACTTTGCATTTGACTAGCCATTCCTTATTCTGTTTCTTATTATTTTCAGTCTGTTCCTGCTTCCATTTTCTGAAGGATTTTCTTTTAGCTCTAATAGCTTCCTTCCCTCACTTTTTAACCATGCCGGCTGTCGTTTGGTCTTCCGTCCTCTTTTAATATGCGGAATGTATTTGGCCTGGGCTTCCAGGATGGTGATTTTGAACAGCATCCATGTTTGTTGTAAGTTTTTTGACGCTCGTAGCTACTAAGTTTTATTTTTTTCATCGTTCTTCTCATTTTGTCAGTCTCCTTTTTTTAAAGTTAAACAGTAACGTATTTGATTTCCTATGTATACTTCAAAGCTAATGTCAAATCTGATCATATGATGATCACTGTTATCAAGCGGCTCCAGCACCATTACCTCCCGCACCAGATCATGCGGGAGGAGGAGAAGAAGCGAGTTGGAAGGGGACTTGATATACTGCCGTTCTGGTTTTTTTTTTGTTTTTTTGCAACTACATTCAAAGCGGTTTACATAGTATATAAAGGTACTTATTTGTACCTGGGGCAATGGAGATTTGAGTCACTTGCCTATGGTCTGTTTTGTTGTATGTTTTGTGATATGAATAATGTGAATGTTCTTGTGTAAACCACCTAGTTATAGGTGGTATAGAACTTCTTTAAATAAATATCACTTCTGTCTTTTCTGTGAATCACAGCACTGACATGTAGTACACAAAAAAGAGGAGAGAATGGACCTCAGATAACAAGCCTTCTTATATCAATATTAACAGATTCTAACTTCCTCATTAATTAATCCAAAAAACTTTGTTCCATAGTGTCCTACAGATCAATCCAGAGACGAGTGGGGTTATGTCCCTCTACCAGCAGGTGGAGATAGAGAGCATACTGAAAGTGAGGCTACTGCACAGGATACCTTACGGCAGAGCTCTAGCATTCTCTATCTCAGCAGGTGAATGGACATCTGTGCAGCTCTGGTTTGGTGATTGCTCCTGAGTTCGATTCCCACTGCAGCTCCTTGTGACCCTGGGCAAGTCATTTAACCCTCCATTGCCCCTGGTATAAAATAAGTACTTGAATATATGTAAACCACTTTGAATGTAGTTGCAAAAACCTCAGAAAGGCGGTATATCAAGTCCCATTTCCCTTTCCCTAGGCTGTTTCCTCAGGTTCAGTCGTGCTGGGGGTCCTGGCGCGGATATGCCAGTCATTTGTGGTACACCTGGTGGTGCCAGGTCTCCCCCCCCCCACCGCATTAAATCTGTGAGGTTTAGCCTGTGCTGTTCTTCTGCCATGGTGCCTGATCTCCTGCCTCTGTAAAAAAAAAAAAAAAAAGTTGTACCATTTTCCATCACACTGTAAGTGTTACCTTCTTTTCTGGTCTCTGGACTCTCAGATTGCAGGTCAGTATGATTTTGTTCTGTTTGTCGTTCAGAGCTCTTTTATCAGCTGCTCTGCTCTTCTTATTAAAAAAAAAAAAACCAACAAACCTCTCGCCGGCACCTGATGAATTGGTACCCGTTCTGGCTCTGGTCCCCCTCCCCACGTTGTCCCACGGTTGCCTCAGCAAAACGCCTTTCTTTTGGCGGGCTTTGCTCTAGTGTGTGCTCCTGGCCGCCATCTTAGAGTGGCACCTGTCTATCCCAATTCTTCTTAATCTTGGCTGCTTGCCAGCCTCACCGGTACGCTGTGAGTGTAGGTGAGCTCCTTTGCCATTTAAAAAAAAAAAAAAAAAGGTTGGCTGAAGGGCTTGCCAGTCGCTGAATTCTCCTGGGGTTGCTGGCGATTTGGGATTTTAGTTGGCGGCTCATATTTCTCTTAGTTCTCTTAGGCAGGAATCACTTCTCTCGGGGGTTCCATCCCGGCTAGACCCTGAGAGGTGTTCTGTTCTGGCTGGAAAGTCGCAGACTTTTCTTGCTGTTTAGTGGTAGAGGTTTAAAAAAAAAAGGCAAGCCTTTCTGTTTCCGATGGTTCTGTGGTTTCCCAGTCTGGGGGCTGCAGGAGTGCTGGTTTTGTCAGTAGTTACCGCTCCCCTTCAGTTGGGAGCACTTTACACGGTCATCTAGCTCCTGACTTTCCCAGTTGACGAAGGGGATTTCAGCTTCTCCCTGGGTCTCCCGGGACAGAGGGTTGATATGCTTTTCTGCCCTGGTCTCTTCCTACATCTTACTCGGTTTCTCAGAGCGCTGGGCCATTTCTGCAGAGTTTTTTCTAGCTCTTTAGGCTTTTTGCCGAGTTCCATATTAAATAAATAAATACATCATCCGGTAACAGGGCCCATGCTAGAGAGTTATAGACTCTAGCAGCTGAATTGGTTTCACTTCCTTCACATATTTCATTTGGCTGTATTGGATCTCTTTGTCTCTGTGGCATTCTCCCCTTAGGAAGAATTTGCAGCACTGATTTTTTTTCTTTGTTCTTATCTCTGTACTGTGGTACCACTGGTTACCTGGGGCAATTGGCTTCAGTTTCACTACCAGCAGTTTTCTCTGGAGTTTTTCAGTCCTCAGAGCAGATAGCCTTTCTGCTTTGCCATAATTTGTCTGTTTTTGTTTTAGACTAGCTTTTTTCTTTGGTCATCAGCCTATTTTGGGCTATGGGGGGTACAAAATTTTAATTGTCTTTGTGATGCAGGAGTTCGAGTATTGGAATCTTTGTTTTTCTTACAGAGGCCATTCCTTTCTGGTTTCCACCTAGTTACCCTGTATCCTGCTTTCTCTTGATTTTTGCGACTTTAAGGGCAGTACTTTGATGGATAGCAGTGCCTTCTGGACCTTGTCTGCCAGCTTCTACAGACTTTGTTCTGGAGGTACACTTTCCCAGTGCTCTGGTGGCTTCCTCAGGGGTGTATTCTGGCATTAGTGTAGCTCTATTTGCCAGCTCCTTGGTAACCTGGGTGGTGGCAGCATCTTTCATTCTATGAATACCGGGAGGAACGGTGGTGCGGCTGTCCCCATGGTGGAGTAGCCTCCTGTTTTAGCATGTAATAATCCCTATTGTGGCTTTTGTCGGCTTCCAGTAGGCCTTTTTTCCAAGCACCTTCCTGGGACCATCCTACTGGTCCATATTGCTGTCTGTTAGCAGCTTCTCAACATGGGACATGGCAGCAATTTCATTCTAGCTGACTTGCCAGCATACCTTCTTTTTGGTGACTTCCTAGTAGGCCTTGGTGACAGCATGGCTCTGTCTTTGGGCATAGAACTTGTCTCCATTGGTGCTCATCAAGCCTGGTTCTGTCTCTGTTCCTCGAGCTTAGCTCCATCTCTGGACATCGAGCATAGCTCCATCTTTAGTTGTTGAGCCTGGTCCAGTCTTTGGTTTTTTGTTGGTACCCTGTCTTTGGACGTCGAGTCTTGCTGCTCGCTGGACGTCGACCCTGGCTCTGTCTTTGGACATGTAACTGGATCACTCTTTGAACGTCAGTCCTTGTTCTGACTCGAGGCATCGAGCCTTGCTCCGTCTCTGGTCGTCAGGTCTTACCCCATCTTAGACATCGGTTCTTGAGCCATCTCTGGACGGTGACCGTTGCTCCTTCCCTGGACTTCGAGCCTTTCTCCATTTCTGTGTGCCTAGCCTTGCTCCATCTCTGCACGTGGAGCCTTGTCAGTTCTTGGTTTTTGGTCACTATACTATCTCTAGATGTTGCCTGGCTCTGTCTCTGGGCGTTGGGCCTTGCCCCGTCTCTGGAAGTCGATCCTTGCTCCGTCTCTGGGCATAAACTCTTTCTGTGTCTCTGGACATCGAGCCTGGTTTCGTCTCTGACCATCGAGCGTTCCTACATCTCTGGGCATTGTTTCTGGTTTCGCTTTGGAGATAGAGCATGGCACAGTTGTGCCTCCCTCTATCGCTGAGGATGGAGCCTCGCTTTCTTACAGGTGATGAGTCTCGCTCACTGGGATCTCTTCTTGCCCTGTTTCAATTCCTTCCCTTACCTCCCTGCAAATATCGGGCCTGCCTCCATCACTGATGGCCAAACCTTATCCCTCTTATGGGTAGCAGGCCTTGGGCAGCATCTACAGGTTGCACCCCACCTCATTTGGGGGCACGTGGCTCCGTTGATGAGTTCCTGGTAGAGGATATTTTTATTTGAGGTGGCTTCCAGCCTGTGCTCCACTTTCGACTCTCAATCTTGATCCACCCTGGAGGTTGAATCTATCTCCATCGTGGAGGCCGACTCTGGCTCTGTCTCACGTGGTCAGCGCTTCGTCTCTGGGGCTCGTTTGCAGCCCATCTCAGAATGCCTGTCCTCGCCTCTAGATAGGATTTTAGATAGTGCTGGGGAGGAGCCGGCTGTCTTGGTACATATGGGCACCAATGACATAGGAAAATGTGGGAGAGAGGTTCTGAAAAGCCATATTTAGGCTCTTAGGTACAAAGCCCAAATCCAGAACCTCTAGTGTAGCATTTTCTGAAGTGCTACCCATTCCACGCACAGGGCCCAAGAGACAGAGCTCCGGAGTCTCAATGCGTGGATGAGACGATGGTGTAGGGAGGAGGGATTTAGATGTGTTAGGAACTGGGCAACATTCTGGGGAAGAGGGGAGCCTATTCCGAAAAGATGGGCTCCACTTTAAGGGTGGGACCAGGCTGCTGACATCGGCATTTAAAAAGGAGATAGATCAGCTTTTAAACTAGAAACTGGAGGAAGGCCGCCAGTCGCTCAAAAGCACATGGTTTGGGATAAGGTATCTTTCAAAGATATCACCAAAACAGGGAAGATGAGGTTGCAAAAGAGACCATAGTAGATCAGGTGTCCTTAAATAAAAATCAGACAAAAGATTGCAAATTAATACTGTCAAGTACTGAGCATGATGTAAATAGGAACAACAAATATAGTTTGGATATTTGAATGCCAGAAACCTAAGAAATAAGATGGGAGAGTTAGAATATATTGCACTAAATGAAAAAATAGATACAATAGGCATCTCTGAGACCTGGTGGATGGAGGATAACCAGTGGGACACTGTCATACTGGGTTACAAATTATATCGTAGTGATAGGGTGGATCGAATTGGTGGTAGCATTGTATGTTAAGGAGAGCCTTGAATCAGATAGATTGAAAATTCTGCAGGAAACGAAACAGATCTTGGAATCCCTATGGATTGAAATTCCATGTGTAAAGGGGAAAAGGATAGTGATAGGAGTGCACTATTGTCCGCCTGGCCAGGATAAACAGTCAGATGTAGAAATGTTAAAGGAAATTAGGGACGCTAGCAAACTAGGCAACACAATAATGGTGATTTCAATTACCCTGATATTGACTGGGTAAATGTAATATCAGGGCATGCTAGGGAGGTAAAATTCCTTGATGAAATCAAGGACTTCTTTATGGAGCAGCTGGTACAGGAGCCAACGAGAGAAGGAAAAATTGTAGACCTAGTCCTTAGTGGAGCACATGATCTGGTGCGGGAGGTAATGGTGCTGGGGCCGCTTGATAACAGTGATCATGATATGATCAAATTTAATATTAGCTTTGAAGTAAGTATACACATTAGTGTTTAACTTTTAAAAAAGAGACTATGATAAAATGAAAATTAACGGTGAAAAAAAACCTTAGAGAAGCGGCTTCGAGGGTCAAAAATTTAAATCAGGCATGGATGCTGTTCAAAAACACCATCCTGGAAGCCCAGGCGAAATATATTCCGCGTATTAAAAAAGGAGGAAGGAAGACCAAACGACAGCCGGCATGGTTAAAAAGTGAGGTGAAGGAAGCTATTGGAGCTAAAAGAAAATCCTTCAGAGAATGGAAGAAGGAGCCAACTGAAATAATAAGAAACAGCATAAGGAATGTCAAGTCAAATGCAAAACGTTGATAAGGAAGGCAAAGAGGGACTTTGAAAAAAAGATTGTGTTGGAGGCAAAAACACTAAGTAAAAATTATTTTAGGTATATTAAAAGCAGGAAGCCGGTAAAAGAATTGGTTGGACCGCTAGATGACTGAGAGGTAAAAGGGGCGATAAGGGAAGACAAAGCCGTAGTGAAGAGATTGAATGAATTCTTTGCTTCGGTCTTCACTGAGGAAGATTTGAGAGAGATACCGGTGCCAAAAATAGTATTCAGAGCTGATGAGTCGGAGAAACTGAATGAAATATCTATAAACCTGGAGGATGTAATGGGGCAGTTCTACAAATTGAAGAGTTGCATTTCTCCTGGACTGGATGGTATCCATCCCAGAGTACTGATAGAACTGAAAAATGGACTTGCAGAGTTATTGTTAGTAATTGAGCGTGGTACTGGAAGATTGGAGGTTGGCCAATGTTACGCCGATCTTTAAAAAAAGACTGTTGAGTCTGACTTTGGTGCCGGGCAGAATGATAGAGACTATTATAAAGAAAAAAATTACAGAGCATATTCAAAAGCATGGGTTAATGAGACAAAGCCAACATGGATTTAGTGAAGGGAAATCTTGCCTCACCAATCTATTACATTTCTTTGAAGGGGTGAACAGACATGTAGATAAATGTGAGCCCGTTGATATTATGTATCTGGATTTTCAAAAGACGTTTGACAAAGTACCTCATGAAAGACTCCAGAGGAAATTGGAGAGTCGTGGGATAGGAGGTAGTGTCCTATGGTGGATTAAAAACTGGTTAAAAGATAGAAAACAGAGAGTAGGGTTAAATGGTCAGTATTCTCAATGGAGAAGGGTAGTAAGTGGGGTTCTTCAAGGGTCTATGTTAGGACCGCTGCTTTTTAACATATTTATGAATGATCTAGAGATGGGAGTAACTAGTGAGGTAATTAAATTTGCTGACGACATAAAGTTATGCAAAGTCGTTAAATCGCGGGAGGATTGTGAAAAATTACAAGAGGACCTTACGAGACTGGGAAACTGGGCGTCTAAATGGCAGATGACGTTTAACGTGAGCAAGTGCAAAGTGATGCATGTGGGAAAGAGGAATCTGAATTATAGCTACGTCATGCAAGGTTCCACGTTAGGAATCACCGACCAAGAAAGGGTTCTAGGTATCATTGTTGATGATACGTTGAAACCTTCTGCTCATTGTGCTATGGTTAAGAAAGTAAATAGAATGTTAGGTATTATTAGGAAAGGAATGGAAAACAAAAATGAGGATGCTGTGTTTAGTTCTGGTCGCCGCATCTCAAAAAAGATATAGTGGAATTAGAAAAGGTGCAGAGAAGGGCAACTAAAATGATAAAGGGAATGGGACGACTGCCCTATGAGGAAAGGCTAAAGTGGCTGGGGTTCTTCAGCTTAGAGAAAAGACGGCTGAGGGGAGATATGATAGAGATCTATAAAATAATGAGTGGAGTGGTAGACATGAAGTGTCTGTTTACGCTTTCCAAAAATACTAGTACTAGGGGGCATGCGAAGTAGCTAGAAAGTAGTATATTTAAAACGAATCAGAGAAAATTTTTCTTCACTCAACATGTAATTAAACTCTGGAATTCGTTGCTAGAGAATGTGGTAAAGGCGGTCAGCTTAGCAACATTTTAAAAAGGTTTGGACGGCTTCCTAATGAAAAAGTCCAGAGACCATTATTTAATTGGATTTCGGGAAAATCCACTATTTCTGGGATAAGCAGCATAAAATGTTTTGTACTTTTTTGGGATCTTGCCAGGTATTTGTGACCTGGTTTGGCCACTGTTGGAAACAGGATGCTGGGCTCTGATGGACCTTTGGTCTGTTCCAGTATGGCAGTACTTTTGACCTATTACTGGCTAAATCCAGAGGTCAATATTCCATCCTCATTCTTCTTGATCTTTCCGCTGCTTTTGACACTGTCGATCACAGCATACTTCTCGATACCCTGTCCTCACTTGGATTCCAGGGCTCTGTCCTTTCCTGGTTCTCTTCCTACCTCTTCCTCCACACCTTTAGTGTTCATTCTGGTGGATCCTCTTCTACTTCTGTCGGCGTACCTCAGGGTTCTGTTCTTGGTCCCCTCCTCTTTTCTATCTACACTTCTTCACTTGGTTCATTAATCTCATCCCATGGCTTTTCCTACCATCTCTATGCTGATGACTCCCAAATCTAACTTTCTACCCCTGATATCTCACCTTGCATCCAAACCAAAGTTTCAGTGTGCTTGTCTGACATTGCTGTCTGGATGTCTCAACGCCACCTGAAATTAAACATGACCAAAACCGAGCTTCTCATTTTCCCCCCCAAACCCACCTCCCCGCTCCCCCCGTTTTCTATTTCTGTTGATGGCTCTCTCATTCTCCCTGTCTCCTCAGCTCGAAACCTTGGGGTCATCTTTGACTCTTCTCTCTCCTTCTCTGCTCATATCCAGCAGATTGCCAAGACCTGTCGTTTCTTTCTTTACAACATCCGTAAAATCCGCCCCTTTCTTTCCGAGCACTCTACCAAAACTCTCATCCACACCCTTGTCACCTCTCGTTTAGACTACTGCAATCTGCTTCTTGCTGGCCTCCCACTTAGTCACCTCTCCCCTCTCCAGTCGGTTCAAAACTCTGCTGCCCGTCTCGTCTTCCGCCAGGGTCGCTTTACTCATACTACCCCTCTCCTCAAGACCCTTCACTGGCTCCCTATCCGTTTTCGCATCCTGTTCAAACTTCTTCTACTAACCTATAAATGTACTCACTCTGCTGCTCCCCAGTATCTCTCCACACTCGTCCTTCCCTACACCCCTTCCCGTGCACTCCGCTCCATGGATAAATCCTTCTTATCTGTTCCCTTCTCCACTACTGCCAAGTCCAGACTTTGCGCCTTCTGTCTCGCTGCACCCTACGCCTGGAATAAACTTCCTGAGCCCCTGCGTCTTGCCCATCCTTGGCCACCTTTAAATCTAGACTGAAAGCCCACCTCTTTAACATTGCTTTTGACTCGTAACCACTCGCCTCCACCTACCCTCCTTTCTTCCTTCCTGTTCACATTAATTGATTTGATTTGCTTACTTTATTTATTTTTTGTCTATTAGATTGTAAGCTCTTTGAGCAGGGACTGTCTTTCTTCTATGTTTGTGCAGCGCTGCGTACGCCTTGTAGCGCTATAGAAATGCTAAATAGTAGTAGTAGTACTTATGTATTTAAATGTACTTGTGTTCGGGAGTTTGGGCATTGTTCAGTTGATACCTGGACCTTTGTTTGGCAGGTTCTTTCTTGCTCCGTTTTTTTGGGGAAGTCAAGCTTTGCTTGGCCTTTAACTCTTGGACCTTCCCTGTTTCTAGCAATCGAGGCTTGTTCTTTTCTGTACAATTCTTTTCTAGTTCCCGTGCCTGGCTCCATCTCTGACACTTGGGCTTCACTCCCTATTAATCTGTCATGTCTGGTTCTCTAGTGTTCTTTCGCCTCTGGCTCCCTTTTGGGCCTTGCTCGGTCTCTGATGGGTGCTTCTAGCCTTCATGTGGAAGGTTGCACTGGGGGCCATCGCTGGCTAGTGGTCTGACTTTGGATTGTAGGCCTAAGCCTCATTGCCAGAGTTGGGTGGTGTGAGGCACTGTTTTAAACTTTTTCTTTACCTCTGATGGGTAGGAAAGCTATTCTCTATTGCCATCAACCTGGTGCTGTTTCTTTTTCACCTGCTGTGCAGCTCTGGCCGCTGTTCCCTACTTGGCTGCGGCTGGCACAGCATTCATCGCCTTGTTCAATTCAGTTTGGTCCAGTTGCTGGCTCTCTACCTTGTCGAACTTTATGTCACTGGAGGTCATACTGTATTCCTTTGCGGGTTGGTGCTACTTTTCTACTGTCAGAGGACAGACTCTGTTCAACCCTTGGTACTCTAGTGTAGTTTTCTCTCTGTAAGTTGGGACATTCTTCCTCTCTGGCTGTTGGTGTTCTTTGGTTGGGAGGTTTTATGCCTGTTCTGGTTCTGGAGTCTTTTTCCTTACGATGCTTGAGCCTGTCCTTCTTTCTTTAGGGCTGTGGTAGGAACTGCTTCTCTTGGAACTTTAGATTTGTTCTGGCACCGTCTTGTGAGGACAGGCACTCTTGGGGGCTCCCCACTTTTTCCTGTTCCCGTCTCTGGGGACTTGTGAATGGAAGATACGTTGATAACATTTTTTCTCCGAAGACAAGCAGGCTGCTTGTTCTCACTGATGGGTGACGTCCACGGCAGCCCCTCCAATTGGAACACTTTACTAGCAAAGGCCTTTGCTAGTCCTCGCGCGCCGATGCGCACCGCGCATGCGCGGCCGTCTTCCCGCCCGAACCGGCTCGTGTTCGTCAGTCTTCTTTTGTCCGCGCTTGGGACGGTCGTGTTTTTGCGCCGTTTCGCGCCCCTCTAGTTGACCCTCACGCGTCTTTGCGTTTTTTCGCAAAAAAAATAAATAAAAGAGAGAGAGAAAAGGACCTTTACGGTCTTTACCCCTGTCCTGTTTCCAGCTTTTGCCCTGCGTAAGTTTCCTTTCGCTTTCGGGGTAGGCCCTTTTGAGGCTTCGGTTCGGGTTTTTTCTCTCCCTATTTTTGGTGCCTATTTCGTCATTGCGAGTTTTGACTTCGCCGGCGTGATTTTTCCGCCTATGTCATCGAAGTCTCCCAGCGGCTTCAAGAAGTGCACCCAGTGCGCCCGGGTAATCTCGCTCACTGATAGGCACGCGTCGTGTCTTCAGTGTCTGGGGGCTGGGCACCACCCGCAGGCCTGTAGTCTTTGCGCCCTTTTACAGAAAAGGACTCAGGTAGCGAGATTGGCCCAGTGGAACGTTTTGTTCTCGGGCTCTTGGTCGGCAACAGCACCGGGGGCATCGAGTGCATCGGCGTCGACAGCTCGAAGACCTTCGATCTCGGCATCGGCTGCATCGACTGCATCGAGGCATCGATCCTCTGCATCGGTACCGAGGCATCGGAAGGCGGCGTCGGTGGTATCGGGACCTCCACTAGTGCTGATGTCGGACGGTGGTGCTTCGACTGGAGTGCAGGTGAGGGCTGTCCATTCCCCTGCTGGTGGCGGTGAGCCTTCGGGTGGGTCTTCCCCTACCCTGAGGGCTCCTGCGGTACAGCCCCCCCGAGACCGACCTGCCTCGGCCTCGAGGAAGCGACGGCTGGATTCTACATCCTCGTCGGTACCGGGAAGCTCCGGTGACATGCTTCGTTTGAAAAAATCAAAGAAGCATCGACACCGGTCTCCTTCCTGCATCGGTACCGAGAGCTCTGGGTCGCCGAGGGAGTCGGCACCCAGTAGGCATCGGCACCGGGAGGACCGCTCACCCTCTGTTCAGGAGGTGTCGATGCGCTCCACCTTGGACAGCCCGGAACAGACTCTGACTTCGACACCTGCATCGGCTTCCATGTCTTTCTCCACAGCTGCTCTGCACGAGAGTCTCCGGGCCGTTCTCCCAGAGATCCTGGGAGAGCTGTTGCGCCCTTCCCCTCTGGTACCGGGGGTGCTTGCGCCACCGGTACCGTCGAGTGAGGCGCCGGCTGGCCCCTTGCCCGGGGTGAGGTCTCCGACATTGGTGCCGCTTGCGGTACCGACTGCGGTCGCCTCCCAGGAAGGCTCCCCGATGACGTCGGCGGAGAGAGCTTTGCCGGTGCGGGCGAGGGTGTTTCCACGGAGTCGAGTCGGGCACGGCTTCAGACACAGGTTCATGAACTTGTGTCTGATACTGAGGGTGAGGCCTCGTGGGAGGAGGAGGAGGACATCAGATATTTCTCTGACGAGGAGTCTGATGGCCTTCCTTCCAATCCCACTCCCTCCCCTGAAAAGCAGCTTTCTCCTCCCGAGAGTCTGTCTTTTGCGGTCTTTGTCCGGGAGATGTCTACGGCCATCCCCTTCCCGGTGGTTGTGGAGGAAGAGCCCAGGGCTGAAATGTTTGAGCTCCTGGACTATCCTTCTCCACCTAAGGAAGCGTCCACAGTACCCATGCATTGTGTCCTAAAAAAGACATTGCTGGCGAACTGGACCAAGCCTCTAACTAATCCCCACATTCCCAAGAAGATCGAGTCCCAGTACCGGATCCATGGGGACCCAGAGCTGATGCGCATTCAGTTGCCTCACAACTCTGGTGTGGTGGATCTGGCCCTAAAGAAGGCTAAGAGTTCTAGGGAGCATGCTTCGGCGCCCCGGGCAAGGACTCTAGAACCTTAGACTCCTTTGGGAGGAAGGCCTACCATTCCTCTATGCTCGTGGCCAAAATCCAGTCTTACCAGCTCTACACGAGCATACATATGCGGAACAATGTGCTGCAGTTGGCGGGCTTGGTGGACAAGTTCCCTCCTGAGCAAGCCAAGCCATTTCAGGAGGTGGTCAGGCAGCTGAAGGCGTGCAGAAAATTCCTGGCCAGAGGGGTATATGATACCTTTGATGTCGCGTCCAGGGCCGCTGCTCAAGGTGTGGTGATGCGCAGACTCTCGTGGCTGCGTGCCTCCGACCTGGAGAATAGGATCCAGCAGCGGATTGCGGACTCCCCTTGCCGAGCGGACAATATTTTTGGAGAAAAAGTCGAACAGGTGGTAGAGCAGCTCCACCAGCGGGATACCGCTTTCGACAAGTTCTCCCGCCGGCAGCCTTCAGCATCTACCTCTTCAGGTAGACGTTTTTATGGGCGAAGGAAGACTGTTCCCTACTCTTCTGGTAAGCGTAGGTACAGTCCTCCTTCTCGACAGCCTGCGGCCCAGGCTAAGCCCCAGCGCGCTCGCTCTCGTCAGCAGCGTGTGCCTCAGCAAGGCCCCTCGGCTCCCCAGCAAAAGCAAGGGGCGAGCTTTTGACTGGCTCCAGCAGAGCATAGCCGACATCAACGTGTCAGTGCCGGGCGATCTGCCGGTCGGGGGGAGGTAGAAAGTTTTTCACCAAAGGTGGCCTCTCATAACCTCCGACCGTTGGGTTCTTCAAATAGTCCGGCAAGGATACACCCTCAATTTGACCTCCAAACCTCCAAATTGCCCACTGGGAGCTCAATCCTACAGCTTCCAGCACAAGCAGGTACTTGCAGAGGAACTCTCCGCCCTTCTCAGCGCCAATGCGGTCGAGCCCGTGCCATCCGGGCAAGAAGGGCTGGGATTCTATTCCAGGTACTTCCTTGTGGAAAAGAAAACAGGGGGGATGCGTCCCATCCTAGACCTAAGGGCCCTGAACAAATATCTGGTCAAGGAAAAGTTCAGGATGCTTTCTCTGGGCACCCTTCTTCCCATGATTCAGGAAAACGATTGGCTGTGTTCTCTGGACTTGAAGGACGCCTACATGCACATCCCGATACTGCCAGCTCACAGACAGTATCTGCGATTTCAGCTGGGCACACGTCACTTCCAGTATTGTGTTCTACCCTTTGGGCTCGCCTCTACGCCCAGAGTGTTCACGAAGTGTTTGGCTGTAGTAGCAGCGGCGCTTCGCAGGCTGGGAGTGCACGTGTTCCCCTATATCGACGATTGGCTGGTGAAGAACACATCCGAGGCAGGAGCTCTACAGTCCATGCAGATGACTATTCGACTCCTGGAGCTACTGGGGTTTGTGATAAATTATCCAAAGTCCCATCTTCTCCCAGTACAGAGACTCGAATTCATAGGAGCTCTGCTGGATTCTCGGACGGCTCGTGCCTATCTCCTGGAGACGAGAGCCAACAACTTGTTGTCCCTCGTCTCGCGGGTGCGAGCGTCCCAGCAGATCACAGCTCGGCAGATGTTGAGATTGCTCGGCCACATGGCCTCCACAGTTCATGTGACTCTCATGGCCCGCCTTCACATGCGATCTGCTCAGTGGACCCTAGCTTCCCAGTGGTTTCAGGCTGCTGGGGATCTAGAGGACGTGATCCACCTGTCCACGAGTTTTCTCAAATCCCTGTATTAGTGGACGATTTGGTCCAATTTGACTCTGGGACGTCCTTTCCAAATTCCTCAGCCACAAAAAGTGCTGACTACGGATGCGTCTTTCCTAGGGTGGGGAGCTCATGTTGATGGGCTTCACACCCAGGGAAGCTGGTCCCTCCAGGAACGCGATCTGCAGATCAATCTCCTGGAGTTACGAGCGGTCTGGAACTCTCTGAAGGCTTTCAGAGATCGGCTGTCCCACCAAATTATCCAAATTCAGACAGACAACCAGGTTGCCATGTGTTACATCAACAAGCAGGGGGGCACCGGATCTTGTCCCCTGTGTCAGGAAGCCGTCAGCATGTGGCTCTGGGCTCGCCGTCACGGCATGGTGCTCCAAGCCACATATCTGGCAGGCGTAAACAACAGTCTGGCCGACAGGTTGAGCAGGATTATGCAACCTCACGAGTGGTCGCTCAACTCCCGAGTAGTGCGCCAGATCTTCCAGGTGTGGGGCACCCCCTTGGTAGATCTCTTTGCATCTCGAGCCAACCACAAGGTCCCTCAGTTCTGTTCCAGGCTTCAGGCCAACTCCAGACTGGCATCGGATGCCTTCCTCCTGGACTGGGGGGAAGGTCTGCTGTATGTTTATCCTCCCATACCTCTGGTGGGGAAGACTTTGTTGAAACTCAAGCAAGACCGAGGCACCATGATTCTGATTGCTCCCTTTTGGCCGCATCAGATCTGGTTCCCTCTTCTTCTGGAGTTGTCCTCCGAAGAACCGTGGAGATTGGAGTGTTTTCCGACCCTCATCACACAGGACGAAGGGGCGCTTCTGCACCCCAACCTCCAGTCTCTGGCTCTCATGGCCTGGATGTTGCCTCTTTGGGTCTGTCAGAGGGTGTCTCCCGTGTCTTGCTTGCTTCCAGGAAAGATTCCACTAAGAGAAGTTACTTCTTTCTGTGGAGGAGGTTTGCCGTCTGGTGTGACAGCAAGGCCCTAGATCCTCGCTCTTGTCCTACACAGACCCTGCTTGAATACCTTCTGCACTTGTCTGAGTCTGGTCTCAAGACCAACTCTGTAAGGGTTCACCTTAGTGCAATCAGTGCATACCATTACCTTGTGGAAGGTAAGCTGATCTCAGGACAGCCGTTAGTTGTTCGCTTCATGAGAGGTTTGCTTTTGTCAAAGCCCCCCGTCAAGCCTCCTACAGTGTCATGGGATCTCAATGTCGTTCTCACCAGCTGATGAAACCTCCTTTTGAGCCACTGAACTCCTGCCATCTGAAGTACTTGACCTGGAAGGTCATTTTCTTGGTGGCAGTTACTTCAGCTCGTAGAGTCAGTGAGCTTCAGGCCCTGGTAGCCCATGCTCCTTACACCAAATTTCATCATAATAGAGTAGTCCTCCGCACTCACCCTAAGTTCTTGCCGAAGGTTGTGTCGGAGTTCCATCAGAACCAGTCAATTGTCTTGCCAACATTCTTTCCCCGTCCTCATTCCTGCCCTGCTGAACGTCAGCTGCACACATTGGACTGCAAAAGAGCATTGGCCTTCTATCTGGAGCGGACACAGCCCAACAGACAGTCCGCCCAATTTGTTTCTTTTGATCCCAACAGGAGGGGAGTGGCTGTGGGGAAACGCACCATATCCAATTGGCTAGCAGATTGCATTTCCTTCACTTACGCCCAGGCTGGGCTGGCTCTTGAGGGTCATGTCACGGCTCATAATGTCAGAGCCATGGCTGCGTCAGTGGCCCACTTGAAGTCAGCCACTATTGAAGAGATCTGCAAAGCTGCGACGTGGTCATCTGTCCACACATTCACATCTCATTACTGACTGCAGCAGGATACCCAACACTGCAGTCGGTTCGGGCAGTCAGTGCTTCAGAATCTGTTCGGGGTTTAGAATCCAACTCCACCCCCCTAGGCCCATGTTTATTCTGTTCCAGGCTGCACTCTCAGTTAGTTGGATAAATTGTTAGGTCAATCTCAGTTACGTCCTCGCCGTTGCGAGGCCCAATTGACCATGTTTGTTGTTTTGAGTGAGCCTGGGGGCTAGGGATACCCCATCAGTGAGAACAAGCAGCCTGCTTGTCCTCGGAGAAAGCGAATGCTACATATCTGTAGAAGGTATTCTCCGAGGACAGCAGGCTGATTGTTCTCACAAACCCGCCCGCCTCCCCTTTGGAGTTGTGTCTTCCCTTGTTTTGTCTTGCTACATATGGGACTGACGAACACGAGCCGGTTCGGGCGGGAAGACGGCCGCGCATGCGCAGTGCGCATCGGCTCGCGAGGACTAGCAAAGGCCTTTGCTAGTAAAGTGTTCCGATTGGAGGGGCTGCCTTGGACGTCACCCATCAGTGAGAACAATCAGCCTGCTGTCCTCGGAGAATACCTTCTACAGGTATGTAGCATTCGCTTATTGGACAAGCTTAATACCTTTTTTCATTAGCTTTCAGAGGCCAAAACCTCTTGCTTCAGGTCAGGCCAAGACAGTATACTGCTGTTATGGTATCCTCTCCTGACTTGAGGAAAGAAGCATTGGTCTCTGAAGGCTAGTCAAAAATGTATTAAAATTTGTCCAGTATATCATCTTATTTTCTATTTTGTGTTTTCTATTTGTATTTATTAATCTTTATTAATACAGCTACCACATTACTTTATCCTCAATTAATAACAACATGAGTTTCTGTACCTTTGTTGTCTGGCCAATTAGTTTTTCCAATTGTGTTAGTCCCATTTTCTTGTTTCTGCTTTCTTTTCATCTTCTTTTAACTCTCTTGCCAGGGTTTCCTGTCCATTTTTCTCCCTCTTGTTTCTTTCATTTGTCATCAGTTTATTTTCTGCCTCTCTGTCCAGATTTAATTCATTCTTACTATCCAGTCTTTAATTTCCTTCTTTTTACTTCATCTACCTGTGGCTTTCATCTTTCCCTCACCCTTGTTCTCCCCATGCCGCCTCCTCTTATTCTCCAGTCTTTTGCTAACTTTATCCTCTCTCCCTTTCCATCCAGCATCTTCCCTTTCTCCCTACACTTCCATCCATCCAGCATCTTCCCTCTTTCCTCCCCATCCTTCCAGTGTCTCCCCCTCTTTCTCTCTGCATCCTTCCATCCAGCGTCTCCTCTCTTTCTCTCACTACCCTTTTATCCAGTGTCTTCCCTCCTTCTCCCCTACCCTTCTATCTGGCAGCTTCCATGTTTCTCTCCTTACCCTTCCATCCAGTGTCTTCTTTCCTTCTTTCTGTCCCTACCCTTCCATCCAGCGTCTTCGTTCTTTCTCTCCGTACCCTTCCATCCAGTGTCACGCTCTCTCTATCTTCCATTCAGTATTTCCTCCCTCTCTCTCTCTCCATCCTTCCAGTATCCCCCCTTTTTATACATCCTTCCATCTAGCATCTCCCCTCTTTTTCTTCCTTCTCGCCTCATCCTTCTTGTCTCCCCACTTTCTCTCTGCATCCTTTCATCCAGCATCATTTCTCTTTCTCTCCCTAACCTTCTATCTCTGCCCTATTTCTCTTCCTACCCATTCATCCAGCTTCTTTCCTCTTTCTTTTCCCATCCTTCCAGTGTCTTCCTTCTGCATCCTCCCATCCAGTGTCTCTCCCCTCTTTCTGTCCCTATCCTTCCAGCATCTTCCCTCTTTCTCTATCCTTCTAGCCATGGTCTCCCCCTTTCTCCCCATCATTGTACCCATAATCTTCTTTCTCTCAGCCCTTTTCCATTTAGTGTGTTCCCCACTTTGTCTCCATCTTTCCACTCATCTCTCTCTCTCTCTCTACCCCTCTTCTATACAGCATCCCCTCTCTTCTATTATTTTTCCTCCCCTCTCTCCATTCAGCATCTCCTGCCTCTCTCTCCACACCCCACCCTTTCCTCTTACACCCGGTGTCTTCTGTTTCTCCAAGGACAAGCAGGCTTGCTTATACTCACAAGTGGGTACACTCCGTTCCATGTCGCCCTTCTCGAAAAAATGCCAGAGAAAAATCCAGAGCTTTTTGGAGCGCGACCTTAAGTTTTGTGTTTTCCGCGTGAGAAGCAGCTGCTTTTCTGCTCCTCAAACGCCTGGTTACAGTGATTTTTGAGTGCCTTTCGGCATTTTTTCTACGCTTGTTTTACTTTTTGTTTTGTTTGCCTCATTAAAAAAAAAAAAGCCTTCATTTTCTTAGAATTATTGCCCCGTTTCTAAGTTTCCTTTTTTTTTTTCGACGCGGGCTGTTTTCCCTTTTATCAGGCACCATCATGACTTTTAATTTTTCCAAAGCGATTTTACCTTCCATGTCCATGAAGACTCCCAGTGGCTTCAAGCGTTGTACCCAGTGCAATCGGACCATCTCGGAAAAGGACACACATTCTTGGTGTCTTCAGTGCCTTGGGCCCGACCATAGCCCTGTCAACTGTGTCCTTTGTCTTCGTATGAAGGTTTCCTGGGAGGCTCAACACGAGAAACGTTTTGAAGCCCGATCAGGTTCTTCGTTGTTGGTGTC
The DNA here is from genome assembly GCF_901765095.1 of Microcaecilia unicolor. Lineage (NCBI taxonomy): Eukaryota > Metazoa > Chordata > Amphibia > Gymnophiona > Siphonopidae > Microcaecilia > Microcaecilia unicolor. Next base: position 354,190,019 of record NC_044031.1, on the reverse strand, counting down.
GACATCGACTGTTGCACCAGCATTGGGAGTCATGGTAGGAATGGCTGCTTCAAGACCCCGAGACACTGGGAGCAGTGAGGTGTCGAGTGGGTCTCCACCTGTCTTGAGGCCTCCCAGGACTGTCCATCGTCAGACCCCGAGGTGATGGGAGGATTCGACGTCATCCTCGTTGGCACTGAAGAGCATGGGTGAGGTGCATCGGGCGAAGACCACGAAGCACCTTCACTGATCTCCATTGACACTTGGTGCCGGGAGCTCTGGGGTGCCAAGGAATTTGGCACCTGAGAAGCATCGATGCCGGGAAGACTGCTTCTCCTCCATCCAGTAGGTACCGATGCGTGCGTCTCCAAGCAGCCGAGATTGTGCTCCCACACTGGCCCCGTTGATTCTGCAGCCTGCGCCCCAGCCAACCCTGCAGTCTTTCCTGATGGCAGCCCTCGATGAGCACATCCAGGCCTTGCTCCCAGAGCTTTTGGATGGCCTTATGCAGTGATGTGCGTCGGTATGAGGGGTGCTTGCGCCTGCCCATACCTTCTGCTTCTGCCCCACCTGGCGCTCAGCCTATGGTGTGGCATCTGACGCTGGCTCCGCTTGCGGCACCGGTGTCAACTGTCACCCAGGCTGTCACCCCTTTGACGTTGGTGGAGGAAGCTTCGCTGGAATCGAGACGGGAGCCAGTTTTTGACGCTGCTCTCGAGGACATGGCTCCTCGGTATCGAGGCGGGCCCAATCTCAGACATTCCTTAGGGAGGTTCTGACATCAGGGAGGTTCTATCTGACATCGAGGAGGAGCGCTCATGGTAATCAGAAGAGGATCCCAGGCACTTTTGACATGGCATCCAGGATCTCTGTCCAAGGTATAGCAATGCGCAGACTCTCATGGCCTCATGGCCTCGTGTTTCTGACCTGGAACATCCTGTTCAGCAACGGATTCTCCTTGCCGGAGGGATAACCTTTTTGGAGAAAAGGTTGAAGATGTTGCTGACCAAATCAAGAAGCATACCGAAACTATATGTTCTCTCTCCTGCCGGGCGTCTTCTGCAACTGCCTCTTCATCCAGGAGGTATTTTGGCAAGTCGTGGAGTGCTCCCTATTACTACTCTAGGCGTAGGTACAGTCCTGCGACCCGCCAGTTTGCTCAGGCTCAGCCCCAGTGTGCTCGCTCTCGCCAACATCGTGCGCCCAAGGCCCCTGCCGCTCCCCAGCAAAAGCAAGGGTCGAGCTTTTGACTGGCTCCAGCAGAGCATAGCTGCAGTCAGTGTCTGTCCAGGACGACATGCCAGTTGGGGGGGAGGTTAAAGTTTTTTCACCAAAGATGGCTTCTTATAACCTCCGACCGATGAGTTCTTCAAATTCTCAGACTCAGATACACCCTCAATTTGATTTCCAAACCTCCAGATTTTACACCGAGAACCCACTCTTTCAGCTCTCAGCACAAGCAACTACTTGCAGAGAAAATCTCCATCCTTATCAAGGCCCATGCAGTTGAACCCGTTCCACCAGGGAAAGAAGGGCTGGGATTCTATTCCAGGTACTTCCTTGTGCAGAAGATGACAGGAGGGATGTGTCTCATCCTAGACCTAAGGGCCCTGAACAAATTCCTAGTCCGCGAAAAGTTCGGGATGGTTTCCATAGGCATCCTTCTTGCCATGATTCAGAAAAATGATTGGCTATGCTCTCTGGACTTAAAGGATGCATATATACAAATCCCTATACTTCCAGCCCACCAGTAGTATCTTCGGTTTCGGCTGGGAACACATCACTTTCAGTACTGCATGTTGTCTTTTGGCCTCGCGTCAGCTCCCAGGGTCTTTACCAAGTGTCTAGCGGTTTAAAATCTCATTTATGCGGCCTTCAAAGCATTATAGGTTTCTCTGGCGCCCTGCTTCCCCGGTACCACACTCCCCCGGGCCTCCTGGAGCTGTTTGAGCAAGTATATTAACTCCTTGTCCCGTTTCTTGCGCGTACGAGCAGTGTACTCTATAATTTTCCCTCTCAACCGCCTTTCCAGCTTCCTAGAAATTGATGGGAGATGTGTCACTGGGCTTATTGTGCTTTTAAATAGTGTTGGCACTATTTAAAGGACTATTGGAGGATTAGCCTAGGGGTTAGTGCAGTGGACTTTGATCCTGGGGAACTGAGTTCGATTCCCACATACGAGAATATACTTTCTACTTGCAGGTCCACAAAGTGCAAGTCACTTAACCCTCCATTGCCCCTGGTACAAAATAAGTACCTGAATATATGTAAACCGCTCAGAAAGGCGGTATATCAAGTCCTATTTCCTTTCCCTCTATGAGGAAACCCCAAAACTCAGGCAACGCCACCCTGCCAATAGTCCCATGTCCACCCGACACCACCCCCACTTTAGTGTCAGCAGAACGAACCACAGAGAAAAGGGAAGGGGCGGCTAAAATATAATCTAGCCTTGCATGCACTTTGTGGACCTGCAAGTAGAAAGTATATTATCGTATGTAAGGGTGGAACACATGCCAAATATCAATCAGGCCTAATTCAGACTGAAGTAAACCTATCCCCCTGCCTTCTAGCCCTTTGGGCCTCTTCTTTGACGGGTTACAATCAATGGTCTGCAGTAATATTGAAGTCCCCACCTACCACTAACTGGTATTCTCGCAAAGGCACTAGTGCTGCTAAAAGTGAGGACAAGAATTTCTGAGAGTACACATTCGGGGGGCGTATACCGAGCACAGGGCGACCCTCTGACCCTGCAACACCTCAACCCATATTACAAATCTCCCTTCTGGGTCCTGTATTAACTTGTGCCTAGTGTCCAGAGCTTTGTGAATAAGAATAGTCACTCTCCGCTGCATATTGTTGAAGGAAGCAAAAGCAATCTTCCCCCCCCCCCCCCCCCCCACTCTTGCTTTAACTTAGCGTGCTCTGAAGGAGAAAGATGAGTCTCCTGAGACAGGAGGACATCTACTTTAAGACGCTTACAGTAATTTAAATTTTTTTCCTCTTTATAGGAGAGTGAATACCATCCACATTCAAGGTAGCCACCCGCAAACTACCCATACCCCCATTGTTCCTGGATAGGTCTGTAAATCCATAACATTATTATTAACCCTGGGGGTGGCGTCCCAGCTAGACCAACCCACATGGCTTGTGCATTCTTTTGTATTTGCAGGTCTTGCCTCAACCAGCCAACCGCAAATTTGAGATCGATCAGCCTCAACCCCTGAGTATCCCCCACAGTCCCCTTAACTCCCTGCTCATCACTCATCCTATTCACGTTAGAAAGGGCCCCTCCTCTCCCCCTGCAACCCCACCAACCACTATCCCCCTATTAGTCAGCACCGCTTCCAGAAACCTCCAAATTCACACACACCCCAGCCACACCCCCACACACATCCGACTCCTGAACCCACTCTCGTCTAACGAATTCCCCCATCCCTCTACCTCCCCCCACCCCACAGCTTCTGCATCCCCCCTCCCCCTGACACTCCCGCATGCATACCTCCCTCCATGTGCTAATACTTTCATAATTCTCAATCATACCACTCTCTCAGTAACCCCTACCTTCCACCCCCAACACTCCCTAAAGGAACCCACAAACTACACGTCTGACTCCTCCCAACCCACCTTGCTTAGTAAACAACCAGCGGCCTGAGCCATCATAGTTTTTCAGAACTTGCATGTCAAAAATATAAAAACACCAATAAAACATAAGCAGCCCAGCAAAACGCAGGGACTAAGACACTCTGTAAGCACCCCAGAGCAACTTCGGATTTCAATTCTGAGATTTGATGCCATTGCACTGGTCCTCTCACGCTTTTGGAACACATACAGCCGACCATCATCACGTGCAGAGGCGAGCGTGAGAGTAGAAACCCTGCCACAGGAATAGATCTTCATGAGCTGATCTCCACCGATGTCCAACAAAACAATTAGTTGCGTTAAAACTACTTTCCTTCGGAGGAAGTGACGTCACAAGACTAGATGGCTGCCTAAGACTTTAGCTCCTGCACTTCTCCATACTAGTGACCCATTATCCACAGCCATCCGCTATATTTTTGGTGACTTCTCGATAGCAAGAGGTTAGAGCGCACTATTGATTGCAATGAGCAAAGCGTCGGCGTCGCAACATCGGGAAGGAGAGCGCCATTCCACGAGGCAGTCGGCGAAGGGCCTGTCGTGCCATGCGTCCCCAGACCTACGACGATCGTCTGACTCAGATACAGCTTCCTCCCATGCGGCTCAGCGCCACTCGGCCCCCCAAAAGAAAAACGCTCCAAAAGACCTAGCAAAATGTCTGGAGGCGATCCGAGAGGAAATCAAAGCTTCCAGGGTGGAAATCCTGGAACATGTGGATGTCATCAGCCTTGACTTGCGTGAGCTAGGGGGTCGCGTGGAGGCATTGGAGGAACAGGCCGACGAACAGGCAGAAACCAATGTGGCGATGGAAGCGCAAATTTCAAAACTGTTAGAGCATGACGAAGATCTCCAATACAAATTGGATGATCTCGAAAACAGAAAACTTAGGCACAATTTGAGGTTTCGTGGTATACCAGAGGCTGGTGGTGGAGAGGACGTCCCTACTATTGTACGTCAACTCTGTGATAAAATTATGAGCGAACAATCTGCTTCAGAAGCGGTGGAGATAGACAGGTCGCATCGAGCTTTGGGCAAACCTGTGGCCAATAGACCCAGAGACATAGTAGTGCGTTTTACATCGTATGCATTCAAAGAACGGGTCTGGCAGCGGGCCCGTCAACTCTCAACCTTGGAATATAACGCAGCGCGAGTTACTGTTTTCCAAGACTTATCTGCATATACGCTGGCGCAGAGAAAAGCTATGAAGCCAGTCCTGGAAATTCTGATTAAGGAGAAGATCGCTTACCGCTGGAGCTTTCCCTTTGCTGTATGCTTCGATCTCAACGGAAAACAGAATCGATTTCGCAGGGTATCTGAAGTTTGGCAGAGTCTACATGAAGCTGGTTTGACTTCAATTGCGGTGTTACCAGTGGGGCTAGCTCCTGCCACAAAAGCCAGACTTCAGAAATGGAAGTGAGCTGGCCAGAAGGCTCAGAAGCCTGGGGCTTAGTTTGGCTTGTACAATAACTGATTGTGTTTGAATATCCTAGGCAAATGCAGTGAGATATGTTGTGCTGCTTATCAGATGGGCAGTGATTATGTAATAATGTATACTATTTGAGGTGGAGGGGTTGTGGATGATTGGTATCATGGGCTAACAGTATGCAAGGTTGGGTGTGTGTGAAATGTGTGGGAGGGGAGGGGTGGTTCATTTGGTCTGTGGGTTGCTTTTTCTGTAAAACCCATTCAGTACTCGAGAGTCTGTCTGGTGGTACGAAAGGGAGGGGGGAATGTTAGGGGGGAGATGAGCACTGGGGAATTTAACCAGCGGCAGGACACAGGATAGGGGGGGCAAATGGCTGAGGGAGGGGTGTGTGACGCAGAGGGGGGAGGGGGAGGTGGGAAGAGGTAGTAGAGGGAGGGGTTGGGGGATGGATGGGTTACCTAGGTCAGGATGTCCAGCTAATCGGGATGAAAGGTTACTGTTACAAACTGACGATGTGTGTTATTTATACCTGAAGCAATGACTGTGGAGTTAAAGATATTATCATATAATGTTAAGGGATTAAATATGCCTCAGAAGAGGCAGAAACTTTACAAAGAGTTACAACAGCTGAAGCCACACGTGGTTCTTTTACAAGAGACAGACCTGCGCCAAAAGTCTGAAAGACTTCTCTCCTGCTCGGGATACTCCGGGGTATACTGTGCTGCTTCTGAGGCAACCAAAAAGAGTGGAGTTGCAATAATGATCCACAACACAGTAGGGGCCACGGTAATGCAGGTTAAGAAATACCCGGGAGAGCGTTTTATATTTTTGCATATCCAAATTGGTCAGGTTGACTTAACGATAGCATCTGTATATACCTCAAATAGTGGGCAGGTACAGTTTTTTTACTAAAGTAAAGAGCTCCTTAATACTGGGGGGTGACTTTAATGCAGTCATGAATCCTGGTATGGATAGAACATGTGCCACTCAAACAGAGGGGAAAAACGAGGCTTCAGCATTAGAGTCCTTGGCTTACTACTACTTAACATTTCTAAAGCGCTACTAGGGTTACGCAGCGCTGTACAATTTAACATAGAAGGACAGTACTACTACTACTACTATTTAGCATTTCTATAGCGCTACAAGGCATACGCAGCGCTGTACAAACATAGAAGAAAGACAGTCCCTGCTCAAAGAGCTTACAATCTAATAGACAAAAAATAAATAAAGTAAGCAAATCAAATCAATTAATGTGAACGGGAAGGAAGAGAGGAGGGTAGGTGGAGGCGAGTGGTTACAAGTGGTTACGAGTCAAAAGCAATGTTAAAGAGGTGGGTTTTCAGTCTAGATTTAAAGGTGGCCAAGGATGGGGCAAGACGTAGGGGCTCAGGAAGTTTATTCCAGGCGTAGGGTGCAGCGAGATAGAAGGCGCGAAGTCTGGAGTTGGCAGTAGTGGAGAAGGGAACAGATAAGAAGGATTTATCCATGGAGCGGAGTGCACGGGAAGGGGTGTAGGGAAGGACGAGTGTGGAGAGATACTGGGGAGCAGCAGAGTGAATACATTTATAGGTTAGTAGAAGAAGTTTGAACAGGATGCGAAAACGGATAGGGAGCCAGTGAAGGGTCTTGAGGAGAGGGGTAGTATGAGTAAAGCGACCCTGGCGGAAGATGAGACGGGCAGCAGAGTTTTGAACCGACTGGAGAGGGGAGAGGTGACTAAGTGGGAGGCCAGCAAGAAGCAGATTGCAGTAGTCTAAACGAGAGGTGACAAGGGTGTGGATGAGGGTTTTGGTAGAGTGCTCGGAAAGAAAGGGGCGGATTTTACGGATGTTGTAAAGAAAGAAACGACAGGTCTTGGCGGTCTGCTGGATATGAGCAGAGAAGGAGAGAGAAGAGTCAAAGATGACCCCAAGGTTTCGAGCTGAGGAGACAGGGAGAATGAGAGAGCCATCAACAGAAATAGAAAATGGGGGGAGCGGGGAGGTGGGTTTGGGGGGGAAAATGAGAAGCTCGGTTTTGGTCATATTTAATTTCAGGTGGCGTTGAGACATCCAGGCAGCAATGTCAGACAAGCACGCTGAAACTTTGGTTTGGATGCAAGGTGAGATATCAGGGGTAGAAAGGTAGATTTGGGAGTCATCAGCATAGAGGTGGTAGGAAAAGCCATGGGATGAGATTAATGAACCAAGGGAAGAAGTGTAGATAGAAAAGAGGAGGGGGGACCAAGAACAGAACCCTGAGGTACACCGACAGGCAGAGGGATAGAAGTAGAAGAGGATCCACCAGAGTGAACACTAAAGGTGCGGAGGGAGAGGTAGGAAGAGAACCAGGAAAGGACAGAGCCCTGGAATCCAAGTGAGGACAGGGTATCGAGAAGTATGCTGTGATCGACAGTGTCAAAAGCAGCGGAAAGATCAAGAAGAATGAGGATGGAATATTGACCTCTGGATTTAGCCAGTAATAGGTCATTGGAGACTTTAGTAAGCGCAGTTTCAGTTGAGTGGAGAGGGCGAAAACCAGATTGTAATGGGTCAAGAATAGCATGTGAGGAGAGAAAATCAAGGCAGCGGCGGTGAACAGCACGCTCAAGTAATTTGGAGAGAAAAGGAAGGAGGGAGATGGGTCGGTAATTAGAGGGACAAGTAGGGTCAAGTGAAGGCTTCTTAAGGAGAGGTGTGACCACAGCATGTTTAAAGGAAGCAGGGACAGTCGCAGTGGAAAGTGAGAGGTTGAGAATGTGACAGATAAAAGGAATAAGAGTAGGAGAGATGGCATTAAGAAGGTGGGTGGGAATGGGATCAGAGGAACAGGTGGTACATTTTGAGGAAGAAAGGAGAAGTGTAGTTTCCTCAATAGTAACTTCAGGAAAGGAGGAAAGGGAATGAGGGGAAGGAGAGAGAGGGGAACGGACTAGTGGAGGGAGAGCTGGTGAGGTAGAGAAAGCAAGGTTTCTCAAAGAGCTTGCAATCTAAAGGACACGTGAACAGTCAGTCTGATAGGGGCAATCAAATTGGGGCAGTCTGGATTTCCTGAAAGAGTTAGGTGCCAAACGCAGCATTGAAGAGGTGGGCTTTAAGCAAAGACTTGAAGATGGGCAGGGAGGAGGCTTGGCGTAAGGGCTTGGGAAGGTTGTTCCAAGCATAGGGTGAGGCGAGGCAGAATGAGCGAAGCCTGGAGTTGGCGGTGGTGGAGAAGGGTAATGAGAGGAGGGATTTGTCCTGTGAACGGAGGTTTCGGGCGGGAGCGTAAGAGGAGATGAGGGTAGAGAGGTAGTGAGGGGCAGCAGACTGAGTGCATTTGTAGGTAAGAAGGAGAAGCTTGAACTGAATGCGGTACCTGATTGGAAGCCAGTGAAGTGACCTGAGGAGAGGGGTGATATGAGTATATTGGTTCAGGCGGAATATAAGACGTGCAGCAGAGTTCTGAACAGATTGAAGGGGGGATAGGTGGCTAAGTGGGAGGCCGGTGAGGAGTAAGTTGCAGTAGTCAAGGTGAGAGGTAATGAGAGCGTGGACGAGAGTTCGGGTGGTGTGTTCAGAGAGGAAAGGGCGAATTTTGCTGATGTTAAAGAGGAAGAAGCGACAGGTTTTGGCTATCTGCTGGATATGCGCAGAGAAGGAGAGGGAGGAGTCAAAGATGACTCCAAGGTTGCGGGCAGATGAGACGGGGAGGATGAGGGTGTTATCAACTGAGATAGAAAGTGGAGGAAGAGGAGAAGCAGGATTTGGTGGAAAGACGATGAGCTCGGTCTTGGACATGTTCAGTTTCAGGTGGCGGTTGGACATCCAGGCAGCTTATTCCTTAGGAACCCTAGATTTGTGGAGATTGACACATATGACAGACAGAGATTACACATTTCACTCTCCAGTGCATAACTCTTACTCGCGTATTGACTATTTATTTGTCGATGTTGCGCTGGTGGAAAGGGGACCCAAGGCGGGAATAGGTAATGTGACCATATCAGATCATGCCTCGGTGTGGGTTACTCTTCCATTTATTAGGCCAGAGACAAAGGACAAGAGATGGGCATTAAATATTAGTCTGTTACAGGAGAAGGAGGTGGAGGAGGGATATAGAGCAATGCTGAAAGAATATCTGGAGTTCAACCAAGATTCGGCTGAAGTGTGGGATGCCATGAAGGCAGTGTCCAGGGGCTACTTTTTACAACTTGCTAGTAAACGATCCCTGGCACGTAAGTCGCAAATAGCGAAGTGCCTGGAGAGAATACAAGTATTGGAGGGTTAACACAAGGCCAATAGATCTCCCCCAGATTCTGCATCAGCTACGTGGCGAGAGGAGGATATTGGATTCTATTTACTCAGAAGAGTTAAGATTGGGAGGGGAGAGGTTTTGGGTGGGCACATACGAGTTTACCAATAAGGCAGGGCGCCTTCTAACGATTAAGCTCTGACGACAACAAGTTGATCGTACGGTGAAGCGGCTGCGTGATGATAAGGGCTCTATGTTACACACTTCAGTTCAAATTCGTAATCGTTTGAGACTTATCAAACTCTGTATGCTCAGGAGATTGCCCCTTCCCTGGAAGCCATTGATACTTGGCTGATAAAGAACTTTCTACCTTAACCCATCAAAACCAGGAGCTGTTAGAAAAAACAGTCACCCCAATTGAGGTCCAAGAAGCCATTTGTAGTTTGCCCTCGTGTAAGTCACCTGGATTGGACAGGCTTCCTAACGAGTTCTATAAGAAGTTCGCACCTGAGTTGCTGGCGAAAATGTTGGCGAGTAGATTGGCACCGTTGATGCCGACCCTTACACAACCCGATCAAGTCGGCTTTGTGTCATATTGTAAGGCCGTGGACAGTATTCGGTGGATACTGGATCTTATGTTTTTAGCAAAAAGAAACCACAGGCCTTTGTGTCTCCTTAGTCTTGATGCCGAAAAAGCCTTTGATAGGGTCCATTGGCCATTTATGTATAAGGTTTTGGAAGCAATGGGGTATGGAGTTCAATTCCGAAGATGGATCCAGGCACTTATGAGTCCCCTAGAGCCTGCGTTCGAGTTAACGAGAGCAACTCGGAGTTGTTTACGCTGCACAGGGGAACCAGACAAGGGTGGCCGCTATCCCCTCTACTGTTTGCTATGGTTATGGAACCGTTCGCCTCTAGAATACGGTTAGATCCGGGAATCTCGGGGGCTCGAGTGGCAGATAGAACGCATAAAATGGCCCTCTTGCGGATGACATCTTGCTATATGTTACTCGGCCTTTAACTATGTTCCCAAATCTCACACGCCTCATTGACGAATACTCTGTATTATCGGGTTTTAAAGTTAATACGACCAAGTCAGAGGCTCTGAATGTCACACTGCCAGCAGATACAGTAGAGTCACTGAAGGCGTCCTATTCGTTTCGGTGGCCAAACAAACAAATTAAATACCTGGACGTGAATATAACACCTAAATTATCTGAACTCTTTGCAGCGAATTACAAGGGACTAGGCAGTACTATTAAGGCAGACCTAGAGAGATGGGGGGATCAAGAGGTTTCCTGGTTTGGCAGGATAGCTATTGTTAAGATGAATGTGCTACCACGACTGCTATACCTATTTCAAGCACTTCCTGTAAAGATGCCCAGACGATTTCTTGCATCACTTCAAGATTCTATAATGCGTTTCGTCTGGGCTGGGAAGAGGCCGCCCAAGCGCGTAAGCTCCTCTATCAGGATAGGAGAAAGGGAGGATTGGGTGTCCCAAATCTCATCTGGTATTATAGGGCTGCACAAGGGAAAGCCGCAATTGAGTGGTATCAAGATTATCCTGATAGACAATGGGTGCATTTGGAACAGCATTCTTTTGGGTAAGTGTCATTAGGGGCAGTAATGTGGCTGCCTAAATCGATCCAAGTCCTAGGTGAGGGACTGTACCCGTCCATATGTGTCACTCTCTGCTATTGGGATAGTTTGTTTCCAAAGGGAAGGTGTGTACTCACACGCATGGCACCCTTAGCACATAACCCTTTGTTCTTGCCAGGGACTGAAGTTGGGGCATTCACTAGGTGGTATAAGGAGGGTATGAGAACCTGGGGTCACATGTTCAATGAGGACTCCCTGCTTTCATTCGACACTCTGAAGAGTTGGGGCTCTGTAAGGGAAGGGGATGAATTTGCATATCATCAATTAACTCATTTCCTCAGAACTGAGGCTGTTAGACTAGTATTAAAAAGGGAACGGCTGGGTCTGGAGGAGCTATGTGAAAAATTCACATCTTCTAGGGGATTGATTAGTCGACTATATCGAGTACTAAGTGCATAGGCCCCCAGATATACTTTGCATAGGAAGACTTGGGCTGGGGAGCTTGGTGTGGCCTTGGGGGAGACTGAGTGGGAGAGAATAGAGCGAACGGCGACAGGTGTGTTTACTCATGTACCGTTTAAAGAAAATGCAGTGAAAGTACTGTTTAGATGGTACCTCACTCCGGATCGCCTCCGGCGAATATTCCCGACGTCTCTGGGATTGTGCTGGAGGGGGTGCGGACAAAGAGGAACCATGGGACACGTAGTGGAGCTGTGTAAAGGTTCAAGCATTTTGGAAGTCCGTCCGAAGCAGGTTGCAGAAATGGGCGGGAGGCCCAATTCCCTGGTCACCTGAATTTTTTCTTTTCAGCAAGACCTCCAGGTTTAAAAAAGTGCCAATAAGACTTGGTGCAGCTTGCTGTCGGGGTAGCAAGGGTGGTCATTGCCTCACAGTGGAAGTATGTGGGGGTCCCCTCAGTTGCTAAATGACATAATAAACTGAACTACATACGCGAGATGGAGAGACTGTTAGCAGAAAGAAAACATCGGATGAGTAACTGGCGCTTGATTTGGAATAACTTTTCATAATATAACAGAATGTATTGGGAGAATATGGTGGGTGAGGTTTGTATGGTAAGGTACATACATATTTGTTCTGGTGGGAGGGGAGGGGGGGATTAATCGTATTATATAATTGTAAGTAAAACGAGGAGGGGGGGGAAACAAAACTTGAAGTTTATAGAGGTTACCATATGGCTGTCCTAGATGTGGATTGAGGGCATGAAGGGGCTTTAACCTGTGAGATTGTATCATTTATGATCTTGTGCTTCACTCTTTCTGTACCTGAAGCCATATTGTTCTGTTCAATTGTTCAATAAAGACTTCATGCAAATTAAAAAAAAAAAAACTACTTTCCTTCAGGTTGCTCCATCAAGCACCAGCCACGTACAACAGAGCAGGATTCTATACTTCAGGGATCTTCTCCAGGAAAGCCTTTAGTTCCTCCACTTTAGTCAGGTTATCATAAGTGATCCTCACTTTGGCTGGATATTGAAAAGCAAAACGAATGCCTTTCGCGTACAGTTGTAAGCAATAGGGAGCCAAGAGTTTCCTCCGCTCCGTTACCCTTTAGCGAAAAGTCCTGGAAGAGCAGCAACTTGTTGCCTTTATACTCCAGCACGCACTGTTTTTTGTACAGTTCCAACAGCTTCGCCGTGACTGCATAGTTCAGGAACCTAGCAATTACTGGATGTGCTCTTCCCGATTCCTCCCTGTGCACTCCAGGATCAGGAATTGATTCAGGTAATCCGATAATACGAAGATTTTTCCGTCTACCTCTATTTTCTTGGTCTTCGACCCTGTCTGTGAGACAATTGACTGGCCCAGAAGGAACTCAGACACCATCTTTAGCAGAAACTTAGGGTGCATGCGGAGGACTACTCTGTTGTGATGAAACTTAGTATAAGGTGCATCCATACTAAAGCTTGAAGCTCACTGACCCTATGAGCTGAAGTAACAGCCACAAAGAAAACAACCTTCCAGGTCAAGTACTTCAGATGGCAGGAATTCAGTGGCTCAAAAGGAGCTTTCATCAGCTGGGTGAGAATGATGTTGAGATGCCATGACACTGGTGGAGGTCTGACAGGGGGCTTTGAAAAAAGCAAACCTCTCATGAAGCGAACTAAAGGCTGTCCAGAGATAGGCTTACCTTCTACACGCTGATGATAAGCACTGATTGCACTAAGGTATTCAAGCAGGGTCTGTGTAGGACAAGAAAGGGGATCTATGGCTTTGCTGTCACACCAGACAGCAAACCCCCTCCATTTAAAAAAATAACACCTCTTAGTGGAAACTTTCCTGGAAGCCAGCAAGACTTACTACTACTACTTAACATTTCTAAAGCGCTACCAGGGTAATGCAGCGCTGTACAATTTTAAACAAGGAAGGACAGTCCCTGCTCAAAAGAGCTTACAATCTAAAGGACAAGTATGCAGTCAATCAAATGGGGCAGTGTAGGTTTCCTGAATAGAGGTAAGTGGTTATGTGCTGAAAGCGACATTGAAGAGGTGGGCTTTGAGTAAGGCTTTGAAGATGGGCAGGGAGAGCGCATGGCGTATGGGCTTGGGAAGTTTATTCCAAGCATAGGGTGAGGCGAGGCAGAAGGGGCGGAGTCTTGAGTTGGCGGTGGTGGAGAAGGGTACTGATAGGAGGGATTTGTCCTGTGAGCGGAGGTTACGGGTAGGAGCGTACGGGGAGATGAGGGTAGAGAGGTAGGGAGGGGCTGCAGATTGAGTGCATTTGTAGGTTAGTAGGAGAAGCTTGAACTGTATACAGTATCTGATCGGGAGCCAGTGAAGTGACAGGAGAGGGGTGATGTGAGTATATTGGTCCATGCGGAAGATAAGATGCGCGGCGGAATTCTCGACGGATTGAAGGGGGGGATAGAGAGTTAAGTGGGAGGGCCAGTGAGTAGTAGGTTGCAATAGTCAAGGCGAGAGGTAACGAGTGAGTGGATGATTGTTTGGGTGGTCTGTTCAGAGAGAAACGGGCGAATTTTGCTAATATTATAGAGAGAGAAGCGACAGGTCTTGTCTGTCTGCTGGATATGGGCAGAGAAGGAGAGGAAGGAGTCGAAGATGACTCCGAGGTTGCGGGCTAATGAAACAGGGAGGATGAGGGTGTTGTCAACAGAAATGGAGAGTGGAGGAAGAGGAGAAGAGGGTTTGGGTGGAAAGACAATGAGCTCGGTCTTTACCATGTTTCAGATGACGGTTGGATATCCAGGCAGTGATGTCTGATAGGCAGGCCGATACTTTGGCCTGGGTTTCCACCGTGATGTCTGGTGTGGAGAGATAAAGCTGGGTATCGTCAGCATAAAGATGGTATTGGAAGCCATGAGATGAGATCAGCGAGCCCAGGGAAGAGGTGTAGATTGAGAAAAGAAGGGGTCCAAAGACAGATCCTTGAGGAACACCAACAGAGAGCGGGATGGGGGTGGAGGAAGATCCATGGGAATATACTCTGAAGGTACGTTGGGAGAGAAGGAACCAGGGAGATACCCTCTGAAAGACCCAAGGAAGCAAATTCTAGGCTCTCAACATCCAGGTCATGAGAGCCAGAGACTGGAGGTTGGGATGTAGAAGTGACCCCTTGTTCTGTGTGATCAGGGTCGGAAAACACTCCAATCTCCACAGTTCTTTGGAGGACAATTCCAGAAGAAGAGGGAACTATAACTGCAGTGGCAAATCAAGGTGTCAGACTGTGAGCCCTTCTGCCTTGATCCCACACCTTAGCTGAGTCCAACGTCGGTGTTGGAAGGCGGCCGGACAACCCCAAATCTTCGCCTGGGAAGGCCACCATTCCCTGGAAGTTGAGCCTCCATGTGCGGGCGGTCTACAGGTCTTCTGGAACCACGCGGGGTTGTTGCCTAGGAAAGACACGGGTGGAAAACAGATACCCAGAAGAAGATAGTCAGGATCTGGTCCGCGGTCAGGGCAGGCAGCAAACAAGCAATGGTCGGGATTCAGTCCGAAGTCAGGGCAGGCAGCAAACAAGCAATGGTTAGGATTCGGTCCAAAGTCAGGGCAGGCAGCAAACAAGCAATGGTTAGGATTCGGTCCAAAGTCAGGGCAGGCAGCAAACAAGCAATGGTTAGGATTCGGTCCAAAGTCAGGGCAGGCAGCAAACAAGCAATGGTCAGGATTCGGTCCGAAGTCAGGGCAGGCAGCAAATAACAGAGTCCAAAACCGGCAAAGGTCAAAAATCAGCAACAAATACAAGAAGGTCCAACTGCACTGCAACTACCCAGGAACTGAATAGAAGCCGAAGCACAGAAGGACTGAAGGCAATGCTTTAAATAGTAAGACAATCAGAGTCAACCATCCTCAGCTGAATCCAAAATGGCTGCCCCCACAGGAGATCTCAAAGGACCAAATATGGGCTTCCTTCCTGTCCTCGTTACTCCAAGATGGCTTCCTAAGAGATGATCTATCCAAGATGGCTGTACCCCTAGAGCTATCCAAGATGGCTGTGGCCATTGATCCAACCAAGATGACGGCTGCCAGAAATAGGAAACAGAAACAGACCCTCCTGATCCTCGTCCCTTTCAGACGGAACTGCGGGATGACCTAGCTGGGAGGAGCGTCGAACAGGTGAGGGACGTGACAAAAGGTTCCACAGTCTTCTTGCTCGAGTTTCAAGAAAGTCTTTCCAACTACAGGTATCGGAGGATACAAATTCAGAAGGCTTGTCCTCCAATGTAGAAGAAAGTCATCTGATGCTAGTCTGTCGTGGGCCTGAAGCCTGGAACAGAACTGAGGGACCTTGTGGTTGATCTGAGTGGCAAAAAGATCCACTGAGGGGGTGCCCCATGCCTGGAAGATCTTGCGGGCTATGCCCATTTTTAGAGACCACTCGTGTGGTTGCATTATCCTGCTTAGCCTGTCAGCCAGGTCATTGTTTACATCCGCCCGATAAGTGGCTTAGAGAAACATGCCGTGTTGGTGAGCCCAATGCCACATCTGAACGGCTTCCTGACAGAGTGTGAGATCTGCTGCCCCTCTGCTTGTTGGTGTAATACACTGCACCTGATTGTTTGAATTAGAATAATGTGTTTGGGAGGGGGATCACATGATGGAATCAACCTGAATGAACGTCTGACAGCTCAGCTCCTGGCCCCTCAACTTTTAAAACCTACTTATTTGTAAGATCTTGCAAAGGAAAGTGCCCCAAACGTACGATTTGAGCTTAAGGAATGGAAGCGGAGACTACTGGCAGGGAAGCGGAGTTTTTTCTTTCCCTCTGAGGGATGCCAGTTAAGACGCCGAGGCCTGGTCGAGAGAAAATCAACGCAGTGCACAAGAAAATGGCGAAGTCACCGCCTCTATCTAAATCGCCAGCTCACCCTCCTAACCTGCAGGATGATAATGTGCAGGTGTCCATGCGGCACTTGTCCCAGATGCTAGATGATAGGCTGGCCAAACTGCATGAAGGAATGGAGTAGATTAAAGACAGTATAGCGGGGGCACGCGGCACGGCTCCAACAGGCGGAGGAATGCATCTCCCCCAAGAGGATCAGGTGGCGGTGGCAGAGACTTCAGTCCACACATTCACATCTCACTACTGTCTTTAGCAGGATACCCGACACAACAGTTGGTTTGGGAAGTCATTGTTTTTACTTTTGTATTAAATTAAGCTGTTGCGCTGCGGGCGGGAAGGCACTTGTGCATGCGCGCTGGAGCGCGGCTCGCCCTCCAAAAAGCTCTGGGTTTTTCTCTGGCATATTTGCCGTTCTGGGCGACGCGGGATGGTGTCTATCACTTGTGAGAATAAGAAGCCTGCTGTCCTCGGAGAACACCTGCTACAGGTAAGTATCCTCGTTTTCCTGGACACTGCTGCTTCTCTCGATAAAAAGCAGCAGCCCCGGGAAAACAACAAATAGAAAGCGTGGAGCCACAGCCTTCAGGCACGCGCCGTAGCTCTGCCGGTCCTGTGCCCCAGAATGGGTAGTTGATGTCAGCGGGGGCAGAGGACCGGCAGAGCTATCAGCGCATACCTGAAGGCTACGGCTCCACTCTTGCTTTTTGTTGTTTTGCTGCCGCTGCTGCTCATCAGGAGAAGCAGCAGCAGTAGTGGCAGTGTCTCAGTGGGAGAATTTCCTACTTTGGTGGGAGTGGAGATGACCCGCCAAAGCGGGAGTCTCCTGCTAAATGCAGGAGACTTGGTAGGTCTGATAGGATGAAGGTGAAAGGGGACAGATTCAGAAGTAACCTGAGAAAATACGTCTTCATAGAAATGGTGGTGAACTTGTGGAATGGCCTGTTGCAGTTGGTGAAGATGAAAACTGTAACTGAATTCAGGAATGTCTGGGACAGGTACATAGGATCTATATGGGAGAGAAAGGGATAGTAGGTGGCATGGAAGGGCAGATTGGCTAAGCCATATGGGCTTTCTCCGAGGACAAGCAGGCTGCTTGTTCTCACTGATGGGTGACGTCCACGGCAGCCCCTCCAATCGGAAACTTCACTAGCAAAGGCCTTTGCTAGTCCTCGCGCGCCCATGCGCACCGCGCATGCGCGGCCGTCTTCCCGCCCGAACCGGCTCGTGTTCGTCAGTCTTCTTTTGTCCGCGCTCGGTACGGTCGTGTTTTCGCCGTGACGGGCCCCGCAAAGTCGACCTTGCGCGTTCGTCGTGTTGTTTCAAAAAAAAAGAACATTCTGTGTGGAAAGACTCTCTGGTCTTTTTTCCCCCCGCTATTTTCAGCTTTTTCGCCCCGGTAAGTTTTCTTTCGTTGTCGGGGTAGGCCGCTTTTAGGCCTCGGGTCGAAGTTTTCTTCCCCTTGTTTTTTCGGTGCCTTTTCCGCCATTTCGACTTTTGATCTCACCGGCGTGATTTTTCCGCCCATGACATCGAAGTCTCCCAGCGGCTTCAAGAAGTGCACCCAGTGCGCCCGGGTCATCTCGCTCACTGACAGGCACGCGTCATGTCTTCAGTGCTTGGGGGCTGGGCACCGCCCGCAGGCCTGTAGTCTGTGTTCCCTTTTGCAAAAGCGGACTCAGGTAGCGAGATTGGCCCAGTGGAACGTTTTGTTCTCGGGCTCTTCGTCGACATCGGCACCGGGGGTATCGAGTGCATCGACGTCTTCAGCGTCCAGACCTTCATCCTCGGCCGCCAGTGCATCGAGTGCATCGAGGCATCGGCCCTCTGCATCGGCGCCGAGACATCGGATAGCTGCATCGACGTCGGTGGTACCGGGACCTCGTCTGCTGATGTCGTCGGACGGTGGTGCATCGTCTGGAGTGCAGGTGAGGGCTGTCCATTCCCCTGCTGGTGGCGGTGAGCCTTCGGGTGGGTCTCCCCCTACCCTGAGGGCTCCTGCGGTACAGCCCCCCCGAGACTGACCTCCTTCGGCCTCGGCCCCGAGGAAGCGACGGCTGGATTCTACGTCCTCCTCGTCGGTACCGGGAAGCTCCGGTGACATGCTTCGTTCCAAGAAGTCGAAGAAGCATCGTCACCGGTCCCCTTCCCGTGTTGGTACCGAGAGCTCTGGGTCGCCGAGGGAGTCGGCACCCAGTAGGCATCGGCACCGAGAGGACCGCTCACCCTCTGTTCAGGAGGTGTCGATGCGCTCCACTCTGGACAGCCCGGAACAGCCTCCACGCCCGGAACAGGTTCTGACGTCGACGCCTGCATCGACTTCCATGCCTTTCTCCGCAGCCGCTCTGAACGAGAGCCTCCGGGCCGTTCTCCCAGAGATCCTGGGAGAGCTGTTGTGCCCTACCCCTCCGGTACCGGCGGTGCTTGCGCCACCGGTACCATCGAGCGTGGCGCCGGCTGGCCCATCGCCCGAGGTGAGGTCTCCGGCGTCGGTGCCGCGTGCGGTGCCGGCTGCCGTCGCTTCCCAGGAAGGCTCCCCGACTACGTCGGCGGAGGGAGCTTTGCCGATGCGGGCGAGGGAGTCTACCTCTCGACGCCCCCATCGTGGACGTGGCTCCACGGAGTCGAGTCGGGCACGGTTGCAGACACAGGTCCGTGAACTTGTGTCTGACACCGAGGGTGAGGCCTCGTAAGAAGAGGAAGAAGACCCCAGATATTTCTCTGACGAGGAGTCTGAGGGTCTTCCTTCCGATCCCACTCCCTCTCCTGAAAGACAGCTTTCTCCTCCTGAGAGTCTGTCTTTCGCTTCCTTTGTCCGGGAGATGTCTACGGCCATCCCCTTCCCGGTGGTTGTGGAGGACGAGCCCAGGGCTGAAATGTTTGAGCTCCTGGACTATCCTTCTCCACCTAAGGAAGCGTCCACTGTTCCCTTGCACCATGTCCTAAAAAAGACATTGCTGGCGAACTGGACCAAGCCTTTAACTAATCCCCACATTCCCAAGAAGATCGAGTCCCAGTACCGGATCCATGGGGACCCAGAACTGATGCGCACTCAGTTGCCTCATGATTCTGGAGTTGTGGATCTGGCCCTAAAGAAGGCTAAGAGTTCTAGGGAGCATGTGTCCCGTTCCGGGCCCTTACCGGGAAGCCCCCAGCGGGGGGCGAAGACCGACGGAGGCTGCGGGATCCAGAGCGGCGAAGATCAGCCGCCGACGGGGCCGGCGCTGCCGCGGGTCGCTCCGAGACCGGCGATCCGCTGGAGCAAGCGCCGGTCTCGGAGGAGGGGAGGCGCCGGCCAAGATGGCGGCGCCGGCGTCTCCCTCGATGGAGCAGACCAGAGAGCCAGCCCCGCCTCCTCGCGCCGGATTGGCGCTCGAACAAAGAGACCCCGCCCGCCGGGCCAGCTGGCCAATCCCGGCCTCCCTTGCCTGGCTAGGCCGGAGGGATTGGTTCCAGCTGATCCCAGGGGCCGGCGGGCGGGGGATTTAAACGACGAAACGGAAGGGGACCAATGCTTCCGTTTCGTTCGTCAGAAGCCGACACCGTGGATCCCGGAGTGTTGCCACTTCCAGAGACTGTGTTCCTTCAGTGTGCATTTTCAGCTAGCCGTCCTGCTAGCCTTCCTTCAGCGTGTATCTTCAGCTAGCCGTCCTGCTAGCCTTCCTTCAGTGTGTATCGTCTGCTAGCCGTCCTGCTAGCCTTCCTTCAGTGGTGTATTGTCTGCTAGCCGTCCTGCTAGCCCTCCTGCGGAGACCGTGACTTCTGCTAGCCGTCCTGCTAGCCACCTCCAGAGACAGTGTTGTATCTCCTGCTAGCCGTCCTGCTAGCCCTACTGCGGAGACCGTGACTTCTGCTAGCCGTCCTGCTAGCCACCTCCAGAGACAGTGTTGTATCCCCTGCTAGCCGTCCTGCTAGCCCTCCTGCGGAGACAGTGACTTCTGCTAGCCGTCCTGCTAGCCACCGCCAGAGACTGTGTTCCGTTTCAGCTAGCTGCCCTGCTAGCCTTTCCTTCAGTGTTGTGCCTTCAGCTAGCCGTCCTGCTATAGCCCTCTTTTCAGAGACTGCGACTTTTGCTAGCCGTCCGGCTAGCTCTCTCCCATAGTCGGTGCTACGGGCTGGCCGCCCTTGCCAGCTATCCTCCAGTGACTGTTCCCTCTCGGAGAGCTAGCCGCCTCTGCTAGTCCTCCCTTAAGGACTGCGTCTGATTACCATCCAGGTCAGCCCTCACCCCGCGGTTCCGGCAGTCCTGCTGGCCGCCTGCAGCTGAGGGCTCAACCCTCGGTGAACGGCGGTCGCCGCGGGTGAAGATTCGGGGTGCTCGGCTGTCCTCTGGGGCCTTGCGGGGCCTTAGGGAACTTGAGAGCTCACCAACAGAGACAGTACAGGACAGGAAACGGAAGCCATGAGCTCGCCGACGCAACCTGACCTACGGGACCTAGCCAAGGTACTTTAGCAGCAGCAGGAGCAGCTGAACGCCCTGTCCGGGGCGCTCCAGAACGTATGCCCTCAACTTTCTACGCTTCAGGTACAGAACCAGGCCGCTGCGGTCCAGGGGGCCGCAGCAGCTCCCCGTTTGGGAGGGTTCCGCACGGGACCTCGGTTCCCTGAACCAGCACGATATGATGGGACCCCCGGAGGGTGTCGGGGGTTCCTCAACCAGTGCAACCTGGCTTTCCGGATGCAACCGGAGGCATTTGCTTCGGACCAAAGTAAAGTGGGCTACATTATGGGCCTTTGTGAAGGGAAAGCCCAGGCATGGGTGGCCCCACTAAACGAACAACAGGACCCCATCTTGGATGACTACAGTGAATTTCAGCGCCGGTTCCGGATGGTGTTCGACCTTCCGGGCAGACCATCCTCCGTGGCGTCGGAACTGCTGCGGATCCATCAGGGAGAAGGGACGGTGGCCGATTATGCCAGTCGGTTTCGGACCTTAGCCACGGAGCTGCGTTGGAATCCGGAGTCCTTGATGGCCATCTTTATGGAGGGCTTACAAGAGCGGATCAAGGACGAATTGGCGGGACGGGAGGTCCCAGGACAATTGGATGCCCTGATTTCGCTCTGTATACGAGTAGACACCCGGTTCCAGGAGCGGGCTAGAGCCCGGGCGGAGCGGCAGAAATGGGCGCGGGGGACGTCCCGGATGGGCAAAGGGCCGTCCCCCCGCCATGGGAACCGGGACTCCAAGGAGGATGGGGAAGAGCCGATGGTAATGGGCCGTCAATGGCTGGCTCCCTCCGACAGGAAGAAACGCTTGTCGAACGGATTGTGCCTCTACTGTGGTGAGGCTGGACATTTCATCCGGACATGTCCCGCCCGTCCGGGAAACGCTTCCCCCAAGGCACCCTGAGGGGAGGGTTCTTGGGGCACTCCGCTCCCCTACCGGACTCCTTGATAACACTGCCAGTAATGTTACGTTGGCAAGAGGCCACGATCCAGACCCGGGCCCTGGTGGACTCTGGGTCCGGGGGTAACTTCATCGGGCTCGAACTGCTGCAGCAAATGGGCTGGCCTACTCTCCCGCGGAGGCCGGCGCTGCAAATAACCTCCATCCAAGGAACTACACTACCCCAACCGGTCACGGAGATCACCCCCGTGTTGGGATTGCAGGTGGGGGAGGATCACCGGGAGGAAGTCCAATTCCTGGTGCTATCCCTGACCATTCACCCAGTGGTCCTAGGATTGCCGTGGCTACGGTGTCACAGTCCTGTTATCGACTGGACCGGGGGTAGTATCCAGGCTTGGGGTAGCTCCTGTCAGGAGAACTGCTGTAAGGGCCGGACCGGCAGCTGCCCGGCATTAAATATGGTGCCCGGTGGGGGACGGGTAGAGCTGGGCTCTCTGCCTATGGATTATAGAGACTTCGCAGATGTGTTTAATCCCAAGGAAGCGGAGGTGCTACCGCCTCATCGGTCTTTTGACTGTGCCATTAATTTGAAGACGGATACCATGCCACCGCGGGGCCGACTGTATACCCTGTCCCGAGGGGAGTCCAAGGTAATGCAAGAATACATCCGGGAGAACCTGCGGAGAGGGTTCATCCGGCCCTCCACGTCCCCAGCGGGGGCGGGATTCTTTTTTGTCACCAAGAAGGATGGATCCTTGAGGCCCTGTATTGACTATCGAGGGTTAAATGCCATCACAGTGAAGGATCGCTTTCCTCTACCGCTCATTCCCGAGCTCTTTGACAGGCTACAAGGAGCACAGATGTTTACTAAATTGGATTTGCGGGGGGCCTACAATTTAGTCCGAATCCGGTCAGGGGACGAATGGAAGACGGCTTTCAACACTCACGAGGGACATTTTGAGTACCGAGTGATGCCGTTCGGCCTATGTAATGCCCCTGCGGTGTTTCAGCGACTTATCAACTATGTGCTTGAGGATTTGCTGAACTCCACGGTGATCGTATACCTGGATGATATCCTGGTCTATTCCAAAGACCCCGCTGAGCATACGGGCCATGTCCGCGCAGTGCTGCACCGGTTACGACAAGCCCGTCTATTCGCTAAACTCAGTAAGTGCGCCTTCCATCAGCGATCACTCCCCTTTTTAGGACATATTCTGTTACCCGGGGGCCTACAGATGGAGCCGGACAAACTCCGGGCGATTCGAGAGTGGCCACAACCACTGGGACTGAAGGCACTGCAACGTTTCCTGGGGTTCGCGAATTATTATCGCCAGTTTATCCCTCAGTATTCCCAACTGACAGCGCCGCTGACGGCGCTCACCCAAAAGAACGCGAAGGTCCGGGATTGGCCGCCAGAGGCGCAAGCGGCCTTTCGTCAGGTAAAGGAGGCGTTCAATTCAGCGTCCATCCTGTTGGCTCCAGATCCCGAGAAACCATTTATTGTAGAAGTGGACGCGTCCGCCTTGGGGGCCGGGGCAGTCATCTCGCAAGTCAACCCCGAAGGCCGGCGTCAACCTTGCTCATTCTTCTCGCGTAAGTTCTCCCCTGGCAGAACGGAATTATACGGTAGGGGATAGAGAACTCTTGGCCTTGAAATTAGCCCTGCAGGAGTGGAGGCACCTGCTGGAGGGAGCGGAGCACCGATTTACGGTGATCACTGATCACAAGAATCTCCTGTATCTTCAAGAGGCTCAGCGGTTAAATCCCCGACAGGCCCGATGGTCGTTATTCTTTGCCCGGTTTCACTTTCAGTTAGTGTTTCGGGCGGCTTCTCAGAATACCCCGGCGGACTCGCTCTCCCGAGCATTTGAAGTTCCTGAGGAACCCAAGGAGATCCACCCTATGTTAAACCCAGCCTGTCTCAGTGCAGCTACAGGGGAGGTCGCGCTGACTACGGAGTTAGTGCCGGCCGCCGACCGAGGAAGAATAATGCAATGGGGGCACTCATCTAGATGGGCCGGGCATTTCGGATATCAGAAGACCCTCCGGTTCATTGCAAGACAGTATCACTGGCCGCATATGAGGCGGGATATTCTCCAATTTGTTACTTCATGCCCTGTGTGTGCACGGACTAAGCCACTGGTTGGGCCCCCCGTGGGGGACCTGCAACCACTGCCTGTACCGACCGCTCCCTGGACGGAGTTATCCATGGATTTCATCACCGACCTCCCCCGCTCCCGGGGTCACACCGTGATTTGGGTTGTGGTAGACCGTTTCTCTAAAATGGCTCATTTTGTTCCATTACCGAGCCTTCCATCGGCGGCCTCTCTAGCACAGTCCTTCATTCAACACATTTTTCGGTTACATGGGCTGCCCAGTCGGATCGTCAGTGACCGAGGACCCCAATTCACCTCACGCTTCTGGAGAGCCTTGTGCACGGCCTTGGGGGTAGAGACTCACTTTTCATCCGCCTACCACCCCCAAACCAACGGCATGGTCGAGAGGATTAACCAAACATTGAAAGGATTCTTGAGGGCATTTGTCAACAAACGTCAAGATAACTGGGCCTCTCTGCTTCCATGGGCTGAGGTTGCATATAACCAAAGTGACCATTCATCCTCAGGACATTCTCCGTTCTTCTTAGTATACGGACGACATCCTCGGCTTCCAGGACCGTTCCCGTCTCCGGCGTTAAACCCCGTGGGGAACCAAACCATTGCGGATCTGCAGAAGGTCTGGGAGATGGCTCGGGAACAACTCCAGAAAACAGCTGCCAAAGATAAGGTCTTTGCCGATCGCCACCGGCGATCCGCCCCAGTGCTCCAGCCGGGGCAGAAGGTATGGTTAAGCACAAAGTACCTGAGACTCCGGGTGCCCTCCCGGAGGCTGGGACCTCGGTACATTGGACCTTTTGCTATCCAAGAACGAATTGGAACAGTAACGTACCGCTTGCGGTTACCGAGGACCCTACGAGTGCACAACGCCTTCCACATCTCCCTACTGAAGAGATTTCGTGGGTCCAGATGGCACCCTCATCAATCCAGCGATGAAGCTCTCGAGGTTACTCCGGATCCGGAGTATGAAGTAGAGGAGGTGCTAGATTCAAAGAAGTGGCGGGGAAGGCTGTATTACTTGTTATCCTGGAAATATTTTGGTCCCGAAGACAACTCCTGGGAGCCCGCTGCGAATGTACATGCTCCAGAATTGGTCAAAGCCTTCCACGCCCGATATCCTTCCAGACCCGGGCCCAGAGAAAAGGGGGCATCCGGGGAGGATACTGTCCCGTTCCGGGCCCTTACCGGGAAGCCCCCAGCGGGGGGCGAAGACCGACGGAGGCCGCGGGATCCAGAGCGGCGAAGATCAGCCGCCGACGGGGCCGGCGCTGCCGCGGGTCGCTCCGAGACCGGCGATCCGCTGGAGCAAGCGCCGGTCTCGGAGGAGGGGAGGCGCCGGCCAAGATGGCGGCGCCGGCGTCTCCCTCGATGGAGCAGACCAGAGAGCCAGCCCCGCCTCCTCGCGCCGGATTGGCGCTCGAACAAAGAGACCCCGCCCGCCGGGCCAGCTGGCCAATCCCGGCCTCCCTTGCCTGGCTAGGCCGGAGGGATTGGTTCCAGCTGATCCCAGAGGCCGGCGGGCGGGGGATTTAAACGACGAAACGGAAGGGGACCAATGCTTCCGTTTCGTTCGTCAGAAGCCGACACCGTGGATCCCGGAGTGTTGCCACTTCCAGAGACTGTGTTCCTTCAGTGTGCATTTTCAGCTAGCCGTCCTGCTAGCCTTCCTTCAGCGTGTATCTTCAGCTAGCCGTCCTGCTAGCCTTCCTTCAGTGTGTATCGTCTGCTAGCCGTCCTGCTAGCCTTCCTTCAGTGGTGTATTGTCTGCTAGCCGTCCTGCTAGCCCTCCTGCGGAGACCGTGACTTCTGCTAGCCGTCCTGCTAGCCACCTCCAGAGACAGTGTTGTATCTCCTGCTAGCCGTCCTGCTAGCCCTACTGCGGAGACCGTGACTTCTGCTAGCCGTCCTGCTAGCCACCTCCAGAGACAGTGTTGTATCCCCTGCTAGCCGTCCTGCTAGCCCTCCTGCGGAGACAGTGACTTCTGCTAGCCGTCCTGCTAGCCACCGCCAGAGACTGTGTTCCGTTTCAGCTAGCTGCCCTGCTAGCCTTTCCTTCAGTGTTGTGCCTTCAGCTAGCCGTCCTGCTAGCCCTCTTTTCAGAGACTGCGACTTTTGCTAGCCGTCCGGCTAGCTCTCTCCCATAGTCGGTGCTACGGGCTGGCCGCCCTTGCCAGCTATCCTCCAGTGACTGTTCCCTCTCGGAGAGCTAGCCGCCTCTGCTAGTCCTCCCTTAAGGACTGCGTCTGATTACCATCCAGGTCAGCCCTCACCCCGCGGTTCCGGCAGTCCTGCTGGCCGCCTGCAGCTGAGGGCTCAACCCTCGGTGAACGGCGGTCGCCGCGGGTGAAGATTCGGGGTGCTCGGCTGTCCTCTGGGGCCTTGCGGGGCCTTAGGGAACTTGAGAGCTCACCAACAGAGACAGTACAGGACAGCATGCTTCGGCGCCCCCGGGCAAGGACTCTAGAACCTTAGACTCCTTTGGGAGGAAGGCCTACCATTCTTCTATGCTCGTGACCAAAATTCAGTCCTACCAGCTCTACACGAGCATACACATGCGGAACAATGTGCGGCAGTTGGCGGGCTTGGTTGATGCGCTCCCCCCTGAGCAAGCCAAGCCTTTTCAGGAGGTGGTCAGGCAGCTGAAGGCGTGCAGAAAATTCCTGGCCAGAGGGGTGTATGACACCTTTGATGTTGCGTCCAGGGCCGCTGCTCAAGGTGTGGTGATGCGCAGGCTCTCATGGCTGCGTGCCTCCGACCTGGAGAATAGAATCCAGCAGCGGATTGCGGACTCGCCTTGCCGTGCGGATAATATTTTTGGAGAAAAAGTTGAACAGGTGGTAGAGCAGCTCCACCAGCGGGACACCGCATTCGACAAGTTCTCCCGCCGGCAGCCTTCAGCCTCTACCTCTACAGGTAGAAGATTTTTTGGGGGAAGGAAGACTGTTCCCTACTCTTCTGGTAAGCGTAGGTACAATCCTCCTTCTCGACAGCCTGCGGCCCAGGCTAAGCCCCAGCGCGCTCGCTCTCGTCAGCAGCGTGCGCCTCAGCCAGGCCCCTCGGCTCCCCAGCAAAAGCAAGGGACGAGCTTTTGACTGGCTCCAGCAGAGCATAGCCGACATCCAAGTGTCAGTGCCGGGCGACCTGCCAGTCGGAGGGAGGTTGAAAGCTTTTCACCAAAGGTGGCCTCTCATAACCTCCGATCAGTGGGTTCTTCAAATAGTCCGGCAAGGATACACCCTCAATTTGGCCTCGAAACCTCCAAATTGTCCACCGGGAGCTCAGTCTTACAGCTTCCAGCACAAGCAGGTACTTGCAGAGGAACTCTCCGCCCTTCTCAGCGCCAATGCGGTCGAGCCCGTGCCATCCGGGCAGGAAGGGCTGGGATTCTATTCCAGGTACTTCCTTGTGGAAAAGAAAACAGGGGGGATGCGTCCCATCCTAGATCTAAGGGCCCTGAACAAATATCTGGTCAAAGAAAAGTTCAGGATGCTTTCCCTGGGCACCCTCCTTCCCATGATTCAGGAAAACGATTGGCTATGCTCTCTGGACTTGAAGGATGCCTACACACACATCCCGATACTGCCAGCTCACAGGCAGTATCTGCGATTTCAGCTGGGCACACGTCACTTCCAGTACTGTGTGCTACCCTTTGGGCTCGCCTCTGTGCCCAGGGTGTTCACAAAGTGCTTGGCTGTAGTAGCAGCGGCACTTCGCAGGCTGGGGGTGCACGTGTTCCCATATCTCGACGATTGGCTGGTGAAGAACACATCCGAGGCAGGAGCCCTGCAGTCTATGCAGATGACTATTTGCCTCCTGGAGCTACTGGGGTTTGTGATAAATTATCCAAAGTCCCATCTTCTCCCAGTGCAGAAACTCGAATTCATAGGAGCTCTGCTGGATTCCCGGACGGCTCGCGCCTATCTCCCAGAGGCGAGAGCCAACAACTTGTCCCTCGTCTCGCGGGTGCGAGCGTCCCAGCAGATCACAGCTCGGCAGATGTTGAGATTGCTGGGCCACATGGCCTCCACAGTTCATGTGACTCCCATGGCCCGCCTTCACATGAGATCTGCCCAATGGACCCTAGCTTCCCAGTGGTTTCAGGCTGCTGGGGATCTAGAAGACGTGATCCACCTGTCCACGAGTTTTCTCGAATCCCTGTATTGGTGGACGATTTGGTCCAATTTGACTCTGGGACGTCCTTTCCAAATTCCTCAGCCACAAAAAGTGCTGACCACCGATGCGTCTCTCCTGGGATGGGGAGCTCATGTCGATGGGCTTCATACCCAAGGAAGTTGGTCCCTCCAGGAACGCGATCTGCAGATCAATCTTCTGGAGTTGCGAGCGATCTGGAACGCTCTGAAGGCTTTCAGAGATCGGCTGTCCCACCAAATTATCCAAATTCAGACAGACAACCAGGTTGCCATGTACTACGTCAACAAGCAGGGGGGCACCGGATCTCGCCCCCTGTGTCAGGAAGCCGTCAGCATGTGGCTGTGGGCTCGCCGTCACGGCATGGTGCTCCAAGCCACATATCTGGCAGGCGTAAACAACAGTCTGGCCGACAGGTTGAGCAGGATTATGCAACCACACGAGTGGTCGCTCAATTCCCGTGTAGTACGACAGATCTTCCAGGTGTGGGGCACCCCCTTGGTAGACCTCTTCGCATCTCGAGCCAACCACAAAGTCCCTCAGTTCTGTTCCAGGCTTCAGGCCCACGGCAGACTGGCATCGGATGCCTTCCTCCTGGATTGGGGGGAGGGTCTGCTGTATGCTTATCCTCCCATACCTCTGGTGGGGAAGACTTTGTTGAAACTCAAGCAAGACCGAGGCACCATAATTCTGATTGCTCCTTTTTGGCCGCGTCAGATCTGGTTCCCCTCTTCTTCTGGAGTTGTCCTCCGAAGAACCGTGGAGATTGGAGTGTTTTCCGACCCTCATCACACAGGACGAAGGGGCGCTTCTGCATCCCAACCTCCGGTCCCTGGCTCTCACGGCCTGGATGTTGAGAGCGTAGACTTTGCCTCTTTGGGTCTGTCAGAGGGTGTCTCCCGTATCTTGCTTGCTTCCAGAAAAGATTCCACTAAGAGGAGTTACTTCTTTCTGTGGAGGAGGTTTGCCGTCTGGTGCGACAGCAAGGCCCTAGATCCTCGCTCTTGTCCTACACAGACCCTGCTTGAATACCTTCTGCACTTGTCTGGTCTCAAGACCAACTCTGTAAGGGTTCACTTTAGTGCAATCAGTGCATACCATTACCGTGTGGAAGGTAAGCCGATCTCAGGACAGCCTTTAGTTGTTCGCTTCATGAGAGGTTTGCTTTTGTCAAAGCCCCCTGTCAAGCCTCCTACAGTGTCATGGGATCTCAATGTCGTTCTCACCCAGCTGATGAAACCTCCTTTTGAGCCACTGAATTCCTGCCATCTGAAGTACTTGACCTGGAAGGTCATTTTCTTGGTGGCAGTTACTTCAGCTCGTAGAGTCAGTGAGCTTCAGGCCCTGGTAGCCCAGGCCCCTTACACCAAATTTCATCATAACAGAGTAGTGCTCCGCACTCACCCTAAGTTCTTGCCAAAGGTCGTGTCGGAGTTCCATCTGAACCAGTCAATTGTCTTGCCAACATTCTTTCCCCGTCCTCATTCCTGCCCTGCTGAACGTCAGCTGCACACATTGGACTGCAAGAGAGCATTGGCCTTCTACCTGGAGCGGACACAGCCCAACAGACAGTCCGCCCAATTGTTTGTTTCTTTTGATCCCAATAGGAGGGGAGTGGCTGTGGGGAAACGCACCATATCCAATTGGCTAGCAGATTGCATTTCCTTCACTTACGCCCAGGCTGGGCTGACTCTTGAGGGTCATGTCACGGCTCATAATGTTAGAGCCATGGCAGCGTCGGTAGCCCACTTGAAGTCAGCCTCTATTGAAGAAATTTGCAAAGCTGCGACGTGGTCATCTGTCCACACATTCACATCTCATTACTGCCTGCAGCAGGATACCCGACGCGACAGTCGGTTCGGGCAGTCAGTTCTTCAGAACCTGTTTGGGCTTTAGGATCCAACTCCACCCCCCGAGGGCCCTGTTCTGTTCCAGGCTGCACTCTCAGTTGGTAAATTTTTTAGGTCAATCTCAGTTATGTCCTCGCCGTTGCAAGGCCCAATTGACCATGTTTGTTGTTTTGAGTGAGCCTGGGGGCTAAGGATACCCCATCAGTGAGAACAAGCAGCCTGCTTGTCCTCGGAGAAAGCGAATGCTACATACCTGTAGAAGGTATTCTCCGAGGACAGCAGGCTGATTGTTCTCACAAACCCGCCCGCCTCCCCTTTGGAGTTGTGTCTTCCCTTGTCTTTGTCTTGCTACATACGGGACTGACGAACACGAGCCGGTTCGGGCGGGAAGACGGCCGCGCATGAGCGGTGCGCATCGGCGCGCGAGGACTAGCAAAGGCCTTTGCTAGTGAAGTTTCCGATTGGAGGGGCTGCCGTGGACGTCACCCATCAGTGAGAACAATCAGCCTGCTGTCCTCGGAGAATACCTTCTACAGGTATGTAGCATTCGCTTTATCTGCCTTCATTTTCTATGTCTGATTACCCACATGTCCCATTCTGGGCTCTAGGAAAAACGTCCAAATCCAGTAGCAAACATGGCCATTTTCAAACCAGAAAAATGTCCAACATTTTGTTTTGAAAATGGCCATTTGCTAGATGTAGATGTTTTTGTGCTCAGTGCGTCTATCTTTTAAGACAATTTTAGAGAAAAAAGTCCAAGGGAAAAATGCACAAAAATAAGCCATTTGGATGTATGAATGGCCAGCAGTCTTAGTAGACTGGCCAGACAGACATCCCAGCAGAGCAGTGGGGCATCCTAAGGGGCACTGCACTGTTGTTCATATAAAAGGTCCCAGGTACATATCTTGCCATTACCCCCATATATTGTATGGGGAGCCCTCCAAAACCTATCAAAAGCCTACTGTACCCAAGTGTACACCATTACAATAGCCCTTATGCCTGCAGGTGTCACCTATATGTGGGTACAGTAGGGTTTTGGTCGATTTTGGATGGCTCACACTTTCCACTACAAGTGTACTAGTTAGAGTGGGATGAGGGCCTGGATCCCCTTCTCTACAGTCCACTAAAGTGACCAGTAGGCTACTCCAGGTACTTGTTTGCTGCTCTAATAGGACTGGCTATAACATCTGAAGCTGTTTCTTTCACATCTTTGGGGAGAGGGAGGGGGGTCAGTGACCACTTGCAGAGTAAGGGGAGTCTTGCCTTAACCCCTTACTACTACTACTAAACATTTCTAAAGCGCTACTAGGGTTACGCAGCGCTGTACAATTTAACATAGAAGGACAGTCCCTGCTCAAAGAACTTACAATCTAAAGGACAAATGTACAGTCAGTCAAGTAGGGGCAGTCTAGATTTCCTGAATAGAGGTATAAAGGTTAGGTGCCGAAGGCGACATTGAAGAGGTGGGCTTTGAGCAAGGATTTGAAGATGGGTAGGGAGGGGGCTTGGTGTAAGGGCTCAGGAAGTTTATTCCAAGCATAGGGTGAGGCGAGGCAGAATGGGCGGAGCCTGGAGTTGGCGGTGGTGGAGAAGGGTACTGAGAGGAGGGATTTGTCTTGTGAGCGGAGGTTTCGGGCGGGAACGTAAGGGGTGATGAGGTTAGAGAGGTAGTGAGGGGCTGCAGACTGAGTGCATTTGTAGGTAAGAAGGAGAAGCTTCAGTAGTCATCTGGTCATTTAGGGCACTTTTTGTTATTTAGGCATGATGGAAACAGATCTAGACCAAAATCTCTGACATTTAGCTCTGGATGTTTTTGCTTTGTTCCATTGTGGCAGAAAAATGTCCAATGCCCAAATCCTCCCCCCCCCCCTTGTGATTTGCATGCACTGCAGAGAAAAACGTGTCAAATCCGAGTTTCAAAAATTGTGTTTTGGACGTTTTTTGGAGAAAAAGTCTAAATGCTGCTTTATGCCGTTTTTGAGGAGTTTTTCAAAGCACTTAGACTTACAAAATTCTAAAGGTTACAATAGGGCTCATTTTCAAAATAGTAAAATGTCTGAAGAGTGTCATAAAGCACCATTTGGACGGATTTCTTCTGAAAATGACCAAATTGGTATTTTCAAACATCTGCAGGCGTTTATCTATGCATTTTGTCTGCAGTGCATCCAAATCACAAGGGGGCGTGTTGAGGTGTTTCAGAGGTGGGGTTAGGATGGGTTTAGGGCATGCTTAACACTTGGGCGATTTTAAGCCATAATGGATCAAAAAAGAAGTCTAGGGCAAAAACGTTTTGGTCTAGACCTGTTGTTATAATGAATAAGAAACAAAAAGGTGCCCTAAATGACCAGATGGAGTGGAGGGAATTAGGGATGACCTCCTCCTTACTCCCCTAGTGGTCACTGACCCCACTCCCACCCCCCCCCCCCTCAAAAATGTGAAGAAAAATAGTACTCACCAGCCTTTGTGACAGTCTCAGATGTTGTAGCCAGGTTCATTAAAGCAGCATGCAGTTCCCTGGAGTAGTGTAGTGGTGGGTGCAGTGCACTGTACCCAGTCCCATAACTCTCCTTGCCTTTTACACTTGTGATGGAAACTGTGAGCCCTCCAAAACTCACCAGCAACCCACTGTACCCACATATAGGTGCCCCCTTCATCCGCAAGGGCTATTGTAGTGGAGTACAGTTGGGGGTAGTGGGTTTTGGAGGGCTCAATAGACAATATAAGGTTGCAAAGGTGAGATGTGTACCTGGGAGCATTTATATGAAGCCCCCAGCAGTGCTTCTGTCACGGTTGTGACTGTATCCCATGCCTACACTCACCTCACCTCACCAGGCCCTATGGCTGCTGTGGACTGTCTTCTTCCTGTTTTCCAAACATGGTCCAGAGTTCATTCCAGTCCTGATGTTTCAGCACTCCAGACTTGCCTGGGTGTTCCTGCTGCCAAGCGTCACCTGTGACCTCATCTGTAATTGCCTTTATTAAGCACCTGGGAACTTTGACTTGCCATTGCAACAGAGGTCTTCCGAGGAGCTTTCGTCTTTGTGTGTTGTAGTTCCAGTCCTGCTAGTTCTTCAGCTTTAGTTCCCTTCCTGCTTGTGTCTGCTCTGCCAGCCTTCAGTTTTAGTTCTGACCCTGCTTGTATCCTGTTGTGTGAGAATCCTGTTCCAGCCAAGCCTGTCTGAGAATCCTGAATCCTATTCCTGTCACGTTCTCAACGCAGCAACTAGGTTTGTGAGCCCTTGGACCACTGCCGAGGAGCAGCAGCGGCAGGCAAATCACCCAAGCAAAAAGCAAGGTTGAACATAACAGGCAGGAACCACAGGATAACTAGAAGAGACTTTAATAGTAGGCAGCAAAGAATCACATCCAGGCAAAGTCTCTGGGCAGGTGGCTACCAAAAGCAGTAATCAGGTCCAGGCAAAGTCTCTAGGCAGGCGTTAACCAAGGGTAATCCATAAACTAACCAGAGTCTTTAGGCAGGCAGAAATCAAGAGAAGTCCAGGAACAGGCAGGGTCAAACACACAGGAAACTTTCAGAGCAGGAACTCGAACAAACCAACAGGAACTCATGGAAGACCTTTGATACCAAGGCAAAGCAAGCAAGGCTCCCAGAAGCTAATAAGCCCCTCCTCAGCTGACACTCAGCTGCAGCAATCACCAGCCAAGTAAGGTTGCTGTTCAAGGACAAACCAGCAGAGCAAGTCTGGCAACCTGGAAAATCCTGACAGGACTCTGTGAAGTCTGGAACATGGAAGACAGCAGAAAACAGTCCATAGCAGCCACCAGTTCTGGCTACCAGCGGGCGAGGAGAGCACCCACATGGAAAGCAGTCACAAACCTCCTTCTCAAGGCCCCCCCACTCTCCAGGGGAGATTCAGGTCTCCATGGGTAACAGTGGTGAAACCTACGGAGGAGTTTCAACACATGACCATGGGTAGCTGGACTGGAATTCGGACTGGAAGCAAGACTGGACCTCGGACTGGCTTCAGGTTCTTGGCTGGAACTTGACCTCGGAGCAGACTCAGGAACAGCTGGGCTGGAACTCAACCTCGGAGCGGACTCAGGAACAGCTGGGCTGGAACTCAACCTCGGAGTGGACTCAGGAACCGCTGGGCTGGAACTCAACCTCGGAGCGGACTCAGGAACAGCTTGGCTGGAGCTCGAACTCGGAGCAGACTCAGCATCCTCTGGGCTGGAACTCAAAACAGCCTCAGGCACTGGGCTGGAACCCAGAGCAGGCTCAGGCACTGGGCAGGAACCCAGAGCAGGGTCAGGCACTTGGCTGGAACTCAGTGCAGGCTTAGGCAAATTCAGACAGACAACCAGGTTGCCATGTACTACGTCAACAAGCAGGGGGGCACCGGATCTCGCCCCCTGTGTCAGGAAGCCGTCAGCATGTGGCTCTGGGCTCGCCGTCACGGCATGGTGCTCCAAGCCACATATCTGGCAGGCGTAAACAACAGTCTGGCCGACAGACTGAGCAGGATTATGCAACCTCACGAGTGGTCGCTCAACTCCCGAGTGGTGCGCCAGATCTTCCAAGCGTGGGGCACCCCCTTGGTGGATCTCTTCGCATCTCGAGCAAACCACAAAGTCCCTCAGTTCTGTTCCAGGCTTCAGGCCCACGGCAGACTGGCATCGGATGCCTTCCTCCTGGATTGGGGGGAGGGCCTGCTGTATGCTTATCCTCCCATTCCTCTGGTGGGGAAGACTTTGTTGAAACTCAAGCAAGACCGAGGCACCATGATTCTGATTGCTCCTTTTTGGCCGCGTCAGATCTGGTTCCCTCTTCTTCTGGAGTTATCCTCCGAAGAACCGTGGAGATTGGAGTGTTTTCCGACCCTCATCACGCAGGACGAAGGGGCTCTTCTGCATCCCAGCCTCCGGTCCCTGGCTCTCACGGCCTGGATGTTGAGAGTGTAGACTTTGCCTCTTTGGGTCTGTCAGAGGGTGTCTCCCGCATCTTGCTTGCTTCCAGGAAAGATTCCACTAAGAGGAGTTATTTCTTTCTATGGAGGAGGTTTGCCGTCTGGTGTGACAGCAAGGCCCTAGATCCTCGCTCTTGTCCTACACAGACCCTGCTTGAATACCTTCTGCACTTGTCTGAGTCTGGTCTCAAGACCAACTCTGTAAGGGTTCACCTTAGTGCAATCAGTGCATACCATTACCATGTGGAAGGTAAGCCGATCTCGGGACAGCCTTTAGTTGTTCGCTTCATGAGAGGTTTGCTTTTGTCAAAGCCCCCTGTCAAGCCTCCTACAGTGTCATGGGATCTCAATGTCGTTCTCACCAGCTGATGAAACCTCCTTTTGAGCCAATGAACGCCTGCCATCTGAAGTACTTGACCTGGAAGGTCATTTTCTTGGTGGCAGTTACTTCAGCTCGTAGAGTCAGTGAGCTTCAGGCCCTGGTAGCCCAGGCCCCTTACACCAAATTTCATCATAACAGAGTAGTCCTCCGCACTCACCCTAAGTTCTTGCCAAAGGTCGTGTCGGAGTTCCATCTGAACCAGTCAATTGTCTTGCCAACATTCTTTCCCCGTCCTCATTCCTGCCCTGCTGAACGTCAGCTGCACACATTGGACTGCAAGAGAGCATTGGCCTTCTATCTGGAGCGGACACAGCCCAACAGACAGTCCGCCCAATTGTTTGTTTCTTTTGATCCCAATAGGAGGGGAGTGGCTGTGGGGAAACGCACCATATCCAATTGGCTAGCAGATTGCATTTCCTTCACTTACGCCCAGGCGGGGCTGGCTCTTGAGGGTCATGTCACGGCTCATAATGTTAGAGCCATGGCTGCGTCGGTAGCCCACTTGAAGTCAGCCTCCATTGAAGAAATTTGCAAAGCTGCGACGTGGTCATCTGTCCACACATTCACATCTCATTACTGTCTGCAGCAGGATACCCGACGCGACAGTCTGTTCAGGCAGTCAGTTCTTCAGAACCTGTTTGGGCTTTAGGATCCAACTCCACCCCCCGAGGGCCCTGTTTGTTCTGTTCCAGGCTGCACTCTCAGTTAGTTGGTAAATTTTTTAGGTCAATCTCAGTTATGTCCTCGCCGTTGCGAGGCCCAATTGACCATGGTTGTTGTTTTGAGTGAGCCTGGGGGCTAGGGATACCCCATCAGTGAGAACAAGCAGCCTGCTTGTCCTCGGAGAAAGCGAATGCTACATACCTGTAGAAGGTATTCTCCAAGGACAGCAGGCTGATTGTTCTCACAAACCCGCCCGCCTCCCCTTTGGAGTTGTGTCTTCCCTTCTCTTGTTTTGCTACATATGAGACTGGCCGGCTCAAGCCGGTTTCGGGCGGGAAGACGGCCGCGCATGCGCGGTGCGAGGGCTAGCAAAGGACTTTGCTAGTGAAGATTCCGATTGGAGGGGCTGCCGTGGACGTCACCCATCAGTGAGAACAATCAGCCTGCTGTCCTCGGAGAATACCTTCTACAGGTATGTAGCATTCGCTTTATATTGATATATTTAATTTTGTAGATACCATGTAAAGAATGAACATCCTTATACCAGGGTGTATTGGCGATGATCTCAGTCTCTCAGATTCACTGCTAATGCTCATCTAAGCACTTCAGTTGTTCCAAAGAGAGCTTCTGCCTCCTGAAGCTCATGAAGTGTGTAATATGCACACTCAACCTACCAAAACCTACCAAATTTTTTAAATCAGGTTGATGGTGCAGGATACGATATACCACCATAGTGTTTTGCTCTTTGCACTTGTGAATCTTTTATTTCTCTACACACAGTACAGAATAGTCACTTGGTACTGATATTTCTATTATTAGAGCTGTTCAGTTTATTTAGAAACTTGCTGAATGGCCATTTGGGAAAAATAAAGGCAACAATGTACATACTAAAGGAAGTAAAAGCTACCCAACAATGCAAACATAAAAGGTAAAAAGAGAAACATTTCATCAAGGTCGAAGAGGGGGAAAGCAGCAAGATGGCAAATAATGTAATAAACATGAAATAACAGCATCATCAGCACTCCTAAATCAGCCTGCAACACCCTATACTGCCTATGCCTTTCAGCAGGATTCAAGTATTTGGGTATAGAACAATCTTTAGACCATTTTGAAACTTAATCCCTGATAACTCTAGCCTCAGGTAAAGTGGAAAGGAACCCCACAAAAGGAATCAGGTAAACACAAGTTATTTGAGTTCTGGTCCAGTTCTGATGGAGGAGACAGGCTTAAGAGACCACTGTTGGAAAAGATCAGAGAGGTAAGAAGGGGAGCCAGTAAACAAAGGATGGGTAAACAGCAGGATTTTGAATTTAATTCTACAATTAGTCAGTAGTCAGTGATGGAGACTCAATAAGGGGCAAGCGGTGTCATATAATCTAATTACAAGCATTATGGAGCAGTCTAATGCCTATATTTTGAATTAGTTGTAGCTAGTATAGAGGGAATTATAGTAGTTGATTCTATTGAGAATAGGTGTATGATTAAGTAATTCAAGTTTGGAGACCTCCAGCTCTAAGTGAATAAAGCCAGTATAGAATTAAAAGAAGAGCAAGGACTGGAAGAAATCTTGAAAGCAAAAGAAGAGTTAAGGTAGACCCCGAGAGTGATAATGCTATACTGGAGGGTCAAAGGATTCTTGAGACTGAGGGGGCTAGGGGTTCCTGCAAAACCAGACGGCTTTAGAATTGAATGGTTTAAGTTCAAGCTTATATTGGTGCAACCAAACAGCAACTAATTCAAGATAGTGATTGTCCTTGTGCTTTTCTAAGTTTTGCTCAGTGTTTCTTAGAAATCTAGGTTAAAATTAAAATTTTAGCAAAAACAGGTTAATATCCAATTTCATGGATCAAGCTTTTTTTGTTTTTTAAATCTTTGGGGATAATGTGACCGATTAATCACAACTTGTCTCTTTTTACCATTTAATTTTTCTGTGCTGGCTGTGAACTATCTTTTCATTGTCTATAATCCTATAATGCAGTTACTAATATTTTTATCATATGTGCCAGACCAGTCCAGACAAGTGGGTTATGTCCCATTTGCCAGCAGACAGATCCAAAGAAAAACAGCTGAGAGCTGACTTCCCTCCCTTTTATAGGGGGCTGGTGCTGTCTTAGTTCCTCAGTTTTCTCTGGCTCTAGCAGATCGTTTAGACATGTGGCGTGATGTGGCAATTATGAGTAGGCTGCTCATTTACTGATGGAAAATAATAAGAAACAGCATAAGGATTGTCAGGTTAAATGCAAAGTGCTGATAAGGACGGCAAAGAGGGACTTTGAAAAAAGATTGCGTTGGAGGCAAAAACATATAGTAAAATTTTTTTTAGGTATATTAAAAGCAAGAAGCTGGCAAAAGAATCGGTTGGACCGCTAGATGACCGAGGGGTAAAAGGGGCGATCAGGGAAGAAAAAGCCATAGCGGAGAGATTAATTGAATTCTTTGCTTCGGTCTTCACCGAGGAAGATTTGGGAGAGATGCCAGTTCCAGAAATGGTATTCAAAGCTGACGAGTTGGAGAAACTGAATTAAATCTCTGTAAACCTGGAGCATGTAATGGGGCAATTTGACAAAATGAAGAGTAGCAAATCTCCTGGACTGGATGGTGTTCATCCCAGAGTACCGATAGAATTGAAAAAGGAACTTGCGGAACTATTGTTAGTAATATGTAATTTATCTTTGTAATTTATCTTTAAAATTGAGCATGTTACTAGAAGGTGGTCAATGTAGCACAGATATTTTTAAAAGGTTCCAGAGGGGATCAGGGAAATTATAGACCGGTGAGCCTGACGTCGGTGCTGGGCAAAATTGTAGAGAATATTATAAAGAACAAAATTACAGAGCATATTCAAAAGCATGGATTAATGAGACAAAGCCAACATGGATTTAGTGAAGGGGAATCTTGCTTCACCAATCTATTACATTTCTTTGAAGGGGTGAACAAATACGTCGATAAAGGTGAGCCGGTCGATATTGTTTATCTGGATTTTCAAAAGGCGTTTGATAAAGTACCTTATGAAAGACTCCAGAAGAAATTGGAGAGTCATGGGATAGGAGGTAGTGTCCTATTGGTTAAAAGATAGAAAGCAGAGAGTAGGGTTAAATGGTCAGTATTCTCAATAGAGAAGGGTAGATAGAGAGAGGGAAAAGCAAGCAGGACCTAGTTTAGTATTAAGGGGGGAATAAAAAGAGAGAGAGAGAAAAGCAAGCATTATTAACTAGTTGCCATAGAGGCTTATTTTCAAAGCACTTAGCCTCCCAAAGTTCCATAGAAACATATGGAACTTAGCCTCCCAAAGTGCTTTGAAAATATGCCTCATAGTGTACAACCCTTTCCCCATTGTTTTAAACTGAAATTCCTTGGCGTATGCAGCAGATGAATCCAAGAACTGGGTTGTGTCCATCTACCAGCAGGTGGAGATCGAGATTACAAAGCAGAAGGCAGTGATACCAGACGGCCAGCTCCTCCTTCACCGTAGTACATCTCTATCTCCAGCAGGTGGTGGACGGCGATTCAGCAGCTCCTGGATTTGTTTGTTGGGGATACTCCTGGATGCTGTGGGCCAGTTGAGTTTAGGGGTGTCTGGCTGGTGGTGCCGACTTTGGGGGCATACACAGGCTTCTGGGTCCCTGCTTCTCCCTTTCCCCCCATGCCTCCCGCTCTTTAGAGCTCTAGCCTTCCTCACCAGTAATAAAAAAAAACCAAGATAGCTCCTTTGCCATCATTTGGTGTTAAAACCAAAACAAGGGGTCACGTGATGACGTGGAGCTGAGCGGAGGCCTCTGACACCGGCTCCGACTCGAGCGCTTGAAAATCTGCTATTTTACCTGAAATCTCCCTCCAGGGTGATCTCCGATTCCGCAACTACCGGCGGCGGAAGGTGAGAGGTTCAAAAAGAGCGAGTCAGGAAAGCTCTCCATCAAGCGCGCAGGAGGTTATGCCCGCCAAGACCCTGCGGGGAAAGCAAAACACCAGCGCGACGCAAGGCAAGTTGGCGGCGGCTCCGGAGACATCGATGGCGGGACCGTTACCAGCTGACACGGTGTGGGACATGGTGCAGCAGATCTCCGCGATGTTGGAAGAAAAGCTATCTAAATTGCAGATGTCGGTAGATCAGATCCGCGAGACGTTGGAACGCCAGAGCGCTCGATTGCAGCATGTGGAGGACAGAGTGTTGGCATGCGAGGACACAGCGGTGAGCACGAGCGAGTTGCAGCTTTGGAAAGAAAATGTGAGCAGCTGACCCAGAAGGCAGATGATCTTGAAAATCGCAGCAGAAGAAATAATCTTCGACTTGTGGGCATCCCAGAGTCAGTGAAAGCAATGGACTTACAAAATGGTGGAACAGTGGCTACCTAAGGAACTGGGCCTGGACACCAGTAGAATTCCTCTGCAGGTGGAGAGAGTGCACAGAGTAGGAGCGGTAAGAGTGAATGAAAACAGGCCAAGGCAAGTGCTAGCAAAGCTGTTAAATTACATGGATAAAGAAGCACTGCTGCAGGCATACAGGAATAAACCGGGCCTTGCTTATGAAGGGGAGAAAATTCTACTTTTTCAGGACTATTCGACTACAGTATCTGATCAACGGAAAGTTATGGGCCGTCAATGCAAAAGGCTGTATGACAAGAGAATCCGATTCGCTTTACTATACCCAGCAAAGGTGCGGGTGCTTCACGAGAACAAAACTTTGTTTTTCAGCGAGGCGGCAGAGCTGGAAAAATTTGTGGCTACTTTTTCTTTTCCTCTCTCTGGAATTTACGGGCAGCAGAGGTGGCAAGACGAGAAATGGATATAAGAGGGATGATTGCAAGCACCAAGGCGCTTAAAGAGGACAACGGTTATGCAGCTTGCCAGTGCGTCATGTAAGCGCACCTGCAGGGATGTGAAAAGAAATCCTGTGCCATGAACTGCCCAGTTTACGTTACATAGTTTAAATGTTGGACCTTTAACTTAGCTCCTTTTTTACAAATATTCGTGTTTCTTTTTAGGTAGCGCAAGTGCTTAGTTGCAGGATTATAATGTTCACATATAAGACGAGTTTGTGTTGAACGGAATGTGGTGAACGGAATGTGGAAGTATCCCTGGGGGGGGGAGGGGTAGTGAGGGAGGAGTTCAGGAGAGTTGGTGGTGTGAAGGGGAGTGTGCATGTTGAGCACTGGTATGTACAAGGGGTATGTGTGCTCAGAGGGTAAGAATGGTAGGGGCAGTATGGGGAGGGGGAGCAGCCAAGTGGGGGGGGGGAGAGGAGGGAGGGAGGGAGTGAAAGTTTCTCAACAAATACCTATGTGGAGATTGTGCGGACGATGGGAAAAAAAAAGACCAGAGAGCAAAAAGAGAGGAGAGTGTGAGAACCAACAGAGAAAGGTACAGTGTATTCTAGGTCTGAGGGCTCAGCTGGGAGGTCCGCAGACTGTACCGGGAATTAGAGCACGAGTTGACAAGAGATACTTTGTCATTAATGACTGGTCTCAAGATTGTGTCATTGAATGTAGACGGAGTGCACTCCCTGGTAAAGAGAACTAAAATACTGCAGGCTCTTAAGCGCCAAAAAGCGGATGTGGCCATGATTCAGGAAACCCATCTAAGCAAATCAGAACATCTCAAATTAAAGAAGGATTGGGTGGGGGATATATTCTTTGCAGCATATAATGGAAGGCAACGGGGGGGGGGGGGGGGGGGGGGGGGGGGGGGGGTGGCAATACTACTTAGGAAAAATGTGGCCTTTGATTTACCTAATATGTACCAGGACCCAGAAGGGCGCTTTTTGATAGTGACAGGTGACCTGCAAGGGAAAAGGGTGGGGCTATGCAGTGTTTACGCTCCCAATGATTATAGCCACAAATTCTTTACTTTACTGATAGCCAGGTTGGTAACATTAGACAACTACCAGCTTATAGTTGGGGGGGATTTCAACATTACCAGTGACCCTTCAATAGATTGTAAACCAGCGCGGAGAGCAGGAAGGGACCATGAAGATAAGGGAGTGAATTTGCTAATGAAAGATTTAGAATTAGTGGACATATGGAGGCAGCAACACTTAGAAGATCATGATTATACTTTTTTTTTCTCACCCCCACGGGGCCCATTCCCGCCTTGACTATCTGCTGGTATCACATTCAATTAGTGTCGTAACGAATCGCTCGGGAATTGAAGAGCCAGCTGTGCCGGATCATGCCCTAGTGTGGGTAGAGTTATCTTGGGG
Organism: Microcaecilia unicolor; assembly: GCF_901765095.1. NCBI lineage: Eukaryota > Metazoa > Chordata > Amphibia > Gymnophiona > Siphonopidae > Microcaecilia > Microcaecilia unicolor. Next base: position 354,148,224 of record NC_044031.1, on the reverse strand, counting down.
AAAGAGGGAGGGTCCGGACCGATGGCGGATGAATCCAGTGTTATATAGAAGCAGGGACTTCTGCTCGTACTTGAGGAAGTGCTGGCTGGACTATATAGCGGACAATGACGCGCAGGAGGTGAGCCCGAGAATTTTTTGGGAGGTCGCAAAGGCAGTGTTAAGAGGGAAGATTTTCATATGTTGCTTCTAAGAATAAAGCTCGGGGGGAGAAAATAAAAGCTCTTACTACAAAATTGCGGGAGGCGCGCAGGACACTGATAGGTCTCTCAACTGAAGGCAATAGACATATATGGAGTGCAGGAAAAGCATACAGGTTGTGTTGGATGAGGGTGCGATGTATAATGTTAAATTGTATAAATATAAATTACATCAATGGGGCAATAAAACAGGCAAAATGCTGGCATCCCTCGTAAACCAGAGATCAACGAGGAAATATATCAGTAAAATCAGAAACGAACAGGGGAGAGTACGTGCCACATCAACAGAAATCCAAGGGGAGTTTATACGTTTCTTCTCGTCTTTGTATGAAGAGGGATCTTTCCCAGAGGATAAATGTAGAGAATTCCTTGAGGGGGTGGGCTTGGCCAATATATCGACAGAGCAGCAGCAGATGTTGAACGCTCCGATTCAGGGGATGGAGGTTCAAAATGTCATTAAGCGATTAACCCTAGCAAAAGTACCGGGTCCTGATGGACTGGGAGGGGAATATTATAAAATCCTCCAAGATATGATAGTGGCACCATTCATTGCAATGTGTGAGGATGTTAGAGAAGCGGGTACTATGGGCTCTGTGTTAAATCATGCACATATAGTGGTGCTCCCCAAGCTTGGGAGGGATGGGGAGCTGGTGGGTTCATACAGGCCAATCTCACTACTGAACCAAGATGTAAAGATATTGGCAGCAGTGCTCGCGAATCGCTTGGGGCAGGTGGTGCCCTGTCTGGTACACCCTGACCAGGTCGGATTTGTCAAGGGAAGGTATGCATCGGCCAACATCTTAAAAGTGTGCAGAGTTTTATTGGAGGGGAAGGGGAGGAGAGGGGATGCCATTCTGGCTAGCCTGGATGATGAAAAAGCCTTTGATAAGGTGATTTGGAGGTATATGTTTTGGATCCTGCGGCGTTTCGGCATCCAGGGGGAATTTTTGAATTGGATTAGGGCGTTATATAGCTCCCCGACGGCTCAAATAATAATAAATGATTCCCTATCGGATACATTTCCTTTGGGAAGGGGGACTCGGCAGGGGTGTCCTCTGTCGCCTTTACTGTTTATCCTAACTTTAGAACCACTGGCAGCCAAAATAAGACAGGAGGTGAGCTTGAAAGGTATAAGAGTGGGAGGAGAAGAACATAAAATAAATCTGTTTGCAGACGATATGTTGCTGCTGATAGATGATGCAGCTGAAGCTCTGCCTTTAGTTATGCATATTATTCGAGCGTTTGGGGACTTTTCGGGCCTCAGTATAAATTTTGAAAAATCAGAGGCATTGCCTCATTTGTCACCTGGGAAATTAAGGCTGCCACCTCAATAGGGTCTTCCTGTAATTGAACATAAATTGCAGAACCTGATAGTTGGCGATAAATTTCTGCCATGTAATCACTGGTGTTCTGGACCACAATTGCTTCACCTTTATCCGCCTGTTGTATAGCAATAGAAGAATCTTCTTGCAAATATTTCAAGGCAGTTCTCTTGGCAATAGAAACATTAGATGGAGCCGAATGTAATGAAAATTCAAAAATATCTAAATTGTTTAATATTAAAGATTTAAAGGTATGTAAATGTTTTTACGTTTGGGGAGCGTGCCAGGTGCCCTTGACCTGGATTGGCCACTGTCGGTGACAGGATGCTGGGCTAGATGGACCTTTGGTCTTTCCCAGTATGGCACTACTTATGTACTTATGTACTTATGTAATCCAAGGCTCCAGGAGGCATCCACTCTGAGGGATCTTTTACAATAGAGCAATCTATGGTAGAACGTGACTCATTTGAAAAAAAAATTGTCATTGTCATTTTTTTAAGCAATTTACAAATTTAATTTACAAATTTAATTTCAAGAATACATCTTGATTCAGAAAAGATGAATATTACCAATTTGGATTATCAAATCGCAAAAGGAAAAATATAAGCAACATATTTCATTTCTTATCTTTAGTCCACCACAAGAGGGAAGCAAGTCACAATACCTGTGGATAATAAAGAAAAACTCTACAAATTAAGGATTAAGAGGCTAGAAAGGAGAATTCCAGGATTATTACTAGTTAAAAATTACGGAGTAGATGTAATTACAACTCTTGGCTGTGTGGATGGAGTTACAACTGCCTTAGAATCTAAGAAAGAACTTAAATGTATAGGATCATAGAAAATATATTTCACTGAATTTAGTTTCATCACACATTTACAGGGGAAATTCAACCAGAAAAGACCACCCAGTTGTATAACTCGTGGGCGAAGTTTAAGGAAATCTTGGCGCCTCTTTTGGGTCACTTTAGAGACATCCAGAAACATTCTAACCTTGCAACTCAAAAAAAGATCTCAATGATGGAAAAATTGTTTCAATATCCAGTCTCTATCAGGTTGTAATAGTAAAAGTGTTGCTGGTTTTAAACCCACATTATCATCTTAGTGTCTCTGTTAAATTTAAACTATCAAAGGATACTTCAGTCCCTTCAGCAACAAGTTGTTCAGTATTCTTCTTAATATAAGGTAACAGGTAGTAAATTTTTGAAACTGGAGGATAAGTTTGTTCTGGAATGTTCAATATTTCAGAAAGGTATTTTTTAAAAGTTATAAGAGGAGCAATTGAAGCCTGTATAGGAAAATTTATTAAACGCAATGTATTAGATCTCTGTTGGTTTTCCAAATTCTCTATCTTACTTTGAAGAAAACAATTTGCTTTAATCATATTTACTTGAATTTGTTGAAGAGAGTGTAAATCCTTAACGTTAGGCCCATTCATTTTATCCATTGTTAATATTTTTTTTCTAGTATAGGTATTTTCTCTGATGAAATTTGGGATTGCTGGATTACTGGTAAAAGGTTTTGCGAAAAGGAAGTTTCTAAACCCAAAAGGGCTGAACCAGTGTCAGTTGAAGATTCATTAGACAGCTGTATCTGGTTTGTCGCGTTTTCACCAAGGACATTTTCTCCATGCTGTTCTACAGCTATCTTCGTGGAAATACTCGGCGGTGCATTGCTTGAGGTTGACCCCATGCCAGGAAGCTCTACCATCTTTTGGGAACTGAGGGTTTCCTGGTCACATCTCTGCTCATCCGCCGGCATGGGTGGTGCTGTCCGTAGTTCGGGACTCAACAATGTCTCTGCTTCAAACTGGGGGCATGGCTCACCTCTTCCCGTTGCCTCCAGCAGCAAAGGCATAGATCCCGGTATTATTGCTAGAAAAGTGAAGTGGTCCATAGGACCCATTGGCGAGACTAGTGCAGTGGGGCTAGCGCGTTGTCTGCCCCTCCTCTTAGGCATAGGGAAGAAAAGCAACTTTTCAAAACTCCAGGAAAACAAAGGTAGGTTCGGAGCGACTTCACAGTGCTCCCTTCAAGCTGCCATCTTCGTAATTGTCATTTCTGAATATATTTCTCAACCTCCAACTGAAATTGGAAAGGATCATGGGTTGTAGAAGGGATAAATAACAATCCTTTAGACAAGACAGAAAGCACAGTAGTGGTCAAGCCAGAAGACGACAGATTTACCATTGTTGATTGCGGCGCTGAGATTGAGTGTTGGGTCTCTGTATTGCACCTCTGGTCTATCTTCCTCGAGATCGCCAAACAAGTAATTTTGTTTCTGATGGCATTTTTTGTTTTCCCACAGCCAATTTGAAAGCCGACGATGAAATATATATTGCTGAGCATGTTTCCAGTCAAGTTGATGTGGTTAATTTATTTCCCCTGAAGCAGCGTTTCCAGCAAAACAAGGAACCCCTGTCTGGATTATCATCAGATGGTAGACATTCTCAAGATAAGTCCTGTTTTTTGAGCACTGTGTTTTTTGATTATTTTTTTGATTGACTGGAATGTTTAAACACCTTTCTGTATGATATTTTGTACCAATTGGGGACATGAACTTGGCATTTTTGTTTTGTTGCAAATTTTAATAAAGGAAGAGTTTCTTTGTTTCCATTTGTGGAGGTTTTTGACCAATGATGCCATTTTCTGTCCGCTTTGGTACATGTTTTTTGGTAGAATTATTTTTTGGGTATATTGTAATTCAAGTCACCCATTATTATACTGTTGTTGAATTTGCCAAGTTTCCTAATTTCTGTAAACATTTTTTTATCTCTGTTCATTCTGTCCTGGCGACATCTCTCTACACTTACCAGCAGACCCTGAGGAGCTGATGTGCTGATCTGGAGAGTATTAGGCCGCCGACAGAGCAAGGACCGCGCCAGTAAACATTAGGCCCACTCTCCACCCTGAAAGACTCTGTCCCCCCGAATCATTTCCCATTCCTTGTCATCAAGCAGATGAAGCCATTACGTATGGGTTATGTCCATCAATCAGCAGGGGAGATAGAGAGCACTCAAACTTTCACAGTGCCCTCTTGGCCAGCTAGCTCCACTGCCTCTTCAGTATTCTCTATCTCCCTTAGCAGGGTGGCTGCAGCTTGTTCGAGCTCCAGAAAAATCTGCCGGGAGGTGGTTCCTAGCTTGCCAGTTGTTAACCGGGGTGTTGGAGGCTATAGCAGCTTCACTTTAAAGGCACATAGGTTAGCCCTTTCCCTGCCTTTTCCACTCATCTGAGCCTCCGGAGTCTTCAATACCTCTGCTTTCCTCACAGCTTAAAAAAAAAAAAAAAAAGGCGCGTTGCGTTTTTAAACGCAGAGACGCTGGAACAGAGGTTTTTGACCTGATTTTCAGCAGGATCGTAGTTGTACACTAGATCCTTTGAGGTAAGAGTGTTTTCCAACTTCTCCAGGGTGGGCCCGCGATCGGGGCGATTTTGGCGCGAAACCGCCATTTTGGATTTTACCGCCGTTTTTCGGCGATGGCTGCGGACAATGTAAAGCGCTGTTCCACTTGTGGCAAGCGCAAATCAGCAGCAGGGCTCTGTAAATCGTGCTGTATTGGCGTAGGAGCCAGCCCGAGCATGGCGAGCGATGTTTCTTCCCGCTCTGAGCTGGCAGCGGGCGCCATTTTGCTTAACCGCATGGCGCGGCCTCCGTGGACACGGAGAGACCTGAGCCGGGTGGGGCACCTCGAGATGAGGTTATTTCAGGAGTGGCTAGCACCGGACAGGATTTGGGTGCCCAGGGTGAGATTTTCTCCCTGGATTTTGTGCTTTTGCTGCATAAAGCATACATGATGAAAAGAGCCCTTCCTCAAGGGTCGCCTGAGGCTCCTCTGATTGCCCCCCCGATGGATTCTGGCCTGGGACTGCCCAGTGAGGCTTTTTCTTTTCCCGGATGCTTGGCCTAAAGATAAGCGCAGAAGGGTTAATTCCCCTTCAGATTGTGGTGCACCTTTTTGCCCCCCGTGGTCGGGGTGTGAGGATTTGGAGAACTCTGACAGACGTTCTTGGTCTGAGGAACCAGAGTCAGGTGTGGATTTACCACAGGATCTGGATGATCCCTCCGCGGTGAGGATTTTCCACCGTGATGAGCTGCCAGCGCTTATTTCAGATACCCTGCAGGCCATCTCGATTGAAGATCCTGACAGTGACAGTGGCAGGATGGCTAGTACCAAGAAAGCTGCTCGGGCCTTCCCTTTGCATGACTCCATCCTAGAGCTTGTTTCGGCTCAGTGGGCTGACCCCGAGGGACCTTTGAGAGTTTCCAGGGCTATGGGGCAGTTATACCCTCTGCGTGAGGGACATATGGCTCGTTTTCAAATGCCTACAGTGGATGCCCTAGTCACTGCGGTGACAAAGAGAACTACCCTCCCTGTTGAAGGAGGTGTTGCCCTGAAGGATGTTCAAGACCATAGGCTGGAAACAGCGTTGAAACGGTCCTTTGAAATTGCAGGTCTCACTGTTCGGGCGTCTGCATGCAGCTGTTATGCTGTGAGAGCCTGCCTAGCTTGGCTGCAACAGGCAGTGGCTCAGCCTGGAGATGGAGCGGAGCCCTTCTTGGATGTGGCTCCGCGGATGGAGGTGGCCTTGTCCTTTCTGGCTGATGCCCTTTATGACCTTGTCAGAGCTTCGGCTAAACAAATGGCAGTAGCAGTGGCGGCTCGCCGTCGTCTGTGGCTACGACACTGGGCAGCGGACATGGCCTCTAAGCAAAGTTTGGTGAAGTTGCCTTTTCAAGGACTTCTCCTATTTGGTGAGGAGTTAGAGAAAATTGTGAAAGACCTGGGTGATCCAAAACCCCAGCGCTTGCCCGAAGATAGGCAGAGGCCTTCCTCTAAGGGCCAGGCGGTCCACTCTTCGTACAGACCTCGCTTCCGTGAAGCTAGAAGGTACCGCCCGGGGCGTTCTGCTGGGTTCACTTCACGTGCCCGTGGTCAGCAGAGGAACTCCTTTCGCTCGGACAAGCGTTCCGCAGCCGGTGGCTCAAGACCAGGAGTTCAGGGGCGACCCTCTCAATGATGGTGCGCCGGCCCTCTCCTCGATGCCTGTCATCGGAGGACGGCTTTCTCTCTTTGTCGAGGAGTGGGCCAAGATTTCCTCAGATCAGTGGGTTCTGGACCTGATCAGAGATGGATACAGAATAGAATTCAACGCCCCAGTAAGAGACGTGTTTGTGGAGTCCCGATGCGGTTCTGCCGTCAAACGGGCGGCGGTGGAGGAGACTTTACAAGGTCTGATTCAGTTAGGGGCAGTGACCCCGGTGCCTCCCGCCGAGCAAGGCTGCAGCCGATAATCCATCTACTTTGTGGTGCCGCGAAAAGGTGGGTCCTTTCGCCCTATTCTGGACTTAAAAGAAGTGAACAAGTCCCTGAGAGTGCGGCATTTCCACATGGAATCCCTGCGCTCCGTCATTGCGGCGGTTCAGCCAGGAGAGTTTCTCACGTCTCTAGACCTGAAAGAAGCTTACTTGCACATACCGATTTGGCACCCGCACCAGAAGTTTCAGAGGTTTGCAGTGTTGGGAAAACATTTCCAGTTCAGGGCCTTGCCTTTTGGCCTCGCCACAGCTCCCCGAACCTTTTCGAAGGTAATGGTGGTAGTAGCTGCTTTTCTCAGGCGAGAAGGTATCAGGGTTCACCCGTACCTAGACGACTGGCTCATCAGAGCAGACTCTGCAACAGAGAGCTTACAAGCTACAGCCAGAGTGGTCTCAGTACTGCAATCTCTAGGCTGGGTCGTCAATATGGCCAAAGGTCACCTGTCCCCTTCACAATCTCTAGAGTTTTTGGGGGCCAGGTTCGACACAGTCTCGGGCTATGTGTTCCTACCCGAGCCAAGGCGGTGCAAGCTTCAGAATCAGGTCCGTCTGCTCCTGAGGATGCCCCGCCCGCGAGCTTGGGACATTGTCCAGCTGCTGGGATCGATGACAGCCACGATGGAAGTGGTACCCTGGGCGAGAGCGCACCTGAGACCTCTACAGTATTCCCTACTCCGGAGATGGTCTCCTATTTCTCAGGATTACCAATGCAGACTTACTTGGCTCCCTGCGGCCCGTCTCAGCATGGAGTGGTGGCTCTCGGACAGCATGCTGCGGCGAGGAATGCCGCTGACGCTCCCCGTTTGGTGCCTAGTGGTAACAGATGCCAGCCTGAAGGGCTGGGGCGCACACTGCAAGGGGAAGCATGCCCAGGGTCTATGGACACCCGAGGAGTCGGAGTGGTCCATCAACCGCCTAGAGTTGAAAGCGGTGTTTCAGGCGCTTCTGACCTTTCAAGTGACCCTGGAAGGATTGGCTGTCAGAGTGATGTCGGACAACATGACAACGGTTGCCTATATAAATCGACAAGGCGGAACAAGGTGCAGAGCACTAGCCGCGCAGGCCGAACTGATTTGCCACTGGGCCGAGCTGCATCTTCAGTGTCTGTCGGCAGCTCATATTGCAGGTCAGAGCAATGTGCAGGCCGATTATCTGAGTAGGCATCAGATCGATCCAGCAGAATGGAATCTGGCAGACGAAGTATTCCTGCAGATCTGTGCCAAATGGGGCAAGCCCGTGATGGATCTAATGGCGACAAGTGCCAATACCAAAGTCCCGTGCTTCTTCAGCAGACGGAGAGATCCTCGCTCGGCGGGGTTGGATGCCTTGGCTCAACCCTGGCCTCCGGGTCTACTTTATGGGTTTCCCCCATGGCCCTTGATAGGGCGCCTGCTCTTGCGGATTCGGCTGCACCCAGGAGAAGTGGTCCTCATCACCCCGGATTGGCCAAGGAGACCTTGGTATGCAGACCTCCGACAGATGCTCCTGGAGGCTCCTCTGCCGTTACCTCTGGTACGAACCTGTTGACTCAGGGACCGGTAGCCATGGAGGACGCCGGCCGCTTTGGTCTTACGGCATGGCTATTGAGAGGGCGCAATTGAGGGATAAAGGTTATTCCAATAAAGTTATTTCCACTCTCCTGCAAGCCCGCAAGCGGTCCACTTCCGTGGCTTATGCCAGGATTTGGTGCCTGTTTGAGTCTTGGTGTGCTTACAGAGCCATTGTTCCAATGCGGGCTCCTGTCTCGCCGATTCTGGACTTTTTGCAGGAAGGTGTACAAAAAGGCTTGGCCTATAATTCCCTGTGGGTGCAGGTGGCAGCGTTGGCCTCCCTTCGTGGTAAGGTGGAAGGCGTGTCTTTGGCTGCTCACCCAGATGTGGCACGGTTTCTTAGAGGGGTGCTTCGGCTCCGACCTCCAGTGCGAGCACCCTGTCCAGCTTGGAACCTGGGGCTAGTTTTGAAAACCCTGCAGGCATCTCCTTTTGAGCCGCTTTGACGAGCATCGGAGAAAGACTTGACACTGAAGGCCGTTTTTCTGGTGGCCATTACCTCGGCGAGACGGGTGTCAGAGCTCCAGGCGCTGTCCTGTAGAGACCCATTTCTGCAATTTTCAGAGTCCGGAGTCACGGTTTGGACCGTGCCTTCCTTTATGCCTAAGGTGGTTTCAGCCTTTCACTTAAACCAGCCTATTTTCTTGCCCTCTTTTTCAGAGGAAGAGTTTCCAGAATCTTTTGGGCAGCTGCACCTTTTGGATGTGCGCAGGACTCTGCTGCAGTATCTGCGAGTTACTAACTCTTTCAGGACTTCTGATCATCTGTTTGTTTTGCTATCCGGTTCTCGCAGAGAGTCTCCAGCGTGTAAAGCCACTATTGCCCGCTGGCTCAAAGAAACTATCTTTTCAGCTTATCTGCTGGCCGGCAGGGTTCCGCCTGTAGCCTTTAAGGCACATTCTACTAGAGCGATTTCTTCCTCTTGGGCTGAAACTGGAGCACTCTCTCTTCAAGAGATATGCAGTGCAGCAACATGGGCTTCTAAGCTCTCCTTTGCCTGACATTACAGGCTGGATGTGGCTGCCAGGAGGGATGCGCGTTTTGGTGCACAAGTGCTAGCGCGTGGTGTGGCTTGTTCCCACCCTATCTAGGGATTGCTTTGTTACATCCCATACGTAATGGCTTCATCTGCTTGATCACAAGGAAGGGAAAATTAGGTTCTTACCTTAGTAATTTTCTTTCCTTTAGTCATAGCAGATGAAGCCATGAGCCCTCCCTGTATGATTGTCTGTATGCTGTGAATCTGTTTTTCAGGTTCTGTTCTAATTTCCTGAAGTTCCTTCCTTGGGAGAAAGTTGGAAAACAATCTTCAGGATTCATGTTCAGTTTAAATTTAGGAGGATGTGTTCATTCCCTCCAGCATGTTTTTTTTGGAGGATGTGTTGATTCTCTCCAGGAGGCGCGTGTGTTCCCCTCCAGTTCTATAAATAGGAGGATGAGTTCATTCCCTCCAGTGTGTTGGGAGGATGTGTGATTCCCTCCAGGAGGCGCGTGTGTTCCCCTCCACTTATACAATAAGGAGGATGAGTTTATTCCCTCCAGGAGGATGTGCATTCCCTCCTTTATGAGTTCATGCCCTTGTGATGGGCCATCGTTCGCTGTGAGGAAAGCTCTTGTGATTCCCATTGCGGTTTGCCATACTGCTTTGGAAGCTTCAAATACTGAAGAGGCAGTGGAGCTAGCTGGCCAAGAGGGCACTGTGAAAGTTTGAGTGCTCTCTATCTCCCCTGCTGGTTGATGGACATAACCCATATGTAATGGTTTCATCTGCTATGACTAAAGGAAAGAAAATTACCAAGGTAAGAACCTAATTTTCCCTTTGGGAACCAGAAGCGCAGGGGAGACAGTGGGTGGCGTTTTAACAGGATTTGGGGAAGGCCTCTGGTTACTGGCAGTGCCTGCTGTAGCTGCCTCTTTGCAGGTGGGGGTCCATCAAGAGGACTGTGGGACCTAGAACTGCCCAGAGATTAGGAGGAGCAGAATTTGAAGGTTTGTGGAGCCGGGCAAGGAACTCCTTCCAACAGCAGTCCCTGTTAAGCTGGCCCAGAAGAGAGGCTGTGTGTTCCCTCCCTCTTTCTTTTATTTGTTTGTTTATTTTTAAATTATTTTGTTTTATTAGTACTTTTTTTATTTCCTTGATTTGTGCCTGAAAACACTGGCCTTCGGAGCCCCCCTCCCCCCCCCCCCCCCCCCCCCCCCACTGGCTTTGCACAGTGGTCTGGATGAGCTGTATGGATTAAACTGAATTTGGTGGACAGTGTTGGGGTTTTTTTTTTTTTTTGCTGCTTTTGACTGTCTGAGCTTGACCTATCTTCTTTTTTGTTGAATTGGTCTTGAGGACTTTATCTTTCTATTCTTGGGTTGGATCCTTCCCAGGGCATATCTGTGGCATCCAAACTCCTGCATAAAGATCAAGACAAAACTCTCATCCAGGATACTAAGATGTCTGACGCTGCCAGCTCACCAGACTCTTCGGTAGGTTTTCTCAGGGTGACTGAAATATTACAAGAAGTGTCCTCACTTATGGAAAAGCCCTGGGGTGACAAATTCCAGAAACCGTTTGATAAAATGGAGATTGAGTGGAGGCATGTCTGGAGAGCCTCAAGGTGGATGTTGGAGCTTTTCAGGTGCACTTGGCTGAAGTAGAGGATCCTGCAGAGGCAGAGCATTGCAAGTTAACATCCAAAGTGCAGGCCCTGGAAGAAAAACTTGACCTGGAAAACTGCTCGTGCCGGAACAACCTTCAGATGGTGGATATCCTGGAATCGATCACAGACAAGGAACTGAGAGGTTTTCTTGAAGCCATGTTTCATACATCTTTGACGCTTCTGGACAATGTGGGTCCCCATTGGATCAAACAAGCTCATAGGCTTGGACTAAAAAGGCATGGGGATCAATGGCGTAGAGTGGTTATAATGCGTCTCTTGAACTTTGCTCATATGACTATGAGTCTGCAGTTACTCAGGACAGAGAAATAATTGGAGTACAACGGTCGGCGGCTTCTCTGTTTTCAGGACTATTCTCCGAAGGTCTTCTCAGAGACGCGCATATGATCCACTCTGCTCTAGACTGTTTCAGCAGACAGTCCAGTTTGCGCTTCTCTATCCAGCTAAACTTCGAGTGATGGACTAAGGTCAGCCTAAGCTCTTTATCTTGGTTCAGGAAGCTAAGGTCTTTGTGGATTGCCATTCACTACCCGCTGGACAGCCTTAATTTTGCAGATTGCTGCTGATGAGGCTTATCATGAGAGACTTTCTAGAGACCTGAAGAGGTAGACTTTGGAAGCCTCCTATTGCCAGTTCTTCTCTGAATTGCCCTTGCTTGGAATGTTTTCTTTTTGTGGTCACTGATGCTGGTTGCCTGGGGGAGGAGGAGGAAGGGGAGGGGACTTGGGAAGCTAAGCTCTACCGGTTCATTTCCCCTATTTTTGGATTAGGGAGTGGATATGAAAAGGGGGAGGGGATGGGGGTGGGACTGTTAATGGAAGAGTCTGGGAGGGGGGAATGGGAGGAGGTGGATGGGTGGAGTGGGTTATTTGGTTTGGTGATGGGGTATGTTTTTTTTTCTTTACCAACCCAGATGAGATTGTACTATATATTACAAAGTTCAGACAGTGCCTTTGTTTCCCTTCCATTTGGCGTTGTTTCCTTGCTAGGGTTGGAGGGAGGTGATGGGCTGGGATACTTTCCTTCTTATTTTGCACATTTTCATCTCGTTTGGTCCCATTGTGAACTTATCGTGGAATATGGGAGTGATGTCCTCCCTGATTAAGTGTAGCAAAAGTTTTCAGGCATTGTAGAGAAAACACATATCCATAACAATGCTGCAAGAAATGCATATGGGATGATTTAGAACATGCTAAATTTTAAAAATGGTGGGTGGGAACTAAGAAAAAGGCCAGTTGTATCATTTTATTTCATAAGTCACTGGATATGCAAATTCACAAGCAGATTGTTGGTTTGATTGGTTGTTATATAATAGTTCACATGATGGTAGAATGGCAACGGGTGACTCTCTGTAATGCCTATGCTCCCAATGTCTTTGACAGATATTTCTTTGCTACTGTTTTTAGGGAATTAGCCTCTTTGGGTGATTGCTTTTTGATACCAGAGGGAAATTTCAATACTGTATCAAATCCTTCTTTGGATAAATCAAATCTTGGAAGCTCTGATCGGATTGATTTGACTAAAGGGATACTACTGCTTATTGGGATCCTGAATCTGTTAGATATCTGGAGGGTCTTACATCCTATGACCTGAGATTATATTCATCTCTCAAGAACCCACGGTATACATTCCCACATAGATTACTTATTGGTCTCCCAGTCTTTGTTCTCCCATATTAGTTCCGCAGACATTGATGCTTACCAAATCTCAGATCATGCTTTGGTATGGTTGCTTTGGTGTCCTGTAATGAGTGTGCGGGGGATCCCTCCTCCAAGGCAGTTCCCCCCCCCCCCCCCCCCCCCCCCCCAGATCTTTATTACGACGCCACCTTCCATTATGTGTTGATAGCTAAGTGGAAGGATTATGAGGCCTTCAGTGTCCAACATTGGAATACCCCAGTGCTGTTTTGGGACGTGGCGAAGGCAGTCTTGAGGGGAGAGACACTTGTTTATGTGGTGCAAAAGTGTTGTGCCCAGGATAAAGAGATCTTACGGTTGGAACGATTACTCTGATCCCAGCATAGGTTATATGGGAGGGTCCCTACTTGGGAACACAGAGAACAATTCCTGGCATTCCAGTCAACTTTGAACACTTTACTTCACCAGCGGACAATGAAATCTTGGTTACATTACAACTATAAATTTTACTACCTCTTCATTTAGTGCTATATACTCTAACTCTCCTATCTTATTTTTTAGGCTTCTAGCATTTGTATACAGACATTTCAAATTGTGTTTTTATCTTTACATCTACAACTGTTTTGAAGTTGATAGGAATAATGCATATCTTTAACTCTGCTCTCACCTTAAACACTCCTGGCTTTCTTTCACCATTAATTATTGGGATTACCTAAATGTCCTGTTTCAATAGTATCCTTCAAGAATACTCCATACTGAGCCACACTGAACTGTTGAGTTCACTGACAAGGGGGATGCTCAGATGCAGGTGCTAGAGGCCATTAGTGCCATTCTAGCACCCACATTTGAGAGTACAGAATGGTCAGAGACCCTCACTTGGGAAGGTACACCGCAAACAGCGTGCAGATATCATTTAAATGAGGTAATCGTTTATTCTGTCCAATGATCAAAGAATGACATGCCTCACAAGGGTGCTCCTACCGCTCTAACCCCAACTCCAGCTCGGAGCTGGCGTTAGGGTGTCTGGGGAGATGACCTTTTCTCCTGCTGCAATGGCCTTTTGATTAGCAAAAGGGAGTTTTTATGGAAAGTTTCCATGAAGCTGTTTCTTGTTTTCACTGATATTCTTCATTCAAAAATGCATATTAATTTATGCTTTCTCTATTCCTCCACACTGTCGTTAGGGTGATGTTAAACCATATCCCAGAGCTCTCACATGAAGTGCCACAGAGCCAGGCATAAAACAGTAAAAAGCCTCTGTCCTGCTACAGTAGATCCTACCCAGCAGTCGGCCCCAATGCAACAGGATCGAACTAAAATTCACTGGGGGGGGAAGGGGAGGGAGAGAGAGAGACCAATGCGCATGTGCTTGGCACAATTCTCCCCCTCCTTACTTCCCAATGCTCAGCGCTAATAGCGTGCATAACATTTGCATATAATTAGTGCTAAGCATTGGGGAGTTCTTTTTTGGCAGTAAAAAGGGTGGTATTTTCTGGCGCTGTTTTGTACAGCGTGAGACTTTTGAGCATCTGCTCATAAATGCACAATAATCAGATGAAAATTTATTTGTATCCTCCAGTGCAAATATTTTGAAGTAGTAGTTCTATACTCCCAATGGCAGAGAGGTTTTGGGGTTTGTTTTTTTGGAAAGGAAACCAGAATCATTTCTGACTTTCACATAAGCACTTTTATTGATGGGGAGGGAAGAGAATTATTATTCTGAAATATCAATTTATCTCTGTTTTCACCATGGCAGAATTTACTGCCATACAAGCCAATTCCAATAATAAGGAAAATTCTTATAGTAACTGAGATGTGGACCAGTCTTGTTAGGCTGTCTAAATGTCATGCTTAGGAGTTAGCCCTTTTGGCTCTGCTTCTTTGGCCCCTGACCCCACTCTCTTGGTCTTAACGACTTTTTCAATCCAGCTGTCCTGAATATATTTTAAGTCGTGGTACGCTAAGGTTGAAATTGGCATAGAGGCATATTTTCAAAGCATTTAGCCTTCCAAAGTTCCATAGAAACCTATGGAACTGTGGAAGTCTAAGTGCATTGAAAATATGCCTAATAGTCTCTCATGACTATCCCTGATGACATCCATGGCAAAAAAACCAGCTGCAGACCACTGAAATAGAAGCTGCTCACTGTGTTCCCTAAAGTTAAGTCCCTGCAATGAAAATCTTTTCCTGAGACTGAATTGTCAACCCAAGTAGCCTAGAGGTGATGTGAGACAAATTACTTTTGCTGATGACTTGCAGGGTCTAAAGCACCTGCATATCACTGAAATGGGAACTATTCACTACTCTCCATCTAATTAAGAGCCCTACACTGAAATTTATTTTCTTTGGTTTCTTATTCTGGTACTTGTTTTTCTGTTTACTAAGTTGTTTCAACTTGTTTAATGATAATAATCTGTTAAGCTGGTAAATTCAGAATTGTTAGATATAAAATATGTGCATGCAATGATTTAATAGTTTAGTACTCTATAACCATAAGGTGGATTTATGAAAATATAATTCTTTATTCTTTTTGCATTTATTAATTCCTTGACAGCACATTCCTTTCTAAGTGCATTGTTCTCTAATTGTTTTGACAGGGCAGTCTTCTATAAGCTCTGAAGGGAAAAAAGTGCAGTCCTCTCTAAGCTCTGAAGGGAAAAAAGTGCAGTCCTCTGTAAGCTCTGAAGGGAAAAAAGTGCAGTCCTCCCTAGGCTCTGAAGAGAGAGTCCAGTCCTCCCTAGGCTCTGAAGAGAAGGTGCAGTCCTCCCTAGGCTCTGAAGAAAAAGTGCAGTCCTCCCTAGGCTCTGAAGAAAAAGTGCAGTCCTCCCTAGGCTCTAAAGAAAAAGTGCAGTCCTCCCTAGGGTCGAAAGAGAAAGTCAAGTCCTCTCTAGGTTCGGAACAGAAAGTCCAGTCCTCCCTAGGCTCTGAGAAGAAAGTCCAGTTATCCCTAGGCTCAGAGAAGAAAGTCCAGTCCTCCCTAGGCCCTGAAGAGAAAGTGCTGTCCTCTGAAGAGAAAAGTGATGATTCCGAGAAAAGTGATGATTCCGAGAAAAGTGATGAATACTTGGCATCCAGAATCCCATTAAAGATGCGAACTACTGCTGAGCCTCAGACAACAATGAAAGTAGTAGGATCAAGCACTGTACCAGGTATTTGTAACTACAGTAATGCAGTTTTATGTATACATTAAAGTAGAATATTGTGTGATTCAGTTTTATTTTTAACTACAATGGTGAAATGCTTTTACTTTATTATGTTGTGATTGATAGGGACTCAACTATGAAGAGAAGTCATTTCCTGTAGGAGTGCAATGTCCACCCTATTCAATGTTTGTAAAACTTTTTTTGTCACTTATCAGGAAATGTTACACCTCTAACATTCCAGCAAGATATCTTAAGAGGATACATAAGCTCAGTAAGCTTTATTTGTAAAAAATACAAAAAGTAATTTCTCTGAGAAAATATAAGGAGGCCGTCCCAGCCTTCGGCCTCCCCATAACAAACGAGATAGTGAATGATGTCTGGGATAGTAGGAGCCACAAAAGTAGTAGGAAAGGGACGTAGTCCAACCAGATCTCCAGAGGTTGATTATAGTAAAATTTATTAAGAAGCCAGATATAATGGACTCAACACGGACCCTGTTTCGGCAGTAAAATTGCCTGCTTCAGGAGTCAAGTATCTAAAACATATACATAAATTCATAATCAAAAAATTGTAATCCAAAAACAAACATATCACAAAAATATTAGTTAAACACATATATTGTTTCGGGACGTTACCATTTTAGTGAAATGATGGTAAAAGACACACCCCCTTATATTCAGCGGCATTTGACTGGCCAGGATTGGCATCTGGCTGGTTAAACGCTGGAAAACTGGCTATCCACCAATATTCTGAGCTACGTGAACAGCCACTGCTGAACATTGATTGTGCGTGGCTAACGCTTAGCTGGTTATATCAGGTAATATAGTTGGCTATCTGCCAATTTGTAAAATGTGACTAGTCAAGTTTGGTGGCCATATTTGGCTGCGTGCAACCCTAGAATATCTTTGGTCAGTCTGAATTTAACCAGCCAGGGCTGAATATCAGCTTGCCCGGTTAAATTCAGACCGGCCAAAGATGAACCAGACATTCAGTGCTGGTCACCAGAAACGGCCCGACATTGTGATACAATTTGTACCCTGTTAACACTGTATCCCATTGATCTCTTTCCACCAAGTCTTTGAGATGCCTATTATATCTGCCTCATCATTTAGTTCTATATATTCTAATTCTCCCATCTTATTTTTTAGGCTTATAGCATTTGTATACAGGCACTTCAAATTGTGCTTAGAAGTTGAAGGGGATAATGTGAGTGGAGGAGTCTGTGCTGGGTCCGTTGCTTTTTAATGTATTTATAAATGACCTAGAGATGGGAATAACTAGTGAGGTAATTAAATTCGCCGATGACACAAAATTATTCAGGGTCGTCAAGTCGCAGGAGGAATGTGAACGATTACAGGAGGACCTTGCGAGACTGGGAGAATGGGCGTGCAAGTGGCAGATGAAGTTCAATGTTGACAAGTGCAAAGTGATGCATGTGGGTAAGAGGAACCCGAATTATAGCTACGTCTTGCAAGGTTCCGCGTTAGGAGTTACGGATCAAGAAAGGGATCTGGGTGTCGTCGTCGATGATACGCTGAAACCTTCTGCTCAGTGTGCTGCTGCGGCTAGGAAAGCGAATAGAATGTTGGGTGTTATTAAGAAGGGTATGGAGTCCAGGTGTGCGGATGTTATAATGCCGTTGTATCGCTCCATGGTGCGACCGCACCTGGAGTATTGTGTTCAGTACTGGTCTCCGTATCTCAAAAAAGATATAGTAGAATTGGAAAAGGTACAGCGAAGGGCGACGAAAATGATAGTGGGGATGGGACGACTTTCCTATGAAGAGAGGCTGAGAAGGCTAGGGCTTTTCAGCTTGGAGAAGAGACGGCTGAGGGGAGATATGATAGAAGTGTATAAAATAATGAGTGGAATGGATCGGGTGGATGTGAAGCGACTGTTCACGCTATCCAAAAATACTAGGACTAGAGGGCATGAGTTGAAGCTACAGTGTGGTAAATTTAAAACGAATCGGAGAAAATTTTTCTTCACCCAACGTGTAATTAGACTCTGGAATTCATTGCCGGAGAACGTGGTACGGGCGGTTAGCTTGACGGAGTTTAAAAAGGGGTTAGATAGATTCCTAAAGGACAAGTCCATAGACCGCTATTAAATGGACTGGAAAAATTCCTCATTTTTAGGTATAACTTGTCTGGAATGTTTTTACGTTTGGGGAGCGTGCCAGGTGCCCTTGACCTGGATTGGCCACTGTCGGTGACAGGATGCTGGGCTAGATGGACCTTTGGTCTTTCCCAGTATGGCACTACTTATGAGTGGCCTACTGGTTAGCCTGGTGGACTTTGGTCCTGGGGAACTGGGTTTGATTCCCACTGCAGGCACAGGCAGCTCCTTGTGACTCTGGGCAAGTCACTTAATCCTCCATTGCCCCAGGTACAAATAAGTACCTGTATATAATATGTAAGCCGCATTGAACCTGCCATGAGTGGGGAAAGTGCGGGGTACAAATGTAACAAAAATAAAAAATGTGCATCCTTTATCCTGCTCTCTCATTAAGCACACCTGGCTTACTTTAAGCATTGTTGAAACCTCTCTACTGGGATTCCTGTTTCAATGGTATCCTTCAAGTATACTCCACACTGAACCATGTGCTCCTGGGTGACTGCTGGACCCCCCCCCCCCCCCCATTCTAGTTTAAAAGCTGCTCTGTCTCCTTTTTAAAAGTTAGGGCCACCCTTTCCCAGAATGTTGCCCAATTAAATCCCTCAACCATGCATTGAGACTTTGGAGCTCTGCCTGCCTTTTGGGTCCTGCATGTGGAATGGGGGAGCATCTCTGAAAATGCGACCCTGGAGGATCTGGGCTTCAGCTTAAGAGCCTAAATTTGATTCCAGAATCTCCTTCCCATATCTTTCTACGTCATTGGTACCCACATGTACGAAGACAGCTGGCTCCTTCCCAGCACTATCTATGATCCTGTCTAGGTGACACATGAGGTCCACCACCTTTGCACTAGGCAGGCAAGTCACCATGCGAACCTCACGTCCACCAGCCACCCAGTTATCTATATTCCTAATGATCGATTCACCAACTACAATAGCTGTCATAACCCTTCCCTTCTGGGCAGAACTTCTTGGAGACATATTCTCGGTTCGAGAGGATAGTACATCCCCTGGTGGGCAGGTTCTGGCTACAGGAGTACTTCCTACTTTACCAGGGTGATGCCTTCCTTCTAGGAGACCTCCCTCCTCCAAGGCAGCACAGGGGCTACCAGACTGGAGATGGGACTTCTCTACATTATCTCTGTAGGTCTCCTCTATGTACCGCTCTGTCTCCCTCAGCTCCACCAAGTCTGCTACTCTAGCCTTAAGAGAACAGACCCATTCTCTGAGAGCTAGTATCTCTTTGCTTCCTTCTCATCAAGCAGATGAATACATTATGAGTGGGTTGTGTTTATCAACCAGCAGTGGGAGATAGCACTGAAAAACCATAGAGCCTCATGGCCAGCTAGCTCCATCTGCCTCTATCTCCCCAGCAGGGTGGTTGCAGCTTGTTCAAGCTCCTTCAGAAAATCTGCCATTGGGTGGCTCCTGTGCTTTTGCCAGTTGTAGCAGGGGTGTTGTGGCTGATGGTGCCCACTTTAAAGGCAAATAGGTTAGCCCTTTCCCTGCCTTACCTGGCCCCCGATGTGGAAGTAGACAAATAGGCAAGCCCTGTCCCTGTCTTTGGCCACGCTGTGGATGCAGGCACATAGGTTTGCCCTTTCCCTGCCTTTCCCATGCTACTGATCCTCCGGAGTTGGAAATTTGCCTCTTCCATATCATCAAGCTGATCAATCCATAGACTGGTGGGTTGTGTCCATCTACCAGCAGGTGGAGATAGAGAGCAAACTTTTGCCTCCCTATATGTGGTCATGTGCTGCCGGAAACTCCCCAGTATGTTCTCTATCTCAGCAGGTGGTGGTCACACACAGCAGCAGCTCTGGCTAGGCCTCCAAGCCTAATTTTTAGGTTTTGTTGAGTGCCTGGGGTTGAGGGCTCTTTTGAGCAAGTGCAAACCTGGTGGTGCCAGGTCCCTCCTTTTCTCCCCCCTCCCGCTGGCTCCGTTAAAAAAAAAAAAAAAAAAAAATTTTTGAACGTCCTTAAAGGCGTTTATTTCGACGTTTATTTAAGCGTCTATTGCAGCTACTCACTGGGACACCAGGTCGTTACAACTCGGAGCGGACAGCAGGTAATTTTTACCTTTTTATAGCGGGCAGGGGGTTCCCCGATTCTTCTCCTCGTGGCATATGGCGTCGGAGGGCGAGGGCGCAAAGGGTCGCTCCCCGGGTCGCTTGAGCGCTTCTAGAGGGGATGCGGGGGTCTTAAAGCCTGATTCGCCCTTGTTGGGTGACAGTTTCGTGACCGATGAATGTCCCGGGCCTTCCTCCAGCGTGGCGGTTTTTCCCGCCATAAACGCCCATCCCCCGCTCCTCGCCTCCGCCATCTTGGCCGGCCACGCGGCTCGGACGGCTTCTTCTTGGGCCGCCCTTGAGGTTGGAGACATTAATGCCATGAACGCCCTTAATTTGGGCGACGGCACAGAAGCGGCTAAAGTTAAGAGCCGTTCTTCCCGCGCGGCTCCTTCGCGGAGTTTCGCGCCGGACGCCATTTTGGATGCGCAGCATGTCTCTCCCCCGCTATTGCGAGCGCCGGTTGAGGGTGCGTCTAGGGCTGTTGCCCAGGCTGCGGAAGTGCACAGTCTGGGGGGTTTCTCCCCCGAGTTTGTTTTGCTGCTGCATCAGGCCTTCCTCATGCACAACGCTGCCCCTGCTCCCTCGTCTGGTAAAGAGGTTGAGGTTCCCAGAGGAAACGCCCTCGGGTTGATTCCCAGGCCTTGGAGGAATTTGTCTCCTCCGATGTAGATGAGGGCAGCGTGTCTGAGGTCTCCCAACGGTCCTTTGCGGATTCCTTGGAGGAGACGGATCCCCGCTCGGATGGAGCGGATGACCCCTCTGCAGCGTGGCTTTTTAGCCCAGAGGATTTGCCCAACCTGTTGTTACAGGCCATGGACACTTTGAAGATTTCCTCTCCGGAGGACGTCTCTCCCTCAGCCCCTGTTGGCTCTGCCATTATGCTGGGGACGAAGCGCCCTCCTAGAACCTTCCACGTGCATGATGCCATGCACACCTTAATTTCGGCTCAATGGGATGTCCCAGAAGCGAGCCTTAAAGTGGCTAGGGCTATGTCCCGCCTCTATCCTTTGGCTGTGAGTGAACGTGAGGCCTATCTGTGGCCTACCGTGGATTCTTTAATCACTGCGGTGACTAAGAAAACGGCGTTGCCGGTGGAAGGTGGCACGGCCCTAAAGGACGCCCAAGACAGAAGATTGGAGGCGGCCTTAAGGTCGTCCTTTGAGGCGGCTGCTTTAAGTTTGCAGGCCTCAGTTTGCGGCTCCTATGTGGCCAGGGCGTGCCTGACCATGGTGCAGCGGGCTTCCCCCTCGGATCATTCCTTGAGGGCTGATTGGCCGGCCCTGGAATCGGGCTTAGCCTATTTGGCAGACTTGCTGTATGATGTCCTGAGGGCCTCAGCGAAAGGCATGGCTCAGACAATCTCTGTGCGGCGGTGGCTTTGGCTGAAACATTGGTCTGCTGACCACGCCTCTAAATCCCGCCTGGCTAGGTTGCCTTTTAAAGGCAAGCTGCTCTTTGGGGTCGAGCTGGACAAAATCGTGACCGATCTCGGCACGTCTAAGGGCAAGAAATTACCAGAGGTCAGGGCTCGGGCTAGTACTCGTCCCGGTACCTCCAGAGGACGGTTGCAGGAAGCCCGTCGGTACCGCCCGGGCAAGTCTGGTTCCTCTGCCCCCTCTTCCTTCAAGAGGAATTTCTCCCCCAAGCAGCATTCCTTTCGCAGAGACCGCCGTCCCGGAGGTGCTCCCTCCGGTCCTCCCCCAGGGTCTCGTACCCAATGACGGGGTCTTGGTCCACGCCCCAGTGCAGATTGGAGGACGGCTGTCCTCGTTTCTGGGCGAGTGGACCACAATAACTTCAGACGCGTGGGTGCTGGAAGTCATCAGAGACGGCTACAAACTAGAGTTCTGCCGACCCTTAAAAGACGGGTTTGTACTCTCTCCCTGCAAGTCTCCGGTCAAAGCTGTGGCAGTGCAGCAGACTTTGGACAATCTGATCCGCCTGGGCGCGGTCGTTCCGGTGCCAGAAAGTCAGCTTGGCAAGGGACGTTACTCCATTTACTTTGTGGTACCAAAGAAAGGAGGTTCTGTCCGGCCTATCCTCGACCTCAAAGGGGTCAATCGGGCCTTGAAAGTGCGGCACTTTCGCATGGAGACTCTCCGCTCTGTTATAGCGGCAGTGAAGGCAGGAGAGTTCCTGGCATCCTTGGACATCAAGGAAGCGTACCTGCATATTCCCATCTGGCCTCCTCATCAACGCTTTCTGCGTTTTGCAGTCCTGGGACGACACTTCCAGTTCAGAGCCCTCCCTTTCGGGTTGGCTACTGCTCCGCGGACCTTTTCCAAAGTAATGGTGGTCATCGCGGCCTTCCTACGAAAGGAAGGGGTACAAGTCCATCCTTATCTGGACGACTGGTTGATCCGAGCCCCCTCTGATGCAGAGTGCGGCAAAGCTGTGGACCGGGTAGTTGCTCTTTTGAGCTCCCTGGGATGGATCATCAACTGGGAGAAGAGCCAGCTGCGCCCGACTCAGTCCCTGGAGTACCTGGGAGTTCGATTCGACACCCAAGTGGGCAGAGTGTTCCTGCCAGACAATCGGATTGTCAAACTTCAGGCTCAGGTGGACCAGTTCCTAGTAGCCTCTCCCCTTCGGGCTTGGGACTATGTGCAGCTGTTGGGCTCTATGACGGCCACGATGGAAGTTGTGCCCTGGGCCAGGGCTCATATGAGACCACTTCAACACTCTTTGCTGCAGCGCTGGACTCCGATGTCGGAGGATTATGCTGTGCGCCTTCCCTTGGACCCAGCAGTGCGCAAGGCGCTGAGCTGGTGGATGCAGACAGACAAGTTGTCTGCGGGAATGCCTCTGGTGACCCCAGAGTGGATTGTCGTCACGACGGACGCCTCGTTGTCGGGCTGGGGAGCCCACTGCTTGGGAAGGACAGCGCAGGGGCTCTGGTCTCCTGCAGAGGCAAAGTGGTCTATCAACCTCCTGGAACTCAGAGCCATTCGGTTGGCGCTTTTGGAGTTCATCCCGGTACTGGTGTTGAAGCCTGTACGGGTCCTGTCGGACAATGCCACGGCTGTGGCCTATGTCAACCGCCAGGGAGGTACCAAGAGCGCCCCTCTAGCCAAGGAGGCTATGAATCTTTGCCAGTGGGCGGAAGCGAACCTGGAGCAGCTTTCAGCGGCCCACATTGCCGGAGTCATGAATGTCAAGGCGGACTTTCTCAGTCGCCATACCTTGGAGCCCGGAGAGTGGCAGCTATCTGCTCAGGCGTTCTTGGACTTCACGAAGCGCTGGGGCCAGCCGAGCCTAGATCTGATGGCGTCATCGGCCAATTGCCAAGTGCCGCGCTTTTTCAGCAGAGGACGGGACCCTCGATCCCTGGGAGTAGATGCTCTTCTCCAACAGTGGCCGACACAAGAGCTTCTCTATGTGTTCCCGCCCTGGCCCATGTTGGGCAGGGTGCTAGACCGGGTGGCAAAGCATCCCGGCAGGGTAACCCTGGTGGGTCCGGATTGGCCCAGGCGTCCCTGGTATGCGGACTTGATCAGGCTCTCAGTCGACGATCCTCTGCGGCTGCCAGTGGAGCAGGGCCTGTTACATCAGGGTCCCGTGGTGATGGAGGATCCCTCCCCCTTTGGTCTTACGGCCTGGCTATTGAGCGGCAGCGTCTGAGGAAGAAGGGCTTCTCAGACAAGGTCATCGCCACTATGCTGAGAGCGAGGAAGCGCTCTACTTCTACTGCTTATGCCAGGGTTTGGCGTATCTTTGCAGCGTGGTGTGAAGCAGGCTCTCTTTCTCCCTTCACTGCTCCAATTTCTTCAGTGTTGGCGTTCCTGCAAGAAGGTCTGGAGAAAGGCCTGTCGCTCAGTTCCCTTAAAGTTCAGGTAGCGGCTCTGGCTTGCTTCAGGGGCCGCCTGAAGGGTGCTTCCCTGGCTTCACAGCCAGATGTGGTGCGCTTTCTCAAGGGAGTTAATCACCTGCGCCCTCCTCTGCACTCAGTGGTGCCTGCGTGGAATCTCAACCTGGTGCTAAGAGCATTGCAGAAGCCGCCTTTTGAACCCTTGTCTAGGGCATCTCTGAAAGACCTGACGTTGAAAGCAGTCTTTTTGGTGGCTATCACTTCAGCCAGAAGAGTTTCCGAGCTCCAGGCGCTCTCATGTCGAGAGCCTTTTCTGCACTTCACTGAGGCAGGAGTGACTATTCGCACAGTGCCTTCCTTTCTGCCCAAGATTGTTTCTTGCTTCCATGTGAATCAGCAGCTCTGTCTCCCTTCCTTTCGTAGGGAGGACTACCCAGAGGAGTACTCTGCTCTTAAATATCTGGATGTGAGACGAGTCATCATCAGATACTTGGAAGTGACCAATGATTTCCGGAAATCGGATCATCTGTTTGTCCTGTTTGCAGGTCCTCGTAAGGGTCTGCAGGCTGCTAAGCCTACAGTGGCAAGATGGGTCAAGGAAGCCATTGCAGCGGCTTATGTGGCCGCGGGGAAGGTGCCGCCTATCCAGCTGAAGGCTCACTCCACGAGAGCTCAGGCGGCCTCGATGGCAGAGGCCGGATCCGTCTCCTTGGAAGAGATATGCAAGGCGGCAACTTGGGCTTCGGCTCATACATTCTCCAAGCATTACCGTTTGACTGTGGCTGCACGGGCGGAGGCCCGGTTTGGAGCTTCAGTGTTGAGGTCAGGGATTTCAATGTCCCGCCCTGGGTGAGTACTGCTTCGGTACATCCCACCAGTCTATGGATTGATCAGCTTGATGATATGGAAGGTAAAATTATGTATAATCATACCTGATAATTTTCTTTCCATTAATCATAACTGATCAATCCATAGCCCCTCCCAGATATCTGTACTGTTTTTATTCTGGTTGCATTTCAGGTTCAAGTTTAGTCTTCAGTTACTTCAGAAAGACTTCGTGTTCAAGTTTTTTTCACTTGGATTCTTCAAGAGTTAAGACGAGTTTGTGTTACAGTGAGCTGCTGCATTCCTCTCCCCTCCGTTTTACGGGGCTGGATTGAGACTTAAAATTCTGCCGGCACTCCCTCCCGCTTCGTGCGGCTGTAGGGCAGCTTTGTACCCCTCCCGCTTCGGCGGTGTTAGGGTCAGTCAGCTCCTCCCGCGGTTGCGGTTGCAGGATAAGCCAGATCCCCCCGCATCGGCGGGTGTGGTGTCCCTCCCCCGCTCCGCGGGGATGAGCTGGACGGATTCCCCTCCCCCACTTGTGTGGGGATGAGCTGGGTTATTTCCCCTCCCCCGTTTCGGCGGTGGTGAGCTGGGCAGAGTGTCCCTTCGTGGGTGTAATTCTCTAAGTGCTGAGTCCTGCGGATGGAGCTTTGATATCGACATACTGAGGAGTTTCCGGCAGCACATGACCACATATAGGGAGGCAAAAGTTTGCTCTCTATCTCCACCTGCTGGTAGATGGACACAACCCACCAGTCTATGGATTGATCAGCTATGATTAATGGAAAGAAAATTATCAGGTATGATTATACATAATTTTACCTTTCGCTGTTGCCTCAAACTTTCCTCACAGCGTTAAAAAAAAAAAAAAAAAAAGTTGTGTCGCGCTTTGGTGCTGCGATCCCAGAAAAGAGGTTTTCTTCTGATTGTGCAGTGTGACCGGAGCTCAGAGACTCGGTCTGGTGAGGTAAGAGCATTTTGTAGCTCCTCCGGGGAGGGCCCGCATTCGGGACGATTTTGGCGCGAATCTGCCAGTTTGAATTTCCGCCGCTTTCGGCGATGGCTGCTGAGAAAGTTAAGCGCTGTTCCATTTGTGGCAAGCGCAAATCTGCAGCGGGGCTCTGTAAGGCGTGCTTTTCAGACAGTAGAACCGGCCCGAGCATGGCGAGCGATGTTCCTTCCCGCTCCGTGGAGCTGGCAGTGGGTGCCATTTTGGAACAGCATGGCGCGACCCCCGCTGAGGCGGAGGAGTTTGAGCCTGGAGGGGTGCCTCGTGTAGAGGCTAATAAAAGAGCTGTTTCCCCCGGACTGGAACCAGGAGGCCAGGGTGAGCCATTTTCCCCTGAATTTGTTTTATTGCTGCATAATGCATACATGTTAAAAAGAGCTCTTCCGCAGTGGTCCTCTGCGGCCCTGCTTTCTGTATCCCCTCCAGTGGATTCTGGCCTTGGATTACAGTCAGGCGCGTTTTCCCCTGACAGATGGCCGCAAGATAAACACAGAAGAGTGGATTCCCCTTCATAGAGTGGCGCACCCCCTCCCCCCCCTCGTGGTTGGGATGTGAGGACTCTGGCAGGCCTTCATGGTCTGGAGAGCCAGAAGAAGGTGCAGGATTGCCACTGGATCCAGATAATCCTTCCGTGGTGAGGATTTTCCACCGCGATGAGCTGCCAGCGCTTATTACTGATGCCTTGCAGGTCCTCTCTATAGAAGACCCTGGGAGTACTGAGACCTCCTCCGGTAATCCGAGGATGGCAATTACTAAGAAGCCTGCTCGAGCCTTTCCTTTGAATGACTCCATCCAAGAGCTTATCACGGCTCAATGGGCTGACCCCGAGGGGCCTTTGAAAGTCGCCAGGGCTATGGGGCAATTATACCCTTTAAGTGAGCATTTGGCGCGCCTAGCCGTGCATAAAGTGGATGCCCTAGTCACAGCTGTGACAAAGAAAACTACCCTCTTAGTGGAAGGAGGAGTTGTCCTGAAGGACATGCAGGACCGTCGCCTGGAGGCAGCAATGAAATGGTCCTTTGAAATTTCAGGCCTATCCTTACGGGCGTCTGCATGCAGCTGCTATGCTGCCCGAGCCTGCCTTGCTTGGTTACAACAGGCAGTGGAACAGCCTGGAGATGGAGCGGAGCCCCTTATGGAGGTGGCACCGCGGATGCAGTCGGCCTTGTCATTTTTGGCTGACACCCTCTATGATCTGGTCAGAGCTTCGGCTAAACAGATGGCTGTAGCGGTGGCAGCTCGCCGGCTTCTATGGGTACGGCATTGGGCAGCTGACATGGCCTCTGAGCAAAGGTTGGTGAAGTTGCCCTTTCAAGGCCTTCTCCTGTTTGGTGAGGAGTTGCAGAAAATTGTGAAAGGCCTGGGGGATGCCAAACCCCAGCGCTTACCTGAGGATAGGCCGCGGCCTTCTTCCAAGGGTCAGGCGGTTCCCTCCTCTTACAGACCTCGCTTCCGTGAAGCTAGAAGGTACCGCCCGGGGCGTTCTGCTGGGTTCACTTCGCATGCCTGTTTTCAGCAGAGGAACCCCTTTCGCTCGGACAAACGTTCCGCAGCAGCAGGCTCAAGACCTGGAGTTCATGGGCGACCCTCTCAATGATGGTGCCCCGGTCCCCTCTTCGATTCCTGTGATAGGAGGACGACTTTCCCTCTTTCTCGAGAAGTGGGCCAAGATTACCTCAGATCAGTGGGTCTTGGACCTGATCAGAGAAGGCTACAGAATAGAATTCAATGCCCCGATAAGAGACTTGCTTGTGGAGTCCCGATGCGGTTCTGCCGCCAAACAGGTGGCGGTAGAGGAGACCTTGCAAGATGTGACAAGGCTACAGCCAAGAGGTACAAAATGAAACAACAAAACCCTGAACTACGTCTCCCAGAATGCATTGCCCATCCTAGAAAGGGGAGCCCTAGGGATAGGCAAGCTGGCTATATACCAACTCTGACCACAAGAGGGAGGGAGAATGAAGAAGCCCAATTCCCTTGGCTCCGTAATCAGTACATCATGCCTCCCACCTGTAAGAGGGAAGGATGGGGTGAGAAGCAGGAGGACGATTGGGTGGAGGAGGGGGTTAAGGAGGCTGAGCAAGAGGCAGAAAGCAGGATGGAATGGGAGCTGGAGAGCCCTGAAGAAGGTAGCACCTGAAGGTGGAAATCTAGGTGTTTAAAAGATGTTTTGATTTATAAACCTGCTGTAAGGAAGCCTGTTTTTGATTAGAACTGTTTGCTGTGGGGGGGGGGGGGGGGGCAGAGGGCTGGAAGAATTACAAGCCTGGTTCCCCAGCTGCTCCTGATTGTGGTGTAAGGACTGTGTTGGAGCTGGAAACCCTGGTTGGACAGGAGGGAACAATCCTGCTTAGTGGCCAGCACGGCTGGTGATACGGACTTTGAAAAGAGGTATTTTCAAAGGGGACTATTGCAGCCCTTCAAGAAAGGGCAGATACTTTGGATTGCTGGGGAGGGGCAGCACAGCCCAGCCTGGGGCAGCCCTAACTCAGGGCTGGACTGAAGCTTTTGTCTGTAACTTGGAAACCAAAAATAAAAGAATATTTGAACGTATCTGGTTGGTGGCACTTTTGTGGAGCTTGGATTAATTCTGGGGAGGAGACATCCTTCCTCTCCCTACTGGCGCAGCGGGCCTGTTTACAAAAGCTTGATTCATATAGGGGCGGTTTCCCCCGTGCCTCCCGCTGAATGCGGCTCTGGCCGTTACTCCATTTACTTCGTGGTGCTATGAAAAGGAGGGTCTTTTTGGCCTATCCTAGACTTAAAACAAGTCAACACTTCTCTGAACGTGTGGCATTTTCACATGGAAACCCTGCACTCCGTCATAGTGGCGGTACAGCCAGGAGAGTTTCTCATGTCTCTGGACCCGAAAAAAGCTTTCTTGCACATACCAATTTGGCCCCCGCACCAGAGGTTTCTGCGTTTTGCGGTGATGGGAAAACATTTCCAGTTTCGGGCCTTGCCTTTTGGCCTTGCCACAGCTCCCCAAACCTTTTCGAAGGTAATGGTGGTAGTAGCTGCTTTTCTCAGGCGAGAGGGTATCCGGGTTCACCCGTACCTAGACGACTGGCTTATCAGAGCAGACTCTGCAGAAGAGAGTCATCAGGTTACAGCCAGAGTGGTCTCAGTACTGCAATCTCTGGGCTGGGTCGTCAATATAGCCAAAAGTCACCTGACCCCCTCTCAATCTCTAGAATATTTGGGGGTTCGGTTCGACACAGCCTCGGGGATGGTCTTCCTACCCGAGCAAAGGCGGTGCAAGCTTCAGAACCAGGTCCATCTGCTCCTGAGGATGCCTCGCCCGCGAGCTTCGGACATTGTCCAGCTGTTGGGGTCGATGACGGCCACTTTGGAAGTGGTGCCTTGGGCGAGAGTGTACCTGAGACCTCTGCAGTACTCCCTGCTTCAACGGTGGTCTCCAATATCTCAGGATTATCAATGCAGACTCACGTGGCTCCCTGCGGCCTGGCTCAGTATGGAGTGGTGGCTCTCAGACAGCATGCTGCAGCGAGGAATGCTGCTAGCACTCCCCGATTGGTGCCTGGTGGTAACAGATGCCAGCCTGAAGGGCTGGGGTGCACATTGCCGGGGAAGGCATGCCCAGGGTCTTTGGACACCCGAGGAGTTGGAGTGGTCCATCAATCGCTTGGAGTTGAAAGCGATTTTCCAGGCGCTTCTGGCCTTTCAATTGACCCTGGAAGGATTGGCTGTCAGAGTTCTGTCGGACAACACGACAACAGTGGCCTACATAAATCGCCAAGGAGGCACTCAGTGCATAGCACTAGCTGCGTAGGCCGCGCAGATTTGCCACTGGGCCGAGCTTCATCTGCAGTTTCTGTCAGCAGCTCATATTGCAGGTCAGAGCAATGTGCAAGCCGATTATCTGAGCAGGAATCAAATCGACCCAGCGGAATGGGAACTTGCAGACGAAGTATTCCTGCAGATAAGTGCCAAATGGGGAAAGCCGGTAATGGATCTTATGACGTCAAGCACAAATGCCAAAGTCCCGTGCTTCTAGAGCAGACGGAGAGATTCTCGTTTGACAGGGTTGGATGCCTTGGCTGAACCCTGGCGTCAGGACCTCCTGTATGTGTTCCCTCCGTGGCCCTTGATAGAGCGAGTACTCCTGCGGATTCGGCTACACCAAGGAGAGGTGGTTCTCATTGCCCCGGATTGGCCCAGAAGGCTGTGGTATGCGGACCTCTGGCGGATGCTGGTAGAGGATCCCCTGCTGTTACTGCTGGTACTGAACCTGTTGTCACAGGGCCCGGTGACCATGGAGGACGCCTGCCGCTTTGGTCTTACGGCATGGCTAGTGAGAGGGTGTAATTGAGAGACCAGGAATATTCCAGTAAAGTCATTTCCACTCTCCTACAGGCCTGCAAGCGTTCCACTTCCGTGGCTTATGCCAGGATTTGGCGCCAATTTGAGGCTTGGTGTGCTTCTAAAGCGATCACACCCATGCGGGCTTCTGTCTCGCCAATACTTGACTTTTTGCAGGATGGTTTACAAAAAGACTTGGCCTATAACTCCCTTCGTGTTCAAGTGGCAGCCTTAGCATGTTTTCGAGGGAAGGTCTCTGGCCTCTCTCTGGCTGCTTGCCCGGATGTGACACGGTTTCTTAGAGGGATGCTTCGGCTCCGTCCTCCCGTGCGGGCTCCGTGTCCGGCCTGGAACCTGGGGTTAGTTTTAAAGGCCCTTCAGTGTTCGCCCTTCGAGCCGCTTAAGCGAGCTTCAGAGAAGGATGTGACTTTAAAGACGGTCTTTTTGGTGGCCGTGACATCGGCGAGACGGGTATCTGAGCTCCAGGCGCTATCTTGTCGAGACCCATTTCTGCAATTCTCAGAGTCTGGAGTAATGGTACGTACGGTGCCTTCCTTCATGCCTAAGGTGGTTTCAGCGTTTCACCTAAACCAGCCTATTTTCCTGCCTTCCTTTTCTAAAGAGGAGTTTCCAGAAGCCTATGGGCAGTTGCACCTTCTGGATGTGCGAAGGGCTCTGTTGCAATATCTGTGCATGTCAAATGCCTTCAGGACCTCTGATCATCTTTTTGTTCTTTTGTCAGGTCCGCGCAGAGGGTCTCCAGCGTCTAAGGCCACTATAGCCCGTTGGCTCAAAGAAGCTATCTTTTCAGCACATCTGCTATCTGGCCGGCCTCCGCCTGAAGCCTTCTTGGTCTGAAACTGGAGCACTCTTTCTTTAAGAGATATGTAGTGCAGCTACGTGGGCTTCTAAGCTCTCGTTTGCCCGACATTGCAGGCTGGATGTGGCTGCCAGGAGAGACGCGCATTTTGGAGCACAAGTGCTGGCGCATGGTGTGGCTTGTTCCCACCCTATCTAGGGATTGCTTTGATACATCCCAATCGTAATGGATTCATCTGCTTGATGACAAGGAAGGGAAAATTAGGTTCTTACCTTGGTAATTTTCTTTCCTTTAGTCATAGCAGATGAATCCATGAACCCTCCCTCAGTGGTTCATTATGTTACTTTTATGTTCAGTTTTTCCTGTACATATGTTCCCTCATTGGGAGAAGTTGGAAAACAGTCTTCAGGATTTCTGTTCAGTTACAGGAGGATGAGTTCATTCCCTCCTTTGAATTATAGCTCCAGTTTTGGGGCGTTCATCCGCTGTGAGGAAAGTTCATGTTATTATGCTTTGTGGTGTAACACTGCTTTGGAAGCTTCAAATACTGAAGAGGCAGATGGAGCTAGCTGGCCATGAGGCACTATGGTTTTTCAGTGCTCTCTATCTCCCTCTGCTGGTTGATGGACACAACCCACTCGTAATGGATTCATCTGCTATGAATAAAGGAAAGAAAATTACCAAGGTAAGAACCTAATTTTCCCATCGTTCACACACGTATAATTGCTCACCAACTGGGAGATAATCATACATGTGACACTCAGTTCCAAAGTCTGGATAGCACTCCTTTTTCTGCTGGACTGCCGACTCCAACTTAGTATTTTTTACTTTTTCAATAATTTAAAACTTGCTAAGGTAGTAAGGATAATAGCCTAATATAAAAATGTCTTTAGTTTATATAGTATATCGTGTGATTTATTTAGTGTTTTCTTCTTAGAAAATTTTGAAATGTATTTAAAACTCTGTAAGAGTACTCCTTGCTTATTATCCTAATTACAATAGCTGACTATAAATGAAGAGTTGTGCTAGGAGTGCGTGGGTGTTGGGGAGGGTGGGCAGGATGAAGACTAAACTAGGTCCTGCAGTGCCTGCTAGAGGCTAGCAGTTAATGCTGTGGTACAAGGTTCAAGTTTTAATAGTAGGGGGGAAAGAGTATGGAGATTAGTTGATAAAGTTTGCATTTTTATATTTTTATTCTGCCTATCATTAACCTAGAATTCCTTCTTTAAACCCCAATCTTTGTTCAAAAATCAGAAAGCAAAATAATGTTCACTTACTAGAGAAATGTCCTCTTCTCTCAGAACTTCTCAGAAAGAAAGTTATAGTTTTGTATCAAAGGGGACTGCTTCAAACAGACCCTTTCATGCCAACTTTGAGGGGCATAATTGAATGGGGGCGGCCATCTTCATGGCTGGCCTCATAAAGCGGCGTCCCAACCGTATTATCGAAACAAGATGGCAGGCCATCTTTCGTTTCGATAATACGGTCAGAGCCAGCCAAATCTCAACATTTGGGTCGGCTTTAGAGATGGCCGGCATTGGTTTTCAGCGATAATGGAAACTAATGGCGGCCATCTCAAACCCGGCCAAATCCAAGGCATTTGGTCGTGGGAGGAGCCAGCATTTGTAGTGCACTGGTCCCCCTCACATGCCAGGACACAAACCGGGCACCCTAGGGGGCACTGCAGTGGACTTCAAAAATAGCTCCCAGGTGCATACCTCCCTTACCCTGTGTGCTGAGCCCCCCAAATCCCCCCCAAACCCACTCCCCACAACTGTACACCACTACCATAGCCCTTAGGGATGAAGGGGAGCACCTACATGTGGGTACAGTGGGTTTTGTGTGTGTGGGAGGGGGGGGGGGGTTGGAGGGCTCCCATTTACCACCACAAGTGTAACAGGTAGGGGGGGATGGGCCTGGGTCCATGTGTTGGAGTATAATACTTATGATATGATACTTATGCTGACCCAGAATATTTGTTTTCTGACATGCAGAATGTTTGTTTTGACCTATTGCTAACAGAATATTTGTTTGACTGGTTGCTACCACAACGCTCCGTTGCGGTGAGTAACTCACTACAGGACTGTGCTGAGAAACAAGTCCAAAGGCTGGTGTTTTCATCAGAGGGTGCCTGGGAGAGAGAAATGTAGATTGGCCTCTCATTGTTCTGTTCCAGGCACACTTGTTTGTGAGCTGTTATAAAAAGAGGGGAGGCCCTGGCTGAAACAGAAGCTCTGTACCTGGTTTGAGGGACGCCTCTATCCAGTGTGGAATTGTCCAGCAGAATCTCTGGGCGGTCATCGGTGCTTCCGTGATTGTTGTTACGGCTCAGATGAAGGCTACAATCCTGTGGTGATGTATGTATACTGCATGAGTGTTATGTAATATGTGTGTGCCTATTGATGTGTGAATAAACAATCTTTAAAGCAATATCCAAACCCTTGATTTGCTACATTTGGTGCTGTGAGCAGGATTTTGCGGATTGTTAAAAAAACCCCAAACAAACATGTTTTGGAAAGGGAAGAAACAGAACCATAACTGTATTGGTGCTGGGATATCAGAGGACACTGTGCAGGCACAGTTACCTCAGTTATTTAGTATCCCGGGGTGGGATAAGTATCCCTATCAGGCATTGGCAACTGAATGGGCTACTGATACGGGTTTAAGTGAGAATTGGGATGTTTGCCTAGGAGAGGGAAAGTGTGAGGAAGTGTTGCAATGTCCACTGAAAGCCCCTGTAATTAAAGGCAAGGAGTTGCGCTCAATAAGTCGACGTGGGTGGATTTTATTGTCGGCATGTCGTCTGGTGCATCAACAAAATGTACTTCTCCAGCAGCAACTACTGGAAGCACAGACAGAAATGTGGACAGTAAAAAGTGATTCGGTAATGGCACAATGTCAGGGAAAGTTGATGCTGGATAAGTGTACAGGGTACCAGAGGGTTGCAGAGCATGCCACAGTAAGGGTGGCACAGTATAAAGTAAAAAAGCAGAAAGGGAAAGCTAAAAGCGGGGATTAAATGGGGGCAAAGTAGTACGCAGTCAGCAAGCTCGGGTAAATGCTGACAAATCAGCCCATTCTCCCCCTGAGGCTGGAACCCTAGTGTTAGTGTTAGTGCTAGCGTGCCCCCACAAGAGCAAGAGGAATGGCAGGGTTATGAGGATTTGTATCCCTGGACAGAAGTGCAGTATCTTAAAAAAGCAGGAAAATATGATTGACAGAATGACCAGGCTTCCACCCACTTGGCGCATTTAGATTTGCAGCCCCATGTAAATATAGAAATTTGTTGGAAAAATAGGTCCTGTCAAAAAGTGCATGCACTAGTGGATACTGGAGCTGGGGCCACTTGATTATATGGGAATCCACGTAAATTTAAGGGTCAGAGAGCTGTCATGACCGGGTTGGGTGGAAAACAAATTGAAGCTGTACAGACCTGGGTGGAATTAAAAATTGGAAATTTACCTAAAAGGGAATACTAAGTTATTATTGTACCTGTGCCTGAGTATATACTGGGTATAGATATATTAAAAGGATTGACATTAACAATACAAGATGGGAGATATCAATTTGGAGTTAAACTTTACATCTAATTTCGTTCAATTACTATGGGAAAGGTGAAAATGACCCCAATAGAGATTCCCCCAGCCACACGAACTATTCATTTAAAACAGTATAGAATATCAGGGGGGCACCTTGAAATCAGTAAAACTATAAAAGAGTTAATGGAGAAGGGGGTTATTAAAACTACCACAGGGCTGAGTTCATAGCCCCACTATCTGTCACCGGACGGTGGCAGATCATTTAGATGAGTTTCCTCTAGCTGATCATATGCAAATTGTGCATTATTTAGACTGTAAGCTCTTCGAGCAGGGACCATCTTTTCATGTATGGTGTACAGCGCTGCGTATGCCTTGTAGCGCTTTAGAAGTGTTAAGTAGTAGTATATTGATGATATTATAATTCAAGGGAAAACACAGGAGGATGTTCAGACTCAGTTGGAGTTGTGAATTTTACATTTAAAGGAAAAAAAAAAGGATGGGAAATAAATCCTGATAAGATACAAGGACCATCCCAAACAGTGAAATTTCTAGGCATTCAGTGGCATAATGGTCTGAGGGAAATTTTGCCAAAAGCTAAACAGAACATTTTGGAATTTGTTCCTCCTTGTAATAAAAAGGAGGCATAACGTTTTATAGGATTATTTGGCTTTTGGAGACAACACATACCCCACCTGGGGCAAATTTTAGCACCATTATATAAAGTGACTAGGAAAAAATATAATTTTGAGAGGGGAGAAAAATAACAACAAGCTTTTGAAGAAGCACAGCAAGCAATCAAACTGCCTTAGATTTGTAGCCAGTGCAGACAGGAGAGGTAGAGCTAAGTGTCTCAGTAACTGAAGATTATGCTAATTGGAGCCTTTTGGCAGAAACAAAAGACTCGGGTGCCATTAGAACTGGAAAATTAATAAAAAAAATTTTTATGGGGTACAGAATTGTGGTAAGACATTTGGAATTATGTACAGACTACTAACGTTACTGTTTTTCAATTAGATGCTCATTGCAAGGGTGATAATCTAGAACGCCTTTACAACGCAGTGGCTGATGAACAAAGCAAAATTTCACCTCTCAAGGTGGAAACCTTGGACGAACCGGAAAATTGCTCAGGTTTGGCGACATGGGCACACCAAAAAAGTGGACATATGGGCGAACAAGCCACACTGCATTGGGCACGACAGCGTGGGTTAGCACTCACCACTTCCCTCATTAAAGATATTATTGCACATTGTCCAATCTGCCAACATTTGACTAAATGTCCGGTACCCCATTCAGTGTGAGGTCATTTGGCCCGCGGAAAGTTGCCTGGTCAAATCTGGCAGATTGATTACATTGGCCCTTTACCTTTGTCTAAAGGATGCCAATATGTCTGTGTTGCTGTTGATACCTTTTCAGGTTTCCTGGTTGTACATCCCTGTCACAGGGCAACTGCACAGAATACTGTTGTTTTATTGAACCTCATCATTCGCTACTATGGAGTGCCATTGCAAGTTCAGTCAGACAATGGTACTCACTTTAAAAATAAATTGCTCACCAGTTTTTGTACTGAGTATAACATTGAATGGATTTATCACATTCCTTATTATTCTCAGGCAGCTGGATTAGAGCGTATGAATGGTTTACTCAAGCAGAGTATACGCAAATTGACACCTACTCGTACTTTACAAGGCTGGATGTCATACCTCCATGATGCCCTACAGCTCCTTAATAACCGTCCAGTGGGTCCTGATGAAACCCCCTTGATGCGCATGCTCACACCTCATTTGACCATCACTATGGCCTCAGTGTCTCAATGTGCCTATTGGCCTTTGCATGAACAGACCCCGCCCCTCCTCCGTCACTCCAGTGGTGCAGCGGGTTGTGATCTTAGTACTCTGTACTCCTATACTTGTTCCTCAGGTTCTATCACCCGCATTTACGCTGGGTTAGGATTGCAGATTCCTGATGATTGTTATGGTCAGCTTTGTTCCCGCTCTAGTCTTGCTATGCTTGGTTTAACTGTCCTTGGTGGTGTCATTGATGCAGATTATCAAGGGGAGATACAGGTTCTACTGTATAATGGTTCTGCAGAAGTATTTAATATCAATCCAGGAGACCGTATTGCTCAAGTAGTGATATTAATATCAATACCACCACACCACAAAAGATTTTGCCACCTGCACGATCCACTACTCGCGGAGTGGCTGGTTTGGGATCCACTGATTTGCAACTTGGACGGAAGGTTTGGGGTTAAGGACCCTACTGGAGCTCAGCCTCCTATGCCAGCTGAGGTGGTGGCCAGAGGACAAGATGGCACAATGGCTATTGTTAAGCCTGGTGATTCACAGTTGCATAATGTTCCCATAGATCGTTGTTATTTGCGAGAATAACATGCTTGTTTATCCTTTGTAGTACGTCGTCCTACTCCTTTTGGATGGTTACCCACTAGTGTATACCCAGACACCGGTGACGGAAATCTTCAACCAAACGAACGTGGTCCGCTATTGGTGGAAGAATTCGGAGAACAAGACGCTGACTCAAGATAACTACACTTGTACTACCAGCTGCCTTATTATGAATGTTAGTGTTGACAATAGCTCACTGTGGAAGGTGCAGGGTCCTGTGTTGTTGGTAACTAATGTCACCCTCAATTTGACTATCTGGAATAATACACACTGGACAGGGTGTGTACAGCGAGCTGCAGCTGGCTTCCGAAATCAACAATGGATTCATTGGAACAGGACACAAAAGCTATTATTTTTAAAGGGTTGTAATATGTGCAAGAAAGATTTAATAGTGATAAATCGAACCAGGGAATGGGTGTTCGCAAATGCCACCCCAATTACTAACCGAAGTACCTGGATGGACTTCTTGCATGTTTTCTGGAAACAGGAACTGAATCTTCCCGCGTAATGTGTCTATCACAAACTTGTAAAAACATGTCAATGAAGCATCAGCGCATGATCTTAACATATAACATCACTTTCCCTAAGATGCCACATTGTACACTGTATCGGAGGGCTTGGTATGATACCATTTTAGGAACTGTTGGTACTGGGTTGGGAGTGTTAAATACTGTAGACACTGATACTTTGTATAACAAATTACATTATTTAGGGAAGGACTTATACGAAGAATTGAATATTTTAGCAAATTGGATGCCAGCAATGGAAGGACATAATCGTTTATTTCAGCAGGACTTTGTTTCAAAATGATTCATGGACGAATGTCACAAAGGCTTTGAATTACACATGGTGTACCTTGGAGGTACTATATGCTATTCAACAGAGAGATAATTTTCAGATGGCTTTGCAGATGGGGATGCATACCCATTTGCAAACCCTGTTTGGTAAGTATTGGCGTGGAGAGGTTTGGTTGGTACCTCAGAATAGTCTTACAGTCTGCAATATGCACTATTGTACTGGAGAACTGCATGTTTATGCAATTCAGAATACACAGATTGTATGTAAATATTATAATTTACCTATTATTGTTCAACAGAATGCACAATTACAGTTTTGGAGTCCACATGTAAAGGGACAGTTTATCACTAGGTATAATGGTACGTACGATCTATCATATTGTATTTTTAGTTTAAATAGATTAATTTGTCCTTTACAAACACCTTTATATGAACCATGCTTATCACCTCGTTTTGGTGAATGTACCTTCACGGTGTACCCCAAAAATTATGAAATGTTTATAGAGAGATCCACTCAGATGGTATGCGTTACCATAGCTAATAGCTCGACTGTACAACATAATCCATTTTTAGGGAATATGGTGGTTAGCCAATGTTATAGTAATATATCAGCATTTTGGTGGAAGGGTGCTAAATATTTTTTTTTCCCGGATATACAGATAAGCACCTCCACAATCTATATGTATAGTTTCTTCCATGCTCCTCTGTTATTACTTAGTATTGCTTTGGTGGTATGGAATTGTATTCTTACATGTAAAATTTGGCACCCTCCAGCAGGAGCGGTCCATAATACCATGTATACTTCTGTGTCAGCATAGGTATCAAGAGGTGGAATGTGTTGGAGTATAATACTTATGATATGATACTTATACTGACCCAGAATATTTGTTTTCTGACATGTAGAATGTTTGTTTTGACCTGTTGCTACCAGAATATTTGTTTGACAGGTTGCTACCACAATGCTCCGTTGCGGTGGGTAACTCACTACAGGACTGTGCTGAGAAACAAGTCCAAAGGCTGGTGTTTTCATCAGAGGGTGCCTGGGAGAGAGGAATATAGATTGGCCACTCATTGTTCTGTTCCAGGCACACTTGTTTGTGAGCTGTTATAAAAAGAGGGGAGGCCCTGGCTGAAACAGAAGCTCTGTACCTGGTTTGAGGGACGCCTCTATCCAGTGTGGAATTGTCCCGCAGAATCTCTGGGCGGTCATCGGTGCTTCCCTGATTGCTGTTACGGCTCAGATGAAGGCTACAATCCTGTGGTGATGTATGTATACTGCATGAGTGTTATGTAATATGTGTGTGCCTATTGATGTGTGAATAAACAATCTTTAAACAATATCCGAACCCTTGATTTGCTACATTCCTGCCTAAAGTGCACTGCACCCACTAAAAACTGCTCCAGGGACCTGCATACTGCTGTCATGGAGCTGGGTATGACCTTTCAGGCTGGCGTAGAGGCTGGCAAAAAAATGAATTTTAATTTTTTTTTGGGTGGGAGGGAGTTGGTGACCACTGGGGGAGTAAGGGGAGGTCATTCCTGATTCCCTCCGGTGGTCATCTTATCATTTGGGGCACTTTTTGGAGGCTGGGTCCTAAAAATAAATGGACCAAGTAAAGCCGGCCAAGTGCTCGTCAGTCGGCCTTCTTTTTTCCATTATCGGCCGAAGCCAGCCATCTCGTAACCACGCCCCCGTTCCACCTTCCATACACTGCCGAAACGCCCCCTTTAACTTTGGCCGGCCCTGCGACGGAAAGCAGTTGAAGCCGGCCAAAATTGGCTTTCGATATACCGATTTTGCCAGCTTCAGGAGATGGCCGCACATCTCCCGATTTTCTCATTCGAAAATAAGCCGGACAGTAATCAGGTTGCTTTTAGTAACCTCTGCAAATATTCTACTTCCTAACACTTTAATTAACACCTAATTGAGGTCAGTGGCAGTGCTACCTCTCCAGCAACCAAAGAACAGAAAATAACTGTCCTTTTAAAGTTCTTTGGTTGTTAAGCTTTTACCTGTAGAAAAAGTTTCAGTTTAAAACTATAGAAAAAGGGTTGTACACTGTGGAAACTAGTTAATAACTAGCCGTTAAGCCCGTAAAAAAGGGCGCGATTTCCAGCTACCCTCCTCGCCGCCGCTCCCTCCCCCCTCCATGCTGGGGCCCCCTGCACTGACCTGACAGCGCCTCTCACCTCCGTGTGAAAGTGCTGCAGGCAGCAGCAGATCGCTTTGCTGCTGCCTGCAGCGCTTCCACGCGGAGGTGAGAGGCACTGTCAGGTAAGTGCAGGGGGCCCGATGCGGAGGAGGGCGGGAGCGGCGGCGGGGATGGGGGGGAGGGTGGAGGTTGGTGCGCGCGATATTCGTTTCCAGGCGGCAGCGTCCGACAGTGACTCTGACTCTGTTTCCATCTCTGTTCCCGCCCTCTGACATCATCACG
Organism: Microcaecilia unicolor; assembly: GCF_901765095.1. Taxonomy (NCBI): domain Eukaryota; kingdom Metazoa; phylum Chordata; class Amphibia; order Gymnophiona; family Siphonopidae; genus Microcaecilia; species Microcaecilia unicolor. The sequence continues at coordinate 354,108,244 of NC_044031.1, read as the reverse complement.
TCTTGACGCGAGGGCTGGACGAAGAGGGAAGTCTCTACTGCGCATTTGCAGGTGAGTCAGTCACTTGCCGTTTATATGTTTGATGCTTGCTTTTTTCCTCTCTCTCTTCCCCCCCTCCCCAAGACTAAACTAGGTCCTGCAGTGCCTGCTAGAGGCTATCTGTTAATGCTGTGGTACAAAGGTCAAGTTTTAAAACTAGGGGGAAAAGATTATGGGGATTAGTGGTAAAGTTTGCTTTTTTATATTTTTATTCTGCCTATCACTAACTTACAATTTCTCCTTAAAACCCCAATCTTTAAGTTCCAAAAGCATAAAGCAAAATAATGCTCACTTACCAGAGAAATGTCCTCTTCTCTAAGAACTTCTCAGAAGGAAAGTTATGTGGGACCTTTCCTCTTTTTATATATATATATATATATATATATATATATATATATATATATATATATATATATATATATATATTTTCTTTAGTTACATTTGTACCCCGCACTTTCCCACTCATGGCAGGCTCAATGTGGCTTACATATACAGGTACTTATTTGTACCTGGGGCAATAGAGGGTTAAGTGACTTGCCCAGAGTCACAAGGAGCTGTGCCTGAAGTGGGAATCGACCTCAGTTCCCCAGGACCAGAGTCCACCTTGCACCAACTGAAACGTGAAGCGTTTCCCCATTATTCTATAACTATGTATGTTAATTTTAGGCATGCCCCCATTCAGCCCATGACCCTCCCATTTCTGCACCCCCTTTTTGAACGCACATGTAAAATTTAGGCACATATATTCTAATTAAACCTAATTAGTGCCAGTAATTGCTTGTTAAGCTAATTATCGGTGCTAATTAGCTCGTTCAATTAAACTGTGTGCGCACCCATATTTGTGCATGCAATTTTTACTACTACTACTTATCATTTCTATAGCGCTACTAGACGTACGCAGTGCTGTACACTGGACATAAAGACTCAGTCCCTGCTCGACAGAACTTACAGTCTAATTAGGACAGGCAAACAGGATAAATAAAAGATAAGGGAATTACTAAGGTGGGAATGATAAAACATGGGTACTGAACAAGTGAGTAGGGGTTAGGAGTTAAAAGCAGCATAAAAAAGTACATAAATAATGCCACACTGGGAAAAGACCAAGGGTCCATCGAGCCCAGCATCCTGTCCACGACAGCGGCCAATCCAGGCCAAGGGCACCTGGCAAGCTTCCCAAACGTACGAAAACATTCTATACATGTTATTCCTGGAGTTGTGGATTTTTTCCAAGTCCATTTAGTAGTGGTTTATGGACTTGTTCTTTAGGAAACCGTCTAACCCTTTTTTAAACTCTGCTAAGCTAACCGCCTTCACCACGTTCTTCGGCAACGGATTCCAGAGTTTAATTATGCGTTGGGTGAAGAAACCTTTTCTCCGATTTGTTTTAAATTTACTACACTGTAGATTTGAAGATGGCCAGAGATGGAGCTTGACGTACCGGCTCAGAAAGTCTATTTCAGGCATATGGTGCAGTGAGATAAAAGGAATGGAGTCTGGAGTTAGCAGTGGAGAAGGGTGCAGATAAGAGAGATTAACCCAGTGAACAGAGTTCCTGGGGAAGAGTGGAGAGGTACTGAGGAGCTGCAGAGTGAATGCACTTGTAAGTCAATGAGGCGTTTCAACTGTATGTGGAAACGGTTAGGGAGCCAATGAAGTGACTTGATGAGGGCTAATATGAGCATAGTGACACTGGCGTAATATAAGTCGTGTAGCAGAATTTTGAACAGATTGAAGGGGAGAGAGATGGCTTAGTTGGAGACCTGTGAGAAGCAAGTTGGAATAGTCTAAGTGAGAGGTGATGTGGGTAAGGGTTCTTGTAGTGTGCTCAGAAAGGAAAGGACAAATTTTGGTAATATTATAGAGAAAGAAACAACAAGTTTTAGCAGTCTGTTGAATATGTGCAGAGAAAGAGAGAGAAGAGTCGAAGTTGACCCCAAGATTACAAGCTGATGAGACAGGGAGAATGAGAGTGTTATCCACAGAGATAGAGAATTGGGGGAGATGTTGGTTTAGGGGTAAAGGTAAGAAGCTCAGTCTTGGTCATGTTTAGTTTCAGATGGTGGTGAGACATTCATGCAGCAACATCAGACAGGCAGGCTGATACTTTGGCCTGGATTCCTGCTGAGATTTCTGGTATGGAGAGGTAGATCTGGGAGTCATCAGCATAATGGTGATACTGAAAACCATAGGATGAGATTAGAGTACCAAGGGAAGAAAAGAGATCCCAGGACACCAACTGATAGTGGGATAGAAGTGGAGGAGGATCTACCAGAGTATACACTAAAAATACGATGGGAGAGATAAGAAGAAAACCAGGAAAGAACAGAGCCCTGAAATCCAAGTGAGGACTGCATACCAAGGAGTAGGCGGTGATCAACAGTGTCAAAAGCAGCAGATAGATTGAGAAGGATGAGGATAGCATAGAGACCTTTGGATCTGGCCGGGAACAAGTCATTGGAGACTTTAGCAAGCACTGTTTTAGTTGAATGAAGAGGTTGAAAGCCAGTTCAAAGTGGATCAAGAAAAGCTTGAGATGAAAGTCAAGACACTGACTGTGAACAGCACGTTCAAGTATCTTGGATAGGAAAGGGAGGAGGGAGATGGGGCAATAGTTGGAAGGACAGGTAGGGTTCAATGAGGGTTTTTTAAGGAGTGGTGTGACTACGGCATGTTTTGAAGGCATCAGGAACAGATGCAGTGGAAAGTGAAAGATTGAGGATATGACAGATAAAAGGGATGACAGTAGGAGAGAGAGTGCTAAGTAGATGGGTAGAAATAGGATCAGAGGAACAGGCAGTTTTGAAGAGGAAAGAAAATGTGCAGTTTTCAGAAAAGGAGACAGGGGTTGAAGGAGGGTTGAGAGAATGGACTAAGGGAAGGAGAGGTGGAGGTGACCTGTTTGAGAATTCAAGTTTAATCTTGTGAACTTTATCATGAAAGTACTCAGCCAGAGTCTGAGGGGAAAGTGAAGGGGGGGTTGGAGGTGAAGGCACTTTAAGGAGAGAGTTCAGTGTGGCAAAGAGACGTCGAGGGTTTGAGCCAAGAGAATTTGTCAACTGGATGTAATAGTCCTGTTTGGCAACTAAAAGAGCAGACTGGAAGGAGGTCAGCAAGAATTTGAAATGTATGAAGTCAGCATGGGCATGGGATTTCAGCCAAAGGCGTTCAGCAGATTGGGCACAGGAATCTAGGTAGCGGATTCTAGAAGTCTGCCAAGGCTGGGATTTGGTACGCCTTACAGAACGGAGAATGGGAGGCGTGAGAGTTTCCAGAGCAGAGAGTAGTAGTATAGGAAGAGAGAGCCTCATTGACGGACTTGGATAGCATAGTGTTTGAGATTTGAAACACTGGAAGACAGAGTAGAAGGGTCAAGAACCTGAAGATTCCTAAATATATTGGTTGAGATTGAACGGGACTGGGGGGGGGGGATGTGTTTAAGTGTGAAAGTTAACAGATGATAGGGGAGGAGCTGAAGCACATAAACTGGAGAGTGAGCAGTTGGAGAAGAAGATAAAATCACAACAGTGGCCATTCTGGTGAGTGGGGGTAGTGGAGCACAGTTGAAGATTGAAAGAGGATGTTAAAGTGAGAAACTGAGAAGCATAAGAGTCAGAGAAATCATTAGCATGAATGTTAAAATCCCCAAGAATGAGGGAAGGAGATGAAAGTTCAAGAAAGAAGGAAAACCAGGTGTCAAAAGTCAGTGGGAAAGGAAGAAAGGGACTTATCAGGGGGTTGATAAATGACTGCTTCTCGGAGAGGCAGAGGAGTGACTAGACGGATTGAGTGGACTTCGAAGGAAGAAAAGCAGTGAGACTGAGGTGGAAGAAGAAGTTGAAATCTACAGGAATGTGAAAGTAGTAGCCCAACACCAGTTCCATGGCCAACTGGGCGAGGAGTATGGGAGAAAAGGTAACCTCCATGACACACAGCTGCGGCTGAAGCAGAATCTTCAGGGCATAGCCAAGTTTCAGTTAGGGCAAGCAGATGGAGAATACGAGAGAGAAAGAGATCGTGGATGTAGGAAAGGTTGTTGCAGACAGAGTGAGCATTCCACAGAGCACATGAGAAAGGCAGGGAAGAATGGGGGAGGAGAGGAACAGAAATTAGATTGGGGACATCATGGTGTGAGCTGCACGGATAGGATTAGAGCTGATGTGGAGGACCAGGATTGGGATTGATATCCCTAGCGGAGAGCAGGAGAAGGAGCAAGAAAGTATGGAGAAGAGTAGGAGAGGCATGATGACAGCGACAAAGGTGAGATGTACTCGGATAGAATGTAGATGGTTGAATGGAAGGAAGGAAATGTTGAAGGGTGAGAGCTGAGAAGAAGGGAGATGACAAAAGAGATGGTGAGATAATGAAAGCAGAAGATGGGCAGTGTGTTCCTGTAGTATACAGTGAGTTTCATAGAATTTGGGGTTTGTGTGTATGTGTAATTTTATAAAGTACATATGCACACTGCAGTCCACACCTTCTCTGTTCAAAGTGCAGCCTTGAGAATACCTCTGTATAGGTATTAACACATTTCTCCGAGGACAAGCAGGCCAATAATTGTCACGTGGGTGACATGTCCTGCATCGCCCAGTTCAGTGCTTGAAAAAAAGCTTTGTACAGCTTAAAGATGACACAGCGCGCCCACCGCACGTATGTGAGTGCCTTCCTGCCTACCGTAAGAGCATGTAGTTCTCTTTTTTGCCATGGTGAGTAGAGGATCCTCGCAGCTCAGTTTGTGAGAAGTTTTTCAGAACGGTTATCTTGTGTCTTCCTGTGGTTTTTTTTGCCTTGTTTTCTCTTGCGGAACTTTTTTTTATCCCTTACCTTTATAGTTTTAGGGTTTTTGTCCCCCTTTTAAGTTTCCTTTCTTTTTCCTGTGCTCGGTAGGTCACAGAGGCTTGAGCTTCGGTCTGACGCCCCCTTTTCTTTTTTGGAGCTTTACCCCTTTTTTGGCACCATCAAGTCTTTTGATTTGACCACAGCTGTTTTTCCTTACATGTTATCGAATGTTCTCAGTGACCAAGTGCTGCAGCTGGTGCAGTAGGACCATCTCTGGTATCTCTTGGTGTCTTTGGTGTTTGGGTCCTAAATATTCCCCTTCTAACTGTATTCTTTGCCTTCTTTTGAAGAAAAGAACCCTGTTGGCCAGAGAGCCTCAACAAGAAAAACTTTTTGGATCCATGTTATAATCCTTGATGTCTGTGTTGGCATCGACATCTTCAGTATCGACATCAGCATCGGTCCACATGGCTGCTAGGCTCTTAGACACTGGGAGTGGCTGTCAATTGAGTGGGTCTCCACCTGCCTCAACATTGGTTGCTGTGCATGGCCCCTGGAACTGGTCAGAATTGTACTGGACCCCGAGGCGATGTGAGGATTTGACATTGTTCTCGTCGCAGTGCATTTGAGGCTGGAGCCATCATCTCAATGCTCCTCTTGGAGGTATAGTTCCTCCTTAACTAGGCGGGCTCTTTCCATCTTTTGTTAAGGAAATGGCGGCTGACATTCCTGTTCCTTTGGAAGTGGAGGGTGAGCCCAAGGCTACTATGTTTGAGGTCCTGGATTGCGAATCTCCTCCTAGAGATGCTGTGATGGTCTCGCTTCATGTGATCTTATGGGATGTTCAAGTGAAGAACTGAAAGTTTTCCTCTGTCGGGCCCTGACCTCCTTAAGAAGATTGGAACCATGTACCAGATTCAGTCATCCCCTAGATTTAATAGACCCCAGTTGCCTCATCATTCCATGGTGGTGGAAGCCTCCTCAAAAGGATCAGGAGTTCTAGGGACATTGCTTTGGCACCTCCTGGCAGAGAAGCTTGAACAGTGGATTCTTTTGGGTGGAAGATGTATCAGGCCTCTATGCTCATCTCCCGTATCCAGTCATACTAGTTCTACACAAGATTATAGTTGCAGAACTTGGTGCTCAGTATGTCTGATTTGCTGGACTCTCCCCCACCGGAGCTGGCATAGTCACTTCACCAGTTGGTTAAGCAGCAGAAAGCGTGTTGCCTATGCCACTTTTGATGTGGTGTTCAGGATCTCTGGTCAAAGTATAGCGATGCACGTTCTCTCATGGCTTGCATGTCTTTGACTTAGACCCAGTGGTCTAGCAGAGGTTGGTGGAAGCCATTTGCTGGATGGATAACCTATTTGGAGAGAAGGTGGTTGCTGACATCATCAAGTTGCACACTGATACTTTCTCCTGCCGAATGCTTTCTGCAACTGCCTCCTCGTCCTGGAGGTTTTTGGGCAGTTTGAAGAGGGGTCCCTATTATTCACAGAGGTATAGGTACGCTCCTTCTCAGCAGACTGAGCCCCAACATGCTCATTCTTGTCAACAGCAGGCACCTTAAAGCGCAGACAGCTCCCCAATCAAAGTCAGGGTTAGGCTTTTGACTGTTTCCAGCAGAGCGTAGCTACTGTACCCATGACTATCACGGACAACCTGCCTGTTGGGGGGAGGCTGAAATCTTTTCAAGAGAGGTAGTCCCTTGTAACTTCTGATTGGTGGGTTCTTCAAATAGTCTCAGTTACGCCCTTCATTGGCAACAGAGACCACCAAATTCAGCACAAGCTGGTACTTGCAGAGGAACTCTCTGCCCTGCTAAAGGCCCCTGCGGTCAAGCTCATACCACTAGGGGAAGAATGGAAGGGATTCTATTCAATGTGCTTCCTTGTGTCCCATCCTAGACCTAAGCAACCTGAACAAATTCCTGGTCAAAGAAAAGTTCAGGATGGTTTCCCTGGGCACCTGTCTCCCCATGTTTCAGGCAAACGATTGGCTATGCTGTCTGGACTTGAAGGATGCTTACATTCATATCCTGATACTTCCACGTCACAGGAAGTATTTTCAGTTTTGGCTGGGGACACATCACTTCCAGTACCGTGTGTTGCCTTTTGGCCTCACACCAGCTCCCAGGGTCTTTACTGAATGTCTTGCAGTAGTCGCAGCATTACTACACAGACTGGGAGTCCATGTGCTCCCTTATCAGGACAATTGGCTGGTGGAGAGCACATGAAGGGACCTCGAGTCTTTGTAATCTGGCCCTATTTTAGTTTTATAGTATGACCTTTTGGTCTGTCTTATTGCATATTTGTATTTTCTTTGTATTTGTTTCCATGCATTGAGTGTGTGTTCATCTTTTATTTTTTTCCATGCTCGTTCAAGTTTCCTGGATTGTGTTTTTAGTGTTTTCAGTTCATCGTTGAACCATGGTATGGAGTTATGCCTACGTGAGGTTCTTCGTAAGGGTGCTATTTCGTCTAGTATGCTTCTGCATCTTTTATCCCATTCTGTGAGGTACTATGTGGAGTCCATTTGTGCTGTCCATTCATTATTGTATATCTGTTGCCAGAATGTTTTTGAGTCTATTTGGCCTCTTGTGCTATAGGTTGTTTGTTCTTGTGTGCGGTTTGAGCCCTTCTTCCGCCATTTTAGGGATAGGTTTAGTTTGTAGTGATCGGTCCATGGTGTTTCTGCCCATTTAATATCTGTTATTATTAGGTTCTGGTCTGTTGACGGTTTGTGTGAGATGAAGTCAAGTGTGTGCCCTTTGACATGGGTTGCTTGCATTTGTGGCCATTTGAGATCCCATAGAGTTTGGGTCTTCTAGGTGAAGGTTAATGTCTCCTAATACTAGTATATTGGAGTTGGTTGCACAAGTGTTTGAAATGAAGTCAGTGAAGTTTGTCTGGCCTTCGTTCCAATTACCTGGTGGTCTATAAATCAAGACACAGTTCAGGTAATCAAGCAGGGTTTTGTTGTGGATTCTGATTGAGGCAATTTCAAGTTGGGTTGTTATGGACTCGGCAGTTTCGGTGGTAAAGTGGGATCGATAGATTAGTGCTATGCCTCCGCCTCTCTTTTCCTTTCTGGTCCAGTGAGCGATTTTGTATCCTGGAGGGCAAAGGTCTGTGATTATAGGGTCGTTTTGATCATGGATCTAGGTTTCGTTGATGAAAAGTAGATCAAGGTTTTCTGACGTGATCCAGTCTGTTACTATTGTTGATTTGATTACTAAGGATCTAGCGTTGATGTAACCCACTTGAATGTTTTGGCATGGGTCTTCTATGTTTGGTGCTGTGTGGATTTTTGTTAGTTGTCGTTTCTTTGTTATGTGAGTTTGTTATGAAGTTTCTTTCCCTTCTGTGGGGATTGTCCGCATGTTGGAGTTCTTCCTTTGTTTTGGTTGTTGTCAGTTTGATGAGGTGGGGTGTATCTGGTCAGTTTTTGATAATTATGTAGTATGGGGATGATGCGAGTGGGGTGGTTAGTGTTAGGTGGATCAGTGATAAGGAGTAGATTGTTAGGAGTAATTTGATGGTATTCATTTTGGTCTTAGTTCGCTTTGGGCTGCTAGTAGGCTGTGTTTGATAGGGTGCGTGATAGGACTTTGTTCTTTGGTATGGGATCTTGTGTTCTGGTCTTTTGTGCTTTATGTATTTTTGGCATGCATTTGAGCTATTGCAATCAGTAGTGTCTCCGGTTCCAGTATTATGTTAGTGAGTATAGGAGGTGGGAGGTGGGAATAGTTCTGGGATAGGGTTCTTTAATTTGTCTCCTATCAGCTAGTTGCTTCTCTGTAAGGTCTCAGTATCTTGGAGTACACACCTGAAGTCTCTTTCTTATCTGAAGCATCTTTTATTTAATAAATGCAGATAATTTACTGCATTTGTGAAAGATGATGGCGTTGTGAAAGATGATGGCTGAGGAAAGCCTTCCCCAAGAGCAGGCTACAATAAAGGTTGGAGCTCAGCAGCTCTAATAGGAGTGTAGAATACTGTAAAAACGGGAGCTCAGCAGTTCTAATAAATGTGTAGACTGCTATAAAAGTGAGAGCTTAGCAATTCTAAAGTAAGTGCAGGCTTACAGTGAGAGTGGGAGCTCAGCAGTTCTGATAGGAATACAGGCTCACAGTGAGAGTTCATGGAATCACATCTTCATCTCTTTTGTAGAAGTTTACCTTTAAGAAACAGAAATGGATTATTCTGTTTTTGAACATGTTTCAGGTGGCTCTCTGACCATGCAATTTGAACACAATGGATTTGAAAGAGAGAGAGAATAAATCAAGGGCAGCATCAACATGCCCTGTTGGTCAGAGGTCACTAATATGGTCTGTATTTGCACAGCTGAATGATGAAACCGTATAGAGTGGAGAATTTGTGAAATGTATGCATTGCAAAGTTAAAGTTAAACATAGTGTTGGCACCATAAGACATCATAAAGCAAAATTGGTTGATCTGCAAGCTGAGGACACTTCTAAGAAATCTATTAAGTCTGACAATTTGTGGCCACAAAGCCTAAAGTACCAGCATCAGCAGCCTCTTCTGAAGCCCGGGTTTCATGCTTTTTCCACAAGCCACTTCCACCAGCAGATAAGAAAAAGATTGACACTACCCTCATGTATTTTATTGTTGAAGATATGCAACCATTTAGTGTTGTTACAGATGAAGGCTTTTTGGCCTATTCTCAGTCTCCCAATGGGTGTTATACCGTGCCATCATGTCAAACTTTAGGTAGAATAAATGAAGGGAAGGGAAAGGAGACTTGATATACCGCCTTTCTTAGGTTTTTGCAACTACATTCAAAGCGGTTTACATATATTCAGGTACTTATTTTGTACCAGGGGCAATGGAGGGTTAAGTGACTTGCCCAGAGTCACAATGAGCTGCAGTGGGAATCAAACTCAGTTCCCCAGGATCAAAATCCACTGCACTAACCACTAGGCTACTCCTCCACTCAAGCTAAATATGATGATTTGTCCATCTTCATTTTGAGCCAGCTTTGAAGTCAGAGATATGCAAGCATTACCATAGATCTCTGGACCAGCAGAAGCATTATATCACAATTACTGCACATGGCATAGATGATGACTTTCATGCAGTGAATATTGTGCTAGATACGCAGTACATGCCAGAGAGACATATAGGTGACAATATAGCAGATGCCGTGGAAAGTGCAGTGAAGAAATGGGAGCTAGAAGGTAAAGTTTTTGCAATTGTTACCGATAATGCTGCAGTAGGGAAACTTATTCGAAAAGGAATTTGTACAGCTCACCGTTGCTGCTTTGGACACACTCTGCAGTTATGTGTGGAAGATGGGCTGCAGTCTCATCCAGCAATCACTGATGTCATCAATAAATTCCTTGATATTGTCAGCACTTTCCATCATAGTACTATACTTACAGAAAGCTTGAAAACTGCTCAAGAAATGCTGTGAATGCCAGCGAAGAAACTGATTGGTGATGTGAAAACACGCTGGAATAGTACTTGCATTATGTTGCGAAGTGCAGTTGAACTGAAGCAAGCCATTGATTTAGATTTGAGCAGCAGCAATAAAATCATAAAGAAAGGTGCACCTGCCGAACGCGACTATGATCTTGCCCAAAAACTCATTGATGTTTTGCAGGCTTTTGAGGAAGCCACAACAATTGCATCTGGAGAACAGTATGTTACTGTGTCTGTTGTTCATCCGCTGGTTGAACATCTGCTTAATTCAATTGATACAACATAGGGGAAGATTCAGGAGAGGCAGGAGAGGAAGTTGATATCAATGATGAAGATACAGAATCAGCAAACTTGAAAGTTATCTCTCATTTGAAAGAAGAGCTGAAGAAAAGTTTACTCCACAGATTTCAAGATACATTATTTGAGAATTTATATAGATTAAGCATCTTCCTGGATCCGAGATTCAAGTCAACCTATGGTGATGTACCAGATGTCATTGCAGTTGCAGTGCAAGAAATCATAAAAATGCAGACCACTGATGTACCAGGCAGCAGTACAGCCATGGAGATCACTCAGACATTATCAGCTGTTCCAGAGTTTGGAACACAGGATCTGAATAAGCCTCGACAGAAACGTAGTTTCTGGGAAACAGTGGAATATACAAATGTTTCAGCTAAGAAAGCCAGACTTCCATCACAATCAGACTATGACAGTGATATTCAAATCAGATGCAGTGCAGAACTTGCTTGCTATAAACATGAAGATCCTTTGGAAACTGGCGGTGATGTTTTTTTTTTGTTTGTTTCTGACAGCAAAGTCAAATGAAATTGCCACTATTGAACCGGCTTGCACAGAAGTTTCTGTGTACGCCAGCCACCTCTGTGCCCTCAGAAAGAATTTTTTCTGCTGCAGGACAAATTATAGCTACAAGACGCAGTTGTCTGAAGCTAGCCAAAGTGGACAAAATGATTTTTCTTAAAAACTGGAAGATTTAGGACTTGACCAAACTTCACTTTTCACATGATGTAACACAGCATTGCATGCTCACATTAAAGTTTGCCTTTGTTCAATTGCTGCTGCCTGGTTTTTGTTCCCTTTGTGTTATAATATTAGCATGTGGGCCTCACTATTTCAATCTAGTTAAATCGAATCAAATTGAATCGAAAAACCAATTTTTTTTGAAAAAATCGAATCATATCAAATCGAAAATTTTTTGACTGAATTGGACAGCACTAATGTCAAGTCTTGAAGAACCTAGCGGATGTTATCTGAGTGTCACCAGAGCTGGTTCAGTCTCTACTTTGGTGGACAATTTGATCCAATTTGACTCTGGGACTCCCATTCCAAATTCCTCAGTCCTGGAAGGTGGTGGATGCATCCCATTTGGGGTGGGGAGCTCATTTAGAAGGGTTTCTTGGTCAGCCCAAGAGACAGATCTCCTCATCAACCTTTTTGATCATCTGGCAATCTGGAACGTTCTAAAGGTTTCCAGAGATCGGCTGATCAACTAAATTGTACTAATTTAAACAGATAATCAGGTTGTGATGTACTACATCAACAAGCAGGGGAGCACCGGATCACACCCTCTGTGTCAGGAGGCCGTCTGGATGTGGTGTTGGGTAGCCCGGCATGGGATGCTCCTCAAAGCCACTTTCCTGGCGGGCATATCCAACAGCCTGGCTGACGTACTTAGCAGGGTTGCGCAGCTGCACAAACGGTCTATCAGCATGGGCGTTGTCTGCAAGATAAGGTTAATCTGCACTGTTACCTCACCATTGCGATGTTTAGTTGACCGCTGTTGTTGTTTTCGGTGAGCCTGGTAGCTAGGGATTCTCACATATGAGAATTATTGGCCAGCTTGTCCTCGGAGAAAGTGTAGATACTTACCTGTAGCAGATATTCTCCGAGGACAGCAGGCCATATATTCTCACCTACCCTTCCTCCTCCCCCTTGTCTCTCTACTAATTTCATTGTTCTGGTGGTCCTGCGCTCTTTCGGCAGGCGAGATGGCACTTTTGAGGAAATTAGAAAGTCATGGGATAGGAGGTAATGTTCTACTGTGGATTAAAAACTGGTTAAAAGATAGAAAACAGAGAGTAGGATTAAATGGTCAGTATTCTCAATGGCGAAGAGTAGATAGTGGGGTTCCCCAGTGGACTGTGCTGGGATTGCTGTTTTTTAACAATTAAATTTGCTGATGACGTAGTTATTTAAAGTTGTGAAATCACAAGAAAATTGTGAAAAATTGCAAGAGAACTTTGGGAGACTGGGCATCCAAATGGCAGATGACATTTAATGTGAGCAAGTGCAAAGTAATGCATGTGGGAAAGAGGAATCCAAGTTATAGCTACGTGATACAAGGTTCCACATTAGGAGTCACCACCTAGGAAAAGGATCTAGGTGTCATCGTTGATGATGTGCTCAGTGTGCAGCGGCGGTTAAGAAAGCAAATAGAATGTTAGGAATTACTAGGAAAGGAATGGAAAATAAAAATGAGGATGTTATAATGCCTTTGTATCTCTCCATGGTGCAACCACACCTCGAATACTGTGTGCAATTCTGGACACCGCATCTCAAAAAAGATATAGTGGAATTAGAAAAGGTACAGAGAATGGTGACAAAAATGATAAAGGGGATGGGATGACTTTCCTATGAGGAAAGGCTATAGTGGCTAGGGCTCTTCAGCTTGGAGAGGAGACGGCTGAGGGGAGATATGATAAAGGTCTATAAAATACTGAGTGGAGTGGAACAGGTAGAACTGCATCACTTGTTTACTTTTTCCAAACTACTAGGACTAGGGAGCATGCAATGAAGCTACTAGGTAGTAAATTTAATACAAACTGGAGAAAATATTTCTTCACTCGAATTTGGAATTTGTTGTCAGAGAATGTGGTATAATCACTTAACTTAGCAGGGTTTTAAAAAGGTTTGGATAATTTCCTAAAAGAAAAGTTCATAATTATTCATTTTGACTTTGGAAAATCCACTGCTTATTTCTAGGGTAATCACCATAAAATCTGTTTTACTATTGTGGGCTCTTACCAGATTCTTGTGACCTGGTTTGGCCGCTGTTGGAAACCGGATACTGGGCTTGATGGACTTTCGGTCTGTCCCAATAGGGCAAAACTTATGTTCTTATGTGTTTGGGGGAGGGGGCATATCAGTGGATAGTGCAGCAGCAGTGACGGCACACTGGACTACCAGACTGCCGGTAGCATAGCTGCGCTTACCGCCTCCTCTTGAGGTGGTGGTACGTTGAGCTGTGGTAGCGGCAGTCATGACAGCTAGGACGCAGTACTGACCTCATGCACTTGCTCAGCCAGCCACACCTCTGCCCACCCATCTCTTGCCTGGATCCTGCCCATTGCCGCATTAGGCAGTTAACATGGGATTTTAAAATCAAAGGCTCCCTTTTTAGTACAGTATACAGTAGTGTGGGCATGAAGTACTATCTACTATGCTGAAAACCCTGGTTAGCTACTTTAATACAGCTTAGTAGAAGGGCCCCAAAGTGATTTCAGGATAACTGCATAGATATTTTATTTAGTGGTGATTTTTAAAATGGTTATTTCTGTAAATATATTCCATAGATTGCATATAGCAAAAAATACCTGTATTTTTCACATTAACCCCCTACCTAATTCTATATCTAGCTCTCAACATTGTGCTTGCAAATTTGGAGTTGCACCTAAATTGTGCACACAATTTAATTTATAGTGAGTCAGTTAACATTGATAATTGGGTGCTACCAATTATTGGATCTAGTTGGCAATAATTGGAATTTACAAATGCATTTTCATAGTCATGTGATAACGTGATCAACAGACAGGCTTGGAAACCTCACAGGCAGAGTTCAGTATAAAGTCAAAAGAAAACTTTACTAGTGGAAAATAATTAAAGCAAGACAGTCTGTTCTTCTCACAAACTCACTTTCTCCTTGGCAACAATCACAATTACTCCCTTCTCTCTTAATCCGGTTGGGACCAGGCTGCTGGCGTCAGTATTTAAAAAGGAGATAGAGCAGCTTTTAAACTAGAAACTGGGGGAGGGCCGACAGTCGCTCAAAAGCACATGGTTCGGGATGTGGTATCTTTCAAAAATATCACCAAAACAGGGAAGATGAGGTTGCAAAACAGACCATAGTAGATCAGGTGTCCAAAAATAAAAATTAGACAAAAGATTGCAAATTCTGTCAAATCCTGAGCATGATGATGTAAATAGGAACAACAAACATAGCCTAAGAAATAAGATGGGAGAGTTAGAATATATTGCACTAAATGAAAAATTAGATATATTAGACATCTTTGAGACCTGGTGGAAGGAGGATAACCAGTGGGACTGTATCATACCGGGGTACAAATTATATCGGAGTGATAGGGTGGATCGAATTGGAGGGGTATACTGTATGCAAAGGAGGGCCTTGAATCAAATAGACTGAAAATTCTTCAGGAAACAGAACACATCTTGGAATCCTTATGGATTGAAATTCCATGTGTAAAGGAGAAAAGGATAGTGATAGGAGTATATTACCGTCTGCCTGGCCAGGATGAATAGACAGGTGTAGAAATGTTAAAGGAAATTAGGGACACTAACAAACTGGGCAAAATGACAATATTTGGTGATTTCAATTACCCCGATATTGACCGAGTAAATGTAACATCAGGGCATGCTAGGGAGGTAAAATTCCTTGACAAAATCAAGGACTGCTTTATGGAGCAGCTGGTACAGGAGCCGATGAGAGAAGGAAAAATTCTAGACCTAGTCTTTAGTGGAATGCATGATCTGGTGTGGGACGTAATGGTGCTGGGGCCGCTTGATAACAGTGATCATAATATGATCAGATTTAATATGAGCTTTGAAGTAAGTATACATAGGAAATCAAATAAGTTAATAACTTTCAAACAGGAGACTATGGTAAAATGAGAAGAACTTAGATGAGCGGCTTGGAGGGTCAAAAATTTATATCAGGCATGGATGCTGTTCAAAAATACCATCCTGGAAGCCCAGGCCAAATATATTCCACGTATTAAAAAAAGGAGGAAGGAAGACCAAACGACAGTTCTACTACTAATATTTGGCATTTCTATAGCGCTACAAGGCGTACGCAGCGCTGCACAAACATAGAAGAAAGACAGTCCCTGCTCAAAGAGCTTAGACAACAAAAAAAAGCAATCAAATCAATTAATATGTACAGGAAGGAGGAGAGGAGGGTAGGTGGAGGCGAGTGGTTACGAGTCAAAAGCAATGTTAAAGAGGTGGGCTTTCAGTCTTGATTTAAAGGTGGCCAAGGATGGGGCAAGACGTAGGGGCTCAGGAAGTTTATTCCAGGCATAGGGTGCAGCAAGATAGAAGGCGCGAAGTCTGGAGTTGGCAGTAGTGGAGAAGGGAACAGATAAGAAGGATTTATCCATGGAGCGGAGTGCACGGGAAGGGTGTAGGGAAAGACGAGTGTGGTTAAAAAGTGAGGTGAAGGAAGCTACTAGAGCTAAAAGAAAATCCTTCAGAAAATGGAAGAAGGAGCAGACTGAAAATAAACAGCAAAAGGAAAGTCAAGTCGGGGAGCAACATGGTGGCTGAATGAGCAGCACAGGAAGTCGCTCCGATTGTTGCAGTCACTTAATACCTTGAAAACTTATCTACTTACTTAAACTATGCCTAAAAGGAGAGGCAAACAGCGAATTGGACCCGCGATTCCTGTATTGCCGAGAACTGCAACGCTTGACCGCTTCCTATCGGGAATGACTACTGGACTATCCTCGCTGCCGAGAGGAGCGGAGGGAGGTCCCTCGCTCCCCCGGCTTGAGGCGGAAACAATGCTCAGTTCCGAAGTGAGGATCCCTCCGATGCCGGCGATGGCGTCAACTATGGCCCAGAATACTCCGGGTGAGAGAACTCCGACGGGGTCTCCTGGCGCTGGCGCCGAAGTGGTGTCAGAGACGCCGACAAATCCCGCATCGATGGAAGCGGGTGCGAGCGGAGGAGAAGAGGTTACTGGGGAAGATCATGGAGATACAGTAGGAAACTCGGATTTTCCCTCTTTTCCTGACTTGGGAACCCCAAGTAAATCGTTTTTGCCCTGTAAGCCTCAAACTATTACACTAGAAAATATATGGGAGGCACTTGTGGGACTGGAAGCCTCATTTGGGCAGAAGTTTACTCAATTTACCCAGAAATGTAATTTAGATATTGGAAGCATATCTGAATTAGAGACAAAAGTAACTTCTCTGGGTAAAAGTATGGAAAATAACTTAGCTGCTGTTCAAAGCTGTCAACAGATTCAGATGAATTTGATCAAAGAAAATATTTTTCTACAACACAGGATTGAAATTTTAGAAAACCATCAACGATCAAATACTCTGAGGCTGATAAACTTTCCTAAGCAGCTTGCTATTTCACCACTGATAACCTTTAAACAGTACTTAACTGAGAATTTAAAGATTCTAGAAAAATCTCATCCTCTGATATCCAGGATTTACTATATAGAACCTTATCGGAAAAAAGAACTGTTAAAGCAGGATAAGATGGTTCCCCCAGCAG
Source organism: Microcaecilia unicolor (assembly GCF_901765095.1). Lineage (NCBI taxonomy): Eukaryota > Metazoa > Chordata > Amphibia > Gymnophiona > Siphonopidae > Microcaecilia > Microcaecilia unicolor. The sequence goes on along the minus strand of NC_044031.1, from coordinate 354,091,445 downwards.
AGACATTGGACTTGAATTTGGACTTGACTCAAATAATAGGAGAGAATGTGGGTTTAACAACTGCTACTCTTAAAGTATTTTTCATACTTCAGCCAGATAGAGACTGGATACTCAAGCAATATTTCCTTAATAAAAGTCAGGATTTCTTAGGTTGTCAAATTAGAATGTATCCAGACGTCTCTAGGGCGACCCAGAGAAAAAGACAGGAATTCCTTAAATTAAGGCCGAAGGTATTACAATTAGGAGCACTTTTTTGGCTGAATTTCCCATGCAAGTGCGTAATAAAACTGAATTGAGTAAAGTATGTATTTTTTGAGGCAAAGCAACTAAATACTTTTATAGAGGCTAAACTGAGAGATTCCTCGTCCCCATTTCCAATAACTGTAACAACTTCAACCCCATGATTGATTTAAGAATCCCGATTGCTCTCACCAGCCACTTTATTCTTAATTAGAAATTGCTTTTCTGATTTATTAATTTTTTCCTTAAGTTAGTAGGGGCTCCCTTTGTATTGTGGACTAAAGATGATAATTTAGTTTATTGTATTTGCCTGAATTGTTTTTCTTGTATAACTGGAAAAGGAACTATTATAATCATCGTTTCTATATTCAAGATGTATACTATACAAGATGTATAAAAGATGTATTCAAGATGTAAATTAAAATCTCATAAAAAAAAAAAAAAGGAAAGTCAAGTCAAATACAAAGCGCAGATAAGGAAGGCAAAGAGGGACTTTGAAAAAAGATTGCGTTGGAGGCAAAAACACATAGTAATATTTTTTTTTAGGTATATTAAAAGCAGGAAGCCGGCAAAAGAATCTGTTGGACTGCTAGAAGACCAAGGGGTAAATGGGGCAATCAGGGAAGACAAAGCCATAGCAGAGAGATTAAATGAATTCTTTGCTTCACCGAGGAAGATTTAGGAAAGATACCGGTGCCCTGGCATTCAGAGCTGATGAGTTGGAAAAACTGAATGAAATCTGTGTAAACCTGGAGGATGTAATAGGACAATTTGACAAATTGAAGAGTAGCAAATCTCCTGGACTGGATGGTATCCATCTCAGAGTACTGATTAGAACTGAAAAATGAACTTGTAGAACTATTATTAGTAACTAGTAAAAAAAGGCCCGTTTCCGAAACCAATGAAACGGGCGCTAGCATGTGTTTTTTTTTGTGTGTGTATGTGTCACAGAGTTATTTTGTGTGTGTGTGTGTGTGTGTGAGTGTGTGAGGGTGCGGTGTGTGTGCAGGTTGTTGATGTTTGTCTTTTTTTGTTTTGTTTTGTTTTTTGCTTTGGGGTTGGGGCTGTGCTGTGCTGGCAAAGTGGGTTGGATTGGTGTGTGGCTTTGAGGGTGTGTTTCTGTTGTATTGTGTGTGTGTGTGATTTTGTCTGTCAAGGAGGTTTGTGGAGGGGGGTCTTTCTGTTGGTGAAATGTAAATGTGGTTGTAGGGGGGTCAGCCTTTGTTGAGTGTTGTTTTTTTTTTCCATGTTTTTTTTTTGTGTTGTGCTGAGGCAGCAGTGTTGTTTTAGATGGGCAGAAGGTAGAGGAGCACGTTCTTTGTCGGTATTTTTTGGCCGTTTCAGGTCTGCTGTAGGGGAATGCTGGAAGAGAAATGTGCTGTTGGAAGCAGCGCCATCTTTTTCCATTGGGCTGGGGTTCTGGGCATCCTGGAGGTGGGTGACGGCTTGCCTGAGGACGGGGATGGTTGTTTTAAGTTGGCGGAAGGGAGAAGAGCACGGTCTTGGGCCGTCAGGGGGTGATCCGGTATGTTTGGTCCATTTCAGGCCGGCTGCAGGGGAATGCTGGAACATTTATGCGCAGCAGGAATCAGCGCCGTCTTTTTCCGGGTGCTCGGGGATCCCCGAGGTGGGAGACAGCTTGCCTGAGGCTGGGGATGGTTGGGCATGTCCTTGGCTGCTTCGGCAAAAGGGGAAGAGGAAGGGGGTGGGGAGTTACCTGCAGCCGCCTGAGAAACCATGTAGTCTTTGTTTGTTTTGTATTATTAGTTTGCATTTCTGTTGAAGAAAGAGTGGATGCCTTTCGAATGATGGAGGTGGTGCGTCGGTGTGCGGTTGTTTCGTTAGTTTGGCAGCCAGTCTCCAGCGATTCCTAGGCAGGGAAGGAGTACTCCTCCCCCTTTCTTGGTCGCTGTTTGCTGCTGGCTGGGTCGCGGGTAATCCTTCCAGCTGGGCCGCAGCTTGTCCTGTTCGCCCACGTCCTAGATGGTGACGGGCACGTTGTTTTCCGGCTCTTCTGACCCCATGTCAAGCGATCCCAAATATAGTCTGTGCTATAGGCCCTCTGGCACTCTTCAGTACTGGCATTAGGCATTTAAAAATTTCTCCCCCCCCCCCCCCCCCCCCCTCCGGTCTATTTTTGCACATACCTACAGCAGGAATATTCTTCTCTCGTTCCAGCGGTGTTTCTGTGCTCTCCGTGCTGCTCAGATAATGAGCCATTCTGCTGGGGAATGCTCCTCCCTTATTGTCACGTAGTTTCCTCTGATTGGTCCGTCTTACGTTGCCTAGTGTTGCCTGGGAACGGTGTTGTGATGGTTCTTTGTGTTTCAGAATGTTGAGGGTGTTTTTTCTGGTTGGTCCGTCATGCGAGGGCGGGGCAGAGAGACATGGTCAGTGTTGTGGCTTCACTACCATGAATCCATGAACCCTTCAGTGAGTGACTGAGTGACTTCAGAACGTTGTCTTCAGAACGTTGAGGGTGAGTTTTATTATAGTAGATGTGTAATTTATCATTAAAATCGAGCGTAGTACCGGAAGACTGAAGGGTGGCTAACGTAACGCCGATTTTTAAAAAAGGTTCCAGAGGAGATATGGGAAATTATAGACCGGTGAGCTTGACATTGGTGTCAGTCAAAATGGTAGAGACTAGAGAGCTGCACGGGAACGGGGTTCGCGAGAATCCCGCGGAACCCTCGGGATTCCCGCAGGGACGAAAGCAGGTCCTGCGGGGTTCCCGTGGGGACGGAAACAGTTCTGTGGGGTTCCCGTGGAAGTGTATGCTGCACTACATCAGCCTCTCATCTACCGAGTACCTTGAGTGCTGTCTCCTCCTCCTCCTTGCTTTTAACAGCACAAATGTAGAAAGTCTTCCATTAAGGAGGTGGTAGGGACACAAATGATTAAGGAATTCAAAAAGGCTTGGTTGAACACAGAGGATCTCTAATTAGAAAATGGAAGTTATAAAAATCCTAACCTTAAATGGCTGCATGTGTGTGGATGTGTCAAGTGACCCTTAGATGGCGACTCTGGCTGTGATTAACTAGGGCCGATACCGGGCAGACTAGTATGGTCTGTGTCTAATATATGGCAGTCTGGTTTAGGATGGGCTAGAAAGGGCTTAGACAGCAACTTCAGTGGCTGGAACATAAGGACAATGCTGGACAGATTTTTACGGTCTGAATCCCACAAATGAGAAGACGAATAGACTGGAGTGGGCTTCAGCGACAACTCCAGCAGCTGGAACATAAGTATAGGGCCAGATACTTCTATGGTCTATGTTCCAGAAACAAGAAAGAAAGTATATAATATCACACTTGTTGATTTAATCATGAATTGATAATGAATGTGACTATTGGGGAGACTGGATGGACCGTTCAGGTCTTTATTTGCTGTCACATACTATGTTACAATTAATTTTCTTTGCTTTCTGGCTGATGCGCAGACCTCAGTTCTGACACAGGCAAGAGCATCAGATGTCACCTGACCTACTGAAGCGTGCATGTGGTGACCTCTCAGCACACAGTGCCAGAAATCAGAGACAAATCTTACATGTGCACACCAGAGTGTTCTAAGTTTCAGCTTCCATTCCTTCCTTGCCTACAGTGATGTGGCTCAAATCCAGAGAGAGACTGAGGGAGCTGACCAGAAGTTTATTTTATGTACCATTAAATTCTTGTGGGGACGGGTTGGGATGGATTAAATTTTTGCGGGGATGGGTAAGATTCCAGTGGGGATGGGTGAGATTCTAGCAGGGACGGGTGGGGATGGGTAAGATTTCTGTCCCCGTGCAACTCTCTAGTAGAAACTATTATAAAGAACAAAATTACAGAGCATATTCAAAAGTATGGATTAATGAGACAAAGCCAATATGGATTTAGTGAAGGGAAATCTTGCCTCACCAATCTATTACATTTCTTTGAAGGGGTTAGCAGGTTGATACTGTGTTTCTGGATTTTTGAAAAGGCGTTTGACAAAGTACCTCATGAAAGACTCCAGAGGAAATTGGAGAGTATGGGATAGGAGGTAGTGTCCTATTGTGGATTAAAATCAGGTTAAAAGATAGAAAACAGAGTAGGGTTAAATGGTCAGTATTCTTACTGGAGAAGGGTAGTTAGTGGGGGTCTGTGCGCTGTTTTTAACATATTTATAAATGACCTAGAGATGGGAGTAACTAGTGAGGTAATTAAATTTGCTGACAACGCAAAGTTATTTAAAGTTGTTAAATTGCAGGAGAATTGTGAAAAATTACAAGAGGACCTTACGAGACTGGGGCGTCTAAATGGCAGATGACGTTTAATGTGAGCAAGTGCAAAGTGATGCATGTGCGAAGGGGGAACCCGAATTATAGCTACGTAATGCAAGGTTCCACGTTATGAGTCACCAACGAAGAAAGGGATCTAGGTGTCGTCGTTGATGATAAGTTGTAACCTTCTTCTCAGTGTGCTGCGGCGGCTAATAAAGCAAATAGAATGTTAGGTATTATAAGGAAAGGAATGGAAAACAAAAATGAGGATGTTATAATGCCTTTGTATCACTCCATGATGTGACTGCACCTCGAATATTGTGTTCAATTCTGGTCACCGCATCTCAAAAAAGATATAGTGGAATTAGAAAAGGTGCAGAGAAGGGCAACGAAAATGATAAAGGGGATGGGACGACATCCCTATGAGGAAAGGCTAAAGTGACTAGGGCTCTTCAGCTTGGAGAAAAGACAGGTGAGGGGAGATATGGCAGAGGTCTATAAAATAATGAGTGGAGTGGAAAGGTTAGACGTGAAGCATGTGTTTACTCTCCAAAAATACTAGTTCTAGGGGGCATTCGATGAAGCTACAAAGTAATAAATTTAAAACAAATTAGAGAAAAATTTTCTTCACTCAACGTGTAATTGAACTCTGGAATTCGTTGCCAGAAAATGTGGTAAAGGTGGTTAGGTTAGCAGGTTTAAAAAAGGTTTGGACGGCTTTCTAGAGGAAAAATCCATGGACCATTATTAAAATGGACTTGGGGAAACTCCAACTACTTATTTCTGGGATAAACACCAGCATAAAACTCAGATTGTGAGCCCTCCTGGGACAGAGAAATATCCAGTGTACCTGAATGTAACTCACCTTGAGCTACTACTGAAAAAGGTATGAGCAAAATATAAATAAATAAAATGTTTTGTACTTTTTGGGATCTTGCCAGGTATTTGTGACCTGGATTGGCCACTGTTGGAAACAGTATACTGGGCTTGATGGTCCTTTGGTCTGTCTCAGTCTGGCAATACTTATGTACTTATGTAACACTTCTAGCTTCTTCAGTACAGTTCCAGCTACTCATCTAGAAGGTCAATGCCTTGCTCCAGCTTGCACACTCAGGGCTGGGGTCTTCACAGCAAATAAAGACACTTTTTACCTTTTGCAGTCTTCATTTCCTCTTTCATGCACTCAGGGTGCAAACCTCTGAGCTACTGCCATTTTCCCCTTGTCAGTCACACTTTAGAGAGGGTTCCATCCCTTGGAGCTGCCCTTCAGGAGATCCCCGCACTCTCTCTCTCTCTTGCTCTTGGAGACCTCTTGCTTGATGGCCTCCCTCATCCACTCTGCTCCAGGGTATTTAACCAGCCATAAGGTGGCTAAAGTTCAGCCTCAGTGAGGGAGTGTTCTTAGGGACACTTGCCGCTATACCACTCACTACTTCATAAGTCACTATTCTATAAAGATGTGCATGTAAATTTTTCTGTGCAGGTCCACAAAGGGTGGAGGGGCATGGGTGGGTCAGGGGCATTTTTAGAATTTGCACACAGTACTATAGAATTAGAGGGATCTGTGCCTAATTTAGGCGCAAGGATTTACACTAGGGTTTAGTTGATGTAAATCCTCATGCCCAAAATTAGAGACAGATCCTGGTGTTAACGCTGTTCTGTAAACAGCGCTCAACTTGGAGCACCATTTATAGAATAGCGCTTAGTGTGTATTTTTTGTGGCACCCAGATTTGGATACCATTTCCAGAACTGAATCCTAAAATATATTGTTTTAAAGATATGGGTTGCACTATTCTTGAAGACATAGGAGCTGATATAGATTTCATTTCTTTTATTGAATAATGCATTCACATTTTTGCTTTTCTTGCTTGTAAATTGCTACATTCATATTGGTACATAAGATATGTGTGCTTACAATTAACATTAATACCAGTTGATGATATGCTTTCAGCTAAAGTTTATGTCAAGTTGAACCACAACACACCCCATGTTTTGTGCTTAACACAACGTCTAAGAGATGCTGAGCTGACAGATCCAAAATACCAATGGCATGGACCAGATGGAGAAGCTCTTCCAGGTAAGTATTTGTTCTATGAATTTTTAGAGGTCGGTATTCAAAGTAATTTAATCAGCCAGAAATGGCTCCTGGCTGGTTAAATCACTTGTGTGGAGCTATCCTCTCATTTTTAGCAGCATGTAACTGGTTTGTGCTGCCAAAAATGTCTGGTTAGCACCTAATTCAAATCAGTTATTTTGGGTTTGGGGTTGGGGGTGGAGTTGGTGCTTAGCCGGAAAAGTGCCGATATTCAGCACTTAACTAGCCAAGGTAACCACATAAATAGGACTGCATAAAAGTCAGTTCTATCTTTATGTGGTTTGACATATCTAGGTAAATGCTGAATATCGCACTTCACCGGCTATGGTTTCGCCTGTTCTGTAAACCCAGAAATTCAATGTTGGGCCATATCCAGGCATTCCTGGCATAACGCTGGTGGCGGTCAGCAAAATGCTGAGTGCCGCTGGCTGAATATCAACCCCTTAGTGTGTTGAATATTCTATTTATATTGTGGAGGTCATTTTGGAGGCATCTAGATGTGTAAATAACACCATTTGTATGCTTACATCACATGTAATTCCAAATATCCAAATATTTATTCTAGAAAGCTGCTATTTGAATGTGCAAACCCTGAAGATGCAGAGATTTGAAGGGAACATGGTGGAGCTTTGTTTACGCTTACCTAAAAAATAGATGTGTACTTCCCATTTTTCAATGGGAAGCCATGTCTACACTGAAACCCCCCCCCCCCCCCCCCCCCCAAAAAGCAAAATTTTGCCGGCTGTTGCACCTGTTCCATTTTTTCAGCGCCGCCACGCTCAGCATTGCATGTGGTGGCAGGAAACCCTCAGTCTGAGCAGGCCTTACTGTGGGCAGGTTCCGATTGGTCTGATGACCTGGCGCAGGCTTCTGGAGATGAGAGTGTGCCGTTTTCACCAGTTTGTGCTGCTCATTCACAAAGCATTCTTATTGAAGTGGTAAGGGAATTCACAGGGCCTATATTCTTCTCCCTCTTCTCCTGGATCTTGTCACTCGCCTCAGCCGCTATTAGCTAAGCATTCCAGGATTAAGACCTTTGATTTCGATGCTGCCTCAGCGCAGAGTCTGATGTGCATGATGCACACCTTTCAGGGGGCTCTCCGGGGGCCACTGACCCCCCCCCCCCCGGAGAGGGAATTGCCGTCGGAAGAGGGGAATGACCCCATGGCTTCCTGCTTATTTAGAAAACAGGAGCTTCCTGCTCTGATTATTAGAGTGCTAGAGGTTTTGAATATTTTATCTGCGGAGGCCACAGCCGGTCTGAAGCCCACTCCATCTATTATGTCAAGGACCAAAAGCTCTGCAAGATCATTTCATGTCCATGAGGCCATGAAGATCCTCATCTCGGTGCAATGGGATACACCGGATGCAGGACTGAGAGTGGCGCTGGCGCGCCTCTATTCACTGCCAGCATCAGATTTAGAGTCACTGAGGCTCCCTAAGGTAAACTATTTGATCACAGCGGTCATGAAGAAGACCACCTTACTGGTTGAAGGGCTGTAATGAACCTTAAGCACCCTCAGGAGTCTTCTCTCAAGCTTTCCTTTGAGGTGGTAGTGCTCAGCCTTCAGGCCACCGTGTGGCTCCTATGCAGCCTGAGTGCGCCTTTCTTGAGTACAAGAGGCTTCCTCGGCTGAGGAGCTCATCTAAGTTCTCCTGGCTCTGGAGTCCAGTCTGACTTACTTAGGAATCTGCTTTATGATTTGCTGTAGGCATCTGCAAAGGAGGTTTCCTTGGCCATCATGGCATGCTGCTGGATTTGGTTGCAGCTTTGGGCGGTGGATGTAACTTCCAAGTCGAGACTAATGAGGCTGCCTTTCAGGGGGAAACTTCTTTTTGGGGATGATCTAGAAAAGATCGTTAAAGTGCTGGGTGATTCTAAGGGTCAGCGCTTGCCCGAAGATAGATCAAAGGCGGGACAGTACTTGGGCATGTCCTGCTTCCGAGAGGCTAAGCACTACCGTCCAGGATGAACGAGGACCTTTCAGCGTCCTCGTTTTCAACAGAAATCGCAGTCCTTTCGTAGTGAGCGTTGATTGGCAGTTTCTGCCTCTAGAGCGCAGCCCCACGTGAGAGGCTCACGATGAGGACCTGGCTGATTCTCTGCCGGCTGTTGGGGGATGGCTGTCCCAATTTCTGGGGAGGTGAGCCAGGGTAACTTCCGATTAATGGGTCTTGGAGGTAATCCAGGATGGATACAAACTCAAGTTCGCCCGGATCTGGCCAGACTTCTTCCTAGAGTTTCCATGCAAAGCCGAGACCAAGGTGGCAGTGGTGCCGGAGACAGTGTGAACGATTTGTTACGCCTTGGTGCGGCACGACCCATGCCGTTGGAGGAGTGTGGCCTTAGTTGTTTCTCCATTTACTTTGTGGTACCCAAAAAGGGCGTCTCTCTCTGCTCTGTATTGGTCCTCAAGGTGGTAAACAAGACCTTAAGGATTTGCAAGGTTTCAGAATGGAAACCTTTTGCTCGTTCATTGCTGCAGTGCATCCGGGGGAATTCTTGACCGTTCTCAACCTGAAAGAGGCATATCTGCACATTCTCATTTGGCCCCCTCATCAACGCTTTCTGATTTGCAGTGCTAGATCAGTTTTAGACGATGTCATTTGGGCTTGATACGGCACCCAGAACCTTATCAAATGTCATGGTGGTCATTGCAGTGGCACTTCAGAAGGAGGGGATTCAGGTGCACCCCTGTCTGGACAATTGGCTCATTCGGGCACCGTCCTACAAAGAGAGCCTCAAGGCAGTGGACAGAATAATCTGTCTTCGGTCCCTAGGCTGGGTGATCAATTTGCCAAAATGCCATCTTTCACCATCAGAGTCGCTGGAGTACGTGGACATGAATTTCAGCATGTGGGCAGGGACGGTGTCCCTACTGGTAGCGCACAGTTTATGGTTCCAGGGCAGCTGGAGAGTCTCCTTTGGAAACTGGCACCCTGGGCCTGGGATTACATTCAAGTGCTCGGCTCCATGGCAGCCACATTGAATGTAGTCTTGTGGGCCAGGAGCCGCATGTGACCTCTTCAGTTATCCGTCCTCAATAGGTGTTCGCCTCTCTCGGAGGATTATCAGGTCCAGGTGCCTTGGACACCACAAGCCAGGTCAGTGATGTAATGGTGGCTGGCTACGGAGCATCTGCAACGGAGTTGTCCCTTGATATTGTGGATTGAGTGGTAGTGACCATGGATGCTTTCCTATCCAGTTGGGGGGGCTCATTGCCTCAGTCAGATGGCCCAGGAGTTTTGGTTACCGGTGAAGGCAGCATGTTCCATCAACCGGTTGGAGTTGAGGGCGATTCGCCTGGCACTGCAGCAGTTTTTCAGTGCTGTTGGACAATGCTACAGCAGTAGCATACATGAACAGGCAGGGGGGAATGAAGAGCACGTCCCTGGCATAGGAGGTGGAGCTCCTCTGCTGCTGGCGGAAGTACACCTGAGTCTGCTTTCGGCTGCACACATAGAGTGGTTGACAAATGTGCAGGTGGTTTTCCTCAGTTGGAATTTGCTGGACCCGGGCAATTGGGAACTTTTGCCACAGGCATTTGAGCAGATTACAGACCACTGGGGATTGCCAGAGATGGACCTTATGGCCAGCAGGGCCAATGCAAAGGTAGCTTTAGAAATGTCAAGTAGTAGTAGTAGTAGCCCTATTTTTCAGCAGAGGCAGGGAATCCGGTGCAGAGGGAATCAATGCTCTGCTCCAAAATTGGCCCTTGGATCTTCTTTATATTTTCCTGCTATGTCCCATGGTGGGTCACGTGGTGGGCCAGATTGTGAGACATCCTGGGATGGTGATCCTGATGGCTCTGGATTGGCCACGACGCTCGTGGTATGTGGACCTCATCCGCCTCTTGTCCAATCATCCATTCCGACTCTCTCCACACAGGATGGACTCCTGATTCAGGGTCCCATTCGAATAGAAGAGGATCCCTCCCACTTTGGTCTTACGACCTGGCCCTGGCACATCTGAGGAAGAAGGGTTACCTGGACATGGTTATTACAACCATGCTACAGGCCAGGAAACGTTAACACTTCCACTGCGTATGCCAGAGTCTGGCGCACGTTTGAAGCTTGGCGTTCTTCATCTGGTGTCCCGGCAGTTTCGGCTTCAGTATCCGTTATCTTTGCCTTCTTGCAGGAAGGTTTAGAAAAATCCCTTTCCTTGAATACCTTGAAGGTTCAGGTGTCGACTTTGGCCTGCTTTAGAGACCACCTTAAGGGCTCTTCGTTAGCCGCACACACAGTTGTTGTGCATTTCCTTCAGGGATGAATCATCTGCGACCGCCTAGGGTGCCAGTGCTTCAGACGTGGCATCTAAACCTCATTCTACAGGCTATGCAGCGTTCTCCCTTTGAGCTTTTTGACCACTTATCTTTAAAGGATCCCACCTTGAAACTGGTTTTCCTGGTAGCTATTGCCTCTGCCAGGCGTGTGTTGGAGCTACAAGCCTTATCCTGCAGGGATCCCTTTCTACGCTTCATGAAATCGGGAGTATGCCTTTGGATAGTGCAGTCCTTTTTGCCCAAAGTGGTGTCACATTTCCATCTTCACCAGGCGCTGCTGTTGCTGGCGTTCTGCCGAGAGGTCTACTCCTCAGAGTTCCGGGCACTACGGTGTCTAGATGTTCGGTACATTGTTATGCATTAATTGAAAGTCACCAATGAGTTTCACCCATCTGATCATCTTTTGCCCTCCATGATGGGCACAAGAAAGGTGACATGGCTTCCAAGGCCATGGTGGCACGTTGGTTGTGGGAGGCGATAGTGTCGGCTTACTTAGCTGTAGGTAGGTCTTCTCCCTTTTAGATGCAGATGCAAGCGGCTTCCCATGACAAATTTCGTCTGGTTTCTTTGGAGGACATTTGCAGGGCCTCTACATAGGCTTTGGTACATTCCTTTACTAAACATTATAGATTGGACGTGGTGGCCCATCAGGATATCTGATATTCCTAGTACCTTAAGAACTTTTAATTAAACAACTCAATAAAATACTAAGATACAGACAGTAGTCTAGCAACGAGATGGATGCTATTCACTCTTTTGTATTCAGTGCCACATGTATGATTATCTCCCAGTTGGTGAGAGGTCATGTGTTTGTGCTCGATGCAAAGAGGTCCTAGCTCTCAGAGAATAAGTCCGTTCTCTTTAGGCTAGAGTAGCGGACTTGGAGGAGCTGAGGGAGACAGAGAGGTACACAGAGGAGGCCTACAGGGACGTTGTAGAGAAGTCCAACTTCCAATCTGGATGGAGGTCTTCTAAAAGGAGAGCATCACCCTGGTGCAGCTGGAAGTAATCCTGTAGCCAGGACCATCACACCAGGGGATGCAATGTCCTCTCGCACCAAGGATATGTCTCCAGGAGTTACGGTCCAGGTTAGGACAGCTGTTGTAGTTGGTGATTCGATTATTAGGCATGTAGAAAGCTTGGTGGCTGGTGAACGTGAGGATCGCCTGGTCACTTGCCTGCCTGGCGCGAAGGTGGCGGACCTCATGCATCATCTAGATAGCATTTTAGATAGTGGTCAGGAGGAGCCGGCTGTCTTGGTACATGTGGGTACCAATGACATAGGAAAATGTGGAGAGGTTCTGGAAGCCAAAATTAGGTTCTTAGGTAGAAAGCTCAAATCCAGAACCTCTAGGGTAGCATTTTCCAAAGTGCTACCTGTTCCACGTGCAGGGCCCAAGAGACAGGAAGAGCTCCAGAGTTTCAGTGCATGGATTAGGCGATGGTGCAGGGAGGAGGGTTTAGATTTGTAAGGAACTGGGCAACATTCTGGGGAAGGAGGAGCCTATTCTTCAAGGATGGGCTCCACCTTAACTAGGGTGGGACCAGGCTGCTGGCATCGGCATTTAAAAAGGAGATAGAGCAGGTTTTAAACTGGCCATTGAAAAATGCATGGTTCGGAACAAGGTATCTTTCAAAGATATCACCAAAACAGGGAGGATAGGATATCCCCGATAGCAAGGTTGCAAAAGAGACCATACAGGTGTCCTTAAATAAAAATCAGACAAAAGATTGCAAATTAATACTGTCAACTGCTGAGCAAGATGTAAATAGATACAACAAACATAGTTTGAAATGTCTATATGCAAATGCCAGAAGCCTAAGAACTAAGATGGGAGAGTTAAAATATATTGCACTATGAACAATTAGATATAACAGGCATCTCTGAGACCTGGTGGAAGGAAGATAACCAGTGGTACACTGTCATACTGGGGTACAAATTATATCGTAGTGATAGGGTGGATCGAATTGGTGAAGGGAGTATTGTATATTAAGGAGGGCCTTGAATCAAGTAGATTGAAAATTCTACAGAAAGCAAAATACATCTTGGAATCCTTATGGATTGAAATTTCATGTGTAAAGGGAAAAAGAATAGTGATAGGAGTGTACTTCCATCCATCTGGCCAGCATGAACAGACGGATGTAGAAATGTTAAAGGAAATTAGGGATGCTAACAAACTGGGCAACACAATAATGATGGGTGATTTCAATTACCCCGATATTGACTGGGTAAATGTAACATCACGGCATGCTAGAGGGGTAAATTCCTTTTCGAAATCAAGGACTGCTTTATGGAGCAGCTGGTACAGGAGCCAACAAGAGAACTAAAAATTATAGACCTAGTCCTTAGTAGAGCGCATGATCTGGTGCAGAAGGCAATGGTGCTGGGGCCGCTTGATAACAGTGATCATATGATCAGATTTGGTATCGGCTTTGGAGTAAGTACACACAGGAAATCCAATATGTTAGCATTTAACTTTCAAAAAGGAGACTATGATAAAATGAGAAGAATGGTGAAAAACAAAACTTAGAGGGACAGCTGCAAAGGTCAACATTCTTAAATCAGGTGTAGATGCTGGTCAAAAATACTATCCTGAAATCCCAGGCCAAATATGTTCCGTGTATTAAAAAGGAGGTAGGAAGACCAAACAGCCAGCATGGTTAAAAAGTGAGATGAAGGAAGCTATTAGAGCTCATAGAAAATCCTTCAGAAAATGGAAGAAGGATCCTACTGAAAATAATAAGAAACAGTATAAGGTAAGGAATGGCAAGTCAAATGCAAAGCGCTGATAAGGAAGGCAAAGAGGGACTTTGAAAAAATATTGCGTTGGAGGCAAAAACACATAGTAATATTTTTTTTTTAGGTATATTAATACTAAGAAGCTGGCCAAAAAATTGTTTGGACCAGTTGAGGACTGAGCGGTAAAAGGGGCACTCAGGGAAGACAAAGACTTAGTGGAGAGATTAAATGAATTCTTTGCTTTAGTCTTCATTGAGGAAGATTTGGGAGTGATACCGGTGCCAGAACTGGTATTCAAAGCTGACGAGTCTGAAAAACTGAATGAAATCTCTATAAACCTGGAGGATGTGATCCTGGACTGGATGGTATTCATCCCCGAATACTGATAGAATTGAAAAATGAACTTGCGGAACTATTGTTAGTAATATGTATTTTATCTTTAAAATCGAGCATGGATCCAGAAGATTGGAGGGTGGCCAATGCAGCGCCGAGTTTTAAAAAAAGATTCCAGAGGAAATCTTGATAATTATAGACCGGTGAGCCTGACATCGGTGCCAGGAAAAATGGTAGAGACTATTATGCAGAATAAAATTACAGAGCATATTCAAAAGCATGGATTAATGAGACAAAGCCAACGTGGATTTAATGAAGGGAAATCTTGCCTCACCAATCTATTACATTTCTTTGAAGGGGTGAACAAACATGTGGATGAATGTGAGCCGGTTGATATTGTGTATCTGGATTTTAAAAAGTCTTTTGACAGAGTACCTCATGAAAGACTCCAGAGGAAATTGGAGAGTCATGGGATAGTTGGTAGTGTCCAGTGGATTAAAAACTGGTTAAAAGATAGGAAACAGAGAGTAGGATTAAATGGTCAGTATTCTCAATGGAGAAGGGTAGATAGTGGGGTTCCCCAGGGGGTCTGTGCTGGGACCACTGTATTTTTAACATATTTATAAATGATCTAGAGATTGGAGTAACTAGTGAGGTAATTAAATTTGCTGACGAGACAAAGTTATTCAAAGTTGTTAAATCACAAGAGGATTGTGAAAAATTATGAGGACGTTATGAGACTGGGAAACTGGGCATCTAAATGGCAGATGATATTTAATGTGAGCAAGTGCAAAGTGATGCATGTGGGAAAGAGGAACCCGAATTATAGTTACGTAATGCAAGGTTCCACATTAGGAGTCACTGACCAGGAAAGGGATCTAGATGTTGTCATTGACGATACTCTGAAACCCTCTTCTCAGTGTGCGGCGGTGGCTAAGAAAGCAAATAGAATGATAGGCATTATTAGGAAAGGAATGGAAAAGAAAAATGAGGACGTTATAATGCTTTTGTATCGGTCCATGGTGCGACCACACCTCAAATATTGTATTCAGTTCTGTTCACTGCATCTCAAAAAAGATATTGTGGAATTAGAAAAGGTACAGAGAAGGGTGACGAAAATGATAAAGGGGATGGAACGACTTCCCTATGCGGAAAGGCTGAAGCGGCTAGGGTTCTTCAGCTTGGAGAAAAGATGGCTGAGGGGAGATATGATAGAGGTCTATAAAATAATGAGTGGAGTGGAACGTGTAGACATGAATTTCTTGTTTACTCTTTCTAAAAATACTAGGGAGTAGGAGGCACGCAATGTAGCTACAAAGTAGTAAATTTAAAACGAATCAGAGAAAATATTTCTTCACTCAATGAGTAATTAAACTCTGTGATTTGTTGCTGGAGAATGTAATAAAATCAGTCAGCTTAGTGGGGTTTAAAAAAGGTTTTGGATGGCTTCCTAAAGGAAAACATAGTCCATTATTAAAATGGAGTTGGGAAAAATCCACTCCTTATTTCTAGAATAAGCAGCATAAAATGTATTGTACTGTTTTGGGATCTTGTCAGGTACTTGTGACGTGGATTGGCCACTTTTGGAAACAGGATGCTGGACTTGATGGACCTTAGGTTTGTCCCAGTATGGATGTGGCTTTTGATGCTTCGGTCCTTTCTTCTTGGTTGTATTTATCCCGCCCTTCTTGAGGACTGCTTTGGTACATCCCACAAATCTCTGGACTGATCTCTGGGACACTATGGAAGGAAAAATTAGTTCTTGATAATTTTCTTTCCATTAGTCCCCATAGGTCAATCCAGAGGCCCTCCCTTCATCAGACAATTTCTGTGGGTTGTTTGTGTTTCGGGTTTCGTTGATAGGTAATGGAAGAGTTTCTGCGTTTGGTTTATTTCCTTAAAAAGAAACAAAATAAATGAAAGAAAACTGAAGACGATGTATAGAAACATGATTATTGCAGTCTCCTCTCCGGTGGTATGCTGCTGCTTTCCGCGTTGTCGGTTGAGGTTACAAATTGGATTTATGGGGGCAGGAGAACGTTCGTATCATTGGGATTTCTGAATTTCCACTGCTTGGAGGAGCAGCCTAGTGGTTAGTGCAGTGGACTTTGATCCTGGGGAACTGAGTTTGATTCGCACTGCAGCTCCTTGTGACTCTGGGCAAGTCACTTAACCCTCCATTGCCCCTGGTACAACATAAGTACCTGAATATATGTAAACCGCTTGTGAATGTAGTTGCAAAAACCTCAGAAAGGCGGTATATCAAGTCCCATTTCCCTTTCCCTTTGGTATTGACCATACTGAAGAGAACCTGGCTGTACATGACCACATGACCACTCTGAAGTTTTCACTCTATCTCCATCTGCTGGTAGAGGGACATAACCCACAAGTCACTGGATTGATCTGTGCGGACTAATGGAAAGAAAATTATCAGGTAAGAACTAATTTTTTCTTTGTGTTGGTGCCTGGGCACCTTACCAGCTCTCTCAAGTAAACTAGATATGAAACTGATTTTTAGTAACTTATTTATTTATTAGGATTTATTTACCGCCTTTTTGAAGGAATTCACTCAAGACGGTGTACAGAAGGAATAGATCAAACATGAGCAATAGACTATTACAGCAGTAAAAATATTCAAAAACAATACAAAGTATGGCATGGTATACTATTTACAATCCACATCTGAATCTGTGAACTGTATTCATATAGCAACTTATGTGGTGATTAAATGGAGGAAAAGCCTCAAATGCAGATAGATACTCCTTTGTTGAGACTCAGCCTAAGGGTGCTCTATCTAATCATCACTGGCTGAAAAACCTCCTCACATTTTATTGGGTGATCCCTATAACATTCAATATTGTAAATGTGTATGGATCACTTATCTTTCCAGCTGTCCAATCAATTTAGGCATCTTCCATGGCCCAACTTCGGCCCGAGTTTCGACTCCTGCTTCAGGGTACCTTGGCGTCTTTTGATTGATACATTCGGTGCTGGATCTTGTAGGTGTCACAAATAGTAGAAGCAGCTCTTGAAGGTTGCTTGGATTTGGGGAATCAGAGTAAGTGTTGAATCTAACTGTGTTCCAAGGTTTCTGACTTCTGATTTGAGGGGGAGTTCATACTTCCCAAAAGGGATTTTGATGTCAGGTATGTATCCACATGTGTTAGGGACCCAGAGAAGCTTGGTTTTACTTGGGTTCAGGCAAAGTTTGTTGCGTTCAGCCCATTCTTGAATTGATGTTAGACAGGAAATCAGTTTATTCAAGGCTGTAGGTAAGTCAGGTTCAATGGGTATGAGTAGCTGCACATCATCCACATAGATGTAGAACTGAGTGTCCATTGACCGAATCAGCTCAGCTAGTGGTTTGAAGTAGATATTGAACAGAATAGGTGACAGTATCGATCCTTGTGGTACCCCGCAGGTCAGTGTCCATGGTGGTGATGAGTTGCTGCCAAACATTATGGATTGTTGCCTGTCACTGTTCCATTGATACCTGTTTCTGTCAGTCGTGCTAGCATGATATCATGGTCTATAGTGTCAAAAGCTGCAGAGAAATCGAGCAATACTAACATCGAGGCAAATCTCTTGTCTTGGTTTCTGTGAAGATCATCTAGTAGGGATACAAGGACCGTTTCTGTACCATAACCAGGTCTGAATCCAGATTGACGTGGATCTAGCTAGTTTCTCTCTTCTAACCAGTCATTAAGTTGAACACAGACTGTTTGTTCTATGAGTTTTCCTAGAAATGGGATGTTGGATACTGGCCTGTAATTATTAAAGTTGTTTTTCTTCAGCAGAGGGTGGACCACTGCCCTTTTTAATGCTGTTGGTAGTTGCCCATTACAAAGAGAGGTGTTTACGATTTTTGTGGCGCCTTCTATGAGGCCCATACTTGCCTGCTGCACTATCTTTGATGGGCAGGGGTTGAGGGAGCAGATAGTAGGTCGAAGGTCTCTTAGGATTTTGTCAAGGCTCTCTGCTGTCGTTGGGTTAAAAGTGTCCCATCCATCTTTGTCAGGAGGGGGCGAGTTTGTGCACCCCTGGTTGACTGGTTGGGGACTGGGTGAGATTGCCGGTGAATCCTGGCGGAGACTTTTAATTTTGTTGGCAAAGTATGCAGCAAAATCATTGCAATTCAGTTTAGACTGGGCAGGCTGGTTCTGTTGTGGGGGCTGCAGTAGGCTGTTCAATGCATTGCGAGAAATACTGTTTTTTGGTTGCTGTTAATGCTTGGCGGTTCTTTGCCATGTGCTTCCTACAGTTTAGTCTGTCTTCATCCAGGCGAGATTTGCGCCATCTCCTTTCCAGTTTTCGTCCTTTGCGTTTAAGGATCCGAAGTTTGTTTATTTATTTGTAACACTTGTATCCCACATTTTCCCACCTATTTGCAGGCTCAGTGTGGCTTACATAGTACCGTTGAGGCGATCGCCAATATCGGTATGAACACATACAAAGTGAAGTTGTGGTAGAGTAAAGTTCTCCGAGGACAAGCAGGCTGCTTGTTCTCACGACTGGGTTGACGTCCACGGCAGCCCCCACCAACCGGAAAAAAAACTTCGTGGGCGGTCCTGCACGCAGGGCACGTCCACCGCGCATGCGCGGCCGTCTTCCCGCCCGTGCGTGACCGTTCCCGCTCAGTTTTTTTCATTTCTGCGCTGGAGAGAGACATGTTTCCGTCTCTCTCTTAGTCAGCCCCGGAAACTGGATTGCGGCCTAGCCGCGGTTTTTTCTCTATTCGAGTACGCGTTCGCGTGTTATTTTCTTTAAAAAAAAAACAGCGAGAGAGAGTTTTCCTCGTTGTTTTTAGCTGCGAGGGCGCGTCGTTTCTTCTTTTTCGGGTGTGCTTTTCACCGCCACCATCGACAATTTTGACTTCGCCGACGCGATTTTTCCGTCGATGTCCTCGAAGGTCCCGAGTGGATTCAAAAAGTGTGGTCGGTGCGGCCAGCAGATTTTGCTTGGTGTCTCCAGTGCCTCGGCCCGGAGCATAATTCCAAGACGTGCCCCTTATGTCTCGGCTTAAGAAAGTAGACACAGGTGGCGAGGCAAGTTCTGCGGGACCGTCTTTTTGGAACTTGCACCGGCCCTTCGACGTCGACCTCTACGGCATCGGTGTCGACGGCCGGGTCTTCGGTACCGGTACTGATGTCAACGAAGTCGGCGCCGACTCTGGCATCGACCCCAGGAGCACAGGTACCTTTGGCCCGCCGGCCTGCCGGTGGTGAGCGGCCGCGCGGGCAGTCTGCCCCGGCCACTCCCTCTGCTCAGGGCCATCGGGACTGAACCCTGTCGGATCCGATACCTCAAGGCCGGGGGGGGTTCCACCTCCTCCTCGTCTCTTCCGCCGAGCGCCGATGACGGGCATCGCAAGAAAGCCAAGAAGGGAAAGGGGAAAGGGAAATGGGACTTGATATACTGCCTTTCTGAGGTTTTTTGCAACTACATTCAAAGCGGTTTACATATATTCAGGTACTTATTTTGTACCAGGGGCAATGGAGAGTTAAGTGACTTGCCCAGAGTCACAAGGAGCTGCAGTGGGAATCGAACCCAGTTCCCCAGGATCAAAGTCCGCTGCACTAACCACTAGGCTACTCCTCCGTCATCGGTCGCCCACGGCACAAGGGACTACCAGCTCCGGTACATCGAGGGACGACTCGACGGCCAGGAAGCGGCAGTGCCGGGAGGAGTGTTCCCCCTCTGTTGAAGAGGTGTCGCTGCATGAGTCCGCGGGTATCTCGGTACCGTCTTCTGGACCCGAACAGCTTCTGGCACCGGCACCCACACCGGCCCCTCTGCCTTTCCCGACAGCGGGCCTGGACAAGTGCCTCCGAGCCATCCTTCCCGGGATCCTGGAAGGGCTGATGCGCCAGGCTCTGCCGGCACCGGGGGTGCTTGCGCCCCCGGCGCCGTTGATGGAGGCGCCGGTGGGCTCTGGCCCGATGCCGAGGCCTCCGACGCCGCTTGCGCCGCCGGTGTCGACCGCCACGCAGGTGGAGTCCCCGTCGACATCGATGGAGGGAGCTTCGTCCACGCCGGTGCGGGAGTTCACCGCTCGACGCCATCATCGAGGACGTGGTTCCTCGCAGTCGAGACGGGCCTGGTTGAGGTCTGAGCTGAGAGAGCTCATGTCTGACACCGAGGAGGAGGCCTCGTGGGGGGAGGAGGAGGACCCCAGATATTTCTCCTCAGAGGAGTCTATGGGCCTTCCCTCCGACCCCACTCCACCGGAGAGGAAGCTCTCGCCTCCCGAGAGCCTTTCCTTTGCCTCGTTTGTCAGGGATATGTCCATCAGCATTCCCTTTCCCGTGGTTACTGTGGATGAGCCGAGGGCGGAGATGCTCGAAGTCCTCGACTATCCATCACCACCTAGAGAGTCTTCCACGGTGCCGTTGCACAATGTCCTTAAGGAGACACTGCTTCGGAACTGGTTGAAGCCACTATCTAATCCCACCATCCCCAAGAAAGCGGAGTCCCAATACAGGATCCACTCAGACCCAGAGTTGATGCGGCCTCAATTGCCTCATGACTTGGCGGTCATGGACTCTGCTCTCAAGAGGGCACGGAGTTCGAGGGATACCGCCTCGGCGCCCCCTGGACGGGAGTCTCACACTCTGGACCCGTTTGGGAGGAAGGCCTACCAATCTTCCATGCTCGTGACCCGCATCCAATCATACCAGCTCTACATGAGCATCCACATGCGGAACAATGTGCGGCAACTGGCGGACCTGGTCGACAAGCTCCCTCCGGAGCAGTCCAGGCCTTTTCAGGAGGTGGTCAGGCAGCTGAAGGCGTGCAGAAAGTTCCTGTCCAGGGGTATCTATGACACCTGTGATGTGGCATCTTGAGCTGCGGCCCAAGGTATAGTGATGCGCAGACTCTCATGGCTGCGTGCCTCTGACCTGGACAACCACACCCAGCAGCGACTGGCGGATGTCCCTTGCCGGGGGGATAACATTTTCGGCGAGAAGGTCGAGCAGTTGGTGGACCAACTACACCAGCGGGAAACCGCTCTCGACAAGCTCTCCCACCAGGCGCCTTCAGCACCCACCTCTGCAGGTGGACGTTTTTCCCGGGCCCGACAGGCTGCACCCTACGCTTACAGCAAGCGTAGGTACACCCAGCCAGCCCGAAGGCCTCTTCAGGCACAGGGACAGTCCCAGCGCGCTCGTTCCCGTCAACAGCGTGCGCCTAAGCAGCCCCCTGCGCCTCCACAGCAAAAGCAGGGGATGGGCTTTTGACTGGATCCATGGGAACATAGCCGCCATCAAAGTAGCCGTGCCGGACGGCCTGCCGGTCAGGGGGAGGTTGAAACTTTTTCACCAAAGGTGGCCTCTCGTAACCTCCGACCAGTGGGTTCTCCAAATAGTGCGGTGCGGATACACCCTGAATTTGGTCTCCCCTCCACCAAATTGTCCACCGGGATCCCAGTCCTTCAGCTCCCATCACAAGCAGGTACTTGCAGAGGAACTCTCCGCCCTTCTCAGCGCCAATGCGGTCGAGCCCGTGCCACCTGGGCAGGAGGGGCAGGGATTCTATTTCAGGTACTTCCTTGTGGAAAAGAAAACAGGGGGGATGCGCCCCATCCTAGACCTGAGAGGCCTGAACAGGTATCTGGTGCGAGAAAAGTTCAGGATGCTTTCCTTGGGCACCCTTCTACCCATGATTCAGAAAGACGATTGGCTTTGTTCCCTGGATTTAAAGGATGCTTATACTCACATCCCGATACTGCCAGCTCACAGACAGTATCTCCGATTCCGTCTGGGGACACGGCACTTTCAGTATTGTGTGCTGCCCTTTGGGCTTGCCTCTGCACCACGGGTGTTCACGAAGTGTCTCGTGGTGGTTGCGGCATACCTATGCAAGCTGGGGGTGCACGTGTTCCCATATCTCGACGATTGGCTGGTGAAGAGCACCTCAGAGGCAGGAGCTCTTCGGTCCATGCAGTGCACTATTCAACTTCTGGAGCTGCTGGGGTTTGTGATAAATTACCCAAAGTCCCATCTCCAGCCAGTCCAATCTCTGGAATTCATAGGAGCTCTGCTGAATTCTCAGACGGCTCAGGCCTTTCTTCCCGAGGCTAGGGCTCAGAATCTCCTGTCCCTCGCTTCCCAGACCAGAGCGTCTCAGCAGATCACAGCTCGGCAGATGTTGAGACTCCTGGGCCATATGGCCTCCACGGTCCATGTGACTCCCATGGCTCGTCTTCACATGAGATCTGCTCAATGGACCCTAGCTTCCCAGTGGTGCCAAGCCACCGGGAATCTAGAAGATGTCATCCGCCTGTCCGTCAGTTGCCGCAATTCACTGCACTGGTGGACCAATTTGACCCTGGGACGTCCATTCCAAATTCCGCAGCCCATGAAGGTGCTGACGATGGATGCATCTTGCCTGGGGTGGGGAGCTCATGTCGATGGGCTCCACACCCAGGGGGTGTGGTCCCCCAGGAACAAGATGTTCAGATCAACCTCCTGGAGCTCCGAGCGGTCTGGAACGCACTGAAGGCCTTTAGGGATCCGCTGTCCTACCAAATCATCCAAATTCGGACAGATAATCAGGTTGCAATGTAATACATCAACAAGCAGGGGGGCACCGGGTCTCGCCCCCTGTGTCAGTAAGCCGTCAGGATGTGGCGTTGGGCCTGCCAGTTTGACATGCGTCTCCAAGCCACATACCTGGCAGGCGTAAACAACAGTCTGGCTGACAGGCTGAGCAGAGTCATGTAACCGCACGAGTGGTCGCTCCATTCCAGAGTGGTACGCAAGATCTTCCGAGAGTGGGGCACCCCCTCGGTGGACCTTTTCGCCTCTCAGACCAACCACAAGCTGCCTCTGTTCTGTTCCAGACTACAGGCACACGGCAGGCTGGCGTTGGATGCCTTTCTCCTCCATTGGGTGAACGGCCTCCTGTATGCTTATCCTCCCATACCTTTGGTGGGGAAGACCTTGCTGAAGCTCAAACAAGACCACGGCACCATGATTCTGATAGCGCCTTTTTGGCCCCGTCAGATCTG
The DNA here is from genome assembly GCF_901765095.1 of Microcaecilia unicolor. Taxonomy (NCBI): domain Eukaryota; kingdom Metazoa; phylum Chordata; class Amphibia; order Gymnophiona; family Siphonopidae; genus Microcaecilia; species Microcaecilia unicolor. The sequence goes on along the minus strand of NC_044031.1, from coordinate 354,068,497 downwards.
GTTCCCTCTTCTTCTGGAGTTGTCCTCAGAAGAACCGTGGAGATTGGAGTGTTTTCCGACTCTCATTTCGCAGAACGAAGGAGCGCTTCTGCACCCAAACCTTCAGTCTCTGGCTCTCACGGCCTGGATGTTGAGGACGTAGATTTTGCTTCGTTGGGTCTGTCTGAGGGTGTCTCCCGTGTCTTGCTTGCCTCTAGAAAGGATTCCACTAAGAAGAGTTACTTTTTCAAGTGGAGGAGGTTTGTCGTTTGGTGTGAGAGCAAGGCCCTATAACCTCATTCTTGTCCTGCACAGAACCTGCTTGAATACCTTCTGCACTTATCAGAGTCTGGTCTCAAGACCAACTCAGTAAGGAATCACCTTAGTGCGATTAGTGCTTACCATTATCGTGTAGAGGGTAAAGCCATCTCTGGAGAGCCTTTAGTCGTTCGATTCATGAGAGGCTTGCTTTTGTCAAGGCCCCCTATCAAGCCTCCTGCAGTGTCATGGGATCTCAACGTCGTCCTCACCCAGCTGATGAAGCCTCCTTTTGAGCCACTGAATTCTTGCCATCTGAAGTACTTGACCTGGAAGGTCATTTTCTTGGTGGCAGTTACTTCAGCTCGTAGAGTCTGTGAGCTTCAAGCCCTGGTAGCTCATGCTCCTTATATCAAATTTCATCATAACAGAGTAGTACTCCGCACTCACCCTAAGTTCTTGCCAAAGGTGGTGTCGGAGTTCCATCTTAACCAGTCAGTTGTCTTGCCAACATTCTTTCCCAGACGGCATACCCGCCCTGCTGAACGTCAGTTGCACACATTGGACTGCAAGCGAGCGTTGGCCTTCTATCTGGAGCGGACACAGCCCCACAGACAGTCCGCTCAATTGTTTATTTCTTTTGACCGCACTAGGAAGGGGGTCGCTGTCGGGAAATGCACCATCTCCAATTGGCTAGCAGATTGCATTCACTTACGCCCAGGCTGGGCTGGCTCTTGAGGGTCATGTCACGGCTCATAGTGTTAGAGCCATGGCAGCATCGGTGGCCCACTTGAAGTCAGCCACTATTGAAGAGATTTGCAAGGCTGCGACGTGGTCATCGGTTCACACATTCACATCACATTACTGCCTCCAGTAGGATACCCGACGCGACAGTTGGTTCGGGCAGTCGGTGCTGCAGAATCTGTTTGGGGTTTGAATCCAACTCCACTCTCCAGGACCCGATTTATTCTGTTCAGGCTGCACTCTGTTAGTTGTTCTTCGTAGGTCAATTTCTGTTATGCCCTCGCCGTTGCGAGGTTCAATTGACCTGGGTTCTTGTTTTGAGTGAGCCTGAGAGCTAGGGATACCCCAGTCGTGAGAACAAGCAGCCTGCTTGTCCTCGGTGAAAACGAATGATACATACCTGTAGCAGGTGTTCTCCGAGGACAGCAGGCTGATTGTTCTCACCTACCCTCCCTCCTCCCCTTTGGAGTTGTGTTTTACTCATTCCTTTGCTTGTCATTCAACTGAGCGGGAACGGTCACGCACGGGCGGGAAGACGGCCGCGCATGTGCGGTGGGCGTGCCCTGCATGCAGGACCGCCCGCGAAGTTTTTGTTCCGGTTGGTGGGGGCTGCCGTGGAAGTCAACCCAGTCGTGAGAACAATCAGCCTGCTGTCCTCGGAGAACACCTGCTACAGGTATGTATCATTCGCTTTCATGCGTGACAGTCAGATTTAGGAATCATAAGGAGGAAGAAGTCATTTATGTCCAAATGAGTTTTTTTATTGTGTTGCAGAGTTGAGGCATTTAAGTTGGGTTGTTTGGGTATGCCTTTTTGAACAGGTAAGTTTTTAGTAGTTTCCTGAAGTTTAAGTGGTCATATGTTGTTTTCATGGTGTTTGGTAGTGCGTTCCATAGTTGTGTGCTTATATAGGAGATGCCGGTTGCGTAGGTTGATTTGTATTCGAGTCCTTTGCAACTTGGGTAGTGGAGATTTAGGTAAGCTATTGTTGATCTTGATGTGTTTCTGATTGGGAGGTCTATGAGGTCTGACATGTATCCCGGGGCTTCAGCGTTGATGATTTTGTGAACAAGGGTGCCGATTTTGAACGCAATACTTTCTTTGATTGGGAGCCAGTGTAGTTTTTCTCGTAGGTGTTTTGCACTTTCGAATCTTGTTTTTCCATATACGAGTCTGGCTGCTTTGTTTTGGGCAGTTTGGAGTTTCTTTATGACTTGTTCTTTGCATTCCGCATAAACTCTGTTGCAGTAGTCTAGGTGGCTTAGTACCATTGATTGTACCAATTTGCAAATATTTCCCTCGGGAAGAATGGTTTTACTCGTTTGAGTTTATTTATTTATTTATTTGTAGTATTTGTATCCCACATTTTCCCACCTATTTGCAGGCTCAATGTGTCTTACATTGTGCCGTAATGGCAATCGCCATTCCGGAATGAGAAATACAGAAAATTATTAAGTTTAAAGTACAAGTTATAAGGAGTAGATATACAGTTCAATTCAGGCTTTAAAGATCAAGGGTAAGTGTAGAAGATTCAACAGTAATAATGTTAATAAAGTAAACAAATAAGAGAGTTCAATATTAACTTGTTTCGATAAAGTTTTGATGTCTGGCCATTTATGAAGGATCCTTTAGGTAAGTTTCTTTGAACAAATTAGTCTTCAATAATTTACTGAAATCTGTCAAAGCGTGTATAGTTTTTATGGCAGTTGGTAATGCATTCCACAGTTGCTTGCAGATATAGGAGAAACTGGATGCGTAAATTGATTTATATTTAAGTCCTTTACAATTGGGGTAATGGAGGTTCAAGAAAGTGCGTGATGATCTTTTTGTATTCCTTACTGGTTAGTCTATGAGGTCTGACATGTAGAACGGGGCCTCTCCGTGAATAATTTTATGAACTAGGGTACAAGTTTTGAATACAATTCGGTCTTTTAGTGGGAGCTAATGTAATTTTTCTCTTAGGGGTTTGGCGCTTTTCCAAATATGAGTCTAGCTTTCGCTTGGCTTTCAAGTGTGAGATTTCGATTGATTGTAACTACGAGTATTTTCCGGCTATCTGAGATAGGGAGGGTGTAGTCTGGAGTGGTTATGTTGGAGGGTTTGTTCGTGTTATATTGGGATGAGAGGATTAGACAGTGTGTTTTTTCGGTGTTTAGTTTTAGTTGAAATGCGTTCGCCCATGAGTTCATGATGTTCAAGCTGCATCATCTGCATATATGAAAGGGTTAAGACCTTGATTAGATAAGGATTTGGCTAGTGGGATCATCATTTAGGTTGAAAAGGAGCGGAGAGAGTGGTGATCCTTGAGGTACTCCACAGTCTGTTTTCCATGGTGATGATATATTCGAATTTGATTTCACTTGATATGTTCTAGTTGTTAGGAAACCCTTGATCCAGCTAAGTACGCTTCCACCAATCCCGAAATATTCTAGGATGCTTAGTAATATATTGTGGTTTTCCATGTCGAATGCACTACACATGTCAGATTGTAGGAGAAGAATGCTTTTGCCTTGCTATTTCTTGTTTGAATTTGGCTAGTAGAGTGATTAGTACTATTTCGGTACTGTGGTTGGAGTGGAATCCTGATTGTGATTCGTGTAGTATTGTAAATTTGTTTCTCCGAAGACAAGCAGGCTGATATTCTCACAAGTGGGTGACGTCACGTCGGCCCCGGAGGATTTCAAAGCAAAATCTAAAAATCTCTCTAACGGCGTTCCGTCGCGCAAACGATCGCACTGCGCATGTGCGCACACATCTTCCCGCTCGCTGTGCGGACACGCCCCTCAGTTCTTCTTTTTCCGCGTCTGAGGAGACACGGAGTTCGTTAGTGCTTCGTGTTTTCTTCAGGTCCTCGGAGTTAAATCTTTTTTATTTTACCCTTTTGGGTGTTCTTTATTTTTTCATTTGTACTTTCTCATGGCAGGCTCATTGTGGCTTACATATACAGGTACTTTTTGTACCTGGGGCAGGGAAAGGTTAAGTAATTGCCAGAGTCACAAGGGGCTGTGCCTGAAATGAGAATCAAAACTTATATGTTTTTCTTTATAAGTTTCTTTTTTTCTTTTTTCTTATTAAACAAAAGTGTGCTGGTAAATTGTTATCTGTGGGCTCTCTCTCGCCAGCAAAGTAAAACAAGCCCACATTTTAGGATCCATTTGTTAAAGTCCCAAAATTCTTTAAAACTTAACAAATGGCTCTCGAGAGCTGTGAGAGCCTATTCCAGCACACCACTGTCTTTAAACCTTGTACCCGTTGCAACCGGATGCATCGAGTGAGTCTCCACCCGCCTCGGCGCCTCCTGCTTTGCAGGTCATTCGGGGCGCATCGGCGGATGTGTCTTGGGCCGGATCATCTCCATGAGAAGTGCAAGTAGTGTCTCAAAGACGAGACGTATGCTACTTGCCAGGGATGCCCAAAGGAGATCAATTTTTGAGTCCGATAGAGACCGATGCACGCTGGGTACAGTGATGCATCGAGTGGGTCTCCACCTGCCTCAGCGCCTCCTGCTTGGCAGGTCATTCGGGCGCATCAGCGGACGTCGGTACCATCGGTGCCCAGAGCTTTGCTCCCTCTGTTATGGAGGTATCCGGGCATCAGACATCAGTCGGTGCCGAGAGCGTTGCTCCCTCTGTTATGGAGGTATCCTGGCATCGGACGTCGGTACCATCGGTACCAGATGTCATGGGTACCATCGGTACCAGGTATCATCGGTGCCATGGGTACCATTGGTACCAGGTATCATGGGCACCATTGGTACCGGGTATCATGGGTATCATCGGTACCATGGGTACCATCGGTACCAGGTATCATCGGTACCATGGGTACCATCGGTACCAGGTATCATGGGTACCGTCGGTACCGGGTATCATGGGTACCATCGGTACCAGATATCGGTACTGGGTATCATCGGTACCATGGGTACCATCGGTATCAGGTATCATGGATACCATCGGTACATGGGTACCATCGATACCAGATATCATGACTATCATCGGTACCAGATGTCATGGGTACCATCGATATCAGATATCATGACTACCATCGGTACCAGGTACCATTGGTACCAGGTATCATGGGTACCATCTGTACCGGGTGTCATCGGTACCATGTGTACCATCGGTACCGTCGGTGCCATGGGTATTATCGGTACCATCGGTCCCATCTCTGTTATGGACACGCAAGTCATCTGGCAGTCTGGTTTCGATTCCCCAGCATTTCCAGGTTCTGCCCTCGGCTTCGGTACCATGGGTACCATCGGATGCCATTGGTGCTAGCGCCTCCTGCGGCATCTAGCTTTTCACCTGGGATTAGATCTCCTTCACCGATGCAGCCTCCGGTATTGGTGTTCGCAGCCTACTGGGTCGATTCTCCTTCACTGGAGTCGTCTGGAGAGTCAACTTCTCGACCCCGTCGTAGAGGTTACCGCGCCTCCATGTCGGACGGGTTTGGATCTGAGCTGCTCTGTTTGAGTAGTTAGCTCAATTCAATGATGGCTCATCTGATGAACATGAAGGTCATGGGGTTTTCTCTGCTGAGAATTCTCTAGATCTTCTATCTGTCTCGACACATTACAGTGGAGATTGTGAATCAGCCCAAGGCCCCAGATGCTCGAGATCCTGGACTATCCAACTTCACCTAAGTCTTCTGCCACATGATACAAGAAGACTGAATCCCTCTATCAGATACATGGGGAACCCAGTTTCATTAGGCCTCAGTTACCTCATGATTCTGCGGTGGTGGATTCTGCTCTCAGAACAGATAGGAGTTCTAAGAACTTGCTTCGGCGCCCCCGGGGCCAGAGCATACATCCTTAGCCTCTTTTGGGAGAATGGCGTACCAGGCTGGCATGATCGCGTCCTGAGCCCGTTCCACCAGGGCAAGAAGGGTTGAGATTTTATTCCAGGTGCTTCCTTGTGGGTTGCGTCCCATCATAGACATAAGGGGCCTAAACAGATATTTGGTTCAGGATGCTTTCCCTGGGCATCCTTCTTCCCATACTTCAGGAAAACGATTGGTTATGCTCTCTGGACTTACAGGATTCTTATACCCAGTTTGCGTCCAGAGTATGTTTTTCCTAGTGCCTGGCTGTTGTTGCAGCGTATCTTCATGGACTGGGAGTGCATGTGTTCCCTTAACACGATGATTGCCCGTCTCAACAGATTACAGCACAGTAAATATTGAGACTTCTAGGCACATGGCTTCCACAGTTCACGTAACTCCCATAGCACTTTTACACATGACATCTGCTCAGTGCATCCTAGCTTTCCAGTGGTATCAAGTTCAGGGTATCTAGAGAATGTGACCCAACTGTTCACCAGTTTTCGGAATTCCCTTCAGAGGTGGTCAATTCTCTCCATTTTGATTCTGAGGCGTCCCGTCCAACTTCCTCAGTCACAAAAGCTGCTGACGAAGGTTGCATCCCTCCTGGCTGTCCAACCAAATTATTTTAATTCAACCAAACAATCGGGTTGTGATGTACTCGATAACAAAGGAGTACTGGATCTTGCCCTCTGAGTCAGGATGCCATGCAGATGTAGCGGTGGGCCCGCCAACGCGGCATGTTTTCTCCAAGCCACTTATCTAGTTGGCGTAAACAGCAGTCTGGCCGACAGGCTGAGCAGGATAATGCTACAGTCATGGTTGTTGAGCATGGCTGTAGCTCGAGAGATCTTCCGGAAGTGAGATACCCCCTCAGTGGATCTTTTTGCTACTTAGTCCAATCACAAAGTCCCTCAATTCTGTTCCAGGCTGCAGGTTCACGGCAGGCTAGCATCGGATGCCTTTCTCCTTCATTGGGGGACAGGCTTTCTGTAAGCGTATCCTCCCATACCTCTGGTGGAAAAGACTTTGCTGATTCTCAAGCAAGATGGTGGAGCCATGATTCTGATCGCTCCCTTCTAGCCGCGTCAGATATGGTTCCCTCTTCTTCTGGAGTTGGAATGTTTTCCAGCTCTCATTACGCAGAATGAGGGGGCACTTCTACATCCCAACCTCCAATCTCTGGCTCACACGGTCTGGATGTGAGAGTGTGGGTTTCGTTGAGTCTTCCAGAGAGTGTCTCCCGAGTCTTGCTTGCTTCCAGAAATGATTCCACAAAGAGGTGTTATTCTTTTTCATGGAAGAGGTTTGCCGTCTGGTGTGACAGCAAGGCCCTAGATCCTGCCTCTTGTCTTATACAGACCTTGCTTGAGTTCTTTCTACACCTGTCTGAGTCTGGTCTCAAGACCAACTCTGTCAGTGTTCATCTTCGTGCAATAAGTGCTTATCATCAACGTGTAGAAGGTCAGCCTTTAGCTGTCCACTTCATGAGAGGTTTACTTCTCCCCCAATATTGAGAGAATTCCTTGTATGTGTCTAGGGGGGGTTATTTCTGTTGGGCTTAGCACCCCCAATTATTTTGAAAGTTGGCTCTTATGCTTCGGTCAAAGCCCCTATCACTCCTTATCCAGTATCTTGGGGTCTCAATGTCGTTTTCATCCAGCTGCTGCAAGCTCAATTCGGGCCACTGGATTCCTGCCATCTGAAGTATTGGACCTGGAAGGTCGTTTTCCTTGGTGGCTGTTCCTTCAACTCGTAAGGTCGGTGAGCTTCAGACTCTAGTAGCTCAAGCGCCTTACCTTACGTCTCATCTTATCAGAGTAGTTCTCCGCATGCAGCCAAAGTTCTTATTGGCGCTGGTAGAGTACCATCTGATCCAGTCAATTGTCTTTCCAACATTCTTTCTCCCTCATCTTACAAGCCCTGGCGAAAGCAAGCTGGGCACTTTTTACGTGGAGCGGACGAGCTCCCTCAGACAGTCCGCCCAGTTGTTCATTTCTTTTCATGCCAGTTGCTGTGGGAAACCGCATCATTTCTTCTTGGCTAGCAGATTGCATCTCCTTCGTTTTTGTCCAAGCTGGACTGACTCTAGAGGGCCATGTCACGGCTCACAAAATTAGAGCCATGGCTGAGTCGGTGGCTCATCTAAGATCAGACACTATTGAAGAGATCTGCAAGGCTGCGGTGTGGTCATCAGTCCACACATTCACATTTCACTACTGCCTTCAGCAGGATAGCCGACGCGACAGTCGGTTTGGGCAGTCGGGGCTGCAGAACTTATTTGGGGTTTAGAATCCAACTCCAACCCTCCTAGGCCCATTTTTGTTCTGTTCCAGGCTACACTCATTTAGATGTTTCTTCTTTTCAGGTCAATTTTTATTCTGGCCTCGCCGTTGCGAGACTCAATTGACCACTGTTTGTTGTGTTGTGTAAGCCTGGAAGCTAGGGATACCCCACTTGTGAGAATATCAGCCTGCTCGTCTTCGGAGAAAGAGTAGTTACTTACTTGTAACAGGTGTTCTCCGAAGACAGCAGGCTGCATATTCTCACAAACCCTCCCACCTCCCCTTTTGGAGTTGTCTCCTTCATCTTTTGGATTTAACTGAGGGGCGTGTCCGCACAGCGAGCGGGAAGATGTGTGCGCATATGCGCAGTGCGATCGCTCGCGCGATGGAACGCCGTAAAAGAGATTTTTAGATTTTGCTTTGAAATCCTCCGGGGCCGACGTGACGTCACCCACTTGTGTGAATATGCAGCCTGCTGTCTTCGGAGAACACCTGTTACAGGTAAGTAACTACTCTTTGTGTAGTCAGTAAGTTGTTTGGTTACTATACTTTCCATCAGTTTGACTACCAGTGGAATTGATGCTACTGGTCGGTAGTTGGTGATATCGTCTGGTTTTTTTTCTTGGTTTCTTTTGGTATTGGGGTAAGTAGGATGTTACCGTTTTTCTTTGGGAAGAGACCATGTTGAAGCCTGTAGTTTAAGTGGGATGTGAGGTCTACTATGAAGCGGTGGGGAGCGGATTTTAATAGGTTACTGGGGCAGTCATCCAATTTACAGTGAGTCTTGGAGAACCTATTAATCGCTTGGTTGACTGTTTCAGTGGTGAGCGGAGCGATGGTTGTCCAGAATCTGTCCGCTGGGTATTCGCCGGGGTTTGGGTCCATACACTTGAAGAAGTTATCAATGTCAGTGGTGGTCTGAGGTAGCGTGTTGCGCAGCTTTACAATTTTTTCACTGAAATATTTGGCAAGTGCGTCTGCAGATGGAGTGTTTGTGTTAGTTGTGGTGACCACGGTGTTGTCTAGTAATTTGTTCACAAGTTGGTATAGTTTTTTTGTGTCTTCGTAGTCAGGCCCTATTTTGGTTTTGTAATATGACCTTTTGGCTTGTCTTGTTGCATATTTGTATTTTCTCTGAATTTGTTTCCATGCGTTGAGTGATTGTTCATCTTTTAATTTTTTCCATGCTCGTTCAAGCTTCCTGGATTGTGTTTTTATTTTTTTTAGTTCTTCGTTGTACCATGGTATTGAATTTTGTCTACGTGATGTTCTTGTTTGAAAGGGTGCTATTTCGTCTAGTATGTTTTTGCATCTTTTGTCCCAATCTGAGAGGAAGTATGTAGAGTCCATTTGTGCCGTCCATTCATTATTGTATATTTGGTGCCAGAATGTTTCTGGGTCTATTTGGCCTCTTGTGTTGTATGTTGTGTGTTCATGTATGTGGCGTGACCTCTTTTTCCACCATAGTAGAGAGAGGTATAATTTGTAGTATCCATTTTCTCATATATGTCCACCATTCATGATATATTGTAAGCCACATTGAGCCTGCAAAGAGGTGGGAAAATGTGGGATACAAATGCAATAAATAAATAAATTAGGTTTTGGTCTGTGGACAGTTTGTGTGAGATAAGGTCGAGTGTGTGCCCTTTGATATGGGTTGCTTGGATGTGTGGCAATTTAAGGTCCCATAGTTGGAGGAATTCCTTGCATTCGCTTGCGTTGGTAGAGTTTAGGTCTTCTAGGTGCAGGTTGATGTCTCCCAGTATTAGTATATTGGGATTAGATATTCAGGTGTTTGATATGAAGTCCATGAAGTGCAATTGGCATTCGTTCCAGTTGCCTGGAGGTCTATAAAATAGGACGCAGTTTAGATGGTAAGTAGGGTGGTGTGGTGTATTCTAATTAATGCTATTTCGAGTTGGGAAGTTATGGATTTGTGCAATGCTTGATTTTGTATCCTGGGGGGCAAAGGTCTAGGATTATCGGGTCTTTTTGATCATGGATCCAAGTTTCATTGATGAAAAGCAGGTTGAGGTTTTCTGATGTGATCCAGTCTGTTATTATTGTAGCTTTATTTACTACAGATCTGGCATTAATGTAACCCACTTGAATTTTATGGTGAGGGTCTTCTGTGTTCGGTGTTATGTGGATTCTTGTCGTTTCTTTATTGGTATGGATTTGTTTTGACCTTTCATTCCCTTGTGTTGGGATTGTCTGTATATTGGTGCTCTTCCTTTGTTTTGATAGTTGTCAGTTTGGTAAGGTGTGGTGCGTCTGAACAGGTTTTGATGGTTATAAAGTGGGGGTAAGGTGTTTCTATCAACGAGTGGGGTGGTTAATGTTAGGTGGATCGAGGATAAGGAGTAGATTGTTAGGAGCAGTTTGTCGGTGTGCAGTATAGGTTCGATTTGTTAGGGATGCTAGTGGTTTGTGTCAGGTGGATACTCACAGTTAGATGTTCAGAAGGATTACCCCGGATTGCAGAGGCTTCCCAGTTGCATCTTTGGTTCGGGGAAGGAATCCGGAGACCTTTCCAGGCACCGCATGGGGATTAATTGGTTAAATGTATTATTCTGGTGTTGTAGATCCGGTAGATCCTGGGACAGCGGTATGGCCTGGTCGCATGGGTTATGAGGCCCTGGAGCTTTGTTGGTGGTTGGGTTGAGATCTTGCTGCCTCGTTCGCTCCTGTAACGATTCGCTGCCGGGCTCACCCCCATGTCTCCCTCACTCACTGTCTCTGTTGTTCCCGCGGCGACCCGCTTACACATGGTCTGGGCTCCCGAGCGGCTTGGTCCTCTGGGCTCCCGTGCCTCTTGGGCGGTCTAGTCTGTTGTGGGCTCCGTTTCTTTTGATGTCGGTGGCTGACGGGTGGGGGTCCGAGTCAGGAGCTGCCGGGATGATCCAGGCAATCCCTGCCTGCTGGGCCCCGTGCAACGTGGAGACTCCGTCGGCTTCCCGAGCAACATCGTCTGCTTCCCGAGCAAGGGCAGGTGTCAGATAGTCTGGTCGGCCGGGCTTGCGGTCCCGACTGTAACTCCGCTGACCTTTCCATGGTGGGCAGAGGGCTAGTGCCGAACACGCGACTGGCCGTTATTCTGCTAATTACTCGCCGACCCCCATAGGGAGAGGTTCGCTTACCTCTCCGTGCTTTGGGGGTCATATCGGCGCTTCTGTCGGCCGGATTCTGTCTTCGTCTGACACCTCTGCACTCTCGGCCTCCACCTGGGTACGGAGCTCATGGGAGTCCGTCCTGCTCTGTCGCCATCTAAAAACCAAGATGAGCATTTGTGAGTGTGGCATAAGACCTTTTTTAGTGGTGCTGTTTTCTCTAAGGTCTTGGCTAAGTGTGTATTCCAGATGTCAACTTGTTCTGACACTGTTGTTGTCTTTTCATCCACATGTGGATAGTCCAAGGCTTCAAGGAAATTCTCAGCGGTCAGCTTTTTTTTTGTCTCTGATCTCCTTCCAAACTATGGGAGGTGCCATTTGTTTTAGGTGGCCACTTATGGAGAATTTAATTAGAAAATGGTCTGACCATGATAGGGGTGTTATTTCAATACTGTTATCCCAGAATATCCACCCCTTTGTAGAATACCTAGTCTAGTATGTGACCCTTTTCGTGGGTTGGAGAATTGATCACCTGTGTAAATCCTAGTGCTGCCATCGTGTCCAAGAAGGCAGCTGTGGTGATATCTGGGGTTTTGATGTGTAGATTGAAGTCTCCCATGATCACCAGCCTAGGGTAATTCAGGGTCACTTGAGTCTGGAGTTTTTGCACAGATAATGTGTTGTTACGAGGTGCTCAGTAAATCATGAGCAGCCAGATTGGTTTCTCCTCTTCAAGTTGTATTAAAAGAGTTTCAGATTCATGTAGCTGGGGGATGGATATTCTGCACAGTTTGATTGTATCCCGAACCAAGACTGCTACTCCTCCACCCTGTCTTCCTTAGTTTTACTTAGTTTTTCTATTTTTTTCATGATTCTTCCCTCCCCCATAAAGATATATTCACAGTTATTTAAAGCTATTTAAGCGGGCAGGAGCCTCTCTTGCCTGGTAAAATCACTTATCACTGCTTTAGTATTCAGCGGCACTTAACTGGACAGTGCTGCTGAATATCTCCACGGTCTACCCAACAAATAAGTGGGCAGGGGCGGTACAGGTAGCAGCGTTGGATAGGAGCCGAGGGTTATGTGGATGCTGGAAATAGTCAGTGCCAGGACATGCATAGCTTAGTGGGTGAATTTAAGACAGCTCAAAAGCTGTCCTAAATTTACCAGCCTAGCTATGTGGGCCCGGGCACTGAAAATCAGCCAAGACCCGCATAGCTGGCTTTGAATGTCAATGAACTGGTGATCCCCTTCCTTCCTTCCTCCCCCCTCCCTGCCAGCCCGCTAGACACAAAGCACTCTTCTCCTCCCCCTCCTTCCTACCCCTCCCCGCCAGCTCGCTAGACTCAAAGCTCTCTTCTCCTCCCTCCTGGAACAAGTCCTCCCCACCCCGAACTCCCTGCAGGTCTTGTTGTAGTGATCTTTGGTACTGGTGCTACCCATTATCCTTCATGCACCATCGCTATCTTTCTCTGCTTGATTGGTGGTCAAAAGACTGAAGCTCAAACAGCCATCTATAGACCTAATTTCAGCTCGAGACACAATCTAGCTTGGCCCTAAAGATGTTCTTCACTTCAGGACTAAAGGGAATATCTTATGTTGGTGTTAAAAACGCATTCGGATTCAGCCAAAAGTGTACTGCTTCTCATCATCAAAGAGGCACTTTTCAATCTGCAGTGAAGTCTCACAGTTTCCATTCCTGTTTGTCTGTGAGGAACAACTAGCTGCTTCTTATCAGTCTGGTGAAAGCACAAAATGGGAATCATCTATAATAATGAAAGTTGGAAGCACTTGAACGTTTTGTGAAAAACTTCTCACCAATATGCATAATTCATAGTAACATAGTAATTGAAGGCAGAAAAAGACCTGTATGTTCCATCCAGTCTGCCCAACAAGATAAACTCATTTGTGCTACTTTATATGTATACCTGACCTTGATTTGTATCTGCCATTTTCAGGGCACAGATCGTAGCAGTCTGCCCAGCACTAGCCCCACCTCCCAACCACTGGTGCTGCCACCCAATCTCTTCTAAGCTTCTGAGGATCCATTTCTTCTGAACAGGATTCCTTTGTTTGTCCCACGCTTTTTTGAATACCGTTACAATTTTCATCTCCACCACCTTCCTTGGGAGGGAATTCCAAGTATCCACCACTCTCTCCGTGAAAAAATACTTCCTGACATTTTTCTTGAGTCTGCCCCCCCCTTAAACCTCATTTCATGTCCTCTAGTTCTGCCGGCTTCCCATCTCCAGAAAAGGTTTGTTTGCGGATTAATAGCTTTCAAATATTTTAACATCTGTATCATATCACCCCTGTTTCTCCTTTCCTCCAGGGTATACATGTTTAGGTCACCAATCAGCTTATAATCGAAAGAGAAAAACGTCTATATTGCGACCCAAATCGGGAGATGAGTGTCTTTCTCCCGTGGGCGCCCAAATCGGTATAATCGAAAGCCGATTTTGGGTGTTTCCAACTGCAATCTGTTGCAGAAACGGGTAAAGTTGATGGGGGCGTGTTGGAGGCGTGGTGAAGGTGGAACTGGGGCGTGGTTATCAGCCGAGGAGAGATGGGCGTCTTTAGCTGATAATCGGAAAAAAAAAAAGGCGTTTTTACCGCGATTTTGGGTCACTTTTTTGGACCCTTTTTTTTCACGAACAGGTCCCAAAAAAGTGCCCCAACTGACTAGATGACCACTGGAGGGAATCGGGGATGATCTCCCCGGACTCCCCCAGTGGTCACTAACCCCCTCCCACCAAAAAAAAAACCACTTTACAAACTTTTTTTCCAGCCTCTATGCCAGCCTCAAATGCCGTACCCACCTCTATGACAGCAGAATGTGTTCTATCCTGTGACAGCCTTTCCCTGGTTCTGATGTGGCTCTCGGGTGAGTGTGACACCTTTTCTGTTATGCGCACTGCAGAGTCATATCAGCAATGCATTGTGGTGGGCGTAGGGTATTGGGCTCCATGATTCCAGTAGCTTTTGGCAAATGCTCACGATGTTGGTATGTTTGTTTGTTTGTTACATTTGTACCCCGCGCTTTCTCACTCATGGCAGGCTCAATGCGGCTTACATGGGGCAATGGAGGGTTAAGTGACTTGCCCAGAGTCGCAAGGAGCTGCCTATGCCTGAAGTGGGAATCGAACTCAGTTCCTCAGTTCCCCAGGACCAAAGTCCACCACCCTAACCACTAGGCCACTGGTAGTTGGTAGGTTCTACTCCTATGGTGCTTTTCCCCTGCTTACTGGGTCAGAGTGTGCCCTTTTTTGTTTCCGGTAGTCCATGAGGTAGTGGCCATTTTTGTAAGCCAGTTTTAGATCCCTTTCACGTGTTAGCCACGTTACAGAACTTAGTTCTTCCCTTGAATGTGGCTGAAAGAGGGCATTGTACATTATTCTGCCAGCTCTGACCTACTGCTTATCTCAGTACCAGGGAGACTCGTTGCCAGTGGGGCACAACCTCTGATCTGCAGTTAACTTTGAGTAAGCGTGCTTATTCCAATAAAGGACGTTTTCGGAGAGATTAGTCTTCAGGTGTCAACTGGTGTGCCAATGTTATATAGCAGCAACAAGTCCTAGAGGCCTGTGTGTATGCAGGTCCCTGGAGCACTTTTAGTGGGTACCGCAGTGCACTTCAGCCAGGCGGACCCAGGCCCATCCCCCCCCCCCCCCACCTGTAACACTTGTACTGGTAAATGGGAGGCCTCCAAAACCCACTGTACCCACATGTAGGTGCCCCCTTCACCCCTTAGAGCTATGGTAGTGTTGTACATTTGTGGGTAGTGGGTTTTGGGGGAGGGGGGTTGGGTGCTCAGCACCCGTGGTAAGGGAGCTATGCGTTGTCTGAAGTCCACCGCACTGACCTCTAGGGTGCCCAGTTGGTGTCCTGGCATGTCAGGGGGGCGAGTGTACTACGAATCGTGGCCCCTCCCTTTGAGCTGGGCGTTTTTAGTTTCCATTATCACTAAAAAAAGCAAACGCCCAGCTGAAAAACGTCCATTTTTTCGAAAATACGGTCTGTCCCGCCTCTTCACATACCCGTTTTTGGACATAGACGCCCGTGGAGGGGTGTTCGATTATGCCCCTCCATGTCTCTCCTCAAATCCCATACCGTTTTTGTAGCTTTTCTTTGCACTGCTTCAATTATTTTTACATCCTTAGCAAGATATGGCCTCCAAAACTGAACACAAAACTGGGGCCTCACCTATGACTTCTACAGGGACATCAACACCTCCTTTCTCCTGCTGGTCACACCTCTCTCTTAGCAACCTTCTGGCTACGGCCACCGCCTTGTCACACTGTTTTGTCGCCTTCAGATCCTCAGATACTATCACCCCAAGATCCCTCTCCCCATCTGTACGTATTAGACTCTCACCGCCTAACACATACGTCTCCCATGGATTTCTATTCCCTAAGTGCATCACTTTGCATTTCTTCACATTGAATTTTAATTGCCAAACATTAGACCATTCTTCTAGCTTCTACAGATCCTTTTTCATGTTTTCCACTCCCTCCGGAGTGTCCACTTTGTTACAAATCTTGGTATCATCCGCAAAAAGGCAAAACTTCTAACTCTTCGGCAATGTCACTCACAAATATATTGAACACAATCGGCCCCAGCACCGATCCCTGAGGCACTCCAGTACTCACCTTTCCCTCATCTGAGTAAATTCCATTAACCACCACCCTCTGGCGTCTGTCCGTCAACCAGTTCCTAATCCAGTTCACCACGTCGGGTCCTATCTTCAGCCTGTCAAGTTTATTCAAGAACCTCCTGTGGGGAACTGTGTCGAAAGCTTTGCTGAAGTCTAAATAGATTACACCTATAGCATGTCCTTAATTCAATTCTCCTGGGCTTCAGATTCAACAGGAGAAGAAAAGTGGGAAGAAGGAACCACGGATTCCAGAGACTGGAACACACAATATCTTGGTTAAAACAAAGTTTATTAAGAAATCATTTTGTATCTACATGTTTTACGTCATACATTTACATATCTTTCATGTCACCTATTAACATATGCACTCAGATTTCAATAATGGATTGTTTTAACATTTTCACATAAGTACATAAGTACATAAGTAGTGCCATACTGGGAAAGACCAAAGGTCCATCTAGCCCAGCATCCTGTCACCGACAGTGGCCAATCCAGGTCAAGGGCACCTGGCACGCTCCCCAAACGTAAAAACATTCCAGACAAGTTGTACCTAAAAATGAGGAATTTTTCCAGTCCATTTAATAGCGGTCTATGGACTTGTCCTTTAGGAATCTATCTAACCCCTTTTTAAACTCCGTCAAGCTAACCGCCCGTACCACGTTCTCCGGCAATGAATTCCAGAGTCTAATTACACGTTGGGTGAAGAAAAATTTTCTCCGATTCGTTTTAAATTTACCACACTGTAGCTTCAACTCATGCCCTCTAGTCCTAGTATTTTTGGATAGCGTGAACAGTCGCTTCACATCCACCCGATCCATTCCACTCATTATTTTATACACTTCTATCATATCTCCCCTCAGCCGTCTCTTCTCCAAGCTGAAAAGCCCTAGCCTTCTCAGCCTCTCTTCATAGGAAAGTCGTCCCATCCCCACTATCATTTTCGTCGCCCTTCGCTGTACCTTTTCCAATTCTACTATATCTTTTTTGAGATACGGAGACCAGTACTGAACACAATACTCCAGGTGCGGTCGCACCATGGAGCGATACAACGGCATTATAACATCCGCACACCTGGACTCCATACCCTTCCTAATAACACCCAACATTCTATTCGCTTTCCTAGCCGCAGCAGCACACTGAGCTGTAGTGTAACAATTCATTATACCTTTTTTCATTATTATCATTTGTTCAGTCTATCTTACTCCTTTTATAATGTTTTTACAGTGTTTCAGATGTTATTCATATGTCACATCCCCTCACATTGTTTGGCACACTTTTATAAGGCGGTCTTTTAAACCGGCACTTCACATCTTCAACAAGATTTTTCGTCTTACTTTTTAACAGTGAAAATATGAAACGGTCTTTTTAAAGGTAAGCTTTTTCTCTTTTAGGGCAAAAATTTGACAATTGACTTAGCACCGTTTCAGTTCTTCCGCGCAATATGGTTTAGTCATCCGCAACATTTGGATCCACAGAGTCTCTTTATGTTTTCACTTGGTTTCTAGCACTCACCAGCAATTTTTGTCTTTCATCAATCAGCACACGGTCAGTAGCTTCATGTTTTAAGTCTGTTCTCACATGTACCAAGTGTACCTTCTATCTTCTTTTTTCACTTGACACTTTTCCAGCGTTGATAGTTTTTTTGCTTTATGCTGCACTGTTGATATGGCACACTTTTTGCCTTTTGTTTATAAGTCTAGACCATTCAACATAATTCTTTATTCCATTTATTATACACAGTTTCAGGTTATGATTTAGCATATACTCCATCCCATTGGAATTTTTTTCTAAATGATCCAGTAATTATTTATGTGGTTCATAACTAGATGTAAACTATTTGTTACTTTGATCATTTTATCATTTTTTGAATAGTTTTAAATATCATTTCTCATCATGTTCATAAGTCATAAAAGTTTTAATGTATATTTTTCATATATATATTGTTTCAGACTTCTGATGCAGGCCCTCTGGCCGAAACACAGCTTTGTGTTTAGTTGTTTTTGATTTCTTAATAAACTTTGTTTTAACCAAGATATTGTGTGCTCCAGTCTCTGGAATCCATGGTTCCTTGTTCCCACTTTTCTTCTCTTTTTGAGTTACTCTGTGGGGCCTTTTGAGTTCTCCACACACGTGGATTCTCACTTCAGATTCAACAGTACACGTTCTGCTACAGTCAAGGCAAGGTTTATCTCCTTCACAATCTCTCTATATAAAATGCACCTCCAACGTTCTAATGAAGCCTCAGAAATTTCCAACATTCTAAATTGAAGTTGTGTAGATCACATAAGTGTCTGCCCTGCCCTCGCGTCACCACGTGATGACGTCGAGGGCGGGGCAATGACTCCCAATCGCATCGCTCACCCGCCCCGCCCTCGCGTCAATCCATTGGGTAAACAAACAAAAAAAAAAAGAGGAGCTTCACTCAGCTTGAGGAAGGCTTCAGAGAGGCGCCGCCGAGTTTTTTTTGTTTGCGGGCCGATGGTAGGCCCATACATGCGAGGGGAGCGCTGCAGGAGGAGAATGGCGCTCCCGATAAATTTCGGGGCCTGTTGGGGGCCGGTGCGGTGGCTGCAGAGGCAGCAAAGAAGTTCCTGTGGTCCGGGAACGGTTGGCACATCCCTGGATGAAGCACAGCTAGGCAGGTTGTATCCGGCATGTTCGCAATTTAGGAGGACACGCGGACATCAAAGAGGGAGCGGTATGCTTGGGCGTCGGCCGCATGAGTGTTTGCAGGGCTCTGTACTGGCAGAGGCAGACACCTTGCGATGACACAGGGCTGATTCGCTGCAGCAGTGAGTCCTGAACCCCAGCCCAATGAGCCCAACACCGCAAAACGGACTTGGCCAAGCAAGGTAGACAGGAAGCACAAAGGAAAGGGGGGAGGGGAAAAGGGAAGGGAGCTCAGATCAAGGGGTTAACGCGCCACCTGTCCCTTGCATAAGAGCAGATCCGTCACCTCTGCCGCACTGGGTGGGTTCCATCGCTTACTCCTCCTCCTCCTCACTTATATTTCATTGCAGGCTAAGCTGATAAGGCTTCTGCGCAAATACCTAACCATTGAAGACTCTGTCATGTTTTATGTTTAAAAAAAAAGTGTGTGATCGCCATTATTAAAAGAGAGGCTTTTTTTTTCACCACTACGGACTTTTCAATTTATCACTGCAAGATTTGTTGGGCTGTCAAGGAAGTGGAAAGCAGGGGTAGTTTTCATTGGACTTTTCATTTCACCCCCTCCCTCGGTATTATATGACAGACGCTTCAGGCGGAGGACCAGGCGGTGAGTACCCCGTCCGTCCCAAAGCACGCCGGAGGTAGCTGACCAGGGCTGGGCAGGAGCGACTCGAGGTACACCCGCCTGAGAGAATCCGAGCCTGGAGGAGGCGCTCCAAGATGTCCGACTGAGAGGAAGCACTGCGAGGAGCTCCGCTGAGAATCAATCAAAGGGTCGGTTTCCCAGTGTCTCGCGATTGCGGCGTGAACCCCAGGAAGACACTGGACAAGGGAATCGCTCACGGAGTCAGCGCCTCCTATTACCTCGTGTCGCTGTATGGATATGCGTGGGCTGTGTCGGTGGACGAGAGGGCTGGAGGTCGAGAGCAGCGGTGGCGGGGCGATCGAGGCTGTGCGGCCCAGGACCGAGCGTCCACGTGGCAGCCGTCTCATTCCGCTGCCTGGTGACTGGCGCAGCGTGGGAGTTCGAGGTAGGGTGGTGAGTCGGCGGAGGGCGGCTGGAACCACGCGTCCACGTGGCAGCCGTTCTCCCTAGCCCATCTGAGAGCCAGAAGACCTGGGCAGCTGGCCCTGGTGTTGATCCTTCTGACGTGGGAGCTTGGGGAGCCAGGTGTTCTCAGGCAGCTGTTCCCTAGGCCCTCATGTTCATGTCCCGTGGCCCTCGCTGGCTCTGGTCCTGCCTGTCTGCCACCTGCCCTCTGTCCTAGCTTGTTCTGGCCCTTTGTCCTAGCTTGCTCTGGCCCTTCAGCCTGCTCCGATCCGGCTTGCTCCAGTCCGCTGCTCTGCTCTCTCCTGCTTGTGCTTGTCCCGATCCGTCTGTTCCAGCTTACTCCGGCCCTGCTACTCCGCTCGGATCGGGGCTCCTGCCAACTTGTTCCAGTCTGTTTGCTCCAGCGTGTTCCAGTCCTGCTGCGTCGCTGTCTTCTGCTCCAACTTGCTCCAGTCCATCTGTTCCAGCTTTCCAGTCCATCCGTTCCAGCTTGCTTAGTCCGTCTGTTCCTACTTGCTACAGTCCACCTGCACCTGCTTGTCCAAGTCCGTCTGTTCCTACTTGCTCCAGTCCATCTGCACCTGCTTGTCCCAGCGTGTTGCAGTCCTGCAGCGCTGCTGTCTTCTGCTCCAACTTGCTCGAGTCCATCTGATCCAGCTTATTCCAGCCCATCTGGCCTAGCCTGTTCCAGTCCATTCCAGCCCATCTGGCCTAGCCTATTCCAGCCTGTTCCAGTCCATCCATTCCAGCTTGTGTAAGTCCGTCTGTTCCTACTTGCTCCCGTCCATCTGCACCTGCTTGTTCAGATCCGCCTGTTCCAACTTGTTCCAGCCCTTGTGCTAGCTCGTTCCTGCTCTAATGCTCCAGCTTGTTCCAGCCCATTCCAGCTTGTTCCAGCCCACTCCAGCTTGTTCCTGCTCATCTGTTCCAGCCTGATCCAATCTGTCTGCTCCAGCTTGTTCCAGTCCACCTGCTCCAGCCTGCTCCAATCCGTCTGATCCAGCTTATTCCAGTCCATCTACCTGCATGCCTGTCTGCCTGCCTACCAGCAACCAACCTGCATGCTGTCAGTCCATCAACTTGTTTGCTGATCAGCAACCAACCTGCCTGCTTGCCAGACCATCAACTTGCCTATTATCAATCCATCAACCACCTGCCTGTCATCTAGCCTCCTCAACTACCTAACTGCCTCCCCGCCTGCCGCCTGCCTTCAAGCCTGCACAAGTTCCTAACTGCCTCCCCGCCTGCCTCCCCGCCTGCCTTCAAGCCTGCACAACTACCTAACTGCCTCCCCGCCTGCCTACCAGCTCACCTATCACCTGCCAGCCTCCCTGACCATGGCCCCTTTAAACATTCTCTTCATCGCCCTGTCCCTTCCTAATCTTTTCTCCCTCCCCCCACCGCTGTCCACCGCAGGTACTCATTGCCCACCCATGTCCCCTCCCATCCTACTCACTACTGCATTACCCTACCCACCCCTGTCCCTCACCACCTCACCATCTCTTCTATCCCCCCACTCCTTCCTAGCTCTCAACCTTCAACACTTCCTTCCTGCCATTAGCCCATTCCCATTCCTACTAAGCTCATTCCTTCGTCGCCCTACCTCCCCCACCCTCCTCCGCTCTCTCCTACTATCCGCTGGAGACATTAATCCCAATCCAGGCCCTCCACACATGCTCTCGTCTTATCCATGCAAACGCTTCCGAGACATCTCCAATCTCATTCCTGTTCCCCTCCTTCCCCCTTCTTCCCTCCCCTTCTCATGCGCCCTGTGGAACACCCGCTCCGTGTGCAACAAACTTCCCTTCATCCACGATCTCTTCATCTCCCGCTCCCTTCATCTGCTCGCCCTAACTGAAACCTGGCTCACCCCCGATGACTCGGCCTCAGTCGCGGCCCTATGCCATGGAGGCTATCTTTTCTCCCACATCCCCCGCCCAGTCGGCCGCAGAGGAGGTGTCGGGTTACTACTCTCACCTGCCTGTAGTTTTCAACGCCTCCCCCTACCGCAATCTCACTGCTTCTCATCCTTTGAAGTTCACTCC
The DNA here is from genome assembly GCF_901765095.1 of Microcaecilia unicolor. Taxonomy (NCBI): domain Eukaryota; kingdom Metazoa; phylum Chordata; class Amphibia; order Gymnophiona; family Siphonopidae; genus Microcaecilia; species Microcaecilia unicolor. The sequence continues at coordinate 354,046,883 of NC_044031.1, read as the reverse complement.
ATCCGTCTATTCTACCCGTTGCCACTCAGAGTTGCAGTCATTTACCGCCCCCCTGATAAATCTCTCTCTTCCTTCCTCACTGACATCGATGCCTAGCTTTCTGTTTTTCTTGACCCCTCATCTCCATCCCTCATTCTCGGAGACTTTAACATACATGTTGATGACCCCTCCGTCTCTCACGCTCCTCAGTTCCTCACTCTAACATCCTCCTTCGGCCTCCAGCTGTGCTCCACCGCCCCTACTCACCGCGATGGCCATTGTCTTGACCTCGTTCTCTCCTTTTCCGGCTCACCCTCCAATTTCCACACCCCGGCTCTTCCTCTCTCTGACCATCACCTGATCACCTTCACCCTCCTTCACCCCCGCCCAACATTAACCACTACTTCTAGGAATCTCCAGGCTATTGACCCTCCCACCTTATCCTCTAGTATTTCTGATCTCCTCCCCTCTATCATGTCCTCCGAGTCTGTAGACGAGGCTGTTTCTGCTTATAATGCCACTCTCTCCTCTGCTCTGGACACCCTCACACCATCCATCTCCCGTCCCACAAGGCGTACTAATCCTCAGCCCTGGTTGACCCCTTGCATTCGCTACCTTCGCTCCTGCGCCCGATCTGCTGAACGCCTCTGGAGGAAATCTCGCACCTATTCAGATTTCCTTCATTACAAATTCATGCTATCCTCCTTCCAGTCCTCCTTATTCCTTGCCAAACAGGACTACTACACCCAATTAACCAATTCTCTGAGCTCCAACCCTCGTTGTCTCTTCGCCACCCCCCCCTCTCTCTCCTCAATCTCTGGCTGACTACTTCCACGACAAAGTGCAAAAGATCAACCTTGAATTCACTACCAAGCCACCTCCTCTTCTCTCTTCAGCCCCCTCCCTCAACCAACCAACTAACTCTTTCTCCTCCTTTCCTGTTATCACCGAGGAGGAAACCGCCCGCCTCCTTTCCTCCTCGAAATGCACAACCTGTTCCTCTGATCCCATCCCCACCAACTTACTGAACACCATCTCTCATACTGTCACCCCCTCCATCTGTCATATCTTCAACCTCTCTCTCTCCACTGCAACTGTCCCTGACACCTTCAAGCATGCCGTAGTCACACCTGTCCTCAAAAAACCATCACTTGACCCTACCTGTCCCTCCAACTACCGCCCCATCTCCCTCCTACCCTTCCTCTCCAAAATACTTGAGCGTGCCGTTCACAGCCGCTGCCTTGATTTCCTCTCTCAGGCCATCCTCGATCCACTTCAATCTGGTTTTCGCCCTCTACACTCAACAGAAACAGCACTCTCTAAAGTCTGTAATGACCTGTTCCTTGCCAAATCCAGAGGCCATTACTCCATCCTTATTCTCCTCGATCTATCCGCCACTTTCGACACTGTCAATCATGACTTACTTCTTGCCACACTGACCTCATTTGAATTCCAGGGCTCTGTCATCTCCTGGTTCTCATCCTATCTCTCCCACCGCACCTTCAAAGTACACTCTCATGGATCTTCCTCCGCCCCCATCCCGCTCTCTGTAGGAGTTCCCCAGGGATCTGTCCTTGGACCCCTTCTTTTCTCAATCTATACCTCTTCCCTGGGCTCACTGATCTCATCCCATGGGTTCCAGTAATATCTTTATGCTGATGACACCCAGCTGTATCTCTCCACACCAGACATCTCCGTGGAGACCCAGGCCAAGGTGTCGGCCTGCTTATCCGACATTGCTGCTTGGATGTCCAACCAGCACCTGTAACTGAACATGGCCAAGACTGAACTTATCGTCTTTCCACCAAATCCCACTTCTTCTCTTCCTCCGCTCTCGATCTCAGTTGATAACACCCTCATCCTCCCCGTCTCATCTGCCCGCAACCTCGGAGTCATCTTCGACTCCTCCCTCTCCTTCTCTGCACATATCCAACAAACAGCCAAGACCTGTCGCTTCTTCCTCTTTAACATCAGCTCTCATCACCTCTCACCTTGACTACTGCAACCTACTCCTCACTGGCCTCCCTCTTAACCATCTATCCCCCCTTCAATCAGTTCAGAACTCCGCTGCACGCCTTATATTCCGCTTGAACCGATATACTCATATCACCCCTCTCCTCAAGTCACTTCACTGGCTTCCGATCAGATACCGCATATAGTTCAAGCTTCTCCTTCTTACCTACAAATGCAATCAGTCTGCAGCACCTCATTACCTCTCTACCCTCATCTCCCCTTATGTTCCCGCCCGAAACCTCCGCTCACAGGACAAATCCCTCCTCTCAACACCCTTCTCCACCACCGCCAGTTCCAGGCTCCACCCATTCTGCCTCGTATCACCTTACGCATGGAATAAACTTCCTGAACCCGTACGCCATGCCCCCTCCTTACCCATCTTCAAATCATTGCTCAAAGCCCACCTCTTCAATATTGCTTTCGGCACCTAACCTTTATACCTTTCATGTAATCGAGAATGCCCCAAATTGACTACCCCTACTTGACTGACTCTATATTTGTCCATTAGATTGTAAGCTCTTTGAGCAGGGATTGTCCTTCTGTGTTAAAATTGTACAGCGCTGCATAACCCTGGTAGCGCTTTAGAAATGTTAAGTAGTAGTAGTAGTAGCTCTTTACAAAACTTGCAACTTTACATACAGTTCTCACACTCTCTCTCTCTCTCTTACACAGTCACTCTCACACACACTGTCACAAATATAGACACACCGAGGAAAACCTTGCTAGCGCCTGTTTCATTTCTGTATGAAACGGGCCTGTTTTTACTAGTCACTATATAAATTGTTAATATCTAATCCTTTGGAATCAGATGGTTCCAAGTAATTACCAATACTATCTTCAATACCTAGGCTGCTTCCAGAGGAGCACAACAAGAAAATGCTTTCCTGGACACTACTTACCTAACTTACTGAGTTTTAAATGGCATGTTGATACATTTAATAAAAGCTGTGGCCTGATATTTACCATCAGTACAGTTGTGTAGCTAATCATTTCTCCTGGGAACCTATCCGTCGCTTGTTGAGGCAGACGAGATGGTAAGAAACAGAAATCGCAGGGCTAAGGGCAAAGCCAAGCTGCTGCTGTGCTGCAGATCCACACACCCCTTGAGGAGAGGATAGAAGATTAGTGCTGTGCATAAAATATTCTGCCATTGTGGACCCTGAAGAAGCTTAGTGAAATGCTGACTGTCGTTGGCCTGGGGGTGTGTGGATCTGCAGCTCAGTAGCGGCTTGGCTTTGATTTTGGATCCTAGATACGATATCACACAGACCTTTTGAAGATAAGTGTTTGTTGATTCTTATTCTATAGAAGGTATTGATAAATTTGCCTATGAACTTGCTAAGCATTTATAAGCAGTTACACAAAACTTAATTTTTCAATTAATTTATAACAGTTTTATTGATGACAAGCCAATGCATACACTCCAAAAATATAAGCATAGACTGTTCAAATATAAGAATACATATGAAACAATTGAATGTATCTACTGTCATCAACTTTTTAACCCCTCCCCCCACCCAATGTGATGTTATACTCAACATTTTATTGAAAAGTGACAACATACATCAACCTTCTTTGTGTACATGAACCCATTATAAACACTTCAAATCAGCCTGATATAATAGTCAGAACATACAAACCTTCCCCCCTCCCCCCAAATCCCTCCCCTTTTACCCTTCACTCCCCCTACTCTAACCCAAACAAGCCAACCTGAACAATTTCAGCTTCATTTCCCCCCCCCCTCCTAACCCTAACCTCTCCTCACCCCCCTTACCTCCCCTTAACGATGCAATGCCCCTTCCTCGCTCTCTACTTCCTAACCTTCCCATGGAAATCTATTCAAAACTTGACTGAGCGCCCATGGCGAAAATGTGGTCAGATAAGCATCCCAGATGGCTAGGAACCTCCGCTGCCTTCCAGGGGACAACCTGGCCCCCTAGATTCCCATGCCATAAATTCATGCAGCTTATTCCTCCAATGCCAAAAGGAGGGGGGGTGATCCTGTGTCCAGCAAAGAAGAATGCATTTCTTCCCCAAAATGCAGGATTTCCCCAAGAATAACTTCTCGCCCCTCGTTCCCTCTTGCCAGGCGTACTGAACATCATCCTTTCAAATGATATCCTCACTGTTCGTCCTTGCACTTCTTGAAGATATTGAGCTATTGCTGACCAGAACTTAGTTATGTACCTACATTCCATGGAAAAATGTCGCTTCCTTCCTTCTGCATTTGTTGCAGCTTGGTGATTCCACTACCCCAGCATGAAAGGCCTGCCTCTGTGAAAATTATGCCCTATGTACTTTCCGAAAGTGGCACTCCTGCAATTCCGCGCTGTGTACCAGTTGTACACCACTCTGTAGAGAGGTTAATATCAATTTTGAAGAAACCCTTCTGCCCACCTCCCCACTCTACCCGATCTGCTACCATTTGCAAATTCCTCCCTTGCTCCCTCTTATATATTTCTCCTTGAAACCACGATATCGAAATTTGACCCGCGGCATCCCCCTCCAAAAGCTCTCGCAGCTGCCAGCCAAACCTCAACGATAAGCTTCCCCGTGGTAGAGAGCGTGCATAGTGAGATAGCTGATTATAAGCAAAAATTGAGGCCGGACCCTGAGCACACTGAGCTAAGAATTCTTGAATCTGCAAAAGGGTCCCATCTTCTTGAATTACACTCTCTAAAAAAGCTATCCCCTTCTCTGTTAAGGAACGGAAAACTCTGTTATTTCTCCCTGAGGTAAAATCTAGATTCCCTTGCAAGGGTAGCTACACACTGCTATGAGGACACTGACCCCACAACCCAAGCACTGCTGTCCTTAGTGACCACAATGGTCTGAGCAAAACACTTCCACGTACTCTCTCCGGCCATTTCCTCCTTGGAACATGAAGTAGTGAACTCACGTGCCATGGGCTAAAATAGGTACACAAAAGTTAATTTTAAGAACATCGTCCTACGGAAGGATTTTTGCCGATGATGAAAGAGTGAGTGATCTTTTTGATCCTTTCAGCTCTCCAGATCGTTTGAGATCTTGAGCTCCGTTTTTTGGAATTAGTTATTTTTCTTGTAGTGGATTTGTTTAAGCAGAAATGTCCTCCATTTTGGCATTTCTGTATTAGGGTTTGGATCAGTATTTGATTCTGTAATTTTTACAGTTCAGATGGCAGCTTTTTGTCTAAAAGGGAAGGTGTTTCTCTAGCTCTCTAGCTTTTCAGGTAGATGTCATGAAGTTTTATTTTGCTTTTGGGCAGGGTGTGGTGGGGAAGCATATTCAGCTTCTGCTTCAGACTGTTGTGCCACAGTGGGATCTTAATTTGGTGCTTAACTTCTTGTCTAATCCTCTGGTTGAGCTATTTAAAATGAGCCTCTGATGGACCTTTCCTTGAAAACAATATATCTTGTAGCTATTTGCTTAGTCGGATGACTCTTTTGAGTTGTAGGCCCTGTTATTTAGGGATCCTTATATCTTTTGCTCACAACTATTTCCATTTGCAGAGATCCATCATTCTTAATAGTATGGTTTCTGTTTTCCATGTGAATCAAGTGATTTCGCTACTAGCCTTTTTGAGCAATGTAAATTCAGAATCAGTGCAAAGGCGGCATAAACTGGATATGCTCAGTGCTCCTGCACTATTTGGAAGTGATGTCTGATAGTCTTTTAGTGGACCACGTAAAAAGGAAGCAGCTTCAAAGTCTTCCTTAGCGCATTGGCTTAAGGTGTTGATTGAAGCAGCATATGTTCTCAGCCATGATATGCTCTGGGCTTATTTGACTGTGGCTGAGGCAGCCACCTGGACAGAGGCCCGGACAGTCATGCTTGAAAATATTTGCAGAATGGTTACATGGTGACAGTGCCTTTGGTAGGTAGATCATTTTGGAGGGAGCATTATTTTCATCCCACCATATTTTTATATATCCCATTGTTCTGGACTAGTCTAGCATAAAGGAAAGAAAGGTGAAATTTGGTTTTATTTGATGATTTTCTTTCCTTGATTTCTGCTAGACCAGTCTGGGGTCCACCTTGGAAGACTGCCTTCATTACCTCTGATTTGTAATTTTCTTAATTGTGCAAATATTTCTCTTGGAGGGTTTTCTTGTATATAGTTTCTTTCGAATGTTGGCTTTGGCATTAACATACTGACTAGTTCCAGACTGCACCACTCCTTATACCATTGATGTCACTTTTTCAGCATCTCTGTCTTCATCTGCTGGTAGGGGGGCATAACGTATTGGTCTTGACTGCACTAGCAGGAATCATGGAAAGGAAATTATGAAATAAGACCAAATTTCATCTTCTCTGATTAAATCCTGAAGTTAAGCAGAGAAATCATTTAATATTACACTTTAGTCCAATAAAACAGGTGTAATCTTATTTTCCTTTTTTTTGTATCATTTCTGATTATTAACTTGTAAAAGTGGACTAACACACCAACCACATTACTTTGTTAAATAAATTAATTGCTTGTTATCTTTTTTTTCTTAGATTCCAGTAATGTGGTAGTAACTCCTACAGGAACTCTTATAATCAGACGCTTTAAAGAAGAAATGAGTGGATTGTACACATGCTCCCTTCATTTTGCAACTACACTGAAACAATATGAAAAAAAATATTTCCTGAAATATATTTTCTATGGTAAGAAAAATTATGAGCACAGGTATGATTTCACCTTAGATAATTTTTTTTCATGTTTTCATATTTTTAGAGTAATGCTGTTACATTTGAAATGAACCTGGGAAATTTCTGCAGTTTAGTTTTATGTTGGAAAGAATCTGAAACTATGTACTTTGTCAGTGTTGGCTGCTATTCAAAGCAGCTTTGTTCAGCAGGGGCAGGCAAATGCATTATTTGCTCATCTGTATTTTTTTCATAACTTTTATGGATAGTAACATAGTAAATGACGGCAGATAAAGACCTGTACGGTCCATCCAGTCTGCCCATCAAGATAAACTCATTTACATGGTATGTGATACTTATTTATACCCGAATTTGATTTGTCCTTGCCTTTCTCAGGGCGCACAGACCGTAGAGGTCTGCCCAGCACTACTGTTGTACTAAGTTCTGAAGTTAACGTCGAAGCCCCTTAAAATTTACACTGCAGCCCATCCCTATCTATTCAGTCACGATTAGGGCATGGACCATGGAAGTCTACCCAGCTCCCCTTTTGTTTCCCAATTACCGGAATCGCCAACCAATCTCTGCTAAGGTTCCGCTGATCCATTCCTTCTAAACAGGATTCCTTTGTGTTTATCCCACGCATGTTTGAATTCCATTACTGTTTTCATCTCCACCACCTCCCGCGGGAGGGCATTCCACATATCCACCACCCTCTGTGTGAAAAAAATACTTCCTTACATTAATTCTGAGTCTGCCCCCCTTCAACCTCAGTTCATGTCCTCATGTTCTACTGCTTTCCTGTCTCCGAAAAAGGTTTGTTTGCGGATTAATATCTTTCAAATATTTGAACGTTTATATCATGTCACACCGGTTTCTCCCTTCCTCCAAGGTATATATGTTCAGGTTGGCAATGCAAATCCCATACCATTTTTGTAGCTTTTCTTTGCACCACTTCCAGTCTTTTTACATCTTTAACAAGATACGGCCTCCAAAACTGAACACAATACTCCAAGTGGGGCCTCACCAACAACTTGTAGAGGGGCATCAACACCTCCTTTCTTCTGTTGGTTATGCCCCTCTCTATGCAGCCTAGCATCCTTCTGGCCACGGCTGTTGCCTTGTCACATCGTTTCTTCACCTTTAGATCCTCAGACACCAACACCCCAAGGTCTCTCTCCTGAGTTAAGCCTACTAATCTCTCCCCTCCTATTCGGTATCTCTCTTTTGGGTTTCTGCACCCCACGTGCATCACTCTACACTTCTTGACATTAAAATTTTAACTTAGAATGATATAGAAACCTATCAAATTATCTACCCTGTAAATCAATAAAATTTACATCTTTTATAAAATGTGATACGATAGTGCTCAGTGAATAGTGCCTGTAATTAAGCTATTCAGCAGCTTATACCTGATACCCGTCCATCATTGCACTACAGGTCCCTACCTCCCTTCTTGTCAATGCCTAATATGTTAATGTTGTAATTGCTTTTACTGATATATTAATGCTGATAGGATTACTTATCTTATCCAAATCCTTCATAATCCACACTGGATGTCGGGTGTGCTCTGGTTTGCTGTCTTTGCTTTAAAAACTATTTCTTATTTCTTTTTTTCTTTTGCTTGTGTAGTGCTTCCTTAGCCCAATGTTTTCTGGTTCTCTCTTGTTCTCAACATGCGTGTATGTTTTGCTCAGAGTGTCATCAGGAGAATATTCCAACCTATAACACATGAATTGAATCAAATCCTTTCCTGCCATCATCATATCACTATTTGTAATAAAGACTTTATACCGTTCAATTATCATAATGTCATAATGTCAAAGTTTTACTTGCGTTAGTCGGAGACTATCTGGTGAAGATCAGTTGAGCCTCCATCCCGGCCCGGTAGAAAAACGCCGGTACATGCGCACTCCCTACTTATATATATATATATATATATATATATATATATATATATATATATATATTTGTTACATTTGTACCCCGCGCTTTCCCACTCATGGCAGGCTCAATGCGGCTTACATATTGTATACAGGTACTTATTTGTACCTGGGGCAATGGAGGGTTAAGTGACTTGCCCAGAGTCACAAGGAGCTGCCTGTGCCTGAAGTGGGAATCGAACTCAGTTCCTCAGTTCCCAAGGACCAAAGTCCACCACCCTAACCACTAGGCCACTCCTCCACTCCCGCCCTCCCTAGGATTACTGCACTTGCGCAACTGCCCACCAATCAATGACTTTATTCAGTCCCCTCGGGTGTGTAGTCTGCCATTTGAAGATATATTGTACTTCTTTTTTTAGAAGACTTGAAACAATGTTGCCCCCTTGTTGCTGATAACATTGAAACAGTGCTATAAATCGGAGATCAATTTCTTGATGGCCTGTCTCTTCCCAGTGACTTACTAGTGGTGCTTCTTTTTTGCGAGATACATAAATTGCTCAAGTGCTCCACTATTCTCTGCTTAATTTTCCGCTTTGTTTGGCCAATGTACCATTTGTTGCATGGACATTTTATGCCATAAACTACTTGCGTTGAATCACAGTTGGTCTTGTTGTACAAATCTATCACCCAACCAGTAACCGGATGTGTGGTAATGTTGGTGACCCACGCAAACTGACAATACGCGCATCCGCTACATGTGTTGTGTCCTCTCTCACTATCTTCGGGACCTCGGCGCTTACATCGTGTTAACATTTGCCCTAAATTCTGGGATCTTCTGAATTCAAATAGTGGCTCCTGTTGAATTCCATGCAAACGCATCATATGCCAATGTTTTTTATGATATGTTTAATCTGAGTAGCTTGTAATGAGAAGGGTAGAACATATGTCAAAGCCTCGGATCGATTTCTAGTGTCATTTCTGGGTTGTAGCAGCCAATGTCTATGGCTGTTAGTAGCTCTCTTATGTGCCCTCTTCACGATCTTTCCAGGATATCCCCTCTGCAGAAGTCTATTTCTCAAAAGTTCTGAATGATGATAGTAGTCTTTTTTTTATTTTTTTAGAGTCACATAATCTCCTCACTCTCAAAAACTGCCCTGTTGGGATAGCATCTTTTTGTGCCATCTGATGGAAGCTATTGTAGTGCAGTATTGTATTAGTGTCAGTTGGTTTACGTAATAGTCAATTATTCCTTGTCATCAGCAGCAGATGAATCCATTACGAATGGGTTGTGTCCACCTACCTTCAGGGGGAGATAGAGAACACTGAAAACCATAGTGCCTCTAGGACGGCTAGCTCCATCTGCCTCTCAGTATTTCTCTATCTCCCAGCAGGGTTGGATGCAGCTTGTTCAGCGCCTTCAAGTTTCTGCCTGGGGTGGCTCCTGTGCTTTTGCCAGTTGTAGCAGGGGTGTTGTGGCTAAGTGGAACCCACTTTAAAGGCACATAGGTTCGCCCTTCCCCCCCCCCCCCCCCCCCCCCCGTGTGGATGCAGGCATATAGGTTCGCCCTTTCCCTGCCTTTCCCACCCTCTTCTGCCTCCGGAGTACCTCTGTAGCTGTTTGCCTCCAACTTTCTTCACAGCGTTTAAAAAAAAAAATGCGCTTTTCAGCGCTGCTACTTCTGAGGCTTTTTCTGACTGTGCAGCGTGACAGGAGCTCGTGGACTCGGTCCTTTGAGGTAATAGCGGTACTCAGCACCTCCGGGGAGGGCCCGTGGACGGCGTTCCGATCGGGTGATTTTGGCGCGAAGCCGCCATTTTGAATTTTATTCCACTGTTTTTCGGCGATGGCTGCTGAGGGAGTTAAGCGCTGTTCCCGTTGTGGCACGTGCAGATCAGCAGCGGGGCTCTGTAAAACGTGCTTTTTAGACAGTAGAGCCAGTACAAGCATGATGAGCGATGATTCTTCCTGCTCGATGGAGCTGGCAGCAGGCGCCATCTTGGATGCGCCGCATGGCTCGACCCCCGCGGTTGCGGAGGAGTCTAAGAGCAGAGGGGCGCCTCGGGCCGAGGCTACTAGAGGAGCTCCGGTCCCCGTGGCTCCTAATTCGGAGACAGGAAGTCAGGGCGAGTTTTTCTCTCCCTAGTTTGTGCTTATTTTACATAAAGCCTTCATGCTGAAAAGAGCTCTGCCGCAGGTGTCTGACACTGCGTTGCTATCTGGTCCCCCTCTGACTGATGATGGCCCGGAGCTGATATCAGACGTGGATGCCCCTGACTGTTGGATGCACGCTAAGCATAGACGGGTAAATTCCCCATCGGAGAGTGGCGCACCCCCCTTTTCCCCCCATGGTTGGGCTGTGGGGACTCTGACGGATCTGGCAGGCCTTCGTGGTCTGAGGAGCCAGAGGAAGGTGCCGGTTTGCCACTGGATCTGGATGATCACACTGCGGTTCGGATTTTCCACCGCGATGAGCTGCCAGCACTTATCTCTGATGCCTCACAGGCCCTCTCTATTGATGACCCTGTTCAAGGCGAGGCCGCCTGTGGAAATCCGAGGATGGCGAGTACTAAGATGCCTGCTCGTGCCTTTCCTTTGTATGACTCCATCCAAGAGCTTATTTCTGCTCAATGGGCTGACCCCGAGGGGCCCTTGAAAGTGCCAGGGTGATGGGGCATCTTTACCCTCTGAGTGAGGAGCACTTGGCTTGTTTTGGGATGCCTAAAGTGGATGCCTTAGTCACGACAGTGACAAGAAAGACCACCCTCTCAGTAGAGGGAGGGGTCGCCCTGAAGGACATTCAGAACCGGCAGCTGGAATCAGCGCTAAAACGGTCCTTTGAGACTTTGGGCCTAGCCTTAAGGGCGTCTGTTTGCAGTTCTTATGCTGCTCGAGCCTACCTCTCTTGGTTATAACAGGCACTGGAACAGCCCGTGGATGGTGTGGAGTCCCTCGCTGAGGTTACACCGCGCATGGAGTCGGCCTTGTCATTTTTAGCTGACGCCCTCTATGATCTAGTCAGAGCTTTGGCTAAACAGATGTTTGTGGCGGTGTCTGCCCGTTGCCTTCTATGGCTACGGCATTCGGCGGCTGACATGGCCTCTAAGCAAAGGCTGGCGAAGTTGCCCTTTCGGGACCTTCTGTTATGGAGAGGAGTTGGAGAAGATTGTTCTCCGAGGACAAGCAGGCTGCTTGTTCTCACTGATGGGTGACGTCCACGGCAGCCCCTCCAATCGGAAACTTCACTAGCAAAGGCCTTTGCTAGTCCTCGCGCGCCCATGCGCACCGCGCATGCGCGGCCGTCTTCCCGCCCGAACCGGCTCGTGTTCGTCAGTCTTCTTTTGTCTGCGCTCGGTACGGTCGTGTTTTCGCCGTGTCGGGCCCCGCAAAGACGACCTCGCGCGTTCGTCGTGTTGTTTCACAAAAAAAAAAAAAAAAAAAAAACATTCTGTGTGGAAAAAGACTCTTTGGTCTTTTTTCCCCCCGCTATTTTCAGCTTTTTCGCCCCGGTAAGTTTTCTTTCGTCGTCGGGGTAGGCCGGTTTTAGGCCTTGGGTCGAAGTTTTCTTCCCCTTGTTTTTTCGGTGCCTTTTCCGCCATTTCGACTTTTGATCTCGCCGGCGTGATTTTTCTGCCCATGACATCGAAGTCTCCCAGCGGCTTCAAGAAGTGCACCCAGTGCGCCCGGGTCATCTCGCTCACTGACAGGCACGCGTCGTGTCTTCAGTGCTTGGGGGCTGGGCACCGCCCGCAGGCCTGTAGTCTGTGTTCCCTTTTGCAAAAGCGGACTCAGGTAGCGAGATTGGCCCAGTGGAACGTTTTGTTCTCTGGCTCTTCGTCGGCATCGGCACCGGGGGGTATCGAGTGCATCGACGTCTTCAGCGTCCAGACCTTCATCCTCGGCCGCCAGTGCATCGAGTGCATCGAGGCATCGGCCCTCTGCATCGGCGCTGAGACATCGGACAGCTGCATCGACGTCGGTGGTACCGGGACCTCGTCGGCTGATGTCGTCGGACGGTGGTGCTTCGTCTGGAGTGCAGGTGAGGGCTGTCCATTCCGCTGCTGGTGGCGGTGAGCCTTTGGGTGGGTCTCCCCCTACCCTGAGGGCTCCTGCGGTACAGCCCCCCCCCGAGACCGACCTCCTTCGGCCTCGGCCCCGAGGAAGCGACGGCTGGATTCTACGTCCTCCTCATCGGTGCCGGGAAGCTCCGGTGACATGCTTCGTTCCAAGAAGTCGAAGAAGCATCGTCATCGGTCTCCTTCCCGTGTCGGCACCGAGAGCTCTGGGTCGCCGAGGGAGTCGGCACCCAGCAGGCATCGGCACCGAGAGGACCGCTCACCCTCTGTTCAGGAGGTGTCGATGCGCTCCACTCTGGACAGCCCGGAACAGCCTCCACGCCCGGAACAGGTTCTGACGTCGACGCCTGCATCGACCTCCATGCCTTTCTCTGCAGCTGCTCTGAACGAGATACTCCGGGCCGTTCTCCCAGAGATTCTGGGAGAGCTGTTGCGCCCTAACCCTCCGGTACCGGCGGTGCTTGCGCCACCGGTACCGTCGAGCGTGGCGCCGGCTGGCCCATCGCCCGAGGTGAGGTCTCCGGCGTCGGTGCCGCGTGCGGTACCGGCTGCTGCCGCCTCCCAGGAGGGCTCCCTGACTACGTCGGCGAAGGGAGCTTCACCGATGCGGGCGAGGGAGTCTACCTCTCGACGCCCCCATCGTGGACGTGGCTCCACGGAGTCGAGTCGGGCACGGTTGCAGACACAGGTCTGTGAACTTGTGTCTGACACCGAGGGTGAGGCCTCGTGGGAAGAGGAAGAAGACCCCAGATATTTCTCTGACGAGGAGTCTGAAGGTCTTCCTTCCGATCCCACTCCCTCTCCTGAGAGACAGCTTTCTCCCCCCGAGAGTCTGTCTTTTGCTTCCTTTGTCCGGGAGATGTCTACGGCCATCCCCTTCCCGGTGGTTGTGGAGGACGAGCCCAGGGCTGAAATGTTTGAGCTCCTGGACTATCCTTCTCCACCTAAGGAAGCGTCCACTGTACCCATGCACCATGTCCTAAAAAGACATTGCTGGCGAACTGGACCAAGCCTTTAACTAATCCCCACATTCCCAAGAAGATCGAGTCCCAGTACCGGATCCATGGGGACCCAGAACTGATGCGCACTCAGTTGCCTCATGACTCTGGAGTTGTGGATCTGGCCCTAAAGAAGGCTAAGAGTTCTAGAGAGCATGCTTCGGCGCCCCCGGGCAAAGACTCTAGAACCTTAGACTCCTTTGGGAGGAAGGCCTACCATTCCTCTATGCTCGTGGCCAAAATTCAGTCCTACCAGCTCTACACGAGCATACACATGCGGAACAATGTGCGGCAGTTGGCGGGCTTGGTTGATGCGCTCCCCCCTGAGCAAGCCAAGCCTTTTCAGGAGGTGGTCAGGCAGCTGAAGGCGTGCAGAAAATTCCTGGCCAGAGGGGTGTATGACACCTTTGATGTTGCGTCCAGGGCCGCTGCTCAAGGTGTGGTGATGCGCAGGCTCTCATGGCTGCGTTCCTCCGACCTGGAGAATAGAATCCAGCAATGGATTGCGGACTCGCCTTGCCGTGTGGATAATATTTTTGGAGAGAAAGTCGAACAGGTGGTAGAGCAGCTCCACCAGCGGGACACCGCATTCGACAAGTTCTCCCGCCGGCAGCCTTCAGCCTCTACCTCTACAGGTAGAAGATTTTTGGGGGGAAGGAAGACTGTTCCCTACTCTTCTGGCAAGCGTAGGTACAATCCTCCTTCTCGACAGCCTGCGGCCCAGGCTAAGCCCCAGCGCGCTCGCTCTCATCAGCAGCGTGCGCCTCAGCAAGGCCCCTCGGCTCCCCAGCAAAAGCAAGAGACGAGCTTTTGACTGGCTCCAGCAGAGCATAGCCGACATCCAAGTGTCAGTGCTGGGCGACCTGCCAGTCGGAGGGAGGTTGAAAGCTTTTCACCAAAGGTGGCCTCTCATAACCTCCGATCAGTGGGTTCTCCAAATAGTCCGGCAAGGATACACCCTCAATTTGGCCTCCAAACCTCCAAATTGTCCACCGGGAGCTCAGTCTTACAGCTTCCAGCACAAGCAGGTACTTGCAGAGGAACTCTCCGCCCTTCTCAGCGCCAATGCGGTCGAGCCCGTGCCATCCGGGCAAGAAGGGCTGGGATTCTATTCCAGGTACTTCCTTGTGGAAAAGAAAACAGTGGGGATGCGTCCCATCCTAGACCTAAGGGCCCTGAACAAATATCTGGTCAAAGAAAAGTTCAGGATGCTTTCCCTGGGCACCCTTCTTCCCATGATTCAGGAAAACGATTGGCTATGCTCTCTGGACTTGAAGGATGCCTACACACACATCCCGATACTGCCAGCTCACAGACAGTATCTGCGATTTCAGCTGGGCACACGTCACTTCCAGTACTGTGTGCTACCCTTTGGGCTCGCCTCTGCGCCCAGGGTGTTCACAAACTGCTTGGCTGTAGTAGCAGCGGCACTTCGTAGGCTGGGGGTGCACGTGTTCCCATATCTCGACGATTGGCTGGTGAAGAACACATCCGAGGCAGGAGCCCTGCAGTCCATGCAGATGACTATTCGCCTCCTGGAGCTACTGGGGTTTTTGATAAATTATCCAAAGTCCCATCTTCTCCCAGTGCAGAGACTCGAATTCATAGGAGCTCTGCTGGATTCTCGGACGGCTCGCGCCTATCTCCCAGAGACGAGAGCCAACAACTTGTTTTCCCTCGTCTCGCGGGTGCGAGCGTCCCAGCAGATCACAGCTCGGCAGATGTTGAGATTGCTAGGCCACATGGCCTCCACAGTTCATGTGACTCCCATGGCCCGCCTTCACATGAGATCTGCTCAATGGACCCTAGCTTCCCAGTGGTTTCAGGCTGCTGGGGATCTAGAAGACGTAATCCACCTCTCCACGAGTTTTCTCGAATCCCTGTATTGGTGGACGATTTGGTCCAATCTGACTCTGGGACGTCCCTTCCAAATTCCTCAGCCTCAAAAAGTGCTGACCACGGATGCGTCTCTCCTGGGGTGGGGAGCTCATGTCGAGGGGCTTCACACCCAAGGAAGCTGGTCCCTCCAGGAACGCGATCTGCAGATCAATCTTCTGGAGTTACGAGCGATCTGGAACGCTCTGAAGGCTTTCAGAGATCGGCTGTCCCACCAAATTATCCAAATTCAGACAGACAACCAGGTTGCCATGTACTACGTCAACAAGCAGGGGGGCACCGGATCTCGCCCCCTGTGTCAGGAAGCCGTCAGCATGTGGCTCTGGGCTTGCCGTCACGGCATGGTGCTCCAAGCCACATACCTGGCAGGCGTAAACAGTCTGGCCGACAGGTTGAGCAGGATTATGCAACCTCACGAGTGGTCGCTCAATTCCCGTGTAGTGCGACAGATCTTCCAGGTGTGGGCACCCCCTTGGTAGATCTGTCGCATCTCGAGCCAACCACAAAGTCCCTCAGTTCTGTTCCAGGCTTCAGGCCCACGGCAGACTGGCATCGGATGCCTTCCTCCTGGACTGGGGGGAGGGTCTGCCTGTATGCTTATCCTCCCATACCTCTGGTGGGGAAGACTTTGTTGAAACTCAAGCAAGACCGAGGCCCATGATTCTGATGCTCCTTTTTGGGCCGTGTCAGATCTGGTTCCCTCTTCTTCTGGAGTTGTCCTCCGAAGAACCGTTGGAGATTGGAGTGTTTTCCGACCCTCATCACGCAGGGACGAAGGGGCGCTTCTGCATCCCAACCTCCGGTCCCTGGCTCTCACGGCCTGGATGTTGAGAGCGTTAGGACTTTGCCTCTTTGGGTCTGTCAGAGGGTGTCTCCCGTATCTTGCTTGCTTCCAGGAAAGATTCAACCAAGAGGAGTTACTTCTTTCTGTGGAGGAGGTTTGCCGTCTGGTGTGACAGCAAGGCCCTAGATCCTTGCTCTTGTCCTACACAGACCCTGCTTGAATACCTTCTGCACTTGTCTGAGTCTGGTCTCAAGACCAACTCCGTAAGGGTTCACCTTAGTGCAATCAGTGCATACCATTACCGTGTGGAAGGTAAGCCGATCTCAGGACAGCCTTTAGTTGTTCGCTTCATGAGAGGTTTGCTTTTGTCAAAGCCCCCTGTCAAGCCTCCTACAGTGTCATGGGATCTCAATGTCGTTCTCACCCAGCTGATGAAACCTCCTTTTGAGCCACTGAATTCCTGCCATCTGAAGTACTTGACCTGGAAGGTCATTTTCTTGGTGGCAGTTACTTCAGCTCGTAGAGTCAGTGAGCTTCAGGCCCTTGTAGCCCAGGCCCCTTACACCAAATTTCATCATAACAGAGTAGTCCTCCGCACTCACCCTAAGTTCTTGCCGAAGGTAGTGTCGGAGTTCCATCTGAACCAGTCAATTGTCTTGCCAATATTCTTTCCCCGTCCTCATTCCTGCCCTGCTGAACGTCAGCTGCACACATTGGACTGCAAGAGAGCATTGGCCTTCTATCTGGAGCGGACACAGCCCAACAGACAGTCCGCCCAATTGTTTGTTTCTTTTGATCCCAATAGGAGGGGAGTGGCTGTGGGGAAACGCACCATATCCAGTTGGCTAGCAGATTGCATTTCCTTCACTTACGCCCACGCTGGGCTGGCTCTTGAGGGTCATGTCACGGCTCATAATGTTAGAGCCATGGCTGCGTCGGTAGCCCACTTGAAGTCAGCCTCTATTGAAGAAATTTGCAAAGCTGCGACTTGGTCATCTCTCCACACATTCACATCTCATTACTGCCTGCAGCAGGATACCCGACGCGACAGTCGGTTTGGGCAGTCAGTTCTTCAGAACCTGTTTGGGCTTTAGGATCCAACTCCACCCCCCGAGGGCCCTGTTTGTTCTGTTCCAGGCTGCACTCTCAGTTAGTTGGTAAATTTTTTAGGTCAATCTCAGTTATGTCCTCACCGTTGCAAGGCCCAATTGACCATGTTTGTTGTTTTGAGTGAGCCTGGGGGCTAGGGATACCCCATCAGTGAGAACAAGCAGCCTGCTTGTCCTCGGAGAAAGCGAATGCTACATACCTGTAGAAGGTATTCTCCGAGGACAGCAGGCTGATTGTTCTCACAAACTCGCCCGCCTCCCCTTTGGAGTTGTGTCTTCCCTTGTCTTTGTCTTGCTACATACGGGACTGATGAACACGAGCCGGTTCGGGCGGGAAGACGGCTGCGCATGCGCGGTGCGCATCGGCGCGCGAGGACTAGCAAAGGCCTTTGCTAGTGAAGTTTCCGATTGGAGGGGCTGCCGTGGACGTCACCCATCAGTGAGAACAATCAGCCTGCTGTCCTCGGAGAATACCTTCTACAGGTATGTAGCATTCGCTTTAAAGACCTGGGGGATGCTAAACCCCAGCGGTTACCTGAGGATAGGCTGCGTCCTTCTTCCAAGGGTCAGTTGGTTCCCTCTTCCTCCAGACCTCGCTTCCATGAAGCTAGAAGGTATCGCCCAGGGCGCTCTGCTGGGTTTACTCAACGTGCCCGCTTTCAGCAGAGGAACTCCTTTCGCTTAGACAAACGCTCTGCAGCAGCAGGCTGAAAGTCAGGAGTTCAGGGCCGTCCTGCACAATGATGGGACGCCGGTCCACTCCTCCTCCTTTGCAGCTGTATGAGGACGCCTTTCCCTCTTTCTCGAGTTTTGAACCGATTGGAGAGGGGAGAGGTGACTAAGTGGGAGGCCAGCAAGAAGCAGATTGCAGTAGTCTAAACGAGAGGTGACAAGGGTGTGGATGAGTGTGTCTAAAGCGATCACACCCATGCGGGCTTCTGTTGCGCCGATACTGACTTTTTTTTTTTTTTTTTCCAAATTTGTTTTATTATTTTCCATTAGAAACATAACAGTATCCACACTTTATCTTTGTACAGAAATTAGAATTCCTCTTTCAACTAACATGTTTCCAAACTAATACCCTCCTCCCCTATTATAGTCCCTCCTCTTAGGAAGTTTTGTGACAATTCTTTTTAGACTTGTCCATGTGACACATCGATCTGGGGTGTCCGAGAGGTTAACCATTGTTCATAAGGGTTCCACGTTTTATGGTACTGCGGAACACGGCCAGTGCGTAAGGCTGTCAACTTCGACATCAGATGAATATAGTCCAGTTTCCGCACCACTGACCGCTGTTCCGGAAGTGTAGGTTGCTTCCATGCCGCCGCCAGCACCAATTTGGCGGCCACGAATAGTTGTATGGCAAAGCGGTGTATGGCATTAGGAATTCCTGTAGGTCTAAAATGGAGTAAGCAGTAGTCCATTCTCATCTGGTAGTTCACTCCTGTAACTTCACCTAGAAACTTCAATATCTCCCCCCAATACTCCTGTGCATGCTTGCATGCCCACCACACATGAATCATATCCCCCACTTCTCCACATTGCCTCCAACACAAAGCTGACCCTGTTTTAAACATTTTAACCAAGCGATGGGGAGTGTAGTACCAGCTGTATAATATTTTGTGACCGTTTTCAGTTAAGGCTAGCAGAGATCTAAGTGCCACTTTCCACTGGGGCTTTGTGTAGGTTTCCCCCATGGCTTTCTCCCACCTTGATAGGTATCGCTCCACTGGGTTAGCATGTAGGAGTAGTGCCCTATATATTCTTGAGATGCTACCCCTTCCTCCTCCCTTCATCATCCCCTCCTCCAATTTAGTTTCTTGTAGCTTTAACTCATCCTGTGCTCTGCGAGCTATAAAATCCTTCACTTGATAGTACTGAAAAGCTTGCAGGGGAGAGAGGCCATGCTCCTGGCATAATTCTAGGAATGGCACCGTCTTATCCGTTTCCCACATTTGGCCTAGTTCACAAAGCCCCATCTCCTCCCATCGCTGAAAAGCTTTATCTTGTTTGCCCGGTCTGAACTGGGGAGCAAAGCGAAGGAACATATGCCTATAATATATTCGCCCCGGGAAAAAGTGTCCCCTTATCTTACTCCACGTCAATAGAGGCCAGCGCATCATAGGCGGGCTTCCCTTGATTATTTCTCCTAAATCTTCCCGCGATAACCAGGGGATAGCTCGCAGCAGGAAAGGTCCCATCCATTTTGTTCCACCCTTGTCCAGGCCTTCCCTGTATCCTGAAGCCATGTAGCTATTACTCTAAGGTGGGCTGCTTGTAAGTAGTGTGTGAAGGAAGGAACTCCCATCCCTCCCCTCTCTTTCGATTGATACATGACTTCTCTTTTCACCCTCGGGGGTCGTTTTCTCCAAATAAATGAAATACCTTGTTCTGTAGGCCTCGCAAAAAACTATCTGGGATGGCTATGGGCAGGGCCATAAAAAGATACAAAATTCTAGGTAATATAACCATCTTAACTGCATGATCCTCCCACTCCAAGACAGTGTCAATCCCTCCCATCTATGTAGTTCTGCAAAGAGCCTTTTTTACCATTTCTGGGAAATTTGATTGGAATAGCTCATCCACACTCCTCGGAATATTGACTCCCAAATATCTAATATGTCGTGCAGCCCATCGAAATGGGGAAGTAGTCTGCAACTGTGCTTTTTGTGGGGCTGGGATATTTATATCTAACGCTTCTGACTTGTCTAGGTTAACCTTGAAGCCAGATACTCTCCCATACGACTGGAGCAACTCTTGTATCTTCAGAATTGCGGGTCCTGGCTCCCGGAGCATAAGTAGTATGTCATCCGCAAAGAGGAGCGCCCGTGTTTCCAGGCCCCCCACCGTGGTCCCTTGATATCAGGGTGCGTTCGTATCTGAATAGCCAATGGCTCCATAACTATCGCAAAGAGCAATGGTGATAGCGCACAACCTTGTCGGGTCCCCCTATGTAGTTGAAATGGCTTGGAGAGTCTCCCATTTACCCTTATCGATGCTAAGGGTGCCTTATAGATCAATTTAAGCCAGTGTGTGAATCGCCCGGTGAAACCCATCCTACCCAAGACTGTAAACAGGAAAGGCCAACTCACCCGGTCGAATGCCTTCTCTGCGTCAAGGGATAGCAGGCACATAGAAAGTTTATGTTCCTGTGTGTGATGTATCATATGGAGGGCCCTGCGGATGTTATCAAAAGTCTGTCTTCCATGTACAAAGCCCGTTTGATCTTCATGGATTAGTGTTTGGAGGTATCTCTGGAGTCTGGTCGCTAAAATTTTTGTAAAGATCTTATAATCTACCCCCAACAAAGAAATCGGCCTGTATGATGCACATAATTGCGGGTCTTTTCCCGGCTTAGGGATAACTGTAATGCTAGCCAGATTCCATGTGGGGGGGGAGCTCCTGACTAAATTCAAGCGAATTGAAGACCTTTAATAACAGTGGAGCCAACACCCCCCCAAACACCTTATAAAATTTGTTGGTGAATCCGTCGGGCCCCGGCGCCTTACCTATAGGAAGCTCCTTGAGAACCCGCAGGAGCTCCTCTAGCTCAAATGGTTGTGACAGGACTTGATCTGCACTAACTGCTAGTTTAGGGAGTTCTATGTCTGCAAAATAATCCTCCATTTCCTCTTCCGGTACCTCCTCCCCTGCCATATATAGTGTTTTATAAAAGTCCCCAAATGCCGCCTCAATATACTCGGGGTCTACGCGTGTTATCCCTCCCTCATCTTTTAGACTCACCACCACATTCCGGAGTGTAGTTGTTTAAGTTTATAAGCCATGAACGCCGGCTGCCTTTATTGCCAAATTCAAAGTGGGGACTGGCGGACCCGCTGAAGTTTCTCTGCCAAGTCCGCCAGCTCCAGCTCATTTATCTGTTTTCCGCAGTCTATGTATTTGATCGATAATCTCCACTGCCGGCCGGGGCCCATCTCGGTGAAGTGCGGTTTTCCGCTTTCCCCCAGTTGTCCCCGCAGTTCGGCTTCTTTGGCTCTCTTTGTTCTCCCTATGTGGGTTTTTAATGCTATCAGATGTCCGCGCATGACTGCTTTGAAGCTCTCCCATAGGAGTCACTTCTCCAGTGTCATTGAACTGAATGTATTCCTTAATATGTCGCTCCAGGCTTAGTATGTTAGCGGGCTCTTGGAGCAAAGTATCATCTAGTCGCCAGCCCCCGTTTTCTCGTCGAGTCTTAGGGAGAATTAGTTGTAATAATATGGGGGAGTGATCTGTCCATGTACGGGGTAGGATTTGCTGTGAACCTATAAGCCCCTGCATCGCAGCCTCTCCTAGCCAGAAGTCTATCCTCGATGAAGACTGGTGCACTGTCGAGAAATAGGAATAGCTGCGCTTGGTATGGTTTGCCTGTCGCCAATAGTCGACCAGGTGCCAGCGCTCAATAAATTCTTGTAACGCCACCCTATCTCTCTGGCCATATCCTGTGTGTCGTGAGGAGTTGTCTAAATGGGGCTGTAGCGTTAGATTAAAATCCCCTCCTATCAGTAATGAGCCCTCTAAGTGTTTTAGAATTATGTGGTCTAGCTCACAAAAAAAAGATCCCTGATCTGCATTAGGTGCATAAATGTTAACTACTGTATATACCTGTTCTGCTAAGGAAAAAATCACTAAGATGTAACGTCCCCCTTTATCTTTAACAATTTTTTGTATCTTCCAGGGCTTAGCTCCGTTAAATGCTATTAATACCCCTTTATTTTTGACGTTATCCCTATTGGATGCAAAGTATATACCAGGGAATTTCTTATGCTGACACAAGTGTTCATGCCTAGGCAGGAGATGTGTTTCCTGTACCAGGGCCACATCCGCCCGAAGGCGAAGTAGCTCCCTGAATAGGAGCTGCCGTTTTCTAGGAATATTCAACCCTCGTGCATTAAGCAGTAGAAAATTTATTTCAGCCATGAGTTATCCAGGATAATCATATAAGTTGCTTAAATTGAGTGTCCCCTCCTGTGACTCTCTCCCTTGCTTTCGAGTCATGGTCACGCTCCTCACAGTATTCGCTCTCTCCCTTTTGTTCCCCTCTTCCTTCCCCCCACCCAACCATCCATCCCTTCTTCTTCCCCTCCTCCCTCCCCATCTTCCCCCAAAATATTCTGTAGCTGCCCACGTTAAGTAACGTGGGTAGTGTAGGAGAAAGTGGAAGGCGTATGGTGCCTCTCAAGTGCCCCCACAGGTTTCATTGTGCTAATTAACAATCCTCGACTGGCATTTTTGTTAAAACTATAACCCAGCAATATTTATACAGTGCCTCACTTTGTATAACTCTATTAACTTTTGCAAACTATTTCAAACCTTTTTTTCCTGACTTTACGGTCAAGCAGTGTCCTGGTGCCCAACAGTCTTATAGTCATGTCTCTTAGTAGATTGATTAAGGGCAAAGTCAGGTTATCTTAGCAGCCGATTGCTGCCGCCGTAGGCGTCGTGTTCCCTTCCCCGCTCTCTGCCATTTTGGGGGAGCATCCGACCTTCTTTGTGGTGGTTTCAGTGCCTTTAGTGACTCTCCCAAGTTTTCTTCTGGCAAAATCTCCTTGGCCTCCATCAAAGATCGATTTGTTGCAATCTTTCCCTCCTTGTAGAAGACCAGCGCGAAGGGGTGTCTTCCATCTGTAGCGGATACCCATCTCTTGTAATCGCTTGGTGACTGGTTTTAAATCCGCTCTACGCTTTAGAGTGGCTGCCGCCAGATCTTGGTATATTTCTATTTCATACGAATCCCATTTAAAGTTTGGGGTCTGGCGAGCTATGTTTGCCACCTGTTCCTTCAGCTTATAGTCTTTGAAGCACACAATGATATCTTTGGGTAGATTCGTTCGCGGAGTTCCGAGCGCTCTGTGTGCCCGCTCTAGATAGAATCGCTGATTGTTCCAACTGGGTTCCGCTCGTAGCCAGGAGATCCCGTACTAGCCTCTGGATCGTGTCCTCACAATTTGAGTAATGTTGGTGTCTCAGGCAGGCCCTAAAGCGCAGATTGCATCTCCGGCTGCGATTCTCTAAATCCTCCAGTTTGTCCAGGATTTGCTGTTGGGGGTCTGCAAGTCTCCCACTTGTTGGTCAAGTGTGTTCAGTGTTTCATCGTGGGAATCCAACCGGGTCTCCGTATCTTCTAGTCGGGCCCCCAGCTCTCGTATTTCCCCTCTGAGATCTGTGCCTAAAGTTGCCAGATCGCCCCACATGGCCTTCAAGTCCACTTTGATTTCTTGTAGCCATTGTTTCCAGTCAGGCCATTGGTCCTCCTCCGAAATTTCTGCTTCCATACCTTCTCTCTGGGGCTCTGCAGTCGATGTGTTTGCCATTTGCTGTTCTTGGGTGTGCGCGCGGCCGCCATTTTGTTCGCCGCTCTTGCTGTCCCCGCACCCGGGAAGGCGAATCGCGAAAGATCCACTTCTGCACTTCGCGTTCGGCACAGCTGTTCGACCCGTTAAAGTGAGCAGTGATATTTAGCGGTTTTACGGAGAGTTCCCGCGTTCGCGTCGAGTGTTGTTTCTGTTTTTCCCTGTGGGTCACTCGGAGCTCTGTCTTCAGGCAGCCATTCCGCCGGTGACGTCACTTCCTCCCCCGATACTTCGACTTTTTGCAGGATGGTGTACAGAAAGGCTTGGCCTATAATTCCTGCATGTTCAAGTGGCAGCTTTGGCATGTTTTCGGGGGAAGGTCTCGGGCCTCTCCCTGGACTGCGCATCCGGACATGCCACGGTTTCCTTAGAGGGGGTGCTTCGGCTCGGCCTCCCGTGCGGGCCACTTGTCTGGCTTGCAAACCTGGGGGCTAGTATAAAGGCTCTTCATGTGTTCGCCATTTTGAGCAGCTTGAGGTGAGCTTCGGAGAAGGAATGTGACTCTAAAAACAGTCTTTTTGGTGGCCATTACACTCAGCGAGACGGGTGTCTGAGCTCCAGGCGCTCGTCCTGTTGAGACCCATTTCTGCAATTCTCAGAGTCCGGAGTTACGGTATGTACAGTGCCTTCCTTTCTGCCTAAGGTGGTCTTCAGCGTTTCACCTAAACCAGCCTTATTTATCTGCCCTCCTTTACTAGGGAGGAGTTTTCCGGAATCTTTTGGGCAGTTGCACCTTCTGGATGTGCGCAGGGCTCTGTTGCAGTATCGGCAGATGTCAATGCTTTCAGGACCCTCTGATCACCTTTTTGTCAGGTCCTCGCAGAGGGTCTCCAGCGTCTAAAGCCACTATAGCCCGTTGGCTTAAGGAAGCCATTTTTTCTGCATATCTGCTATCTGGCCGGCCTCCGCCTGACGCCTTTAAGGCACATTCCACAAGAGCGATTTCCTCCTCTTGGGCTGAAACGGGAGCACTCTCTCTTCAAGAGATATGTAGTGCAGCTACTTGGGCTTCTAAGCTCTCTTTTGCCCGTCATTACAGGCTGGATGTGGCTGCCAGGAGGGACGCGCTTTTTGGAGCACAAGTGCGCGTGGTGTGGCTTGTTCCGCTCAATGGACCCTTGGTCTTTTCCCAGTGTGGCATTACTTATGTACTTATGTCCTCTACTTGGCTCACTTTTATTACATAGAGCAGTGATTTAACCTATTGTGATGTCATAGTGGCTCATTCCACCAATAAGAGCCAACCTCATTAGTGATGTCACAATGGCTTGATTGTATAGAATGTTTGTACGTTTGGGAAGCTTGCCAGGTGCCCTTGGCCTGGATTGGCCGCTGTCGTGGACAGGATGCTGGGCTCGATGGACCCTTGGTCTTTTCCCAGTGTGGCATTACTTATGTACTTATGTATATCTAGGGATTGCTTTGATACATCCCATTCGTAATGGATTCATCTGCTGCTGATGACAAGGAAGGGAAAATTAGGTTCTTACCTTGGTAATTGTCTTTCCTTTAGTCACAGTAGATGAATCCATGATTCCTCCCTGATTGACTCTGTTTTGTGTTCAGTTTTTCCTGCAGACATGTTCCCTCATTGGGAGAAGTTGGAAAACAGTCTTCAGGATTTCTGTTCAACTACAGGAGGTTGAGTTCGTCCCTCCTTTGTGTTATTGCTCCTGTTCTGGGGCGTTCGTTTGCTGTGAGGAAAGTTCATGTTATGCTACTTTGCGGTTTTACACTGCTTTGGAAGCTTCAAAATACCGAGAGGCAGATGGAGCTAGCCGTCCTAGAGGCACTATGGTTTTCAGTGTTCTCTATCTTCCCCTGCTGGTATGTGGACACAACCCATTCATAATGGATTCATCTGCTGTGACTAAAGGAAAGAAAATTACCAAGGTAAGAACCTAATTTCCCTTCTAATTAAGACAACAAGAGGGGAATTTTCAGTTTTTAATTTTTATTAGAGTATTAATTACATTTAATTTGTTTCTAAGAAACAAACCGTAAATAAATGATAAATTACACCAGTTATAAGGATCATTATATTCATCTGATATCCCTTGTACCTTAAGTTTTAATTAAACAACTCTATAATACTAAGATACAGACAGTATCCAGCAGTGAGAAGGGTGCTATCCAGTCTTTTGCATTGAGTGTCACATGTATGATTATCTCCCATTTGGTGAGATGTCATATGTGTGTGCTCAATGCAAAGAGCTTCTAGCTCTCAGCAAGTTAATTCTCTGGAGGCTAGAGTAGCAGACTTGGAGGAGCTGAGGGAGACAAAGAGGTACTTACAGGAGGCCTGCAGGGACGTTGTAGTAGAGAAGTCCCACCTCCAATCTGGCAGCCCCTGTGCTACCTTGGAGGAAGGAGTTCTTCTAAAAGGAGAGCATCACCCTGGTGCAGCTGGAAGTAATCCTGTAGACAGGACCAGCACACCAGGGAATGCAATATCCTCTTGCACCGAGGATGTGTCTCCAGAAGCTACTGCCCAGGTGGGAATGGTTAAGATGGCTGTTGTAGTTGATGATTTGATTATTAGGCATGTAGAAAACTGGGTGGCTGCTGGACATGAGGATCACCTGGTCATTTGCCTGCCTGGTACGAAAGTGGCGGACCTCACACGTCACCTAGATAGGATTTTAGTTCTGGGGAGGAACCGGCTGTCTTCGTACACGTGGGTACCAATGACATAGGAGCATTTGGAGAGAGGTTCTGGAAGCCAAATTTAGGCTCTTAGGTACAAAGCTCAAATCCAGAACCTCAAGGGTAGCATTTTCTGAAGCGCTACCTGTTCCACGTGCAGGACCCAAGAGACAGGCAGAGCTCCTGAGTCTGAATGCATGGATCAAAGGAGGAACTGGACAACATTCTGGGGACGGAGGAGCCTATTCCGAAAGGATGGGCTCCACCTTAGCCAGGGTGGGACCAGGCTGTGCATCGGCATTTGAAAAGGAGATAGAGCAGCTCTTAAACTAGATACTGGGGGAAGGCCAACAGTTGCTCAAAAGCACATAGTTCACAATAAGGTATCTTTCAAAGATATCATCAAAACAGGAAAGATAGGGTATCCCAATAGTGAGGTTGCAAAAGAGACCATAGAAGATCTGGTGTCCTTAAATAAAAATAAAAATCAGACAAAAGATTGCAAATTAATAGTGTCAAGTACTGAGTATGATGTAAATAGGAACAAGAAACATAGTTTGAAATGTCTATATGCAAATGCCAGAAGCCTAAGAAATAAGATAGGAGAGTTAGAATATATTGTACTAAATGAAAAATTAGATACAATAGTTATCTCTGAAACCTGGTGGAAGGAAGATAACCACTGGGACACTGTCATACTGAGGTACAATTATATCGTAGTGATAGGGTGGATTGAATTGGTGGAGGGATAAGTAGGCCCTTGAATCAAATAGATTGAAAATTCTGCTGGAAACAAAACACATCTTGGAATCCCTATTGATTGAAATTCCATGTGTAAAGGGGAAAAGGATAGTGATAGGAGTGTAATACCGTCCCTCTGGCAAGGATGGACAGATGCAGAAATGTTATCAGAAATTACGGACGCTAACAAACTGGGCAACACAATAATAATGGGTGATTTCAATTACCCTGATATTAACTGAGTAAATGTAACAGGGCATGATAGGGAGGTAAAATTCCTTGATGAAATCAAGATTCTGGCACCGCCTGTTCCACCGACCCTGCAGCCTTTTCCGATGTCGGCTCTCGATGAGCGCATCCGGGCCTTGTTTCCAGAACTTGTGGAGGGACTGCTGCGTCAGTCAGCTTCGGTGTCGGGGTGCTTGCGCTTTCTGTACCATCTGCTGCAGCGGTGTCTGGCCCTTCTCCTGCGGTGAGGTCTCCAACTGCGGTGCTGCCTGCGGCATCGGCGTCAGCTGCCACCCAGGTTGACTCTCCGACGTCGGTGGAGGGAGCTTCGCTGCAGTCGGAATGGGTGTCAGCTTCTCAACATTGCCATAGAGGACATCGTTCCTCGGGGTCGAGGCAGGTTCTGTGTCGAAGTACCTTAACACAGGTTTTATCTAGCACTGAGCAGGAGTGTTCGTAGGAATCAGAGGAAGATACCAGGTACTTTTCTTCTGATGAGTCCTTTGGGATTCCCTCTGATCCTTCCCCTGCACCAGAGAGGAGACTGTCTCCACCTGAGAGTTAGTCTCTTTCCTCTTTGGTCCGGGAAATGGCTACGGCAATTTCCCTTCCCTGTGGAGGTTGAGGATGAGCCCAGGGCTGAGATGCTTGAGGTCCTGGATTATTCTTCTCCACCTAAAAAGAGGCTGTAACCGTTCCTCTGCATAACGTACTGAAAGAAGTCCTTATGCGAAACTAGTCGGCCCCTCTGTCTGGCCCTGTGGTCCCGAAGAAAACTGAATCCCAGTATCGGATCCACGGTGAACCTGGATTGATGAGGTCCCAGTTACCCCACAATTCCATGGTGGTGGACTCCGCCTTCAAGAGAGCCAGGAGTACTAGAGAGAAGCTAGAAGTCTTGATTCTTTTGGGAGGAAGACGTATCAGGCTGCTATGCTCGCCGCCAAGATAGTCATACCAGCTGTTCATGAGTGTGCACTTGCGGGACTCGGTACTGCAACTGTCAAGCTTGGTTGACGCGCTCCCTACAGAGTTGGCCGAGCCTTTTCGCCAGGTGGTCAGACAGCAGAAGGCGTGTCGAAAGTTCCTGGCCAGGGGTACATTTGACACTTTTGATGTAGCATCCAGGATTGCTGCTCAGGGTATAGTGATGCGCAGACTCTCATGGCTGCGTGTCTCTGACCTGGATCATTCTGTCCAGCAGCGAATGGCGGATGTTCCTTGCCGGGGGATAACCTTTTTGGTGAAAAAGTAGAGGATCTTGTTGATCAGCTCAAGAAGTGTAACGATGCTATGGATTCTCTCTCCCACCGGGTGCCTTCTGCTACTGCCTCCTCATCTAGGTTTTTTTGGGGGGAAGAGGAGTGCTCGCTATTCCTATCCTATGCGTAGGTACAGTCCTGCTTCTCGGCAGCCTGCACAGGTTCCACCCCAGTGCGCTCGTTCTCGTCAACAGCGTGCGTCTAAGGCCCATATTGCTCCCCAGCAAAAGCAAGGGACGGGCTTTTGACTGGCTCCAGTCCTTACCTGAATACTTGCCGGTTGGGGGGGAGGTTAATGTTTTTTCACCAAAGGGTGGCTTCTTATAACCTCTGACTGGTGGGTTCTTCAAATAGTCCGGTTAGGATACACCCTCAATCTGGAATCCAAGCCTCCAAATTGCCCACCTAGAGCTCAGTTCTACAGCTCTCAGCACAAGCAGGTACTTGCAGAGGAACTCTCCGCCCTTCTAAAGGCCCAGGCAGTCGAACCCGTTCCACCAGGGGAAGAAGAGCTGGGATTCTATTCCAGGTACTTCCTTGTGCAAAAGAAAACAGGAGGGGGGGGGGGGGGGGGGAGGTGCGTCCCATCCTAGACCTAAGGCCCTGAACAAATTTCTTTTCCGAGAAAAGTTCAGGATGGTTTCCCTAGCCACCCTTCTTCCCATGATTCAGGAAAACGATTGGCTGTGCTCTCTGGACTTAAAGGATGCTTACATACACATCTCGATACTTCCAGCTCACAGGAAGTATCTTCGATTTCGGCTGGGAAGACAGCACTTTCAGTACCGTGTACTGCCTTTAGGCCTGGCGTCTTGCGCCCAGAGTGTTTACAAAATGCCTAGCTGTAGTTTCAGCATTGCTACGCAGATTGGGAGTGCATATGTTTCCTTATCTCGGAGATTGGCTGGTGAAGAGCACCTCGAAAGAAGTTGCTCTGGAGTCCATGCGAATGACTATTCAGGTGCTAGAGCTACTAGGGTTTGTCATAAATTATTCCATCTCACCCCAGTCCAAAAATTGAAATTCATTGGAGCTCTACTGAACACTCAGACAGCTCGAGCTTATCTCCCCGGGGCAAGGGCAGACAACCTTCTGTCCCTGGTGTCCATGGTTCAAGCGTCTCAGCAGGTCATGGCTCGGCAGATGTTGAGATTTCTTGGGCACATGACCTCTACAGTTCATGTAACGCCCATGGCACTTCTACATATGAGATCAGCTGAATGGACCCTAGCTTCCCAGTTGTTTCAAGCTGCGGGGGATCTAGAGGATGTAATCCAACTGTCCACCGACTTTCGGAATTCTCTTCAGTTGTGGACGATTCGATCCAATTTGACCTTGGGACGTCCATTCCAAATTCCTCAGCCACAGAAAGTGCTGACGACGGATGCATCCCTCTTGGGGGAGGGGAGCTCATGTAGATGTGTTTCACACTCAAGGGGCTTGGTCCTTTCAGGCAAAAGATCTTCAGATCAACATCCTGGAACTGCAAGCGATTTGGAATGCTCTAAAGCCTTTCAGAGGTCACCTGTCCAACCAAATCGTATTAATTCAGACAGACATTCAGGTTGCCATGTATTACACTAACAAGCAGGGAGGCACCGGATCTCATCCTCTGTGTCAGGAAGCTGTCCAGATGTGGCTTTGGGCGCACCGTCACGCCATGTTTGTGCAAGCCACTTATCAGCAGTCTGACCGACAGACTGAGCAGGGTAGTGCAACCTCACGAGTGGTCACTGAACATGGGTGTCACCCGCAAGACCTTCCGAGCGTGGGGCACCCCCTGGGTGGATCTTTTTGCCACTCAGATCCCACAAGGTCCCTCAGTTCTGTTCCAGGCTTCAGGCCCATGATGACTAGCGTCATATACCTTTTTCCTACATTGGGGAACAGGCATCCTCCCATATCTGTAGTGGGGAAGACTTTGCTGAAACTCAAGCAAGACTGCGGAACCATGATTTTCATAGCTCCCTTCTGGCTGCGTCAGATTTGGTTCCCTCTTCTTCTGGAGTTGTCCTCCGAGGAACCGTGGAGATTGGAGTGTTTTCCAATCCTCATCACCCAGAACGAGGGGTTGCTTCTGCATGCCAACCTCCAGTCTCTGGCTCTCACAGCCTGGATGTTGAAAGCCTAGAATTCGCCTCCTTGGGTCTTTCAGAGGATGTCTCCCGAGTCTTGCTTGCTTCCAGGAAAGATTCCACAAAGAGGTGTTACTGTTTTAAATGGAGGAGGTTTGCCATCTGGTGTGACAGCAAGGCCCTAGATCCTCTTTCTTGTCCTACACAGACTCTGCTTGAATACCTTCTACACTTGTCAGAGTCTGGTCTCAAGACCAACTCCGTAAGGGTTCATCTTAGTGCGATTAGTGCTTATCACCGCCGTGCAGAGGGTAAGCCTATCTCTGGACAGCCTTTAGTTGTTCGCTTCATGAGAGGTTTGCTTTTGTCAAAGCCCCCTGTCAAACCTTCACCAGTGTCATGGGATCTCAACGTCGTTATCACCCAGCTGATGAAAGCTCCTTTTGAGCCACTGAATCCTTGCCATCTGAAGTACTTGACCTGGAAGGTTGTTTTCTTGGTGGCTGCTACTTCAGCTCGTAGAGTCAGTGAGCTTCAGGCCTTGGTAGTGCATGCACCTTATATCAAGTTTCATCAAAACAGAGTAGTCCTCCGCACACACCCTAAGGTCCTGCCAAAGGTGGTGTCGGAGTTTCATCTGAACCAGTCAATTGTCTTGCCAACATTCTGCCCTGGCGAAAGCAGTTTGCAAACCTTGGACTGATTGACAGCATTGGCCTTTTATGTGGAGCAAACAAAGACCTTTAGACAGTCCGCCCAGTTATTTGTCTCTTTTGATTCCAACAGGAGGGGAGTCGCCATCGGAAAACGCACAATCTCCAGTTGGCTAGCAGATTGCATATCCTTCACTTATGCCCAAGCTGGGCTGACTCTGGAGGGCCATGTCACGGCTCATAATGTTAGAGCCATGGCTGCGTCAGTGGCTCACTTAAAGTCAGCCTCCATTGAAGAGAATTGCAATGCTGCAAGGTGGTCATCGGTCCACACATTCACATCTCACTACTGCCTTCAGCAGGATATCCAACGCAACAGTCTGTTTGGGCAGTCGGTGCTGCAGAACCTGTTCGGGGTTTGGAATTCAACTCCACCCCCCTAGACTCATTTTTGTTCTGTTCCAGGCTGCACTCTCAGATGTTTTTGTCTTCAGGTCAATCTAGGTTATGTCCTCACCGTTGCGAGGCCCAATTGACCAATGTTCATTGTTTTGAGTGAGCCTGGATGCTAGGGATACCCCACATGAGAGAACAAGCAGCTGTCAGGTTCTCAGGTTCAGAGCCCGCGGGGCCGGGCTCTGGAGCAAACGTGAGCCCTTGGGCTGCTGACGAGGAGCGACAGCAGCAGGCAAAACCCACCAACCAACGCTGGGCAAGCACACCGACACCGGCAGGGACTGCAGGCACCGCCCAGCGAGCCGGAACACACGGACTAGAACACGGGACTGAAATCCCCCGGACAGGAGGACACAGGACTGGAACCCCCCGGACTGGAACACTGGACTGGAAACCCCCGGACTGGAGGACACAGGACTGGAACACCAGACTGGAGGACACCGGACTGGTCCACACAGCTTCACCTGCACTTAGCTACTAAGCCCCCCAGGAGTTGAGCTCCTGGGTTCAAGTAGCCGGCAGGACTTACTGGATACCGGATGACACAGGGACCAGGACTGGAAACAGAAGTACTCCTAAACCTAAACTGATCTACGTGCTCCCAACCAGCAGGAGTGTTCCTAACAGTAAACTGACAAAAGGACTTCCTAAGCCCTATACTAAACCCGAGCTCCTAAGCCCTGCTCAAGAAAGGGACTTCCTAAGCCCTAAACTAACAGAGCAGGGAACTAAACACAAAGCTAACACAGGTGCTACTAAGCACCAAGCTACAAGCAGAGCTTTACACTAATAAGCTAAACACAAAACTACCAAGCCACCTAAGCACTGCTCTAGCAAGCTAGATACAACTAACAAGGTGCTTCCTAAGCACTACTCTGGCAAGCAACCAGAAGAGCTCCTAGCACTAAAAGGGAAGACAGGGGAGCCACAAGGAAAAAGCAGGGAAGCTAACACATAAGCCAAAAGTGCTTCTAAAGCACCAAACACCAACAGCAAAGACTGCAATGCTCCCAATAGCACAAACACCAGAAGTACTTCTAACAGCAAACTCTGCAGTGTTCCTAACAACACCAAACCCTGAAGTACTTCTATCAGCAACAGAGCTTCCAAAGCCCTACACACAGCAATGCTTCCAAAACCAAGAGGGAAAAGCAGGAGAACCACAAGGGAAAAGGAGGAAAGCTACATACACAAACACCAGTGCACACTGCACTAACACTAACCTGGCCCTTAGCAAAAGCAAGCAGGGAAACTAGACACAAAGTCAGAAGTGCACACTGCACCACCCTACCTAAAGCAAACACCACTGTTGCAAAGGCTCTGAAGGAAACAACACCACTTCCTTATCAAGGCCCACCCTGATGATGTCACACTCCCTAGCCCCAGGCAACAGCACACTGACCCAGAGAGGCCCAACCCACACCAATGCAAAACCGTGAAGCACTTGAAGCCAGTACCCCCAAAGAGAGGTAGAGGTAACTCAGGTCACCCACACAGGTGCAGTATAGTGAAACAATTAACCCCATGCTGCTGGAAACTGCCAGCACAGAGAGGCAGAGCCAGCTCAGAAAGGACAGACAAAAGAAACAGAAGCCAGCTAAGAAGCTGACCCCCAGGAAAGAGGTAAGTTTGAGAGGGGTTATGACCACAATCATAACAGCAGCCTGCTTGTCCCTGGAGAAAGTGAAGATACTTACCTGTAACAGATATTCTCCGAGGACAGCAGGCTGATTGTTCTCACAAACCTGTCCACGTCCCCTTTGGAGTTATTGTTTGTTTATATGCTTTTTGATTAAACTGAGGAGGCACGCTAAACGCGACAGGCGGGAAGTCTTGCGCGTGGTTCGCGCACCAGAAGGCTCTGGCAAAAGTTTTAAATTTTGCTGGTGAAAATTTGCCGTTTCCTGGGCCGACACGGATGTCGACCCACATGTAGAAACAATCAGCCTGCTGTCCTCGGAGAATACCTGCTACAGGTAAGTATCTTCGCTATTTGTAACAATAGTTCCGCAAGTTCATTTTTCAGTTCTATCTGTACTCTGGGATGAATACCATCTGGTCGAGGAGATTTGCTACTCTTCAATTTGTAGAACTGCTCAATTACATCCTCCAGGTTTATAGAGAATTCATTCAGGTTCTCTGACTCGTCAGCTTCGAATACCATTTCTGGCACCGAAATCTTCCTCAGTGAAGATTGCTTTGGCTTTGTCTTCCCTGATCGCCCATTTTACTCCTCAGTCATCTAGCGTTCCAACCGATTCTTTTGCCGGCTTCCTGCTTCTAATATGCGTTAAAAAAATTTTTACTATGTGTTTTTGCCTCCAGTGCAATCTTTTTTTCGAAGTTCCTCTTAGCCTTTCTTATCAGCACTTTACATTTGACTTGACATTCCTTATGCTGTTTCTTATTATTTTCAGTCGGTTCCTTCTTCCATTTTCTGAAGGATTTTCTTTTAGATCTAATAGCTTCCTTCACCTCACTTTTTAACCATGTCGGCTGTAGTTTTGTCTTCCGTCCTCCTTTTTTAATACACGGAATATATTTGGCTTGGGCTTCCAGGATGGTGTTTTTGAACAGCATCCACGCCTGATGTAAATTTTTGACCCTCGCAGCCGCTCCTCTAAGTTTTTTTTTCACCGTTGTTCTTATTTTATCATAGTCTCCTTTTTTAAAGTTAAACTCTAACGTATTTGTTTTCCTATGTATACTTCAAAGCTAATATCAAATTCGATCATATTAAGATCAATGTTATCAAGCGGCCCCAGCACCATTATCTTACCTGGATGATTGGCTGATGATCAGCATATCAAAAGAAGGTGCTCAGGAGTCTAAGCAGAGAACTATTTGGGTGCTAGAGATGAGGTTCATTTTAAACTACCTGAAGTACCATCTCCTCCAGTTCATCAATTGGAGTTCATAGGAGCCCTGCTAGATACCATGCAGGTGTGAGCTTTCTTCCCTGTGCTGCGAGCAGACAGTCTTGTTGCTCTTGCCACACAGTTTCACAACAGGTCACAGCTGGGCAGATGTTGAAGTTACTATGCCACATTGCCTCCACTGTGTATACCACCCCCCTGGCAAGTCTTCATATGAGAAATACCCAATGGATCTTAGCTTCCCAGTGGTGTCAGTTCTTGGGGAACTTAGCGGATGTCATCCAAGTAACCACAGAACAGGCTCAATATTTCCTCTCGTGGACAATTTGAACCAGTCTTACCTTAGGACTTCCATTCCAAATTTCTCAGCCCTGAAAGGTGCTGATGACAGATGCATCCCACTTGGGGTAGGGAGCTCATATGTATAGGCTTCACAGTCAGGGTGTTCTCTCAGCTCAGGAGTCAGATCTCCAGATTAATCTTCTGGAGCTCCAGGCAATCTGAAATGCTTTAAAGACTATCAGAGTTCAGCTGGTTGGCCAAATTGTACTCATTCAAATGGTTAATCAGGTTGCGATGTATTACACCAACAAGCAAGGGGGTACTGGATCATACCCTCTGTGTCAGGAGGCTGTCGAGATATGGAACTGGGCTGTTCAGAACAGGATAGTTCTCAGAGCCAGTTACCTAGCAGGAAAGTCCAACAGCCTGTCAGACAGACTGAGCAGGGTCATACAGTCACACAAGTGGTCACTCGATTGATTGTTGTCCACAAGATGTTCCTAGAATGGGGCACTTCTTCAAATCTTTGCCAATCCGTACAATCACGAAGTCCCTCAGTACTGCTGCAGGCTCAGGTCACACGCCAGACTAGTATCAGATGCCTTCCTCCTCCTTTGGGGAACATGTCTTCTTTATGTGTTTCCTTTGTGAAACTCAGGCAAGACCGGGGAGCCATGATCCATATCATACTGGTTTCCACTTCTTCTGGAATTATCCTCCAAACTATGGAGATTGAGGGATTTCTTCTGCATCTCAACCTCCATTCTCTGGCCTTCACAGCCTGGATGTTGAGTTTAGAATTTGTTGCCTTGAATCCACTGGGGGGGGGGTGTCTCCAAGGTTTTGTTGGCTTCCAAGAAAGATGCCTGTAAGAGATGTTATTCTTTCAAATCGAGGAGGTTTGCCATCTGGTTTGAGGGCAAGGCCCTGGATCCACTTACCTGCGCTATACAGAACCTGCTTGAACACCTTCTACACTTCTCAGAGTCAGGACTAACTCTGTAATGGTTCACCTCAGTGCAACTGGAGATTATCATCACGGAGCTTATCTTCATGGTGTAGAGAGTAAGCCCATCTGTGGACAGCCTTTAGTTGTTCAATTCATGTGGGGTTTACTTTTGACAGAGCCCCCTTTCAAACCTCCACCTGTGCCATGGGACTTCAACGTCGTCCTTACGCAGCTGATGAAAGCTCATTTTGAGCCACTCGATTCCTGTCCTCTGAAGTACCTGACCTGAAAGATCTTGTTTTTGTTGGCGGTTACTTGAGCTCGTAGGGTCAATGAGCTTCAGGCCCTAGTAGTGGATCCACCTTATACAAAGTTTCATCACATCAGAGTTCTCTGCATACACCCTATGTTCTTTCTTAAGATAATGTCTGCGTTTCTTCTGAATCAGTCAGTCATCTACATTCTTTCCCAAATCTCATGCCCATCCTGGCGAAAGCGCATTGCATACCTTGGACTGAAAATGAGCATTGGCCTTTTACCTGGAGCAGACTAGGCCCTAGACAGTCCACCCAGCCTTTTATTTATTTTGATCCCAACAGGATGGGTATTGCCATTGGTAAATGCACAATTTCCAATTGCCTAGCAGATTGCATTCTTTTTATTTACGTCCAGGCTGGGCTAACTCTGGAGGGTCAAGTCATGGCTCACAACGTCAGAGCCATGGCGACATTGGTAGCCCACTTGAGATCTGTCTCTATGGAGGAGATTTGCAAGGCTGCGACATGGCCTTCAATTCACACATTCACATCCTACAATCGCCTTGAGCAAGACACGATGCGACAGTCAGTTTGGTCAGACAGTTGTGCAGAATTTGTTTTGGGTCTAGAATGCAACTCCTCCCTCCTAGGCCTGTTTTATTCTGTTCTAGGCCTCATCTTCACAACAGTATATACAGTGCAATCCGCTTAAGTGCCTGTGCACAGTATACGCACAGTATACAGTCTCCATTAACTGACGTTAGGCTTACTTGAAGTAATCAGTCATTTTCCTCTGTACACTCTTGTGTCTGTGAGTTCCATAGACTACGTCTGCCAGATGGTAAAAACTGTCATAGCACTGACATCCAGTGGCCTCCAGATAGGCCCGCACGGTGTTGAGACTCTCCAGCGAGCTTGCAAAAGTGACAGGAGGTTGTTGAATTTTGTCAGCATGTGCCTCGCTGCTCATTTCATCATCTGTTTCATCATCAGCATTTGCCTGCGTGTAGGCGTATATCTCGACATCAGTGCTGTCATCAGCTGTTTGTAGATCATAATCAACAGCTACGTAGTGATGAAACTCCTCTTCAGTAACACCGACTGTTCATCTGACGCATTTGCAACAGCTGCATCTGTTTCGTCCCTCTCCACATCCTTACCAAACTTGCCCGCTTGTAGCAGTTCACAATGGTTGCCTGTGTAACATGATTCCAGGCTTCTTTCTGCATATGTATTACGAGCCAGTTCAACAGCACGTTTATCCTTGCCAGTCTGGTCATCCATAACGCTCATCAGAAGATGTAGCACAAGAGCCCAATAATGTTGTTTGAAATTGGCTATTATGCCCTGATCCATAGGTTGGATCAGAGAGGTAGCGTTTGGTGGCAGGAAGACCACCTTGACATTAGACAACCTGACATCATCACTGTGTGCAGCACAATTATCACAAAGCAACAAAATCTGACGCTTTTGTGCCCGCAGTATAGTGTCTAACTTCTTTAGCCACTGCTTCCAAATTTCCCCATGTTAATCTATCCTGCAATTCTCAAGATCAATCAGAATGGGAGCTGGTGCTCATTTACGTCGGAAGCTGCGGCCAAAGATTATGTGCACGAGCTGGAGTCGAATGCGGAGTCTAGTGCCTCTAACTAATCAGTGTTACAGGACTGGATGGAATACAGTGAGGATGCACTGACCAGCAGTGGGTCCGAATAAGAGGTTGAGGATGTACTTGGAATGCTATAGAATGTGTTATGTTGTTAATATTGGGCCTAGGTGACCTTAACATCTAGGTGACTCGTTCAATGTTTGTCAAGGGGAGGTTGGGGAGAGAGGGGGAGGGAATCTTAGAGGGGGAGAAGGGAGGGTAGAGGGCAGAGGGAGGTTTGGGGATAAGTGGGAGTTGGGTGTGCATGTGGGTGGGCAGGGGGGGAATTTGATTGAGAAGTGCGACGGGGATGAAGGGTACTCGGGCGAAGAACGATGGTTCCTCGCTTGGTGGGGTACAACTATCCTTGGGGGAGGGGCTGGGCCCTCGAGGATTACATATATTACTCATTTTGTTGGTACACATCAGAGAACAGGGAAATAGATGACTAGCTGATCATCTTTAAAAATAATATCTTGGAACGTTTCGGGAATAACTTCTCCTGTGAAGCGTTACAAAATTCTATCGCAGCTTAAGTGACAGGGAGCGGCCATTGCCTGTGTGCAAGAAACCAAATTGTCTGACTCTGAGCATGAAAAACTTTGTCAACAATGGGTGGGCAAGTGTTACTACTCCTCCTCTGGGAATAGGAAAAGTGGGGTGGCAATCTTACTCAGGAAGGGGCTGCCATGCCAATCCAAATTGATCTATAAAGATTCGGAGGGACGTGTAGTGCTCCTCCACCTTAATTATCAGGGACAACGGTTCTACCTATGTGCGGTGTACGGCCCAAATTCTTTTGATCCTCAATTTTTTCAATCCCTGGTGGCGTTGGGACTACAACATACTGATGCACCATGGATTTGGGCAGATCGTCCCCAACTTCCATACCAGGGGTGGGAAGGGGTAAGGGCCTACCGGCACTATGCAAACTACTTGGCTTATTAGACCCATGGCGGACCCTACACCCATCCACTAAAGATTACACCCACCAATCTAAGGCCCACCAATCTTGGTTGAGAATAGACTACATATTACTCACCCAATCTTGGTTTTTTTAAAGTCAATTTGGCTGAAATTGGTCCGATGGCGGTCTCAGACCACTCCATGATTTGGATAGACGTGGCTCTGGGGACGAGAGATGTCTCATGCGGGGTAGGCTGGAGGTTCCCTTCCTATTTGTACCAAGATAAATTATTGCGAGAACATTTATGCAGGAAATGGCAGTTATATATAATTTTGAATCTTGTGAGTCACCAATACTCTTTTGGGAGGCTTCCAAAGTGGTCTTGAGAGGGGAGGTAATAGCATACATGTGCGCCCGAATGAAGCGTATGGCGTCTGGCATTTTAAAATTAGAATCACAATACAAAACTGCAAAGAGGAAATATTTAGCTAGGCCCACTGCAGCTAACAAAAACTTAATGGCAGCGGCCCTAGTGGCCCTCAACTCTTTAATCCATGAGCAAACCAAGAAACAACTGTTGGCGAGGCGGCTGAATTTTCAGCGCTTCAGGAACAAATCAGGTAAGCTCTTGGCAAGGGTTGCCAAGGCAAACTCCACTCGTCGCTTTATAGCGTCAATAGTGGATGTGGGAAGAACCCGTACTACCAAACTAAATGAAATAATAGAGGCCTTTCATTCCCACTTTAAAGAAATGTATTCCACTGGAAACAGGGTTCAGGGCCCCTTGATGCGGGACTACCTGGATGACGCTGGTATGTCCAGTTTAACGGACAATGCGAAGCAAGCCCTGTCGGCGCCCATTAGAGCGCAAGAGGTACAAAAAGTACTGCGGGACCTGCCGCTGGGATCGGCCCCGGGCGTTGATGGCTTCTCCAGCAAATACTATAAAATTCTGACCCCGCAAATTTGTGGTCTCCTAATTGCATACTTTGATGCCATCGTTGAAAGAGGCTTCTCCTCTCGGGGTGAAAACGAAGCATTGATCACACTCATCCCCAAGCCGGGAAAGCCAAAAGAGCAAATGGAGTCTTATCGACCAATATCCCTGATTAATGTCGATAGGGTAGGTTAATGAGATACATCCCTAGCCTGATAGGTGAACACCAAGTGGGGTTTGTCAAGGGGTGCAATTCCACTAAACATGTTCGAAAAGTGTTATTGGCCGTGGCGTATGGACAGGCCACAGGCGATCTGGTACTCATGGTAAGCTTAGATGCGGCCAAGGCCTTCGACAAGGTCAACTGGGACTATTTGTTCCAGGTCCTTTAATACATAGATCTAGGAGGTTGGTACATGGCTGCAATTAGATCCCTATATTCAGACATGTTGGCCCGGGTACTGGTTAATGGCATCCGATCCGCTGCCTTTCGGGTAGAACGGGGAACTCGGCAGGGGTGCCCCCTCTCCCACCTTTTGTTTTTATTATATTTGGAACCCCTTCTTCGCAAAATATTGTTAGATCCAGACATTTGAGGGGTGGCGTGGAAAGAGTGTCAGACAAAAGTACTGGCTTTTGCGGATGATATGTTTCTTACTCTTACCAAACCAACCCAATCTGTCCCCCAGTTACTGGCTGCCATAGATGAGTTTAGTTTCTTCTCTGGGTTGTAATTAAATTTACAAAAATCATTGGCCCTACCGGTACAACAAACAACTCAATCAGAGTGGGAGGGCTACTTCCCTTTTCAGTGGGCTAAGGGGGTAATCCGGTACCTGGGGGTATACATCCTGGCAGACCTGGCTTGCCTCTATGAAGAGATCATTGGTCCTTTACAGAGGAAAACACAGGAACATTTACAGGGATGGCAAGGGCTCCCCATTTCGCTACTGGGACGAATTACCCTATTTAACATGGTTCTCTTCCCCAAGTGGGCATACATGATGCAAATGCTACCTATTATTTTGGGAGGGAGAGAAGAGCGGCGGTTACAAAGATCCCTTAATCGTTTTTTATGGCAGGGTAAAAGAGCGCGAATAGGGCTTGCGAAAATTATGAGGCCTTGCACTAAGGGGGGGCCTGGGTCTTCTTGATCTGACTCTTTTCTCGGTAGCCAGTGGCCTACGACATTTATCCGACTGGTTTCGAGCGACAGACTTTTTCATGCACAAACATAGAGACTGCACTAATGGCACCGCTCCATTTTGCTTATTGGCTTCAAGCCCTGTCTGATAAACTGTCCTCACTTGGCCCATATGGGTATATTCTAAA
The DNA here is from genome assembly GCF_901765095.1 of Microcaecilia unicolor. Taxonomy (NCBI): domain Eukaryota; kingdom Metazoa; phylum Chordata; class Amphibia; order Gymnophiona; family Siphonopidae; genus Microcaecilia; species Microcaecilia unicolor. Next base: position 354,005,937 of record NC_044031.1, on the reverse strand, counting down.
TCCACTTTGGAAAACGTGGCGATGTCTAAGCAAAAGAATGGGTTGGGATAGGGAGGTTTCCCCACTGCTCTCGGTTGGGGGCAATTTGGCATTTCCAGAGGGGGGGGGGGGGGATCTTCCAGATTGTTCCAGAGGTGGAGTGCATGGGGGATTCTCTATTTGTTTCAGATTATCACTGAGCAGGGAACCATCAAGCCTTTTCAGTCCTTATGTAGCGAATTTGGGTTAAGCCAGAAAGATTTCTTTGCTTATTTACAAATCAGACATTATGTCAGTTCTTTACCTGTGGGATGTTTGGCTCAGGAAACTTGGGATACTCTAAATGATGTGTTGGGCCTTGAAGCACAGATGAGAATCCCATTACAATACTTTCATCGTAATTTGAGAGATTTAACACCGCAGAATGACTGTACAGCAGTGGTGGCACTCTGGAGCCAAGAACTGAGCTGGAAGTTGTATACCAATCAATTTGCTGCCTGTCTTCAGTCAGTTTATGGAACGACCGCTAATGTCATTTGGTGGGAAATGCAATATAAATTTGCTATGCGTTTATATATATCACCGCACAGGGCATTCAGAGCGACTTTAGGTGAAACAGATGATTGCCCCAAGTGTGGTGGTGGGGGTGCTACATTGGGCCACATGTTTTGGTCCTGCAGGATGGTGCATTCATTCTGGAATGAGTTGGGCAGACAGATTACATTGATGTGGTCCCTCCAGTGGATACCCACTCCAGGGCAGCTGTTTGACGTATTTAAGCTACGGAGCTCGGCCCCAGCGGATATGAAAGCATTTTTGAAAAGAGTGGTATTGATGGGGAAACAAACAATTTTACAACTGTGGTTGAAGCCAGATGCACCAAGTGTGGCTCAATGGAGAAGTGCCATGATGGAGTGTTGTTCGTTGGAGAAAAAGGGAATCGTGGGATGATTTCTGTCAGCTATGGCTGCCCTTTTGGAACTCTTTGACTCCGGTCGCAGGAAGTAGAATTTTGAATTGTTAGATATAAGGGGAGGGGTGGGATGGTAAGGGGGGGGGAGGGGTGGGTAACTGGTTAAGGAAGCGAGCAGGAAAAAAAAAGGGCACAAGTTTTACTCAGTGTTAAATGGAATTTCAGATGTGATTATTGCATTTTGTATATTGTTTCCATGATGTGTGGACTGCTTTGCCAATAAACATGATTTAAAAAAAAAACATTCTTGAAGCAACGGGGCTGTTTGCTCTTTCCAATGACGAGTGGTTTCAACTTCTTACTCCCATCCATATTGCAGCAAAGGAGGATCGTCAGTCAGTCCTTCGACGTTTTACTTCCTGTAGTTTCGGCTTGTTTGAATGCAAGCGTTCCATCAGGAATCGCTCGCCAGTAGAGACCGTTTTCGTCAGCATTGAAAATGTCACGAGGTACAGACTCGTTCAAGATGGTAGGAAGAACTGAAACAACACAATTTTCAGCACCAAAGTCATCAGCATCTTCTTTTTCACCATGCTGTTTCTTGAATTTTATGTTGTTCCTCTCCATCCATCTTTCCAACCATCCAACAGTAGCTTTGAATTCTCCGAGGACAAGCAGGCTGCTTGTTCTCGCATATGGGTGACGTCTGACGGCAGCCCCAGGATCAGAAATCTTCCTAGCAACAAAGCTTGCTAGAGCCCTTGTGCGCGACCATCTTCCCACCCGCAGCGTGAATGTGCTGTAGTCTCTTTTTTTTCCACGGCTCAGTGCGGCTGTTTTTTGTCTGTTCTGCGCCCCAGAGAGAGCCCTCACAGCGATTTTGCGGTTTTCGCCGCTTTTTCGCTCGTGTTTCTTCATTCTTTAAAAAAAAAAAAAAAAAAGAGTTAACTTTTTCCTTTATTTCTTAGTTTCTCCCCCCGTAAGTTTCCTTTCGTTGTCGCGAGTGGCCATTTTGGCCGCCCGTACGGGTTTTTCCTGTTTTTGTGCCCTTCTTTTGGCATCATCGCGGATTTTGACTTTGCCGCCGCAATTTTTCCATCCATGACCTCGAAGATCGCCAGCGGCTTCAAGAAGTGCACGCAGTGCAGCCAGGCAATCTCAGCCACTGATCCACACACTTCGTGTATTCAGTGTCTTGGGGCTGGTCATCGCCCTGACGCTTGTACTCTGTGTCTTCGCCTAAAAAAGCGGACACAAGCGTCGAGATTGGCTCATTGGGAACGCCTGTTCTGAGCTGTGCCCGGTCCTTCGACGTCGGTAGCGGTACCGAGATTGTCAGGGACGGTATCGATTTCTGCACCGGAGAGTGCATCGACGGCAGGAGTGCAGGTAATGGCTGTCCAGAGACCTTCTCATGCTGGCAGCAGTGAGCCATCGAGTGGGTCTCCACCTGCCTCAAGGACTCCTGCGGTACAGGCCCCCGGGACCGACCTCTTTCGGACCCAGCCCTGAGGAGGCATGTGGATTCCACGTCCTCCACGTCGGTACTGGGAGGTACCAGTGACGTGCTTCGTGCGAAGGCAAAGAAGCATCGTCATCGGTCACCTTTCCGTCACGGTACCGAGAGCTCTGGAACGCCGAAGGATTCGGCACCCGTGAAGCGTCGATGACGGGAGGACCGCTCACCCTCCATACAGGAGGTGTCGATGCACTCTTCTCCGGACAGCCTGGTACCGCCTCTGCACCCCAGGCAGATTCTGACTTCGTCGCCTGTACCGACCCCACAGCCTTGCTCGACAGACACTTTAGACGAGCGCCTCCGAGCCATCCTTCTAGGGATTCTGGAAGGGCTGCTGCGACCATCTGTTCTGATACCGGTGGTACTTAAGCCGTCGGTACCATTGAGAGATGCGGCGGTTGGTTCCCCGCCCGTGGTGCGGACTGCGATGCCGGTACCGCTTGCGGCATCAGCCTCGGCTGCCACCCAAGTTGACTCCCTGTCGACGTCGCTGGAGGGAGCTTCGTCGCCGGCGGCGCGGGAGTCGTCTTCTCAGCATCGCCATTGAGGACATGGTTCCTCGGCGTCGAGACGGGCCTGGCTTCGGACTGAAGTCAGAGAACTCGTGTCCTATACCGAAGGGGAGGCCTCGTGGGAAGCAGAGGAAGATATTTCTCTGATGAGGAGTCTTGTGGTCTTCCTTCTGATCCTACTCCTTCGCCAGAGAGAAAGCTTTCTCCCCCTGAGAGTCTGTCTTTCTCTTCCTTTGTCGGGAAATGTCTACGGCCATTCCCTTCTCTGTGGTTACTGAGGATGAGCCCAGGGCCGAGATGTTCGAGGTCTTGGACTATCCTTTGCCACCTAAGGAATCGTCCACTGTTCCTCTGCATAATGTCCTGAAACAGACATTCTCCGAGGACGAGCAGGCTGCTTGTTGTCACGAATGGGTGACGTCCACGGCAGCCCCCAGTATCTTCTTAGTAACAAAAGTTTGCTAGCTCTTGCATGATCCATGCGCATCGCGCATGCGCAATTGTCTTCCCACCTGAATGATAGCATGCCCGCTAGTCTCACTTTTTCCGCGGCCAGAACGGACGTGTTTGTTTGTTCTCTCCCCCAGAGAGGCCCCTGTCGCGTTCTTCGCGCGGTTTTCTTGCCCTTTTGGCATCTTCTTCTTCTCGTGTGTTCCTGTTTCAAAAAAAAAAAAAAAAAGTTGCGCTACGTTTTGAACTTTTGCCCTGTAAGTTTCCTTTTTTCTTGCGTTAGCGGCTTTTTTCGCCACCCGTAGGGGTTTTCCCCTTTTTTTGGTGCCTTTTTTCCGTTATCATCGCTTTTGACCTCGCCGACGCGATTTTTCCGCCCATGTCCTCGAAGCCTGCTTCAAGAAGTACACGTGGTGCAATCGGACGATCTCGCTCACTGATAGGCACGTTTCGTATCTTCAGTGTCTCGGGGCTGGTCATCGCTCTAACGCCTGTACTTTGTGCCTCCAGCTAAAGAAGAGGACCCAGGCAGCGAGATTGGCTCAGTGGAACATCCTGTTCGGAGCCTCGTTCGGTCTTTCGATGTTGACGGAGCCAGCGGTACCGAGGCCATCGCCGGTATCTATGTCGGCATCGGAGGGGGCATCGACGTCTGGAGCGCAGGTGATGGCTGTCCAGAGATCCCACGCTGGTAGCAGTGAGCCGTCAAGTGGGTCTCCGCCTGCCTCGAGGGCTCCTGCGGTGCAGGCCCTCCGGGACCGACCACCTTCAGACCCGGCCCCGAGGAGACGTTTGGATTCAACGTCTTCCTCATTGGTACTGGGAGGTTCAGATGCTGTGCTTTGCGCGAAGGCGAAGAAGCACCGTCATCGCTCATCTTCTCGACACGGTACCGAGAGCTCTGGGACACCGAAGGATTCGGTACCCGTGAAACGTCGACGCCGGGAGGACCGCTCGCCCTCCATACAAGAGGTGTTGATGCGCTCTGCTTCGGACAGCCCGGTACCACCTTCGCGTTCCAGACAGGTTCTCAGCTCGTCGCCGGTACCGGCCCCACTGCCTTGCTCGACAGCCACTCTGGAAGAGCGCCTCAGAGCCATACTTCCAGAGATTCTGGAAGGACTGCTGCGACCTTCTGCCCCAGTACCACCGGTGCCTGCGCTGGCGGTACCGTCGAGAGATGTGGCAGTTGGCTCTCTGCCCGTGGTGCGGACTGCGCCGCCGCCTAAGGAATCGTCCACTGTTTCCCTTCATAATGTCCTCAAGCAGACATTGATGGCGAACTGGGCGAAACCGTTAAGTAACCCCCACATTCCCAAGAAGGTTGAGTCCCAGTATCGGGTCCATGGGGATCCGGAGTTGATGAGGACCCAGTTGCCTCATGACTCTGGAGTTGTGGATTCGGCTCTCAAGAAAGCCAAGAGTAGTAGAGATTATGCCTCGGCGCGCCCGGGGTGTGAGTCTAAGACTCTAGACTCTTTTGGGAGGAAGGCCTACCATTCTGCTATGCTCGTGTCCAAGATCCAATCCTACCAGCTCTACACGAGCATCCACATGCGGAACAATGTGCGGCAGTTGGTGGACTTGGTCGATAAGCTCCTGTCGGAGCAGGCCAAACCTTTTCAGGAGGTGGTTAGGCAGCTGAAGGCGTGTAGGAAATTCCTGTCCAGGGGTGCCTACGATACTTTTGATGTAGCGTCCAGGGCCGCTGCTCAAGGTATAGTGATGCGCAGACTCTCATGGCTGCGTGCCTCTGACCTGGAGAATAGGGTCCAGTAGCGGATTGTGGATGCTCCTTGCCGGGGGGATAATATTTTTGGTGAGCGCGTTGAACAGGTGGTAGAACAGCTCCACCAGCGGGACACTGCATTCGACAAGCTCTCCCACCGGACACCTTCAGCATCTACCTCAACAGGTAGACGTTTTTATGGGGGAAGGAGGAATGCTCCTTATGCTTATAGTAAGCGTAGGTACAATCCACCTGCCCGCCAGCCTGCTCAGGCTAAGCCCCAGCGTGCTCGTTCGCGTCAACAGTGTGTGCCTCCTCAGGCCCCTGCAGCTCCCCAGCAAAAGCAAGGGACGGGGTTTTGACTGGCTCCAGGTGAGCATAGCCGAGATAAAAGTGTCTGTGCAGGACGATCTGCCGGTAGGAGGGAGGTTGAAGTTTTTTCACCAAAGGTGGCCTCTTGTAACCTCCGACCGGTGAGTTCTCCAAATAGTCCGGCTAGGATACTCCCTCAATTTGATCTCAAAACCTCCAAATTGCCCTCCGGGAGCTCAGTCTTTAAGCTTCCAGCACAAGCAGGTACTTGCTGAGGAACTCTCCGCCCTTCTCAGCGCCAATGCGGTCGAGCCTGTGCCACTGGAGCAGGAAGGGCTGGGATTCTATTCCAGGTACTTCCTTGTGGAAAAGAAAACAGGGGTGATGCATCCTATCCTAGACCTAAGGGCCCTGAACAAATATCTGGTCCGAGAAAAGTTCAGGATGCTTTCCCTGGGCACCCTTCTTCCCATGATTCAGAAAGACGATTGGCTATGCTCTCTGGACTTAAAGGAGGCTTATACTCACATCCCGATACTACCAGCTCACAGGCAGTATCTTCGATTCCGTCTGGGAACTCAGCATTTTCAGTATTGTGTGCTACCCTTTGGTCTCGCCTCTGCGCCCAGAGTGTTCACAAAATGCCTGGCAGTCCTTGTGGCATCTCTACGCAGACTGGGAGTGCATGTATTCCCACGATTGGCTGGTGAAGAACACCTCGGAGGCAGAGCTCTACAGTCCATGCGGATGACTATTCGACTCCTGAAGCTACTAGGGTTTGTGATAAATTATCCAAAGTCTCACCTTCTTCCAGTTCAACGAGTAGAATTCATAGGAGGTCTGCTAGACTCCCAGACTGCTCATGCCTACCTTCCCGAGGCGAGGACGGACAATCTCCTGTCCCTTGTTTCCTGGGTATGAGCGTCTCAGCAGATCACAGCTCGGCAGATGTTGAGATTGCTCGGCCACATGGCCTCCACAGTTCATGTGACTCCCATGGCTCGTCTTCACATGAGATCAGCTCAATGGACCCTAGCTTCCCAGTGGTTTCAAGCTGCGGGGGATTTAGAGGACGTGATCCAACTGTCCACAGTTTTTCTCAAATCCCTACATTGGTGGACAATTCGATCCAATTTGACCTTGGGACGTTCCTTTCAAATTCCTCAGCCGTAAAAAGTGCTGACTACGGATGCGTCCCTCCTGGGGTGGGGAGCTCATGTCGATGGGCTCCACACCCAAGGATGTTGGTCCCTCCAGGAAGCAGGTTTTCAGATCAATCTCCTGGAGTTATGAGCAGTCTGGAACGCGCTAAAGGCTTTCAGAGATTGGCTGTCTTATCAAATGATTCAAATTCAGACAGACAATCAGGTTGCTATGTACTACATCAACAAGCAGGGGGGGCACCGGATCTCGCCTCCTGTGTCAGGAAGCCGTCAGGATTTGGTTTTGGGCTCTCCAGCATGGCATGTTTCTCCAAGCCATGTATCTGGCGGGCATAAACAACAGTCTGGCCGACAGGTTGAGCAGGATAATGCAACCTCACGAGTGGTGTCTCAACTCGAGAGAAGTATGCAAGATCTTCCAAGCGTGGGGCACCCCCTTGGTAGATCTTTTTGCCACTCAGATCAATCACAAGGTCCCTCAGTTCTGTTCCAGACTTCAGGCCCATGGCAGACTAGCGTCGTATGCCTTTCTCCTTTATTGGGGGAAGGGCCTCCTGTATGCGTATCCCCCCATACCCTTGCTGAAACTCAAGCAGGATCGTGGAACCATGATTCTGATCGCTCCCTTCTGGCCACATCAGATCTGGTTCCCTCTTCTTCTGGAGTTTTCCTCAGAAGAACCATGGAGATTGGAGTGTTTTCCAACCCTCATCACTCAGAACGAGGGGGCGCTTCTGCATCCCAACCTCCAGTCCCTGGCTTTCACGGCCTGGATGTTGAAAGCGTAGACTTTCCCTCCTTGGGTCTTTCTGAGGGTGTCTCCTGAGTCTTGCTTCCAGAAAAGATTCCACGAAGGGGTGTTATTCAAATGGAAGAGGTTTGCCGTCTGGTGTGACAGCAGGGCCCTAGATCCTCGTTCTTGTTCTACACAGACCCTGCTTGAATACCTTCTGCACTTGTCCGAGTCTGGTCTCAAGACCAACTCTGTAAGAGTTCCCCTTAGCGCAATTAGTGCTTTTCATTATCGTGTAGAGGGTAAGCCTATCTCGGGACAGCCTTTAGTTGTTCGCTTCATGAGAGGTTTGCTTTTGTCAAAGCCCCCTATCAAGCCTCCTACGGTGTCATGGGATCTCAATGTCGTTCTCACCCAGCTGATGAAACCTCCTTTTGAGCCACTTAATTCCTGCCATCTGAAGTACTTGACCTGGAAGGTCATTTTCTTGGTGGCAGTCGCTTCAGCTCATAGTCAGTGAGCTTCAAGCCTTATGCTCCTTATACTAAATTTCATCATAACAGAGTATTCCTTCGCACTCACCCTAAGTTCTTGCTGAAGGTGGTGTCGGAGTTCCATCTGAACCAGTCAGTCGTCTTGCCAACATTCTTTCCCCGTCCTCATACCCGCCTTGCTGAACGTCAGTTACACACATTAAACTGCAAACGAGCTTTGGCCTTCTATCTGGAGCGGACAAGCCCATTCAGACAGTCCGCCCAAATGTTTGTTTCTTTTGATCCCAACAGAAGGGGAGTGTCTGTAGGGAAATGCACCATCTCCAATTGGCTAGCAGATTGCATTTCCTTCACTTACGCCCAGGCTGGGGCTTACTCTTGAGGGTCATGTCACGGCTCATAGTGTTAGAGTGATGGCAGCGTCAGTGGGCCACTTGAAGTTAGCCACTGTTGAAGAGATTTGCAGTGCTGCGACGTGGTCATCTGTCCACACATTCACATCTCATTACTGCCTCCAGCAGGATACCCGACGCGACAGTCGGTTTGGGCAGCCGATGCTGCAGAATCTGTTTGGGGCTTAGAATCCAGCTCCACCCCCCTAGGCCCATTTTTATTCTGTTCCAGGCTGCATTCTCAGTTAGTTGTTTCTATTTAGGTCAATCTCAGTTATGTCCTCGCCGTTGTGAGGCCCAATTGACCATGTTTGTTGTTTTGAGTGAGCCTGGGGGCTAGGGATACCCCATCAGTGAGAACAAGCAGCCTGCTTGTCCTCGGAGAAAGCGAAGATACTTACCTGTAGAAGGTATTCTCCGAGGACAGCAGGCTGATTGTTCTCACAAACCCGCCCACCTCCCCTTTGGAGTTGTGTCTTCCCTTGTCTTTTGCTTTCTTCTTGACTGAGGAGCACGCTCGCGCTACGGGCGGGAAGGCGGTTGCGCATACGCATGTGCACGCGAGGGCTAGCAAACTTTGTTGCTAGGAAGATCTTACGATCCTGGGGCTGCCGTCGGACGTCACCCAATCAGTGAGAACAATCAACCTTCTGTCCTCGGAGAATACCTGCTACAGGTAAGTAACTTCGCTTTTCCTAGCTGTTAAAGGGAGAGGGCCCACATGATCTATCTGTAGCCTCTCAAGTGGGCCCCCTGGTGGCGCTCTCATCAGCTGTCTCCTTTTCTTTTTAGGTTGTCTTCCAAATGAAGCACAAATCACAGAGGAGGCCACATGATCCTGTATGTCATGTTTCATTTCTGGCCACCAGACCAACATATTCAGGATTGCCAGCATCTGTTCAGTTTTAGGGTGCCACATGGGACCTGCTCCATGAACTCACTGCATCCAATCTTTCCCTTGAGCTCTGGGGATAGCTATAGCCAATCCTTCCTCCTTCTTCACACACAGCATGTCTTTCTGTATAGTGAGTGTGAGAAAGGGTGTATGCTGGTAAATGTTATCTGGGGTGTGTTGCATTAGTCGCTTCAGATTGGAAAGCTCCGAGTCATTTTTCTGCAGTGTCAGGAAATAATCTGGTGGTACCACCTGATCATAATCAGTGGACCGTGTGGCCATGGCTACTATCCGGGTCAGCTCATACCAGGGCCATATAGGGCCTACATGGCATGCTTCCTTGGCTAGTGAATCTGCTAAAGTGTTTCCTTTTACTAACGGGCCTTTCTTTCTGTGTGCTTTCACCTTCACTAAATGAACTTTCTGAAAGTTTTCACTGAGTTCTTGTGCCATAGCCCATAGTCCTGAATTTTTTACAATGGACCCATCTGTGGATTTAAAGTTGTGGTTTAATCACCATGGCAGCAATGCAATGGCACTTCTGAATATGTAATCTGAATCTAAGATTGTCTGTATTTCAGGGTGGGAGTCTTGATATTGCTGCAAACAGGCCTCAAAAGCAGCCAGTTCACAGTATTGTGCCGAGGCTGACCCACAGGAGTACTGCCTCTGCAGAATTACTTGGTTATCTGGGCCCAGTTGTACAATTGCAAAACCTGCTAGTCTCCTTTCTCCCTCACATTGGCTACTGCCATCAATATATACTGTAGGAAGAAAAGGGGATATTCTATCCAGTACCAGTTCTTTAAATATCAAATGATTGGGGGTGCTGGGTGAAGACTGACAGTCATGAGGTTGTCCCTCTAGTAAGATCCCTGCAACCTGCACTTTAGGCTCTTTTAGTAATTCAAACTTCATATTCTGTGCCTGCAACATCAGGGTCCAATGGACTATTCTCTCCTTCCTAATTGTACTACAAGCCAGCTTGCCCTCCACAATGATTTTAAGGGGGGGTGTGGTGGCTACATATGTAAGTGGTTTGAGCACCAATAATATAAGTAAACTTTTGCATAGCAGCGTAGGCAGCCAGAACATGTTTTTCACAGGTTTTTTTTTTTTGTTACATTTGTACCACACGCTTTCCCACTCATGGCAGGCTCAATGCAGTTTACATGGGGCAATGGAGGGTTAAGTGACTTGCCCAGAGTCACAAGGAGCTGCCTGTGCCTGAAGTGGGAATCGAACTCAGTTCCCCAGGACCAAAGTCCACCACCCTAACCACTAGGTTACTCGGTTCCCATTTTAAGTTTTGGAGTAGTGAGAACTCTGGAAAAGAAAGCCATTGGCCAGTCTGTCCCTCTTAAGCGCTGTGTTAGGGCAGCCCCTATATTGTTCTCAGCAACCACTGGGTATAGGAAAAAAATTCTGCTTGAGATCTGGGGGAGCAAGGACAGGAGCAGAAGTCAAAGTCTGCTTGAGTTTAGTCACTGCCTCTATGTGCCCTGCCTCCCAAACATATTCTTTACATTTAAGCAGGGAGTATAGTGGAGCAGCCACTTCAGCATAGTTGTGCATAAAATCACGGCAGAACCCTGTAAGCCCTAGAAATGATTGGAGGGATTTCTGGTCTGTAGGAAGAGGTAATTTCTTTATGACCCCCCCCATTGTCCCCTTCCTCTCAGTTAAGGTAACTGCAAATGCAGAGAGGAAATTTCAAGTAAACAAAGACAGAACCTCAGAGGACAGCTGGGCCGTTGAGTGTACGAGCTTCAGGTCGCCATCTTTCCACTCTCCCTAGTTTGGGATGGGGGAGATAAAGGAAGGAGTAGTGTCTGGGGTTGGGGGCTAGAAGGCGTAGGGAAAGCTGAAAAGGTAAAACACAAAATAGGCAGGTGAGGATGAAAACGTTCTGACTAGGTAACAGGTACGCAACAACTCTCAGCTTTCTCTCCAAACAACAATTTCACCACTCTCTTAAGTTCACAAAATTGCTAATGGGTCTATAGACTACTTACCCCTTATCCTGAAATCTTTTATATCAGGTGAGTGGTACCTAAGGACACCCATATTCTTGCCCATGCAAAACCATTTCGCTATCAGTTATACGTTGGAGGCATCCATCTCGTAACACCGCCCAAAACGCCTCTAACGCCCCCTGTGGGGACGTCCATAGATTGGCATCCTTGCGCTGAGGACGTCTTTACTGCCCTGTTTCGATTATTGGATTTGGACGACTTTCTTTCACAAGGACGTCCATGTGCCTTTTGTGTCGCTCTTTGGACATCCTTCTCTTTCGAAAATGAGCCCAAAAGTGATTCTGCTCCAATTCTACATTTCTTCAGCGTTCGATGCATTGGATCATGCATTGCTTCTGGGATGCCTGGATCAGATTGGAATAACTGGCACTGTTCTCAAATGGTTCAGCGAATTTCTTTCAAACCGAAACTATTTTGTCAAACAAAATAAGCAACTCTCCGACTACTGGATGCCTAACTGTAGAATTACTTTGTCATCCCTCAGCACAATACATATGAGACTCAATGAGCTACTACTAAGTACATAAGTAATGCCATATTGGGAAAAGACCAAAGGTCCATCGAGCCCAGCATCCTGTCCCTGACAGCGGCCAATCCAGGTCAAGGGCACCTGGCAAGCTACCCAAATGTACAAACATTTTATATAAGTTATTCCTGAAATTGTGGATTTTTCCCAAGTCCATTTAGTAGCAGTCTATGGACTTGTCCTTTAGGAAACCGTCCATCTCCTTTTTAAACTCTGCCAAGCTAACCGCCTTCACTATGTTCTCCGGCAACGAATTCCAGAGTTTAATTACATGTTGGGTGAAGAAACATTTTCTCCTATTTGTTTTAAATGTACTACACTGTAGTTTCATCGCATGCCCCCTAGTCCTAGTATTTTTGGAAAGCGTGAACAGATGCTCCACATCCACCTGTTCCACTCCACTCATTATTTTATATGCCTCTATCATGTCTCCCTCAGCCGTCTCTTCTCCAAGCTGAAAATCCCTAGCCTCCTTAGTCTTTCTTCATAGGGAAGTCGTCCCATCCTCACTATCTTTTTTGTCGCCCTTCACTGCACCTTTTCCAGTTCTACTATATCTTTCTTGAGATGTGATGACCAGAATTGAACACAATACTCAAGGTGCGGTCGCACCAATATATGTTACAAGAAATGATTTATCTTGGGAGAAAGAGCTCTAGAGCACTCGCTACTGTTTATAATTTAAGAGCAGGTGCTGTATTTATAAGTTTTAGGATATTAATTTCTCCACCAATCACCAAAGGTGATAATTGCAATAAATTAAATAAATTAAGTATATATCTCTGTTGAAATGCAGTATTCTGTACTGCAAGATTAACCTTAACAGATACCATATACTCAGAACCCAAAGAGACTATATTTTTAGCTTCAGAAAGGTTTATTAAGTTACAATATGATTGATGCAATCATATAAATAAGGTTACAAACGAGAGAGAGCTTTTAAAAGGATCTTAGAACAGAGAATTTGTGCATAAAATAGAACAAAGTAACAGGTAGGTTAACTTCAGTCCTTGTTACAAGCATGCTGTGGTCCAGCTGATTGATGAGCACATGGTCCAGGAGCAAGGCATCAGCAGACCCCAAAGAGAGCAGCAGGTCCCAAGAGAGCGAGCTGGGCTGTTTCCAGGCCTTTTATAATGTTAGCAGAGAAACATGGTGTGTGCATGTCCTGGATATTTTGCAAGGCATTATGGTTATTGTAGTCTGTTCACATGGTCACATTATAAGTCTCTCCTTTCTGCAGATGTCTGTAGGATAAATCACAGATAATAAATTACCTGTGACCAGGTTCCCCTAAGCAGAACTATCTGCAAGCAAATAATCCTGAATTAGGTCTAGGGGTGGGAACCTTGGAACCTAGCCAAATACTTCCGTTAGAAAGAACTGTAGCTGAGAACGCAGGCTGATATATATATTAGAGTTATTATGGTATCAGGTAAGAAAATAGAGCTAAGGTATACAAAATAGAACTCTGCAAGCTTTGGCTGAATACAAAATCACTGGCTGATAAAAAAAAAATTACACTCATACGTCACACTACTAAACACTAATTCTTATTGGTTACCAGATAAAATTACACCACTGATCAGTCACACTATGTTACGAGGTAGTACAGTTATTAGCAGCTTCTCCTGATCACAAGAATGACGGCACCAGCTTTCTGCTCAGGTAAATACCACTAGCTAGCCCATGACTAGTAGGAAATGAATCACCGTGTTTCTCACCAGGCTTAGACCTCAGGGTCGTCTCTCTCGGGAGCTGGCACGGGACACCTCACAGACTCAAGCTGGATTCACAGCGAGTCTCAGTCGCAGCTGGAAGGGAACTCTGCAGCAGATAAGGAGGTCACAGGTCACGCAGGGCAGGTACAGCTGAACCACGATACTTTCCTCCAGATACACAGTTCATCAGTTGGTGGACCTTATTAGGTCTCACTGGTCTTCTTTACACCTCCACCTTCTTCCAAGGCTTCTTACTAACTCTTTCTTTGTTCCCGCTCTCCCCTTACCTCTTGGTCCGGTGGCTGCAGGAACCAATCTGGATCTTCCTTGGTTCACTGCGTGGCAAGAACAGTTCGTTGTTCTTGACCTTCAAGTTGTTACATTTTGGTATACATTTTCTGTTTCTCACCCGCCTTGCTGGAGCCAGCCTCTCAGGGAGATAAGGGGGGCCTGGTTTGCCCACAGCATGTCCTTGGTGTTGAGCTTCTGCTGTAATTTTCCACAAGCTACAAAGCTGTGTCTTGCTGACACAGAGAGGTGTGGGTCAGAGTTTACAGCCTCCATTTTGCTGTCATAGGATTATACAGGCCAAGGCCTGCAAGGTGAGACACTCAGGGAAATACTCCTGGCGTCCATTTGTCTGATAGATGATGGGAGGGGGCAGGTATACCTCTGATGACAGGCAAATGTTTTGTTTATGCTTTTCCTCTGAGTTCTTTGTTTTCAATGGGGTCTCCATACTTTCTGTCTCTTGGGTCTTTGATTTTCGGAGATGTCTGGATGGAGCATTCAGGTACCCACCTTAGTCAAGCTTTTGTTAGGTAGGAGGGCAGAGGACGCTATATAGCTCTCTTTTGTCTTTAAGTGTTTGTAATTGACTATCCCTGCTATCAAAAGTCCCCAGGAGAAAGGGAGGGGGAGAGAGGGGCTTGAAATGAAACTATTTTCTCTGCTGTAGTTTAAAACTGTATTTTTAAAGCTGTATGTTTGTATTGCTATATATGATCCAGCAAAATATCATGCAACTTATTTCAATAATAAACTGATACCATTACACTCCCTCTCTTGGTTCTAAGTGACAAATATTAACATAAAATTTGGAGCGAAGAACCATAAAAATAAACTATAAAGGCTACAAAAAAAAAAATCTTAACCCTAACCTAATACAGTAGCATAATTTCAAAAGAACAATAGCAAAGATACTGAACTGTTTACATGGGCATGTGTATTGGAAGAGGTGAATCTTTTGATAGTGGACAGTGAACAGACTGGACTGTGCAGGTCTTTTCCTGCCGTCATCTACTATGTCACGTCACTATGAATCTTGGAATATGTCCTTAGTTGGAATATGACTGTTATAAGCAAAAAGACTCATCATTATTACTTTTGTTTGTTCATGACTTACATTTAGGCTGCTAGGGTTAAGTTTTCTGTGGTCATCTATCATCAGTTTCATTAGGCTTCTATTCAGTCAGGTGGCAGAGTCTGGCTTTTGCTCTGGTTTAAAATAGGATTGCAAGTACACTTTATATGACTTCAGCCACACAAGTGTCATCTTGCCATGCCCCAGAGACCAGCTCTTTTTGTGTCACCTGCTCAGGCGTAGGTTGATGCCACATGATATCTTACCCAGTATGCTAGCCAAATCAATAGCATGAGAGTGTGCAATTGACCAATTTATACCACCGCAATGGGGTGGAACAATCTATTCAGTCACTATTCTCAGCGTTTGACATTCCAAGGAAAAATACTCTGTGAATGTTTCCCTATATTCTCTATTTCAGAGGCTAACTGATGTATTAATAGCAATAACATCTAACGGAATAGGTGGTAGTACAGGGGTGTGTGTGGATAAATCATTGGAAACATACTGCAGCATTGGTCTGTAATCACTAAAATCACTTACTATGAACAGTACATCATTAGCAATAATAGAAGGACAGATAGTTCTAATACAGAAACAAGAATGGTAATGTGGAACTGCTATACTACTGTTTCATTAGAAATAAGAAAGACATATGTATGCAATTATAATAATAATTTCCTAGGTTACTATTACACACAAAATAATTATTCCTATCAATCCTAAGCAATAATATTTACTTAATCATTGACCAAATAAACAAAGACAGAGTCATGGTATAGTGCCATGAAATACTTTTCAGAGAGAAACCTTTTTTTTTCAGAGAGAAACTTTTTTTTTTTTCAGAGAGAAACTATTTATGGGTAATGAGTGTGGTAAAAGGTTACCATATTTATCTGCTTTAGCAGTGTTTAATGTAGCAAATTCATAGACAATACTCATGTGTTTAATGTTGTAAAGAATTTAGAAAAGATATGTTAATTGTGCTTTGCACACAGCCAATATTTCATTCCAGAGAGAGCATTTTGTACGTACTGGCTGTGATGTAGAGTAAACTAAAAAGGTTAGAAATATTCTCTATACTGACTGTATCTGGTAGATCATATAAAGAGAAACCTTTGCTCATATTTTCAAATATACACATGTGAATATATAACCTTAGATAGCAATTGGTAGAACTTAATATATGTCTGTCGCTTGCCTGCCAGTGAAAATGGTCTCTTTTTTTTTTTTTTTTTCTTTCTTGGACAATGTGAACTAATGGAGGGACTGTTAGTAGGGAGGGTCTATGAATGTCTGTATAGTTTCTTGGGTACCCCATAACATAAATCAAACATATAATATGGAGACTACATAACAAACAAACAAAGAACTCTATTAGGCCGTTAGGTCTCCGATCGTCCATTCCAGATCCAGGATTGAGCTTAACCTGCAAATAAAGCACAAGAACACAAAAGCAACGTACGCGGCATCCATCTTGGATTGCTAAAGCATTAGCACAATTATACATGGTCATTATCTCATAAGTAGAACAGGTATAGATCTATTCATTTAAAATGTAGAAGAGGCATAGATCTATTTTAAAATGTAGAACAGGTATCTGAGATAGTCATGTATGTATTCATTACTAGCGCCATAAAATATCGTTATCTCATAAGTAGAACTCGGAACTCTGAAAAAGAAAAAAAAAAGACATTTTAACATTAATTTAATTTAGCAGGTCACATGGCTCTCCGGTTTTGGTGGGGGTTCACTCTCTTTCTTCACAGTTCCTTCTCAGGACGTTAGATCATGGCACGCAAGCTGCACATAGACAGGTTTTAATTTCTTCTACAACAATAAGCACATCTTATTAGTTCACATTAAAGCACATTATTTAGTTTCAGCTCAAGTGGGAGTTACTTATTGGAAAGAGGCAATTTTAAAACTTCTTTCCCAGTATTTTAGTTTCAACTCCAGTGGGAGTCACTCATCAGAAAAAGACATTTCTAAATCCTTAAACAATATTATCAAAAACAAATTATGCAATTATAAGCTAATCATAGAGAGACATTTTAAATCTTATTTATTGCAGAGAAACATTATTAAATCTTACACACTCAAAAGAACAATAGAAGCTACATTTTAAATCAAAAGAACAATAGAAGCTACATTTTAAATTCTTTACAGTGTATCAAAAGGTTAATAGCAAAAACCTTTTCTATATTCCTGTCCAACCTATACTAAAAATCAACCACCTGGATTTCCCACCGCCATCTGCAGAGTGGGTCATGCTGTGGAGAAGTCCAGTCCAGGCTGGATGCATCTCCTCATTTTTATTAGGAATTAAATTGCAGGAAGAGCTGACAGAATGTCAGTTTCTGGTCCAGCAGGACTTTCAGTTAAGTTTCTGCTTATCTGGTGGCAAATTTCTCTTATTGTTAGCTATCTGCAATATCTACATGGCCCTTGCTGTAATGACGCCAGTGTGTTTGTTCTCCCAATATGTAATATTCTCACCATGAGATTTTAAAATGTCACATGCTTGCTGGCGGTTTTCAGTAGCTACATACTGAGGAGCTGATTCTCTTCTTAGAGGTTCCCTTCTATGGGAGCTTAGATCAGAATGCAGCCCAGGTGGTGCATCTGTGTGTTGAGGAGCTGAATCATGAGCATTTAAATTAGTCTGCAGAACAGGTTGTGTTCCTATGCACTGGGGTTTTGGTTGCTGTGAGGCAGGGGCGTATCTGAACTGTGGCGGTAGGGGGGGCCAGGGCCAGAGTGAGGGGGCACATTATAGCCCCCCCCCCCCGCCGCCGCCGCCGCCATTGCCGATCCCCCTCCCCCCAGCCGCTGCCAATCTCCCCCCTCCATTGTTGTCGCCTACCTTCGCTGGCGGGGGACCCCAACCCCCGCCAGCCGAGGTCCGCGTCCTCCTGCCGCTGCCGGCTGCCGTTAAAAGAATTCCGTCAGCTGGCGGGGGACCCCCAACCCCCGCCAGCCAAGCCGAGGTCCTTTCATTTCTTCTTCCAGTAAAGCTGGCGCCGAAAGTTTCTTCTGAGTCTGACGTCGCTCAGAAATGAAAGGACCTCGGCTTGGCTGGCGGGAGTTGGGGGTCCCCCGCCAGCTGACGGAATTCTTTTAACGGCAGCCGGCAGCGGCAGGAGGACGCGGACCTCGGCTGGCGGGGGTTGGGGTCCCCCGCCAGCGAAGGTAGGCGACAACAACGGAGGGGGAGGGTTGGCAGCGGTAGGGGGGTCCAGGGCGAAATCTGCGGGGGCCCAGGCCCCTGAGGCCCCACGCAGATACGCCCCTGCTGTGAGGGGACTTGGGAACTAATGGTTCTAGTTGAACCTCCTGCTACGGGTGTGGACTGTGATACTGTTACCATGGCTGAGACAGGCACGGCTGTAGCTGTGTTTGGGTCTGGAGGGGCAGATGGGAGACCCGTAATGGCTGAAACCTGCAAATGTGAATCCTGTACCTGATCAATATTCTCATCTATAGGGGACGTCTGCAGATTTAGCTCTCTGATTAGTTGTTTTAGGCCTGGGACCTGGTTTGCCTGCACTTCTAAAGCTAAAATTCGGGCCTTCATTTTAGTCTCCTGTGCTGCCTGCCATTGCACCTGTATTCTAAGGGCGTCTAATTGATCATTTAAGCAACTAGCCATTGTGATTAGAAAATCCTTTTCTGTGTCTACCTGCATGCATTCTCTCTCTTTGGCTAGTAACTTCTCATTCAATTCTGCATGTTCCCTTAAGGCTTTCTTATATATGGTCCACATTAACCAGAGACAGGCAGAATTCCTCTTGCTCCCTGACTTAATTGAATATAAATCAATATCAGAGGGGGTGGAAATATCATCAGTTACATTATGGGTCCAAGGATTAGGGCCAGAGGATTCTACGCATTGCTTAGGCAAAGTGGGGTTATCTATGTCCTCCTCAAAAGAAACTGCAAAATTGGTTTTTATTTTATGCCAGAGCATGCCTAAAGATTTGATTATAAAATACATAAAGTACATGAGTGCATAAGTACCTAAATAAGACCAAACATCCATCCAGCACAGCATTCTGAATACCTGAAAACCTTATCAATTTAGAGTCATTCCATGTCAAGTGGACCAATTTTAAGGTCGTCCCCACCTCACCATCTCAGATTTTGATGAATTGGTACATAGTTTCTTTATGATAAAAAACTAAGCTGTGCAAAGTTTAGTTCAAAGACTAAAAATTGGAGGTTCTAGGGGACCTCAAGTAAAGGGTTGCAAAATGTCGCCTGGAAGTTTTAGTAGTACAAGGGGGGATATTTGGAGAACCTGCACTACTTTTAGGGCTTAATGAACTGGCAAAACCCCATGTTCCTAGTCCTCTTACTTTTTGAATGGTTTAGGCTCAAACTTTGCAAAAAAAAAAAAACCCGGCAAAAATCAATTTACAGCGATGTTGAGGCTGCTATAGTTTCTAAACTAGTTGGCCCTATATCCGTTTCATCTATCATCAGCCCTATATCCGTTTCATCTATCAATGGCGGTCTCCAGACTTTCTGTCTCTTGGGTCTTTGGTTTTCGGAGATGTCTGGATGGAGCATTCAGGTACCCACCTAGTCAAGCTTTTGTTAGGTGTCTTTGTTATGTTAAGTGTTTGTAATTGACTATCCCTGCTATCAAAGTCCCCAGGAAAAAGGAGGGGGATGAGAGGGGCTTGAAATGAAACTATTTTCCTCTGCTGTAGTTTAAAACTGTATTTTTAAAGCTGTATGATCCAGCAAAATCTCATGCTACATATTTCAATAATAAACTGATACCATTACACATGGAGCAATACAACTGCATTATAACATTCTCGCATCTGTTCTCCATACCTTCTTCCTAATAATTCCCAACATTCTATTCGCTTTCCTAGCCGCAGCAGCACACTGAGCAGAAGGTTTCAGGTAGTATCAACAAGACACCCAGATCCCTTTCTTGGTCTGTAACTCCTAACGTGGAACCTTGCACGATGTAGCTATAATTTGGGGTTATTTTTCCCCACATGCATCACCTTGCACTTGTTCAATTAAGCGTCATCTGCCATTTAGCCGCCCAGCTCGTAAGGTCCTTCTGTAATTTTTCACAATCCGGTTGCGAGTTTAACGACTTTGAATAACTTTGTGTCATCAGCAAATTTAATTACCCCTCGCTGGTTACTTTTCATCTCTAAATCATTTATAAATATATTAAAAAGCAGCGGTCCTAGCACTTCATACCTTCAAAAGACTGGTAACAACACTCATTTTGGTGAACTTGATGGGAAAGGGAATGGGACTTGATATACTGCCTTTCTGTGGTTTTTGCACTACATTCAAAGCGGTTACATAGTATATACAAGTACTTATTTTTCTCCGAGGACAAGCAGGCCTGGAATAGTATCACTGATAGGTCGTATCCGCGACTGGCCCAGGAGCCCGGAACTCACAAAAAATTTGAACTTTTGAGAACGCGACGTCGCTCGGGCAAAGATGCACCGCGCATGCGTGAGCAGGTTCCCGCCCGCGATGCGAGCGTGTCTCCCTTAGTTCTTTTCTATCCGCAACTGGGAAAGGTTGTGTTTTCTTCACCTTCCCGTTTTTTCAGCTCAGGAGAACTGGTTTTGGCGTTTTATTGCCCAATTTACCCCCTTTTTTTCTTTTCTTTTCAACTTTGTTTCCTTAAAATTTTTAAAAAACAACAACCCTTTTTTCCTTTATTTTCTTAGTTTTCTTCTTCCCCTTTAAAGTTTCCTTGATTTTTTGACACAGCCGCCTTTAGGCTTCTCGGTCGGGCTGTTTTTCCCTGTTTGTACCCCTCTTTTCTTGGCACCATCGAGCCTTTTGATTTCGCGACCACCGTTTTCCCCTCCATGTCATCGAGGACACCCAGCGGCTTCAAGCGTTGTACTCGGTTGCAACCGGACCATCGCCAGTACCAACCCTCACGCAACTGTGTCTCCAGTGTCTTGGGCCCGATCATCTCCCGGCTGCTTGTAAGCTGTGTAAATTGATGAAAAAATGGACCCAGGTGGCCCGAGAGACCTCGTGTGAGAAACGTTTTTCAGATCGGTCCGGTTCTTCGACATCAGTACAGAGGTCGGCGGCATTGGTGTCGACGTTGAGGGAAGCATCGACATCGGGAGTCCAGGTAATGGCTGCCGAAATACCGCATCGAGCTGGGAAGCAGCGAGGCATCGAGTGGGTCTCCACCTATTTGAGGCCTAATGCTATGCAGGCCCCCGGGACCGACCTGCGTTGGACCCGTCCTCGAGGTGGTGTGAGGGTTCCACGTCCTCCTCTTCGGTACTGAGGAGTCTCGATGATGGGCGTCGAACGAAGGCTCAGAAGCACTGTCATCGTTCTCCTTCTATGCACGGTACCGAGAGCTCCGGGGAGCCGAGGAAGTCGGCACTCGAGAAGCGTTGGCTCCGGGAGGATCGCTCACCCTCCATTCAAGAGGTGCTGATGCGTTGGTCATCTGGCAGCCTGGTACCGGCTTCCGAGCCCCTTCAAACTCTGCAACCGACTCCTGCACCGGCCCCCCCCAGCCTTTACCGATGGCAGCTCTCTACGAGCGTATCCTGGTCCTTGTTCCACAGCTTCTGGAAGGCTTGCTTCACCAGTCGGCCTCGATGTCGGGGGTGCTTGCGCCTTCTGTATCGACTGCCGAAGCAGCATCTGGGCCATCGCCTGTGAGGAGCTTCCTTACCTCAGTACCACTTACAGTACCGGCGTCGGCTGCCACCTGGGTTGATTCCCCCTCGACGTCAGTGGAGGAAGCTTCGCTGGAGTCCAGGCAGGGGTCGACTTCTCGACACCCCCATAAGTCGTCGATCCTTGACGTCGAGACAGGCTTGGGTTCGGGCTGCTCTTAGGGAGCTCTTTTCTGATACCGATGAGGAGCGCTCCTTTGTTTGTTTGTTTTAAGGATTTCTCTTCCCAGTGTCCCGGCCTGCTGGCTCAACTATCCGACCCCGAGTTCTTTACAAGGATCACCAAGACTCCTGAGGCAGGCCGTCTGGCCGAAACACAGTTTTTTTTTGTGTCGAGTCATTTAATAAAGTGGTTCCTTGGCATTTCATTTCCCGTTTCCCTGGAGTCATTGGTCCATTTCCCACTCTTTTTTCTGTGCTGTTATTTTCACGTGGGAGTTTGTGTTCATCCACTTAGGTGGATTACTCTCTCCAAGATGAGGGACACCCCAGATATGTTTCGGAGGAAGAGTCGTGTGGGGTTCTCTCTGATCCTACTCTGCCAAGTGAGAGTAGAATGTCTCCACCTGAGAGTCTCTCTTTCTCATCTTTTGTTAGGGAAATGTCTAAGGATATTCCATTCCCTATGGAGGTTGTGAATGAGCCCAGGGCCGAGATGCTTGAGGTCTTGGATTGTCCTTCTCCGCCTGCTGAGGTTGCTACGGCCCCCTTGCATAATACACTGAGGGAAGTGCTTATGCGAAATTGGTCGTGCCCTCTTTCTAATCCAGTTGTCCCCCAAAAATCCGAGTCCCAGTACAGAGTCCATGGAGAGCCTGTAATGGTGAAGGCCCAACTTCCTCACGATTCCATGTTGGTGGGACTCTGCTCTCAGAAGAGCCAAGAGTACTAGAGACTATGCCTCGGCGCCCCCAGGCAGAGAATCTAGGACTTTGGACTCTTTTGGGAGGAGAACGTATCAGGCTGCTATGCTTGCCACCAAAATTCAAACTTACCAGGTCTACACGAGCATCCACTTGTGGAACTCGGTGAGGCAACTGCCCTGTTTAGTTGAAGCACTTTCTCCGGAGCTTGCTGAACCTTTTCACCAGGTGGTCAGGCAGCATTAGGCGTGTCGCAAATTCCTGGCCAGGGGGTCTTACAACACTTTTGATGTGGCATCCTGAGTAGCTGCTCAAGGTATAGTGATGCGCAGACTCATGGCTGCGTGTCTCTGACCTGGATAAGAAGACCCAGCAGCGAATGGCGGATGTTCCTTGCCAGGGGGATAATCTTTTTGGTGAAAAAGTAGAGGACGTGGTCGATCAGATAAAAAAGCATCATGACGCCATGGATTCTTTCTCTCGCCGGACGTCTTCTGCTACCGCCTCCTCTTCTAGGAGGTTTTTTGGAGGGAAGAGGAGTGCTCCCTAATCCTATAATAGACGTAGGTACACTCCTGCTTCTCGGTAGCTGGTTCAGGCTCAGCCCCAGCATGCGCGTTCCCGTCAACGCCGTGCGCCTAAGACCCCTAGGGCTCCCCAGCAAAAGCAAGGGACGGGCTTTTGTCTGGCTCCAGTGCAGCACAGCCTCAATAACAGTGTCCGTGCCGGACAGCTTGCCTGTCGGGGGGAGGTTGATATTTTTTCACCAAAGGTGGCCTCTTATAACTTCCGACTGAAAGCCCACCTCTTTAACATTGCTTTTGACTCGTAACCACTTGTAACCACTCGCCTCCACCTACCCTCCTCTCTTCCTTCCCGTTCACATTAATTGATTTGATTTGCTTACTTTATTTATTTATTTATTTTTTTGTTTATTAGATTGTAAGCTCTTTGAGCAGGGACTGTCTTTCTTCTATGTTTGTGCAGCGCTGCGTACGCCTTGTAGCGCTATAGAAATGCTAAATAGTAGTAGTAGTAGTAGGGTTCTTCAAATAGTCCGGTTAGGATACACTCTCAATCTGGTTTCCATGTCTCCAAATTGCCCACCGGGAGCTCAATCCTTCAGCTTCCAGCACAAGCAGGTATTTGTAAAGGAACTCTCCACCCTTCTAAAGGCCAATGTGGTCGAACCCATTCCACCAGGGGAAGAAGGGCTGGGATTCTATTCCAGGTACTTCCTTGTGCAAAAGAAAACAGGGGGGATACGTCCCATCCTAGACCTAAGGGCCCTGAACAAATTCCTTCTCTGAGAAAAGTTCAGGATGCTTTCCCTGGGCACCCTTCTTCCCATGATTCAGGAAAACGATTGGATGTGCTTTCTGGACAAAGGATGCCTATACTCGCATCTCGATACTCCCAGCTCACAGGAAGTATCTTCGATTCCGGCTGGGAACTCAGCACTTTTAGTACTGTGTACTGCCCTTTGGCCTAGCATCTGTGCCTAGGGTCTTCACAAAATGCTTGGCAGTTGTCGCAGCATCGCTACGCAGACTGGGAGTGTATGTGTTCCCTTATCTTGACGATTGGCTGGTGAAGAGCACCTCAGAGGCAGGGGCTCTACAGTCCACGTGGATGACTATTCGACTACTGGATCTACTGGGGTTTGTAATAAATTATCCCAAGCCCCATCTTGTCCCGGTACAGAAATTGGAGTTCATTGGAGCTCTGTTGGACTCACAGACAGCTCGAGCTTATCTCCCCCAGGCAAGGGCAGACAATTTCCTGGTCCTAGTTTCCTTCGCTCGAGCATCTCAACAGATCACAGTTCGGCAGATGTTGAGACTTTTAGGGCACATGGCTTCCTCAGTTCATGTGTTTCCCGTGGCACGCCTACATATGAGATCAGCTCAATGGACCTTAGCTTCCCAGTGGTGCCAAGCCACAGGGAATCTAGAGGATGCAATCCATCTTTCCACCGAGCTTTGCAGATCCCTTCAGTGGTGGAACATTTGATCCAGTCTGACATTGGGACGTCCATTCCAATTCCTCAGCTGCAGAAAGTGCTGACGACAGATGCTTCTCTCCTGGGGTGGGGAGCTCATGTAGATGGACTTCACACTCAAGGGGCTTGGTCTTTTCTGGAAAAAGATCTTCAGATCAACCTCCTGGAATTACGAGCGATCTGGAACGCTCTCAAGGCTTTCAGAGATCGGCTGTCCAATCAAATTATTTTAATTCAGACAGACAATCAGGTTGCAATGTATTATACCAACAAGCAGGGGGGCACCGGATCTCGCCCTCTGTCAGGAAGCCGTCCAGATGTGGCTTTGGGCCCACCACCACGGCATGTTTCTCCAGGCCACGTATCTGTCAGGCGTCAAAAACAGTCTGGCCGACAGGTTGAGCAGGATCATGCAACCTCACGAGTGGTCTCTGAACATGGATATTGTCCACAAGATCTTCCGAGAGTTGGGCACCCACTCGGTGGATCTTTTTGCCAATCAGATCAATCAGAAAGTCCCTCAATTCTATTCCAGACTTCAGGCCCACGACAGACTAGCGTCAGATGCCTTTCTCCTGCATTGAGGGACAGGCCTGCTATATGCGTATCCTCCCATATCTCTAGTAGGGAAGACGTTGCTGAAACTCAAGTAAGACTGGGGAACAGTGATCTTGATTGCTCCTTTCTGGCCTCGTCAGATCTGGTTCCCTCTTCTTCTGGAGTTGTCCTCCGAAGATCCGTGGAGATTGGAGTGTTTTCGACCCTCATCACTCAGAAACGAAGGGTCGCTTTCTGCATCCCAACCTCCCGCTCTGGCTCTCACGGCCTGGATGTTGAGAGCCTAGAAGTTGCCTCTTTAGGTCTCTCGGAGGGTGTCTCCCGAGTCTTGCTTGCTTCCAGGAAAGATTCCACGAAAAAAAGTGTTACTCTTTCAAGTGGAGGAGGTTTTGCTGTCTGGTGTGACAGTAAGGCCCTAGATCCTTTTTCTTGTCCTACACGGACCCTGCTTGAATACCTTCTACACTTATCAGAGTCTGGTCTCAAGACCAACCCCGTAAGGGTTCATCTTAGTGCAATTAGTGCTTATCATCAATGTGTAGAAGGTCAGCCTATCTCTGGACAGCTTTAGTTGTTCGCTTCATGAGAGGTTTGCTTTTGTCAAAGCCCCCTGTCAAACCTCCACCAGTGTCATGGATCTCAACGTCGTTCTCACCCAGCTGATGAAAGCTCCTTTTGAGCCACTGAATTCCTGTCATCTGAAGTACTTGACCTGGAAGGTCGTTTTCTTGGTGGCTGTTACTTCAGCTCGTAGAGTCAGTGAGCTCCAAGCCCTGCTAGTTCATGCACCTTATATCAATTTTCATCATAACAGAGTAGTCCTCTGCACTCACCCTGTTCTTGCTGAAGGTGGTGTCGGAGTTCCATCTGAACCAGTCAATTGTCTTGCCAACATTTTTTCCCCGTCCTTATACCCGCTTTGGCGAAAGCAGTTTGCATACCTTGGACTGCAAGAGAGCATTGACTTTTTACGTGGAGCGGCCACAGCCCTTCAGACAGTCTGCCAAGTTGTTTGTTTCTTTCAATCCCAACAGGAGGGGAGTCACCATCGGAAAACGCACCATATCCAATTGGCTAGCAGATTGCATTTCCTTCACTTATGCCCAAGTTGGGCTGACTCTAGAGGGCCATGTCACGGCTCATAATGTCAGGGCCATGGCTGTGTCAGTGGCTCACTTGAAGTCAGCTTCTATTGAGGAGATTTGCAAGGCTGCAAGTGGTCATCAGTCCGAACGTTCACATCTCACTACTGCCTTCAGCAGGATACCCAGCATGACAGTCGGTTTGGGCAGTTAGTATTGCAGAATCTGTTTGGGGTTTAGAATCCAACTCCACCCTCCTAGGCCCATTTATGTTCTGTTCCAGGAGCACTCTCACTTAGTTGTGTTTCTTTTTAGGTCAATCTAAGTTATGTCCTTGCTGTTGCGGGGCCCAATTGACCAATGTTCATTATTTTGAGTGAGCCTGGGGGCTAGGGATACCTCATCAGTGATACTATTCAGCTTGCTTGTCCTCGGAGAAAATGAAGATACATACCTGTAGCAGGTATTCTCCGAGGACAGCAGGCTGAGTAGTATCAAAACCCACTCTCCTCCCTATTGGAGTTGTTTCTTTCCTTTTTTTGCTTTTTATTAACTAAGGGAGACACACTCTCATCGCAGGAGTGTACCTACGCGTTGCATTCTCGAAAGTTCTAATTTTTTTGTGAGTTCCAGGCTGCTGGGCCGTCGCGGACGACGACCCATCAGTGATACTATTCAGCCTGCTGTCCTTGGAGAATACCTGCTACAGGTATGTATCTTCATTGTACCTGGGGTAATGGAGGGTTTAGTGACTTGCCCAGAGTCACAAGGAGCTGCAGTGGGAATCGAACCCAGTTCTCCAAGATCAGAGTTCGCTGCACTACTACTACTACTACTATTTAGCATTTCTATAGCGCTACAAGGCGACCAATGGAGGGATAGATGTTGGACCCAGGGAGGGAGGTTGGATCCAAAAATGGGTGGTAGGAAAGTGAAAAGAGAAGGAGAAATTAGTACATATGTACATAAGTGTTGCCATACTGGGACAGACTGAAGGTCCATTAACCCCAGCATCCCTTTTCCAACAGTGGCCCATCCAAGTTACAAGTACCTGGCAAGATCCCAAAACAGTACAATACATTTTTTGCTGCTTATCCTAGAAATAAGCAGTGGATTTTCCCCAAGTCCATGTTAATAATACCTTATGGACATTTCTTTTAGGAAGCTATCCAAATCTTTTTTTAAACCCTGCTAAGCTAATTGCTTTTACCACTTTCTCTGGCAATGAATTCCAGAGTTTAATTACACGTTGAGTGAAGAATTATTTTCTCTGATTTATTTTAAACTTACTACTTTGTAGCTTTATTGTATACCCTCTAGTCCTAGTATTTTTGGAAACAAGCGATTCACGTCTATCTGTTCCACTCCACTCAGTATTTTATAAACCTCTATCATATCTCCCCTCATCCGTCTTTTCTCCAAGCTGAAGAGCCCTAGCCACGTTAGCCTTTCCCATCCCCTCTATCATTTTAGTCATCCTTCTCTGTACCTTTTCTAGTTCCACTATATCTTTTTTCTGAGATGCGGTAACCAGAATTGCACACAGTATTCAAGGTGCAGTCGCACCATGGAGCGATACAAAGGCATTATAACGTCTTCATTTTTGTTTTCCATTCCTTTCCTAATAATACCTAATATTCTATTTGCTTTCTTAGCCCCCAGGACACACCGAGCAGAGGGTTTCAACATATCATCGACAATGACACCTAGATCCCTTTCCTGGTCAGTTACTCCTAATGTGGAACCTTGCATCACGTAGCTATAGTTCTCCGAGGACAAGCAGGCTGCTTGTTCTCACTGATGAGTGACGTCCACGGCAGCCCCTCCAATCGGAATCTTCACTAGGAAAAGCCTTTGCTAGCCCTCGCGCGCCGATGCGCACCGCGCATGCGCGGCCGTCTTCCCGCCCGAAACCGGCTTGTGCCGGCCAGTCTTCTTTTCTCCGCGCTCGGTACGGTTGTGTTTACCGTTCGTGCCCCAAAAAAGTCGACCTCGCGCGTCGTTTTTCGACTCGTTTTCTGTAGAAACTCCTAAATTGTTTGGCTTAACCTTTTTTGGTTTTTCCTTCCTCTACTTCGAGTTTTTTCGCCCCGCTAAGTTTTCTTTTGTCGTCGGGGTAGGCCTTACTTAGGCCCCGGTCGAAATTTCCTATTTTTCTAGTGCCAAATTTCGCCATTTCGTCTTTCGATTTCGCCGGCGTGATTTTTCCGCCCATGACATCGAAGCCTTCCAGCAGCTTCAAGAAGTGCACCCAGTGCGCCCGGGTATTCTCGCTCACTGACAGGCACGCGTCGTGTCTTCAGTGTCTGGGGGCTGGGCACCGCCCTCAGGCCTGTAGTCTATGTTCCCTTTTGCAAAGGCGGACTCAGGTAGCAAGGTTAGCCCAGTGGAACATTTTGTTCTCGGGCTCTTCGTCGGCATCGGCACCGGGGGTATCGAGTGCATCGACGTCTTCAGCGTCCAGACCTTCATCCTCGGCGGCCAGTGCATCGAGGCATCGGCCCTCTGCATCGGCGCCGAGACATCGGACAGCTGCATCGACGTCGGTGGTACCGGGACCTCGTCTGCTGATGTCGTTGGACGGTGGTGCTTCGTCTGGAGTGCAGGTGAGGGCTGTCCATTCCCCTGCTGGTGGCGGTGAGCCTTCGGGTGGGTCTCCCCCTACCCTGAGGGCTCCTGCGGTACAGCCCCCCCGAGACCGACCTTCTTCGGTCTCGGCCCCGAGGAAGCGACGGCTGGATTCTACGTCCTCCTCGTCGGTACCGGGATGCTCCGGTGACATGCTTCGCAAGAAGTCGAAGAAGCATCGTCACCGGTCCCCTTCCCATGTCGGTTCCGAGAGCTCTGGGTCGCCGAAGGAGTCGGCACCCAGCAGGCATCGGCGCCGAGAGGACCGCTCACCCTCTGTTCAGGAGGTGTCGATGCGCTCCACTCTGGACAGCCCGGAACAGCCTCCACGCCCGGAACAGGTTCTGACGTCGACGCCTGCATTGACTTCCATGCCTTTCTCTGCAGCCGCTCTGAACGAGAGCCTCCGGGCTGTTCTCCCAGAGATTCTGGGAGAGCTGTTGCGCCCTACCCCTCCGGTACCGGCGGTGCTTGTGCCTCCGGTACCGTTGAGCATGGCGCCGGCTGGCCCATCGCCCGAGGTGAGGTCTCCGGCGTCGGTACCGCGTGCGGTGCCGGCTGCCGTCGCCTCCCAGGAAGGCTCCCCGACTACGTCGGCGGAGGGAGCTTCGCCGATGCGGGCGAGGGAGTCTACCTCTCGACGCCCCCATCGTGGACGTGGCTCCACGGAGTCGAGTCGGGCACGGTTGCAGACACAGGTCCGTGAACTTGTGTCTGACACCGAGGGTGAGGCCTCGTGGGAAGAGGAAGAAGACCCCAGATATTTCTCTGACGAGGAGTCTGAGGGTCTTCCTTCCGATCCCACTCCCTCTCCTGAAAGGCAGCTTTCTCCTCCTGAGAGTCTGTCTTTTGCTTCCTTTGTCCGGGAGATGTCTACGGCCATCCCCTTCCCGGTGGTTGTGGAGGACGAGCCCAGGGCTGAAATGTTTGAGCTCCTGGACTATCCTTCTCCACCTAAGGAAGCGTCCACTGTTCCCCTGCACCATGTCCTCAAAAAGACATTTCTGGCGAACTGGACCAAGCCTTTAACTAATCCCCACATCCCCAAGAAGATCGAGTCCCAGTACCGGATCCATGGGGACCCAGATCTGATGCGCACCTAGTTGCCTCATGATTCTGGAGTTGTGGATCTGGCCCTAAAGAAGGCTAAGAGTTCTAGGGAGCATGCTTCGGCGCCCCCGGGCAAGGACTCTAGAACCTTAGACTCCTTTGGGAGGAAGGCCTACCATTCTTCAATGCTCGTGGCCAAAATTCAGTCTTACCAGCTCTACACGAGCATACACATGCGGAACAATGTGCGGCAGTTGGCGGGCTTGGTTGATGCGCTCCCCCCTGAGCAAGCCAAGCCTTTTCAGGAGGTGGTCAGGCAGCTGAAGGCGTGCAGAAAATTCCTGGCCAGAGGGGTGTATGACACCTTTGATGTTGCGTCCAGGGCCGCTGCTCAAGGTGTGGTGATGCGCAGGCTCTCATGGTTGCGTGCCTCCGACCTGGAGAATAGAATCCAGCAGCGGATTGCGGACTCGCCTTGCCGTGCGGATAACATTTTTGGAGAGAAAGTCGAACAGGTGGTAGAGCAGCTCCACCAGCGGGACACCGCATTCGACAAGTTCTCCCGCCGGCAGCCTTCAGCCTCTACCTCTACAGGTAGAAGATTTTTTGGGGGAAGGAAGACTGTTCCCTACTCTTCTGGCAAGCGTAGGTACAATCCTCCTTCTCGACAGCCTGCGGCCCAGGCTAAGCCCCAGTGCGCTCGCTCTCGTCAGCAGCGTGCGCCTCAGCAAGGCCCCTCGGCTCCCCAGCAAAAGCAAGGGACGAGCTTTTGACTGGCTCCAGCAGAGCATAGCCGACATCCAAGTGTCAGTGCCGGGCGACCTGCCAGTCGGAGGGAGGTTGAAAGCTTTTCACCAAAGGTGGCCTCTCATAACCTCCGATCAGTGGGTTCTCCAAATAGTCCGGCAAGGATACACCCTCAATTTGGCCTCCAAACCTCCAAATTGTCCACCGGGAGCTCAGTCTTACAGCTTCCAGCACAAGCAGGTACTTGCAGAGGAACTCTCCGCCCTTCTCAGCGCCAATGCGGTCGAGCCCGTGCCATCCGGGCAAGAAGGGCTGGGATTCTATTCCAGGTACTTCCTTGTGGAAAAGAAAACAGGGGGGATGCGTCCCATCCTAGACCTAAGGGCCCTGAACAAATATCTGGTCAAAGAAAAGTTCAGGATGCTTTCCCTGGGCACCCTCCTTCCCATGATTCAGGAAAACGATTGGCTATGCTCTCTAGACTTGAAGGATGCCTACACACACATCCCGATACTGCCAGCTCACAGACAGTATCTGCGATTTCGGCTGGGCACACGTCACTTCCAGTACTGTGTGCTACCCTTTGGGCTCGCCTCTGCGCCCAGGGTGTTCACAAAGTGCTTGGCTGTAGTAGCAGCAGCACTTCGCAGGCTGGGGGTGCACGTGTTCCCATATCTCGACGATTGGCTGGTGAAGAACACGTCCGAGGCAGGAGCCCTGCAGTCCATGCAGATGACTATTCGCCTCCTGGAGCTACTGGGGTTTGTGATAAATTACCCAAAGTCCCATCTTCTCCCAGCGCAGAGACTCGAATTCATAGGAGCTCTGCTGGATTCTCGGATGGCTCGCGCCTATCTCCCAGAGGCGAGAGCCAACAACTTGTTGTCCCTCGTCTCGCGGGTGCGAGCGTCCCAGCAGATCACAGCTCGGCAGATGTTGAGATTGCTGGGCCACATGGCCTCCACAGTTCATGTGACTCCCATGGCCCGCCTTCACATGAGATCTGCTCAATGGACCCTAGCTTCCCAGTGGTTTCAGGCTGCTGGGGATCTAGAAGACGTGATCCACCTGTCCACGAGTTTTCTCGAATCCCTGTATTGGTGGACGATTTGGTCCAATGTGACTCTGGGACGTCCTTTCCAAATTCCTCAGCCACAAAAAGTGCTGACCACGGATGCGTCTCTCCTGGGATGGGGAGCTCATGTCGATGGGCTTCACACCCAAAGAAGCTGGTCCCTCCAGGAACGCGATCTACAGATCAATCTTCTGGAGTTACGAGCGATCTGGAACGCTCTGAAGGCTTTCAGAGATCGGCTGTCCCACCAAATTATCCAAATTCAGACAGACAACCAGGTTGCCATGTATTATGTCAACAAGCAGGGGGGCACCGGATCTCGCCCCCTGTGTCAGGAAGCCGTCAGCATGTGGCTCTGGGCTCGCCGTCACGGCATGGTGCTCCAAGCCACATATCTGGCAGGCGTAAACAACAGTCTGGCCGACAGGTTGAGCAGGATTATGCAACCT
The DNA here is from genome assembly GCF_901765095.1 of Microcaecilia unicolor. Classification (NCBI taxonomy): domain Eukaryota; kingdom Metazoa; phylum Chordata; class Amphibia; order Gymnophiona; family Siphonopidae; genus Microcaecilia; species Microcaecilia unicolor. Next base: position 353,974,042 of record NC_044031.1, on the reverse strand, counting down.
CACGAGTGGTCGCTCAATTCCCGTGTAGTGCGACAGATCTTCCAGGTGTGGGGCACCCCCTTGGTGGATCTCTTCGCATCTCGAGCCAACCACAAAGTCCCTCAGTTCTGTTCCAGGCTTCAGGCCCACGGCAGACTGGCATCGGATGCCTTCCTCCTGGACTGGGGGGAGGGTCTGCTGTATGCTTATCCTCCCATACCTCTGGTGGGGAAGACTTTGTTGAAACTCAAGCAAGACCGAGGCACCATGATTCTGATTGCTCCTTTTTGGCCGCGTCAGATCTGGTTCCCTCTTCTTCTGGAGTTGTCCTCCGCAGAACCGTGGAGATTGGAGTGTTTTCCGACCCTCATCACGCAGGACGAAGGGGCGCTTCTGCATCCCAACCTCCGGTCCCTGGCTCTCACGGCCTAGATGTTGAGAGCGTAGACTTTGCCTCTTTGGGTCTGTCAGAGGGTGTCTTCCGTATCTTGCTTGCTTCCAGGAAAGATTCCACTAAGAGGAGTTACTTCTTTCTATGGAGGAGGTTTGCCGTCTGGTGTGACAGCAAGGCCCTAGATCCTCGATCTTGTCCTACACAGACCCTGCTTGAATACCTTCTGCACTTGTCTGAGTCTGGTCTCAAGACCAACTCCGTAAGGGTTCACCTTAGTGCAATTAGTGCATACCATTACCGTGTGGAAGGTAAGCCGATCTCAGGACAGCCTTTAGTTGTTAGCTTCATGAGAGGTTTGCTTTTGTCAAAGCCCCCTGTCAAACCTCCTACAGTGTCATGGGATCTCAATGTCGTTCTCACCCAGCTGATGAAGCCTCCTTTTGAGCCACTGAATTCATGCCATCTGAAGTACTTGACCTGGAAGGTCATTTTCTTGGTGGCAGTTACTTCAGCTCGTAGAGTCAGTGAGCTTCAGGCCCTGGTAGCCCAGGCCCCTTACACCAAATTTCATCATAACAGAGTAGTCCTCCGCACTCACCCTAAGTTCTTGCCAAAGGTCGTGTCGGAGTTCCATCTGAACCAGTCAATTGTCTTACCAACATTCTTTCCCCGTCCTCATTCCTGCCCTGCTGAACGTCAGCTGCACACATTGGACTGCAAGAGTGCATTGGCCTTCTACCTGGAGCGGACACAGCCCAACAGACAGTCCGCCCAATTGTTTGTTTCTTTTGATCCCAATAGGAGGGGAGTGGCTGTGGGGAAACGCACCATATCCAATTGGCTAGCAGATTGCATTTCCTTCACTTACGCCCAGGCTGGGCTGGCTCTTGAGGGTCATGTCACGGCTCATAATGTTAGAGCCATGGCAGCGTCGGTAGCCCACTTGAAGTCAGCCTCTATTGAAGAAATTTGCAAAGCTGCGACGTGGTCATCTGTCCACACATTCACATCTCATTACTGCCTACAGCAGGATACCCGACGCGACAGTCGGTTCGGGCAGTCAGTTCTTCAGAACCTGTTTGGGCTTTAGGATCCAACTCCACCCCCCGAGGGCCCTGTTTGTTCTGTTCCAGGCTACACTCTCTGTTAGTTGGTAAATTTTTTAGGTCAATCTCAGTTATGTCCTCGCCGTTGCGAGGCCCAATTGACCATGGTTGTTGTTTTGAGTGAGCCTGGGGGCTAGGGATACCCCATCAGTGAGAACAAGCAGCCTGCTTGTCCTCGGAGAAAGCGAATGCTACATACCTGTAGAAGGTATTCTCCGAGGACAGCAGGCTGATTGTTGTTACAAACCCGCCCGCCTCCCCTTTGGAGTTGTGTCTTCCCTTGTCTTTGTCTTGCTACATATGAGACTGGCCGGCACAAGCCGGTTTCGGGCGGGAAGACGGCCGCGCATGCGCATCGGCGCGCGAGGGCTAGCAAAGGCTTTTGCTAGTGAAGATTCCGATTGGAGGGGCTGCCGTGGACGTCACCCATCAGTGAGAACAATCAGCCTGCTGTCCTCGGAGAATACCTTCTACAGGTATGTAGCATTCGCTTTTGGGTTCCTCTTTGCCACATGCATCATTTTACACTTGCTCACATTAAACATAATCAACCATTTGGATGTCCAGTCCCTTAAGTTCCTTTTTGTAATTTTTCACAATCCTCATGTGATTTAACAACTTTGAATAACTTTGTGTCATGACCAAATTTAACTACCTCACTAGTTATTCCCATCTGTAGATCATTTATAAATATATTAAAAAGCAGCGGTCCCAGCACAGACCTCTACCCTTCTCCATTGAGAATACTGACCATTTAACCCTACTCTGTTTTATTTTTACCAATATTAAATCCACAATAGAACACTACTTCCTATCCCATGACTCTCCAATTTCCTTTAGAGTCTTTCATAAGGTGCTTTGTCAAATTCCTTTTGAAAATCCAAATACACAATATCAACCCCTTCAAAGAAATGTAATAGAATGGTGAAGCAAGATTTCCCTTCACAAAATCCATTTTGGCTTTGTCTCATTAATCCATGCTTTTAAATATTCTCTGTAATTTTGTTCTTTATAATAGTCTCTACCGTTTTGCATGTGTAGCAAATCAAGGGTTTGGATATTGCTTTAAAGATTGTTTAGTCACACATCAATAGGCACACACATATTACATAACACTCTTTTGCAGTATACATACATCACCACAGGATTGTAGCCTTCATCTGAGCCGTAACAGCAATCGGGGAAGCACCGATGACCGCCCAGAGATTCTGCGGGACAATTCTACACTGGACAGAGGCGTCCCTCAAACCAGGTACAGAGCTTCTGTTTCAGCTAGGGCTTTCCTCTCTTTTTATAACAGCTCACAAACAAGTGTGCCTAGAACAGAACAATGAGAGGCCAATCTGCATTCCTCTCTCCCAGGCACCCTCTGATGAAAACACCAGCCTTTGGACTTGTTTCTCAGCACAGTCCTGTAGTGAGTTACCCACCGCAACGGAGCGTTGTGGTAGCAACCTGTCAAACAAATATTCTGGTAGCAACAGGTCAAAACAAACATTCTGCATGTCAGAAAACAAATATTCTGGGTCAGCATAAGTATCATATCATAAGTATTATACTCCAACACAGCATGGCACCGACATCAGGCTCACTGGTCTATAATTTCCAAGATCACCTCTGGAACCTTTTTTAAAAAATTGGCGTTTTATTGGCCACCCTCCAATCTTCTGGTACCATGCTTCATTGTAAAGATAAATTAGATATTACAATAGTTCTGCAAGTTCATTTTTCAATTCCATATCATCAAGCTGATCAATCCATAGACTGGTGGGTTGTGTCCATCTACCAGCAGGTGGAGATAGAGAGCAAACTTTTGCCTCCCTATATGTGGTCATGTGCTGCCGGAAACTCCTCAGTATGTTCTCTATCTCAGCAGGTGGTGGTCACACACAGCAGCAGCTCTGGCTAGGCCTCCAAGCCTAATTTTTAGGTTTTGTTGAGTGCCTGGGGTTGAGGGCTCTTTTGAGCAAGTGGAAACCTGGTGGTGCCAGGTCCCTCCTTTTCTCCCCCCTCCCGCTGGCTCCGTTAAAAAAAAAAAAAAAAAAAAAAATTTGAACGTCCTTAAAGGCGTTTATTTCGACGTTTATTTAAGCGTCTATTGCAGCTACTCACTGGGACACCAGGTCGTTACAACTCGGAGCGGACAGCAGGTAATTTTTACCTTTTTATAGCGGGCAGGGGGTTCCCCGATTCTTCTCCTCATGGCATATGGCGTCGGAGGGCGAGGGCGCAAAGGGTCGCTCCCCGGGTCACTTGAGCGCTTCTAGAGGGGATGCGGGGGTCTTAAAGCCTGATTCGCCCTTGTTGGGTGACAGTTTCGTGACCGATGAATGTCCCGGTCCTTCCTCCGGCGTGGCGGTTTTTCCCGCCATAAACGCCCATCCCCCGCTCCTCGCCTCCGCCATCTTGGCCGGCCACGCGGCTCGGACGGCTTCTTCTTGGGCCGCCCTTGAGGTTGGAGACATTAATGCCATGAACGCCCTTAATTTGGGCGACGGCACAGAAGCGGCTAAAGTTAAGAGCCGTTCTTCCCGCGCGGCTCCTTCGCAGAGTTTCGCGCCGGACGCCATTTTGGATGCGCAGCATGTCTCTCCCCCGCTATTGCGAGCGCCGGTTGAGGGTGCGTCTAGGGCTGTTGCCCAGGCTGCGGAAGTGCACAGTCTGGGGGGTTTCTCCCCCGAGTTTGTTTTGCTGCTGCATCAGGCCTTCGTCATGCACAACGCTGCCCCTGCTCCCTCGTCTGGTAAAGAGGTTGAGGTTCCCAGAGGTAAACGCCCTCGGGTTGATTCCCAGGCCTTGGAGGAATTTGTCTCCTCCGATGTAGATGAGGGCAGCGTGTCTGAGGTCTCCCAACGGTCCTTTGCGGATTCCTTGGAGGAGACGGATCCCCGCTCGGATGGAGCGGATGACCCTTCTGCAGCGCGGCTTTTTAGCCCAGAGGATTTGCCCAACCTGTTGTTACAGGCCATGGACACTTTGAAGATTTCCTCTCCGGAGGACGTCTCTCCCTCAGCCCCTGTTGGCTCTGCCATTATGCTGGGGACGAAGCGCCCGCCTAGAACCTTCCACGTGCATGATGCCATGCACACCTTAATTTCGGCTCAATGGGATGTCCCAGAAGCGAGCCTTAAAGTGGCTAGGGCTATGTCCCGCCTCTATCCTTTGGCTGTGAGTGAACGTGAGGCCTATCTGTGGCCTACCGTGGATTCTTTAATCACTGCGGTGACTAAGAAAACGGCGTTGCCGGTGGAAGGTGGCACGGCCCTAAAGGACGCCCAAGACAGAAGATTGGAGGCGGCCTTAAGGTCGTCCTTTGAGGCGGCTGCTTTAAGTTTGCAGGCCTCAGTTTGCGGCTCCTATGTGGCCAGGGCGTGCCTGACTATGGTGCAGCGGGCTTCCCCCTCGGATCATTCCTTGAGGGCTGATTGGCCGGCCCTGGAATCGGGCTTAGCCTATTTGGCAGACTTGCTGTATGATGTCTTGAGGGCCTCAGCGAAAGGCATGGCTCAGACAATCTCTGCGCGGTGGTGGCTTTGGCTGAAACATTGGTCTGCTGACCACGCCTCTAAATCCCGCCTGGCTAGGTTGCCTTTTAAAGGCAAGCTGCTCTTTGGGGTCGAGCTGGACAAAATCGTGACCGATCTCGGCACGTCTAAGGGCAAGAAATTACCAGAGGTCAGGGCTCGGGCTAGTACTCGTCCCGGTACCTCCAGAGGACGGTTGCAGGAAGCCCGTCGGTACCGCCCGGGCAAGTCGGGTTCCTCTGCCCCCTCTTCCTTCAAGAGGAATTTCTCCCCCAAGCAGCATTCCTTTCGCAGAGACCGCCGTCCCGGAGGTGCTCCCTCCGGTCCTCCCCCAGGGTCTCGTACCCAATGACGGGGTCTTGGTCCACGCCCCAGTGCAGATTGGAGGACGGCTGTCCTCGTTTCTGGGCGAGTGGACCACAATAACTTCAGACGCGTGGGTGCTGGAAGTCATCAGAGACGGCTACAAACTAGAGTTCTGCCGACCCTTAAAAGACTGGTTTGTACTCTCCCTGCAAGTCTCCGGTCAGAGCTGTGGCAGTGCAGCAGACCTTGCACAATCTGATCCGCCTGGGCGCGGTCGTTCCGGTGCCAGAAAGTCAGCTTGGCAAGGGACGTTACTCCATTTACTTTGTGGTACCAAAGAAAGGAGGTTCTGTCCGGCCTGTCCTCGATCTCAAAGGGGTCAATCGGGCCTTGAAAGTGCGGCACTTTCGCATGGAGACTCTCCGCTCTGTTATAGCGGCAGTGAAGGCAGGAGAGTTCCTGGCATCCTTGGACATCAAGGAAGCGTACCTGCATGTTCCCATCTGGCCTCCTCATCAACGCTTTCTGCGTTTTGCAGTCCTGGGACGACACTTCCAGTTCAGAGCCCTCCCTTTCGGGTTGGCTACTGCTCCGCGGACCTTTTCCAAAGTAATGGTGGTCATCGCGGCCTTCCTACGAAAGGAAGGGGTACAAGTCCATCCTTATCTGGACGACTGGTTGATCCGAGCCCCCTCTTATGCAGAGTGCGGCAAAGCTGTGGACCGGGTAGTTGCTCTTTTGAGCTCCCTGGGATGGATCATCAACTGGGAGAAAAGCCAGCTGCGCCCGACTCAGTCCCTGGAGTACCTGGGAGTTCGATTCGACACCCAAGTGGGCAGAGTGTTCCTGCCAGACAATCGGATTGTCAAACTTCAGGCTCAGGTGGACCAGTTCCTAGTAGCCTCTCCCCTTCGGGCTTGGGACTATGTGCAGCTGTTGGGCTCTATGTCGGCCACGATGGAAGTTGTGCCCTGGGCCAGGGCTCATATGAGACCACTTCAACACTCTTTGCTGCAGCGCTGGACTCCGATGTCGGAGGATTATGCTGTGCGCCTTCCCTTGGACCCAGCAGTGCGCAAGGCGCTGAGCTGGTGGATGCAGACAGACAAGTTGTCTGCGGGGAATGCCTCTGGTGACCCCAGAGTGGATTGTCGTCACGACGGACGCCTCGTTGTCGGGCTGGGGAGCCCACTGCTTGGGAAGGACAGCGCAGGGGCTCTGGTCTCCTGCAGAGGCAAAGTGGTCTATCAACCTCCTGGAACTCAGAGCCATTCGGTTGGCGCTTTTGGAGTTCATCCCGGTACTGGTGTTGAAGCCTGTACGGGTCCTGTCGGACAATGCCACGGCTGTGGCCTATGTCATCCGCCAGGGAGGTACCAAGAGCGCCCCTCTAGCCAAGGAGGCTATGAATCTTTGCCAGTGGGCGGAAGCGAACCTGGAGCAGCTTTCAGCGTCCCACATTGCCGGAGTCATGAATGTCAAGGCGGACTTTCTCAGTCGCCATACCTTGGAGCCCGGAGAGTGGCAGCTATCTGCTCAGGCGTTCTTGGACATCACGAAGCGCTGGGGCCAGCCGAGCCTAGATCTGATGGCGTCATCGGCCAATTGCCAAGTGCCGCGCTTTTTCAGCAGAGGACGGGACCCTCGATCCCTGGGAGTAGATGCTCTTCTCCAACAGTGGCCGACACAAGAGCTTCTCTATGTGTTCCCGCCCTGGCCCATGTTGGGCAGGGTGCTAGACCGGGTGGCAAAGCATCCCGGCAGGGTAATCCTGGTGGGTCCGGATTGGCCCAGGCGTCCCTGGTATGCGGACTTGATCAGGCTCTCAGTCGACGATCCTCTGCGGCTGCCAGTGGAGCAGGGCCTGTTACATCAGGGTCCCGTGGTGATGGAGGATCCCTCCCCCTTTGGTCTTACGGCCTGGCTATTGAGCGGCAGCGTCTGAGGAAGAAGGGCTTCTCAGACAAGGTCATCGCCACTATGCTGAGAGCGAGGAAGCCAGGGTTTGGCGTATCTTTGCAGCGTGGTGTGAAGCAGGCTCACTTTCTCCCTTCACTGCTCCAATTTCTTCAGTGTTGGCGTTCCTGCAAGAAGGTCTGGAGAAAGGCCTGTCGCTCAGTTCCCTTAAAGTCCAGGTAGCGGCTCTGGCTTGCTTCAGGGGCCGCCTGAAGGGTGCTTCCCTGGCTTCGCAGCCAGATGTGGTGCGCTTTCTCAAGGGAGTTAATCACCTGCGCCCTCCTCTGCACTCAGTGGTGCCTGCATGGAATCTCAACCTGGTACTAAGAGCATTGCAGAAGCCGCCTTTTGAACCCTTGTCGAGGGCATCTCTGAAAGACCTGACGTTGAAAGCAGTCTTTTTGGTGGCTATCACTTCAGCCAGAAGAGTTTCCGAGCTCCAGGCGCTCTCATGTCGAGAGCCTTTTCTGCAGTTCACTGAGGCAGGAGTGACTATTCGCACAGTGCCTTCCTTCCTGCCCAAGATTGTTTCTCGCTTCCATGTGAATCAGCAGCTCTGTCTCCCTTCCTTTCGTAGGGAGGACTACCCAGAGGAGTACTCTGCTCTTAAATATCTGGATGTGAGACGACCCATCATCAGATACTTGGAAGTGACCAATGATTTCCGGAAATCGGATCATCTGTTTGTCCTGTTTGCAGGTCCTCGTAAGGGTCTGCAGGCTGCTAAGCCTACAGTGGCAAGATGGGTCAAGGAAGCCATTGCAGCGGCTTATGTGGCCGCGGGGAAGGTGCCGCCTATCCAGCTGAAGGCTCACTCCACGAGAGCTCAGGCGGCCTCGATGGCAGAGGCCGGATCCGTCTCCTTGGAAGAGATATGCAAGGCGGCAACTTGGGCTTCGGCTCATACATTCTCCAAGCATTACCGTTTGACTGTGGCTGCACGGGCGGAGGCCCGGTTTGGAGCTTCAGTGTTGAGGTCAGGGATTTCAATGTCCCGCCCTGGGTGAGTACTGCTTCGGTACATCCCACCAGTCTATGGATTGATCAGCTTGATGATATGGAAGGTAAAATTATGTATAATCATACCTGATAATTTTCTTTCCATTAATCATAGCTGATCAATCCATAGCCCCTCCCAGATATCTGTACTGTTTTTATTCTGGTTGCATTTCAGGTTCAAGTTTAGTCTTCAGTTACTTCAGAAAGACTTCGTGTTCAAGTTTTTTCACTTGGATTCTTCAAGAGTTAAGACGAGTTTGTGTTACAGTGAGCTGCTGCATTCCTCTCCCCTCCGTTTTACGGGGCTGGATTGAGACTTAAAATTCTGCCGGCACTCCCTCCCGCTTCGTGCGGCTGTAGGGCAGCTTTGTACCCCTCCCGCTTCGGCGGTGTTAGGGTCAGTCAGCTCCTCCCGCGGTTGCGGTTGCAGGATAAGCCAGATCCCCCCGCATCGGCGGGTGTGGTGTCCCTCCCCCGCTCCGCGGGGATGAGCTGGACGGATTCCCCTCCCCCACTTGTGTGGGGATGAGCTGGGTTAATTCCCCTCCCCCGTTTCGGCGGTGGTGAGCTGGGCAGAGTGTCCCTTCGTGGGTGTAATTCTCTAAGTGCTGAGTCCTGCGGATGGAGCTTTGATATCGACATACTGAGGAGTTTCCGGCAGCACATGACCACATATAGGGAGGCAAAAGTTTGCTCTCTATCTCCACCTGCTGGTAGATGGACACAACCCACCAGTCTATGGATTGATCAGCTATGATTAATGGAAAGAAAATTATCAGGTATGATTATACATAATTTTACCTTCTATCTGTACTCTGGGATGAATACCATCCAGTCCAGGCAATTTGCTACTCTTAGTTTGTCAAATTGTGCCATTATGTTTTCCAGGTTTAGAGATTTCATTCAGTTTCTCTGACTCGTCAGCTTTGAATATTATTTCTGGCACTAGTATCTCTCCCAAATCTTCCGGGGTGGGGGGGGGGGGAGTGAAAAATAGGAAAGGGAGAGATGCTGAACCATGGGGGTGACATGAGGTAAGAGAGATGTGTCAAGAATATGCTGGGGTGGAGAGAAAGAGATGGGGAATGTCAGGCTACAATGGTGGGGGAAAGAGAGTAGATGCTGGGCTATAAGAGGGAGAAAAGATACTGGTGATGGTGGAATCACATTGGACGGACAAGGGGGTGGCATGGAGATGAGTGAGAGGAGGGTAGTGAGTACAGAGGGTAGAAATGTAGTAATGGGGCATAAATGAAAGGAAATAGGAGGCTGGGATAGAAATGAGATGGGAACTGAGAGAGTTAGGGCATGAGTGAAGGAGGTGGAAACTTGATAGTTGAAAAGTAAAAAGAAGGAAAAGGGTGAGAAAGACGGTGAAATTTGGGTGTACAGGGAGGCAGAAAATAGCTGAAAGGGAAGATAATATCTCAGACAGGTGTAAATTATGAAGTAAATGATGGCAGATAAAGATCTGTACGGTCCATCCAGTTTGCTCCACAAGAGAAACTCATTTTACATGGTATTAGATACTTTTATGTATACCTGAGTTTGAATATGTATACCCGAGATCAGGAAATGGAACAAGATAAGATAGAGGAGAAATAGCAGCCACTACAAGGAGAATTAGCAGAAGACATACAGGGCTTTGGAATTGTGGAAGATCTGAGGTGGAGGCAAATCTATTCAGATGCAAGCAGTCAGCCCTGTTTATCTGAGTGGAGTGGAACAGGTGGATGTGAAGCGTCTTTTCACATTTTCCCAAAATACTAGGACTAGGGGGCATGCGATGAAACTACAGTGTAGTAAATTTAAAACAAATCGGAGAAAATGTTTCTTCACCCAACCCCTGTAATTAAACTCTGGAATTTGTTGCCAGAGAACGTGGTGAAGGCGGTTAGCTTAGCAGAGTTTAAAAGGGGTTAGACGGTTTCCTAAAGAACAAGTCCATAAACCACTACTAAATGGACGGGAAAAATCCACAATTCCAGGAATAACATGTATAGAATGTTTGCACGTTTGGGAAGCTCGCCAGATGCCCTTGGTCTGGATTGGCCGCTGTCGTGGACAGGATGCTGGGCTCGATGAACCCTTGATCTTTTCCCAGTGTGGCATTACTTATGTACTAATTTCAGCACCAAAAGGTGCTCTGATTTGTGCTAGCACAGTATATTTTAGATCCTCCAATGTATGGTTCATATTTGTCCAATGTTCAATTAATGGCACCTCCCTTTTTAAAATCCTCAGATTACTGATATGTTCGGCTATACGCTGTTTTATCTTCCTAGTCGTATAGCCAATATACCATTTACTGCAAGGACAGACAAATCCCATAGACAACCTGGGATGACTCACAATCTGTGTTTGTACGAATTTATAAATTTGGCCAGTTACCGGATGGCAGACCTGGTTTGACCGCAGTACATATTTGCAGTAAACACACCGCGAACAGGGGCTGTGTCCTTTCTCCAACTGAGGTGTCATTCTTCTCTCATCTATAAATCGCCATTGTAGCAATTCCCCTGTATTTTTTGCACGGGTGCAGGCAAATAGTGGAAATTCTTGAAAGTCAAGTAGAACTAGTATTGGCCAGTGTTTCCTGACTATAGCTTTCACTTGTCCAGTGCGGAACGAATAAGGCAGTACACACGTGGGCCGATCTCGCTGATCCTTAGATCTAATCTTTGGTTGCAGCAACCATTGTTGGTCTGTAGTAGAGGCTCTTTTATGTGCTTTTTTTAATGTAGAGCACAATTTTCTCTTTTAGATGATACTGTTCACAAGCTGATTCAGGCAGACTCTTTTTTAATAATTGGCTTTGAACTTTGGTACATTTTACCATTTGCGCTGACATTGCCAACTTTGAAGAGATCCTGCAGGGCGGTTATAGATGCTGGTTAGTTGCAAATATGGCAGTATTATGTCCAGCACAAGCATAATGCTTGTTCAAAATTTCAAGTCCGTATCTTTGTTTGCATGAAAGTTGTTGTGGTCTGAATATTGGTCCAAATATGTTCTGATGAGTCGCGACCAATTTTGATGCACACTTTGAGTCAACTTGTTTGACATGATTTTGCATCCATAATGTTAAAATGTATTTCATCGGAATTAGCATCAAAAACTGTACAGGATTTGAATTTTTTAGCCATTCTTATAAATGTGTTTGGATTTATTAGACCCCAAAAATGGCATTTTGGTAAATGTCACGCGCTCATGGACTGACAACCTTTCAGAAAAGGGGGGCTAGAGCTGCAACTATTGCAGTTAGAGACCTCAAATTTTGGGAAACTTCTTTTAACACCTGACTCTCGCAATTGATAAAATTTGAAGAAAATTGGAGAACATGATGGTGGAAACTTTTTTTTAATTTTAGACCACTTGCCATGGAATGACCCAAATAACAAAAAATGGACACTTCAGTGGAAGGGTGATAGGTCATGGCTGAGAGACCCAGAGCCCTGGACAATGCCAGAACCTCTCTTATGTTATCATATAGGGAACAATAGCTAAGACCCCCACGATATGCTTGGTGTCTTGGAACGTGTCGGGGTTAACCTCCCCGGTGAAACGGACCAAGATAACTAACATTTCTAAAACAACATGAAGCAACAATAGCATGTCTGCAGGAGACCAAACTAACAGACACAGAACACCAGAAACTGAAGCAGCAATGGGTGGGAGACTGCCATTTCTCTTCGGCGGTGGACCACAGGGGAGGAGTAGCAATCTTAATTAAGAAAGGCCTCCCTTGTGTGTCACGCACAGTGGAGAGGGACAAAGCTGGGAGGTATATACTGGTTCATCTGACCTATATGGGTCAAGAATACTATCTCTGTGGTGTTTATGGACCAAACGTATGGGACCTGAATTTCTTCCCCTCTTTAGTAAAGCTGGGGCTAAAATACGACTCTGCTCCATGGATAATCATGGGAGATTTTAACCAGGTATTAGACCCTGGACTGGACCGGTCGTCATCCATGGCCTGGGGAGCAGTAGGCAAAGGTAAAGGATTAGATTATCTATGCAAGATATTGGATCTAGTGTACCCCTGGCGCCTGCTGCACCCCACACACATGGATTATACCCATTTATCTAAGGTACACTGGACCTGGTCTCGTAGTGACTATATATTCTTGGCAACATCCCTGTTCCCCGCGGTTCACGCGGCAGTGGTGGGACCAATGGCAATATCTGATCATACACTGATTTGGGTGGACATGGCAATGGGACCTGCCACAGAACAGTACAGACGCTGGAGATTCCCAGCATACTTGGCGGGAGACCCTGAATTCCGAAGTTTTATAGAAAAGAAATGGGGGAACTATATGGAAACAAATAATAGACACCAGGACTCCCCAGGGTTATTCTGGGAGACATCAAAAGCAGTGATGAGGGGCGAAATAATCAGCTATGTGGCAGCCAGGAATAAAAGGTTAGCACAGGGTATCATTCAACTAGAGCGCTGCTACATGCAATCAAAACGAAAACACCAACAGAACCCCTCCACAGCCCATTATGACCAAATGATGGCCAATTTAGCAGGCTTAAATGCCTTGATTCATGAGCGGACAAAAAAAATATCTTTTTCACAGGCGCTTCCAATATTTTAAATTTGGCAGTAGGAACAGGAAGTTACTGGCTAAAATGGTAAAGGCGTGGACAGCCAAAACAATTGTACACACCTTAAAGGCCCCAGACGGAGCCCGGAAGCATAGACCATCAGAAATATTGTAACTCTTTCAGGATTACTTTACTAGGGTATTTGGGGCGGAGACGGAATCAGTAGGCCCAGTGATTAAAGACTACCTAGAGGACTCAGGGATGGCAAAACTGACAAGGGAAGTGAGCGAACAGCTTAGCGCACCACTAAATGTGCAGGAAGTGCAGCAAGTAAATCACTGTCAGGGGGTACAAGTCCAGGGGCAGATGGCTTTTCCATGGAATATTATAAAATGCTAAGACATTGGGTGAGTGTACCACTTACAAAATATTTTGAGGAGGCAGTAGAGCGGGAAACTTTGCCAGCTAGAACGAACGAAGCGCTTATAACTTTAATACCCAAACCTAGTAAATCACTGGGCACACCAGGGGCATATCGGCCAGTCTCCTTACTTAATGTAGACCTAAAAATACTGGTTAGACTGCTAACGGATAGACTCGCAAAGTATCTCCCACTCTTGATAGATGACCACCAGGTGGGATTTGTAAGAGGAAGACATCCTGGGCTCAATGTCCGCCCCGTGCTGCTGGCCCTAGCACATAACCAGGCAGGTGATGACCCCCTATTTGTGGTGAGTTTAGACGCAGAAAAAGCATTCGATAGAGTACGGTGGGGCTACCTGTTTGAGGTGTTAAAATATGTGGGATTGGAGGGCTGGTACTACAAAGCGGTATCCACACTTTACGCGGGGCCGCCCGCCCGTATTGTGGTAAATAATATGATGTCTCCAGCGTTTCCAGTGCAGAGGGGCACGAGGCAGGGGTGCCCATTGTCCCGTCTACTTTTCCTACTATATTTAGATCCTTTCCTACGTACAGTGAATAGGAATCCAGAGATTACAGGAGTTGACATCCCATAGCTACAAACTAAAATACTAGTCTTTGCGGATGATATACTGCTTACCCTCACAAACCCACAAAGCTCATTGCAAGGCCTCCTGGAAGCAGTAGACAAATTCGGCTATCACTCGGGTTTTCAACTAAATAGACAAAAATCAGTAGCCATGCCAACAAAACAGTGGGTTGGGGACAAGATTAAATATTTGGGAATTTACATACCAGCGCAGCTAAATCAAACCCATAAAGGCAATTTGGAACCATTGTGGGAGACCACAAAGACAGCGCTGTTGATGTGGCAAAAATTGCCTCTGTTGCTGTTGGGGAGAGTGGCAATATATAACATGATCATAGTACCAAAATGGATGTATGTGGTTCAAGTGCTGTCCCTATTTATTACCCACAAAGATGAAACAGATCTCCACCGCATATTTAAACAATTTTTATGGAATGGAAGGCGGGCCCGAGTATCACTACAAGAAGTGTACTTATCCAGAGATAAAGGGGGCTTGGGGGCCCTTAACATCAAATGAATATCAGTAGCGGGATGCATGCGCCATATATCTGACTGGTTTAGGGGGACCTCACACTTCTCCTACCCGGGGGCCGAGTGCACAATACTGGGAACCACACACTTTAGTTGTTGGCTGCATTCGGGGCCAGGGAAGGTGAAAACCCCAAAGAATATAGAATTCTTGTTTACGCCAATGTGGAAAGCATGGAAGTGGGTTTGTAAACAGTGTAAGCTCAACCCAAATGTAGGTAATGTAGATTTACTGGTGGGCAACCTTTCACGTACATTCACTAAATGGAGAGCAGCGGGCACTATATTTTTGTTCCAAATTCTGCAGGAGAATGGAACCTTACAGACCACTGTAGAGGTGCCAGGGGTTCAAGATAGGAGACTTCCTAGCATATAATCAATTACAACATTATATGAGGTCATTATCAAGGCCTGCCCTTGATTCAAAGGTGCGAGATCAAGTGATAGAATTGTTTGATCTGGAGGCACATGGAACAGTACCATTAAAATATTATCATGCACAGATATGAGAAGCAATGCCTGCTGTACAATATCAAAAATTGGCACAGGAATGGTCAAAAGAGTTGGGGTTCCGCATCGAGGGGGCCAGCTTGCAATCCTGTCTATAGACGTGCTATAAGGCATATATGAGCGTGGAAACACAATACAAATTTCTCATGCGACTATATATCTCACCCCATAGGGCGTTTCGGGCCACCTTATGGCCAAAGGATGATTGCCCCAGGTGTACGGGAGGAGGAACCCATCTGGGCCACATGTTCTGGCATTGTCCACCTATACTAGCCTTCTGGTCACAGTTATGTGTACAAGTTTCAAAGATGTGGGCCACAACATGGAAAAGACACCCGGGCCTGCTTTTTGACATATATACAATTCGAGGGCCCGCTAAGGCGGGTTTCAAAGGATTTATACGGCGAACTGTGATGATGGGGAAAAAGACAATACTTAAACTTTGGCTACAAGAGGAGAGACCCTCGGTACGGCTCTGGCGGGCCTATATGATATCACTCAGCACACTAGAACGGAAGGACATACCCGATCTAGCCTCCCCGAGGGGAGATAAATTTCTACAAAGCTGGTTACCATTTCTGGACACGTTAACACCACTAGCACGCAGTAGAGTTATGAATGGCTGTTTTATGATAAGATGGAACCACCTGATGAAGAAGGGCGGGAGGGAGGGTGAGGGTTGGAAAATGGGGGAGGAGAGATAGGGGGGAAGGGGGGAGGGGAATGGGAGAAAATGAAAATGATTGATGGCAGATAAAGCAAGATTTCATGTAGAGTTGAGCTTATCTGACATATGAACTATGTAAAACTGTGAAGTTGTTTTGTTGTTCTCTGAAGTTGTCATGAATAAAAATTCATATAAAAAAAAGTTTCCACATTGCTAAAAGCATTTTCTTTATGGTGGACTTCGCTTGGGTCTCTAGTGATAGGTTATGGTCGATTGTCACTCTGAGAATTTTCAGGTTGTCTGAGATAGGGAGGGTGTAGCCTGGGGTGTTAATGTTTGTGGGCTTGTATGTATTGCATTGGAATGATATGGTGAGACAGTATGTTTTTTCTTTGTTGAGTTTTAATTGGAATGCGTTTGCCCATGAGTTCATGATGTTTAAGCTGAGCTTGATTTCGCTGGTGATTTCTGCCAGATCATATTTGTAGGGGATGTATAGTGTAATGTCATCAACGTAGATAAATGGGTTTAGGCCTTGGGGTGGATAAGGCCTTGGCTAGTGGAGTCATCATGAGATTGAAAAGGATCGGTGATAAAAGCTCTTTGAGCAGGGACTGTCTTTCTTCTATGTTTGTGCAGCGCTGCGTATGCCTTGTAGCGCTATAGAAATGCTAAATAGTAGTAGTAGTAGTAGTGATCTTTGCGGCACTCCGCAACCTGGTTTCCACGGTAGTGATGTGTTTGTTTTTGATTTCACTTGATATGTTCTTGTAGTTAGAAAACTCTTGATCCAATTAAGGGTGTTGCCACTGATTCCGAAGTATTCTAGGATTCTTAGCAGTATGTTATGGTTTACCATGTCGAACGCCCTTGACATGTCAAATTGGAGGAGGAGAATGCTCTTGCCTAATGCTATTTCCTGCTTGAATTTGGTTAGGAGAGCGAGTACTACTGTTTCGGTGCTGTGTTGGGGTCGAAATCCTGATTGTGACTCATGAAGTATAGTGAATTTATTTATGTAGTCGTTGAGTTGTTTGGTCACCAGTCCTTCCATTAGTTTGACTACTAATGGGATAGATGCTACTGGGGGATAGTTGGTAATGTCGTTTGATTTTTTTTCTTGGTGTCTTTTGGGATTGGGGTGAGCAGGATGTTGGCTTTCTCTTTAGGGTAGCTATCCTGTTGAAGCATAAAGTTTAAGTGGGATGTGAGATCTGTTATGAAACGGTGAGGGGCAGACTGTCAACTGGGGCAGGTGTCCAGTTGACAGTGGCTGTTGGAGTATTTTTTAATCGCCTGAGTGTTGGTGTTGAGGATAGTGAAGTTTGGCCATATTCGATCGGCAGGGTATTCACCAGGGGTTGGGTCTAGACCATTTATGAAGTTTTCTATGTCCGTGTTGTTCTGAGGTAGAGTTTTGCGTAAGTTTACGATTTTTTCATTGAAATATTTAGCAAGGTTGTCAGCAGATGGGATATCGGTGTTGGTTGAAGTGACTGGCGTGTCTAGTAGTTTGTTCACGAGGTTGTATAATTTCTTTGTGTTTTTGTAGTCCAGTCTAATTTTGGTTTTGTAGTACGACCTTTTGGTCTGCCTTATTGGGTATTTGTATTTTCTTTGTTGTTTTTTCCATGTGTTGAGTGTGTGTTCATCTTTTATTTTTTCCATGCGCATTCCAGTTTCCTTGCTTGTGTTTGTAGTTTTTTTTCTCCGAGGACAAGCAGGCTGCTTGTTCTCACGACTGGGTGACGTCCGCGGCAGCCCCCACCAACCGGAAAAAAGCTTCGCGGGACGGTTGGCACGCAGGGCACGCCCACCGCGCATGCGCGGCCGTCTTCACGCCCGTGCGCGACCGCTCCCGCCAGTTCCTTTTTTTCCGCGTCTGGAGAGAGTCGTGCCTCGCCGCTCTCTCTGGTTCAGCCGCCGGATTTCGATCGCGTTTACGCGGATCGTGCTTTTTCTTTGTTTAACTTTGTTTAGTTACCGTCCGGTTTCTTTTTAAAAAAAAAAAAAAAAAAACCCTGCGCGTGTGGAGCACGCGCTCCCTTTTTCCCTCGCTTCCAGCGGGGACGCCGCGTTGCGGCCTAGTGGCCGCACGGTCGTTTTCCTTTTCGTGGTGTGATTTCAGCCACCATTGACGACTTTGACTTCGCCGACGCGATTTTTCCATCGATGTCCTCAAGGGACCCGAGTGGATTTAAAAAGTGTGGTCGCTGCGGCCGGCCGATCTCGCAGACCGACACCCACGCTTGGTGCCTCCAGTGCCTCGGGCCGGAGCACAATATCAAGTCGTGTTCCCTGTGTCTCGGTCTCCGGAAACGGACTCAGGTTGCGAGGCAAGTTCTGCGGGACCGTCTTTTTGGAACTTGCGCCGGCCCCTCGACGTTGACCTCGACGGCATCGACGCCCGGTCCTTCGGTACCGGTATCGATGACCGAGACATCGGCACCGATGGCATCGACCCCAGGAGAACAGGTCCCGTCGGCCCGCCGGTCCGCTGGCGAGGGTAGAGGTGAGCGGCCGCGTGGGCAGTTGGCCCCGGTCACTCCCGTGGCCCTCGGGACCGAACCCTGTCTGACCCGGCTCCCTGGGACCGAGGGGGATCGTCCTCCTCCTCCTCCATACCTCCCGGCACCGGTGACGCGCATCGGAAGAAAGACAAGAAGCGTCGTCACCGGTCGCCCTCGGTGCATCCGGACATCGGAGAGGAGGCGGCGCCGAAGCGTCATCGTCGAGAGGAGAGGTCCCCGTCGGTCGTGGAGGTACCGACGCGTCAGGGTTCCGGCACCTCGGTGCCGTCTCCTGGCCCCCATCAGCTTCTGGCACCGACACCCCTACCGGCCCCACCGCCTTTCCCGGCAGCGGGCCTGGACGAGTGCCTCAGAGCCATCCTTCCGGGGATCCTGGAAGGGCTGATGCGCCAGGCTGTGCCGGCGCCGGGGGTGCTTGCGCCCTCGGCGCCGATGTCTGTGGCGCCGGTGAGCTGTAGCCCGGCGCCGGGGCTGTCGACACCGCCGCCGCTTGCGGCGCCGGTCTCGACCGCCACGCAGGTGGAGTCGACGTCGATGGAGGGAGCTCCGTCCCCGCCGGCGCGGGAGTCCACCGCTCGACGACACCGAGACCTCGGTGCCTCGACATCGAGCCGGGCCCGGTTCAGGACTCAGCTACATGAGCTTATGTCCGATACCGAGGATGAGGACTCGTGGGGGGAAGAGGAGGACCCTAGATATTTCTCCTCAGAGGAGTCTACGGGCCTTCCCTCGGACCCCACGCCTTCACCGGAGAGGAAGCTCTCACCCCCCGAGAGCCTCTCCTTTGCCTCCTTTGTGCGGGATATGTCTATCAGCATTCCCTTCCCCGTGGTCTCTGTGGAAGAGCCGAGGGCCGAGATGCTCGAGGTCCTCGACTATCCATCGCCACCTAGAGAGTCCTCCACGGTGCCGCTGCACAATGTCCTCAAGGAGAGACTGCTTCGGAACTGGGTGCGACCGTTAACTAACCCCACCATTCCCAAGAAAGCAGAGTCCCAGTACAGGATCCACTCCGACCCAGAGTTAATGCGGCCCCAATTGCCCCATGACTCGGCGGTCGTGGATTCTGCTCTCAAGAGGGCACGGAGTTCGAGGGATACCGCCTCGGCGCCCCCGGGGCGGGAGTCTCGCACTCTGGACTCGTTTGGGAGGAAGGCCTACCAATCCTCCATGCTCGTGACCCGCATCCAGTCATACCTGCTCTATATGAGCATTCACATGCGGACCTATGTGCAACAACTGGCGGACCTGGTCGAGAAGCTCCCGCCAGAGCAGTCCAGGCCTTATCAGGAGGTGGTCAGGCAGCTGAAGGCGTGCAGAAAGTTCCTGTCCAGGGGTATCTATGACACCTGTGACGTGGCATCTCGTGCTGCGGCCCAAGGTATAGTGATGCGCAGGCTCTTATGGCTGCGTGCCTCTGACCTGGACAACCGCACCCAGCAGAGACTGGCCGACGTCCCTTGCCGGGGGGATAACATTTTTGGTGAGAAGGTCGAGCAGATGGTGGACCAACTGCATCAGCGGGAAACCGCTCTCGACAAGCTCTCCCACCGGGCGCCTTCAGCATCCACCTCAGCAGGTGGACGTTTTTCCCGGGCCCGGCAGGCTGCACCCTATTCTTTTGCAAAGTGTAGGTACAACCAGCCGGCCCGAAGGCCTCGTCAGGCACAGGGACAGCCCCAGCGCGCTCGTTCCCGTCAACAGCGTGCGCCTAAGCAGCCCCCTGCGCCTCCACAGCAAAAGCCAGGGACGGGCTTTTGACTGGATCCACGGGAACATAGCCGCCCTCAAGGTGTCCGTACCGGACGATCTGCCGGTCGGGGGGAGGTTAAAATTTTTTCACCAAAGGTGGCCTCTCATAACCTCCGACCAGTGGGTTCTCCAAATAGTGCGGTGCGGATACGCCCTGAATTTGGCCTCCCTGCCTCCAAATTGCCCTCCGGGAGCTCAGTCCTTCAGCTCCCATCACAAGCAGGTACTTGCAGAGGAACTCTCCGCCCTTCTCAGCGCCAATGCGGTCGAGCCCGTACCACCCGGGCAGGAAGGGCAGGGATTCTATTCCAGGTACTTCCTTGTGGAAAAGAAAACAGGGGGGATGCGTCCCATCCTAGACCTGAGAGGCCTGAACAAATTCCTGGTCAAAGAAAAGTTCAGGATGCTTTCCTTGGGCACCCTTCTGCCAATGATTCAGAAAAACGATTGGCTATGTTCCCTGGATTTAAAGGATGCATATACTCACATCCCGATACTGCCAGCTCACAGACAGTATCTTCCGCCTGGGCGCACGGCACTTTCAGTATTGTGTGCTGCCCTTTGGGCTCGCCTCCGCCCCACGAGTGTTTACAAAGTGCCTCGTGGTGGTGGCGGCATACCTACGCAGGCTGGGAGTGCACGTGTTCCCATATCTCGACGATTGGCTGGTCAAGAACACCTCGGAGGCAGGAGCCCTCCGGTCCATGCAGTGCACTATTCAACTCCTGGAGCTGCTGGGGTTTGTGATAAATTACCCAAAGTCCCATCTCCAGCCAACCCAGTCTCTGGAATTCATAGGAGCTCTGCTGAATACCCAGACGGCTCAGGCCTTCCTTCCCGAAGCGAGGGCCAACAACCTCCTGTCCCTCGCCTCGCAGACCAGAGCATCTCAGCAGGTCACAGCTCGGCAGATGTTGAGACTTCTGGGTAATATGGCCTCCACAGTTCATGTGACTCCCATGGCTCGTCTTCACATGAGATCTGCTCAATGGACCCTAGCTTCCCAGTGGTTCCAAGCCACCGGGAATCTAGAAGATGTCATCCGCCTCTCCACCAGTTGCCACACTTCACTGCTCTGGTGGACCATCCGGACCAATTTGACCCTGGGACGTCCATTCCAAATTCCGCAGCCCACGAAGGTGCTGACGACGGATGCATCTCGCCTGGGTTGGGGAGCTCATGTCGATGGGCTTCACACCCAGGGTCTGTGGTCCCTCCAGGAAAAGGATCTGCAGATCAACCTCCTGGAGCTCCGAGCGATCTGGAACGCGCTGAAGGCTTTCAGAGATCGGCTGTCCTGCCAAATTATCCAAATTCGGACAGGTTGCAATGTATTACGTCAACAAGCAGGGGGGCACCGGATCTCGCCCCCTGTGTCAGGAAGCCGTCGGGCTGTGGCGCTGGGCGTGCCAGTTTGGCATGCTCCTCCAAGCCACATACCTGGCAGGCGTAAACAACAGTCTGGCCGACAGACTGAGCAGAGTCATGCAACCGCACGAGTGGTCGCTCCATTCCAGAGTGGTACGCAAGATCTTCCGAGAGTGGGGCACCCCCTCGGTGGACCTTTTCGCCTCTCAGACCAACCACAAGCTGCCTCTGTTCTGTTCCAGACTTCAGGCACACGGCAGGCTAGCGTCGGACGCCTTTCTCCTCCATTGGGGGACCGGCCTCCTGTATGCTTATCCTCCCATACCTTTGGTGGGGAAGATCTTACTGAAGCTCAAGCACGACCGCGGCACCATGATTCTGATAGCGCCCTTTTGGCCCCGTCAGATCTGGTTCCCTCTTCTTCTGGAGTTGTCCTCAGAAGAACCGTGGAGATTGGAGTGTTTTCCGACTCTCATTTCGCAGAACGACGGAGCGTTACTGCACCCCAACCTTCAGTCTCTGGCTCTCACGGCCTGGATGTTGAGGGCGTAGACTTCGCTGCGTTGGGTCTGTCGGAGGGTGTCTCCCGGGTCCTGCTTGCCTCCAGGAAGGATTCCACTAAAAAGAGTTACTTTTTCAAGTGGAGAAGGTTTGTCGTTTGGTGTGAGAGCAAGGCCCTAGAACCTCGTTCTTGCCCTGCACAGAACCTGCATGAATACCTTCTACACTTATCAGAGTCTGGCCTCAAGACCAACTCAGTAAGGAATCACCTTAGTGCGATTAGTGCTTACCATTATCGTGTGGAAGGTAAAGCCATCTCTGGAGAGCCTTTAGTCGTTCGATTCATGAGAGGCTTGCTTTTGTCAAAGCCCCCTATCAAGCCTCCTACAGTGTCATGGGATCTCAACGTCGTCCTCACCCAGCTGATGAAACCTCCTTTTGAGCCACTGAATACCTGCCATCTGAAGTACTTGACCTGGAAGGTCATTTTCCTGGTGGCAGTTACTTCAGCTCGTAGGGTCAGTGAGCTTCAAGCCCTAGTAGCTCATGCTCCATATACCAAATTTCATCACAACAGAGTAGTGCTCCGCACTCACCCAAAGTTCCTGCCGAAGGTGGTGTCGGAGTTCCATCTTAACCAGTCAATTGTCTTACCAACATTCTTCCCCAGGCCGCATACCCGCCCTGCTGAACGTCAGTTGCACACATTGGACTGCAAGAGAGCATTGGCCTTCTACTTGGAGCGGACACAGCCCCACAGACAGTCCGCCCAATTGTTTGTTTCTTTCGACCCTAACAGGCTAGGGGTCGCTGTCGGGAAACGCACCATCTCCAATTGGCTAGCAGATTGCATTTCCTTCACTTACGCCCAGGCTGGGCTGACTCTTGAGGGTCATGTCACGGCTCATAGTGTTAGAGCCATGGCAGCGTCAGTGGCCCACTTGAAGTCAGCCACTATTGAAGAGATTTGCAAGGCTGCGACGTGGTCATCTGTCCACACATTCACATCACATTACTGCCTCCAGCAGGATACCCAACGCGACAGTCGGTTCGGGCAGTCGGTGCTGCAGAATCTGTTTGGGGTGTAAATCCAACTCCACCCTCCAGGACCCGAATTTATTCTGGTCAGGCTGCACTCTCAGTTAGTTGTTCTTCGTAGGTCAATTTCTGTTGTACCCTCGCCGTTGCGAGGTTCAATTGACCTGGGTTCTTGTTTTGAGTGAGCCTGAAAGCTAGGGATACCCCAGTCGTGAGAACAAGCAGCCTGCTTGTCCTCGGAGAAAGTGAATGATACATACCTGTAGCAGGTGTTCTCCGAGGACAGCAGGCTGATTGTTCTCACCTACCCTCCCTCCTCCCCTTTGGAGTTGTGTGTTTCATCTTTTGCTAGTCATTCAACTGGCGGGAGCGGTCGCGCACGGGCGGGAAGACGGCCGCGCATGCGCGGTGGGCGTGCCCTGCGTGCCGACCGTGCCGCGAAGCTTTTTTCCGGTTGGTGGGGGCTGCCGCGGACGTCACCCAGTCGTGAGAACAATCAGCCTGCTGTCCTCGGAGAACACCTGCTACAGGTATGTATCATTCACTTAGTTCTGCGTTGATCCATGGTATTGAGCTGTGTCTGCGTGAAGTTTGTAGGGGTGCTATTTTGTCTAGTATGTGTCTGCATCCTTTGTCCCATTCTGAAAGGTAGTATATGGATTCTGTTTGTGCTGTCCAATCGTTGTTGTATATTTGTTGCCAGAAGGTAATCGGGTGTATTTGGCTTCTCGTGGTGTGAGTTGTGTGCTCTCGTGTGTTGAGCGAGCCCCTTTTTCGCCATTTTAGAGAGAGATTTAATTTGTAGTGGTCAGACCATGGTGTTTCTCTCCATCTAGTTTGTGTTATGGTTATGTTCTGGTTGGTGGACAGTTTGTATGAGATGAGGTCTAGTGTATGACCCTTCACATGGGTTGTTTGCGTGTGTGGCCATGTAAGATCACATAGATGAAGGAAATCCTTGCATTCTTGTGCGTTGGTAGAGTTTGAGTCTTCAAGGTGAAGGTTAATGTCTCCTAGTATTAGTGTATTGGAGTTGGATATACATACAATTGAAACGAAGTCCATAAAGTCCGTCTGACTTTCGTTCCAGTTGCATGGTGGCCTGTAGAATAGTACACAATTTAGGTGGTCGATCAGGGTTTTATGGTGAATTCTGATTGATGCTGTTTCGAGGTGGGTTATTATGGATTTTGTGGTGGTTTCAATCGTGAGATGAGATCGGTATGTAAGCGCTATGCCCCCTCCTCTTTTATCTTTTCTGGTCCAGTGGGTGATTATATCCTGGGGAACAAAGGTTTAAGATGATATGGTCCTTCTGGTCATGGATCCATGTTTCAGTGATGAATAGTAGATCGAGTTTCTCTGACGTAATCCAGTCTGTTAGTATTGTTTTGTTTACTGCGGATCTGGCGTTGAAGTAGCCTATTTGGATTTTTTGGTCTGGGTTTTTTAGTTTTGGTGTTACATGGACATTTGTTAGTTGTCTTTTGTTGGTTTGTGTTGTTTTTTTTATTACCTTTCTTTTCTTGTTGTTGAGGTTGCAAGCCTGTTGGTTCTCTTCCTTTGATTTGGTATGATGTGTTATGCTTGGTCATTATTCAGTTATTGCATAGTATGGGTATGTTGTTGGTTTCTGTGGGTGGGGTGTTCAATGTTAGGTGGGTCAGGGATAAGAAGTAGTTTGCTAGGAATAGTTTGGCGATGTTAATTACGGTTTCTATTCAATAGTTTTTAATAGAAGACTGTTGTTGTATCATCGTTGAAGAATAGTTTCCCCGGACCTTCGTATTAGCGTAGCAATCTTGTCCTCCTTGAAAGTTGTGCGGCCCCCTTCATGAGACGGTAGTGTTATGTCACAGGGGCATGATTTAGTGGGATCAAGCGATTCGCGGGAGGCTAAAAGTTTAGTGACAAAACGTGTGCTTATTGTTTTGACGTCAGCGCTACTTACAGTGTGCAGCGATCACTGGTCTTATTCATCGCTTTGGCTCTCCATTTACCTTCTCTTGGCGAATTTTGAGGGAGGTTTAGTAGACTGGAAGTGAGGTTATCTAATTTGTTGTTAGGAAGGAAGTCATTTGGTTAGTCTCTGTTTCCAGTGCTTTGCGCAGCCGTCACTGGTGTACACTCAGAGCACAGCAAGTAAAATTTTGAGTTGGTTAATCGAGGTTTAATCGGCTTGAGTGGAAGTGTGTCTGTCTGGCCCAATATTCGCAGGGAAGCCGTTTGATTAGTCTCTGTTTCCATTAACCCTCATGCTCCTCGTGGAGAAGGCTCTCCTACTATTACTACTACTACTATTTAACATTTCTAAAGCGCTATCAGGGTTGCGCAGTGCTGTACAATTAACAAAGAAGGACAGTCCCTGCTCAAAGGAGCTTACAATCTAAAGGACAAAAAGTGCAGTCAGTCAAGATTGAGGCAGTCTAGATTTCCTGGATAGAGGTACAATGGTTAGGTGCCGAAAGCGACATTGAAGAGGTGGGCTTTGAGCAAGGATTTGAAGATGGGTAGGGAGGGGGCTTGGCGTATGGGCTCAGGGAGTTTATTCCAAGCATAGGGTGAGGCGAGGCAGAAAGGGCGGAGTCTGGAGTCGTGGTGGAGAAGGGTACTGAGAGGAGGGATTTGTCCTGTAAGCAGAGGTTACTGGTAGGAGCGTAAGGGGAGATGAGGGTAGAGAGGTAGTGAGGGGCTGCAGATTGAGTGCATTTGTAGGTTAGTAGGAGAAGCTAGGACTGTATGCGGTACCTGATCGGAAGCCAGTGAAGTGACTTGAGGAGAGGGGTGATATGAGCATATCAGTCTAGGCGGAAGATAAGACGTGCAGCAGAGTTCTGAATGGATTGAAGGGGGGATAGATGGTTAAGTGGGAGGCCAGTGAGGAGTAGGTTGCAGTAGTCAAGGCGAGAGGTAATGAGAGAATGGATGAGTTCGAGTGGTGTGCTCAGAGAGGAAAGGGTGAATTTTGCTGCTGATATAGAGAAAGAAGCGACAGGTCTTGGCTGTCTGCTGCATATGCGCAGAGAAGGAGAGGGAGGAGTCGAAGATGACTCCAAGGTTGCGGGCAGATGAGACGGGGAGGATGAGGGTGTTATCGACTGAAATAGAGAGTGGAGGGAGAGGAGAAGTGGGTTTGGGTGGAAAGACAATGAGCTCGGTCTTGGCCATGTTCAGTTTCAGGTGGCGGTTGGACATCCAGGCAGCAATGTCGGATAAGCAGGCCGATACTTTGGCCTGGGTTTCTGCAGTAATGTCTGATGTGGAGTCAGCATCTGTCAGTTGTCGGGCCCGTTGGCAGCTCTGTACCCCCGAGGTTCCGCCTGTGGTCTCGACACCGATATCGCTCCGTTCTCTTGGGTCAGTGCCGACCACTGGGGTCGAGGCTCCGCTGCTTACCTCTTGGCGACTGGGTGGCGCGTTAAGATTGGGGCGCGGGGTGCCTGCGTTTTGAGCAGGTGTCGCTAACCTGATTCTGTGTTTCTGGGTGGTAGACGGGGCATGCGGGCGTAAGACTGTTTTTGCTCTGGTCGCCACTCACTATCCTTCAGCTGCTCTTCTCCGCTGCTGCAGAGGGTTGACTCAGATAGATTACAAATTCAGCAGGACACAAATCACACCTTTGAATCATTGTGGGCTTAAATTCCATGTATAAAAGGGAAAAAAACGGTGATAGGAGTGTACTACCGTCCGCCTCGCCAGGATGAGCAGGTAGACGCAGAAATGATAAAAGAAATCAGAGATGCGAACAAAATGGGCAATGTGATAATAATGGGTGACTTCAATTATCCAAATATAGACTGGGTAAATGTAACATCGGGACACGCTACAGAGATACAATTCCTTGATGAAATCAAGGATAGCTTTATGGAGCAACTGAGGGACGTTATGGTACTGGGGCCGCTTGATAAGTGACCATAATATGATCAGTTTTGATATCGACCTTGAAGTAACTGTACACAGAAAGTCAAATACGTTAGCGTTTAACTTTAAAAAAGGAGACTATGATAAAATGAGAAGAATGGTAAAAAAAAAACTTAGGGAGCCAACTGAGAGAGTAAAAACTGTACAGCAGGCGTG
Source organism: Microcaecilia unicolor (assembly GCF_901765095.1). Lineage (NCBI taxonomy): Eukaryota > Metazoa > Chordata > Amphibia > Gymnophiona > Siphonopidae > Microcaecilia > Microcaecilia unicolor. The sequence continues at coordinate 353,947,237 of NC_044031.1, read as the reverse complement.
GACGCTGTTCAAAAATACCATCCTGGAGGCCCAGGCCATACATATTCCGCGAATTAGAAAAGAAAGACGGAACTCCAAAAGACAGCCGGCCTGGTTGAAAAGTGAGGTGAAGGAAGCTATTAGGGCTAAAAGAAACGCCTTCAGAAAATGGAAGAAGGAACCGTCTGAAAATAACAAGCAGCAGCATAAGGAGTGTCAAAGCAAATGCAAGGCGCAGATAAAGAAGGCCAAGAGGGATTACGAAAAAAAGATAGCATTAGAGGCAAAAAAACATAGTAAAATTTTTTTTCGGTATATTAAAAGCAGGAAGCCGGCAAAAGAATCGGTTGGGCCGCTGGATGACCGAGGGGTAAAAGGGGCGATCAAGGAAGACAAAGACGTAGCGGAGAGACTGAATGAATTCTTTGCTTCGGTCTTCACCGAGGAATATTTGGGTGGGATACCGGTGTCGGAAATGGTATTTCAAGCGGACGAGTCGGAGAAACTTACTGACTTCATGGTAAACCTGGAGGACGTAATGGGGCAGTTCGGCAAACTGAAGAGTAGCAAATCTCCTGGACCGGATGGTATTCATCCTAGAGTACTGATAGAACTGAAAAATGAGCTTGTGGAGCTACTGCTTAGTGATATGCAACTTATCCTTAAAATCGAGCGTGGAACCGGAAGATTGGAGGGTGGCCAATGTAACGCCCATTTTAAAAAAAGGCTCCAGGGGAGATCCGGGAAATTATAGACCGGTGAGTCTGACGTCGGTGCCGGGGAAAATGGTAGAGGCTATTATTAAAAACAAAATTACAGAGCACATCCGAGGACATGGATTAATGAGACCGAGTCAGCACGGCTTTTGTGTGGGGAAATCTTGCCTGACCAATTTACTTCAATTCTTTGAAGGAGTAAACAAACATGTGGACAAAGGGGAGCCGGTTGATATTGTGTGTCTGGATTTTCAAAAGGCGTTTGACAAGGTACCTCATGAAAGGCTACAGAGGAAATTGGAGGGTCATGGGATAGGAGGAAAAGTCCTATTGTGGATTAAAAACTGGTTGAAGGACAGGAAACAGAGTGGGGTTAAATGGGCAGTATTCACAATGGAGAAGGGTAGTTAGTGGGGTTCCTCAGGGGTCTGTGCTAGGACCGCTGCTTTTTAATATATTTATAAATGATTTAGAGATGGGAGTAACTAGCGAGGTAATTAAATTTGCTGATGACACAAAGTTATTCAAAGTCATTAACTCGCGACAGGATTGTGAAAAATTACAGAAGGACCTTACGAGACTGGGAGACTGGGCGGCTAAATGGCAGATGACGTTTAATGTGAGCAAGTGCAAGGTGATGCATGTGGGAAAAAAGAACCCGAATTATAGCTACGTCATGCAAGGTTCCACGTTAGGAGTTACGGACCAAGAAAGGGATCTGGGTGTCGTCGTCGATAATACACTGAAACCTTCTGCTCAGTGTGCTGCTGCGGCTAGGAAAGCGAATAGAATGTTGGGTATTATTAGGAAAGGTATGGAAAACAGGTGTGAGGATGTTATAATGCCGTTGTATCGCTCCATGGTGCGACCGCACCTTGAGTATTGTGTTCAATTCTGGTCGCCGCATCTCAAGGAAGATATAGTAGAATTGGAAAAGGTGCAGCGAAGGGCGACTAAAATGATAGCGGGGATGGGACGACTTCCCTATGAAGAAAGACTAAGGAGGCTAGGGCTATTCAGCTTGGAGAAGAGACGGCTGAGGGGAGACATGATAGAGGTATATAAAATAATGAGTGGAGTGGAACAGGTGGATGTGAAGCGTCTGTTCACTCTTTCCAAAAATACTAGGACTAGGGGGCATGTGATTAAACTACAGTGTAGTAAATTTAAAACAAATCTGAGAAAATTTTTCTTCACCCAACGTGTAATTATCGTGTTTAACCCTCCATGGGGAGAAGTTCCCTTGCCTCTCCCTTCTATAGGGTGTTAGCGGCTCTCCCCTAAGTCGACTCATTGCGGATCGTGGTCCCTATGCCTTGTCTGCCGTGTACGGCCTTCGCACGGTCAGGGAGCTCTTCAGGGTCCGTCTTGCTCAGTTGCCATCTTGGGGGTGATCCTAGAAATAAGCAGTGGTTTTTCCCCATTTTAATATTGGTTTATGGACATTTCTTTTAGGAAGCCATCCAAACCTTTTTTTAAACCCCTTTAAACTAACTGCTTTAATTACATTCTCTGACAACGAATTCCAGAGTTTGATTACACATTGAGTGAAGAAATATTTTCTCCAATTCATTTTAAATTTACTACTTCGTAGCTTCATTGTGTTCACCCTAGTCCTAGTATTTTTTGGAAAGAGTAAACAAGCAATTCATGTCTACCCATTCCACTCATTATTTTGTAGACTTCTATAATATTTTCCCTCAGCCATCTTTTCTGCAAGCTGAAGAATCCTAGCCACTTCAACCTTTCCTCATAGGGAAATCATCCCATCCCCGTTATCATTTTTGTCACCCTTTTTTGTACTTTTTCTAATTCCACTATATCTTATTTGAGATACTGTGACCAAAATGGCACGTAATATTCAAGGTGTGGTCGCACCACGAAGCGATAAAAAGGCATTATAATTTCCTCATTTTTGTTTTCCATTCCTTTCCTAATAATAATACCTAACATTCTGTTTGCTTTGTTTTTCTGCCGCCTCACACTGAGCAGAGGGTTTCAACATATCATTAACGATGACACTTAGATCCCTTTCTTTGTCTGTGGCTCCTAATGTGGAACCTTGCAGTGCGTAGCTGTAGTTCGGGATCCTCTTTCCCATATGCATCACATTGCAGTTGCTCACATTAAACGTCATCTGCCATTGGGATGCCCAGTCTTGTAAAGTCCTCTTACAATTTTTCACAATCCTCTTGCGATTTAATAACTTTGTGTCATCAGCAAATTTAATTACCTCACTAGTTACTCCCATATCTAGCACAGCGGTCTGAGCACAGACCCCTGGGGAACCCCACTATCTACTCTTCTCCATTAAGAATACAGATCATTTAAACCTACTTTCTGTTTTCTGTCTTTTAACCAGTTTTTAATCCACAGTAGAACACTACCTCCTATCCCATGACTCTCCAGTTTCCTCTGAAGTCTTTCATGAGGTACTTTGTCAAATGCCTTTTGAAAATCCAGATACACATTATCAACCAGCTCACTTTATCCACATGTTTGTTCACCCCTTCAAAGAAATGTAGTAGATTGGTGAGGCAAGATTTCCCTTCACTAAATCCATGTTGGCTTTGTCTCATTAATCAATGCTTTTGCATATGCTCTGTAATTTTGTTCTTTTTAATAGTCTCTACCATTTCGCCCGGCATCGCCGTTAGGATCACCAGTCTATAATTTCCCAGATCACCTCTGAAACCTTTTTTAAAATTCGGTGTTACATTGGACACCCTCCAATCTTCCGATGCTTGATTTTAAAGATAAATAACATATTACTAACATTAGTTCTTCAAGTTCATTTTTCAATTCTATCAGTACTCGGGAATAAATACCATCTGGTCCAGGTGATTTGCTACTCTTCAGTTTGTCAAATTATTACATCCTCCAGGTTTATAGAGATTTCATTCAGTTTCTCTGACTCGTTAGCTTTGAATACCATTTCTGGCACCGATATCTCGGCCAAATCTTCTCCGGTGAAGACCGAAGCAAAGAATTTATTTAATCTCTCAGTGTAGCTTTGTCTTCTCTGAGTGCCCCTCGGTCATCTAGTGGTCTAACTGATTCTTTTGCTTGCTTCTTGCTTTTAATATACCTAAAAACATTTTTACTATGTGTTTTTGCCTCCAACACAATCTTTTTTTTTTTTTTTTTTTTTTGTGTCCCTCTTATCAGCGCTTTGCATTTGACTTGCCATTCCTTACCCAGTTTCTTATTATTTTCAGTCAGATCCTTCTTCCATTTGCTGAAGGATTTTCTTTTAGCTCTATTATCTTCCGTCATCTTACTTTTTAACCATGCCAGCTGTCGTTTGGTCTTCCTTCCTCCTTTTTCATTACATAGAATATATTTGGCCTGGGTTTCCAGGATAGTATTTTTGAACAGCATCCACGTCTTTTGTGAATTTTTGACCTTCGCAGCTGCTTCTTTAAGATTTTTTTTCACCGTTCTTCTCATTTTATTATAGTCTCCTTTTTGAATGTTGAATGCTAACATATTGGACTTCCTGTGTGTACTTTCTCTAAAGCTGATATTAAATCTGATCATATTATAATCACTGTTAAGCGGCCCCAGCACTATTACCTCCTGCACCAGATCATGCGCTCCACTAAGAACTAGGTCTAGAATTTTTCCCTCTCTTGTTGGCTCCTGTACTAGGTGCTCCATAAAGCAGTCCTTGATTCTGTTGAGGAATTTTACCTTCTTAGCAGGCCCTGATTTTACATTTACCCAGTCAATATCGGGATTATTGAAATTACCCATTATTATGGTGTTGCCCAGTTTCTTAGCCTTCCTAATTTCTTATAACATTTCTACATCTGTTTGTTCATCCTGGCCAGGTGGACGGTAGTACACTCCTATCACTATCCTTTTCCCCTTTTCACATGGAACTTAAATCCATTGGAATTCGAAGAAGTGTTTTGTTTTGTGCAGAATTTTCAATCTAGTTGATTCAAGGCCCTTTATAACATAAAATACTACCACTTCACCATTGAATCCACTCTATAACGATGATATAATTTGTACCCTGGTATGACAGTGTCCCACTAGTTAACCTCCTTCCACCAGGTCTCAGAGATGCCTGTTATATCTAATTTATCATTTAGTGCAATATATTCTAATTCTCCTATCTTATTTCTTAGGCTTCTGGCATTCACATATAGAGATTTCAAACTATGCTTGTTGTTCCTATTTACTTCTTGCTCAGTAGTTGAGATTGTTAATTTGCAATCTTGAAAATCTGTCTTATTTTTAATTAATGACACCTGTCTCTATTGCAACCTCACTATCAAGATACCCTGTTTTGTTGATATCACTGAAAGATACCTTGTTCCAAACAATGCATTTTTGAATGACTGTTGGCTTTTCCCCTCCCCGTTCTAGTTTAAAAACTGCTCTGTCTCCTTTTTAAATGTTTGTCATCAAGCTGGTCCAACCCTGGTTTAAGGTGGAGCCCACCATCATTCTGGAATAGGCTCTTTATTTCCCAGAATGTTGCCCAGTTCCTTACAAATCTGAAGCCCTCCAGCCTGCATCATTGCCTCATCCATGCATTGAGACTCTGGAGCTCTGCCTGTCTTTTGGTCCCTTTGCGTGGAATGGGGAGCACTTTGGAAAATGCTATACTAGACATTCTGGATTTGAGCTTTCTACCTAAATTTTCCTATGTCATTGGTATCCACATCTACCAAGACATCCAGCTCCTCCCCAGCACTAGCTAAAATCCTATCTAGGTGGTGCGTTAGGTTCACCACCTTCGTACCAGGAAGGCAAGTGATCAGGCGATCCTCACGTCCACCAGCCACCCGTCTAATAGTTGCCTACTAATTGCATCACCAACTACATCAGTCAGCCTAACCCTTCACTGGGCAGATGCTACTCTAGACACATCCTCTTGCAAAAGAGGATATTTCTTCCTCTTGTTGGTTGGTGCTTGCTTCAGGATTACGTCTAGCTTCACCAGGGCAATGCTGTCCTTTTAGAAGACCTCTGTCCTCCAAGGCAGCACAGGGGCTGCCAGACATGAGGTGGGACTTCTCTACAACATCCCTGTAGACCTCCTCTATGTATCTCTCTGTCTCCCTCAGCTCCTCCAAGTCTGCTGCTATAGCCTCAAGAGAACGGACTCGTTCTCTGAGAGCTAGGAGATCTTTGCATCGAGCACACACATATAACTTCTCACAGATTGGGAGATAATCATACATGTGTCACTCAGTGCAAAAGACTGGATAGCACCCCTGTTGTTGCTGGACTGCTGTCTGCATCTTAGTGTTATAGATTGTTTAATTAAACTTCTTAATGTTCTAGGAGTATCAGATGAATATAAAGAGCTTTAAGATTATATGGTGTAATTTGCAATTTTTTTTTAGTGTTTGCTTGTCAGAAACTAATTAAATTTAATTAAAACTCCCCTTTTGTTGTCCTAAATATAATAATTGACTATAAATGAAGGGTTGAACTAGGGGAGGGTGGGTTGGAATGAGGACTGAGCTAGACCATACTGTGCCTTCTAGAGTTAATGCTGTGGCAGAAAATTCAAGTTTTATGTTCAATCTTTTTTTATTGAGTAAAGAGAATTCTGTTGATACATAAACATGATAATCATAACTTGTTTCTATTAATATCCCCCCCAACCCTACTCCCTCCCCATCTCCCCTCCCCCCCCCCCCCCCCCCCCCCCCCCCCAGTCTTTCTTAGTCTGGCCATATGGGTACCATTAAAAGTTTAACAGTCTGCTCCTAGCAATCGGGGACAGTGTATTAAGGAACGGGCTCCAAGTGTTCTGAAATCGTAATCCAATTCCGGATTTGAAATCTGCGACTCCCATCCTTTTGACCCGCAAAAGTGTAATCATGCGGGCCCTCCATTGGGAGCATGTGGGGTAGTGTTGGGAGAGCCACTCAGACAAGATCACCTGCTTAGCAACTATGATAGACTTATTTACAAAAGCTGCAAGTCCCACTGGGATTGGGTGGACAAGTATCGGATGTCCCAGTAACAGTCCCGGGTCATATTTCCACCCTGACTTCCAGATTTTTGAAACATACTGTGTTATATCCTTCCAGTATTGAAGTTTCCTTGCCTCTGATCTTCCCCTCTCTGATCACCATCTTATAACTTTCACACTTAAATCTCCTCCCTACCAGTCCTGTCCTATCTTATCTAATTTATCTAGGAATCTTCACGATATTGACCCTTCATCTCTATCCTCCCATGTTTCAAACCTCCTCTCTACTGTGGTACCATCCACGTCTGTCAACGAGGCTGTTTCTTTTTACAACAATACTCTATCCTCTGCCTTAGACACACTTGCACCTTTGATGACCCGCCCTATAAGGCGTACAAAACCTCAACTTTGGCTGACTTCTAATATCCGCTACCTACGTTCCTGTACCTGCTCCGCTGAACGCCTCTGGCGGAAATCTCGGGCCCTTGCTGATTTCTTACACTTTAAGTTCATGCTGACCTCCTTCCAATCTGCTCTTTTACGCGCCAAACAGGATTATTATATCCAACTGACCAACTCTCTTGGCTCTAACCCTCGACTTCTCTTCACCACATTGAACTCACTCCTCAAGGTGCCCCCTCCCCCAACTCCTCCTTCATTATCTCCTCAGACCCTTGCTGAATTCTTTCACGACAAGGTTCAAAAGATAAATCTTGAATTCTCTACCTTGCCACCTCTGCCTCCACTAGTCCCTTCCCCTCTCTCTCCTTCCCCTTATTCCTTTTCCTCCTTTCCTGACGTTACTATAGAGGAAATTACACTTCTCCTTTCTTCCTCAAAATGTACCACCTGTTCCTCTGATCCCATTCCCACCCACCTTCTTAATGCCATCTCACCTGCTCTTATTCCTTTTATCTGTTACATTCTCAACCTTTCACTTTCCACTGCAACTGTCCCTACTGCCTTTAAACATGCTGTGGTCACACCTCTCCTTAAGAAGCTTTCACTCGACCCTACTTGTCCCTCTAATTACCGACCCATCTCCCTCCTCCCTTTTCTCTCCAAATTACTTGAGAGTGCTGTTCACCACCGCTGCCTTGATTTTCTCTCCTCACATGCTATTCTTGACCCACAACAATCTGGTTTTCGCCCTCTCCACTCAACCGAAACTGCGCTTACTAAAGTCTCCAATGACCTATTACTGGCTAAATACAGAGGTCAATATTCCATCCTGATTCTTCTTGATCTTTCCGCTGCTTTTGACACTGTCGATCACAGCATACTTCTCGATACCCTGTCCTCACTTGGGTTCCAGGGCTCTGTCCTTTCCTGGTTCTCTTCCTACCTCTCCCTCCGCATCTTTAGTGTTCACTCTGGTGGAACCTCTTCTACTTCTATCCCTCTGCCTGTCGGCGTACCTCAGGGTTCTGTTCTTGGTCCCCTCCTCTTTTCTATCTACACTTCTTCCCTTGGTTCATTACTCTCATCCCATGGCTTTTCCTACCATCTCTATGCTGATGACTCCCAAATCTACCTTTCTACCCCTGATATCTCACCTTGCATCCAAACCAAAGTTTCAGCGTGCTTGTCTGACATTGCTGTCTGGATGTCTCAACACCACCTGTAATTAAACATGACCAAAACCGAGCTTCTCATTTTCCCCCCCAAACCCACCTCCCCACTCTCCCCGTTTTCTATTGCTGTTGATGGCTCTCTCATTCTCCCTGTCTCCTCAGCTCGAAACCTTGGGGTCATCTTTGACTCTTCTCTCTCCTTCTCTGCTCATATCCAGCAGACCGCCAAGACCTGTCGTTTCTTTCTTTACAACATCCGTAAAATCCGCCCCTTTCTTTCCGAGCACTCTACCAAAACCCTCATCCACACTTTTGTCACCTCTCGTTTAGACTACTGCAATCTGCTTCTTGCTGGCCTCCCACTTAGTTACCTCTCCCCTCTCCAATCGGTTCAAAACTCTGCTGCTCGTCTCGTCTTCCGCCAGGGTCGCTTTACTCATACTACCCCTCTCCTCAAGTCGCTTACATAGTAACATAGTAACATAGTAGATGACGGCAGAAAAAGACCTGCACGGTCCATCCAGTCTGCCCAACAAGATAACTCATATTTGCTACTTTTTGTGTATACCCTACTTTGATTTGTACCTGTGCTTTTCAGGGCCCAGACCATATAAGTCTGCCCAGCACTATCCCCGCCTCCCAACCACCAGCCCCGCCTCTCGATCTCGACTAAGCTCCTGAGGATCCATTCCTTTGGCACAGGATTCCTTTATGCTTATCCCACGCATGTTTGAATTCCGTTACTGTTTTAATTTCCACCATCTCCCGCGGGAGGGCATTCCAAGCATCCACTACTCTCTCCGTGAAAAAATACTTCCTGACATTTTTCTTGAGTCTGCCCCCCTTCAATCTGATTTCATGTCCTCTCGTTCTACCATCTTCCCATCTCCGGAAAAGGTTCGTTTGTGGATTAATACATTTCAAATATTAGAACGTCTGTATCATATCACCCCTGTTTCTCCTTTCAGCAAGTCTCTCCTCATACGTCTTGTTGCGCAAATCCCATACCATTATCGTAGCTTTTCTTTGCACCGCTTCAATTCTTTTTACATCCTTAACAAGATACGGCCTCCAAAACTGAACACAATACTCCAGGTGGGGTCTCACCAACGACTTATACAGGGGCATCAACACCCCCTTTCTTCTGCTGGTCACACCTCTCTGTATACAGCCTAACAACCTTCTAGCTATGGCCACCGCCTTGTTACACTGTTTCGTCGCCTTCAAATCCTCAGATACTATCACCCCAAGATCCCTCTCTCCGCCCGTACCTATCAGACTCTCCCCGCCTAATACATACGTCTCCCGTGGATTTCTATTCCCTAAGTGCATCACTTTGCATTTCTTCCCATTGAATTTTAATTTGCCAAACCTTAGACCATTCTTCTAGCTGCCTCAGATCCTTTTTCATGTTTTCCACTCCCTCCCGGGTGTCCACTCTGTTACAGATCTTAGTATCATCCGCAAATAGGCAAACTTTACCTTCTAACCCTTCGGCAATGTCACTCACAAATATATTGAACAGAATCGGCCCCAGCACCGATCCCTGAGGCACTCCACTACTCACCTTTCCCTCTTCCGAGCGAATTCCATTCACCACCACCCTCTGGCGTCTGTCCGTCAACCAGCTTCACTGGCTCCCTATCCGTTTTCGCATCCTGTTCAAACTTCTTCTACTAACCTATAAATGTACTCACTCTGCTGCTCCCCAGTATCTCTCTACACTCGTCCTTCCCTACACCCCTTCCCGTGCACTCCGCTCCATGGATAAATCCTTCTTATCTGTTCCCTTCTCCACTACTGCCAACTCCAGACTTCGCGCCTTCTGTCTCGCTGCACCCTACGCCTGGAATAAACTTCCTGAGCCCCTACGTCTTGCCCCATCCTTGGCCACCTTTAAATCTAGACTGAAAGCCCACCTCTTTAACATTGCTTTTGACTCGTAACCACTCACCTCCACCTACCCTCCTCCCCTCCTTTCTGTACACATTAATTGATTTGATTTGCTTACTTTATTTTTTGTCCATTAGATTGTAAGCTGTTTGAGCAGGGACTGTCTTTCTTCTATGTTTGTGCAGCGCTGCGTACGCCTTGTAGCGCTATAGAAATGCTAAATAGTAGTAGTAGTAGTAACTATGCCCCTACATGCCCAGAACATATGTCCCAGGGTGGCCCCAGGCTCCCCACACTTGGGGCATTCTCCCCAAAGAGAGAGCCCCATATGGAAGGCCCTTCTGGGGGGGATATACAGCCGGAGTGCCACTTTATATTGTGTCTCCCAGTGCGAGATCATGGGTGTCTGCTTACGCATTGTAAGAACATGTGTTTTAAACTGAGATAGAGTAAGGTTCATTGGTATGTCTTGCTGCCACATGTTCAGTAATTTTGCATAGTCCAATTCCTCCACAGTCTCTCGGATGTGCCTGTGATGAAACTTAAGTGGCACCCTCTGTTGCGCTGTCAAAGAGTAAGCTAAGGCCAGCTCCTCTTGAACATCCTCAGCCAGGTCTTCCCATGGCAAGGATTGTACATAGTTTTGTAACTGGAGGTAATGAAATTTATCCGATGGAAGCATTGCAAACTCAGTCTGTAACTCTTGAAAGGATTTTATCCTCCCCTCTAGTATGATTACTTGTGATAGGTACACCATCCCATTCTGCTTCCAGCGATGAAATGCTGGGTAAAGAAGCCCAGGTTTAAAGGCAGGGTTTCCACATATCGACAGGTACGGGGTGACTCTAGCCGAGAACCTGTGGAGCTTGCAAATCCATTTCCACACTGCTTTCGCTGACCCCATTATTCCTGTTCTCTGCAGGATATATGGCGGCAGGGGCCCCTTTGTGTGTAGGTAGCTATTGAAGTGCATTTCGGGATATAATTGCATCTCCATTGTGGTATTCGTGTAGTCTTGAGTTCCTCTGAACCAATCGTTTAGGTGTCGCATGCCACTGGCAACAGTCATATATTTTACGTTTAGTAACCCCAACCCTCCATATTCTGTCGAGACACACACAGTGGAGAATGGGAAGAGTGGTTTTCTTCCTTTCCATAGAAAAGTTTGCACTATTTTTATCAGCTTTTGCTCATCGGCCTTTTTTAGAAAAAGTGGGAGAGTTTGGAATGTGTATAGCCACCTAGGAGCTATAACCATGTTGAATAAAGCAATCCTCCCCATCAGGGAAAGTGGTAAAGGTCCCCAAGCTTGTAACTGTTTGCCCGTGTCTTGCATCAATCGCTTCACATTCTGTTCATAAAGTGTGGACAAGTCCGTGGGGATAGTCACTCCCAAATATTTCAAAGAAGTCTGTGCCCATTGTAGAGGAAATGTCCCAGACCACCCTGTACGCACCTCCGGGGATACCGGCAGTGCTACTGATTTATGCAAATTTAAGCAGAAGCCAGAATAACTCCCATATTGTTCTATTATCTTTATTAACTTTCCCAGAGTTTTAGAGGGCTCTCTTAATATTACTACTACTACTACTACTTAACATTTCTAAAGCGCTACTAGGGTTACTCAGCGCTGTACAATTTAACATAGAGGGACAGTCCCTGCTCATTGAGCTTACAATGTAAAAGACAAGTGAACAGTCAGTCCGAAAGGGGCAGTCAAATTGGGGCAGTCTGGATTTACTGAACGGTAAGAGTTAGTTGCCGAATGCAGCATTGAAGAGGTGGGCTTTAAGCAAAGACTTGAAGATGGGCAGGGAGGGGGTTTGGCGTAAGGGCTCAGGAAGGTTGTTCCAAGCATAGGGTGAGGCGAGGCAGAAGGAGCGGAGCCTGGAGTTGGCGGTGGTGGAGAAGGGTACTGAGAGGAGGGATTTGTCCTGTGAACGGAGGTTTGGGGTGGGAACGTAATGGGAGATGAGGGTAGAGAGGTAGTGAGGGGCAGCAGACTGAGTGCATTTGTAGGTAAGAAGGAGAAGCTTGAATTGAATGCGGTATCTGATAGGAAGCCAGTGAAGTGACCTGAGGAGAGGGGTGATATGGGTATATCGGTTCTGGCGGAATATAAGACGTGCAGCAGAGTTCTGAACAGATTGAAGGGGGGATAGATGGCTAAGTGGGAGGCCAGTGAGGAGTAAGTTGCAGTAGTCAAGGCGAGAGGTAATGAGAGCGTGGACGAGAGTTCGGGTGGTGTGTTCAGAGAGGAAAGGGTGAATTTTGCTGATGTTAAATAGGAAGAAGTGACAGGTCTTGGCTATCTGCTGGATATGCGCAGAGAAGGAGAGGGAGGAGTCAAAGATGACTCCGAGGTTGCGGGCAGATGAGACGGGGAGGATGAGGGTGATATCAACTGAGATAGAAAGTGGAGGAAGAGGAGAAGTGGGTTTGGGTGGAAAGACGATGAGTTCGGTCTTGGACATGTTCAGTTTTAGGTGGCGGTTGGACATCCAGGCAGCAGTGTCGGATAAGTAGGCTGATACCTTTGCCTGGGTCTCTGCGGTGATGTCTGGTGTGGAGAGATACAGCTGGGTGTCATCAGCATAGAGATGATACTGGAAACCATGAGATGAGATCAGGGAGCCCAGGGAAGAGGTTGTAGATTGAGAAGAGAAGGGGTCCAAGGACAGATCCCTGGGGGACACCAACAGATAGCGGGATGGGGGTGGAGGAAGATCCATGAGAGTGAACCCTGAAGGTGCGGTGGGAGAGATAGGAGGAGAACCAGGAGAGGACAGAGCCCTGGAACCCAAATGAGGACAGTGTGGCAAGGAGTAAGTCATGATTGACCGTGTCAAAAGCGGCGGATAGATCGAGGAGGATGAGGATGGAGTAGTGGCCTCTGGATTTGGCCAGGAACAGGTCATTACAGACTTTAGAGAGTGTAGTTTCTGTCGAGTGTAGAGGGCGAAAACCAGATTGAAATGGATCGAGGATGGCATGAGAGGAAAGAAAATCAAGGCAGCGGCTGTGAACAGCACGCTCAAGTATTTTGGAGAGGGAAGGGTAGGAGGGAGATGGGGCGGTAGTTGGAGGGACAGGTAGGGTCAAGTGATGGTTTTTTGAGGAAATGTGTGACTACGGCATGCTTGAAGGTGCCAGGGACAGTTGCAGTGGAGAGAGAGAGGTTGAGGATATGACAGATGGAGGGGGTGACAGTATGAGAGATGATGTTAAGTAAGTTGGTGGGGATGGGATCAGAAGAGCAGGTGGTGCATTTTGAGGAGGAAAGAAGGCGAGTGGTTTCCTCCTCGGTAATGTCAGGAAAGGAGGAGAAGGAGGCCTGGGTTGGTTGGTTGAGGGAGGGAGGGAGAGGGTTGACGGGTGAAGAGGAGGAGATGGCTTGGTAGTGACCTCAAGGTTGATCTTTTGCACCTTGTCGCAGAAGTAATTAGCCAGTGATTGAGGAGAGAGCGAGGGGGGGTGGGAGCGGAGGGCACTTTGAGGAGGGAGTTAAGGGTGGCGAAGAGACGACGGGGGTTGGAGCTGAGAGAATTGGTCAATTGGGTGTAATAGTCCTGTTTGGCAAGGAATAGGGAGGAGTGGAAGGACGATAGCATGAATTTGTAGTGATGGAAGTCTGGGTGCGAGATTTCCTCCAGAGGCGTTCAGCAGATCGGGCGCAGGAGCGAAGATAACGGATGCAAGGGGTCAGCCAAGGCTGGGGATTAGTACGCTTTGTGGGACGGGAGGTGGATGGTGCGAGGGTGTCCAGAGCAGAGGATAGAGTGGTATTGTAAGCTGAGACAGCCTTGTCGACAGACTCGGAGGACATGATGGAGGGGAGGAAATTAGAGATACTAGCGGATAGGGTGGGAGGGTCAATAGCCTGGAGATTCCTGGAGGTAGTGGTTAAAGTTGGACGGGGCTGAGAGGGGGGGGTGAAGAAGAGTGAAGGTGATTAGGTGATGATCGGCGAGAGAAAGAGCTGAGGCGTGGAAATTGGAGGGAGAGCCGGAAGAGGAGAGGACGAGGTCAAGACAATGGCCGTCTCGGTGAGTAGGGGTGGTGGAGCATAGCTGGAGGTTGAAGAAGGATGTTAGAGTGAGGAACTGAGAAGCGTGAGGGTCGAATTGGTCATCGTGTATGTTAAAGTCTCCGAGAATGAGGGACGGAGATGAGGGTTCAAGAAAAACGGAAAGCCAGGCATCGAAGTCGGTGAGGAAGGAAGAGAGGGATTTATTAGTGGGGCGGTAAGTGACTGCCACTGAGTGGTAGTGGGTAGAATAGCCGGATGGAGTGTGCTTCAAAGGATGAGAAGGAGTGAGACTGCTGTAGGAGGAGGGGTTGAAAAGTAGAGGAGGGCGAGTGAGTAGCCCGACACCTCCACCGCAACCAGCTGTGCGGGGAGTGTGGGAGAAGAGATAACCTCCAGGACAAAGGGCTGCGACTGAGGCAGAGTCGTCAGGGGAGAGCCAGGTTTCAGTTAGGGCGAGCAGTTGAAGGGAATGAGAGATGAAGAGATAGTGGGTGAAGGGCAGTTTGTTGCAGACTGAGTGGGCATTCCACAAGGCACACGAGAAGGGGAGGGAAGAGGGGGGAGGAGGGGAATAGAAACGAGATTGGAGACATCACGGAATCGTTTGCATGGATAAGAGGAGGACAGGTGAGGGGGGCCTGGATTAGGATTAATGTCTCCCGCAGATAGCAGGAGGAGGAGCAAGAGAGTGCGGAGGAGGGTGGGGGAGGTCGGGCGATGAAGACGGGGTGCACTTAGGAGGAATGGTAATGGGTTAATGGCAGGAAGGAAGTGTTGAAGGTTAAGAGCTAGGATGGAGGAGGGGGACAAGAGAGATGGTGAGGTGGTGAGGGATGGGGGTGAATAGGGTATTGCCGTAGCGAGTAGGACGGGAGGGAACATGGGTGGGCAATGAGTTCCAGCGGTAGACAGCAGTAGGGGGAGGGGAAAAAGGTTAGGAAGGGACAGGGCAAGGAAGAGAATGTGGACAGGGGCCATAAGTAGTGATTGCGGTGTAAGAGGTGTATGTGTAGTGACTGAGGTGAGAAGCAGATAGAGTGGAAAAGCTGGATTGGAGGCTTGGAATTGGTGTAATTGATGGACTGGAGAGCAGGTAAGTCAATGGCTGACAAGTTAGCAAGCAGGCAAGTAAGGCAATGGCTGCCAAGCTAGCAGGCGGGCTGGTACAAGCTGGTGCAGATAGACAGGAACGAGCAGGGTGAAGCAGGAAGCTGGGGAGCAGGTAAGTCAAAGACTGACAAGTTAGCAGGCAGGCAAGTAAGTCAATGGCTGACAAGCTAGCAGGCGGGCTGGAGCATACTGGTGCAGATGGACATGAACGAGCAGGGAGAAGCAGGTAAGTCAGTGGCTGACAGGTTAGCAGGCAGGCAAGTAAGTCAATGGCTGACAAGCTAGCAGGTGGGCTGGAACAAGCTGGTGCAGATGGACAGGATCGAGCAGGGAGAAGCTGGAGCAAGCGGGCTGGAGCAGATGGACTGGAACAAGCAGGGAGAAGCTGGTTCAGGCGGACTGGAACACGCTGGAGCAGATGTACTGGAGCAAGCAGGGGAAGCTGGATTGGCGGACTGGAACAAGCTGGGATCATGCAGACTGGAATGAGCTCGGATCAGGCGGATCACTGCTGCAATCGCAAACAGCCCAGGCACCAGAGGTAGCCACTTCCCGGCGCCGCGCAACAAGACCCATGCGGGCAGCCCCTATAGGCGGCAGGGACCAGGCCCGTGCAGCCGCAGACACCACTCACCTCCACGTGGATGGTTCGTCTATCTGCCCCGTTCCACTATCCACCAACGCTGGTTGTCGGTCGGCCGGGTGCAGTGATCCTCGTGGTTGAGTGTTTCAGAGTGGTCACACCTGAGTTTCGGACCCTCATCAGCTGCTAACCGTACAAGATGTGGAGGTGTGGACCGTCTGCAGCGCTACATCCAAGCCCGATCCCCAACGACTACGGGACCGCCCTACCGGAATGCCGGCCACGCACCGCCAAGGAGCAACCACCCCCGGACACCCAAGCAGTTCCCAACAGACCAATCTGAGCAGGTGAGCAGACCTCGAGGAGGTTTTCCACTAAGACTGTTGTTCTACGGATCGGCTGATCCCGGCTCTGTTGACCGCAGCAGAGTTGGGCCTCGGTCCGGTCAGGGATGTGCTGTGATTGCGAGAATTGTAAGCCAAGGATTAATGTTTACAACTCATGGCCTAGTACATCAGTCAGACTTCACTTAAGTTGCCAAAGCTGGCCCAACCAGTGAAGAAATATCTAGCAATGATATAGATAACAATCCTAGCTCTTCTTTTCAGCCGAGGGACATCACCTCAAAATCAGCAACTTAAAAATGCTAAAATTAAAATAAAATGCAGTAATTTGTCCAGTCATGTGAAATGAAGAGAGTTAAACCTAGGTTTATTAAACTTGAAGAAACAGTCTGATGCTGATGGCGTGCCTTCCTCCGTTGGCCGGGGACTTCCTTGTGTGTTTGGCATGTTCAATGTGTTGTTAAGGTGTGTGGTCATGAGCTGGATCGATTCTTGGGGAGCGGGCGAGAGGGCTGGAATCCCGGCAGCTCAGGGAGTGCTCCCCGGTGCAAGTCGGCCTCTCGGCGATCCGCTGTTTAAGCGGTGGTCTCCTCCTCCCTCCGTGCCGATACAGTTGATGGATTGGTCTCCCGTGCGGCGATGTCCAGTCTGGCGCTGTGTTCTCGGCCGGGGGGGGAGGGGGGCAGGTCGTCTGCATAAGCTAAAATTCTGATTTCATGACCTGCCAAAGTTAACCCCCTGAAGTTCAGGAGCTGAGGAGACTTTCCTCAGCAATGGTTCCAGAGATAGCAAAAATAGCAATGGCGACAGAAGACAGCCTGCCTTGTGCCTCGATATATCTGAAACTCTGGTTCCTTAACACCGTTTATTAACACCCCTGCCCGGGGCTGGCAGTACAGTGCTCGGACTGCGTGCATAAACCAGCCCTCTATGCCCATCATTGTCAATGTTTGAAACATGAAGTCCCACCCGACCTGGTCAAAGGCTTTTTCGGCGTCTAAACTCAGGATCAAAGTGGGCTTCTTTGCTTGGTGACTAGCTGCTAGGGCCATCAGGGTTTTTCTAACATTATGGGCTGACTGTCGACCTCGCACAAACCCCACTTGCTCTACCCCAATCAGAGATGGTAGGCACTGAATTTTTAATCAAGCGTCCTAACATTCTGCCCGCCCTATTACCAAACCTCTGCAATTTGTATTTGTAAAACAGGGCTGATTTAAGCTCTTTTTCATGCAATAAACTGTTTAATGCCACCTGAGTAGCTTTTAGGATTTCTAGAGTAGCGGTCGTAGGGTGATGCAGATGTGTTCTTTTTGCCCTTTGCAGCTGTCGTTCTAACCTTAAAATGCCTATTGCCTTCTTTTTATTTTTAATATGACAGTATGCTATAATGGCATCTTGCAGCACTGCCTTGGAGGCTGACCAGAACAGCTCTGGTTGGGAGTCGAGGTGTATTTGATTATGTTCTATATATTGGGCCCAGCTCCTTTGTACGTGCGTCCGCAAGTGCGGGTCTTGGTACAAATATGCAGGGTATCTTCACCCTCTCCCCCCCCTGTCATCTGCCATAAGTTTGAAGTCTACCCACACTAAAGCATGGTCTGTTATTTCTTCGGGTCCAATGGTTGCTGTTTCTACTGTATGGAACAGGGAGCGGGCCAACATGATATAGTCAATCCGGGCAAATGTGTGTATAGTCCTTGTCTCCGGGATGATGTATCCTTCAAGGGTCCGATTAAACACTTGGAACTCCCTAGCTCGTGTCCTCCGGTAGTGGGAGGCCAGTGTGTTAGAACAATCTTGGCGAGGGTCAATCACTGCGTTAAAATCTCCCACTACTATCAAATCTCCACCCTCTCTCTGCAGGCACTTCCCAGCCAATGATTTAAAGAATGTAGCGTCATAATTATTGGGCCCATATAAAACTGGTAGCATAAATTCTCTCCCTGATAGCCACACTCGCAATAAGATGTAATCTCCTTTGACCCCTTTATCCAATACAGTTGTTTTATATGGGAGCCCCTTCCTGAATAGGACAGCAACTCCCCCTTTCCTACTCTGAGGAGAGGCCGCGAATACCTCACTAACCCACAATTTTTGCAATTTAGAGTGCTCTTTGTCTGTGAGGCGTGTTTCTTGTAAACACGCGATATCAGCTTTATGCCTTTTTAATGCTGTAAGGATCTTAGCCCTTTTAACCGGGGAGCTAATGCCACCTACATTCCACGATATTATCCTAGTAGTCATCTTTCCAGAGCCTTCTGTCCTCGATGAGAGTGCCTCTGTCATTACCATACTACTCTGCCTCTGAGATGTTACAGGGTCCCCCCAGCTCCGGAGTTGCTTCCGCATATTAACCCTCCCTTTTGCCCTATAGATCGAACATAAATCCAACCATCCCCTCTTGGGAGCATGTCTAACCTTTTGGGTACCATCCTAGTCCCATATTGTTTGTTTTGTTGTGTGTTATCCAAATTCCTATTCCCCCCCTAATTCCCCCTCTCTCTATCCACCCCTTAGCCATCTTCCCAGGCCTAGGCCTGGTGTTGGCAAGAGATCACCTGGTTAGCAGAGAGCCCTCTCCCCCGTTTAGTATGAATGTTCCTTACTTACTGCATGTATAATGCCTTAACAACTGGAGCACAGCAATTATCATCAGCGTCCTCAGTCCCCTTCAAGAATGCCTTGTTCACGCAGCCCAACTTTTGCTTCCTCTGAGGATTTAAATGTGCGCCATTGTCCTTGTACTTGGACTTTCAACAATGCCGGATACTGGAGAATAAACCGGATTTGTTTTTGAGCCAGCGCTGAGCACACAGGATGAAACTTTCTTCGCTGATCCTGAACTCCTGCAGAGTAGTCCTGGAACATCAGGATTTGCTGTCCCTCGTGTGTTAGGTCCCCTCTTCGAACCTTAAATCCATTTAAAATTTCCATTTTGGGTCGATAGTTAAGCAGCCGCATTACGATCATCCTCGGTCTCATCTGGGTTTCTCTTTTCCGGCCCACACGGTGCGCACGTTCAATTACCAAAGGCCTGAGGGAATCTGACAAAGCCAGCTCTTTAGTTAACCAGTCCGTGAGCCACACCGCTAAGTTCCTGTCCGGTACATTCTCTGAAATGCCCACGATTCTGACGTTATTCCTACGTGAGCGATTTTCAAGGTCTTCCAGTTTTTCAATGTGTTCCTGAAGCTGTTGTTTAACCTCCCGGAGATCCGCACTGTAACCCTGCGAGTCATCCTCCAGGGCCGAAACCCTGGTTTCAAGATCCTCCACACGGGTCCCCAGTCCCTCCAGTTTTGCTTGGTAAGCATCTAGCTTTTGATCTAAGGCGTCCCATTTTGGTTGCCAGGCTCTCACCACTGCGATGGTTAATTGTTCAAGCTGCGAGGTTGAAAATACCTGGCCTTCCCGCTGCGGATCATCCGCCATTTGGGCTCTGGGGTAGTCGCTTTGCTCTTCTCTTTCTCCTTTTTCCCTGTATGTAGCGCCATTCCAAGTGGGGTTTTGTTAATGTATCTGTCCATAAAGCAGCGCTAAGCGCAGTCGCTGTGTCCCGAGTGTTATCAAAGCAGTATTTTCGCGATTAAAGGGTGAGGGCTCTCGAGCTGTAGCAAGACACGACCGCTCAGCTCATCACGTCACGTGACCTCCGAAAATTCAAGTTCTAAAACTGTGGGGAAAAGGGTATGGTGACTAGCTGATAAAGTTTGCTTATTTTCTTTCTTTTTTTTTAATTCTATGTTCATTGATATCCTACAGTTCCTCTTTTAAACCCAATCTTTTAAGTGATCAAGTACAGAGCAAAATGTCACTTACCATAGAAATGTCCTCTTCTTTCAGTACTTCTGATAAAGAAAGTTAAGTGGGACCTTTCCTTTCTAAATAGTTTGGAGTCTAAGGAGACTGCTTCAGACAAACCCTTTGAGGGTAGCCCAGTAATCACGTTGCCCTTAGTAACCTTTGTAATTATTCTACTTTCTCACACTTTAATTAACTGTCACTGACAGTGCTACGTCTCCAGCAGGCAAAGAACAGCAAATAACTTTCTTTTAGGACAGTTTGAGTCTTGCTACTATCCTTATTAATACTCTTGAATGTTAAGTTTCTACCTCTAGAGAAAGTTTCAGTTTAAAACTATGGGGGAAAGGGTTGTACACTATGGAAACTAGTTAATAAAGCTTGCTACTTATTTTTATTTTTTTTTCCTAAGAGTGAACTAGGCCCTTCTGTGCTTTCTAGAGTCTATCTGTTAATGTTGTGGCAGAAAATTCAAGTTGTAGAACTCTGGGGAAAAGGGTATGTGGACTAGCTAATAAAGTTGGCATCTTTTCTTTTTCGTATTTATTTTTTTAATTCTAATTGTTTTTTTATCAATATCCTGCAATTTCTCTTTTAAATCCAATCTTTAAATTATCAAATAATGTCACTTACCAGAGAAATGTCCTTTTCTCTCAGAACTTCTCAAATGCAAATGATGGTTTATTGGAACTTGCTCCTTTTGTTTTGTGGAATGCAATGGTATATTATAAAAATTCCTTAATATTGTTTTTTTATTACTATTTAGAAGAAACACATTAAATAAGTCCAGAGTCAGCCTACATGTGCTCACATTTTCCAGTTCTGTGATAAATATTTATTTCTTCTAGTCGATTTTCAACAGCATTTTCTCAGTTATTACCGAAATGCGAACACAATCATTAAGTTAATTAATAAGTTTTGGATGTTACTGAATTCTCTTATTATGCCTCACTGT
This sequence comes from Microcaecilia unicolor, assembly GCF_901765095.1. Lineage (NCBI taxonomy): Eukaryota > Metazoa > Chordata > Amphibia > Gymnophiona > Siphonopidae > Microcaecilia > Microcaecilia unicolor. The sequence goes on along the minus strand of NC_044031.1, from coordinate 353,926,308 downwards.
ATTTCCTGTTTTGGCATAGTATAAGTCATCAGAAGGACAAAACACGAGAAAACCAATGGACTGCATTAGGGGCTTATAGCCCATTTTGTTGTGTTGAAACAAATGAGAGATCTGCATGAAAGAAATTTTTATTTTTATTATTTTTACTTATGAAAACCACTTGTCCCTGAAAAATGCTCAAAACAAAATAATCCATTTGTACAAAAGAAATTAGTTGAAGATGTGGTGCCATGTGCCCCAGTGAGAGAAGAGTTTAATTTTACTTCCAATCTTTATAGCACCAGGTTTCCCATTCCATGCGCAGGACCTTAAAGGCAGGTAGGGCTCCAAAGTCTCAATACTTGGTTGAGATGGTGGTGCAGGGATGAGGAATTTAGATTTGGACTCTAAATCAGACATGGACGTTATTCAAAAATACCATGTTGTAAGCCCAGTCCTGATGCATTCCACGTTTTTGTAAAGGTGGAAAGAAGAGAAAACGTCAGCCAGCATGGTTAAGAGGTGAAGTAAAAGAGGCCATTACAGCCAAAAGATTGTCCTTCAAAGAATGGAAAAAGGACTCCAATGGAAAAAATAAGAAGCAACATAAGCATTGGCAAATCAGATGCAAAGCTTTAATAAAATAGGCTAAAAGAGAATATGAAGAGAAATTTGCCGCAGCGGCTAAAACTCACAGTAACAACTTTTTCAAGTACATCAGAAGTAGAAAGCCTGTGAGAGAATCCTTGGGACCGTTAGATCATAAAGGACCAAAATGGGCGCTCAGGTAGAACAAGACCATAGCAGAGAAACGGAATGAATTCTTTGTTTTTGTCTTTACAGAAGAAAATGTCAGATATCTGCCTGTACTGGAAATGGTTTTCAGTGGTGATGATGTGGAAGAACTGAAAGAAATCTCAGTGAACCTGGAAGATGTACTGAGCCAAACTGACAAATTAAAGAGTAGTAAATCACCTGAACCAGATGGCATACATCCAAGTTTACTCAAAGAACAAGCATGAAATTGCTGATCTGCTGTTAGTAATATGTAACCTGTTGTTAAAATCATCCGTAGTACCTGAAGATTGGAAGGGTGGCCAATGTGATGCCGATTTTTAAAAAGGGTTCTAGGGTGATCCTGGAAATTATAGACTGGTAAGCCTGACGTTGGTGGCGGGCAAAAGAGTGGAAACTACTATAAAGAATAAAATTATGGAGTTAAGGAGCAACCTAGTGGTTAGTGCAGTGTACTTTGATCCTGCCGAACTGAATTCAATTCCCACTGTAGCTCCTTGTGACTCTGGGCAAGTCACTTAACCCTCCATTGCCCCAGGTACAAATAAGTACCTGTATATTTTATTTATTTGTTACATTTGTACCCCACATTTTCCCACCTCTTTGTAGGTTCCATGTGGCTTACATAGTGCTGGAGAGCAATTTCAGACTCCGATGTATACAAATACAAGGTGAAGTTGTGATAGAGTAAGGTTCATGTGGTAGGACCACATAGAGGAATCGTTCGACGGGAGAGTTCGGTGATGGCCATTACGAACTTTTGCGTTGCTGTGTCGCAGAGATCAGGCATTTACGTTGGATCTGTAGGGTATGCCTTTTTAAGCAGGTGGGTCTTGAGTGTCTTTCTGAAGTGTAGATAGTCGTATATGGTTTTCAAGTCTTTTGGTAGTGCGTTCCATAGTTGTGTGCTGTGTGACAAGGCAAGCCCCAGAGATTCCCCAGTGAAGCAGTTGAGCCCAGAACAACTGGTCCCAGAAGTCCTTGCAAGAATGAGAGAAGAGAGTAGTCCTAAAAAGATGGAATGGATTCCCAGCACCAGCAGGGGGAGCAATGGCTCGAGGCAGGGTAAGCTGTTACTCCCTTCCCCACTAGAGGGAGAGGGAAGGATGAAGCTCGGTTTCCCTGGCTTCACCATCAGTATATAATTCCCCCTGCTGTGAGAAGGGGAGAGCAGATTTCCTGGAGGCTCTCAGTCACCAGGATAGAGGGGAGATGAATGGAGAGAGAGATTCCATGGAGTATGTGGAGGAAGGAAGTAGCCTGCTGTCACGTTTTCAAAGCTGGAAACTGGTTTGTGAGCCCTTGGACCACTGCCGTGGAGTGGCAGTGGCAGGCAAAACCACCCCACACCGGAGACTAGGCAGAACAGGACTGGAACTCCGGACTGGAGTTGCAGCAGAGGCAAACAGGCAGGACTAAAGCAGAGCAGGCACACTTAAACTTCACCTGCACTTGGCTACTTTTCACCAAGAGTTGAGCTCCTGGCTTCAGGTGGCCGGCAGGCCTTACTGGGAAAGGCAGGACTGGAGACCCCACTAGGCTGAACCAGGACTGAGGGTCAGAAGGGAAAGGAATAAACATGGGCAGCAAGGCAGGAAACTGGGCTAGGACTCACAGCAAAGACAAGGCAGGGAATGGACAAGCTAGGGGACAGAAACTGGAAGCTGCAAGCAGCCACAAAAGCAGGAAACAAACACTGACAAACAAGGGAAAGAACTAAAAGCTGCCAGCAGCCACTGAAGACAGACAACACAGAAACCTAAGCACTACACAAAGAACTACAAATAAGGAGCAAGACTAAGAAACAAGCAAGCCCTAAACTAAACATAGACTAACTAGAAACAGGCAAGAACTTCAGGCAAGAAACTAGAACAAGGAAACAAACTCAGGCTGAAATGCAAAAGCACCAACATACCAGGGCCTTAGACGCAATGCAAAGGCAAGGCAGAGAGGTTTCAGAATGGCTAATAAGCCCAGCAGCACCTGGAGCTCACTGCAACAATCACCAGGCAGCTATGGGTGCTGTGCAGGGCCAAACAAGACAGACAAGTCTGGCAGCCTGGAAGATCCGGACTGGACTGGGCTAAAGTCTGGAATGGGTGATAGTCCATAGCAGCCACTGGTTCTGGCCACCAGAGGGTGAGGTGAGCACAGACGGTAACACCTGCCACTAGAGCTGCCCCAAGGAAGAGAAGCCAGCTACCATGGAGTGGGAGAATTCAAAGGTTGCCCTGCCCAGCACTTGAAGGCAGTGGAGGAGGCCACAGCGGGCGTGGTGCTGAGAGGTGGGAGAAACTGCCAACCCTGCTTCGTACAGGGTTCTCTCTGTGCTGTGAAAAGGCAGGTGATTTGTGGTATTGGTTTGATGTGCAAAGACTGTCCCTGAAGATTTAGTTCTGAACTGTTGTGCTATATGGGAAGTGTGCTGAACTCTTACTAAACCCTTCTGAAGGGAGGGGGAAGGGAAAGCTGAGCGTTTGCTGAGGGATTTTGGGACCTGGACTGTACTTTTTTTCTTTTGAAGATTATCTTATGAGGACTGTACCTTTTTCTTTTGAAGACTGTATTAAGAGGCCTGTACCTTTTGTTTTCAAGAATATATTATGATTTTTGGTATGAAATTGCCTTGATAATAAAATACTTTGGCCCTGAGTCCCAGTATCAGCAGCATTCTGTCCTGGAACCCTGGGAGCCCCACAGGCTTGCTGGCTCCCCCCAAGAGGAGGAAGCGGACCACCCCTTTACAGCTGATGTAGGAAAAACTGGATGTGTAAGTTGATTTGTATTTGAGTCCTTTGCAGCTTGGGTAGTGTAGATTTCGGTATGTTCGTGTTGATACGGATGAGTTTCTGGCTGGTAGGTTGATTAGGTCTGTCATGTAATCTGGTGCCGTGTATGATTTTATGAACCATAGTACAGATTTTGAAGGCAATGCGTTCTTTGATTGGGAGCCGGTGTAGTTTTTCGCGAAGGGGTTTTGTGCTTTCAAATCGTGTTTTTCCGAAGATGAGTCTTGCAGCTGTGTTTTGTGCGGCCTGAAGTTTCTTTAGGATTTGTTCTTTGCATCCTGTGTAGATTCCACTGCAGTAGTCAGCATGGCTCAGTACCATCGATTGTATCAGTTTGCGGAATGTTTCCCTCGGGAAGTATTGTTTCACGCGTTTGAGTCTCCACATTGAGTAGAACATTTTCTTTGTTGTGGATTCTACTGGGCTTTCTAGTGTAATGTTGCGGTCCAGTGTAACGCCAAGGATTTTCAGGCTGTCCCGCAACTGTCAACATCCCAGACCACAGGGAGGGTGTGGTCTGGGGTGTTGATAGTTGCGGGATTGCCCGTGGTTTATTGGGATGACAGGATAAAACAGTGAGTTTTTTTCTTTATTGAGTTTTAGTTGAAATGCATTTGCCCAAGAGTCCATGATATTCAAGCCACTCTTACTTATTTACTAGTAAAAAAGGCCCATTTCTGACAGAAATGAAAAGGGCGCTAGCAAGGTTTTCCTCGGAGTGTGTATGTTTGAGAGAGAGAGAGAGTGTGTGTGAGAGATGGAGTGTGTCAGGGCCCCCCTTCCCACTCCCACACCTCTCTGGTCTCAGGGACCCCTTCCCACTCCCCCACCTCTCTGGTCTCTGGACCCCCTCCCCACCTCCCTCTCCCCTGCCCCCCCCAGCCACCCATGTCCAGCGACCCCCCCCCTGCCCCCCATCCAGCCACTCATGTCCAGTAACCCTCCCCTTCCCCCCCCCCCGGCGCATCAAACCCCCTCGTTACCCGCAGCTGCCACTGGTAACGTCAGCCTGGCTATAGAACCTAGCTCAGCAACTCCAGGAGCCATGGACACAGGCAGCTACTTTAGAACGTTGGTTGATAACAAATAACAAGGTTATATTGTGGTTGAATGAGATGATTGTGTATCAGACATCTTGTGGGTCGAAGGGTATCGTCCAGTACGATCATTGGTTATGTTGTGTTGCTGGGTGTAGGGATTTATGTTAGATTGGTGGGATAAGCCTTTTTGAAGAGGGTGGCTTTTAGTGATTTCCTGAAGTTTAGATGGTCATGGATTGTTTTCACGGCTTTCGGGATTCCATTCCATAGTTGTGCGCTTATGTAGGAGAAGCTGGATGCGTGGGTTGTTTTGTATTTGAGTCCTTTGCAGTTTGGGTAATGTAGGTTTAGGTAAGATCGTGATGATCTGATTCTGTTCCTGGTTGGTAGATCTATGAGGTCTGTCATGTATCCTGGGACTACGCCGTAGATAATTTTGTGGACCAAGGTGCAGATTTTGAAGATGATCCGGTCTTTGATTGGGGGCCAGTGTAGCCAATGTCTTGATTTCGTTAGCGATTTCTGTCAGTCTGGAGCTGTAATGGATGTATATAGTGACATCATCTGCATAGATGAAAGGTTTAAGACCTTGGTTGGATAAGGCCTTGGCTAGTGGGGTTATCATTAGGTTGAAGAGGATCGGGGATAGTGGTGAGCCTTGTGGTACTCCGCAATCTGTTTTCCACGGTGATGATATGTTTGATTTTGACTTTATCTGATAGGTTCTTGTGGTTAGGAAACCCTTAATCCAGTTAAGTATGTTGCCAGCAATCCCGAATTTGTCAAGTAATCTTATTAATATGTTATGGTTTACCATGTCGAATGCACTAGACATGTCGAATTGGAAGAGGAGTATGTTGTTTCCTATTGCTGTTTCCTGCTTGAATTTGGCTAGTAGGGTGAGTAGTACTGTTTCTGTGCTGTATAACGGGCGAAAGCCAGACTGTGATTCGTGTAATATTGAGAATTTGTTTATGTAGTCTGTTAGCTGTTTGGCTACCATACTTTCCATCAGTTTGACTGACAGCGGGATGGATGCTACTGGTCGGTAGTTGGTGATTTCATTTGCTTTTTTCGTGGTGTCCTTTGGTATCGGGGTGAATAGAATATTTCCTTCGGGGGAGACCTTGCTGAAGCATGTAGTTGAGGTGGAATGTGAGATCTACTATGAAGTAGTCAGGGGCTGATTTCAGTAAGTAGTTGGGACATGTATCTAGTTTGCAGTGAGTGTTGGTGAACCTCCTGAGCGCCCGTATTACAGTATCGACGGTAAGGGGGGGGGGGGGGGGCGAAGTTTAGCCAAGTGCGGTCCACTGAGTGTTCTCCATTTATTGGGTCCAGCTCGTCTAGGAAGTTTTGATGTCTGTGTTGCCTTGGGGTAACGTGTTGCATAGGCTTACAGTTTTTTCGTTGAAATACTTAGCAAGTTTGTCTGCAGATGGGGTGTCTATTTTCGATGCAGTGACCTGGTTGGTATCTAGGAGTTTATTAACTAGTTGATATAGTTTCTTTGTGTCTTTGTAATCTGTTCCTATTTTGGTTTTATAGTATGATCTTTTGATCTGTCTTGTTGCGCATTTGTATTTTCTTTGTGTTTGTTTCCATGTGTTGAATGTGTGTTCATCTTTTGTTTTTTTTTTCCATGCTCGTTCATGTTGCCTGGTTGTGTTTTTAGCTTTTTCAGTTCATCGTTGAACCATGGTATCGAGCTGTGCTTTCATGATGTTCTTGTTCGTAAAGGTGATATTTCATCTAGTATGCATTTACATCTTTTATCCCATTCCAGGAGGTAGTCTGTAGATTCAGTTAGTTCTGTCCATCCATTGTTGTATAACAGTTGCCAGAATGTTTTCGTGTCTACATGGCCTCTGGATGTATATGTAGTGTGTTCTTTTGTTTGGTGTATTCCCTTCTTTTGCCAGTGTAATGATAGGTTTAGTTTATAATGATCAGACCAGGGTGTTTCTGTCCATTTAATATCTGTTATTATTAGGTTTTGGTCTGTTGACAATTTGTGTGAGATGAGGTCGACTGTGTGCCCTTTGACATGGGTTGCTTGCATTTGTGACCATTTGAAATCCCATAAGTGAAGGAATTCTGTATATTTTCATGTATTAGTAGAGTTTGGGTCTTCTAGGTGAAGGTTGATGTCTCCTAGTACTAGTACATTGGAGTTGGTTGCACATGTGTTTCAAATGAAGTCCATGAAGTTGGTCTGGCCTTCGTTCCAATTACCCAGGGGGGTCTGTAAAGCAGTACACAATTTAATTAATCGTGTAGGGTTTTGTTGTGGATTCCGATTGAAGCGATTTCAAGTTGGGGTGTTATGGACTCGGCGATGGTTTCGGTGATAAAGTGAGATTGATAGATTAATGCTATGCCTCGTCCTCTTTTTTCCTTTCTGGTCCAGTGTATGATTTTGTATCCTGGGGGACACAGGTCTAGGATTATGGGGTCTTTTTGGTCATGGATCCAGGTTTCGCTGATGAAGAGTAAGTCAAGGTCTTCTGTCATGATCCAGTCTGTTAGTGTTGCCGTTTTGTTTACTGCGGATCTGGCATTGATATAACCCACTTGGATTGTTTGGTATGGGTCTTCTGCATTTGGTATTGTGTGAACTTTTATTAGTTGTCGTTTTTTAGATGGAGTTTTTTTGTTAGGGCCCTTCTGTGTGCTCTGATTTGATTGTCTACATGTTGGTGTTCTACCTTTGCTTAAGTTGTTGTCTGTTTGATGGGTTGTGGTGTGTCTGATCAGTCTTTGATGGTTGTGCAGTATTTGTATGGTATTACTGTCTGCAAGAGGGGTGGTTAGTGTAAGGTGGATCAGTGATAAGGAGTAGATTATTAGGAGTAGTTTGTGGGTATTCATCTTGGTTTCTGATCGCTGTGGAGTAGTAGTGGGGTTGTTCCTGATGATTGGATGTGTGGGAATAGTTTTATTCTTTGGTATGAGTTCGGTGTTTTGATCTTGTGTGTTATTTCAGTTAGCTCGAATGCAGATCAATCAACTGAATCTTCGATCAAATAGAGGAACAAATGGTTACACTTAGTATCTCTGTGTGATATTCCCGGAGCCAGTGTGTAGGCTTCCTTTAGTTCCAGGGAATCCAAAAGATTCAGAGTTATAGGATTAGTTCAGTTAGTTAAGGAAAGTTTTTCTTTACTCACAGATTACAGGTTTGACCTTTAAGGTCTCTGGTTCTGACGTCCCTGGGTGACCCAACCGATGCAGGTTACTGTAGGCTTTTCACTAGTGTCGCATCAAGAAGGGTAGATGTAGACAGGGGTCCAGTGATTCGGATTGAAATTGCCAGCAGATGTTCCTGTTTCTCTGGTCCGTTTCCCAGCTCTGCAGCTCTCTCCGCTTCAGACTTGGGCTCTGGCAGGAAGAGCATCCGTCGGGGCAGGACACAGAGGGCCAGTGATCATCTGCCGGACTCCCGCATGTCTAGAAATTATGTTGTGAAATCTGATAGCTGAGGAAAGCCTTCCCCAAGAGCAGGCTACAATAAAGGTTGGAGTTCAGCAGCTCTAATAAGAGTGTAGAATACTGTAAAAACGGGAGCTCAGCAATTCTAATAAATGTGTAGACTGCTGTAAAAGTGGGAGCTTAACAGTTCTAAAGTAAGTGCAGGCTTACAGTGAGAGTGGGAGCTCAGCAGTTCTGGTGGGAATACAGGCTCACATATATACTATGTAAACGGCTTTGAATGTAGTTGCAAAAACCATGGAAAGGCGGTATATCAAATCCCATTCCCTTTCCCTTAATGGGATAGAGTCAGCATGGGTTCAGCCAAGGGAAGTCTTGCCTCACCAATTTGTTTCATTTCTTTGAAGTTGTGGAGAAAGGTGAGCCGGTTGATGTATCTCGATTTTCAGAAAGCTTTTGATAAAGTTCCTCACGAGAGACTCCTGAGAAAATTTAAGTGTCATGGGATAGGAGGCAAGGTTCTGATGTGGATTAGGAATTGATTATTGTACAAAATATAGAGGGTAGGGTTAACTGGTCATCAGGGGCATTTTTGAAAGAGAAGGGCGCCCATCTTCCGACACATATTGGGAGATGGGCATCCTTCTCTTAGGGTCACCCAAATCGGCATAATTGGAAGCCAATTTTGGGCGCCCTCAACTGCAGTCTGTCGCGGGGACGACCAAAGTTCACGGGGGCGTGTTGGAGGTGTAGTGAAGGCGGGACTGGGGCGTGCTTAAGAGATGGGCGTCCTCGGCCAATAATGGAAAAAAGAAGGGCGTCAACTTTACTTGGTTCATTTTTTTTTTCATGACCAAGCCTCAAAAAGGTGCCCAAACTGACCAGATGACCAATGGAGAGAATCAGGGATGACCTCCCCTTACTCCCCCAGAGGTCACCAACCCCTCCCACCCTAAAAAAAAAAAAAAAAAAATTTTTTTTGCTAGCCTCTATGTCAGCCTCAAATGTCATACCCAGCTCCATGACAGCAGTATTCATGTCGCTGGAGCAGTTTTAGTGGGTGCAGTGCACTTCAGGCAGGCGGACCCAGGCCCATCCCCCCCGCCTGTTGCACTTGTGCTGGTAAATGTGAGCCCTTTAAAACCCACCCGAAACCCACTGTACCCACATGTAGGTGCCCCCCTTCACCCCTTAGGGCTATGGTAGTGGTGTACAGTTGTGGGAGTGGGTTTGGGGGCTCAGCACTGAAGGTAAGGGAGCTATGCATTTGGGAGCAATTTGTGAAGTCCACTGCAGTGCCCCCTAGGGTGCCCGGTTGGTGTCCTGGCATGTGAGGGGTCCAGTGCACTACGAATACTGGCTCCTCTCACGACCAAATGCCTTGGATTTGGTCGTTTTTGATATGGGTGTCCTCGGTTTCCATTATGGCCGAAAACCGGGGACGACCATCTCAACATTTAGGACGCCCATCTTGTTTCAATAATACGGGTTTCCCTGCCTCTTCGCTGGGACGTCCTTAGAGATGGTCGTCCCCGTTCGATTATGCCCCTCCATATCTCTCAATGGAGGAGGGTGAACAGTGGAGTGCTGCAGGGATCTGTATTGGGTCCAATGCTGTTTAACATATTTATAAATGATTTGGAAATAGGCACGATGAGCGAGGTTATTAAATTTGCAGATGATGCAAAACTATTCAAGGTGCAGACTGTGAAATATTGCAGGAAGACCTTAGGAAATTGAAAGACTGGGCATCCAAATGGCAGATGAAATTTAATGAGGACAAATGCAGGGTGATGCATATTGGAAAGAATAATCCGAGTCATAGTTACCTGATGCTAGGGTCCACATTGATGTCAGCACACAAGAAAAAGATCTAGGTGGTGTTGTAGATAATAAGATATGAAATAAAAGTGGGAGGGCGACCAAGGATTCCAAAGACTGAAAGGATATATAATAATAAAGATGTTTATTGAGGTATAAAGACTCGACACAACGTCGTGTTTCGGCCGTTAGGCCTGCATCAGGAGTCTATAATCAAATTTTGAATACATAAATTATAAAAACAATATAAAACATATATATACGTTTATTTAAAATTAATTTTATAATTTTAAATGTTATTATATAAAAAAGTATGTATAATAATAATAACAAATTAGATGCATTTAAGAATGAATATGAATTTAAACAGATGATTACATTTTTAAGAAAATAAAACATTTAAATTCATCAAAAAATAAAATAAAACCTTCCATATTTAAAAATATGTAAAGACAAAAAATGGTGTGCTTGTATAAAAATGATGTACATATAAATAAATAACAATATGTAAATGAATTCTCATGTCTACACAAAGTAAGAAAGCAGTGTGGATTGGATACATTAAACATGGATAACCAAATGCATTCAAAGGTGACCATATAGCCAGTGAATGTAATGCACATATAAAAAAAGCAAACAGGATGCTAGAATTATTAGGAAAGGGATGGTGAATAAGACTGAATACTATAATGCCTTTGTATTGCTCTATGGTGCATCCACACCTTTAGTATTACTTTCAGTTCTGGTGGCCGTATCGCAAAAAATATATATATTGGAATTAGAAAAGTTTCAAAGAAGAGTGACCAAAATGATAAAGGGAATGGAACTCGTCTAGTATGAGGAAAGGCTAAAGAGGTTAGGGCCCTTCAGCTTGGAAAAGAGACAGATGAGGGGATAATCTTATGAACCATCTACCTAACACATACCCCCATGATAACAACATTGACCAGACTTCATCTCCCACCTTACTCCCCTCTCTATTGCCTTTTTCTACCTATTCATCTCGTGTATTATTCTGGTATAATTAACTTTTACCCTCTCTAACAATATTCTGTATTCCTTTTACTATGTAAGCCGCATTGAACCTACTTTGAGTGGGAAAGCGCGGGATACAAATGTAATAATAAATAAATATATGATTGAGGTCTACAAAATCCTGAGTGGTGTAGAAGTAAATCGATTTTTTACTCGTTCCAAAAGTACAAAGACTAGGGGGCACGTGAGGAAGTTACATGGAAATACTTTTAAAACAAATAGGAGGAAATATTTTTTTCACTCAACTAATAGTTAAGCTCTGGAACTCTTTGCCGGAGGATGTAGTAACAGCAGTTAGTGTATCTGGGTTTAAAAATGTTTGAATCAACTACAACAAATAAAGGGGTTGTGGAAAATCCAATGCTACAGCAACACAAAAATAATCCACAGGAGAAAGTTATAAACCTATAAAGAAGTGCATATGTGAAAAGGAAGGAAAAAGCCTCAAAGTCGCTCTAACCTCTGACAGTTGTAAAGAGCGTAGTGGATCAATGTAATCCTGACTTCATCATAGCCAAAAAAACCTTCCAATACAACCAATGAAGTGCATAATACAGTATTGAAAGTGTTCAAAAACGTGTGTAGTATAGCATACAAAAAAACATACTTAACGCCACTTCAATGGGGTCAAGCAGTGATATAAACTTGCCCCTGGGCCAACGATGGCCAGCGTTTTGTAGAAAACTGCGTCAGGGTCCAGTCGGCAAGATTTATCTATGAGAGAAAAAAAACTTACCAATGAGCATTTCATAGCAAAAAAAGTCTGCATTAAATAAGCCTAAGACAAATAAAAGCATACTTAAGATTGGAGTAACCTGGCTAGCAAGGCTCATAGGTGTACCGGTGATCTTAAAAATTGCTACTCAGTTTAAAGCGACAATGATGTCAGACGCTGGCCAAACATACAGCCAATCAAAAGAGCTCTAGGTTTAAAGGGCAAATGGTGGGTAACGATGGCATGCTACAATTTCAGAAAAAATGAACCCAATCTAGATGGGTGTTAAGGCCCGTAGGTTCAAAAGATTTAAATCTGTAGATCCACCTCTGTTCCAATTGAAGTAAATTCGCTGACGATCCCCACCTCTATCCAGGGGCGGGTCATAATCAATTACTATACAGTGGAGCTGTTGGAACACATAGCCGTGCTGAGAACAATGAAAAGCCAGGGGGGAACCCAGTTTGTTAATCGGTATTGAACTTCTATGTTCAATTAAACGGGTAGCTAGTGGACGTGAAGTCTGTCCAACATAGAGCATGTCACAGGGACATCTTACATAACAAACAACATAGTCTGTCTTGCATGAAGTACTAATCTTAAGAAAATATTCCTTGCAGTCCACTGGATTAACAAAGGATGCAGCTTCTGTCATAATACTACATACTGAACATGTATTGAATTTAGAATTACCAATTGATATACTGGCCAAAGTAGGAGCCTCATTAGGAGTTGATATTGGGGCTCAGGTGCTCCTTCAGATTCTTGGTGTGACACTAGGAGAAGCGGACAGGCGCTTCTTTAAAGATTAATTATACTGTGTAACATATTTTGGGTGTACTTGTGACTCTGCCTACTGCTAGCAAGCTAGGCCTTCTGGCTTCAACCCAGATAATGGGCTAGATAACCTCATACCATCTCCTGTTCTCAGTCTATCCTCCATGTTCCATGCTGTGAATTCCTTCCATTTGGCTTTTACAGTCAGGTTCATCCCACAGTAAAAGAAGTGAAAAAACCCACCTCTCTGCTTGTGGATAATTAACCCTTTGATCTGCATACTGGCAGCAAACACCATCAGCTACTGAATCTGCAGCACTGATTTGGCCCACAGCCCATGACCCACCAATTCCACGCCCCATTTTCAACTGTGAGGATTTACATGCATCACGTTACAAAATACGCTTAGACAGTTGTGTTCGTAAAGCCTAATTAATTCCAATTGGTGTCAATAATTGCTTGTTAAGTGGCAATTATCAAATTAAGGTATGCACACAAATCCAGAATATGACTGGATTTGCACCCCAATGTCACACTATATAGAATCCCGGGATAAGTGACTAAGAATAAAAACTTTTTCATATAACTTCCTAATTGGCTAGATTTGGATGTGCAGCTTATACACATGTGAACACCGATATCTACACATGTAGGTAGCAAAATCAGTGCTTACACATGCAGATCCTCAAATGATGACACTTTTTTTCTTTTTTTGTGTTTCTAAAAAAAATGGCTTTTGCTAGATGTCCTGGAAGTTTACATGTGCTCTTCTATATATCCTTATATATATATATTACAAGAGTCTCCATGTCTTGGATGTCCTTTTCCCATATTAAGGAACTAAGCAAATGTGGGCTGCACATGTTATTCAAATATGAATTAAAAATAACAGGCCAGTCAATGTGAAATTTTAATTACACCTCCATTGAGGGTCATTAATGTCTTGGATGTCCTTTTCCCATATTAAGGAACTAAGCAAATGTGGGCTGCACATGTTATTCAAATATGAATTAAAAATAACAGGCCAGTCAATGTGAAATTTTAATTACACCTCCATTGAGGGTCATTAATATGCATGCTCCTCCATCCCTAAAATTTTTCATCAAAGCTATCACTAGTGTTTCATCATTAATGTGTGCAAAGGTTTGCCATTATCGCTTAGTAAATAGGCCTCATTGTAGTCCTCAGCAGTCATTGTGGTAATCTAACAGTTAAAACTCTGTGTTTAATTGTTTGGGTATTACCTAATACATTTTGTGCTAGATTTACGCTTCATCTGCAGAACTGTTTTTTTGCTTGTATAACCAGTCTTTTTTTAATGTCAAAAGGCACAACTATTTTTGCATCATAAGGGTGTATATGACTTCATGCGTAACTATTCTATTAACATCATGTTTCTTTTTTGTCTGCAGCTTACAATGATCCCAACTTCTTTTATGAGTTTTCAGTTCGGTATCATTCAGCTCCCTGCCAAAGCATCTACAATATTTCTTTTCAGAAAATGCTGCATGGATTACTAAAAAAGTTGGTAGCAAACCTATTCTGTGAAGTTTTGATGCTTAAAGCAGATTGCCATCAAGTGAAAATGCAGAGAGCAGGATTGCATAATGAAATATTCTTTCTGTTTTCAGGTAACTACAATACATCTTAAACTATTGATAATATCTTGTATTAATAACAGAGGAAACTTAAAATGAAAATATTGATTAGCTGCGAAGGATTAAAAAATACGATCAAACTGAAAATATTTTTAAATTCTTCGCAGCTAATCAATATTTTCATTTTAAGTTTCCTCTGTTATTTGGATTAGTAATACAGACTTTGTTGTTATTACAGTTAGATTATTGCAGAATTGTATACCTGGATTGTTCTGATCATTTGCGAAAGAAATTATAGTTGGTACAAAATACAGCAGCTAGTTTGCTATATTCAATCTAAGTATGAGAGAGTTTCTCCATTGTTTCTGCAGCTTCACTAGCTATGAACAGAGGCTAGAATACGTTTTAAACTATAAGTGATTAAAATGTTTTATGGTAAAACACGTATTGGCTATTATATATATCTTGTCTATATGAGTAGGAGTTGCTTCGTAATCAGCTTCTTTTGCACTTTCTGAATCCAAAAGGAGTATATATTAGAAAGTGTTTACATGGTCATTCCCTTAGTAGGCAGATAAAATTTGAAATTCATTACCATTTGAAATTATTTTTAGTTTTAGAAAGCTGTGATACTCCTTTTATTTCATAAATGTGTGCTATCTAACTTTTAATGTTTCACTTTTAATAACTGTGATTCCTAAGATATGTCTAGTTTCTTTTTAATTGTAATTCATACAGAACTATGGGGTTCTTTTACTAAACTGTGGGGGAAAGGGACCCTTCGGTAGCGGCAGGGGCCCTCTTTTCCACAGCCATGTGGCCATGCAGCAGGGAACCCTTACCACCACCCATTGAGATGGCAGTAAGGGCTCCCATTGTAACTAAGTGATAACCAGGCAGCGCACGGCGATACCTGATTACCGCCGTGCTAAACATTTCTGCGTTTTTTTTGCCCTGGAAATGGGATATGCTCAACTTGGGACTACCGCCGGCATCCACGTTGGGCCAGCGCTAGTCCAGGAAGAGCGAGCAGTAAGCTCGCATTGGGCTTACCGCTGCTCTGTAAAAGGGCCCCTATAAAAGATGGTAGCAGAATATAAGAAACGTAATATAATTGAATTAATCTGAATAATATGTAGGTGAGAAACTTCATTGTATTTATTACTTTCTGTTTATATATTTAGGGGGTGTTTTACTAAGACGCGGTAGTGTTTTTAGCTCATAGTAGAAATCAGCTGGCGGTAAACACTGAGATGCCCATAGGAATATAATGGTCATCTCGGCGTTTACCGCAAGCTGATTTCTACTGCAAGCTAAAAACGCTATTGTGGCTTAGTAAAAGACCCCCTTAGTGTATTAGTGTTCAGAAAGGTGGTGTCCTTAAAAATATTCATTAATATGCTCATAAAGGGGGTCTTAGGCACGCTGCCATTTTTAGCACGCGCTAAAAGTAGGTGCACATTAAATGCTAAAGATGCCTATGTATTCCTATGGACATCTTTAGCATTTAGGGTGTGCCTATTTTTAGCGCGCGCTAAAAACGCTAGTGTGCCTTAGTAAAAGACCCCCATTGTGTAAGGGTTCCTGGGAATTCCCTGGAGACCTATGTCTGAGCCATGGTGCCTGCTTAGCTATAACCTGCGCATCCAGAAATGTGACCACTTTAAATTGATAGTCCAAGTGCTATTATTAATGCAGTTGGGTTATTGTAATGTCTTCTCTCGTCAACAACTAAGAAAACTACAAGCAATTCAAAACATCACCGTTCACTTGATTTTTTCATTGGGAAAATAACTACTACTACTACTATAAATCACTTCTTTAGCGCTACCAGTCGTACGCAGCGCTTTCCAATAAGAACTTAACTTACGTAAGAACATACACATTTCCATACTGGGACAGACTGAAGGTCTATCAAGGCCAGTATCCTGTTTCCAACAGTGGCCAATCCAGGTCACAAGTACCTAGCAAGATCCCAGAACAACAAAACAGATTTTATACTGCTTTTCCTAGAATATGCAGTGGATTTTCCCAAGTCCATTTTAACAATGGCTTATAGACTTTTCTTTTTGGAAATTATCCAGACTCTTTTTTTAAACCCTGCTAAGCGAACTGCTTTTACCACATTCTCTGGCAACGAATTCCAGAGTTTAATTATTCATTGAGTGAAGAAATATTTTCTCTTCATTTTACATTTACTACTTAGTAGCTTATTTGCGTGCCCCCTAGTCCTAGTATTTTTGGAAAGAGTAAACAAGCGACTCACATCTACCTGTTCCGCTCAACTCAGATTTTATAAACCTCTATCATTATCCCCCCTCAGCAGTCTCTTCTTTGGAGACAAGCATATGCTACTGGCAGGACTAATCAGGTAGCCGCGGCATCGTGGAACCGGACACACCCTGGAGGGCGAGCCTTTTGATTTCGCCGAAGCCGTTTTTCCTTCCATGTCATCGAAGACACCCAGCGGCTTCAAATGTTGTACTCGGTGCAACCGGACCATCTTAGGTACCAATACCCTCGCCTGGTGTATCCACTGCCTTGTAGTCTGTGTCTTCGTATGAAGAAACGGACCCAAGTGTCTTGAGAAGTCCAACGAGAAAAGCTTTTTGGGGCTCGGTCCGGTCCTTCGACGTCGAGCCCTAGCTGCTTTAGCCTTTCCTCATAGGGAAGTCGTCACATCTCCTGTATCAATTTCATTGCCCTTCTCTGTACCTTTTCTAATTCCTCTATATCTTTTATGAAATGCGGTCACCAGAACTGCACACAATATTCGAGTTGCGGTCACACCATGGAGGAATACTAATAACATTCTCAGTTTTGTTTTCCATTCCTTTCCTAATAATTCCTAACATTCTATTTGCTTTCTTAGCCGCCGCTTCACATTGAGCAGAGGGTTTCCTGTGTGGTGACTCCTAATTTGGAACCTTTTCATCATGTAACTATGGTTTAGGTTCCTCTTTCCCACATGCATCACTTTGCAGTTACATTAAAAGTCATCTGCTGTTTAGATGCCCAGTCTCCCAGTCTCTTAAGGTCCTCTTGCAATTTTTCACAATCCTCTTGCGATTTAACAACTTTGAATAACTTTGTGTCATCAGCAAATTTAATTACCTCCCTAGTTACTCCCATCTCTCGATCATCTTATATAATAATACTCACGATGAACCTGGCGGCCTGTGTCCGTAACTTTGGGCTCCGAAGCCCCAGCTGACTTCACTGGACATGATCAAGTTGGAATCTGTTTGTGTGCGTGCGTCAAACGTCAGACGCACGAACACAAACTGATTCCAACTTGATCATTCTTCCATGCTGCATGGCGGCGAACAGGACTTCGGCTGGCGGGGGTTGGGGTCCCTCGCCAGCACAGGTATGCGGGGGAGGTTTGGCGGCGGGAAGCGGGGCTCAGGAGTGTTCGTGGGAGTCAGAGGAAGATCCCAGGTACCTTTTCTTCTGATGAGTCCTTTGGGATTCCCTCTGATCCTTCCCCTCCGCCAGAGAGGAGACTATCTCCACCGGAGAGTCTGTCTTTTTCCTCTTTTGTCCGGGAAATGGCTACGGCTATTCCCTTCCCTGTGGAGGTAGAGGATGAGCTCAGGACTGAGATGCTCGAGGTCCTGGATTATTCTTCTCCACCTAAAGAGGCGGTGACAGTTCCTCTGCATAATGTACTGAAGGAAGTCCTTATGTGAAACTGGTTGGCCCCTCTGGCCCTGTGTTCCCGAAGAAAGCTGAATCCCAGTATCGGATCCACGGTGAACCTGGATTGATGAGGTCTCAGTTACCCCACAATTCCATGGTGGTGGACTCCGCCCTCAAGAGAGCCAGGAGTTCTAGAGACTATGCTTTGGTGCCCCCAGGCAGAGAGGCTAGAACTCTTGATTCTTTTGGGAGGAAGAAGTATCAGGCTGCTATGCTCGCCACCAAGATTCAGTCATACCAGCTCTTCATGAGTGTGCACTTGCGGGACTCGATACGGCCACTCTTTACGGAGCTGGCCGAGCCTTTTCGCCAGGTGGTCAGGCAGCAGAAGGTGTGTCGAAAGTTCCTGTCCAGGGGTACATTTGACACTTTTTGATGTAGCATCCAGGATCGCTGCTCAGGGTATAGTGATGCGCAGACACTCATGGCTGCGTGTCTCTGACCTGGATCATTCTGTCCAGCAGCAAATGGGGGATGTTCCTTTTCGGGGGGGGGGGGGGGGGGGGACAAACCTTTTGGTGAAAAAGTAGAGGATCTTGTTGATCAGATCAAGAAGCATAATGATGCTATGAATTCTCTTTCCCTCCGGGCGCCTTCTGCAACTGCCTCCTCATCTAGGAGGTATTTTGGAGGGAAGAGAAGTGCTCCGTATTCCTATCCTAGGCATAGGTACACTCCTGCTTCTCGGCAGCCTGCCCAGGCTCACCCCCAGCACGCTCGTTCTCATCAACAGCATGAGTCTAAGGCTCATACTGATCCCCAGCAAAAGCAAGGGACGGGCTTTTGGCTGGCTCCAGTTAAGTATAACCTCAATAAAAGTGTCCATACCGGACAACTTGCCAGTCGGGGGGAGGTTGATATTTTTTCACCGAAGGTGGCCTCTCATAACCTCCGACCAGTGGGTTCTTCAAATAGTCCGGTTAGGATACACCCTCAATCTGGAATCCAAGCCTCCAAATTGCCCACCAGGAGCTCATTCTTACAGCTCCCAGCACAGACAGGTACTTGCAGAGGAACTCTCTGCCCTTCTAAAGGCTCAAGCGGTCGAACCCGTTCCACCAGGGGAAGAACGGTTGGGATTCTATTCCAGGTACTTCCTTGTGCAGGAAAAGACGGGGGATGCATCCCATCCTAGACCTAAGGGCCTTGAACAAATTTCTGGTTCGAGAAAAGTTCAGGATGGTTTCCCTGGGCACTCTTCTTCCCATGATTCAGGAGAACGATTGGCTTTGCTCTCTGGACTTAAAGGATGCTTACACACACATCTCGATTCTTCCAGCTCACAGGAAGTATCTTTGGTTTCGGCTGGGAACTCAGCACTTTCAGTACCATGTATTGCCTTTTGGTCTTGCGTCTGTGCCCAGAGTGTTTACAAAGTGTCTGGCGATAGTAGCAGTGTCGCTACGCAGATTGGGAGTGCATGTGTTCCCTTATCAGGCGACCCTCGGGGAGGAATGCTGGCTTCGGCCTAACCCCTGGTAAGCCTTTCCTCAGCTGAGAGGTGCCCAGCTCTACCACCGGCTGCCTTTCAGGTGCTGTGGAGGACTTGCAGCTCATCTGCATAACCTTACAGCTTTTCTCCGGGGTGACACCCAGGTCCACTCCGATCCACTCAGGGCCTCCGCTCTAGGTGCCAGCATTTATCTCTTTACATCTAATCTTCTTCCCAGTTGCTAAAGTACCTCAGTCATTTATGGCCCCTATTCACATTCTCTTCCTAGCCCTGTCCCTTCCTAATCTTTTCCCTCACCCCCTACCTCTCTCCGCTACAGGAACTCACTGCTCATCCATCGACTTCATCACCTCACCTTCTCTCCTACCCTCTTCCTCCCTCTTGGCTTTTAATCTCCGCCTCCTTCTTCCATCCATTTTGCCTTCCCCATTCCACCTAAATACCTCTCACCTTCGACACCTTCGTGGCCACACCTCTCCTACTCTCCTCCGCTCTCTTTTACTCCTTCTCTTACTCTCAGCCGGTGACATCAATCCCAATCCTGGCCCCCCTCACCAACTATCCCAACTCTACAGATCTCACCGCAACCTCTCTAACCTCATCTCTATTTCTCTACTCCCCTCCTCTTCTCTGCCCTTCTCTTGCGCCCTATGGAATGCCCGCTCTATCTGTAACAAACTCGCCTATATCCAGGACCTCTTTATCTCGCGTCACCTCCATCTGCTCGCCATAACAGAAACCTGGCTCTGCCCTGATGACTCTGCTTCAGTCACAGCCCTGTGCCATGGCGGTTATCTATTTTCACATACTCCTCGCCCTGCTGGCCGTGGGGGCGGTGTTGGACTACTTCTCTCTCCCTCCTCCAGATTTCAACCCCTTCTTCCACCTCAATCTCACTGTTTTTCCTCCTTTGAAGTCCACTCTATCCGCCTTTTCTCTCCTCTGCCTCTTCGAATAGCGGTCATTTATCGTCCCCCTGATAAGTCCCTTTCATCCTTTCTCAGTGACTTAGACGCCTGGCTTGCCTTCTTCCATGATCCTTCCTCCCCCTCTCTCTTCCTTGGTGACTTTAATATTCCTGCTAATGATCCTTCCAACTCTTATATTTCCAAGTTACTCGCTTTAACGTCCTCCTTTAATCTCCAACTATGCTCCACCTCCCCCACTCATCAAAATGGTCCCTGTCTTGATCTCATCTTCTCCTCCAACTGTTCACCCTCTAGTTTCCTTGCCTCTGATCTTCCCTCCTCTGATCACCATCTTATAACTTTCACACTTAAATCTCCTCCCTCCCAGTCCCGTCCTATCTTATCTAATTTATCTAGGAATCTTCACGATATTGACCCTTCATCTCTATCCTCCCATGTTTCAAACCTCCTCTCTACTGTGGCACCATCCACGTCTGTCAACGAGGCTGTTTCTTCTTACAACAATACTCTATCCTCTGCCTTAGACACTCTTGCACCTTTGATGACCCGCCCTGTAAGGCATACAAAACCCCAACCTTGGCTGACTTCTAATATCCGCTACCTACGTTCCTGTACCCGCTCCGCCGAACGCCTCTGGCGGAAATCTCGGGCCCTTGCTGATTTCTTACACTTTAAGTTCATGCTGACCTCCTTCCAATCTGCTCTTTTACGTGCCAAACAGGATTATTCTATCCAACTGACCAACTCTCTTGGCTCTAACCCTAGTCTTCTCTTCACCACATTGAACTCTCTCCTCAAGGTGCCCCCTCCCCCAACTCCCCCTTCATTATCTCCTCAGACTCTTGCTGAATTCTTTCACAACAAGGTTCAAAAGATAAACCTTGCTTTCTCTACCTCACCACCTCTCCCTCCACTAGTCCGTTCCCCTCTCTCTCCTTCCCCTCATTCCCTTTCCTCCTTTCCTGAAGTTACTATTGAGGAAACTACACTTCTCCTTTCTTCCTCAAAATGTACCACCTGTTCCTCTGATCCCATTCCCACCCACCTTCTTAATGCCATCTCTCCTGCTCTTATTCCTTTTATCTGTCACATTCTCAACTTCTCACTTTCCACTGCGACTGTCCCTACTGCCTTTAAACATGCTGTGGTCACACCTCTCCTTAAGAAGCCTTCACTCGACCCTACTTGTCCCTCTAATTACCGACCCATCTCCCTTCTTCCTTTTCTCTCCAAATTACTTGAGTGTGCTGTTCACCGCCGCTGCCTTGATT
This sequence comes from Microcaecilia unicolor, assembly GCF_901765095.1. Taxonomy (NCBI): domain Eukaryota; kingdom Metazoa; phylum Chordata; class Amphibia; order Gymnophiona; family Siphonopidae; genus Microcaecilia; species Microcaecilia unicolor. The sequence goes on along the minus strand of NC_044031.1, from coordinate 353,904,972 downwards.
TTCTCTCCTCACATGCTATTCTCGACCCACTACAATCTGGTTTTCGCCCTCTTCACTCAACCGAAACTGCGCTTACTAAAGTCTCCAATGACCTATTACTGGCTAAATCCAGAGGTCTATACTCCATCCTCATTCTTCTTGATCTTTCCGCTGCTTTTGACACTGTCAATCACAGCATACTTCTCGATACCCTGTCCTCACTTGGATTCCAGGGCTCTGTCCTTTCCTGGTTCTCTTCCTACCTCTCCCTCCGCATCTTTAGTGTTCACTCTGGTGGATCCTCTTCTACTTCTATCCCTCTGCCTGTCGGTGTACCTCAGGGTTCTGTTCTTGGTCCCCTCCTTCTTTCTATCTACACTTCTTTCCTTGGTTCATTAATCTCATCCCATGGCTTTTCCTACCATCTCTATGCTGATGACTCCCAAATCTACCTTTCTACCCCTGATATCTCACCTTGCATCCAAACCAAAGTTTCAGCGTGCTTGTCTGACATTGCTGTCTGGATGTCTCAACGCCACCTGAAATTAAATATGACCAAAACCGAGCTTCTTTTTCCCCCCCAAACCCACCTCCCCGCTCCCCCCATTTTCTATTTCTGTTGATGGCTCTCTCATTCTCCCTGTCTCCTCAGCTCGAAACCTTGGGGTCATCTTTGACTCTTCTCTCTCCTTCTCTGCTCATATCCAGCAGATTGCCAAGACCTGTCGTTGCTTTCTTTACAACATCCGTAAAATCCGCCCCTTTCTTTCCGAGCACTCTACCAAAACCCTCATCCACACCCTTGTCACCTCTCATTTAGACTACTGCAATCTGCTTCTTGCTGGCCTCCCACTTAGTCACCTCTCCCCTCTCCAGTCGGTTCAAAACTCTGCTGCCCGTCTCGTCTTCCGCCAGGGTCGCTTTACTCATACTACCCCTCTCCTCAAGACCCTTCACTGGCTCCCTATCCGTTTTCGCATCCTGTTCAAACTTCTTCTACTAACCTATAAATGTACTCACTCTGCTGCTCCCCAGTATCTCACCACACTCCTCCTTCCCTACACCCCGTCCCGTGCACTCCGCTCCATGGATAAATCCTTCTTATCTGTTCCCTTCTCCACTACTGCCAACTCCAGACTTCGCGCCTTCTGTCTCGCTGCACCCTACGCCTGGAATAAACTTCCTGAGCCCCTATGTCTTGCCCCATCCTTGGCCACCTTTAAATCTGGACTGAAAGCCCACCTCTTTAACATTGCTTTTGACTCGTAACCACTTGTAACCACTCGCCTCCACCTACCCTCCTCTCTTCCTTCCCGTTGACATTAATTGATTTGATTTGCTTACTTTATTTATTTTTTGTCTATTAGATTGTAAGCTCTTTGAGCAGGGACTGTCTTTCTTCTATGTTTGTGCAGCGCTGCGTACGCCTTGTAGCGCTATAGAAATACTAAATAGTAGTAGTAGTAGTAGTAGTACTTATCTCGACGATTGGCTGGTGAAGAGCACCTCGGAAGCATGCACTCTACAGTCCATGCAAATATTCAGATGCTAGAGCTACTGGGTTTCGTGATCAATTACTCCAAGTCCCATCTCACCCCAGTACAGAAGTTGGAATTCATTGGGGCTCTGTTGAACACAAAGACAGCTCGAGCTTATCTTCCCAATGCAAGGGCAGACAACCTCCTGTCCATGGTGTCCATGGTTCGAGCGTCTTAAAGGATCATGGTTTGGCAGATTTTGAGACTTCTGGGGCACATGGCCTCCACAGTTCATGTAAATCCCATGGCACGTCTACATATGAGATCAGCTCAATGGACCCTAGTTTCCCTGTGGTATCAAGCTGCGGGGGATCTAGAGGATGTAATCCAACTGTCCACTGACTTTCGGAATTCCTTTCAGTGGTGGATGATTCGATCCAATTTGACCTTGGGACGTCCATTCCAAATTCCTCAGTCACAAAAAGTGCTGACGATGGATGCATCCCTCCTGGGGTGGGGAGCTCATGTAGATGGGCTTCAAACTCAAGGGGCTTGGTCCTTTCAGGAAAAAGCTCTTCAGATCAACCTCCTGGAACTGTGAATGATTTGGAATGCTCTAAAGGCTTTCAGAGATCAGCCATCAAATCAAATCATTTTAATTCAGACAGACAATCAGGTTGCTATGTATTACACCAACAAGCAGGGGGGCACCGGATCTCACCCTCTGTGTCAGGAAGCCATTCAGATGTGGCTTTGGGAACGCCGTCAGGGCATGTTTTTACAAGCCACTTATCTGGCAGGCGTAAACAACAATCTGGCCGACAGACTGAGCAGGATAATGTAACCTCACGAGTGGTCACTGAACATGTGAGTAATCTGCAAGATCTTCCGAGCATGGGGCACCCCCTCGGTGGATCTTTTTGCCACTCAGATCAATCACAAGGTCCCTCAGTTCTGTTCCAGGCTTCAGGCCCACGACAGCCTAGTGTCGGATGCCTTTCTCCTACATTGGGGAACAGGCCTTCTGTATGCCTATCCTCCCATATCTCTAGTAGAGAAGACTTTGCTGAAACTCAAGCAAGATCACGGAACCATGATTCTGATAGCTCCCTTCTGGCCGCGTGAGATTTGGTTCCCTCTTCTTCTGGAGTTGTCCTCCGAGGAACCGTGGAGATTGGAATGTTTTCCAACCCTCATCACCCAGAACGAGGGGTCACTTCTACATCCCAACCTCCAGTCACTGGCTCTCACGGCTTGGATGTTGAGAGCTTAGAATTTGCCTCCTTGGGTCTTTCAGAGGGTGTCTCTCGAGTCTTACTTGCTTCCAGAAAAGATTCCACAAAGAGGTGTTACTCTTTCAAGTGGAGGAGGTTTGCCTTCTGATGTGACAGCAAGGCCTTAGATCCTCTTTCTTGTCCTAAACAGACCCTGCTTGAATATCTTCTACACTTGTCAGAGTCTGGTCTCAAGACCAACTCTGTAAGAGTTCACCTTAGTGCGATTAGTGCTTATCGCCATGTAGAAGGTAAGCCTATCTCTGGACAGCCTTTAGTTGTTCGCTTCATGAGAGGTTTGCTTTTGTTAAAGCCCCCAGTTAAACCTCCACCAGTGTCATGGGATCTGAATGTTGTAGTCACCCAACTGATGAAAGCTCCTTTTGAGCCACTGAATTCCTACCATTCTGAAGTACTTGACCTTCCATGTCATTTTCTTGGTGGCTGTTACTTCAGCTCATGGGGTCAGTGAGCTTTAGGCCTTGGTGGTGCATGCACCTTATATCAAGTTCCATCATAATAGAGTAGTCCTCTGTGCGCACCCTAAGTTCCTGCCTAAGGTGGTGTCAGAGTTCCATCTGAACCAGTCAATTGTCTTGCCAACATTGTCCCCGTCCTCATACCCGCCCTGGCGAAAGCAGTTTGCATACCTTGGACTGCAAGAGAGCATTGGCTTTTTACGTGGAGCGGCTACAGCCCTTCAGACAGTCTGCCCTGTTGTTTGTTTCTTTCGATCCGAACAGGAGGGGAATCACCATCGGAAAATGCACAATCTCAAATTGGCTAGCAGATTGCATTTCCTTCACTTATGCCCAAGCTGGGCTGACTCTACAGGGTCATGTGACGGCTCATAATGTTAGAGCCATGGCTGCGTCAGTGGCCCACTTAATGTCGGCATCCATTGAAGAGATTTGCAAAGCTGCAATGTGGTCATCAGTCCACACGTTCACATCTCACTACTGCCTTCAGCAGGATACCTGACGAGACAGTCGGTTTGGGCAGGCAGTGCTGCAGAATCTGTTCGGGGTTTAGAATCCAACTCCACCCCCCTATACCCATTTTGATTCTGTTCCAGGCTGCACTCTGTTAGTTGATTTTGGTTTCAGGTCAATCTATGTTATATCCTCGCCGTTGCGAAGCCCAAGTGACCAATGTTTATTGTTTTGAGTGAGCCTGGCTGCTAGGGATACCATACCCCACATGTGAGAACAAGCCGGCTGCTTGTCCTCGGAGAAAGCGAACATACCTACCTGTAGCAGATATTTTCTGAGGACAGCAGGCTGATTGTTCTCAGAAACCTGCCCTCCTCCCCTTTGTAGTTGTTGTTTATTTGTTTTTATGCTTTTTGATTAAAGAGGCATGCTCATGCATGCGCTGTTTGCGCTGCCCGCGCGACGGAACTCTCTAGAAAGACTTTGTTTTTATTTGGCTTGCAAAATATTTTGCCGATTCCTGGGCCGCCGCGATCATCGACCCACATGTGAGAACAATCAGCCTGCTGTCCTCGGAGAATACCTGCTACAGGTAAGTATCTTCGCTTTCTCCGAGGACAGTAGGCTGATTGTTCTCACAAACCCACCCACCTCCCCTTTGGAGTTGTTTATTTGTATTTATGCTTTTTGATTAAAATGAAGAGGCATGCTTGCGTGACGGGCGGAAAGCCGCATGCGCGGTGCATGCTGCACATGCGCCAGAAGACTCTGGCAAAACTTTTTCATTTTGCTGGTGAAAATTTGTCGTTTCCTGGGCCAATGTGGACGTCGACCCACATGCGAGAACAATCTGTCTGCTGTCCTCAGAGAATACCTGCTACAGGTAAGTATCTTCGCTTTATGGGCTCTGTTTACAAAGCCTTACTGTAGGCGCGCACAGTTATTAGCGCGTGCTTATGCTAGAGAGACACCCATAAGAATATAATGGTGTCTGTGGCGTTAGCCCATTCTAAATAGTGTGCGCTCCTACAGCACATCTTAGTAAACAGGGCCCTATGATTTTCCTTTGGATTTTTTATAGAATTTGTTATATTTTGCGCATGTACATAGCTTTTTGTTGGTTTTGCCAGACCGGTTTCACTGATATATGGTTTTTGTTTCTTGTTAGTATCTAAGGTAAGCTTTTTGAAAGATTATTCTTTACAACCAGGGGATGTATAATCATGCGAATGCCATAACGGAATATTGTAAGCCACATTGAGCCTGCAAATAGGTGGGAAAATGTGGGATACAAATACAACAAATAAATAAAAATAAATAAATCATTGCTCTGATTTGACAAAATCGCTTCAATGATGGAGAGTCATGTTGACATACATGATGACGTTTTTCCTTGAGATTTTTTTAAAAGCTGAATTCTGCGCATGTGTGTACCTTTTTGGCGATTTCGCTTGACACTGACTGCTGAAGACGTGTTTGTTCAAGACACAGTTTTTAAATTCTTTTGATAGCATCTTAGATAAGCTTCATTACCTCTTTTCATGCCTAGGGTATTTATAAACTGTATTCTGATATGTTTTTGTTTTGCAATGCCACCATTAAGTAGCCATTTACTCAGGTCAAAGTATGTTATATTTTGTGTGCGTGATGTATTGCGTTGCCATTACTGGTTATCACATTGAAACCAGCATCCCCATCGCCATAGTATCTCCTATGCACAGAGTTTGACCAGTGGCTCTGCTATCCATGCACTTGGCTCCCTTCGCCAATGGTGGCAGAGTATTACTCAAGGTAGTCAAATCTTTGAAACACCAGGGCACATACTTTTTCAGAATCTGGCCCCTAGGCTGGCCTGCCTGTATCTTTCCATAAATCATAGGGAATTGACCTGCTTATTCCTGTTTTCTAGCATATTTTCCCCAAAGTTTAAATCCTTCCCTCATATATTTCATGTTCCATTCAGGGTTTGATACACTGCCAGTAATACAAAGATGGGTGGTATTCATGTGAACTTTCTGAAATGACCCTTCTCTAGGATATGATATCATCTGGCTCCCTATGGACCCGGTCCAACCAGCCAGATCATTTACCCAGGGGTCAACAAAGTAATCTGAATGTTCTCCTATATGAAGAATGTCTTTTCGGGTCCCAGTTTCATAAACTACTAGCTGGGTAGCACGTCGCCTCTTGGGCATCTCATGAACATCAGAACTCTTAAATCCGTGCCCATGATCCCTTAGGTTCCCATGTCTTTGTGCTCTCATCAAACTTCCACTCTCTTTGAGCTTCCTGTTCCAGGGCAGGCATGGTTCCTACAGTATTACAATTACTACTGTCAGCAGCCCGTCCTGGTGTCCTAGTTCATCTCGTGGCCTCCCATTTTATATCGAAGGCTTCTTCCCTAAAACCCTCCAATTCATTCTGTAGATACTGGGCAGGATTACTAACATTCACAGTGTTTAGAGCCCCTGAAACATATACCCATCCAGATGGGTTGTCAGAATTGAAGTCAATGGCATCCCGCCTAATGGTTCGGCGGATATCATCCCTATCAAAGTTAACTGATGGGAAGAATGAGTTAGGGAAAGAAGATTCGGATGAGGGAGTTAGTCAACCGAGGTTCCTCGGGACGTGAAATAAGCTTGTGCACAGTGGCAGGATCTCGAGATACAGGGATAATTATTCCTGATCTTGGATCCTAGAAAATATTTGAGGGTTGTGAAGGTGGGGCGGAGTTATCTAAAATAACGGGCTTATATCCATCCGCCAACTCTGATTTAGATTCAACTACTGTACCGGGTACAACCGTGGTGTGGCAAGCTTTGTGGGAGGATTTTCCTTCTCAGAGATATCACTTCTTATTACCTTGGCTCTTTCCCTTAGCCATAAATCAAAAAATTGTAAGTGTTTACTTAATTTGTCACCTTTTTTGGTTTCTTAAGAAGCCAAAAAGGGTAGCTGCCTCTAAACTACCACCCTTTGGCCAATCTATAAAAGAACTGTTTTTACTCAATTTAGTCCATTTTTCACTATACCTGTCAATGTCTTTAGTCAACAAAGGATTATTCTTGCATACAACCTCTCTCCTGGGACAGAGAAATATCCAGTGTACCTGAATGTAACTCACCTTGAGCTACTACTGAAAAAGATGTGAGCAAAATCTAAATAAATAAATGGAGTAGACATATTAACACAAAATATATTTCTTACCAAAATTTGCTAAACAATTAACAACTATGTATATAAATATGTGCAATACTTACAATTTGACATCTTCAGGACGAAGTGTGACACACTTGAACACAAATAATGGTCTCTGGACCCTTCAGCTGGCTACCCTCAGTCATTTCATGATTGGCTTTCCTCTATCATTCATTGACCTGCAAGGAGTTCAACCTTTGAAATGTGTTTGGGGTCTTCTAAGACCCCTCCCAGATCACATCAGGGTCACAAATTGTTTAGCCCTCTTTCCCAAATCACAGGGAAGGATAATCAGTGGAAGACTGTACGGGCTAAACCTTCAGGGAGTGCTTCTCCCTGGATTCACTGTATTACATTTTAAATCTTTTCTGTTCTGTTATCACAGGAAGAGATATACTCTGAATCAATTTGTAAAATAAATTTCTTTTTTAAAAACTTTTATGTTAGACACCAATCAGTTAAAGCCAAATACATTGCAATTTCATAAAACATATATTCTGTAACAAGCAATTGGGTCTCTTCCTTCCTGTGAAGGGAACTAAAGCTAAACTACAGCAAGTTGCTGATCAGCTTTTCTGAAGTTCCCAACCCCTCTTTCTTTAGCCTTATTTTTATACCCTTCAGGTTTTTTTTTCACTTCAAGCTGTATACAACTTAAACATCTGCTGATCCCCTCCCGGGTTTCTGCTGAATCTGCAGGTAAACTTCTACTTTCTTGTTTGTTTACTTTCTCAGTTGCATTCCTTCAGAAATGCTCTTCTTATCTTTAAGCTGTGCTTTGCCCCTAGATTCTGTCACTCCATCTTCACCCTTCTGGTATTCTGCTGCAGGGCCGTGCCTAGGGTCTCTGGCGCCCCCCTGCAGACTATCAGTTGGCGCCCCCCCCCCCCCCCCCCCATGAAAATGATCGCTCACCACTTGCCACACTGAAAGGAATTGTCAGCAATATTCTTAGAAACAAATTGCTATACATTGCAAAATAAGATAGCAGATGTAAATTCTCAAAGTGGACATATTCCAAACGCTAAAATGAAAATAAAAAATTTTTTTTCTACCTTTGTTGTCTGGTGACTTTCTTTTTTCAATCATGCTGGTCCAGTATCTGATTCTGCTGCTATCTGTCCTCTTAACTCCATTTCCAGGGCTTCCTTTCCATTTATTTCTTTACTTTTCTCCTTTCTTCCTCATTTCTTGCTCTATATCCATTTCCAGCAATTTCTCCTCTCTCCCTAGGTCCTGCCCTCCCATCCATGTCCATTCTTGTCCCTCTCTGCCCTTCCCTCCTCCATCCATAGCCAGCAATCCTCCTCTGTCCCCTCCCCTCCATTTCCAGCAATTTGTCCTCTCCCTGGGCCCCCATGTCCATCCTTGTCCCTCTCTGCCCTTCCCTCCTCCATCCATAGCCAGCAATCCTTGCCTCCTCTCTCCCCTCCCCTCCCCTTCCAGCAATTTGTCCTCTCCCTGGGCCCTGCCCTCCCATCGATGCCTCTCTGCCCTCCCATCCATGCCTCTCTGCCCTTCCCTCCGCACCCTGGGGCCTTTAAATCTTTTACTTCCGGTCGCAGCAGCGTCAGTGAAAGCGGAGCGCTGCCGACGTCTCCCTTCCCTTTGCGCTCTTGGTTCCCTCAGTGTCCGCCTTCTTCTGACATCAGAAGAAGGCAGGACACTGAGGGAACCAACGAGTGCAAGGGAAGGGAGACGTCGGCAGCAGTGGCGTAGTTAGGGTAGTTGACACCCGGGGCCGGTCATTTTTTAACACCCCCCCCCCCCCCCAAATCCAGTACTAGGCATACCGAGAATACAAAACACTCAGGACCTATAGAGCAATTTTACCATACCATAAGCAGTCGTTTCTACGAGTCACACAAGGAAAGCATCTTAAGCACTACAGTGAGCACTAGAACATCAATTCACCTATTGTAAAACGAAACCAGACAGAATAGTACAGATCGTCGATCCTGCACAGTCAATGCCAACTGAAAGCCATGTCTTTTTCACAAACACAGATACACCCTAATCCACTATAGAATAAGTAATCATAAACTTTCTATATAGACAAAAATTAAACTGAACCCCCGATGCCAGACTCTGCATACAATGCAACACCACAGAAACAGAAAATGTCTCCTAGTACTGTGCAAAATATAAAGACAGCAGATGTAAATTTGAAAAAACTAACAAATACCAGTCACCACTTTACAAATTAACAAATAGAAATAAAACAAATACAGAAAATAAAATAATACCATTTTATTGGACTAATACATTTAGCTTCCAGAGGCCAAAATCTCCTTCCTCAGGTCAATACAGTATCCTATCCTGATCTGAGGAAGGGGGTTTTGTTCTCTGAAAGTTAAGTCAAAATATATTAAAATTAGTCCAATAAAAAGATTACCTTAATTACATGTTCTATTTATAAACATTTATTAACACAGCTAAAATACTATATCCTAAAGCAAAATAATAAACATATATATTTACTGTTTGTTCTCTTTGGTTTCTGCTTTCCTCATCTTCTTTTCACCGTTTTCCTTCCATCCAGCATCTGTCTTCGCTCTCTCTCTGCCATCCAGTGTCTGCCCTCTCTAATGTTCCTTCCATCCACCATCTGCCCCTTCCATCCACCATCTGCCCCTTCCATCCACCATCTGCTCTCTCTCTCTCTCCTTTCCCTCTAGCATTTGCCCTCTATCTCTGCCCCCCTTCCATCCACTGTCTGCTCTTTCACTCCCTTCTATCCACTGTCTGCCCTTTCTCTCTGCTCCTTCGATTCACCATTTGCCCTCTCTCTTTCCCCCGCCCATCCATTCAGGGTCTGCCCTCCCTCTCACTCCCCATTCCATCCAGGATCTATCCCCCCTCTCTCACTGCCCCCTCTTTTCGGCTCCCAGTTCCCACCTGCGGCTGCCCCTAGTTCCAGATCCATTGATTCTCCCATCCACCCCTGCCCCAGGCATAACCCCATTCTCCCTCCTGCTCACTTTTCAGACCCCAATTCCAGCTCCATGCCCCTTCTCCCATCTGTCTCCCACCCAGTCCCTTCTGCTATCCAAGTGCCCCCCACCCTCACCCCATCTGTCTCCCACCCAGTCCCTTCTGCCCATCCGAGTCCCCCTCACCCCATCTGTCTCCCACCCAGTCCCTTCTGCTATCCAAGTGCCCCCCACCCTCACCCCATCTGTCTCCCACCCAGTCCCTTCTGCCCATCCGAGTCCTCCTCACCCCATCTGGCTCCCACCCAGTCCCTTCTGCTATCCAAGTGCCCCCCACCCTCACCCCATCTGTCTCCCACCCAGTCCCTTCTGCCCATCCGAGTCCCCCTCACCCCATCTGTCTCCCACCCAGTCCCTTCTGCTATCCAAGTGCCCCCCCACCCTCACCCCATCTGTCTCCCACCCAGTCCCTTCTGCTATCCGAGTCCCCCCCACCTTCACCCCATCTGTCCCCCACCCTCACCCTGCCTCGTCTTCTCCCTGCCACCCGGTCTTTAAAAAGAAATTGCCGACGCAATAGCGAGCGCAGCACCTCGTGTGCAAGTAAAAGAACCGGATCCGATCATCTCATTGGGCCTTTCTTCATTGTCCCGCCCTAGAGGAAATAGGAAGTTGCGTCAGAGGAGGGCGGGATAGTGAAGAAAGGCCCAATGAGATGATCGGATCCGCTTCTTTTACTTGCACACGAGGTGCTGCGCTCGCTATCGCGTCAGCAATTTATTTTTAAAGGGCTGGTGCGGGGGGGGGGGGTGCCAGGATGAAGAGCAGCGGGAGCGGCGGCACCCCCCTTTCTGGTGACACCCGGGGCGGACCACTGCCCCGCCCTTGCTACGCCTCTGGTCGGCAGCGCTTTCACTGACTCTGCTGCGACCAAAAGATTTAAAGGCCTCAGCGGCGCGGGGCGAGGGTAAGCACCGCGGCGCCGCCCTCCAGAGGTGGGCGCCCCCCTGCTGCGCTTACCGCATCGGCACGGCCCTGTTCTGCTGATGTCTTCACTTGTTATCAGTTTTCCCTGGCAGGCTGCTATTGTTATCACATGACCTCCCAATGAAACAGCCAGGCTCTGCTTCAGTCAGGGGTTATAGAGTACAGACTCCATTTTTCATAAAAAGCAGCTATCATATGCACAGAGATTTCTACAATTGCAGTTCAGCTTTTCAGTGTGGCTTCCCTCAAACATTCATTGCTGGTTAGATGAGCTAGAAATGTTTTGAGGACCTCAGAAATCTAGAGGGTTTAGGGTCCTTCTCAGAATTTTAGTGATCAGGCCATGGTATAAACAACTGTTACAACCTGTATTGGACTTTATATCCCTTACTCTAGGGGGCTTTGTGCTTGGCCCTAGATCAGGGATATCTACCCTATGCAGTGCGACAGGCCCCTCATTCGAACACTAAATACCTTCGTGGAATGCCATACCAGATATAGTAACGTGGAGGGGCATAATCAAACTGCGCCGGCCATCTATATGGCCTGCGCCGCAAAGAGCAGTCCCGAACCGTATTATCAAAAAAGATGGCCGGCCATCTTTTGTTTCCATAATACGGTTGGAGCCGGCCAAATGTCAGAGATGGCCGGCATCGGTTTTCGCCGATAATGGAAACCGATGCCGGCCATCTCAAACCCGGCCAAATCCAAGGCATTTGGTCGTGGGAGGGGCCAGCATTCGTAGTGCAGTGATCCCCCTGACATGCCAGGACACCAACCGGGCACCCTAGGGGGCACTGCAGTGGACTTCAAAAGTTGCTCCCAGGTGCATACCTCCCTTACCTTGTGTGCTGAGCCCCCCCAAAACCACCCCAAAACCCACTTCCCACAACTCTACACCACTACCATAGCCCTTATGGGTGAAGGGGGGCACCTACATGTGGGTACAGTGGGTTTTAGGGGGGGGGGGTTGGAGGGCTCCCATTTACCACCACAAGTGTAACAGGTAGGGGGGATGGGCCTGGGTCCACCTGCCTGAAGTGCACTGCACCCACAAAAAACTGCTCCATGGACCTGCATACTGCTGTCAGGGAGCTGGGTATGACATTTCAGGCTGGCATAGAGGCTGGCAAAAAAATATTTTTTTTTGGGTGGGAGGGGGTTGGTGACCACTGGGGGAGTAAGGGGAGGTCATTCCCGATACCTTCCGTTGGTCAGTTGGGCACCTTTTTGAAGCTTGGTCCTGGAAAAAAAAGGGACCAAGTGAAGCCGGCGAAATGCTTGTCAAGGCCGGCTTTCTTTTTTCCATTATCAGGTGAAGCTGGCCATCTCATACCACGCCCCCGTCCCGCCTCCGCTACCCTACCGACACACCCCCTTGAAGTTTGGCCGGCTCCGTGATGGAAAGCAGTTGGCGCCGGCCAAAATCGGCTTTCAATTATACCGATTTGTCTGGGTTCAGGAGATCGCCGGCCATCTCCCAATTTGTGTCGGAAGATGGCCGGCGATGTCCTTCGAAAATAAGCTGGATAGTAACATAGTAGATGACGGCAGAAAAAGACCTGCGCGGTCCATCCAGTTTGCCCAACAAGATAAACTCATATGTGCTACTTTTTATATATACCTTACCTTGATTTGTATCTGCCATTTTCAGGGCACAGACAGTAGAAGTCTGCCCAGCATAAGCACCGCCTCCCAACCACCAACCCCGCGTCCCACCAACTAGCATGGTTAAGTGGTGAAGTGAAAGAGGCTATTAGAGCCAAAAGAGCATCCTTCAAAGATGGAAAAAGGATCCGAATAAAGAAAAAAAGAAGCAACATAAGCAGTGTCAAGCTTGATAGAAAGCACTGATAAAGAAGGCTAAAAAATAATATGAAGAATAACTTGCCATGGAGACAAAAAGCGAATGCTACATACCTGTAGAAGGTATTCTCCGAGGACAGCAGGCTGATTGTTCTCACTGATGGGTGACGTCCATGGCAGCCCCCTCCAATCGGAATCTTCACTAACAAAGGCCTTTGCTAGCCCTCGCGCGCCCATGCGCACCGCGAATGCGCGACCGTCTTCCCACCTGAATCGGCTCGTGTTCGTCAGTCCCGTATACAGCAAGACAAAGACAAGGGAAGACACAACTCCAAAGGGGAGGCGGGAGGGTTTGTGAGAACAATCAGCCTGCTGTCCTCGGAGAATACCTTCTACAGGTATGTAGCATTCGCTTTCTCAGAGGACAAGCAGGCTGCTTGTTCTCACTGATGGGGTATCCCTAGCCCCCAGGCTCACTCAAAACAACAAACATGGTCAATTGGGCCTCGCAACGGCGAGGACATAACTGAGATTGACCTAACAACTTATCCAACTAACTGAGAGTGTAGCCTGGAACAGAATAAAAATGGGCCTAGGGGGGTGGAGTTGGATTCTAAACCCCGAACAGATTCTGAAGCACTGACTACCCGAACCGACTGTCGCGTCGGGTATCCTGCTGCAGGCAGTAATGAGATGTGAATGTGTGGACAGATGACCACGTCGCAGCCTTGCAAATCTCTTCAATAGTGGCTGACTTCAAGTGGGCCACTGACGCTGCCATGGCTCTAACACTATGAGCCATGACATGACCCTCAAGAGCTAGCCCAGCCTGGGCGTAAGTGAAGGAAATGCAATCTGCTAGCCAATTGGAAATGGTGCGTTTCCCCACAGCCACTCCCCTCCTGTTGTGATCAAAAGAAACAAACAATTGGGCGGACTGTCTGTTGGGCTGTGTCCGCTCCAGATAGAAGGCCAATGCTCTTTTGCAGTCCAATGTGTGCAGCTGACATTCAGCAGGGCAGGAATGCGGACGGGGAAAGAATGTTGGCAAGACAATTGACTGGTTCAGATGGAACTCTGACACAACCTTCGGCAAGAACTTAGGGTGAGTGCGGAGGACTACTCTATTATGATGAAATCTGGTGTATGGGGCCTGGGCTACCAGGGCCTGAAGCTCACTGACTACGAGCTGAAGTAACTGCCACCAAGAAAATGACCTTCCAGGTCAAGTACTTCAGATGGCAGGAGTTCAGTGGCTGAAAAGGAGGTTTCATCAGCTGGGTGAGAATGACATTGAGATCCCATGACACTGTAGGAGGTTTGACAGGGGGCTTTGACAAAAGCAAACCTCTCATGAAGCGAACAACTAAAGGCTGTCCTGAGATCGGCTTACCTTCCACATGGTAATGGTATGCACTGATTGCGCTAAGGCGAACCCTTACAGAGTTGGTCTTGAGACCAGACTCAGACAAGTGCAGAAGGTATTCAAGCAGGGTCTGTGTAGGACAGGAGCGAGGATCTAAGGCCTTGCTGTCAAACCAGACGGCAAACCTCCTCCATAAAAAGAAGTAACTTCTCTTAGTGGAATCTTTTCTGGAAGCAAGCAAGACACGGGAGACACCCTCCGACAGACCCAAAGAGGCAAAGTCTACGCTCTCAACATCCAGGCCGTGAGAGCCAGAGACCGGAGGTTGGGATGCAGAAGCGCCCCTTCGTCCTGTGTGATGAGGGTCGGAAAACACTCCAATCTCCATGGTTCTTCGGAGGACAACTCCAGAAGGAGAGGGAACCAGATCTGACGCGGCCAAAAAGGAGCAATCAGAATCATGGTGCCTCGGTCTTGCTTGATTTCAACAAAGTCTTCCCTACCAGAGGTATGGGAGGATAAGCATACAGCAGGCCTTTCCCCCAATCCAGGAGGAAGGCATCCGATGCCAGTCGGCCGTGGGCCTGAAGTCTGGAACAGAACTGAGGGACCTTGTGGTTGGCTCGAGATGCAAAGAGAACTACCACTCTGGAGTTGAGCGACCACTCGTGAGGTTGCATAATCCTGCTCAACCTGTCGGCCAGAGTGTTGTTTACGCCTGCCAGATATGTGGCTTGGAGCAACATGCCGTAATGGCGAGCCCAGAGCCACATGCTGACGGCTTCCTGACACAGGGGCGAGATCCGGTGCACCCCTGCTTGTTGATGTAATACATGGCAACCTGGTTGTCTGTCTGAATTTGGAAAATTTGTTGGGACAGCCGATCTCTGAAAGCCTTCAGAGCGTTCCAGACCGCTCGTAACTCCAGGAGATTGATCTGCAGATCGCGTTCCTGGAGGGACCAGCTTCCGTGGGTGTGAAGCCCATCACCATGAGCTCCCCACCCCAGGAGAGACGCATCCGTAGTCAGCACCTTTTGTGGCTGAGGAATTTGGAAAGGGCGTCCCAGAGTCAAATTGGACCAAATCGTCCACCAGTACAGGGATTTGAGAAAACTCGTGGACAGGTGGATCACGTCCTCTAGATCCCCAGCAGCCTGAAACCACTGGGAAGCTAGGGTCCATTGAGCAGATCGCATGTGAAGACGAGCCATGGGAGTCACATGAACTGTGGAGGCCATGTGGCCAAGCAATCTCAGCATCTGCCGAGCTGTAATCTGCTGGGACGCTCGTACCCGGGAGACGAGGGACAGCAGATTGTTGGCCCTTGTCTCCGTAAGATAGGCACGAGCCGTCCGAGAATCCAGCAGAGCTCCTATGAATTCGAGTCTCTGTACTGGGAGAAGATGGGACTTTGGGTAATTTATCACAAACCCCAGTAGCTCCAGGAGTCGAATAGTCATCTGCATGGACTGTAGAGCTCCTGCCTCGGAATTGTTCTTCACCAGCTAATCGTCGAGATAAGGGAACACGTGCACTCCCAGCCTGCGAAGCGCTGCTGCTACTACAGCCAGGCACTTTGTGAACACTCTGGGCGCAGAGGCGAGCCCAAAGGGTAGCACACAGTACTGGAAGTGACGTGTGCCCAGAAGAAATCGCAGATACTGCCTGTGAGCTGGCAATATCGGGATGTGCGTGTAGGCGTCCTTCAAGTCCAGAGAGCATAGCCAATCGTTTTCCTGAATCATGGGAAGAAGGGTGCCCAGGGAAAGCATCCTGAACTTTTACTTGACCAGATATTTGTTCAGGGTCCTTAGGTCTAGGATGGGACGCATCCCCCCTGTTTTCTTTTCCACAAGGAAGTACCTGGAATAGAATCCCAGCCCTTCTTGCCCGGATGGCACGGGCTCGACCGCATTGGCGCTGAGAAGGGCGGAGAGTTCCTCTGCAAGTACCTGCTTGTGCTGGAAGCTGTAGGACTGAGCTCCCGGTCGGCAATTTGGAGGCTTCGAGGCCAAATTGAGGGTGTACCCTTGCCGGACTATTTGAAGAACCCAACGGTCGGAGGTTACAAGAGGCCACCTTTGGTGAAAAACTTTCAACCTCTCCCCGACCGGCAGATCGCCCGGCACGGACACGTTGATGTTGGCTATGCTCTGCTGGAGCCAGTCAAAAGCTCGTCCCCTGCTTTTGCTGGGGAGCCGTGGGACTTTGCTGAGGCGCACGCTGCTGACGAGAGCAAGCGCGCTGGGGCTTAGCCTGGGCTGCAGGCTGGCGAGAGGGAGGATTGTACCTACGCTTACCAGAAGAGTAGGGAACAGCCCTCCGCCCCGCATAAAAACGTCTACCTGATGAGGTAGATGCTGAAGGCTGCCGGCGGGAGAATTTGTCGAAAGCCGCTGGTGGAGCTGTTCTACCACCTGTTCGACCTTTTCTCCAAAAATGTTGTCCGCTCGGCAAGGGGAGTCTGCAATCCGCTGCTGGATCCTATTCTCCAGGTCGAGACACGCAGCCATGAGAGTCTGCGCATCACCACACCTTGAGCAGCGGCCCTGGACGCAACATCAAAGGTATCATATACCCCTCTGGCCAGGAATTTTCTGCATGCCTTCAGCTGCCTGACCACCTCCTGAAACGGCTTGGCTTGCTCAGAAGGGAGCTTGTCCACCAAGTCCGCCAACTGTCGCACATTGTTCCGCATATGGATGCTCGAGTAGAGCTGGTAGGACTGAATCTTGGCCACGAGCATAGAGGAATGATAGGCCTTCCTCCCAAAGGAATGTTCTGGAGAGTTCTGGAGTCTCTGCCCGGGGGCGCCGAAGCATGCTCTCTAGAACTCTTAGCCTTCTTTAGGGCCAGATCCACCACACCAGAGTCGTGAGGCAACTGAGTGCGCATCGGCTCTGGGTCCCCATGGATCCGATACTGGGATTCGATCTTCTTGGGAATGTGGGGATTGGTTGATGGCTTGGTCCAGTTCGCCAGCAATGTCTTTTTTAGGACATGATGCATGGGTACTGTGGACGCTTCCTTAGGTGGAGAAGGATACTCCAAGAGCTCAAACATCTCAGCCCTATGCTCATCCTCCACGACCACCGGGAAGGGGATGGCCGTAGACATCTCCCGGACAAAGGCCGCGAAAGACAGACTCTCAGGAGGAGAAAGCTGCCTTTCAGGGGAGGGAGTGGGGTGAAAAGGAAGGCCATCAGACTCCTCGTCAGAGAAATATCTGATGTCCTCCTCCTCCTCCCACGAGGCCTCACCATCGGTATCAGACACAAGTTCACGGACCTGCGTCTGAAGCTGTGTCCGATTCGACTCCGTGGGAACACGGCCACGGTAGGAGCGTCGAGAGGTGGACTCCCTCGCCAGCACCGGTGAAGCTCCCTCCGCTGATGTCGTCGGGGAGTCTGCTTGGGAGGCGGCCGTAGCCAGTACCGCAAGCGGTACCGATACCGGAGACCTCACCTCGGGCAAAGGGCCAGCCGTCGCCTCACCCGATGGTAACGGTAGCGCAAGCACCGCCGGTACCGGAGGAGAATGGCGCAACAGCTCTCCCAGAATCTCTGGAAGAACGGCCCGGAGACTCTCGTGCAGAGTGGCTGTGGAGAACGACTGAGAAGCCGATGCAGGCGTCGAGGTCAGAGTCTGTTCCGGGCGTGGAGGCGGTTCTGGGCTGTCCAAGGGGGAGCGCATCAACACCTCCTGAATAGAGGGTCAGCGGTCCTCCCGGTGCCGATGCCTACTGGGTGCCGACTCCCTCGGCGACCCAGAGCTCTCGGTACCGAGACGGGAAGGAGACCGGTGTCGATGCTTCTTCGACTTTTTCAAGCGAAGCATGTCACCGGAGCTTCCCAGTACCGACGAGGAGGACGTAGAATCCAACCGTCGCTTCCTCGGGGCCGAGGCCGAAGAAGGTCGATCTCGGGGGGGCTGTACCACAGGAGCCCTCAGGGCAGGAGAAGGACCCACCCGAAGGCTCACCGCCACCAGCAGAGGAATGGACAGCCCTCACCTGCACTCCAGACGAAGCACCACCGTCCGACGACATCAGCAACAGCGGAGGTCCCGGTACCACCGAAGTCGATGTAGCCTTTCGATGTCTCGGTACCGACGATGCAGAGGTAGAAGCCTCGATGCAGTCGATGCCGATGCAGAGGTCGAAGACTTCGATGCTGTCGATGCACTCGACTAGTCCCGTGCTGTTGTCGTCGAAGAGCCTGAGAATAACGCGTTCCACTGGGCCAATCTAGCTACCTGAGTCCTCTTTTTCAAAAGAGCACAAAGACTGCAGGCCTGCGGGCGGTGCCCAGCCCCCAGACACTGAAGACACGAAGCGTGCCTATCAGTGAGCGAGATTACCCGGGCGCACTGGGTGCACTTCTTGAAGCCGCTGGAAGACTTCGTTGACATGGGCGGAAAAATCACACCGGCGAAATCAAAATTCGCAATGATGACGAAAGGCACCAAAAAGAAGGGAGAAAAAACCCGTACCGAGGTCAAATAGGCCGGTCCCGAAAGCGAAAGGAAACTTACGCGGGGAAAAGCTGGAAACACGGGAAAGGGGTAAAGACCGGATTGGGCTCTTTTTTTTTTTTTTTTTTTAAGCGAAAATCGCGAAGACGAGCGAGGTCAACTTGAGGGGCATGAAACGGCGGCAAAACACGACCGTCCCGAGCGCGGACAAAAGAAGACTGACGAACACGAGCCGGTTCGGGCGGGAAGACGGTCGCGCATGCGCGGTGCGTGTGGGTGCGCGAGGGCTAGCAAAGGCCTTTGCTAGTGAAGATTCCGATTGGAGGGGGCTGCCGTGGACGTCACCCATAAGTGAGAACAAGCAGCCTGCTTGTCCTCGTAGAAACACCTTTTTCAGGTATATCATAAAGAGAAAGCCTGTGAGGGAATCCGTGGGACCGATAGATCATGAAGGAACCAAAAGGGCACTCAGCGAGGACACAGCGATAGCGGATAGATTGAATGAATTCTTTGCTTCAGTCTTTATGGAAGAAGATGTACCTGTACTAGAAATGGTTTTCAAGGGTGACAATGCAGAGAAACTGAAAGAAATCTTGGTGAACCCGAAAGACGTACTGAGCTAATTTGCCAATTAATGTGTGATAAATCACCTTGATCAGATGGCATACACCCCAGGGTACTGAAATTGCTAATCTGTTGTTAGTGATCTGTAACCTGTTGTTAAAATCATCCATAGTACCTGAAGATTGGAGAGTGGCCAATGTAATGCCAATTTTTAAAAAGAGCTCCAGGGATGCACATAGCAAGAACCAGTCCCAAAGAGGGCTGACAGGGTCACATTTGACACGGTGGATAGATATGACCACACAACTCACTGATTATTCATAGGGAAGAGGGATCAACAGTCAGTGGAACAGTTCCCTAACAGTGCAGGCTGAGACATTCATTGAGCACATATGTGATTTGCAAAGGCTTTTTATCAGCTGTCTTCCATGCATGTTCCCTACACCCCAACATATTAATGCTTATAATTGGTTCATAAGGCAGCCTGGAACATCACAGCCTCAATACTTCCTGTGAATAAAGCCTAGCTATGCTGTAATCTAAAGGTTGTCTTTGAATAATTGGACATCCTCTTTTTCTGCCAGGAAGTGACATCTGGGGTTTCTCTGGACAGCCATCCGTCTAGTCAGGACCCCAAGGCAGAAACTCCTACAGGCCCCGCCTCCTTCCAATCAGAAGGTGACCTTTTAGCTCCTACTTCTTTTCAACAGAACATGCTATATAACCAGAACTTCTCCCCAAGAAAAGAAGTTAATTGGGAGATTCTCTTTCCAGTGCCTCCTTTCACTCTCAAAATCAAGCTTGAGGGCTCCCTTTTACTTCAGGGTGAGTGGTCCTAAAATAGTCTTTCTGCCCCCTCTCCTCTATGCACAAAAATAGATTTGTTATCTCCCAGTTCACATTCTTCCTTTGTCCTCTTGAGAAGGAAAAAAAGACAAATAACCTCCATCAAAGATTGGGAGAAACCTTATGCAAATTAGTTCAGGTTCAACTGCTATCTTCACCCAAAATCAATCCAGTTCCTCATCTCATGGTTCTAGGCAGTCTTAACACAGTCTTTCAGCATTTAGGCTAATCTCCTCTGGGCTTTTCTCATAAACAAGCATGACCCCCCCCCCCCCCCCCCCCACACACACCCCTTTTGTTTTAAGAAGAGAACATATCAGAAGTCCAAACGTTTAAAGCAAAACCAAAAATAAAAAACACCAAGCCTCTTCTCTTCAAGCATCAAACAACTCCTTCAAATCTTCTAGTCTACCCTCAAGAGAACAGACTCATTCTCTGAGAGCTAGGAGCTCTTTGCATCAAGTGCACGCATATAACCTCTCACCAACTGTGACACTCAGTGCAAAAGACTGAATTGCACCCCTGTTGCTACTGGACTGGTGTCTGCATCTTAGTATTATTGTGCAGTTTAAACTTCTTAACATACTAGGAATATTAGATTAATATAAAGAGCCTTAAGAATACATGGCATATCGTGTGATTTATTTAGTGTTTGCTTCTCAGAATGTATTTAAGTATAATTAAAACTCAAATGAAAACTCCCTCTTGTTATCCTAATTAGAATAATTGACTTTTAGAAGAATATAAATGAAGAGATGTGCTATGGGTGTGCAGAGCTGGGGCGGTGGTAATAAATATTGAACTAAGTCCTGCTGTGCCTTCTAGAGGCTGTTAATGCTGTTTGCTGTAGGTCAAGTTTTATAAACTATAGGGAAAAGGTTAGGAAGACTATTTAATAAAGTTTGCTTTTTTAAATTCTAACTGCTGCCTTGGTCATTGAGTGTAGGAGCATAGTTCTTTGAGGTGGAGGAGGAATAGGAGTGTAACTACTCTTAGGCAAATAAGTTTTTACTCAAAACAATTTGCATGGTATCCTTGGGATCACTACTTCCCATGATATAACCTCAAACAATTGGCTTTGCTCTCTAGATTTCAAGCAGGCATATTCGCACATACTCATTTTTCCTGCACACAGAAAGTTTCTCTCTTCTGATATTGTACTTTGCACTAACAATATAAGTTTTTTTCGCTTGGTTTGGCTTGGCTTTGGCTCCTCGAGACTTCACAAAGTGTCTGATACTGGTAGCTGCACCATTTTGCATGTGGGGCATCCATGTCTTCCCCTGACTGGAAGTCTGGTTAATGAAGGCAGATTCCTGGGAATGAGCACACGCCTCCATTTTATCCGCCATAAAGCTCATAGAAGAACTCTTCAAGTTTGTGATTAATTAGCCAAAATCACATCTTCAGCTATTTCAAACCTTAGAGTTCATAGGTGCGCTCCTTGGTACTACTCAGGGCTGAGCCTTCCTTCCTCAACCAAGAGCAAACAGCATATTGACTCACCACTCAGGTGTTCAAATCCACCCAGATATCTGCTCATTATGTGCTCTGCGTATGCAGTCACATGGCTTCAACAGTCCATATAACGCCATTGGCTCGTCTCCACTTCCACATTCCTCAGTGGACGCTCTCCTTTCAGTGGTCCCAAGTCACAGGAATGATCTCAGCTCAAATTCGAGTAACTCCACAGCTTCGCCACTCTCTACAGTGATGGATGGTGTCCCAGAATCTCACTCAGGGTCTTCTATTTCAACCCCCTCCACATCACAACATCCATGTTAGGTTGGGGCACTGAACTCGGCAATCTGCGCACACAAGGTTCTTGGTCCCCATGGGAGAAATGACATCATATCAGTCTCATTGAATTGCAGGCAGTCTGGAATGTTCTCAGGACTTTTCAAGACCGCATTCTCAATCAGGTAATACTCATTCGCACAGACAACCATGGGGGAACATGTTCTTACCACCTCTGTCAGCAAGCCGGATCCATATATGGACATAGGCAGCTTCTTGAAACATATCTCTAGCTGTTAACTTAGCCAGAAAACAAAATGCTGTAGCAGAGAAACTGGGCAGAGTCCTGTGGCCTCACAAATGGTCCCTCAACACTTCTGTAGTTCATCAAATATTCCAAGAGTGGGGAACCCCAGCGATAGACTTGTTCGCTGCTCTACAGAACAACAAGCTTCCCCACTTTTGTTCCAGGATATATGTACCCAACTATACAGTCCTGGATGCCTTCTTGCTCCACTGGGGAATAGACCTTCTATATGTTTTTCTCCCACTGCCTGTCATAAGGAAAACTCTTCTTAAACTGCATTGAGACCATTGACTCTAATTGCTTCCTACTGGCCTTGTCAAATTTGGTTCTCTCTCCTAGAGTTATCATCTAAAGAACCATTGAGGTTAGATCCTTTTCCAACCCTAATAACACAGAATGAGGGGTCCTTCCTCCATCCAGTCCCCATCTTTCTAGCCCTGACGGCTTGGTATTTGACAACATAGACTTACATTCATTAAACATTCCAGATGGTGTTTCTAGAATACTATTAGCCTCTTGGAAGCTTTCTACATGGAAATATTACTGTTTCAAATGGAGACGATTTTTCCTAAGGTGTACAGCCAGAGCACTTGACCCTGCTAGATGCTCTCTTCCTACCCTTATGGAGTACCTCCTCCATCTTTCTGATTCTGGCCTCAAAACTACTCAGTCAGAGTACACTTGAGTGCCATTAGTACTCTTCACTCTAGAGTTGATAACAAGCAAATTTATATTCATCCCTTGATAGTTAGATTCATGAAAGGTTTATTTCATACCAAAAATCCTATTAAACCACCTCTGGTGTCATGGGATTTCAGTGTTATCCTCACAGCTCTCATGAAACCTCCATTTGAACCACTCCATTCCTATTCCCTGAGGCTTCTCACGAATAAAGTATTGTTCTTAATAGCACTTCCGCCAGAAGACTAAGAGACCTTCAAACCCTTGTGGCAGACCCACCTTACACCAGGCTCTACCATGATAAGGTTCATCTACGAACGCATCCAAATTCCACTCTAAAGTGGTGTCAGAATTTCACCTCAATCCATTGTACTACCTGTCTTCCTTATGCCACACTCTCATCCTGGGGAAGCAGCACTGCATACCTTACACTGCAAGCATGCTCTAGCATATTATCTGGAGCGTACAAAACCTTATAGGAAGTCCTCCCAGCTTTTTGTATCCTTCAAGCCTAACAGTTTAGGGATTTCCATCACCAAACGTACTATCTCTACTTGGCTGGCTGACTGTTACATAGAGGGGTATAATCGAATGGTGCCGGCCATCTATATGGCCGGCACCGCAAAGAGCAGTCCCAAACCGTATTATCGAAAAAGATGGCCGGCCATCTTTCGTTTTGATAATATGGTTGGGGCCGACCAAATGTCAGAGATGGCCGCTGGGTTTGAGATGGCCGGCATCGGTTTTCGCTGATAATGGAAACCGATTCCGGCCATCTCAAACCCGGCCAAATCCAAGGCATTTGGTCGTGGGAGGGGCCAGCATTTGTAGTGCACTGGTCCCCCTGACATGCCAGGACACCAACCGGGCACCCTAGGGGGCACTGCATTGGACTTCAGAAATTGCTCCCAGGTGCATACCTCCCTTACCTTGTGTGCTGAGCCCCCCAAATCCCCCCCCCCCCAAAACCCACTCCCCACAACTGTACACCATTACCATAGCCCTTATGGTTGAAGGGGTCACCTACATGTGGGTACAGTGGGTTTTGGGGGGGGGGGGGGTTGGAGAGCTCCCATTTACCACCACAAGTGTAACAGGTAGGGGGGGATGGGCCTGGGTCTTGGTCCACCTGCCTGAAGTGCACTGTATCCACAAAAAACTGCTCCAGGGACCTGCATAGTGCTGTCAGGGAGCTGGGTATGACATTTCAGGCTGGCATAGAGGCTGGCAAAAAAAAAAAAAAAAAAATTTTTGGGTGGGGGTGGTGACCACTGGGGAAGTAAGGGGAGGTCATCCCCGATTCCCTCAGGTGGTCATTTGGTCAGTTGGGCACCTTTTTGAAACTTGGTCCTGAAAAAAAAGGGACCAAGTGAAGCCGGCGAAATGCTCGTCAGGGCCGGCTTTCTTTTTTCCATTATCGGGCGAAGCCGGCCATCTCATGACCACGCCCCCGTCCCGCCCTCGCTACCCTACCAACACGCCCCCTTGAAGTTTGGCCGGCTCCGCGACAGAAAGCCTCCATTGAAGAATTTACAAGGTGGCAATGTGGTCTATCCATACCTTCACTACTCAATACTGTCAGAAGCAACATTCTAAGCAGGATAGCCATTTTGGACAAGCAGTCCTTCAAAATCTGTTCACAACTTTGTGGAGTGGAGGAGTGGCCTAGTGGTTGCACTGGTCTTGCAATCCAGAGGTGGCCAGTTCAAATCCCACTGCTGCTCCTTGTGATCTTGGGCAACTCACTTAACCCTCCATTGCCTCAGGTACAAACTTAGATTGTGAGCCCTCCTAGGACAGAGAAATATCCAGTGTACCTGAATGTAACTCACCTTGAGCTACTACTGAAAAAGGTGTGAGCAAAATCCAAATAAATAAATAAACTTAAAAGTCAACTCTACCTTCCAGCCCTTTTTTTCCACCATCCTCACTTTCTACTTAGTTGCCAGATTTCATTTTTATACTATGAGCCTGGCGGCTAGTGAGTCCCACATATGAGAATATTATGCCTGCTTGTCCTTGGAGAGAGCAAAGTTACTTACCTGTAGGGGGGTGTTCTCCGAGGACAGCAGACATATATTTTCACATCCTTCCTACCTCCTCTTAGAGTTTTGTATTGTACAGCTGCTCCAGCGCCTGAGCATTGGGTGGAAAGGTACCTGTGCATGTGCGGTGGGGTCACTGCTCAAAGTTTTAAAGTGACAATGCACTATGGCAGTGTCCTTACTGGGCTGCATGGATGATGTCACCCACACGTGAGAATATATACCTCAGAGAACACCTGCTACAGGTAAGTAACTTTGCTGCTTGTCTGGATTGGTCTAGAAAGTGAAATTTATTTTTCTCCGAGGACAAGCAGGCTGCTTGTTCTCACTGATGGGTGACGTCCACGGCAGCCCCTCCAATCGGAACTTCACTAGCAAAGGCCTTTGCTAGTCCTCGCGCGCCCATGCGCACCGTGCATGCGCGGCCGTCTTTCCGCCCGAACCGGCTCGTGTTCATCAGTCTTCTTTTGTCCACGCTCGGTACGGTCGTGTTTGCGCCGTTCGCACCCCTTAAGTTGACCCTCGTGCGTCTTTTTGACTTTCGCTTCTAAAAAACAAAAAAAAAAAAAAAAAAAAGGGATTTCGGAGAAGGGCCTTTCGGTCTTTTTCCCCTTCCCGTATTTCCAGTTTTTTGCCTTGTTAAGTTTTCTTTCGTTTTCGGGGTAGGCCCTTTTGAGGCCTCGGGTCGAGTTTTTTCTCCCTCTCTTTTTGGTGCCTTACCGCAATTACGAGTTTTGATTTCGCTGGCGTGATTTTTCCGCCCATGTCATTGAAGTCTCCCAGCGGCTTCAAGAAGTGCACCCAGTGCGCCCGGGTAATCTCGCTCACTGATAGGCACGTGTCATGTCTTCAGTGTCTGGGGGCTGGGCACCGCCCGCAGGCCTGTAGTCTTTGCGCCCTTTTACAAAAAAGGACTCAGGTAGCGAGATTGGCCCAGTGGAACGTGTTGTTCTCTGGCTCTTCGTCGGCATCTGCACCGGGAGTATCGAGTGCATCGACGTCGACAGCGTCAAGACCTCCGCCCTCGGCCGCGACTGTATCGATTGCATCGAGGCATCGACTCTCTGCATCGTCGGGGCCGAGACATCGGAAGGCTGCGTCGGCGTCACGGGGACCTCCACTAGTGCTGATGTCGTCGGACGGTGGTGCTTCGACTGGAGTGCAGGTGAGGGCTGTCCATTCCCCTGCTGGTGGCGGTGACCCTTCGGGTGGGTCTCCCCCTACCCTGAGGGCTCCTGCGGTACAGCCCCCCCGAGACCGACCTTCTTCGGCCTGGGCCCCGAGGAAGCAACGGCTGGATTCTACATCCTCATCGTCGGTACCGGGAAGCTCCGGTGTCATGCTTCGTTTGAAAAAATCAAAGAAGCATCGACACCGGTCTCCTTCCCGCGTCGGTACAGAGAGCTCTGGGTCGCCGAGGGAGTCGGCACCCAGTAGGCATTGGCACCGGGAGGACCACTCACCCTCTGTTCAGGAGGTGTCGATGCGCTCCACCTTGGACAGCCCGGAACAGCCTCCACGCCCGGAACAGACTCTGACTTCGACACTTGCATCGGCTTCTCAGTCTTTCTCCACAGCCGCCCTGCACACGAGAGTCTCCGGGCCGTTCTCCCAGAGATCCTGGGAGAGCTGTTGCGCCCTTCCCCTCTGGTACCGGAGGTGCTTGCGCCACCGGTACCGTCGAGTGAGGCGCCGGCTGGCCCCTTGCCCGGGGTGAGGTCTCCGACATCGGTGCCGCTTGCGGTACCGACTGCGGTCGCCTCCCAGGAAGGCTCCCCGACGACGTCGGCGGAGGGAGCTTCGCCGGTGCGGGCGAGGGAGTCTACCTCTCGACGCTCACACCGTGGCCGTGTTTCCACGGAGTCGAGCCGGGCACGGCTTCAGACACAGGTTCATGAATTTGTGTCTGATACCGATGGTGAGGCCTCGTGGGAGGAGGAGGAAGACATCAGATATTTCTCCTACGAGGAGTCTGATGGCCTTCCTTCTGATCCCACTCCCTCCCCTGAAAGGCAGCTTTCTCCTCCCGAGAGTCTGTCTTTTGCGGCCTTTGTCCGGGAGATGTCTACGGCCATCCCCTTCCTGGTGGTTGTGGAGGACGAGCCCAGGGCTGAAATGTTTGAGCTCCTGGACTATACTTCTCCACCTAAGGAAGCGTCCACAGTACCCATGCATCATGTCCTAAAAAAGACATTGCTGGCGAACTGGACCAAGCCTCTAAGTAATCCCCACATTCCCAAGAAGATCGAGTCCCAGTACCGGATCCATGGGGACCCAGAGCTGATGCACACTCAGTTGCCTCACGACTCTGGAGTTGTGGATTTGGCCCTAAAGAAGGCTAAGAGTTCTAGGGAGCATGGTTCGGCGCCCCCGGGCAAAGACTCTAGAACCTTAGACTCCTTTGGGAGGAAGGCCTACCATTCCTCTATGCTCGTGGCCAAAATTCAGTCTTACCAGCTCTACACGAGCATACACATGCGGAACAATGTGCGGCAGTTGGCGGGCTTGGTGGACAAGCTCCCTCCTGAGCAAGCCAAGCCATTTCAGGAGGTGGTCAGGCAGCTGAAGGCGTGCAGAAAATTCCTGGCCAGAGGGGTATATGATACCTTTGATGTTGCGTCCAGGGCCGCTGCTCAAGGTGTAGTGATGCGCAGACTCTCATGGCTGCGTGCCTCCGACCTGGAGAATAGGATCCAGCAGCGGATAGCCGACTCGCCTTGCCATGCAGACAATATTTTTGGAGAGAAGGTCGAACAGGTGGTAGAACAGCTCCACCAGCGGGATACCGCTTTCGACAAGTTCTCCCGCTGGCAGCCTTCAGCTTCTACCTCCAGGTAGACGTTTTTATGGGGGAAGGAAGGCTGTTCCCTACTCTTCTGGTAAGCGTAGGTACAATCCTCCTTCTCGACAGCCTGCGGCCCAGGCTAAGCCCCAGCGCGCTCGCTCTCGTCAGCAGCGTGCGCCTCAGCAAGGCCCCTCGGCTCCCCAGCAAAAGCAAGGGGCGAGCTTTTGACTGGCTCCAGCAGAGCATAGCCGACATCAACGTGTCAGTGCCGGGCGATCTGCCGGTCGGGGGGAGGTTGAAAGTTTTTCACCAAAGGTGGCCTCTCATAACCTCCGATCAGTGGATTCTTCAACTAGTCCGGCACGGATACACCCTCAATTTGGCCTCCAAGCCTCCAAATTGCCCACCGGGAGCTCACAGCTTCCAGCACAAGCAGGTACTTGCAGAGGAACTCTCTGCCCTTCTCAGAGCCAATGCGGTCGAGCCCGTGCCATCCGGGCAAGAAGGGCTGGGATTCTATTCCAGGTACTTCCTTGTGGAAAAGAAAACAGGGGGGATGCGTCCCATCCTAGACCTAAGGGCCCTGAACAAATATCTGGTCAAGTAAAAGTTCAGGATGCTTTCCCTGGGCACCCTTCTTCCCATGATTCAGGAAAACGACTGGCTATGCTCTCTGGACTTGAAGGACGCCTACACGCACATCCCGATACTGCCAGCTCACAGGCAGTATCTACGATTTCAGCTGGGCACACGTCACTTCCAGTACTGTGTGCTACCCTTTGGGCTCACCTCTGCGCCCAGAGTGTTCATGAAGTGCTTAGCTGTAGTAGCAGCGGCGCTTCGCAGGCTGGGAGTACACGTGTTCCCCTATATCGACGATTGGCTGGTGAAGAACACATCCGAGGCAGGAGCTCTACAGTCCATGCAGATGACTATTCGCCTCCTGGAGCTACTGGGGTTTGTGATAAATTATCCAAAGTCTCATCTTCTTCCAGTACAGAGACTCGAATTCATAGGAGCTCTGCTGGATTCTCGGACGGCTCGTGCCTATCTCCTAGAGACGAGAGCCAACAACTTGTTGTCCCTCGTCTCCCGGGTGCGAGCGTCCCAGCAGATCACAGCTCGGCAGATGTTGAGATTGCTGGGCCACATGGCCTCCACAGTTCATGTGACTCCCATGGCCCGCCTTCACATGAGATCTGCTCAATGGACCCTAGCTTCCCAGTGGTTTCAGGCTGCTGGGGATCTAGAAGACGTGATCCACCTGTCCACGAGTTTTCTCAAATCCCTGTATTGGTGGACGATTTGGTCCAATTTGACTCTGGGACGTCCTTTCCAAATTCCTCAGCCACAAAAAGTGCTGACTACCGATGCGTCTCTCCTGGGGTGGGGAGCTCATGTCGATGGGCTTCACACCCAGGGAAGCTGGTCCCTCCAGGAACGCGATCTGCAGATCAATCTTCTGGAGTTACGAGCGGTCTGGAATGATCTGAAGGCTTTCAGAGATCGGCTGTCCCACCAAATTATCCAAATTCAGACAGACAACCAGGTTGCCATGTATTACATCAACAAGCAGGGGGGCACCGGATCTCGTCCCCTGTGTCAGGAAGCCGTCAGCATGTGGCTCTGGGCTCGCCGTCACGGCATGGTGCTCCAAGCCACATATCTGGCAGGCGTAAACAACAGTCTGGCCGACAGGTTGAGCAGGATTATGCAACCTCACGAGTGGTCGCTCAACTCCAGAGTAGTGCGTCAGATCTTCCAGGTGTGGGGCACCTCCTTGGTAGATGTCTTTGCATCTCGAGCCAACCACAAAGTCCCTCAGTTCTGTTCCAGGCTTCAGACCCACGGCAGACTGGCATCGGATGCCTTCCTCCTGGACTGGGGGGAAGGTCTGCTGTATGCTTATCCTCCCATACCTCTGGTCGGGAAGACTTTGTTGAAACTCAAGCAAGACCGAGGCACCATGATTCTGATTGCTCCTTTTTGGCCGCGTCAGATCTGGTTCCCTCTTCTTCTGGAGTTATCCTCCGTAGAACCGTGGAGATTGGAGTGTTTTCCGACCCTCATCACACAGGACGAAGGGGCGCTTCTGCATCCCAACCTCCAGTCTCTGGCTCTCACGGCCTGGATGTTGAGAGCGTAGACTTTGCCTCTTTCGGTCTGTCAGAGGGTGTCTCCCGCATCTTGCTTGCTTCCAGGAAAGATTCCACTAAGAGGAGTTACTTCTTTCTATGGAGGAGGTTTGCCATCTGGTGTGACAGCAAGGCCCTAGATCCTCACTCTTGTCCTACACAGACCCTGCTTGAATACCTTTCTGCACTTGTCTGAGTCTGGTCTCAAGACCAACTCTGTAAGGGTTCACCTTAGTGCAATCAGTGCATACCATTACCGTGTGGCAGGTAAGCCGATCTCGGGACAGCCTTTATTTGTTCGCTTCATGAGAGGTTTGCTTTTGTCTAAGCCCCCTGTCAAACCTCCTACAGTGTCATGGGATCTCAATGTCGTTCTCACCCAGCTGATGAAACCTCCTTTTCAGCCACTGAACTCCTGCCATCTGAAGTACTTGACCTGGAAGGTCATTTTCTTGGTGGCAGTAACTTCAGCTCGTAGAGTCAGTGAGCTTCAGGCCTTGGTAGCCCAGGCCCCTTACACCAAATTTCATCATAACAGAGTAGTCCTCCGCACTCACCCTAAGTTCTTGCCAAAGGTTGTGTCGGAGTTCCATCTGAACCAGTCAATTGTCTTGCCAACATTCTTTCCCCGTCCTCATTTCTGCCCTGCTGAACGTCAGCTGCACACATTGGACTGCAAGAGAGCATTGGCCTTCTATCTGGAGCGGACACAGCGCAACAGACAGTCCGCCCAATTGTTTGTTTCTTTTGATCTCAACAGGAGGGGAGTGGCTGTGGGGAAACGCACCATATCCAATAGGCTAGCACATTGCATTTCCATCACTTACGCCCAGGCTGGGCTGGCTCTTGAGGGTCATGTCACGGCTCATAATGTTAGAGCCATGGCAGCGTCGGTAGCCCACTTGAAGTCAGCCACTATTGAAGAGATCTGCAAAGCTGCGACGTGGTCATCTGTCCACACATTCACATCTCATTACTGCCTGCAGCAGGATACCCGATGCAACAGTCGGTTCGGGTAGTCAGTGCTTCAGAATCTGTTCGGGGTTTAGAATCCAACTCCACCCCCCTAGGCCCATGTGTATTCTGTTCCAGGCTACACTCTCAGTTAGTTGGATAAGTTGTTAGGTTAATCTCAGTTATGTCCTCGCCGTTGCGAGGCCCAATTGACCATGTTTGTTGTTTTGAGTGAGCCTGGGGGCTAGGGATACCCCATCAGTGAGAACAAGCAGCCTGCTTGTCCTCGGAGAAAGCGAATGCTACATACCTGTAGAAGGTATTCTCCAAGGACAGCAGGCTGATTGTTCTCACAAACCCGCCCGCCTCCCCTTTGGAGTTGTGTCTTCCCTTGTCTTGTCTTGCTACATATGGGACTGACGAACACGAGCCGGTTCGGGCGGGAAGACGGCCGCGCATGCGCGGTGCACATGGGCGCGCGAGGACTAGCAAAGGCCTTTGCTAGTGAAGTTCCGATTGGAGGGGCTGCCGTGGATGTCACCCATCAGTGAGAACAATCAGCCTGCTGTCCTTGGAGAATACCTTTTACAGGTATGTAGCATTCGCTATAGCAATCCAGGAATTACCCTGGAAGACTAAGGTGGAAGATTTTCCCTTGGGCTTTGTCTGCTCTTATAGTTCAGGTTCTTTCAAGTTGCAGATTTATCAGAATTTTTAAACTGCAGTTGCTTTCAGTGTGGTTACTAGAGTGTGTGGTAAGGTTGACCTAATTTTGCTTTGGCAGTCACATACTGGACCAAGAAAGCACGAGGGCAGACGTTCTGCAAACTCCAAGATGGAAAACAAAAAGAGCAGATCGTGTGGAAATGAAATGCAATTTATTTAAACAATACAACAGTATTTATATGGGTACAAACAGCCCGACACAGGCCGTGTTTCGCCCAACTGGGCTGCTTCAGGGGCTATACAGAAAATCCTTTGTTGCCAAATCTAGGGCAAACTGTAGAAATCATGTATCAAGGTTTAGTTTGGAAAAAAACAGCTGAGTTAGAGATATTGAAACATGGTCCACTGATATAAAGCCAGCGCTTCGGTCGCGTATCTCTGAGTTTGCTGAGATATGCGACCAAAGCGCTGGCTTTATATCAGTGGACCATGGACCAGTGGACCATGTTTCAATATCTCTGACTCAGCTGTTTTTTTCCAAACTAAACCTTGATACATGATTTCTACAGTTTGCCCTAGATTTGGCAACAAAGGATTTTCTGTATAGCCCCTGAAGCAGCCCAGTTGGGCGAAACACGGCCTGTGTCGGGCTGTTTGTACCCATATGAATACTGTTGTATTGTTTAAATAAATTGCATTTCATTTCCACACGATCTGCTCTTTTTGTTTTCCAGTCACATACTGGAGACACACATGGAGGGACATAATCGAGCGGGGCGGGGCGCCCAAGTTTTCACGAGGGCGTCCTCGCAGGATGGCCCTGCGAAGGGGCGGGGAAACCCGTATTATTGAAACAAGATGGGCGTCCATTTTTCGTTACAATAATACGGTCAGGGACGCCCAAATCTCAACATTTAGGTCAACCTTAGAGATGGTCGACCTAAATGTTGAGATGGTCAACCTTGGAGATTGTCGTCCCCGGTTTTCAGCCATAATGGAAACCGAGGACGCCCACCTCAAAAATGACCAAATCCAAGCTCTTTGGTCATGGGAGGAGCCAGAATTCGTAGTGCACTGGTCCCCCTGACATGCCAGGACACCAACCGGGCACCCTTGGGGGCACTACAGTGGACTTCAGAAATTGCTCCCAGGTGCATAGCTCCCTTACTTTGGGTGCTGAGCCCCCCAAAACCCACTCCCCACAACTGTACACCACTACCATGGCCCTAATGGGTGAAGGGGGGCACCTACATGGTGGGTACAGTGGGTTTCGGGTGGGTTTTGGAGGACTCACATTTACCACCACTAGTGTAACTGGTGGGCCTGGGTCAGCCTGGCTGAAGTGCACTGCACCCACTAAAACTGCTCCAGGGACCTTCATACTGCTGTGATGGAGCTGGGTATGACATTTGAGGCTGGCATAGAAGCTGGCAAAAAATATTTTTAAAGTTTTTTTTTTTTTTAGGGTGGGAGGAGGTTGGTGACCACTGGGGGAGTAAGGGGAGGTGATCCCCGATTCCCTCCGGTGGTCATCTGGTCAGTTCTGGCACCTTTTCACGGCTTGGTCGCAAGAAAAAATGGACCAAGTAAAGTCGGCCAAGTGCTCGTCAGGGACGTCCTTCTTTTTTCCATTATCGGCCGAGGACACCCATCTCTTTATCATGCCCCAGTCCCGCCTTTGCTACGCTGCCGACACATCCCCGTGAACGTTGGTTGTCCCCGCGATGGAAAGCAGTTGAGGGTGCCCAAAATCGGCTTTCGATTATGCCGATTTGGGAGACCCTGAGAGAAGGACGCCCATCTCCCGATTTGTGCCGGAAGATGGGCTCCCTTCTCTTTCGAAAATAAGCCTGCTAGTCTGTAATGTTTCAGGATACCGACAATGAACATGAATGAGATAAATATGCATACAATGGAGGTAAGACATGCAAATCTATCTCATGTATATTCATTGTGGGTACCCTGAAAACCTGACTGGGTAGGTGTGTCCGAGGACTGGGTTGAGAACCCCAGCACTAGAGAAAGTTCAGTATCTCTACCTTCATATGCTGGTAGGAAGGGGTTACAACCCACTTGTCTGGACTGATCTTGCAGGACTTAAGAAAAGGAAATTAACAATTATGCATAAATTTTACCAAACACCCCTCACTTCTCTGACATCCCCACAGATAAAAGCTGTGGAAATAGATATCATTGATTCATACTCATACATGCATCTTATGTAAACCATCAGTTACTATTGATACAATGCTCACCCACTTAGAAACACATTCATTCATTCCTTGCTTATGCTACGAAGACATACTTTGCTATACCTGGAAATAATATTGTTGAGTTTCGAGCCTGTTCATCAGAAATTATCTTGCCATGCACATTGAAACTGATGTCACTACTGTAGACCAGGATATTTGGGACAACTATAGGCCAGATGAAAGGTGTCCATGGGTTAGCAGTGGCCTGTGGTCTGGCTTAGTAAAGCTTGTATCCTATTTTGTATCTGTGGGAAGTTGTAGATTTAGAGCCTTTATTTCTGTGAAAGATACAAGAGAACTCTGACTAAAGAAATGCACAATTCCATGATTTACTCTATATTCTCAGGAAATTCAGATTTCAGATATAGAAACATGTGCATACCTGTGTGTTTTGGTTGAAAATGACAAAGTTGGAACCAAATAACATTGCCAGTACTTGAATTGCCTCTTAAACCACCAGAGGAGGTTGAGGAACAACAGCTTCTGTAAATTCTTCATTCTGTTAAGAACATAAGTACAGACCGAAGGTCCATCAAGCTCAGCATTCTGTTTCCACCAGTGGGCAATCCAGGTTACAAGTACCTGGCAAGATCCCAAAACAGAACAATATATTTTATGCTTCTTACCCTAGAAATAAGCAGTGGATTTTCCTCAATCCATCATAATAATAGATTATGGACTATCCAAATCTTTTTTAAACCCCACTAAGCTTTTACTACATTCTCTGGAAACGAATTTAATTACACGTTGAGTGAAATCTGGGGTTCCTAGCGCATTATAAACCATAAAGCTGTATGTCTCTGTTGATCACCCCACCCCTCACCTATCCACACCCATCCTGTTAGAATATCAATGATATGCTTTGATGTCCCCATGCATACCTCCGACCCACCCCCATCCTCCCACCCTGTCAGACTGTCATAGTAATGCTTGAATGTTTTCACTTATATACACTGTCAGCTAGCACATTTGCTTATTTCCGATCTGACGAAGAAGGGCAGCCTTCGAAAGCTAATCAAGAAATGTATTAAGTTATGTCCAATAAAAAAGGTATCATCTTATTTTCTTTTCCATGTTTTATTTTGTTTGATTTCTATTGATAACCTTAAGAGTGGACTAACACGGCTACCACACTCCTCTACGTTGAGTGAAGAAATATTTTCTCCAATTTGTTTTCACTCCACTCATTTTATAGACCTCTATCATATTTCCACTCAGCTGACTTTTCTCCTTTCTGAAGAGCCCATGTCACTTCAGCCTTTCCTCATAGGGAATTAATCCCATCCCCTTTTTCATTTTCATTGCTCTTCTCTATAGCTTTTCTAATTCCACTATATCTTTTTTGAGATGCGGTAACCAGAATTGCACACAATATTAGAGGTTTGGTCGCACCATAGAGCGATACAAAGGCATTATAATATCCTCATTTTTGTTTTCATTCCTTTCCTAACAAGCAGATGTTGACAAATTACAGAATATAATGTGAAACACGTAGGCATTCCAGTGAAAGTCTCACAGGAAGAGGGAGGGGGTAGGTTAGGTGAGAAACAGGGAGAGATGGGTGGATGAGAGACAGCTAAAGTTATTTGGCAGGTAAGAGAGTGACAGAGCAGTATAGTTTTCTCGTTTATAGTGGGATAGAAAGCCCAAATCTTTGTTAAGTCCTGACTGGTGGGTGTCAAAATATTTCATCATTTAGACTTAAAGGTTTTACATTCATGGATTGTCTTAAAATTTCCTTTTCAAGTTCTTACCGTAAGATCATTGATGCAATACTCTGGTATTACCTAACATTCTATTTGCTTTCTTAGCCGCCGCCACTGCATACTGAGCAGAGTGTTTCATCATGTCATCAATGATGACACCTAGATCCTTTTCCTAGTCGGTGACTCCTAACGTGGAACCGTGTATTGCATAACTATAGTTTGGGTTCCTCTTTCCCACTTTGCACCTGCTCACATTAGACATCATCGGCCATGTGGATGCCCAGTCTCCCAGTCTTGTAAGGTCCTCTTGTAATTTTTCACAGTCTTCTTGCGATTTAACAATTTTGAATAACTTTGTGTCATCAGCAAATTTAATTACCTCACTAGTTACTCCCATCTCTACATCATTTATAAAAATATTAAAAAGCAGTGGTCCCATCACAGACTCCTGGGGAACCCCACTATCTACCCTTCTCCATTGAGAATACTGACTATTTAACCCTACTCTGTTTTCTATCCTTTAACCAGTTTTTAATCCACAGTACTACTACTACTATTTAACATTTCTAGAGCACTACAAAGTGTACGCAGCGCTGTACAAACACAGAAGAAAGACAGTCCCTGCTCAAAGAGCTTACAATCTAATAGACAAAAAGTAAAGCATTTAAAATATTTAAGCAGTCAAGCACAAGAGAACAGTCACAGAAGGACTGAAGATGTTGAAGGGTGGTCAGTGTGATTAGGTGTAACTCTGGTTGGAGTAGTGGGAGAAGGTGATAGAAGAATAGAAATGGGTGAGGTAAAGTAATGAGTGGGTTGATAGGGAGGTTATATAAGACAGGTCACTCTAGGGGTGGGCGGGATTAAGTCTAAAGCAGGAGAAGGTATTCTCTGAACTTATTTCATTCTGGGGAGGTGAGGAAACACTTTAAACCCGTCCTTACCCTTTTCCTACCATGAGGGACTGAAGTAAAGTGGGGTGCTGTTCAGCTAATCCCAACTAGAAACCCCCAAGTACAAATCAAACTGGTAGGTAGATGGGAGTGGATATAAAACAGGTACAGAAATCCACAAAGATTTGTGGTGCTCTAGCCTAACTGAGGTGCCAGTCACAAGAAGGAAACCACTGGGTCAAAAGTCCATAGTGAAGATTAAAAAAAAAAAGTCACAACACATGGAAATAAAGGGGGTAATTCTGAAAGCCATATACAGAGGTTAATTCACAGAAATGGTTACTTTTAAATTGTGACATTAACAGTGATTATATACCACCATAAGCTTTACCACTATTACTACTACTATTTAACATTTCTAAAGCGCTACTGGGGTTACCAGAGGCGGACTGACCATTCGGGCAACCGGGCACTGCCCGAGGGCCCAGAGGCTCTGCCTGATTG
Source organism: Microcaecilia unicolor (assembly GCF_901765095.1). NCBI lineage: Eukaryota > Metazoa > Chordata > Amphibia > Gymnophiona > Siphonopidae > Microcaecilia > Microcaecilia unicolor. The sequence goes on along the minus strand of NC_044031.1, from coordinate 353,868,466 downwards.
CCCGCAGCCGCACTTTATAATCCTGCCCGGTCTTACCTTGAAGGGCCCAGGTGCGCTGGGTGCCCCCTCCGGGATGTGGTTCCTCTAGGTGCACATGCTGAAGACCACTGGTAGCAGTGAACACCGGGACACCTGCAGATGTCATCACTTGCCATCTGGGGCTATTTAAGGAAGGCCCTGGCTATCAACCAGCGCCTTTGCAATGGGTCCAATAGACATGTCTTGAGTGCCTCTTCAGCCCTGTCCCAGTCCAGTAGAACACTACTTCCTGTCCTGTGACTCTCCAATTTCCTCTGGAGTCTTTCTTGATGTATTGTGAGGCACATTTTCAAAGCACTTAGCCTTCCAAAGTTCCATAGGTTTCTATGGAACTTTGTCTATGAAACTTTGGAAGGCTAAGTGCCTTGAAAATATGCCTGTGTGTCAACTGTCTTTTGGTTATCCAGATACACAATATCAAGCGGATCACCGTTACCCACATGTTTGTTCACCCCTTCAAAGAAATGTAGTAGATTGGTGAGGCAAGATTTCCTTTCACTAAATTCATGTTGGCTTTGTCTCATTAATCATGCATTTGAATATTCCCTGTAATTTTGTTGTTTATAATAGTCTCTAGCATTTTGCCTGTCAACCGACATCAGGCTTACCAGTCTATAATTTCCCGGATCACCTCTGGAACCTTTTAAAAAAAATCAGCATTACATTGGCCACCCTCCAGTCTTCCAGTACTATGCTTGATTTTTTTAAAGATACATTGCATATTACTAACAATAGTTCTGCAAGTTCATTTTTCAATTATATCAGTACTCTGGGATGAATACCATCCGGTTCAGGCAATTTGCTACTGTTCTACTTGTCAAATTGCATCATTTCATCTTCAAGGTTTATATAGATTTCATTCAGTTTCTTTCACTTGTGAGCTTTGAATATCATTTCTGGCACCGGTATCTCTCCCAAATCTTCCGAAGCAGAGAATTCATATAATCTCTCCGTTTTGGCCATGTCTTCCCCGAGTGCCCCTTTTACCCCTCGGTCATCTAGCGGTCCAACTGTTTCTTTTTCCGGCTTCTTGCTTTTATTATACCTTAAAAAGTTTTTACTGTGTTTTTGCCTCTAATGCAGTCTGTTTTTCAAAGTCCCTCTTTCTTCCTTATCAGCGTTTTGCATTGGACTTGCCATTCCTTATGCTGTTTCTTATTATTTTCAGTTGGAACCTTCTTCCATTTTTTCAAGGATTTTCTTTTAGCTCTAATAGCTTCCTTCATTTCACTTTTTAACCATGCCTGCTGTCATTTGACCTTCTGTCCTCTTTTTTTCAATACATGGAATATAACTGGCCTGGGTTTCCAGGATGCTATTTTTGAACAGCATCCATGCCTGATGTAAATTTTTGACCTTTGCATCTGCTTCTCTTAAGTTTTTTTTTTTCACCGTTCTTCTCATTTTATCATAGTCTCCGTATTAGATTTCCTGTGTGTACTTACTCCAGAGCTGATATCAAATCTGATCTTGTTGTAATCACTGTTAAGTGGCCCCAGCACCATTACTTCCTGCACCAGATCATGCTCTCCACTAAGGACTAGGTCTAGAATTTTTCCTCCGCTTCTTGGCTCCTGTACCAGCTATTCCATAAAGCAGTCCTTGATTTCGTCAAGGAATTTTACCTTCCTAGCATGCCTTGATGTTACATTTACCCAGTCATGAAAGACTCCAGAGGAAATTGGAGAGTCATGGGATAGGAGGTAGTGTTCTATTGTGGATTAAAAACTGGTTAAAAGATAGAAAACAGAGAGTAGGGTTAAATGGTTATTATTCTCAATGGAGAAGGGTAGTTAGTGGGGTTCCCCAGCGGTCTGTGCTGGGACCGCTGCTTTTTAATATATTTATAAATGACCTAGAGATGGGAGTAACTAGTGAGGTAATTAAATTTCCTGATGACACAAAGTTATTCAAAGTCGTTAAGAGGATTGTGAAAAATTACAAGAGGACCTTACGAGACTGGGAGACTGGGCGTCTAAATGGCAGATGACGTTTAATATGAGCAAGTGCAAAGTGATGCATGTGGGAAAGAGGAACCCAAATTATAGATACGTCATGCAAGGTTCCACGTTAGGAGTCACGGATACGTTGAAACCTTCTGCTCAGTGTGCTGCTGCGGCTAAGAAAGCAAATAGAATGTTAGGTATTATTAGGAAAGGAATGGAAAACAAAAATGAGGATGTTATAATGCCTTTGTATTGCTCCATGGTGCGACCACACCTCGAATATTGTGTTCAATTCTGGTCGCTGTATCTCAAAAAAGATATAGTGGAATTAGAAAAGGTGCAGAGAAAGGCGACGAAAATGATAAAGGGGATGGGACGACTTCCCTATGAAGAAAGGCTAAAGCGGCTAGGGCTCTTCAGCTTGGAGTAAAGGCGGCTGAGGGGAGATATGATAGAGGTCTATAAAATAATGAGTGAAGTTGAACGGGTAGATGTGAAGCGTCTGTTCACGCTTTCCAAAAATACTAGGACTAGGGGGCATGTGATGAAGCTACAATGTAGTAAATTTAAAACGAATCGGAGAAAATGTTTCTTCACTCAATGTGTAATTAAACTCTGGAATTCGTTGTCAGAGAATGTGGTAAAGGCAGTTAGCTTAGCAGGACAAATCACTCCTTTCTGTACCCTTCTCCACCACCGCTAACTCCAGACTCCGCCCCTTCTGCCTCGCATCACCTTATGCCTGGAACAGACTTCCTGAGCCCATAAGCCATGCGCCCTCCCTGCCCATTTTCAAGTCCTTACTCAAGGCCCATCTCTTCTCCCTTGCTTTTGGTGCCTAACCACCTTCCCATTCCTGATACCTACACTGACTACATAGTTTTTACCTTTAGATTGTAAGCTCTCTTGAGCAGGGAATGGCCTTCCCCATGTTTAAACTTGTACAACGCTGCGTAACCCTGGCAGCGCTATAGAAATGCTAAGTAGTAGTAGTAGTAGTAAGTGCAGGTGAAGCTAGGGGTTGTCTGGCTGCCTGACCGAGTGCGGTGCACTCCATCTTCGCCGTGCTCAGTCGGGGCACAAGGGCTCACATCCCCAATCATAACATCTGGCATTCGCGTATAGACATTTCAGACTGTTTGTTTTTCCTATTTACATCTTGTTCAGCAGCTGACATTTGATAATTTGAAATCCTTTTATTTGCTTTTTATTTAAGGACACGTGGAGGGGCATAATCGAACGGGGCGCCCAAGTTTTCCTGAGGGTGTCCTCGCAGGACGTCCCCGCGAAGGGGCGAGGAAACCCGTATTATCGAAACAAGGTGGGCGTCCATCTTTTTCGTTTCGATAATACGGTCGGGGACGCCCAAATCTCCACATTTAGGTTGACCTTAGACATGGTTGTCTTTAGAGATGGTCGTCCCCGGTTTTCAGCGATAATGTAAACCAAGGACACCCATCTCAAAAATGAGAAAATCCAAGTCATTTGGTCGTGGGAGGAGCCAGCATTCGTAGTGCACTGGTCCCCCTGACATACCAGGACACCAACCGGGCACCCAGGGGGCACTGAGGTGGACTAACTGATGCATTAACTGAACGGAAAAAGCCCTTCCCTTACCGATCCCTTAGTGATTTGGAAAGGAACGGGCATGCATGAAGAAAATCGCATGCAAATGAGCTGCTCACTGTTAGCTCATTTGCACACGATTTCCTTCCTAAGGAGGGGAAGCCAGTGCAGAGCAGACAAGCATTATGCGTGGCTGCTCTGCGCATGCCAAAGACGGCTTCATACATGCAGACAAGCTGCGTGCATAATAGCCGTCTACAACCTTTGAAAAATAGAAGTCCGGGTGAAAACATCCAAGTGCTCGTCAGGGACGTCTTTTTTTTTTTTTTTTTTTTTAAGAGTATGGGTGAAGGTGTCCTTCGCTATGCCTCCGTCCATGCAACGGCAGTTGAGGATGTCCAAAATGTGGATGTTTCTGTGAGAAGGATGTCCATGCCTGGATATTTCTGTGAGAAGGAAGTCCATGCCTGCTATGCTTACGACACCCCCTTTATTTATTTGGATTTTGGATCACAAGTATCAGCAGTGGGATTTGAACCGACCACCTCTGGATTGCAAGACCAGTGCTCTAACCACTAGTCCACTCCTCCACTCCCTTGAAATTTGGCCATCCCTGTGTGTGTGTGGGGGGGGGGGGGCAGTTCAAGACGTCCAAAATGTTTGAAAGAAGGACGTCTACGCGTTCGCTAAGCCTCCACTAACACACACATACCTCCCCTCCCAGGGACCTGCACACTGCTGCAATGGACCTGAGTATGACATTTCAGGCTGGCAAAAAAAGTTTTTAAAGTTATTTTTTTAGGGTGGGAGGGGGTTAGTGACCACTGGGGGAGTCAGGGGAGGTCATCCCTGATTCCCTCCGGTGGTCATCTGGTCAGTTTGCGTACCTTTTTGAGGCTTGGTCGTAAGAAAAAATGGACTAAGTAAAGTCGCCCAATTGCTCGTCAGGGACTCCCTTCTTTTTTCCAAATACTGCTCAAGGACGCCCATCTGTTTGGCACGCCCCAGTCCCGCTTTCACTGCGCCTCCGACACGCCCCCAGGAACTTTGGTCGACCCCGTGATGGGAAGCAGTTGGGGACGCCAAAAATTTGCTTCTGATTATGCCGATTTGGGCGACCCTGAGAGAAGGACGCCCCTGATTTGTGTTGAAAGATGGGCACCCTTCTCTTTCGAAAATAAGCCTGCTGGTCTTACTATGGTCTCTGTTGCAACCTCGCTATTGGGATACCCTGTCTTCCCTGTTTTGGTGACATCTTTGAAAGATACCTAGTTCTGAACCATATGCTTTTCAACACATGTTTTTTCAATGATTGTCGGCCTTCCCCCATTTTCTAGTTTAAAAGCTGCTATATCTCCTTTTTAATTGTTGATGCCAGCAGCCTGGTCCCACCCTGGTCAAGGTTGTAGCCCATCATTCCGGAATAGGCTCCCCCTTTCCCAAAATGTTGCCCAGTTCCTTACAAATCTAAAACCGTCCTCCCTGCACCGCCACCTTATCCACGCATTGAGACTCCAGAGCTCTGCTTGTTTCCTGTGCCCCGTGCGTAGAATGTGGAGCACTTCTGAAAATTCTACCCTAAAGGTTCTGTATTTGAACTTTCTTCCTAAGAGCCTAACTTTGGTTTTCAGAACCTCTTTCCCACATTTTCTTATGCCATTGGTACCCAAATGTACCAAGATAGCTGGCTCCTCCCCAGCACTATCTAAAATCCTATCTTGGTGACGCATGAGGTCTGCCACCTTCGCACCAGGCAGGCAAGTGATCTGGTGATCCTCACGTCCACCAGCCACCCAGCTATCTACTTGCCTAATAATCAAATCACCCGTCCTAACCCTTCCCTCCTGAGCAGAAGCTCCTGAGGACATATCCTCGTTGCAAGAGAATATTTCTTTCCCTGGTGGGCTGGTCCTGGCTACAGGATTACTTCCAGCTTTACGAGGGTGATGCTCTCCTTTTAGAAGACCTCTGTCCTCCAAGGCAGCACTGCCAGACTGGAGGTGGGACTTCTCTACAACATCCTTGTATGTTTCCTCTATTTATCTCTCTGTTTCCCTCAGCTCCTCCAAGTCTACTACTCTAGCCTCAAGAGAACGGACTTGTTCTCTGAGTGCTAGTAACTCTTTTCATCGAGCACACTTGTATAACCTCTCATCAACTGGGAGATAATTATACATATGACACTCAATGCAAAAGACTGGATAGCACACCTGTTGCTGCTGGAGTGCTGTTTGCATCTTAGTATTATAGAGTTGTGTAATTAAAACTTCTTAAAGTACTAGGGATGTCAGATAAATATAAAGAGCATTAAGATTATATGGTATAATATGTAATTTATTTAGTGTTCACTTGTCAGAAACTAATTAACCCCCTTGTTTACTAAGCCGGGCTAGCGGCTGCTGTGTGCTAATTCAGACACATCCCATTCACTTTGAATGGGCTATGTCATCATTGCCACATGGCAGCTGCTAGTGCAGTTTAGTAAACGGGGATAAATGTAATTAAAACTCTCTTTCATGTCCTAATTAAAATAGTTGATTATAAATGAAGAGTTCTCTCTTTCCAATCTGGTGAATTTACGGTTAAGAAAAATTGTATGACATTTTATTTTTTTGGTTATATTTTTTTAGATTAATGTCCTTTGTTCTCTATATTATGTCTTGTTTCTAATTTATGATTTTCTGGAAATTAAAAAAATATAAAAAACAAATTGTTCGTAGAATACCACTGAACTTAAAGCCAAATAGTAACATAGGTATATAATATTTTTAACACAAAAAAATGTTTTTGTTTTTTTTTTGCTTCAGTCTTTGCTATAGATACACCTGAACAAGTGGTATGCTCAAATGAGTGTGCATCACTGGAAAGACTTGAAAAGGTACTGTACTTACTGTAAAACTATATGTAAAGATAATTGGAGACTTTTATTGTGTTCCTACTGAATATGTTGCTGGAAAATGAAAAGTGGCAATTCCTGGTGTGTGTGAGCGTGTATGTGTGTGTATGTATGTTTGAAACAACATAGTTCTCAATCTGTTCTGGAATTTAAATTGGCAGCTTGTAAAAAAATAAACTAAAGACCGAATGTGTTTGAAAACAAAATTGAAATTTTAATCCTTTAGATTGCTGTGAGGCATATTGAACATAACAAATTTGCATGGTTTTTCAACTTTCAGAAGCACAATTTTCCTGGAAGACTTGTAATACTTGTAATACTCAAGATGGTGACCGAGTAGGTCAAACTCACGGGAGCTCGGGCTTCAGGAACAGCGGAGCCTGGATTGGAGCAGCAAGCAATGTTCAGCGGCACTCAGGGCTGGGATGGTAACCGGCAACAAAGCCATGCGAGATCGGCCAACAAAGCCGAGCAAGAAGCCGTGAGCCACCGCTGCCCTTGTAGCAGGGAGAGGTGACCGAACCTCTCCCCACGAGGGACCGTACAAGACACGAAGGAAGCGGTCGCACGCATGGCTCTGGCCCTTGTCTCTCGCTCACCCAGCCACCCGGAGCAGGGAGAGGCAATCGAACCTCTCCCCACAGGGAACCGCTTGAGGTTCGGGTGGTGGTGGTCGCGCGCCTGGCTCGGTCCCCTCCGCCCGTCGATTCCCTGATGGCAGTAGAGAGAGAGGAGCCTGTGTCCGACGGGGCTGCCTCGGACGAGGGGGAGCTGTAAGGACGTGAAGGGGCCCTCATCGAGGGTTGCGAAGGCTGCCGAGGGCTCGGCCGACGGTGGCTCATGATCGGAGCAGCCGAGACAATGGTGGCAAAGGGAGGAGCAAGAGCAGCATGGCACAGACGCCCCTGGAGACAGGCTCCTAGGGCCTCAGTCAGGGGCTGCCGCCTCCCTTCAAAGTTCTACCTCCACCACCGACTCAACCCTCAGAAATACGGAGCCTCTGTGCCTGGGCATCGCTTCCGAACACCAGATTGTGAGTAAACTACCCATTATACCCAATGATACTGAGACTCTATAATTAATAAGGCTTAAAAGACCTGACAGTAAAAACCAAATTAAAAACTAAATAATCGCTGAAGAAGCCGATGACAATTTCAGCAGGACACGCGTGCCTGTAAAGAACCTTCAGCATTGCATTTAGTTTAAATTTCTTTATTGATTTTTTATAATTACAAGTTACATAAACTTGCAAAGAAACACAGAAAGTAACAATTATTATAGTAATATTACAAAGAAAACATTTACTATCAAAACAGTCAATTATCATTCTTCTTTAGACCACTATCACAAGAGGAGGGGCGATAGAAAACAAAAGGAGATTCTTTTAACCACAATAGCATGAATAAATCGGCTTAACCTTCCTCACATATATAATTCTTCTAGTTGATATTAGATGTCTCTTTAAAACGGGCGGCCGTTTGGTTTTTTTGCTTCCAATAATGTTTGGAGCTGAGAGGGATCATAGAAAATATATTTTTTCCCTTGAAAGTTCACCCTGCATTTGCAGGGGTAAGCCAACAAGAAAGTTGCCCCCAAAGCTCTAGTATCATTTTCAGCATTGCATTTAAAGAGCCTCCAGCATTGCATTTGATGAAACCAGGAAGTTTAAGCTTGCTAAAGAACAGCTTTGTGTAAGCTAACCAAACTAGGAAATAAAAGTTAACTTTGTAACCCAGACTGAACCAGCCTGGATGTAAACTGACCTGCACACAAACGAACTCTTAGCTAGAAAAACAAATTACTAAGGCTGCTGAAGTGTATATACTAGAAGAACTGCTGGAGAAAAAGTAAAAGATTTTACAGAAGCTTAAAACCAGTGGTCAAGCACCAACATTCCTCAACTGATCACATTCCAAAGAACAGTTAAAGCCAAGCACCTTCCCATTGTCTGGGTTGACTTAGCAGCAATCAAGGACAGTTAATGAAGTCGAAAGGAGAATTTGTTTTTGCTTTTCTATTGGCAAGCCTATGAACACTGGCAACCTATGAACACTTTTAACATCTTAAGCAAGCGCCAGAAAGATTAACAAATGGATTTAGCATAAAGTGACTACTATAGAACTGATCAGATACTTGGTAGCAGGATATCAGAGCGAGAGAATCCCCCAACCTTAGCTCTCTGTGCTGCATGCAAGACACCTCCCTACTAACTACCTTGAAGATACTCTGAATCTGAGCTCTCTGTGCTACATGTATGACACCTCCTTACTAACTACCTTGAAGATACTCTGAATCTGAAACTTCCAACTGAGTGCTAGTGTTACATGTGTCGCACCTCCCCATTAAGTACCTAAAGTGCTCTAAGTTCCCCCCTCCCCTCTGCCTCCCCTCTGTCTCCAGACAAAGCTAGAAATATGAGCCTGAAGACTCTCTGGGCAATGTGGATGGTAAGCAACTAATTGCCAGGAGATAGATCAAAGGAGGCCCTGACACAGAGCTACTCTCCCCCCTCCCATCTGCTCTGCTCACCAACTTATCACTGAAACCAGATCCATCACTGGTCTCAACAGCTGAAAGGCAAGCTAAAATAACACACAAGACCACAACACCAGACTTCACACCAAAGAACAAAGTCCTATCACGCATCCAACCACCAGAACACGGTCTTATTAGTAGCCCACAGTGAATAGAAACCAAAATGAACACCTTCAAACTAATCCTAATAATTTACTCCTTAACAATGATCAACTTAACACTAACCAATCCACTTGCAGAAAATACAAATACGTAATAAGACAGTCCAAAAGATCACACTATAAAACTAAAATAGGGACAGATTACAAAGACATGAAGAAACTATACCATCTCGTGAACAAACTTCTAGACACCAACTTGGTCACCACAACGAATACAGACATCCCATCTGCAGATAAACTTGCCAAGTATTTCAATTAAAAAATTGTTTTAACCTACGCAACACGCTACTTCAGGACAACATTGACATTGAAAACTTCCTCAATGAGTTGGACCCAACCATTGGAGAACACCCGGCTGACCGAACCTGGGTAAACTTTGCCCTCCTTACCATCGAAACAGTTACCCAAGCAATCAGCAGGTTCTCCAATACTCATTGTAAATTAGATACCTGTCCCAGCTACCTAATGAAATCCGCCTCCTGACCGCTTTATAGCAGACCTCACATCCCACCTAAACTATATGCTTCAGCAAGGTCTCTTCCCTCAGGAAAATGGCAATATCCTACTCATCCCGATACCAAAAGATACCAAGAAAAAATCAAATGAAATCATCAATTACCGACCAGTAGCATCTATCCCGTTAGCAGTTAAACTGATGGAAAGCATGGTATCCAAACAACTCACAGAATATTGTGATATCCCCCTTCTCAGTCAGGGTGATCTGGTTCTCAATATGCAGATGAGATGCAAATTAGTGTGCTACCCCTTCTAGCTCAGGGTGACCTGGTTCCCACTAAGCAAATCAAACAGGTCTCACCAACAGCATATTTCTCAGGCAACTCTTTATTCCAGCCCCTGGGCACACTTCTTCTAGCTTAATACTTTATGCTTTCATAGATCTTCACACTGAGCCTCCCCACACAGATACATGGGCTCAGTACTACACCAATACTTTGGGGACTCTCAACCCCAGGCCTTGCAGCCTGCTTCTCTCAGTACTTTGGACACACAGTCCTTTCTTCTTTGGACACACAGTCCTCTCTTTGAACACACAGTTCTGGACACACAGTCCCCCCTCTTTGAACACACAGTTCTGGACACACAGTCCTTTCTTCTTTGGACACACAGTCCTTTCACTGAACACACAGTTCCTATAAGTACTGAGGACACACAGTCAAACACTAATGCTTTGGGGACTTCTTACCCCAGGATTTTCAGCCTGCTGATCTCCTTTGGACACACAGTCCACCACCAGTCCATAGGGTTAACCAGTATCTTCCAGGGGGATCTCTCTTCTTCTGCTGCCCGCTCACTTCTCTTCCTTTCACCTCTCAGGTGGGGTATAAAGTGGTTAATTAGCTACACAGGACCCAGCCCATAACCTCCTCCACCTGTGGACATCCCAGGGCTCTCCCCGGTCCTAGCGACCTCCACCTATTCTCCTAGTGCCCTCTAGTGGCCTACCCCGTATAGGACACCCTCTTACTTATCACAATATATAAACAAACACTCAATATTACACTAATCACTGTCTGGTTTTCGCCCCCTCCACAGCACGGAAGCAGTATTTCTCACTCCCTTAGCCAAGTTCAAGCAGGAAATTGCAATGGGCAAAAACATCCTTCTTCTTCAATTCGACATGTCTAGTGCATTCGACATGGTAAACCACAATATACTAATAAAACTACTAGACAAGTTCAGGATTGGTGGAAATATAATTAGCTGGATCAAGGGTTTCCTAACTACAAGAACATATCAAGTAATATCAAACTCAAACACATCATCTCCGTGGAAAGCAGATTGTGGAGTACCACAAGGATCACTACTATTACCGATCCTCTTCAACCTAATGATGACCCCACTAGCCAAGAACTTATCCAACCAAGGCCTTAACCCTTTCATCTACACTGACAATGTCATAATTTTTATCCCATACAAAACTAACCTGACAGAAATCAGCAGCGAAATCAAGCTCAGCCCGAACATCATGGACTAATGGGCAAATGCATTTCAACTAAAACTCAATAAAGAAAAAACACACTGTCTCATCCTCTCATCCCAACACAACGTGGGCAACCCCACAAGTATCGACATCCCAGATCACACCCTCCCAATCTCAGACGGCCTAAAAATCATCGTGACCTTGGACCGTAACCTAACACTAGAGAGCCAAGTGACATCCACTACAAAGAAAATGTTCCACTCAATGTGGAAACATAAACGTGTGAAACAATTCTTTCCAAGGGAAACTTTTCGCAACCTGATACAATCTATGGTACTAAGCCACACAGACTACTGTAATGGAATTTATATGGGATGCAAAGAACAAATCTTAAACTTCAGACCACTCAAAACACGGCAGCTAGACTTATATTTGGTAAAATGTGATTTGACAGTGCAAAACCCCTCCGGGAAAAATTACACTGGCTCCCAATCAAAGAACGCATTGCTTTCAAAAGTTGCACCATGGTTCACAAAATTATCTACGGTGAAGCTCCGGGATACATGACAGACTTGATCGACTTACCAACGAGAAACACATCCGAATCAGCACGAACCTATCTGAATCTGCACTACCCAAGCTGCAAAGGTCTTAAATACAAAACAACTTATGCATCCAGCATCTCCTACTTAAGCACACAACTGTGGAACGCATTACCAAAAGCCTTGAAAACGACACATAACCATCTAAAATTCCGTAAAACACTAAAAACCAACCTGTTCAAAAATGCTTACCCTACTGATCCAACTTAAATGCCCGATATCAGCAACACAACAAAACTAAAGAACGTAATAGACGTGACACAACTCTTCCGTTGTGCAATTCCCTAATGGGGCTGTACCACATGAACTTTATCTTACCACAACATCACTTTGTATTTGTTCGCACCGTAGTCCGCATATGCCTGTCCAGTACTATGTAAGCCAAATTGAGCCTACAAATAGGTGGGAAAATGTGGGATACAAATGTAACAAATAAAAAGTATATATTAAAAAATGCATTTTCTTTGTCACGGTGGTGACTGTTTCCTTGTCTGTGCTCACCTCGCCCTCTGGTGGCCTGAACCTGTGGCTGCTATGAACTGTCACACGTTCCAGACTTCAGCACAGTCCGGTCCAGATCTTCCAGACTGCCAGACTTGCTTTTCTTGTTTGTGCCTGAACAGCACCCGCAGCTGCCTTGTGATTCCTGCAGTTGAACTTCAGCTGCTGATGGGCTTTATTAGCCACCTGGAAACTTCTGTGTTTGCCTTTGTATCATCTAAGGTCCCTGGATGTGGGTGTGCTCTGTGCACTTCTGCCTAGTCCAGTTCTAGTCTGAGTTTCTTGTCTGGTTCTAGTTTGTTTGTGTGTGGTTAGCTTTGGTTTTATTGCTTAGTTCCTAGTCTTGTTTCTGGTCAGCATTTCCTTGTCTTGTCTGTGTTCCTTTTTAGTGGCTGCTTTGCAGCTTTCAGTCCTGACTCTCACCTGTGTTTCTGTCTTAGTGGCTGCCTGGCAGCTTTTAGTCCTGACTCTGTTGTGTGTTTTCTGTTGGTATCCAGTTCCTGCCCTGTCTTGTAAGTCCTGCCGGCCGCCTGCACCCAGGGGCTCAACTCCTGGGGAATGGCGGTCAAGCGCAGGTGAAGTCTAGCTGTTCCTGCTCTGCGTGTCCCAGCTTGTTTGCCTCTGCTGCAGCTCCAGACTGGGGTTCCAGTCCTGTTCTGCCTTGCCTCTGGGTTGGGGGTGGTTTTGCCTGCCACTGCCGCTCCACAGCAGTGGTCCAAGGACTCACAAACCCTGTGCTTCCGTGAGAAGCCTGACATACTTGAAACATTATGTATCCATTTTCTGTAATCTTTCTGTGGCCGTGACCCCAATTTGTGTGGCCACAAAAAGTTCACAACCCTTGGGTAGCACAGGACAATAACAAACATCCTATGGGGCAAACATACCAGGTTGTGACCCCAAATTTGGGAAGCTCTGTTTTATACTGTTTCCTCAGCAAAGTTATCCTAAGTTGTTTACAACGTACATGAAAGAATGGTCCAGATTCTAAAAATGGCATCTAACATTAAGTTTAAGGAGAATCCACGTGCGTGGAGAACTCGGTAGATCCCACGAAACAGAAAACAATAAACAAAAAAGTGGGAATGTGAACCAGGCTTAAGCCTAGTTCACATTCCCTCGTTTTTTGTTTATTATTATCTAACATTGAGTGCTATTTCCGCGCCAAGTTTTTGGCTTGGAAAAGCATTCTGATTGATGCAAGGGGCTAAAGTGAGACCGAAACTGCAGATCTGTGTGAAAGCACATTTATATTATAGCACTTAAGTTGTTTCTGTGCAGATTTGCAAAGGGGGTGTAACGATGGGAGGGACATGGGCGGGTCGGGCGTTCTCTTAAGATGCATGCAGTGTTATAAAACAGTGCTGATCCATGCCCAACTTGCATGTCGGGATTTACACCTGGTTTCAGTGGTACAAATCCTTGCACCCAAAGCTGAGCGCGGATCCTGGTGCCCATCCTGTAGCGCCTGTTATAGAATACTGTTCAGCACCAATTGTTTTGGTACCAAATTTTGAGCACCATTTACTGAATCCAGCCCTAAGGGTGAAAGCTATGAAGGTGCAGTAAAAGGCGAGATTTACTGCATCTTGATTTACCATGGGAGTCTCAAACCTTCAGTATCTCAGTACCAGAGATTGTTGACTTCTTTGATAAATGAATAACTCTGCTTGCGAGCCACCTCGCAAACAGTATTACTATTGCGGTCCAGGAGCATTGGGCCTCAAAGCCATGGCCTGATGCTCCTGGGCCAGAGCCTAAAGGGGCTGCAGTGCCAACTATCCACCCCCATTCAACTCCCCCCCCCCCCCCCCCCCCCCACCAATCCCCTTTCCTCTTTTTCCAACATTTTACTTATGTGAATGACAACTGACAGCCTTATAATCACTATTTGTGTAATCTCCTAGTTAGGTTTTGTTTGTTTTTTAAATTGAAGGTATAAGTTTTACTACTTTCTTTGTAGTTGTAGTTCCATATCATTTCTATGTACAACAGGTAAGTTTGGTTGGCTTAAATTTTCTGCATTGGGATATTTGATTTTTGCTCTGATTATATATTTTTGTTATCATAGAATGCCAGGAGCTTCATCACATATACCTGATGCACAAACATAATGTCAGTCACTGACATCCTTGATATATGTACCTTGTGTCGTGCACCAGGCACAACAACATAAGATGCATTGCCTGTCTAAAGATGGCAAAGTGTCTGGAACTGAAAATAGCATATTGGAGAGGCATTTTGTAACTGATGTCCAATCCACTGACATTGGCATTGAAGACATTACCTTGAAGGACCCAGGAGCTGCATCAGCATTGGGGGAAAACACAAAAGAGAAGCAGACCTTATGAAGAAAAGTAGTCTTTATTAATTCATAAAAGCTCCCAGGATTCAAATACAGTTTCCTGACATCACCATGTTTCGCTAAAATTTGACTGCGTCAGGGGCAGAAAAACTTTTCAGTTAATAAAAATTGCTTTTCTTCAAAAGGTCTACTTCTCTTTTGTGTTTTCCATGATGGATCTAGTGGACCATCTGCTTTGCTCTTTTCTTACTTCAGCATTGGGGAGACATCTGTCACAAAAGTTAGGAATAGTGAGCCTTTGGGCCACTGCCGATGACCGGCAGCAGCAGGTGAACCACCCAAACAAGGATTGAGGCTGAAAACAGACAGGACTGGTACAAGCAGGACTGGAATTGAAGCAGCAGGACTGAAGCTGAAGGCAGGCAGGGCTGGAACAGCAGGACTCGAACAAGCAAGACTGGAGCTGAAGGCAGGCAGGGCTGGAACATCAGGACTTGAACAAGCAGGACTGGAGTTGAAGCTGAAGACAGGCAGGGCTGGAACAGCAGGACTGGAGCTGAAGGCAGGCAGGGCTAGAACAAACAGGACTTGAACAAGCAGGACTGGAACTGATCCTGAAGGCAGACAGAGCTGGAACAACCAGGGCTGGTACTGAAGCTGAAGACTCAAAGGACTTGAACAAGCTGGACTGAAGCTGAAAGCAGACAGGGCTGAAACAAGCAGTGGTGGAACTGAAGCTGAAGACTTACAGGAATGGAACAAGCAGGGTTGGGATTAAAGTTGAAGACTGGCAGGACAGGAACAAGCAGGGCTGGAACTGCAACAAACACTCATCTGAAGACCTCTGTTGCAAAGGCAAAGCCTGAAGGTTCCCAGGTGTTCTGTAAAGGCATTTACTGATGATGTCACAAGTAAGAATGATGCTTGGCAGCAGGAACACCAGGGCGAGGTTTGGCTGCAAGAACACCAAAGCGAGGCTGGAATGCTGGAACATCAGAACAGGACTGGAATGATCTCTGGAACATGACTGGGAAACAGGGAGTAAGCAGTCCACAGCAGCCACAGGGCCTGGTCACTGGAAGGAGAGAGGTGAGTGTAGACCTGGGGCACGGCCACGACTGTGACAACATCAGATACCCTTGAGATCGAATTCCAAAGTAGAAGAATTTTGCTTCCTCAATATTGGCATCCATTGGCTCTCATTGGTGTTTTACATTTTAATGCATGTTCTAGTGTCCCATTGTCTGATCATTCTTTAATTGATTTTACTGTTTCATGGAAGGATAAACTTTTGACGAGGGAGAGCCCAAAGATAATTAGACAATCTAGTGGCAAGTTAGGTTCCGTCCAGTTTTGTAAAGAAGTAGATGAGCTGTTGGATTTAGATACCTCTCAGCTTGGCACAGTAGTACATGAATGTAACAGTATCAATAGAAATATATTAGATAAGATTGCCCCATTAACTCATAGTGTGAAGATTCCCAGAATTTCAGAGAAGTGGTTCAATCAGGAATTACTACTACTTAAATGGGAATGTAGAAAAAGGAAGAGAAAATGGAGAAAGGATTCCTCTGATCATAATAAAAGCAGTTAGCATAAGGTAATTCATGACTATAAAATTACACAAAAAGAGAGTAGTACTCAAAGTTGCTGGGTGGGGACAAGTTGGAAACAAAGAAATTGTTTATTAGAACTACCATTATGTCATGTTGCCTGACCGTTCAGGATATGGACATCTGAGGATGGGGCGGCCATCTTGGATTTGGGTATCTCCAGGATAGGGCGGCCATCTTAGAGGTGGGCGTCTTAAGTTGTGGCAGTCATCTTGGAGTTGGGCAGTTTCAGGAAGGAAGGCCATATTTGGGTGTAAGGGCGACTCCGGTGGGGGCAGCCATCTTGTTGACAGCGGCACATGTTTGGGCCTAATTCCTGTTCTATTTAAAGCCCGACTACCAGTTCTTCCACACTTCGGCTTCTACTCAGTTCCTTGGGTAGTTGCAGTGCTTCTGGATACCTTCACATCTGCTTCTTGGTCTTGACCTCTGCCTGATCCTGGATTCGCTATTGTTTGCTGCCTGGTACTGACCTCTGCCTGTTCCTGACTCTTCTTTTGCCTGCTGCCTGGTCTTGACCTCTGCCTGATCTGGATTCGCTATTGTGTGCTGCCTGGTACTGACCTCTGCTCGTTCCTGTCTCCTCTGCTGTCTGCTTCTGGTCCTCGTTTCTCCCGTGGCTAGGCCGGGCCCCGTGGACTTTGTTCTGGACTCAGTCCTTCCTGCTGTTGGCTTCCTGCACCTGGGGGCTCAACCCCTGGGGAACTGAGGGTGACACAGGGGGAACTCGGGGTTGGCCGACAGCTCGGGGAGGAACCCTCCTCCATCGAGCACAAGGGCTCACGTTCTCTCTCAGCGGGGCTGACACATTAGAAATTTGGTGAAGACCCTGGGAGCTGACACGAGACCAAAAGGCAACACGCGGTACTGATAGTGATGTGTTTCAGGCCGAAATCGAAGATACTTCCGGAGGGCTTGGAAGTATTGGGATGTGAGTAATATGCTTCCTTTAAGTCCAGAGAGAAGGGTACTCAGGGAAACCATCCTGAACTTCTCTCGGACTAGGAATTTGTTCAGGGCTCTTAGGTCTAGGATAGGACGCATCCCCCCTGTTTTCTTTTGCACAAGGAAGTACCTGGAATAGAAACCACGCCCTTTCTCCCCTGGTGGAATGGGCTCGACCATGTGGGCCTTCAGAAGGGCTGAGAGTTCCTCTGCCTGTGCTAAGAGCTGAATGAGTGAACGGTCGGTGGGCAGTTCAGAGGATGCTGGTACCAATTGACTTCATATCCGACACAGACTATTTTAATAGTCTGACAGGTGGCCCCTGTCAGAGATAAGGGGCCACCTTTCTTGAAAAAAATTTCAGCCTCCCCCCAACCGGCAAGTCATCCAGGACGGACACTTTTACTGCAGCTGTGCTGGAGCCAGTCAAAAGCTTGTCTTTTTCTTTGCCTGGGGAGCAGCAGGAGCCTGGAGCGCACACTGTTGATGTGAACGAGCACACTGGGGCTGAGCCTGAGCAGGCTGGCGAGCTAAGGGGTTGTGCTTACACCTTTGATAGTAATAGGGACTCTTCCTTGGCTTGCCAAAAGTCCTCCTAGCTGAGGAGGTAGATACAGAAGGAGCTCGGTGGGAGAGAGAAGAGATGGTATCCATATGTTTCTTTATTTGGTCTGCGACCTCCTCAACCTTCTAGTCCCTGGAGCAGTTTTAGTGGGTGCTGTGCACTTCAGGCAGGCGGACCCAGGCCCCCCCACCTGTTTGTGCTGGTAAATGTGAGCCCTTCAAAACCCACCCGAAACCCACATGTAGGTGCCCTCCTTCACCCCTTAGGACTATGGTAGTGGTGTACAGTTGTGGGGAGTGGGTTTTGTTGGGGGGGGGGTTGGGGGGGCTCAGCACCCAAGGTAAGGGAGCTATGCACCTGGGAGCAATTTCTGAAGTCCACTGCAGTGCCCCCTAGGGTGCCCGGTTGGTGTCCTGGTATGTGAGGGGGACCAGTGCACTACGAATGCTGGCTCCTCCCACGACCAAATGCCTTGGATTTGGTCGTTTTTGAGATGGGCGTCCTCGGTTTCCATTATGGCCGAAAACTGGGGACGACAATCTCTAAGGTCGACCATCTCAACATTTAGGTCGACCATCTCTAAGGTCGATCTAAATGTTGAGATTTGATCGTCCCCCACCATATTATCGAAACGAAAGATGGACGCCCGTCTTGTTTTGATAATACGGGTTTCCCCGTCCCTTTGCCGGGATGTCCTTAGAGATGGGCGCCCTTACAGATGGTCGTCCCCGTTTGATTATGCCCCTCAATGCCATACTTTGTATTGTTATTTGCTTATGTTTGATTTATTCTCTCTGTATACTGCCTTTAGTGAATTCATTCAAAAAGATGTTAAATCCAAATAAATTAAATACATATCTATCTATCTATCTCTCTATGTATCTATGTAATACACAGCATTCATTACTTTATCATTTGAAATACTGAGGTTCTATGAGTATATGATACCCTCGTAGGACAGATCACTAAGAGCTACTTCCTTTCTCTGTCTCCATTCGCTGGTCAACTGATTAGTGCGTCTTATTTTTGATTATACTGTAAGTGAAAGGGGGAGACAAAGATTGGAAGAGGAGAATGAAAGAAGAGAGACTGAAGGGAGAAGAGCAAGAGAGAAGAGAAGCTGGGAAAGGGAAGTGAATACACCTATGAAGTCCCCTAAAATTTCATTTTGCAATACAAAAACACTGACAAACACCTATCTATATCGCCCTCCAAAAAACCTAATTGGCAGAAAATTAAACACCCTGAAATTTATATACATATAGAGGGTAATTCTATTTAAAAAAAAAAAAAAGAGAGAGATTGTGAGCCTTCTAGGGACATAGAAAGTACCTGCACATAATGTGTACATTCCTTGTCACCTACAGCAGATGACTCCAGGAACTGGTGAGTTAAGTCCGTCTACCAGCAGGTGGCGATGGAAAAGACCAAGGGTCCATCGAGCCCAGCATTCTGTCCACGACAGCGGCCAATCCAGGTCAAGGGCACCTGGCAAGCTTCCCAAACGTAAAAACATTCTATACATGTTATTCCTGGAATTGTGGATTTTTCCCAAGTCCATTTAGGGAAAAATCCACAATTCCAGGAATAACATGTATAGAATGTTTGTACGTTTGGGAAGCTTGCCAGGTGCCCTTGACCTGGATTGAAGACAGTGATACCAGATGGCCAGCCCCTTCCTCAGTTAGTATATCTCTGTCTCCAGCTCCTGGATCCAAGGCTCCTGAGGGTGCTCCTGGGCCGGTGGCCAGTTTGAGCTGGGGGTGTCTGACTGAGGGTGTCTACTTTGGGAGCATACCCATTCTCTGGGTTCCTGCTCCACCCCATATTCCCTCTTTACAGGCTTTCTCTGCTGCTCTCTTGCTATTTTCCTACCGCCTCACTAAAAAAAAAAAAAAAAGAAGAACCATAAGATTTACTTTAAAAACAAAAAGGAATTTTTAGTGAGAGCAGTTCTGTTCAGTGCCTGTCTGATTCCTGCCTTAGCTGTAATGTATCTCCACGGAGAGGTGAGCCCTTGAACACGATGAAGGAAACCTTCACCCGGCTGTCGGCCAAAACCCTGAGTCCTCTCTGTGCCTCCCGCCGTTCCCCAGGAGTTGAGCCCCTGAGTTTGGGCGGCCAGCAACAGAGAGAACAAAGTCCAGCACAAAGTCCACAGGGTTAGACCAAGCAGCAGGACACACACCAGGGCTAGGCAACTGGTCAACACCAGGCAGAAGTCACTAGAAGGTCCAGGAACAGGCAGGGGTCAGTATAGTCAGGCAGCAGTTAAAAGCAGGTCCAGGAACAGGCAGAGGTCAATACCAGGCATCCATCAGAAGTAGATCCAAAGCACTGCTACTAGTCAGCGAACAGAGTAGAAGCCGAAGCACTGATAGACTGAGGGCAGAGCCTTAAATAGGAAGGAATCAGGCTCAACCAGGCACAGCTGAAAACAAGATGGCAGCCCCCATCAGGAACACCCTGCGACCAAATAAGGGCTTCCTTCCTGCAGCTGCCACCTCCAAGATGGCTGCTCTGGCCTAACAGTCCTCTCCAAGATGGCCGCCAAACCCTGGAATAAACCTGAATCCAAGATGGCCACTAGTGCCCAGCTCAGAACAGCCAGGAAACGTGACATTAGCTTTAGAGCCAGAGTGTTTTTACCTCAGCTCCCGACTTGCAGGTCCCGCGCTTTCTTCCGCAGCAGGTAAGTGCCGGTTTCTTTGTTCCTTCAGGGCGGGCCGGTATGGCGGCAGAGACCGTGAAGCACTATTCCCATTGTGGAAAACGGCGTTCGGCGACAGGACTCTGCAGTGCAGGGTGCGCTGAGGTTTCTGTGGTAGAGGGGCCCTTTTCCTGGAGAGCGCGCTTTCCCGCTCTGAGCCTCACGATCCGCGCGCCATTTTGAAGAATGCCGCCAAAGTAGCTCTGGTGGTGGTTTCTGACTGTAATCCTTCTCCTTCGTTGGGAGAGCCTTCCAGGGGTCTGGTATGTCTGCTTTCCTTTCTGGGGGCATGTCTGCAGCCTTGGCTTCTTCGTTGGATTTCTTTTCCCCAAAATTTGTTTTGTTAATGCATCAGGCTCATGTTCTAAAGCGCTCCCTCCCCCTTTCTGCCCCAGCCTCTTCACTTGAGGTTCCTGGGGGCTCTAGGCGAGATGAGCATCTGTTGGGCTTGTCTCCAGAGATCTCCTCCCTGAAGAGATGGAGGGTTTCTTCAGTGTCTGAGGAAGGGTCCTTGGTCCCCATGCCTGCAGCCCCGTCTCGGGTTGCTCCTACTGAAGGTTCGTGGAGACAGACAGGCCTGGATGATGTGGAAAAGAGTATCTTTCCTGACCAGGCGGATGTCACTTCGGTGCAGCTTTTTCATAAGGAGGAGTTGTCCTCCTTTATTTCCCAAACTTTAGAGGCTTTGAGTATTGCAGACCCAGAGGTTGCTGCCTCTCAAGCTGTTAACCCCAAAATGGCTAGTACCAGATGCCCATTGAAGGCCTTTCCAGTGCACAAGGCTATAGAATAATTCATTTCAGCTCAGTGGGCAGACCCTGATGGGGTGCTTAAGGTGGCCAGAGCTATGTCTCATCTGTATCCAGTCTCAGCGGACCGGGCAGAGCAGTTTTCTCTTCCTAAGGCAGATGCTCTGATGATGGCTGTCACTAAGAAAACTACACTACCAGTAGAATGTGGGGTAGCGCTGAAGGATATGCAAGACAGATGTCTGGAGTCCTTCTTGAAGCGTGCCTTTGAAGTGGCCACTTTGACACTTCAGGCTTCTGTTTGTAGTTCTTATGCAGCTAGAGCCTGTCTTAGTTGGCTTCATTCAGTTATGGACTCTGACCAAGAAACTAATCTTCCGAGAGCTCTGGCATTCTCTCATATGGACGTAGGCCTCGCCTATTTGTTGGATGCCCTGTATGACTTAGTTCACACGTCGGCCAATATCATGGCCTTGGCTGTTTCCTTGTGACACCTATTGTGGCTTCGACATTAGGCAGCGGATATGGCCTCTAAGCAGCGCCTCATTAAGTTGCCCTTTTGAGGAAAATTGCTCTTTGGTGAGGACTTAGAGAAAATTGTTAAAGATTTGTGGGATTCCAAATCTCAACACCTCCCTGAAGATAAACCCAAGCCTAGTTTTAGGAAGGGATCTTTAAAATTTTGTTTCTGGGAGGCGCAACGGTACCGGCCAGGTTGTTCTTTGGGCACCTTCCAGCATCCTTGCTTTTCTCAGCATTCTTCCTTTCGCAATGACAAGCGTTCGACCGGAGCCCCTGCTCATCAAGGAGTTGCTCCTCAAGCCTCCCAATGATGGGGCACAGGCCCACTCTGTGGGGGAGCAGATCGGGGGTCGACTGTACCTATTTCTTCTAGAGTGGGTCAAAATAACTTCAGACCAATAGGTCCTCAATGTGGTATGGGAGGGTTACAAACTAGAGTTCGTCTCTCCCGTCAACAGACTTTTTTCTAGAGTCCCGCTGTCTCATGCGTTCCAAACAGACAGCGGTTCTAAACTCCTTGCAAGATCATCTATTTATAGGGGCAGTAGTGCCTGTCCCTCCTCTCGAAGTTCGCATAGGCCGCTATTCCATTTACTTTTTAGTTCTGAAAAAGGGAGGGACTTCTTGGCTTATTCTCGATCTAAGGAAAGTGAACAAGTTTTTACAGGTTCGCCACTTCGGAATGGAGATATTAAGCACCGTTATTGTGGCAGTTCAACCTGGTGAATTCTTGACCGCTCTCAACCTGCGAGAGGCTTACTTGCACATTCCCATTTGGCACCTTCATCAGCGGTTCCTCAGGTTTGCAGTTCTAGGGCAGCACTTCCAGTTTCGGGCTCTTCCCTTTGGACTGGTCACAGCCCCATGCACCTTCTCAAAGGTCATGGTGGTGGTGGCAGCCTTTTTATCGAAGGGATTCAGGTACATCCCTATCTTGACGACTGGTTGATTCGAGCGGGACATCAACAGAGACATCAACAGAGACAAGAGCCACCTTCTTCCTACAGAGACCCTGGAATACCTCGGAGTGTTTCAACCTGATGGTCAGCGGATCAAGTTGCTTTCCCAGGTCTGGTCCTTGCTGAGCCTTCATTGCCCTCGAGTTTGGAACTATGTTCAACTCCTCGGATCCATGACAGCCTTCTTAGAAATCATTCAGTGGGCGAGGGCTCACATGCGGCATTCTTCAGCTCTTCCTGTTGAGCAGATGGTTGCCGACTTCTCTGGATTATCAGCATTGCCTCCCTTGGTCGAGCCGAGCCAGGGAAACTTAGCGTGGTGGCTCCTACCTTCCAATTTGCAGAAGGGCATGCCGTTGGCCTCCCCAATTGGGTGGTGGTCATGACAGATGCCAGTCTTTCGGGGTGGGGAGCCCATTGCCTAGATTGGATCACCCAGGGATCTTGGACTCCGCTCAAAGCGACTTGGCCAATAAATTGTTTGGAGTTGAGAGCAGTCGTGATGCATTGATGAGTTTTCAAGATCTGCTGGAAGGTCAAGCGGTTTGAGTTTTTTCAGACAACACTACGACAGTGGCCTATGTCAATCGACAGGGGGGCACTCGCAGTCTTCCCCTAGCAGAAGAGGCGTCCTGTTTGCTGGTTTGGGCAGAATCTCATGTCCTTTGCCTATCAGCAGCTCACATTGCGGGTCAGAGCAATACTCAAGCGGACTTTCCCAGCTGGACTCTTTTGGATGCAGCAGAATGTGAACTGTCGGACTCAGCGTTTTGTCTGATCTGTCGGCGTTGGGGGATTCCGGTCATGGATCTCATAGCCACAGCACCGAATGTCAAAGTCTCCAAGTTCTTCTGCCGAAAAACACAACCTCTAACCGGAGGCCTCGACGCCCTTCTTCAGCCGTGGCCGGAGAGGGGGGCTATTATATGTCTTTCCCCCACCATGGCCACTAAAAGGGAGAATTCTGTACCGCATAGGACTTCATCAGGGACTGCTGGTGCTAGTAGCACTGGATTGGCCCTGGCGCCCGTGGTATGCGGATCTGATTCGGTTGCTCAGGGGTCCTCCTTTGCGGCTGCTGGTGACTCCGGATCTTCTACATCAAGGGCCAGTCTGGATGGAAAATCCTTCCCACTTTGGTCTTACGGCCTGGCTCTTGAGAGGCGCCATTTGAGGAAGAAGGGGTTTTTGGTACCAGTCATTACCACACTTTTGCGGGCTTGGACACAGTCTACTTCGACGGCTTATGCTCGAGTGTGGAAGACTTTTTCGGCGTGTTGTGATCAGCGTTCCCAGTCACCTTTTCTGGCTTCTATTTCAGTCATCTTGGCGTTCCTTCAGGAGCAACTTCAAAAGGGATTGGCCTATAATTCCCTTCGAGTCCAGATAGCTGCTCTGGCATGTTTTCGGGGACGAGTGGCCGGTTCTTCTCTGGCAGTTCACCCGGGTGTGGTTTGTTTTCTGCACGGAGCTCTCCATCTCCGCCGTCCCCTTCGGCGACCGTGCCCTGCTTGGTGTCTATACCTGGTACTCTGTGCTCTTCAAGCATCGCCGTTCAAGCCCTTACACAAGGCTTCTGAAAAGGATCTTACCCTTAAAACTGTTTTTGGTTGCCATTACTTCAGCTCGACAGATCAGGCATTGTCTTGCCGAGATCCTGTTTTGCAGTTTTCTGAAGCCAGGGTCTCTATTTGCCTAAGGCCTTCCACCTCAATCAGACTCTTTATCTTCCTTTGTTTAGGAAGGAGGATTAATTGGAGTAATTTGCGTTTCTTCGCTTTTTGGATGTACGGAGAGCATTCTTCCGGTATCTGCAAGTCTCGAGTTTCGTCGCTCTGATCATATCTTTGTGCTTCTCTCTAGAGTGACGAGAGGTGAAGCAGCCTCCAAGGCTTCCATTGCTTGGTGGATTAAGGAGGCCATTGTGTTGGCATATATTTTACATGGTCTTTATTTTATTTATTGCACTTGTATCCCACATTTTCCCACCTATTTGCAGGGATTTATTTATTTTTGTTACATTTGTACCCCGCGCTTTCCCACTCATGGCAGGCTCAATGCGGCAGGCAATGGAGGGTTAAGTGACTTGCCCAGAGTCACAAGGAGCTGCCTGTGCCGGGAATCGAACTCAGTTCCCCAGGACCAAAGTCCACCACCCTAACCACTAGGCCACTCCTCCTGAACACTGTATGGATTTCAGTTCATATGACGATTGGATTCTGTTTCAAGTTACATTATTTAGTTCTCTGTTTTTTATAGTGAGGATGGTTACTGAGTACTAGTTGTTTTCTTCTGGTTGACTTGGTTACTGCTTACGAATGGTATATACTAACTGAGGAAGGGGCTGGCCGTCTGGTATCACTGCCTTCAGTTCTGTTTATCTCTATCTCCACCTGCTGGTAGACGGATATAACCCACCAGTTCCTAGATTCATCTGCTGCGGCTAAAGGAAAGAAAATTATCAGGTAAGACATAATTCTATCGTGCTGCGTATGTCTAGTAGCGCTATAGAAATAATGATTTGTAGTTGTGGTAAAAATGGTGCAAACAGTGCATGTAAATGACCAAAATACTAGCATACACTCGTGTGTGTATGCGTATTCACACAGAAATGCCAATGTTCTGGTGATGCACTATTCAATAAAATGGCACCTAAATGTAATGCCATATGGTTTGCAGGTGCACTTACAAATGGGCTAGTGTAAGCAGAACACACAGTTGCATGGGTAAATTATGGAATACTGTGATTTACACACATTTTATAGCAATCTAGGCATGAGGATTTACACCAGCCCTATGACAGGTGTAAGTGGTCGTGCCTAAATTATACCCGCGTATTTTTCCTGATACACTAGTACTTAGTGCGCAGGTATTTTACTGTTACAATATTATAGCTTAACACAATAGACTCCAGATAGTGCTCCTTTATAGAACTGTCATCATTGAGCCAAAAGCTATAATTCCTTAGCATCAGCAGCAGATGAATCCAGGAACTGGTGGGTTGTAGCCACCTACCAGCAGGTGGAGATAGAGAACACTGAAGAGAAAGCAGTGACCCTAGACGTCCAGCTCCCTGCCACTTCAATATATCTCTGTCTCCTCCAGCCAGGGTTGCCAGATGGGCGGTTTTCCCACCCAATTGGGCGGTTTTCCGCAACCCGCCGCGGGAAACTTTTGCCTGTGGCGGGTTGCGGTTTTTTGGGCTTGTTTTTTTTTTCCTGCGGGTTTTGGGCGGTTTTTCGGCCGGCGGGGGGTGGGGCTAACGGCGACAGAGGCGGGGTTTGGTGACGTATTGGGTGGGGCGAGGTGACGTATTGGGCGGGGCTGATGGCGGGGGCGGGGCTGATGACGGCGGGGGCAGGGGTGATGACGGAAGGGGCGGGGGTGATGACGTCGGGGTGGGGTGTGTGCAGGTTTTGGGCTGTTTTGGGTGGGAATTTTTTTTTTTTATATGGCAACACTGCCTCCAGCACAGCAGGTGGTGGACGGATTGCTTCCAGCTCCTGGATTCTGGGGAGGCGTTTCTGCCAGTTGAGCGTGGGGGCGTCTGGTTAAGGGTGCATGCCAGTCTTGAAGACATATTTGCACTGCAGGTCCCTGTCCTACTCCATTTCCCCCCTGCTCTCGGAGGGCTCCCTTTTCTAGCTGCTAAAAAAAGAAACAGGACATTCTCCTCACAGTAGTGCAGCTTATAGCCGGCAAAAAAAAAATGCAAGAAAATAAGCTCAAGGATGAACTGTCTGTATTCTTAATTGGTGTCTGCCGGGCTCTGCAGGGGTGGGGCAGGAGCACCGTTTGGGCTCCCCGTGAGAGCTACCGCTGCTTTCACAATGGCACTATGGCGGCGGAGATCGTTAAAAGATGTTTCCGCTGTGGCTGTCACCGTTCCACAGTGGGTGCCTGCGTTGCGCGCTGCTTCGATGTGATTTTGGCTATGGAAGGGCCGGTGGAGGCGCCTTCCTGTTCTTCGGACAGTGCGGCCCGCGTTTCTTGATCGGCGCCTGAAGCGGTTGTGGAGCCCGCGCTTTTCTCTTCCCCTGAGCCTTCCCACCTATTGGGTTCTTCGGGCGCGGAGGTCGGCAGCTTTGGGCATGGTTATTGGTGCTTTTAATGCTCCTATCTGACACAGAATTCTCCCTGGATTTTATCCTCCAGGCTTATTTGCTCAAGAGGGGGTTGCCTGTGGGGCCCCCTCCTCTTTTTGAAACCTCTTTGAAGGGCAGGGAGAATCTTGTTTCTCAGGGTGATTTTGGGTCTTCTCTGCTTTCTGAAGATCTTGCTGTTAAACGCAGGTGATTGTCTTCGTTCCCAGACGGGGGGGGGGGGGGGTCCTTAGCCCCTCTTTCTCCCCCTCCTTCAGTTCTGGCGGGATCTGAGGACTCCGCTAGACGTTTTAAGTTTGAAGATTTTGAGGATGGGAACTCCTGCCTGGGGAGCAGGATGATCTGACGGCGGTTTGTATTTTTCATCGTGAGGAGTTGCCTGCTCTCGTTTCTGAAACTTTAGCAGCTGTGAATATTTCTGATCCTGAGGACCAATCTGTGTCTTCGGTCAGTGTTAAAATGACGAGCACGCAGAAACCATCTAAAGCTTTCCCTATTCATGAGTCCATTCAGGAATTAATTTCTGCTCAGTGGCCTGATCCTGAGAGTACTTTGAAAATAGCTAGGGCTATGGCGTGTCTATCCAGTTGCTGCTTCTACTCTAGATACCTTCACTTTGCTGAAGGTGGACACTTTATTGATGGAGGTCACTAAGAAGACCACTATTCCAGTGGAGGGAGGTGTTGCTCTTAAGGACATGCAAGATAGGTGTCTTGATGCCTTGCTGAAGCGTTCTTTTGAAGTTTCGGCGTTGGCTTTACAAGCTTCCATTTGTAGTTCCGCTGCGGCCAGAGCTGGCCTTTCCTGGTTTCAGCAGGGCCTGGAGCAAGAACAGGATTTGGCTTCTGTTTTAGTTGCTGGTGCGCGCCGATGGAGTCAGTTCTCGCTTATGTAGTTGACGACCTCTATGACTTGGTCAGAGCTTCGGCCAAGCAGATGGCTCTGGCAGTTTCAGCCCGCCGTCTACTTTGGTTACGCCACTGCTCGGCTGATATGGGTTCCAAACAGCATCTAATGAGGCTTCACTTTAGAGGAAAGTTGCTTTCTTGCGAAGATCTTGAAAAGATAGTGAAAGATTTGGGAGACTCAAAATTCCAGCGTCTGCCGGAAGACAAGCCCAGAACCAGTTCTTCTAGATCTTGCTTTCGTGACGTCCGCCATTATTGGCCTAGCTGCAGTTCGTCCTTTCAGCGTCCTAGATTCCAGCAGAAGTCCTCCTTTTGGAATGGCAAGTGGATGTCGGCAGCAGGAACCAGATCTCAGCCTTCAGGTCGTTTGACCCAATGATGGGGCGTAGGTCCACTCCTCGACTGTTCCCAAAGGGGGGGGGGTCGATTAACCCTCTATTACGAGGAGTGGACCAGGATTACATCAGACCGGTGGGTCTTAGATCTTATAAGAGATGGCTACAGATTAGAATTTGCATTGTCCTTCGGAGATGTAGTTTTGGAAGCCCTTTGTGCCACAGTGATCAGAAGGCAGGCCGTTCTAGCTATATTGCAGACATTGCTGGGTCTTGGGGCGGTGGTACCTGTTCCTCAGGCCGAGGTAGGCACTGGTCAGTATTCAATCTACTTTGTAGCAGCGCTGCGTATGCCTTGTAGCGCTATAGAAATGCTAAATAGTAGTAGTAGTAGTAGTTCCTCGAAAAGGAGGTTCGTTCAGACTTATTCTCGAACTCAGGAAAGTGAACAAGTGTCAACGGGTTCGCCACTTCCGCATGGAGACCGTGTGATCGGTGATTGCTTCTGTTCAGCCCTGGGAGTTTCTCACAGCTTTGGATCTGAATGAGGCATACATACACATTCCCATTTGGCCTCCTTATCAGAGGTTCCTACGGTTTGCCGTGTTGGGCCATCACTTACAGTTCTGAGCTCTGCCATTTGGCCTAGCCACAGCTCCTCATACCTTTTTCAAGGGTAATGGTGGTCGTTGTGGCCTTCCTCTGAAAGGAAGGGATCAAAGTGCATCCGTATCTTGACAATTGTTTGTTCCAAGCAGATTCGGAACAGGACAGTCGAGCGGCCACCTCTTGAGTTCTGGATCTCTTACAGTCACTCGGTTGGGTGATCAATCTTCCAAAAAATCGTTTAATTCCCTCCCAGTCATTGGAATATCTTGGAATATCTTTGATACGTCTCAGGGATGGGTCTTCCTGCCAGAAAGTGGGAGGCTCAAGCTTTGTTCCCAAGTTTGCGGTCTGTTGCGTTCTTCTCGTCCTCAGGCCTGGGATTACGTGCAGGTCCTAGGCTCTATGACAGCCACTCCAGAGGTGGTTCCATGGGCGAGGGCTCACGTGTCTCTTCCAACGCACTTTTCTGAGTCGGTGGTCTCCTGTGTCCCAGGATTATCTTTATTGGTTGACGTGGTTTCCTTTGGCGAAGGACAACATGGCCTGGTGGCTGTGTGCCGCCAACCTCCAGAAGGGGATGCCCTTGGTGTCTCCTCAGTGTGGGTGATTGTTGTCACAGATGCCAGTCTCCACCGAGTGGCCCAGGGACAGTGGTTAGAGTTGGAGACGAAGTGGCCCATCAACCGATTAGAATTGAGAGCTGTGAGGCTCGCTTTCAAGATCTTCTGGAAGGTCGGGCAGTTCGAGTTCTCTTGGACAACACCTCAGCGGTGGCTTACATCAGTCGCCAGGGAGGTACCCAGAGCGTAGTCTTGGCATCAGAGGTGATAGGCCTGCTGCAATGGGTAGAGAACTCTGTCTCTCAGCAGCTCACATAGGAGGCTAGAGCAATGAAAAAGCCGACTTTCTCAGCCATCATCTCCTGGACTCCGAGAATGGGAGCTAGCAACGGAGGCCATTTGAACCGTTGCGTTCAGCTTCAGATAAAGATCTCACTCTGAAAGTATTTTTGGTGGCCATTACCTCTGCGCATCGAGTTTTGGAGCTGCAGTTCCTGTCGTGTCGGGAGCCTTTTCTTCAGTTTTCAGAATCTGGTGTCACTTTGAAGATGGTTCCTTCCTTCTTACCTAAAGTCGTGTCAGCCTTTCATTGAATCAGTCACTTTTTCTTCCCTCCTTTCAGAGGTCGGATTATCCAGAGAACTTTTCACTTCTACGGCTTTTGGATGTGCGTTATTTGCTGCTCCGATATCTGTAGATAAGTAATGAATTCCGTTGCTCGGACCATCTGTTTGTACTTTTGTCTGGTCCCCGACAGGGTTATGCAGCGTCCAAGGCGACGATTGCGTGGTGGCTTAAGGAAGCCATGTCTTCGGCTTACCTGGTGAAAGATTCTGTTCCACCGGATGCTTTGCAAGCTCATTCAACTCGTGCACATAAACAGACATGCTTTTGTTGGATGATATTTGTCGAGCAGCTGCTTGGGCCTCTCGGCATCCCTTTGTTAAACACTACAAGTTTGATGTAGCTGCAAGGGAGGATTCTCATTTTGGGACAGCGGTGCTCTCTCAGGGAGCGGCATCTTCCCACCCTGTTTATGGACTGCTTTGATACATCCCACCAGTTATTGGGTTCATCTGCTGCTGATGCTAAGGAAGGTAAAATTATATCTTGACTGATAATTTTCTTTCCTTTAGTCGCAGCAGATGAATCCAGAATCCCTGCCCTTTTATGGCTGCGCCTTGATTTCTGAGATTTACCAGATTGTTTGAAGACAAAGAGGAAAAGTCAGAAGCCAGTGGATTCCAATTTTCAATTAAGACTTGTTTGATTCTCATGAGTCGTGTTTTCTTTAAAGTTCTAAGTTATTTGTTCAGCTGTTGCCGCATTGTTGTGAGGAGTGTGGTTTTTTTTCTGTGAGTTGTTTCTCCTTATCCTCTGCTTTGGGAATGTGACCTATACTGAAGTGGCAGGGAGCTGGACGTCCAGAGTCACTCTATTCTCTTCAGTGTTCTCTATCTCCACCTGCTGGTAGGTGGATACAACCCATCAGTTCCTGGATTCATCTGATGCGACTAAAGGAAAGAAAATTATCAGGTAAGACATAATTTTACCTTATGATAAAAGTATAATAAGAAACAATCCACAGGATAGTTCTTTCATTAATCATACCCTTCAAGTATAGTAATATAAATCTATTTATTTCAAAAAAAATCCTTATTCTAATAAATAAACACAGCAAATTATCAAAACAAATCATAACCCCACATCCATTCAGTCATACCCCACATCATTACATAATAATGAGGATACCTCCCTGGTGATAATTAGAGCAGATAAGGGGGATGGAGTGGTTGTGATGGACAAAGTTGCCTATGAAATGGAAGCATCAAGACAGTTGACGGATATGCACTATTATCAACGTTTGGATCCTACCAGCTTTCTCCAACAACAAGTATTGCTGTTATTATCGCAGGCGGCTGAAGATAATCAAATTTCCAAAAAAGAGTACAAATATCTTTATAATCAGTTTCCTAGGGTGCGAGTAATTTACTTTTTACCCAAGGTTCACAAGTCTTTAGTGTCTCCACCAGGGAGACCTCTTTCACAATATCTTTAATTTTCTTCTTAGTGGATTTGTGTTACAGTTGCAATCATATCTGAGAGACTCCACACACTTGATAAAAATCTTAGACCTGTTGGATCTTTCCCAATATGAGCAGATTAGATTAGTGACACTTGGAGGGGCATAATCGAACGGGGCGCCCAAGTTTTCATGAGGGCGTCCTCGCAGGACGGCCCCCGCGAAGGGGCGGGGAAACCCTTATTATCGAAACAAGATGGGCGTCCATCTTTCATTTCGATAATACGGTCGGGGATGCGCAAATCTCAACATTTAGGTCGACCTTAGAGATGGTCGTCCCCAGTTTTCAGCCATAATGGAAACCGAGGACGCCCATCTCAAAAACGACCAAATCCAAGCCCTTTGGTTGTGGGAAGAGCCGGAATTTGTAGTGCACTGGTCCCCCCAGCCGGTCACCCTAGGGGGCACTACAGTGGACTTCACAAATTGCTTCCAGGTGCATAGCTTCCTTACCTTGGGTGCTGAGCCCCCCCCCCCCCAAAAAAACCCACTCCCCACAACTGTACACCATTTCCGTAGTCCTAAGAGGTGAAGTGGGCACCTACATGTGGGTACAGTGGGTTTTGGAGGGCTCACATTTACCACCCACAAGTGTAACAGGTGGGGGGGGGGGGGAATGGGCTTGGGTCCGCTTGCCTGAAATGCACTGCACCCACTAAAACTGCTCCAGGGACCTGCTTACTGCTGTCATGGAGCTGGGTATGACATTTGAGGCTGGCAAAAAAAATGTTACGTTTTTTTTTTTTTTTTTTTTTTTTTTTTTTTTTTTAGGGTGGGAGGGGGTTGGTGACCACTGGGGGAGGAAAGTGAGGTCATCCCCGATACTCTCCGGTGGTCATCTGGTCAGTTCGGGCACCTTTTCACTGCTTAGTCGCAAGAAAAAAATGGACCAAATAAAGTCGGCCAAGTGCTCGTCAGGGACACCCTTCTTTTTTCCATTATCGGCCGAGGACGCCCTTCTCTTGATCACGCCCCAGTCCCGCCTTCGCCCCCGTGAACTTTGGTCGTCCCTGCGACGGGAGGCAGTTGAGGACGCCCAAAATCGGCTTTCGATTATGCTGATTTGGGCGCCTTTCTCTTTCGAAAGTAAGCCTGTTGATTTCCGTGCTTTATATACCAACTAGTAAAAAAGCCCCGTTTCTGATGCAAATGAAACGGGGGCTAGCAAGGTTTTCTTCTGTGTGCATGTAGGAGTGTGTGTGTCCCTGCCCTCTGCCCTCTCTCCCCTCCCCGCTCTGAGTCCTTCACTGTTACAGAGAGAGCGATTTGATTTCGTGCTTTGCTGTGTTTTCCTTCACTGTTTGTGTTACAGAGAGAGCAGAGGGCGGGGCAGACACTCATGGGGCAACCGGATATCTCTCCCCCTTCACACTTCCGGCTGGAGGCTTCATAGAACGTTGGTGGTGCCTTTTATATAGAGAGATATTCCCCAAACGCGAGCCAAGGACATTGCTACTCACTATTTGAAACAAACCGGTTTGACTCAATCTCAAGTCCAGGTGATGCAAAAAATGTTGACGTTAGTTATTGAGAACAACTATTTTGCATTTAGAAATCAGTTCTATTTACAAACAAAAGGGGTAGCCATGGGAGCGTCAGTTGCCCCGACAATCGCTTGTCTCTATATGGGTGTGTTTGAAGCCAGCTTTGTCTTTAAATCTGCACAGTTTGTGAACATACACATATGGAGACGCTTTATTGATGATATTTTCTTTGTCTGGCTAGGGGATGAGGAGAGTTTAAAAGGCTTTATTGGCTACCTGAATCAATGTGATGAAAATATTGGTTTTGAAGAAACAATAACAGGATTGTATAAATATTTTGGCTATTTCGATTAAATTAAAGAATGGGAAATTTAAAACTACACTATTTAGAAAAGAAACTGATCACAACTCTCTCCTTCACTATCATAGCTTTCACCCTAAGAATTTAAGAGATGTGATCCCGATGGGCCAGCTGTTGAGGGTTAAAAGATTATGTTCGAATAAGTAGGACTATACCCAACAGACATCTTCAGTGGTAGAGCGGTTTGCTCAATGAAAATATCCAAAACCTTGGATTGAAAGGGCATTAAAAAGGGCCAAAAATACACACAGGGAATGGCTACTACAAGAACCAATGACTGAATAAAATGAATGCCTGACATGAATTCTGCCGTACTCTAAGCAAGCAATGATCCTGCGGAAAATACTTATCAAACATTGGAGTACACTATCGATTCATCAGATATTTAAGGAATTCCCGAAAATAGCTTACAGGAGGTCTCAAAATTTAGGTGAGCTTTTGTCTGCTACAAGATATAATAGATCGATAGAGCCAACTGCTGGAGGTCACTCTAGATGTAATGGGTGTATGTATTGTAAATATAGCATACTAGTAAAAAAGGCCCGTTTCTGACACAAATGAAACGGGCGCTAGCAAGGTTTTCCTCGGAGTGTGTATGTTTGGGAGAGTGTATGTGAGAGTGACTGTTTGAGAGTCAGAGTGAAAGTGTGAGAGAGAGAGTGAGTCTGAGTGTGAGTGTGTTTGTGAGAGAGTGTGTGTGTGTGAGAATGAGAGTGTGTGCAAGTGTGTATGTGAGACACAGTGTGAGAGAGAGTGTGTGTGTGTGTGTGGGGCGAGAGAGAGAGTGTGTGAGACACAGATTCTCTGTGAGAGTGAGTGTATGAGACCAAGCGAGTGTGTGAGTGACTGTGTGGCACATAGAGAGTGAATGTGATACAGTGTGAGACAGAGTGTGTGAGAGTGAGAAAGACATTGTATATGAGAGAGAGAGTGTGTGAGCCCTGCCCTCCCAATCCATGGCCATCTGTCCCCTGCCCCCTCCATCCTTTTCCAGCAATTCCCCTCTCTCCCTGAGCCCTGCCCTCCCAATCCATGCCCATCCATGCTCCTCTGTCACCTGGCCCCTCCATTCATCCCTATCCAGCAATTCCCCTCTCTCCCTGAGGCCTGCCCTGCAATCCATATCCATCCATGCCCATCTGTCCCCTCCATTCATCCCTATCCAGCAATTCCCCTCTCTCTGAGTCCTGCCCTTCCAATCCATGCCCATCCATGCTCCTCTGTCACCTGGCCCCTCCATTCATCCCTATCCAGCAATTCCCCTCTCTCCCTGAGGCCTGCCCTGCAATCCATATCCATCCATGCCCATCTGTCCCCTCTATTCATCCCTATCCAGCAATTTCCCTCTCTCCCTGAGTCCTGCCCTCCCAATCCATGCCCATCCATGCTCCTCTGTCCCCTGCCCCCTCCATTCATCCCTTTCCAGCAATTCCCCTCTCTCCCTGAGCCCTGCCCTCCAAATCCATGCCCATCCATGCTCTTCTGTCCCCTGCCGCCTCCATTCATCCCTTTCCAGCAATTCCCCTCTCTCCCTGAGCCCTGCCCTCCCAATCCATGGCCATCCATGTTACTCTGTCACCTGCCCCCTCCATTCATCCCTATCCAGCAATTCCCCTCTCCCTGAGTCCTGCCCTTCCAATCCATGCCCATCCATGCTCCTCTGTCACCTGGCCCCTCCATTCATCCCTATCCAGCAATTCCCCTCTCTCCCTGAGCCCTGTCCTGCAATCCATATCCATCCATGCCCATCTGTCCCCTCCATTCATCCCTATCCAGCAATTCCCCTCTCTCCCTCCCAATCCATGCCCATCCATGCTCCTCTGTCCCCTGCCCCCTCCATTCATCCCTTTCCAGCAATTCCCCTCTCTCCCTGAGCCCTGCCCTCCCAATCCATGTCCATCCATGCTCCTCTGTCACCTGCCCCCTCCATTCATCCAGCAATTCCCCTCTCTCCCTGAGGCCTGCCCTGCAATCCATATCCATCCATGCCCATCTGTCCCCTCTATTCATCCCTATCCAGCAATTTCCCTCTCTCCCTGAGTCCTGCCCTCCCAATCCATACCCATCCATGCTCCTCTGTCCCCTGCCCCCTCCATTCATCCCTTTCCAGCAATTCCCCTCTCTCCCTGAGCCCTGCCCTCCAAATCCATGCCCATCCATGCTCTTCTGTCCCCTGCCGCCTCCATTCATCCCTTTCCAGCAATTCCCCTCTCTCCCTGAGCCCTGCCCTCCCAATCCATGGCCATCCATGTTACTCTGTCACCTGCCCCCTCCATTCATCCCTATCCAGCAATTCCCCTCTCCCTGAGTCCTGCCCTTCCAATCCATGCCCATCCATGCTCCTCTGTCACCTGGCCCCTCCATTCATCCCTATCCAGCAATTCCCCTCTCTCCCTGAGCCCTGCCCTGCAATCCATATCCATCCATGCCCATCTGTCCCCTCCATTCATCCCTATCCAGCAATTCCCCTCTCTCCCTCCCCATCCATGCTCCTCTGTCCCCTGCCCCCTCCATTCATCCCTTTCCAGCAGTTCCCCTCTCTCCCTGAGCCCTGCCCTCCCAATCCATGTCCATCCATGCTCCTCTGTCACCTGCCCCCTCCATTCATCCAGCATTTCCCCTCTCTCCCTGAGCCCTGCCCTGCAATCCATATCCATCCATGCCCATCTGTCCCCTCCATTCATCCCTATCCAGCAATTCCCCTCTCTCCCTGAGTCCTGCCCTCCCAATCCATGCCCATCCATGCTCCTCTGTCCCCTGCCCCCTCCATTCATCCCTTTCCAGCAATTCCCCTCTCTCCCTGAGTCCTGCCCTCCCAATCCATGCCCATCCATGCTCCTCTGTCCCCTGCCCCCTCCATTCATCCCTTTCCAGCAATTCCCCTCTCTCCCTGAGCCCTGCCCTCCCAATCCATGCCCATCCATGCTCCTCTGTCCCCTGCCCCCTCCATTCATCCCTTTCCAGCAATTCCCCTCTCTCCCTGAGCCATGCCCTCCCAATCCATGCCCATCATGCTCCTCTGTCCCCTGCCCCCTCCATTCATCCCTTTCCAGCAATTCCCCTCTCTCCCTGAGCCCTGCCCTCCCAATCCATGCCCATCCATGCTCCTCTGTCCCCTGCCCCCTCCATTCATCCCTTTCCTGCAATTCCCCTCTCTCCCTGAGCCCTGCCCTCCCAATCCATGCCCATCCATGCTCTTCTGTCCCTTGCCGCCTCCATTCATCCTTTTCCAGCAAGTCCCCTCTCTCCCTTCCATGACCCCCCCTCGCATCCATGCTCCTCTCTCTCCATGTTCCCAGCCTGGCCCACCCTCTTCTCCCCCCCCTTCGCATCCATGCCCCCCCCATCCATGCATCCCTTTTGTTTTTTTTCTTCTTTTAAATTTACCTCCGTGGCGGTTCCGGCAGCGAAGCGTCAGGGAAGGAGGCGGCGCTCCCGACGTCTAGCTTTCCCTTCGCTGTGTTCCGCCTTCTTTTGACGTCATCCTTGACGTCAGAAGAAGGCGGAACACAGCGAAGGGAAGGCTAGACGTCGGGAGCGCCGCCTCCTTCCCTGACGCTTCGCTTCCGGATTTGTTTGGGTTTTTTTTTTCCGCCCTCGACGTCATGACGTTTGACGCGAGGGCGGGGCAGAGACGGCTGGCTGGCTTGAAGGCTTCACACCACGAATCCACGAACCCTTCAGCCTGGGAGTGACGTCAGATGGCTTCATGGCTTCACAGAACGTTGTCCTCAGAACGTTGAGGGTGCGTTTTATTATATTAGATGTGCTGATCGTATTACATTTGGAAACGAGAATACACTATTTGAAAAATGTGACTAATTGTAACTCACATGGAGTGGTCTATGGGATCTGTTGCCCTTGTGGCAGATGGTATATTGGCTATACAACTAGGAAAATAAAATTGAGAATAGCGGAACATCTCAGCAATATACGATTAAAGAAAATTGAGGCACCTCTTGCCTCTCATTGGAGTGAAGTTAGTCATCAGTTAGATACACTGCGATTTGTGGTATTATACCAGCTGCAGAACGTCAGAAGTGGGATGGTCTACAAAAGTTGCACCGGATTGAACAAAAATTTATTTTCCTTTATGATACTCTTGAACCAGCTGGTTTAAATCGAGAGAGAGAATGGGAAATGGTGATGTGAGATGGTAACGCCTCTGGGTGGTTAGTGATACTGTGATTGGATATGGGCTAATTGGAAATATCGTATAAGGAGAGGGGGAGTGTTAGAGAACACGCATGGGCACTGAAGCTCTGAGCATATAATCTAAGGCTGGCCAGGTCGAGCTTCTGAGCGATGGTGTGCTAAAAATTCTGTATTATTAATGTTTAGGTGAGTTTGACTTATGTTATATCACTATGAGTTTGGTTTATAAAATATGAGGGTAAATGTGGTTGATTTTATATGTACAGATTGACAGCTTGTGATGACGCCAGTTGGGTGAAACACCGTTTGTGTGTTTTGGACTAACAGCTCCTGATGATGCCAACTGAGCGAAACACAGATTTTGTGTCGGACTGGACAATTATCTGAAAAGTGGAATACAAGTTAACCTTATATTAGCTAATGGTTCATGGATTATGGAGTTTGAAAAGATCTCCGTGGGAGTGAATTGAGACTGTGTGGAGAGAAGAACTGGACTAGTTCGGGTTGTTTGAAAGACCAATGTCTCATTTACATAGAAAAAAAGTTTTCACCACGGACGGACTCCTAATCTTGGATAAGTTTTTTTATGATGTAATGATGTGGGGTATGAATGAATGGATGTGGGGTTATGATTTGTTTTGATAATTTGCTGTGTTTGTTTATTAGAATAAAGGATTTTTTGAAATAAAGAAATAGATTTATATTACTATCCTTGAAGGGTATGATTAATGAAAGAACTATCCTATAGATTGTTTCTGATTTAAATATTGGGGAAGGTTTATGTATTAGATTCCTATTTGAGTATTGTTGAAAAGTATAATAAGGTCACTGTTACTAAAGTAATACATAGCTTTATTTATTTTTGTTTGTCTTTAGGCAAAACAACTTATAGAGAAGTTTTTTGATAAACAAGGAGAAAGACTCCAGGAATCTAAGACAACATTACCTGAGATATACTATATTCAAGGTACACTCCATATAGTATCGATTAATCGCTGCTTTCCAGGATATGGAATGGATTCTAAGTTGCATCCAGGTTGTCCTAATTGCTGTGGTAAGTAACACATGTTTTACTTAATTATTTCTTGAATCTATTTATAGGGAAGTTTTGTAATTTAACCATATGTATATCTTTTATATGTTAGGTTAATATTTAAAAATTGGGGGGCCCTTTTACAGAGCAGCAGTAAGCCCATCGTGGGCTTACCGCTTGCTCTTCCAGGACTACTGCCGGTCCAACACGGCCACCGGCGGTAGTCCCGCCCCTAGCATGCGCCATTTCTGAGGAAAGAAGAAAACCCTTGGAAATGGCTTGCGTGGCAGTAACTGGGCATTGCCATGTGCTGCCCAGTTACCACTGGGTTAGCGCGGGAGCCCTTATCGCTACAGAGCTCCCCGTTGCATGGCTATGCGGTAAGAGCTTACTGCATGGCCATGTGTGTGGGGTCTTTTTACCTGCTGTGGTAAAAAGGGCCCTGCCACACAGGAAAGACTGCCGCTAGCGCGGGGCCTTTTTTCTCTCAGCTTAGTAAAAGGATCCATTAAGCAATAACAACTTGGGTTACATAAACATTAACATCTTGCATGTTGTGCTGTGAATATATCTTTGCTTGATAAAGTACTATAAAAAGAATACAGTACAATATAATTTTAAAAGGCAATGGAAAAAAGGTGAAATTATGAAGAATATTAAATTGTAGAACTCAGTAGGTGAAAATGAGAAGAAAAAATGGCTCATGTTTTTATTATTCAGGTTTTTAAAATATTACATTTCCATAAAGAAACCAGGAGTACAAATAGGCCACATTAATGGAAACAAGTAGTACTCTACCAAAAAAGGAAAAAATATACAAATAAATGAAAATTTAGATAACCCAATCTAAATTCACAGAATTGTCAGATTAGTTACAAATTTGTGCAAAATTACTCCTCAATATCATTTGCATTATCAATCAGAAATCTTTGAAGCTGGTTCAGATCAAAATAAACATAAAAAATGTCATTAATCTTTATCAAATATTTACAGGGAAACTGCAAAAAAGAAGGAACCTACGGTAGGAGGAGTAGCCTAATGGTTACTGCAGTGGGCTAGGAACCAGATTTGATTCCCACTGCAGCTGTTGGTGACCCTCGGCAAGTCACTTAACCCTCCATTGCCCCAGGTACAAAAACAGATTGTGAGCCCACTAGGGACAGAGAAAGTACCTATATATATGTGAACCACTTTGGTTATACCACAGAAATGCAGTATATCAAATACATTACCCTTACCCAGCTTATCCTACCTTTATCCTATCTTTCAGTTTGAGAAATTCCTTCTGATGCAGCTGTGTGACCCTTGGCACATCAGAAAAAAATCCAGATAGGTTGACTACTGAATTGAATGTCCTTTTTTGAAAATACACTTTAAGTAAATACATTTTTTTCCTGTTGAGTAGGAATAGTATCCAAGAGAGAAGCCCTGGTTGCAGTTACATCCTGGGATGTCTCCAAAAATGTCA
This sequence comes from Microcaecilia unicolor, assembly GCF_901765095.1. Taxonomy (NCBI): domain Eukaryota; kingdom Metazoa; phylum Chordata; class Amphibia; order Gymnophiona; family Siphonopidae; genus Microcaecilia; species Microcaecilia unicolor. The sequence goes on along the minus strand of NC_044031.1, from coordinate 353,828,811 downwards.
AAGCAAAAGAGTCATCTTGACACATTGTAACGATTAGAAATAATCATATTCATGGGAGGACAAGCAGGCATAATATTCTCACATGCAGGTGACTTCTTCTACGGAGCCCAGTACTTCGTAAAATCTCAGGAGACAAGAGATGACATGTAGGAAAATTCAAAATTATAAAGTACTAGCATTCATCCTATTCTCAATATATTCTGTCTGTGTATTACCAGACTGCCTTTAATAAAAGACACAAAGGTTGATTGTAAATTTGTAGCCAGCATAGTTGTCTGAGTCAGTCTGGAATCAATAGTTGTATTCTTATTCTCAATTTCTGACAATTTCTCAGCCATCTGTTGTGAAAACTGACACAATTGTTGAACAGTCTATTCTATCCATCCTTCAGTCCTAGTACCATTTTCCAAATATCTCATAAAGTTACTTCCTGTGATTTTCCAAGTCCTGAAGAATTGGACACTTCACAACATCTGGCATAGGGCCATTAGGAAGTGGGCAGTCTAAGGGGTTGGGTCCACTGATTTTAGGAGTACTGGAGTATCACACTTTAGTTTTCCCCTTATGCTTCCCCATAATATATAATAAAATGACATTACCTTAGGAAGAAGAAAAATGGGTAGTCTCTCTTACTTCTTTGGGGCTCCCAATGGGCCTTGTGTGCCCATTTGGGCATGCCCTAAGCGTTGCACTGCAGTTTCAGCACTGAGTTTATGGAGATCTTCCTGAAGTACTTCTAGCAGCAGCTGATGACCTCTACTGCTACCGCCAGCACTCCCAAAGTTTCTCCAAGTGTGCATCTACAGCAGGAGATCCTGGCAAGGTAGACCACCATTTGTTTTGAGATCACATGATTTATATGCCGCTCAAAATATACCAAGCACCAAGTTTTAGAACTAAATGTCTATTTTGAAGTAGAGTACTGATTTAAAAACGTAAAATATGTTAACAAAAAAGAGCCATTTGGTCAACAGAGTTTTACCCATTTGTGTCTGCCTGCTGTACTGTCAGAGTTATGTGATATTTGGTCTTCTCCTTCCCTCTGTCACTAAAGTCTCTTTATCTATCCCATGCATACTTGAATTCTGCCATTTTTGTCCCCAGTATCTATTTCTGTAAGTTTATTTCAGTGTCAACTAACCTTCCAGTAAAAATTTATTTTAATCGCATTCCTTTTGAGCATCCCTCATTAAGCTTCAAAGGATGATACTTTGTCCTTGGACTTCTTAGTCTGTGGAAATGCAACATTCTCCGAGGACAAGCAGGCTGCTTGTTCTCACTGATGGGTGACGTCCACGGCAGCCCCTCCAATCGGAAACTTCACTAGCAAAGGCCTTTGCTAGTCCTCGCGCGCCCATGCGCACCGCGCATGCGCGGCCGTCTTCCCGCCCGAACCGGCTCGTGTTCGTCAGTCTTCCTTTGTCCGCGCTCGGTACGGTCGTGTTTGCGCCGTTCGCGCCCCTTAAGTTGACCCTCTCGCGTCTTTTTGACTTTTTGCTTTTGAATAAAAAAAAAAAAAAGGGATTTCGGAAAAGGGTCTTTCGGTCTTTTCCCTTTCCCGTATTTCTAGTTTTTGGCCCCCGTTAAGTTTTCTTTCGTTTTCGGGGTAGGCCCTTTTGAGGCCTCGGGTCGAGTTTTTTCTCCCCCTCTTTTTGGTGCCTTACCGCAATTACGAGTTTTGATTTCGCCGGCGTGATTTTTCCGCCCATGTCATCGAAGTCTCCCAGCGGCTTCAAGAAGTGCACCCAGTGCGCCCGGGTAATCTCGCTCACTGACAGGCACGCGTCATGTCTTCAGTGTCTGGGGGCTGGGCACCGCCCGCAGGCCTGTAGTCTTTGCGCCCTTTTACAGAAAAGGACTCAGGTAGCGAGATTAGCCCAGTGGAACGTTTTGTTCTCGGGCTCTGCATCGGCACCGGGAGTATCGAGTGCGTCGACGTCGACAGCGTCAAGACCTCCGCACTCGGCCGCGACTGTATCGATTGCATCGAGGCATCGACACTCTGCATCGTCGGGGCCGAGACATCGGAAGGCTGCGTTGGCGTCGGTGGTAGCCCCCCCCCCGAGACCGACCTTCGGCCTCGGCCCCGAGGAAGCGACGGCTGGATTCTACGTCCTCCTCGTCGGTACCGGGAAGCTCCGGTGACATGCTTCGTTTGAAAAAGTCAAAGAAGCATTGACACCGGTCTCCTTCCCGTGTCAGTACCGAGAGCTCTGGGTCGCCGAGGGAGTCGGCACCCAGTAGGCATCGGCACCGGGAGGACTGCTCACCCTCTGTTCAAGAGGTGTCGATGCGCTCCACCTTGGACAGCCTGGAACAGCCTCCATGCCCGGAACAGACTCTGACCTCGACGCCTGCATCGACTTCCATGTCTTTCTCCACAGCCGCTCTGCACGAGAGTCTCCGGGCCGTTCTTCCAGAGATCCTGGGAGAGCTGTTGCCCCCTTCCCCTCCGGTACCGGGGGTGCTTGCGCCTCCGGTACCGTCGAGTGAGGAGCCGGCTGGCCCCTTGCCCGGGGTGAGGTCTCCGTCATCGGTGCCGCTTGCGGTACCGACTGCGGTCGCCTCCCAGGAAGGCTCCCCGACGACGTCGGCGGAGGGAGCTTCGCCGGTGCGGGCGAGGGAGTCTACCTCTCGACATTCACACCGTGGCCGTGGTTCCACGGAGTCGAGCCGGGCACGGCTTCAGACACAGGTTCGTGAACTTGTGTCTGATACCGATGGTGAGGCCTCGTGGGAGGAGGAGGACATCAGATATTTCTCTGACGAGGAGTCTGATGGCCTTCCTTCTGATCCCACTCCCTCCCCTGAAAGGCAGCTTTCTCCTCCCGAGAGTCTGTCTTTTACGGCCTTTGTCCGGGAGATGTCTACGGCCATCCCCTTCCCGGTGGTTGTGGAGGACGAGCCCAGGGCTGAAATGTTTGAGCTCCTGGACTATCCTTCTCCACCTAAGGAAGCGTCCACAGTACCCATGCATCATGTCCTAAAAAAGACATTGCTGGCGAACTGGACCAAGCCTCTAAGTATTCCCCACATTCCCAAGAAGATGGAGTCCCAGTACCGGATCCATGGGGACCCAGAGCTGATGCGCACTCAGTTGCCTCATGACTCTGGAGTTGTGGATTTGGCCCTAAAGAAGGCTAAGAGTTCTAGGGAGCATGCTTCGGCGCCCCCCCGGGCAAAGACTCTAGAACCTTAGACTCCTTTGGGAGGAAGGCCTAGCATTCCTCTATGCTCGTGGCCAAAATTCAGTCTTACCAGCTCTACACGAGCATACACATGCGGAACAATGTGCGGCAGTTGGCGGGCTTGGTGGACAAGCTCCCTCCTGAGCAAGCCAAGCCATTTCAGGAGGTGGTCAGGCAGCTGAAGGTGTGCAGAAAATTCCTGGCCACAGGGGTGTATGACACCTTTGATGTTGCGTCCAGGGCCGCTGCTCAAGGTGTGATGATGCGCAGACTCTCATGGCTGCGTGCCTCCGACCTGGAGAATAGGATCCAGCAGCGGATTGCGGACTCGCCTTGTCGTGCGGACAATATTTTTGGAGAGAAGGTCGAACAGGTGGTAGAGCAGCTCCACCAGCGGGATACCGCTTTCGACAAGTTCTCCCGCCGGCAGCCTTCAGCTTCTACCTCCAGGTAGACGTTTTTATGGGGGAAGGAAGACTGTTCCCTACTCTTCTGGTAAGCGTAGGTACAATCCTCTTCCTCGACAGCCTGCGGCCCAGGCTAAGCCCCAGCGCGCTCGCTCCCGTCAGCAGCGTGCGCCTCAGCAAGGCCCCTCAGCTCCCCAGCAAAAGCAAGGGCGAGCTTTTGACTGGCTCCAGCAGAGCATAGCCGACATCAACGTGTCAGTGCCGGGCGATCTGCCGGTCGGAGGGAGGTTGAAAGTTTTTCACCAAAGGTGGCCTCTCATAACCTCCGATCAGTGGGTTCTTCAAATAGTCCGGCAAGGATACACCCTCAATTTGGCCTCCAAACCTCCAAATTGTCCACCGGGAGCTCAGTCTTACAGCTTCCAGCACAAGCAGGTACTTGCAGAGGAACTCTCCGCCCTTCTCAGCGCCAATGCGGTCGAGCCCGTGCCATCCGGGCAAGAAGGGCTTGGATTCTATTCCAGGTACTTGTGGAAAAGAAAACAGGGGGGATGCGTCCCATCCTAGACCTAAGGGCCCTGAACAAATATCTGGTCAAAGAAAAGTTCAGGATGCTTTCCCTGGGCACACCATGATTCAGGAAAACGACTGGCTATGCTCTCTGGACTTGAAGGACGCCTACACGCACATCCCGATACTGCCAGCTCACAGGCAGTATCTGCGATTTCAGCTGGGCACACGTCACTTCCAGTACTGTGTGCTACCCTTTGGGCTCGCCTCTGCGCCCAGAGTGTTCACGAAGTGTCTGGCTGTGGTAGCAGCGGCACTTCGCAGGCTGGGAGTACACGTGTTCCCTTATCTCGACGATTGGCTGGTGAAGAACACATCCGAGGCAGGAGCTCTACAGTCCATGCAGATGACTATTCGCCTCCTGGAGCTACTGGGGTTTGTGATAAATTATCCAAAGTCCCATCTTCTCCCAGTACATTGACTCGAATTCATAGGAGCTCTGCTGGATTCTCGGACGGCTCGTGCCTATCTCCCAGAGACGAGAGCCAACAACTTGTTGTCCCTCGTCTCGCGGGTGCGAGCGTCCCAGCAGATTACAGCTCGGCAGATGTTGAGATTGCTGGGCCACATGGCCTCCACATGGCCTCCACAGTTCATGTGACTCCCATGGCCCGCCTTCACATGCGATCTGCTCAATGGACCCTAGCTTCCCAGTGGTTTCAGGCTGCTGGGGATCTAGAAGACGTGATCCACCTGTCCACGAGTTTTCTCAAATCCCTGTATTGGTGGACGATTTGGTCCAATTTGACTCTGGGACGTCCTTTCCAAATTCCTCAGCCACAAAAAGTGCTGACTACCGATGCGTCTCTCCTGGGGTGGGGAGCTCATGTCGATGGGCTTCACACCCAGGGAAGCTGGTCCCTCCAGGAACGCGATCTGCAGATCAATCTTCTGGAGTTACGAGCGGTCTGGAACGCTCTGAAGGCTTTCAGAGATCGGTTGTCCCACCAAATTATCCAAATTCAGACAGACAACCAGGTTGCCATGTATTACATCAACAAGTAGGGGGGGCACCGGATCTCGTCCCCTGTGTCAGGAAGCAGTCAGCATGTGGCTCTGGGCTTGCCGTCACGGCATGATGCTCCAAGCCACATACCTGGCAGGTGTAAACAACAGTCTGGCCGACAGACTGAGCAGGATTATGCAACCTCACGAGTGGTCGCTCAACTCCCGAGTAGTGCGCCAGATCTTCCAGGTGTGGGGCACCCCCTTGGTAGATCTCTTTGCATCTCGAGCCAACCACAAAGTCCCTCAGTTCTGTTCCAGGCTTCAGGCCCACGGCAGACTGGCATCGGATGGCTTCCTCCTGGACTGGGGGGAAGGTCTGCTGTATGCTTATCCTCCCATACCTCTGGTCGGGAAGACTTTGTTGAAACTCAAGCAAGACCAAGGCACCATGATTCTGATCGCTCCGTTTTGGCCGCGTCAGATCTGGTTCCCTCTTCTTCTGGAGTTATCCTCCGAAGAACCGTGGAGATTGGAGTGTTTTCCGACCCTCATCACACAGGACGAAGGGGCGCTTCTGCATCCCAGCCTGCTGTCTCTGGCTCTCACGGCCTGGATGTTGAGAGCTTAGACTTTGCCTCTTTGGGTCTGTCAGAGGGTGTCTCCCGCATCTTGCTTGCTTCCAGGAAAGATTCCACTAAGAAGAGTTACTTCTTTCTGTGGAGGAGGTTTGCCGTCTGGTGTGACAGCAAGGCCCTAGATCCTCGCTCTTGTCCTACACAGACCCTGCTTGAATACCTTCTGCACTTGTCTGAGTCTGGTCTCAAGACCAACTCTGTAAGGGTTCACCTTAGTGCAATCAGTGCATACCATTACCGTGTGGAAGGTAAACCGATCTCAGGACAGCCTTTAGTTGTTCACTTCATGAGAGGTTTGCTTTTGTCAAAGCCCCCTGTGAAACCTCCTACAGTGTCATGGGATCTCAATGTCGTTCTCACCCAGCTGATGAAACCTCCTTTTGAGCCACTGAACTCCTGCCATCTGAAGTACTTGACCTGGAAGGTCATTTTCTTGGTGGCATTTACTTCAGCTCGTAGAGTCAGTGAGCTTCAGGCCTTGGTAGCCCAGGCCTCTTACACCAAATTTCATCATAACAGAGTAGTCCTCCGCACTCACCCTAAGTTCTTGCCAAAGGTTGTGTCGGAATTCCATCTGAACCAGTCAGTTGTCTTGCCAACATTCTTTCCCCGTCCTCATTCCTGCCCTGCTGAACGTCAGCTGCACACATTGGACTGCAAGAGAGCATTGGCCTTCTATCTGGAGCGGACACAGCCCAACAGACAGTCCGCCCAATTGTTTGTTTCTTTTGATCCCAACAGGAGGGGAGTGGCTGTGGGGAAACGCACCATATCCAATTGGCTAGCAGATTGCAGTTCCTTCACTTACGCCCAGGCTGGGCTGGCTCTTGAGGGTCATGTCACGGCTCATAATGTTAGAGCCATGGCAGCGTCGGTAGCCCACTTGAAGTCAGCCACTATTGAAGAGATTTGCAAAGCTGCGACGTGGTCATCTGTCCACACATTCACATCTCATTACTGCCTGCAGCAGGATACCCGACGCGACAGTCGGTTCGGGCAGTCAGTGCTTCAGAATCTGTTTGAGGTTTAGAATCCAACTCCACCCCCCTAGGCCCATATTTTCTTCTGTTCCAGGCTACACTCTCAGTTAGTTGGATAAATTGTTAGGTCAATCTCAGTTATGTCCTCGCCGTTGCGAGGTCCAATTGACCATGTTTGTTGTTTTGAGTGAGCCTGGGGGCTAGGGATACCCCATCAGTGAGAACAAGCAGCCTGCTTGTCCTCGGAGAAAGCAAATGCTACATACCTGAAGAAGGTATTCTCCGAGGACAGCAGGCTGATTGTTCTCACAAACCCGCCCGCCTCCCCTTTGGAGTTGTGTCTTCCCTTGTTTTTTTCTTGCTACATATGGGACTGATGAACAGGAGCCGGTTCGGGCGGGAAGACGGCCGCGAGGACTAGCAAAGGCCTTTGCTAGTGAAGTTTCCAATTGGAGGGGCTGCCGTGGATGTCACGCATCAGTGAGAACAATCAGCCCGCTGTCCTCGGAGAATACCTTCTACAGGTATGTAGCATTCGCTTTCTGATTTATTGAAATCTGCTAGATATTCAGGAGCCCTTTTACTAAGGCATGCTGAAAAATTGCCTGCAGTAGTGTAGACATGTGTTTTTTCAGCGCACCTGTAAAAAATGCCTTTTTAAATTTTTTGCTGAAAATGGATGTGCAGCAAAATGAAAGTTGCCGTGTGTTCATTTTGGGTCTGAAACCTTACTGCTAGCCATTGAACTAGCGGTAAGATCTCACGTGGTAACCGGACGGTAATGGTCTACGCGCTTAAAATGTTGATTACTGCCTGCGCCCCAGAAAATAAAAATATTTTCCGGCGGGTGTAGTGGGCATGCGTAAAAAATGAAATTACCGCACAGGCCATGTGGTAGCCGGACGGTAACTTGGAATTGCCGTGCGTTGGACAACGTAGTCGCTTACACAGCTTAGTAAAAGGGCTCCTCAAATATTTGATCATATCTTCCCCTTTATTCTTTTTCTTAGAAAACACATCTTTAACGGCTTTTGTAAAATTGTGTGGTCACATATGCACATAAAAAGTAGGTGCCCAGAATGAGTGTTAAGTGAAAATGAGAGTGTCAGTGCTTGCACACACAGAGAAGGTGAAATACAAGCAAGAGTGATACTGATATACAAAACACTTAGGAGTCCTTTTATTCTGCGCTGAAAAGTGACCTTAGCATGTCCTTATGTGGGTCTTTCCCATGCGCTAAGGCCATTTTTAATGCAGCCAAAAAATGGCCGATTTTCCAAATTAATGGCCATGCTCCAATTTTGCCATTAGCACGTAGCCATTAAATAGATGATAGTTTATAGCTTATTTGCACTTACTATACCACCCAAGCTAACTTGCAGATCTGGATGGTTTATAGGCTAAAAACTGAAAAATTCAGAAAAGCACTACAGTATTTGAAAGGACACACAGTATCACTCAGCAGTAGCACAATCAGTCAAAGGTAAAGGGTAAATAGAGAAAAAAGAGGAAAGGGTAGAGACAGTACTTAGACCAAGAACCGGGGAAAGGGGAGGATTTAACTGTGCAGTATGATAACCTAACTCTCTTATGTGATTAATTGAAAGCCTGTTTGAAAAATCAGGTTTTCAAAGCTTTTTTCAAGTTCTTAAAGGAAAGTTCAATATATATCAGTAACAGAAGGGCTGGAGGTGCAAAAAAGAAAGCGAGTGAGCCCTTACCACCATCTATTTTGTAGGCAGTAAGGGCTCCCACACTAATGATGCACTATGTGAGAATGCAGATGTGTTAACTGATTAGAGTTGAAATGCCCACTCTCTGCCCCTGAGACACGCTTCCTCTGTGAAAAAATAAAAATAATTTTTTAGTGTGTGGTTTGCCCACACACATCTACTATAATAAAACTCACCCTCAACGTTCTGAAGACAATGTTCTGAAGTCACTCAGTCACTCCCTGAAGGGTTCATGGATTCATGGTGGTGAAGCCACAACACTGACCTTGTCTGTCTGCCCCGCCCTCGCATGATGGACCAATCAGAAAAAACACCCTCAACATTCTGAAACACAAAGGACCATCACAACACCGTTCCCAGGCAACACTAGGCAACGTAAGACGGACCAATCAGAGGAAACTACGTGACAATAAGGGAGGAGCATTCCTCAGCAGAATGGCTCATTATCTGTGCAGCACGGAGAGCACAGAACCACTGCTGGAACGAGAGAAGAATATTCCTGCTGTGGGTATGTGCAAAAATAGACCGGGGGGGGGGGGGGTGTTGGGAGAAATTTTTAAATGCCTAATGCCAGTACTGAAGAGTGCCAGAGGGCCCATAGAAAAAACTATATTTGGGATCGCTTGACATGGAGTCAGAGGAGCCGGAAAACAACGTGCCCGTCACCATCTGGGACGTGGGCGAACAGGACAAGCTGCGGCCCAGCTGGAAGGATTACCCGCGACCCAGCCAGCAGCAAACAGCGACCAAGGAAGGGGGAGGAGTACGGAAACACGCGGAGCATGTTTCCCTACTCCATCCCTGCCTAGGAATCACTGGAGACTGGCTGCCAAACTAAAGAAACAACCGCACACCGACGCACCACCTCCATCATTCAAAAGGCATCCACTCTTTCTTCAACAGAAATGCAAACTAATAATACAAAACAAAGAATACCCGTTTTCTCACGCAGCTACAGGTAACTCCCCACCCCCTTCCTCTTCCCCTTTTGCCAAAGCGGCCGTGCCCAACCATCCTCAGCCTCAGGCAAGCCGTCTCCCACCTCGGGGATTCCCCGAGCACCCGGAAAAAGACGGCGCAGCTACCCGCAGCGCATGTTCCAGCATTCCCCTGCAGCCAGCCTGAAATGGACCGAACATACCGGATCACCACCCGATGGCCCGAGACCGTGCTCCTCTCCCGCCAACTTAAAACAACCATCCCCGTCCTCAGGCAAGCCGTCTCTCACCTCCAGGATGCGCAGAACCCCAGCCCAACAGAAAAAGACGGCGCTGCTTCCCACAGCACATTTCTCTTCTAGTGTTCCCCTACAGCAGCCCTGAAACGGCCAAATACCGACAGACCTAGAACTTGCTCCTCTACCTTCCGCCCATCTAAAACAACACTGCTGCCTCAGCACAACACCAAAAAAAAAAAAAACAGAAAAAACAATCCACCACTCAGCAAAGGCTGACCCCCCCTACAACCACATTTACATTTCACCAAAAGAAAGACACCCCTCCACAAACCTCCTTGACAGACAAAACCACACACACACAATACAACAGACACACACCCTCAAAGCCACACACCAATCCATCCCACTTTGCCAGCATAGCACAGCACATCCCCCAACCCCCCAAACAAAAAAAAAAAGACACACATCAACAACCTGCACACACACCCCACTCTCACACACATACAGACAAAATAACTCTGTGACCCATACACACACACACACACACACAAAAACCACATGCTAGTGCCCGTTTCATTGGTTTCGGAATCGGGCCTTTTTTACTAGTTTCAAAATATTGCAGGACACCTCTGCGTGTCCCATGGTAAGCCCTTTTCAGCTGCGGTAAGCACACACTAGTTCTTACCACAGCTGTCTAAAAGGACCCTTTAGGGAGTAATTCTGTAAGGATGTATGTGCATAACTGCCAGTATTCTAGCCATTTATGCATTTACTGTATGCGAACATATGTGTATATAAATGACAATCTGGCTAGCATTATTTTGTAGGTATAGGTATATCTATAACCGCACATAGTTTGTAGGTGGGTATTCACATGAGCAAAGCCTAGACTGAGTGTACACTTATGCATTTAACCTATACAGTACAGTAAGTTACATACATGTTTATGTTTATTATTGGTATTTGACATACCGCAGTTAGCTGCCTTGCAGGTCAAAGCAGTTTACATAGTTAAAAAGTTAAAACCAGTAAGAAAGAACGCCAGTAGGTCATAAAGGAAAGTTCATAAGTCATACTATACAGGGAAGATGACTCATACACAGTTCTTCCAACAGGGTAGGAGAGGGTCTGGAGAGCTTTAGCAGTAGGGTGAGGGATGCTTTCCAGGAAAATGACAAGCATGCAGAGAGTCCTCAGAACATATGTTTAAAATTTCCTCAAAATAGAATGTTTTCAGGAGGATTTCAAATTTAGGATAAGATTGTTCTAGTCGTATTTATAGTGAAAGGTTATTCTAGAGCTGTGGGGCAAGAAAATAGAGTGCTTAATGTCTAGTGGTCTCAAGATGGGCAAGGCGTGGTGAAGGGAGGACCATACAGTGGGAATCCAGGGTCTGAAAGGTTTGGGTCAGTGTGCAAGATATCGTGTGTTCTGACAGATAGGATGGGATATCTTGGTAATAGGCTTGATGGGCAAGACAGAGTACGGTTCAAGATCATCTGACTTTCAGGAAGTCTCTCAAGACCTACTTATTTGGGCAAGCTTACCCTAAAGATCCCGTCCTGCACTCCAACTCCTCTAAAGATCTTGTGGACTTAACTACTTTCTCCTGCTCTTGTACCTTTCTTCCCCTCGTATCACTTTCCATTTATTGTAATTTCCTGTTAATTCAATGTTGTAAGCCACATTGAGCCTGCCAGCGGTGGGAAATTGTGGGGTATAAATGATAAAAATAAATAAATACTTTGAATTGCACCCTGGTGTGGATTAGTAACAAGTGTAAATGGAATAAAAACTGTCATGCCCCACAGAGAAAGCATGCCGTTATGTTTTGTAGTGTCTGTATCCATTTAAGCTGGGAGTTGAATAAACCAGCATCTATATATATAAAAGGCAAGACCAACGTTCTATGAAGCCTCCAGCCGGAAGTGTGAAGCGCCAGAGATATCCGGTTTCCCCATGAGTGAAGGAAAACAGCACAGCACGAAATCCCTCTCTCTATAACAGTGAAGGACTCAAAGGGGGAGAGAGATGCCCTCACTCTCTCTGTAACACAAACACAGAACAGCAGGAAACGTAACACTGAAAGACTGGACTCCAAGGGGGGAGGGGGAGGGAGAGAGGGCAGAGGGCAGGGACACACACTCCCACATGCACACTCTGAAGAAAACCTTGCTAGCCCCCGTTTCATTTGCATCAGAAACGGGGCTTTTTTACTAGTATACAATATTACAATAGTCAGTGTGGAACATCAAAAGAGTGTGTACAAGTATGTAAAGAGTGGGGAAGTCTAGAATTTTTTAAGTGAATGAATACGATGAAGACAACAAAAGCCAGATCATAGAACTTTGGAAATTTGCTTTTGCTTATGGATTGTACGGCCAGAATCAATAATGATGCTTAGCTAATGATAAGAGTTGACTGGCAATATTGGAATAATGAAAAGACAAAGGGGTAATTGGGGTTGTGAGAGCTTACCACTGATCCAACATGCTACAGTTTTGTTGGTACTGAGTACTAATTTGTGTTTTCAGAGTCTGTCGGCTATGGAACAGAAACATTTTTGTAGTGGTCCTATGTCAGGTTGCAAGGGGGATGTAGGATAATAAAGAAGAATATAGTATGCATAAATTATTGTTTTAATTCCTGCTTCTCCGAGGACAAGCAGGCTGGATATCGTCACTGATGGGTCGTCGTCCACGACGGGCCAGGAGACCGGAAGTCTAACAACAAAGTTTCAGAAAGTTCGGGAGTGATGTGGCGCGCGGGGCAACAAACGCACAGTGCATGTGCAAGTGACTTCCTGCCAGCGACACCCGCGCGCTTCCCTCAGTTTCTTTTTCTCCGTGTCTGCAAAGGGGTGGTGTTTTTCACTGCTCCTCGTCTGTTTGGCCCAGGAGATCGCTTTTTTCGTGTGTATCGCCTCCTTTTCTTTCTTTTTGAATTAGTTACTTCGAAATTTTTTTAAAGTATTTTTTTCCCTTAATTTTTAGATTTTTCTCATCTTTTCAAAGTTTCCTTTCTTTTTCGTTGCGGCCGTCTTTAAGGCGCTTGGCCGCGTCTTTTTTCCCCCCTTTTTGTGCCTTTTTAAGTGGCACCATCGAGCCGTTTGATTTCGCGGACACTATTTTCCCGCCCATGTCAACGAGGACTCCCAAAGGCTTCAAGCGCTGTACTCGGTGCAACCGGACCATCTCGTCTACCGACCCTCACGTGTGGTATCTCGCCTCGGGGCCGATCATCTTCCAGCTGCTTGCAAGCTGTGTAAATTAATGAAGAAACGGACCCAGGTGGCTCGAGAGGCTCAGTGCAAGAGACTTTTTTCAGATCGGTCCAGTTTTTCGGCATCAGTACCGAGGTCAGCGGCATCGTCAACGTCAAGGGAAGCAGCACCGAGATTCCATGTAATGGCTGCCGAGAGTCATGGTGTCACTACGCAGATTGGGAGTCCATGTGTTTCCCTACCTGGACGATTAGCTGGTGAAAAGCACTTCAATGGATGGTGCTCAGGAGTCCATGGGGAGAACTATGCGGGTGTTAGAGCTATTAGGAACATTGATTCGGCGTCCACATTGCCCGAACCATTGCTGTAGCTAGTGGGAGAAAGACGTCCTACTACTGACACCGCCGTTGAGCGCTGAGGGACGCCGCGGAGCGTCAACGCCAAGGCATCAGGTTGACATCCAACTGCCCGAGCTGGTGCTGTGGATGAGCGGAAGAGGGACGGACCACTGTTGGAGCTCAGTGGGAGAAAAAACGAATCGCTTCTGTAGCTGAGGGGGAGAGTGGCGAACCATGGTTGTAGCTGAGCAAGAGATGGACGTGCCTACCATTGACATCGCCGTTGAGCGCTGAGTGAGATCAATGCAAAGCGTTGATGCTGAAGTATCGGGTGTGATATCCATTCTACACGAACCACTGTAGTAGCTGATCAGAAGAAGCCCTGCCTAATACTGACACTGCTGTTAAACATTGAATACTCCCCGCTGTAGAGTGCCGTTGCTGAGGCGTCACCCTGTGGTCTGAGGCTTTCACCATTACCCTACTAAGCAGCTCACTAAAGCGGACCGGACCAACTTAGAAGAAGTTTTGGTTTGTTACACAGTTGGCCACCTGTTGAAAGTAATTAGAGTGAAAGGCAGAGTACAGGTTTATAGCTGTTAACCTACTAAATTCAAATGAATGAGTCAATGGTCGCAGGCGTTCGTGAAGCCTACCCACGAGGTGCCAAACTGCCAGCGCAGCAGGTAGATGACCACAATTACTCATAGGAAGCATTCTTATATCGCTGCAAAGAATCAACAAACTGTTCCAAAGAACTTTAGATCTTTGATCTACCTACTCTTCTAATCTTACTAAATTGATCTCCTAACCTGTGATTTTGAATGGTTAAGGTTTTCTAGCCGGTAGATAGTCATACTGAATGGTTGAGGTTTTCTATCCGGTAGATAGTTATACTTATCCATAGGAAGCAGTTTGATATTGCTGTATAGAATCAACAAAGTGTTCCTATCTGTACCTGTCTATATTAATACATAGAGCAGTAAGGAGATTAACACTTCTTATGACTTTATTGTAGTCCTTATTAACTCTTATTGCCTTATTTGCTGTTAACTGTCTCCTAATAGTTTATATAACATTACATTATATTATTTTGAATTGTATTAATGACTTTATCATTGATTTTAACCTCTAGCATTACATTGTATTATTTTAAATTGTGCTAATGACTTGTATTATTGGTTCCAACCTCGAACTGACAATACAGTGAAACCTTGGTTTTCGTTGACATCGGATTTCGTCGTTTTTGGTTATCGATGTTTTTCGCGAAATTTTTGTCTCGGTTTTCGTCGGTCGCCTCGGAATTCGTCGGTAAATGCCATGTTAAATGTTCATTTATTACTAGTGATTTGAGGGTGTGCACAGGAGGTGGGTGTATTTTACATCATGTGCGTTAATTGCATTGGCTGGCTGTTGGTGTGGAAGGCATGGGATATTTCTAGTGCCACTCCCCCCTTCCCCTTGTTCCTGTTTGCATTTGTTTAGCGTTTTTGAAGGGCAGGAGCAGGAGGGTGGGTGTGTTTTACATCATGTGCGTTAATTGCATTGGCTGGCTGTTGGTGTGGAAGGCGTGGGATATTTCTAGTGCCACTCCCCCCTTCCCCTTGTTCCTGTTTGCATTTGTTTAGCATTTTTGAAGGGCGGGAACAGGAGGTGAGTGTGTTTAAGTGTGTGGGATCGTTAGAGAGGGGCTGGTGGAGGAGGTGTGTGTTGGAGATCTGTGAGGGCGGGACGGGATAGCGATTTGCGCATGTGGTGCGTTGTAAGTAGTTGCTGGTTGGGGACGTGCACTGGGGGGTAGGCAGAGGTAAGCGGGGCAGGGGAATCCGGAGTCCTCTTGATCGGGGCGCTGATTTGCCCTTAGTAGCTTGTTGGCGCTGTTACAGCCTGTTATAATATCAGAAGCATTGTGTGACATGCCACATCATCATTTATATAGTACGATTAATCTTTTTATTCATTTAAAAGAATTTAAAATAAATTGCCTCGATTTTCGTCATTTTCGGTTTTCGTCGATTATTTTCAGACGAATTATCGACGAAAACCGAGGTTTCACTGTACTGCATTATATTGCACTGTAGTACTGACCTTATTATTGATTGCTGACCTATAAGTGCCTATTGCATTATAATGTATTATATTGAATATCTCTACTGTTTGTTACAATCTTATTAGTTGCTACTGCATTCATTGCATTAGATTGTATTTTACAAAATTGTACTACTAATTGTAAGTTTCACCAGTCATACTACCCTAAACTGTTAGCCATTAATTTCTCCTTAACATTATTGTTATACAAATCAAAGCCAAAATGAATATTAACAAATTGATCTTAATAATTTACTCCCTGTCCATGATCTCTAACATATTGACAGTCACTCCCGCAGACAACAATATACCCACATTACTGAATCCTTGTAGATTACCTAAATATAATACTCCTCACCAGAAGAATAACAACCAATTAAAAGGAAAACCCAATACGTATGGTTATAACCAATCTAAAGGAAAGAAAGGACAAAATAAGACCAGATTCCAAGAGGATAGAAAACTAATAAAAATTAATACATCTTCATCCCTCACCGTATCCTACCAACCAATCCAACTGGGATATATAAATGCCAGGTCAGTAGTTAACAAAACAACAACTATAACAGATTGGATCGTATCAGACAGTCTTGATCTTTTTATTAGTGAGACTTGGATTCATGATCCTAAAGACCTAATAATTCTGGACCTATGCCCCACTGGTTACAAAATTACCCATTGGACAAGGAATGGAAAAAGAGGAGGAGGTATAGCTATAATTCACAGATCCCACTTTATTGTTACTACCGTAACTGAATCTATTCTTCCCCAACTTGAAATTGCCTCAGTCAGAATTAATCATATAAATCTATTTGACCACCTTAATGTTGTCCTGTTTTACAGACCTCCAGGAAATTGGCTAGATTGTCAAACCCACTTTATGGACTTTATATCGAACACATGTATTTCAACCTCCAACCTTATCATAGTAGGGGATATTAATCTCCACCTCGAACACCCTAACTCTATCAATGTACGTGAATGCATGGATTTCTTCCTATTATGGGATCTTCACTGGCCAAATATAGAACCTACCCATATTAAAGGACACTCACTTGATACAATCACATATAAATTCTCATCAGACCTAAATCATTTATTAACATCTACAAAATGGACAGCTGTACCATGGTCTGATCATTACAAATTAAATCTTCTCCTCCAATAGCGAGAAAATGACTTACAACATATTAAAGAATGCCTATCATGTACCACAAGAGGTCAAATTCGGTTATATTCTGGCAGCAATTTTATAATGATGATTGGTCAGCTCGAACGGATTAAATTCACTTTCTTCAAGAATGGGACAACAGGTGCAGAAGCATTTTAGACAACATAGCACCAGTACAAACTAGAACCTCCTGCAGAAAAAAATCAATACCATGGTTTAATGAAGAACTGAAAAAACTAAAAACCCAAGTTAGAAGGTGTGAATGAGCATGGAATAAAAAGAAAGATGACTCTACATTAAATGCTTGGAAACTTCTACAAAGAAAATATAAATATACCATCAGACGAACCAAAAGAACATATTACAAAACTAAAATTGGGCCAGACTATAATGATACACATAAACTCTTTCAACTTGTGAGCAAACTACTAGATACCAAGCCGATTACCTCTAATAGCATAGACATCCCTTCAGCAGATAATCTTGCTAATTACTTCAAAACGAAAATGATAAAGCTACGGCTCATGTTACTCATTAATTCCACAGACTACGTAAAATTTCTTGACTGTCTTGATCCACTCCCCGGTGAACACCCAGCAGAGAGAACCTGGACTAACTTTGATATACGCTTGGACGATTCTATCTCCCTAGCCCTTAAAAAGTTTGCCAAGTCCCACTGCAAACTAGATATCTGCTCTAACTACCTTATAAAATCAGCTCCTCAACAATTTATATCTGACATCACAACACATTTGAATTACATGTTACAAAAGGGACTATTCCCAAAGGATAAAGGAAATATGTTATTCATCCCAATACCCAAGGACTCAAAGAAAAAAGCAAACGACTTAACCAGTTATCGGCCCGTAGCGTCCATCCCCCTGATAACTAAATTAATGGAAGGTTTGGTGACCAAACAACTCACTAGCTACTTAGATAAATTCTCTATTCTTCATAACTCTCAATCAAGATTTAGATCTAACCATAGCACTGAAACAGTATTAATTACCTTTCTTACTAAATTCAAATGAGCAATTGCAACTGGTAACAACATACTTCTTCTACAATTTGACATGTCCAGTGCATTTGATATGGTAAGCTATAAAATATTATTAAACATTCTGGAATACCTCGGAGTTGGAGGTAATGTTCTAAATTGGTTTAGAGGTTTTTTTAACTATAAGATCTTACCAAGTGAAATCCAACTCTAATACATCAGCTCTATGAATACCAGAATGCGGCGTTCCCCAAGGATCTCCACTCTCACCAACTCTCTTCAACCTAATCAAGACCTCAATCCGTATATATATGCAGATGATGTGACGATCTACATCCCATTCAAAGACAACCTAATGGAAATTATGGACGACATCAACCAAAGCTTCCAAATTATGCACTCATGGGGGGGCTAATGCTTTTCAATTAAAACTTAACGCTGAAAAAACGCAATGTCTTATACTTCACAACATAACACAAGCAAATTCACTTCCATAATCACACCAAACTTTTTCCTTCCTGTCTCGGACACCTTGAAGATCCTCGGAGTTACCATTGATCGAAATCTCACACTTGAAAACCATGTGAAGAACACAACTAGGAAGATGTTTCAGTCTATGTGGAAACTTAGAAGACTAAAACCTTTCTTCCCAAGAGGCATTTTTCGGAACATGGTACAATCTATGGTGCTGAGTCATCTAGACTATTGCAATGTGCTGTATGCTGGATATAAAGAGCAAATCATCAAGAAACTTCAGACAGCCCAGAACACTGCAGCTAGACTTATATTTGGAAAGACAAAATATGAAAGTGCAAAACCCCTTAGAGAGAAGCTTCATTGGCTTCCAGTTAAGGAACGTACTATGTTCAAAGTTTGCACCTTGGTCCATAAAGTCATTCATGGAAATGCTCCAGCCTACATGTCAGACCTCATTGATTTGCCACCTAGAAATGCTAAAAGATCAGCACGCACATTCCTGGGACTTCATTTCCCTAGCTGTAACGGTCTAAAATACAAACTAGTACATGTGTCCTGCTTTTCTTACATTGGCACTCATCTATGGAATGCATTACCACTTGATCTGAAAACTATTCATGACTTATTTAACTTTTGAAAAATACTAAAAACTTTTCTCTTTAACAAGGCTTACCATAACAATCAATAATAGGAACTCCAATGCATCACTACTTACTTGATAGTTTGACTGTTTTCTGATTTACTGAATTGATTATATCCATTATGTTACACTTGTTTCTTTGTGTGTAACCAATTGTTTATTACTCTTACATAGTAACATAGTAACATAGTAGATGACGGCAGAAAAAGACCTGCACGGTCCATCCAGTCTGCCCAAGAAGATAAATTCATATGTGCTACTTTTTTTATTTGTACTGTCCTCTTCAGTGCACAGACCGTATAAGTCTGGCCAGCCCTATCCCCGCCTCCCAACCACCAACCCCGCCTCCCAACCACCAGCTCTGGCACAGACCGTATAAGTCTGCCCAGCACTATCCCTGCCGCCCACCACCGGCTCTGGCACAGACCGTATAAGTCTGCCCAGCACTATCCCCGCCTCCCAACCACCAGCTCTGGCATAGACCGTATAAGTCTGCCCAGCACTATCCCTGCCACCCACCACCGGCTCTGGCACAGACCGTATAAGTCTGCCCAGCACTAGTCCCCCCCTCCCAACCACCAGCCCCAGCACAGACCGTATATGTCTGCCCACACTAGCTCTGCCTCCCAACCACCAGCTCTGCCACCCATTCTAGGCTAAGCTCCTGAGGATCCCTTTCTTCTGCACAGGATTCCTTTATGTTTATCCCACGCATGTTTGAATTCCGTTACCGTTTTCATCTCCACCACCTCCCGCGGGAGGGCATTCCAAGAATCCACCACCCTCTCCGTGAAAAAATACTTCCTGACATCTTTCCTGAGTCTGCCCCCCTTCAATCTCATTTCATGTCCTCTCGTTCTACCACCTTTCCATCTCCGGAAAAGATTCGTATGCGGATTAATACCTTTCAAATATTTGAACGTCTGTATCATATCACCCCTGTTCCTCCTTTCCTCCAGGGTGTACATGTTCAGGTCAGCAAGCCTCTCTTCATACGTCTTGGAACGTAAATCCCATACCATCCTCGTAGCTTTTCTTTGCACCGCTTCCATTTTTTTAACATCCTTTGTAAGATACGGCCTCCAAAACTGAACACAATACTCCAGGTGGGGCCTCACCAACGTCTTATACAGGGGCATTAAAACCTCCTTTCTTCTGCTGGTCACACCTCTCTCTATACAGCCTAGCAACCTTCTTGCTACGGCCACCGCCTTGTCGCACTGTTTCATAGCCTTTAGGTCCTCAGATACTATCACCCCAAGATCCCTCTCCCCGTCCGTGACTATCAGGCTCTCCCCACCTAACACATACGCCTCCCTTGGATTTCTACTCCCTAAGTGCATCACTTTGCATTTCTTCGCATTGAATTTTAATTGCCAAACGTTAGACCATTTTTCCAGCTTCTTCAGATCTTTTTTCATGTTTTCCACTCCCTCCGGGGTGTCCACTCTGTTGGAAATCTTGGTGTCATCCGCAAAAAGGCAAACTTTACCTTGTAACCCTTCGGCAATGTCACTCACAAATATATTGAACAGAATGGGCCCCAGCACCGATCCCTGAGGCACTCCACTACTCACCTTTCCCTCCTCCGAGCGAACTCCATTCACCACCACCCTCTGGCGTCTGTCCGTCAACCAGTTCCTAATCCAGTTCACCACTTCGGGTCCTATCTTCAGGCCGTCTAGTTTATTTAAGAGCCTCCTGTGGGGAACCGTGTCGAAAGCCTTGCTGAAATCTAAGTAGATGACGTCCGTAGCACGTCCTTGATTTAATTCTCCTGTCACCCAGTCAAAGAATTCAATGAGATTCGTTTGGCACGATTTCCCTTTGGTGAAACCATGTTGTCTCGGATCTTGCAACTTATTGGCTTCCAGGATTCTCTTGATTGGTGCCTGCTATGATGTAATATTATAAGTCACTTTGAGTCTGCAAATAGGTAGAAAAATGTGGGATACAAATGCAATAAATAAATAAATTTTAAACAACTCCAAGTCTCATCTGCTCCCAGCCCAGCAATTGTAATTCATTGGAACCTTCCTAAACACAGCAAGCACGAGCCTTTCTCCCTGTGCCAAGAGAACATAATAACATAAGAGTAGCCATACTGGACAGACTAATGGTCCATCTAGCCCAGTATCCTGTTTCCAACAGTGGCCAAGCCAGATCACAAGTACCTGGCAGAAACCCAAATTGTGGCAACATTCCATTCTACAAATCCCAGGGCACTAGTCGTACTCACCACTCAGGTTTAAGCCAGCCAGCAGGTCACAGCCCAGCAGAAGTTAAGGTTGCTAGGCCACTTGGCCTCCACTGTGCATGCCACTCCCATGGCATGCTTCCACATGAGAGCTGCCCAGTGGACCCTAGCTTCCCAGTGGTGTCAATCCTCGGGGAACTTAGCGGATGTCATCCGAGTGAAACCTGCGTTTGTGCTATCCCTACTCTAGTAGACATTTCAATCCATTTTGACCATAGGACTCCAATTTCAAATTCCTCAGTCCCAGAAGATGCTGAAGACAGATGCATCCCACCTGGGCTGGGGAGCTAATTTAGATGGGCTTTACACTCAGAATGCTTAGTCAGATCAACCTGCTTGAGCTCTGGGCATTCTGGAATGCTCTAAATAGTTTCAGACATTGGCTGTTCAGGCAAATTTTATTCATTCAAATGCACAATCAGGTTGCCATGTATTACACCAACAAGTGTGTGTGTTGGGGGGGGGGGGGGGGGGGAACGACTGAATCTATAAAATGAATGAACTTTAGATTTAGTAGACAAAAATTTAAAAAATGTATAAACCAACCAACAATAGTCAGTAATAAAATAATTATTTATTTATTTGTTGCATTTGTATCCCACATTTTCCCACCTATTTGCAGACTCAATGTGGTTTACAATAATACATCATAGCAAGCGTCAATCAAGAGTAGATAAACAATTGGTTACATAAATAACAGGTGTAACATAATGGATATAATCAATTAAAAAAGCATATCAGAAAACAGTTAGATTATCAAGTAATTGGTGATGTGTTAGAGTTCCTATTGTTGATCATTATGGTAAGTCTTGTTAAAAAGAAAAGTTTTTAGTGATTTTCGAAAGTTAATGAGGTCACGAATAGTTTTCAGATGACGTGGCAAAGCATTCCACAGCTGTGCGCCAATGTAGAAAAAGCAGGACGCATGTACTAGTTTGTATTTTAGACCTTTACAGCTAGGGAAGTGAAGTCCCAGGAATGTGCATGCTGATCTTATAGCGTTCCTAGGTGGTAAATCAATAAGGTTTGACATGTATGCCGGAGCGTTTCCATGAATGACCTTATGAACCAGAGTGCAAACTTTGAAAACAGAATGTTCCCTAACTGGGAGCCAGTGGATCTTCTCTCTTAGGGGTTTTGCACTTTCGTATTTTGACTTGCCAAATATGAGTCTAGCTGCGGTGTTCGGCTGTCTGAAGTTTCTTGATGATATACTCTTTACAACCAGCATACAGCGCATTGCAATAATCTAGATGACTCAATGCCATCGATTGTACTAGGTTGCGAAAGATGCCTCTTGGGAAGAAAGGTTTTAGTCTTCTGAGTTTCCACATTGACTGAAACATCTTCCTAGTTGTATTCTTAACATGGCATTCAAGTGTAAGATTACGATCAATGTTTACTCCAAGAATCTTTAAGGTGTCTGAGACAGGAAGGGAAAAATTTGGAGTTGTTATGGAGGTGAATTTGCTTGTGTGTTATGTTGTGATATAAGTATAAGGCACTGTGTTTTTTCAGCATCAAGTTTTAATTGAAAAGCATTAGCCAATGAATGCATAATTTATTTATTTATTTACTAGGAAAAAGGCCCGTTTCTGACACAAATGAAAGGGGCGCTAGCAAGCTTTTCCTCGGAGTGTGTGTCTTTTACAGAGTGTGTGTGAGAGTGAGTGTGTGATAGAGAGAGAGTGAATGTGTGAGTGTGTGTGACAGAGAGAGTGAGACTGTGTGCAAGAGTGTGTGTGTGTGAGAATGAGAGTGTGTGCCAGGGGCCCCCTCCCTCCCAGTTTCAGGGTCCGTCCACCAGCCCCCCCCCTCCAAGTTAAAGGGTCCGCCCTCCCACCCACCCAGTTCCAGGGTCATTTCCCCCCTCCCTCCCAGTTTCAGGGTCACCCTCCCCCTCCCTCCCAGTTTCAGGATCCGCCTGGCCCCCCCTCCAAGTTCCAGGGTCGTTGCCCCCCCCTCCCTCCCAGTTGCAGGGTAGTTGCCTCTTCTCCCCCCCCCCCCCAGCCACCCTGCGATGTTTAAGTGAAAAATTAGGGAGCTGTGTTTGTGTGAGAATGAGTGTGTATGCTAGGGGCCCTCTCCCTCCCCTCCAAGTTCCAGGGTCTGCTCACCCACCCACCCAGTTCTAGGGTCATTGCCCCCCCTCCCTCCCTCCCAGTTTCAGGGTCCACCTGGCCCCCCTCCAAGTTCCAGGGTCCGCCCTCCCTCGCACCCACCCAGTTCCAGGGTAGTTGCCCCCCCTCTCCCCCCCCCCCAGCCACCCTGCGATGGTTTAGTGAAAAATTGGGGAGCTGTGTCTCTAATAAAAGGCACCTTCAACGTTCTGAAGCTGACTCCATAGTAACATAGTAAATGACGGCAGAAAAAGACCCGCATGGTCCATCCAGTCTGCCCTACAAGATAAACTCATATGTGCTATGACTCCACGCACCTGCAACCCGCGGACGTCAAAACGTGATGACGTCGAGGGCGGCGGACCTATCAGAGGCGCGAGGGTGGGGCAGAGAGAGACGGTTACAGAGCGATGAACCTTACGATCCTTACGAACCCTTCACTTCAGTGAAGCCACGGGGTCAGCTTCAGAACGTTGAAGGTGCCCTTTATTATAGTACAGATAACATTTGTATCCCACATTTTCCCACCTATTTGCAGGCTCAATGTGGCTTACATAATTCCGTAAGTGGTGATTACCAGATCCGGATAGGAGAAATACATAGTTGGGGTAAAGGGGTAGATTAGGTTAGGTTACAAGAGGAAGTTCGTCCTATGATAAGAGCTAAAGGTGATGATAGGTTAAACTTTATTCATGACAAAAAAGTAAAACTTGAACAATTAGGATCATTAAACTGGAAATCAAGATAATTAGCAAGACAGTTGAGATATAGAGAATACATGCTGTGTAGTTGCATTATGTTAATTTGAATTTATGATGAGTTGTTATTGTATACTTTTCTTAAATAAGTTTTCAATAGTTTATGGAAGGTCACTATGTCGTGTGTTATTTTTATGGATTTTGGTAGTTCATTCCAAATTTGCGTGCATATGTAAGAGAAGCTGGATGCATATGTTAATTTATATTTCAGTCCCTTACAGTTTGGGTAGTGGTGGTTCAGGAATGTTCTTGATGAGCTGATAGAATTCCTGGTTGGTAGGTCAATAAGGTCTGACATATATCCTGGAGCCTCACCGTGTATTATCTTATGAACCAGGGTACAAACCTTACAAGCAGTACATTCTTTTAAAGGGAGCCAGTGTAGTTTTTCTTGTAAGGGCTAGCACTTTCATATTTCATTTTGCCAAATATGAGTCTGGCTGCCGTGTTCTGTGCAGTTTGAAGTTTTTTTAATAATTTGTTCTTTGCACCCAGCATAGATGGCATTGTAGTAGTCTAGCTGGCCTAACACCAATGATTGCACCAGTCTGTAGAATGCTTCTTTTGGGAAGAAAGGCTTAATTCCTTTAAGTTTCCACATGGAATGGAACATTTTCTTTGTTGTGATTTTTGCATGGTTCTCTAATGTGAGGTTGCGATCAATTGTAACTCCTAAAATTTTCGAAGTTTCTGAGACAGGGAGAGTAAAGCTAGGGATGTAGGGTTTGTGCTTATTGTGCTGTGATGAAAGAATGAGACATTGTGTTTTCTCAGCATTGCATTTTAATTTAAAAGCATCTGCCCATGTGTTCATTATATGGAAGCTGTCGTTTATTGCTTTAGTAATTTCTGTTAGGTCATGTTTAAATGGGATATAAATCGTAACATCATCTGCATAAATGAAAGGATTAAGGCCTTGGTTAGCTAATGTTTTGGCTAATGGCATCATCATTAAATTGAAAAGGGACGGTGAAAGTGGAGATCCTTGAGGGACTCCACATTCTGATTTCCACGGTGATGATATTGTCGAATTAGATATCACTTGGTATGTTCTGGTTGTTAAAAAAAAAAAAAAAACCCTTTGATCCAGTTAAATATGCTTTCTGTTATTTCAAAGTATTCTAAGATATTTAGCAGAATTTCATGATTAACCAAGTCAAAGGCACTGGACATGTCGAATTGCAGGAGAAGTATGCTATCTCCCTTTGCTATTGCTTGTTTAAGTTTGGTTAGTAAAGTGATTAGAACGGTTTCTGTACTGTTGTTGGATCGAAAACCTGACTGTGATTCATGTAAAATCATGAACTTATTTAAATAATCGGTAAGCTGCTTAGTCACCATTCCTTCCATTAGTTTGACTGCTAGAGGAATGGATGCTACTGGACAGTAATTGCTTATATCATTTACTTTTTTCTTTATGTCTGTCACGTCTGTGGTCGTGACCCCTCTCATACTTACCTTATTTCTGGGGGGTCAGCTTCTGAGCTGGCTTCTGTCTGTCCTTTCTGGGTTGGTTTTGTCTCTGTGTGCTGGCTGCTTCCAGTGTGGCTCTAATTACTCCACTATACTGCACCTGTGTGTGTTGCCTGACTTAGCTCTGTCTCTGTGTGCTGGCTGCTTCCAGCATGGCTCTGTTTGCTCCACTGTGCTGCACCTGTGTATGCTTCAGTATGCTTTCTGCCTGCTTCTTGGTTTTTGCTCCCCTTGCCCTCTGGTGGCCAGAACCGGTGGCTGCCATAGACTGTCTTGCTGTCCCTACCCGTTCCAGGCTTCAGCTTAGTCCGGTCCGGATCTTCCAGGCTGCCAGACTTGTCTTTCTTGTTTGTGCCTGCACAGCACCCGTAGCTGCCTTGTGATTGCTGCAGCTCAGCTGCTGCTGGGCTTATTAGCCATTTGGAAACGTCTTTGTTTGCCTTTGCATCGTCTAAGGTCCCTGGTATGTTGGGGTGCTGGTGCACTTCTGCCTAGTCCAGTTTGTAGTCCGTAATTCTTGCCTGATTCTAGTTTAGTCTTTGTGTAGCTTTGTGTTCTGTATTGCTTGTTTTCTGTATTGCTTGTTTCCCAGTTTTGTTTCTTGTTTGTAGTTCGGTGTGTAGTTCTTAGGTTGTCTGTGTTTCTTGTTCAGTGGCTGCCTGGCAGCTTTCAGTTCTGTCTCCTGTCTATCAGTGTTTGTTCCCTGTTTCAGTGGCTGCTTGCAGCTTTCAGTTCTGTCTCTTGTCTATCTGTGGTTGTTTCCTGTTTCAGTGGCTGCTTGCAGTTTTCAGTTCTGTCCCTTGTCTGTCTGTGGTTGTTTCCTGTTTCAGTGGCTGCTTGCAGTTTTCAGTTCTGTCCCTTGTCTGTCTGAGAGTCCTAGTCTAGTATTCTGCCTAGCCTCCCTGTGTATTCTAGTCCCTGTGTGTATCCTGCTGGTATCCAGTTCCTGCCCTGTCCGGTAAGTCCTGCCGGGCACCTGCACCCAGGGGCTCAACTCCTGAGGAACGGTGGTCAAATGCAGGTGAAGTCTAGCTGTCCCTGTCAGAGTTCTGTCTTATCCCTGTGTGGGGTGGTTTTGTCTGCCACTGCCGCTCCTCGGCAGTGGCCCAAGGGCTCGCGATCCTAGTTCCTGCTTGTGGAAAACGTGACAATGTCCTTCGGTATTGGTGTGAGTAATATATTTCCTTTATTGTTAGAGAAGAGACCATATTGTAACATGTGATTTAGATGTTTTGTGAGGTCTGTTATGAAGCATTTAGGGGCAAATCTTATTAAGTTATTGGGGCATGTATCAAGCTTGCAGTGGGATTTAGCAAATTTATTAATCGCTTGGGTGTGATAGATTCTTCAGTGAGGGTAGTGAAGTTAGACCAAATTCTATCAGCTGGATATTCCTCAAAAGATGGATCCAAGCAGTCGAAGACTATTTCATGGTTAGTAGAGATAGATGATAATGTGCTTCGGATCTTAGCAATTTTCTCATCAAAATACTTAGCAAGACTGTCAGCTGATGAAGTGACTGGAGTGGTGTTTATTAATTTGTTCACTAGTAGAAAAGTTTGTGTGTGTCTTTGAAGTCTGGACCAATTTTTGTTTTGTAATATAGTCTTTTGGAATGACGTGTAGCTTATTTATACTTCCTATGGATTTGTGTCCAGGCGTTTAATGTGTCTTCGTTTTTTCTTTTGTTCCATGCTTTGGTTGATATCATCCATAATTTCCAATAGATTATGTTTGAATGGGATGTAGAGCGTTACATCATCTGAATATATGTACAGATTAAGGCCTTGACTGGATAATATTTTGGCCAGGGGCGTCATCATTAAGTTGAAAAGGGTCGGGGAGAGTGGAGATCCTTGGGGAACTCCGCAGTATGGTGTCCATAGAGCTGACGTATTCGAGTTAAATTTTACTTGGTAAGATCTTGTAGTTAAAAAAAAACCTCTAAACCAATTGAGAATGTTACCTCAAATTCCGTAGTAATCCAGAATATTTAATAAAATTTTATGGCTTATCATATCGAATGCACTGGACATGTCAAATTGTTGGAGGAGTATGTTGCTGCTGGTTGCTATTGATCATTGTGAGAAGAGTAATTAATACTGTTTCAGTACTGTGGTTTGACCGAAATCCTGATTGAGAATCGTGGAGAATTGAGAATTTATCTAGGTATTCGGTGAGTTGTTTGGTCACCATACCTTCCATTAACTTGGTTAACAGGGGAATAGACGCTACTGGGCGATAATTGGTTAAGTCAACTGCGGGCTTTTATTGGATCCTTGGGTATATAGGTGAGCAAAATATTTCCTTTATCCTTTGGGAATAGTCCATTTTGTAGCATATATTTCATATGTAGCGTAAGGTCAGATATGAATTGTTGAGGAGCTGAATTTAGAAGCTTGTTAGGGCATATGTCTAGTTTGCAATGGAATTTGGCAAACTTCTTAAGCATTTTATTGATTATTTTATATTGCAATTTTCATTATTTACAAATCTGTTTACGTTTTTTTTTTTGGGGGGGGGGGGGGGAATGAAGCTTGAGGCCCCTTGTAATGTGAGGTCCAAAGCTGTAGCTTGTCTAGCTCATACATAAATCCAGATAATGGCTGACACTGAACACCGAGATAAGGAAGCCAGCACTAGAACTTATCCAGATAGTGGCAATATTCAGTCTTCTATATAACCCCCCTGTTTACTAAGCCATGCGGCAATGCCGACACAGACCACTCAAAGTGAATAAGCTGTGTTGGCATTAGTGCAGATCAGCCGCTAACACGGCTTAGTAACAGGGGGTAAGTAACTTAGTACAGCCTTTTATCTGTCCTTCGGTTATCTGGTAAATTAGCCAGATAGAAGACCGAATATTGCCTCTATCCAGATAGGTTCTAGGACCACTGTAGCTCTGCCCATACTGTGCCCTGGCTCTGCTGGGGCAATTCTATAAACTAGGTGCTAACATTTACATGTGTGTTAAAAATGTAAATATTTAGAATAGTAGCATATATGCTAACTTAAGTGCATATGCCAGCTTGCTGTCTCAGAGCTATTCTGCAAATACCTGCTTAATATACATAGTACATTTTTGCAAGGGGGCATACTATGGGTTAGAGCATGGACAAGGCATTGGCGGAGCTCTCACTTATTTATATATCTTACAGAATATTATAAGTTCCACAGGTATATGCCACACTTTTAAGTACATAAGTAATGCCACACTGGGAAAAGACCAAGGGTCCATCGAGCCCAGCATCCTGTCCACGACAGTGGCCAATCCAGGCCAAGGGCACCTGGCAAGCTTCCCAAATGTACAAACATTCTATACATGTTATTCCTAGAATTATGGAGTTTTCCCAAGTCCATTTAGTAGCGGTTTATGGACTTTTCTTTTAGGAAATCGTTTAACCCTTTTTAAAACTCTGCCAAGCTAACCGCCTCCACCATGTTCTCCGGCAACGAATTCCAGAGTTTAATTACGCATTGGGTGAAGAAAAACTTTCTCCGATTTGTTTTAAATTTACTATACTGTAGTTTCATCGCATGCCCCCTAGTCCTAGTATTTTTGGAAAGCGTGAACAGACGCTTCACATCCACCTGTTCCACTCCACTCATTATTTTATATACCTCTATCATGTCTCCCCTCAGCCGTCTCTTCTCCAAGCTGAAAAGTCCTAGCCTCCTTAGTCTTTCTGTCAGGTTCTCAGGTTCAGAGCCCGCGGGGCCGGGCTCTGGAGCAAACGTGAGCCCTTGGGCTGCTGCCGAGGAGCGACAGCAGCAGGCAAAACCCACCAACCAACACTGGGTAAGCACACCGGCAGGGACTGTAGGCACTGCCCAGCGAACCGGAACACATGGACTGGAATCCCCCAGACTGGAGGACACAGAACTGGAACACTGGACTGCAATCCCCCGGACTGGAGGACACAGGACTGGAACACACACCGGACCGGAACACACTGGACTGGAGCGCACCAGACTGGAACACACACCGGACCGGAACTCACTGGACTGGAGCACACTGGACTGGTCCGCACAGCTTCACCTGCGCTTAGCTACTAAGCCCCCCAGGAGTTGAGCTCCTGGGTTCGAGTAGCTGGCAGGACTTACTGGATACTGGATGACACAGGGACCAGGACTGGAAACAGAAGTGCTCCTAAACCTAAACTGATCTACGTGCTCCCAAGCCCTAAACCAGCAGGAGTGTTCCTAACAGTAAACTGACAAAAGGACTTCCTAAGCCCTATACTAAACAGGAGCTCCTAAGCCCTGCTCAAGAAAGGGACTTCCTAAGCCCTAAACTAACAGAGCAGGGAACTAAACACAAAGCTAACACAGGTGCTACTAAGCACCAAGCTACAAGCAGAGCTCTACACTAATAAGCTAAACACAAAACTACCAAGCTACCTAAGCACTGCTCTAGCAAGCTAGATATAACTAACAAGGTGCTTCCTAAGCACTACTCTGGCAAGCAACCAGAAGAGCTCCTAGCACTAAAAGGGAAGACAGGGGAGCCACAAGGAAAAAGCAGGGAAGCTAACACATAAGCCAAAAGTGCTTCTAAAGCACCAAACACCAACAGCAAAGACTGCAATGCTCCCAATAGCACAAACACCAGAAGTACTTCTAACAGCAAACTCTGCAGTGTTCCTAACAACACCAAACCCTGAAGTACTTCTATCAGCAACAGAGCTTCCAAAGCCCTACACACAGCAATGCTTCCAAAACCAAGAGGGAAAAGCAGGGGAACCATAAGGGAAAAGCAGGAAAGCTAAACACACAGTCACCAGTGCACACTGCACTAACACTAACCTGGCCCTTAGCAAAAGCAAGCAGGGAAACTAGACACAAAGTCAGACGTGCACACTGCACCACCCTACCTAAAGCAAACACCACTTTTGCAAAGGCTCTGAAGGAAACAACACCACTTCCTTATCAAGGCCCTCCCTGATGATGTCACACTCCCTAGACCTAGGCAAAAGCACACTGACCCAGAGGCCCAACCCACACCAATGCAACACTGTGAAGCACTTGAAGCCAGTACACCCAAAGAGAGGTAGAGCAACTCAGGCAACACACACAGGTGCAGTATAATGAAACAATTAGAGCCATGCTGCTGGAAGCTGCCAGCACAGAGAGACAGAGCCAGCTCAGAAAGGACAGAGAAAAGAAACAGAAGCCAGCTAAGAAGCTGACCCCCAGGAAAGAGGTAAGTTTGAGAGGGGTTCTGACCCCAATCATAACACTTTCTTCATAGGGAAGTCGTCCCATCCCCGCTATCATTTTCTTCGCCCTTCGCTGCACCTTTTCCAATTCCACTATATCTTTCTTGAGATGCGTCGACCAGAATTGAACAGAATACTCAAGGTGCGGTTGCACCATGGAGCGATATAACGACATTATAACATCCTCGCACCTGTTTTCCATACCTTTCCTAATAATACCCAATATTCTATTTGCTTTCCTAGCCGCAGTAGCAC
This sequence comes from Microcaecilia unicolor, assembly GCF_901765095.1. Lineage (NCBI taxonomy): Eukaryota > Metazoa > Chordata > Amphibia > Gymnophiona > Siphonopidae > Microcaecilia > Microcaecilia unicolor. The sequence goes on along the minus strand of NC_044031.1, from coordinate 353,798,157 downwards.
ACTGAGCAGAAGGTTTCAGTGTATTATCGACGACGACGACACCCAGATCCCTTTCTTGGTTCGTAACTCCTAACGTGGAACCTTGCATGATGTAGCTATAATTCGGGTTCTTTTTTTCCCACATGCATCACCTTGCACTTGCTCACATTAAATGTCATCTGCCATCTAGCCGCCCAGTCTCGTAAGGTCCTTCTGTAATTTTTCACAATCCTGTCGCGAGTTAACGACTTCGAATAACTTTGTGTCATCAGCAAATTTAATTACCTCGCTAGTTACTCCCATCTCTAAATCATTTATAAATATATTAAAAAGCAGCTGTCCTAGCACAGACCCCTGAGGAACCCCACTAACTACCCTTCTCCATTGTGAATACTGCCCATTTAACCCCACTCTCTGTTTCCTATCCTTCAACTAGTTTTTAATCCACAATAGGACGTTTCCTCCTATCCCATGACCCTCCAATTTCCTCTGTAGCCTTTCATGAGGTACCTTGTCAAATGCCTTTTGAAAATCCAGATACACAATATCAACCAGCTCCCCTTTGTCCACATGTTTGTTTACTCCTTCAAAGAATTGAAGTAAATTGGTCAGGCAAGATTTCCCCACACAAAAGTCGGTTGCTGACTCGGTCTCAGTAATCCATGTCCTTGGATGTGCTCTATAATTTTGTTTTTAATAATAGCCTCTACCATTTTCCCCGGCACCGACGTCAGACTCACCGGTCTATAATTTCCTGGATCTCCCCTGGAACCTTTTTAAAAAATGGGCGTTACATTGGCCACCCTCCAATCTTCCGGTACCACGCTCGATTTTATGGATAAATTGCATATCACTAGCAGTAGCTCTGCAAGCTCATTTTTCAGTTCTATCAGTACTCTAGGATGAATACCATCCGGTCCAGGAGATTTGCTACTCTTCACTTATTCACTCAAACTTACACCAGCTCTATGGCTGGCATAAGTGCTCACACCTTAATGTTTAATGTATGTTTTTGCAGTTATACTAGTATTCTGTAAAGGAAAGTAGCACCTATTTTCCTTTATACAATAGGCTCCTACTGCATGCCCTCCAGATGCCTAATTCCAGGAGTTATGTTTTAGATTTGGCCCTTCTGCACTTACCTCCTCACTGTATAACTTCAGCACCTAAATTTAAGAGTGATTTGCACACTAAAATTACAGAATATTAGCACTTATTCATATAAGTGCTATATACATGCTTAGTGTTAGCATGTAAATGATAGGGGGCTGTTCAAAAGGGAGAAGCATTGGTGGGGCATGGCCAGGACCAACATTACAAACATAACTCACAGAATACTGCAAGTTCTCTGAGATACAAGCAAGACACTATGTCCTCACATCTGGGTGACATCATCTGCAGAGCCCTAGTACATATGCTGGAACCTTTTGGCAGGCCTACTGCGCATGCTTGCGTGCCTTTCCGCTTGCCAAATTCACGTGGGACCGCAGTTCTTAATCCATGGAGTAGTGAAGATGTGTCTTCATTTTCTCTGTTGTATCTCTTGCCTTCCTGCCAATTTAATTTTGAATTTTTATTTTTTACCTTGTGCCTTCTATGCCCTTTTAAAATTTTCTTTCTTTTCCATAGCTTGTGGTTCCTTAGGCCTGAGCTTCCAGCTGAGTCTCTGTTTTTTGTTTTTTTTTTAGTTTTTTGACAATTGAGCCATTTTCTTTTGCATTGGCTATTTTTCACGCAATGTCCCTGAATCTCCCTAGTAGATATAAGACGAGCTCAGGCTACAGACCATGTCTTTGACTAATCCTCACGAGGTGGCTGGGCGCTGACCATAAGTCATTTGATGACACTGTTCTCTGTGTCATCAAATGCAGAAGAAAACCCAGATGAATCAGGAGGCCCTGCATGAGAAAACTTTTTGGCATGCACAAGTCCAGTCCATCAATATCAGCATCAAAGGCATTGGTCCTGTGGATTCAGAAGCTGTACCGGACACTGGGGATGCTTCGACACCAAGGAGGTCTCCACCTTTCTCAACATTGGGCAACGGTAGCACCCGTGCAGGTCACGCATCATTGGACCAGACACTGAGGACTTGTGAGGATTCTGCACATCCTCTTTGGCATCGAGGGACCCTCAATGCACATCGAGCAAAGGTGATGAAGCACCAGCATTGGTTCTCATTGAAGCATGGTGCCAGGAGCTTTGGTACACCAAAGTCACCAGTTCCTGAGAAGCATTGCGCTGTGAGGACCTTTCGCCCTCTGTGGAAGTAGTGCTGATGCGCCAATCTCCCCAAAGCCAGAACCTCGCCTCCAATTTGGCTCCAACTTTTTCACAGACAGCCACCACATTGGCACTTGCCCCAGCCCCACCTTTACTGATGCCTGCTCATGAGAAGTGACTCTAGGTCATGTTACAGGAGTATCTGGGATGCATCCTAGCATGGTGTGTTGCTGAGGCATAGAGGGCATCAGTACAGACTACGGTGCTGCTCCAGCGTATCCTGGACACCTATGTTCTGTCAGTTGTTCATCAATGCTGGAGCCCCATTGGGTGTCAGCTGCACTGACAAATGCAGTTCTGCTTTCCAGCCCATTGGGGGAGGATGCAGCCCTGAAATCCAGGAGAGGACCCATACCTTAGCTCTTTCAGTCAGAGCCTGGTCACAGGCCCATTGGTCTGAGGCAGACACATCTGAGATGTCCCATGAGCAGTACTGTGCTGGTGTCTGATGTAGAACCAGAGGAGGGATCCCTTGGCCTACCTTCAGACTCTCTCCGGCACAGGAAAGGAGAACATCTCTCCCAGAGGAGCTCTCTTTTGTCAACTTTCTGAGGGAGATAGTTGAGGCCATCCGATTTAATTTGGAAATCAAGGATGAACCTAGATTCTAAATGTTGGATGTCCATGATTATGACTCCCCTCCTAAGGAAGCTGTGACAGATATCATGCACAGCATCCATAAGACTGCACAGATGAGGAATTAGGAAAAACCTTTTATTGTGTGTCCTGTTCCAAATAGTCAAAAGGCTCCCAGTTTCAAGAAGCATCAGCTTCCACACCATTCCATAGTGGTCAGATCTGCTCACAAAACAGCCATAAACTTGAGGACTCATGCCTCAGCTCACCGAAGCAGGGATGCGCGCAATCTATAATCTTTTGGAAGAAAAGTGTTTCAAGGCTTGATGCTCATTTCCTGCATCCAGTCTTACCAGCTGTACATGAGCATCTATTTGAAGGACCTGGCGCACAATGTGACAGAGTTTGTGAACACTCTGCCTCCAGAGAAGGCCAGAAAACTTTATCAGCTTGCAGTCAAGCAGATGAAATATTGAAAGCACATAGCCTGGGCAACTTTTGATGCTTATGATGTAGAATCCAGGCTTTCTGCCTTGGGTATTGGAATGTTCAGACTTTCATTGCTGTGTGTTTCAGACATAGAACCAGCGGTTCAAGAAAAACTGGCGGACATCCCTTGCCAAAGTGATAGTCTTTTTGAAGACTAGGTGGAAGAGGTCACTAACACATTAAAGTCCCTGTCTTGGCCTGTTCCTTCTGCAGCCTTTACTTCCCAGAGGTTTTTGGGCAGAAGTCATAAGGGTATACTACTCTGAAAGGCGAAGGTTCACTCCTTCAACTTGCCCTCTCCATCAGGCCCAGGCCTCATTTTCCCATCCTTGGCAGCAATGGGCCCAGAATTCCTAAACAGCTCCCCAGTCTAAGCAAGGGATGAACTTTTGACTGGCTCCAGCAGAACATAGCTGAAATAAAAGTACCCATTCTGGACAACATGCTGATCAGAGGAAGGCTGAATTTTTCCCAAGAAAGGTGAACCCTTGTAACATCAGGCCAGTGGGTTCTTTAAATAATCTGGGAGGGTTACACCCTCAACTGGCATCAATTTCCTCCAAATTGCCCTCAGAGAGCCTCAGAACTCCACTCTTAGAATCAGGAAGTGGTAGCAGAGGAACTCTCCTCCCTTTCAGAGGCCCATGTGGTCAAACTCTTTCCACCAGGGGAAGATGGGAAAGGATTCTGTTCCAAGTACTTCCATACATGAAAGAAAATGGAGGAATTTAATCCCATCCTAGACCTATGGGCCCTGAACAAATATCTGGTCAGAGAATAGTTCAGGATGATTTCCCTAGACATCCTTTACCCCATGATTCAGGCAAATGACTGGTTATGCTTTCTGGACTTAAAGGATGCTTACATCTACATCCAGATACATCCCAGTCACAGGAGGTATCTTAGATTTTGAGAGGGAAACATCACTACAAGTATTGCAGTTTGCCATTTGGCCTCACATCCACTCCCAGGGTGTTTACAAAATGCCTCACAGAAGTTGCAGCATCACCACATAGACTAGGAGATCTTGTGTTTCCTTATCTGGCTGATTGTCAGGTAAACAGTACATTAAAAGAAGGTGCTCAAGAATTATTTGGGTGTTGGAGCTACTGAAGTTTGTTATGAACTATCCAAAGTCCAATCTGCAGATGGAGTACATATAAGCCCTGATAGACTTAGTTCAAGCTCAAGCCTACCTACCTCAGATAAAGATGGATGCACTAATTTACATCAGCCATCAGGTTCAGAGCAGCCAGCAGGTCACAGCTAGGCAGTTGTTGAGGTTGGTAGGCCTTATGGCCTCCATGATGCATGTCACACCCATGGCACACCTCCATTTGCAAGGTGCGAAATGGACTCTGGCTTCTCAGTGGTGCCAGGTCATAGGGAATCTGAAGGATACCTAAAGAACATAAGAATAGCCATATTGGGTCTATCTAGCCCAGTATCCTGCTTCCAGCAGTGGCCAATCCAGTTCCCAAGTATTTGGCAGAAACCCAATTAGAGCAACATTCCATGCTACCAATTTCAGGACAAGCAGTGGCTTCCCCCATGTCCATCTCAATAGCAGACTATGGACTTATCCTCTAGGAAAACCGGATACACTAACCGCCATTACCACATCCTCTAATACATTCTCTGGTGTAGAATTCGGAGCAATTTGACTCTGGGACTTTCATTCCAAATTTTTCCTCCTCAGAAAATCCTAACCACAGATGCATCTAACCTGGGATGGAGTGTTCAAGTAGATGAGCTTCACACACAAGGACACAGAGACCCAGCTTCACATCCGTCTCCTGGAGCTATGGGCAATTTGGAACACTCTAAAGGCTTTCAGAGATTGGCTGTTGAGCAAAATTGTTCTAAACTACACAATCAGGTTGCCATGTACTATATAAATAAGTGTGGGGGGGGGGGGGGGTACAGGATCCTACCCCTTGTGTCAAGAAGCAGTCAGGATGTGATAGTGGACCTCCTGTCATGGCATGGTGCTCAGAGCCACATACCTGGCAGGCAAGGACAACAGTCTGGCAGACAGGCAGACCACACAATGCTTCTTTCATATGGGCGTTGCCCGACAGATCTTCCGAGAATGGGGTATCCCCTCCATGGATCTCTTCACCACTCATCTCAACAACAAAGACCTTCAGTTCTGTTCCAGACTCAAATTAGATGACAGAGTAGTGTCAGATGCCTTCCTCCAGGATTGAGGTGAGAGAAGGTCCTTCTGTATCTGTCTCCTCCAATCCCTCTAGTTGGGTATAATCTGATGAAACTCAAGCAGAACTGAGGCATTATGATCCTCATGTCCTAATGGCTGAGACAGATATGGTTACCTCATCTTCTTGAGTTGTCCTCTGAAGAACCTTGCAAATTGAAGTGTTTCCTGACCCTCATCACATAGAATGTAAGATCTGTTTTGCATCCCAACCTCCAGTCCCTGGCCTTCATGGCTTGGATGTTGAGAGTATAGAACTTGCTTCCCTACAACTGCCTGAGGGTGTTTCCAAGGTCCTACTGGCTTTCAGGAAAGATTGCATTAAGACATGTTATACTTTCAGATGGACAAGGTTTGCTGTGTGGTACAAGAGAAAGGTCTTAGATCCTTTCTCTTCCCCTACACAGAAATTGCTAGAGTATCTTCTACACTTCTCTGAGTCTGGTTTAAAAACCAACTGTGAGGGTTCACCTCAGTGCAACTAGCACTTACCATCACCATATAGAGGGTAAGCCCATCTCTGTACAGTCTCTTATTGTTTGTTTTATGCGAGATTTGCTTCTGACAAAACCCCTTATGAAACTGCTGACAGTGTGTCATTGGACCTCAACATCATCCTCACCCAAGCTCTTGAACCTCTAGGATCTTGTTATCTGGGGTACCAGAATCTTGTCATCTGAAGTACCTGACCTAGAAGGTCTTATTTTTGGTGGCGATCACTTCAGCTTGCAGGGTCAGTGAGCTTCAGGCCTTAGTTGCTGATCCACCTTACACAAGGCTTCATCTCAGAGTAGTTCTCTGCACACATTCTATGTTCTTTCCTAAGGTAGTATCAGAGTTCCATTTTAATCAGTTGTCCTTCCGACATTTTTCCCAAAACCTCATGCCCATCCTTGGACTCAAGCAAGCCTTAGTCTCTGGAGTGGACAAAAGTCCATAGACAGTCCCCAGCTTTTTGCTTCTTTTGACCCAAACAGGATGGGGGCAGCCATCGGTAAACACACTTTCCTTGTCACTTGCAGCAGATGAATCCAGGAACTAGTGGGTTAAGTCCACCTACCAGCAGGTGGAGATATAGATAACCAAACTAAAGGCAGTGATACCAGACGGCCAGCTCCTTCCTCAGTTAGTATGTCTCTATCTCAGCAGGTGGTGGATGGCTTTTTCTTCAGCTCCTGGGCCCAATGCCTCTGAGGGTGCTCCTGTGCCAGTGGCCAGTTTGAGCCGGGGGTGGCGGACTGGTGGTGTCCACTTTGGCAGCATACGCAGTTGCTGGGTCCCTGCTGCACCTCAGATTCCCTCTGAACAGGTTTTTGCTGTTCCTTTCCTTCCCTGTTTGTTTCTGCCTCACTAAAAAAAAAAAAAAAGAAAGAGAACCATAGAATTTATTTAAAAGAGATACAGAGAAGAACAGGGAAGTGTGTTTTTGCTGAGAGCAGGTTTGTGTTACTGCTGTCCGAGTTCTGTTTTCTGTTGCCTGCTTGTCTGAGCCTGCCTCGAAGTGGAGTCGGAGAGTTTTTTTTCTTCGGCTCAGCTGTCAGTTCCCGCGCTTTCCCGGTCCGGGGTAAGTTCTGCTGGGTTCCTGTTCGAGGACAGGCAATGGCAGCGGAGGCGGTAAAAAGCTGTTCCCGATGCAGGGAACGGCGTTCGGCGGCAGGCCTTTCCCGCCCAGATCCTGTCGATTCTTGTGCCATTTTGTTTTTGTTACATTTGTACCCCGCACTTTCCCACTCGTGGCAGACTCAATGCGGCGGGCAATGGAGGGTTAAGTGACTTGCCCAGAGTCACAAGGAGCTGCCTGTGCCGGGAATCGAACTCACGTCCTCAGTTCCCCAGGACCAAAGTCCACCACCCTAACCACTAGGCCACTCCTCCAGTCAACAGTCATAGGGTTTCTGCCAAATACTTGGGAATTTTGCGATCGGTCGCAGAGCCGGCTCCGGTAGCGGTTTTGGGCAAAGCTTTTCTGCTGGTACGGAAGTCGGGGGGGGGGGGGGGAGGCCGTCAGGCACTGTGGGCGGTGGTGCAGGTGCCATGGCTGCGAACTCCGTTGTGGGGGAGGGGGTTTCGCCAGAGTTAATTTTGCTACTCCAGGCGTTTTTGTTGAAAAGGGCCTTGCCCCCCCCCACCCTCACGCGTCTGCGACAGGTTTGGCCTTTGATTCTCTCAGGGGGTCTGGGGGGGGGTAACCAAGTGATTTTGGGTATTTTCCCAGAGGATTTCTCCTCCCTTAAAAAGCCTAGGCTTTCTTTGGGGTCTGAGGAGGGGTCCTGCATATGGTCGCCTGCAGCTTCCTCTGTGGTGGCTCTCTCAGAGCAGATGGGGGTAGAGGACGTGGAGGACGGTGTCCTCACTGACCAACCAGAGGACTCTTCCGCCGTGAGGATTTTCCATAAGGAAGAGTTGTCCTCCTTTATCTCTCAGGCGCTGGCAGCCCTGAATATAGAGGACCCTGAGGTTGCGGCTTCTCAGGAGCTCCGGTCAGCCAATTTGCAGAAGGGTGTTTCTCTGGCATCTCCCAATTCGGTGGTAGTCGTGATGGATACCAGCCTTTCAGGCTGGGGAGCCCATTGTCTTCATCGAGTAGCCCAGGGATTGTGGACCCCTCTCGAAGCGGCTTGGCCGATAAGTTGTCTGGAGTTGCGAGCAGTCATGAATGCGCTGCGGACCTTTCAGGACCTTCTGCAGGGACAGGTGGTTCGTGTATTCTCGGACAACACCACGATGGTGGCCTACATCAATCGGCAGGGGGGCACTTGCAGTCTACCCTTAGCAGTGGAAGTGTCTCGTCTTATAGTATGGGTGGAAGCACATGTTCAGAGTCTGTTGGCAGCGCACATTGCGGGTCAAGACAATGTTCAAGCGGATTTTCTCAGCCGGACTCTTTTGGACGCAGCGGAATGGACGCTTTCGGACTCGGCTTTTCGGCTGATCTGTCAACGTTGGGGAAGACCAGTAATGGATCTCATGGCCATGGCTTGCAATGCCAAAGTTCCCCAGTTCTTCATCCGCAAACGGCAGCCAGGATCTGCAGGATTGGACGCTCTTCTCCAGCCATGGCTGGAACAACAGCTACTGTATGTTTTTCCTCCGTGGCCTCTGATAGGGAGAGTTCTTTGCCGCATAGGGTGGCATCGTGGGCCGGTCGTTCTAGTGGCCTCAGACTGGCCCCAACGGCTGTGGTATGTGGATCTCGTTCGAGCACTCTCAGAGCCACCATTGCGACTTCCGATGAATCCCGATTTGCTGCATCAAGGGCCAGTTCAGATGGAAAATCCCGCTATGGTCTTACGGCCTGGCTATTGAGAGGCGGCAGCTGAGGAAGAAGGGATTTTCAGGACCAGTCATTGCCACTCTTTTGGAGGCATGGAAGCAGGCTACTTCAGCAGCGTTTGCGCGAGTGTGGAAAGCTTTCTTGGCGTGGTGTGCTTTGCGTGCTGAATCGTCTTTTTGGGTGGACATTCCGGTTATTCTGGAGTTCCTTCAGGATTGTCTTCAAAAGGGATTGGCATATAATTCCCTTTGAGTGCAGGTGGCCGAGCTAGCTTGTTTTAGGGGCAAACTGGATGGTTCCTCTTTAGCAGCTCACTCTGATGTGGTCTGTTTCCTACGCGGGGCTCTTGGGCTTCGGCCTCCTCTGCGGCAGCCGTGCCCGCCATGGCATTTGAATGTGGTACTGCAAACCCTCCAGGCCCCACCGTTCGAGCCGTTGAATAAGGTTTCTGAGAAGGATCTAACATTTAAGACAGTGTTTTTGGTGGCCATTGCTTCGGCTAGGAGGATTTCTGAAATTCAGACTTCGTCTTCCAGAGATCCTTTTTTGCAGTTTTCTGAAGCAGGGGTGTCGATCCGGACGGTGCCGTCATTTCTACCTAAAGTGGTTTCGGCTTTCCATGTCAATCAAGCAGTTTATCTTACGTCTTTTTGAAGAGAGGATTATCCGGGGGAGTTTGCCGGGGAAAAAATGGTGATAGGAGTGTACTACCGACTGCCTGGCCAGGACAAGCAGACGGACGCAGCAATGTCAAAGGAAATTAGGGAAGCAAATAAAATGGGCAATGTAGTAATAATGGGTGATTTCAATTATCCGGATATAGACTGGGTTAATATAACATTGGTACGTGCCAGGGAGATAAAATTTCTTGATGAAATCAAGGACAGCTTCATGGAACAGCTGGTTCAGGAGCCGACAAGAGAAGGAAAAATACTAGACTTAGTCCTTAGTGGAGCTCATGATCTAGTTCGGGGGGGGTAGCAGTGCGAGGGCCACTTGATAACAGTGATCATAATATGATCAGTTTTGATATTGGCATTGAAGTAAGTGAACTTAGGAAATCAAATACACTAGCGTTTAACTTTAGAAAAGGTGATTACGATAGAATGAGAAAAACGGTGAAAAAAAGACTGAAAGGAGCAGCTCACAGGGTAAAAAACTTGCATCAGGCGTGGATGCTGTTCAAAAATACCATCCTAGAGGTACAGGAGAAATATATTCCGTGTATTAGAAAAAGAGGAAAAAAGACCAAACGTCAGCCGGCGTGGCTAAACAGTAAGGTAAAGGAAGTCATTAGAACCAAAAAACAATCCTTCAGAAAGTGGAGAAGAGAACTGACTGAAAGTAACAAGATGAAACATAAGGAATGCCAAGCCAAATGCAAAGCGGAGAAAAGGAGGGCAAAAATAGACTTTGAAAAAACGTTAGCGTTAGAAGCGAAAATACATAGTAAAAAATTTTTTTTAGATACATTAAAAGCAGGAAGCCGGCTAAAGAATCGGTTGGGCCATTGGACGAAAATGGTGTTAAAGGGGTGATCAGGGAAAACAAAGCCATAGCGGAGAAATTAAATGAATTCTTTGCTTCGGTCTTCACCGAGGAGGATTTGGGTGGGACACCGGTGCCGAAAAGGGTATTTGAAGCAGGCGAGTCAGAGAAGCTAAACGAATTCTCTGTAAACTTGGAGGATGTAATGGGTCAGTTCTACAAACTGAAGAGTAGTAAATCACCAGGACCGGATGGTATTCATCCCAGAGTATTAATAGAACTGGAAAATGAACTTGTAGAGCTACTGTTAGTAATAAGCAATCTATCCCTAAAATCAGGTGTGGTACCGGAAGACTGGAGGGTAGCCAGTGTTACGCCGATTTTTAAAAAAGGTTCCAGAGGAGATCCGGGAAATTATAGACCGGTGAGTCTGACGTTGGTACCGGGCAAAATGGTAGAGGCTGCTATTAAGAATAAAATTACAGAGCACATACAAAAACATGGGCTGATGAGACCTAGTCAACACGGATTTAGTGAAGGGGAAGTCTTGCCTCACCAATCTACTGCATTTTTTTGAGGGGGTGAACAAACATGTGGATATTGTGTATCTGGATTGTCAAAAGGCGTTTGACAAAGTGCCTCATGAAAGACTCCAGAGGAAACTGGAGAGTCATGGGATCGGAGGTAGGGTATTACTATGGATTAGGAACTGGTTGAAAGATAGGAAGCAGAGAGTAGGATTGAATGGTCAGTATTCTCAATGGAGAAAGGGTAGTTAGTGGGGTCCTGCAGGGGTCTGTGCTGGGACCGCTGATTTTTAACATATTTATAAATGACCTAGAGAACGCGAACCTCCCCAATCGACTCACAGGACCCAGATTGCTGAGCCGACTCCCCCTGGGAAGGACGTGACAACTTCAGCGCACCCGAATGCTCGCAGCACACACCGAACCCTCTCCGTGACCAACTGGACAAGTAAAAGGATAACAGGAGAACAAGAATCGGGACCTGAGGAAGTGACGTCATCGGAAGAGATGGCTGCTTGATCTGTAAGCTCCGTCGTCTCTATGGCAAAAACGAAGCATTCCTCGAGCTAAAAAGCGAAAAAATCACTCCTACTATAAAAAAAACTAAAGCTAAACTCATGGCAGCAAAGAAAAAGCTGGCAAAATTCAAGTTCACGTCCGAGTCATCGAGCGCTACAAAAGGAACCGGACTTCGTTCTCGAGGGGCCAAGATGGCGAACGCGGAAAGCGAATCGGACCAGGACCTGGAAGAGCAGTTTGAGAGCGAGGCAGAAATTAGTAAGAACGATTTCGCCAGATGGTTTACAGAATTAAAAACTGAAATGGTGACAACAAGACGAAGCATCCAAACGGCGGTAGCGGAATTGCGCGAAGAAATCAAAGAAATAGGAAACAGGCTGGCGGAAATGGAGGAAAGAACGGAGGCCATATCGCTGGAAGTGCGGGACCTCCGGGGCTCCATAAAAAATGAACAGCAAACAAGAGTGGATATGGAAGACAGGCTGGAAGATCTTGAAAATCGCACTAGAAGGTGCAATTTGAGATTCAGAGGCATTCCGGAGGAGGACCAGTATAAAGATGCCGAGAAAGTGGTTCAAGAAATCTGTGCTTCGCTACTTAATCAGGACTCCAATGCGGGAGAGGGCCGAGAGAATGCGCCTGTGGAACTGGAAAGGGCGCACAGAAGCCTGGGTGCACCACGGAAAGGTTTGCCAAGAGATATAGTAGCCTGTTTTCTTAGGTTTCCGGTTAAAGAAAAAATTTGGAGAAAAGCGAGAGAACTGGGGGAGATAACTTGGAACTCGGCTAAGATCCGGATTTATCAGGATCTGGCTAGACAAACGCTACAGCGCAGAAGAAACTTTAAGGACATTACAAGCTACTTACAAAAATCTGGACTACGCTATCGCTGGCTGTTTCCGTTTGGGCTGCAAGTATCGGTGGGGAGCACTACTCGGCGTCTTCAATCACCACAAGGAGCGTGGAAAGTCTTAAAGGAGATGGGATGTACAGATGTACCCAGAGAAGAAGAAAACATGCAGCAATCTCAAGGCAGCCCAGGGAGAAAAGATCAGACGGGATGGCAGATGGCTGTAGGGAGGAGGAATCGCCCTCCAGCACGAAATGCAAGAGAAACAGTGGAGAAAGATGATGCCACCTGAAGCTGATAAGGACTGAACAAGGATTTTGAATAAGTTTCCACTGTAGTAAGTGGGAGTGAAGATGAAACAAGTTGAAAAGTTATATATGTGCTGTTGGGGTAAATGCATATATGAGTTTTAAATAGAAGGGAAGAGGTAAAGCAATATAAATAAGGGAGGGATTGCATATTTGATTAAGGGACCGGGTGGTCAAGCTCAGAAGATGACGTGCTTCCTTAAGGGGAATACTGGCACGAAAGAGTGGTTGCCAGTTGATGGGGAGATTGGGGGGGGTGGGAGGTGGGGGGAACGGGGGAGGACTGAGTAATAGAGGAATACGTATTGGCTCATGGAATGTAAATGGGTTAAATAATCCGGGTAAGAGAAGTATAATTTTCAGAGAACTGCGCAGATTGAACTGTGATATAATAATGTTGCAGGAAACACACATTAAGAAGAAAGATGAAGCACTTATTATGAACAAAGGGCTGGGGGAGGGGTATGCATTGGCTGATACGAGGGGAAATAAGACGGGAGGCTTAGTGATTTATGTGAAAGAACATTTGCAGTTTGTTAAAGAGGCTGTGTATAAAGATAGAGAAGGTCGCTGCCTTGCAGTCAGGGGGAAGGTCAATAACCGCAATATCACTTTAATAAATATGTATGCACCAAACAAGGGTCAAGGGAGATACTTTGATACCACTCGGGCAGAACTGATTCCCTTTGTAGAAGGAGTGGTAATGCTGGGGGGAGACTTCAACCATGCGGCGGGGAACATGGACCACTCCAATAAGACGGATGGGAGAGAGGGATATAATGGGCGCCAATTTCTCAGACTGATGCGCGAATTAGACGTCATAGACATATGGCGTTTACAGCATCTGGGACAACGCCAGTATACACACTATGCTCATGTACAGGACACATACGCCAGAATAGATGCAATTTGGGGTAGCCGGAACATATGGGGAGATATAAAGGAGGCAGAGATAGAGAGTATACATGCCTCTGATCATGCAGCAGTGTGGGTCACACTAGATGGGTTGAATAAGCAAAGATCAGGACAAATCTGGAGACTCAACGAAACTTTATTAGATGGAGAATTGGATTGCCAAGAAATTAGGAACACTATTAAAGAGTACCTAGAACTAAATGACACGGGGGAGGTAACAGATGGGACTATGTGGGATGCTTTAAAAGCAGTAGTGAGGGGGGTCTTAATTAAAAAGGGGGCTCACAAGAAGAAACAGAGAGCAGAGAGGGAGGTAGAAATACGGAGACAACTAGCGAGAATGGAAGCTAAACATCAAAGAGAGGGGAAACCCCAACAATTAGCAGAACTTAAAAGATGGAGAGCGGAACTGCAGATGATCCAGATGAAAACCATGGAATTCCATAGACAATTAATGCAGCAGAAATTTTTCGAGTTCAGCAATAAAGCTGGGAAAATCTTAGCTAGGGGTTTGCGTGATAGAAGAGTTAAGAATACAATAACTAAAATTAAGGGCCCAAAAGATGTGATTTACCATCAAGATGAGGAAATTAGGACACAATTTATGGACTTTTATAAAAGCTATATAAAAGGGAATCAACAGAATCGGTAGAAAGCATCAGGGAGTATATACAAGGACTTGGATTGCAAAAGATGTCGGTCCAACAGAGAGATGAGATGGAAGCAGCAATAACATTGGAGGAAGTGCTGGGAGTTATCAGAGGCCTAAAGGGTGGGAAATCACCAGGGCTAGATGGTTATACTGCTAAATATTATAAAATCTTCCAACAGGAACTGGGACCCCTCTTAGTCAGGCTGGGGAATGCTAGCTTTGAGGGGAGGGGATTCCCGACCAGCATGCAGGAGGCAGGGATATCGGTTTTGTTAAAACTTGGGAGAGATCCGACTTTATGTGGGTCGTTTAGACCAATATCCCTGCTGAATGTGGATGTCAAAATCTTGGCCAAAATAATGGCAAACCGGCTGAGTGGGATATTACCATCTCTTATACACGAGGACCAATCTGGCTTCATTAAACATAGGCAAGTGGCAGACAACATTAGAAGGACCCTTAACTTAATCTGGGGGGCACAAAAGAGGGGAGATTCTATGACTTTATTAACAATAGACGCCGAAAAGGCGTTTGATAGGGTCGAATGGAATTACTTATGGGAGGTAATGTTAGAAATGGGATTTGGCAACACTTTTGTAGGCTGGGTGAAAAAGCTATATGACCAACCAAAGGCAAGGATTAAAGTGAATGGGGGGTGGTCAGATCCAGTGAACATACAAAGGGGGACCAGACAGGGATGCCCCCTATCCCCGCTGTTATTTGCAATATCCATTGAACCACTGGCCCAACGAATAAGAACATTGAAGGAAGCGCAGGGGGTCCGAATGGGAGGAAAAGAGCATAAAATAGCTTTATTTGCGGATGATTTGCTGTTCTACATTGGCAAACCACAGGTGACGTTGCCGGTGCTAATAAAGGAATTAAATCTTTTTGGGTCACTGTCAGGTTTTCGTGTAAACTTTGATAAATCTGAACTCATGGGAATAACTGCCACTGATCAGGAAATAGAACAACTTGGGAAGAGACATGGTTTTCGCTGGACAGGCAGAAATTTTCGCTATTTGGGCATAAATGTACCCCGGGATCTAAACTCATTATACCTATTGAATTACACACCGCTTATAGCAGCTATTCGAACAGATCTGCAAAAGTGGAAGGGAGGATTTTTGTCATGGTGGGGTCGTATAGCGGTGGTTAAGATGAATATCCTTCCTCGGCTGTTATTCTTATTCCAAACACTGCCAATAGCTGTCCCTAAAGGGGAATTACAGAAACTTCAGACAGAAATTGGGGAGTTCATATGGGCAGGACACCCAGCCAGATTATCACGGAACATAATGTGGAGAGCAGTAGAACTAGGGGGGAGAGGAATCCCTAATATTACTTGGTATTACTGGGCAGCCCAACTGCGACAAATTGAGGTCTGGAGCAGAGTTGACTTTTCTCCGGTTACCCAGTTAGAACAGATATTTGTACAGGAAGGAAGGCTGGATGCGCTGCTCTGGGGGTCTATCCCTGAACATATGTATAAAACACTAACATTGAATCCCTTCGTTTCACATTTGTTAATATGGGGTAAGCTTAAAAAGAAACTCAGGGGACCACATAATAGATCCACATACGCTTGGCTCACACAAGAACCGGGGTTTCCTGGGGGGCAGGAAAACAAGATAATTGCCTCATGGTATGATAAAGGTTTGATTAGGTTTCGTGAGTTTACAAGAGAGGGCAGAATTAAAAACTTTGAAGAGATTAGTAAGGAATATGATCTTCCTGAGACAGAAATCTATGCATATTTTCAAGTTAGAAATTATATGGTGACAGCAAAATGGAATAAGGGCAACTGGATAGATAATGAAAAGTTTGAAAACCTATGGGGGTCCCTTTCTGGTGGAGGAAAAGGGATCTCTAAATTATACGAACATATCAGGGGCACTACCTTTGAAAAATTACCCTATATGAAAGTTTGGGAACAGGATCTTGAACAAGAATTCACTGGGAGAGAATGGAAGAAAATGTGTATAGAGGTAAAAAAAGCATCTATCTGTGTACTGGTGAAGGAAAACGCTTATAAAGTAATGAGTCGCTGGTATTATACACCTGACAGATTAAAAGCAATGTTCCCTAATGCATCAGATAAATGCTGGCGCTGTGAAGAAGGGAAAGGAACATATTATCACATATGGTGGACATGCCCCATTATACAAGAATTTTGGGAAATGATTACAGGATTAATTACCCAAGCAATAGGGATTCAGTTCATTTGTGATCCCAAATGGTGTTTGTTGGGCTACGGGAATAAGGGAGGGAAGGCATGGCAAACTCGAATAAAGCGAATGTGCTTAGCAGCAGCCAAAACAACAATAGCACTGAAATGGAAACGAAGAACAGGCCCCACGAGACGGGATTGGGACAATAAATTGTACTTCTTGATGGGAATGGAAAAAATGACTGATAGGCGAAAGGGAAAATATAAACCCAATGCGGAAGAATGGTTACGATTAGGTGAGCTAATGGGGGGAGGGGAGGGGGGAGGAAAGGGGGGAAGGGGGGTTGGGGAATAATGGGGTAAGGGGAAAAATAAAAGGATGTTAACAAAGATTGAATGTTGCAGATGAGTTATGTATAGTAATAATGTTTAAGAGTGTAATACATTGTTGGAATATTAATAAAAAGTTTAACAAATAAAAAAAAAAAAAAGAATCGGGACCTATGGAGCCGAGAAACTTGACCACTGGGGTAAGAAACCCACTCTATTACAACCCCCAAGGCCAACGAACCGACACCCTATTGTTCAACACGCCACGGTGACGTGACCTACCCCTGTGGTGCAGCCCGAGATACAAGTCCGAAAACGGACCCAAATCAAAAAGGCTGAAAATCGCTCGCCTAGATTCACCTCGAACCCAACTAAGAGTCACCATTACCAGTCCTACCTACCCAAACTCAACCGAAGAACTCCACCACTAACCCAACATCCCACGCGCGCACCCGGACACTGATAGAGCATCTCCAGCGCACCCGATCAACAAGGCAGAACAACTTACCCCACCGATGAGACTGAAGACTACATGATTAACAAACTGAATCTTGAATCTACTATTCTTGATATGCTAGCTGTATAAGGTCAATAATTCGAATAAGGGTAACATTGAATCACACAGCATTTATTGAATTGTAACTGCAATCTGCTTATGATTTTTAAACGCCATGATAGCTATATAGGTTCATAATCTGAACAATTGCAGCACCGAATTTCACAGCATTATATTGAACCTGTAACTGCAACTGAGTTAGCAGCATTGAATCTTTACAGCATAATATTGAACTTGTAATTGCCTATACTTTTAAACGCTTATTACACACCTCACAGTACTTTAATGAACCTAGCGCTGTAAGTTACTAAACCCTTTTAAATGTCTTTAAATGCCTATCAGTACCATACTAAATCTAAAACTTTAAACGCCTAATAATACCAGAACTACGATTTTGCATTTACATACCTATAATTTATACTGCTTATACTGTACTGCTTACTGTTTAAGTTGTACTAATTATACTGCACTGCTTACACTGTACTGCTTACACTATAATGCTCATACCATACTGCACTACTCATACTGTAATGCTTATGTAGTACTGCCTATACAGCACTGCTCACTACCATATTGCTTACGGCAACACTCTACATTAACGAACTATAGCAATACTGTAATGACTATTATTATAATGTCTGATATGCTTTCCAACCTCTACCCTCTAAACATCCTTTAGAACATCCTTTAGATACGCACAGAATTTCATTCACTAATACATTCAAACACAAGCAAACACGAATCATAGCCAACATGAATACCAAAAAACTACTCATGATAATTTACTTCCTCCCCCTAATCTACCACGTATGGGGTTTAAAGGAGGAACTGTAAGTTAGTGATAGGCTGATATCCTTAATACTTTAGCAAGTTTTAAATTACGGAAAAACTCAAAAAACACTAAGATGGAGTCAGCAGTCCAGCAGCGAGAGGGGTGCTATCCAGTCTTTTGCATTGAGTGTCACATGTATGATTATCTCCCAATTGGTGAGGTGTCATATGTGTGTGCCCGATGCAAAGAGCTCCTAGCTCTCAGAGAACGTGTCCGTTCTCTTGAGGCTAGAGTAGCAGACTTGATGGAGCTGAGGGAGACAGAGAGGTACATAGAGGAGACCTACAGGGATGTTGTAGAGAAGTCCCACCTCCAGTCAGGTAGCCCCTGTGCTACCTTGGAGGAGGGAGGTCTCCTAGAAGGAGAGCATCACCCTGGTGAAGTAGGAAGTACTCCTGTAGCCAGGACCTGCCCACCAGGGGATGTATTATCCTTTCGCACCGAGGATATATCTCCAAATGTTGCCCGGGAGGGAAAGGTTAGGACAGCTGTTGTACTGGGTGATTCGATCATTAGGCATATAGATAGCTGGGTGGCTGGTGGACGTGAGGATCGCCTGGTGACTTGCCTGCCTGGTGCGAAGGTGGCGGACCTCACGCGTCACCTAGATAGGATTTTAGATAGTGCTGGGGAGGAGACGTCTGTCTTGGTACATGTGGGTACTAATGACATAGGAAAATGTGGGAGAGAGGTTCTGGAAGCAAAATTTAGGCTCTTAGGTAGAAAGCTGAAATCCAGATCCTCCAGGGTAGCATTTTCTGAAATGCTACCTGTGCGCAGGGCCTAAGAGACAGGCAGAGCTCCAGAGTCTCAATGCGTGGATGAGACGATGGTGCAGGGAGGAGGGCTTTAGATTTGTTAGGAACTGGGCAACATTCTGGGGAAGGGGGAGCCTATTCCGAAAGGATGGGCTCCATCTTAACCAGAGTGGGACCAGGCTGCTGGCATCGGCGTTTAAGAAGGAGATAGAGCAGCTTTTAAACTAGAAATGGGGGGAAGGCCGACAGTCGCTCAAAAGAGCATGGTTCGGGATAAGGTATCTTTCAAAGATATCACCATAACAGGGAAGATAGAGTATCCTGATAGTGAGGTTGCAAAAGAGATTGTAGTAGATCGGGTATCTTTAAATAACAATAAAAATCAGACAAAAGATTGCCAATTAATACTGTCAAGTACTAAGCATGATGTACTTAGGAACAACAAACATAGTTTGAAATGTCTATATGCGAATGCCAGGAGCCTAAGAAATAAGATGGGGGAGTTGGAATATATTGCACTAAATGAAAAATTAGATATAATAGGCATCTCTGAGACCTGGTGGAAGGAGGATAACCAGTGGGACACTGTCATACCGGGGTACAAATTATATCGTAGTGATAGGGTGAATCGGATTGGTGGAGGGGTAGCATTGTATATTAACGAGAGCCTTGAATCAAATAGATTGAAAATTCTGCAGGAAACAAAACACTCCTTGGAATCACTGTGGATTGAAATTCCATGTGCAAAGGGGAAAAGGATAGTGATAGGAGTGTACTACCGTCCGCCTGGCCAGGACGAACAGACGGATGCGGAAATGTTAAAGGAAATCAGGGACGCAAACAAACTGGGCAACACAATAATAATGGGGGATTTCAATTACCCGCATATAGACTGGGTTAATGTAACATCTGTACACGCAAGGGACATAAGATTTCTTGATGAAATCAAGGACAGCTTCATGGAACAGCTAGTTCAGGAGCCGACAAGAGAAGGAAAAATACTAGACTTAGTCCTTAGTGGTGCTCATGATCTAGTGCAGGGGGTAACGATACGAGGGCCGCTTGATAACAGTGATCATAATATGATCGGTTTTGATATTGGCATTGAAGGAAGTGAAACTAGGAAATCAAGTACGCTAGCGTTTAACTATAGAAAAGGTGATTACGACAAAATGAGAAAAATGGTGAAAAAAAGACTGAAAGGACCAGCTCGCAGAGTAAAAAACTTGCATCAGGCGTGGATGCTGTTTAAAAACACCATCCTGGAGGTTCAGGACAAATATATTCCACGTATTAGAAAAAAGGGAAAAAAGACTAAACGTCAGCCGGCGTGGCTAAACAGTAAGATAAAGGAAATCATTAGAGCCAAAAAACAATCCTTCAGAAAGTGGAGAAGAGAACCAACTGAAAGTAACAGGATAGATCATAAGGAATGCCAAGCCAAATGCAAAGCGGAGATAAGGAGGGCAAAAAAGGACTTTGAGAAGAAATTAGCGTTGGAAGCAAAAATACATAGTAAAAATTTTTTTAGATACATTAAAAGCAGGAAACCGGCCAAAGAGTCGGTTGGGCCGCTGGACGAAAATGGTGTTAAAGGGGCGATCAAGGAGGACAAAGCCGTAGCGGAGAAATTAAATGAATTCTTTGCTTCGGTCTTCACCGAGGAGGATTTGGGGGGGACACCGGTGCCGGAAAGAATATTTGAAGCGGGGGAGTCGGAGAAACTAAACAAATTCTCTGTAACCTTGGAGGATGTAATGGGTCAGTTCAGCAAGCTGAAGAGTAGTAAATCACCGGGACCTGATGGTATTCATCCCAGAGTATTAATAGAACTAAAAAATGAACTTGCGGAGCTACTGTTAGAAATATGCAATCTGTCCCTAAAATCGAGTGTAGTACCGGAAGACTGGAGGGTAGCCAATGTTACTCCGATTTTTAAGAAGGGTTCCAGAGGAGATCCGGGAAATTATAGACCGGTGAGTCTGACGTCGGTGCCGGGCAAGATGGTGGAGGCTATTATTAAGAATAAAATTGCAGAGCATATACAAAAACATGGACTGATGAGACAAAGTCAGCACGGATTTAGTGAAGGGAAGTCTTGCCTCACCAATCTAATGCATTTTTTTGAGGGGGTAAGCAAACATGTGGACAATGGGGAGCCGGTTGATATTGTATATCTGGATTTTCAGAAGGCGTTTGACAAAGTGCCGCACGAAAGACTCCTGAAGAAATTGCAGAGTCATGGAATCGGAGGTAGGGTATTATTATGGATTAAGAACTGGTTGAAAGATAGGAAGCAGAGAGTAGGATTGCGTGGCCAGTATTCTCAGTGGAGGAGGGTAGTTAGTGGGGTCCCGCAGGGGTCTGTGCTGGGTCCGTTGCTTTTTAATGTATTTATAAATGACCTAGAGATGGGAATAACTAGTGAGGTAATTAAATTCGCCGATGACACAAAATTATTCAGGGTCGTCAAGTCGCAGGAGGAATGTGAACGATTACAGGAGGACCTTGCGAGACTGGGAGAATGGGCGTGCAAGTGGCAGATGAAGTTCAATGTTGACAAGTGCAAAGTGATGCATGTGGGTAAGAGGAACCCGAATTATAGCTACGTCTTGCAAGGTTCCGCGTTAGGAGTTACGGATCAAGAAAGGGATCTGGGTGTCGTCGTCGATGATACGCTGAAACCTTCTGCTCAGTGTGCTGCTGCGGCTAGGAAAGCGAATAGAATGTTGGGTGTTATTAGGAAGGGTATGGAGTCCAGGTGTGCGGATGTTATAATGCCGTTGTATCGCTCCATGGTGCGACCGCACCTGGAGTATTGTGTTCAGTACTGGTCTCCGTATCTCAAAAAAGATATAGTAGAATTGGAAAAGGTACAGCGAAGGGCGACGAAAATGATAGTGGGGATGGGACGACTTTCCTATGAAGAGAGGCTGAGAAGGCTAGGGCTTTTCAGCTTGGAGAAGAGACGGCTGAGGGGAGATATGATAGAAGTGTATAAAATAATGAGTGGAATGGATCGGGTGGATGTGAAGCGACTGTTCACGCTATCCAAAAATACTAGGACTAGAGGGCATGAGTTGAAGCTACAGTGTGGTAAATTTAAAACGAATCGGAGAAAATTTTTCTTCACCCAACGTGTAATTAGACTCTGGAATTCGTTGCCGGAGAACGTGGTACGGGCGGTTAGCTTGACGGAGTTTAAAAAGGGGTTAGATAGATTCCTAAAGGACAAGTCCATAGACCGCTATTAAATGGACTTGGAAAAATTCCGCATTTTTAGGTATAACTTGTCTGGAATGTTGTTACGTTTGGGGAGCGTGCCAGGTGCCCTTGACCTGGATTGGCCACTGTCGGTGACAGGATGCTGGGCTAGATGGACCTTTGGTCTTTCCCAGTATGGCACTACTTATGTACTTATGTACTTATGACCACTCCCAACTTAAACAACAACCTACCCACAATACATAAACCCTACAGACAACCCATCTACAACTTACCAGACCAAAAGAATAACAACCAACTAAAAGGAAAAGCAAATACATATGGAAATAACCAACAGAAAGCGAAGAAAGGAAACAACAAAGCCAAATACCAAGAAAACAGGCAACTAATAAAAATTAACACATCTACAGCCCGGATCGAACCTTACCATCCAATCCAACTGGGATATGTAAGCGCCAGGTCAGTAGTAAACAAAACAGAGATTATAACAGACTGAATCACCACAGACAATCTTGACCTCCTATTCATCACTGAAACCTGGATCCATGACCTTAAAGTTCCCATAATCTTAGATTTATGCCCACCATCATACAAAATTACCCACTGGACAAGAAACGGGAAAAGAGGAGGTGGAATAGCCATAATATACAAATCCGAGTTCACTATCACAACCACAGCTGAATCCATCCTACCTCAACTTGAAACTGCTTCGGTAAGAATCAATCACCCAAACTTGCAGGAACACCTTAACGCAATCCTACTTTACAGGCCGCCAGGCAATTGGCAAGACTCCCAAACACACCTCATGGACTTCATCTCGAACACGTGTCTCTACTTCAAACCTCATCATAATAGGCGATATTAACCTGCACCTGGAAGATCTTACCTTAACAAGCACCCAAGAATGCAAAGAATTCCTACAATTATGGGATCTTCACGCACCAAATGCACAACCAACACACACTAAAGGACACATACTAGACATTATCACATATAAATTCGATCCAGACGTAAACCTTATACTAGCAGATACAAAATGGACACCCACACCATGGTCAGACCACTACAAAGCATATATCTCCCTCCAATGGCGAACGAAAACCACAACTAAAAAACAAGAACGAAAAACCTACACCACGAGAGGAAAAATAGACCCGGCAATATTCTGGCAACAGATTTACTATAACGGATGGACAACAAGAGCAGACACAACCCAATTCCTCAGATGCAGAACAATATTAGACAACATTGCCCCAATTCAAACCCGAACCTCGCACAGAAAGAACTCAATACCGTGTTTCAACGAGGAACTGAAAAAACTCAAAACACAAGTTAGGAAATTAGAACGTGTGTGGAATAAAAAGAAAGACGATCCCACACTTAACACTTGGAAACAACTCCGAAGAAAATATAAATACACCATAAGACAAACTAAAAGTCTATACTACAAAACTGAAATTGGACCAAACTACAAGGACACACAGAAACTCTTCTAACTCGTGAATAAACTACTAGACACCACACCAGGAGCTGACAACCTCGCGAAGTACTTCAAAGAGAAAATCGTACAACTGCGACTTAAAATACCTGTCAACCCCATCGAATACGCTGCACTCCTAGACTGTCTGGACCCAGACCTTGGAATATACCCAGCAGACAGGATCTGGACTGAATTCGAGATACTATCTCATCTCCCAAAGATCTCATCTCCCAAATGCTTAAAAGATTCGCCAAATCTACTACTACTATTTAACATTTCTAGAGCGCTACTAGGGTTACACAGCGCTGTACAGTTTGACAAAGAAGGACATTGCAAACTAGATATATGCCCAAATAACCTTATGAAATCGGCCCCTCAACAATTTATAACAGACTTAACGAAACACGTGAATTTTATGTTACAAAATGGACTCTTCCCAAAGGAGAAAGGAAACATTCTACTCACCCCCATACCCAAAGATGCAAAGAAAAATGCGAATGAATTAACCAACTATAGACCAGTAGCATCCATTCCCTTAATAACCAAAATAACAGAAGGGATGGTGACCAAACAACTCACAGACTATCTAAACAGGTTCTCAATACTACATGACTCCCAGTCAGGATTTCGTTCTAATCACAGTACTGAAACAGTACTAATTACGCTCATGACTAAATTCAAACAAATGATTGCAACCAGCAAGAACATACTACTTCTACAATTCGACATGTCAAGCGCCTTCGACATGGTCGATCATTGAATTCTACTACACATCCTTGAATACTTTGGTATCGGAGGCAGCATCCTTAATTGGTTTAAGGGATTCCTAACCACACGCTTATATCAAGTGACATCAAATTCGATCACATCAGCCACATGGACACCTGAATGTGGAGTTCCACAGGGATCCCCCCTTTCACCGACCATATTCAACCTAATGATGATACCCTTGGCCAAACTACTATCAAACCAAAACCTCAACCCATACATATACGCTGATGATGTAACGATCTACATCCCATTCAAACAAGACCTAAAAGAAATTTCCAACAACATCAACCAAAGTCTACATATCATGCACTCCTGGGCAGATGCATTTCAGTTGAAACTCAATGCAGAAAAAACCCAATGCCTAATTCTCACCTCTCAACACAACACAAACAAATTTGCCACCATCAACACACCAAAACTAAATCTACCAATTTCAGAAACCCTAAAAATTCTTGGAGTTACCATTGATCGGCACCTAACACTTGGAATCATGCGAAAAACACAACCAAAAAGATGTTCCACTCAATGTGGAAATTAAAAGGAGTAAGACCATTCTTCCCAAGGAACGTCTTCCGCAATCTCGTACAATTATTAGTACTCAGTCATCTAGACTATTGCAACTCACTGTACGCTGGCTGCAAAGAGCAAATACTCAAAAAAAACTCCAAACAGCCCAGAACACAGCAGCCAGACTCATATTCAGAAAATCAAAATACGAAAGTGCAAAACCCCTACGAGAAATGCTACACTGGCTCCCACTCAAAGAACGCATCATGTTCAAAGTGTGTATCCTAGTTCACAAAATCATCCATGGCGATGCCCCAGCCTATATGTCAGACCTGATAGACCTACCACCCAGGAATGCAAAACAATCATCTCGCACATTCCTTAATCTTCATTTCCCCAATTGTAAAGGTCTAAAATACAAATCAATGCACGCATCAACCTTTTCCTACATGAGCACGCAATTCTGGAACGTGTTGCCACGCAACCTAAGAGCGATCTATGAACTGACCAACTTCCGCAAACTACTGAAGACCCATCTCTTTGACAAGATATACCACAAAGATCAACACATGTGAAACTCCCCACATATATCCATAAATGTTTAATAATGCCTTATGTTATATTACTATCATGTATTCCATTACCATGCAACCCAAAATCCTTCTGTAACACTTAATGTCTATTTTCTTCCTATTTCCACTATCCATGATGTATTGTAAGCCACATTGAGCCTGCAAAGAGGTGGGAAAATGTGGGATACAAATGCAATAAATAAATAAAATAAATAAGACGAGGGGTACTGGGCTGGAGCTTGAACAGGAGTCAAGACTGGACCTCGGACTGGCATCAGGACTGCACCTCGCCTCTTGGCTGGAGCTGGAACTCAGAATGGGTTCAACAACTTGGGAGGAGCTGGAACTTGACTTAGACTCAGCGTCTTGGCTGGGACTGGAACTCAGCCTGGACCCAGCATCTCGACTGGAACTGGAACTCGGCGTGGACTCAGCACCTTGGCTGGAGCTGGAACTCGTTGTGGACTCAGCTTGGCTGGAACCGGAACTCGGAGTGGACTCAGCATCTCGGCTGGAACCGGAACTCGGCGTGGACTCAGCAGCTTGGCTGGAGCTGGAACTCGGCGTGGACTCAGCATCCCACCCATAGAAAATTTTTTTTCCTTCTTCAATTTTAACCTGTGGGAGGAGACCCGTGACACAATCAAATTCAAACAGGGCATCAGTATCATTACTGACACTTGCTAATAAAAGAAAGATCACCGTTACATCATCTGTATATAAATTCCTTAATATTGATTTTTATCCAGGGCCTCCACCAGTGGTTTTAACAGTAAATTAAACAGGGTTGGGGAAAGCAGCGAACCCTGTGGCACACCACAAGGAGGCTTCCAATCTTGGTACTAAACCATGCCCGAAAACTGGACTGAAGCTTATGAAGAATCTGGAATTTATTCAAATAAGCATCCAATTGTCTGGTTACAACACCCTCCATTATTTTAGTAAAAAGAGGAATAGATGTGACTGGCCTATAGTTTGTAACATCAAACGCATCACCTTTACTATTCTTCAAAATAGGAATCAGTACAATATCTCAGTACAATATCTCTGCTTGAGGCGGGAAAACGACCAAAGCTCAACGTTGTATTCATCCAAATAGTAAAGACATATATAAATGTAACAGAAGGATAATAATTAGAAAGGTACCAAAATGATAAAGGGAATGGAATGACTCTCATATGAGAAAAGGCTATAAAGGTTAGGAATCTTCAACGGAGAAATGATGACTGAGAAGAGGATATGATCGATTTCTCCAAAACCTGTCAAGTGCAATGGGTAAACATGAATTGATTGTTTCTCCGAGGACAAGCAGGCTGCTTATTCTCACACGTGGGTCGACGTTCGCGTCGGCCATAGCAAAAACTAAAATGTTTTTCTAGAGTCTTCTGTTCCTCCTGTGCTCCTCGTTAAGGCCCGGGAAAGGAGTCTTTTGTTTTTCACTATTTTCGCGAGTTTTTTCGCATCTATATTGCTAGTTTTTTTTTTTAATTATGATCCTTTTAGTTTCTCTTTAGTTTTTTTTTTTTCCCTACTTTTAAGTTTTCTCTGTTTTCCGATGTGGCCGGGTTTTTCCTTTTTGTGCCCCTTTTTTCTTGGCACAATCGAGTCTTTTTTTCACTGAGGCCGTTTTTCCTTCCATGTCATCGAGGACACCCAGCGGCTTTAAACGTTGTACTTGGTGCAGCCGGACCATCTCAGGTACCGATACCCATTCCCATTCCTGGTGTATCCTGTGCCTTGGGTCTGACCACAGCCCAGCTGCTTGTAGTCTGTGTTTTCGTATGAAGAAGCGGACCCAAGTAGTTTGAGAAGGTCAACAAGAGAAACTTTTTGGGACTCGGTCCAGTCCGATGTCGGCATCGACATCAGTACTGAGGTCGGCGGCGTCAACATTGAGGGACATATTGATGTCAGGAGCAGAGGGTAATGGCTGCTGAGAGACCGTCGCACTGGGAGCAGTGAGGTGTCAAGTGGGTCTCCACCTGTCTCAAGGCCTCCTGCTATGCGGCCCTCCGGGACCGACCATCATCGGACCCAACCCCGAGGAGACGTGAGGATTCCACGTCGACCTCGTCGGTACCGAGGAGTCTCGGTGACGGGCATCAAGCAAAGGTGAAGAAGCACAGTCACCAATCTCCTTCGACACACGGTGCCAGGAGCTCCAGGGTATCGAGGGATTCGGCGCCCGAGAAGCGTCAGCGCCGAGAGGATCGCTCCTCCTCCATACAGGAGGTGCCGATGCGCTGGTCTCTTAGCAGCCCGGTATCTGCACCTGAACCTCAGCAGATTCTGCCACTGGCTGATCCACCGAACCCACAGTCTTTTGCAATGGCGGCTTTCAACGAGCGCAATCGGGCCCTGCTTCCAGAGCTTCTGCAAGGACTTCTGTGCCAGTCTGCTTCAGTGTTTGGGGTGCTTGCACCTTCCGTGCCATCTGCTGGAGTGGCATCTGGCCCCGTCCTCGGTGCCGGCTGCCACCCAGGTTGACTCCCCTTCAACGTCTGCAGAGGAAGACTCGCCACAGTCCATGCGGGCGTCGGCCTCTCAACATCGCCATTGAAGGTGTCGATCCTCGGCGTCGAGGCAGGCTCAGTCTCCGAGTTCCATAAGAGAGGTACTATCCGATACTGAAGAGGAGCGTTCGAGGGAGTCAGAAGGAGATCCCAGATACTTTTCTTCCAGTGATTCGTATGGGATTCCCTCTGAACCTTCCCCTCCACCTGAAAGGAGACTGTCTCTTCCTGAGAGTCTTTCCTTTACATCTTTTGTCCAGGAAATGGCTACGGCTATTCCATTCCCTGTGGAGGTGGATGATGAGCCCAGGGCTGAGATGCTCGAGGTCCTGGACTATCCCTCTCCACCTAAGGAGGCTGTGACGGCTCCTCTACATAAGGTACTGAAGGAAGTCCTTATGCGGAACTGGTCGATGTATCTGACTGGCCCCGTGATCCCGAAGAAAGCTGATTCCCAGTATCAGATCCACGGTGAACCTGGGTTGATGAGGTCTTAGTTATCCCACAATTCCAAGGTGGTGGGAGTCCAAGATGGACGCGTTCTAGAGCTCCTGTGAATTTCTACTCAGTTGAATTATTGCCTTTGAATATGCCGAAGAGAAGGGGAAGAGCTGCTGCTGCTGCTGCTTCCCAACAGCAAAGATCTCCAATGTCTTCAGGTCTGTTGAATTTATACATACAGAGAGCCTCAGGTTCGGTATTATCGTCGGTGAGCGGCCCACAAGCCCAGCCCAGGGCTGGAGACAATGGGCAGGACATTGGGCTGGAAGTTTCTCTGAGCCCCGACGGAAGAGACCCTCCTCCTCAACCAGTGAGAAGCAGCTCTCCGATGGTGGCTTCTGCAAGCTCGAGTACCGAAGTGTCAGTGGGCAGTGCAAGACGGGAAGCAGTACTATCTACATCTGAGGAATTGGGGTGTTTTTTAACCCCCACTTCATCTGTACACGCGGCAGGAAAATCTAAGGAGGAGATATTAGGAGGGGTTAGAGGAGAGAAAACAACCTTAAAAAACCTGCAGAAGTAACATTAGATAACTTGTGGTTGCTGATTGTAGAACTTGGGAAGGCTTTATGCCCCCAGATAAAGAAGATGAATGAAGAAATTGTAATTTTGGACAGGAAAGTAAAAGAAATAGAAAATGAGGCTAAATCAGTGACATCACGAGTTAATAATCAGGATAAAGATTTTCAGCAGATACAGACATTGCAAATGACTATGATGAAAGATTTGTCTAATCTCAGGAGAAAATCAGAATTACTAGAAAATTGCTCGCGAGGCAATAACTTGTGATTTATTAATTTTCCTCTACAACCTCTGATTTCTTAGGGAGATGTTAAAGAATTATTTCAAAGATGTTTTGGACATTAGAGATGAAAATATTCCTCCTATTTCGCAGGCTTTTTACATTCCTGGAAAAAAAGAAGAGAATCAACAGAATTGAAATACTCAAAATAATCAAGTATTAGATGTTTCAGCTTTGCTAGAGATGTCTGACACAGAACAAATAACAGCATCCACTTTGCTGGCTATGGTTGCGTTAACCTCGGATAAGGTCTGGATACTAAAGAAGTTCTTTCAGAAAAAAAGAAAAAAAACCTTTACAGGTCTACAAACTCGTGTATTTCCAGACCTATCGAGGGAAACGCAAAAACGTAGTCAAAAGTTTTTGCAATTAAAACAGGAGACGTTCCAATTAGGAGCAACTTTCTACCTCATATATCCATGTAAATGCTTGGTTACCTATCAATCAGTGAAATATGTATATTTCGATCCCACTCAACTGGTCTCCTTTATAACATCCAAAAGAGCTCTTAATCAAAGTTAATCGAACCTGTATACGACTAAGTCTTGCTTTAGCTGATCCTTTGTTTTCTATTTCCTTTGTATCGTCAGTATTTGGAAAATTGGACTCCTCTTGTGGACTTTTATGAAGCTAAGGGAAAAACTTTTCTTTTCTTTTTTTTCTTCTTTTCTAAAAGTTGTTTTCCTAGATAAACCATATTGTATTAGCAGAATTTTTCCTTTCAAGTGGATAAATATGATAAACTTGTCCATTCTGCAGCCCTACTACTACTATTTAGCATTTCTATAGCGCTACAAGGCATACGCAGCGCTGCACAAACATAGAAGAAAGACAGTCCCTGCTCAAAGAGCTTACAATCTAATACCATTACCTCTCCACTCTCATCTCTCCCTACATTCCTCCCCGTGACCTCCGCTCAAATATCTCTTGTCGTCCCCCTTCTCCTCCACTGCTAACTCCAGGCTCTGTTCCTTTTCTCTCGCGGCACCTTATGCCTGGAATACACTTCCTGAGCCTGTATGTCTAGCTCCATCTCTACCTGTTTTCAAATCTATGTTGAAAACCCACCTTTTCACTGCTGCTTTTGGCTCCTAGCCACTACTCATTTGCCTCCCCCCTTGTTCCTTCTCACCCAGTACTTCCCTCGCCCTTAATTGTCTTGTTTGTCTGTATTATTTTAGACTGTAAGCTCTATTGAGCAGGGACTGTCTCTCTGTGTCAGGTGTTCAGCGCTGCGTGCGTCTGGTAGCGCTATACAAATGCTAATAATAATGTAATTTAATAACGATTAAAAAAAAACAATTCCATGGTGGTGGACTCCACCCTCAAGAGAGCCAAGAATACTAGAGACTATGCCTTGGCGCCCCCAGGCAGAGAAGCTAGGACCTTGGATTCTTTTGGGATGAAGACATATCAGGCCCCACTATACTTTCTGCCCATATCCAGTCCTACCGGCTCTTCACAAGCTTACACTTGTGGAACTCGGTGAGGCAGCTGTTTAGCTTGGTCGATGCCCTCCCTCTGGAGCAGGACGAGCCTTTTCGCCAGGTGGTAAGGCAGCAGAAGGCGTAAATTCCTGGCCAGGGGCGCTTACGACTCTTTTGATGTGGTATCCAGAATCGCTGCTTAAGGTATAGTGATGCGCAGACTCTCATGGCTGCGTGTCTCTGACCTGGATCATTCGGTCCAGCAGTGGATGACGGATGTACCTTGCTGGGGGGACAATCTTTTTGGTGCAAAAGTAGAGGATCTTGTTGACCAGATCAAGAAGCATAATGATGCTATGGATTCTCTCTCCCACCAGGCGCCTTCTGCTACAGCCTCCTCATCTAGGAGGTATTTTGGGGGGAAGAGGAGCGCTCCCTATTCCTATGCTAGATGTAGGTACACTCCGGCTTCTCGACAGCCTAGTCAGGCTCAGCCCCAGTGCGCTCATTCTCATAAACAGCGTTTGCCTAAGGCCTCTGCTGCTCCACAGCAAAAGCAAGAGACGAGCTTTTGACTGGCTCCAGTTAAGCATAGCCACTGTAAAAGTGTCGGTTGGAGGGAGGTTAATGTTTTTTCCACCAAAGGTGGTCTGTCATAACCTCCGACTGGTGGGTTCTTCAAATGGTCCAGTTAGGATACACCCTCAATCTGGAATCAAAACCTCCAGATTGCCCACCAGGAACCCATTCTTATATATTCCAGCACAAGCAGGTACTTGCAGAGGAACTTTCCGCCCTTCTAAAGGCCCAAGCGGTCGAACCCCTTCCACCAGGGGAAGGTGGACTGGGATTCTATTCCAGGTACTTCCTTGTGCAAAATAAAACAGGGGGGGTGCATCCAATCCTAGACCTAAGGGCCCTGAACAAATTCCGAGTCCGAGAAAAGTCCAGGATGGTTTCCCTGGGCACCCTTCTTCCCCTGATTCAGGAAAGCGATTGGCTATGCTCCCTGGACTTGAAGGATGCTTACACACACATCTCGATACTTCCAGCTCACAGGGAGTATCTTCAATTTCGGCTGGGAATGCAGCACTTTCAGTACCGTGTACTGCCTTTTGTCCTGGCGTCTGCACCCAGAGTGTTTACAAAGTGTCTAGCGGTATTCGCAGCGTTGCTACAAAGACTGGGAGTGCATGTGTTTCCTTATCTCAACAATTGTCTGGTGAAGAGCACCTCGGAGGAGGGTGCTCTGGAGTACATGTGGATGACTATTCAGGTGCTAGAGCTACTGGGGTTCGTTATAAATTACTTCAAGTCCCATCTCACTATTGTCCAAAAATTAGAGTTCATTGGAGCACTGCTGGACACGAAGACAGCTCGAGTTTATCTTCCCGAGATAAGGACAGACAACCTTCTGTCCCTGGTGTCCACAGTTCGAGCGTCTCAGTAGATCACAGCTCGGCAGATGTTGAGACTTTTGGGGCACATGGCCTCTACAATACATGTAACACCCATGGCACGTCTTCATATGAGATCAGCTCAATGGACCCTATCATCCTAGTGGTATCAAGCTCCAGGGAACCTGGAGGATATGGTCCAATTGTGCACTGATTTTCGAAATTCTTTTCAGTGGTGGACAATCTGGTCCAATTTGACCATGGGACGACCATTCCAAATTCCTCAGCTACGA
The DNA here is from genome assembly GCF_901765095.1 of Microcaecilia unicolor. Taxonomy (NCBI): domain Eukaryota; kingdom Metazoa; phylum Chordata; class Amphibia; order Gymnophiona; family Siphonopidae; genus Microcaecilia; species Microcaecilia unicolor. The sequence goes on along the minus strand of NC_044031.1, from coordinate 353,765,945 downwards.
AAGGTGCTGACGACGGATGCATTCCTTCTAGGGTGGGGAGCTCATGTAGATGGACTTCACACTCAAGGAGCCTGGTCCTTCTGGGAAATAGGTCTTCAGATCAACCTCCTGGAACTATGAGCGATCTAGAACTCTCTGTAGGCTTTCAGAGATTGGCTGTCCAATCAAATTATTTTGTTTCAAACAGACATTCAGGCTGCAGTGTACTATACCAACAAGCAGGGGGCACCGGATCTCACCCTCTGTGTCAGGAAGCTGTCCAGATGTGGTTTTTGGGCGTGCCAACATGGCATGTTTCTCCAAGCCACTTATCTGGCAGGTGTAAACAACAGTTTGGCCGACAGGCTGAGCAGGGTAATGCAACCTCACGAGTGGTCACTGAATTTGAGCGTAGCCTGCATGATCTTCCGAGCATGGGGCACCCCCTTGGTGGATCTTTATACCACTCAAATCAATCACAGGGTCCCTCAGTTCTTTTCCAGGCTTCAGGCCCATGACAGACTAGTGTCAGACACCTTTCTCCTTCGTTGTGGAACATGCCTTCTGTATGCGTATCCTCCCATACCTCTAGTAAGGAAGACTTTGCAGAAACTCAAGCAAGACCACGGAATCATGACCCTCTTCTTCTTCTGGAGTTGTCCTCCGAGGAACCGTGGAGATTGTAGTGTTTTCTAGCCCTCACCACTCAGAACGAGGGGTCGTTTCTACATCCCAACCTCCAGCCTTTGGCTCTCATGGCCTGGATGTTGAGACCTTAGAATTCGCCTCCTTGGTTCTTTCAGAGGGTGTCTCCCAAGTCTTGCCTGCTTCCAGGAAAGATTCCATGAAGAGGTGTTACTCTTTCAAATGGAGGAGATTTGCCCTCTGGTGTGACAGCAAGGCCCTAGATCCTCTCTCTTAGCCTACACAGACCCTGCTTGAATACCTTCTACACTTGTCAGAGTCTGGTCTCAAGACAATTCCGTAAGGTTTCACCTCAGTGCAATTAGTGCTTATCATCGGCGTGTAGAGGGTAAGCCTATCTCTGGACAGCCTTTAGTTGTTCGCTTCATGAGAGGTTTGCTTTTGTCAAAGCCCCCTGTCAAACCTCCACCAGTGTCATGGGATCTCAACGTCATTGTTACCCAGCTGATGATAGCTCCTTTTGAGCCACTGAATTCCTGCCATCTGAAGTACTTGACCTGGAAGGTCATTTTCTTGGTGGCAGTCACTTCAGCTCGTAGAGTCAGTGAGCTTCAAGCCTTAGTAGTGGATGCACCTTATACTAAGTTTCATCACAATAGAGTAGTCTTACGCACGCATCCTAAGTTCCTGCCGAAGGTGGGGTCAGAGTTCCATCTAAACCAGTCAATTGTCTTGCCAACATTTTTTCCCCATCCTCATGCCCACCCTGGAGAAAGCAGCTTTCATACCTTGGACTGCAAGAGAGCATTGACCTTTTACATGGAGCGGACGAAGCCCTTTAGACAGTCCGCCCAGTTGTTTGTTTCTTTCAATCCCAACAGGAGGGGAGTCGCCATCGGAAAACCCACAATCTCCAGTTGGCTAGCAGATTGCATTTCCTTTACTTATGCCCAAGCTGGGCTGACTCTGGAGGGCCATGTCACGTCTCATAATGTTAGGACCATGGCTGCATCAGTGGCTCACTTAAAGTCAGCCTCCATTGAAGAGATTTGCAAAGCTGCAACATGGTTATCAGTTCACACATTCACATCACACTACTGCCTTCAGCAGGATACTCGACGTGACAGTCTGGGTAAGCAGTGCTACAGAATCTGTTTGGGGTTTAGAATCCAACTCCTTAGGACCGTTTTTATTCTGTTCCAGGCTGCGCACTCAGCTAGCTGTATATATAGATTCTCACCGTTGCGAGGCCCGATTGACCAATGCTCATTGTTTTGAGTGAGCCTGGATGCTAGGGATACTCCACGTGTGAGAATAAGCAGTCTGCTTGTCCTCGGAGAAAGCGAAGATACTTACCTGTATGTAGCAGGTATTCTCTGAGGACAGCAGGCTGATTATTCTCACAATTCCTCCCCTTTGGAGTTGCTATTTGTTATGCTTTTTGATTTAACTGAGGTTCGCACTCGCGCGGCAGGCAGAAAGTCAGTGCAAAATGCCGGTTCCTGGGCCGACGCGGACGTCAACCCACGTGTGAGAATAATCAGCCTGCTGTCCTCGGAGAATACCTGCTACAGGTAAGTGTCTTCACTTTACTGTTTCAAAAAGTACAAAGACTAGAGAGCATGCAATAAAGTTAATACTTTAAAAAATAAGAAACATTTTTTTTCACTCGATGTTCTAAACAATGTGGAAACTCAAACGCGTGAAACAGTACTTCCCGAGGAAAACATTCTGCAACCTGATACATTCGATGGTAGTGAGTCATGCAGACTACTGCAATGTATTATACACAGGATGCAAAGAACAGATTACTAAAGAAGCTTCAGTCCGCACAAAACACAGCTGCAAGACTCATCTTCGGAAAAACACGATTTGATAGCGCTAAACCCCTTCGCAAAAAAGTACATTGGCTCCCAATCAAAGAGTGCATTGCCTTCAAAATCTGTACTATGGCCCACAAAATCATATACGGTGAAGCACCGGAATACATGTCAGACCTAATCAACCTTCCAGCCAGAAACTCATTCGTATCTACACGAATGTACCTAAATCTACACTACCCAAGCTGCAAAGGACTCAAATACAAATCAACTTACGCATCCAGTTTTTCCTACATCAGCACAAAACTATGGAACCCACTACCAAAAGACTTGAAAACCATATATGACCATCTACACTTCAGAAAGACACTTGACCCACCTGTTTAAAAAGGCATACCCCGCAGATCCAACGTAACTGCCAGATCGTTTGTAATGGCCATCACCGACCCCCCGCCCCCTTCCCCCCCCCGGTCGAATGTTTCCTCTATGTGGTCCTACCACATGAACCTTACCCAATCACAACTTCACCTTTGTATTTGTATACACTGGATCCTGCAACTGCTCTCTGGCACTATGTAAGCCACATTGAACCTGCAAAGAGGTGGGAAAACGTGGGGTATAAATGTAATAAATAATAAATAAAATAAATGTATAGTTAAACTCTGGACTCATTGCCAGAGGATGTATTAAAAGTGAACATAGCTGGGTTTAAAAATGTTTTTTTTCCCCTTAGCATGGCCGACAGGTAAGGAGCTCAAGGGAAGAGCTCCTGAAGTCCAGAAAAAACGGACTTACTGAGCCATCCACTGTCGTCCCAACCGGACCGGAATGGACCGGAACTGAACCACGGAGTCGCGGTGCACAAGGGTAAGCGGGCGGGAGAACCTGAAGCTGAGACCGATCGGGATTACCTGCCTTTGTGTCCCAAACCGCGTGGCCACATCCCTAGCCGGACGAGCTCACCCGAGACAATCGGCGCCGAAAGAGGAAATAGCCTGCAGTGCAGCGGACAAGGAGAAACGGGCAGGGAAGCTGGGTGGTAGGACCTGATCGGGCGGGGGGTGGGGTGGGGCGGAGAGGCGAGAGGCTGGCTGTGCGGGCCTGCGGGGCGAGAGGTGGTGAGCAGTGAAGCGGGACGATCGACGGCGGGACCGCGCATCCCTTGCTTCCACTGCCTGGGAACCGGGGTAGCATGGGCCGGGTGATTGAGGTGGGGCGAGGCAGCGGGTGATCAGCTCCTAGGAGTGCTGCTCCTCAGTTGTAGCTGTGGGAGCCAGGAGACCTGGGGCAGCTGACCCCCTTGGCCCTGGTGTGGATCCTTCTGTGAGGAGCATGGGGAGCCAGGTGACCTGGGGCAGCTAATCCCTAGGCCCTGGTGTTGATCCTGTCCCTCAGACCCATTCCCAGATCTTTGTGATCCCTGCTGGCTCTATCCCTGCCCTGCTGCGAGCTTGCTCCGGTCCTTCGGCTTCGGCTCCGGCCTGTCCAGTTCCGCTGCTCTGCTGTTCTCTGCTTCTGCTTCAGCTTTGCTTAATCCGTCTCTTCCGGCCTGCTCCGGTCCTGCTGCTCTGCTGTCCTCTGCTCCAACCCATTCCCAGCTTATCTGTTCCAGCTTGCTCCTAACTAGTGTCCCAGCCCTGCTGTTCCGCTGTCTTCTGCTCCAACTAGTTCCGTCTGTACCAGCTTGTTCCAGTCCGTCCGTTGCAGCCTGTTCCAGTCCCAGCGTGTTCCAGTCCATGTGTTCCAGAGTGTCCCAGCCCTGCAGCTCCACTGTCTTCTGCTCCAACTAGTTCCAGGCCATCTGTACCAGCTTGTTTCAGTCCATCTGTTCCAGCTTGTTCCAGCCTGTGCCGCCTGCGCCACTATTCTGTTCCAGACCATCTACTCCAGCTTGCTGTTCATCCGTCCATCTGTTCCAGCCTGTTCCCGTCTGTCTGTTCCAGCTTGCTCCATCTGTTCCAGTCTGTTCCTGCTTGTTCCCGTCTGCCTGTTCCACCTTGTTCCAGTCTGCCTGATCCAGTCTGCTCCAGCCTGTTCCAGCTCTTCCCTACTTCTTCCAGCAATCTGCTCCAGCTTGTTCCAATCAGCCTGATCCAGCTTTTCCCTACTTGTTCCAGCAATCTGCTCCAGCTCCCACTGCATCCACCCCAGCCTACCTGCATGCCTGCCTGCCTGCATGCCTACCAGCAACCAACCTGCATGCCTACCAACAACCTACCTGCATGCTGTCAGTCCATCAATTTGCTTGCTGATCAACAACCAACTTGCCTGTTTGCCAGACCATCAACTTGACTATTTATCAACCCATCAACTACCGGCCTACCATCTAGCCTGCTCAACTACCTAACTGCCCCCCCCCCCCCCCCCCGCCTGCCAACTGCCCTCAAGCCTGCACAACTACCTAACTGCCGACCCACCTGCCTACCAGCTCTCCTATCACCCGCCTCCCTGACCATAGCCCCTTTACACATTCTCTTCATCGCCCTGTCCCTTCCTAATCTCTTATCCCTCCCCCCTCCACTGTCCACCGCAGGTACTCATTGCCCATCCACGTCCTCTCCTGTCCTACTCACTACTGCGCTACCCTACGCACCCCCACCCCTGACCAGCTCACCATCTCTCCTATCCCCCCTCCCTCCTAGCTCTCAACCTTCAACACTTCCTTCCTGCCATTAGCCCATCCCCATTCCTACTAAGCCCATCCCGTCTTCGTCGCCCTACCTCCCCCACCCTCCTCCGCTCTCTCTTGCTCCTTCTCCTACTATCCGCCGGTGACATCAATCCCAATCCAGGCCCCCCTCACATGCCCTCATATTATCCATGCAAACGCTTCCGAGATATCTCCAATCTCATTTCTATTCCCCTCCTTCCCCCTTCTTCCCTCCCCTTCTCATGCGCCCTGTGGAATGCCCACTCCGTGTGCAACAAACTTCCCTTCACCCACGATCTCTTCATCTCCCGCTCCCTTCATCTGCTCGCCCTAACCGAAACCTGGCTCACCCCCAATGACTCGGCCTCAGTCGCGGCCCTATGCCAGGAAGGTTATCTTTTCTCCCACACTCCCCGCCCAATGGGCCGCGGAGGAGGTATCGGGTTATTACTCTCACCCACCTGTAGTTTTCAACCCCTCCTCCTACCACAATCTCACTGCTTCTCATCCTTTGAAGTTCACTCCATCCGTCTATTCTACCAGCTACCACTCAGAGTTGCAGTCATTTACCGCCCCCCTGAGAAATCTCTCTCTTCCTTCCTTACTGACTTCGATGCCTGGCTTTATGTTTTTCTTGATCCCTCATCTCCGTCCCTCATTCTCTGAGACTTTAATATACACGCTGATGACCCATCCAACTCTCATACTTCTCAGTTCCTCACTCTAACATCCTCCTTCGGCCTCCAGCTGTGCTCCACCACCCCTACTCACCGGGATGGCCATTGTCTTGACCTTGTCCTCTCCTTTTCCAGCTCAACTTCCAATTTCCACACCTCAGTTCTTCCTCTCTCTGATCATCACCTGATCACCTTCACACTCCTTCACCCCCCCCCCCCTCAGTCCCACCCAACATTAACCACTACTTCCAGGAATCTCCAGGCCATTGACCCTCCCACCTTATCCTCTAGTATTCCTAATCTCCCCTCCATCATGTCCTCCGAGTCTGTCGACAAAGCGGTCTCCGCTTACAATGCCACTCTCTCCTCTGCTCTGGACACCCTCGCACCATCCATCTCCCGTCCCACAAGACGTACTAATCCCCAGCCCTGGTTGACCCCTTGCATCCGTTACCTTCGCTCCTGCGCCCGATCTGCTGAACGCCTCTGGAGGAAATCTCGCACCTATTCAGACTTCCTTCATTACAAATTTATGCTATCCTCCTTCCAGTCCTCCCTATTCCTTGCCAAACAGGACTACTACACCCAATTGACCAATTCTCTCAGCTCCAACCCTCATCGTCTCTTCGCTACCCTTAACTCCCTCCGCTCCCACTTCCTCCTCACTCTCTCCTCAATCACTGGCTGACTACTTCCACGACAAAGTGCAAAAGATCAACCTTGAATTCACTACCAAGCCACCTCCTCCTCTTCTCTCTTCAACCCTCTCCATCAACCAACCAACTCCATCTCCTCCTTCCCTGATATCTCCGAGGAGGAAACTGCCCGCCTTCTTTCCTCCTCGAAATGCACAACTTGTTCCTCTGATCCCATCCCCACCAACTTACTTAACACCATCTCTCATACTGTCACCCCCTCCATCTGTCATATCCTCAACCTATCTCTATCGACTGCAACTGTCCCTGACACCTTCAAGCACGCCGTAGTCACACCTCTCCTCAAAAAACCATCACTGGACCCTACCTGTCCCTCCAACTACCGCCCCATCTCCCTCCTACCCTTCCTCTCCAAACTACTTGAGCGCGCCGTTCACAGCCGCTGCCTCGATTTCCTCTCCTCTCAGGCCATCCTCGATCCACTTCAATCTGGTTTTCGCCCTCTACACTCGACAGAAACAGCACTCTCTAAAGTCTGTAATGACCTGTTCCTTGCCAAGTTCAGAGGCCACTACTCCATCCTTATCCTCCTTGATCTATCCGCTGCGTTTGACACTGTCAATCACGATTTACTTCTTGCCACACTGTCCTCATTTGGGTTCCAGGGCTTTGTCCTCTCCTGGTTCTCCTCCTATCTCTCCCATCGTACCTTCAGAGTACACTCTCACGGTTCTTCCTCCACCCCCATCCCGCTCTCTGTAGGAGTTCCCCAGGGATCTGTCCTTGGACCCCTTCTTTTTTCAATCTACACCTCTTCCCTGGGCTCACTGATCTCATCTCATGGTTTCCACTATCATCTTTATGCTGATGACACCCAGTTGTATCTCTCCACACCAGACATCACCGTGGAGACCCAGACCAAGGTATCGGCCTGCTTGTCCGACATTGCTGCATGGATGTCCAACTGCCACCTGAAACTGAACATGTCCAAGACCTAGCTTATAGTCTTTCCACCAAAGCCCACCTCTCCTCTTCCTCCTCTCTCGATCTCAGTTGATAACACCTTCATCCTCCCCGTCTCATCTGCCTGCAACCTTGGAGTCATCTTCGACTCCTCCCACTCATTCTCTGCGCATATCCAGCAGACAGCCAAGACCTGTCGCTTCTTCCTCTTTAACATCAGCAAAATTCGCCCTTTCCTCTCTGAACACACCACCCGAACTCTCATCCACGCCCTCATTACCTCTCGCCTTGACTAATGCAACCTTTTCCTCACTGGCCTCCCACTTAGCCATCTATCCCCACTTCAATCCATTCAGAACTCGGCTGCTCGTCTTATATTCCGCCTGAACCGATACACTCATATTACCCCCCTCCTCAGGTCGCTTCACTGGCTTCCTATCAGATACCGCATTCAGTTCAAGCTTCTCCTTCTCACCTACAAATGCACTCAGTCTGCAGCCCCTCATTACCTTTCCACCCTCATCTCCCCTTACGTTCCCGCCCGAAACCTCCGCTCACAGGACAAATCCCTCCTCTCAGTACCCTTCTCCACCACCACCAACTCCAGGCTCCGCCCATTCTGCCTCACCTCACCCTATGTGTGGAATCAACTTCCTGTGGCCCTACGCCAAGCCCCCTCCCTACCCATCTTCAAATCCTTGCTCAAAGCCCACCTCTTCAATGTTGCCTTTGGCACCTAACCTTAGACTGCCCCAATTTGACTGCCACTACTTGATTGTCTGTACATTTGTCCATTAGATTGTAAGCTCTTCAAGCAGGGACTGTCCTTCTATGTTATATTGTACAGCGCTGCGTAACCCTAGTAGCGCTTTAGAAATGTCAAATAGTAGTAATAGTAGTAGTAGTAGGTTTGTAGAAAATCCTGGAGGCAAACTTTGTAAACCATTAATAAGGTTGACTTAGGGAAAGCCACTGCTTTTCCCTGGGGGGGAAGATAGCATGGAGTCTTGCCACTTTTTGGATTCTGCTAGGTACTTGTGACCTGATTTAGCCACGGTTAGAAGCTGGATACTGGGCCAGATGGGCTTTTTATCTGATACAGCATAACAGTTCTTGTGTGCTTATGGTTATATAAGAACATAAGAGTGGCCATACTGGGTCAGTTCAATGGTTCATATAGCCCAGTATCCTGTTTCCAACAGTTTCCAAGCCAGGTCACAAAAACCTGGCAGAAACCAAAATCTTGGCAGTTGCTTCCCTATGTCTCTCTCAATAGCAGACTGTGGACCTTTCCTCTAGGAACTTGTCCAAACCTTTTTTTAAACCCAGATATGCGAACTGCTGTTACCACATCCTGAAAATGCTGCCCTGGAGGATCTGAACTTCAGTTTTCTATCTAAGAGATTAAATTTGGCTTCTAGAACCCCTCTCCCACATTTTCCTATGTCATTGGTACTCACATGTACCAAGACAGCCAGCTGCTTCCAAGCACTATCTAAGTTCCTGTCTAGGTGACACGTGAGGTCCACTACTTTTTGTACCAGGCAGGCAAATGACCAGGCAATCCTTACGCCCACCAGCCACCCAGCTATCTGCATGCCTAAAGATGAAATCACCAACTACAACAACTGTCCTAATCCTTCCTGCCTGGGCAGAAGTTCTTGAAGACATATCCTCTGTGCAAGTGGATAGTGCATCCCCTGGTGTGCTGGTCCTGGCTACAGGATTATTTGCAGCTGCACCAGGGTGGTGCTGTCTTTTAGAAGACCTCCAAGGCAGCACAGGGGCTGCCAGATTGGAGGTGGGACTTCTCTACAACGTCCCTGTAGGCCTCCTCTATGTACCTCTCTGTCTCCCTCAGCTCCTCCAAGTCTGCTACTCTAGCCTCAAGAGAAGTGACTCGTTCTCTGAGAGCTAGGAGTTCTTTGCATCAAGCATACACATAGACCTCTCACCAACTGGGAGATAAACATACATGTGACTTTTCTTCTGCACTTAACATCCTTGTTCATTCCCTTGTTATTTCACAGTTAGACTATTGGCCTAGAGGAAGGTGGAGGATCAGATTTGGGGGGTCTTCAGGAGGTTCTAATTGGAATGGGTATTGGGGGGTGAGCTCAATGTCTCTTTTGCCAGTCTGCTTAAGAAGTACCCGGGAGCACTGGGCTGTGGCTTTGTGCCCTGATGCTCTCAGGATGGAAAAGTAACACCAGCTTTCTGCTGGCAATATTTTTCCATGAGTAACATGGCTTGTGTTCACCGCAAGCCACATTATAGGATTTACTTACTAATTACCTGTTTTGCATGTATTTGCATGTTTTTCATATCATTAGTGTGTATCCCATAGAAACTGAAAATACCATGCATTGCGGTTATTTAACTTGCATTAGTTCCCTTTAACAAATGTTAAGGGACAAATAACGTGTGTTAGAATTTTATGACGCTGCTTGATAAGTATATCCACTTGAATGCTGAATAAGTTCTGGAACTGCCTTGGCTTTGCCCACACTCCACCCTGGCACTATGTACTTGGGGGCAATTCTATAACTGGATGAATCCATTTAAGCACCCAGAGGGCAGTTGGTAGGAGCCTGTTCTATAACAGAACCTACAGTATGCCCACCCATGCTTGGCCCCTGTGTATGGTCCCCTTGCAAATACATACTATAAGTAGGTATTTGTAGAATAGCTCTTAGGTGGAGGAGTGGCCTAGTGGTTAGGGTGGTGGACTTTGGTCCTGGGGAACTGAGGAACTGAGTTCAATTCCCGGCACAGGCAGCTCCTTGTGACTCTGGGCAAGTCACTTAACCCTCCATTGCCCGCCGCATTGAGCCTGCCATGAGTGGGAAAGCGCGGGGTACAAATGTAATAAAAATACTGGCATATACACATATAATTGTGCACATACTCTGGTATATGCTACTATTCTAAACATTTATGCACACAAAGGGTGCATAAATCTTATAATCTAATTTAAATAATTGCCCTTGTAATGCAGATTCAGTATGTGAGGATATTCAGAGGCACGATCTGGACATTACCTTTGAATACTTCAGACAGAAGCATTTTATCTGGATAACGAGTGCTGTTATCCAAATAAGTGCTTTTGAATATTGACCTGATTTTAAATATTATTACAGTTTATTGAGTGCTTGTCTCTGTTCCTTCTGTTTATGAATTTTCACTCCCTTCTTATGTTGATTTTTGATCAAGCCTTTCTTCCATTTCATTGTGGTAGATCAGTCTAGACCAATGTTTTCTGTCCCCTTACCAGCAGGGGGAGACAGAGAAGCTGAAGATTCCAGTGGGATGATAGCAGATGACAGTGAAAACACCAGTATGGCATATATAAGTTTATTGAACCAAAACATAATGTGACCATGTATCAGCAAATGCCTGCATCAGGGGTATAATTTCTAAAAACATGCCAAAAAATATTTAGACATATAGGGCCAGATTCTATACTTGATACCAAAAAAATCAGCGCCAATGGAAAATGCTCCTAAATGTATTCTATAAACCGCGCCTAAGTTGGGCATAGTTTATAGAATACGCGTTGCAATATCCACACAACTAAAATTTAGGCACAGCCATTTATGCCAATGAAAAGCTGATGTAAATGCTCATGCCTAACTTTAGGTGTGAACGGGTTATTCTATAACACTGAGTAAATTTTAGAAATGCCCATGACTCCCCCATGCTGCTCCCATGGCTACACCCCCTTTTGAAAGCCACACAGTAAAATATATGCAGACCACTTTATAGAATACACTTAGTGAGTAGTGCGCATAAATTCTATTTAGTGCCAATTAGTGTTGATAATTGCTTAACATCCAATTATTGGCGCTGATTGGCTTGTTAACCAATTGAGTTGCACATGCAAATCTGAATATGCCTAGGTTTGCACACACAACTCTAGTCATACTATATAGAATGTGGAGGAGGATAATTTATTTATTTCAGGTCATTTATAACAGACCATAGTGGTATAATACATTTAAGAACTTGCATATCGATGCCAAATAATAAAACTAAATAACGCTGAAAGTTTCTAACTTGCATATTAAAAAACATGCTGAAAAGCAAATAATAGGAACAGTATAATCTTAAAAAGATGTTGCTGAAATCAAGTACAAAATATGTTTAAACATAAAGGGGTCTATATTCAAAATGACTTAATAGGCCAGTGGAGAGCATAAGAACATATAAATAGCCATACTGGGTCAGACCAATGGTCCATCTAGCCCAGTATCCTTCTTCCAGCAGTAACCCATTCAAATCACAAGTTCCTGACAGAATCCCAAATAGTAGCAAGATTCATTCTACTGATCCCAGGGACAAGCAGTGGCTTTATCCATGTATATCTCAATAGCAGTCAGTGGACGTCTCTTCCAGGAATTTGTCCAAACCTTTTTTAAACCCAGATCACTAATCGCTGGGTTCCAGAGCTGAGTGAAAAAAAAATTACATCCTGTTCATTTTAAAAGTAGTACTATGTAATAACATTCTTGAGTTACCCCTAGTCTTTGTACTTTTGGAAAGAGTAAAAATTTGATTTACGTTTACCTGTACTACACCACTAAGTATCTTGTAGACGTCTATCATATCCCCCCTCAGCCTTTTTTTCCAAGCTGAAGAGTCCTAACCTCTTAAACCTTTCCTTATATGAGAGCTGTTCCATCTCCTTAATCATTTTGGTCACCCTTTTTTGAACCTTTTCTAATTCTGTTGTATCTTTTTTAAGATACGGCAACCAGAATTTCACACAGTACTCAAGTTGTGGTCGCACCATGGAGAGGTATAGAGATATAATATTCTTTGTCTTATTTTGTATCCCTTTCCTAATAATTCCTAGCATTCTGTTTGATTTTTTGGCTGCCGCCACACACTGGACAGAAGATTTCAGTGTATTGTCTATAGTGGATCTTAGCATCAAGAAACTATGAGTTGGATTATTCTTAATGTGCATCACTTTGCATTTGTCCACATTAAATTTCTTCTGCCATTTGGATGCCTAGTCATCCAACTTCCTAAGGTCATCCTGCAATTTTTCACATTCAGCATACATTCTAACAACTCTGAATAGTTTTGTTTGCAAATTTAATCATCTCACTTGTTGCTCCTATTTCCAGATCATTAAATAGCACCGGTCCCACAACAGAAGATTGCCACCTATCCCATGACTCTTTCTCAGGAGTCTCTCATGAGGGACTTTGTCAAATGCTTTCTGAAAATCTAGGTATACTACATTGATCGGCTAACCTTTATTCACATATTTATTCATGCATTCAAAGAAACCATGTTTGTCTATGTGTTCAGTGATTTTATTCCTTATAATAGTTTCCACTGTTGTGCCTGGCACTGAAGTTAGGCTTACCAGTCTGTAATTTCCAGGATCACCCCTAGATCCCTTTTCTAAATAGGCGTTACGTTGGCCACCCTCCAATCTTCAGGTACTTTGGACAATTTTAATGACAGGTTACAGATCTCTAACAGCATATCTGCAATTTCATATTTGAGTTCTTTCAGTACCCTAGGGTGCATACCATCTAGTCCAGGACACTTACTACTCTTTCATTTGTCAGTTTGGCTCAGTACATCTTCCAGGTTCACCGAGTTTTCTTTCAGTTCCTCTGCATCGTCACCCTTGAAAACCTTGGTACAGGTAGATATCTTACATCTTCTTCAGTAAAGACCAAAACAAAGAATTCATTCAGTGTCTCAACTATGGCCCTGCCCTCCCTGAGTGCCCCTTTTACTCCTTGATGATGTAACAGTCCCACTGATATACCGGAAAAAATTTATTACTACGAGTTTTTGTCTCCGAGGCAAGTTTCTGTTTGTATTCTCGTTTGGCCTTCTTTTTCAATGTTTTGCATCTAAATTTCCAGTTTTTATGTTGCTTCTTGTTTTCTTCATTCAGATTTTTTTTTTCATATTCTGAGAGATGTTCTTTTGGCTCTAATAGCCTCTTTCACTTCTCTCTCTAGCCATGCTGGCTGCCAATTGCTTTTCTTTTCATCTTTATTAATATGTGGAATGCATCTGGTCTGGACTTCCAACATGATATTTTTAAACAATGTCTATGCTCTATTAAAGTCCTAATCTTTAGATCTGAGGCTTTTGAGCTTTTTCTAAACCTTTTTACTTATTTTATCATACTTACACTTTCGAAATGTAAATGCTGCTACTGTAGATTTCCTTGGTGATTGCACTCCGGCTATTAAGTACAATTTGCTCATGTTATGATCACTGTTTTCCACTGGACCCAATACTGTTACCTCTGTATTCCATTAAGGACTAGATGCAAAGTAGCTCCCCCTCTTGTCGGTTCCTGGACCTGTTGCTGCAAGAAGCTTTTCTAATGTCTGTTAACATATCTTCATCTGTCTGTTCATTCTGGCCTGACAGATGATAGTATAGCTCTAGATGTATGTTCTTTCCCTTCATACATGGAATTTCTATCCATAAGTTCCACGTTTGTCACAGGTCTTGATGGGTGAGCCCTTCGTACTGCCGCCGAGCTCCCAACCAGGAGGTGAGGAGGGTCCCGACTGAAGGCAGACAAGTCACTCCTTGACAAGAAGAGTCCAATGAATGCCTCTATAAAGAGCCATTTGGGGGCTGGCTTGGCAGAACCAGGACCTGGGGCACCCTGAAGGTAGACCTTGGGGGCAGGCCTGGCAGAAAGCAGGACCTGGGCTGGCACTGAAAAGAGCCCTTGGGTGCAGTCCTGCAGAACTGGCACCTGGGGTGTCTCATAAGTACATAAGTATTGCCATATGGGACAGACCAAATGTCCATCAAGCCCAGCATCTTGTTTCCAACCGTGGCCAATCCAGGTCACAAATACCTTGCAAGATCCCAAAAAAGTACAAAACATTTTATACTGCTTATCCCAGAAATAGTGGATTTTCTCCAAGTCCAATTTAATAATGGTCTATGGACTTTTCCTTTAGGAAGCCATCCAAACCCTTTTTAAACTCTGCTAAGCTAACCGCATTTACAACTTTCTCTGGCAAAGAATTCCAGAGTTTAATTACATGTTGAGTGAAGAAATATTTTCTCCTATTCGTTTAAAATTTACTATTTTGTAGCTTCATCGCATACCCCCTAGTCTTAGTATTTTTAGAAAGCATAAACAGATGCTTCACATCTACCCGTTCAACTCCACTCATTATTTTATAGACCTCCCATATCTCCTCTGTCGCCTTTTCTCCAAGCTGAAGAGCCCTAGCCGCTTTGTCATCCCACCCCCTTTATCATTTTCGTCACCCTTCTCTGCACCTTTTCTAATTCCACTATATCTTTTTTGAGATGCGGCAACCAGAATTAAACACAATATTCGAGGTGCGGTCGCACCATGTAGCAATACCAGTGCATTATAATGACCTCATTTTTGTTTTCCATTGCTTTCCTAATAACACCTAATATTCTATTTGCTTTCTTAGCCGCAGCAGCAGACTGAACGGAGGGTTTCAATGTATCATCAACGATTACACCTAGATCCCTTTCTTGGTCAATGACTCCTAACGTGGAACCTTGCATGACATAGCTATAATTCGGGTTCCTCTTTCCCACATGCATCACTTTGCACTTGCTCACATTAAACGTCATCTGCCATTTAGATGCCCAGTCTCCCAGTGTCATAAGGTTAAAAACAGCGGTCCCAGCACAGACCTCTGGGGAACCCCACCAACTACCCTTCTCCATTGAGAATACTGCCCATTTAACCCTACTCTTTGTTTTCTATCTTTTAACCAGTTTTTTTTTTTTAATTTATAGAAGTCATTATTGAGCATGAATAAGCACAACATTACATAAATACAGAACAGATAAAAATGAAAAGAATATAATATGCCACATATTTGCTAAATCCAAGGTAAAGTGCCACACAAACACTCCCTTATACATCAGAACCATGCTGAAACCATACCTTATACTACTTCAAACTTCTTTTTTTTTTTTAAACAGGATAACCCCACCTACTTCCTATCCTAAATCCCTCCCCCCTCCTCCCTCCCCCACCCCTCCTCTGTCCTTCCACTCCAATTTTATCGCCTTTATCCAGAACATCTGTTTAAAAAGGGTTCCCAGACCCTTTTCCATCTAGGCATGGTTTTTCTTTTCTCAGCAGTCAATCTCTCCATCTCGCATACATATCGTACCTTAGTTATCCATCTCACCATTGGGGATTTCCAGCTTTGAGCTAAATTGACTCGGGCTACAGTCAATGCACTTCTTAGTAGTGCCCACTGGTCCATTGTAAGTCCTGCTGGTCTCTGTCCTAACAAGAAGATCAGGGGATGCCACTGTACAGATTTGCCTACCCATAGCTGAAGGTGTGACTGTACTCCTTTCCAGTACGCCTGGGCCTTGGGGCATGACCACCATATATGTCCTGCGGTTCCCACAGCCCCACAATTTCTCCAACAGCGTTGTGATACCTGGGCAAACATGTGGTGTAATCTGACCGGTGTCAAGTACCATCTATAAAAGACCTTTATGGCACTTTCCTACATAGCCACTGCTGTGGAGGATCTCAATATCCTCCGTTCAAGCGCCACCCAGCCGGCCTCCGGCAAGTTAAACTGCAGCTCCTGCTCCCACCTCTGTCTGTGTGTAATGGATGGCTTTGCGCCTGCCCCTTGGTAAGCATATAGAGAGGAGATCAATCCTCGCGTACCTCTCGAGTCTACACACACCTCCTCCATCGGGTGGGCTTCTCGCCTCAGGCATCCCTGATAAGTCTGCCATCTCAGAAAGTGCTGCAATTGGATGTAAGCATACCTATCCTCTGGTCGAAGTCCAAAGTCCTCCACCAGAGTCTCAAAAGGCACAATGGTCCCGCCCACATGCATCTGCCCCATCATGTCTAATCCCAGTTCCGCCCATCTACAAAAGGTGTTATTTCCCACACCTGGTTCAAATAGGGGGTTGTCTACTATCGGTGCCAGTCCCGACACTGGAGGAATTCGGTCTGGGAACATAAGATCCCAATAATAAAAGGTGGTTTGTACTGTGGGAGGGAACGTTTCCACCCTTCCCCGATGTTTACTCGCCAGCCACATTAAATGCCCAAGTTTCCGAGAACCTACCAATGCTTGTTCAATGTCTACCCACAATTTATGTTCTTCCTTCATAAACCAGTCTACCGCTGCCCGCGCCTGCACCGCCTTGTAGTACCAGAACAAGTTGGGCACCCCCATTCCTCCCTCTCGTCTGCTCTTATACAACAGGGCACGGGGCAGCCGCGGTCTCTTCCGATTCCACACAAATTTATTCAGAATGTCCTGCACCCCCGATAGAAACGATCTAGCCACCCTCAGGGGAAGAACCTGGAATGGGTACAGGAATCTAGGCAATACATTCATTTTAATCGCAGCTATCCTCCCGAACCAGGATAGCCCCATCGACTGCCATCTATCCAGGTCCCTCTGAATCTCTTGCTTTAGTGCCAGATAATTAATAGCGAACAACTCGGACAAGTTGCTCGAAATCTGCACACCCAAATAACTCAGATGTTTGTCCTCCCACTTAAAGGCAAAGGACGACCGCAGTGCATCCATTAGTCTTGGTGGCACTCCCACCGCCAAACCCAGTGATTTACTCGCATTCAATTTATATCCAGATACCCTAGTATACTCTTCTATCACCTTCACCAAATTTGGGAGAGAGACCAATGGGTTTGTTAGGGTGAGGAGGACGTCATCTGCGAATAATGCTATCTTATATTCCTGCGCTCCCACCCTCACTCCCGTAATATCCTTATTTTCTCGGATTGCCTCTGCCATAGGCTCCATCGCCAGAGCAAATAGTAGCGGGGACAAGGGGCAACCCTGCCGTGTTCCCCTACCCAACTGAAAAGCCCCAGAATTTCCTCCGTTTACACGCACACAGGCCCGCAGCGACGCATATAATGCCTGAATCCACGCTCTGTAGTGCTGGCCAATCCCTACTCTCTGTAAGACCTTATCCAAGTACCTCCAATGGACCCGGTCAAACGCCTTTTCAGCGTCTAGCCCGAGCAGCACCATAGGCTGGGCCTTCTTCTGGGCCGCATACAGAAGGTCCATCATTCTCCGAATATTATCCAGTGCTTGTCGTTTGGCTACAAAACCCACCTGATCTGGGTGAATCAGACTTGGGAGCACCTTCCCCAGGCGATTTGCTAACACTTTAGCCAAAGTTTTGACATCGGTATTAAGGATCGAAATGGGTCGGTATGAAGCACATTCAGTTTTATCTTTGCCGGGTTTTGGTATAACCGCCACCCAAGCCTCCATCATAGTCTTAGGGAAAGGTGCTCCCTCCCTCACCGAATTTATAATCATCGTTAAGTATGGCACCAAGTCCACTACATATGCCTTAAAGAACTCATTCGTGAAGCCATCCAAGCCCGGTACCTTCCCCGTTGGGAGCGCTTTAATTACCTGAACTACTTCCTCCACCCTCACCGGCTCTTCCAATTCTTTTTTCTGCAATGTCGAGAGAACCGACAGTCCCCTGGCCTCCAAGTAGTCATCTATTTTCCCGGTCTGTACAGCAGCATCCTCCCTGTATAGAGTCTTATAGTATTGGGCAAAGCATTCGCTAATCTGTGCCGATCTTCGTACTACCTCCCCTTTAGTGTTCTTAATTTTTAAAATATGTCGATCTGATCTCATTTTTCTTAGTTTAGCAGCCAACATCCTGCCTGGCTTGTTAGTACAGGCATAGTACACCTGTTTAAGCCTAGCATGCACGAACTGCAAACTGTCTTCATGTATCGCGGCAATCTCCAGTCTCACGGCTTGTAGCCTTCTGAGGTCGGAAACAGAGCCTGACGCCTTGTATCTGGTCTCCAAGGCTCCCAGCTTTTCCATACACTGGCTCAAGTGTGCCTTGTGGACCCGGGCCTTTTGACCTGCTTGTTTAATAAAATACCCTCTTGAAACCACCTTAAAGGCGTCCCAGACAGTCCCAAGTGCAGGTCCCGATTCCATGTTAATATCAAAGTATTCTCTCATAACTGGGATAAATCCGGCTACCACTTCAGAGTCTTGTAACAAAAGGTTATTAAATGTCCATCTCTTTTCTCTTACCTCTTCCCTCAAAGAAGGAATACTAGTCCAGACTGGGGCATGATCTGAGATGGATATGTGACCTATAGTTGAGTCACCCCCCACCCCTTCAGATATTGTTTTGTCAAGGAAAATATAGTCTAGTCTAGAGTAAGAGAGATGCACATGAGAGTAAAAGGTGTAGTCCCTCCCTCTAGGATGTCCAGATCTCCACACATCGTATAGTCCCATCTCGTCTATGAAATGTTTCAATGCCTGAGAAATTTTATGATCCATGGGAGCAGGAGGAGCTGACCTGTCAAGCCCAGGCTGCACGGTGGTGTTAAAGTCACCCGCCACCAATAGTTTACCTCTAGCAAAGGCCTGCAGCTCCTTCTGGAGACGCAGGAAAAAAACATTCCTGCCTCTCGTTTGGTGCATAGACACTGACCAGTGTGTACTCCTCCTGCTCCAGCATCACATGCAGAAAAAGAAACCTCCCCTCCCTATCCTTTCTTGAGTGCAAAATCTGTACCTGAACATCTTTATGAAACATAGCCACACCCCTTTTTTTTGCACCCATCCCCTCAGAGGCACAAAATACCTGAGGGTATTGTTTAGAGCGCAGTAGTCCTTCATGCTTTGTTAAAAAATGGGTTTCTTGCACAAAGACCACTTGTGGCTTCATCAGTTGCAAATCACACAGCAAAGCGTGCCTTTTATATGGAGAATTCAACCCCTTTATGTTATATGTGAGAAAGTCCGCCATTTAACAGTCTCTGAACAAGGCAAACTAGAAATGGAAGACTCTTACCCTGCCCTACTGTCCCTCCCCCCCCTCCAACCCCACCCCCCATCCTATCTACCCCTTCCCTAAGTCTCCCCTCCTCCCCCCCCCCCCCCCCCAAGCACTCCCTATCTTCTATCCACCACCCACCAACCAGCACCATACTGCACTACTTGGGATCACAGATAAAGGAACCCCACTGGCCAAACCTATAACAATATTAAAACTATCTTAAATGAAAATAAACACTACCCCCAACCCCCTCCCCCTGCACTCCTCCCCCCCCCCCCTTATACATTCATGCACATTGTCATCCCTATCCATCAGTCTTAATAAGTCTCTCTTGTCAACTCTCTCACTTCAATTACTCTTCACTTCCCTCATTGGGGCCTTTATCACCAGCCCCTGCACTCTCTCCGGACGATCTGGCAGCATATCCTCAGGTCTAGGGTCGTGTGCTCTTGGCTGCTTTCTTCACTCTTTTCCATCTCTGAAGGCGGGCTTTCGTGGAGGAGGCCATCCCTCCCGGCGCAGTTGCTGTCTGGGCCAATCCCGCTTTGTGTAGGCTCTTCCACGCTGCTCCTACACTGCGGCAGCGGACTCTCTCACCCTTGAGTTCGAAGCAGATAGCAAATGGGAATGCCCATCTATAGGGAATCTTTTCTTTGTTCAGGATATCTATTACTGGCCTCATGGCTCGCCTCAAGTTCAAAGTAAACAAGGAGAGATCCTGATATATCGCCACACGCGCCCCATTAAACTCCAAATTGGGGGGTCTTTCTGGCTTTTTGCCATATCTGCTCCTTACAAGCATAGGTAGTGAATCGCACCACGATATCTCGTGGCTTGTTGTCTTGCACCGACCCCAATGCTCTGTGGGCCCTGTCCATGTCCACTGTGTTAGCATCAAGTTCGTCTCCCATCAGCTGTGCACAAATGGCGCACACTACAGCAGGAACATCTTCCCTGTCGCCGTTCTCCTGCACTCCCCGGAACCGGAGATTCTGCCTGCATCTCTGGTTCTTGAGGTCGTCGAGCTTATATTGTAGATCTTCTGCCTGCTCCGCCATCTGTTTTAACCGCCTGTCCACTTATTCATTTTTCTCCCCCTGTTCATCTGCTTGCTCCTCTAGGGTTTCTACCCTGCCCCCAAGCTCCCTCAAATCCACGCTGAGGGCGTCCACATGTTCCAGGATTTCCTCCTTGGACGCTAAGATCTCTGCTCTGATCATCTTGAGGCATTTGGTCAGCTCCTGCGGGAGCACTTGCTTGGGGGCGGGCTCGGCGCGCTCTTCCCGGGACGAAGCCGGTCCCGACTCCGACACTCTGTGCGGCTTGGGGGAGACATGACGAATTAGGCCTCTGTCTGCCTGCCTCGTGGACAGGCGTTTGCTCTCTCGTGGCAGCACCCCGCTTTTCTTACTCATGCTGTGATCTGGAATCGTTCGCCTGTCTAGTGCAGCTCTTTTTGGAAGCGTGGAGAGGATTTTTAATGCGGATGGCACCTTAAAAGAGGTAGGGAAGCGCGGAGCTCAGGGATTAAGCAGCCATTCAGCCCCGTGACGTCACTTCCTCCCTTTTAACCAGTTTTTAATCCACAATAGGCCAGTACCTCCTATCCCGTGACTCTCCAATTTCCTCTGGAGTCTTTCATGAGGTACTTTGTCAAATGCCTTCTGAAAATCCAGATACACGATATCAACCGGCTCACCTTTATCCACATATTTGTTCACCCCTTCGAAAAAATGTAATAGATTGTTGAGGCAAGATTTTCCTTCACTAAATCCATGTTGCCTTTGTCTCATTAATCCATGCTTTTGAATATGCTCTGAAATTTTGTTCTTTATAGTAGTCTCTACCATTTTGCCCGGCACTGACGTCAGACTCACTGGTCTATAATTTCCAGGATCTCCTCTAGAACCTTTTTTAAAAATCAGCATTACATTGGCCACCCTCCAATCTTCCGGTACCACGTTTGATTTTAAGGATAAATTACATATTACTAACAATAGCGCCACAAGTTCATTTTTCAGTTCTATCAGTACTCGGGGATGAATACCATCCGGTCCAGGAGATTTGCTACTCTTCAATTTGTTGAACTGCCCCATTACATTCTCCAGGTTTATAGAGAATTCATTCAGTTTCTCCAACTCGTCAGCTTCGAATACCATTTCTGGCACCGGCATCTCTCCCAAATCTTCCTCGGTGAAGACCGAAGCAAAGATTTCATTTAATCTCTCCACTATGGCTTTGTCTTCCTTGATTGACCCTTTTACCCCTCGGTCATCTAACCATCCAACCGATTCTTTTGCCGGCTTTGTGCTTTTAATATACCTAAAAAAATGTTTTTGCTATGTACTTTTGCTTCCAACGCAGTCTTTTTTTTGAACTCCCTCTTAGCCTTCCTTATCAGCGCTTTGCATTTAACTTGACATTCCTTATGCTGTTTCTTATTATTTTCAGTTGGTTCATTCTTCCATTTTCTGAAGGATTTTCTTTTAGCTCTAATAGCTTCCTTCCTCTCACTTTTTAACCATGCCAGTTGTCGTTTAGTCTTCCGTTCTCCTTTTTTTAAAATTATTTATTTATAAATATTAACAATAGTACAAGAAATTTCTTGATGTGCAAAAATGGAGCAGAATAGACATCATTTTCATTCAAATCAAATATAAGGTAATACATTTTTATCTCATTCATTTCAAGTCCACAATTATGGAGAAGGAGACAAGGTACATGAAATAATTTTTCACTAAATTAGCTTAGGTAATAGAAGAGACACATAATATGCCTGATATATCCATTAGGGTGTAGATGTAGATAATGCTGCTAGTTGTTGATTAGGGGTAGCAACCATTTTGGAATCTAGAAAAGTATTCAGTTGAGTTGAATCATGGAAAATATATTTAACTGAATTAATTTCACTGGTCTACAAAACAAAACTTTTTTTCTGTAACAAGAACAAAACATACATTTTCTGGAAGATAATTCTTCCCTGAATCCAGATCTCATTTCAGAATTTCTGTATCAGCCTCAGTTTTCATGTGATAATGGTTTTTGTAAATGCTTGTGTTGGCGTATGTAGCTATTATATGTATCTGGCAAAATGACACGCTTCTGCTACAGTGTTCCAAAAAAACTGTGTCAGTTCACAAAGAAATCAAAGATATAAGCAACATAAGAGTAAAAGACCAGTAAAAGATCATTACAAAAGACAATGTCACCTTCCTTGGAGAAATATTCAGAAAAAATAGCATGTCGGTCATGAAAAACAGTCACTTCGTATCGCAAGAAAGAAGATTCCATCCTTTTAATCTCGAACCTAAAAGCTCAGCCTGTTGCTTCGACAAATTTAAATCACGAACAAGATCGTTGAGATCCCCTTGTGTCAAAAAGTGGGGCACATTTGATTTACAGAGGTCCTGAAATGATGGGTCGGTATGCATATCCCCTTCTCTGTCTTCTGCATGTTCGTCACTGTATTCATCTTCACTCACTATCAAATTCTCAGGAGGCACTGGTACTGGCAATTCTTCACTGTGACATACAGGTCTTATAGCAAATGGTAAGTTAGGATATTGCACAGTTTTCCTTGTTTTCGAGGTGATTCCTGCTATTTTTGTCAGACAGAAATAACAGTCTGTTGTGTGATCCGTTGGTTCCCCCCAAATCATGGGAACAGCAAAGGGCATGCGACGTCTTCCTTTTAACCAGCCTGTCAGGAGTGTAACACACATCAAACAGCAAATGTGGGGAGCCCATTTGCGGTCCTGTTCACCAACCGTACACCCGAAATATAGTTCGTAGCACTTTTTTACAAGAGGATTAACTTTTTGTTTTTGCGATTTCAGAGTAAACTCTCCACAGATACAACAAAAAGAATTTGGGCTATTTGCACAGGTACAAGGCATTTCTTCTGAAATAACACAAACCTTCACAAACGTAGAACTACAAGCAGTCACTTCCAACAGCAATTGTGGACTGAACTCTCAATGCTGAGATACAGGTGGCAACTGACGCAACAGAACGTGTTTGAACATGTTCGAGCATGACTCATGGGCAATGTTGCCAAACCTCCCTTATTTCCTGGTGGTGGCTTTCTAAACTAAGGGTTTTGTACTGTAATTCCTAGTATATTTCAATTGTTTTTCCAGCAATTACAACTGCTGAATTAAATTAATCCACAGCAGCAGGGCCGCCGAGAAACTTGGCCGGGCCCGGGACAAGGCCGCCTTGCCTCCGCCGCAGCCCCGCCCCTGAGGTCGCCGCTACCCTCCCCCCTCCGAGGTCGCCGCTGCTGCTCCCCCGAGAGCGGGATACAGGGAGGGAAGGAGACCCGAAGGGAGGAGTTCCGCCTCACAGGGAGGTGAGAGGGAGAGTCGCACCGCGCGGTGATTTAAATACAGGGGGCCGGCCCGGTGGCAGACGCTCAGAGGGCGGGTGGGACTGGCACCGGGCCCTGGGGATTTTGTCCCCCCGCCCCACCCCCTCAGCGGCCCTGCACAACAGGGTACCAAAATGCAGCGTTTTCAAGGATTTTTATAAAAAGGGTAGTGTGTCACAAGATAACTGAGCCCGATAGGCAAAAACTGATTTCATTTTCGAATTCAGCACCCACAACTTAGCTAAGAACACCATTCACATTCTTTGTAACAAAAATGCCGTTTACCAGTGTTTTTAACACATATTTGCATGGAGAATTTAACCAAAATAAACCTCCCAACTGTAGGACCCTAGGATGGAGCTTTAGAAATGCTTGACGTCTCTTTTGTGTTGCTCTAGCAATATCAGGAAATATTCTGATTTTACTGTTCATAAAGAGTTCATGTCTATGATGAAAAAATTGTTTAAGGACCCAATCCCAGTCAGGTTCCAAGACAAAAGAGACAATTAATGTAGCTGGTGTCCCCTTCTCATCTTCTTGAATTATTTGTATTAAATTCAATATGTCAAATGAAACTGTTGCACCTTGTTCGATTTGGTCCAATCTTTCTATTGTTTCTCTTTCTTATATGGTGGTAAATAGTAAATTTTTAACACAGGTGGATAAGCTTGTTCAGGAATTTTTAGAATTTCTGACAAATATTTCTTAAACATTATTAGTGGAGCCAACGATGAAATTATAGGAAAAGTAATCAACCTAAGAGTCTTTGCTCTTAGTTGATTTTCCAAATTTTCAGTCTTTTGATGTAATAAAGCATTTTCTTTTATCAAATTATATTGTGTCTGCTGACAAGATTTTATAGTTTCATTATTTGATAATATAGTTTTCTCAGTGTTACTTGTTCTTATTTCTAAGTTTCCAAAGGTAGTTTAGTAGCTTGGGACACCAGAAGCAATTTCTGGGAAAAGGAATTTTCTAGCCCCACAAGGGCCTCCCATATTGAATCAAGAGTTTTACAGGCAAAAATGACTTACTGGTCACTGTTAACTCAGATAAATTCCCTTCCGGTGGTTGTTCCCCTCCTGTTGCAGTTGAGTTTGCCAAAACGCTTGCTCTCTCCATTATCTTCTCTCCGACAACAATATTCGGCGATTCTAGGCTGGCAACCGACCCCTCTGCAGGAAGTACTCCTAGGTTGAAAACACTGGGTGTTTCCTGCCCCTGCTGCCGTCCCCACGCTGGCATTGGTGGAGGCCTCCGTTCTTCGGGGCTGAAAGTGGTCTCTGCCTCAGGCTGGGGGAGCGAGTAACCTGTCGTCCCTGCCAGCAGCGAGGAACTTGGCCCCGAATATCCTCCAGGCATAGTAAAGTGGTCCATCGGACCTGAAGATCTCGCAGCTGTGGGGGGATCACTCGCTGCTTGCCTCTCTGTTTCAGCATGAGATTCAGGTAATTAGTTTGAGTTTAAGGGAAATTGGTGGCGAGCCGCATTACAGAGTTCAGGACGCCATCTTGTCTCCCGTCCTCCTTTTTTAATATGTGGAATATATTTGGTCTGGGCTTCCAGGATGGTGTTTTTGAACAGCATCCAAGCCTGATGTAAATTTATGATCCTCGCAGTTGCTCCTCTAAGTTTATTTTTCACCGTTCTTCTCATTTTATCATAGTCTCCTTTTTTAAAATTAAACGCTAACGTATTTGATTTCCTATGTATACTTCGTAGCTAATATCAAATCCGATCATATTATGATCACTGTTATCAAGCAGCCCCAGTACCATTACCTCCCGCACCAGATCATGCGCTCCACTAAGGACTAGGTCTAGAATTTTTTCTTCCCTTGTCGACTCCTGTACCAGCTTCTCCATAAAGCAGTCCTTGATTTCATCAAGGAATTTTACCACCCTAGCGTGCCCTGATGTTACATTTCCCAGTCAATATCGGGGTAATTGAAATCACCCATTATTATTGTGTTGCCCAGTTTGTTTGCATCCCTAATTTCCTTTAACATTTCTGCATCTGTCTGTTCATCCTGGCCTGGCGGACGGTTGTACACTCCTATCACTATCCTTTTCCCCCATACACATGAAATTTCAATCCATAGTGATTCGAAGATGTGTTTTGTTTCCTGTAGAATTTTCAATCTATTTGATTCAAGGCTCTTCTTAATATACAAGGCTACCCTTCCACCAATTTGATCCACCCTATCACTACAATATAATTTGTACCCCGGTATGACAGTGTCCCATTGGTTATCCTCCTTCCACCAGGTCTCAGAGATGCCTGTTATATCTATTTTTTCATGTAGTGCAATATATTCAAACTCTTCCATCTTATTTCTTAGGCTCCTGGCATTCGCATATAGACATTCAAACTATGTTTGTTGTTACTATTTGCATCATGCTCAGTACTTGACAGTATTAATTTGCAATCTTTTGTCTGATTTTTATATTTATTTAAGGACACCTGATGTACTACGGTCTCTTTTGCAACTTCACTATCAGGATGCCCTATCTTCCCTGTTTTGGTGATATCTTTGAAAGATATCATATCCTGAACCATGCGCTTTTGAGTGACTGTCGGCCTTCTCCCAGTTCCTAGTTTAAAAGCTTCTCTATCGCCTTTTTAAATGCTGGTGCCAGCAGCCTGGTCCCACCCTAGTTAAGGTGGAGCCCATCCTTTCGGAATAGGCTCCCTCTTCCCCAGAATGTTGCACAATTCCTAACAAATCTAAAACCCTTCTCCCTGCACCATTGTCTCCATGCATTGAGACTCCGGAACTCTGCCTGTCTTTTGGGCCCTGTGCGTGGAACGGGTAGCACTTCAAAAAATGCTACCTTAGAGGTTCTGGATTTGAACTTTCTACCTAAGAGTCTAAATTTGGCTTCCAGAACCTCTCTCCCACATTTTCCAATGTCATTGTTACCCACATGTACCAAGATAGCCGACTCTTCCCCGGCACCATCTAAAATTCTATCTAGGTGACACGTGAGGTCTGCCACCTTTGCACCAGGCAGGCAAGTCACCAGGCGATCCTCGCATCCACCAGCCACCCAACTGTCTATATGCCTAATGATTGAATCACCAATTACAACAGCTGACCTAACCCTTCCCTCCTGGGCAGCACATATCCTTGGTGCCAGAGGATAATGCATCCCCTGGTGCCAGGTCCTGGCTACATTAGTACTTCCTACTTCACCGGAGTGATGCTCTCATTTTAGGAGACCTCCCTCCTCCAAGATAGCACAGGGGCTACTAGACTGGAGGTGGGACTTCTCTACAACATCCCTGTAGGTCTCCTTTATGTACCTCTCTCCCTCAGCTCCACCAAGTCTGCTACTGTAACCTCAAGAGAACGGACCTGGTCTCTGAGAATTAGGAGCTCTGTGCATCGGGCACACACGTAACCGCTCACCAACTGGGAGATAATCATATATGTGACACTCAGTGGAAAAGACTGGATAGCACCCCTCTCGCTGTTGGACTGCTGACTCCATCTTACTATTTTTTTTTAGTTTTTCAATAATTTAAAACTTGCTAAAATATTAAGGATATTAGCTTAATATAAAAATGTGTTTTAGTTTATATGGTATATTTTGTGATTTATTTAGTGTTCCCTTCTTAGATGGTAATGAAGTGTATTTAAAACTCTGTAAGAGCACTCCTTGCTTGTTATCCTATTTACATTAACTGACTATAAATGAAGAGTTGTCCTAGGGGTGGGTGGGTGTTGGGAAGGGTGGGTGGGAATACTAAACTAGATCCTGCAGTGCCTGCTAGAGGCTATCTGTTAATGCTGTGGTACAAAGTTCAACTTTTAAAACTAAGGGGAGAAGACTATGGAGATTAGTTGATAAAATTAGCTTTTTTATATTTTTATTCTGCCTATCACAAATCTACAACTCCTCTTTTAAACACCAATCTTTAAGTTCCCAAAACACAAAGCAAAATAGTGTTCACTTATCTGAGTGTCTCTGGAGACAGGAACATAGAGGCAGGGGTGGAGACAGGGGTGCAGGGCTAGAGACAGGAACACTATGGCTGGAGGCAAAAACACTAGGTGGGAGAGAAGAACGATGAGCTGCAGACAAGAACACTAAGGCTGGGCTAGAGATGGGTACACTAAAACCAGGTGGGAGACAGGAATGCTAGGCTGGAAATCGGAACACTGAGGCTGGGCTGGAGACCGGAACACTGGTGCTGGGCTGGAGACAGGAGTGCTGGGCTGGAGACAGGAGCACTGGTCAATACAGGTGGAGCTAGGAAGTTTTGAAGGCAAGGGCCAAAGAGATCCAAGTGCTTAAATATTCCAGCCGGGTGATGTCAACAGGAGATGCTGGCATCTTGCTGAAACTGATTGTTCTCAAAATTACTACTTCAGTGCACGTGCGCATGTATAAGGAAGCCAGCTTCTGCCTGCATCAGGATGCAGTGGGCTGGGCAGCCTGGGCATTGCCAATGCCACTGGGGAATGACCCCGTAATCGTCCCATCATGATAGGGTAGTCTGTGGAGGCTCCAGGGATGCCAGGAGATGAGTTGCAGGATGGGAGCATGGCTGTGGCTGTGGCAGTACCTCCTCCCCAAAGGCCCATCTTTCCAGGCCCAGGTCTGGGTTTATGAGAAAACATACAATGAAATCTTCAAAAGAGGATCAAGACATGGACCATGCTTCGCCGATTCCCACTATTTCTTTTCTGGACCGTAACCATTCCAGGAAATGGAGCCTCCCCCGTACTTTCCAGTAGTCAAGGATGCTTTGAATGTCAAACTCTGTGTTGGGTCAGCATCAATAGGAACAGGTCCTGAGGGGACTCTGGTTTCAAGAGGGACACGTAAAACATGTTGTGGATTTGCAGAGTAGCAGGTAACTTCAGTTGGTACATCACTGGTCCCACCTATCCAACAACAGGATATTGCCCAATAAACCGAGGGACAAATTTGATAAAGTCCTGAGACAGGGCATCTCTTCTTATCGGCCTGCTTCTTATACGTCTGGGTAGCCTGAATCAAGAGTTCCCTTGTGGTGTTTCAGAGTTGAGGGAGAGATTCAATGGTGGCCTCGACTGCCAGCATGGATGGAGATAGAGGGACAGACATGGGTACCCTCGAATGTTCGAAGACTATCTTGAACAGGGAGGCCCCTGAGGACTTGCTCATATGGTTGTTATAGCAGAATTAAACCCAGGGCAGCAAATGGGATCAATCGTTGTGTTGAGCCAAGATGTAGCTGTGCAGGAAGGATTTCAGGATCTGATTGACCCTCTCCATTTGGCCATTGGTCTGCGGATTATATCCAGGCGAGAAATCTAACTTGACCTGTAATGACACACAGAGCTTCTGTCAAAATCTGGAGGTGAATTGGACTCCTCGATCTGAGATGATTGAACCTGGTAAATCATGTAAGCAAACGATGTCCTTGAAGAAGTACCGGGCCAGTGTGGAAACAGAAGAGTTAGAGGAATGAAATGGGCCATTTTAGATAACCAGTCTACCACGAACCATATGGTGGTCAATCTGTCCAATTCTGGAAGATCTGTGATGAAATCCATAACTAGGTTGGTCCATGGTGTTTCAGGTATCGGGAGTGGTTGGAGGATCCCCCACGGGTGGGAGTGGGATGACTTGTGATTGGCAGAGACAGGGCAAGATGCCCCAAAGTCTTGTACGTCTTTCTTCAGCTGCAAACACCAATAGACTTGGAAATGAGTTCCAGCAAGCCCCAAACTCCCGGATGACCGGCAATTTTGGACTCATGCCCCAACTTCAGTTCTTGCCTGGAGGAACCAGCACTGAGACTCCAGTCTGAATATTGGTGGTATCTAGGATGGTCCGAAGATCAGGATTCTCCTTGGCAGTCTCCAGAGACCAAGAGAGGGCATACACCCGTACATTCTTCTCAGCCAGATGGAAGACCACCGGAAAGTCAAATTAGGAAATGAACAGAGACCACTAAACCTGTAGAGAGGTGAGTCTTTGGACTCCCTGTAGGTGCAAAAATTATTTATGATTCGTAGTCACAATAAACAGGTGTATGTCTCCCTCGAGCAGATGGTGCCATTCTTCTAGCACCATCTTAATGGCCAGTATCTCCCAGTCTCCAATCATGTAATTCCTCCTGGCAGGAGAAATTTCTTAGAGAAAAAGGCACAAGGTAGCAACTTGCCTTTGACATCTGACATGTGTCATTACATGTGTCATTACAGGTCAACTCAGCTCCTATAGAAGAAGCATCAATATCAACAAAGAAGGTCCTCTCTGGATCAGGAAAACAAGGAATCAGGGCTGTTTTGAAGGCTTGCTTCAGGAGGTCAAAGGCAGAGATCACCTCTTGTGTCCATTGAGACCAGTCGTGAATGGCAAAGCTTCACTGGATCCATCTTCAAACCTTGGTCAGAGATAATGTAGGTCAAGAAGGGTAATTCATGCTGCTCAAAGACACATTTTTCTAATTTAACATATAAATGATTGTCATGCAGATTCTGCAGGACCTGTTTGACTTGCTCCTGGTGTTGGGCAAGAGTTTATCATCCAGGTATACTAGGACGCATTTGTAGAGCAAGTCCCGAAGATATTATTCACCAAGCTTTGAAAAACAGCAGGGGCATTGGATAGTCCAAATGGCATGGCTAGTTATTCGTACTGGCCATCCCTGGTGTTCCACTTATCTCTTTCACAGATACAAATCAAGCTGTATGCTCCTCTGAGGTTTGGAGACGATCAAACAACTCAGTTATCAGCGGGAATGGGTATTTATTCTTGATTGTGATAGCATTTAATCCATGATAGTGAATACAAGGACGTAGGGTCCCATCTTTCTTCCCCATGAAGAAGAACCCTGCCCCGGTTGGGGACATGGAGGGACAGATGAAACCCTTTTGAAGGTTATCTGCAATGTAGGCTGAAATAGCCTCAGTCTCAGGGATGAATAGCCGGTAGACCCTACCACTGGGATGCTTCTTCCCTGGCAGAAGGTCGATGGGGCAATCATAATCCCGATATGGGGGAAGGGTCTTGGCTTATGGAAAATACATCAGTGTAGGTTCTATAAGCCTGCCTCCGTCTCACAGGTGGCTACAGGAATGACTAGGAGCAACAAGTCGAGACAACACTGTATGCAGGCTGTACTCCAGGCCAAGAGCTCCCCCTTTTTCCATTCGATTCCTGGATTGTGTTTTTGAAGCCAGGGGTGTCCTAAAATGATAGGGTTAATTCTATCTGGAGGACATACGAGACAATGGCTTCACTGTGGAGGACCTCAATTCTCAGGTATAGGGGCACTGTCTTAGCCTTAATGAGACCCTGCTCCATAATCGATGAAGGCCTCTGTGATGGGTGATATCTGGTCCAATTCTAGTGAAACGAGAACCAGAAATTGCGTGGAATCTGTGCATGAGAACCTAGCCCTGTTTCCCATCCAAGGCTAGGCCTGAGAGTTTCCCAACTTTTTGGGGCACCTGAGAACATAGTGCCCTTTCTCACCACTATACAGACACTGATTCTGGGTTCGGCGTCGCTGTTTCTCCTGGTTGGAAAGAGAAGATCAGTTCACTTGCATGGTCTCCCCATCTTCGACAGAAGAAGTCTAGTGAAAACTGGGAGCCAGTCAGACCATTTTACAGAAAGATTGCCACTCCTGAGCTCGTTTTCAAAAGTGGATGTCTACTCAGGTACACAGATAGATAATGTCATCCAACGTTGTCGGAAGGTCTTATCCAGCTAACATCCTTAATCTGGGGTGCCAGCCCCTGTCAGAACACAGTGACCAAGCTTTTTCATTATTCCACTTCAGCTCTGAAGCCAGAATCTGGAACTGAATGGCATATTTGCCCAATGTCTGTGACTCTTGTCGTAGGTTAAGAAGTTCAGAAGCTGCCTGAGGAGGTTTTCCCTGGTTCCTCAAAGATCCTCCGGAATTGTCCAAGAAACTCATTCAGGTTGTTCAGTACCGGATCGTTCTGCTCCCAGTATGGCAAATTCCAAGCCAAGGCTTTGCTAGATAGAAGTGAGATAATATATGTCACTCGAGTTCTGTTGGAAAGGAAGTCCTGAGCCTGAAGCTCAAAGATGATCTGGCATTGGTTGAGAAACCCTCTACAGGCCTTTGGGTTCCCATCGTACCAGAGTGGGGGGGGGGGGGGTGCAAGTTGGATCTCTGGGACTGCCATTGTAGCCACCAGACCAGAACTGACTACTGAGTTTGAAAGAGCCGCTGCCTGGGGTGCTGCAGGACTCTGGAGTTGATCCATGCGCAGGGTAAACTCCTGGACTACATCTGAGAGTTGCTGGAGTTGGAGAATCAGTTGTTGAAGTAAGTACAAGGCCGTTGACTCAGTTGAGCTCATGGCCTTCGCAGTCTGTCACATGTCTTGATGGGTGAGCCCTTGGATCATCACCTAGCTCTAAACTGGGAGGTCAGGAGGGTCCCAACTGACGGCAGACGAGTCACTCCATGACAAGAGGAGTCCAATGGATGGCTCTGAAAAGAGCCCTTGGGGACAGGCCCGGCATAACCGGGACCTGAAATGGCTTTGAAAAGAGTCCTTGGAGACAGACCTGGGAGAACTGGTATCTGGGGTGTCTGGGGCTGGGCTGGATACAGGAGTACTGGCCAACCCAGGCGGAGCTAGGCAGTTGTATAGACAAGGGCCGAAGGGAACCAAGTGCCTTAAATATCTGAGCTGGGTAATGTCATCAGGAGACACCGGCGCCCGCCTGAGACTACTGACCCTTAAAATTACTACTTTGATGTGCACGTGTGTCTAAGTAAGCCAGCTCCTGCTGGTGTCACAATGCAGTGGGCTGATCAGCCTGGGGAATGCCAGAGCCACTGAGGAACGTCCCCGTATGAGACCCACTGTGACAGGGAAGATTGTGGAAGCACCAGAGATGCCAGGAGCTGATTCATGGGATGGGAGCAGGGACATGGCCATGACAACTTTGCTGTCTATGTCATGCAGAATTTTTCATTTCTCTCTTTAACATACTGCGCAATTCCCTCCCCCCTCTAATTTGTTCCACCCCCATTCTAATTTAAAAGCTGCTGTATCACCTTTTTAAATGTTAATGCCAGCATAGTTAAGATGGAGTCCATCCTTTCAGAATCAGCTCCCCCTTCCCCATAATTTTGCCCAGTTCCTAACAAATGTAAATCCTTCCTCCCTGTGCCATTGTCTTATCTATGCATTGAGACTGTGGAGATCTGCCTCCCTCCCCCATTTTCCTATGTCATTGGTACCCACATGTACCAAGACAGCTGCCTCCTCCGTAACACTGTCTAAATCATATCTATGTGACGTGTGAGGTCCGCCACCTTTGCACCAGGCAGGCAAGTAACCAAGTGATTCTCATGTCCACTAGCCACCCAGCTATCTACATGCCTAATGATTAAATCTCCAACTAACACGGCTGTTTTAACCACATCCTCAGTGCAAAAGGAATATTGCATGCCCTGGGGGGCAGATCCTGGCTACAGGATCACTTTCTTCCTCTCCAAGTTGATGTTCAAGTCATCTCTTTCCTCTATGACAGCACAGAGGTTGCCAGACTGGAGGTGGGACTTCTCTACTATGTCCCTGTAGGCCTCCTCTATAAACCTCTCTGCTTCATCTCCTCTGCTACTCTAGCCTACAGGGATTGAACCTGTTCTCTGAGTGCTAGGAGCTCTTTGCATCAAGTACACACATGCGACCAACTCACCAGAGGAAAAGACTGGATAGCCCTCATCTCACTGCTGTACTGCTGTCTGCATCTTATTATTGACAATTTCTTAATTAAGCTGCTAATGGAGTAGGAATTTGTAGACTGAAGTTCCCTACAATTGTTAGTTTTATTCTAGGCTATGCAAATATTTAGGATTTTAAAAATTATTTTTAGTATTTGTTTTGTTATTTGTAGTCTCCCCTCTATAGACCTAAGTAGACAATTTCTAAGAACTAATTACTGACTGACAGAGATTTTCTACTTAACTTTCTAGCCTTCTATTTGGTTCATGGGCCTATAAATCAAGAGATCAGGCCAGGGATGGGTGGGAGCTTGGGTGGGTTGGAAGGAATTAAACCCTAAACTGAGGTTTCCTTTGACTATCAACTCCACTCTACATTGATGCTATGGTAAACTCTAGAATAGTCATCTTAACTGCTAGCCTATGAAACTGTAGTAGAGACTTTAAATGCTAAACAAACAAACAAAAAAAAACCCCCAACCTATTCCTTAAACTGCCTTTGCTAAATAAGCAGAGTAACTTAAATATAAAGACACTGAGATTACCTGTTGAACTCTAAGTCTACCTTTACCCATGTTTAAAATCAATTTCCCAGCAAAAAAACTTACCAATGAAGTTGTCCTGCTCTGGAAGTGCCCACTTCTGCACCTTTTGTCTGCTTGAAAAATAGAAGGTGGACAAAGTCAAGGGACCAGACGGGATCCATCCCAGGATATTGAGGGAGCTCAGAGAGGTTCTGGTGGGTCCTCTTAAAGATTTGTTTAATAAATCCTTGGAGATGGGAGAGGTTCCATGGAACTGGATGTGATTCCTCTTCACAAAATTGGTGACAGAGAAAAAAGAGAAACTACCAGCTGGTAAGCCTCACTTCGATTATTGGAAAAGTCATAGAAGCATTGCTGAAGGAAAAGATAGTGAATTTCCTGGAATCCAATGGGTTACAAGATCCAAGGCAACATGATTTTAACAAAGGTAAATCATGCTAAACGAAAATTGGATCAAAGACATGAGCTAGATGTAATGTACTAGGATTTCAGCAAAGCCTTGGTCATGGTTCCTCATAGGAAGATTTTGAATAAACTTGACAGGCTGAAGTTAGGACCCAAAGTGGTGTACTGGATTAGAAACTGGTTCACAGACAAATGCTAAAGGGTGGTGGTTAATGGATTTTACTCGGAGGAAGGAAAGGTGAGTAGCGGAGTGCCTTAAGGATTAGTGCTGGGGTCGATTCTGTTGAATATATTTGTGAGCAACATTGCTGAAAGGAGGTTAAAAGGTAAAGTTTGCCTTTGTGCAGATGATACCAAGATTTGTAACAGAGTGGATACTCTGTGTCCCACCCTTGCGGAAACAGGAAATTGCATCAGAGGAAGGTGAGACCCTGAAAGGGAAGGCTGGAGGCGAGTGTGCTGCTTGCACTGCCACTGCTGTGACTTGAGGTAAAATGAAAGATTTAAACTCAGGGCGGCAGGAACGGAAAGGAGGGCTGTCAAGGAGTTGAGGGCGTGTAGGTGGGGTTAGAACTGGAACTCGGGGGCTGAAAAGGGGGAGCAGGTGGAGGCTGGGGCGAATGGACATGGATGGGAGGAGAGGACAGGGAAGATAGGAGAGTTGCTGGACATAGATGGATGGAGGGGAGGAGAAATTCTGGACATGGAGGAGAGGGAAGACAGGCAGGAGATGCACATGGATGGAGGGGAGAGAGGAGAAATGCTGGACATAGATGAAGTGGAGGGCAGGGAAGAGAGGAGAAATGGGGAGAAGGAAAAAAGAGGAAGGAGATGCACATGGATGGAGGGGAAGGGAGAGAGGAGAAATGCTGGACATGGATGGAGGAGAGGGAAGACAGAGGACGTACATGCACATGGATGGAGTGGAGGGGGGAAAGGAGAAATACTGGACATGAATGGAGGGAAGACAGAGGAGGAGATGCACATGGATTTAGGGGAGGAGAAATTCTGGACACGGATGGAGGGGAGGGAAGACAAAGGAAGGAGATGCATATGGAGGGGAGGGGAGAGAGTTGAAATGCTGGACATGGATGGAGGGGAGAGAAGAGAGAGGAAGTGAGATGAGCATGGATGGAGGGGAAAGGGGAGAGCAGAAATGCTGGACATGGATGGAGAGGAAAGACAGGAGGAGATGCACATGGATTTAGGGGAGAGAGGAGAAATTGTGGACACGGATGGAGGGAAGGGGAGAGAGTTGAAATGCTGGACATGGATGGAGGGGAGGAAAGAGAGAGGAAGTGAGATGGAACATGGAGGGAGGGGAGGAGAGAGGAGAAATGCTGGACATGGATGGAGGGGGAGAGGAAAAATGTTGGACATGGATGGCTGAGAGGGAAGAGAGGAAGGAGATGCATATGGATTGAGAGGAGGGAAGAAAGGGGAAGGAGATGAGGGAAAGGGAAAAGAGGAGAAAAACTGTATATAGATGTAGAAAATAGGCAAAAGCTGGATCCGCTCTATACCTCCTCCAGTCAAGTCCGCGGATCACTCAGCTTTTACCTATGGATGTAGGGCAAGAAATGAAGAAGAAAGGAGGAAAGTAAAGAAATAAATGGAAACAGAGTTGAGGGAACAGATAGAGAGCAACAGAATCAGAGACTGGGACCAACAAAACAAAGTCACCAGACAACAAAGGTAGAAAAAAAATCATTTTATTTTCATTTTAGTGTTTGGAATATGTCCAATTTGAGAATTTACATCTGCTGTCTTATTTAGCTCTAGGTATACTGAAGCTTTTAACAGCTTACAGAAATTATTTATAAAGAAAAAAAATCACAAGTTATTTTTTTCTCCTATACTGGTATAGTATTTTCAATGATACCTGTTTATATGCACAATGGCTGGTATAAGGGGTGTGGCTGCTGTGGGTGTGGCTACCATAGGGGTGGAGCTATAGATGGTGACCCCACCCATAATGAGTACCGGTACCTTTTTCCCTTCAAAAAAAGCACTGGACAGGGGAGATACGATACAGATGTTTAAATACTTGAAAGGTATTAATATAGAAACAAATCTTTTCCATAGAAAGAGAAATAAGGTTGCAGGGTGGTAGTCTTAGAAATAGTGCTTTTTTTGTGCCATGAGGTCCGGCTCAACCATAGGCGCCGACTCCAGAAGTTCCCTCCTTCCCTCCCTCCGAGTTCCAGGGTCATCCCCCCCTCCGAGTTCCAGGGTTGTCGTCCCTCCCTTCCTCCGAGTTCCAGGGTTGTCGTCCCTCCCTTCGAGGTCCAGGCCCCCTCCCTCCGACTTTTACCTCATCGGGGTTACGGCTTTTGACTCGTAACCACTTGTAACCACTCGCCTCCACCTACCCTCCTCTCCTCCTTCCTGTACACATTAATTGATTTGATTTGATTTGCTTACTTTATTTCTTGTCTATTAGATTGTAAGCTCTTTGAGCAGGGACTGTCTTTCTTCTATGTTTGTGCAGCGCTGCGTAAGCCTTGTAGCGCTATAGAAATGCTAAATAGTAGTAGTAGTAGTAGTAGAACGGCAGCCGGCAGCAGCGGTAAAAAGCATACAGGCTTGGCGCTTACTTCAGTTTTCCCTTCTCTCAGCTCTGGTCCTGCCCTCATTTCCTGTTTCTGCAAGGGCGGGACCAGAGCTGAGAGAGAGAGAAGGGAAAACTGAAGTAAGCGCCGAGCCTGTGTGCTTTTTATCACTGCTGCCGGCCACCGTAACCCCGACGAGGTAAAATTCGGAGGGAGGAGGCCTGGACCTCGAAGGGAGGGAGGGAGGGGGGACCCTGGAACTCGGAGGCGGGGAGGGGGACCCTGGGAGGGAGGGAGGACCCTGTGGGAGGGGAACCCTGTGGAACATGGAAGGAGGGGGTAGGACCCTGTGGAACTCGGAGGGAGGGGAGGATCCTGTGGAACTCGGAGGGGGGGAGAACCTGGAACTCAGAGGGAGGGAGGGGTACCCTGGAACTCGGAGGGAGAATCGCTGGACATGGATGGGAGAGGAGGGCAGGAAAGAGAGAATTGCTGGACATGGATGGAAGGGGAGGGCAGGGAAGAGAGAATTGCTGGACATGGAGGAGGGGCGGACATGGATGGGAAGGCAGGGAAGAGAGAATTGCTGGAAATGGGAGGGGAGGGCAGGGGAGAGAGGAGAATCGCTGGACATGGATGGCAGGGGAGGACGGGGCAGAGAAGAATTGCTGGACATGGAGGGGAGGGGGAGGTCAGGGAAGAGATTCGCTGGACGTGGATGGTAGGGGAGGGCAGGGGAAAGAGGAGAATCACTGGACATGGGTGGCAGGGGAGGACAGGGGACAGAGGAGTATCACTGGACATGAGAGGGGAGGGCAGGGGAGAGAGGAGACATGCTGTACATGGATAGAGGGGTGGGAAGAGGAAGGACATGAACATGGAGGGGAGGAGAGAGGAGAATCGCTGGACATGGATGACAGGGGAGGACAGGGGACAGAGAAGAATTGCTGGACATGGATGGGAGGGCAGGGAAGAGAGGAGACATACTGGACATGGATAGGAGGGGTGGTCAGGGAAGAGATTCGCTGGACATGAATGGAAGGGGAAGGCAGGGGAGAGAGGAGAATTGTTGGACATGGATGAGAGGGGAGGGAAGGGGAGAGAGGAGAATCGCTGGACATGGATGGCAAGGGAGGACAGGGGACAGGAGTATCGCTGGACGTGAGAGAGGAGGGCAGGGGAGAGAGGAGACATGCTGGACATGGATAGAGGGGAGGGAAGAGGGGGGAGAGCAGGGAAGAGAGGAGAAATGCTGGAAATGGAGCAGGAGATAGAGGAGAATTGCTGGACATTGATGGATGGAGGGGTTGGCGGGGAGAGAGGAGAAATGCTGGACTTGGATGGGGGAGAGAGAATTATTGCTTTATATGGATACAGGGAAGGGAAGAGAGAGGCGAAATGCTGGACATGGATGGAGGAGAGAGGAGAAGGGCTAGACATAGATGGAGGGGAGAAAAGAAAAGAAGAAGATGCACTTGGATGGAGATGAGGGAAAGGGAAGAAAAACTGCACATGAATGGAGAACATAGGCAAAAGCTGGATCCACATTATCCAGTCAATTCCACGGAGGAGGACCCAGCTTTTACTTATAGATGTAGGGCAAGAAATAAAGAAGAAAGGAGGAAAGTAAAGAAATATATGGAAGGAAGCCCTGGAAACGGTGTTAAGAGAACAGATAGAGAGCAGCAGAATCAGAGAAAAATGAAGTCACCAGACAACAAAGGTAGAAAAAAATCATTTTATTTTCATTTTAGTGTTTGGAATATTTCCAATTTGAGAATTTACATCTGCTGTCTTATTTTGCACTGGGTATACTGGAGCTGTAACAGCTTACAGAATTTATTTATAATGAAAAAAAAATCACATTTTTTCTCCTTTGCTAGTATAATATTCTCAATGATGTCTGTTTATATGCGCCATGGCTGGTATAAGGGGTGTGGCTATAATAGGGGTGGGTGACCCTGCCCATAATGAGTACCGGCACCTTTTTTTCTCTACAAAAAAAGCACTGCTTAGAAATAATGTCAGGAAATTCTCTTTCATGGAGAGGGTGATCGATGCCTGGAATGCCCTCCCGAGGGAAGTGGTAGAGACAAAAACGGTAACTGAATTCAAAAAGGTGTGGGATGATCACAGAGGTTTTCTAATTAGAAAATGGATGATAAAAAAAAATCCCTCAAAACTTAAATGGCTGCATGTGTGTGGATGTATCGAATTGCTGATGGCAACTCTAGCTGTGAAGAACTAAGGCCGATGTTGGGCAGACTTGTACGGTCTGTGTCCCCATATATGGCAATCCAGTTTAGGATGAGCTGGAGAGGACTTTGACAGCAACCTCAGTAACTGGAACTTGAGGACAGTGCCATGCAGACTTTTACAGATTTGGATAGACTGGATTGAGCTTCGACAGCAACTCCAGTAGTTTGAATGTAAGGACAGTGCTGGGTGGACTTCTACTGTCTATGTCCCAGAAATGCCAAAGAAAAACCATGATCAAGTATTTTATAACACATTCATTGTTGGTTTAATCATAAATGGATAATGGGTGTGACCGTTCAGGTCTTTATCTGACGTCATTTACTATGTTACTATGGGACTCATTTTCAAAAGAGAAAAACGTGCAAAAAGTGGCATAAATCTGCATTTGGACATTTTTCTCACAAAAACGTCCAGATTGGTATGTTCAAACCCAATTTTTAAATGTTTTTCTCTGAAGTCCATCAGAAATGCGTTCAAATCAGAAGGAGTTGTCTCAGGAGCATGTTAAGGGCAAGATCTGGGTGTTTCTACACATGGACGTTTTTCTACTATAATGGAAAAAAACAAAAACATCAAGAGCTATAAGTTGGATGTTTTGGTCTAGACCTGCTTTATTAATGACTAAGACACAAAAAAGTGCCCTAAATGACCAGATGACCACTGGAGGGAATCAGGGATGACCTCGCCTTACTCCCCCAGTGCTCGTTAACTCCCTCCCACCCCCCAAAAATGTGATTAAAAATATTACTTACCAGCCTGTATGCCAGCCTCTTATACTTAGGTCTATAAGAGCAGCATGAGGTCCCTGGAGTAGTCTGGTGGTGGTTGCAGATGACTGCAGACAGGTGGACCCAGCCCCATACCTCCCCCTACCTGTTACACTTGTGGTGGAAACTGTGAGCCCTCCAGAACTCACCAGAAATTCACAGTACCCACATATAGGTGCCCCCTTCACCCATAAGGGCTGTTGTGGGTTTTGAGGGGTTCGGTAGACAAGGGAGTAACGGTGAGATGTGTACCTGGGAGCATTTATTTGAAGTCCACTGCAGTGTCCCCTAGGGTGCCCCAGTGCTCTCCTGGAATGTCTGTGTTGCCAGTCTACTAAGAATGCTGGCTCCTACATCCCAATGGCTTGACTTTGTGCATTTTTCACTTGGATGCTTTTTTTTCTGAAAATGGACCAAAAAGATGAAAAAAAGAGCACAAAAACGTCTAGCAAATAGCCATTTTAAAAAATAGACGTTTTTCTGTTTTGAAAAAGGCTATATTCCAGTGATGGCGAACCTATGGCACGCGTGCCAGAGAGGGCATGCAGAGCCCTCTCCTTTGGCACGCGCGCCATCGGTCCGCTCCGCCCACTCTCCCTCCCTCCGAGTACCAGGCCGCCCGCCCTCACTCCCTCTTCCAAACCGCGGAAGCACCAGGCCGCCTGCCCGCCCTCCCAGCACCTCCCAGCACCAGCGCTCGCCCTCCCAGCACCTCCCAGTACCAGCGCTCGCCCTCCTCCGAAGAAATTGAAAAGGCGTCGGCAGCTACAGCGAAACGCGGCATGGTCTTCGCTCGGCGCGCCTTTGCTTCGCTTCTGTCTCTCAAGCTCTGATCCCGCCCATGCCGCGTTTCGCTGTAGCTGCCGACGCCTTTTCAATTTCTTCGGAGGAGGGTGAGCGCTGGTACTGGGAGGTGCTGGGAGGGAGGGCGAGCGCAGGTGCTGGGAGGGCGGGCGGGCGGGCGGCCTGGTGCTTCGGCGGTTTGGGAGGGAAACAGGCCTGATGCTGGGAGGGAGGGAGGCAGGCAGGCTGGGTGCTACTGGGTGCTGGGAGGGAGGGAGGCCTGGTGCTGGGAGGAGGGAGGGAGGGAGGGAGGGTGAGCGCTGGTGCTGGGAGGGAGGGAAGCAGGCAGGCCTGGTGCTTTGTTGGTTTGGGAGGGAAGCAGGCCTGGTGCTGGGAGGGAGGCAGGCAGGCAGGCTGGGTGCTACTGGGTGCTGGGAGGGAGGCAGGCCTGGTGCTGGGAGGAGGGAGGGAGGGTGAGCGCTGGTGCTGGGAGGTGCTGGGAGGGAGGGAAGCAGGCAGGCCTGGTGCTTTGTTGGTTTGGGAGGGAAGCAGGCCTGGTGCTGGGAGGGAGGGAGGCAGGCAGGCCTGGTGCTGGGTGCTACTGGATGCTTGGAGGTGCTGGGAGGGAGGGCGGGCAGCCTGGTGCTTCGTCGGTTTGGGAGGGAAGCAGGCCTGGTGCTGGGAGGCAGGCAGGCTTGGTGCTGGGTGCAACTGGGTGCTGGATGGGAGGGAGGCCTAGTGCTGGGAGGGAGGGAGGCAGGCCTGGTGCTGGGTGGGTGGGTGGCCTGGTGCTGGGTGGGTGGGAGGGAGACCTGGTGCTGGGAGCTACTGGGTGTTGGGAGGGAGGGAGGGAGGCAGGCCTGGAGCTGGGTGCTGGGTGGGAGGGAGGCCTGCCTGGTGCTGGGAAGGAGAGGAGGATGGCTGGAGGGGAGAGGAGGGTGGCTGGACATCTGTGGCTGGAGGGGAGAGGAGGGTGACTGGACATGGATGGAGGGCAAGAAATGAAGAAAAAAGGAGGAAAGTAAAGAAAGAAATGGAAAGGAAGCCCTGGAAACGGAGTTAAGAGATCAGCAGAATCAGAGACAAAGGTAGAAAAAATCATTTTATTTTCATTTTAGTGTTTGGAATATGTCCAATTTGAGAATTTACATCTGCTGTCTTATTTTGCACTGGATATACTGGAGCTGTAACAGCTTACAGAAATGATTTATAATGGAAGAAAATCATGTTATTTTTTTCTCCTATACTAGTATAATATGTTCAATGCTGTCTGTTTATATGCGCCGTGGCTGGTGTAAGGGGTGTGGCTATCTTAGGGGTGGAGTCATATGTGGTGACTCCGCCCATAATGAGTACCGGCACTTTGCGATAAATAATTAGATTTTGGGTTGCTGTTTGGGCACTCGGGCTCTGAAAGGTTCGCCATCACTGCTATATTCCCTACTTGAATTTTGGACGTTTTTAGCAAAAATGCCCCGCCACATAACCTGGCATATTTAGCAGTACTTAACCAGGTAGTGCTGCTGAAAATACCCAGTTAGCACCTAAGCCGAGATCGGATATTTTGTGGGCATTCCGGAGGTTGGGTGGTAGACTTAGGACTGATGTCAGGAAATATGTTTTTACAGAGAGGATGGTGGATGCCTTGAATGCTCTCCCAGTGGGTGTAGTGGAGACTAAAACGGTGACGGAATTCAAAAATGTGTGGGATAAACTGAAAGGTTCCTTAAATAGAGGATAGTATCAAAACAAAACAACACATCAACTGCTTTGAGTTCACTTATAATGGGCAGGAATGGTACTTAGATAGGAGCACCAACAGTAGGGAAATGAAGCCAGTGCCTGACAGACTTCTGTGTTCTGTATTCCATATATGGCAATGCAGATTAGGATGTGCTGGAGAAGGCTTTGATGGCACACTGTTTGTGGTCTGAGCCCTGAAAATAGCAAAGATGGATCAGGATTAATTATATATATTTTCTATACCACATTCATATTGCATGCTGTAAATGCGAGTCCTGTATATCTCAGTGGGGGAGGGGAAGACATTGTAAAGAGAAACAGCGAATAAAATGTTGTAATAACACTATTGGATTGTTGGTTTAATAACAATTTTATAATTGGGCTGACTGGATGGACCATGCAGGTCTTTACCTGCTGTCACTTATGTTACTGTGAGTCAGCACGTAGCCAGTTAAGTGCCGATATTCACCACTTAACCTGCTAAGGTAACTGCATAAATAGGACTACATAAAATACAGTCCAGTGCACCTTAGTTGGTTAAGTGCTGAATATCACACTTAGGGCCTCTTCTACTAAATCGCGCTAGCGATTCCCAGCACAGCAATTGAGAGGAAGCCACAATCCATTTTCCACATGGGAATCGCTAGCGCAGCTTTTTAAAAGAAGCCCTTAACCAGCTAAGATTTATCCATCTGTGTATGCCCACATATTCAATGCCAGTGCCTGGACTTGGCCCAGCACTGAATATTCCGGTTTAAAGCTAGTGGCAGCCATAAAAAACGTTGACTGCCACCAGCTGAATATCTACCCCAAAAAACATTTAAAAAACAGCGGTGTTATTTAGAAGTGTTACCACTGGATGTCAGTATAGTATCATTAATCTTTATTTTATAATTGCACAAGTGATTTAAAAAGCCAACTAATGCTAATCCAAATAAATATTTACACATATAAGTGTGACATACCAATTTGCCAAATAAACAGGTCTTGTGAAAACAATAGTTGTTAGTAGAATGACTATAGGTCTGAAAGACAGTAATGTTATATAAAAAAGTGTAAATTACAACCATCTAACTCTACTTATATCACACACATAAAAAAATAATATATCAGCAATAGGTGTTTGTTTCATATGATGTTTAACAGAACATATGCTATAATTTAATCCTACTACATAAATGAAGAGTGATCGGCGTGCTGCGCATGCGCGCCACGTCACAGGTCTCTCAGTCACGACGTGCTTACAGCCAGGACCAGATCGACCCTACCCTACCAGGCAAATCAAGAGCTAGCACGCAAACGATCCCACAGTCACCTGATTCTCAA
This sequence comes from Microcaecilia unicolor, assembly GCF_901765095.1. Lineage (NCBI taxonomy): Eukaryota > Metazoa > Chordata > Amphibia > Gymnophiona > Siphonopidae > Microcaecilia > Microcaecilia unicolor. The sequence goes on along the minus strand of NC_044031.1, from coordinate 353,722,245 downwards.
AACTCTGGTGCTGTTCAAAAGAGCACCGGAAAATACCATCCTTCCAGCGCCGAAAAAGAACTTCCCAATGCTCGACGCTAATAACATGGAAGTAAGGGGGGGGGGGGCGTTCCCAGTACATGCTCACAAGACCTGTGCAGAGGTGCTGTATGGTAACTCCGGTAGCGAGGGGAGTCTGGGCTCCGGTGTCCGGTGGAGAGTGATCCTCCTTCGGGGTAGCACACCTGCATGCACAAGCTCTTCAGCATGAAAATTTCATCTACAGCTGGGTTAAACCTGCGCTTTGCAAGGGGACAGAGTTACAAGGACATGCTGCTTGGTGGCATTATAGCTCCAGAAAGGAAGGTTGAGAGTTTCCGCCGTTTTGGTGTCTCATTTACTGCTGCTGGTGATGATCAGTGGGTGATTAACAGAAGAAAGGGCTGTGCTGTAAAGGGTTTCCCTCGAGGATCGGAGCCTGCCTGAGGTGGAAAAGGGCTTCAAAACTTGCCTTTCAGCCTGTACAGACACCCTGCTTATACTTGCTCCTGTCAGCCCTCCGATATTTGCCTTTAGCTCTGCAGCTACTATGAAGGCATGCTGTACCTTTCAGCTGCTCAAAGCCTTTCTAGCGTCCTGCCTCTTCTGACAGAACTTCCTGTTTCCGGGCAGGACGCTATAGCGGCTTTGGGCGATTGAAAGGAGAAGCATGCCTGCAGCACTAAAGACGAAGTCGGAGGGCTGAGGAGAGAACGTGGACTTGGGGGGGGGGGGGGGGGGTGGAGGAGTGAGCCGAGAGAGAGAAAGGGGACCACGGGGAGGGGTAGGGATTCAGGACAGCAGGAAAAATTACTGGTGGAAGGAGGGCAGAGAGAGAGTTTGAGAGGGACAGATGCTGGAAATAGGGGATGAAAAAAACAAGGGAGACTGTGGTCATGGAGTGGAAGGGAGAAATGGTGATCATGGAGGGCAGGGGAGAGCTGGTGCCCATGGAGGGGAAGTAAAGGGAAAAGAGGAGAAAACAGGAGACTGATCGGGAAGGGGAGAAATGGTGTCCATGGAGGGGAAGGGACCTGGAGAGATGAGAGCCAGGAGGAGATGGTCATACTCACACTCTTTTTCTCTCTCTCAACTCACTGTCACACTCTCTCTTTCAGACAGGCACACACACACACACTTTCTCTCTCTCTCTCTCTCTCTCTCACACACACACAAAATATTACCTCCTGTACTTTTACAAGACAAACAGAAGCAGGGAGAAATTTATCTCCTCCATCCTTGTCTATCTCTCTCTTTCAGACAAGTGCACTCACACACACACAATATTACCTCCTGTACTTTTACAAGACAAACAGAAGCAGGGAGAAATTTATCTTCTCCTTGACTCTCTCTCTCTTTCAGACAGACGCATACACACACACACTTTCTGTGTCTCTCACACACACACACTCCCTCTCTCTCTGAACTCACACTCTCTCTTTCAGACTGGCGCTCTCTCTCACACTCACACACACACACACACACACAAAATATTACCTCCTGTACTTTTACAAGACAGAAGCAGGGAGAAATTTATCTGCTCCTTCCTTGACTATCTCTCTTTCAGACAGGCGCATACACACACACACACTTTCTCTGTGTGTGTGTGTGTCTCTCACACACACTCTCTCCCCCCCCCCCCCCCCCCCCCCCCCCCCACACACACAATATTACCTCCTGTACTTTTACAAGACAAACAGAAGCAGGGAAAAATTTATCTTCTTCCTTCCTTGACACTCACTCTCTTTCAGACAGACGCACACACACTTTCTCTCTCTCTCTCTCACACACACACTCTCTCTCTCTCTGAACTCACACTCTCTCTATGACAGGCGCACACACACACACTGTCTCTCTCTCTCTCTCTCTCACACTGACTCACACACACACACAATATTACAACAATAAGGGAATTACATTTCACAAATAAAAAATGTTGCCCGTTTTAATGGGCTTAACGGCTTGCATTAACATATAAGAATCAATGGTAACTCATCTTGAAGATTAGCAAAAAATCTTGCCCATTTTAGGCTTTACAGCTTGTAAGTATAGAAAGGATATTATACTAGAATGACAACATAGTTAGGGAGTTTACTTAGGGAGTAGAAATCCAAGGGAGACGAATGTGTTAGGCGGGGAGAGTCTGATAGGCACGGACGGGGAGAGGGATCTTGGGGTGATAGTATCTGAGGACCTGAAGGCGACAAAACAGTGCGACAAGGCGGTGGCCGTAGCTAGAAGATTGCTAGGCTGTATAGAGAGAGGAGTGACCAGCAGAAGAAAGGAGGTTTTAATGCCCCTGTATAAGACGTTGGTGAGGCCCCACCTGGAGTATTGTGTTCAGTTTTGGAGGCCGTATCTTACAAAGGATGTTAAAAAAATGGAAGCGGTGCAAAGAAAAGCTACGAGGATGGTATGGGATTTGCGTTCCAAGACGTATGAAGAGAGGCTTGCTGACCTGAACATGTACACCCTGGAGGAAAGGAGGAACAGGGGTGATATGATACAGACGTTCAAATATTTGAAAGGTATTAATCCGCAAACGAATCTTTTCCGGAGGTGGGAAGGCGGTAGAACGAGAGGACATGAAATGAGATTGAAGGGGGGCAGACTCAGGAAAGATGTCAGGAAGTATTTTTTTCACGGAGAGGGTGGTGGACACTTGGAATGCCCTCCCGCGGGAGGTGGTGGAGATGAAAACGGTAACGGAGTTCAAACATGCGTGGGATATGCATAGAGGAATCCTGTGCAGAAGGAATGGATCCTCAGAAGCTTAGCTGAAATTGTGTGGCGGAGCAGGTGGGGGGAAGAGGGGTTGGTGGTTGGGAGGCGAGGATAGGGGAGGGCAGACTTATACGGTCTGTACCAGAGCCGGTGATGGGAGGCGGGAAATACTGCTGGGCAGACTTATATTGTCTGTGCCCTGAAAAGGACAGGTACAAATTCAAGGTAAGGTATACACATATGAGTTTGTCTTGGGCAGACTGGATGGACCATGCAGGTCTTTTTCTGCCGTCATCTACTATGTTACTATGTAGTTATTTTAAAATATGGATTCTGAGAACCAAAGTATGTCAATGTAAAATATCATGCATCTATTTTTTGTTACTACAGTAACTTTAATTAGTGTCTGTCTCCAGCAAATGATTCAGATAGGATTGGTGTAGGAGAATTCTTCTCAGGGTGCAGTGTACAACTTGCGGCCCAGTGGTTGTGTCCTTAGCTAGTGTTGCTCCCTGGTAGAGCTTAATTGGTTATTCCATTTAGCAATATATCAAAAACAAAATAAACTTGTCTCCTGGACCAAAAGAAGACATTTTGTATAAGGTGGGCTCGAGACTATCTGCAACTCCTCAGCAATATTATAAGTAGTTCCATGAGCAACAGGAGCACCTGTGAGGGCCTGCCTTGCTATCTCATTGGTCTTCAAATTCCCCAGAGATTAAAGATCCACCTCACATTTGTAATCTATCAGAAACCAGTTAACTTGGCGGCACTTCCATGGTTATCTTTGGAATGACATGCCCTTGGACTCTCCAGTCTAGGTGATAGTGATCACTGGTGGGGGCCGGGGGGCACAGTGCCTAGACCAGATCACACATGGGCAATGGTTGGGACAGAATGCCTCATGAGCCATCAAGCATTTGGAAGCAAGAGCCATTGTAGCCCTGGAACAGTTTCTTCTGTAGGGGAAGGCAGTGTGATTGATGCCTGAAAATGTGACCATAGTAGCATATGTGAACAAGCAGGGAGAAACCAGGAGTGCAGCTATCCTGCTTATTTTCGAAGGAGATTGCCGGCCATCTTCCGACACAAATAGGGAGATGGCCGGCGATCTCCTGAACCCGGCCAAATCGGTATAATCGAAAGCCGATTTTTGCCAGCGCCAACTGCTTTCTGTGGCAGAGCCGGCCAAACTTCAAGGGGGCATGTTGGTAGGGTTGCGAAGGCAGGACAGGGGCGTGGTCAGGAGATGGCTGGCTTCACCCAATAATGGAAAAAAGAAAGCCGGCCCTGACGAGCATTTTGCCGGCTTCACTTGGTCCCTTTTTTTTCAGGACCAAGCTTCAAAAAGTTGCCACAACTGACCAAATGACCACCGGAGAGAATCGCGGATCACTTCCCCTTACTCCCCCAGTGGTCACCAACCCCCTCCCACCCAAAAAAACCCAAAAACGTTTTTGCCAGCCTCTATGCTAGCCTGAAATGTCATACCCAGCTCCCTGACAGCAGTATGCAGGTCCCTGGAGCAGTTTTTTGTGGGTGCAGTGCACTTCAGGCAGGTGGACCCGGGCCCATCCCCCCTACCTGTTACACTTGTGGTGGTAAATGGGAGCCCTCCAAAACCCACTGTACCCACATGTAGGTGCCCCCCTTCAACCATAAGGGCTATGATAATGGTGTAGAGTTGTGGGGTGGGGGGGATTTGGGGGGCTTAGCACACAAGGTAAGGGAGGTATGCACCTGGGAGCAATTTTTAAAGTCCAATGCAGTGCCCCCTAGGATGCCCGGTTGGTGTCCTGGCATGTGAGGGGGACCAGTGCACTACAAATGCTGGCCCCTCTCATAACCAAATGCCTTGGATTTGGCTGGGTTTGAGATGGCCGGCATCGGTTTCCAATATCAGCGGAAAACCGATGCCGGCCATCTCTGACATTTGGCCAGCCCCAACCGTATTATCGAAACGAAAGATGGCCGGCCATCTTTTTCAATAATATGGTCCGGGACTGCCCCTCTATGTTGCTGGGGAGAGGCTTATCTATTGGCAATATCAGTGAATTTTCTCAGCAAGCATTTTCTGAGTCCAGGAGAATTGGAACTGAGCCACAAGGCCTTCCATCTGGTGGTAAAGCATTGGGGAGTTCCATTCTGAGATTCGATGGCAACTCAGTGTAATTCAAAATGTCCTCTCTTTTTTAGTTGCAGGAAGGAAGAGGGAGCAGTGGGAATCGACAACCTGCTGTAGCCTTGGCCTGGACAAGAGCCCCTATATGCATTCTTGCCATGGCCTCTGATTGGCTGAGTCCTTAACAGGATTTTCAAGCATCCATTTCTGGATGTACTAGTTGTTCCAGACTGGCATCACAGGGGCACACTGACCACTGGGACAATAGAGCAGTGCCAAAAGGCTCACTACAGTAGGGGGCCCATTCTCCCCTAGCTTCCATTTAGTTTAATCATTTTTGATAGATGGTTAGGGGCCCAAATCACTGTCAGTCCACCCCTGAGTGTCAGTGTCCCTGGTGCACAGATCTGACTTGGTTGTGGGTGGACTCCTTGATAGACTGGCAGGTGTATATCAACACTGGTGCCTCGAAGAGCACCAGAGCAGGTGCACACCAAGGCTGTGTCGATTTCTACTCCCTCATGGGAGAAAGCTTCTGTGGGGCACAAGAGGTCCCCAGTTCCTTGGCATCCTTACCCTGGACCTGACAGTGGTGTCTGTACTCTGAGATAGGCACAGACTCGAACCCCTGAGTGGGAGTATTTTTATGAGTCTGTTTTGGACTGTTCCTGGGTGTCTGAGGAGTCACCAGAAGACCTTTTGGAGGAGGGATCCCTTGGTCTTCCTTTGGACCCTTCCGCTCCACATGAAAGGAGAAAGTTGCCCCCAGAGGAGCTCTCCTTTGATCTTGTCAGGGAGATGGCCTGGAGGCTCATTTTCAAAGCACATAGACTTACAAAGTTACATAGGTCACTGTCAGGCTCATTGTCAAAAGAGAAAAACATCCAAAAAGTGACATAAGTCTGCATTTGGACGTTTATCTCACAAAGACTTCCAAATCAGTATTTTCGAAACCTATTTTTAGACGTCTTTGTCAGAAGGGTGTCTAAATCTCAAAGGGGTGTGCCAGGGGTGTGTTCAAGGCGGGACTTGGGCATTCCTAAGACTTAGACGTCTTTCAGCCATAATGGAACAAAACAAAAACATCCAAGAATAAAGCTTAGATGTTTTAGGCTAGACCTGTTTTTATAATGAATAGCTGCAGTGGGAATTGAACACATTTCTGCAGGATCAAAGTCTGCTGCACTAACCACTAAGCTACTCCTCTACTCCACACATGATGTGCCACAGATGACCAGATGATCACTGGAGGGAATCGGGGATCACCTCACCTTACTCCCCCAAATCACAAAACATTTTTCCAAACAGCATTTTCAAAAGGAAAAGATAGACCTTTTTTTTGTAGAAAATGACCTCTCCTGTTCTGGTTTTGGAAGTTCTACAAAAAACATCCAAATTCAGACATAGATGTCTTATCCAAAAATGCCCTTGTGCATTTGACTTGCCCAAGGTCACAAGGACCAGCAGTGGGAATTGAACCCACGTTGCCAGGATCAAAGCCTGCTGCACTAACTATTAATCCACTCCTCCTCTGTTTTGGATGTCTTTTGTTTGAAAATGGACCCAAAAAAAGGACGTCCAAATCACAAAATGTCCAAATCTCAAGTTGTCCATTTCATTTTTGAACACAAAAGATAGACGTCTATCTTTTTCAAAAATGACCTTCTTTCCTGTTTGGAATTTGGACGTTTTTGTAAAACATCCAAATTCTGATTTAGATGTTCTATCGAAAATGCCCCTCCATGTAACTTTGTAAGTCTGCGTTCTAAATCTGCCCCATTTGAGTTAAAGACTGAGGATGAACCCATGGCTGATCTATTGGACAGCCTTCAGTTTGGTGACCCCTAAAGGAAGCTGTGACAGCGCCTGTGAACAGAATTCTTAAGAATGTACAAATGAAGCAGCAGGAGACCCCCTTCTCTATATATCAGATCAATATGAAAGTCAACTCTGTGTATAGAGTCCAAAAGTCTCTGGGATTCGAGAAGCTCAAGCTTCTACACTATTCTATAGTGGTCAAATATGCTCTCAAAAAAGCCAACAGTTCCAAGACACACTCCTCAGTGCCACTGGGAAGGGAGGCTCAGACTTTGGAGTCTTTTGGGAAGAAGTTTTTCCAGAACACTATGATTATATCCTGCATAGCTTCTTACCAGCTCTTAATGAGCATGGACTTTTGGAACATTGTTCACAGACACTCTCCCTCTGGGGAAAGCTAAGGAACCCTGTCAACTAGTAGTCAAAGAGCAGAGGTGTGCAAAACACATGATCCAAGCAACCTTTGATGATTTTGAGATGGCTTCCAGGGCCTCTTCCAGGAGTATTAAATTGGGCAGACTTATCTGACTATATGCTTTAGACCTGGAACCTATGGTTCAGGAGAAGCTGGCAGACATTGCATGCCAAGGTGAAAATCTTTTTGGTGACAAGATAAAGAAGGTCATGGACCTCATCAAGAAATGTTCTGATACTATCCAGTCACTGTCCCAGCCCACTCCTAACTCAGCTTCTAAATTTCAGTGGTATACTGGCGGAGGTAAATGGAGAACTAGCAGTATCTTGCACCCTGTCGACCATCCCAGGGGTTTCGTTCATGCCTGAAGCACCAGAGGTCCGAGAAGTCCAACAGGCTTTCCAGTCAAAGCAAAAGATGAGGTTGTTACTGGCACCATGAGAGGATAGCCACAATCCCATTGGAGGCTGAATTTTTTCCAAGAAAGGTGGCTCCTTGTAACCTCAGACCAGTGGGTTCTCAAAATAGTCTGGACAGGTTATACTTTATAGTTGGAAACTGTCCTTCCAAATTGCTCTCTGAAAGCATCAAAATTAAGTTCTCACCACCAGGAATTGCTTACAAAGGAACTTTCTTCCCTCTTACAGGCTAATGCAGTCAAACCCATTCCACTAGAGGAACACAGGAAGGGATTTTACCAAGAAAACTGAAGATTTCATCCCATCATAGACCTGAGGGCCCTGAACAAATATCTGGCAAAGAAAAAGTCCAGGATGGTTTTCCTGGGCACCCTACCCCCTATGTGTTAGGAACAAGAATGGATGTTTCTGCTGCTTGGATCACTCAGGAGGAACATTACAGTATGCACCTGAGAAATTAGCAGATATTGTCATGATATGTTTTGTGTTATACAGTATCATGCAAATCATAGCATGCTGAACAATGTTGATCCAGACCTGCCTGAACCTCTGATTTGCCCTGTAGTTACTGTACAAGATACTGTGATGGGGAATGAATTCTGACAGACAGTTATACAGGATTACTTTTCATGGAAGTTATACTGGCAATCTTGGAACTGTTCAGACCTGTATACAAAGACCTTGATCTTCTTTCTCCTCTTCTTCATGGTCAGGAAGTGCTACATAGTGGAATGTGACAAGGAGGATAAAAGAAGGAGGGGTGCTGGATAGGCAAAACAAGTAACAGAAGTTGTGGTATGGGAGGAAAAGGGGCAAAAAGAGGTGTTGCAACCAGTGGTGATGGTAGTGGAGGAGGGTGCTGCCACATTGTTAGCTGGAGGTGGCCAAATGGGTTGATTCTCCTCCACCTCTAAGCTTATAGATGGCTGTACCAAAAGAAAAGTGCATCTTTCAGTTTTGATGTAATACACAGCATGTCAGTATGCTGTGCTTAACACTACACAAAATCTAGATTGATTTTTGGAGATCTTCAGTGAAGTCCTCTACTTCACCTCAGATCACACTGTTGCCTCTACATCGCCTCTTTTACTCCTGCCATAACTAATGAGAAGATTCAGCTATTTGTTGTCCAATGTTTTGCATGCTTTAACTATACCCATTGGCTCATTATATATAGGGCCACTTCCTTTCAAACTGGAAGCGACTCTGTGCCCCATTTTGGTGGTGGGAAGTATTAAAATTGATTACAAAATGCAAGCAAAAGAAAATGAGTTGTGAGGCATTGCTACAATTATTGGGGTTTTGTTGAGCATTCAGATGACAAGGGCAATTCTATAACAGGGTTCCTATTTTATAAAGAAAAGTAGGTGTCTACTTTTCATTACAGAATACTAGCATAACAGGATAGAAATTGCTAAAACATGTGCATCAGAGTCCAGCCAGAAATAGCTGGATGCTGGGTGGACTCTGATATAACATTACATAAACTTTTGAGAGTGCTGTACTATGCTTGTGCATCACTGTATCATCTTTTATCTGTATGTTATCATTTTACTTTCCTCTGTTTATATATATATTTTTTACTTGTGAATCTTTACATTTATTTGTGAACCTTTATAAATGTTAGTCACTGGAGATTTTCATGCTCATCAATTTCAATGAGACATATCACATCATTTACTTTTATGGATGTCATCTGTTGTTTATTGATCATTAGATTTTTTTTTAAAGTACTGCTACACATTATTGTTTATGATGATGTTCATTTAATATGTTTTTATGGTTTAGAATTTCTCAATTTTTAATTTTTTGTGTATTATTATTAAAGATTTAATTTATTGTCAGATATTTTAAGGATTTTGTACATGTTTTAGATAATTGAATTAATTTGCATGTAGATTTTAATTTTGTTTTTTTGTATGTCTGATCAACAGTGTATTGCAAACCCCTGACGCAGCCTTTTGAGGCAAAACGTGGCCACGTTGGGTAACTGACAACAAACCCCAAACTATTCATTTTTTAGTCTACTTTCTTTTTGCTGTTTCCCATGCTTGTGCATGACATTTCCCTGCACTTTCCTTACAGCTTGTGGTTTGGTTATATTATTCTCATTACTTGAGATTTTTGCTATGCAAGTCCTGACACTGTTGTGTGGCTTCCCTTTTTCCTGTTAATCACCTTAGCTAGGTTTTTTTTTTTCAGTTTTTAAATTTCCTTTATTTTTGAATGCCAGCTTGTTCAAGACTGAATGAGGCCTCAAGCACCCTGTCAGGTTTATTTTTCAAAATTGAGCCATTTGATTTCATTGTTGCTATTTTGCTGGACATATCCCAGAAAAGAAATTCCTAGTGGCTTTAAAAAATGCTCTTCATGTGTGAGGGACCATATCCATCATGGATACCCACAGTTGGTGCATGTAATGCCTGGGGCTCTACCATGATACCCTTCATTGCATTCTGTGTTGACAGGTATCAAACAAAAGAATTTGTGGCCATGAAAAGCATTACAAACAAATTTTTGATTCCAGTAAGACTGGACCATCGACTTTGGCATCAGAAGCATTAGTCTCCATGACTCTAGGAGCTGCACCTGATACTGGGGACACATTGACATCCAGAGTGCCTCAATCACCCTCAATTTCCAAGATTCCAAATTTATTAAGCTCTTGTTATCCCACACATCAAGTAGCATATCTGAGCAGTTTACAATCCCAAAAGGATAATAGAAGAGAGAGGAGAGGAAGACCGAGATTGGATAGACAGGATAGGGAAGGAGGAAATGGAACTACAATAAATAGCAGGAAAGATAAGGTAGTAGATGTAAACAGCAGGGTGGGTGGATTAAGAAACTCATCTGAGAGGTCTTACAAGCCCACGCTGACAACAGTCTCAATCGGGATAGTGGCAATCAGGATCAGTGATTATCTGATCCCCCATCTGAAGAAGACGAAGGATTTGTCCTCGTCCTCATCGGCATGAAGGAATAAGGATGCTGGATATCAGGTGGCACACCGATATCAAGCCCGTTTGGAGCACAATGCTGAGAGCACTGAGGCCCCAGAATCACCGGTGTCATCAAAGCACCCCCCGATGTGAGGACTGTTCATCCTCCATGGTATTGGAAGGGGCGCAACAGCCTACACAGAGCCAAGACCTCACTTTCGATACACCCCAAGTGACTCGAGGACGTGGCCACTCCAACAGTGATGTTCTTGCCATTATTAATGGTTGCCTAGTGGAGCAATTTCGCCAAATGGATTAGTTTTTTCACTCCTAAGCTAGGGTATGTGGAGTGCAATCTCAGTCTCTCAAATTTACTGCTAACGCTTACTGTAGTACTTGCAATGTGCCAAAGAGAGCTTCTTTCTGGAGTTCAAAAGATGTAACGTGCACTTGGAAGTTCTTTTTGATCAAACCTGTGACACCCAAAATGTGACATATTTCTGTATCTGTCTGCCACCTATAGAAATAGAAAATCCTTTCACTCTGTGAACATGTAGATTATGTGTAATGAACATGGGGAAACAGTAGATGTCTGTGTATGTTATCCAGGGTCCTGTCATGACTCATATATTCTCCAGCACTCAGGAGTCTACCAGTGCTTTGAGAGAGGTGAAATCACAGGTGGCTGGTTCCTAGGTGAGCATGACTGTGATGCCCCCCTCCCCCTTCTCTATATAGTTTTCCACATGTTCTCCCAGCATCCCTATCTTCCAAACACCCTCCCTAACTCCTAGGTGCCCAAATCTTTCGATACATACCTATGTCTGCAACCTTTGCTCCCAGACCTGGCTCATGACTCCCATACTACACCCCCAAAATGAGGCAGAGGAGTGCTACAATGCAGCATATCACAGCACATGTTCCATAATAGAATACACCTTTGGCAGTCTCAAGAACAGGCAGTAGTGTACGCCTGGAAGTCCCTGCACAGCCCCGCCAACTCTTGCAAAATGCTCTGCAGCACCTGCTGTGTCTCCCACCGCTCTTCCAGATCCTGTTGCATGAGCTCCAGCTTTTTGGTTTCCAAATTCTGGTTCTGGTGCAAAAGCTTACCAGTAATGTCCACCACCTGATGTCTAAAGCACCCAGCTCCTCTGCGGGCTACTCCTGGTACTGCATTCTCTTCCTCTGCCTCCTGCTCTGTATTCCCAGTCTCAGCTGGAATGGGTTCCTCTGTCAGCTCCTCCTATTGCTCCTTACCAGGGAACCCCTGCTGCTGTTCCTATGGAGCTGTGGTGCTCCCTCCTGCATCTTCCTCTGCCACCACCTGTTGCTGCTCCTCCTGTACAAGAGTCCACCCCTCTGCTAGTGTGCTGGGACCCTCGTCTCCTTTCAAGTCTGGCGCAACATCTGAAGATCAGTGAAAAAAGCATTTAATTGCTGGTTCTTAGATATCACCCTATCACACCTCTCCTAACCATATCCCTTCAGTTCACATTGTCATTACAGGTGGTGAGGACTAGCACTGTGTGGGCACACTCTATCTATGGCATATAACATCCCACAGTGGAGCAGAAGATGGATATCACGCACTGCATACCTCCTAACCATGGATAAAAGACATGCACACTATCAGGTAGGTAAAAGTAGAAGGATAGGGGACAGTGCGAGCCATCAGCAATGTTGGGGGGCAGTGACCAAGAGGTTAAAAAACAGCTTTAGAGTCTGTGATTACACCAGGAGTAAGGGCCCAGCAACATTGGGAGGCGCAGTGGGACTGGGACTCTAATCTGGTACCCCTGGATTTTCAGATCACTTCCCTATCCATTAGGCTACCCTTCTGCTTCAGACCAACCAATGCCCTCATAAATCCAGAGGTAACCTGTCACAGTTGTATACTCTTTCAGATAACAGCTAGGACTGAAATTAAAAGTACCATTTCCCCCAGGTGCCTGACTGCAAAGGTTGATATGGTGTGGACAGTCCAAGTGAATCCCCCTGGGCAGTGCTCATAGAGAGAGAGATAGAGCTGCAATCATTGTGTGTAGGGGATATTCTTACCTGTTCTCTCAGGATGTGCAGAGATGTCCTGGCTACCTACTCCATGGATGGTGACTCGGTAGATAGTTCGGAGGACTATCTGTTCCAAGGGGGGGAGGGTGGCAAGGTCATCCTCCTGGGGATCATCTCCAGCCTTATTTTTAACATCTCAGAGGAGTTGCCTCCACTTTCTCTTCCACATCCTGGTTGTTGAGGAAGACTGTATTTAAACAGTGACATATTGCTACCCACTCCTCATTGGTGTAGGCATAGAAACACTGGACTGAGGGAGCAAACAGCTTGGTGTGATGAGAGACCACCTCTAATCAGCAGTTCTACCTCTGCTGGTGTGAAGTATCCCTTCCTTTTGAGCAGCCATTTGGAAATCAGAATATGCTGGTTCCAAAATAACATGGACATATATATAGGCAAGGTTTGGATGTCCTAGGGGTGGGAGATTAAACATTCATCATTTGGATATTAAGTCACACCTTTGGACATTCAACAGAGATGGACATTCATGTTATCAGTTTTCAACCAGGGCCTTCCAAAGGAGGGGGGAACTTCTGTTAATGATAGAACTTTCCACACCTATGAAACCACCTCATTACATGTTCTCCTTGTTCTACAGGCACCTGCCAGCAGAACTCAGAAAGCGCCCCTTTGTGCGCCCCTTCGTACACAACTTGTGCGGAACTTGTGACACTGTGCATCAGTTCCTGTTTATTTTGTATTTTACATTGTGATGTTGGTTATTATCTGGGTTATGTGGTGAGATTTTAAGTGCAGTTTACGTGTAATACAAGGGAACTTAATTGCAGGTAAATTTTAAGTTGGGTAATAATGATATTTCTTAACTTGAAGCTATTGAGGTAGTTTTTTAAACCATATTATTTTAACAAATGGATGATAATTTTATCTTTATTGTATTAGCCTGTGTAGACTTCTGTATACAGTGATTTTATTTAATGGATATTACAAAGTGGCTAGTTTGGTATGTATTAGATTTATTTTTAATGGGGTGTTGAGAATGTGTTGAAATTTACTGAATCAGTCCCTATAATCATCGCACCCTACCATTTTTCAGGTAGTTTTTCTTTATCTTACCATAATTATAACTGATTGTGGGTCTTCTCTTCCACGTCCCATAGAAATAATTTGCACTAGAAGGTTGTTTCCCTCATAGGGTAAGCATTCGCACAGGCAAATTTCTAAGTCCAATTAGACTAAGATACCTATCGCGGGTGCTGAGATTATAGACTACCTCCCTATACCTTGTAGTTTCCAGTTTGCATCAAGACAGATATCATTAGAGACTTGGTAAATGATGGTGTTTTTAACAGAGACCTAGTGCAGTTCCAGGATGACCCAATTATACAGGATCTTTTCCTGGGAAAATCAAAAAGATGGAGGTTTAGTAGTTCTTTATAAAGATTTTTAAAGTGTACCTGTGCAATACATTAAGAACTAAAGAACTGGAGGCAATTTCACTAACAGTCTTAGATACTACTTTAGAAGGTACTCTAAAATGTGTTTTGTTTTATCATCCACCAAGAGCTTGGTCAAAAGCCAGAGCAGTTGTTTTATGATTTTATTGTAAATGAAACTGGGGCTGTGACTACTATGATAATGAGAATGGCTATGTGGAGAGTGATGAGGATAAAGCAAACATTCTAAACAATTACTTCTCGGTGTTCACTGAGGAAAAATTCTGGAGAAGGACCGCGGTCGGCTGCTGAGGAAACATCTGGAAATGGAGTGGATACTGTGCCATTTACAGAAGAAAGAATTTATAAACAACTTGAGAATCTGAGGGTGGACAAAGCTATGAGACCGGATGGGATACATCCCAGGATACTGAGGGAGCTCAGAGAGTCCTGGCAGGACCTCTTAAATATTTATTTAATAGATCTTTAGAGACAGGAAAGGTTCTGCGAGATTGGAGACAAGCAGATGGTGGTCCCTCTTCACAAAAGTGGAGACAGGGAAGAAGTGGGAAACTACAGACCAGTAAGCCTCATGTCAGTGGTAGGAAAAATAATGAAGTCGCTGCTGAAAGAAAGGATAGTTAATTTTCTAGAAGCCAATGGGCTACAGGTCCCGAGGCAACATGGCTTTACCAAAGAAAAATCCAGCCAAATAAATCTTATTGACCTCTTTGACTGGGTGACCAAAGAACTGGATGAAGGACATGTTCTAGATGTAATCTACTTGAGCTGAAAGGCCTGAACTTAGGACCAAAAGTGGTGAACTGGATAGGAAACTGGTTGACTGACAGGTGGCAGAGGGTGGTGGTAAATGGAATCCGCTTGGAGGAAAGGAGGGTGAGCAGTGGAGTTCCTACCAAAATCGCACCAATAAAGAACAACAACTAATAAAAATCCACACAACACCAAACACAGAAGACCCATACCGAACAATCCAAGTGGGTTACACCAATGCCAGATCCGTTGTAAACAGCAATAATAACAGACTGGATCACAACAGAAAATCTTGATCTACTTTTCATCACTGAAACCTAGATCCATGATCAAAAGGACCCTATAATCCTAGACTTATGCCCTCCGGGATAAAAAATCACACACTGGACCAGGAAGGATAAGAGAGGCGGAGGCATAGCACTAATTTATCATTCCCACTACCACTGAAACCACTGCAGAGTCCATAACACCTCAACTTGAAATAGCCTCAATTAGAATCCACAACAAATCCCTATGCGATCAGCTGAACTGTGTCCTATTTTACAGACCACCAGGAAATTGGAATGAAAGCCAGACTAACTTCATGGACTTCATTTCAAACACATGTGTAACTAACCCCAATATACTAGTAGTAGGAGATATTAACCTCCACCTAGAAGACCCAAACTCGACCGACGCACGAGAATGCAAGGAATTCCTCCACTTATAAGATCTCAAATGGCCACATATGCAAGCAACCCACGCCAAAGGGCACACACTTGACTTCATCTCACACAAACTCAACTGACAAAAACCTAATAATAACAGACATCAAATGGTCACAAACACCATGGACAGATCACTACAAACTAAACTTGTCCATAAACTGGCGCAAGAAGGGTTCATACCGCACACAAGAGCACACAATCTACAGCACAAGAGGTCAAGTAGACGCGAAAACATTCTGGCAACAGATATACAATAACGATTGGACAACACAAACGGACTCCATATACTACCTCATAGAATGGGATAAAAGGTGCAAAAACATGCTAGATGAAATAGCACCCTTACGAATACGAACCTCATGTAAGCTTAACTCGATACCATGGTTCACCGAAGATCTGAAAAAGTTAAAAACGCAAACCAGGAAACTCGAACGAGCATGGAATAAAACAAAAGACGAACACACACTCAACACATGGAAACAAACCCGAAGGAAATACAAATATGCAATAAGACAGACCAAAAGATCATGCTATAAAACCAAAATAGGGACAGATTACAAAGACTCGAGGAAATTATACCAACTTGTGAACAAACTCCTAGACACCAACTTGGTCACTACAACAAATACAGACGTCCCACCCGCAGACAAACTTGCCAAATACTTCAATGATAAAATTGTAAACCTACGCAACACTCTACCTCAGGACAACATTGACATCGAAAACTTCCTTAACGAGTTAGACCCTACCTTTGGAGAATACCCAGCTGACCAATCCTGGACAAACTTCGCTCTCCTAACCATCGAAACAGTTATCCAGTCGATTAATAGGTTCTCCAGCACTCACTGTCAACTAGATACCCGTCCCAGTTATCTAATAAAATCCGCCCCTGACTGCTTCATTGCAGACCTCACATCACACTTAAACTGCATGTTCCACCAAGGCCTCTTCCCAAAGGAAAATGGTAATATCCTACTTACCCCAATACCAAAACATACCAAGAAAAAAACAAATGAAATCACTAACTACCGTCCAGTAGCATCTATCCTGCTGGTAATCAAACTGATAGAAAGCTTGGTAACCAAACAACTTACTGATTACATAAACAAATTCTCAGTACTACACGAATCTCAATCCACAGCCCCCTCCACAGCACTGAAACAGTACTAATCACTCTTCTAGCCAAATTCAAGCAGGAAATAACAACAGGCAAAAGCATCCTTCTTCTCCAATTCGACACGTCTAGTGCATTCGACATGGTAAACCATAATATACTACTAAGACTACTAGACTACTTCGAGATTGGTGGAAATATACTTACCTGGATCAAGGGTTTCCTGACCACGAGAACATATCAAGTGAAATCAAACTCAAACATATCATCACCGTGGAAAGCAGACTGCGGAGTACCTCAAGGATCACCATTATCACCAATCCTCTTCAACCTAATGATGACCCCACTTGCCAAGACCTTATCCAACCAAGGCCTCAACCCTTTCATCCGTGCAGACGATATCACAATATAAGTACGTAAGTAATGCCATACTGGGAAAAGACCAAGGGTCCATCGAGCCCAGCATCCTGTCCACGACAGCGGCCAATCCAGGCCAAGGGCACCTGGCAAGCTTCCCAAACGTACAAACATTCTATACATGTTATTCCTGGAATTGTGGATTTTTCCCAAGTCCATTTAGTAGCGGTTTATGGACTTGTCCTTTAGGAAACCGTCCAACCTCTTTTTAAACTCTGCTAAGCTAACTGCCTTCACCACTTTCTCCAGCAACGAATTCCAGAGTTTAATTATACGTTGGGTGAAGAAAACTTTCTCCGATTTGTTTTAAATTTACTGTAGTTTCATCGCATGCCCCTTAGTCCTAGTATTTTTGGAAAGCGTGAACAGACGCTTCACATCCACCTGTTCCACTCCACTCATTATTTTATATACCTCTATCATGTCTCCCCTCAGCCGTCTCTTCTCCAAGCTGAATAGCCCTAGCCTCCTTAATCTTTCTTCATAGGGAAGTCGTCCCATCCCCACTATCATTTTAGTCGCCCTTCTCTGCACCTTTTCCAATTCTACATTCCATATAAACACAAACTGACAGAAATCACCAACGAAATCAAGCTCAGTTTGAACATCATGGAATCTTGGGCTAATGCATTTCAACTAAAACTCAATAAAGAAAAAACACACTGCCTCATCCTCTCATCCCAATACAGCGCGGACAACCCCACAAATATCAACACCCCAGACTACACCCTCCCTATCTCAGACAACCTGAAAATCCTCGGTGTCACACTAGACTGCAACTTAACACTAGAGAGCCAAGTGAAATCCACAACAAAGAAAATGTTCACTCAAACGTGTGAAACCATTCTTCCCAAGGGAAACATTTCGTAACCTGACACAATCAATGGTACTAACAGGTGAATTTTCGAAAGAGAAGGATGCCCATCTTCCGACACAAATCGGGAGATGGGCGTCCTCTCAGGGTCACCCAAATCGGCATAATCGAAAGCCGATTTTGGGCGTTCTCAACTGCTTTCCGTCGCGGGGACGACCAAAATTCTCCGGGGCGTGTCGGCATCGTACCAAAGGCGGGACTGGGGCGTGATTTAGAGATGGGTGTCCTCGGCCGATAATGGAAGAAAGAAGGGTGTCCCTGATGAGCATTTGGCCGACTTGGTCCATTATTTTTCACGACCAAGCCTCGAAAAGGTGTCCGAACTGACCAGATGACCACCAGAGGGAATCGGGGATGACCTCCCCTTACTCCCCCAGTGGTCACCAACCCCCTCCCACCCCCCAAAAAATATTTTTTAAACATTTTTTTGCCAGCCTCTATGCCAGCCTCAAATGTCATACCCAGCTCCATCACAGCAATATGCAGGTCCCTGGAGCAGGTTTTAGCGGGTGCGGTGCACTTCAGGCAGGTGGACCCACGCCCATCCCCCCCCCCCCCCATCTGTTACACTTGTGGTGGTGAATGTTGAGCCCTCCAACCCCCCCAAACACACTGTACCCACATGTAGGTGCCCCCCTTCACCCCTTAGGGCTATGGTAGTAGTGTACAGTTGTGGGGAGTGGGGTTTTTTTTTGGGGGGGGGGGGTTGGAGGGCTGAGCACCGAAGGTAAGGGAGCTATGCAGCTGGGAGCAATTTGTGAAGTCCACTGCAGTGCCCCCTAGGGTGCCCAGTTGGTGTCCTGGCATGTCAAGGGGACCAGTGCATTACGAATGCTGGCTCCTCCCATGACCAAATAGCTTGGATTTGGTTGTTTTTGAGATGGGCGTCCTCGGTTTCCATTATCGCCGAAAAACGGGGACGACCATCTCAAAAATGACCTAAGGATGACCATCTCTAAGGTCGACCTAAATTTCATGATTTGGGCGTCCCTGACCATATTATTGAATCAAAAGATGGATACCCATCTTGTTTCGATAATATGGGTTGCCCTGCTCTTTACAGGGCCGTCCTGCGATGACGCCCTCATGACAACTTGGGCGCCCCATTCGATTATGCCCCTCCACGCCACTTAGACTACTGTAATGGAATTTATGCGGGATGCAAAGAACAAATCCTAAAGAAGCTTCAGACAGCCCAAAACACAGCAGCCAGACTTATATTTGGAAAAACACAATTTGAAAGCGCTAAACCTCTCCGAGAAAAACTACATTGGCTCCCAATCAAAGAACATATTGCCTTCAAAATGTGCACCTTCGTCCACAAAATTATTTACGGTGACGCCCCGGGATACATGACAGACCTTATTGACCTACCAACCAGAAACACATCTAAATCAACACGAACATATCTAAATCTGCATTACCCAAGCTGCAGAGGTCTTAAATACAAATCCACTTACGCATCCAGCTTTTCCTACATAAGCACACAACTCTGGAACACATTACTAACAGCCGTGAAAACAACGTACGACCACCTAAACTTCCGTAAATTACTAAAGACTAACCTGTTTGAGAAGGCATACCCTACCGACCCAACTTAAATGACTGATCTCGGCAACACAACAAAAGCAAAGCGCGTAATGGCCATAACACATCCATTCCATTGACTGTTCACATGAACTTCTTATTACCACAACATCACTTTGTATTTGTTCACACCGGAGACTATAAACGCACCTCCGGTACTATGTAACTCACATTGAGCCTGCAAATGGTGGGAAAATGTTGGATACAAATGTGACAAATAAATAAATAATATATTTGAGGGAAATATTGCTGAAGGGTTGGAAGGAAAGGTTTGCCTTTTTACGGATGACACAATGATAGCCAATAGAGTTGATATCCTGGAGGGAGTAGAAACAATGAGAAGGGATCTCCAAACGTTAGAAGAATGGTCGAGAGTCTGACAGTTAAAATTTAATATTCACAACTACTATTCGGGTTCTATTAGATCAGACTGGTTTAGGGAATTATAAATTCTATATATCTTCTCACCACTATATAATTGTTCACTCAATACTTCTGTGGCTTTACCTGTATATAGTTTTTATATTTTTAAATATGATGTTATGGTGCTTAATTACCATTGTATGTGGTAACAACATACAGCCCAATAACCTGTGAACGTCATTGCACTGTGCCTACCTTCCTGCCTGACTCTGAAACTGATAGAATGAAGCTTGCTTATATAGTACTTTTAGGTAATGGCAGGGGAAAGCAGCACTTATCTGTTTAGGCGTGTTGAAATCCAGTGCTGGATTTAGTCGGATTGCAGCTGTTGACACCCTAGTGATAGTGCTGTATTGTGATTTAAAATCGGCGTTCCGTTGTTATTCCCAACATGGGGCCACGTTTCACCATACCGGCATTCTCAAGGGAACTAAACCACACCAACAATAGCACTCAAATTAAATCAACTTAACTGAAAATATATGTTAGTCATAATATGGCTATAATTGCCTTAGATTTAAAATGCTAGAACATTAAAATCTTTCACGGTCTTACCAGGAGCGAAACTGTCACAAGCACCTCCCTGCTTTCTGAAACCAGGTGCATGCGCTAGAAGGTTTCTTTTCTAGCTAAAACCTCAGCTGATGATAATTCTCTTGATTACTTGATTAATGATGTTTAAATTGTCAACCATTCAATCTCTTTATTTAATCCTACTGGTTGCACAGTATTCCATTGATAAATTTCTGCTCAATACGGGTTAATATTGCTGTAATATCTCTCCCCCCCCCCCCCCCCATTTCATTTGTACTTGGGTCAGTACTACATATTTTAGATCTATTTCTTGACCTTGTTGGATCCAGTCCGCAACCAAGGGTGTTTCCATTTTCTTTAAGCACAGATTGCTAAGGTGTTCACCAATCCATTGTTTTATCTTTCTTTTGGTCTGTCCTATATACCACTTCCCACATGGACACTGGATAGCGTACACCACTTGTGCTGAATCGCAGGTTGTTCTTAAGTAGAACCGCCTCCCGTTGTTGAGGTTGACCACAAATGTCAATTCCATTGCATGTGGACAATAAATGCAGTGTGAGCAGCACTTATGACCCCCTGCCTCAGATCCCGATTTCCATTTAGCTTCTCTAAAAACAAGAACTTCCCCCATGTTTTTGGCCCTTTTATATGCAACCCTGGGTCTGTCTTTGAACTGGGAATGTAGTTGTAAAATGGGCCAATATTTATGAATAATTTTAGCTATCTCGGTATCTTTTGCAGAATAGGGCAATATACACTGTGTATAGGGCATTAATAGCCAATGCTCATAGCCACTGTCTATGAGCATTGTAAGCTCTCATAGTAACATAGTAGATGACGGCAGATAAAGACCTGCATGGTCCATCCAGTCTGCCCATGACAAACTCATATGTGTATACCTTACCTTGAATTTGTACCTGTCCTTTTCAGGGCACAGACCATACAAGTCTGCCCAGCAGTATTTCCCGCCTCCCAACCACCAGTCCCGCCTCCCAGGGGCGTAGCTACGGGTGGGCCCAGGCCCACCCAATCTCGGCCTGGGCCCGCCCAGTCTTTTGGGACCCTCACCTACCACAACTTCGTTTTTTTGCCCGCAGCGGCCAGCGGACGTAAAAACAGCAAGCAGCAAGCCAGTCTCGACTCCGCGTCCTTCGCTTCCTGCCCTCTCAGCGTCCCGCCCGCCTGAAAGGAAAAGACATCAGAGGAAGGCGGGACGGCACAGAGAGAGGGCAGGAAGCGAAGGACGGAGTCGAGACTGGCTCGCTGCTTGCTGCTTTTACGCTGCAACTTTGAGAGTGGAAGTGAGCCAGCCAGAAAGAAGCGATTTGGTTTCCACTCCTCCGCGCAGCCATCGCCGTTCGCTCAAAACACAGGGCAAGCAAACCTGTGAGCTGCTGCATCCACGTTGTCGTTCTTTTGAGGGGGGGGGGCAGGGGAGATGCCAGATAGAATGGGGAAGGGGATTGAAATAAACAGGATGGGCAGGGGAGAGAGGAGAATTGCCGGACAACAGGGATTGATTGAGGGGGCAAGGGAGAGAGGAAATTTGCTGGAGATGGAGGAGAAGGCAGGGGAGAATGGAGAGTTGCTGGACGGAGCAGAGGGCAGGGGAAGGAGGAGAATTGCTGGACATGGCTAAATGGAGGGAAAAGGGGAGAGAGGAAATTGGCTGGAGATGGATGGATGGAGGAGAGGGCAGGGGAGAATGGAGAGTTGCTGGATGGAGCGGAAGGAGGAGAATTCCTGGACATGGATGGATGGAGGGAAAAGGGGAGAGAGGAACTTTGCTGGGTATGGTTGGATGGAGGAGAGGGCAGGAGAGAATGGAGAGTTGCTGGACGGAGCGGAGGGCAGGGGAAGGAGGAGAATTGCTGGACATGGCTAGATGGAGGGAAAAGGGGAGAGAGGAAATTGGCTGGAGATGGATGGATGGAGGGGAGGGCAGAGGAGAGAGGAGAATTGCTGGATGGAGCGGAGGGCAGGGGAAGGAGGAAAATTGCTGGACATGGATGGATGGAGGGGAAAGGGGAGAGAGGAAATTTGCTGGGTATGGATGGATGGAGGGGAGGGCAGAGGAGAGAGGAGAATTGCTGAACATGGATGGATGAATGCAGGGGACAGAGGACATTTGCTGGATATGGGTGGATGGAGGAGAGAGCAGGGGAGAATGGAGAGTTGCTGGATGGATGGAGGGAAGGGAGAGAAGTCAGGGAGGAGATGCACATGGATGGAGGGGAGGGAAGAGAGGAGAAATGCTGGACATGGATGGAGTGGAGGGAAGACAGAGGAAGTAGAATCACATGGATGGAGGGGAGTAAGGAGAAATGCTGGATATGGATGGAGGGAAAACTGCTGAGTTTAAGGGCTGGTTTGGAACACGTTGAGGGCAGATACTGAAACTCGAGGAAGGATAGGGACAGGGCTACAGATGGTAGACAGGACACAGGAGGATGGTGGACATGGTGAGAGAAAAAATATCAGATGGAAAGAAGACACTGCATAAAACAGAAGACACTGGGACCAAAGCGAATAGAAAATCTAAATGATCAGACAACAAAGGTAGAAAAAAGTATTTTATTCAGAATTTATTAATTGGAATATGTCAGCTTTTGGAAATGTGAATCTGTGATATTTTGCATGTAAGTTTCAATTTTTCTGGTATTGCTGCATGCTGAGTCTGACTTCTTGAGTTTACTTTCCAGTTCAGTATTTTGCCTTCATATTTTTTGATTTCTAGTTCCTTGTGTCATGTCTGTTGTGTCATGTGTTTTTCATGTGTGATCAAGGTGCAGTATTCTGCTAGCATGTAGTATTTGCAGCCCTTTTTGTTTTGCTTTTTTTTTTTTTCACGAAGTAGTGTATTGATGTTTTAGAGCCTAGTGTAATTACAGTTCTGCCTTTTCAAGCATAAAGTTGTAGCTCGTCCTGTCCTTGGACTTAGTGCTGTTATGGTTTAGTAAGGATATGAGTGTGTTTTTGCACAAGTTTGTGTATAGCATTTTGCAGTGGAGAGATTGTGGGATAATGTAATTATATTTAAAAATATCAATTTTTCCATTAAGTATGTATGTGGTTATACTGATGCAGGGCAGCTGTTGGGCATCAAGTGAATTCTAAGGCATTATTTTGTAGGATCCCAAGAGACGCTACTCATATAGACAGTGCGTGCCCACCCATATTAGCTCTGGGCCCACCCAAAATCTCAGGTCTGGCTACGCCACTGCCGCCTCCCATCACCGGCTCTGGCACAGACCGCACAAGTCTGCCCTCCCCTATCCTCGCCTCCCAACCACCACCCCCCCTTCCCCCCAACTGCTCCGCCACCCAATTTCAGCTAAGCTTCTCTTCCAGGCATCTCTAATAACTTTATGTGGGTAACCACGTTGTTGAAATTTGTAAGACATCTGTTTTGCCTGTTGTTTAAAGAAATGCTCTTCACTGCATAATCTTTTAATACGTAAAAATTGACCCACAGGTATTCCCTTCTTTAAAAGGTAATGGGTGACGACTAGAGTAGTGTAATATGGTGTTCCTGTCCGTTGGTTTCTTAAATAAGGATGTAGTGAATTTGTTCATATTTAGTGTGATGTGTACATCTAAAAAATCCGCTTCCTGGAATCCAATGTGTGATGTGAATTTAATGTTGGGATCACAATTATCAAGGTACTGTAGGAACTGCTTCAGCTCCGTATCTGGGCCCTCCCAAACCAGTAAAATGTCATCTATAAAGTGGCGCCATAACTTGATGTGTGAATTATATTGTGTGGGATATACATGGTTTTTTTTCAAATTCTGCCATGTATAGGCAGGCTACTTCGGTGCTAATAAACCCAGCACTGGATTTCAGCACGCCTAAAAGTACTATATAAGCAAGCTTCATTCTATCAGTTTCAGAGTCAGGCAGGAAGGTAGGCAGAGTGTGATGATGTTCACGGGTTATTGGGCTGTATGTTGTTACCACATACAATGGTAATTAAGCACCATAACAAACACTGAGCACTGCATATTTAAAAATATAAAATATATATACAAGTAAAGCCATAAAAGTATTGAGTGAACAATTATATACTGGCGAGAAGATATACAGAAGTTAAAAATTTAATGCCAAGAAGTGCAGAGTCATGCAGAAGCCCAGAAGAGAGATACCAAATAGGAGGGGAAAGATTAGTAAGCTCGTCTCAAGAGACAGGTCTTAGGGTATTGGTGTCCAAGGATCTGAAGGTGAAGAAATAATGTGATAAGGCAACGGCTGTGGCCAGAAGGATGCTAGGCTGCATAGAGAGGAGTATAACCAGCAGAAGAAAGAAGTGTTGATGCCCCTCTACAAGTCGTTGAGACCCCACATGGAGTATTGTGTTCAGTTTTGGAGGCCGTATCTTGCTAAAGATGCAAGATGTAAAAAGACTGGAAGCGGAACAAAGAAAAGATACAAAACTAGTATGGGAATTACGTTGCAAACTGTATGAGGAGAGACTTGCCGAGCTGAATATGTATACTGTTACGTTCCTCACCTGGTTCCAGGCCTGCGCGGCCGATTCGCCGGCGAGGCGCGGTCCGGCAGAGATAGCCGGCTATTTTGGATGTGGTTTCTCCAGGATGGGTCTGTTTCTGTTTCCCAATTCTGACAGCCGTCATCTTAGTTGGATCAAAGTCTACAGCCATCTTGGATAGCTCAAGAGTCCGCCATCTTGGATGGATCTTATCCTAGGAAGCCATCTTGGTGTTGATTAGCTTTAGGAAGGAAGCCCATATTTGGACGTAGGCGTCTCTGCTGATGGGGGCAGCCATCTTGAATCAGCTGCACATGTTTGAGATTGATTCCAACACTATTTAAAGCCTTGCCTTCAGTCCTTCATTGCTTCGGCCTCAATTGTTCTGAGGAGTTGCTGTCAAGTGCTGTTCGCCGAATATCTTCTGTTCCTGTTTTCCTGTGTACCGGACCTTGGCTAGTTTTCTTGGATTTCGCTTGTTTGCTGCCTGCCTTGACCCTGGACTAATTTTGACTATTCTTGCCTATCGGAGTACTGGTTCTGGGCTGTGTCTGTTCTCTGCCACCCTGGTCAGCGACTGTGCAACTCCGCCGGTTCCAGAAGTCCTGGTGGCTACCTGCAGCTGGGAGCTCAACTCTCGGTGAACGGTGGTCGCTTCCCAGGTGAAGCTAGGGATTGTCTGGCTGCCTGACCGAGTGCAGCATCAATCCATCTCAGTCGGGGCATAACAGTAGGCCGAAGCCATGAGCTCGCCAGACGAAACCGAGCTTGCCAACCTGGCTCAGGCATTATGCCAGCAACAGACGTAACTAACACACTTGTCCAGTGTACTGCAGAATGTCAGCAATCAGCTCCCCGCTTCCCCGCAGCCGGCTTCCGGGGCTCCTCCGGTCTCGAGAGCAGGGGTTCCTGCCGTATGGCTGCTGCTCCCGGAGCTGCCTCAGTTTGACGGGACGCCGGCTGCCTGCCGTGGGTTCCTTAATCAGTGTCACATTATGTTTGAACTACAACCAGAGGCGTTTTTATTAGACAGAATTAAGGTAACCTACATCATTTCCCTGCTGTCCGATGCCGCGCTGGCTTGGGCGTCTCCACTGTGGGAACAGCGGAGTCCAGTTCTGACTAACCTGGAGGAGTTCCTACAGCAATTCCGGGTGGTATTCGACGTACCTGGCCGGCCTTCTGCCTCAGGGGAACTGCTGCGGATTCAGCAGGGCTCCGGGTCGGTCGGGGCGTATGCCATCCAGTTCCGCACTCTGGCCGCGGAGCTCCGGTGGAACCAGGAGGCATTGACGGCTATTTTCTGGCAGGGGTTGGGCAGCCAAATAAAGGATGAGTTGGCCGGCCGTGAGATTCCTGCTACTTTAGACGGCCTCATCGCACTCTGCACGAGAATTGACATCTGGTTCCAGGAGCGAGTCCAGGAGAGGGCCACGCCCCAGGTGGTGCAGAGATCCAAAGGCCCGCCTCGTCGCCCAGAGGCACCGGGGTCTCGTGAGGAGGGTTCGGAGGGAACTAAGGGAGGAACCCATGGTAATTGGGTGACACCGCCTGTCCCGGGAGGAGAGGACCCAGCGACTCAGAAAACATCTGTGATTGTATTGTGGGGAAGCCGGCCATTTCTCGGGGGGCTGCCCAAACAAACCTGGGAGGTCGGGAAACGCTCCAGCCCGAGCCCCATGAAGGGAATGGCTCTGGGCTGGTTGGCCTCCCTTCCGGACAATTTGCTCTCTGTTCCTGGCCTTCTTCAAGATGAGGAACGCCAGGTTTACACCAGGGCCCTACTGGATTCCGGGGCCGGAGGGAACTTCATTGACGCTGAGTTCCTGGCACAGTTGGGGAGTGCCATGTTGCCCTGCCAGCCAGAACTCCGGGTCACCACCATCCAGGGGAATAGCCTGCCCCGGACCATCACTCGGATTACCGCACCTATATATCCTCAGGTGGGGGCTTTGCATCAGGAGAAGATTCAGTTCTTGGTTCTCGCCTGAGCCATCCACCCGGTGATTCTGGGACTGCCCTGGCTCCGTCTACATGCGCCTGTGATCGACTGGTCCACCAGAGAGATCGGGCAATGGGGTTCCCGGTGTGTCGAGCACTGCCTCCTGCAGGTCAAGCCTCCTCTGCCGCTCAGCTCTGCACCGCTTCAGCTTGCCCGGGCTGCCCAAGGACTACCAAGATTTCCGGGAGGTGTTCAGTGCTCAGGCGGCTGATACGTTACCTCCTCATCGGTCTTTCGACTGTGCCATAGACCTTCTGCTGGGAGCCGATCTGCCCTGGGGGGCACCTCTACACCCTGTCCCGTGAAGAGTCCCGCGCTGTGAGGGATTACATCCGGGAGAACCTCCGCAAGGGATTTATCCAGGCTTCCACTTCATCCGCAGGGGCCGGGTTCTTCTTCGTGTCAAAGAAGGACGGGTCCCTTCGCCCCTGCATCGACTACCGGGGCCTGAACAAGATCACGGTAAAGAACCAGTACCTGCTTCCACTCATTCCGGAGCTGTTTGATCGCCTTCAAGGAGCCCAGATCTTCACTAAGCTGGATCTGCAAGGGGCCTACAACCTAGTGTGGATCTGGGAGGGGGATGAGGGGAAGACGGCCTTTAACACTCATGAGGGTCACTTCAAGTACCGGGTGATGTCGTTTGACCTATGTAATGCTCCGGTGGTGTTTCAGAATTTTGTCAACATCATTTTCCAGGATCTGCTCTACACCTTAGTGATTGTATACCTGGATGACATTCTGATCTTCTCCACCTCGCTGTCCCAGCATGTTGCCCAGGTTCGCACGGTGCTCCAACGTCTCCGGGAGCACCGGCTGTATGCCAAGCTGGAGAAGTGTTCTTTCCACCAGAAGAGTTTGCCGTTCCTGGGATATATTGTCTCAGCCACCGGATTGCAAATGGATACTGGGAAATCGACTGCAATCCGCAACTGGCCGGCCCCCCAGGGCCTGCGGGCCTTGCAGAGGTTCCTGGGGTTCGCCAACTACTACCGGCAGTTTATCAAGATCTACTCCCTTATCACAGCTCCCCTAATGGCCCTCACGCGGAAGGGCGCGGATGTTAAGAACTGGATGCCAGAGGCGGTTGCTGCATTTTCCACTCTGAAGAAGGCGTTTCTTTCTGCACCGGTCCTCCGCAGACCGGATCCTACCCAGCCCTTCATGGTGAAAGTGGACGCCTCAGCCTTGGGGGTAGGGGCCGTTCTTTTCCAGACGTCTGCTGCCGGGAAGAAGCATCCTTGCTTCTTCTTTTCCCGCAAGTTTACCCCCACGGAGCAGAACTATACGGTGGGGGATCGGGAGCTTCTGGCGCTTAAGTTAGCATTTGAGGAATGGCGCTACTTGCTGGAGGGAGCAGCACATCCGGTGACAGTGATCACCGACCATAGGAACCTCCTGTACCTCCAAAATGCCACCAGATTGAATCCGTGTCAGGCCCGGTGGTCGCTGTTTTTTGCTAGATTTCCGCCTGATTTTCAGGCCGGGGGAGAAGAACATCCAGGCGGATGACCTGTCCCGCAGTTTTGAGGCTCCTGGGGATCAGGAGGAGCCCTATCCCATGCTGAACCCGGCCTGCATTCCCTCTATATACGGGGCGAGTGCCGACTGCCGAAGGGTGGTACCGGTGGGTCTCCGCAGGAAGGTGCTGCGTTGCAGGCATGCTTCCGAATTCGCTGGACACTTCAGGTTTCACAAGACCCTCCATCTGATGATCTGGTCGTACTGGTGGCCTCGGATGGCGCAGGATGTGCTGCAATATGTGTCCACCTATCCAGTATGTGCCCGAACCAAGAGTTCTCATCAGAGACAGTGGGGTCTGATGCAGCCCATGCCAGTACTGCAGCAACCCTGGGAGGACCTGTCCATGGATTTCATCACTGATCTACCGGCCTCCCAGGGCAACACAGTCATTTGGGTAGTGATAGACCGATTTTCCAAGATGGCCCACTTTGTGCCAATGAAGACTTTACCTACGGCTGCCAGTCTTGCCTCCAGTTTCATCACCCACATCTTCAGGCTCCATGAACTGCCCCAAAGGATCATAAGTGACCATGGCTCTCAGTTCACCTCTCACTTTTGGAGAGCGCTCTGTTCAGCCTTTGGGGTGTCCACGCTTTTTTCATCAGCATATCATCCGCAGACCAATGGGATGGTGGAAAGGGTCAACCAGACGGTGAAGGCTTTCCTCCGGGCCTACTCAAACCAGCGCCAGGATGATTGGTCCGTTTTGTTACCCTGGGCAGAGTTCGCATACAATAATAGCCTGCATTCCGCCTCCCGGACTACACCTTTCAGTACCATCTATGGGCGTCATCCACGTCTGCCTCCACCTAGTTCTCCCGAGGAGGTCCCACCTCATGTACAACCCACAGTCCGAACTATGCAAGAGGCTTAGAAAAAGGTCCAAGAGCAGCTGAGATGGGCAGCGGTCAAAGCCAAGGAGACAAGCGGCTCCCACGTTCCTGCCGGGAGAGAAGGTATGGTTGAGTACACGATACCTGAAGTTGAGGCTCCCTTCTCTGAAGTTTGCTCCCCGGTTCATTGGACCCTTTGCCATGCGCTCCAGGGTAGGAGCAGTGACTTACCAGTTGCACCTACCCAGCCAACTCCGGGTGCACAATGCGTTCCATGTATCTCTCCTGAAGCTTTTTCGTAGGTCCAAGTGGCATCCAGAGCCCAAAAAGGTGGTTGTGCCTGAGAGCGATCCGGACCCTGAGTACGAAGTGGATCGGATCCTGGATTCAAAGCTGTGTGGTGGGAAGCTGTTCTACTTGCTGTCCTGGAAGCATTTCGGACCAGAGGACAACTCCTGGGAACCAGCAACCAATGTCCATGCTTCAGACCTGGTCCGTGAGTACCATTCTCTTCATCCTATTCGGCCTGGGCCAGGGAGAAGGGGGAGGCTTCCGGGGGGGGGGGGGAATACTGTTACGTTCCTCACCTGGTTCCAGGCCTGCACGGCCGATTCGCCGGCGAGGCGTGGTCCAGCAGAGATAGCCGGCTATTTTGGATGTGGTTTCTCCAGGATGGGTCTGTTTCTGTTTCCCATTTCTGGCAGCCGTCATCTTGGTTGGATCAATGTCTGCAGCCATCTTGGATAGCTCAAGAGTCAGCCATCTTGGATAGATCTTATCCTAGGAAGCCATCTTGGTGTTGATTAGCTTTAGGAAGGAAGCCCATATTTGGACATAGGCATCGCTGCTGATGGGGGCAGCCATCTTGAATCAGCTGCACATGTTTGAGATTGATTCCAACACTATTTAAAGCCCTGCCTTCAGTCCTTCATTGCTTCGGCCTCAATTGTTCTGAGGAGTTGCTGTCAAGTGCTGTTCGCCGAATATCTTCTGTTCCTGTTTTCCTGTGTACCGGACCTTGGCTAGTTTTCTTGGATTTCGCTTGTTTGCTGCCTGCCTTGACCCTGGACTGATTTTGACTATTCTTGCCTGTCAGAGTACTGGTTCTGGGCTGTGTCTGCCACCCTGGTCAGCAGCTGTGCAACTCCGCCGGTTCCAGAAGTCCTGGTGGCTACCTGCAGCTGAGAGCTCAACTCTCGGTGAACGGTGGTCGCTTCCCAGGTGAAGCTAGGGGTTGTCTGGCTGCCTGACCGAGTGCGGCATCACTCCATCTCAGCCGTGCTCAGTCGGGGCACAGGGGCTCACTACTACCGGGTCATAACATATACCTTGTAGAAAGGAGAAACAATTTGACTGCCCCTATCAGACTAACTGTTCACGTGTCCTTTAGATTGTAAGCTCTTTGAGCAGGGACTGTCCTTCTATGTTAAATTGTACAGCACTGCGTAACCCTAGTAGCACTTTAGAAATGTCAAGTAGTAGTAGAGTGACATGATACAGACAGTCAAATATTTGAAAGGTATTAATCTGCAAATGAACCTTTTCCGGAAACAGGAAGGCGGTAGAACTAGAGGACATGAATTGAGGTTGAAGGGGGGCAGACTCAGGAGTAATGTCAGGAAGTATTTTTTCACGGAAAGGGTGGTGAATACATGGAATGTCCTCCTGCGGTAGGTGGTGGAGATGAAAACAGTAATGGAATTCAAACATGCGTTGGATAAACACAAAGGAATCTTGTTTCGAAGGAATGGGTACATGGAATCTTAGCGGCGATTGGGTGGCAACACAGGTAGTTGGGAAGCAAAACCTGTACTGGGCAGACATCTATGGTCTATGCCTTCATCGTAACTGAATAGATATGGATGGGCTAGAATGTAAATTTTAAGGGGCTTCGACTTTAGCTTCAGAACTTTTAGTACAAGAACAGTGCTGGGCAGACTTCTATGGTCTGTGCCCTGAGAATGGCAAGGACAAATCAAACTTGGGAATACATACAAAATATCGTATACCATGTAAAATGAGTTTATCTTGTTGGGCAGACTGGATGGACTGTACAGGTCTTTATCTGCCGTCATTTACTATGTTATGTATTGTAGGTGATATAAATATACATTTGGAACAAGATGGTAATGTAGTAACTCAGGATTTATTTGACTTTTTATGTTCAATGGGCTTCACCAAACCTTTACCTGCAGTCACACATGGAAAGGGTTATCAGCTAGACTTGCTTGCTTTTTACCCCTCGTCTGCTAATTGGAAAATTGATGTTGAAAGTTGGCATCCAATGGCTTGGTCCAACCATTATAAATTGGTCTTTACTCTTAAATGGAAATTTTTAAATAAGAACATTTCACTCAAGAGGAAAAATTGATACTGCTCTTTTGTGGTCAAATGTAAGTGAGTTCTTTGTTATAAACACTGGGGAGTTATATGGTCAATGGGATTCTTGGAATAGACTTAGCATTCAATACCTAGACCAGGTGGCCCCTATAAAGGAAAGAAAATGGAAAAGGAATAGGATTGTTCCATGGTTTGATGAATCACTAAAACTATTAAAACAACAGAGTATAAAATTAGAGAGAATTTGGCCGAAAATGAAACAATGAGCAAGATAAATTAAATTGGAGAATGAAAATTAATACTTTGGTTGGTGATGTATCTCCTGATACTAAAGCCCTTTTTAGAGTTGCCAATGGGCTAATTAATGTCTCAGATCTAACTAGATTAGATGAAGGTAGTGTTCCATCTGCTCAAGATCTGGCTAATTTCTTTTTTTTATTTTTGACAAAGAACTTTATTGACTAATGTAACAACGGGAAAGGGAATGGGTCTTGATGTACCACCTTTCTGTGGTTTTTGCAACTATTCAAAGCAGTTTATTCAGGTACTTGTATGTACCTGGAGCAATGGAGGATTAAGTGACTTGCCCAGATCCACAAAGAGCTGCAGTGGGAATCAAACCCAGTTCCCCAGGATCAAAGTCTGCTGCACTAACCACTTGGCTACTCCTCCAACAAAACATACACAGGTTGAATGTCAACATCATGGACACTGACCAAATGCAAAAGGTACAAAACAGCAGCGTATTACCCCCCGCCCTCCTCTGCCCCCCCCCCCCCCCCCCACTGCCCTCTCAGTAGCTTCTGCAGACACTGATAGAGAGGTATGCAGAGCACTACTTGAAGTAATGACCAGTAAGGCCACTGCCAGCATAGGCCCAGTACAGCCAAACTCCATATGCTGCACTCAGGAAAGAACCCACCAGTTAAAAGGTCTCCAAATCGTCTGGAAATATCCCACAGTTTTTTTTTAATAGCAATTAACATACACATCAAATATAAGGAGTCCAACTTGGCCAAAAGATTCTCCGAAGGAGGAAGGTCCGGTTGCTTCCACACGGATGTCAAGTAAATCCACACTGCTGTGGCCATGGAAGCCACCAGCCGATGATCATTTTCCAAACAGCTGGGCTGACTATTCAACAAGTATGTTTGCACAGTCAGAGGAAGAGAAACATGTAACAAATCCTCAATGAGCTGGGAAACCATTGTCCAATAAGCCTGTGCTTTAGTACACTCCCACCAGATGTGTTACGAACATGCAGCAGCACTTGCAAGTGATGAAAAACAGTTAAGAAGGGAAGCATGTCGCGCTACTACGGGCGGGCATTATGGCGGAGGTAAATGCCAATATTTTTCCTAATGTTGAAAAGAGACGTGGTCTTAGAGTAAGAAGTTGCGAAAGATGGTAAGACTTACCTTCGTATGGAAGCTGTGCACTACTACTACTATTTATCATTTCTATAGCACAGCCGCCAATAGCATAATGACACCTTTATGTATTTGATTAGTAAAGTAATAAGCAGGGAAGCCCTCGGTACTGGGAAAAGGAGTAGAGCGAGGCAGTTTATATATGTTTGCACGTGGCGAAGGGATAACCGCATGCGCTCGATTGATGTAGACTAGAAGATGGCTGCCGCCTCATTTTCTTTCTCCCTCCCTTTACAGAAAAAGGATACCTGCATGCTACTGTAGCCCACACTACTTACTTTTTTTTTTAATAATATTTTCATTTCACATTCATGTATATACATAAATTCAGAAAAATAGGAAAAAAATATTGTGATTAAACATTACAAGAGAAACACATTTTTTAAAGACCACAATAATGTTGTCCAAGAAATAGGCAATCAAATATTATAGATAATTAAAGTAATAAGAGGTAGAAGGCAACTTCTATGAGTACAGCCGATACATAGCATAATATTCAGGGTCTGATTTACTATTCCTTACTAGAGACAAACTCTTGAAGTTTCTCAGGTTCAAAGAAAATATAATTCTGAGAATTAAAAACTACCACAGGGATACTTAAGTAGGAAAGTTCCTCCTATATTAAGCAATCTAGTTTTAAGCTGTAAAAAAGCTTTTCTGCGTATCCCTGGATAAGTCCGGAATAATTTGGATCTTCGCTCCTAAGAAATCTTCATTGATATGGCGAAAATATAATTTGAAGATATTGTTTCGATCTAGCTCGAATACAAATGTCACTAGCATGGTAGTTCTCTCTGTGACTAACTCTAATGAATCCTGAAGAAATTCAGTTAAATTCAGTTGTGGAACAGATCTCTCTCCTCGAATTCCAGCAATATATTGTATCCTAGTTATTGGTGGCATATTTTCCATCGGAATGAGCAAAATGTCTTTTAAATATTTTTTAAACATCTCCAATGGTGACAGTAAAGGAGTCTTAGGAAAATTCAGTATTCTTAGATTATTTTTTCGAAGTTGATTTTCTAAATACTCTATTTTTCTGAACTGGATAATTTTTTCCCTGGAGACAGATGAAGAAAAGTTTTTTAAAGTTTGTACCTCAGTTTCCAGAGCCTCCAGCTTAGTGTCATGAGTATCCAGTCTAGCAGAAAGATTTTCTTGATTCTGTTTAATCTCCGCCACTTCTCCTTGTGTTGTTTTGGTTGTCTGCATCAGGATAGCATGCAAGCCCTGAATAGCGTCCCACAATGTATCGAGGGTCACGACAGCAGGTCTACTATGATCTCCAGGCATCTCTGGAGGCGTCCCGTGCGTTAGCTCTGTTAGGGGTAAAGTTCGTCGCCCCAACCGCTCTGATATTCCCGCAGGAGATGAGGTGGCGGCGGGGCCTCCTCCTACAGTTGCCAGGGTCGTAACCTCTTCGGGTGCCCTAAGGCGTTGTTCCTCCGACACCAATACTCCTCCCCCAGGCCTTGGAGGTGCTGCGTGTGAGGGAGGACTCAAAGAGACTCCCTCAATGCTACGTTCTGGTATCTCTACCAGAGTTATCGAAGTGCTCACAGAAGGTCCCGGTGTGCGCAGAAACATCGCGTCCAAAGTCCCCTGTCGCATCGGAGAAGATTCCATCTTGCTCGAGGAGGTGAGAGCGGGGGGCTTCCCCTTTCTTTTCCCCATAATGGGCTCCAAAAGGTTCCGATATGCCAGGAAGGATATTGGCGTTCAGGAGCTGCGCTCACACACATCTACCTCAGACTCCATCTTGGACCGATCCACACTACTTACTTAACCCCAACAAAGAGCAAAACATGAAGCCTATGAGAAGCAGCAGGGGGACTTTTAAGCCCAGCCTGTGCCCCGTATTCCAGCTATAGGCATAGAAAATATTAAGACAGTAAGTGGTCATGACTCACGTGTTCGGCCGCGCGCACTCTGGAGCAGGAATGGTAAGGTTGCGGTCGGAGCTTATAAAAGATCTGGAAGGATCGTAGTCTTGTGGCCAATTAATAAAAGGTAGGGTACATTTGGTATTATGCTTTAAAAGTAAGTAAAAGCTGTTCTTTGGGGCTTAAAGAAATAGGCGAGCTTCCTGTATAGACGTGGGGTTAATGGCGTCGGACCGAGGCGACATAGGAGGCGGGGTTAATGATGTAGGAGGTGGGGTTTGATTTTGTGTGGTTTTGGGCTGGTTTGGAGCTGGTTTTGGGTGGGGAAAATTTTTTTAACCTGGCAACCCTTAGTATATCTCTGTCTGCAGCAGGTGGTGGACGGATCTGTACCAGCTCCTGGATTCTCAGGGCCTTTGGAGTCTCCTGGGCTGTTTGCCAGTTGAGACCAGGGGGTGTGTTTGGTCTCTGACCCCCTTTAGGAGCATACTGGCTTGTCTGCCTGTCCCTTCTTCACCCTGCAAAAGTCCCTTGCTTCCTGTACCTTAGGTTCTCTTCTCTGCTAACTGCCTCACAAAATAAACAAAAAAGAACAGAGAGACTCATTGGTTCAGGCAATGCAGTGCACCTGGACTTTCTTTTGCATGGGAGTTTTCCTCTGCCGAGGTGGAGGCAGTTTGAGGACGGAGAGGAAGTAATGTGCATTCGGAGGAAATTTCTGCCGGCTCAGCATTTGGTGAGTGCAGCTCCTTTTCAGTTTCCTTCATTCTCTCCGGGGCTATTCTTGTGTCTATGGTGGCTGGTGCAGGAAGCTCAGAACGACTGCGAGCATGTGTAGTGTGGGCTGCTCTGAGTCAGCCGCAGGAGAATCGGGGGCGCTTTTGGTGGGAGCAGTGGCTTCCCGTGTGCGGATTGCCGATGCGGGCACCATTTTGGAACTTCCCGCGGTTTCTTCCCCTGGTTCTCTGGCACTCATGCTCTCCAGGCCCCAAAACAGCGAGATTCAGCCGGTTTGGGCGGCAAAGTTTCTTCTAGGGGGTCGGGTGTTTCCTCTGGCGCTGCTGCGATGGAGATTAGCCTTGCAGATTCAGGAGAAGGATTCTGACCTGAATTCATTTTGTTACTTTATCAGGCTTATTTGCTGAAATGCACCCTTCTCCTCCATCTGAGGGTCTAGGGGGACTGACCACTACCCTGGAAGATGCTAGTAGAAGTCTGATGCCTGTTGTGCTGGATCAGACTTGGAAGCG
This sequence comes from Microcaecilia unicolor, assembly GCF_901765095.1. Classification (NCBI taxonomy): domain Eukaryota; kingdom Metazoa; phylum Chordata; class Amphibia; order Gymnophiona; family Siphonopidae; genus Microcaecilia; species Microcaecilia unicolor. The sequence continues at coordinate 353,686,135 of NC_044031.1, read as the reverse complement.
CAAACGCCTTGATTCTGGGTCCGACCGTGGTTCAGTTGGGCCGCTGTCACTTGCCCCCTCTCTTCCTGGGTGTTTGGGGGCTTCTCTGAGGACTGTGGGCACAAAGGATTTGGAAGAGGGGGATGATCCTTTGGCGGTCCAGATTTTTCACAGGGAGGAACTATCCTCCCTCATTTCTTCTGCCTTGGAGGTTTTGCACAAGCAGAAGCAGCTGCTACTGTGAATGTGCAAATGGCTAGCAAGAAGAGACCGTCCAAATCCTTCCTGATGCATGAAGCCATCCAGGAGATCATCACGGCTCAGTGGTCGGAGCCAGATGCACCTTTATGGGTGGCCAAGGCTATGTCACGCTTATACCCTGTGCAGAGCAGTCAGGCGGAGAGCTTTGAGCTTCCCCGCATTGATTCTTTGGTGACATAGTAACATAGTAACATAGTAGATGACGGCAGAAAAGACCTGCACGGTCCATCTAGTCTGCCCACGACAGTCACCAAGAAAACAACCCTTCCTATGGAAGGGGAGGTGGTGTTAAAGGACTTGCAAGATAGACGTCTGGAAGCTATACTGAAGTGGGACTTTGAGGTTTTGGCCTTGGCCCTTAAAGCTTCCATGTGCAGTTCTTACGCAGCCCGGGCTTCCCTTGATTTGCTGCCACAGTCTGCGGATCGGGATCGGGAGACTTCTTGCCAGGTGACAGTCGAGCCTAAGATGGAGGCGACTCTAGCATACGTGGCGAACGCTTTATATGATTTGGTGAGAGCTTCGGCAAAACTAATGGCCTTGGCAGTCACCTCTCGTAGATTGCTGTGGATATGGCATCTAAGCAGTGCCTTACCAGGTTGCCTTTTCAGGGTAAACTCCTTTTGGAGAGGATTTGGAAAAGATTGTTAAGGATTTGGGAGACTCCAAGTCCCAGCGGCTTCCGGAGGACAAGCACAAGACCTTGGCTCGTTCTGGAACCTCGAGACCTCGTTCGAGAATCCAGGCATTATCGTCCAGGTAGAACTTCTTTGGCCTTTCAGCATCCTCGGTTTCAACAGCGGACTTCCTTTCGTACCGACAAAAGAGGATCGTGGATTGAAGCACAGCAGGGGGCTGCTGCTCGTCCTTCCCAATGATGGGGCACCACCCACTCTTTGGATTTAAAAATAGGGGGTCAGTTGACTCACTTTTACCATGAGTGGGCCAAGATTACCTCGGATCAATGGGTTCTTGAGGTCATCAAAGAAGGCTACAAAATAGAGTTTGCCGCATTGGTTGGAGACTCTTTCTTGGAGTTCCAGTGCGCTATTTCTGCCAAGTGGGCTGCAGTACAAACTTCTTTACAAGATCTAGTGGACATTGGAGCCGTCGGTCTGGTGCTGAAGCTCGAAGAGTGCCACGGGTGATATTTCATATTTTTCGTGGCCCTGAAGAAAGGAGGATCATTCAGACACGTACTCGACCTCTGGAAGGTGAACCACTTCCTGAGGGTTCACCATTTTTGCATGGAAACTCTCCAGGTGGTGCAGCTTCAGAAGTTCCTGACAGCTTTGGACCTCAGAGAAGCCTATCTTCATATTCCAATATGGCTTTCGCATCAGAGATTCTTGTGGTCAGTGTTTTCAGTTTCGGGCGTTGCCTTTCAGCCTGGCCACAGCACCACATACCTTTTCCAAGGTCATGATAGTGGTGGCAGCCTCTCTCCTCAAGGAAGGAATTTGGGTTCATCCCTACTTGGACGACTGGCTCATTCGAGCGTCGTCAGAGTCGGCAAGCCGCTGGGCTACTCAGTGAGTGGTGGAAGTTCTTCAGTCCCTTTTATAGAAAAGGTTGGAGAAGCCATCCAGCCCAGAAGACTTGGAAGATGGCAAGTGCACTATCGTGTGCAGAATTTCCTCAGCTAGGATCGTGCTAGAGAGGTATTCAACGTCACTACCAGAGGACCTGCTAAATATTGATCAACAGCCTCCATTGGCACATAAGTACATAAGTATTGCCATACTGGGAAAGACCAAAGGTCCATCAAGCTCAGCATCCTGTTTCCAACAGTGGCCAATCCAGGTCACAAATACCTGGCAAGATCCAAAAAAAAATACAAAACATTCTATACTACGAATCCCAGAAATAGTGGATTCTCTCTCCCCAAGTCCATTTAATAACAGTCTATGGACTTTTTCTTTAGGAAGCCGTCCAAACCTTTTTAAATTTCCGCTAAGCTAAACCGCCTTTACCACATTCTCTGACAACGAATTCCAGAGTTTAATTACACGTTGAGTGAAGAAATATTTTCTCTGATTCGTTTTAAATTTACTACATTGTAGCTTCATTGCATGCCCCCTAGTCCTAGTATTTTTGGAAAGCGTAAACAGATGCTTCACATCTACCCGTTCAACTCCACTCATTATTTGATAGACCTCTATCATATCTCCCCTCAGCTGCCTTTTCTCCAAGCTGAAGAGCCCTAGCCGCTTTAGCCTTTCCTCATAGGGAAGTCGTCCCATCCCCTTTATCATTTTCGTCGCCCTTCTCTGCACCTTTTCTAATTCCACTATATCTTTTTTGAGATATGGCGACCAGAATTGGACACAATATTCGAGGTGCGGTCGCACCATGGTATGATACAAAGGCATTATAAATCCTCATTTTTGTTTTCCATTCCTTTCCTAACAATACCTAAACTCTATTTGCTTTCTTAGCCGCAGCAGCACACTGATCAGAAGGTTTCAACGTATCATCAACGACGACACCTAGATCCCTTTCTTGGTCCGTGACTCCTAACGTGGAACTTTGCATGACGTAGCTATAATTCAGGTTCCTCTTTCCCACATGCATCACTTTGCACTTGCTCACATTAAACATCATCTGCCATTTAGACGCCCAGTCTCCCAGTCTCGTAAGGTCCTTTTGTAATTTTTCACAATCCTCCCGCGATTTAACGACTTTGAATAACTTTGTGTCATCAGTAAATTTAATTACCTCACTAGTTACTCCCATCTCTAGATCATTTATAAATATGTTAAAAAGCAGCAGTCCCAGCACAGACCTCTGGGGAACCTTTCTCCATTGAGAATATTGACCATTTAACACTACTCTCTATTTTCTATTTTTTAACCAGTTTTTAATCCACAATAGGACTCTACCTCCTATCCCATGACTCTCCAATTTCCTCTGGAGCCTTTCATGAGGTACTTTATCAAACGCCTTTTGAAAATCCAGATACACAATATCAACCGGCTCACATTTATCCACATTTGTTCACCCCTTCAAAGAAATGTAATAGATTGGTGAGGCACGATTTCCTTTCACTAAATCCATGTTGAGTTTGTCTCATTGATCCATGCTTTTGAACATGCTCTGTAATTTTGTTCTTTATAATAGTCTCTACCATTTTGCCCGGCACTGATGTCAGGCTCACCAGTCTATAATTTCCCGGATCTCCCCTGGAACCTTTTTTAAAAATCAGCGTTACATTGGCCACCCTCCAATCTTCCGGTACCACACTTGATTTTAAAGATAAATTACATATTACTAGCAATAATTCCGCAAGTCCATTTTTCAATTCTGTCAGTACTCTGGGATGGATACCATCTGGTCCGGTAGATTTGCTACTTTTCAATTTGTCAAATTGCCCCATTACATCCTCCAGGTTTGTAGAGATTTCATTCAGTTTCTCTGACTCATCAGCTTTGAATACAATTTCTGGCACCGATATCTGTCCCAAATCTTCCTGGCTTTTTCTTCCCTGATTACCCTTTTACCCCTTGGTCATCTAGAGGTCCAACCGAACCTTTCTCCATTGAGAATATTGACCATTTAACACTACTCTCTATTTTCTATTTTTTAACCAGTTTTTAATCCACAATAGGACTCTACCTCCTATCCCATGACTCTCCAATTTCCTCTGGAGCCTTTCATGAGGTACTTTATCAAACGCCTTTTGAAAATCCAGATACACAATATCAACCGGCTCACATTTATCCACATTTGTTCACCCCTTCAAAGAAATGTAATAGATTGGTGAGGCACGATTTCCTTTCACTAAATCCATGTTGAGTTTGTCTCATTGATCCATGCTTTTGAACATGCTCTGTAATTTTGTTCTTTATAATAGTCTCTACCATTTTGCCCGGCACTGATGTCAGGCTCACCAGTCTATAATTTCCCGGATCTCCCCTGGAACCTTTTTTAAAAATCAGCGTTACATTGGCCACCCTCCAATCTTCCGGTACCACACTTGATTTTAAAGATAAATTACATATTACTAGCAATAATTCCGCAAGTCCATTTTTCAATTCTGTCAGTACTCTGGGATGGATACCATCTGGTCCGGTAGATTTGCTACTTTTCAATTTGTCAAATTGCCCCATTACATCCTCCAGGTTTGTAGAGATTTCATTCAGTTTCTCTGACTCATCAGCTTTGAATACAATTTCTGGCACCGATATCTGTCCCAAATCTTCCTGGCTTTTTCTTCCCTGATTACCCTTTTACCCCTTGGTCATCTAGAGGTCCAACCGATTCTTTTGCTGGCTTCAGAACCTCTTTCATCTACAAAGCATTTTTGCAAGTCAGTTTGTACCCGCACTCTTTGAACACAGAAAGGTAAGTTTTACTGATTCTTACAAGTACGACAGCAGCATCTGTTCTGCAGCATAATCCTTTTGCCCATCTCTGTGGACTCTTTATATCATTGAGTTTTTGTTTTTATGTACTGGTTTTCTTTTCTTTAAGCACTGTGTTTTAAGCTTTTCATAACATGCTGAAGGTGACTTTCAAATTAATGAAGTGATAATTTTTGGACTTTTTGAGAATCCATCTAGTGAAGATGGTTTCTTTGCTTGTTCCTTTTTTCTCCAGCCATTTGCCAAACAATTAGTAGATGCTTAGAAGACCGAGTTCAATTTTCTTCACTGTGCAGCATGTATAGGAACAGACAGAGTTTGATATCTTAAAATCTTTTATGTTTTTTTAGTGATGTGAATGCATCTTAAATACCACTGATTAATGACCATTTGAATTTTTTCAGATAACCCATTCATTATATAGCAAAGACTGCATTTTTTGATTGTTTTTTTTTTATTGTTTGTTTGAATTTCTTATTTTGTTGAAATAATATATGGGAGCTCATGCATTCAATCTATTGGTTGATCTTGTTTTTGGATAGCTCATTCTCCGAGGACAAGCAGGCTGCTTGTTCTCACACATATGGGTGACGTCCGACGGCAGCCCCAGGAATGGAATCTTCCTAGCAACAAAGTTTGCAGAGCCCTCGCGCATATGTGCGCGCACCGCACATGCCCGACCGTCTTCCCGCCCGACGCGCGAACGTGCCTCAGTCTCTTTTTTTTTCGCAGTCAGAGTGGCTGTTTTTTTGCTGCTCTGTGCCCCAGAAAGAGCCCTCACAGCTTTGTTTTCGCTATTCGTCCCTTTGTTTGCTCTTCGGGGATTTTTCCTCATCGAGTTTCTTTCTTGTTTGTTTTATTAAAAAAAAAAAAAGAGTTTTCCTTTACCGCTTAGTGTTTGGCCTCTAAGTTTCCTTTTGCTTTCGTGCGCGGCCTTTTTGGCCGCCCGTACGGGGTTTTCTCCCTGGTTTTGGTGCCTTTTTTCGGCATTGCGAATTTTAATTTCGCCGACGCGATTTTTCCGCTCATGTCCTCGAAGCCTGCCAGCGGCTTCAAGAAGTGCATGTGGTGCAACCGGACGATCTCGCTCATTGATCCGTATGTTTCGTGTCTTCAGTGTCTGGGGGCTGCTCATCATCCCAATGCCTACACTTTGTGTCTTCAACTCAAAAAGAGGACCCAGACGGCGATATCGGCTCTGGAACCTGCTGTTCGGAGCCCCGTTCGGTTTGTCGATGTCGGTAGCGGTACCGAGGTCATCGATGGCGGTATCATTGTCGGCATCGGAGAGTGCATCGAAGTCGGGAGCGCAGGTGATGGCTGTCCATAGGGCCCCCCATGCTGGTAGCAGTGAGCCATCGAGTGGGTCTCCACCTGCCTCGAGGGCTCCTGCAGTACAGAGCCATCGGGACCGTCCTATTTCGGACCCGTCCCCGAGGAGGCGTGTGGATTCCATGTCCTCGTCGGTACCGGGAGCTTCCGGTGACGTGCTTCAAGCGAAGGTGAAGAAGCATCGTCATCTGTTGCCTTCCCACCACAGTACCGAAAGCTCCGGGGTGCCGAAGGATTCGGCATCGGCACCCGCTAAGCGTTGACGCTGAGAGGACCGCTCCCCCTCTATCCAGGAGGTGTCTATGTGCTTCTCCCTGGACAGCCCGGTACCCCCTCCCTACCCCAGGCAAGTTCTGGCATCGTCTCCTGCACCGGCTCCTCTCGACAGATGCTCTTGACGAGCACCTCCAAGCCATCCTTCCTGGGATCATGGAAGGGCTGCTGCAATCGTCAGCTTCGGTACCGGGGGTGCTTGCGCCGCCGGTGCCAATGGTGGATGCGGCGGCTGGCTCCCCACCCATGGTGAGGTCTCCGGTGTCGCTTGCGGTATCGGCTTCGCCTGTATCGGTGCCATGTGCGGTGTCTGCTTTGGCGACCACCTGAGTTGACTCCCCGGCATCGTCGATGGAGGGAGCTTCATCGCCACCGGTGCAGGAGTCTTCTTCTCAACCCCGCCATCGAGGACGTAGTGCCTAGGCGTCGAGACGGGCTCGGATTTGGACTGCAGTTAGGGAGCTGGTGTCCGTTACCGAGGGGGAGGACTCGTGGGAAGCAGAGGAAGACCCCAGATATTTCTCTGACGAGGAGTCTTGTGGTCTTCCCTCTGATCCCACTCCTTCACCAGAGAGGAAGCTTTCTCCTCCTGAGAGCTTGTCCTTCTCCTCTTTTGTACAGGAAATGCCTACGGCCATTCCCTTCCTAGTGGTTACTAAGGATGAGCCCAGGGCTGAGATGTTCGAGGTCCTGGACTATCCTTCACCACCTATGGAATCGTCCACTGTTCCTCTGCATAATGTCCTTAAACAAGCATTGCTGATGAACTGGACGAAACAGTTATCTAATCCCCACATTCCCAAAAAGATTGAGTCTCAGTGTAGGATCCATGGGGACCCAGAGTTGATGAAGACCCAGTTGCCTCATGACTCTGTCGTTGTGGATTCTGCTCTCAATAAAGCCAGGAGTTCTTGGGATTACGCCTCTGCGACCCCGAGGCGCAAGTCGAGAACCCTATACTCTTTTGGGAGGAAGGCCTATCATTCTGCTATGCTCGTGTCCAAGATTCAGTCCTACAAGCTCTACACGAGCATCCACTTGCGGAACAATGTGCGGCAGCTGGCGGACTTGGTTGAAAAGCTCCCGTTGGAGCAGGCCAAGCCTTTTCAGGAGGTGGTCAGGCAGCTGAAGGCGTGTAGGAAATTCCTGTTCAGGGGTGGCTACGACACTTTTGATGTTGCGTCCAGGGCCGCTGCTCAAGGTATAGTGATGCGCAGACTCTCATGGCAGCGTGCCTCTGACCTGGAGAATCGAGTCCATCAGCAGATTGCGGATGCTCCTTGCCCGGGGGGGGGGGGGGGTAACATTTTCGGTGAGAAGGTCAAACAGGTGGTCGAGCAGCTCCACCAGCGGGACACCGCATTCGACAAACTCTCCCACCGGACGCCTTCAGCATCTACCTCATCAGATAGACGTTTTTATGGGGGAAGGAGGAATGTTCCCTATGCTTCTAATAGGCGTAGGTACAATCCACCTTCTCACCAGCCTGCTTAGGCTAAAGCCCCAGCGCACTCGTTCACATCAACAGCGTGCGCCTCAACAGGCCCCTGCAGCTCCCCAGCAAAAGCAAGGGACGGGCTTTTGACTGGCTCTAGGCAAGCATAGCTGACATAAAAGTGTCCGTGCCGGACGATCTACCGGTTGGGGGGGAGGTTAAAATTTTTTCACCAAAGGTGGCCTCTCGTAACCTCCGACCGGTGGGTTCTTCAAATAGTCCAGCTGGGATACTCCCTCAATTTGATATCAAAACCTCCAGATTGCCCTCCGGGAGCTCAGTCTTTCAGCTTCCAGCACAGGCAGGTACTTGCAGAGGAACTCTCCGCCCTTCTCAGCGCCAGTGCGGTCGATCCCATGCCACTGGGGCAGGAAGGGCTGGGGTTCTATTCCAGGTATTTTCTTGTGCACAAGAAAACGGGGGATGTGTCCCATCCTAGACCTAAGGGCCCTGAACAAATATCTGGTCCGAGAAAAGTTCAAGATGGTTTCCCTAGGCACCCTTCTTCCCATGATTCAGGAAAATGATTGGCTATGCTCTCTGGACTTAAAGGATGCTTATACACACATCCCGATACTGCCAGCTCACAGGCAGTATCTTCGATTCAGTCTGGGAATGCAGCACTTTCAGTATTGTGTACTGCCCTTTGGTCTCGCCTCTGCGCCCAGGGTGTTTACAAAATGCCTGGCGGTGGTAGCGGCGTCGCTGCACAGATTGGGAGTGCATGTGTTCCCTTATCTCGACGATTGGCTGGTGAAGAACACCTCGGAGGCAGGAGCTCTACAGTCCATGCAGATGACTATTCAACTCCTGGAGCTACTAGGGTTTGTGATAAATTATCCAAAGTCCCACCTTCTTCCAGTTCAAAGACTAGAATTCATAGGAGCTCTGCTGGATTCCCAGACTGCTCATGGCTACCTCCCCAAGGCGAGGGTAGACAACCTTCTGGCTCTTGTTTCCTGGGTTCAAGCGTCTCAGCAGATCACAACTCGGCAGATGTTGAGATTGCTCGGCCACATGGCCTCCACAGTTCATGTGACTCCCATGACCCGTCTTCACATGAGATCAGCTCAATGGACCCTAGCTTCCCAGTGGTTTCAAGCTGCCAGGGATCTAGAGGACGCGATCCAGCTGTCCACGGGGTTTCTCAAATCCATACATTGGTGGACAATTCAATCCAATTTGACCTTGGGACGTCCCTTTCAAATTTCTCTGCCTCAAAAAGTGCTGACAATGGATGCGTCTCTCCTCGGGTGGGGAGCCCATGTCGATGGGCTTCACACTCAAGGACGTTGGTCCCTCCAGGAAACCGGAGTTGCGAGCGTTCTGGAACGCTCTGAAGGCTTTCAGAGATCGGCTGTCCAATCAAATTATTCAAATTCAGACAGACAATCAGGTTGCCATGTATTACATCAACAAGCAGGGGGGCACTGGATCTCGCCTCCTGTGTCAGGAAGCAGTCCAGATGTGGCTTTGGGCTCGCCGTTACGGCATGTTTCTCCAAGCCACGTATCTGGCAGGCATAAACAACAGTCTGGCCGACAGGCTGAGCAGGATCATGCAACCTCACGAGTGGTCACTGAACATGGCAGTAGTCCGCAAGATCGTCTGAGCATGGGGCACCCCCTCGGTGGATCTTTTTGCCAGTCAGATCAATCACAAGGTCCCTCACTTCTGTTCCAGACTTCAGGCCCACGACAGACTAGTGTCAGATGCTTTCCTTCTTCATTGGGGGAAGGGCCTTCTGTATGCATATCCTCTAATACCTCTGGTGGGGAAGACTTTGCTGAAACTCAGGCAAGACCGTGGAATCATGATTCTGATAGCTCCTTTCTGGCCGCGTCAGATTTGGTTCCCGCTTCTTTTGGAGTTATCCTCCGAAGAACCATGGAGATTGGAGTGTTTTCCAACCCTCATCACTCAGAACGAGAGGGCACTTCTGCATCCCAACCTCCAGTCTCTGGCTCTCACGGCCTGGATGTTGAGGGCGTAGACTTTGCCTCTTTGGGTCTTTCTGAGGGTGTCTCCCGAGTCTTGCTTGCTTCCAGAAAAGATTCCACAAAGAGGTATTATTCTTTTAAATGGAGGAGGTTTGCCGTCTGGTGTGATAGCAAGGCCCAAGATCCTCGTTCTTGTCCTAAACAGACTCTGTTTAAATACCTTCTGCACTTGTCAGAGTCTGATCTTAAGACCAACTCCGTCAACTCCGTAAGGGTTCACCTTAGTTCTATTAGTGCTAATCATTATCGTGTGGAGGGTAAGCCTATCTCTGGACAGCCTTTAGTTCGATTTATGAGAGGTTTGCTTTTGTCAAAGCCCCCTGTCAAGCCTCCTACGGTGTACAAAAAACAGAAGAAACTAGTCTTCGCAAGGAAATCAACAAGAAACAAAACAGCAAAGATGACCAACAAAAGCAAAAAACAAAAAACATAAAAATAAAATATATATATATAAAAAACGTCAAAATTTAAAGTTAATCATAAGATATGTATTTAAAAGATGAATCCATCATTCCAAGATGGCGTTTTGCACACACGCACCTGAGTGAGCTCCCTGAGGACGCTGTGAACTGTTGCCTCTTGCGGTTCCCTCGTCTCGTCGTTTGCGATGGGAAAGCGGAGGGGGAAGGTGAGGGAGCTTCCCTCGGCTCCTGGACCTTCGTCGGCATTGAGGCAATCGATTTTGCAGTTCCCCAGGATGCCGCCGGGACCTCTATGCACATCGACTCCTTCTGCCACTGTCGACGTGCCGACGTCGATGGGAAGCGGAGACGGGGTTTCCTTGAGCCCCGAAGACCGCAGGGAACCTCCACAGCCAGGAAGTGAACTATTCGCCACAGCCCAGACAGTACCTGATACCGAAGGGGTAAATCCGGATCTGCCAGAGGGGAGGACAGCGGCGAATTTGAGTGGGACCGCGGACTCTGCGTTTTCGGCCGAATTGGCCTCAAAGGTACTGCCGCAAGCTATTATTAATAGACTTTCTCGTACCAAGACCCCACCACACTCCCTTTTGCCAACAGGTGGAATAAGTAAGCCCTCTATTGTGACACTTGAGTCACTGTGGGATATGGTATATAATACTCACTTCTCTATGCAAAGTATGCTAAAAGAAAATACTAATGATATTAAAACTCTTTCAGAAGCAGTTCTGATTCAGGCACAGGTGACAGCACAGCAGTCCTCTAAGATTGAAAAAGTAGATACTAAGATTCAAGAAATGGGGTCTTTGGAATCCGCTTTGGTTAAGGACAATAATTTCTTACATAAACGTTTGGAATACCTTGAAAACCAGTCTCGGAGACTTAACCTCCGGTTTCTTAATTTCCCCAAGTCTCCTTTAATTTCTTCAATAGAGATGGTGAAAAAATATATGATTGACATTCTGGGAATGGACAAAGATTCATTGCCTCCCATAACCTGGGCCCATTATATCTGGAATATTAAGGGGACATTGGGAGACCCCCCTAGACGAGAAATGGGTGAAGAAATTAATCTTACTTCCTTCCTGGAAAGTTCACTGGATGTGATTACCTACAGGACTACAATGTTAGTCACTTTTATGCTGGAGCCGGATCGGAATGCTGTGTTAAGATGAAGGCATTTAGATGAACTGTTTATGGGCTCCAAGGTTAGGATTTTTCCTGATCTTTCTAGGCCGACACTAGTGAGACGCAGGGCCTTTTTGGAACTCCGTCCCAGAGTAGAAGCCTTGAAAGCTAATTTTGTTTTACGTTTTCCTTGTATATGTACTGTTCTGCTTGAGGGCAAACAATTTCAATTTGTAGACCCTAAACAGCTTAAAGATTTTCTAGACGCTAGAGCTGAAGTGACTGTTACATGCCCTCCTACACAGCAGGCTGGAGTCTGAATTTAGAGGTAGCAAGTGTGTAATAATAATCCAATGCTTTTTCCCTTTTTTTTCTTTTCTTGGAATCGCTTTTTCTTTAGTTGTGGACGGAAAAAAAGTGTTTATTGTTTCCTTATACCACTTTTTGTAAAGAACTTCTGTTATTTCAATGTGGATTGTATTATCACATTGCTGTGTGAATCATTAAATGATTAATAAAGGTTTAAAAAAAAAAAAGATGAAACCATCAAAATCAAAAAATTACATAAAAAAGGCGACACTTTGGATGTAAAAATGAAGAATCAACTTTATTAGCCAAACTGTAGCAGGGAGAAAGGGACTCGACACAGCTGTGTTTTGGCCGTACTGCCTGCATCAGGAGTCTTCTCTGCCGTCTGTTGATTATTAATTCTATCCAAATATAAAAAGAATATGTGTGTCAATAAACTGAAGCTATAGTGCTCAATTGTACTGGAAACAACTTGTTGAGCGGAGAAGATCAGAGCAGCGTCTCTGATCTATGCAATCGGTGTCATGGGATCTCAGTGTTGTTCTCACCCAGCTGATGAAAGCTCCTTTTGAGCCACTGAATGCCTGCCATCTGAAGTACTTGACCTGGAAGGTCATTTTCTTGGTGGCTGTTACTTCAGCTCGTAGAGTCAGTGAGCTTCAAGCCTTGGTAGCCCATGCTCCATATACTTAATTTCATCATAACAGAGTAGTTCTCCACACGCGCACCCTAAGTTCTTGCCCATGGTGGTGTCGGAGTTCCATCTGAACCAGTCAATTGTCTTGCCAACATTTTTTCCCCATCCTCATACCCGCCCTGCTGAACGTCAGTTGCACACATTGGACTGCAAGTGAGCATTGGCCTTCTATGTGGAGCGGACAAGCCCCTTCAGACAGTCTGCCCAAATGTTTGTTTCTTTCGACCCTAACAGAAGGGAAGTGGTTGTCGGGAAACGCACCATTTCCAATTGGTTAGCAGATTGCATTTCCTTCACTTATGCCCAAGCTGGGCTGTCTCTTGAGGGTCATGTCCCAGCTCATAGTGTTAGAGCCATGGCAGCGTCAGTGGCCCACTTGAAGTCAGCCACTATAGAAGAGATTTGCAAGGCTGCGACGTGGTCATCAATCCACACATTCACATCTCATTACTGCCTTCAGCAGGATAGCCGATGCAACAGTCAGTGCTGCAGAATCTGTTCGGGGTTTAGAATCCAGCTCCACCCCCCTAGGCCCATTTTATTCTGTTCCAGGCTGCACTCTCAGATGTTTACTTCGTAGGTCAATCTTTGTTATGTTCTCGCTGTTGCGAGGCCCAATTGACCCTGTTTGTTGTTTTGAGTGAGCCTGGGGGCTAGGGTTACTCCACATGTGAGTACAAGCAGCCTGCTTGTCCTCGGAGAAAGCAAAGTTACTTACCTGTAGCAGGTATTCTCCGAGGACAGCAGGCTGATTGTTCTCACAAACCCGCCCACCTCCCCTTTGGAGTTGTTCCTTTTCTTTGGTTTTGCTTCTTAAATTGACTGAAGTGGGACTCTCGTGCGACGGGCGGGAAGATGGATGTGAATGCGTGGGCGCGCACTCGAAGGCTCTATAAGCTTTGTTGCTAGGAAGATTTTCCAGACCTGTCTAAAGTTGTTCTAGTTGGATAGGCAGTGCCTTAACAGGTGGACAATATATATATTTTTAATATTGGGCTTCTGGGTGGGGGTGGGTGATTGGGAAGGGAAGAGGATATGTTAGACTATGGGGGAGGGAAGGGCAGGACTGTTCCCAGACTATGAGTAGGTAGAGCTGATGCTGATCTACGGGGGAAGGGAAAGACAGGACTGATGTTGAGCTACAAGAAAGGATGGGGAAAGGTGTAGGCAAGGGCAGGGCTGATGTTGGGGTATGAAGGGTAGGGAAGGGCAGGGCTGCAGAGATGCCAAGCTATCCAGTTCCAGGCTGGAGATTTTGGGGCAATCCTGGTTTTGAAGTTATATCCCAAAACAGTGTGGGATTTGTAGTGCCCATTGAATGCTTTGAGTCCCATAATGCAACAGCATAGAATGGGCAGAAATCCAGAACTGTCCCAAAATTTCCAGCCTGGAACTGAGTAACTGGAACTGTAAAGAGGCCCAGAGGGAGAGAACGTGGCTGGAAACGGTAGGAGGAGAGGGAGAGCCAAAGAGAGATAGGGAGAGAAAGAGGGGACATGGAAAAGAGCAAGGGAGAGCCAGGGACATGGAAAAGAGCAGGAGAGAGCCAGAAAGAGATGGGGAGAGAAAGAGGGGCCATGGAAAAGAACAGGGGAGAGCTAGGGACATGGAAAAGAACAGGGGAGAGCTAGAGAGAGATGGTGAGAGAAAGAGGGGACATGGAAAAGAGCAGGTGATAGCCAGAGAGAAGATGCTGGATGGAAGGGGGTACAGAGAGAGAGAGAGAGATGAGTGGAAAGATGGGGAGAGAAAGAGGGGACATGGGCAGGAGAGAGAGTGAAGCTGCAGGGGAGAAACTGGGGGAGACCCTAGCTGTCAGACTGAGAAATGCTGGATGAAAGAAGGGAGAAAGGAAAAATGCTGGAAGGAGGGATCAGAATGAGGGAAAACGCTGTAGGGAGGGAAAGAGGAAAGATACTGGAAGTATGGGGTGAGAGAGGACATGCTGAATGGAAAAGGGTCGAGAAAGAGAACTGTCTAGAAGGAAGAGGAGATAGAGGGAGACAATGGACGGAAGGAGAGGGAGACAATGGATGGAAGGATTGGGAGAGGGTAATGGGTGGAAGGATGGAGAGAGAGGGATGACACTGGATGGAAGGGTAGGAGAGAAAGAGGGAAGGTTCTGGACATGGGTGGATGGAGGGGAGGGCAGGTGGGAGAGGAGGGTTGCTGGACATGGATGGAGGGGAGGGAAGGGAAGACAGGAAGGAGATGCACATGGATGAAGGGGAGAAATTCTAGACATGGATGGAGGGGAAGGAGATGCACATGGATGAAGGGGAGAAATTCTGGACATGGATGGAGGGGAAGGAAGACAGAGGAAGGCGATTCAGATGGATGGAGGGGAAGGGAGAGAGAAGAAATGATCGACATGGATGGAGGGGAGGTAAGAGAGAGGAAGGAGATGAGATGAGGGAAAAGGGAGAAAACCTGCACATGGATGGAGAAAATAGGCAGAAGCTGGATCCACTGGACAGTCAAGTCTGCAGAGGACCCAGCTTTTACTTACGGATGTAAGGCAAGAAAGGAGGAAAGTAAAGAAATAAATGGAAAGGAAGACCTGGAAATGGAGTTAAGAGGACAGATAGCAGCAGAATCAGGTACTGGGCCAGCATGATCAGAAAAACAAAGTCACCAGACAACAAAGGTAGAAAAAATCTTTTTATTTTCATTATTGTGTTTGGAATATGTCCACTTTGATAACCAGGTGCTCAACGTTAAAAGTTTATATTTATTTACTTATTTATGGCATTTTATGCTAGGGGGGGGGGGGCGCCAACTGATAGTCTGAAGGGGGGCACCAGAGACCCTAGGCACGGCCCTGGGAGGGATAATTTTATTGTGTTCAGCACCTCCAATCATTTGGAAATGTCTCTTATACAGTTGCAGAATCTGGATTAGGGTGGAGAAAGCAGACAGCAGGATTGTGGCAAGAAGCAATAAAATAATTGTTCACACTGACATTTTCACTCGGCCTCAGTTACACTGTCAAAAACTTACAGGTCAATATTCAGTAAGCTGTTGAATAGCAAGAAGTCCATATAAAGATGAAAGTTTTAAAAAAATGCAAATTATATATATAGAAGTATTTACTTACTACAATAAAATAATCCAATTTACTGCAGAAGTCACTGTTTAATGATTTAAAGTCAGCAGCTGCAACACCTCAACCTGCTTCTTCTAATTCTGTCGCTTACATACTGATAATCAGAAGCAAAAGCCAGTGCTAGAGGCTGTTAGCACCATACTAGCGCCTGCGTTTGCTAACGCCCCATGATCAGAGTCCCTGAGCGCAAGAAACAATGTGCTTACGGGCTCTGAACACAACTAGCATGCAAATGCATGCAAAACAGGGCTCAGCACAAATAGCCTGCAAATGCATGCTAAACCTATTCATCCCCAATGATCAGCGACCAGTGCACCAAAGATTGGGTCGCTGGTCACGGCAAACCCTACGCCAGCTCCGAGCTGGCATTAGGGTTTGCAGACCATTGGGGAGAAATGGTGAGCCCTGTCCAGCATGCATTTGCATGATAGCAGGCCCCCATTCCACCCAACGAAGCAGCCCCCCCCCCTAGCAACAGGGGCCCCCTGACACTCCCCCCCCCTCTCCAGCCCCTCCTAACTCCCCTCAGCATTTCTAAAAGGTCCCTGGTGGCTCAGTGGGCGACCGCCCCCCCCCCCCCCCCCCAGTGACAGGGGTGCTGCAGGTCTGCCGGACCTCCGGTCCCCCTGACACTCCCCCCCCCCCCCCCCCCCGACACAGTTCGGGGAGGGCTGGAGATGGGTCTCCAGCCCCCCCACCCCCTAGCATTAACAAAGGGTTCCTGTGGTCCAGTGTCAATCCCCCTACCCACCACCCCCTACCTTGAGTTGGAGGAGGGAGGTAGCCTGCCTCCCTCCTCATCCTTCAACGCCGCCTGCAAAATGGCAGTGCCCAGCCCTGCCCAGTGTATTCTGGGATGCTCTGGGTGGGGCTGTTCTCCCTTATATGGTGTATATGTATTTTTGATTCTGTATACATAACTGACCTCATACAGTTGAATATACTATACTTGGATTTGGCAGATCCAGCAAGCAGTGCGCATCAACGTTTGCACATACCGAGTTTATATGTTTATCTTTGGCTTTTTATGTGTATTCTTATGTATATCTTCAAAAAAATGTATCATTCACCATGCAGGTTAGAGTACTTTCTATAGATGTATACATTATTCCCCAACATGGCATTGTCAAACAGCAGTTACATTTAACATGGAGAAAAAGTCCTTTGTCCTAGACAGACTGATCCTGGAGAGGGAGTAAGATGATCATCCCCAGGACAGGAGGACAAATATCTCTTACTCCAGCAAAGTCTGGAGCTCTATATGGAATACCCTGAAAAGGTAAGCATTTTGTTCATTGTGGGTATCTCCCACTCCCCTGACCACCCCCACCATCTTGTCTCTGAGATTAGGTCCTAGTTGTAGTAACCTCAGGGCTTCACTGACTTTGGTCCTAACCCTTATGGGTTTTAAGTGTTCAGTTAGGCTTTCAAGTGTGTTATTTGATAGGAACAACATCAGTACTTCCACTGTCATGTATAGTTTGATAGTCACTTTGTTCATACATAACAGCTCTCCAATTGCTCTTCCCTTTACATGGTTGTTTGTGGTAAGCTAAGAGGTATGTGAGAGAATAGCCCAGACCTGTAGCCTCATATATGACTGCAGTGCATCTGGAACCCCATGAACACTTACAGCTGGGTAAAAGGAGATCTGACCATGGTGTCTGAGAGAGGAAGAGACAACTATTTCTGCAGGCATGCTACTGCTTCTTCCTTCAGAACTGCAGAGACCCATGCAAAGGCTTAGAACATAGAAATGGATACTGAGTGGGGGTATTCTGAGGAGGGCAGATCATGAGGAGGATTAGCTGTAAATGGTATTTCATAAGATGGATCTACTATGGGGAGCTAGGGATTCTGTACTGTTTTCTGTTCCTCTGTCTTTAATGGTTCAAACCAAATTTTATCTTTCTAACAGAGACCTTCCCCCAGGGATTCTCAAAGGCCTTAAAGGCCAAATTATGAGGCATACACAACCAGTGCTCCTGCAGCATATATGGCAGAAGTTGCAGGTAGAACAAGGTAAGGGTCAACCCGTTACTGTGGGTCTATTTATAGATAAACAACTGAGTTACGTTAGTATATTAGGAGGCATATTTTCAAAGCACTTAGCCTTCCAAAGTTCCATAGAAACCTATGGAACTTTGGAAGGCTAAGTGCTTTGAAAATATGCCTCTAGGTCTGCCATCTCCATTTGGGCAGCGGAGCCATGGCCCTTTTACTATCCTGGACAGAATTGCATATCCCCTCTAAATACTTAATTACCCCAACCTTGTATCTGCTCATGACAGTTTTACACAGAGCAGCAGCAGGCTCCTTAATTAGAAAGAAACCCAGTATGCAGTGAATATAGTAAGATAGTTTATTAGGAACAGCATCTCACCCAAAGGCAGTACAGGCAACCAGGTATTGGTATGGTAGAACAGCACCTCACGACATGTCTGTCTCCAGCCTTCTCTTGTAGCCTTCCTTCTGATCTAATACCCCTCAGACTGCTCCTTTTATACTATTTTAGCCCCATTGATTCCAATGGACCCTAGCTTTCTTACCAGAGCTCTTGGCCCTTATCAGTTGATCAAAATTACTTCACATGTTCTCAAACTCTAAGCATAAACAAGATATGCTCAGAGCGCATCTTGTGAGATGACTTCACAGGTCATCTTGCTCTCCTCAGCTCCCCCTCCCTCTACTTGCATCTGACCCTCTACTACCTTTCATTTTAATCAAAACATCTTAGCTCATGACTTCTCGCAGGTGCCAGTCTCAGGATTGTTGACAAGAGCAAATGCCCCCTCCCTTGCCAGCTCTCTGGGAACTCACTTCAGCATGAGCTGCAGTGAAATATATTTTGTACCAGAGATGATTTTTGATTTTAAGAGGCCTAACTCTTTAGCCTGAGCCATTGGCCTATATTTTACTGAGAGCAAGGGCTAGCATATTTCTACATTCCCCTCTTGCCGGACCTCCAAAGGGCCGGCACACATGACTACGAGTGGGTGTGGCCATCCTTTCCAGAGGGCTCCTAGAGTCCTGTGGGGGGATGTATAGGGTTGAGGTGACAGGGGTGCTCTGACATAGTGAGGGACAAGGCCATAGCGAGAGTCAGCCTGCGGATACATAATTATATGCTGGATGAAATGCAGCGTTGGGTTTCCCCGTTTACCATAACCAACCCAAGGGGCCTAACTATCCTAAACCTACCCCTCTAGGGTGGAGTGAGACTTGGAAGCATGAGAAGTCAATTGAGTCTGGGTACCATACAATGGAATCAATAAAGTTGAGTGCATATGATTGCAATCAATTAATATAATTCTAGACTGAAGTTGAAACAAATATGAGTTTTCCCCAACGTTTTCATAATTGTGCAGCGGCAGAAAACTCTGCAAAAAGTAGTTTTAAAATCAGAGTGTCTAATCTGCTTCAGCAAGCGTCCCTGTATAGAACAAGCTGGGCTGAATGGGTAAACAATCTAGGATTGGCAACCTTCCCAGAAACAGGAAACCTGGAATACAAAATAAATGTGCCGTTTGGTGCCCAGCTTTAAAGATGGCCAGGTTTAAAGCTGCCAAATTTAAAGTTGTCAGACCCATAAATTGTCAGACTCATAAATTGAATGGACCCCAGAGGAGGAGGTGTGTGTATTCGTCTGCTGAAAAAGTTAGAGAAAGCTACTGAATAGCAGAGTTTAAGAGTCAAACTGTAAAGCTTGGAGGACGGAGGATACCTAGCTCGCATTACAGAGCAGGTGTATGTAAAAGATGTTCTGCTATCAGGAGAAAGCAGGAAAAGTAACAGGAAAGTAAGCCGAAAGCACACAAAAAATGGCTTTTATACTCAATGTGGCAATTCTGCTTCTGTCATGGCATGTAATCTCCGTGTACGGAACATGCAGAATAAATTGTATAAACAATCTTACTCTGGCAATTTTCCCAGAAGAAGAAACCTTGAGTTAAATGAGGAGAGGAAAGAAAAGAGAGATACTGCAGTGCCATGAGCTGAAAAAGTTAAAAAAAAATTACTATGGAGCAAAGGTTTAAAACAAGCAAGGTTCAGACTATCAAGAGATGTTCCAGTATTTTGTAGATTTATTTAAAGTTAGATTGCCTGCTGTTCATGTAACTGAAACAGTCAAAACGAAAAGGAAAGAAAGCAAAGAAGGAGCTACAGATTACATCCCAGCGTGCATCAGCAAAGGTGGGCTGCTTAAGTCAACTGTAGACTGGAAAAACCACACAGTTTGTTCACTGCAAAACCTTCCAAAAAAAACATGGTCAGCTAAAATCATAGTACCTGAATGAGGGCAAACCCAAAAACCACTTGTTGGTATTCACAAAGGGGCAGAGGGTCGCAACAATTCTCTGTAAAAAAAAAAAAAAGAGAGAGACCCTAAGAGAAACCTACAGCTTTGTACAAGGGACAGTAAGTTTCCCAAACTAATAAGCAAATTATTGGAGGTGGGAACCAGTCTCAAAAATCTTCCTGTACAATGCCTAGACCCCTAAAAAAACACCTTGATAGAGGTTAGAAAGGCGCTTCATACTCCCATTATTATTGTTGGGGAAAGAGCAGCAGCCAACACAGACTGAAGTCCAGAACCTCTACAAAGGGTGGGGTCAGTCTCCAGTAATTGGAAACTGGCTAACACAAAATAAAAGCAATGTGTGACCTAGCTGAAGGTGATAATTTGGGGAAGCAGCCGGGGGAAGACTGCATGTGTCAGAAATGCTGCCGGAGAAGGCAGACAGAAAATCTAGAGATAGAGAAACATAAATCTCCTATGCGTTGAGGGAGGGGCCCCTTGCATGAGTCCACACCGTGAGAATATGCTGATAACACAGTGGTACTAGCCTAGAGAGATTAGACTGGAGTTTAAAGGTGTGCAAATATAAGGCAGCGAGTTAGTTAGGTAGGTGTATGAGCAACACAGTTGACAGAGACAGGCAACAAGAGGTTAAAAAAATTCACATGTAATGACTGTTTGACTTATACCACCTCAGCATGAGACATGAAGAAAAAAAACGAAAGAAAAAATGACTTTTAAAGTGCAGTGTGTCAATTCAATGGCAGCCGTGCTCTGTGTGAAGCAATTGAACTGCAGCCCTTCTCTGCAGAAGCGGGGCTGAATTGATAAGCAAGCTAAGCTTGGCACATCTCCCAGCTTGGCATGACCTTGAGATACTGAGTTATAGTGCTCGTTAGGGAGAATATAAAATGAAAGAAAAAATGCAGTTCTGTGGCCAGGGTGAATCAAATTAAAAGTGTAAGAAAAATATTTTAAAGAAATTTACAGTCCGGTGCCCAGTGTTAAGTAAATGTAGTGAGGCAGATCATAATCCCAGAGGGAAAAAACCATCCTCTGCTACCAAAAATATTAATTTATTAGGTCTTCCATCTCCATTTGGACAGCGAAGCCATGGCCCTTTTACTATCCTGGACAGAATTGCATATCCCCTCTAAATACTTAATTACCCCAACTTTGTATCTCCTCATGACAGCTTTACACAGAGCAGCAGCAGGCTTCTTAATTAGAAAGAAACCCAGTATGCAGTGAATATAGTAAGATAGTTTATTAGGAACAGCATCTCACCCAAAGGCAGTACAGGCAACCAGGTATTGGTATGGTAGAACAGCACCTCACGACACATCTGTCTCCAGCATTCTCCTGTAGCCTTCCTTCTGATCTAATACCCCTCAGACTGCTCCTTTTATACTATTTTGGCCCCATTGATTCCAATAGGCCCTAGCTTTCTTACCAGAGCTCTTGGCCCTTATCAGTTGATCAAAATGACTTCACATGTTCTCAAACTCTAAGTATAAACAAGATATGCTCAGAGCGCATCTTGTGAAATGACTTCACAGGTCATCTTGCTCTCCTCAGCTCCCCCTCCCTCTACTTACATCTGACCCTCTACTATCTTTCATTTTAATCAAAACATCTTAGCTCATGACTTCTCGCAGGTGCCAGTCTCAGGATTGTTGACAAGAGCAAATGCCCCCTCCCTTGCCAGCTCTCTGGGAACTCACTTCAGCATGAGCTGCAGTGAAATATATTTTGTATCAGAGATGATTTTTGATTTTAAGAGGCCTAGCTCTTTAGCCTGAGCCATTGGCCTATATTTTACTGAGAGCAAGGGCTAGCATATTTCTACAGTTACAGGGAAATAGCTACAAGAGGCTGTGGAAATGCCTGTGTTCACTGTCAATGTTGGGCCATATGCATAGCCTGCCTATAAACTGGAATACAATGCATGTCATTTGCCATTGCGCTGCCATCAGCAACAAGCCAGTGTATAGTTTCACTATAGCGTAAGTATAAACATCATAAATATCAATGAAGCAAGAGGTAGTTTCAGTGATGTCTGGTAAACAATAATGAGGTTTCACCAGAATTTGAACATAATATCTTTTTCTTGCTCTTACTCTGCAAGAAGCCTTCATATTATTGCCTTTTAGGGGAAGGGGTATAGCCAAAACTTAATTTTGGAGGAGGCCCAAGGCTGGACTGGGAGGGGGGAAAGCATTTTCTGTCTCCCCCCCCCCCCCCCCCCAAGCCGCCGCCACCACCGCATCATAGTTTTGCTGGAAGGATGCTCAAGTCCTGCCAGATGAAGAGATTCATTGCTGGAGCCCCCGCTGGTGCTCTAGACTCCAACGCCGATATTTCTGCATATACGCAGTTTAATGCATAAACTGAGCATCTGTTGAAGTGCCAGCATTGGTGGCTGGAGCACCCTGGCGACTTCCTGCGCCTCAGGCAGCATCAGAGACGGTTCCAGCGGCGAATCTCTTCAGCTGGTGGTGCTTGAGCATCCTTGCAGCCATGCATCTGGTGCCACAACTTTGAAGGGGGCCCAATGGCTTCTCTAGACAAATGTCTGGGGTGGTAATGGGGGTGCAAACTATGTATGAAAAGGGGGCAAACCAAAGTGATATTCTGCTCTTCCTCTCGCTTTTTAAATTAGCTATAAACAGATATTATAAGAAAAAGTCCCAAGGCCTTCTGTGTGTAAAGAATCCCTCACACAGCCTTTTTCAATCACACATTAGGACTACTATCAAAGTGTTTTACCGCAACATATAATGCATTTTTCTAAACAGGAGTGAAGCCTGGATTCTATACACCATTGGAAAGAATCACAGTATAAACTCTTGAACTTCTACTGTATGATTTGCACGCAAGCTCACACACCCTACATTCCCCCAAAATAGAGCAAAGACATTTCTACTTAAAATGTACTATACCAAATACAATGCACTCCATTTAAGTGCATGTTGGATAAGAGCATGCTCTGTTTAACTGCATGCCGTACTTCGGTCCTGGTTTTGGCACCATCAATTTCTATGGGGACAAACTTCATTTTAGCGCACCACTGATAAGTGCAAGATTCGCTTATATGCATGGTTCAAGACTGCTTCTCTGCAGGAAAGACTCCGCATAAGCGCGCGTGTGGAATAGGGAAGCCGATTGGCGCATGAGAACCAACGAGATTTCAAATTTACTGCCTCTTTAACTGCCACAGGCAGAATAAGCGAAAGAATGTTGTTAGGGCATACACCGGGGTTGTCGTCACAGCAGAACTGTAAGACTTTAACACTGGCTGAACGAATAGAAGTTCTTAAAAAATTAGAAAACAAACAAAGTCAAGCATCTATTGCTAAAGAATATGGTGTCAATCCCAGTCAAATTTCACGTGTCTTGAAGCAGAAAGACCAGCTTCTGAAAGACTGGCAAAACAACACAAATCCACAACGGAAACAAAAACAGGCAGGAAAAGCTGAGGAGGTAGAAGATGCTCTTCTTCGGTGGTTTTCTCGAGTCAGGAGCAGACAGTTTCCTGTCAGTGGTCGACTGCTTATGGAGAAAGCTAACCAGGTAGCAGAAAGTCTTGGACTGAGTGAATTCAAGCCACTGTTGGATGGTTGGTTGGAAAGATGGAAGGAGAGGAACAGCATAAAATTCAAGAAGCAGCATGGTGAGAAACAAGATGCTGATGACTTTTTGGTGCTGAAAATTGGGGTGTTTCAGTTCTTCTTGAACAAGTTTGCACCTCGTGGCATTTTCAATGCTGACAAAAACGGTCTCTACTGGCGAGCGATTCCTGATGGAACACTTGCATTCAAACATGCCAAAACTACTGGAGGTAAAAAAAATCGAAGGACCGACTGACAAATCCTCCTTTGCTGCAATATGGATGGGAGTGAGAAGTTGGAACCCCTCGTCATTGGAAAGAACAAACAGCCCCGTTGCTTCAAGAAAGTTAAGTGACTTCCTGTGTCATACGAGGCTAACGCAAATTCATGGATGACTGGGGAAATTTGGAAGCAGTGGCTAAAGAAGTTAGACACTAGAATGCGGGCAGAAAAGCATCAGATTTTGCTGCTTTATGATAATTGTGCTGCACACAGGGACAATGTCAGACTGTCTAACCTCAGGGTGGTCTTCCTGCCACCAATCACTACCTCTCTGATCCAACCTATGGATCAGCGCATAATAGCCAATTTGAAACAACATTATCAGGCTCTTGTACTACGTCATCTGATGAGCGTTATGGAAGACCAGACTGCCAAGGATAAACGTGCTGTTGAACTGGCTCGTAATCTATCACTGTTGGATTCCCTACATATGCAGAAAGAAGCCTGGAATCATGTTACACAGGCAACCATTGTAAACTGCAACAAGCGGACAAGCTTTGTTAAGGATGTGGAGAGAGTGAAACAGATGCAGCTGTTGCAGATGAAAAGGTTATTCCAGTCGGTGTTATTGAAGAGGAGTTCCATCTCTATGTAGCTGTTGATTACAATCTACAAACAGCTGAAGACAGCAGTGATGTCGAGATATGCGCCTACATGCAGGCAACAATGGCTGATGATGGAACAGATGAAGAAATGAGCAGCGAGGCACATGCTGACGAAATTCAACAACCTCCTCCTGTCACTTTTGCAAGCGCGCTGGAGAGTCTCAACACTGCGGGCCTATCTGGAGGCCACTGGATGTCAGTGCTATGACATTTTTTACTGTCTGGCAGATGTAGTCTATGGGTCTCACAGACCCAAGAGTGTACAGAGGACTATAACTGATTACTTCAAGCCAGCCTAATGTCAGTTAACTGAGAATGTATACTGTACGTATAATAATAAACAGTACTGTACATATGTTTATCAGATGTCAAGCTTCTTTGGGTCACAACAGTTAAGTGCATGCTCTGGTTAACTGCATGCATTTCTTTGGTCCCAGACCTTTGCATTTAAGCAGATTGCACTGTATATATGTATGTGTGTGTATTATTCAGACTGTGGTGTCACCTCAAGAACAGCAGCAACATTCTCCTTCCAATTCCAGACATGTTATTGAAGTACCACAAAACCAAGAAAAAATACTCACAGCCTATATTTCAAACTTACAATATCAAAACAACCTACTCAGGCAAGAGTGCAAGTAGTACACCAAGTCCCAGAGCATACACCTCCTTTTGGGAAAGTACAACAAACCAAACTGCTACAAATTCCTTCATGGAAAATGCACAGTAGCTAAATTCTTTACTTTGGGCACACAAGCATGGGCAGATCTGTACCTAATATAGAAAAAGGAACCACAAATGAGAAACAGAAGCTGCCCCCCCCCCCCCCCCCCCAAAAAAAAAAAAAAGCCAGACTAGAAAAAGAGAAACATAAAAGGATTTTTTCCTCTACTTTGCAAAGTACAGTAAAAAAGATGGATATTTCTCAAAACCAGCATAGTCTAATTCCTAAAATTTTAATTTTTTTTCCTTTTCCACTTTTATTGTCTATGCATTTTATTTTTCTGTTCAGGTGGTGGCACTCTCTTCCACTTTCCTGGTGTTAGTTCTTTCTCAGGATCTCTGCCATTTCTTCTCTCTCCTCCTGCCTTTTTCCTTTTCTTCTTTATAATACATACATATACCCCATTCTACCACAATATCACTTTGTATTAACATGTATTTGTTCAGACCGGAATCGGCTAACGCCGTTAATGGTAAAATGTAAGCCACATTGAGCCTGCAAAAGGTGGGAAAATGTGGGATACAAATGTAACAAATAATAATTCACATGTATTTTTCCCTTTCATCTTTTTTTGCATTTCTATCGTCTCAGCCTCTGTACTCGTATCTAGATTTTATACCTCATTACTTCATATCTGTCATCATCCAGTTCCCTGTCTTCTCTTTTCACCTCTCATTTACCTTCCAATTATCTTTTCTTCTCTTGTCCCCTTCCCAGCTTTCTCATTTCCTGTTCCATCTCTCTCTCTCTCTCTCTCTCTCTCTCTCTCTCTCTCTCTGGCCCCTCTCTAGACCCCAATTGCCATCCTCTGTACTCAGCCCTCCTTAGCCTTCATCTTCCTCCTTCTGGCTTTCAGTCCCTCACCAGCACTGTCCATGTCATACAAATCCCCTGGCATTCAGCCCCTTTCTTCTTTTTCTTAGACCTTCCATAGCTTTCCAGTCCCTCCCTTACAACTCAGCCCCCTTTTTTACATTCTTTCACCCATTCCGTGGTTCCTTTTCTCTTCATATTGCTTAACTTCTTTCTTGCCCCTTCAGTTCCTTCACAGTCTCTTCATCCATCCCTCTGAAACACTTTCTTCCTTCTCACCTTCTTCTTCCATCTCTAGATTCTCTTTCCTCTTCACACATTCTCATTCCAGATATTATTTTTCCCTTTACACTCATTCCTTGAAGACTTACTTGTTCCCTTCCTCCATGATTCCAATCTTTAATGGAGCCAAAGTCGGGCAAGATGGCCGCGGTCTAGAGGAGCTCCGCAACTCCGCTATCGGGCTCTTTGTTCCCCCGCTCTCTGGATTCCCCACGCAACATCCAGATGATGTCCAAAGCCCTCCAGAACCGGAGGACCCCTCAGAAGGACTGCCAACACGCTTTATAAAGCGGGAAAAGCTGACGATCGCAACACACGCGGCACGAAGCAAGATGGCGGCCAAATGTACAGAGTGAAAGAACACAGAGAGCTCGCGCCGCGGAGAAAAGGCGAGTAGAACTAGAGCGAAGGGGATAGTCATCGGGGAACTCAGAGGCACGGCTGTACAATAGGAAGCGGGAGAAAGGTGACTGCGCTTCCATTTTCCCTTCCCCCTCCCCCCCCTCGGCGAACAGAAACGGAACTGTTTACTGGAAGCACTGAGAGACTTTCTGACAACAACACAATATAAGGGGCCGAGAGCACTAATTTCTGCCCCAGAGTGCAACTGGCGCTGCTTACAATAGTATGGACAGTCAAATAAAGATTACTACTACAACACTCTGGCTGTTGAGAGAGGGCGACGTCGGGTGCTGATGGCCAATTAAAGTCTGCAGTCTCGGCCTGGGCAGCTAACCGAGGGAGAATATATGCGGAGGCTGAACCTGAGACCCGGATTAACGTGGGGAACTGGCTCACTAGACTTTTAGAACTTGAATGACAACGCTTGCGAGTTGGTAAAAGCCTGACCCACAATACCACCGAATTACCCCCAGGTAAAAGTGTTACCTTAACGAGATCAGAGGCGCAGAGATCAGTGAGACATTGTAACACCCTCTGTATGGAGCAATATTTGAGGCCCAAACCAGCAGGAACAACTAGAAGCGGAATTAAATACGATAAAGGGAAAAATTCCCCACTGCCCGCCGGGATCAAGATGGCAGAGGGGAAACTCGAGAAGCTTGGTGATTTTTCTGAAAAGCAACTTGCACAGATCACCATGGCGGTCAGCGCCGCATTGAACCCAAGATTCGACTTGTTGGAGCGCCAAATGAGCAGCCTAGAAGCTACCATGGCCGACACGGTGAGACGAGTGGGAGAGGCGGAAAGTAGAATCTCAACGGCAGAAGACATGAGAGCGCAGAATGTTCACGATGTCACGCGCCTGATGGAGCAACTTAAGGCACAGCAAGACAAGATTGAGGACATGGAGAATAGAGCAAGGAGATGTAATCTACGAATCGTGGGTCTACCTGAAGCAATTCCTGAGAAATCATTAGGACATCTATTGGAAAACTGGCTTAAAAAAGAACTTGCCCTGTCGGACAGCTACGGAGAACTGTGCATAGAACGGGCCCATAGGCTTGGCCGCTGGCAACAAGGACAACAAAGACCAAGATTGGTGATAATTAAAGTACACAACTATCTGCACAAGGAGGAAATCATGAGGGGCTTTCGACTGAAAAGAGACACTTTAAAATACGATGGCGTGCCGATAAAAATTTTTCAAGACTATTCGGCTGGGGTACAAGAGCAAAGGCGCCGGTTCCATCCCCTCTGCACGACGCTGGTAAGCAGAAAAACGAGATTCATGCTGATTTACCCAGCTGTGTTGAAGATTCAACATGAAAATGGATGGCGATCGTTCCACTCTGTCCTGGAGGCCCAACAATTTATAGAATCCGAATTACCTGCATCAGTCGATGCCCCACCATGACTCAATATTCTGTAGTACACAGAAGGAACAGAGACTTCACCTTGTTAACAGTTTCCTGCATGTGACGAGGCTGCAACATGCTAGATAAGTTGTTTATAACAAAGAAAATGTTGATTAAGAGTTGATATGTTAAAAAGTTATAATTGTATTAATGTCTATCTGGGAGGTCTCTCCGGCTGAAGTGCCAGAATAGCTTTAATCACATCGCCGGGGGGGAGGGAGGGAGCCCCTCATTAATGGGGGGAGAGGGGTTGGTAATGGGGGGACGAGCCACATAGCGGTATTACACCTTTAGGAAGGAGAGAAGCTCAAGCCAGGAGGGAAAGGGTTCTCAACATGAGAAAGGCAGCGGGTGGGGGGAGGTGGGGATTTAGCGGGATTCAATGTTTAGGGAAGGGGGTTCTTAGGAATACAAAGGGCAGGTCTATCACTCAGGTCACACATAAGAATAAAGAATGGACAGGATGTCTAAGTCAGCATATTGAAACAAAAAGAAGGTGCAACATTTACAGCTTCTGGGAAAGGGCTGGGACCCAGGGGCTGAGTTTTTTCTGGCATACTATTATGAAGCTAGCATGCCCTGGCGGTAACACATTGTAAATTAGTTACCTGGAATGTAGGAGGCATTACGTCCCCCATCAAAAGGAAAAAGATCTTAGCGCATTTAAAACGTCTCAATACAGATATTGCATGTTTACAGGAGACAAAATTGACAGACACAGAGCATGAAAAACTCAAACAGGGCTGGGTGGGTCAGGTGATCTATGCGTCCTCCGATAGGCGGAAGGGAGGGGTGGCAATTTGCATACACCAAAAACTCGCTTGCACGGTGGAGACAGTCTTGCAGGATCCCAATGGAAGATATATTTTGGTTAAAATGTGGTTGCAAGGGAGGGAATTATACCTGTTAAACGTATACGCACCCACCCCCCCTGATAGCGCCTTCTTTCCTGAACTGTCCAGACAGTTGCTTCCCTACGAAAGTAAACACTTGATAATTACAGGAGATATGAATGTGCTAATGGACCCCAAATTGGACTATTCAGGGGAGGGACAAAAGGGAATGGAGAATAGGAAGGGCGCACGGATGTTGAAAGAGTTCAGTAACTCCCTCTCTGTGATAGATGCATGGCGGAATTTACACCCGGATTCAAGAGAGTATACACATCAGTCCAGAGCCCATGGGACTTGGGGCAGGCTAGATTACATGTTGATATCACCAGCCTTATTTCAGTGTATACGAAGCACAAAGATCGAAGAGGTATTGATCTCCGATCACAGTCCGGTATGGTTAGAACTAGGGGCGCCATACAACTTTCAAATGCACAGGCAATGGAGATTTCCCAACCATCTAGTTAAAGATAAATCTTTTCAAAAATACCTGGTCAAAAAATGGGAAGAATATGACTTATTTAACAAAGAACATAAGTCTGATCCGCAATTGTTCTGGTGTACTGGTAAAGCGGTGCTCAGGGGAGACCTAATTGCCTATGTAGCAAGAAAGCGAAGAAAGAATGCAGCTAGCCTCTTACATCTGAATAGGCAACTGCAGAAAGCTAGGCGTCGATACATGGAGAAACAAACCATAGTAAACAGGGAGGCCTATCTATCTGTACAGGCAGCCGTAAACTCATTGTTACATGAAAGAATAGTAAAAAACAGGACTTTCCTAAAATATAAGTTCCACAGATTCGGAGATAGAGTGGGAAGCATGCTAGCCCGGGTGGTTAGGAGACGGGGAGGAGGCAGAACTATATCGGTCCTGAAAGAAAAGGCGGGAAGCATTACTAATAGCCCAGATAAGATCCTTCAAATATTTCAGGAGCATTTTACACAATTATACACTGCTGAACAGCCAGTTGGGGAGGCACATATGGATGAATGTCTTAGAAAGGCCCAAATGCCAACGCTCAGAGATTCTGATATCGTTAGCCTGGAGGCCCCCATCCTGCCCAAAGAGTTATCAGAAGCGATAAAAGGGTTAAGATCATATTCAGCACCGGGGATGGATGGGTATTCCGGGGAATTTTACAAAATGTTACAACCCCAATTGATACGGCCCTTATATGAATATCATCAAGCGGTAATTCAAGAAGGGAGATTCCCATTACATGAAAACACTGCATGTATATCGTTATTGCTGAAACCAGGGAAGGCCTCTGAGGAACCAGAGTCTTACAGGCCCATATCGTTAATTAATGTCGATATTAAGCTTCTTGCGAAAATTTTGGCCGCACGACTCAATAAGTGCTTACCCAACGTGATCGAGCCTGCACAGGTGGGTTTTCTCCCTAATAGACACTCTGTGTTGTATACCCGGAGAGTCTTGCTCGCAATGGCACGATGCCGAACCGAAAAGATCCCTGGGATCTTGGTAAGCTTAGATGCTACCAAGGCTTTTGACAGGGTAGGGTGGGACTTTCTATTCTATATGTTAGACTGGATTGGGGTTCCTTTTGGAGTGAAGCAAGCAATTAAGGCTTTATTTACTAATATGGAGGCACAAATAACAGCGAACGGGGGGCTCTCGTCAAGATTTCAGATAGGCAGAGGAACACGGCAGGGATGCCCTTTATCACCACTACTGTTCGATTTAACATTAGAACCACTACTACGTCATTTAAACTACGACCCTAGTATTAGCGGTGTGCAATTGGGAGAGCAGGAGGTTCGCGCGTTGGCATATGCTGATGACGTCCTCCTGGTGCTGACTAATCCACAAGAGTCCTTCAACGCAGCCCTGGCTCTGATAGAGGAATATGGAACGTTATCGGGGTTTAGCCTCAATCTCTCCAAGTCGTGTGCGATGCATATGGACACAGACACTGATTTAAAATGGGAAAGGGAAGCCCCACTCAGATGGGAGGCAGCGAAAATGAAATATCTGGGGGTATACATTACTTGTGATAGAACCTCCCTGTATAAGGAAAACATTTCCCCATTATTAGAGATGACCAGGAGTAAACTATTAATGTGGAGGGAACTGCCACTCTCTATTTGGGGTAGAATAGCGTTATTCAACATGATGATAGCTCCCAGGTGGCTCTATGTCTTTCAACAATTACCACTTTTCTTGAAAAGTAGAGATGATAAGCAGTTGCAACGTTTAATACAAACATACCTGTGGCAGGGTAAAAAACCTAGAATACCTTACCACCAGATAGCGGCCCCGAGAGAGGGGGGCGGTATGGGACTTCTAAATATAAAATTTTTGGCAATAGCGAGTTCCATGCGGCACATAAACGACTGGTATCGGGGAACATCGGATTTCTCCGTTACACAAGTGGAGACCTCGATGTTTAAGGGTACTCACTTCAGCCACTTACTACACTCTGGAACTCCTCTACCCACTGCGGCATTTCAGATACACCCACTATTGAAATCTCTTAGGGAAACTTGGAGATGGGTGTGTAGACGTCGTCGTTTCTCCCCCCGGGTGTCCCCCTGGATGTCAATATGCGATAACCCTGCTTTCCCCCCAGGCCAAGGGACCAGTACATTTAGCAGATGGGCAAAAAAGGGGATCATATACCTGGCACATATAGTTACAGAAGAGGGACGCATATTCACGTACCGGGAACTCCAGTCACGATATGGGATTCCCACGACACATCAGTTTGCATATTATCAGTTACACCATTATGTAGCCTCCCTGGACTGGACAGACCTTACGGAAGATGTGGTAGAAGTTCTCTCAGAGGAGTTCACTCTGGGAGCACAGCTTAGGGTACCACTGAAATTCCACCACCAGCAACTCAAAGATACCACAGAGGAGATAGACTTCCGGCGACTAGCCCAGGAGTGGTCTAAGGACTTAGGGTGCACACTTACTGAGGAAGAATATAGGGCACATTTGAAATCTATTTACAAACAGAGGCTTTCTGTTCCGCAAAGGGAACGGCTATATCGGTGGACGCTCAGAACACACATTTCTCCCCACAGAGCACAGAAAGCGGGATTTGATACAACAGGGGCATGCCCTAAATGTAATCATGATGCGGCCTCACTTGGACATATGTTCTGGAGTTGTCCCAGTATTGAACAGTTCTGGAGGCAAGTGATAGGGGGGATAGACCAATTATGGCACTGTACCCTTGTGTGGGAGCCTACAATTTTATTCAATATCTTTAGGTATACTACAGACCCCACAGAAGGCTTCAGGGCATTTGCAAAGATAGCAATATATTTTGGAATAACATCCATATTGCAATATTGGAGAACGAAAGAAGCTCCCCCTCTGCAGATATGGCGATCGCAATTAGTGAAGCAAATGAGAATTGATAGGTGCGGAGTGCAGGATCTGGACAGTTCAGCAGGCCTTAGGTTTAGGGCGCAATGGGAGACACTATGGGCCACTCTCCCGTCCAGAGCGAGAAGTTTGCTGCTAAATTTCTGACCCTAATCTGGTACTCTACAGCTCCACATTAATCGAGGAGCCTGGTGACAGGGCCACAGGTTGTGCAGTACTTCACGATAAAAAGATGCCTGGACCATACTCTGATGTGCAGACAGTCAATTTGAACAGCTAAGAGGTTATGATAGACATCACCTCATCTGATATTTGTGAGAGACCTAACCATTACCAATTGTTGAACTCTAAGCGACACAGAAGGGTAGGGTAGTGGGAGGGATTAGTTGGATAGGAGGGCAATAGCAGAGAAGTATTTGACAGACAGCACGATGCTGAACAAGTTCTACATGTTACCTTGGTAATAAAAGGAAATAGTGATAATGCCCAAGAGCGTTAGTTGATCATAATAGGGAGGGAGGGAGGGAGGGTGGGAATCAAGGGAGAAAATAAAAGCAATATTGTAACTTATTTGTTGAATATGTGACAATGGATGACATCTCTTTGTAATGTAATTTCTTTGATAAGTATCTGTAAAAGGTTCATTTCATCTACTAATAAACAAGATTTAAACATAATGGAGCCAAAGTCTACAGGCTTGCGGCTGTGGCTCTGCCAGGGTCCTGCCCCCTCTGATGTCAAATTTCTGTTCTAGGGCAAGGGGCCAGCAGAGCCAACAGTTGTGCGCCTACAGATTGTGGCTCTCCGACTGCTCAATGCACCCCCTTACAGCTTGCACCCGGGGTGGACCGCACCCACTGCCCCACCCTTGATATGCCACTGCTCTTTCCCTCTCCCCTTTGTCCCCATTCTTCCCCTCCCTCCATACACTCTTCCCCCTGTTCGTCACTATTTCTTCACCCTTCTCCTTATCACCAACTCTTTCCTTCCCCTTCCCTTCCCTTTTCACCCTTCCCTCCAGAAGACATTATGTCCTAATTCCCTTTTCATGAAATGTCATAAAATTTACTACATTTCCCTCACACATCTTTTTCTCTCAGGTACATCCTTGCCTCCTTCCCTTAATTTTCTTCTCTAGCATGCATCTTTCCTTGCTGTCTTCCTCTCTCCTTTCTGTCATTCTGAGATGCTCCCTGTTTCAGTTCTTTTCTCCAGTGACCCCCCCCCCCCATTGTATTTTCTTCCCTGTATCTTATCCTCTTCTTCCATGTGCCTCAACCACCTTTTCTTATTCCATAGCATTCTCTCCTCAACCTCCCCCTCCCCCTTTATCTGTGCACAACTTGCTCCTCTTTCATTTTCTTCTCTTCCCCCTGCTGTTACTTGATATTTGTTCTCCCCTGCCTCTCATCCCATGGCTAAGCCTGCTGTATCTGGAAATCCATTCTTCTGCCCCTCAATTCCTCTTGTTTCTGCTGGTGCTGCAAACAAGTTGAAAACTCAGCCGTACAGGAAGTGAGGCTTGAGTTTTCAACTTGTTTGCAGCACTGCAGTGTTGCCAAACTCACTTATTTCCACAAGTTTGGGCAAGTTTTTTTTAGAACTCACATTTTTTTTTTCTGACCCAATGGGTAGCTTCTTTTTGGGCTGAAGTTTCCAACTTGTTTATTCACCAGGAGAATGTTTTGCGTATCTGATGGTGGATTTCCTGGGGCTAAGGGATTAAAGCGGGTACCTAACTCCGGGCAGCAACACTGCTACAAACTGACCCCAAAGAAGCCACCTTGAGTCAGGTACCTGCTTTAGCCCCTGGAAATCCACCATCAGACACGATCTTAGCGCTAGGGAACGAACTAAGACTGTCTCCTTTTTAGCTCTGTAGAGGCCGCACTATGCGCCTTCTTCAAGCCAATCCTGATAACCAATATTCTGTATATTAGGATGTGTTACCCAATATCATTACTTTTTCTGTCTTCGATTTTCACAGGAAATCTCAGTCAGAAGAGGGGAGGGTAATGATAGCCCTTCCCCTGCCACCGGTTATCCAAAATTCTGTATATTAGGATGTGTTACCCAATATCATTACTTTTTCTGTCTTCGATTTTCACAGGAAATCTCAGTCAGAAGAGGGGAGGGTAATGATAGCCCTTCCCCTGCCACCGGTTATCCAAAAGCTCTCACAGTTGGAGAT
Organism: Microcaecilia unicolor; assembly: GCF_901765095.1. NCBI lineage: Eukaryota > Metazoa > Chordata > Amphibia > Gymnophiona > Siphonopidae > Microcaecilia > Microcaecilia unicolor. Next base: position 353,651,896 of record NC_044031.1, on the reverse strand, counting down.
TTGGTTCACCGGAAGTACTACACATAGAACCCTTCCAAATTAGTCAAGTTACGAGACCACACTTCCTGGGTCCACCTAAAAGACATCCGCATCTATAAGGCTCCTGATTCAGACCCTTTCAAGCCACTTGATGATTCCAGATCAACCACCACAAATAAACCAGCCACCCCCACCAGTTCCACAGGTGCCATCCCTGCAGACGCCGCCACCACTACTGCTCCACCTGGTTCCTGTACCTGAGGTGCGCATCCCCTACTTACAAGCCAGGATTCTGCATATACTTGATTCTGCATATACTTGAACATCTTCACCATCTTTACCATGAACTCTTTGATTTATACAGTCTTTGTGACTACCATTTTATGCTGAAGGACTAAAACTTTCTGTCCTATAACAACTACAGACATTACCTTACAGGAAGAAACCACCATACCTGAACAGAACATTGCACATCAAAGAGAGCCTACTACTGCACTTGCCATCTTTCCAGTGGAACCGTGTGACGCAGGTCCAACTACCCACAAGAGGACACTGTACTCTGTACTCCAAAAACTGTGTTAGGACTTGTTGTACCTATATTATTTGTGACTAATCTACTATACATTTGTAAAGACTCACAGGTTTTTTCAGTATACATAGTAATAATCACAAGAATCTACCCCATGTATCCCAACATTTAATTCTACTATTCCTGACAATACGAATCATCATTTGTGTTGTTTTATTCATTACACCTGCCTGGCTATTAAATGGCTGGTGCTCACTCTAATGAGCTCCTGAACGGTGCCTGTCCCACTCACCCCCTAAATTGGGATCCAGGAATAGATGATGATCCTAACTGAGACCCTTTAACTAGATTCGATATTTTGTGTTATCCTTTATTTGATACATGGGCTACTGGATCTAATAGGTCCGTGTTGGATAACTTTGAAATTTTTCAGGGACGAGTTAAAGTTGAACAGAGTACACATCCAATAATCAGACCCTCCACCGGAGAACCTGTATATTTTTGGTATGTCACTTAAAGCATTGGTCAAAGTGGGTGGCATACTTGGTTCTTTGTCCGGAAATTTGGAAATAGATATGTTGAAGTTTATAAACTTTACTCTGCATACGGATTGACTTGTGCCGTACCTCTGTTATCACTATAGATGCTATAGGAGTGTCAAGAGGGGTACGTGATCAATTTAAAGCCAAAAATCATTGTTATACTTAACATTCCCAGTAATACTGACACTGATAGGTTCCATTATAAAGGCATTACAAGACCTTTCTGCCTTAGTCAACAAAATTAGCTACTAAATCAGGTGTTGATACTGTTGCATTATTCCCTATGTTCAGAGGTTTGTCTTAAGCCTCCTTGTTACTACTCTCAGTACAAGACAAACTATATTTCCATCATAAATTTTGTGTAGGACCACTGCTATTTATTTTACCTATTAATACCTGTAACGCAAGTGTACCTCTTTTATTAAGGAAGATATTTATTCTGCTTTTGCTGTTTAATTTAACTATCATACATTTCTTTTTAGTTTGTTACATTTTGCCAATTTGTATAGACAGGTTTAGATTGTTTCCTCTCCATTTTTAGACTGTTGTACCTTTCATCACTGGACTTCAAATAGTAACTAAGCAGACTGTTTTCTACTATTAAGAGAAAATGAGGCAGATCAATTCATTTCTTTAACATATATTTGCTTGATTTTCTGTACAAAGGAAAAAGAAGATTATGTTCCTATGTATGCTCCAAAAACACTATAACTCAACAGTGCTTTCATATATGATCTAGATCTATTACACTCAGAGTTTTGCCATTATCTTGCTCATAATTGCAAAAATATCTTGCCCATAATTATAAGACTACTGCAAGTTAAGCAGCAGGCCCTTCATATATAATGTAGGCCTATGACATCCATAGCTTAGCCTTTGCAATACTTATAATTATCATGCTTTTGAGTTTGCAGTAGTTATTCATTATTTGGCCAATATTAATCCTTCTTAAATGCTAAAATGAAATATTTCTGCCCTCTTAACACCAGTTTTAGCTATATTTACACATTCAAAGTTTGACTTAATGATAAACTTTGATTGAAAATTTTCTTTCCCCCGCCTCCCAACATCAGCTTTGTAATCATGATATATTAATTACAATCATATGCACTCAACCTTACTGATTCCATTGTATGGTACCTAGATTTAATTGACTTCACATGTTTCCAAGTCTAGCTCCGCCCTAGAGGGGTAGATGTAGGATAAATAGGCCCCTTGGGTTGGTTATGATAAAAGGGGAAACGTAACGCTGCATTTCATCCAGCATATAATTATGTATCCACATACTGACTCTTGCTAGGGCCTTGTCTCTTATTGTGCCAGAGCACCCCTGTCACCTCTATACATTCCCCCCCCACAGAATAAGAGCTCTCTGGAAAGGATGGCCACACCCACTAGTAGTCATGTGTGCCGACCCCTCCCTGGGGGAGGGGTTCGGCAAGAGGGGAATGAAGAGTTATGCTAGCCCTTGCTCTCAGTAAAATACAGGCCAATGGCTCATAATAAGAGCTAGGCTTCTTAAAATCAAAATCATCTCTGATACAAAAGAGAGCTAGCTTGTAAAAATCAGAGATCACCTTTGACACAGTTACATTTTACTGTAGCAAATGCTGAAGTAAGTGCTCAGAGAGCTGACAGGGTGGAGGGAATCTACTCTGTAGATAATGAGGAGACTGGCACCTACAAGACGTCATGAGCAAGAGTTGCTATGGTTATGTAGAGATAGTACTGGGTCAGCTGCTCCCCGGGTGAGAATATCCAAAGGAGGGGGCTAGGGGAGAGTTTGGGAAACATGCAAAGTCATCTAATAAGATGCGCTCTGAGCATATCTTGTTTATACTTAGAGCTTGATAGTATGTGAAGTCATTTTGATCAAACTGATAAGGGCCAAGAACCCTGGTGACAAAGCTGGGGTCCATTGAAATGAATAGGGTGAAAATAGTATAAAAATGGGAGTCAGAAGAGTATTAAATCAGAAGACTCCAGAAGGTCAGAGAGAGAGAGGACGTGTCGTGGACTGCTGTTCAAACCATACGAATACCTGATTTGCCTGTATTGCTATTGGTAAGATTGAAATAAACTATCTCGTTATATCTCGGCGAGTCCTTCTGATTATGGAGTTTAATTCCTAGACTGTGTAAGAGCAGTCTGGGGGAGTATGAGGTCAGAGTAATTGGTGGGAACACACAAATTATTTACTAGAGAGAGCCCCTGGCTTCCGCTGCCCAAACGGGAGGGGCAGATCTAATTAATTACAGTGGTGGACGAGGAGGGAAGCTGCTAGTGCTGTGGGTGTGGGAGGGCAAGATATGATTTTGAAGGCTTTCTGGCTACTTTTTGGGAGATGGAGTGATGCTGTTCCAGAGCCACACACTAGGAAATCCCCGTTCCCAGAGAGCTGAAGAGCAGAGATTGTGAGAGAGGAAGCAATTTCCTTATAGACTCTCTACACAGAAACTCTGTCCAAGTGAGAAGTGCCTGAGAAGAGACGAGTAAGTCACCAACTGCATGATTTTCAACTTTCTTCTTTGAAAGTCAAACAGTTTAGACCCCATATAGTTATCCGATTGTGACCTGTGGCTGGTAACAACACGTGCTTCCTTCTCGTAACATCCAGTGCCATATTAATTAATGTCACTATAATTCCCATGTGAGCCTTGATGACCCCTAATGTATGGAACAATACAATATCATATGCTGATTATATTTTCTTCTTTGCCTGGTGATGGAGACTTTGGATAGCACTTTGAGGTCTATTAAATACTATATTTCTTATATTGATAACTGGGCAACTAGACATTTTTTTATGTTTGAATAAACAAAAATCCTATGCCCCTGCTTACAAAGCCACGCTAGCGGTTGCTGGTGCAGTAATGCCAACACAGCCCATTCACTTTGAATGGGCTGTGTCAACATTGCCGCACAGCTTTGTAAACTTGAGGGTAAGTTACTTTAGTTTGGTGAAAATATCCCAAACAGTTCCGTGGTTTTGGCTTCAGGTTATGAAAATTGAGGGTTTTTCTAGAGTATTGGGAGTCATTTTGGATCCTTCATTTGAGAAGCAGGTCAGTGTTTTGAGTAAAAGATTATTTTCTAAAGCTCAGACAATTAAGAGCGATTAGTTCTTCCTTATGAATAGAACATTTTAAAGCTTCTTCCTTAGTTGGATTATTGTAAATCATTACATTCTCAGATCAACTGTAAACTAAAAAATCGGTTGCAGTTATTACAAAATACAGCTGCCAGATTGATTTCTGGCTTGGGTTGGTTTATCTTAAAGGAGTTACATTGGTTTCCTATCAAACAGCGTATTAGATTTAAGATTTTGATTTTCAAAGCACTTTTTGGGGCAAATGCAAAAGGTTTGGTTGATTTGTTAGAGATTCCTTCTTCTAGAAGAAACCTTTGTTACTATTGGACTTTATCATTAGGTTATCCTACAATGAAAAATATTAGACTAAAATCAATTCTCCGAGGACAAGCAGTGACGTCCATGGCAGCCCCCAGGACAGAAATCTCCTCAAACGTTGGGAACGCATCCTCTCCCGTTTTCCTAAATTGGCCTATAAAGCGACAACCCTTTCTCTCGCCATCCTTGGAATACCGACACTCCTATCCCTGCCGGGAAAGCCAAGTTCCCTACCAACGGGAGAAACGGTCTGGCCCCTTTAACCACTCCCCCCCTGCCCTCTCCACCACCTCCAAGCCAGCTGCAAGGCTGTCACATAGTGATCCTCCACTAGCTTCCTAGCTCCTGACACCACCCAGGACTCTAGGACAGTAAATGGGTCGTTCGGTCTACACCATCTCTCCCAGAAGCCCCCGCATGCATAGAAACCCTTCCCTGAGATCAATTCATGGATCCACCGCAGCAATGCCGCCACACTATAGGCTCGTAGATCTGGCAACCTGAGTCCTCCCTGTCTCCTGTGATAAGTTAACTTAATATAAGCTATCCACGGCCTCTTTGCATGCCAGATGACAGTGCCTATCACACTCCGATACAGACTGACTTCCACTGTCCGCACCCACAAGGGTAGCATTTGTAATGGGTATAAAAGTTTAGGTAAAGCCACCATTTTTATCAGGGCTATTCGTCCCATAAAATTCAGCGGTAGGTCTTTCCACTTATGGCACAGCTTTTTTATCTCCTCAAATCTATCACATTCCTCTTGTATACCCATGTCTGATTAGCACTTAGGTAAACCCCTAAGTATTGTATACCTTCCACTGCCCATTTCAGAGGAAAACTCTGCAGCTCCTTACTATCACATGGCACGCTAATGGGTAGTGCTTCAGATTTCTCAAAATTGATGCTAAGACCCGAAAATTCTCCAAAGCTCCTAATGATGGACATAACTATCGGCAAAGTGCGCAATGCTTCCTCCATCATCAGCAGCATATCATCTGCAAATAATTTGATTCTGTGTTCCTCGCTCCCCCACTTTCAGCCCTTTTAACTCTTCCTCCCACCTGATTCTTGCTGCCAACGGTTCCAAGGACAGAATGAACAATAGCGGTGACAGTGGGCAGCCCTGCCGGGTTTCTCCCTTTAAAGGGAACACATCCGTGAGAGAGTCGTTAATAATGATTTGTGCTGTTTGTGTACTATACAGTGCCCGAACCCAACTCAAAAAATCCCCCTGGATACCGAATCGCCCCATTACCCAAAACAGATACTTCAACACCACCCTGTCAAAGGCTTTTTTGGCATTCCAGACTAGCCAGAATTGCACCTCCAGGTCTTCCCCTCCCCTCTAGCAAAGCTCGGCCCACTGTCAAGATGTTGGCCGACGCGAATCTTCGTTTGATAAAGCCCACCTGGTCCGAATGAACCAGGCTGGGGACTACTTGTCCCAATCGGTCCGCCAACACCGCCGCCAACATTTTTACATTTTGATTAAGTAACGAAATTGGTCTATAGGATCCTACCAATTCCTCATTTTTTCCAGGCTTTGGGAGCACAGTAATATAAGCATGATTCAGTACTTGTCTCATACTGCCCCCCTCCTTCACTTCTTCACACATAGCTATAAAAGGTAAAAGTATCAGGTCTTGTAAGATTTTGTAATATTCTACCCCCAAACCATCTGGGCCAGGAGCTTTGGCCAAGTTCAGTTGCTTGATTACTCGTTTGGCCTCTCTGCCTGCAAAGCCGCATTCAACATTCTTTGTTGATCTCCCGTCAAAGAAGGGAGGCCCACCTTTTCGAAAAATTCCCTACACTTGTCTTCAGGAAATGACCTCTCCTTCTAAAGAGACGTATTATAACTTACAAACTCCCTCTGAATCTCTTTATGCGCTGTTATTAACTTCCCCCCTCCGTTCCTTATTTTGCTGATAAACTTTCCCCCCCCCTGATTCTGTTTCACCAAAGCCGCCAGTAACTTGCCAGTTTTATTGCCCCATTGATGTAGCCTATACTTATACAATTGAATATTGTATAATGCCCCCGCGTTCAAAACCTCTTGCATCTCTTTCCTGCACTGGATATACACCTTCCTGTTATCCTCAGAGGACCCGATAAGGTTCCGTCGGGCCTCTCTCAATTTCATAGTAAGGGCACCGATTTGTGCTTCCCGTCTCTTCCTCTGAGAGGCAGCATATGCAATCATTTTTCCCCGAATCACCGCCTTTGCAGCCTCCCAGTATACCCTTGCATTCACCGACTGCGCATCATTGTCCCTGATGTAATCCATCCAACTCTGTCGCAAGTATGTACGAAAGTCCCTACTCTGATACATCGCCAGATTCATCCGCCATCTAGTCGTCCTTCCCCCTCCTCCCCGTTTCAATTCCACCCACACTGGGGCATGGTCAGAGATATCTGGCTGTCCAATTCCCGTTTGAGTCGTTGTTAAACTCACCGAGTGGGACAAAAGCAGATAGTCCAAGCGTGAATGTACACCATGCGGGTGTGAAAAAAAGTGTAATCATGTTCTTCTAAATGTTGCAGGCGCCAGATATCCACTAACTCCAAATCCCGCATTACCAAATTCACTCCCTCTCTCCTCATGGTTTTATCCTGCTCTCTTTGGGGGTTTGCAATCTATGGATGGATCGCTTGTAATATTAAAATCTCCCCCTATAATAAGTTGATAGTCATCTAATGGCATTAATTTGGCCACCAGTGTAGTAAAAAATGTGTGCGTATAGACATTGGGCGCATAGACACTGCAGAGCCCCACTTTAACACCTTGCAATAGCCCCTATAATTTTTTTTTGTTACATTTGTACCCTGCACTTTCCCATTCATGGCAGGCTCAATGCGGCTTACATATTGTATACAGGTACTTATTTGTACCTGGGGAAATGGAGGGTTAAGTGACTTGCCCAGAGTCACAAGGAGCTGCCTGTGCCTGAAGTGGGAATCGAACTCAGTTCCCCAGGACCAAAGTCCACCACCCTAACCACTAGGCCACTCCTCCACTCCCATGAATCTCCCCTCTGGGTCTTGATACATTGTGTGCATATTGAACGCAACTGATTTGTGAATCATTATGGCTACCCCTCGCTGTCGCCCGTTATATGCTGCAAAGTATATCTCGCCTACCCAATCCCTTTTTAGTTTAAGGTGCTCATTTCTGCTAAGATGTGTTTCCTGTATGAGGGCTATGTCAGTTTTCTGCCTCCGCAGTGTTTGTAAGATTTTTGCGCGTTTTATCGGGGAGTGCATTCCCTCAACATTCAACAATACTATTTTTAAACTAGCCATGCCACTCTGTGCTCAGCTACCATCACTGCATATCTACTTGTAATGCCCCAGGAGCCTCCCAGCCAAGCTCCCAGTGCGCCATCGTGCTCATCTGGCCTCTGCTCATTCAGTTGGGTCACGCATCCTTCATTCTCACTATCTTGCTCCCCAAATTCCCCCATCATTATTCGAATCCAGGACTGCAATTGCCCCTCCCCCCTCTCTCCCCCTCCCTGCCCTGTCTCCCCCCCCCCTGCCTCTACCTTTCTCCTCCCTTCCTGTCTACACCCTCCCAACCTGACCCATGCATATCCCCTGAAACTCAATAGGTCACAACACACACTCCCCCCCCTTCTCACCACTAACTCTCCCGGTTTCCTCCTCCCATGCCCACCCATCCAGACCTCGTGCTATTCCCCCCTTAGAAAAAAAGAGTAATAACATATGTGTAAAGATAACTGCCCTATGAACAGAAGTGACTAGCCTAGGCTCTGAAAAACTGACCAGTGTTTCAGTTCCCAGCATCAATCAGTTAGTCAGGCCACCATGCTTCCAGCTTAGGAACATAAACAAGCATGGTGCACGACTTCATGCTAATACTTGCAGCTTTGAGGAGGCCAGAGATCCCCATGCAGGCTGGAGTTTGCACCTCTTCCGCTGCTGTCCTTCTTGTCAGCCGCCAACATGGAAACTCACGATGCCCAACAACTGAGTTCACAATCCACTTTCCTGGTCTCCTCCAACCACACTGGCAGTCCCCGCGCTTCTAATCCGCTGCAATTCTCGAGTCCTCAGTGCAGTCTCTCTACGAACGCTTACAGCTCTGCAGATTCGCTGAAGAATAAAGATTTGTTTTCATGTAGGACACGAACCTTTGCAGGGTATAATAAGGCAAACCACACCCTTTTCATATAAGCGTTTGCAATGGCGCCCGTTTAGTTTCCGTTGTTCTGAAACTATAGCCGAGTAGTCTTGAATGAGCAAGATTTTCCCCCTCGTATTCAAGTCGCGGCTTGCCCCTATACGCCTGCAGAAGTGCTTCTTTGTCCTTGTAATTAAATATTTTGGCCAACACTTGTCGAGGCCGGCTTTCATTTGCTCGCACTACACCCACTGGATGCACTCTTTCTACTTGCATCAGCCGGCCATCCAGTTCTAGGCCCAACTGTGTGGGAAGCCATTGCTCTACGAACGTCTGAAGGTCCGCTGCTTTGACCGACTCCGGGACTCCCACTATCTGTAGATTGTTGCGCCTGCTTCGATTTTCGAGGTCGTCTGCCTTCTGCGCCAGTTGTTCACATTTCCTTTCCAGCGCTGCAACTCTGCCGCTCGTGCCTTCAGCCAAGTACTCACAGTGCGATATTCGATCCTCCGCTTGTTGCAGGTGCCTGCCTTGGCGCTCTAACGTCTCGCGGATCTGATCCACCGACGCCTGTAATTTGGACAGCTTTTCCTCCAACATTGCTGAAATCTGCTGCGCCAAATCTCTCACTAGTTCTGATGGGATCGTTCCCATCACCACCGCCTCGGGGACCGCCGCCATCTTTGCTGGCGCTGCACTGGCACTCTTCTTCTCCCGTGGGGTCTTAGCAGGCATATCCGGCTTTCTGCATGGTGATGGGGCCCGTGATCGCACTCTGCGCCGCTCTCTGCCTTCAGCCGCCTAATCCTTCAATTTGGGGTTCGCTACGAGGTCGTTTTTGCAGGTAAATGAGCAGGTTTTTGGGCATCTGAGTCGGAGCCGGTTTTCAAGGCGTCCGCTCAGTCCCACGTCATCACATGACCCCCCCCCCCCCCCCCCCCCGGAGAGTTCCTTTCTCTTCATTTGTCCGGGAAATGTCTGTGGCTATTCCCTTCCCTATGGTATCTGAGGATGAGCCCAGGACTGAGATGCTCGAGGTCCTTGACTATCCTTCGCCACCTAAGGAATCGTCCACTGTTCCTTTGCACAATGTCCTGAAAGAGACACTTCTAAGGAACTGGATGAAGCCATTAAGTAATCCCACCATTCCCAAAAGAGCTGAGTCCCAATATCGGATTCACGTAGGACCTGAGTTGATGAAGTCGCAGTTACCTCACGACCCTATGGTTATGGATTCCACTCTCAAGAGAGCCAGGAGTTCTAGAGATTTTGCCTCGGTACCCCCAGGGCGGGAATCTAGAACCCTGGACTGTTTTGGGAGGAAGGCCTATCAGTCCTTTAGGCTCATGTCCAAGATTCAGTCATACCAGCTCTACACGAGCATCCACATGCGGAACAATGTGAAGCAACTGGCAAACTTGGTTGACAAGCTCCCTCCGGGGTAGGCCAGGCCTTTTCAGGAGGTGGTCAGGCAGCTGAAGGCGTGTTGTAAAATCCTGTCCAGGGGTGATTATGATACTTTAGACATTGCATCCAGAACCGCTGCTCAGGGTATAGTGATGCGCAGACTCTCATGGTTGCGTGCCTCTGACCTGGACAATTGAGTCCAGCAGCGGATTGCGGATGTCCCTTGCCGGGGGGATAATATTTTTGGTGAGAAAGTCGAGCAGGTGGTCAATCAGCTCCACCAGCGGGAAACCGCTATGGACAATCTCTCCTGCCGGGCGCCTTCAGCTTCTTCCTCATCAGATAGACGATTTTTCCTGGGAAGGAGGAATGCTCCCTATGCCTACAATAAGCGTAGGTACAGTTCTCCTTCCCGACAGCCTTCTCAGGCTCAGCCCCAGCGCGCTCATTCTCGTCAACAGCGTGCGCCCAAACAGGCCCCTGCAGCTCCCCAGCAAAAGCAAGGGATGGGCTTTTGACTGGTTCCATATGAGCATAGCCACTATAAAAGTGTCTGTGCCGGGCGATCTGCCGGTCGGGGGGAGGTTAAAACTTTTTCACCAAAGGTGGCCTCTCATAACCTCTGACCGGTGGGTTTTCCAAATAGTCAGGCTCGGATACTCCCTCAATTTTATCTCTAGACCTCCAAATTGCCCACCGGGAGCTCAGTCCTTCAACTTCCAGCACAGGCAGGTACTTGCAGAGGAACTCTCCGCCCTTCTCAGCGCCAATGCGGTCGAGCCTGTTCCACCGGAGCAAGAAGGGCTGGGATTCTATTCTAGGTACTTCCTTGTGCAAAAGAAAACAGGGGGGATGCGTCCCATCCTAGACCTAAGGGCCCTGAACAAATTCCTGGTTCGAGAAAAGTTTAGGATGGTTTCCCTGGGCACCCTTCTTCCCATGATTCAAGAAAACGATTGGCTTTAAAGGATTCTCTGGATTTAAAGGATGCTTACACTCACATCCCGATACTTCCAGCTCACAGGAAGTATCTTCGGTTCCATCTGGGAACGCAGCACTTCCAGTATTGTGTGCTGCCCTTTGGTCTGGCGTCTGTGCCCAGGGTCTTTATAAAATGCCTGGCAGTAGTTGCAGCGTTGCTATGCAGACTGGGAGTGCATGTGTTCCCTTATCTCGATGATTGGCTGGTGAAGAACACCTCGGAGGCAGGAGCTCTACAGTCCATGCAGATGACTATTCAACTGCTGGAGCTACTCGGGTTTGTTATAAATTACCCCGTCCCATCTTCTTCCTGTTCAAAGATTGGAATTTATAGGAGCTGTGCTGGATTCACAGATGGCTCGCACCTATCTCCCCGAGACTAGAGCAGATAATCTTCTGTCTCTAGTTTCCATAGCCAGAGCGTGTCAGCGGATCACAGCTCGGCAGATGTTGAGACTTCTAGGCCATATGGCCTCCACAGTTCATGTGACTCCCATGTCTGTCTTCATATGAGATCTGCTCAATGGACCCTAGATTCCCAGTGGTATCAGGCTGCCTGGAATCTAGAGGATGTCATCCAGCTGTCCACCGAATTTCACAATTCCCTTCAGTGGTGGACAATTCAGTCCAATCTGAACTTGGGACGTCCTTTTCAAATTCCTCGGCCTCAAAAAGTGTTGACAACGGATGCATCGCTCCTAGGGTGTGGAGCTCATGTAGATGGGCTTCACACTCAAGGAGTTTGGTCCCTCCAGGAATCAGGGCTTCAGATCAATCTCCTGGAGTTGCGAGCGGTCTGGAACGCTCTAAAGGCTTTCAGAGATCGGCTGTCCTATCAAATTATCCAAATTCAGACAGACAATCAGGTTGCAATGTACTGCATCAACAAGCAGGGGGGCACCGGATCTCGCCCCCTGTGTCGGGAAGCCGTCAGGATGTGGCTGTGGGCTCGCCATTACGGCATGTTTCTCCAGGCCACATACCTGGCAGGCATAAACAACAGTGTGGCCAACAGGTTGAGCAGGATAATGCAACCTAACGAGTGGTTGCTGAATTCGGGCATTCTATGCCAGATCTTCCGAGCGTGGGGCACCCCCTCGGTGGATCTTTTTGCCATTCAGGTCAATCACAAACTCCCTCAGTTCTGTTCCAGACTTCAGGCCCACGACAGACAAGTGACGGATGCCTTTCTCCTTCATTGGAGGAGGGGCCTTCTGTACGCATATCCTCTCATACCTCTGGTGGGGAAGACTTTGCTGAAACTCAAACAAGACTGCGGAACCATGATTCTGATTGCTCCCTTTTGGCCGCGCCAGATTTGGTTCCCTTTTCTTCTGGAGTTGTCCTCCGAAGAACCATTGAGTTTGGAATGTTTTCCAACCCTCATTACTCAGAACGAGGGGTCGCTTCTGCATCCCAACCTCCAGTCTCTGGCTCTCACGGCCTGGATGTTGAGAGCGTAGATTTCGCCTCCATGGGTCTTTCTGAGGGTGTCTCCCGAGTTTTACTTGCTTCCAGGAAAGATTCCACGAAGTGGTGTTACTCTTTTAAATGCAGGAGGTTTGCCATCTGGTGTGACAGCAAGGCCCTAGATTCTCGCTGTTGTCCTACACAGACCTGGGTTGAATACCTTCTACACTTGTCAGAGTCTGGTCTCAAGAACAACTCCGTAAGAGTCCATCTTAGTGCGATTAGTGCTTTTCATTATCGTGTAGAGGGTAGGCCTGTCTCTGGACAGCCTTTAGTTATTCGCTTCATGAGAGGTTTGCTTTTGTCAAAGCTCCCTGTCAAACCTCCACCAGTGTCATGGGATCTTAACGTCGTTCTCACCCAGCTGATGAAACCTCCTTTTGAGCCACTGAATTCCTGCCATCTGAAATATTTGACTTGGAAGGTCAATTTCTTGATGGCTGTTACTTCAGCTCGTAGAGTCAGTGAGCTTCAAGCCTTGGTAGTGCATGCTCCTTATCTGAAATTTCATCACAACAGAGTAGTCCTCCGCACGCACCTTAAGTTCTTGCCGAAGGTGGTGTCGGAGTTCCATCTGAACCAGTCAGTTGTCTTGCCAACATTTTTTCCCCGTCCTCATACCCGCCCTGCTGCACACCTTGGACTGCAAGAGAGCATTGGCCTTCTATGTGGAGCAGACAAGCCCCTTCAGACAGTCCGCCCAAATGTTTGTTTCTTTTGATCCCAACAGAAGGGGAGTGGCTGTTGGGAAACGCACCATCTCAAATTGGCTAGCAGATTGCATTTCCTTCACTTATGCCCAAGCTGGGCTGACTCTTGAGGGTCATGTCAGGGCTCATAGTGTTAGAGCCATGGCAGCATTGGTGGCCCACTTGAAGTTAGCCACTATTGAAGAGATTTGCAAGGCTGCGACGTGGTCATCAATCCACACATTCAAATCTCACTACTGCCTCCAGCAGGATAGCCGACGTGATAGTCGGTTTGTGCGGTCGGTGCTGCAGAATCTGTTCGGAGTTTAGAATCCAACTGCGCCCCCCCCCCCCCAGGCCCATTTTTATTCTGTTCCAGGCTGCACTCTCAGATGTTGTGCTTCGTAGGTCAATCCTTGTTCTGTCCTCGCCGTTGCAAGGCCCAATTGACCTTCTTTCTTGTTTTGAGTGAGCCTGGGTGCTAGGGGATACCCCATCAGTGAGAACAAGCAGCCTGCTTGTCCTCGGAGAAAGCGAAAGATACATACCTGTAGCAGGTATTCTCCGAGGACAGCAGGCTGATTGTTCTCACAATCCCGCCCACCTCCCCTTTGGAGTTGTTTTTTTTCCTTGTTATTGCTTTTTAAATTTATCTAAACGGGACTCTCGCGGGACAGGCGGGGAAGATGGCAGCGCATGTGTGGTGCACGCGCGCACTCGAAGACTCTAGCAAAGTTTGTTGTTAGGAAGATTTCCATCCTGGGGCTGTCATGGACGTATATGCTTTCTCCTTTCCCAGGCCTGTTTGCCCGTAAGGATATCAGATCAGATCATAAGTTCCTAGGCCTCATGATTTATGGTCTTTGCCCTTTGACTCTACTCCAAGGTGCATAACTGTGTTTATTATCTACAGTCCCCCATTGAAGGCCTTCAAGAGTAAGGGCTTCACTGCTTTGAACCTTTGCTGTACTTCCATCCATTCCGGAGGGGAGCAATAGGTTATTTTTCAAATGTATATTAGGGTTAAAGGGATCGTAGATGTGAGTCACAGTTCATGTCAACCCCTTTACAGATATTGGGCTATGTGTAACATGACAATGTGGTTATAGTGAAATGTAAGTTGCCCCTCTTCATCCTTCCCCTGGCCTTATGTTACTTACAATATCTTCCCTTCTAAATGATCCCGGAGATTTAGGATGTAAATGATAAAAGTATATTTCAATTTCTGTTAAAAGAATTTAGATTACTGTAAAGTTTATTACAAATTGCAATATTATATTGTTTTGTGCTGTATAATAATATAATAATACAGAAATTAAACATAAATGATCCCAGAGGAAGATAACAATGCTAGGCAAAGGAAATCATAAAAGATTTAAACATCAGCAGCAGCATACACCTTCAATCTGTATTAATATGTAGTTTTTCATACAGAACATAGAGGCATATTTTCAAAGCACTTAGCCTCCCAAAGTTCCATAGAAACCTATGGAACTTAGCCTCCCAAAGTGCTTTGAAAATATGCCTCATAGTGTCCTATGGGTTCTCTCTTAGTTAAAGCAGTTTCAATTAAACGTTGTACTAAGCTTCTGATACAAAGTATTACGCAACAGCCCAGGAGTACAAATATAGCCATAACAATTATCAATGTGGTTAAACCAGATAATATAAAGGTTCTCCATTTCCCAAAGATATTGTCCATCCACCCAGTCCAGATGGTATATGGTCTACACCAGAATTCTCAACAAGTTCATCAGCTAAGGTAGTGAGTCCTTGCAAAGCCTTAGTTATGGTCTTATCAGGCGCAGTATTGTTAGGAATAAAGGTACAACATTGTCCTCCTAGCATGATACAAACTCCTCCTTGCCAATATCATATCAAGGACTAAGCGGTTTTCCCAAGCCATCCGGCTTGTAGCATCCAGTTGGGCAGCAATGCTTTTAACTGCATCTCGAGTATAATTAATGAAACGCTGTTGGTTATAATAAATATAGTTAATCCAGTCAACGTTCTTGTTAATTGTAGACCACCAGAATAATGAAGATTCAAAACCTGCAGCAATTTGATTGCGAGCTTTAAATTCAACTGGCACCCCCCTGAATTATTCACCCCCCTAGGAACACCTATAGAATCTATGTATATCCTATCATCAAAGGAGCCTTTAAGATCCCTTTTCCTGCTAGAGGGGACTGGTTTATCAGTATGTCGAGATGCTATGGTGAGTGGGACTATTAGCTGAACCAAAGCACACTGACCATACCAGTTAGAGGGTAAAGTGGGATACAGGGTTTTAGTTCCACAATACCACCAGATGTCTGCTCGGGGACGTGAAAAGCTTGAAAAGGCAAGTTTCTCACTGGGGAGTAGACTAGAATTACATAAGGATAAATTTCCTACAAAATAGGAATTTTTGATCTTTTCTCTTAACATACATGTCTGGCATATTGTCCCAGAAACAGATGTATTAAACACTGGAGGTACCCTCACACCTTTGGGTAATTCAGGAAATAGTAAACTGAGGGAAAGGCAAGATTTATCGTTATTCTTAGTATCTTGGAGCAATTTTAGCATGCACATTGTTCCTTTATAATCGTTTATAAGATTCAAAGGGAAAGGAACAGCCAAGGGCTCAGGGCGAGAGGAGGAGCAAACATAACAATCAGATAAATTCAAACTATGTGTTGTGAACCGTATCCAATCCATCCACAAATTTGTGTCTCCATAACCAGTTTCAAGAGAAAATGTTTCCTTTAGACTAGTTAAGTTGAGAATTCTGATTGGAATTTTTGTTTCAGGGATTTGGGGCATCAAGGGATTGCTCGGCACAGTATTGGATAGTGAGGGAGAAGTGACCACAGTACAAAAGGGGCCAACAGCATCCGTGTTAGTGGCTTCTATTCCTATACCAAATGTACAGTTCATTGCCTTATACATTCCCTTAAAGGTAATGAGCACAGGGTTACATTTCTCTATCTCACAAGTGGTGGGGTCCACTGACTGTCGAACTATGGTAATATTAGTATGTAAAGGATTATCCCAAGCATGGTGTCCACTGATTGGATAATTGGGTCCAGTGTACCACCATACATTTGACCACTGTGTACAGGGAGATGCATAATTACTCATTTTAGTGTAAGTACATAGAATTTAGAATACCATCGTTGCCACTCTAAAGATCCACAAGAGGCTATACTGCAAACAGAGTGGAGGAGTGGCCTAGTGGTTAGGGTGGTGGACTTTGGTCCTGGGGAACTGAGTTCGATTCCCACTTCAGGCACAGGCAGCTCCTTGTGACTCTTGGCAAGTCACTTAACCCTCCATTGCCCTAGGTACAAATAAATACCTGTATACAATATGTAAGCCGCATGGAGCCTGCCATGAGTGGGAAAACACGGGGTACAAATGTAACAAAATAAATAAATAAACATCTAATTGCAACGTGACTGTCTTGTCAGTTATATTAGATTTTATAGTAATCTTAACTGGATAGTGCCCCAGAGCATAATATCTATCCACCTCCTGAGGATCCAACTCATCTGAATTAATGGTTACAAGGGAGTCGAAGTCCCCCTCTACATCACTGGAATGGGTAAGAGTGGCCAAGTTAAAAAAGAGTGGACAGTAAACAAATGGCATGCATACTAGTAGTTATTCTAAACAAAAATAATACAGTCTTTTCTAATAATAACAAAATTATGACTAAAGTAAAAGTAAGTAAAAAGTCCTATAATAGTAAGTAATGGTTAAGCAAATATAATGTGGAGTCTCCTATTTTCAAGGCCTTGGGATTTGCTGTACCATCCCCTTTTGTCTGTCGTTTCCTGTGAAAGGCAAGGCAAAGAGATTATCAGATTCTGTAACTGATCCCAGTAAGCCGAGTAAGAATCTGGCAAGCAATGATCAGGATTACCTGCAATAAGGCGCATTCTTTGTCCACTGCACAATTGAAAAGGGGTTAATTTTAATGCTTGAGAACATAGTAAACATAGTAGATGACGGCAGAAAAAGACCTGCACGGTCCATCCAGTCTGCCCAAGAAGATAAATTCATATGTGCTACTTTTTTATTTGTACTGTCCTCTTCAGTGCACAGACCGTATAAGTCTGGCCAGCCCTATCCCCGCCTCCCAACCACCAGCTCTGGCACAGACCGTATACGTCTGCCCAGCACTATCCCTACTTTTTTTGTAGAAAAAAAGATGCCGGTACTCATTATGGGCGGGGTCACCACATATGGCTCCACCCCTATGATATCCACACCCAACTTAAGCCACACCCCTTATACCAGCCATGGCGCATATAAACAGACATCACTGAAAATATTATACTAGTATAGGAGAAAAAAAATGATGTGATTTTTTTCATTATAAATAATTTCTGTAAGCTGTTACAGCTCCAGTATACCCAGTGCAAAATTCTCAAATTGGATACATTCCAAACACTAAAATGAAAATAAAATGATTTTTCCACCTTTGTTGTCTGGTGACTTTGTTTTTCATAAGTACATAAGTATTGCCATACTGGGAAAGACCAAAGGTCCATCGAGCCCAGCATCCTGTTTCCAACAGTGGCCAATCCAGGTCACAGATACCCGGCAAGATCCCAAAAATGTACAAAACATTTTATACTGATCCCAGAAATAGTGGATTTTCCCCAAGTCCATTTAATAACAGTCTATGGACTTTTCCTTTAGGAAGCCGTCCAAATCTTTTTTAAACTCCGCTAAGCTAACCGCCTTTACCACATTCTCTGGCAACAAATTCCAGAGTTTAATTACACGTTGAGTGAAGAAAAGTTTTCTCCGATTCGTTTTAAATTTACTACATTGTAGCTTCTTCGCATGCCCCCTAGTCCTAGTATTTTTGGAAAGTGTGAACAGATGCTTCACATCTACCCGTTCCCACTCCACTCATTATTTTATAGACCTCTATCATATCTCCCCTCAGCCGCCTTTTCTCCAAACTGAAGAGCCCTAGCCACTTTAGCCTTTCCTCATAGGGAAGTCGTCCCATCCCCTTTATCATTTTCATCGCCCTTCTCTGCACCTTTCATAATTCCACTATATCTTTTTTGAGATGCGGCGACCAGAATTGAACACAATATTCGAGGTGCGGTCGCACCATGGAGCGATACAAAGCCATTATAACATCCTCATTTTTGTTTTCCATTCCTTTCCTAATAATACCTGACATTCTATTTGCTTTCTAAGCCGCAGCAGCACACTGATCAGAAGGTTTCAACGTATCATCAACGACGACACCTAGATCCCTTTCTTGGTCCGTGACTCCTAACACGAAACCTTGCATGACATAGCTATAATTCGGGTTCCTCTTTCCCACATGCATCACTTTGCACTTGCTCACATTAAACATCATCTGCCATTTAGACGCCCAGTCTCCCACTCTTGTAAGGTCTGCTTGTAATTTTTCACAATCCTCCCGCGATTTAACGACTTTGAATAACTTTGTGTCATCAGCAAATTTAATTAGCTCACTAGTTACTCCCATCTCTAAAGTCATTTATAAATATGTTAAAAAGCAGCGGTCCCAGCACAGACCCCTGGGGAACCCCACTAACTACCCTTCTCCATTGAGAATACTGACCATTTAACCCTACTCTCTGTTTTCTATCTTTTAACCAGTTTTTAATCCACAATAGAACACTACTTCCTATCCCATGACTCTCCAATTTCCTCTGGAGTCTTTCATGAGGTACTTTATCAAACGCCTTTTGAAAATCCAGATACACAATATCAACCGGCTCACATTTATCCACATTTGTTCACCCCTTCAAAGAAATGTAATAGATTGGTGAGGCACGATTTCCCTTCACTAAATCCATGTTGAGTTTGTCTCATTGATCCATGCTTTTGATTATGCTCTGTAATTTTGTTCTTTATAATAGTCTCTACCATTTTAACCGGCACTGACGTCAGGCTCACCGGTCTATAATTTCCCAAATCTCCACCCTCCAGTCTTCCGGTACCACACTCGATTTTAAGGATAAATTACATATTTCTGACAATAGCTCCGCAAGCTCATTTTTCATTTCTATCAGTACTCTGGGATGAATACCATCCGGTCCAGGAGATTGGCTAGTCTTCAGTTTGTAGAACTGCCCCATTACATCCTCCAGGTTTACAGAGAATTCATTAAGTTTCTCCGACTCGTCAGCTTCGAATACCATTTCTGGCACCGGTATCCCACCCAAATCTTCCTCGGTGAAGCCCGAAGCAAAGAATTCATTTAATCTCTCCGCTACAGCTTTGTCTTCCCTGATCGCCCCTTTTACTCCTCGGTCATCTAGTGGTCCAACCGATTCTTTTGCCGGCTTCCTGCTTTTAATATACTTAAAAAAAATTTTACTATGTGTTTATGCCTCCAACATAATCTTTTTTTCAAACTCCCTCTTAGCTTTCCTTATCAGCGCTTTGCATTTGACTTGACATTCCTTATGACCTTTCTTATTATTTTCAGTCAGTTCCTTCTTCCATTTTCTGAAGGATTTTCTTATAGCTCTAATAGCTTCCTTCACCTCACTATTTAACCATGCTGGCTGTCGTTTGGTCTTCTGTCCTCCTTTTTTAATATGTAGAATATATTTGGCCCGGGCTTCCAGGATGGTGTTTTTGAACAGCATCCACGCCTGATGTAAATTTTTGACCCTGCAGTCGCTTCTCTAAGTTTTCTTTTCACCGTTCTTCTCATTTTATCATAGTCTCCTTTTTTAAAGGTAAACGCTAACGCATTTGATTTCCTATGTATACTTACTTCAAAGCTAATATCAAATCCGATCATATTATGATCACTGTTGTCAAACGGCCCCAGCACCATTACCTCCCGCACCAGATCATGCGCTCCACTAAGGACTAGGTCTAGAATTTTTCCTTCTCGCCTCGGTTCCTGTACCAGCTGCTCCATAAAAATGTCATTGATTTCATCGAGGAATTTTACCTCCCTAGCGTGTCCCGATGTTACATTTACCCGGTCAATATCAGGGTAATTGAAATCACCCATTATTATTGTGTTGCCCAGTGTCACGTTTTCAAAGCTGGAAACTGGGTTTGTGAGCCCTTGGGCCACTGCCGAGGAGCGGCAGTGGCAGGCAAAACCACCCCACGCTAGAGACAGGGCAGATCTCTGACAAACAGTTAGGCTTCACCTGCACCTGGCCACTTTCCACCAAGAGTTGAGCTCAAGGCTTCAGGTGGCCAGCAGGACTTACTGGACAGGGCAGGACTGGCTAACACCTAGGCAGCACAGGGACAGCAAGGCAGGGGAAAGGATAGGTTAAAGGACAGGACTGAAAGCTGCGAGCAGCCACTGAAACAGGGAACAAACACAGCCAGACACAAGACTGAACTGAAAGTTGCAAGCAGCCACTGAAGCAGGGAACAAACACAGATAAACCCAGAACTAGGCAAGACATACAAACAAGACTGGGAAACAAGCAATACTCTAAACTAAACATAGACTAACTAGAACAGGCAAGACTTCAGGCAAGAATTAGAGCAAGGAAACAAACTCAGGCTGAAGTGCAAAAGCACCAACATACCAGGGCCTTAGACGCAATGCAAAGGCAAAGCAGAAAGGTTTCAAAATGGCTAATAAGCCCAGCAGCAGCTGAGACTCACTGCAACAATCACCAGGCAACTAAGGGTGCTGTGCAGGTTCAAACAAAACAAGCAGGTCTGGAAGATCCGGACCGGACTGGGCTGAAATCTGGAACGGGTGACAGCACACAGACAATCTAATGCATCCAGCACACAGAGACAGAACTAATTCACAAAGAACAGACATAAGCCAGACATAAGCCAGCTCAGAAGCTGACCACAGGAAATAAGGTGAGTCTGAGAGGGGGCACGGCCACAGACGTGACACCCAGTTTGTTTGCGTCTCTAATTTCCTTTAACATTTCTGCATCCGTCTGTTCATCCTGGCCAGGCGGACAGTAGTACACGCCTATGATTATCCTTTTCCCCTTTACACATCGAATTTCAATCCACAGTGATTCCAAGAAGTGTTTTGTTCCCTGCAGAATTTTCTCTCATTAATATACAATACTACCCGTCCACCAATTCGATCCTCCCTATCACTACAATTTAATTTGTACCCCGGTATGACAGTATCCCACTGTTTAGCCTCCTTCCACCAGGTCTCAGAGATGTCTATTATATCTAACTAGTAAAAAAGCCCGTTTCTGTGAGTGATGAAACGGGCGCTAGCAAGGTATTTGTTTTTTGCAATGATTGTGCTGAAAGAGGTGTTTTTTGTAATTGTGTTGTGTTGGTGATGAATATTTGTTATTTCTGTGTTATGTGCCATTTCTTTTGTTATTGTTTGTTTTGTTGCAGTGTTGGTTGTTTTGTTATTGTGTTTGTAGGTTGTAGTGTAATGAAGTTACAAAGCAGTTTGTGTTATTTTTTTTATTCATATTTTTTTTTTTACATTTGTAATATTTGTTTATACACAATATGTTTGGTGTACATTTTTTTAGAACGTGGAATAAGTTTTCCTTGTTCTGGTCCTTCAAGTATTTTTACAGTTACATCACATGAGTTCCGTACTCTTGAAAAAGCAACATATAGTTGCCCATATGCGAACACAGGTTCTGGAAGATGAATGCCAACTTTGTTAAATGTTTGACCTTGTGATTTGTTAATGGTCATTGCAAATGCCAGTTTGACAGGAAATTGTCTTCTGCAGAGTGTGAATGGTAGGTCACTCTGTGAGGGTGCTAGGTCAATTCGTGGTATAAAAACCTTACTGCCTGCAGTTGATCCACTGATGATTTCAGCAACCATGATGTTTTGTTTCAAGTCTTTAACAAGTAAGCGTGTTCCGGTACACAAACCGCGTGTGGTGTTTAAATTTCGGAGTAGAATAATAATTGCACCTATTTTTAAATTAAGTTTATGTGAAGGCATGCCAGATGGTGTTTGCTCATGAAGGAACTCTACAGGATATAATTGTTGTTCTTCTTCATTGGAGTCTGTAATAGAATCTGTGCTTAAGTAAGTGATTGTGTTCCCTTCTAAAATTTCAAGAACTTCCTCATTTATTTTGTCCACATGTGAATTTTTTGCACACAAAATGGCATTTTTTTTTGCAAAGTTGTGTACAGTGTCATGGGTAATTTTGTGTCCAAAAACAGCCTGGACTATATTTGTGTTACAAATGTGCTGTTCTGGTATTTGAATAACATCTTGCAAACCGTGTGGACATGGTAAAGTGCCGTTTGCTAAATTAATTAGCCAGTTGTTGTAATCTGTATCTGAGCAGCAGACATTAGTGTGTAATTTGATTATTTTGAAGTTGTTCCATAGTTTATTATATTTAATGCTTGCTTCAATTGTTTTTGTTTGATCTCCATGTGGTACTACTGGTAGTGTTTGTCGGAAATCTCCACCAAGCAGAATGACTTTTCCACCAAATGTTTTTTTTATTTTTCATGATGTCTTTAAGTAGTCTATGTACAGCAGTAAGTGCCATAGTGGGTGCCATTGTAGTTTCATCCCAAATAATTATGCGTGCATCTCTTATGATTGATGCATCTTTAGATGTTAATCTCATAGTTGAAGTGGAGTTGTCCAGTAGTGGAACTGGTAATTTAAATTGGGAATGATATGTTCGTCCTCCAGGGAGCAGATTTGCTGCAATTCCTGTTGAGGCAACAGCAAGTGCAGTTCCACCCTCTCCTCAGATAGTGCTGAGGATTGTTTTATATGTATATGTTTTGCCACTTCCACCTGGTTCACATAGGAAAAAGCAGTTGTTGTTGTTACTTGTTTTGCAAGCAGAGATAACTGTATAGAAAGCTTCTTGTTGTTGAGGGGTTAGTTGTTTTTCCATTTGTTCAGCTGTATTTTTTTCATTTGCAATATTGAAGGCTAGTGTTGGATGTTCTTGTTGGTTGATAGCTTTTGGTAAACCAAATTGTTCTAGTTTTATGCCATGTGTTTGTAATTGTTCACAAACTGAGCAGTCATTGTTGCAACCATGCATATGTTGTAATTCTTCCATCATGTAAAATTTGTATTTTTGATATAGTTGTAAAGCATTATTTGGTGTTGCAAAAACACAAATGTATGCAAAGAGTTCTCTTATTTGCTGGGGCATGCTGCATGTTACTGCATCATCTAATGTGTTCTGCCAGACAGTGTCGTCGTGAATGAGTCCCATTTTCTTTGCTGCTTCTTGAAATGTATTGTAAACAATGTTTTGTACTGTTTTTAAATCTTCATATGACCTAGCTCCTGGTTGGTGTAGTAGTATCAACCTTAAACAGTATCGTTCTGGATCTGCTGGTAAATGAACTGCATACATTCTGCCTATTGTTGTTGATTTTCCACTTTTCCTTTGTTTCCACGTTTGTAGAGTTTTGTCAAACGTGTAGTACATTGGAATATCAATGTATAGAATGTTGTTTGCTTGAGGTTGTTCTACATTTAGTTTGAACCATGCTGTTAATGTGGTGTCCCTTTTTTTTGCTAATTGAACTGCATCTGCCACGTGTGCTGGGTGGAAGACAATGTTTTGTTGATCTGGCAAGTGTACTTGCAATCTCTGTATATTATGTGATTGCTGATGCATTTCGAAGCCATTAAGTCGCCATGCTGCTTCTGGAGCACTAATGTATCTTGAGTCTGTAAATATTTTAATCTCATCATGTTGTGTGTTCTTGTGCTCTATAATTGCGACGTTAGCACAATCATGTCCTTTGTAGACATATTTGAATAGGTATTTCACACTTTTAATTGATGCACATATTTCCACGTTAATATGTGAATTGTATTTTAAAAGTAAGTAAGGGTTATAAGGGACTACCCAACTATTATTGATGAATTTTCCATGTAAAAGTGCTCCTACTCCATTATCTCTTCTGCGGTATTTTGGGTAGCCATCATAATTTGCTATAGTTTCATTTTGGAATGTTTTTGGGAATTGTTTTGAACACTTTCCTGAAACCATGCATGGCAAGTTTAAGTTGTTTTCACTGTAAGGGCCATGAATCATATGTTTAGCGACAGTTGCATGTAGACGTGGGAATTTTTCTTTGTCTGGAATTTCTGCGCATACAATTTTATCAATTAAATCTTTATTTTTTGGTTTGTGCTCTTCTTTTAGAATGATTAAAATGTGTGCATGTGGTAAACCTCTTTTTTGGAATTCTATGACATGAATGTTGGCAAGAGGGACACCAAGTATATGATCTTTGCTTATATCATTTAGTAATTGTTTTAGTTTTAAATGAAACACCCTTGCCAATAAGTCTGGATGGAACTCTGATGTTTGGCCTTGTTTTAAGTTGTTAGTAATCTCTTCCCATTTTGGGTTGCATGTCATAGTTATGAAGAGATCTGGTTTTCCATATTTGCGAACTATGGCCATTGCATCCTGGTAATTTTGATGCATATTTCGTGGGCTTCCTGAAAATGTTGATGGTAAAATGAATGGTTGTCCAAGTGTTAATCGTGTATCTGTTGGTTCACTTGCCAGACGGTTCATTAAGCCAGAGTATTTTTCTATGCGTAGTAGTTTTTGATTTTGTCTGATGTAGTTGAGTCTGTTTGCCTCAGTTTTACAAAGTATTGTTGTGTTAGTTTTCCTGCCGAAAGAAATGGATTGAATTCATCTCTTTCTGCAAAACGATATCCATAGTACTGCATTTGTGTTACTCTCACTCTTTTTTTGTTGTTGCACCAGTAGACATTTAGGTTGTTCACTCAAAGGAATATGTATTCCCCAGCTTTGATCTCCATGTGGGAACAGTAATGGATATACCATAGGTTCTA
Source organism: Microcaecilia unicolor (assembly GCF_901765095.1). Taxonomy (NCBI): domain Eukaryota; kingdom Metazoa; phylum Chordata; class Amphibia; order Gymnophiona; family Siphonopidae; genus Microcaecilia; species Microcaecilia unicolor. Next base: position 353,626,950 of record NC_044031.1, on the reverse strand, counting down.
GGTTTGGATCTAACACACTGATTATCTCGGTCTTGTTGGGTTCATTGTTTTTGTTTCTGCAGTGTATTATGAGATCTCGATGTAATGGAGGTTCTCTGTCTGTGTTTTGAAAAATGAAAGCCACCTCATTTGCTCTAGGGGCATTATATCTTCGTTGATCATTTTTTTCGATCTTGTACAATAGCCATTGAGATTGTAGGTGGTTCTATTTTTAGTTGTTGTGCTTCTGTGATGCATTCATTCTCTACTTCATAGAGCATTTTGCAGGCCTCTGGAAAAGGGTTGTCACGTGCCATAATATTGCTTAAGAGTGTCATTATTGTGTCATTGATGTTTGAGTTTGTTTTCATTTGTAGCCTCTGGATGGCAGCCTCCTCTGGATCTAGAATATATAATTGAGCATATTGTCTTTTTTCTCATTATCAGGATGTAGTGATGATGTTCTGTGGTAAATATTGCCTTTTATTCTGAAGCAGTAAGGGCCATATCCTGGTGGTGGTGTAATGTTAGCTCCCATTGAGGCAAAAGCTAAGGAACTGTTAATAGATCAAATGTTTTGCATGAAATTTTTAGAGTATTGATGTTCACCTGTTAGTAGGTCTTTTATAGGTTCATGACATCTAATAGGTGTTAGATGAACTTTGCCCTTACTGCAGCATTTTGTGAATAGTTTGTCGGCAGTTGTTTCATTCTTAAAATGTTTTGCTTTACAAAATATGCATTTTGCGTTCATGGCTCCACAACTGTAGTATGGTGTGTTGTTCTCATTTACACAATCTGTTATTGCAATTGCGGAGTTTGAAGTTGTACCGTTTGTTGTAAGTGTTGGCTGTCTTAAGTGTTGTTCTGTTTGTCTGTGTTTTCATCTCTGACTTTGTAAATATGATCTTCTATTCCTTCTTTTTATTTTTGCTTCATCTGTCATTTTTTGTCTTCGTGCGCGTTCTTTGGCATTGTGCCTACTTCTGTGTTTGTCTTTGTTCTTCTGTCATTTTTGCAGTTTGTGGTTTTGTTGATTTTGTTTTTGTTTCTATGTTATTTTGGTTTTCCAGTGTATTGTTTTGGTCGGCAGTGGTGTTTTCCATTTCACTGTGTATGTCATGCTTGTGTTGTTTTTTTTGTTTTGTTTTGTAAAGCTGCTCGTCTTTTTCTTTCTGCTTCTTCTTTTTTTGTTTCTACATGTAGCTTCTTTTTCTGCAGTTTTTGTTTGTGTAATTTGTTTCCTTGATCTTTTGCTTGTAGTGTTTTCTTGCTGACTCATAGCTAAACGCCTTTTTCTTTGTTTTTCTGTTTTTTGTTGTTTACGTGTGGCTAGTTCTTCTGCAGTTAGTTTTATGTTTTGTTGTCTGGTCTTGTTCCTTGCACTTGCTTCTTGACTTAGACGTTTTTTTTCTTCCTGTGTTAGAGATGCACGTCTTTTTTTTTTCTGCTTCTGCATGTTTCTGTTTACATTGTGCCTGCTGTTGCATAGTTTGTGTTTTAATATTTTGTCCGATTGTCCCATTTTTTTTTTTTTTTTTGTAGTTGTTGGTCAGACGTTACAGCTTCATTTATTTGTAGTTTTCTTTTATTTGTTTGTTGATGTTCAGGCTGTTTCGCTTCATGTAGGTTTGTTGTTTTGTTTTTGTTTGACCATTTGCTTGTACTGTCTTCTTCTGTTGGAGGTGTGGTTTTGTTCTGAGGTTGAGATGCTTTCCTTTTCCTTTGTTTTTTTTGTTCTTGTTGTTTACAGTCATCATGCTCCTCAGTATTCATTGTTTTTTGTGAATAGTTTTGTTCTGTGCGTTCATTATTTTTGTGAGTTATTGTGTGTGTTGTTTGTGTGTTATCCATATCCTGTGTATCTGTTGTATGGAAGAGTGGTTGTCTGTTACTGGAGTGGTACTGTGTTTTTGTATCAGATAGTGCAACTGTGTGTCTCTGTGTGCCACAGTATGTGAGATTGTGAGAGTTGTGTGTTAATTGTCACTCTGTGGTTTTGTTAGATGGTATTACGCACATTGGTGATCAGTGGTCAGTTGGATGTTGTTCTCCGTAGCTCCTTGCTTGTTTTTTTTTAGTTCTTGTTTCTGTAAGAAATGAAATGGTTATTTTTTTTTTTTTAATTTATTGTAATTTTATGTTTTAAATATTAAAATGTGTGGACTCAGCATGTTTGATAGGGTCAGGAATCCAGTTTGTTTGTGTGTAATATGTAGTAGTAGTGCATATGTGTGTTTGTGATTGTAAGTATGTGTGTTTGTCACTCTGTGATTATTGTTGTCACATATAGTGAGTACATGTCAGTAACAGTATGTGTGTTAGAGATTGTGAGTTTCTGTGTTTGATTGAGAGATAGAGTGTGTGACATAGACAGAGAGTTCGTGTGATAGTGAGTGTAAGTTTTAAACGGGGTCATGTATCTGTGGGTTTTTTTTTTTAATGTTCCTTTATTTTGTGTGAATTTGCTTACCTTGTAGTTCTTTTCTTTTGTTGTTGTTGTTGTTTTGTTTTGGTCTTTTGTTCTCAGTTGCAATCTGTTGTTGTTTCTTGTGTGTTTCCTTTTTCCTTGTTAGCGTTTCACCACGCTGCTTGGTTTCTCTGTGTGCACTTGATAGGGAAAAATGAAATGGGCATTTATAAATTGTTATTGTAATGGAAATGTTTTTTTTTTCTGTGAAGTTACTTGGTGATAGTGTGAGTGTGTGTAGTTGTGTTTTTTTTAGGCATTGGGTGTTTGTTGGTGGATATCTCAGTATTGTTTTTTTTTTGTGATGTGTTTTGTTTTGTGTGTGTGTGCAATTGTTAGGTTGTTTGAATGTAGCTTGTAGGTTTTTTTTTCTGAGGGGTGGGTGGACTGGGTTTTGTCCGGAATGGGTTTTTTTTGAGGGGGGGGGGGGTTGTGAATGTCCCTTGCGTTCAAAGTTTGATGAATTGGTTGGTGGCTATGAGGGTGGTGATGTGCTGTCAGTGTGTGGCATTGTGTTTTGTTAGTGGGGGTTAGTGTGTGTGGTGCAGTGGATTTACGGTGTGCAGCATTGGTGGTGGTTATTGTGCTTAATCTGCTCTTTTCTTTATGTTGTGGCAGTGTTTTTTGATTTTGTGTGTGGTGGAGGGGTGTTATGTTGTGTAGCATTGTTGATGGTAAACGTGCTTACTGTGCCCTTTTCTCTCTGTTGTTCTGTTTTATCAAGGGCGTGATGAGAGCTGACATAGAGAGAGAAGGGCAGAGCCTGCACGGGTTTTATTTTTTCTTGACGTCTTCGGTGAGAGGGTGCTTGGATCTTTGGTTGGTGGTTATGAGGGTGGTGGTGTGCTGTCAGTGTGTGGCATTGTGTTTTGTTAGTGGGGGTTAGTGTGTGTGGTGCAGTGGATTTACGGGGTGCAGCATTGGTGGTGCTAAGTGTGCTTTTTCTGATCTTTTCTCTATGTTTTGGCAGTGTTTTTTTGATTTTGTGTTACCGTGTGTGGTGGAGGGGTGTTATGGTGTGCAGCATTATTGATGTTAAACGTGCTTACTGTGCCCTTTTCTCTCTGTTGTGTTTTATCAAGGGCGTGATGAGAGCTGTCATAGAGAGAAGAAGGGCAGAGCCTGCACGGGGTTTTTTTTTGTTTTTTTTCTTGATGTCTTCGGTGGGAGGGTGCCTGGATCTTGTCCATGTTGATCGACTTTTGAACTGATGGGTCAAAGGGTGGGTGTCTGTACGTGCTGAGGCGTTTGCTGACGGGAGGTTGGAGATAATGTGGTTTCTTAATGGGGACTCGGGAGGTAGTGTGTCGGAGAGGAGTTGGAGGGTGATGTTCAGATGTCGTAGAAGAGGAGGAAGGATTTGTAGGGTGGTGTTTTGAGTTTGGATTTATGTGGGAGCGTTTTGAGGATGAGAGTCGGTGAGGGGGTCTGTGGCTTTTTGATGTGGTGTGTTCACTTTGGATGGGCGTTGGATTTTTTCCCATGGTTGGGTGGGTGAGGGTTGTTGCGTGTGTGAGAAGGGCAGAGCCTGGTTGTTTTTTTTGTTTTGAGTTAGTGCGTGTGATAGTGAATGTAAGTTAGTAACGGGGTCATATATGAGGTTTTTTTTATATGTGCCTTTCATGTTTTTGTGTGTATTTGCATACCTGGGTTTTTTTTGTTTTGTTTTTTCTTCACAGTTGCAATCCGTTGTGTTTTCTTGTGTGTTTCCTTTTTCTTTGTTTGCGTTTCACCACGCTGCTTGATTTCTTTGTGTGCACTTGATTTTGAAATATGAAATGGGCATTTGTATATTGTTATTGTAATGGGAATGTTATATTTTTCTGTGAAGTACTCGTTGAAATTGTGTGTGTGTGTGTGTGTTTTTTTGCACTCGGTGTTTGTTGGTGGATGTCTGAGGGTTTTCTTTTTTCATGTTTTGATTGGATCTCAAAATGTTGTTTTTTTTTTGTCTTCATTTGTTATGTTTTTTGAAGGGGGCTTGGAGGGGTTTTTTTTGAGTGGTGGGTGGGTGGGCTGGGTTTTGCCATTTTTTTTTAAAGGGGGTGTTACTGAATGTCCCTTGCTTGCAAACTTTGATGAATTGGTTGGTGGCTATGAGGGTGGTGTTGTGCTGTCAGTGTGTTTTGTCAGTGGGGGTTAGTGTGTGTGGTGCAGTGGATTAATGGTGTGTAGCACTGTTGGTGCTAAGTGTGTTTATTCTTGCCTTTTCTCAATGTTGTGGCTGTGTTTGTTGATTGTGGGTTAGCATGTGTGTTATGGTGTGCAGCATTCCTGATGCAAAACATGCTTACTGTGCCCTTTTCTCTTTGTTCTGTTTTAGCAAGGGTGTGTTGTGAACTGAGATAGATAGAGAAGGGCAGAGCCTGCAGCATTTTGTTTTTTCTTGTCGTCTTCAGTGGGACGGTGCTTTGGCTAAACAACGTGCTTACTTTGCCCTTTTCTCTCTGTTGTTCTGTTTTAGCAAGGTTGTGATGAGAACAGAGATAGATAGAGCAGGGCAGAACCTGCAGCGTTTTTTTTTTCTTGTCGTCGGTGGGAGGGTGCTTTTATCTTCTACATGTAAGAGGGCTTTTGATGTGGTGTTGTGGTTGGGAGGGGGGTGGTGATTGTGTGAGAAGGGCAGAGCCTGCACCTTTTTTGTTGTTGTTGACGGCTTCGGTGGTAGGGGGCTTTTGATCTGATGGGTTAAAGTTTGGTTCTCTGTCGTTACAGAGGCTTTTGTTGACGGGAGGTGGCAGATAATGTGCTGTGCTGTCTAATCTGGGAGTCAGGAGGTATTCGTTGTGGGAGGAGGTGGAGGGCGGTGTTCCAATGTCGTAGAGGAGAGTGAGGGAGGAGTTGGAGGGCGGTGTTTCTAGTTTGTTAGTTTGTATTAGTGAGGGAGTTATCCGGTAGCGTTTTGGTGAGTAGGGTGTGTGAGGGGGGCTGTTTCCGATTAACATGGTCTTGTGTTGGAGTGTGTGGGTTGTTTTGTGTGTGTGGGTTAACCTGGTTTTCTCGAAAGTGCTGATGCCCTTCTTTTTTTTCTGTGTGAAAGTTTCGCGCTGTTGGCGGGTTTTTGTTTTTAATACGTAGTAGTTCATGTTGACTCGCGCTACTGTGCTGTGATTGGGCACAGTCGTTGATGACGCTTCGGGGAACAGGAGCACGAATGCTTCAGAGTTTTTGTCCACGCAGCCAGCTTCAGAACGTTGCAGGTGCTTTTTATTATATAGGATTTTTCATTTAGTGCAATATATTCTAACTCTCCCATCTTATTTCTTAGGCTCCTGGCATTCACATATAGACATTTCAAACTGTGTTTGTTGCTCCTATTTACATCATGCTTAGTACTTGACAGTACTAATTTGCAATCTTTTGTCTGATCTTTATTTTTATTTAGGGACACCTGATCTACTACGGTCTCTTTTGCAACCTCACTATCAGGATACCCTATCTTCCCTGTTTTGGTGATATCTTTGAAAGATACCTTATCCCGAACCATGCGCTTTTGAGCGACTGTCGGCCTTCCCCCAATTTCTAGTTTAAAAGCTGCTCTATCTCCTTTTTAAATGCCGATGCCAGCAGCCTGGTCCCACCCTGGTTAAGGTGGAGCCCATCCTTTCGGAATAGGCTCCCCATTCCCCAGATTGTTGCCCAGTTCCTAACAAATCTAAAACCCTCCTCCCTGCACCATCGTCTCATCCACGCATTGAGACTCCGGAGCTCTGCCTGTCTCTTGGGCCCTGCACGTGGAACAGGTAGCATTTCAGAAAATGCTACCCTAGAGGATCTTGATTTGAGCTTCCTACTTACGAGCCTAAATTTGGCTTCCAGAACCTCTCCCACATTTTCCTATGTCATTGGTACCCACATGGACCAAAACAGCCGACTCCTCCCCAGTACTATCTAAAATCCTATCTAGGTGATGCGTGAGGTCCGCCACCTTCGCACCAGGCAGGCAAGTCACCATGTGATCCTCACGTCCACCTGCCACCCAGCTATCTATATGCCTAATGATCGAATCACCAACTACAACAGCTGTCCTAACCTTTCCCTCCCGGGCAGCACTTGGAGACATATCCTTGGTGCAAGAGGATAGTTTATCCCCTGGTGGGCAGGTCCTGGCTACAGGAGTACTTCCTACTTCACCAGGGTGATGCTCTCCTTCTAGGAGACCTCCCTCCTCCAAGGTGGCACAAGGGCTACCAGACTGGAGGTGGGACTTCTCTACAACATCCCTGTAGGTCTCCTCTATGTACCTCTCTGTCTCCCTCAGCTCCACCAGGTCTTCTACTCTAGTCTCAAGAGAATGGACACATTCCCTGAGAGCTAGGAGTTCTTTGCGTCGGGCACACACATATGACATCTCACCAACTGGGAGATAATCATACATGTGACACTCAATGGAAAAGAGTGGATAGCACCCCTCTCACTGCTGGACTGCTGACTCCATCTTAGTGTTTTGGGGTTTTTCAATAATTTAAAACTTACTACAGTATTAAGGATATTAGCCTAATATAAAAGTGTCTTTTAGTTTATATAGTATATTGTATGATTTAGTTAGTGTTTCCTTCTTAGATGGTAATGAAATATATTTAAAACTCTGTAAGAGCACTCCTTGCTTGTTACTCTAATTACAATAACTGACTATAAATGAAGAGTTGTTCCTGCAATGCCTGTTAATTTCTATCTGTTAATGCTGTGGTACAAAGTTTTTTAAACTAAGTGGAAAAGACTATGGAGATTAGTTGATAAAATTTGCTTTTTATATTTTTATTTTGCCTAACATAAACCTACAATTCCTCCTTTAAACCCCAATCTTTAAGTTCCCAAAGCACAAAGCAAAATAGCGTTCACTTACCAGAGAAATGTTCTCTTCTCTCGGAACTTCTCAGAAAGAAAGTTCAATGGGACCTTTCCTCTTTATATAGTTTTGAATCTAAGGGGCCTCTTTTAAACAGGCTCTTTGAAACTGACTCAGCAACCAATGCAAGTATTGTACTTCCCGACACCTTAATTAACACTTAATTGAGGTCGCTGGATGAGCTACCTCTCCAGCAGCCAAGGAACAGAAAATAACTGCCTTTTAGAACAAGAGTTTTTGGCTGTTTAGTTTCTACCTCTAGAAAAGGTTTCAGTTTAAAACTATGGGGAAAATGCCTATTTCTAGAGAAAATTTCAGTTTAAAACTATGGGGAAAGGGTTTGTACACTATGGCAACTAGTTAATGATGCTTGCTTTTCTCTCTCTCTCTCTCTCTCTCTCTCTCTCTCTCTCTCTCTTTTTATTCCCCCCTTAATACTAAACTAGGTCCTGCTTGCTTCTCTCTCTCTCTCTCTCTCATTGACAGCATTTGTGGTGCCCAAACTTTAGAAACAAGGTTATCGTACATAGTACTAGCACTTAAATGCAAAGAATAATGTAAAGAATGGAGTAACAGAAATAAATTTTGTTATGCTACAAAACTTTGTCCAGCAGGGTGCACCCATAGACTATGGGAATTTAAACTGCATCCTGCTTGTTGCCACAATCTCAATTCTGTCTGGGTAGCCGAAGCCTGCAGTGCCTCATATAACTCCAATCCCTGCATTATCTGGGTTTGTTTGGTCTGATCAACAAACGTTTTCCTTGTCATCAAGCAGATGCAGCCATTACAGATGGGTTGTGTCCATCAACCAGCAGAGGGAGATAGAGAGCACGCTTTTTTCAGTGCCTCATACCAGCTTGCTCCACTGCCTCTCTTCAGTATTCTCTAATCTCCCCTAGCAGAGTGGCTGCAGCTTCTTCGAGCTCCATTTAAAATCTGCCTGGAGGTTGCTCCTGTGCTTTTGCCAGTTGTTAGCAGGGGTGTTGGAGGCTATAGCAGCTTCACTTTAAAGGCACATAGGTTCGCCCTTTCCCTGCCTTACCCATACCTCCGTGGATGTGGACACATTGCTTAGCTTTCCCTGTCCTTCCCCACCAACAGTGGATGCAGGCACATAGGTTCGCCCTTTCCCTGCCTTTCCCACTCACCTGAGCCTCCAGAGTTCAATTTACCTCTGCTTTCCTCACAGCGTTAAAAAAAAAAAGCGCTTAGACGCTGGAACAGAGGTTTTTCCTTGCCTTTTTCTGTGGGACCGGAGCTGTGATACTCGGTCCAGTGAGGTAAGAGTGTTTTCTGACTCCTCCGGGGTGGGCCCGTGATCAGGGCGATTTTGGCGCGAACCGCCATTTTGAATTTTACCGCCATTTTCGGCGATGGCTGCGGAGACAGTAAAGCGATGTTCCAAGTGTGGCAAGCGCAGATCAGCAGCGGGGCTCTGTAAATCGTGCTGTACAGACGTTAGAGCTGGCCCGAGCATGGCGAGCGACGATTCTTCACACTCTGAGCTGGCAGCGGGCGCCATTTTGAATTTACCACATGGCGCGACCTCCGCTGAGACGGAGAGTCCTGAGCCCGGGGGGAGGCCTTGGAGTAAGGCTGATATGGGAGCTACTAGCCCCGGCAGAGATCCGGGTGCCCAGGGTGAGTTTTTCTCCCCTGATTTTGTCTTATTAATGCATAAAGCATTCATGCTTAAAAGAGCTCTCCCACAAAGCCCAGCATGGGCCTCTTGTAATGCCCCCCCGGTGGATTCTAGCCTGGGTATGCCCTCTGAGGCGTTATTCCCTGATAATTGGCAAAATATGAAGCGCAGAAGGGCTCATTCCCCTTCAGAGAGTGCTGCACCTCCATTTTTTCCCCCGTGGTCGGGCTGCGAGGATTTGGAGGACTCTGGCAGGCCTTCATGGTCTGAGGAGCCAGAGTCTGGTGCAGAAGTGACTCAGGATCTGGACGATCCCTCCGCGGTGAGGATTTTCCACCGTGATGAGCTGCCAGCGCTTATTTCTGATGCCCTGCAGGCTCTCTCTATTGAGGACCCTGCCAGTGGCACAGCCTCGTCTGTGAATCCTAGGATGGCTAGTACCAAAAAGCCTGCTCGAGCCTTTCCTTTGCATGACTCCATCCAAGAGCTTATTTCGGCTCAATGGGCTGACCCCGAGGGACCTTTGAAAGTTTCCAGGGCTATGGGGCAATTATACCCTCTGAGTGAGGAGCATATGGCTCGCTTTGCTATGCCTAAAGTGGATGCCCTAGCCACAGCTGTGACAAAGAGAACTACCCTCCCTGTTGAAGGAGGTGTTGCCCTGAAGGATATTCAAGACTTTAGACTGGAATCAGCTCTTAAACGGTCATTTGAAATTGCAGGTCTCACTATTCGGGCATCTGCATGCAGTTGTTATGCTGCTAGAGCCTGCCTGGCTTGGTTGCAACAGGCAGTGGAACAGCCCGGTGATGGAGCGGAGCCCTTTTCAGATGTGGCTCCGCGGATGGAGTCGGCCTTGTCCTTTCTTGCTGACGCACTTTATGATATTGTCAGAGCTTCGGCTAAACACATGGCAGTAGCAGTGGCGGCTCACCGTCTTCTTTGGCTATGGCATTGGGCGGCGGACATGGCCTCTAAGCAAAGGTTGGTGAAGTTGCCCTTTCAAGGCCTTCTCCTGTTTGGTGAGGAGTTGGAGAAAATTGTGAAGGGCCTGGGTGAGGCTAAACCCCAGCGCTTGCCTAAAGATAGGCCTCGGCCTTCCTCTAAGGGTGCGGCGGTCCACTCCTCTTACAGACCTCGCTTCCATGAAGCTCGAAGGTACCGCCCGGGGCGTTCTGCTGGGTTCACTTCTCGTGTCTGTTTTCAGCAGAGGAACTCCTTTCGCTCGGACAAACGTTCCACAGCCACTGGCTCAAGGCCTGGAGTTCAGGTGCGACCCTCTCAATGATGGTGCGCCGGCCCTCTCCTCGAGTCCTGTTATCGGAGGACGTCTTTTCCTCTTTGCCGAGGAGTGGGCCAACATTTCCTCAGATCAGTGGGTCTTGGACCTGATCAGAGACGGTTACAGAATAGAATTCGACACCCCTGTAAGAGACGTGTTTGTGGAGTCCCGATGCGGTTCTGCCGCCAAACGGGCGGCGGTAGAGGAGACTTTACAAGGTCTGATTCAGATAGGGGCCGTGTCCCCAGTACCTCCCGCCGAACACGGCTGCAGCTGCTACTCCATCTACTTTGTGGTGCCGCGAAAAGGAGGGCCTTTTCGCCCTATTCTGGACTTAAAAGAATTAAACAAGTCCCTGAGAGTGCGGCATTTTCACATGGAAACCCTGCGCTCCGTCATTGCGGCAGTACAGCCAGGAGAGTTTCTCACGTCTCTGGACCTGAAAGAAGCTTACTTGCACATTCCAATTTGGCCCCCGCACCAGAAGTTTCTGAGGTTTGCGGTGATAGGAAAGCATTTCCAGTTGCGGGCCTTGCCTTTTGGCCTCGCCACAGCTCCCCACACCTTTTCGAAGGTTATGGTGGTAGTAGCTGCCTTTCTAAGGCGAGAGGGTATTCGGGTTCACCCGTACCTGGACGACTGGCTCATTCGAGCAAACTCTGCTGCAGAGAGTCAGCATGTAACAGCCAGAGTGGTCTCAGTACTTCAATCTCTGGGCTTGGTCGTCAATTTGGCCAAAAGTCACTTGACCCCCTCGCAGTCTCTAGAATATTTGGGGGCCAGGTTCAACACAGCCTCGGGGTATGTGTACCTACCCGAGCAAAAGCGGTGCAAGCTTCAGAATCAGGTCCGTCTGCTCCTGAGGATGCCCCGCCCGCGAGCTTGGGACATTGTCCAGCTGCTTGGATCGATGACGGCCACCATAGAACTGGTGCCCTGGGCGAGAGCGCACCTGAGACCTCTACAGTATGCTCTACTCCAAAGATGGTCTCCAGTATCTCAGGATTACCAATGCAGACTCTCTTGGCTCCCTGCGGCCCGACTCCGCATGGAGTGGTGGCTCTCAGACAGCATGCTGCGGCGAGGAATGCCGCTGGCGCTCCCCGATTGGTGCCTAGTGGTGACAGATGCCAGTCTGAAAGGCTGGGGCGCACATTGCAAGAGGAAGCATGCCCAGGGTCTATGGACACCCGAGGAGTCGGAGTGGTCCATCAACCGCTTAGAGTTGAAAGCGGTGTTTCAGGCGCTTCTGGCCTTTCAAGTGACCCTGGAAGGATTGGCTGGCAGAGTGATGTCGGACAACACGGCAGCAGTGGCCTACATAAATCGACAAGGCGGCACTCAGTGCAGAGCTCTAGCCGCGCAGGCCGAACAAATTTGCCACTGGGCTGAGCTGCATCTACAGTTTCTGTCGGCAGCTCACATTGCAGGTCAGAGCAACGTGCAAGCCGATTATCTAAGCAGGCATCAGATCGATCCAGCGGAGTGGGAACTTGCAGACGAAGTGTTCCTGCAGATATGTGCCAAGTGGGGCAAGCCTGTGATGGATCTAATGGCGACATGCACCAATGCCAAAGTCCCGTGCTTCTTCAGCAGACGGAGAGATCCTCGCGCGGCGGGGTTGGATGCCTTGGCTCAACCCTGGCCTCCGGGCCTACTGTATGTGTTCCTTCCATGGCCCTTGATAGGGCGAGTGCTCCTGCGGATTCGGCTGCATCCTGGAGAAGTGGTTCTCGTCGCCCAGGAGGCCTTGGTATGCGGACCTCCGACAGATGCTCGTAGAGGATTCCCTTCAGTTACGTCTGGTTCCCAACCTGTTGTCACAGGGTCCGGTGACCATGGAGGGCGCCGGCCGATTTGGTCTTATGGCCTGGCGATTGAGAGGGCGCAATTGAGAGGCAGAGGCTATTCCAATAAAGTAATTACCATTCTCCTGCAAGCCCGCAAGCGTTCCACTTCCGTGGCTTATGCCAGGATTTGGCGCCAGTTTGAAGTCTGGTGTGCTTCCAGAGAGATCACACCCCTGCGGGCTCCTGTCTCGCTGATTCTGGACTTTTTGCAGGATGGTGTACAAAAAGGCTTGGCCTATAATTCCCTGCGGGTGCAAGTGGCAGCGTTGGCCTCCCTGCGTGGCAAGGTTGAAGGCGTGTCTTTAGCTGTTCATCCGGATGTGGCACGGTTTCTTAGAGGGGTGCTTCGGCTCCGTCCTCCCGTGCGTGCGCCTTGTCCAGCTTGGAACCTGGGGCTAGTGCTGAAGGCCCTTCAGGGTGCTCCCTTTGAACCGCTTCGGCGTGCTTCAGAGAAAGATTTGACAGTGAAGTCCGTCTTGTTAGTGGCCATTACTTCGGCGAGACGGGTGTCAGAGCTCCAGGCGCTGTCCTGTAGAGACCCTTTTCTGCAGTTTTCAGAGTCCGGGGTCACAGTTCGGACCGTGCCTTCCTTCTTGCCTAAGGTGGTTTCAGCGTTTCACCTAAACCAACCTATTTTCTTGCCCTCCTTTGTCGAGGAGGAATTTCCAGAATCTTTTGGGCAATTGCACCTGTTGGACGTACGCAGGACTCTGCTGCATTATCTGCGAGTTACTAACTCTTTCAGGACCTCTGATCATCTGTTTGTTTTGCTATCAGGTCCTCGCAGAGGGTCTCCAACGTGTAAAGCCACTATTGGCCGCTGGCTTAAAGAATCTATCTTTTCAGCTTATTTGCTTACTGGCCAGCCTCCGCCTGATGCCTTTAAGGCGCATTCCACTAGAGGAATATCCTCTTCTTGGGCTGAAACTGGAGCACTCTCTCTTCAAGAGATTTGTAGTGCAGCAACATGGGCTTCTAAGCTCTCTTTTGCCCGACATTACAGGCTGGATGTGGCTGCCAGGAGGGACGCACATTTTGGAGCACAAGTGCTGGCGCGTGGTGTGGCTTGTTCCCACCCTATCTAGGTAAAGAGGTAAAGAGGTAATTTAGTGAGACTAGGCCGAATGGTATCCATATCATTTCGCATTTCGTTAGCGATGTCCTGAAACCTCAATGTTAAACCCATGGGTCCCAAGACTGTGCCCCTGGGATACATGGGTGTAAGATGAGGCATAGGTCGGTCGATTAATGGATCTGAGCAATGGCTGGAAGACGTCACATTAGTGGCGGTCTCAACAGTATCTTCTGGGTCGTTGGGATTCAATTCTATGAGAGCCACGACTCCCGCAATCTTGACAGTAGTAGTGCATTGGCTGTTTATGGGAATTTTCTTGGTATCCTCCGTCATATCAATTAAATCAGGATACAGCTTCTGATATCCATCAGCCGTGCCACAGGGAAATAATTTAGTTTGGGCCAATCCTCTGGACACAGTATGCTGTAATTCCTGCTCATATGGAGGAGGGCATAATGGATTGGTGGGCGATGGTGGTGGAAATTTAGTGTCGTCTGGTAAATTTTGGGATGCTAATTGTTCTTCACCCACCAAAATCCATTTATTAATAGCTTGTAAATGTTTCAGTCGGGATTTTTCCTTATTCTTTTTCTCATTGTAAGCAAATAATTGTTTCAATATGGAACTCTCAAATGAGCCATTTGGTGGTCAGCAAAAATTAGTTTGCTGTTGATTCCACATACCATTTTTGATTTAATTTAGTAAGTTCTTTTTTCTCTAAAGGAAAGTATTTAATTACTTTCTCAAGAGGCATAGCCATTATGTGTATAATAAAAACCTAGTATTTTAAAACACCTATTCTGACAAACGAGACTTAGGACCTACTAGTAACTCTGTGTTATTCCCTGATATTTTATAAACACCCACAGCTGATCAGATCATAGGACCTACCAGGGATAATTGCTATTTTAAAACACCTAGTCATACAATAGTGACATAGGACCTAGCAATGCTATTTTAAAACACCTAGTCAGACAATAGTGACATAGGACCTAGCATAAAAGTTTTTTTTTAAAGATGCCACTGGGAATCCTGCAGCTTGAACCAAAAACCATAAAACTGCCCTCCAATCCACGTCGGGAGTCACAAAATGTTAAATATTTTAGGTCTTTTTACCAAATCTTCATATACCAGTTGCCCACAATTTGTAGAGATAAAAGACCGAGGCTGCCGCTTATGAGAACATCATGGGAAGATAGAACTACTGCATACATATGCTTTCTGTATCACTCCAACATACTGAACTGAAACAGCTATTTTTATACACTTGTATTTAACAATGATTTACAAGGCTTCAGCAAGTTATCTTACTCGGGATCATCTGGTTTTTTTTCAAAACTATCTGGTTTCCCTCACCTGCTAGACCACATTCTCATGTTTGTTTATGCTTCCTCCTTTCCCAGGCCTGTTTGCCCATAAGGATATCATATCAGATCATAAGTTCCTGGGCCTCACAATTTATGGCCTTTGCCCTTTGACTCTACTCCAGGGTGCATAACTGTGTTTATTATCTACATGAGCTTAGCAACAGCATTGAGTAGAAGAGATGACAGATTGGGCTCAGTCCTCTCAGTCAGTGATGAAGATTCTGGGGTGTAAACCAAAGGACCCCAATGAATTAAGCAGGGCAAACTGTGAAGTTAACTAGTGTTTGTCTTATGCCCTTCTACCAGGCTGCTGTTAGGGTTGTGTAATATAACTTGCTCTGACACTTAATATATTTGAAACCGCTCTATAAATTCCTCAGGATAAGAAGTGTTAAAAAGAGTGTTTTGGTGTATGATTAAACTTCACAGCATGTAAAAATGTTGGGTTTATTTTTGGCCTTGTTTTTGAACTGATATCTCTTGTTTTAGGCTTGTTTTTTAAGCTAAATGTAACTGTTTTTCAACGACTACATGGCAACACTGCAGCACCAGCAGAAGCAAGAGGCATTGCAGGGATAGTAGTACAGACTTAATGTTTGGGCCTCCTCTTTTTCAGTCAGATTTGTACCACTGGAGGAGGTAGGCACATGCACAGTCTGCACTAGGAGCTCGGTTCATGGTGCATGTGTCTAACTCCGAGTGAATAGACAGGTCTCTTGGGTCAGGAAGTGAGAAAGAACATGCTGATGATATTCGGACTTGGGAGAGTAGCAGGACTGTTTGCACATGATCAGATCTGGGGTAGCAAGCTGTTTTTGTAGAGTGGCGTTAACTCCTGTGAGGGAGGCCTGAACTTAAAGTGTGTGTGGGGGGGGGGGGGGGCACCAAGCCCCAAAGACTCCCCCATGCCTAAGCCACTGGTTAGAGGTAATTTTATAAAGAATGTTTCAAATGGAAAAGGTTCATATAAATTTTTTGACTGAAATTGTGCACATAAGTATGCACACCAACAAGATGGTGTGTCCTTGTGC
The DNA here is from genome assembly GCF_901765095.1 of Microcaecilia unicolor. Lineage (NCBI taxonomy): Eukaryota > Metazoa > Chordata > Amphibia > Gymnophiona > Siphonopidae > Microcaecilia > Microcaecilia unicolor. The sequence goes on along the minus strand of NC_044031.1, from coordinate 353,611,402 downwards.
ATGTGCATATGTAGACTTCCCTGTCATAGTTTGGGTACAGCAAGCAGAGTGGCAATGTGTGTGTATATTTTATAAAATATGTGAATAATTGCATAAGGTTTAAATTTGTGCAAGAGAATTTGTAACCTACTGGGAGACATGGTATGAGCCTATTTTATAAAAGCATATAAAAGCTTGCGCCAAAGGACGTTTGAGAAGAGACTGGAAGACCTGAATATGTATACCCTAGAGGAGAGGAGATATGTATGATACATACATTTAAATACGTAAAAGGTATTAATATAAAAAGAAATATTTTCTGGAGAAGGGAAAATGGTAAAACTAAAGGACATGAATTGTGGTTGTGGTGTGGTAGACTTAGGGGTAGTGTTAGGAAATTCTTTTTCACCGAGAGTGTGGTTGATGCCTGAAATGCCCTTCTGAGGGAGGTGGTGGAGAAAAAAATGGTGATGGAATTCAAAAAGGCATGGGATAAACACAAGATCTCTAATTAGAAAATGAATGGTATTTAAAAAAAAACTTAAAATGATTACATGTGTGTTTGCATGTTGAGTGGCACTTTAGATGGCGACTTTGAAGAACTGAGGCTGTTGTCGGGCAGGCTTGTATGGGCTGGGTTCCATGTATGGTTTAGGATGGGCTGGAAAGGGCTTCTACAAACTCCAGTAATTTGGAACCGGATAAAGTTTTACAGTCTGTGCCCCACAGTTGACAAGACAGATTTAGATAGGCTGGAGTGGGCTTCAATGGAAACTTCTGTAGTTGGAAACTGAGAGAAGGGAAATGAGACTTGATATACCGCCTTTCTGAGGTTTTTGCAACTACATTCAAAGGCCAGGCGGGTATCCCAGAGATACCAAAGAGTGACAGTGATCAAGTATTTTATATCACATTCATTGTTGGTTTAATCATGACTTGGGTAGACCGTTGGGTAGACTAGATGGACTGTACAGCTCCTTATCTGCCATCATTTATTATGTTACTATTGGGAAAAAAGGCCCATTTCTGAAACCAATGAAACGGGCACTAGCAAGGTATTGGCTTTCTGCAATTAATGTTTTGAAAGGGATTGTTAGGATAAATGTGTTGTCGTGCTAATGAATAATTTACATTGTTGTATTATGTCTAATATATCAGTGTGTATGTTTGAGAGAGTGTGTGTGTGTGAGAGAGAGAGAGAGAATGAGAGAGAGAGAGACAGTGTGTGAGAGACAGTCTATGTGTGTGAGAGAGATAGAGAGGCTGTGTGTGTGAGAGAGTCCCGCCCTCTGATGTAACTTCCGCAAGGGCGGGACTTGAGGGAAGGCCGGCCAACGACGAAGCGAGTTTTCTTCCCTCAGACGCGAGGCACCGGCACCGCCGCTTGGAGGTTCTTTTTAAATGCTGGGTCGGGTCAGGTGAGGTGCGGGCGACAGAAGAGGGTCGTTTGGCGGGTCGGGGAGGGGGGGGGGGGTCAGACGGGAGATGTCTCAGGTGGCTGGAGGGAGGGGGAACAGCAGGGGAACGAGGAGACTCGCGTCGCGGGACATGGGTGGAGGGCAGGGGGATGGGGGGGTTACTGGACATAGGTGGATGGCAGTTGGCAAGGGGGGCAGGAGGGTCGCTGGACATGGGGTGGATGGAGGGGAGGGCATAGGGGACAGGGGGGGTTGCTGGACATGGATGGCAGGGGGGACAGGAGGGTCGCTGGACATGGGTGGATGGCAGGGGAGGGGGTTTCTGGACATAGGTGGATGGCAGTTGGCAAGGGGGGCAGGAGGGTCGCTGGACATGGGGTGGAGGGAGGGGAGGAGGGCTTCTGGACATAGGGGGATGGCAGGGGAGGGCAGGGGGCACAGGAGGGTCGCTGGACATGGGTGGATGGCAGGGGAGGGCATAGGAGACAGGGGGGTTGCTGGACATGGATGGCAGGGGGGACAGGAGGGTCGCTGGACATGGGTGGATGGAGGGGAGGGGGTCTCTGGACATAGGTGGATGGCAGGGGAGGACAGAGGGGACAGGGGGGGTTGCTGGACATAGATGGATGGCAGGGGGGACAGGAGGGTCGCTGGACATGGGTGGATGGAGGAGAGAGAAGAAATGCTGGACGGATGGAGGCGAGGGAAGAGTGAGGAAGGAGATGAGGTGAGGGAAAAGGAAGAGAGGAGAAAAAGTGCACATGGATATAGAAAATAGGCAGAAGCTGGATCCACTGGACAGTCAAGTCTGCGGAGGACCCAGCTTTTACTTACGGATGTAGGGCAAGAAATGAAGAAGAAAGGCGGAAAGTAAAGAAATAAATGGAAAGGAAGCCCTGGAAATGGAGTTAAGAGGACAGATAGCAGCACAATCGGATACTGAGCCAGCATGATCAGAAAAACAAAGTCACCAGACAACAAAGGTAGAAAAAACTATTTTATTCAGAATTTATTAATTGGAATATGTTAGTTTTTGGAAATGTATATCTGTGATATTTTTCATGTAAGTTTTAATTTTTGTAGTATTGCTACATACTGAGTCTGACTTTTTGAGGTAACTTTCCAGTTCAGTATTTTGCATTCATGTGTTTTTCAGGTGTGATCAAGGAAGGTGCAGTATTCTGCTAGCGTATAGTTTGCAACCCTTTTTGTTTGTTTTTTTTTCACTAGGTTGTGCACTGGTGTTTTAGAGCCCGGTGTAATTACAGTTGCCTTTCCACGCCACGCATAAGGTTGTAGCTCGTCCTGTCCTTGGAATTAGTGCTGTTTATGGTTTGTTAAGGTTATGAGTGTGTTTTTGCACACGTTTGTGTATAGTGTTTTGCAGTAGAGAGATTGTGTGTTGGCCTTACTAAGGTGGCACCAAACATCGGAAAGGGTGTAGAGCCTAAATCATGACACACTATCTCTAAAAGGGTGTTTTGTGGCTCTACATGAGAATTGTGATATTATGATCCATTGCTAGCTTCATATTGTTGATAATCTGCATTTTCCGTATGGCTGGTATATTGGTGTATAAGGTATTAATTGTGACTTTTTTTTTTTACTTATTTTTTTCTGTGTGTTGTCAGACAATTATGGATGACAGAGTCGGAGTCTTCTTGAGTCAGAGAGTTGTGGTATATATTTTAAAACAATTTTAATACCTTGGTGGTCTATATGTTTTTATATTGTACATTATATTTTACATATCACTTAATTTTATTGTATATCTTTTCATTTCATTTTTATTTTATTGCATATATGGGTTACAGAGTAATAGGGGAATTTGAAAGTACTGAATCTTTTCTTAATATTTTTCCTTTATTCTCCTTTGTTATGAGAATTGGAACTACTAATTGTAGTGGACTTGAACTGAATAATTTCTGGGGAGGGGAGGTTTCATGATAGCATTGTGCTTATTATTTCAATCAGTTTTTTGTACAAGTTTAGCTTCATTTGTCTTTATTTGAAATTTCATAAATAAAAAAATGTTCTAAAAATGGAATAATTTTATCAATGGGGTGGAGCTATGGTGGGGGCGGGGCTACGGTGGGGCGGGGCTATGGTGGGGGTGGGGCTAGGATGGGGCCCCACCAAATTGGTCTGCATAGGGCCCCGCACTTGCTAAGACCGGCCCTGGTGACAGAGATAGTCTGATAGACAGAGAGTGTATGTGAGAGACCTGCCGTCTCCTGCATTCATGTCCAGCAACTGTGCTCTGTCTCCTGCATCCATGTCCAGCAACTCTCCTCTCTCCCCTGTCCTCCCCTATATCCATATCCAGCGACTCTCCTCTCTTCCCTGCTGTCCCCTGCATCCATATCCAGCAACTGTCCTCTCTCCCCTCCATCCATGTCCAGCAACTGTCCTCTCTGCCCTGCGCTCCCCTGCATCCATGTGCAGCAACTCTCCTCTCTCCCCTACCCTTCCCTCCATCCATATCCAGCAACTGTCCTCTCTCCCCTGGCCCCCCCATCCATGTCCAGCAACTCTCCTCTGTCCCCTGCATCCATGTCCAGCAAATTTCCTTTCTCCCCTGCCCTTCCCTCCATCCATTCATGTCCAGCAACTCTCCTCTCTCACCTGCTGTCCCCTGCATCCATGTCCAACAACTGTGCTTTCTCCCCTGCATCCATGTCCAGGAATTCTCCTCTGTCCCCTCCCTTGCATCCATGTCCAGCAACTGTCCTCTGTCCCCTGCCCTCTCCCCCATCCATATCCAGCAATTCTCCTCTCTCCCCTGCCCTCCCCTCCATGTCTAGCGATTTCTCCTGTCTCCCCTCCCTCCCATCCATATCCACTGATTCTCCTCTGCCCTCCCCTCCATGTCCAGTGACGCCCCAAACCCCACCTTCCCCCCGGGTTCCAGTTCCAACCCCCCCACCCCCACCCGCCCTTTTCTCCCTCAACAGTCCTCCTTTGTTTCCTGCCGCCCAGCCTTAGCTTAAAACTCATTTTACTAACCTGACTGAAGCAGAGTACAGCCGGCTCACCTTCAGCTTTCCCCTTCTCTCTCAGCTGTGGTCCCGCCCTCATTTCCTGTTTATGCAAGGGTGGGACGCTGAGAGAGAAGGGGAAAGCTGAAAGCGAGCCGGCTGTACTCTGCTTCAGTCAGGTTAGTAAAATGAGTTTTAAGCTAAGGCTGGGCGGCAGGAAACAAAGGAGGACTGTTGAGGGAGAAAAGGGCGGGTGGGGGTGGGGGGGTTGGAACTGGAACCCGGGGGGAAGGTGGGGTTTGGGGCGTCACTGGACATGGAGGGGAGGGCAGAGGAGAATCAGTGGATATGGATGGGAGGGAGGGGAGTCAGGTTAGTAAAATGACTTTTAAGGTATGGCTGGGCAGCAGGAAACAAAGGAGGGCTGTTGAGGGAGAAGAGGGAGCTTGACGGGAGGGAGGAGAGTATGGGGGGGTTTAACGGCGACTTGGGAGGGAGTCGGTCGGGGAGGAGGGGGAGGGCGGTGGTCCGAAGTCGGAGAGGGAGGTGGTTCAAAGTCAGAGAGGAGAGGGAGGTAGGCGGGAGTGTGCTTTGGAGAGGAGGGTGGGTGAGGGGGGCTGTGGGCAGGTGACGGGGTCCAGTGGCGACTCGGGATGGGCGAGGGAGAGAACCTCGGGGGGGGGGAGGGGGGTGTTGTCGCGTGTGTGGCTGAGGGGGGTAACCCGGCGTTACCGGCAGTGTTGACGCCGGTTGTCTTCTTTCGTTGATTGAAGTTCGGGCACGTGGGTTTGGCTGTTTTTTTAGTCCATTGAAGGTGTGATTGGGTACTGCTGCTGGTGACGCACCCGGAAGTACATGACGTCATTTCCGGAGATGGAGTTACAGAGAGCACAAATGCTTCAAGGTTTGAGGGCCACGGAGTCAGCTTCAGAACGTTGGAGGTGCTTTTTATTATATAGGATATAGCTGCTTTTTTGACTTTCATATGTAGCACAAGTCCCTGTTTTAAAATTAGCCCTGTGGCTTAGTAACAGGTTGCCTAGGTTGGAAGTCCAAGTAGGGGCCAATGTTGAGACTATTTTATAAAGCTGCATAGACACCAAAGTGTCTTTATAAAATACCCCACAAAGCCTGCACAATTCCATCTTAGTGTATACAACTAGATGTTCAAACTAGATGTATATCTAAACCTGCTTGAGAGCAACCATAAATATATGTGGGTGAAGTATTTTATATATTTTAGGCCCAATATTCAGCCCATGGTGGTCAGCGAATTTAAAGGTGCCAACCATAATTGGCAGTAAATGACCCATATATTTAATGCAAACCTAATGCAAGCACTGGCATTGAATATTCATATCGGGCCAGTCACCAGAAATCTGGGTACTGGCTGATAATCAGACTGGTGCCGAAATGACATCCCAGATAAAGTCAGAACAGCCTTTTTGCTGTCCTAACTTTACCTGGTTAATGAACTGAATTATCTCTGCTAACTAAATAAATCCCAGTGTGGCCCAACACCACCCCGTAGCACTGTGACACTAACCAGATAGTACCATGGTAGTCACACTAGATTTTCAGTGGCAATAGCAGTTAAGTGCTACTGAAAAATCCAGGGATGGACCATTCACCACAATCAAACTGTGCAAGAACACCTGACTCATTTATGTATTTCTAAATATCTACCTCTTCCATTACATATCTTCCCACTATTCCAGAACCTAGCATCCATCAACTAGCAGGTGGAGATAGAGAACCGAACACTGAGCTGAGATATAGCTCTCTTGGCATCCAGTTCAGTTCCTCAGTATTTTCTATCTCCAGCAGGTGGGTGGACAACCTCTGGTTTTGAGTGATTTACTCCTGGTTCAGTTGGTCACCTTGTTCCCAGTTGAGCTTTGTGGGTGGCTTGAGTGTGCAGAATCATATCTAGAGGTCTTCAGATCCTTGTCTCTGATGCCCCACGAATTTACTTCTTCCATCCCTTCACCTCTCTCCTTAGCATGGAACAAAGAATCAGTCCTGATGCTTTCTCATCTGGGGCAAGACTTGTGGAGACTCTGAGTTTGGGGAGAGCAGCTGGTAGTGGTACGTCTGACTAAAGTTTGACTCAGAACTGCATGGAGGGCTGCAAGTTCTACTTGGTGCAGGGGAGGGATCCTGACTTACTTGGGACTGCATTGTGCTGCTCTTGTGCCAGTTGGGGTGAATGGAAACTCCCACGGAGGCAGTTAAAAGGTTTTCCTGTTCTGGGACTCACCACCCACCATCAATGACTAAAATGATAGCGGGGATGGGACGATTTACCTATGAAGAAAGACTAAGGAGGCTAGGGCTTTTCAGCTTGGAGAAGAGACAGCTGAGGGGAGACATGATAGAGGTATATAAAATAATGAGTGGAGTGGAACAGGTGGATGTGAAGCGTCTGTTCACGCTTTCCAAAAATACTAGGACTAGGGGGCATGCGATGAAACTACAGTGTAGTAAATTTAAAACAAATCGGAGAAAATTTTTCTTCACCCAACGTGTAATTAAACTCTGGAATTCATTGCCGGAAAATGTGGTGAAGGCGGTTAGCTTAGCAGAGTTTAAAAAGGGGTTGGACGGTTTCCTAAAGGACAAGTCCATAAACCGCTACTAAACAGACTTGGAAAAATCCAAAATCCCAGGAATAACATGTATAGAATGTTTGTACATTTGGGAAGCTTGCCAGGTGCCCTTGGCCTGGATTGGCCGCTGTCGTGGACAAGATGCTGGGCTCGATGGACCCTTGGTCTTTTCCCAGTATGGCATTACTTATATACTTATCAAGACATTGCAGTGTGTGCAAGCTGGGAATACCACAGGACATGGGGAAACATTTGGTGGCAGCATGTTTTCGGATTTGGCGCAGCATCCGAATATGCTGGGGACTTTGGGCTCTCCTACAGGGCTGTTGTGCAGTTTGATGCTGGAGATCGCGGTAATGGGCACCATTGTGTTGGGGCCAACTGGCAGTGAGGAACGGCCTCTGTCTGATCATGCGTGGAGCACAGCTACCATTATACAACCTCAGGGCCTGACAGAGCATTCAGCTGCATCGGGGTCTTTGTTTTCTCTGGAGTTTGTATTGCTCTTACACCAAGCCTATTTACTGAAGCAGGGACAGTCATAGTTGCTGCAAGGTGCTTCAGGTTCTCACTCTGCGGCCCCTCTGGTTCCTTCTCATTTAGCCTCATCTGCCCACTCCTGGAGGTCTATCTCTGCTTCTCCCTCTTTTTTTTTGATGTGTCCTGAGTCTATTAGATGAGAGAGAGCTCTCTCCTGAGGAGGTGGATAATCTGAAAGTACTGAGGTTGTTTCATAAAGAGGAGCTCAGTACTCTTAGTTCTGAGGCATTCACAGTGTTTTCCATTGAGGAACCTTCTGCTTTGGCATCAAGAGTTCCATCTTCGTCGATCATGAGTGGGCTTAGATGTACTTCTAAGGCCTTCCCAATGCAGCCAAACATTCAAGACTTTATTACAGCAGTATTGGACTCACTGGATGCAGACCTCTGGAAGAGGAAGAGAAATTACAGCTTCAAAGGGTGGACTCCCTTGTTATGGCAGTGAATAAGAAGACCACCATGCCCTTGATTACTCTTCTGTTCATTGCCCTGCAGATCGCTTTTGGAACAATTTCACACCCTTGACTTCGAAAATTGTAGCACAAGCGCTTACCAGGTTTTCAAAAACTTTTTGTAAACTTGATATTTGCCCTAATTACCTCTTGTCTTCTCCTCCTTCATGTTTTATTACTGATCTCACAGCTCACCTTAATTTTATGCTACAGGAAGGTCGTTTCCCAAAGGAACATGGTAGTATTCTGCTTACCCCAATTCCAAAGGACCCAAAGAAAAAGGCAAATATCATTACTAACTATCGTCCTGTTGCTTCTATCCCGCTACTAATAAAACTTATGGAAAGTATGGTTACTAATCAACTAACATGTTACTTGAACAAATTCAATATTCTTCATGAATCACAATCAGGTTTCCACACTCAACATAGCACTGAAACAGTTCTGATTACTCTGTTGTCCAATTTTAAAAACACAATCTCTGTGGGCAAAAGTATACTTTTACTTCAATTTGATTTGTCCAGTGCGTTCAACATGGTTGACCATACCATTCTTCTCAGCATATTAGATAAATTTGGTATTCGTGGTAATGTGCTAAATTGGTTCAAAGGTTTCCTATCATCTAGGTCTTATCAAGTCAAAGTGAACTCCACAATTTCATCACCTTGGAGACCTCTCTGTGGAGTACCGCACGGATTTCCTTTATCTCCGATGCTCTTCAACATTATGATGATTCCTCTTGCTACTGCATTATCCAAGCATGGCCTTAATCCTTTTATTTATGCGGATGATGTAACCATCTCCATCCCTTTTAAGTCCACTCTGTCTGAAATTACTGGCACAATACAAGCCAGCTTTTCCATTATGGAATCCTGGGCTAATGCGTTTAAATTTAAACGCAATAAAGAGAAAATTCAATGTATTGTTTTTTTCTTCACAACATAACAAGTCTATTCCCAAAGCTCTGGTTACTCCTGATAACACCCTCACAATCTCGAACAGCTTGAAAATTCTTGGGGTCACGCTGGACAGCCATCTGTCGCTTGATAGTCACGTTAAGCAGATTACGAAGAAAATGTTATTATTTTATTTATTGCATTTGTATCCCACATTTTCCTACCTCTTTGCAGGCTCAATGTGGCTTACATTCTCCGAGGACAAGCAGGCTGCTTGTTCTCACTGATGGGTGACGTCCACGGCAGCCCCTCCAATCGGAATCTTCACTAGCAAAGGCCTTTGCTAGTCCCCGCGCGCTGATGCGCACCGCGCATGCGCGGCCGTCTTCCCGCCCGAAACCGGCTCGTGCCGGCCAGTCTTCTTTCGTCCGCGCTCGGTACGGTCGTGTTTTCGCCGTGTCGTGCCCCGCAAAGTCGACCTCGTGCGTTCTTCGTGTTGTTTCAAAAAAAAAAACAAACCATTCTGTGTGGTAAGAGACTCTTCGGTCTCTTTTTCCCCCGCTATTTCCAGCTTTTTCGCCCCGGTAAGTTTTCTTTCGTCGTCGGGGTAGGCCGCTTTTAGGCCTCGGGTCGAAGTTTCTTCCCCTTGTTTTTCGGGTGCCTTTTCCGCCATTTCGACTTTTGATTTCGCCGGCGTGATTTTTCCGCCCATGACATCGAAGTCTCCCAGCGGCTTCAAGAAGTGCACCCAGTGCGCCCGGGTCATCTCGCTCACTGACAGGCACGCGTCGTGTCTTCAGTGCTTGGGGGCTGGGCACCGCCCGCAGGCCTGTAGTCTGTGTTCCCTTTTGCAAAAGCGGACTCAGGTAGCGAGATTGGCCCAGTGGAACGTTTTGTTCTCGGGCTCTTCGTCGGCATCGGCACCAGGGGTATCGAGTGCATCGACGTCTTCAGCGTCCAGAACTTCATCCTCGGCCGCCAGTGCATCGAGGCATCGGCCCTCTGCATCGGCGCTGAGACATCGGACAGCTGCATCGACGTCGGTGGTACCGGGACCTCGTCTGCTGATGTCGTCGGACGGTGGTGCTTCGACTGGAGTGCAGGTGAGGGCTGTCCATTCCCCTGCTGGTGGCGGTGAGCCTTCGGGTGGGTCTCCCCCTACCCTGAGGGCTCCTGCGGTACAGCCCCCCCGAGACCGACCTCCTTCGGCCTCGGCCCCGAGGAAGCGACGGCTGGATTCTACGTCCTCCTTGTCGGTGCCGGGAAGCTCCGGTGACATGCTTTGTTCCAAGAAGTCGAAGAAGCATCGTCATCAGTCTCCTTCCCGTGTCGGCACCGAGAGCTCTGGGTCGCCGAGGGAGTCGGCACCCAGTAGGCATCGGCACCGAGAGGACCGCTCACCCTCTGTCCAGGAGGTGTCGATGCGCTCCGCTCTGGACAGCCCAGAACAGCCTCCACGCCCGGAACAGGTTCTGACGTCGACACCTGCATCGACCTCCATGCCTTTCTCTGCAGCCGCTCTAAACGAGAGCCTCCGGGCCGTTCTCCCAGAGATTCTGGGAGAGCTGCTGCGCCCTACCCCTCCGGTACCGGCGGTGCTTGCGCCACCGGTACCGTCGAGCGTGGCGCCGGCTGGCCCATCGCCCGAGGTGAGGTCTCCGGCGTCGGTGCCGCGTGCGGTACCGGCTGCTGCCGCCTCCCAGGAGGGCTCCCCGTCTACGTCGGCGGAGGGAGCTTCGCCGATGCGGGCGAGGGAGTCTACCTCTCGACGCCCCCATCGTGGACGTGGCTCCACAGAGTCGAGTCGGGCACGGTTGCAGACACAGGTCCGTGAACTTGTGTCTGACACCGAGGGTGAGGCCTCGTGGGAAGAGGAAGAAGACCCCAGATATTTCTCTGACGAGGAGTCTGAGGGTCTTCCTTCCGATCCCACTCCCTCTCCTGAGAGACAGCTTTCTCCTCCCAAGAGTCTGTCTTTTGCTTCCTTTGTCCGGGAGATGTCTACGGCCATCCCCTTCCCGGTGTTTGTGGAGGACGAGCCCAGGGCTGAAATGTTTGAGCTCCTGGACTATCCTTCTCCACCTAAGGAAGCGTCCACTGTACCCATGCACCATGTCCTAAAAATGACATTGCTGGCGAACTGGACCAAGCCTCTAACTAATCCCCACATTCCCAAGAAGATCGAGTCCCAGTACCGGATCCATGGGGACCCAAAGCTGATGCGCACTCAGTTGCCTCATGACTCTGGAGTTGTGGATTTGGCCCTAAAGAAGGCCAAGAGTTCTAGGGAGCATGCTTCGGCACCCCCGGGCAAGGACTCTAGAACCTTGGACTCCTTTGGGAGGAAGGCCTACCATTCTTCTATGCTCGTGGCCAAAATTCAGTCCTACCAGCTCTACACGAGCATACACATGCGGAACAATGTGCGGCAGTTGGCGGGCTTGGTGGATGCGCTCCCCCCTGAGCAAGCCAAGCCTTTTCAGGAGGTGGTCAGGCAGCTGAAGGCGTGCAGAAAATTCCTGGCCAGAGGGGTGTATGACACCTTTGATGTTGCGTCCAGGGCCGCTGCTCAAGGTGTGGTGATGCGCAGACTCTCATGGCTGCGTGCCTCCGACCTGGAGAATAGAATCCAGCAGCGGATTGCGGACTCGCCTTGCCGTGCGGATAATATTTTTGGAGAGAAAGTCGAGCAGGTGGTAGAGCAGCTCCACCAGCGGGACACCGCATTCGACAAGTTCTCCCGCCGGCAGCCTTCAGCTTCTACCTCTACAGGTAGACGATTTTTCGGGGGAAGGAAGACTGTTCCCTACTCTTCTGGCAAGCGTAGGTACAATCCTCCTTCTCGACAGCCTGTGGCCCAGGCTAAGCCCCAGCGCGCTCGCTCTCGTCAGCAGCGTGCGCCTCAGCAAGGCCCATCGGCTCCCCAGCAAAAGCAAGGGACGAGCTTTTGACTGGCTCCGGCAGAGCATAGCCGACATCCAAGTATTAGTGCCGGGCGACCTGCCGGTCGGGGGGAGGTTAAAAGCTTTTCACCAAAGGTGGCCTCTCGTAACCTCCGATCAGTGGGTTCTCCAAATAGTCCGGCAGGGATACACCCTGAATTTGGCCTCAAAACCTCCAAATTGTCCACCGGGAGCTCAGCACAAGCAGGTACTTGCAGAGGAACTCTCCGCCCTTCTCAGCGCCAATGCGGTCGAGCCCGTGCCATCCGGACAAGAAGGGCTGGGATTCTATTCCAGGTACTTCCTTGTGGAAAAGAAAACGGGGGATGCGTCCCATCCTAGACCTAAGGGCCCTGAACAAATATCTGGTCAAAGAAAAGTTCAGGATGCTTTCCCTGGGCACCCTCCTTCCCATGATTCAGGAAAACGATTGGCTATGCTCTCTGGACTTGAAGGATGCCTACACACACATCCCGATACTGCCAGCTCACAGACAGTATCTGCGATTTCAGCTGGGCACACGTCACTTCCAGTACTGTGTGCTACCCTTTGGGCTCGCCTCTGCGCCCAGGGTGTTCACAAAGTGCTTGGCTGTAGTAGCAGCGGCATTTCGCAGGCTGTGGGTGCACTTGTTCCCATATCTCGACGATTGGCTGGTAAAGAACACATCCGAGGCAGGAGCCCTGCAGTCCATGCAGATGAGTATTCGCCTTCTGGAGCTACTGGGGTTTGTGATAAATTATCCAAAGTCCCATCTTCTCCCAGTGCAGAGACTCGAATTCATAGGAGCTCTGCTGGATTCTCGGACGGCTCGCGCCTGTCTCCCAGAGACGAGAGCCACCAACTTGTTGTCCCTCGTCTCGCGGGTGCGAGCGTCTCAGCAGATCACAGCTCGGCAGATGTTGAGATTGCTAGGCCACATGGCCTCCACAGTTCATGTGACTCCCATGGCCCGCCTTCACATGCGATCTGCTCAATGGACCCTAGCTTCCCAGTGGTTTCAGGCTGCTGGGGATCTAGAAGACGTGATCCACCTGTCCACGAGTTTTCTCAATTCCCTGTATTGGTGGACGATTTGGTCCAATTTGACTCTGGGACGTCCCTTTCAAATTCCTCAGCCACAAAAAGTGCTGACCACGGATGCGTCTCTCCTGGGGTGGGGAGCTCATGTCGATGGGCTTCACACCCAAGGAAGCTGGTCCCTCCAGGAACGCGATCTGCAGATCAATCTCCTGGAGTTATGAGCGATCTGGAACGCTCTGAAGGCTTTCAGAGATCGGCTGTCCCACCAAATTATCCAAATTCAGACAGACAACCAGGTTGCCATGTATTACGTCAACAAGCAGGGGGGCACCGGATCTCGCCCCCTGTGTCAGGAAGCCGTCAGCATGTGGCTCTGGGCTCGCCGTCACGGCATGGTGCTCCAAGCCACATATCTGGCAGGCGTAAACAACAGTCTGGCCGACAGGTTGAGCAGGATTATGCAACCTCACGAGTGGTCGCTCAATTCCCGTGTAGTGCGACAGATCTTCCAGGTGTGGGGCACCCCCTTGGTGGATCTCTTCGCATCTCGAGCCAACCACAAAGTCCCTCAGTTCTGTTCCAGGCTTCAGGCCCACGGCAGACTGGCATCGGATGCCTTCCTCCTGGACTGGGGGGAGGGTCTGCTGTATGCTTATCCTCCCATAACTCTGGTGGGGAAGACTTTGTTGAAACTCAAGCAAGACCGAGGCACCATGATTCTGATTGCTCCTTTTTGGCTGCGTCAGATCTGGTTCCCTCTTCTTCTGGAGTTGTCCTCCGAAGAACCGTGGAGATTGGAGTGTTTTCCGACCCTCATTATGCAGGACGAAGGGGCGCTTCTGCATCCCAACCTCCGGTCCCTGGCTCTCACGGCCTGGATGTTGAGAGTGTAGACTTTGCCTCTTTGGGTCTGTCAGAGGGTGTCTCCCATATCTTGCTTGCTTCCAGGAAAGATTCCACTAAGAGGAGTTACTTCTTTCTATGGAGGAGGTTTGCCGTATGGTGTGACAGCAAGGCCCTAGATCCTCGCTCTTGTCCTACACAGACCCTGCTTGAATACCTTCTGCACTTGTCCGAGTCCGGTCTCAAGACCAACTCTGTAAGGGTTCACCTTAGTGCAATCAGTGTATACCATTACCGTGTGGAAGGTAAGCCGATCTCAGGACAGCCTTTAGTTGTTCGCTTCATGAGAGGTTTGCTTTTGTCAAAGCCCCCTGTCAAGCCTCCTACAGTGTCATGGGATCTCAATGTCGTTCTCACCCAGCTGATGAAACCTCCTTTTGAGCCACTAAATACCTGCCATCTGAAGTACTTGACCTGGAAGGTCATTTTCTTGGTGGCAGTTACTTCAGCTCGTAGAGTCAGTGAGCTTCAGGCCCTGGTAGCCCAGGCCCCTTACACCAAATTTCATCATAACAGAGTAGTCCTCCGCATTCACCCTAAGTTCTTGCCAAAGGTTGTGTCGGAGTTCCATCTGAACCAGTCAATTGTCTTGCCAACATTCTTTCCCCGTCCTCATTCCTGCCCTGCTGAACGTCAGCTGCACACATTGGACTGCAAAAGAGCATTGGCCTTCTATCTGGAGCGGACACAGCCCAACAGACAGTCCGCCCAATTGTTTGTTTCTTTTGATCCCAATAGGAGGGGAGTGGCTGTGGGGAAACGCACCATATCCAATTGGCTAGCAGATTGCATTTCCTTCACTTACGCCCAGGCGGGGCTGGCTCTTGAGGGTCATGTCACGGCTCATAATGTTAGAGCCATGGCTGCGTCGGTAGCCCACTTGAAGTCAGCCTCTATTGAAGAAATTTGCAAAGCTGCGATGTGGTCATCTGTCCACACATTCACATCTCATTACTGCCTGCAGCAGGATACCTGACGCGACAGTCGGTTCGGGCAGTCAGTTCTTCAGAACCTGTTTGGGCTTTAGGATCCAACTCCACCCCCCGAGGGCCCTGTTTGTTCTGTTCCAGGCTGCACTCTCAGTTAGTTGGTAAATTTTTTTAGGTCAATCTTAGTTATGTCCTCACCGTTGCGAGGTCCACTTGACCATGGTTGTTGTTTTGAGTGAGCCTGGGGGCTAGGGATACCCCATCAGTGAGAACAAGCAGCCTGCTTGTCCTCGGAGAAAGCGAATGGTACATACCTGTAGAAGGTATTCTCCGAGGACAGCAGGCTGATTGTTCTCACAAACCCGCCCGCCTCCCCTTTGGAGTTGTGTCTTCCCTTGTCTTTGTCTTGCTACATATGAGACTGGCCGGCACGAGCCGGTTTCGGGCGGGAAGACGGCCGCGCATGCGCGGTGCGCATCAGCGCGCGGAGACTAGCAAAGGCCTTTGCTAGTGAAGATTCCGATTGGAGGGGCTGCCGTGGACGTCACCCATCAGTGAGAACAATCAGCCTGCTGTCCTCGGAGAATACCTTCTACAGGTATGTAGCATTCGCTATATATCATGAATAGAGGAAATATATAAGAAAATATGCATTTAGTATAACAGAATGATAATGATAAAACGTGATAGTAGTTTAACAAGCAAATATTGTAAGGCAGTTCTGGATATATGTATAGGAGTTCATGTTTGTTGATCTTTGTGGTATGCCTTGTTAAAGAGATGGGTCTTCAGTAGTTTGCTGAAGTTAGTTAGTTCATAGATCGTTTTTAAGTTGCGCGGCAGCGCATTCCAGAATTGTGTGCTCAGGTAGGAAAAGGACGCATGCGTTAGTTTGTATTTTAGTCCTTTACAGTTGGGGAAGTGAACATTAAGGAATGTGCAGGATGATTTTTTAGCATTCCTGGGTCTATCAGGTCTGACATGTAGGCTGGGACGTCTCCGTGAATGATTTTGTGAACTAGGGTGCATGTTTTGAACGTGATGCGTTCTTTGAGTGGGAGCCAGTGTAGCTTTTCTCGCAGGGATTTAGCACTTTTATATTTTGTTTTACCGAATATGAGTCTAGCTGCAGTGTTCTGAGCTGTCTGAAGTTTCTTGATTATTTGCTCTTTGCAGCCAGCGTAGAGTGCATTGCAGTAATCTAGATGACTGAGTACCATTGATTGTACCAGGTTACGGAAGACGGTCCTTGGGAAGAAAGGTCTTACTCTTTTTAATTTCCACATTGATTGGAACATCTTCTTAGTTGTGTTTTTCGCGTGACTCTCAAGTGTTAGGTGTTGATCAATGGTAACTCTAAGAATTTTTAGGTGTCCGAAATTGGAAGATTAAGTTTTGGTGTGTTAATGGTGGTGAATTTGTTCGTGTTATGTTGCGAAGTGAGTATTAGGCATTGGGTTTTTTCTGCATTGAGTTTCAGCTGAAATGCGTCTGCCCATGTGTGCATGATATGTAGGCTTTGGTTGATGTCATTGGAAATTTCCTTTAAATCTTGTTTAAATGGGATGTAGATCATTAAGTCGTCTGCGTATATGTATGGGTTAAGGTTTTGGTTTGATAGTAGTTTCGCCAAGGGTATCATCATTAAGTTGAATAAGGTCGGTGAGAGGGGGGATCCCTGTGGAACTCCGCATTCAGGTATCCATGTAGCTGATGTAGTCGAATTAGATGTCACTTGGTATGATCGTGTGGTTAGGAACCCCTTGAACCAGTTGAGAACGTTGCCTCCAATTCCGAAGTACTCGAGGATATGGATGTTAAAAAAATGGAAGCGGTGCAAAGAAAAGCTACGAGGATGGTATGGGAGTTGCGTTCCAAGACGTATGAAGAGAGACTTGCTGACCTGAACATGTATACTCTGGAGGAAAGGCGGAACAGGGGTGATATGATACAGTCGTTCAAATATTTGAAAGGTATTAATCCGCAAACGAATCTTTTCCGGAGATGGGAAGGCGGTAGAACGAGAGGACATGAAATGAGATTGAAGGGGGGCAGACTCAGGAAAGATGTCAGGAAGTATTTCTTCACAGAGAGGGTGGTGAACGCTTGGAATGCCCTCCCGCGGGAGGTGGTGGAGATGAAAACGGTAACGGAATTCAAACATGCGTGGGATAGGCACAAAGGAATCCTGTGCAGAAGGAATGGATCCACAGAAGCTTAGCTGAAATTGGGTGGCGGGGTGAAGAGGGGTTGGTGGTTGAGAGGCTAGGATAGGGGAGGGCAGACTTATACGGGGTCTGTGCCGGAGCCGGGGATGGGAGGCGGGACTGGTGGTTGGGAGGCGGGAAATACTGCTGGACAGACTTATACGGTCTGTGCCCTGAAAAAGACAGGTACAAATCAAGGTAAGGTATACACATATGAGTTTATCGTGGGCAGACTAGATGGACCGTGCAGGTCTTTTTCTGCCGTCATCTACTATGTTACTATGTATATGTAGTAGTATTCCATGATCAACCTTGTCGAAGGTGCTAGACATATCAAATTGTAGAAGTAGTATGTTCTTGCTAGTTGCAATCATTTGTTTAAATTTATTCATGAGAGTAACTAGTACCGTTTCCGTACTGTGGTTAGACCGGAATCCTGACTGGGGGTCGTGTAGTATTGAGAATTTGTTTAAATAGTTTGTGAGTTTTTTGGTTATCATCCCTTCCGTTAGTTTGGTTATTAAGGGAATGGATGCTACTGGCCTGTAGTTGGTTAGTTCACTAGTACTCTTCTTTGCGTATAGGGGTGAGTAGAATGTTTCCTTTCTCCTTCGGGAAGAGTCCAATTTGTAACATATAATTCATGTGATTCGTGAGGTCTGTTATAAATTGTTGAGGGGCAGATGTCATAAGGTTGTTTGGACATATGTCTAATTTGCAATGAGATGTGGCGAATCTTATCTTTGTGGAAGCTTAAACGCATCAAACAGCTCCTGCCAAAAGATATATTTTGAACCCTGATTCATTCTTTGGTCTTAAGCCACATCGATTACTGCAGTGGAATTTTCGCTGGTTGTTCCCACTATATTCTGAAGAAGCTCCAGACTGTTCAAAACACCGCAGCCAGACTGTTCTTTGGTAAATCTCATTACGACAGTGCGCAGCCTCTTCGTGTGAGACTTCACTGGCTTCCCAGTAAGGACTATGTTGATTTCAAGATCTGTGCCTTAACTCACAAGATCATTTATGGCGAAGCACCAAGTTACATGTGTGATTTGATTGATTTACTTGTTAGAAATTCCTTGGTGTCATCTCGAATTTATCTTAATCTGCACTATCCTTCATGCAGAAATCTAAAATACAAGACAATCTATGCGCCTTCCTTTTCATTCATCAGCCCACGAACCTGGAATGCTCTGCCGAGGCTCCTGAAAGAGACATCGGATCATCAAACTTTTAAAAAATTACTAAAAACTTATTTGTTTAATAAGGCCTACCCCAAAGTAAACAATGCTGTTTAACCCCTTTTTCCCACCATTTTGTTAGTTTACCCGCTCTTTACCCTTTGTCAGCTTCTCTTTTGATGCTCCTGTATTCCCATCCGTATTCTCTCCTTTTAGCTACTGTGTACTTAATTTGTAAGATTGTTTACTGGAACAAATTTAACCTGTTGTATTATATAATTTTCTAGTAACTTTGTTAGCCACATTGAGCCCGCATAAGCTGGGAAAATGTGGGATACAAGTGGACCAAATAAATAAATAAAGTGATAAACGGGATAGGACGACCTCCCTATGAGGAAAGGCTAAAGAGACCAGGTCTCTTCAGCTTGAAGCTTCTCAATGTGCATAGAGTCCTCATTAGATATCTGGAAGTCACGGATGAGTTTCACAAATCGGACAGACTGTTTGTGCTTTTTGGTAAGCAGAGACTTGGCCTCATGGCTTCCAAGCCCATAATTTCTAGAAGGCTGAAACAGATTATTGTTTCAGCTTATTTGCTTGTGGGGATCCGGATCCTCAGGTCTTGCGTGCTCATTGTATGGGGCGTACAGTAGCATCATGAGCAGAAAACTACCTTACTGTCTCTGGCGGATATTTGCAAGGCAGTGTCATGGTTGACGCTGCATACCTTTGCCAAGCACTATAGGGTGGGCATTGCAGCACACTCGGTAGCCAGTTTTGGGGTTTCGGTCCTCAGGGTGGTGGTGCTAGGACCCCACCCACTCTAGGGATTGCTTTTAAACATCCCTTAGGTTCTGGAATAGTGGAAAGCTGTGTAATGAAGGAGAAATTAGGTCTTACTTGATTATTTTCTTTCCATTAGACCTTCCCATTATTCTAGAGGCCCATCTGAGGTTTCTGAGATGTTTAGTGGGTGTGAAGTAATGGGTCAAATAATGACTGTCACCTTGCATTGTGCTTCCTGCATATCTCTTGTTCTGTACAAGTTGTCCAGAGATGAGAGAGGTCCACTCATGTTTACTCATCTGGTTAGTGTTAGGTTAGTGAGTTGTTTAAGGTTGTTGTGTTTATTCTTACTGATTGTCTACATAAATACTGAGGAGTTGGACTGCATTCCAAGAGAGAGATGTCTCAACTCAGTTTTCAGTTCTCTATCTCCATCTTCTGGTTGATGGACACAGCTATCCCACAGGATAGACTAATGGAAAGAAAATTATCAGGTAAAACCTAATTTTGCCTTTCTGTATACTTTTTGACTCAGCCCATGCTCCATCCAAATTAGGCCGTCAAACATGCCTATTCATGTGTCACTTAAAAGTACACACCTTGTCACCACATGTACTTTTATGCACATAATCTCTGGAATAATTTTAAAAGAGTCTTTTTATGCATATAAAACAAGATTTATACTTTAAAAACCCTTTATAAAATTATCCCTTCGGGGGTAATTCTATAAAGAGGTGCCAACATTTAGGCACCAAAAAGGGAAGTAAATGACTAGAATATGGGCATATACGTGCATAAATTCCAATATTCCAGCTATACATTATTTTAAAAATGGCACCTAAATGCAATGGTTTATAGTTTTAAGATGGGTTTACACATGGGTGGAGCATGGATCAGGCACACAGTTACATATTTATGCACTTTTTTTTAGCAATCTATGTGCAAGCATTTATACCAGTTTTATGATTACAATAAATGATTGCTCCTAAATTAAATGTGCATATTGTTCTACTACACTTGTATTATGTAAATGAAAGTAGGCGCTTACTTGGTGCCTAAAAATAGGCACTACTTTATGGAATTGCTCCCCATATGCTCAATACTTCCCTCTTGGGAACGTTTCACTGTCAACAGGCAGAACTGAGTCAGGTCAGAGTCTGGTAATATCATCGAATAGCGCTGAAGCAGAACAACTCAGAACTCAGAATTAATAGAAAGTTCTGATTATGTGCAGCCTTTTCTGGAAACAGTAGTCTCTTGTATCATGTCAGTTTTATGTTTTCTGCTCTGCCAAATGGATGAAAAAAAGCTTTCAAGTTTTGAAGAGTTTTCTTTTCTAGCCTATTTTCCTTGACTATTTATTTTTTTATTTAAATTAAAAAATATTTTTGTTTCTTCATTTGGACCCTGTGAAATATGGTGTAGACCAAGCTTGGTTTTCAGCCTTAGCCAGACTGTGGAAAGAAAATTTCAAACTTTAACACACATGCAAGGTGTCTCATCTCCTTAGGCTCAGAACATAACTAGTTGAATGCAAATACTATATAGACCTGTCTCCTGGCGAGTCCAGAAGGATTGCCTCAATTGCTTTTGGAACTGCTGTGAGACAGAGAAGAGGCTCTTGTTTGTGCCGACAGAGGAGCAAAGACCTTGCTTGGTTCAGAGATTGACTGGGTCTTGCACTCCAGCAGGTCCTTGTCTGTAGATAATCCTCTCTGCAGTGACTTCAAAAATGCCCTCATAATTGGAAGCACCATTGTCTTCCAGCTTGGCACACATATTGGCTCAGACTTCTTAACCTAAAGTGCAGGCATCTTTACTTTATTTTACCAGGTGCTTATATTCCGCTCATACCTGAAGAGGTTCAGAGCGGATTTCAGAGTAAAGATAATTCAACAAGAGCATTGGGAAGACAAGTTTCATAGCAGATTACAGAGCGGGTTAGCAGGTAGATAAGTCAGTCTAATACATAGATGCAGTGAAAAGGACTTCAGTTTGGTGTTAGACGTATTGAAAAAGCCATGTTGGGGAACCAGATTTACGAGGGGTTTGGTAAGATGCATTTCTTGAATAGAATGGATTTTAAGGCTCTACGGAATTGAGTGTAGCAGCTGATGAATCTTTACCAGATCTTCACCTCAGTTACACATGTTTAATCCTCATTCCAAGGTGATGGAAAATCACTTTCACCTCTGCATAGTAGACCACAACCATAGTGCCATCTCTAAGGACTAGCAGTCACATACTGCTCTTGCGTCATGAAAACTAATTAAAAAGCCTCAGCAGGCACACAGGGAAGGCATTTCTGTAAAGAAGGTCCTGAAGTCTAAATGCTTCCATATCATCAAGCAGATCAATCCATAGACTGGTGGGTTGTGTCCATCTACCAGCAGGTGGAGATAGAGAGCAATCTTTTGCCTCTCTATATGTGGTCATGTGCTACCAGGAAATCCTCAGTATTCTCTCTATCTAGCAGCTGTGTGGTCACACGCAGCAGCTCTGGCTTGGTCTCCACGCCTATTTACTTAGGCTTTCTTAAGTACCTGGGGTTGAGGGCTCTTTGTGAGCAAGTACAAACCTGGTGGTGCCAGGTCCCTCCTTTTCTCCCCCCTCCCGCTGGCTCCGTTAAAAAAAACATAACAATCTTGAAGCAGAAAAGATTTTACTGCAGCTGCTCACTGGGACACAATTTGTTGCAGCTTGGAGCAAGAAGCAGGTAATTTTACCTTTTCCTAGCGAGCAGGGGATTCCCCAAACGTTTCCCTTGTGGATCATGGCGTTGGATGGTAAGGGCGCAAAAAAGCGCTCCCCAGACCGCGATCGCGCGGCTAGTGGGGAGGCGCGGGGATCGGAGGCAGAGAAGCCCTTTTTGGGCGCCCTTCCGGACTTTGCTGATTTAGCCGGTTTTTCCTCCACTGGAGCGTCGGCGGCCTTTCCCGCCTTAGGCGCCCTTCCCCCGATGTCCGCCCTTCCGACGTTGGCCACCCATGCAGCTCGGACGGCCTGTGGTATGGCCGCCTTTGAGTTGGGCGGCGGTAAGAAGATGGCAAAGTTTAAGCGCCATGCTTCCCGCGCAGCTCCTTTGCGAAGTGATGTGCTGGACGCCATTTTGGATGCGCAGCGCGCCTCTCCCCCGCTCTATGGAGTGGAGGTTGAGAGTTCCTCTAGGGCTGTGGCCCAGGTTGCAGAGGTGCACAAACGGGGGTTTCTCTCCCGAGTTTATTTTGTTGCTGCATCAGGCCTTTCAACTGCATAACGCTGCTCCTGCTCCCCTGTCAGATATGGGGGAAGAGGCTTCCCTGATCAAGCGCCCTCGGGTGGATCTTAGGTCTTAGGGGACTCTGTCTCCTCTGATGTAGATGAGGGCAGCATTTCTGAGTTCTCCCAAAGGTCCCTTGGAGATTCTTTGGAGGAGGCTGATCCTCGCCCTGATGGGGGAGATGACCCCTCTGCAGCGCTGCTTTTTCGCTCAGAGGAATTGCCTAACCTGTTAGTTCAGGCTATGAGCATCTTGAGTATTTCCTCTCCGCTATTATGTTGGGAACCAAGCGCCCTTCCAGGACCTTCCACATCCATGAAGCCATGAAAACTCTTAATTTCGGCTCAATGGGATTCTCCTGAGGCGAGCCTCAAGGTAGCCAGGGCCATGACTCGTCTGTACCCTCTGCCAGAGAGTGAACAGGAGGCCTTGTGCTGGCCGGCAGTGGACTCTCTAATCATTGCTGTGACAAAAAAACGGCTTTACAGGTGGAAGATGGCTCTGCCCTTAAGGATTCACAGGACAGGAAATTGGAAGTGGCCTTAAAGTTAGCCTTTGAAGCGGCCGCTTTGAGTTTGCAGGCCTCGGTTTGCGGCTCCTTTGTGGCCAGGGCATGCCTGACGGTGGTGCAGCAGGCCTCCCCCTCCTTGAGGGTGGATTGGCCGGTCCTGGAGTCGGGCTTGGCTTACTTGGCAGACTTGCTGTATGATGTTTTGAGAGCCTCGGCTAAAGATATGTCTCCAACAGTCTCTACCCATCGATGGCTATGGCTTAAGCATTGGTCAGCTGACCATGCCTCCAAATCCCGCTTAGCCAAGTTGCCTTTTAAGGGCAAGCTGCTCTTCGGGGATGAACTGGACAAGATCGTGATGGATCTCGGCAGTTCTAAAGGCAAGAGGTTGCCGGAGGTCAAGGCAAGGGCCAGCAGTGCTCGCCCTGGTTCCTCTAAGGGCCGTTTTCAAGAAGCCCGTCGGTATCGCCCGGGCAAGTCGGGCTCCTCCTCCTCCTCCTTCTTCAAGCAGAGGTTCTCCCCGAAGCAGCATTCCTTTCGCAGAGACCGCCGCTCAGGAGGTTTTTTTCTCCGGTCCTCCCCCAGGGTCTCGTACCCAATGACGGGGCCCTGGTCCATGGCCCAGAGCAGATAGGAGGAAGGCTATCCTCTTTTCTGGGTGAGTGGACCAGGGGTAACTTCAGACGCTTGGGTTCTAGAAGTCATCAGAGACGGCTACAAGTTGGAGTTCTGCCGGCCCCTGAGAGACGGGTTCTTGAACTCTCCCTGCAAGTCTCCCCTCAATGTGGCAGCAGTTCAGCAGACTCTGGACAACTTGCTCCGCCTTGGGGCGGTGGTCCCAGTGCCTGTAGAGCAGCGTGGCACAGGACGTTTCTCCATTTACTTTGTGGTGCCAAAGAAAGGAGGCTCTTCTTGGCCTATTCTCAACCTCAAGGGAGTCAATCGGGCCTTGCGAATACGGCATTTCCGTATGGAGACTCTCCGCTCCATGATTGCTGCGGTACAAGAAGGAGAATTCCTGGTATCCTTGGACATCAAGGAAGCTTATCTGCACATTCCCATCTGGCCGCCTCATCAGCACTTACTGTGTTTTGCAGTGCTGGGCCGGCACTTCCAGTTCAGAGCCCTCCCGTTCGGGTTGGCTATGGCTCCGCGGACCTTCTCCAAAGTGATGGTGGTCATTGCGGCTTATCTCCGCAAGGAAGGAGTGCAAGTCCATCCCTACCTGGATGACTGGCTGATTCGAGCTCCCTCCTTTGTGGAGTGTGGGAGAGCGACAGACAGGGTCATTGCTCTTCTGAGCTCCCTGGGATGGATCATCAACCGGGAGAAAAGTCAGCTGCGCCCGACTCAGTCCCTGGAGTATCTGGGTGTTCGGTTCGACACCCAAGTGGGCAGAGTGTTCCTGCTGGACAACCGGAGCCTCAAGCTTCAGGCCCAGGTGGGCCGGTTCCTAGCCTCCTCAGCTCCTCGGGCTTGGGATTATGTGCAGCTGTTGGGCTCCATGACGGCCACGATGGAAGTAGTGCCCTGGGCCAGGGCCCATATGAGGCCACTACAGCACTCTCTTCTGCGGCGCTGGACTCCGGTTTCGGAGGATTACGCAGTTCGCCTTCCCCTGAACCCGGTGGTGAGAAGGGCGCTAAGTTGGTGGCTGATGTCAGACAAGTTGTCAGCCGGTATGCCTTTCACGTCCCCGGAGTGGATTGCCGTTACGACGGATGCCTGCTTGACGGGCTGGGGAGCCCACTGCCTGGGAAGGACAGCGCAGGGGATATGGTCGCCGGTGGAGGCGAAGTGGTCCATCAACCTCTTGGAACTTCGGGCCATTCGGTTGGTGCTTCAAGCATTTCTTCAGGTACTGATTCTGAGGCCAGTTCGAATCCTGTCAGACCACGGTCGTGGCCTATGTCAATCGCCAGGGAGGTACCAGGAGCGCCCCCCCTAGCTAGGGAGGCCATGAAGTTATGCCAGTGGGCAGAGGCGAATCTGGACCAGCTGTCGGCGGCTCACATTGCGGGAGTCCTGAATGTCGAGGTGGACTTTCTCAGTCGCCATACCTTGGATCCCAGAGAGTGGCAACTGTCTGCTCGGGTGTTCTTGGAAATCACGAAGTGCTGGGGCATGCCGACCTTGGACCTGATGGCGACCTCGGCCAATTGCCAAGTGCCGCGGTTCTTCAGCAGAGGACGAGACCTTCGATCTCTGGGGGTCGATGCTCTTCTCCAGCAGTGGCCGGTACAGGAGCTTCTCTACGTGTTCCCGCCTTGGCCTATGCTGGGCAGAATTCTCAGCTGGGTGGTCCTGGTGGGTCGAGACTGGCCCAGATGCCCTTGGTATGCGGACCTGATCCGGCTTTCCGTAGACAGTCCTCTGCGGCTTCCAGCGGAGCGGGGCCTCTTACATCAGGGTCCCGTGGTGATGGAGGATCCCTCCCCCTTTGGTCTTACGGCCTGGCTCTTGAGCGGAAGCGGCTGAAGAAGAAGGGCTTCTCAGACAAGGTCATCACCACTATGCTGAGAGCACGGAAGTGCTCTACTTCTATGTACGCCAGGGTATGGCGTACCTTTGTATCATAGTGCGAGGCAGGATCCCTGTCGCTCTTCACGGCGCCAATTGCTTCAGTGTTGGCATTCCTGCAAGAAGGTCTGGAGAAAGACCTGTCGTTCAGCTCTCTTAAGGTCCAGGTAGCGGCTCTAGCTTGCTTCAGGAGTCGCCTGAAGGGTGCTTCCCTGGCTTCTCAGCCAGATGTGGTGCATTTTCTCAAAGGGGTTAATCACCTACGCCCTCCTCTGCACTCGATAGTGCCTACGTTTAATCTCAATCTGGTGCTGCGGGCCTTGCAGAAGCCACCCTTTGAGCCATTATCGCGGCTGTCTCTGAAGGACCTGACGTTGAAAGCGGTCTTTTTGGTGGCAATTGCTTCAGCCAGGAGGGTTTCCGAGCTCCAGGCGCTCTCGTGTAGAGAGCCGTTCCTGCGGTTCATGGAGGCAGGAGTGTCTATTCGCCCAGTGCCTTCCTTCCTGCCCAGGATTGTTTCTCGCTTCCATGTGAATCAGCAGCTTTGTCTACCCTCCTTCCGTAGGGAGGATTATCCAGAGGAGTATCGTGCTCTCAGATGCCTGGATGTTAGACGAGTTATCATCAGATACTTGGAAGTGACCAACAATTTCCGGAAGTCGGATCATCTGTTCGTGCTGTTCGTGGGCCCCCGTAGGGGTCTGCAGGCATCTAAACCTACCGTGGCACGTTGGGTCAAGGAAACGATTGCGGCGGCTTATGTGGCCACAGGGAAGGTGCTGCCTATCCAGCTGAAGGCTCATTCTACTAGAGCTCAGGCAGCTTTGATGGCAGAGTCCAGGTCCGTTTCCTTGGAGGAGATTTGCAGATCGGCGACTTGGGCGTCAGCTCATACCTTCTCACGGCATTATCGCTTGGACGTGGCAACACGGGCCGAGGCCCAGTTTGGAGCTTCAGTGTTGCGTTCTGGGATTTCCATGTCCCGCCCTGGGTGAGTACTGCTTGGGTACATCCCACCACTCTATGGATTGATCTGCTTGATGATATGGAAGGTAAAATTATGTATCATACCTGATAATTTTCTTTCCATTAATCATAGCAGATCAATCCATAGTCCCTCCCAGATATCTGTACTGTTTGTTCTAGTTCAGTTATATTTCAGGTTCAAGTTTAGACTTCAGTTCCTGTTCAGGAGGACTTCGAGTTCAAGTTCTTCCACTTGGATTTCCCTGGAGTTGGGACGACTTTGTATTACAGTGAGCTGCTGCTTCTTTCACCCAGTTTCAACGGTGGTTGGATTCATAACTAAATTATGCCAGTGCTCCCTCCCGCTTCGTGCGGTAGTAGGGTAGCTTTGTTTCCCTCTCGCTTTTGCGGTGATGGGTTAAGCCAGCTCCTCCCGCGGTTGCGGTAGCAGGACATGCCAGTTCCCCCCGCGTTTGCGGGTGTGGGTGCCCCCCCCCCCCGCTTCGGTGGTGGTTGGGTGGCAGAGTGTCCCTTTGTGGGTGTAATTCTCTATGTTTTGTGATTCCTGCGGATGGAGCTTTGATATCGATTATACTGAGGATTTCCTGGTAGCACATGACCACATATAGAGAGGCAAAAGATTGCTCTCTATCTCCACCTGCTGGTAGATAGACACAACCCACCAGCCTATGGATTGATCTGCTATGATTAATGGAAAGAAAATTATCAGGTATGATACATAATTTTACCTTAGAATAATGGCATTTCCGTATCTCTGCTAGATCAGTCCAGACTAGTGGGTTGTGTCCCCTAACCAGCAGATGAAGACAGACAGCACTGAAGGTTAGTGACATCACCATCACCATCTCAAGGTGGTGCAGTTCTTCTCTTCAGTATTCTCTGCTTCCAGCGGTGGTTTCACTTTGGATTGTGCAGCAGTTGAGTAGGGAGTAGGATCCCTGAAGGTTGGGCGAAGGGCTTTTTCCCAGGTGGACCCATTACCAGGAGTGCTCTCAGGATTAGTTCAAGGACTTTTGCTGATAGAGCTGGGGGAGCCAGCAACCTGGGAGTATGGGATGGGCCACTGTCCTACCCTAGCAGACTAGAGCTAGGCAATATACCTGCCAGCGCAGGGAATGGTTAGTGGGCATGAAGTCCCTTTCAGAAAGGGTCCTTGCTGTGACATGCATGTGACTCTCTTCTTGCCCCCTCCCATCCACCTCTTGTTTTCCCCCCTATCCTTTCTCCTTGGCCAGGACTCAAGCCAATGAAAGAACATTTTTAAAAAGGGGCTCTCAGAGAAAAGGTCCATCTTTTGGGAAAAGAGTGGGAATTTCCTGCCTAGTTGTGCACCTGAGCAGTGTGGGGAGGCAGATGGTCAGTCTAAGTAGATAGGCCTGGATAGGGGCCTAGAGTTAGCACCAGCATGTGGTACGATAGCAGATCTCAGCTGACATTGTGGTGTATGGGGCGCTTGATGGCTTCCTTTGGCAGCTAGGATTTACTGCCCTACCTGTGATAGAGAGTGTTCAAGAGGCTGCAAGTCAGCTGCAGGCTCAGTGAAGCAGGCCGCTTCACGGATCATTTTTCCACCAGCAGGAATGTTGGCCATAATGTCGGGCTGTATGTTGCCTGTGTGGCAGGACTTGGAAGGTAGGGGGGGTCCTGAGCAAGGGAGAGCCACTGGAACTCCATGATATTATTATTATTATTTATTGCATTTGTACCCCACATTATCCCACCTTTTTGCAGGCGCAATGTGGCTTACAGGATGTTAATATGATATAGTCATTACATGAAATTAGATACAGTCGATAATAAGCTGAAGGTAGAAGAGGATTTGGATGGGAGGTGTTGGGTAAGATCATGTGAGAGGTGTTTTACAGCACATGGGTGATATAAGGAGTGGTTTGTTTCATTGAGGATGTCTTTTGTAGGCCTTGTCGAAGAGGTGTGTCTTCAAAGATTTGCAAAAGCTGGTTAAGTTGTCCGTGGTTTTCAGGGCCATGGGTAGTGCATTCCATATCTGTGCTTTTGTACGCAAAGGTAGTAGGGTATGCCTGTTTGTATTTAATTCCTTTACAGCTGGGGAAGTTCAGATGGAGGAACTTGCGGGCTGATCTTCTGGCGTTTCTGGGCGGTAGGTCTACTAAGTTTAGCATGTAGAGTGGGGCTTCTGCGTGAATGATTTTGTGTATGGTCGTACAGATCTTGAACTCAATTCGTTCCTTGAGCGGGAGCCAGTGCAGTTTCTCTCTTATGGGCTTCGCACTTTTGTATTTGGTTTTTCCAAAGATGAGTCGGGCTGCGGTGTTCTGGGCTGTTTGGAGTTTTTTAATGGTCTGTTCTTTACAGCCTGCATACAGAGCGTTGCAGTAGTCCAGGTGACTTATCACTAGCGACTGTACTAGGGTGTGGAAGATGTTTCTTGGGAAAAAAGGTTTTATTCTTTTGAGTTTCCACATCGAGTAGAACATTTTTTTCGTTGTGTTCTTCACATGGGTGTCAATTGTGAGGTTTCGATCGATGGTAACTCCAAGAAGTTTCAGATTTTCTGAAATAGGGAGTGTGCAGTAAGGTGTGGTTATGATAGGGTAGTTGTTTGTGTTGTATTGGGAAGTGAGAACTAGACATTGAGTTTTTTCCGTGTTCAGTTTTAGCTGGAATGAGTCCGCCCAAGAGTGCATGATTTGGAGGCTCTGATTGATCTCATTGGTTATTTCGTTTAGGTTGTTTTTGCATGGGATGTGGATCGTGACATCATCCGCATATATGTAGGAGTTCAGGTTCTGATTGGCTAATAGTTTGGCTAGTGGTATCATCATTAGGTTGAAAATAGTTGGCGAGAGGGGGGATCCCTGAGGAACTCCACATTCCGGTGTCCAGGGTGGTGATCTGTCATTGTTCGTTGTTACTTGGTAGGATCTGGTGGTGAGGAATCCTTTGAACCAGTTGAGAACTGGGCCTCTGATTCTGAAATATTCTAACAGGTGTAGTAGTATTCCATGGTCTACCATGTCGAAAGCACTAGACATGTCGAATTGCAGTACGAGTATGTTCTTACCGGTTGCAATTGTTTTTTTGAATGAATTCATTGCAGACATAAGTACAGTTTCAGTGCTATGATTTGATCTAAATCCTGATTGGGACTCATGTAGGATTGAGTGTTTGGTTAGGTATTCCGTGAGTTGTTTCGTCACTATGCCCTCCATCAGTTTTGTTGTGAGCGGGATAGAAGCAACTGGTCGGTAGTTTGTTAGGTCCATTGTGCTTTTCTTGGCATCTTTTGGCAGTGGAGTGAGAAGGATATTTCCTTTGTTCTTGGGGAAGACACCATTTAGGAGTCTGTAGTTTATTTGGTTCGTGAGGTCTTTTTTGAATTGTTTGGGGGCGGCTTTTAATAGGCTAATAGGGCAGATGTCAAGTTTGCATTGAGATTTGGCGTATTTTCCGAGCCAGTGTGTAAGTTCGTTTACTGAAATCAAGTCAAAGTCGGTCCATGATCGGTCGACTGGATATTCCCCAGGTTTCGGGTCTAAGCATTCAAGGATGCTTGTGTACTCAATGGTGTTGCTCGGTATCATGTGTCGGAGCTTTATGATTTTTTCCTTGAAATAATTCGCTAGGTTAGTTGCCGATGGGGTTTCTGTACAATTTGAAGTGACCCTTGCGGTATTTAGGAGATTGTTTACAAGTGCGAAGAGTTTATGCGTGTCCTTGTAATTAGGTCCTATTATAGTACTGTAATGCATTCTTTTGGTTTGTCTGATTTTGTATTTGTATTTTCTTTGCGACTGTTTCCACTCTTTGAATGTGTGTTCGTCTTTTTTTTTTCTCCAAGCTCTTTCTAGTCTTCTAACCTGTGTTTTTAGGTCTTTCAGTTCTTCGTTGAACCAAGGGATTGCGCTTTTCCTATGTGAGGTTCTAGTTTGGAGTGGTGCTATCTCGTCTAGAACTGTTTTGCATCTGTTGTCCAATTCTTGTAAAAATTGGGGTGAGTCTGTAGTTGTTGTCCATTCGTCGGTGTATATTTGTTGCCAAAATTTTATGGGGTCTATCTTGCCTCTTGTGGTATATGTTCTTTTTTCTTGCTTTTGTTGTGTCTCTTTTGTTTTCCAAAGGAGGGAAGTGTTTGCCTTGTAATGGTCTGACCATGGTGTGGCTGTCCATTTTGTGTCTTTTATTCTGAGGTTCGCTTCTGATGAAAATTTGTGGGTTATGATGTCTAATGAATGTCCTTTCTTGTGGGTGGGTTGCATGTTAGGCCAGTGGATCTCCCAGAGTTGAAGGAATTCCTTGCATTCGTGTACGTTATTTATATTAATATCTTCCAGATGCAGGTTGATGTCTCCTGCTATCAGAATATTTTGGGAAGACAGGCAGGTGTTTGATACAAAGTCCATGAAGTGTATCTGGGCATCTTGCCATTTGGCCGGCGGTCTATAAAATAGGATTATATTTAATTGGTCATGCAGGTTGGGGTGGTTGATTCTGACTGACGCTATTTCGATTTGGGGAAGGATAGATTCAGCTGTTGTTGTGACTGTGAATTTGGATTTATAAATTATAGCTATGCCTCCGCCTCTTTTTCCTTTTCTTGTCCAATGGGTAATTTTGTACCCTAGTGGGCAGAGCTCTAGGATTATTGGGTCTTTTGGAGTCATGAATCCAGGTTTCGTTAATGAGAAGGAAGTCAAGGTGATCTGCTGTTATCCAGTCAGTCATTGTTGTGGTTTTTTCGATTATTGATCTAGCTTTAGAGTAACCTATTTGTATTAATTGGTATTGCTCCTTTGAGTTCGGGTTTGTGGTGATTTTTATCAGTTGTCTGTTTCCTTGATATGTGGATTTGGTGTTTTCTTTTTTCGTCATCCCTTGTAGATGTCTGTAGGTGTTCGGATTGTTGTGGACTTTGTTGTTGTTTTGTGAGGGCATGATTTGTACGTATGTGGTGTGTGATTCGTAAGTTGTGAAGTTGTTGTAATATGTGTCGTGGATCGTCTGTAAGTGTTAGTAGGATGAGACAGTAGATGGTTAAGGGGATTTTGCTGGGGTGCATGTCAGCAGTAAAGACACTACAGCGATTTCTAAAGTAACAGTACATATGATGTAAAGTACAATCTGTGCGGTATATCTACTGTATGGTGTCTACTACTGGGTCCCTGTAAACAGTGCATAAAGAAGAGGAACAAAAAAAAAACCCCACATACAAATATATACAGTGCATGCAGTGCATAAAGAAGAGGAACAAAAAACCACATACAATATATACAGTGCATGCAGTGAAGCATCTAGGTCAGGAAAGCTAAACACTTATAAGCAGTTTTCATTTGCAGTGAGAGTTCATGAAGATGGTGCTTTCAGAGCAGAACGGCGCTGGCATCGATAGTACCATGTGCTTGGAAGCAGATCTCACTCGCAGTGAAATGAGGTGATGCAAGGTCTTGTATGCGGTGAGCAATAGTGATCAGTCCTGATTGGGATTGTTTAGATCATTACTGTAAGTGTAGTCAGCAAAGCAGTTAGTTTAGGTGCAGCCATGCGATGCGTTCAGGTGGTGCAATCAGGCGAAGCAGTTCAATTTAAGCAATGTGATCGATATCAGTTCATGCATGTGTCATGTGCCTTACATTCATAGAATAATTACATGTATATTGTTGTTATGATGCAATTTGCACAGAGCGGCTGCTTCCTTACCTTACATTAAGAACAGCGCATCTCATTTGTGTTATATTCAACACAAGCAGAGCGGAGCATCTACACTTAGTTCATGGCTGATGCTCTGCGCCTGGACAAGAGCAACTGCATTCAATTCTTAGGCTACAAGGAGGCTTGCTCAGACCTGCTCCATGCTTACGAGGTCAGTTTCTGGAAGCCCTCCCCTACTTGGAAGCCTCTCCGGACCCAGACGCAAGCTGTCCTCGGGCTGGGGCAGCGTACCGATTGGGTATGTTGGTTCCGTGCTGGATGCTTCGGGATCGCTGCCTCTTCTTACTTCGCGCTGCGGCACTCCTCCCTCCCGTCTCCCTACGTCCGTTTTCTTGTGACCCGGTTTGCCTTACGTGGTCTCGGTTTCGCTCCGTTCGTCGATCCCCGTTCGCTTTCTGTTCCCTCCTTTCGGTAGTCGAGTGGCAGGAAGGAGCCTAGGTGTTGGTTCAGGGTCGCGTCTCGGTCGGCCGTCGCAACTTGAGTCCGGTGATTGGCTAAGGCACTAATCCAGCCCCGGCTGTCTCCCAGCTCGCCCTGTCTCCACTGTAGTGCACACTTGCTGGAGTGGGCTGGATGGGATGGGTGTCGGATCGGCCTGTGTGAGATCGGTCACCCGAGCTCGGCTGTGCAGGCCCTGGTATAATCAGATGGCTGGATGGACACCTCGTGGGGGAGGCCCTGTTCGCGGCCTCGGTCACGGCTTTAGCCCCTGGCCTCCTCGCCCCGATGAACCTCGTTCCGTGCTCCCCGGTAATGCAGACCCTATGAGAGGAGGTATTCCACCTCCTCGTATGCAGCAGGGTCGCTCAGATCGCGATCTCCGATAGATCCCAGCGATCTTCAGGGGAGCTCCCGACTCAGCTGACATTGTGGTGTATGGGGCGCTTGATGGCTTCCTTTGGCAGCTAGGATTTACTGCCCTACCTGTGATAGAGAGTGTTCAAGAGGCTGCAAGTCAGCTGCAGGCTCAGTGAAGCAGGCCGCTTCAGGGATCATTTTTCCACCAGCAGGAATGTTGGCCATAATGTCGGGCTGTATGTTGCCTGTGTGGCAGGACTTGGAAGGTAGGGGGGGGGGTCCTGAGAGCCACTGGAACTCCATGATATGGCCCAGAACCACAGGAGAGAATGTTCATCAGCCATTTATTTGAGTCTAGGCATCCTGCAGTTGCAAGAAATTATCAGCTGAGCTGTGTATAGAAATGCGGGCATCTCTGTAAGGTGTGGCCCAGGCTGGTCACCTCATGGGGGTTTCTGAGCCAGCATCCAGGAGGCAGAAAAGAACCAGGAGGACAGGTTCCTGCAAAACTTAAAGGAGGAGCCCTGTGAGGCCTTTCTCCTTTGGGTTCCTGCTCTCTGGGGGGGGGGGGGAATTTCCCTCCATTGTAGATGAGTCACCTGCCATGTACCTATATAGAGTCAGCTTTTCTTCTGCCTAAAGAGACCATAGGCTCCAGGGGAGGAGGCAGCAGAAGGAGACCTGATCTTGGAGGGTCTCAGGTGACCTAACTGTTCTTTCTCATTCCACAAAGCTGTCCATAGGATGGTGTTGGTGAAGTGGGATAGTCCAGATGAGGTGCTGATGGGTACCATGTTCATAAGAACATAAGAATAGCCATACTGCGTCAGACCAGATGTCCATCTAACCCAGTGTCCTGTTTCCAACAGTGACCAATCCAGGTCACAAATACCTGGCAGATTATATCTCTTGCCCTGGGAGGACCTGGCACAGCTGTTCTGTCTGCCAAGGGTGAATGCTACTGTGACAGCTGTCACAAAGAAGACAACAATTACAGTAGGGCCAGAGAGTGAAGGGGTTCCTTAAGCAGGCATTTACCCAGCCTCAGCCATGGTAATGCAAGGCAGTATGTGTTAGACATGTGGCACGAACATTGCTCCAGCAAGTCCCTCAGTCACTGGAAGCAGCCTGGCTTGAGTTAGAGGCAGTATTTGTGGCGGATGCCTTGTATGACTTAGAATTGCAGCCAGGTCAAGAGCTGTAGCAGCGGTGGCTTAGGGTTCTGTGCCTCTGACATTGGGCCACAGATGACCTTCTAAGCTGAGGCTGAGCAAGCTCCTCTTCAAAGGCAAATACCTCTTTCAGGAAAATGTCAAAGCTCATGAAGGATTAGGGGTAAGTACACCTTAGCGCCATTCAGAAGATCGCCCTAGATCTTCAGGTAAGCATCATATAGCAGGCCTTTCCAGAAGGATTAGGGATGCTCCAGAGCAATTAAACTGCTCCAAGAAGCTGCTGCATTTGGGTTCAGGTTGTTTTACAAATACCTAGACCTTTGAGGCACTCGTAGGCCATGGAATGGTCCCCCCCCAATGGTAGAAGCCAAAGGAGCTTATTCCAAGGAGCCAAAATAATTGGGGCATTGTCTGGCTCATTTTGCCTTGGAATGAGCCCAAATTACCTCAGACCAATGGGGTCCTCAAGGTAGTACAGCATGGGTATACCTTGGAGTTTCCTGAGTCCCTCTCAGACACTTTTAATTTGGTTTATTGAATATGATATACTGCTATTAAGTTTATACTGACACACAAGTTCACAGTCAATATAGTCTATAAAATGAAAGGTAAGAAAAGAAGTCAGAGGGAAGAGAAATTACATCCATATTCAGTTTAGGGAGAGAAAAGCAATAGACTACTGCATATTCCAGGCCCTTACTCAAGTCTGCCACTCCAAAAAAAAAAAAAAAAACAGCCATATTAAGCACTGAAAACAAAAATGCCTTCAGTTTTTTCCCTAAACTGTAAGTAGGAGCACTCTAGTCATAAGAAACCAGGTAAATAATTCCAAAGCAAGGGACCCATAACAATGAAGATAGAATCACGCATTGAGTCCCAAGTAAATGTATCAAAAAGAAAGTACACATGTTTTCTTGTAAGGATCACAATGATCGAGACAATAAATAAGGTATTATTAAAGGGGATAGATCTGTAGGCTTACTAGAATAGTAAATTTTTGTAATCCACTTTTTTTGGGTGCCTAAGCAAACACCTAGATACAGCCTGGAAGGTGGGAGAAGGGGCATATAAGTTATTTATTTGGTGGGACCAGGGCTGAGGCTGGAGGGCTGGGCAAGCCAGGCATCAGACTATCCACACAAGAATCCAGACCACAACATGAAGTAATTTAAAAACTGGAACTTTACTGTACTATCAAATTAATGAAGCACAGGAACATTGAATGTCATGTAGAATGAAAACTTATATACAGTTGGATATCCATTCTTCCTGGTCACACTTCTTAAAATCAAGGCTACATATGGTAGGCTGATAGTATTCAAACAGATGATGATTACAGTTTAGTGAAACGTTACAATTAGACAAGTTGATGGTTACCTCAAATATGACACCTTAGCTGCTATAGCCTGGTACAGGTAAATATGTTTCTTTATTTGCTCTTTCCTCCATTCTGCCATAGATGTAGTATATGGGCTGCCTGCATGGTATGGCTAAGCATCCTAAGACTCTTTTTGCTCCTTCCCTTAAGGGACTAAGGGATCCTTTTACTAAGGTGCACTGAAAAATGGCCTGTGCTGTTGTAGACGCGTGTATTAGATGCGCTCATGTCTATTTTTCAGCACGCCTGCATAGAAGGCCTCTTTTTTTTTTTTTTTGCCAAAAATGGACATGTGGCAAAATAAAATTTGACACGCGTCCATTTTGGGCATGAGACCTTACCACCACCCACTGACTTAGCGGTAAGGTCTCACATGTTAACCGAGCGGTAATTGCGTGCGTACAATGCCAATTACTGCCCGGTTAGCACCACATGTCAGAAAATTTTCTGGCACGCATAGTGGATTCGTATAAAAAATGAAATTACCGCTTAAGCCATTCGGTAACTGGGTGGTAGTTCCTAGTTGGCGCACATAGGCGCCTACGTAGCTTAGTAAAAGGACCCTAAATGAGGTGAGAAGGGTCCCCCAGAGTAGCGAGAGGCAATCAAGCCTCCCACCACAGGAATCCACACGAGGCCGGTGCAGTGGTGGTCGCATTCCAGGCATTGAGGACTGACCCGCCAACCGCCCAGAATGCTGAGATGAGGAACCACACGGCAGGGCGCCGGTTTCCCTCCCTCACCTGCCAATCCACCGAGCCTCTGTCGATGGTGGAGTGAGAAGAGTCAAGACCGACGTGGCTGCAAGATGGGAGGAGGACGATAGCCTGACTGCTCCCCTGCCGGCAGCCTGCAACGAACAACGAAAGCTAGCCAGCGCGTCCTTGCGGGCGGGACAGCGAACACAGCGACAGCGGAACCTCGCGACACAGCATCGGCTCACCTCTTCACCCACCAATCCACCGACCATCTAGCGACGAGGAGCCAAAGCCAGCAAGACCGCCGAGACAGGTGAGGAACATGAGCCGAGGACATTCCAGCTGATGACGCTCCCGCCGATGACCATCAAAATTTAGAGAATTTTGATGGATAAAGTTCCTTCATAGACTAATTCTTTTGTTCTATAGGTGTTAGTATATGGGTCTATATTGAAATAGGCCATCTAGAAGTTGACTTGGCAAAATCAAGATTTCCTTAAATAGTAGTTATTCTACTGTCTCTAATGCCATGATGGGGGGCTACTTTCATTGTGTCACCCCTCCAACGTGACCGGTTCCCGTCTTCTTCCCTTCTGACAAAACTGTTTCCCTGGTGTCTAAAGACAAAACAGAGAAATACCTCCTAAGTACGGTACTTAAGGGAAAATTATTGACTGTTCTAACTGTAAAACTTCTGTGACTTCTGTTCCAGTTGTAAAACTGTGATAAGCAATGGTCAGAGACGTTATGTTCAAGATCTATGTGTTTCAAATGTAAACAATACAGTCTACACCAAGTTTCCTAGCAGGTCATCTCATCTGTATCTACAGAGTGACCTAGTTCACAAGAGCCTTAATTGATAATCTGCTTTGTAAGGTTGCCTCCTAAAGTAAAAAATTTTCTTAAGCACATAAAGAAATGACTGATAAAGACAACTTACACATGGCCCACTAGACGTGCGTTCCTCTAAGCCAAACGTACTAGAGATAACTGTTCCATCTTTACCCACAGAGAGTAATAATAACCCTGCACACAGTGAATAGCCTATACAACAGCCCAAAGAAAAATAACACCAAAATGATCACCACCATACTACTCCTACTAATCTACACACTTGTATTGGAGTATAATACTTAAGATTTGATACTTATGCTGACCCAGAATATTTGTTTTCTGACATGCAGAATGTTTGTTTTGACTTGTTGCTACCAGAATATTTGTTTGACAGGTTGCTACCACAATGCTCCGTTGCGGTGGGTAACTCACTACAGGACTGTGCTGAGAACAAGTCCAAAGGCTGGTGTTTTCATCAGAGGGTGCCTGGGAGAGAGGAATGTAGATTGGCCACTCATTGTTCTGCTCCAGGCACACTTGTTTGTGAGCTGTTATAAAAAGAGGGGAAGCCCTGGCTAAAACAGAAGCTCTGTACCTGGTTGAGGGACGCCTCGCTAGTGCTGGAATTTTCCCACAGATCTCTGGGCGGTCATCGGTGCTTCTCCGATTGATGTTGCAGCTCAGATGAAGGCTACAATCCTGTGGTGATGTATGTATACTGCTGGAATTTTCCCACAGATCTCTGGGCGGTCATCGGTGCTTCCCCGATGTTGCAGCTCAGATGAAGGCTACAATCCTGTAGTGATGTATGTATACTGCATAAGAGTGTTATGTAATATATGTGTGAATAAACAATCTTTAAAGCAATATCCGAACCCTTGATTTGCTACAACACTATCTGTTGCGATTGTGAGCTCCTATGCCCAGCGAAGCACAGATTAGATAAACGCGAACCTGAGTTCCGCAAGGCGGCCGAACAATTCCGAGACTTCACCTGGAGCGACCCCTTCCTCTGGGGGTTGAGCCCCCAGGCCCCAGGATCGACAGGACTTCGAGACACCAGCCGAGAGAAGAGGCACGCCAAGAGCATGGTCGGAAGTCAGGCAGAGATCCAGACAGGCAGCAAACAAAGAGTGGAGGAGTGGCCTAGTGGTTAGGGTGATGGACTTTGGTCCTGGGGAACTGAGGAACTGAGTTCAATTCCCACTTCAGGCACAGGCAGCTCCTTGTGACTCTGGGCAAGTCACTTAATCCTCCATTGCCCCATGTAAGCCGCTTTGAGCCTGCCATGAGTGAGAAAGCACGGGGTACAAATGTAACAAAAAAAAAGAGATGGTCAGGATTCAGGCAATGGTCAAGGCAGGCAGCAAACAAAGAGATGGTCAGGATTCAGGCAAAGGTCAAATTCATCAGACACAAGAAAACAGGAAACACCACGAACTCCACCGAAGTTGAAGCTGAAGCAAAATGCTGACAGTGTTCTGCTCTTAAATAGTCCTCCCATCAGAGGATCCCTGCCACAGCTGCCAGGCGAGGACTCTCATTGGGCGAGGACTCTCATAAGGATAAGCTTCTCAAGATGGCTGCCTCTCAGGAACAGATACAGATGAACTTCTCAAGATGGCTGCCTCTCAGGAACAGATATAGATGAACTTCTCAAGATGGCTGCCTCTTAGGAACAGATACAGATGAACTTCTCAAGATGGCTGCCCCTCAGATGAACCTCTCAAGATGGCCGCCACCAGGAGTAGCAGGGTAGGAGTGTAACACTATCCCTAATCCACCAAACACTAACCATCCCCCTCACGAATACCAACAACATACCCACAATACATAACCTCTACAAACTACCCAGATATTACACACCTCATCAGAATAATAACAACCAAAACAACGGAAGAACTACCTCACGTGGACAAAATCACCACAAAGGAAAGAAAGGTCATAATAAACCCACACAACAAGAGAACAGACAACTTACGAAAATCAATACAACCACAAACTCAATGGACCCCTACCAAACAATTCAAGTGGGATACATAAATCCAGATCAGTAGTCAACAACAATAATAGCAGACTGGGTCACGGCAGACAATCTTGACCTACTATTCATCAGCAAAACCTGGATCTACGATCACAAGGACCCTATAATTTTAGAACTCTGCCCCCCAGGCTACAAAATTACTCACTGGACAAGGAAAGAAAAAAGAGGAGGAGGCATAGCACTAATCTATAGATCTCACTTCACCGTAACAACAACTGCAGAGTCTATTACACCAAAACTTGAAATTGCCTCAGTTAGAATTCACCATACTTCCCTGCTTGACCACCTAAACGTTGTCCTGTTCTATAGGCCACCAAGTAATTGGCAAGAAAGCCAATCACAATTAATGGATTTCATATCGAATATTTGTGTATCTAACTCCAATCTACTTATACTAGGGGACATAAACCTACACCTAGAAGACCCTAACGCAACCAATGCACGTGAATGCAAAGACTTCCTCCAACTATGGGACCTCAGCTGGCCTAACATGCAAGCTACCCATGACAAAGGGCACACAATTGACCTCATCACATACAAACTATCCTCAGACTTAAGCCTTATACCAAAATGGACAGACATACCATGGTCAGACCACCACAAATTAAACCTAACTCTACAGTGGCAAAAAAAGGCACACACCTCAAGCAAGAACGCATAACATGCACCACGAGAGGCCAAATTGACCCTGTAACAATCGGGCAACAGATCTACAAAAACGAATGGATAGCACAAACAGACTCCAAACATTATCTCCTAAATTGGGACGACAGATGCAGAAGCATATTAGACAAAATTGCAGCATTACAAACAAGAACCACACGAAGACACATCTCGATACCTTGGTTCAACGAAGAACTGAAAAAACTAAAAACACAAGTTAGGAGACTCGAACGAGCATGGAGAAAAATGAAAGATGAGCACACACTTAACGCATGGAAACAAATGCAAAGAAAATACAAATATACAATGAGACAAACAAAGAGAACATACTACAAAATCAAAATAGGGCCAGACTACAAAGATGCACATAAACTATATCAACTCGTGAATAAACTACTAGACACCACACCGGTCACCACAACCAGCACAGACACCCCTTCAGCAGACAACCTTGCTGAATACTTCAATGAGAAAATTATAAAACTACGATCCACGCTACCACTCAATACCACCGATCACGAAAAATTCATTGACTGCCTGGACCCAATTCCCGATGTATACCCAGCAGACTGAACTTGGACAAACTTCGCTCTTCTAACCGAAGAAACCGTCACTCAAGCAATCAACAAATTCGCCAAATCCCACTGCAAACTGGATATATGTCCCAACAATCTAATAAAATTTGCTCCCAAATGCTTCATAACAGATCTTAATCACATCTGAACTACATGCTACGACATGGACTCTTCCCCAAGGACAAAGGAAACATACTACTAACCCCTTTACCCAAAGACTTAAAGAAAAAAAAAAATGACACAACCAACTACCACCCAGTAGCATCCATCCCTCTGACAGTCAAACTAATGGAAAGTATGGTAACCAAACAACTTACTGACTACTTAAACAAGTTCTCAATATTACATGAATCACAATCAGGATTTCGATCCAACCACAGCACCAAAACAGTACTAATCACCCTCCTAACCAAATTCAAACAAACAATTGCAACTGGCAATAGTGTACTTCTCCTACAATTTGATATGTCCAGTGCATTCGACATGGTCAGCCACCAAATACTATCGAACATCTTAGATTACTTCGGGATCGGAGGAAACGTACTTAGATGGATTAATGGCTTCCTAACCGCAATAACATACCAAGTGATATCAAATTCAAAAACATCATTACTTTGGAAACCTGAATATGGAGTACCCCAAGGATCACCACTTTCACCAACACTTTTTAACTTAATGATGACACCTTTAGCCAAATCGCTATCCAACCAAGGACTTAACCCATACATCTACGCAGATGATGTCACGATCTACATCCCGATTAAATACGATCTGACTGAAATCACAAATGAAATCAAACACATTCTCCGAGGACAAGCAGGCTGCTTGTTCTCACGACTGGGTGACGTCCACGGCAGCCCCCTCCATCCGGGAAAAAAAGTCTCACGGGAGGTCCCGCACGCGGGTCACGCCCACTGCGCATGCGCAGCCATCTTCCCGCCCGTGCACAACTGCTCCCGCTCAGTTTTTCGTTTTCAGCGCTTGGAGAGAGACTGCTCTGTGTCCCTCTCCGTTGTCAGCCTCGGAAACCGGTAGCACTTGTTCGCTTTTTCTTTGTTTTTCATAGTTTTAGCGCCTTAGTTTGTTTCACCACCATCGCGGCCTTGTGGCCGCATGTTCGCGCCTTTTTACTCTTGGTGGCCTTTTTCCCGCCACCATCGCCGATTTTGACCTCGTCACCGTGATTTTTCCGTCTATGACATCGAGGATACCCAGCGGCTTTAAAAAGTGTGGTCAGTGCGGCCGGCAGATCTCGCTTTCCGACACCCACGCTTGGTGCCTTCAGTGACTCGGGCCTGAGCTTAATTCCAAAGCGTGTAACTTGTGTCTCGGCTTGAAGAAGCGGACACAGGTGGCGAGGCAAGCTCAACGGGATCGGATTTTTGGAGCTTGCGCCGGCCCGTCGACATCGGCAGCATCGACACCGGTGGCGTTGACTTCGGCAGCATTGGCACCGGCGGTGTCGACTTCGGCGCCGGACATGGCATCGACCTCGGGAGTACAGGTACCACCCACCCAATGACCTTCTTTCGCTGGGAGCAGTGAGCAGCCGAGTGGGCCTCCACCTGCCTCGGCAGCTCCTGCTGTACAGGGCCATCGGGACCGACCCCTTTCGGACCCGACCCCAAGGAGGCATGTGGATTCCACGTCCTCCTCATTGGTACTGCGGAGCGCCGATGACGTGCATCAAAAGAAGTTAGCTAAGAAGCATCATCATTGGTTGCCCCGTTCATATGGTACCGGGAGCTCCGGGGCGTCGAGAGATTCGGCACCTGAGAAGCGTCGAAGCCGGGAAGACCGCCCCCCCTCCATCCAGGAGGTGTCGATGCGTAGGTCATCGGGCAGTCCGATACCGTCTCCTGGCCCCGTGCAGATTCGAGCACCGACTCCGGCACCAACCCCTCAACCTTTCCCGACAGAGACTCTGGACGAGCGCCTCCGAGCCATTCTTCCAGGCATCCTGGAAGGGCTGCTGCGCCAGCCTCTACCGGTGCCGGGGGTGCTTGCGCCCTCGGCACCATTGATGGAAGCACCAGCTGGCTCTGGCCCTGTGATGCGGTTGTCAACACCGGTGCCGTTTGCGGCATCAGTCTCAGCCGCCACTCAGGTGGAGTCGATGGAGGGAGCTTCGTCCCCACCGGCGCGGGAATCCACCTCTCGATGCCATCATCAAGGACGTGGTTCCTCAGAGTCAAGACGGGCCCAATTTCAGATGGAAGTCAGAGAACTCATGTCCGACACCGAGGAGAAGACTTCATGGGAGGAGGAGGAGGACCCCACTCCTTCACCGGAAAGGAAACTCTCCCCACCTTCAGAGCCTTTCTTTCACCTCTTTTGTGAAGGACATGTCTGTGAGCATTCCCTTTCCTGTGGTTACGGTGGACGAACCGAGAGCTGAGATGCTCGAAGTCCTCGACTATCCATCACCTCCTAGAGAGTCTTCCACGGTTCCGCTGCACAGTGTCCTGAAGGAGACACTGCTGCGGAACTGGCTGAAGCCTTTATCTAATCCCACCATCCCGAAGAAAGTGGAGTCCTAGTATAGAGTCCACACAGACTCGGAGTTGATGAGGACTCAGTTGCCACACGACTCTGCGGTCGTGGACTCTGCCCTCAAGAGAGCCAAGAGTTCGAGGGATACCGCCTCGGCGCCCCTGGGGCGTAAGTCTCGCACTCTGGACTCTTTTGGGAGGAAAGCCTATCATTCCTCCATGCTCGTGACCAAAATCCAGTCTTACCAGCTCTACATGAGCATCCATATGCGGAATAATATGCGGCAACTGGTGGACCTGGTGGACAAGCTCCCGCCGGAGCAGGCCAGGCCTTTTCAGGAGGTGGTCAGGCAGCTGAAGGCATGTCGTAAATTCCTGTCCATGACGCTTGTGATGTTGCATCCAGGGCCGCTGCCCAAGGTATAGTGATGCACAGACTCTCATGGCTGCGCGCCTCTGACCTGGACAATAGGACCCAGCAGCGGCTGGCAGATGTCCCTTGCCGGGGGGATAATATTTTTGGTGAGAAGGTCGAGCAGTTGGTCGAACAGCTTCACCAGCGGGAAACCACCCTCGACAACCTCTCCCACAGGGCGCCTTCAGCACCTACCTCTTCAGATAGCCGATTTTTCAGGGGAAAGAAGACTGCTTCTTATGCTTACTCCAAGCGTAGGTACAATCCTCCTTCCCGACAGCCTTCCCAGGCTCAACCCCAGAGCGCTCGTTCGCGTCAACAGCATGCGACCAAGCAGGCCCCTGCACCTCCCCAGCAAAAGCAAGGGACGGGCTTTTGACTGGATCCACAGGAGCATAGCCGCCATACAAGTGCCCGTGCCGGACGGCCTGCCGGTCGGGGGGGGGGGGGAGGTTTAAATTTTTTCACCAAAGGTGGCCTCTCGTAACCTCCGACCAGTGGGTTCTCCAAATAGTGTGGTGCGGGTACGCCCTCAATTTGATCTCCACTCCGCCAAATTGCCCACCGGGAGCTCAGTCCTTCAGCTCTCACCACAGGCAGGTACTTGCAGAGGAACTCTCCGCCCTTCTCAGCGCCAATGCGGTCGAGCCCGTACCACCAGGGCAAGAAGGGCTGGGATTCTATTCCAGGTACTTCCTTGTGGAAAAGAAAACGGGGGATGCGTCCCATCCTAGACCTGAGAGGCCTGAACAAATATCTGGTCCGAGAAAAGTTCAGGATGCTTTCCTTGGGCACCCTTCTCCCCATGATTCAGAAAGACGATTGGCTATGCTCCCTGGATTTAAAGGACACTTATACTCACATCCCGATACTGCCAGCTCACAGACAGTATCTGCGATTCCGTCTGGGGACGCAGCATTTCCAATATTGTGTGCTGCCCTTTGGGCTCGCCTCCACGCCACGGGTGTTCACGAAGTGCCTAGTGGTGGTGGCGGCGTCACTACGCAAGCTGGGGGTGCTTATGTTCCCTTATCTCGACGATTGGCT
Organism: Microcaecilia unicolor; assembly: GCF_901765095.1. NCBI lineage: Eukaryota > Metazoa > Chordata > Amphibia > Gymnophiona > Siphonopidae > Microcaecilia > Microcaecilia unicolor. The sequence goes on along the minus strand of NC_044031.1, from coordinate 353,567,473 downwards.
GGTGAAGAGCACCTCAGAGGCAGGAGCTCTACAGTCCATGCAGAGGACTATTCAACTTCTGGAGCTACTGGGGTTTGTGATAAACTACCCAAAGTCCCATCTACGCCCAGTCCAGTCACTCGAATTCATTAGAGCCCTGCTGAATTCACAGACGGCTAAGGCCTATCTCCCTGAGGCGAGGACGCAGACTCTTCTGTCCCTTGCCTCTCGGGCCAGAGCGTCCCAGCAGATCACAGCTCGGCAGATGTTGAGACTCCTGGGCCATATGGCCTCTACCGTCCATGTGACCCCCATGGCACTTCTTCACATGAGACCAGCTCAATGGACCCTAGTTTCCCAGTGGTACCAGGCCACGGGGAGTCTAGAAGATGCAATCCGACTGCCCGCCAGTTTTCGCACTCCACTGGTAGACGATTCGCTCCAATTTGATCTTGGAACGCCCATTCCAAATTCCTCAGCCGCAAAAAGTGCTGACGACGGATGCATCTCTCATGGGGTGGGGAGCCCATGTCGATGGGCTTCACACTCAAGGACTGTGGTCCCTCCAGGAATCAGATCAACCTCCTGGAGTTGAGAGCGGTCTGGAACGCGCTGAAGGCTTTCAGAGATCGGCTGTCCTTTCAAGTAATCCAAATTTGGACAGACACCCAGGTTGCAATGTACTACATCAACAAGCAGGGGGGCACCGGATCTCACCCCCTGTGTCAGGAAGCCGTCGGGTTGTGGTGCTGGGCTCGCCAGCATGGCATGCTTCTCAAAGCCACGTACCTGGCAGGCGTAAACAACTGTCTGGCCGACAGATTGAGCAGACTCATGCAACCGCACACGAATGGTTGCTCAATTCGAGTGTGGTACGCAAGATCTTCCGGGAGTGGGGCACCCCCTCGGTGGATCTTTTCGCCACTCAGACCAATCGCAAGCTACCTCAGTTCTGTTCCAGGCTTCAGGCCCGCGACAGGCTAGCATTGGATGCCTTCCTCCTGCATTGGGGGAGCGGGCTCCTGTACGCGTATCCTCCCATACCTTTGGTGGGGAAGACTTTGCTGAAACTCAAGCAAGACTGCGGCACCATGATTCTTTTGGCCCCATCAGATCTGGTTCCCTCTTCTTCTGGAATTGTCGTCCGAAGAACCGTGAAAGTTAAATGCTAACGTATTGGATTTCCTGTGTGTGCTTACAGGAAGCCAGACCTGTGGGGAAGAAGAGGAAACAGAAAAACCCCACCCCCAGAATAATAATGGTTCACAGTCTCTGCCAGTCTCAAGGCCTACCAGTCGGCTTAGTGGAGTGGACAGTAAGCTTCTAAGATTTGAGTGAGAGTCGCACAGCAGAGGTTCTGTTAGAAGATCCTGGGAGACCAGACATTCCGTTAGAGTGCAGGGTGGGCTCTCGATACAGCAGCTATTCTGCGATAACCATACAGAGAAGTGTAGGAGGCTCGCAGCATAGCCCCTTTTCAGGCTTTGTCAGTAACTAGTGCGTGTTCCCTCCGAGTATAAAAAAATTTCAACACAGGACTACTCTTAATGGTAGGAGTCCCCAACCTTTGGTTCATTGTGAATTTTCCCCTAGAATTGTTCTTTGTCTTCTCTAAATAGTGAATGGGAGATGGGAGTGAATAATAGGCTAGCCAAACAGACCTATATAGCATGACACTTGTCTACCCAAACATGTCTATACCCACAATATGGCCTATCCACTTAATCCTCCTCAAACTAATATAACCTAAAACCCACTCATTTCAAGATAACTGTAAGCCATATTGAACCTACCAACAGATGGGCAAAAATGGGGTACAAATGTAATAAATATGTTATTTCCCTTTTATTGCACATTAAGTTGCAGTTTACCTAATAATTTAATTTCAGATTACCACTATATTTTCTGTATCAAGGTTTATTCTTGTAAAATTATATTAGAAATTGCTTAAAAATAAAATAAAAAAGAGTCCCCAGCCAGGAGACAATTACCTGCTAAGGACCGAGATGTGTTGTATGTTGTCTTTAAAAGTAATAGACATGTACACCACACACACTATACCATGCTTTTTGGGGATGCCCAAAGGTTAGAGCCTTTTGGAGACAGGTCCAGAGATATATGAGCACTATACTGGGAGAGACAATAGGAGGATCTTGGGACCATTATGTTTTAGACACACCAGCGGCTTTTCGTATTAAAGATAAAGGGGCAAAGCTCTGGTGTCATAAAATCTGCCTAGTAGCAAAGAAGACAATTTTGCAGTATTGGGTCTCACCAGACCCTCCGGCCTATTGGCAATGGAGGAATCAAATTCTCTTGTTAGCAACTTGGGAGGCCAGGGAAGCGAGGAGATCTCCAAAAGGGAAAAAGAATTTTATGCGAATTTGGAATGGGTACATACAGAAATTGAGCCCATGAGGCCGCAGTATGCTACTGAACCTCACTTGCTAAATATAAGATGGGACCGGGTGTAACGACCATCTACTAGAGAGAGATGGATTGGCTCCTAGAGGGGGGGGGGGGAAGGATGAACAAAAATGGGGGAGGGGGAGAGAAGGGGGGAGGGGAAGAGGGGATAAAACAGTAAAAAGGTTGATGACTAAATGTAGCAAATTGTTTTCAGTGTTACTTGTTTTAATACCAAGCTTGAATATCAAGAGATGTAAAGCATTTATGTTTTTGAGATGTCATCAATAAAAATGTTGAAACATAAAAAAAAAAGTAATAGACATGTTTGATGATGTGACAGAGGTATAGGAAACATTATATCCATAAAACTTGGAAGGATCCTGTTTAGGTTGGACCTTTCCAAATGCCCTGTCAGTCACAAAAGCGAAGTTACAGGACCACACTTGGGTGCACCTTAAAGCTATTCGAGTGTTCCACAGTTCTGACGCAGCTGACAACCAGTCTCCTACACAGACATCATTGCCTCATGGAGCCCCTAACCCTGAAACAACAGTGCCTGGAGCCACAGACTCTTAAGTTTAGTATCTGGGGACTACTGTTTGTGGGCATAGCTGTGTTCGCGCTGGTATTAATACTGCTAGAAAAACATTATATTATCTTTTGTTAATTTTTCACATTGTATTATTTGTTGTTAATTTTTCTTTCTGTTTATGATTAGGGACTCACTGTCATAGGACTTATTAACCTTTATTTTCTTATTAGGTATAATATTACTGTTATTAGAAAGGAACTATTATTTTTGTCTAAGATAACTATTAATATGTATACCATCTATTGGCTTTCCATTATTCTTACTTTTAATTCTATCAGCACACATCTTCAATCTTCAGGACTTTTTTTGGCAATAACTTAGATTTCCAAGACGTGGATAGGTACTACGCTCTGGGAAGATATCCAGTCAAGACCACAATAAAGTTAAATTTCACTGATGAGATAGTCATATTACAATTGGATGTTTGTAACATAGCCAATTGTGGATCTTTAGACTGGCAACGATGGTGTTGTCAATATCATGTTTATTTGTGTACTTATATTGAAATGAGTCATCATGCATCCCCTTATTTTAATTGGGTTAATGTATGGTGGTATACTGGACCCAACTATCCTAAAGAAAAAAAAATACCAATTGGCTTGGAATAATCCCTTACGTCATAATATAACCCTTGTCCGACAACCAGTAGACTGTACAAATTGTGAAGAGGGGAAATGTAATCCCATACTTATTACCTTTAAAGGGGCATATGAAGGGATTAATCGCATCTTTGGTATTGGAATGGAAGCCACCAACACGGATCCTGTTGGTCGCTTTCATGTGATGGTCACTTACCCTCAAATATCCAATACTGGTTCACTTAATCCCTTACTACCTCAAATTTCAGAAGCAAAGATTCCCATTAAGCTCCTCAATGTAACCAGCCTTAGGGAAACTTTTGTTCTTGAGACTGGTTTCGGTGAAGCTAATGTGTGGCTAGATTGGATTCGATATACTATCCGGAGTTTAAACGTATCTGATTATTATGTTTGTTCTGCTTCTCGCCCTGAGCCTCAGGCAGTCCCTTTTGCCTTAAATTTTGTAAATAATTACAATGGAACCATGTGCAGGTTAAAACTGCTTCAAGGTTCCATTGAAACTATCGAACCACACTGCCTTTCCCTCAGTCTTCTGTTCCCCGACTTACCCAAGGGAGTGAAAACACCCCGGTATTCAGACCACCAGTCGCTGGGACAATTTTTCAGACCTGTTTAATCTGAGAAAAAGTCCTGAATCCTTACTCAGTTGATAATCTTTCACTATGTAACTCTAACTTAACCTCTACCATTGACCTTGACTTTTCTGACTTTTCTTGTTTTCGGGCAGACATATGGTGGTATTGCGGAACCAAAACCTTATACTCCCACCAACTGACAAGGCAAATGTGGTCCAGTCTAGTGAATGGACTTACCAACCCAATCAGTTGATAATCCAGTTCTTTCTAGAAAGAACTACTACTACTACTATTTAGCATTTCTATAGCGCTACAAGGCGTACGCAGCGCTGCACAAACATAGAAGAAAGACAGTCCCTGCTCAAAGAGCTTACAATCTAATAGACAAAAAAAAAGTAAGCAAATCAAATCAATTAATGTGTACAGGAAGGAGGAGAGGAGGGTAGGTGGAGGCGAGTGGTTACAAGTGGTTACGAGTCAAAAGCAATGTTAAAGAGGTGGGCTTTCAGTCTAGATTTAAAGTTGGCCAAGGATGGGGCAAGACTTAGGGGCTCAGGAAGTTTATTCCAGGCGTAGGGTGCAGCGAGACAGAAGGCGCGATGTCTGGAGTTGGCAGTAGTGGAGAAGGGAACAGATAAGAAGGATTTATCCATGGAGCGGAGTGCACGGGAAGGGGTGTAGGGAAGGACGAGTGTGGAGAGATACTGGGGAGCAGCAGAGTGAATACATTTATAGGTTAGTAGAAGAAGTTTGAACAGGATGCGAAAACGGATAGGGAGCCAGTGAAGGGTCTTGAGGAGAGGGGTAGTATGAGTAAAGCGACCCTGGCGGAAGACGAGACGGGCAGCAGAGTTTTGAACCGACTGGAGGGGGGAGAGGTGACTAAGTGGAAGGCCAGCAAGAAGCAGATTGCAGTAGTCTAAACGAGAGGTGACAAGGGTGTGGATGAGGGTTTTGGTAGAGTGCTCGGAAAGAAAGGGGCGGATTTTACGGATGTTGTAAAGAAAGAAACAACAGGTCTTGGCAATCCCTGGTTCCTTTGATGATAGAATTTATATTGACTCTATAGGTGTACCAAGGGGGGTGCCAGATGAATTCAAGGCCTGCAACCAAATTGCTGCAGGTTTTGAATCCTCTTTGTTTTGGTGGTCCACTATTAACAAGAATGTTGATTGGATTAATTACATTTATTATAATCAACAGTGCTTCATTAATTATACTCGAGACACAGTTAAAGGTATTGCTGCTCAATTAGATGCCACATGAACTTGCTGAGAATTCTGGTGTAGATACCTGGACTGAGTGGATGGACAATATTTTTGGGAAATGGAAAACTTTTATAGTATCTAGTTTAACCACAATGATAATTGTTACTGCTGTATTTGTACTTCTTGGCTGTTGTGTAATACCCTGTATTAGGAGTTTAGTGCAACAATTAATTGAAACTGCTTTAAGTAAGAAAGAACCTATGGGACATGGATATGTTCTATATAAAAGACTACATATTAACACATAGATTTAAAATGTTGAAGATAATGTTTAAATTTTTTGTGGTTTCTTTTGTTTAAACCTTATTGTTTAAACTTCTCATTATGAAGGACAAAGCAAAATAAAATATCCACAGGTATAGATAAAAATATTTTCTTTTTATTCAACTGTCAATGCCATGACAGAGCTATGTAATAATGTTACATAGGAAGCAAGTATACAAAAACAATCTCATCAAATACAGAGATGAAGTTGCTTGCTTATACATTTTCATTCTAGTTTATATACACCCTTTTTTAGCACTGCCTGTTCTTTTTTGCACACAATGCTCTGTTTCTCATGTAAATCATTAATCTGGTCAGGGCCATCTGGTGCTTGTCTTCCTTCCCCTTATCTCTCCCTTACTTTAAAGTATCAACCACAGACTTAATTCTCTTGCCAATCTTTGTTCTCTGTTAATCTTTACACACATGTTCTTTCTGCATGCCTCTGCATATTTCTGTACAGGGTCAACTATAATTCAACTATTGCTTTTATTTCTTCAATTATATACAAACCTCCCTTGAACACTGTTGACAGTGTTCACAACATTATGCACCAATAGTTTCACTAGCATGTTTGAGCTTGCTTAAGATATAGAATGTCACATTATTCTTTTCCACAAGGCCGTCGTCACTAGGAAACAGTTTCTGTCAAGTGCTTCTTTTCCATTTGAAAAGCTCTAGCATACAGAATGTTTAAATTGTGTGTATCATCTTTTGCAATCAATTCCTGATTGACTTGGGTTATATTCACATTTTGTTTTTGTGAGATCATGGTTGTGGTTGTTACTTTTGTCAATATATTTCCACACATTTTCATACAGCAAGGAATGAGACAAGCCAGTAGCAATAAAACTATTATAAATACAATTGCAAATGTCACAAGACCTTTTAACCATGGGCCCAGTCCTCCAAACCATCCTTTTACTGATTCCCACCATGAGGTATCCAATACACCTTCATAATCTTTACTTGATAATTTTACTAAGTCAACAATACGTTTCATTGCATTTCTTACAATTATTGATTGATTTCTAATAACTGAACAACACGATGTATCATTCACTATGCCACATACTCCTCCAGATTGGGCCAACATAAAATCAACTGCCATGCGTGTGTGCATTGCATATCTCGCTGTATCATCAATTTCCTCTTGAAGTGCGGCTATAGCTATGTCTAATTCATGTGTTACTACATGTAATAGTGATTGTAAGCGTCTGATTGACATACCCATTTCAGCTGCAATGGCAGATCCTGCAAATGGAATCCATCCAGTGGCTGACAAGGCATCTAAACGTTTCTTAGTCATAGGATAGGTACTGTTAATATAATCTAATGCTAATTGTAAAGCTTGATCATCTCCTGTTAAAGCACTAAAGGAGGTACTGGAAACATCTCTTTTACGTCGTCTCTGACTATTAGAACTATGTGATGTGGTATTTAATGGAATGATCAAATCAAATAAATTTAGTTGAACAAGAGTGCAGAACTTATAACATAATGGAAGATAAGTGTACAGGATATTATCACATAACAAATAATCTCCTAACCGTAAAGACTGTAGAGAAGTTAGGTTATGATATAAAGCATAGGTTTGAGAAAAAGGAAAAATAGGATTATTTGGTTCCTTAACTGAAGAACAAGCAGTAGGCACAGCAGTAATTGCTTGTATAGAAGAGGCATTAAATTGACATAATGAAAAGAAGAAAGTCAAATTTGTAAGAGTAAGGTTAGTAGAGGTTACATAAGAAGTTGTCAGTGTCCGGTTACAAGTTGTTTTATTAGCACAGGCTATAGATGTTGCAGTCTGATTTATGACATAGGATCCCTGTAACACAGTCCAATTCCGGGATTGTATGTCATAAGTATAATTACATAAAACATTAGGTATCTTACCCTGAAGTGAACTAGAGTTTATCAGACACCAATAGTTTAGTGCAGGAATAGTATAAGCAAACAAAGAAGGCAGGCGTTGAGCAGTAACATTGGTCCAATATTGTCTGTGCTCATGATCCAGACCCAAATAGCAGGTACCATTACTGAAACAGTTATGAATACCTTGCAACTTAATCATAGAATAAGGGTGAACATGTGCTGGAATGGTAGTTACAGAAGTGACAAGTGGAGTGCAAACAATACAGTTAGTCAGATTAAGAGTCTTTGAGGCATGTTGAATTCTCTCAACATATGTATTGAGTCCGTAAGTAAGTCCTACCAACAAACAGATTACAAAAACCTTCATAATTCTTTTGCACTGATGATGTTGCTAAGGAATGCCTTCTAGGGGTATAATGGTGGTTTCTATTTGCTCAGGTGGTCCTGGATCTTACGTAAATCAGATAGATGTATCCAGGTGGTATGGTCTGACAATTTTGCTGCTGTGCGAGTTAGCTCTTTTATTTCAAATGGTCCCACGTAAATTGGGTCCTTCCAGGTCTTATGTGTGAAGTTCTTTCGAAGGACCTTTTGACCTACTGAAAAAGATGAAGAAAAAGTCATGTGAGGTGCTTCCTTTGATTTACAAATTGCCATATCTCTGGTCAAATTTATTATTGGATTTATTTCTTTCCAATAATTAGTTACACCATCATAGCCAGTATCAATTTCTTTTACAGGTACTCCTCTAGGGTCTCGTCCTGTATGTAATTGAAAAGGTGTTATCTGCAATTTTGTACTTGGATGACACCTTAACTGTAGCACAGCCATGGGCAATAAGTCCAACCAGGTATATCTCTTTTCTGAACCTTGATTTAATGAGGCTAGTAAGACTCTAAGTCTTGTTTTTAATAGGCCGTTATAGCGTTCCACTAGGCCGTTAGAAGTAGGACGATAAACAGACACACGTCTATGTAGTATTCCACACAGGTCAGTCATATCCTTAACCAAGGAATTAACAAAATGACTTCCATTATCTGTCACCAATTTCTGTGGGCACCCATGTGCAGGTAGTATGTACTTCAGAAAAGTGTCTATTACTACCTGAGCAGTTTCCTTTGAACACGGAAATGCTTCCACCCATTTTGTAAATGCGTCAACCCACACTAAAAGATACCTTTTACCGGTATTACCATATCTGTAAAATCCAAATGCCATTCTACTCCAGGTCCCGTTGGAATTGGAATGGATCCAGGAGAAATACTTGGTCCTCGATGTACTATATTTTGGGAACAAACTAAACAATTTAATACAACTCGTGTGGCATAAGAAAGCATATTTGGATGCCAAAATGAAGCTTCCATGGCTTTACTCATGTCAGACGCTGGTAAATATAATGTCACATGCCAATTATAAAAATTATTTATCAATTCAGAAGTAGAAATACATGTTTTTCCACTTGGGTGTATCCATTTAGTTTTTCCTGCATCCATTTTACATTCCAAATTTTTCCATTTTATTTCTTCAGACTCAGTGGGTTTTTCTCGTGTCTGTGTGACATCTGGTGGGTATGGTGTTTCACTATCTCTTTGACTTTGCATTCGTGTGGTAACCATCATCTGCAATACTTCCTTAGCTGCTTTATCTGCTAAGTCGTTCCCTTTTGCTTCAAATGATGCCTCGCCTGTATGGGCTGGCGTCCAAACTATGGCTGTGGCTAATCCTTTCCCTTCCCTTTCACTCAACTGGCACAATAACCATTCCCATAATTTAACATGTTGGAGGGGTTTTCCGTCTGCTGTTAAAAATCCTCTTCTTTTCCATTTTAACAAATGATATTGTAATGAGCTAGCAACATAAGAGCTATCTGTATAAATAGTCCCTTCTGTAACCAATCCCATTTCTTTTACTGCTTCACATACTGCAGCAAGTTCAGCTTCTTGAGCTGATACGCCTATCGGCAGTTGTTTCTGAATTTTTTTACATACTACCATAGAATCTCCCGTACCCAGAATTTTTAGAGCTGCAAAAGATGTTTTATCACCTGTTTGAGCTGCGTCAGTGAACCACATCTCACCTCCCTTGGTCAGGGGTTGGAAAGAAAGTAATTTAAAGGTAGGAATTGCTTCTAATCCCTTCAAATAATCTTCTGTTTCTTGCTCGATTTTAAATAAAGCATTCATTAGCCTAATATTGTCCTTAGTCAAAGACTGGGTCTTTATGTCCTGTCCTATAAGAACAGCTTGGTACTTGCCAAAACGCGTGCTAGTTAAAGCAATTTGACTATTAGACAATAAATGATGAATAGTATGATTGGTATGTACTACGATCGGTACAAAAGGCATTACCGCCCTCCATTTCTCTATTGCGGATACTAAAGCCACCAAAAATCTGGGAATCTCTTCCATGCCTCTTTCCACGGCTGAGAAGGTTCCTGATAAAAATGAGACAGGCTGTGTAAAACTGTCACATTGATTCACCATAGCAGCCCATGTACTATTCATATCTTTTACCCACAAATGTATGTCCTTATCTGTGTCTACGGATGCCAGGGGATTATATGACGTTAATTGTTGAGCTATCACTTTGATCAGGGTAATATCGTCCGCAGTCAATTGTATTGGCGTTTTTACGGGTGTCCCAGCCGGGACACGCAAATGTCTATATAATGGTGCGATGATCTGTGAGTAATTAGGAATCCATTGCCTACAGTAGTTAAATGATCCAAGTAGCCCTCTTAACTGCGTAAGTGTTTGTGGCATAGGTGATCGCAAGATTTCCACTAGCGCCTCCTTTGTAATAATTTTAGAAGCGCTGGAAATGGTCTGTCCTAAGAAGGTAACTTGTTGTTTACTCACAAAACATTTATTACGATTACATTTATATCCCTTCAACAATAATTGCTCAAATAAAGCTAGTGTCCAGGAGAGACATTTCTCCTGTGTGGGGGCTGATAACAAAATATCATCAACGTATACAAACAGCGATATATCATCGGGCAAAGAATTTCTAAAATCTTCTAAATCCTTCATAATCTGCTTAAAGAATACTGATGGGCTCTCGGTATAGCCTTGTGGCATACGAGTCCACCTATAAGCTTTATTATCAAGCACAAAAGATGTTAAATCTCGAGATTCCTCTGCGAGGGGAATGGCGAAAAAGGCATTTGATAAGTCAATAACAGAATTATATGTGTGTATAGGCTGTGTTTGTAATAGAGTTAGGGGATTGGGACACACTGGGAATTGTGCTTTTACCAAATCATTTAAGCCCCTTAAATCATGCACTATCCTAACATCGCCATTTGGCTTTGGTACTGGAAATAAAGGGGTATTAAAGGGTGAATTGGACGGTTCGATTATATTAAATTTCAAAAGTGTCTCAATTTGTTGAATGGTCTTTGTTAGTAACTGAGGTTTAATAGGATACGGTGGCCAATTAGGTCCCTCATTAACATGCTTTAATTTTATAACATGGGGTTTCATTTTTGCTTTGCCATATGGGTCGTCTGGTGTACTCCAGATATTAGAAGGTAAATTATTTAACAATTTGTCTCCTTCATCCTCGTCTTCAGTACAAAAGAAGTCTTGTAGGACTGAAATTAAGGAGCTCTGCTTCTCCTTTGGAAATTTAAGCGTTAAACCCAACTGTGTAAGTAGATCTCGCCCACATAGGTTAACGGGACAATTTTCTGCAATCACAAAGTCAATAGTTCCTGTCCGTATTCTTTCCTCATGGGTATTATTGTGAACCTTTAGAATAACACTTGTGGGAATTGTAACTCGTTTATTCTGTTTTTTTCCTTCAAATCCTACCATGGTGTCAATTCGATTACTCAAGGGAATTCCCCTTATTTTTTTGCACAAAACTGATCGAGTAGCTCCCGTATCTATCAAGAACGAAACTGGGATTTGATCTGGGCCTACAAGTAAAGTAACAAAAGGTTCTTGTGTATTTAATGAAAAGGTGAAATCGTCATTCCCCCCCCGTGCCTAGTCAGTATACGTCTTTTTCAGTATCATGGTCAGATTGCCATACAGGGAATTGCTGCTGTTGTGGTTGAAGCGTGTGATGTGCTATTTGTTGCTGCTGCACAAATGGGTTATTAGTACCCATGTTCCCTTGTTCCAATACCTGTTCGATTGTTTGGCCCTGAGTCACGGGGGCGATTGATGGACTTAAATTTTGATTTTCCATTGCCGTGGGTATCACTGGTCCTAATCTAGATGGACATTCATTAGAATAATGTCCCCAATTTAAACAGGTCCAACACTGCACATTTGCTCTTCTATTGGGAGATGGCTGACTATATCCCCGACCTCTTCCGCCACGACCTCTACCCATTCCTCTACCTCTGGGAGGATATTGATATGCTTGCACCTGTGGTGGGTAAGGGGTATATGGCAGCTGTGGGGGATTCTGATAACCCATAGGGCTCTGCGCCGGAGTCATATAATACACAGGTCCCTGTGTAATCTTATTTGATTTTAATTTTTTGTCCTCAATCTCTTTAATTTGCATTGCAACAAGTTTGTCAGAAAGTTTCTGCTGTTCCTTTACTGGGGTTTCTAGCATTTTCACATGTATAGTACTAAAATGCAATAGCGTAGAACGAATCTCTGGCCAAGGTTTGGTCACTAATGCAACAACATTATCAAGATTTTTTCTCATATTCATAGGCAAGGTAGCTAAGAATAAATGTAAAAATATTGCTGATGCGGGTGCAACGTCGGCATCATTTCCCGTCTGTGCCTTATAGATCTGCATACATTTATTCAAATGGGTAGTAAAATCTTCTCCCTTACCATTCCATTTAGTGGAGGTAATGGCTGAAAAATCAACCTCAGTAGGATACATTATCTGAAGTGCTCCAGTTAATTCTACTCGGGCATTCCCGGAGAATATAGCACCATCCTCATCATGTCCTAGAATAGCAGGGTTCTGACTTTGTAAAGCCAATTGTGCCAAACTTACGCCAGCTGCAGTACAAAATGCTTTGAAATCTCCCACAGCTAGCTGTGTTCCTGCTGTTAAAGCATCCATCTGTTCTAACCAAATACGAGCTCCCTTCTGTATATTTGGTAATTTGCTCGTCATTGTACTTATATCTATGGGGCTATATGGTTTATAAACACGTGAACGATTCCCCAATGCATCGGTACGTGTAAGTATGGGCATAGTAATTTTTTCGACCGCTCCCGTGGTACCCTTATGAATCAATCGTTGTATTGTTTCCCTCCAAATTTTAAGGCCTTCCAAAAATCGTTCCTGTTGATCCCAAGACTTTCCCTTTTTCTCAACCTTATCAATCAATGTTTCGATATCTGCGAGGCTGGTAGGACCAGCTGGAGAAACTGGCAAATTAACTTTAGCTGTTAGAAAAGTCCCAGCTATCTCATTCCAAAATGCCCATCCATATTTACCAATTAGTTCAAGGCCTAACTGATTCATTAGGGTTTGCATAAACATTTCCTTATCCGAACCATATTTCTTTTTTTCTAGTTCCTTTGAGCTAACACCATCCTCCCTCTTATCATCCTTTTTCCGAAAACCCTTCAATGTGACTTCATCTTGATCCCCCATTGCTGCTTCTAAAACCTCTTGAGTGACTTTCTCATCCTTCAACAGCTTAACTTGGCCCTTCATAGTGAAGGAACCCTTAACTTCCATATTGGCTGTATTTTCCTTGTCTGTATCACTATCAGAAGTGATTTTGTGGGGCTCAGACCCTTTGTGGACCGTCTCGCCCTCTTCAGATAAACCGGACGTAGTGTCCGAATCATTTACTTTAATGGTACGTTTTTTTGAGCGTTTCTTTCTGCTCTCAGGTTTAGGGGGGTGCGATTTTTTCCAGGACTTATAGCCTGCTGCCGCACCTGCATCCCTTCTATCTTCCTTGTAACTTGCAAGGTCACCCAAAGGATATAGTGACTGTGGTTCTCGTGTTGGATCGTATAGAGGCGGTGCTGTAGGAGTTACTACGGCATCGCAAGGAGGAGGCACTACGGCCTCTTTTGTGGCATTAGCAATGCGTTGTTTATCAAAATGCCACATGTCAGACGTGAGAGAGAATAAATTCCAAACATGCAAATGTTTTAACAAGGAATCCTTTTTCTTGTTATCTCGTAGGTAATTAAGTAATTGCAACAAAACAGGTTTCTCTAAGGATCCGTCCTTGGGCCAGCCAAGGAAAGGGTTCTTAGAAGAGTACTTACACCATTTCGTATTCATTTCTAATATACGTTTTTTATCAAAAGGAAAAGCAGTTTGTACATGCTGTAGCGCCGTTAAAGTGCTAGAACTATCTACATACAAGGTAAACTTTGGTTCATTATCCTGTACAGGAACTTCAATATCTATATTAATATTAGCCATTTTGCAACAAATACAATAATATTGTAAATAGTAACAAAGAATAAAAAGAAGAAAGAAAAGAAAGAAATGAAAAAGGATCACAGCAAACAGGGTAAAAAAATACAGAAAAGTATGCAGTATGACGTCAATATACTCACCACCTAAGCAGATACCTCGGATCAAGTAATTGCAACGAACCTCTCACGAGCTGGCCAGTATCGCAAGACCGGGGCGTTGTTAGTCAATCACCGAAACAGGCATCGGGGGTCCCGCTCGCCTCACACGGGGCACCAAATGTTTAAACCTTATTGTTTAAACTTCTCATTATGAAGGACAAAGCAAAATAAAATATCCACAGGTATAGATAAAAAAATTTTCTTTTTATTCAACTGTCAATGCCATGACAGAGCTATGTAATAATGTTACATAGGAAGCAAGTATACAAAAACAATCTCATCAAATACAGAGATGAAGTTGCTTGCTTATACATTTTCATTCTAGTTTATATACACCCTTTTTTAGCACTGCCTGTTCTTTTTTGCACACAATGCTCTGTTTCTCATGTAAATCATTAATCTGGTCAGGGCCATCTGGTGCTTGTCTTCCTTCCCCTTATCTCTCCCTTACTTTAAAGTATCAACCACAGACTTAATTCTCTTGCCAATCTTTGTTCTCTGTTAATCTTTACACACATGTTCTTTCTGCATGCCTCTGCATATTTCTGTACAGGGTCAACTATAATTCAACTATTGCTTTTATTTCTTCAATTATATACACTTTTTCTGCATTATGGTCCTCTAGGATTATTTAGATGGGGAGGCATTGTAAGTGAAAACAACAACGAAGAGAGTCCAAAAACTCCCGCAAGAGAACAAAACTGTAACAAAATTTTGTTACAGAGGCATTGTAAGTAACATAAGGCTCGGGGAAGGTTAAAGAAGGGCAATATATATCTCATAACCACCTTGTCTTGTTACACATAACCTAATACCTGTCATATATATCCTACAGAGTTGGCATGAATTGTGACTCATACCTACTCCCTAACCTTAACAATGTGACTAAGATTTAGACACTTATGCAGGAAACTGAAATTGCCCTTTAGTGCTCATGAGGTCGTATGGCAATGACAGGAACAGGATTCTCATCCTGCTAAGGGAATCTGAGTGGCCTGCAACCTAAGCCAGCCTGTGGCTGGAGCACTAACATAGAATATGTAGAATAAGTTAACGAAAGGCGAGACAGGTCCTGGGTGCAGGTCTAGGCTGTGGTTTATGTTTTCTGTAACACCAGAGTCACAAACCTAAATGAAGCCCTTACTTTCAAGGCCTTCAAGGGGGGAGATGTAGAATTATGAGCACAGTCATGCATTATGGAATGGGTTAAAAGGCCTGTATATTATTATTTTAATTAAGAGCTTTGGAAAAGCCTGACTTTGGTTCAGGATCTAAAAATGAGAAAAGCTTACAGGCCTTTAACTGTAATCTGAACTCCGAAGTTCCAGTAAGACTCCTGAGCTGTTGGGACATACCATGCAGCAAAATAAGGAAGGGCTAGGGTGCAAAAACCTCATAAACAGGATGGTGCGGTTTACCAACAGGGCAGTCAGTTACTTCCAAGAAGAGATGGTCAAAAATTTAGAACTGAGTGGTCTTGCAAGAAGCTGACTGAACTTTCCGGTCAATGCTAAAAAAAAAAAAAAGCCAAGCACGTACGGTAAATGGTACCATATATGGTCACTAAGGTGTTGACTACAATATATTACATCCAATAAGGTGTGAATATGTCAGATTACTTGTATCCTAAATGGACATATAAAATTGATTGTACTTTCTGCTTTAAGGGTGTGAGACAGTCTCAGGCCGGCACCTTTGTGCAAGCAGTGCTGCTCTCTCACATGAGAAACCAATCAATTGTATCTGCATTGGCAAGTAATCCAATTGCTTTCTCATAATTAGTCTTGAATCTCTTATACATATTTTTGGAGAATAATAAATAAAAGTATTTCTTTGCTTGTATATTCTTTGGAGTCTCAGATATAGAAGTAGTTCTTGTGTAGCAATGTTCTGTACTCCCAGTGAGATATCACTGATCTGCTAATAATAAAAAAACTTGATAAGGTATCTAATACAGAGCAAACTGATGCAGCCTTGGGTGATTTATTTCTTCCTAGGTAGGGATAAATTGACCCTAAAAAATTCAGGCCAGGGATTGATAAATCTGTTGACTCTGGAATCTATCAGAGATTGACGAGCCTGCAGGACTCTGGAATTTATGATCTCTGGAATTTATGGTCTATTATGATACCCTTATGGGCAAGCAGGCTTAGGAAAGAAACTAGTGTAAACAAAAATGGAGAATGTGGTCAAAACAGGTTTAGGAAAGCAGATGCTGGGAACCAGATAATAATCTGTGAGAAGGATAATTTGCAGAAAAAGCCATGTAAATCATTGTCTGAAACAAACGATATAAGCAGCAGAATTGGAACGGTATTTCAGAGATGCAGACAGTGAATATCTATTTAGGTATCTGTACTGATCTCTCATGAGAAACTATTAATTGTATCTGTACTTGGTAAGCAAATAAACAATATACTTTCTCATATGCCCATAGCCTTGGTTTCTTTTATCCTCCCAAATTGTGGATGGCTGGTATATGCTAATTTGGGAAGGGTACAAGGGGCCTAAAAACATGAAGTGTAGGAAGCTAGCAGCATAGCCCATTTTCAGGCTTAGTAACTAGTGCCTGTTCCCTCCGAGTATAAAAAGATTTCAATACAGGACTACTCTTAAAGGTAGGAGTCCCCAATCTTTGGTTCATTGTGAATTTTCCCCTAGAATTGTTCTTTGTCCTCTCTAAATAGTGAATGGGAGATAGAGTGAATAATAGGCTAACCAAACGGACCTATAACATGACACTTGTCTACCCAAACATGTCTATAACCCACAATATGACCTGTCCACTTAATCCTCCTCAAACTAATATAACCTATAGCCCACTCATTTCAAGATAACTGTAAGCCATATAGAACCTACCAACAGATGGGAAAAAGTGGGGTACAAATGTAATAAATAAATGTTATTTCCCTTTTAATGCACATTAAATTGCAGCCTACCTAATAATTTAATTTCAGATTACTACTTGTAAAATTATATTAGACATTGCTTAAAAATAAAATAAAAAAAAGAGTCCCCAGCCAGGAGACAATTACCTGCTAAGGACTGAAATGTGTTGTATGTTGTCTTTAAAAGTAATAGACATGCTTGATGTGACAGAGGTATTTTCAGCTTAGGTTTTGGTTAATGACTGGAGCTGAGATTTTTAGGAGAGTGCTGTCTCTGTCTTCCTCACGCAGAAAGACATGAGTGACCATAGATTTTTGAGAAGGCTATATGTGAGCATTCTGATACGCTTGGAGGCATAAATGAATCTCATGATAGTCTATTTTGATATCAGAAAATTTATTTTTTTCTATAGTGTGACTTTTTCCTATAAGGTAACTGTAGCACTCTAATCCTGTGACTCACAAATAGCAGTTACAGTAAATTTTACATTTTCTAGCCCAAAAATGTCTCTGAATAGATGAGGTGTAACATGGTTTTGATAAGAATAATTTCTTAAGCTAGCTAGCCACTTACTGATTTTTTTCAAATGTATATGGGATATTGTTACTGGTGACACTGTGCTGTTCAACTTCTTTTCTTTTTTTTTTTAAGGAGGAGAGAGTATAGAGATCTTTAAGTTTCCACTCTATGATAGTAGAGATCTTTAGTGGCTCTATTAGAGTAATTGGTGACTTGTAAATACCCCTGTGGCTTCTGGAACAAGGGAAGGGCTCTCCTATTACTTCACTGGGTAGGAGAGCCCTTACTACTACTAAACATTTCTACAGCACTACTAGCCCTTACCAGTGAAGTAATGGTGGAAGGAGACTCCATTTGGAGGTAAACCATGGATGGTATAAACCCCCTGCCCTGGTTGAATTTTAGTTCCTTTAGCTCCTGCTTTCAAGTCATCATGCCATACAGTAACAGGAAAATGGTCTTTGGCTAGTGCATCCATTGTACCTGGATGAGAAAGGAGTGGAGAATAGTAATAGGGTTGCTGAGGCAACACCAGCCTTCAGGTGTAAGCTGGAATAGGGAGCCAATCTCTGAAAATCTTGAAGAAGAAAATAAGGGAATGAAGCAGTTGGAGAAAATTAAACAATGGATCCTAACCTTCTAAGCAGGAGGAGACAAGGAAGATGTCCCTGGGATATACAAAGATAAAAGAAACAGAGGAGCTCCCATCAGGAGACCCTAAAGAGTTGATAACCCTGAAAAATGAAATAAGAGACTAAGGAGCCGATAATTCAGATTGCGGGAGGCAGCCCAGCTAACTCCCGCAGTCAGTGGTGAGCTCGGATATTAAATGCTGGGCTGTTTCCTGTGACAGGCATTGAATATCCAGTTTATTTTGGGCCATTATAAATGGCTGGCTAAATCAATATTTAGCACTGGCCAGCCAAAGGTAGGCCTGCTATTTACGTGGGCCCATTTAGCTGGCAAGCGTTTGAATATTCGTGGTTAGCCAGCAATAACACACCATATTTATTTTCTGCATTTGTATCCCACATTTTTCCACCTATTTGCAGGCTCAATGTGGCTTACAATATGTTACAACAACATTCACATTAATGGAATAAGAATTTCAGAATACAGATTCAGATAAGGTGCATAAGAATATCATGGTAATCATATTGACGGAATAAGAAATTAAGAACTATAACAAAGAGATACATAAGAATACATAATATAGCTGATTAGTCGCTATGTGCTGACTGAATATTCATTGGGATATAGCCAGCTATCCCCCACTGAATATTCGTGGATAGCCAGCCGGGAGCCGTTCCTGGCCAATTAAATAGCACTGAATATCGGGCAGTAAGTGTTGATAATTTTGCCTCTGACTATATCATTGTTATTGAGACTTTTTCCCTCTTTCCCTAAATCCTTTTGGTTTGGAAACCAAATTCTAGCCTGGACAGAGTTATTGTGTGCCAGAGGAGTATGGAGTGTGTGGATTGATAGTATCAGAGGCCCTCCTGTGTACAGTAGTGCCAACCTTGACCCACCAACAAACCTTATATAATTAAAGTAACCTGACAAATACTTATCCAAGTGTTAAAAAGTTTACACTTACATTAGGCTTTGCTGAAGAAAATGAAGACAATCAAAAAAAGCTGCCACTATTCAACTCAAACAGCCTCATTCCATTTAGACTACATTGTCTTAATACGGTCAGTTTTGTTTTCCTAATAACCACCCTACCCTATCATGAGGGATTAAGTTACAGTTCTTCTGTTGGAAACACCAGAAAACTGGGTACTCAGCATTGTTAAATCTGGATATTACCTCAGACTTCTAAGCTCGTCCTTCAGGATGCCTATTTTGTTCTGAACTAACACAGACTTACTACCTCCTTCAAAAATAAATTCTTCTGTTTCAAGGTAATGCAATAGAATCTCTTCCAATACATAAAATAAATTGGTGTTTTATTCCAAGTATTTAATCAGCCTCAAGAACACTGGAGAACTATAGCCCATCTTGGGCCTTAGAGGCTTAACCTCTCTCTCTGCAAGGAGAGATTCAAAATGATCATCCTCCACTCCATCCTCTCCTGCTTGCCCAAAGGGGACTGATTATGTTTGCTAGATCTCAAGGATGCCTATATACATGCACCAATTCACCCCAGGTGTAGGAAGTATCTTCATTTCATCCTGAAACCAAACATCTGTAGAAATTTATTCCTTTCAAACCCTCTTCAGCTCCATCCAAATGTAATGGAGGAATAGCCTAGTGGTTAGACAGCAGGCTAGGAAACAGGGATGCCAATATGCAAATTCAGCCTCTCCCACAGATGTTCTGTCTGACTTTGAGCAAGTCACTTCACTCTATTTGCCTCAGGTACAACTTAGATTATAAGTAGAGCTGTACCAAATTGCATATTTTACTATTCGTCTGAATACAAATGAAAAATATTATTTGACTGAATACAAGTAAAGGGCATTGAGCTTTAACAAATAATAATAGAAGCTCTGTGAAATCAGAGATCCAAGTGTTTATTTTAGTACGATTTAGCACAGTAGAGCCCCAGATTATTCGTATTCGAATTTAAATAATTATTTGACTGAATACAAATAATGTATTCAGGTACAAATCAGATGTGAATATTCGGTACAGCCCTAATTATAAGTCCTTTTGTGTTCATGCTTGTAACTCATTTTCAGGTCAAAATTGGGCAAATGATAGTAATTAAATCTAAAATCAAAATCCAAAATACCTGGTAGTTGTGGCACCCACCTGTGTTCAAAAGGTTCAGTGCTTCCCATGGGTCACAGCTACAACCTGCCTAGAAATTGTCTGCAAAGTACAGTTAAACCTCTTCAAGTACAAGCCACTACTGCTACCATGGCACTCTCAAAGTCCAGAAAATATATGCAAAACAGTGACTCGGTTTTCCCTCCATAATTTTACTTCACTCTGCTGCCTGAGCCAAACTTCAAGCAGTACTGAGTAGTTTGTTTTGGTGATCCATCCAACACTCACATAATCATTAACTAGGTTGCTCCTCAAAATAGACAAGTTACCTATAACCTTGAGTTTGGGCATCACCTTCTTGCATGCTTGATTCAATCCTGCTTGCTGATGGAGAAAGCAAAGTTACTTGCCTGTAGCGGTTTTTCTCCAAAGAGAACAGGATTAATCAGGCACACAAACACTCCCACCTCCCTGAGAGCTGTCCTACTTCATGAGTTACGAAACTGACTAAAGAGACCATGACATGCTTGTGGTCTCTTTAGTCTTTCCACTGGTCCTGAGCTCTGGGAGAATTGTTTCTTTCCAGTGCTGTTCAATGATGTCACTTGATTTCTGTTCCTCTTTAATCCTTATGTCTAAGGAGAACATCTGTTATAGGTATGCAACTTTGCTGTGCTGCTGGTACCAGGACCACAATAGACAGTCATTGTGGGTGTTTTCTGTTATCACTCATACTTTCTCCATATTGCTAAAACAGCACTCTTGGTCATGCCTATACTGATTTCATTCTGGGCCGTTTACAGTGAAAATTATCATGTATCAGGGAAACAAAATTTTATGCACCAGATGTCATTTGTGTTTTAGCTGTAAGAGGCAGGTTTTCTGCAATAGTGGGGAATATTTGTCATATAAGTAACAGGTGCTTTGACTTGTCTCTAATCAGTCATCTCTATTTTTTGTTTACCTTGTTCTGCAGCAGCTAAGAGACAAAGTGAATGATGAGGAAGAGGAGTGACATGACAGGCAGGAAGAAGAGGAAAATGAAGACCTCTTATAAAATTACCCAATGAGTTACCTGCATAAAAGGTGTGTACTACTGTTCAACCCATGTGTAGGTATATTCAGGAGTGTAGTTTGGGTTAAGTGTTGGTAGAGTTGCAAATGCAACAGTTCAGAGACATAGGACACTCTTGCTTCACAGTGCCAAGGGTCTTAATTGGGGATAGATATTTCAAGTTGTCCCCCTGTCATCTGATATGCACATGAATTAAGGAGGAAGACACTACTTCACAGTCCCACCCTTTTACAGAGTTACTTCAATGATGGGTAGTCCCACCTGTCAAAGTGTCTCCTGAAGGCAACAAGGAGGGCTAGGATGGAAAATGAAAAGGCTATGAAACTCCAAGTAGGTTGAAGAGTTTGAATAATTACTATACCTATTTCAAGAACCAGACTCAAAGGAAGAATTAAAACAAATTAATTTCTCTCTTTTCCAGTAGGTTAGAGGATGGTATGGGGATTCAAATAAAATATCAGGATAACAGGTATTTTAACCAAATAATGCTAAAAGCAGTAAATGTCTGTCTTTACATTATAAAACAACTAGCAAAAAAGGCCCGTTTCTTTGAGAGATGAAACGGGCGCTAGCAAGGTTTTTGTGTCCAGCGACCGTCCTGTTCCCCGGCCCCCCCCCTGCAGGCACCCATGGCCAGGGACCCAGCTGTCCCCCAACCCCCCTCCAGGCAGGCACCTGTCCGCTGCTGTCGCTGGCGCTCCATCCCTTGGCCCCCCCCTGCAGCCACCCATGGCCAGGGATCCAGCTGTCCCCCAACCCCCCTGCAGGCAGGCACCTGTCTGCTGCTGTCGCTCCATCCCCCGGCCATCCCCCCCTGCAGCCACCCATGGCCAGGGATCCAGCTGTACCCCAACCCCCCCTCCAGGGACCTGTCTGCTGCTGTCGTTGGTGCTCCGCGATGCGGTGTGCATGTGAAAAATGGCCAGCGAGGGGCAGGGGGAGATGGCGTTTCATGGAGTGTGTTTACTCCGCCCTCGTCGTCATCACGTTGTGATGCGAGGGCGGGGCACACACTCTTGGGCAAACCGGATATCTCGCCCGCTTCAAAGTTCCGGTTGGAGGCTTCATAGAACGTTGGAGTTGCCTTTTATATATAGAGATTACTCAGTTCACTTGCATAATATATGCTTTTGGTATTACTGCCGTAATTTTTTTTTTTTACAGGATTTTCAGCAACAAGCTTCAATTTAAGATATGTATTTCCTCTTACCACTAACACTTGATGCCACTTTAAAGGTTTTAAATGATCAAGATACTTTTCTTAAAATCTTTAACCTAATTGTATTTTTTATACTTTCTCGAACAAGTAAACTTTCTTTCAAGCAAGTAAATATAAAATTATAACTCAAGTTACGGGGTCTCTCAACTTGTAAAGTTGCTCAGAATCACTCATTACTCAGAATTCTGTCAGGTGTCAACTAATGTGGTTGATGCAAGTAGGTGAATTTATGTTTTCCTCTGTCTGTAAAAAGTCAATCCAGGCTATAGCTAAGGGTAATGATATACTGCTTTTCTGTGGTACAATCAAAGGGCCCTGTTTACTAAGCAGCATTATACGTGCGTTAATGTTTTTAACACGCATTAACCATGTATGTGCCTACAGTATCCCTATAGCCACCTACATGGTTAGCACGCACGCTAAGTGTAGGCACGCTAAAAACACGCACACTCGTAAACTGGGCCCAAAATGGTTTACAATTACTATATGCTGGTATTTTCTGTCCCTAGTGGGCTCCAATCTGACTTGCCCAGAGTCACAAGGAGCTCCAATGGGCATCAAACCCATTTCCCCAGGTTCTTAGCCCACTGCACTAACTACTAGGCCACTCCTCCTCTCAAGGTAGCATAGAACTGGCTATGTGGCATTGTTCCCATGTTACAACCCTCCATCGGTCTATTGACTCAATCCGAGTATCTGCTAAGTCAGTTTAATAAAATAAAAAAGGGAATGAAACCTTGCTATTTTAGTACCCCTGATTATATGTTGCCCTTTGTTACTTTGCCTTCTCACAATTCATTCTTTGGTGCAAGAAACTACCTGCGCCTTCATTTTCCTAACTGTAAGAAAGTAGTTTATAAATCTATATATTCAGCTACTTTTTCATACCAAGGTACTAAATGGTGGAATTCGTTGCCGAAAAATATAAGAACCCAAAATGATTATTTGGTTTTTCAAAAGTTTTTCAATAGAAATCAAACAAAATAAAACATGGAAAAGAAAATAAGATGATACCTTTTTTATTGGACATAACTTAATACACAAGTACCTGGCAGGATCCCAAATAGTAGCAAGGTTCCATGCTACCAATCCCAGGGACAGTAGTGGCTTTCCTCATTTCTATCTCAACTAGAGTCTAGAGCTCAGCTGATTTGCCTGCTGCGTTTTCGGATGTAAGTTCAATTGCGAAGAGAGAGAGAGAGAAGGCCCGGGTGGGGGAGGTGGGGTGGCGGCGGCGACTCCAGGTGGGGGGAGCGGTGGTGGCGACCTCGGGGGGGGGGAGCGGTAGTGACCTCGACGGTTCCCTCCCTCCCCTTTGCGCAGTTTCCGTCTCTGTGCCGCCCCCGTCATCATCACGTATTGACGCGGGAGCGGGACAGAGAGGTAAAGTGTCTACTGCGCATTTGCGGGTGAGTACGGTCACTCGCAATTTATATTTAGGATAGCAGACTATGGACTTTTCCTCCAGGAACTTGTTGAAACCTTTTTTAAACCTGGATACACTAACTGCTGGTAAAAAGTTCCAGAGCTTTATTCATTGAGTGAAAAAATATTTCCTGACAATCTGTTCAGCTTCAGTGGCACTAGCGATCTAGCTAACAAAATTTTAAAAATTGTAAAATAACCCTCTTTGATCACACAGGAAAAGTGTAATTTACATATTGTCAGGCACACATATGTAGGATCTCGCTTTCACAGGAGCTGCTTTAGTACTGGTGTAATGAAGGTATCTGGAAGCAAGTACACTCTCATGATGATCAGCTTCTCACTGGCTCTGCTTTTCAGACTGAACTTTGTCCAAAGCATCTATCCTGTTCAGTTTCAGCAGGGAGTCTCTCTCTCTCTAGCTCCCTGTTCCAATTTTCAGTCCCCAAATAGCATAAGCTCAAGAGTGCTGCTCCCTACAATTTCTGAATGTACTTAGACTTGCCCTCCTAGTCCCATTAAGATCAGGGCTCCCTACAGCATCTCTCACAACCAGCTTCTTTGTTCTAGGAACTTTCTCAATGGGTACTGTGAAGGACCTGTGCTCTGGTTTGTTCAGGAACGCCTCCCTCCCATACAGATGTTCAGGGATTTTTCCAAGAAATCCCAGAGAAGCTCATGCACTGCTCCACTCTCCTAGGCTCCTCTCAACCCTGACTCAAAATAATGACTCAGCAACTCAGTCAGGGCCATATATATTTATATCAGTTTACGCAAAGCAATTTCCCAAAGGTTCAAAATCACAGCAGTTCATGTAAAGTATTTCAAAGGGTTCAAAAATCTCCAATAAGTACATAAGTATTGCCATACTGGGAAAGACCAAAGGCCCATTGAGCCCAGCATCCTGTATCCAACAGTGGCCAATCCAGGTCACAAATACCCAGCAAGATCCCAAAAATGTACAAAACATTTTATACTGCTTATCCCAGAAATAGTGGATTTTCCCCAAGTCCATTTAATAATGCTCTATGGACTTTTCCTTTAGGAAGCCGTCCAAACCTTTTTTAAACTCCACTAAGCTAACCGCCTTTACCACATTCTCTGGCAACGAATTCTAGAGTTTAATTACATGTTGAGTGAAGAAAGTTTTTCTCCGATTCGTTTTAAATTTACTACATTGTAGCTTCATCGCATGCCTCCTAGTCCTAGTATTTTTGGAAAACGTGAACAGACGCTTCACATCTACCCGTTCAAGTCCACTCATTATTTTATAGACCTCTATCATATCTCCCCTCAACCGCCTTTTCTCCAAGCTGAAGAGTCCTAGCCGCTTTAGCCTTTCATCATAGGGAAGTCGTCCCATCCCCTTTATCATTTTTGTCGCCCTTCTCTGTACCTTTTCTAATTCCACTATATCTTTTTTGAGATGCGGCGACCAGAATTGAACACAATATTCGAGGTGCGGTCGCATCATGGAGCGATGCAAATGCATTATAACATCCTCATTTTTGTTTTCCATTCCTTTCCTAATAATACCTAACATTCTATTTGCTTTCTTAGCTGCAGCAACACACTGAACAGAAGGTTTCAACGTATCATCAATGACGACACCTAGATCCCTTTCTTGGGGGAGGAATGCTGGCTTCGGCCTAACCCCTGGTAAGCCTTTCCTCAGCTGAGAGGTGCCCAGCTCTACCACCGGCTGCCTTTCAGGTGCTGTGGAGGACTTGCAGCTCATCTGCATATCCTTACAGCCTTCTCCGGGGTGACACCCAGGTCCACTCCGATCCACTCAGGGCCTCCGCTCTAGGTGCCCAGCGCTCCCACCAGATGCTGTGGAGGACTTGCAGCCCTTCTGCATTTCCTCACAGCTGTATCCGGGGTGACTCCAGTTCCACCCCGATCTTCCCAGGGCCTTCTGTCCAAGTGCACAGAGTTTCCAGGTGCTTTTTGGCTAGGATCAGGCGACCCTCAGGGGGAGGAATGCTGGCTTCGGCCTAACCCCTGGTAAGCCTTTCCTCAGCTGAGAGGTGCTCAGCTCTACCACCGGCTGCCTTTCAGGTGCTGTGGAGGACTTGCAGCTCATCTGCATATCCTTACAGCCTTCTCCGGGGTGACACCCAGGTCCACTCCGATCCACTCAGGGCCTCCGCTCTAGGTGCCACACGCCGTAGCATTTTTCTCTTTGTATCTAATATTTTTCCAGTTGCTAAAGTACCTTAATCGTTTATGGCCCCTATTCACATTCTCTTCCTAGCTCTGTCCCTTCCTAATCTTTTCCCTCACCCCCCACCTCTCTCCGCTACAGGAACTCACTTCCCATCCATTGACTTCATCACCTCACCTTCTCTCCTACCCTCTTCCTTCCTCTTGGCTTTTAATCTCCGTCTCTTTCTTCCCTCCATTTTGCCTTCCCCATTCCACCTAAATACCTCTCGCCTTCATGGCCACACCTCTCCTACTCTCCTCCGCTCTCTTTTACTCCTTCTCTTACTCTCAGCTGGTGACATCAATCCCAATCCTGGCCCTCCTCACCAA
Organism: Microcaecilia unicolor; assembly: GCF_901765095.1. NCBI lineage: Eukaryota > Metazoa > Chordata > Amphibia > Gymnophiona > Siphonopidae > Microcaecilia > Microcaecilia unicolor. Next base: position 353,540,999 of record NC_044031.1, on the reverse strand, counting down.
CTATTATCCAAACTCTACAGATCTCACCGTGACCTCTCTAACCTCATCTCTATTCCTCTACTCCCCTCCTCTTCTCTGCCCTTCTCTTGCGCCCTATGGAATGCCCGCTCTATCTGTAACAAACTCCCCTATATCCAGGACCTCTTTATCTCGCGTCACCTCCATCTGCTCGCCATAACAGAAACCTGGCTCTGCCCTGATGACTCTGCTTCAGTCGCAGCCCTGTGCCATGGCGGTTATCTATTTTCACATACTCCTCGCCCTGCTGGCCGTGGGGGTGGTGTTGGACTACTTCTCTCTCCCTCCTCCAGATTTCAACCCCTTCTTCCACCTCAATATCACTGTTTTTCCTCCTTTGAAGTCCACTCTATCCGCCTTTTCTCTCCTCTGCCTCTTCGAATAGCGGTCATTTATCGTCCCCCTGATAAGTCCCTTTCATCCTTTCTCAGTGACTTTGACGCCTGGCTTGCCTTCTTCCATGATCCTTCCTCCCCCTCTCTCATCCTTGGTGACTTTAATATTCCTGCTAATGATCCTTCCAACTCTTATATTTCCAAGTTACTCGCTTTAACGTCGTCCTTTAATCTCCAACTATGCTCCACCTCCCCCACTCATCAAAATGGTCACTGTCTTGATCTCATCTTCTCCTCCAACTGTTCACCTTCTAGTTTCCTTGCCTCTGATCATCCCTCCTCTGATCACCATCTTATAACTTTCACACTTAAATCTCCTCCCTCCCAGTCCCGTCCTATCCTATCTAATTTATCTAGGAATCTTCACGATATTGACCCTTCATCTCTATCCTCCCATGTTTCAAACCTCCTCTCTACTGTGGCACCATCCACGTCTGTCAACGAGGCTGTTTCTTCTTACAACAATACTCTATCCTCTGCCTTAGACACTCTTGCACCTTTGATGACCCGCCCTGTAAGGCGTACAAAACCCCAACCTTGGCTGACTTCTAATATCCGCTACCTAAGTTCCTGTACCCGCTCCGCCGAACGCCTCTGGCGGAAATCTCGGGCCCTTGCTGATTTCTTACACTTTAAGTTCATGCTGACCTCCTTCCAATCTGCTCTTTTACGTGCCAAACAGGATTATTATATCCAACTGACCAACTCTCTTGGCTCTAATCCTCGACTTCTCTTCACCACATTGAACTCTCTCCTCAAGGTGCCCCCTCCCCCAACTCCCCCTTCATTATCTCCTCAGACCCTTGCTGAATTCTTTCACAACAAGGTTCAAAAGATAAACCTTGCTTTCTCTACCTCACCAGCTCTCCCTCCACTAGTCCGTTCCCCTCTCTCTCCTTCCCCTCATTCCCTTTCCTCCTTTCCTGAAGTTACTATTGAGGAAACTACACTTCTCCTTTCTTCCTCAAAATGTACCACCTGTTCCTCTGATCCCATTCCCACCCACCTTCTTAATGCCATCTCTCCTACTTTTATTCCTTTTATCTGTCACATTCTCAACCTCTCACTTTCCACTGCGACTGTCCCTGCTGCCTTTAAACATGCTGTGGTCACACCTCTCCTTAAGAAGCCTTCACTCGACCCTACTTGTCCCTCTAATTACCGACCCATCTCCCTCCTTCCTTTTCTCTCCAAATTACTTGAGCGTGCTGTTCACCGCCGCTGCCTTGATTTTCTCTCCTCACATGCTATTCTTGACCCACTACAATCTGGTTTTCGCCCTCTCCACTCAACCGAAACTGCGCTTACTAAAGTCTCCACTACTACTACTACTACTACTATTTAGCATTTCTATAGCGCTACAAGGCATACGCAGCGCTGCACAAACATAGAAGAAAGACAGTCCCTGCTCAAAGAGCTTACAATCTCCAATGACCTATTACTGGCTAAATCCAGAGGTCAATATTCCATCCTCATTCTTCTTGATCTTTCCGCTGCGTTTGACACTGTTGATCACAGCATACTTCTCGATACCCTGTCTTCACTTGGATTCCAGGGCTCTGTCCTTTCCTGGTTCTCTTCCTACCTCTCCCTCCGCACCTTTAGTGTTCACTCTGGTGGATCCTCTTCTACTTCTATCCTTCTGCCTGTCGGCGTACCTCAGGGTTCTGTTCTTGGTCCCCTCCTCTTTTCTATCTACACTTCTTCCCTTGGCTCATTAATCTCATCCCATGGCTTTTCCTACCATCTCTATGCTGATGACTCCCAAATCTACCTTTCTACCCCTGATATCTCACCTTGCATCCAAACCAAAGTTTCAGCGTGCTTGTCTGACATCGCTGTCTGGATGTCTCAACGCCACCTGAAATTAAATATGACCAAAACCGAGCTTCTCATTTTCCTCCCCAAACCCACCTCCCCGCTCCCCCCGTTTTCTATTTCTGTTGATGGCTCTCTCATTCTCCCTGTCTCCTCAGCTCGAAACCTTGGGGTCATCTTTGACTCTTCTCTCTCCTTCTCTGCTCATATCCAGCAGATTGCCAAGACCTGTCGTTTCTTTCTTTACAACATCCGTAAAATCCGCCCCTTTTCTTTCCGAGCACTCTACCAAAACCCTCATCCACACCCTTGTCACCTCTCGTTTAGACTACTGCAATCTGCTTCTTGCTGGCCTCCCACTTAGTCACCTCTCCCCTCTCCAGTCGGTTCAAAACTCTGCTGCCCGTCTCATCTTCCGCCAGGGTCGCTTTACTCATACTACCCCTCTCCTCAAGACCCTTCACTGGCTCCCTATCCGTTTTCGCATCCTGTTCAAACTTCTTCTACTAACCTATAAATGTATTCACTCTGCTGCTCCCCAGTATCTCTCCACACTCGTCCTTCCCTACACCCCTTTCTGTGCACTCCGTTCCATGGATAAATCCTTCTTATCTGTTCCCTTCTCCACTACTGCCAACTCCAGACTTCGCGCCTTCTGTCTCGCTGCACCCTATGCCTGGAATAAACTTCCTGAGCCCCTACGTCTTGCCCCATCCTTGGCAACCTTTAAATCTAGACTGAAAGCCCACCTCTTTAACATTGCTTTTGACTCGTAACCACTTGTAACCACTCGCCTCCACCTACCCTCCTCTCTTCCTTCCCGTCCACATTAATTGATTTGATTTGCTTACTTTATTTATTTTTTGTCTATTAGATTGTAATCTCTTTGAGCAGGGACTGTCTTTCTTCTATGTTTGTGCAGCGCTGCGTATGCCTTGTAGCGCTATAGAAATGCTAAATAGTAGTAGTAGTAGTAGTAGTTGGTCTGTGACTCCTAACGTGGAACCTTGCATGACATAGCTATAATTCGGGTTCCTCTTTCCCACATGCATCACTTTGCATTTCCTCACATTAAATGTCATCTGCCATTTAGACGCCCAGTCTCCCAGTGGTAGGGTCCTCTTGTAATTTTTCACAATCCTCCCGCGATTTAACAACTTTGAACTTTGTGTCATCAGCAAATTTAATTACCTCACTAGTTACTCCCATTTCTAGGTCATTTATAAATATGTTAAAAAGCAGCGGTCCCCGCACAGACCCCTGGGGAACCCCACTAACTATCCTCCATTGAGAATACTGACCATTTAACCCTACTCTCTGTTTTCTATCTTTTAACCAGTTTTTAATCCACAATAGAACACTACCTCCTATCCCATGACTCTCCAATTTCCTCTGGAGTCTTTCATGAGGTACTTTGCCTTCTGAAAATCCAGATACACAATTTCAAACGGCTCCCCTTTATTCACATGTTTGTTCACCCCTTCAAAGAAATGTAGTAGATTGGTGAGGCAAGATTTCCCTTCACTAAATCCATGTTGACTTTGTCTCATTAATCCATGCTTTTGAATATGCTCTGTAATTTTGTTCTTAATAATAGTCTCTACCATTTTGGCCGGCACTGATGTCAGACTCATCGGTCTATAATTTCCCGGATCTGCTCTGGAACCTTTTTTAAAAATCGGCGTTACATTGGCCACCCTCCAATCTTCCGGTACCATGCTCGATTTTAAGGATAAATTACATATTTCTAACAATAGCTCCGCAAGCTCATTTTTCAGTTCTATCAGTACTCTGGAATGAATACCATCCAGTCCAGGACATTTGCTACTTTTCAGTTTGTAGAACTGCCCCATTACGTCCTCCAGGTTTGCAGAGAATTAATTAAGTTTCCCCCCACTCGTCAGCTTCAAATACCATTTCCGGCACCGGTATCCCACCCAAATCTTCCTCGGTGAAGACCGAAGCAAAGAATTCATTTAATCTCTCCGCTACGGCTTTGTCTTCCCTGATCGCCCGTTTTACTCCTCGGTCATCTAGCGGTCCAACTGATTCTTTTGCCTGCTTCCTGCTTTTAATATACCTAAAAACAATTTTTACTATGTGTTTTTGCCTCCAACGCAATCTTTTTTTTGAAGTCCCTCTTAGCTTTCCTTATCAGCGCTTTGCATTTGACTTGACATTCCTTATGCCGTTTTTTATTATTTTCAGTCGGGTCCTTCTTCCATTTTCTGAAGGATTTTCTTTTAGCTCTAATAGCTTCCTTCACCTCTCTATTTAACCACGCCGGCTGTCGTTTGGTCTTCCGTCCTCCTTTTTTAATACTGTTTTTAATGTCCCCCTCTATACCTCCGTCCAGCCCTTTTCCATGGGGAACCTGAGCATCCAGACAACCCATTCCCATGGAGGTGAAGTGTGGGTCTCTGAGGACCGTGTTTTGGCACGGAGGCACAGAGGGGGTGGCAGAAGGCGCAGTTCAAATCTAACTCCCAGGACCTCGGCTTTCTGGTTTCTGGGATCTAGGTGAATCTTCAGCCATCTATTCTCCCTCATGATGTACTGGAGTTTAAAGGATAATCTACTTATGTGAACACCACTTGTATATGAGTGTTAGAGGAAACAGAAAAGTAGACTAGAGAATGTTGTGATAGAAATAGTCTTTATTCTCACCAATTGAAACTTCAAGCTGGTACACACATCAGTCAGATTCTGGGTTCAACCGACCGTAGCTTCGCCCTCAGACTGGCGTCGGGGAAGGACTCCGATTTCAACTCAGATTTTCATTACTTATATACCATTTGCTGCCCATACAATTCAATGGAGAGAGACTTTTTTCCTTTTTTTTTTCATCTGTGAATCATACTTAACCGCAGGTCAGCTTTTGAATGTCACACTAAATTCTATTAAGGCTTATCAAGCAGCCCTGCTTCTGCAGGCGCTCAGCAACAAGGCCATCATCAAATTTTCAGGCCTAGTCAGTGCTTTTCAGCAGTTTAAGCTATGTAACTCGGCCCACCACTATTCCAGTGGATGAGTCACACATTAACATTCCCCTCTTCACCATATCTCATAGGGTGACACCATGGTTATCTTACCATGGTACCATCTGATTAGAGAGTCTGATTGAAAGCTGGTATGACAAAGATTTTGGAATCCAGGTCACAACATTGACACCATCTCTATGTTATTCTAACCCTTCTTGGGGCTTACCCATATCTGCGATTAAGTAACACACTATGATTACAAAGATAATATCTTTCAACCTATTAATATGCAGGTTTAATCATACTTTTACGTTTGTATGTATATATATTGCTAACAATCATCAATTCTTTGGTTATATACTGATTATATGCTAATTATATGTTTGCATTGATTGCATAGTCATATTGATTATTGATCACATCATTTTATTAAGCATTATATCATTATCTTGCATTCCTGTGTGCTCTTAATCTATTATATAGTTGCAGGTACCTCTGCAGCTTCTCTAACATTTGCATAGCGATTGGTCCATCTCATGGGGAGATAGTCCAATGTGTTGTCTCCTGTGGTATTGGGAAGGAGATTTTCGTACAGGACATATTGTCCTGCTGCTGCTTTCTTGGTTATGGCAGTTTCGATTAAGCGTTCTACTAAGCCTCTAATACACGGGATTATGCAGCATCCTACTAATACAAAAATAGCAACCACTATGATAATGGTGGTGGCTGCAGAAATGATAAATGTCTTCCATTTACCAAATGCTTTATCCATCCAACCAGTCCAGGATGTATCAACACCCGAGTTCTCAGCCAATTCCTCTGACAGCGAGGTAAGGACTTTCAAAGCTCTGGTGATTGACCCATCTGGGGCAGTGTTGTTGGGGATAAAGGTGCAACACTGTGTACCTATTTTGCGGCACACGCCGCCGTCTGCTGCTAGCAATTGGTCAAGCACTAATCGATTTTCAAGCATCATTCTGCTAGTGGCATCTAACTGCGCTGCAATACCTTGAACCGCATCTCTGGTATAATTCACAAATCTCTGCTGGTTGTAATATATGTAATTAATCCAATCTACGTTCTTGTTGATGGTCGCCCACCAAAAGAAGGCAGATTCGAATCCTGCAGCAATCTGGTTTCTGGCTTTGAACTCATCAGGGACCCCTCTTGGAACTCCAATTGCGTCCATATAGACCCGATCATCAAAAGATCCAGGCATTGCATGTCTCTTCACTCGTGAGGAAGAGCTGCTATGAGGAGGAATCAAAGATGCTATAACTATTGGAATTACCAATTTGACTAAGGCACATCTGCCTGTCCAACTTCTGTGAAGTGTATGGTGGATGGTGTGGGTTCCACAATACCACCATACATCTGCTCTAGCCTGTGAAAAGTCTGTGAGGTTCAGACCTCGCAGAGCCCCTTTTCCTAGGGTGGTATTGCAATTGGTCAAATTCCCCAGAAACCGTGGGTTTTTAACTGCATATCGGTCCAGACATGTATGATACCTTGTAGCAGGGTCTGGAATTCTGAATGCGGGTGGTACCCTCAGCTGAGGGGGCAAGTAGGGGTGATGTTTGTCAAGATGTTGACAAGACTGATTAATTTCTTCCTTTACCTGCAGTAGCTCTAACATACACCAAAAACCATCTGGATCATTGTAAAGATCTAAAGGAAAAGGGACTACTGTAGGTTCTGCCCTTGCATGGGCGCAAAAATAACAGTTAGAAACATTCAAACTCGCTGTAGTATAGTGGGCCCATTCGAGCCACAGATTAGTATCCCCAACCCTAATTTCTAGTGCAACTAAGTCTTTGGAATTGTTAATCTGTACAACTTGGTAGGGAACCTTTACTTCTGGGATCTTAGTTGGCATTAAGGGGTTTCTTTCAGGTTGGGGAGGGGGAATAATCTGAAATGTGCCAATAGGATCCCTGCCTGTGGCATCTATTCCCAAGTAATAGGTTCTGTACGTAACAGAAGTTACTCCTCGGAAAGTGATAGCCAATTGATTGCACTTGGTCATTGGACAATTGGTAAATACTCGTGGTTTCATAATGGAAATACTCTTCTTGAGTTCTGGAATCTCTTGGCCTGAATAGGGAACCCATGTACCTGTGTACCACCATACTTCTGCCCAACTTCCACATGTGGAGAAGGGACATAGGTATATCTCAAAAGCTGACAAATATTGCTGCACAGGATGTTCACCACACGCGGTGTAAGCGCACACATCGAGGGTTATTGTAGTCGTCTCCTTAGTTGTAGCTAATGTTATTTTGTTATTGGGTATCATTTTCTGAATTAAACTTTCTAGTGTCTGTGTTCCTTGTACAATGGGCATGGCTAACACACATAGTAGGAGGGCTAGGCACATCATTTTGGCAGTTTTCATGATTAAACACCACTGTATCAGGACTGTAAGAATGGCAATTGACGAGTAATGAATAGTGTGAGTAACAAAATTAATCCTAGGGTTTTAGCAAGGGCTGCAATTACAACAATCACTATTCCAAAATACACCAGGAACTGATATACCATTAGGTGTTACTTGTGTAAGGGGGATAAATCCTAGTAGCTCCTGTTTCGGAGGGACTTCCTGTTTCAAAGAGGCTAAATACCTCCAAAGGTCTCGATCCTACCTCTCTAATGAATAGAAAGGGTATCCAATCAGTGTTAAGTACACTGTATGTGATTAACCAGAAATCTACTACCTCACGAGTTTCTGGTCTCACTAGGGGTACTTCGGTCTGTTCTACTTGTAAGCCTAGATTTCCTCCAAACAATGCAAGGGTATGAATGATAGTCCGACTGGGGCCAATAGTCCAACTGTCGAGTAAGGGTTCACACAGTGTATGATACCGGGTGAAGGGATCCCAACTGGGATCGTCTTGCGGAGCTGGGTCCCAGTGGGGATATCTTAACTCTCGAGGATCTGAAAAGTGAATCGGGGGTTCAGAAATTACTGAATCCCAGAAGTCGGAAGGTGACAGTGGTGGGAATTCAAGGGAAGGTACTGTTTGTGGCAGTGAATGCTGGCTATCTATTCTTCTGTGGGACATGTATTTGTATGTCACGGGTGTAAACGGACTGCAGCAAATGAACCCCTGCCGTCTGGTGAGATGCAATACTTCTCAAGGGGTCTGTTCCCGACTTTTCTAATGAAAAGCCAAGGCAACCAATCTGTACAATAAAGCTACAATAAAGCTTATAAGTGACAATCCAGAAGATGACTTCTTCACCTGTCTGAGGTCTAATGAATGAGAGAGTACCTCGTGCTACCTTAACTGTAACTGCGTTGTGAAGTATTGAGGCAAGATATTGTACGACTATAGCGGGGCCTGGACTGGAGGCGTGTAATAGGGGTTCACACAACAAATGGTATCTGTAATTGGGATCCCAAAGAATACAATCGTCGGGCGCTGGATCCCAGTATCCAGCAACACTCTGCTGGAGGTCACTCTGGTTCATATGGGGGGCCTGTTACACTTAGTGGGAGTGTTTGGTAGGAAGGGAAAGTTCAATTAGTTTGCTACAATGTCCAGGTTAAGTGGGAAGCCTTCTAAAGGAGATGAAACGGCGAGATGGTCTGGGTGGGCGTGTATGTGAATCGGTAGTTGGGACTTCGGTATACTGAGTGGTCAGGGTAGTATTCGTGGAAGGAGGAACGTCACTATCAGGCACCAGAGGATAAGTAGGAGGGGTGGGTTGAAATTCAGACAAGGTAATATTATCCTCAGAAGTGGTTTCAAAAATGGGGACAATATGGTCTGAGCTACCACTAATATTGGGAACATTTGTAGGATGCAGAGTAGGAGGATCAGTAAGGACAGGAGTAGTCTCAGAATTTTCAACTGGCAATGTAAGATTTCCAGCCGGAAATTCAGTCGCGGTGGGTGTGTCTGCTAACAGGGTGGTGTTACTGGTGAAGATGGTACTTAACCTTATTGTCGGGGGGAGGGGTGTGTTTTCAGGTGTGTGCGTTGGTGTGGTATTATCTTTGGGCGTTGTGTAGGCAGCTGGAGTAGTTGCTAGTACAGTAGCGTCTCCAACGGGCCAGGTAAAGTTAGCAGTTGGAGAGGCACTGAGTGTGGGCAGATAGTCACTTAGGTTTCTGTTGGTAATGAAGGTAAACAGTAAAAAACAACACCAAACCTATGCAAAATATGATAAAACACACAAGTCCAACTGCAAACAACCGAACAGATGGGAAGCAGAAGAAGAGGGTGTACTGATGTACCACCGCGACTTCTGCGGAGGCTACACTTCCAGCGGTTCTTCCTTCGTCAGTGTCCTCAATGTCGTTGGACCACTGGGTGATAGTATCGGACAACTGCTCAGAGTTACACTTATCAACAGGGTAAAGTTCAGTTTTACGTGGGTCTGGTTCTTTGATGTCGTCAAGGGCAGTAAGGTCTTCTGCAGTTGGTTCCTTGCAAAGTACAACACCAACGAGAGAAACTGGAGGTGGTGGTACCACAGCTTGGATGCACAAAGGAGGTGGTGATGGGATTAAAACTTTCTGCAAGGGAATTGCCTCTGGCGTGGACTGTGGCTTAGGTTGCTGTGGCATTTATCTGACTTGGTTCGGGAAATACAGATGCAAAATGTCGAGCAAGTCGGTGATGTTGTGGTATAGATTCTGCAGGGTAGAATACTCGGCAGACTCAGGTTCACCCAAATCCAATTCCGCCGCTAAATTGCGGATTCGGATGAGACGGATGCGGAGATCAACGTAGGGAAGTGGAAATTCTGGAACACTGGAAGGTGGAGGTGTGGATGCCCACTCACGGGGAGCAGGTACAAGTTGAGGTAAAAGGAGCGGTGGTGACTCAGGTGTGTCTGCAATCTTCTGGACGGTGATGTCGGAGAGATCAATCAACTGCGACTCTGGGGAAGGTTGGTCAAGGTCATTGAGAAGAGTTGGGTGCGGTGTCGGAGGTCTTGGGCTCAGTGGCGGTGGAGATGGGGTCCGTGATGGGGCTGGTTTCAACAGGGGCTGCTGAGCTGGCAACATCAAGAAGGCCTGACTCGATATCCGGATAGGCTCGTATATCTTTCAGATGGACCCAGGATGAGTGGTCCTCGAGCTTGGCAGCTGTAGCTGACAGAGCTTCAATCTTGAAGGGCCCAATATAGATGGGATCTCGCCAGGTCTTGTGCGTATAGTAGCGCCGGTGCACCAGATCACCCACTTTAAAAGGGGGGGGGGATCTACTGTCATTACAATCCCCTCTTCTGTCCGAGATAGCCTGTGGAATTGAGGACAGAGATCTTACTATCGTTTGCAAGACATCCCAGTATACTGAGTACTGATCGGGCAATAGAGCGTCTGGATTGCCAGGTAGAAGTCGCATAGGGCGACCGGTACATAATTGAAAGGGAGTCAGCTTCAGGGTAGCAGATGAAGCGGCACGAAGGGATAAGAGTGCCAATGGAAGGGCATCAAGCCAATTTTTAATATCATTTGCCATGAGCTGACGCAATTTGGTTTTTAAGCAATCCATTGTAACGCTCAACCAACCCATTACTGGTAGGTTTGTAGACACACACAGTCCTGTGTGTTATACCAAGTGCTGGAAGGAGAGAATTGAGCAGTTCATTAACAAAGTGTGTACCAATATCAGTGGTAATTTTGGCGGGGATACCAAATCGTGGGATAATTTCATTACAGAGTGACTGTGCCATGACTTGTGCAGTTTCTCTAGAGCAGGGGAAAGCTTCCACCCACTTAGAGAAAGCGTCCACACAGATAAGCAGGTACCGTTTACCACAAACAGGTGTCTGCATATCTGTGAAATCAACATGCCAATGTTGACCGGGTCCTTGGACCACGGGCAAAGTGACCCGAAGGGATAACGGGTCCACGTTTGGGTGTATACAGGAAACATTTATAACAATTGTGAACAACAGTGTGACACATAGGCATCAGTTGGGGAGCCCATAATTTGGAAGAAAGTTGATCATACAGTGTATTAGCATTTAAATGTAAAGGGTAATGGAGAGCATGCAGAAGAAGGGACAAAACGTGCTGTGAAACACATAATTGACCATTGGGATGGGTCCAAATACCATTTGGGTTAAGAAAACACCCAGCTTGTTTCCACAAGGTGAGTTCTGCTTGTGTGAGGGAGGAGGTAAGGGTAGAAGAGAAGTCGGAAATAAGGGATTCAGAGGGTGAAGGAGACGTATCAGGAGAAGAAAGCTCTTTCTGAGTAGGCGTAGGTACAGGGGATAAGATGGAGGTAATAACAGGAGGAGCGTGAAAAAGGGGAGGGGTACTCGGAGAGGAAGTATCAGATTCAGTGGAATCCGATGGAGTAGAAGGAGGCGTGTCAAGGAGAGGTGCTGAGGACGCAATTACAGGGAATGTAGCGTCAGCAGCGGATCCGGAAGAAAGTGTGGAACTGGAAGTGACCTCACGGGCCAGCTCATCAGCAGCGTGATTGCCGTTAATGGCAAAGGAAAAGACCGTCTCCTGATGCGCTTTTATCCAGGAGATGCTGGTGCGGAGACCTTTCTGATGGTGCTGCTCCAGAGCATCAAAAAGTGCTGTCCACAAAGGTAAATGACTTAATGGTTGCCCAGTGGAGGAAATCATACCCCTCTGGTTCCATTTGCGAACATGGGAATGCAGGGAAGCAAAAACATAGTCAGAATCAGTGATGATACTCAAATCTGAGTGTAGTGCTTTGAACAGCAGAACATATAAAACAGCGGCTAGTTCTGCAGTTTGAGCTGTGAATGTATCGGGTAGTCTAAATTGTACGGGGTCCAGTATATCTTCTTCTGGCGTATAGCGGAGGGCAGCAAAACCGGCTACCCCATTTTGCTGGGAGCCGTCTGTAAACCAAATCTCGCCATTCTGCAAAATTTCAGAATGCACATGGAGAGATTCGGGTACAGACAATTGGGTAGTGCACTGGTGAGGAAAGATAGCATTCTGTGCTGTCTCTGTGACGGTGAGTAGCGGATCCAGACGTTGAAGGTCAGTTATAGTTAATGGGTGAATGGAGTGCACTACACTGAACAAAAGTACCTGATACTTTTGTAAACGGCAGACAGTCATGTGACTAATCTGTTTGTCCAGCAGATATTTAACATCATGGGACGTATGGAGAATCACCGGAAGGTGAGGAATGTAGCTGTATAATTTAGTAACAGCGGTACTGGTGGCGACAAGGCCTTTCTCACAAGTGGCAAATGCTCTCTCAACAGGTGAAAAGGTACCAGAAAGGTAACCGCATGCAATGTCATCATGTTCTTGTGTAATCAAGCAGGACCATGTGTCTTCAGTAAGCACAACCCATAGGTGTACATCCTGAGACACATCAATGGTTGCCAATGGCGATGAAAGCATGACGTCTTTCACCAGGGCCATAAGATCTGTAGTTTCCTGGGTTGTGAAATGCAAGGGTTCACGTTTAACTTTCTGTTTGCCTTGCAGTTTCATATAGAATGGCTGAGTTCGGGCCGAATAATTGGGTATCCAGAGGCGACAAAAATTTAACATGCCAAGGACACCTCTGAGATCGGAGACAGTAGTGGGCATGCGCAAAGATGAGACATGTTGAAGAGTATCGGGGCCAAGGCCCTTCTCACGGGGGCCAATGTGATGGCCAAGGAAGGTAACATGTGTCTGAGCAACTTTCAATTTTTTTCTATTAACTTTGTAGCCTTTCGTGGCAAGAAAGCCTAGAAAGTCACAGGTGACTTGAACACAGGTGTCAAAGTCAGGGCATGTGATGAGCATGTCATCCACATACTGAACAATAGAAGTCTGTGGTGGGAGAACATATCTGTCGCATTTAAACTCCCGTATGTGCTCAGCTAGAGTTTGGGAAAAGATGGTGGGACTGTCGGTGAACCCCTGGGGAAGACGGGTCCATTGATAAGTAGTGTTATTAAACTGAAAAGCCGTCAGTGGGCGGCTTTCGGGGTCAAGGGTGATGGAGAAGAAGGCGTTGGATAAATCAATAGTGGAATGATACGTTTGTAGGGAAATGCTATTAAGGAGTGTAGTCGGATTTTCAACATTCGGAAAGCAAGAACAAGTAAGTTCATTTAGTGCGCGTAAGTCTTGCACTATGCGGAAAGTTCCAGGTTCCTTCTTTGGAACAGGGAACAATGGAGTATTGTATGGCGAATTGCATTTCTCAATAATGCCTTGCTGTAGTAAGGAATCAATTTGTTCCTGAGCTCCAGCAATAACCTTGGGCTTCAGCGGGTATTGGGCTATTTTAGGGCCTTTGCAGCCGGGTAGGAGCTGGATACGATGGGGAGGGCCTGTAACCTCACCATAGGGTTTCTCGGGTGTGGCCCAAAGAAAGCCAGGTAAGTCATTTAATGCAACCTCTATTTGTTTCTCAACCATAGAGGTGACAGCCATCATGAGAAAAGTGTTCTCATTAGGGGAAGGGTCAAAATGAATTCCAAAGTGAAACAGTGTCAATAGATCTCTCCCAAGTAAATTGACAGGACATAGTGGAGCATACAAAAATGGAGCCGAAAGCTGTAGATCGGCAAATTTGATAGGCAAAGGCTTGAGCGGTGGTGTGTCCGTTGGGACACCATCAAAACCGGTGGTAGTAATGTTATCTGGTGAAACTTTAAGAAGTTTCTGCAGTTTATGCGGGACGTGGGCCAGCACAGAGCGAGAAGCGCCTGTGTCATTTAAAAAGGGGACAGGGACATCACAGATAAGCAGGGTGATCATAGGATCATCCAGGCCTGCTGTAGTACGGACCACGCCTAGTCACTGTGGGCGGCGTTGATCCGGGTTCCACAAAGGGAACGACTGGTGAGCAGGTGGGTCTTGGCAAACTTGAGCTCGGGGCATATGCCTTGGCGGTTGAGGACAATTAGCTGCATAGTGGCCGTATTGCTGGCAGCGATAACACTGCACATCAGGATAGCGATCGGGACTAGGGTGGGAACGGTAGTCTCTGGGTCGTCTATTTGTATCAGGAGGGCCCCGTGGGGGACCTCTCTGAGGTTGAGATCGGCGACCTCGTTCTTCAGGGTAGTCAGTTCTGCGATCTGGGCGGTAGGGCCATGGGCCCTGGTTTCGAGTGTTATAGTCGTAGCATTGGTCAGCATACATGACTATAACAGGGGGAGAGGTCTCGGGGGTATTGGGATAAGTGTCAGAGCTCTTAGAGGCCCTTTTGTCTTTAAGGTCCTCTGTCTGTAACACATCCAGATTAGTGCGTATGGTCTTACGATTTTGAACTTCATCTTGCTTGCTTTTAATAAGCCTTCTGCAATGATGTAAGATATGTTCCCGAATTTTTGGCCATTTTTCCAGTTGGAGACCTACTGTGTTCTCTAATTTATTTCTGATCTCTGAAGGTAGGGTTCCTTTAAGTAAATGGTAGAACACTGGAAGAGCATTAAGTAAATGGTAGAACACTGGAAGAGCATTATCGGAGTCATATTTCTCCTCCGTCTCTTCTTTAAAGAGTTCTTGGAGTCTGAGTAAGTAGGCCTCAGGCTCAGAGCCCGCTTCCCACCGTTGGGAGGTGATAACAGAGAAATCTTTAAGGGCCGGATACATGGTCCGGATCTCCTGGAACAATCTGGTTTGAATCTCTGTCAAGGGGTTGCCATCGTACTGGTTGTCAGTAACAAATTTGGCATAGCCCGCTTGAGTGAATAAATCGGTAACACTAGTGTGCGGGGTTCTTCCCAATAACGCTTTCATGTCGCCAACTGACAGAGTAGTACCTAATGTAATATCTTGTAATTTCTTCAACCATCGGTTGCCACCCATCGCAATATCTGGGAGCTGAAGTATAAGGCCATTTAATTCAACAGCCGAAAGTGGAGTGTACTCTGTATGAGGAACACCAGCTGACATCCTATTCAGCAGGGGTAGGAGTTTGACATCTGGGGAAGTGGTTGGGCCTACAGTAGCGGTTGGGGGAAACTGATTCTCATACTTCTTCCAAACCTGAAGGCCTTGGATTAAGTATAATGTGGTCTCCTGGTCCCAATGGGGATTAGGGTGGTCATAAATGAGATCACGCACTAACAAGAGCTTGTCAGAACGCAAGGATCCTTCACGTGGGTAAAGGGCGGACTGGGGCTGGAGAGCCTCAGACCATTCTGCAAGATCATCAATCCATGGCTGAACATAGTGCCATGAATTTTCATGTAATGCCACATATTGGGCAGGAGTGGCAGGTGGATTAGATAGGGTGTGCAATGTTGATGAAGTGCCAGTATCGGTGGCAAGGAGCACTGTAGGTTTACGAGGCTTCCAGTGTCTGGAAGGCACCGGTTAGTACCCTTGGCAGTAAGATAACTTCTAGGTTGACGCTGCCTGGTGTTATGAGCAATAGAGTCTTGTTGCAGGGGTAATTCGGATGTCATGGCAGCGGATGCAACTGTGTCAGGGATATCAGGACACGGGTTCATGGAAAGGGACTTACGTAAGGAACGGATTCCTTCAGAAAGAAAAGCAAGGTCATCCCCCATATGGGCCAATGTTTGGCCGAATGGTGGCAAAGAACTTGCCCCTGAAGGGATCGGTGTACCACGCGGAAGGGTAGAGTAAGGCGAGGTGAATCGTCTGCAAAGGAAGGGATCAGTTCACAATCCTCAAGGGAGGAAAATTGGAACGTTGGAAGGGGCTCATCACGGGTATCTTCCTTACCAGATTTGGTAGGAAGGAACAGGGGACGCTTAAGAGCTTCCAACTCTTCCTCTGATGGAGGGGGTCTAAGCTTGGGGCGCGCGCCCAAAATGTCCCATCTAGAGGGAGTAGAGCATTCAGGCACAAGAGTAGGCATAGAAGGGTTGACAGGAACAGAGGGAAACTTCACGTAGCCTTTATCATATAGTTCCTGACAAATGGCGCGTGCTTGCATAGCAGGGCTGTATGGAACAAAGCCCATCTGTCGTAACTGAGACAGAGTAGGGCAAGGTAAAGATGCAGGGGGCAAGGGACCAGTTTGGACAGAAGAGTCCAAAAGTGGTGGTGGAGGCGATGTCTGAGTAGCATTCCACGCATATGGGTTGGTGGTCATTTGGGTGGTCATGTGTGAGGCCTGGCCTGCCCCTAACTCAGGGCAGGTGGCTGTCTGGGCAGCCACATCCGCTCTACTACCGGATGGTCTGTGGGTAGTTACCGGAGCCGAGGGATCCGTAACACAAGGATAATGTTCAATAACAGGAGGAGGTATTTCAATTTCGTGGCCATCTATAGTGCAATAGACCTGAGATGACTGCGGGACAAATGCCTGGGTAGGTAATAGCACTGGGGGATAATATGACCCAGTAGGAGCAGTAGTAGGGGCAACTGGTATTGTTGGTGAGGTTGTGGATGACTGAGTTAATGCCGACCGCTGGGACGGAGGCAGATCAGTTGTTGATCCAGAGGGACCTGAAGGTTGTGTAGAATTAGCTTGGTATGAAAGAGGAGATAAATCTACTGTGCCAGAGATGTGCACAGTCGTAGGTGGGTCAAACATCATGGGAGCAAGAGATCCCGGAGGTAGCGGGGAGGTCATCGCCTGAGACCCCTGGGAAACCTTTACCTGGGAATCCGTTGCAGGTTTATCACAGTACCCTGGGGGTATTGGGGTATATCCCACTGCACATGGTAGCAGCTTGGCAGGACTAGCAGCAGTTGCCGCATCATAAGGTGGTGGGGCACTAGGTGTCACTGCCTCTTGGCAAGGGGCTTGGTTAGCATCTGAGTTAGCCAGAGCTTTATCATGCTGGTTTCGAGAGATAAGTATGAACTTGTTTATGGCAGCTAAATGTTTAACCCTTGATTTTCCTGTTTTGCGGGATTCATTATAACAGACTAAAGCTTGGAGTTTGCCCTGATCAAATGAACCAACTGATGGCCATTCCAATCCCTGGTCTTTGGTTGACCATGACGAACTCCACTTCTGACATAAACAAGTGAGTTCTTTTCTATCTGCTGGGAAAAAGTTGAGAACTCTTTCCAGGGGAGTTGGGGATGGTGGAGAGGACATGGTGAAGGGAAAAAAAAAAGAAAAACCCCAAATAGGAAAATATGTGCAGCATACAGTAGTGTTTAAAGACAAAGGCTCTCAGGTAGCCCAAGTTAAATCTTGAGCTGGATCCTAGCTCAGGGATTTATAACAAGGGCACCTTTAATATATATATATATATATATATATATATATATATATATATATATATATATATATATATATACAGTGGGGGAAATAAGTATTTGATCCCTTGCTGATTTTGTAAGTTTGCCCACTGACAAAGACATGAGCAGCCCATAATTGAAGGGTAGGTTATTGGTAACAGTGAGAGATAGCACATCACAAATTAAATCCGGAAAATCACATTGTGGAAAGTATATGAATTTATTTGCATTCTGCAGAGGGAAATAAGTATTTGATCCCCCACCAACCAGTAAGAGATCTGGCCCCTACAGACCAGGTAGATGCTCCAAATCAACTCGTTACCTGCATGACAGACAGCTGTCGGCAATGGTCACCTGTCCACAGACTCAGTGAATCAGTCAGACTCTAACCTCTACAAAATGGCCAAGAGCAAGGAGCTGTCTAAGGATGTCAGGGAGAAGATCATACACCTGCACAAGGCTGGAATGGGCTACAAAACCATCAGTAAGACGCTGGGCGAGAAGGAGACAACTGTTGGTGCCATAGTAAGAAAATGGAAGAAGTACAAAATGACTGTCAATCGACAAAGATCTGGGGCTCCACGCAAAATCTCACCTCGTGGGGTATCCTTGATCATGAGGAAGGTTAGAAATCAGCCTACAACTACAAGGGGGGAACTTGTCAATAATCTCAAGGCAGCTGGGACCACTGTCACCACGAAAACCATTGGTAACACATTACGACATAACGGATTGCAATCCTGCAGTGCCCGCAAGGTCCCCCTGCTCCGGAAGGCACATGTGACGGCCCGTCTGAAGTTTGCCAGTGAACACCTGGATGATGCCGAGAGTGATTGGGAGAAGGTGCTGTGGTCAGATGAGACAAAAATTGAGCTCTTTGGCATGAACTCAACTCGCCGTGTTTGGAGGAAGAGAAATGCTGCCTATGACCCAAAGAACACCGTCCCCACTGTCAAGCATGGAGGTGGAAATGTTATGTTTTGGGGGTGTTTCTCTGCTAAGGGCACAGGACTACTTCACCGCATCAATGGGAGAATGGATGGGGCCATGTACCGTACAATTCTGAGTGACAACCTCCTTCCCTCCGCCAGGGCCTTAAAAATGGGTCGTGGCTGGGTCTTCCAGCACGACAATGACCCAAAACATACAGCCAAGGCAACAAAGGAGTGGCTCAGGAAGAAGCACATTAGGGTCATGGAGTGGCCTAGCCAGTCACCAGACCTTAATCCCATTGAAAACTTATGGAGGGAGCTGAAGCTGCGAGTTGCCAAGCGACAGCCCAGAACTCTTAATGATTTAGAGATGATCTGCAAAGAGGAGTGGACCAAAATTCCTCCTGACATGTGTGCAAACCTCATCATCAACTACAGAAGACGTCTGACCGCTGTGCTTGCCAACAAGGGTTTTGCCACCAAGTATTAGGTCTTGTTTGCCAGAGGGATTAAATACTTATTTCCCTCTGCAGAATGCAAATAAATTCATATACTTTCCACAATGTGATTTTCCGGATTTAATTTGTGATGTGCTATCTCTCACTGTTACCAATAACCTACCCTTCAATTATGGGCTGCTCATGTCTTTGTCAGTGGGCAAACTTACAAAATCAGCAAGGGATCAAATACTTATTTCCCCCACTGTATATAGTGTAAAAAGCGTGCAAGAATTATCAAAACAAGAAAACATGCATCGTGCAGGGGCAAAACACATCGATACTCACGTGTCTTCAAGGGCGTTCCAGCGAAGAGACCTAAAATGCTTTAACCGCAGCTGATATTAACAGAGAAACAAAAGCTACAAAGCAGAGAGGTGTACTCAGAGCAATGAGAAAATATTCAGTGTCAGCTAGTATATGTATCCTACTCTATCCAAAATAATTGTCCCCCAGGGTAGGCTTCTAAGGACAGGAGCGTTCAGCAGCGTCTACTGGCCACGAGCATTACAGCACTCAAATGATAGAACCCCTAAAGTGGGGGTTGCTACTACCCCTAAAAGAATACAGGAAACGCGGAAGAAAGTCTCCCATAGTCGGAGGACAACGGTCCAATAGGTCTCCACTGGTTAGAGTCATCAACGTCTACAACTAACCTTCCAAAAATTTAGAGAACCTGGTTAGGAGTCTTCAGCGTCTACAACTAACTTTCCTAAAATTTAGAATGCCCTAGTCAACTAGTCCAAAATGGCAACATAGGCATTAGACGTCTCTGTATATCCCAGCGCTCATCTGTACTAGGCAACTCCTATGTGGGCAATAATCCAGAATAGCGGAAGCAGGCCATTCCGAAAATGGAATGGAATTTCTGCTCAAAATCTAGTAATTTAGATACCGTCATCCATCGAAGGGTTTCTGACCCTCAGATGGGTGTAAGGCCCAGGCATTGATATCAAAGCCAATGGTTATAGCATAACACAAGTAAAAGGAGGAACAGGGGCACAGCATGTCCCTGTGAGCAGTGCACATAGGCACACCTACAGGACAGTGCAGTGCCACTAAAGAAAGTAAAGAGAAATAAAGATTGTAAAACAAAGCAAACAAATAGAGAGAGAGAAACAAAACGGGTTCTAGATTAACGTTCTAGATCATTAACACACTCTTGAACAATGGTCCGGATTAGGTTCTAGACTATGGTTCCATTGCAAAATTGCAGTCTAGAACAATGTGCCGGAGTTACTATGGATTTTAGGAAAGAAAAGTAATGGGTCCTAGGACCAAATACTATAGCGTTAAAATAGGGAGTAAGAAATATAAAACACAATTATCTACTATAATAAAACTCACCCTCAACATTCTGAAGACAATGTTCTGAAGTCACTCAGTCACTCCCTGAAGGGTTCTTCAGTTCATGGTGGTGAAGCCACAACACTGACCGTGTCTCTCAGCCCCGCCCTCGCATGACCGACCAATCAGAAAAAACACACTCAACATTCTGAAACACAAAGGACCATCACAAAACCGTTCCCAGGCAATGCTAGGCAACGTAAGACGGACCTATCAGAGGAAACTACATGGCAATAAGGGAGGAGCATTCACCAGCAGAATGGCTCATTATCTGTGCAGCACAGAGAGCACAGAACTACAGCTTGAACGAGAGAAGAATATTCCTGCTGTGGGTATGTGCAAAAATAGACTGGAAGGGGGGGGGGGGGGGGGGAAGAAATGTTTAAATTCCTAATGCCAGTACTGAAGAGTGCCGGAGGGCCTATAGCACAGACTATATTTGGGTTCGCTAGACGTGGAGTCAGTGGAGCCAGAGAACAATGTGCCCCTCACCATCTGGGACGTGGGCGAACAGGACAAGCTGTGGCCCAGCTGGAAGGATTACCTGCGACCCAGCCAGCAGCAAACAGCGACTAAGGAAGGGGGGGGAGTACGGAAACACGCGGAGCGTGTTTCCCTACTCCTTCCCTGCCTAGGAATCGTTGGAGACTGGCTGCCAAACTAACGAAACAACCGCACACCGACGCACCACCTCCATCATTCGAAAGGCATCCACTCTTTCTTCAACAGAAATGCAAGCTAATAATACAAAACAAACAAAGAATAACCGGTTTCTCACGCGGCTGCAGGTAACTCCCTACCCCCTTCCTCTTCCCCTTTTGCTGAAGCAGCCAAGGACGTGCCCAACCCTCCCCAGCCTCAGGCAAGCCATCTCCCACCTCGGGGATTCCCCAAGCACCCGGGAAAAAGACAGCGCTGCTTCCCGCAGCGCATAAATGTTCCAGCATTCCCCTGCAGCAGGCCTGAAATGGAGCGAACATACCGGATCACCCCCCCCGATGGCCCGAGACCGTGCTCCTCTCCCTTCCGCCAACTTAAAACAACCATTCCCGTCCTCAGGCAAGCCGTTTCCCACCTCCAGGATGCCCAGAACCCCAGCCTAATGGAAAAAGACAGTGCTGCTTCCCACAGCACATTTCACTTCTAGCGTTCCCCTACAGCAGCCCTAAAACGGCCAAAAAATACCGACAGACCAAGAACGTGCTCCTCTACCTTCCGCCCCTCTAAAACAACACTGCTGCCTCAGCTCAACACAAAAAAAAAAACCCCGGGAAAAAACAGAAAGATCCCCCTCCACAAACCTCCTTGACAGACAAAACCACACACACACAATACAACAGAAACACACCCTCAAAGCCACACACCAATCCATCCCACTTTGCCAGCACAGCACATCCCCCAACCCCCCACCCAAAAAACAAACAAAAAAAAAGACACACATCAACAACCTGCACACACACACCACCCTCACACACTCACACACACACACAATAACTCTGTGACACATACACACACACAAAAAAAAGCCACATGCTAGCGCCCGTTTCATTGGTTTCGGAAACGGGCCTTTTTTTACTAGTATATACATAAAAAGCATAAAGCACTTAGTGTTATAGCACGGGAGTAAGCCCATAGGGACTGATATCTGTACCAGGAAATCAGCAAGCCGGCAGTGCAATCATAAAAGTGAAACTAAGAACCATTCAGACGAAGCTGTTTTCAGGAAATTACACATACAAAGCACCCAAAGCAAGCAAAGGACCATCAAAAGATAAGTAATTTTAACACTTATTAATTAAATATGAATAGCATAATGCATGCAGAGAAAATGTGCCATAAAACAAGGTAAAAACTGTAGACATCGGAACATCTAATAGGACCGGAAACAACGCTGTATACAGTTTATTTATAGAGCACGATCACCCTACCGGAGCAGCACACACAAAAAAAAACAATGCATCCTAAAGATAAGCAAGTTGCAACAGAGTTCATAGCAATTGTATTTATATAAGCCATGCTAAACATTTGAGGGTGTTAGGAGCAAAGCTGGCGAACTCCCCTTATTTCTCCAGCAATCGGAGATAAAATATATCAATAACAAAGGCAGAAGATGAACAGATCAAATTATAATGAGAGCTTCAAAAATATATAAGGTGTTTAAACTGCATATAATAAACGGTTATGTATCCAAATCATATCACCATAAAACCTCATTTAAAATTATCAATTCAGTAAAACCTTAACGGCTAGATATACAGCTTAAGAATAAAGAACCAGCAGCAGTGCAGTCAGAATCCGTAAACTTTAATATAAAAATAGAGTCAGGGCAAACAGTGCAGTGCAAAACAGGAAATATTCAGCTCTAAATGACAATCAGAAAACTGAGTACCATTGTCCTAAAACAAATTGGCAAATCAAAAAAATGAAGGAACCGCTTCAGAGATAAACTAGTAAAAAATTTTCAAAATCACAATTGAAAATGGTAGCCAAGAGACCAGCGAGATTAGAAAGAAAGCCATTTCACAATAACAATTGCGCAGGAGCAGTTACTAAGGACAGGACATTAAAATTCTGACAATGAAACTTCATTAATTATATCCCATTGATCATCCAGTAGATTAAATATACAAAAGCAATTAAAAAAAAAAGGAAAAGAAGAGTAAATTATGCATGGGACAAATACAAAAGTGGGGGGGGGGGGTTGAAGAAGGGGTGTAGGAGGCGTATCTGGGGTGTGGAGTTACGCGCAGGGCCACGCCTAGAGTGGGTGGACCGAACAAAAAGAAAAAGTCATAACAAACCGGAAGATGGCCGCATACCATGATAGCCAGCCACAAATTAAGGTATAAAGCATTTACAGTACATGAAAGAAAAATGCAAGCTTTTGAAGCTCAGGCAGCATAGGGGAAAAAAAAAAAAAAAAAAAACAAGTCACAGAGCCTGAGGGCAAAAGAATGCAACGGGCATTAGATTGTAAGCTCTTTGAGCAGGGACTGTCTTTCTTCTATGTTTGTACAGCGCTGCGTATGCCTTGTAGCGCTATAGAAATGCTAAATAGTAATAGTAGTAGTAGTAGTGGCAAAAGACTTTGTGCAAGGAGAAAATGTAGATAGAAGTGAGAGAAAATGCAGCAGAATTCAAGAACGTACGGGAGTTTAAAGTTTATAGTCAGTCAGGATTAGTTACAAACTTTGAAAAGGGCTCAGACGGGAGTATGAAGACTAAGAGTACATCACAGGACGCTATGCCGTGTCAGTGATGTAGGAGGCTTGTACAGATATCGAGCAGTTAATAGAAGCAGAGAGCTGCCGAAACTGACAGGGCAGGGAAGTGTAAGGTATTTACGCTGCCAAAATTAAACACAGATGTGCCGCTTTAGTGGCTACGAGAGTCAGAGACAGAATACCAACCGGAACTTTAGTGGAGGAGTTTTAAAAGAACAGAATTGCCAAGAAAGTTTACAGATGGGGGTTTTACTGAACAGGCAAGCATAGAAAAAAAAATAACAGGTGGTGAATGGAGATAGAGAGAGGAGTTGGGAGAGCTAAAATCTGTAACAGATGTCACGGGACTCAAGAGCAGTGAGAATGCAGTGGCGTGTAACAGCAAAGAAATCCTTCTACCAGAAAAAGAGATTAAATATACAGCTGCAGGTTTTAGGGTTAAAAATCGCATAGCAGAAGTAGAATGACAGTTCCAAGTATGTAGCTGTATAACAGGAAGTAGTAATATCATGAAAGAGAGAATGACAGCTTAAAGAGCTGAGCACCGTAAACCAGTGCTTCCAGCTGACGGCGAGAGCAAGTTACCCCACTCTAACACCAAGTTTCAGAAACAAAGTTTCAGAGGCTATTCTTTATGGAGAGAACAGCCGTAAGATACAGACTGTGGAGGAAGAACAGAAACTTTAAGAGCTGTCAGGAGAAACTCAGGCAGAATAGGTCAGGTGGGAGTTTCACAACAGAGAGGACATCAAGGGATAGGGCTTAAGTAGTAAAACGGAAAAGAACATAAAAACAGAGACGTGGAAAAGTATTCAGAAAATGGACATCTCCTTTATATGAAATGTAAAGGCTATGTCGCAGTAAAAAAAAAGAAAAGCAGAAGTGAATAGGCACGAAAGGAGGGGGGCTATCTTGGCTGTCAGCTGAGAAGAGTAGTTCACAAAACACACAGACCAGAATGATTAAAAGGAGAGAAATAGGATTTCAGTGGAGTACAGTGAACATAAGCCAAGACAGATGTAGAAACAAAGGTAGGAGTATGAGAGGCTAGACTTTATGGAGAGAATAGCCTCAGAAGGATAGAAAGAGCAGCCGAACTAAGGCAAACAACACAGTGACACAAACAGAAATTTCTGGATCGCATTTAACCCGCGATCGACAGAATTACACAAAACGTGACCTGCCTGGATCTTACTTAACCCAAGACCTACAGGTAGGGATGGGGGAGACATAACGGGGATCAACTTCAACATACACCGAATAGGCTAAAGAGACAGGAGAAACTTCGCTCAAGGGAGGACGGAGAGTTTAGAAAGACAGAGAAGAAGATACCCTCCCAGCTAACAGTTCTCTTACAGAAACAGACAAAGAGGGGACAGAAAGGACCATAAGGGGCGGCAAAGAAATGAGACAGAGTATCAGAGAAAACATTGCCACCTCACAGGAATCATAAAAGACAAAAGAAACAAGACCAAGAATAAAAACAAGTGAAAGGATAGTGAGAGTTGCGGGCGTTAGGGCGCACTCACTTAGCCTAACAGCAACGCTCCAATCACGTAGCAATCATACACTTACATCATGCAAATCAAAAAGGACACCAAGTAGATGAACAGGGACAGGAATCCGTCACAAAAAGAACAGAGTAGAGTAGCGTTAGAGGTAGAAAAAGTACGAAATCTCATCAGCGTTCAGCAAGAGGAGCTGGCATGAGACCGCTGTCGTGAATCGCACTCGATATACGCAAACAGCATAAGCGGGATCGCAGTCACCTGGCCCCGCAATTATGCGACAATCATACATCAATCACACACTTGCGCACGGCACCCAAATCAAAAAGGGACAGAAGAGAAGTAGGGAAATGAGATGACAGGACACAAGAAAGAACGAAAGGACTACTTCCCCATAGAAAAAAGACTGAAAAGGTGAAGCAAGAGCCCACAGGAGCATACTCTAAAAAGTCCCCTCACAGGGAATAGTGGAAGGAAAAAGAACAGGTCTACATAGGGACACAAAGGAAGCTAGTCTAAGGTCAAAGAGTAGGGGGAGAGAGTGAAGGAAAGAAGCTGGAAGGGAAGGCAAGGGAAAGAGAGAAGATGGAAGAAAATGAAAATTTATCAGGGCCAGTGTAGGCGGACCAAGCAGACCTTGGACGCCCAGTATATCCCCTCTGCGTCTATGGACGGACAACAACAAGGATCAAGGACAGGAAAGAAAGGAAACAGGGAAAGAAATATCAGCAGTCGGGTTTTCACCATTGTTTTTAATGTCCCCCTCTATACCTCCGTCCAGCCCTTTTCCATGGGGAACCTGAGCATCCAGACAACCCATTCCCATGGAGGTGAAGTGTGGGTCTCTGAGGACCGCGTTTTGGCACGGAGGCACAGAGGGAGTGGCAGAAGGCGCAGTTCAAATCTAACTCCCAGGACCTCGGCTTTCTGGTTTCTGGAATCTAGGTGAATCTTCAGCCATCTATTCTCCCTCATGATGTACTGGAGTTTAAAGGATAATCGACTTATGTGAACACCACTTGTATATGAGTGTTAGAGGAAACAGAAAAGTAGACTAGAGAATGTTGTGATAGAAATAGTCTTTATTCTCACCAATTGAAACTTCAAGCTGGTACACACATCAGTCAGATTCTGGGTTCAACCGACCGTAGCTTCGCCCTCAGACTGGCGTCGGAGAAGGACTCCGATTTCAACTCAGATTTTCATTACTTATATACCATTTGCTGCCCATACAATTCAATGGAGAGAGACTTTTTTCTTTTTTTTTTTCATCTGTGAATCATACTTAACCTCTTCCCCCCCCCCTGAAATTTCTTAATAACGACAGTTTCCTGTCTTGTAAACATCTTTCCTAATATGGAGAGATTAGTTTTATATCTTGTGATTCTGGGAGCCATCTTTACAAAGACAGACTCCATCTTATGAACCAAACTTTTTAGGATTTTAGCCATTAATTCCTTGATCTTGGCTTTTGCACTGCTTTTGAATGTCACACTAAATTCTATTAAGGCTTATCAAGCAGCCCTGCTTCTGCAGGCGCTCAGCAACAAGGCCATCATCAGATTTTCAGGCCTAGTCAGTGCTTTTCAGCAGTTTAAGCTATGTAACTCGGCCCACCACTATTCCAGTGGATGAGTCTCAAGCCGGGACACACATTAACAATAAGCAGAATATATTTGGCCTGGGCTTCCAGGATGGTATTTTTAGACAGCATCCACGCCTGATGTAAATTTTTGACCCTCGCAGTCGCTCCTTTAAGTTTCTTTTCACCGTTCTTCTCATTTTATCATAGTCTCCTTTTTTAAAGTTAAACGCTAACGTATTTGATTTCCTATGTATACTTACTTCAAAGCTAATATCAAATCCGATCATATTATGATCACTGTTATCAAGCGGCCCCAGCACCATTACCTCCCGCACCAGATCATGTCCTCCACTAAGGACTAGGTCTAGAATTTTTCCTTCTCTCGTCGGTTCCTGTACCAGCTGCTCCATAAAGCTGTCCTTGATTTCATCAAGGAATTTTACCTCCCGATGTTACATTTACCTAGTCAATATCAGGGTAATTGAAATCACCCATTATTATTGTGTTGCCCAGTTTGTTTGCGTCCCTAATTTCCTTTAACATTTCTGCATCCGTCTGTTCATCCTGGCCAAACGGACGGTAGTACACTCCTATCATTATCCTTTTCCCCTTTACACATGGAATTTCAATCCACAGTGATTCATGTAAAGCAATTTCCACAGGTTCAAAAACCCAGCAGTTCATGTAAAGCAGTTTCCAAAGGTTCAAAATCCAGCAGTTCATGTAAAGCAGTTTCCACAGGGTTCAAAATCACAGCAGTTCATGTAAAGCAGTTTCCACAGGGTTCAAAATCACCACCCACAGGGCCAGCACTATTTTCCAGCCTCCTCTCCCCATTGGACGCTCCAGGAAAAACAGCTTCTAAGCTCTCCTTTGGAGAAAACCACCTTCTTCCTTTTTTTCACCCAGCTCCCATACCAAGCTCCCAACTGCTGCTTTATCTCACCTTTTAGTTTAGCTAGAACTGAGGTATCCATCGGCTGCTTCTGTTCTCTTTCCTCTCCCTTTTCTGCCCCTTGCCAGTCCATGGGTTTTTCCCCACATCCTTCTCCCAGCTGCCCCTCCTTTCTTTGATTGGGCAGATTCAGGATCTCCTCCCCTAGCCTAGTTCTCTGTGTCAGGGTTTTCCAATTCCCCGCCCTTGTCCTTCTCTCAACTTCCTCCGGGGGCTGGTGGGAATGGAAGTCCCTGCTGCGGTGGTATGCCTCCCTCCGGTACTGCTGGGAAACATAGTCCTGCATTCTAGGTTGCGCTCCTCTTGGGGACTGGTGGGAGTTGTAGTGTTTCTCCTTTCTCCACTTCTCTGGAGAATAGGATCTGCTCCTTTCTCTAGCCCTGTCTTCCCTCCTACCCTCCTCATATTCCTTACACCTCCCCCCCTTAAGAGGTGACCGTGCTCCCGCTCTGACCTTTCAGAGCTCAGTTCCCCAATTCTGGACAGAGCGTCTACATTGCCTAATAACCTCCCAAGGCGATGCTCTACCACGTAACGAAAAGGTAGTAGGGCCAGATACTACCTCATCAGTCATGCTTTGTCATTTTTCATCAGGTGGAGCCATTTCAAGGGGGCATGGTCCGTTACTAATTTAAATTCCCTCCCTCCCAAATAAACCTGACATGCCTGAACTGCCCATCTAATGGCAAGGCATTCCTTCTCAATAGTAGAGTAATTGATTTCATGGGGAAGCAGTTTCCTACTTAAGGTGCTCCTCCCCTTACTGGGATAGTATCGCCCCTAGCCCTACCCCTGATGCATCTATCTGGAGTACAAACCGGTTTGAAAAGTCTACTGCCTTAAGCACTGGTTCTTGACATAGGGCCTGCTGTAGTATTCCTGTGGCTTGCTTCTCCCCTTCCCCCCATTTCAACTGATGGGGGTTCCTATTCTTCAACATGTCTATTAATGGGGTAGACAGGGAGGAAAATGGGGAATGAACCTCCTATAATAGCCTATTAACCCCAAGAATCCCCTGCAACTGTTTTTTTGTACTGGGTAAGGGGAATTCCTGGATGCTCCTAATTTTGTCTAAGAGGGGCCTTACCTCCCCCCGCCCACCTCATAGCCCAAGTATTTTACCCTGTGCTGGGCAAAATGACACTTTTGTGGGTTGAGAGTTAGACCTGCCTCTCTGAAGGACGCCAAGACAGCTCGAAACCTTGCTACATGCATGCTCCTGTCCTGGCTATGTATTACGACATCGTCCATTTAGGCCGCGGCGTAATCTTGATGGGGCCTAAGCACCTGGTCTAACAGGCATTGGCAACTAGTCGCCGCCGAATTCAACCCAAATGGTAGGCGGGTGAACTGGTACAGACCCAAAGGGGTACTAAAGGTTGTCTTGGCACGGGCTTCCCTTGTGAGCGGTATTTGCCAATACCCCTTGGTCAGATCTAAGGTGGTGAGCAATTGAGCCGTCCCCAGCCTATCTAACAGTTCATCAATGCGGGGCATGGGGTAAGCATCAGCTCGTGAAATGGTGTTAAGCTGACGGAAGTCGATGCAGAACCTCCATGACCCGTCCGCCTTAGGCACCAACACCACCGGACTAGACCAGGGACTATTGGATTCTTCGATTACCCCAAATTCGAGCATCTCTTGTACCCTCTTGGTTACCTCCTGCTTTTTCTGGTTCACCACTTTTCCCTCCTCCGTGACAATATCGTGTTCCAAGAGGTCAATTTGCCCTGGACACGGGGTTAGCACATCTTTAAACTCCTCTATCACTCTTTGCATCTCCTGTTGTTGAGCCGCATCCCAGTGGGGATTAACCCCAGGCTTTCCAGGCTTAAAAATGTCCGTTATTTGGGGTCCCAGTTCTTCTTCCTTCTCCTCCCCAAAACTACCCAAAAATCCTTCTCTTTCAATCCAAGTTTTTTTTGTTGTTGTTTGTTTTTTTTTTTTTTAATTATTTATTTTCAATCCAAGGTTTCATAATATTTATATGAAAGGTCTGAACCCTTCCCTTCCCATTTGCTACCTCATATGTGAGGGGTCCCTGTCTCCTTTTCACCGTCCACGGTCCCCTCCACCTAGAGGTGAACTTATGGAGAGACTCGGATACTAGTATCAAAACCCTGTCCCCCTCCTTAAACTCCCTCACCTGAG
This sequence comes from Microcaecilia unicolor, assembly GCF_901765095.1. Classification (NCBI taxonomy): domain Eukaryota; kingdom Metazoa; phylum Chordata; class Amphibia; order Gymnophiona; family Siphonopidae; genus Microcaecilia; species Microcaecilia unicolor. Next base: position 353,511,455 of record NC_044031.1, on the reverse strand, counting down.
TTCTCTTGTCATAATATTTTTTCTGGTACTCTTGACTCTGCCTTAGCCTTTCCTGTGAATATTCTTTCAATCTATTCAACCTTCCCTTCAGATCATACAGATAGGATACCACAGATTTATCCTCGGGCTCAGGGGAAATCCATTGTTTTTTATGATGTCCAGGACTCCTCAAGGTTCCCGTCCAAACATCAACTTGAAAGGGGACATCCCTAAGGAGGCCTGGACCACCTCATGACAGGCATACAGCACAAAGGGTAGCAATTGATCCCAGTTCTCCTGCTTTGTGCCTAGCCCTCTCCTAAGTCCGGTTGAACCGCTCAACCAACCCATTAGTTTGGGGATGGTAGGTAGAGGTCTGTATGTGCCGGATCTGTAAAGCCTCCCAAACCTGTTGCAGAGTACTCGACAAAAAATTTGATCCCCTATCTATGAGTACCTCCCGAGGAAATCCTACCTCACAAAAAATTTTGATCAATTCCGCTGCAATTACTTTAGCCGAAGTATTTCTCAAAGGGATAGCCCACGGAAAACGGGTGGCCATATCCATCACTACCAGCACATAGTTATGGCCCCTACTGGACCTAGTGACCGGGCCAATCATGTCCTTAGCCAACCGAGCTATGGGCTGGGCAATACGCAGCATTGAACATAAAGGGGGTGCGTGGCGGAGGTTGGTCTGCTACCTTCTGACACCCCAGACAGGAGCGGCAATACCTCTCCACCTCCTTGTAAACCCCTGGCCAGTAAAAACAACCCAGGACTTGCGTCAGAGTGGCTGGAGCCCCAGAGGGTGGTCATGTGCTAATCTGATTACCAAAGGTCTGAAGGCTTTGGGCACCACTAGTTGCCTCTTGCCCCCCAGGTCCTCCCATGCCAGGGCCTTCCTGTACAGAACTCCCCCTTCTACTATGAAGTTGGCCGAACCCTTCCCCCCTCCCTGGCGTGCACTTTCCCAGACATACTCCAGGATGGCATCATCTGCCTGTTCCTTTGGGAAGTGGGGAACCTGCTGCTTAAGGTCTCCCGCCTCTAAGGGCAAATAATTTTCACTTTGCATGTGTTTGAAAGCCTCCCAACTTTCCTTTTGGTACCCCCTCTTTAGGGCCCTTTCCCTACAGGTCTTCCCGGGCACCCCCATGATCTCCTCTTGAAAGGGGAAGATTTGGGCCTGGCCAGGCTCGGCCTCCTGCTCCTGGCTGGCTTGGGCCCTAGTGGTTACCATAGCCTCCCGCCTTCTAAAGCATTCTGCAAATGGGGGCTAGTCTCTCCCTAAAATCATTTCCTACGGCAGTCTGGGCAAAACTGCTACAGCCATTCCCACCCGTCCAGTGGGCCCCTTAATGGTCACCCTATGAAGGGCATAGCGAGTACTCGCCCCGTGTATAAATTGTATGTTCACTTCGCTTTCAAAGGTTCCCCTCTGATCCTTGTTCCCTGCCATAATCTTCCCCCATAGGGCCTGTCTTTTGGCTTTGTTTCTTCTTCCAACCCCACCCCCCTGGTGTCCTAGCTTTAAAGTTGTAAGAGGGTAACTCCGGCCCCTGCAGGCCCCCACTAGATTCGGTGAAGGACGGCTGGGGCATAGATACTGCCCTAGCGCTGATATCTTCCCTTTCCTTCCCTCGATCTTTTTCCTGCTTTCCCCAATGCTGGGATTCCATATAGCACTCCAAGCCCCCAACGGCCTCCTCTAAGGTTCTACACCCCCTTCTCACCACCACCACTCTGCCACTCTCCAGTAAGGTCTGCAGGAATTGCTCCATTACTATTCTCCTGCAGGATATCGGCCATGGTACACCTCTCAGGTTCAAGCCATTTCTTAGCCAAGTCCATCAGTTTATTGGCCAATGCTCTAGGGGAGTCCCCCTTGTCCCAGGACATTGCCCTAAATTGCCTCCGATAGACTTGGACACTCAACCCATGCCTATCCCAGATGGCCTCTCTCAATTTCCTATAATCAGCGTCATCCTCTGGGGCTAAGTCCCTAAAGGCTGCTAAGGCTTCCCCCGACAGGGAAGGGGCCAACCGGATGGCCCATTGTTCCTGAGGCCGCCCCGGCCACCCTCTTGAAGGCACATAAGAAATCATCCACACTGTCCTTTTCAGACAACTTGCCCCAGGTAAGTCCATTAATAGAAAAGAGTCCTACCGCACCACCTCTCTCCAGTTGCCGGCTCGGCCTGTCCTTCCCGTCCGGAGCCCCCGGGAGCTGAGGGCCCCTCCTTAGTAACTCCTGGAATAAATCCAAGACTGGCTGCTGCTGGACCCGGGTCGTGGCCAGGGATTCTTCAATCATTTTCTCTGCCAGCTCCTGCTGCTTCTGAAATTGTAAGTCATCCACGCAAAGATCTCCTTGGGATCCATCCTTCCTCCCGGAGCTGTCACCTACAGGGAAGGAAATATAGAGACCTCCAAGTGCAGCTCCAGACCAAGTGGCCCCTACCCAGACACTACTCACTGACACTTCCCCCACCCCCTGGTCCTGCTTACCAGAGATGGGTCTGCGCCTTTCTCTACGTTGGCCTCCTGGTTGCAGCTCCTCCTGGAACGTGGAAGGTCTCACTCGATCCCACCACTGCCACCACTGGTGAAGGACCTGTGCTCTGGTTTGTTCAGGAATGCCTCCCTCCCCCACAGACATCCAGGGATTTTTCCAGGAAATCCCGCAGAAGCTCATGCACTGCTCCACTCTCCTAGGCTCCTCTCAACCCCGACTCAAAATAATGACTCAGCAACTCAGTCAGGGCCATATATATTTATATCAGTTTATGCAAAGCAATTTCCCAAAGGTTCAACAAAGGTTCAAAATCACAGCAGTTCATGTAAAGTAGTTTCCAAAGGTTCAAAATCCCAGCAGTTCATGTAAAGCAGTTTCCACAGGGTTCATAATCCCAGCAGTTCATGTAAAGCAGTTTCCATAGGGTTCAAAATCACCACCCACTGGGCCAGCACTATCTTCCAGCCACCTCTCCCCATTGGACCCTCCAGGAAAAACTGATTCTCAGCTTTCCTTTGGAGAAAACCACCTTCTTCCTTTTTTCACCCAGCTCCCATACCAAGCTCCCAACTGCTGCTTTATTTCACCTTTTAGTTTAGCTAGAGCTGAGGTATCCATCGGCTGCGCCTGTTCTCTTTCCTGTCCCTTTTCTGCCCCTTGCCAGTCCATGGGTTCCTTCCCACACCCCTCTCCCAGCTGCCCCTCCTTTCCTTGATTGGGCAGATTCAGGACCTCCTCCCCTAGCCTAGTTCTCTGTGTCAGGGTTTTCCAATTCCCCGCCCTTGTCCTTCTCTCAACTTCCTCCGGGGGCTGATGGGAATGGAAGTCCCTGCTGCGATGGTATGCCTCCTTCTGGGACTGCTAGGAAACGTAGTCCTGCATTCTAGGTTGCGCTCCTCTTGGGGACTGGTGGGAGTTGTAGTCTTTCTCCTTTCTCCACTTCTCTGGGGAATAGGATCTGCTCCTTTCTCTAACCCTGTCTTCCCTCCTACCCCCCTCATATTCCTTACAGTACACACTTTTGGCTTTGTCCCTGGCTCTTAGCAGCTCTGTAAGCAGTTGTCTTCTCGGCAGTTCTCCTAGCTGGACTCACACTTCCTTCAGCTGGCTGGCCTGTAGCTCCTATGCAGCAGTCTGCTCCTCTTCTGTAGTCCTGGCTGCCTCTTCCAGCAGCTGTCCCGGGTCTCCTGGAACTGCAGTTACTCCCTATCAATGCGATACAGATGCAATTGCAATCACAATTGTGGTTTTGTTTTATTTGGTTGGGTGTGTTTTTCTGCTGCCTTTTGTGACCCCCAGGGAGAGGGGTTAACAATTTAAAATATATTTATTTAGCCACAGGCTACACTAAGTACCGTATTTTTCGGACTATAAGACGCACTTTTTTCCCCCCAAATTTGGGAGGAAAATGGGGGGGGTGCGTCTTATAGTCCGAAGGTAGATTTGGCTGGCTGGCTGGCAGGCCGCCCGCCCTCCGAGTTTGGGATCGCCGTGCAGGGTTACCTCCCCCCCCCCCCCCGGCCCTGTCACCACTTTCCCCTTACTCACGCGATCTTCCCTGGTGGTCTAGTGACGTCGGGGCAGGAAAGAGCCCCCTCTTTCCTGCCCAGCGCACTGCTCTCCATCCTCCTGTATGCAGCCTGACAGTCTCGGCGAGATTCAAAATGGCCGCCGAGACTTCAATTCTCGGCGGCCATTTTGAATCTCGCCGAGACCGTCAGGCAGCAATGCATACAGGAGGATGGAGAGCAGCGTGCTGGGCAGGAAAGAGGGGGCTCTTTCCTGCCCCGACGTCACTAGACCACCAGGGAAGATCGCGTGAGTAAGGGGAGAGGTGGTGACAGGGCCGGGGGGGGGGGGGAGGAGGTAACCCTGACGGCGATCCCGAACTCGGAGGGAGGGATTCGGACAAGACGCACCGGAGCACCTAGGTTTTAGAGGAGGGAAAAAGGAAAAAAATAATGTTCCTATTTCCCTCCTCTAAAACCTAGGTGCGTCTTATGGTCCGGTGCGTCTTATAGTCCGAAAAATACGGTACTCATCTAATTTTTAAAATACACACATACTTCATGTACTATTTTTGCTGTTTCAGTTACCATGTTCAACTTTATTCTACACTTGGTCTGTAATGTGTTTTTGGTACTGTGCAGAAATATCATGCAGCTCATACAAAAAGTGCCCACTCGTCATCACCCAGTACACCAACTATATTGAAGAAATGTCTAGAGAGCTTTGACCAGGGAACTACATTCACAGAAAGGAGAGACATTTTTAGAAATGTTTCTTTTATTGGTTTATATATTAGTTATTTGATGGACTACCATTCAAAACAAGCCATCATGGTGGTGTACAATATCACAAAGAACACAGCAAAGATGACACAAGAATATGGTCTTAAGATGATGTTAAAAAGTCCAAATTTATTGTGTGGCTCAAAAGACTCGACACGGCTGCGTTGGAGGAGGTGACGTATCACTGCCGATTCTGCGAAGCTGAGTTCTCAGAGCTTTGAGTTTCATGCACAGGATTTTTATTGGGTAATATATTGACAGACATGATTTTCCATAGACAATTCTTAAAGACTTCAAAGACTCCTGAGGCAGGCCAGTTGGTCAAACACATTGGACTTAACATTGTCTCAAGACCATATTCTTTTGTCATCTTCGCTGTTTTCTTTGTGATTTTGAATATGCGAAGACTGTATTTACATCAGTGTACAATACGAAACTAATTAACATTAACAATGTAAGTTGTATTCCGCTAATACCTCATGGTTCAAAGCGGATCCCAAAATACAAGAAGCTGGACATTTCCAGGAATTTTACTAAGGTGCACTAATGGATTTAGTGCGTGTTAAATGATAAGATGCCCATTATATTCCTATGGGCATCTTATCATTTAGCATGTGCTAATGGCTAGCACACGCTAAATCTGTTAGCACACCTTAGTAAAAGGACCCCTGTGCGCAACTGGTGGCCAGAGATGGAGCTTGACGTAGCAGCTCAGGAAGTCTATTCCAGGCATAAGATGTGGCAAGATAAAAGGAACGGAGTCTGGAGTTAGCGGTGAAGGAGAAGGGTGCAGTTAGGAGAGATTTACCTAGTGAACGGAGTTCCTGGGAAGGAGTGTAGGGAGAGATGAGGGTGGAGAGGTAGTGAGGGGCTGCAGAGTGAATGCACTTATAGGTCAATAAGAGGAGCTTGAATTGCATACGGAAATGGATAGGGAGCCAGTGAAGTGACTTCAGGAGAGGGCTGATATGAGCATAGCGACTTTGGCGGAATATTAGTCGTGCAGTAGAATTTTGAACAGATTGAAGAGGAGAGAGATGGCTGAGTGGAAGACCTGTGAGAAGCAAGTTGCAGTAGTCTAAGCGAGAGGTGATGAGAGTGTGGATGAGGGTTCTGGTAGCGTGCTCAGAAAGGAAAGGGCGAATTTTGGTGATATTATAGAGGAAGAAATGACAGGTTTTAGCAATCTGCTGAATATGTGTAGAGAAGGAGAGTGAGGAGTCGAAGATGACCCCAAGGTTACGAGCAGATGAGACAGGAAGAATGAGCATGTTGTCCACAGAAATAGAGAATGGGTGAAGGGGAGAGGTTGGTTTAACCACCTCACTCATCGTTCCAATTTCCATTTCATTTATAAATTTGTTAAATAGCACCGGTCCCAGTACAGATCCCTGCGGCACTCCACTGTTCACCCTCCTCCATTGAGAGGAATGACCATTTTAACCCTACCCTCTGTTTTCTGTCCAATAACCGTTTCCTAATCCACACCAGAACCTTGCCTCCTATCCCATGACTGTGTACATTGATATGCTACATAAGCTGACATCTTTGAATATATGTGAGGGCCAATAAAAATGCTACCAACAATAAAGAACAACAATGTGGATAGAGCAGCTGATAGATTTGCTTGCTTTGTTTGAGTAAGGGGATGAAGGTTGCGCGGAGGAGAGGGAAAGGGAGACCAACCTCATGGGTTTCAGTGGCCGTCTCAGTCTAACCGCCTTCAGCTGTCTCATACCCGCTCCCTTAGTACCGGTTCGCAGCACCGCTACTTTCAATTTTCCGAGCAGCATCAGTGAGGTAGGCAGACTGCCTTCGGTGACCTTGGGAGCTCTCCCTCTGTTGCAGCATCCCACCTATGCTGAATAGGAAATTGCAGCAGAGAGAAAGCTTCCAGGTCGCCAAAGGCAGTGTGCTTACCTCACTGACGCTGCCGGCAGCCCGGATTGAAGAAGGCAGCGGTGCAGTGAGCTGAAAGGGAGTAGGAGAGAGCTGACCACGGCGGTTAGATTGAGAACAGGAGATGGCATGACGGCTGAAGCAGGGAGTGGGAGGGAGATGCTAAGGCCGCCGCAGGGCCCCTGGAAGCGTGAGGCCCTGTGCGACCACCTGTATTGTCCTTTCCTGAGACTGTCACACCTTCTGATTCTGGTATCGTAACTGGATTACAAACTCGCTGCAAGTATCATCTGTCCTCTTTTGCAAAGTCCAGAACTTCGATCTATAGGTCTCAGGGGTAATTGCATAACGGTTCAACAAAGCTTTGCACACCTCCTCAAACTGGGAGCACGTCTCCATGGACAGTCCTTGGAATGCCTCAAGTGCTTTACCAGTGAGCTTTCCTCCCAGATCGCACACCCAGTCTTTCTGAGGAATCTCATTGAGGCGGCAAATTTTTTCAAAGGCAGTTAGATATCCATCTGTGTCACCTCTGGTATCATCAAACTGCGAAAACAAGTTAGGCCCGATCCGATCTGCGGATCCTACCTTGTGCAAGGTTTGGGCTGGAGCTTTGGATATGAGCCATTCCCATCTCCATCTTTATTTTCTGCAGCTGGAACTCCCATTCCTCACGCCGCTGGCACTCTTCCCGTTCCTCTCGCTGCTGCAGCTGCTGTTGGTCTAGCCACTATCTGTCTAGCATGTAGATCTGCTGGCATGGCATGTGGCCCTGCCAACTCGCAGGCCTCTACCCATAAGGGGTCTACTCTCCCCACAGGAGAACTCTGCGCAGGTCGGTCCTGCAGCTTTTTCCCGCTGAGGTCATCCAGCTGCTTTTGTGCTAGGTCAGGCATCTCCAGTGTCTGCTGGCCTCTTGCTTGGGTCGGCATAATAGCATGCAAAAAATTGCGAGAGCTTTCTGGAGCGCAAGGAGCCTTCCTGCCCACAACACAACCTCGCCTCTCAGTTCTTTTTTATCCACATGAGAAGCAGCAATATTTTTCGTCGTTTCTCACACGCCCAGGAAAGAGCTTTTGTCGTGCCTTTCTGCAGTATTTTTTGTTCCTGCTCTCTTTATTTCCCCTTTTCTTTCATTATTTTAAAAAAAAAATTCCCTTATAGTCTTTAGCTTTGGTTCGCATTTAAGTTTCCTTTCTTTTTCGGCGTGGGCCGATTTTAGGCCTGCTTGGACGGATCTCTTCTTTTTTGTGCCTTTTCTCTTTTTTTCAGGCACAATCACAACTTTTGATTGTGCTGAAGCCATTTTCCCTTCCATGTCATCAAAGACTCCCAGGGGCTTCAAACGTTGCACACTGATATACATTCTTGGTGTATTTAGTACCTTGGGCTCAACCATAGCGCGGCAAATTGTGTCTTATCTTTGTATGATGCTCAATGCAAAAAATGTTTTGGAGCTTGGCCTGGTTCTTTGACGTCGGCATCGAGAGAGGCATCGGGATTTGAGGTAGTGATGGCTTCTGTGAGACTCTGAGACACTGGCAGCTGTGAGGCATTGAGTGGGTCTCCACCTGCCTTGAGGCATCCTGCTGTGCAGGCTCCCCGAGACCATCCATTGTTGGACCCGACCCCGAGGTGATGCGAGGATTTAACGTCGTCCTCATTGGCACCGAGGAGTTTGGGAGAAGTGCATCAGGCGAAAGCCAAGAAGCACCTTCACTGATCTCCTTCAATGTATGGTGCTGGTAGCTCCAGGACACCAAGAGACTTGGCATCCGAAAAGCATCGATGCCAGGAGGATCGCTCCCCCTCCATTCAGGAGGTGCCAATACGTGCTTCTCCCAGCAGCCAAGATCCTGCTCCCACACCCCAAGCGATTCGGCAACTTGAGCTCCAATCGGCCCCTCAGCCTTTACCGATGGTGGCTCTTGATGAGCATATCTGGGCCTTGCTACTAGAGCTTTTGGAGGGATTGATGCAGCGATGTGCATCAGCATCAGGGGTGCCTGCACCTGCCATGCCTTCTACTGCGGCCCTGCTTGGCCCCTAGCCTGCCGACAAACTGAGCAGGATAATGCAACCTCACGTGTGATGTCTAAATATGGGCGTAGCCTGCAAGATCTTCCGAGTGTGGGGCACCCCCTCGGTGGATCTCTTTGCCACTCAACCACAAGGTCCCTCAGTTCTGTTCCAGGCTTCAGGCCCACGACAGACTAGCGTCAGATGCCTTCCTTCTTCATTGGGGGACAGGCCTTCTGTATTTGTATCCTCCCATACCTCTAGTGGAAAAACTATGCTGAAACTCAAGAAAGACCACAGAACCATGATTCTGATTGCGCCCTACTGGCCGAGTCAGATTTGGTTCCCTCTTCTTCTAGAATTGTCCTCCAAAGAACCGTGGAGATTGCAGTGTTTTCTGACCCTAATCACTCAGAACGAAAGGTCGCTTCTACATCCCATCCTCCAGTCTCTGGCTCTCACAGCCTGGACACAGAGAGCCTAGAATTCTCTTCCTTGGGTCTTTTGGAGGGTGTCTCCTGAGTCTTGCTGGCTTCCAGGAAAGATTCCAGTAAGAGGTGTTACTCTTTTAAATGGAGGAGGTTTGCCATCTGGTGTGACATCAAGGCCATAGATCCCCTTTCTTGTCCTACACAGACCCTGCTTGAATACTTCAACACTTATCAGAGCCTGGTGTTAAGACCAACTCTGTAAGGGTTCACCTTTGTGCTATTAGTGCTTATCATCAACTTGTAGAAGGTAAGCCCATCTCTGGACAGCCTTTAGTTGTTTGCTTCACAAGAGGTTTGCTTTTCTCAAAACCCCCTGTCAAACCTCCGCCAGTGTCATGGGATATCAGTGTCATTCTCACCCAGCTGATGAAAGCTCCTTTGGAGCCACTGAGTTCCTGCTATCTGAAGTACTTGACCTGGAAGGTTGTTTTCTTGGTGACTCTTACTTCAGCTCATTGGGTCAGTGAGCTTCAGGTCTTAGTAGTGGATTCACCTTATACTAAGCTTCATCACAACAGAATAGTCCTCCGCACGCACCCTAAGTTCCTACCCAAGGTGGTGTCATAGTTCCATCTGAACCAGTCAATTGTGTTACTAACATTTCCCCCCCCCCCCCCCCCCATCCTCATGCCCATCCTGGTGAAAGCAGCTTGTACACCTTGGACTGCATGAGAGCTTGGCCTTTTATATGGAGCGGACGAAGCCCTTCAAACAGTCCGCCCAGTTGTTTGTTTCTTTCAATCCCAACTAGAGGGGAGTCACCATCAGTAAACGGACCATTTCCAGTTGGCTAGCAGATTGCATTTCCTTCGCTTATGCATGAGCTTAGCTGACTTTGGGAGGTCATGTCACGGCTCTTAATGTTAGAGCCAATGCTTCGTCAGTGGCTCACTTGAAGTCAGCCACCATTGAAGAGATTTGCAAGGCTGCGACATGGTCTTCAGTCCACACATTTACATCTCACTACTGCCTTGAGCAGGATACCCGACGTGACAGTCAGTTTGGGCAGTCAGTGTTGCAGAATCTGTTTAGGGTTCTAGAATCCAACTCCACCCTCCTAGGCTCATTTTATTCTGTTCCAGGATGAACTCTCATCTAGTTTGAATATGGTTTCAGGTTAATCTGCATTATGTCCTCACTATTGTGAGGCACAATTGACTACTGTTTTGGGTGAGCCTAGATGTTAGTGATTCCCCTTTTGTGAGAATGTGAGCCTGCTTGTCCTCAGAGAAAGCGAAGATACTGACCTGTAGCAGGTATACTTTGAGGACAACAGGCTTCACATTCTCACAATCCCGCCTACCTCCCCTTGGAGTTATCTTCTTTACTTTTTATTTCATTTTTATACTTTTGTATTAAACCGAGAAGTACAGGCGGGAGGAGCGCTGCTCATGCTCCAGAAAGCTTTTGCAATTTTTTGCTTGCTATTATGCCGACCCTGGTGACGCCGGATCGTCTACCCACTTATGAGAATGTGAAGCCTGCTGTGCTCAGAGAATACGTTCTACAGGCCAGTATCTTCACTATTGTCACACTTGAACAATGAACAAAAAAATAAATGTGTAATCAGCAAACAGTAACAAATAACTGAAAAATGGATCAATTAGAAATCTAACTAAACATTTGCATATTGTCTAAACAGTACCTGGGAATATCAGGACATATGTCTGTTCACAGAGCCTTAGCAAAGAGATCTGTCTCTCTTTTCTTCCGGGCTAAGACTGAAGCAACAGCCATTACTACTGGGTAATTTTTCAAACTCCATGCCAATCAGAGCCCAGTCAACAAGATTTAAAAGTATACTGCTGCTTGCTTCCTGCTTATGTTAAATGACAAAAGAGCATTCAGTTCTGTGTATCAGCTTTACAGCAGAGAAACACCACCTGCTGGCTAAATAGGAGAAATACATTTCAGAGCATAAGAAAGGAAAATATCTAATACATTTTACATACTTAAAACACACTGTTTCTTCACAATTACATATATGTCACACTGAATGGTTTCTGTTCTTTAAACAAAATGCTATATTAGACAAAGAGAACCTGAGAAAAAAGGTAACATAGCTTTTAAAAAAATATTTATGAATGTCTTTTATTAATTTCAAAGATGAGAGAAAAACATCCAAAGCAACTACAAAATGCTGACAGTACAAATTGCACTAAACCAGTACAGTAAGCTTCAAAATACAAGTTAATAACCACCTTCATCTCTGAAACAAAAAGGTAGGACATACGCCTTAATTCTATATTTCTATTTGGTCCCAAGGATCAGTCCACACAAATGGGTTGTGACCATCCGCCTGCAGGTGGAGATAGAGAACTCTGAGTTGTGCCTCATAAGCTCCTCCGCTTAGCAACCAAGCTAGTATTCTTTTTTTCTCGAGACTCAATGTGAAAGTACACAGATTCTACAGCCACTTCAGGGAGAAAGACTCTCTAAGAATGGATGCACTTGGTAGAGCCTTGGATATCAGACAGCCTCCTTTACATGTTTTCTCCATTGCCTCTCATGGGAAGGACATTGCACAGAATTGTTTGTCATCCCTGGAAGATTGTTCTTGTAGCTCCGGACTGGCCCAGATGTCCTTGGTATACGGACCCCATCCGTCTTCAAATCACTTCTCGGTCGACTTCCTCCAGAGACGGGCTTATTGCACCAAGATCCAGTACTTATGGAGGATCCCTGCCACTTTAGTCTTACGACCTGGCTCTTGAGAGGGTGCAGTTGAAGAAGGTGGGTTACACAGATGATGTTATTACTGCCTTGCTGCAAGCCCAAAAGCAGTCCACTTCTCCTTATGCTAGAGTGTGGAGAACTTTTGAGAGCTGGTCAGAGTTCATCTAAAACTGGCATACGTGGAGGGGCATAATCAAACGCGAACGCCTATCTCCATGGGCGTCTATGTCCGAAAACGGGTACGTGAAGAGGCGGGACAGACCGTATTTTCAAAAAAATGGACGTTTTTCAGCTGGGCATTTGGTTTTTTTAGCGATAATGGAAACTAAAAACGCCCAGCTCAAAAACGTCCTAATCCGAGCCATTTGGTCGTGGGAGGGGCCACGATTCGTAGTACACTCGCCCTCCTGACATGCCAGGACACCAACTGGGCACCCTAGAGTTCAGTGCGGTGGAGTTCAGACAACGCTCCCACATGTATAGCTCCCTTACCACGGGAGCTGAGCCCCCAACCCCCCCCCCCAAACCCACTACCCAAAAATGTACAACACTACCATAGCTCTTAGGGGTGATGGGGGCACCTACATGTGGGTACAGTGGGTTTTGCAGACCTCCCATTTACCGGCACAAGTGTTACAGGTAGGGGGGTGATGGGCCTGGGTTCGCCTGGCTGAAGTGCAGTGCGGTACCCACTAAAAGTGCTCCAGGGACCTGCATACACGCAGGCCTCTAGGACTTGTTGCTGCTATATAACATTGGCACACCAGTTGACACCTGAAGACTAATCTCTCTGAAAACGTCCTTTATTGGAATAAGCACGCTTACTCACAGTTAACTGCAGATCAGAGGTTGTGCCCCACTGGCAACGAGTCTCCCTGGTACTGAGATGAGCAGTAGGTCCGAGCTGGCAGAATGGTGTACAATGCCCTCTTTCAGCCACATTCAAGGTAAGAACTAAGTTCTGTAACGTGGCTAACACGTGAAAGGGATCTAAAACTGGCTTACAAAAATGGCCACTACCTCATGTACTACCGGAAACAAAACAGGGCACACTCTGACCCAGTAAGCAGGGGGAAAAGCACCATGGGAGTAGAGCCTACCAACATCATGAGCATTTGCCACAAGCTAGTGGAATCACGGAGCCCAATACCCTACACCCTCCACAATGCATTGCTGATGTGACTCTGCAGTGCCCTTAACAGAAAAGGTGTCACACACCCGAGATCCACATCAGAACCAGGGAAAGGCTGTCACAGGATAGAACACATTCTGCTGTCATGGAGGTGGGTATGGCATTTGAGGCTGGCATAGAGGCTGGAAAAAAAGTTTTTAAAGTGGGGTTATCTTGGTGGGAGGGGGTTAGTGACCATTGGGGGAGTCAGGGAAGGTCATCCCCGATTCCCTCCAGTGGTCATCTGGTCAGTTGGGGCACTTTTTTGGGACCTGTTCGTGAAAAAAAAGGGTCCAAAAAAAGTGACCCAAAATCGCGGTAAAAACGCCTTTTTTTTTTTTTCGATTATCAGCTAAAGAAGGCCATCTCTCCTCGGCTGATAACCACGCCCCAGTTCCGCCTCCAACACGCCCCCATCAACTTTACCCGTTTCCGCAACGGATTGAAGTTGGAAACACCCAAAATCGGCTTTCGATTATACCGATTTGGGCGCCCACGGGAGAAAGACGTCCATCTCCCTATTTGGGTTGAAATATAGGCGTTTTTCTCTTTCGATTATAAGCTGGATAGTAACATACATAGTAACATAGTAGATGACGGCAGAAAAAGACCTGCACGGTCCATCCAGTCTGCCGAACAAGATGAACTCATGTGTATACCTTGCCTTGATTTGTACCTGTCTTTTTCAGGGCACAGACCATATGTCTGCCCAGCACTATCCCCTCCTCCCAACCACCAGCCCCGCCTCCCACCACCGGCTCTGGCACAGACTGTATAAGTCTGCCCAGCACTATTCCCCGCCTCCCAACCACCAGTCCCGCCTCCCACCACCGGATCTGGCACAGACCGTATAAGTCTGCCCACCACTATCTTCGCCTCCCAATCACCAACCCCTCTTCCCCCCACCGGCTCTGCCACCCAATTTCGGCTAAGCTTCTGAGGATCCATTCCTTCTGCACAGGATTCCTTTATGTATATCCCACGCATGTTTGAATTCTGTTACCGTTTCCATCTCCACCACCTCCCGCGGGAGGGCATTCCAAGGCAGTTGTTGGAAGGAGGAGGAGGTGCGGTTGGAAGCTCTGCTAGTTTCCAGAGAGGAAGGGAGCGAGGCCGGCTCCTTGCCCCACCATGCGGCAGGCCTGGGGGGAGCATGCCTCAGGAAAGGCCCAGGCTCTGGGGGCCCAGGAGGAGTGGTTCCCTCGCTGGGAAACCCCCGGAAAGGAGGGAGAGGAGCCCGGTAGATCGAAGGGCACTGCAACCCCAGGGCGGAGGTGTGAGCAGCGGCCCCCCCACTGCCTCGCAATATCTGGAAGGTGAGGGGGGCAGAACTCTGGAGCCGGCTCAGAAGGAGAGTTTGGAAGACCCGGAACGGGTAGTGGATGCATGGAGGCCAGAGGCTGGGGAGAGTGAGGAGAGTGAATCCTCAGAAGACGATGAGGTGGACTGGTGGAAGGCTGGTATGATCCGGACGACCAAGCAAGCAGGATAATTGCTATTGTGAGGCGCATTAAGAAGGAGGAAAAAGAGGTGGTCGAGCTGGGGAAAAGAGTTAAGATGGCGCACACGATGTGCATAAGCGAGGAACATAAGCGGATGTATGGGAAAGAAGAGGCGCAGCTAGTGAAAATGCTGGCCAGAAAGGAACTGTTAGTGAGAAAGTTGAAAAGGGGCTCAGGAAACCCGCTGCAGGAACTTTATTGTAACCGAGATCGGATGTCCTCTATGCTAACACCAGGAGGTGCAGGGGGGCTGGGATCCCGGCAGGAGCAGGCAGGGGTTCACAGTCCCCCCCCCCCCCCCCCGTTATCCTTCATGAGGCAGCTGGCCACTCAGTCCGGTGTGGGGGATCAAGGAACAAGTAAGAAGGAAAAACAGCAAGTCCAGATACTGGAAGTAGCAGATGGAAACATGGAGTGTGCCCTTTACACAGCGGAGGTGCAGGTACCTGGAGATGATGATAGCCTGGGGGACCAGGCGGATGAAGAGGCACCACTTGAGGGGACGGTGCAGGTGAGCCACGAAAGGCAGAAGCCGTCGTTGCTGTTGGTGGAGGAGTCCGGACGGATTGCTGAGCAGCTGGAGTTGACTGGGCACCAGAATTCTAGCCCACTACACTCTGAGGAGAGAGCGGTTGATGCCGGGAAGGCAGAGGATGGAGGCCTTCAGGGCAGTGGACACGGAGAGCGGACTAGTCACCAGTCGGCGAGGGATGATTCCTCGCCGGGTGAAGAGCAGGCTGGGAGTTCTTCGGCATTGACGGGGGTGCATGCGGAGGACCCGGGAGAAGAGAGGCAACACCCCGGTGACGCGTCCCCAGGCATGGAGACGGAGGTAGCAGGCCAGGAGAGCTTGGCGGTGGAGAACCCGAGGAGGGAGCAGGAGAGCCCGAGGAAGGAACAGGAGGAGCTGGCCTATGGGAACAGTGGAGTGTCTGAGGCCCCGCCCCGAGGATTGGACGTCAGAAGGAGTTCGGGGGCAGGGTGCCTGGAAGCTCCGGTAATGGACAGCATTGCACAGCTGACGAGGGACAGTTCAGCCCCAGAGCGGACCCTGGTTATCGCAGGGGCAAGTATGGACGCTTTGGGGGCAAGTATGGACGCTGTGGGGGACGATGTTCGGGTAGTAGAGACACGGGAAGGGGCTGTAATAAGGGGAGAGGGGGAATGGAAGGGGGCAGGGGAGGCGGGATGTGGTTGGGTTGGGAGAGAAAGGGGGAGGCGGGGGTAGGGTGGGAAGTAGTATAGGGGGAAGGGGCGTTGGGGGCAGGGGTCTCGGTCTTTTACAGCAGTGGTTCAGGGGAAGGGGGGGAGGACAGAGTGGAATTGGGAATATGGGCAGGGGTTTTGAGGGGTCAGGGAGGGGGTCTGGTCAGCTGCCAAAAAGGCGTAATGTGGTGCAGTTGAAGTGGGTAGGGGAGGGGGCTATGCCATCCCGGGAGTTGGTTCTGCGGCAGGTGATGGGGCTGGGATTTATCCCGGAGTATTTCTATGCCTGCATCCACCCCGTCAATGACCCAGAATATGATTTAAATTTCCTGACCCAGAGGGGCTTGGAGAAGTTTTGGGAAAGGTATGAGGGAGTGAGGGGGGTGCGAGAATGGAGGGGTTTTAAGGCTATCCCGATTAGTCAGCCGGACCTGGTGCAGGTGACCCTGCTGGTACGAAATGAATCCCTGTCCAGGGCTGACTTGGAGTATTGGCTGCAACGGTATGCAGAGCTGCGATCCCTGTTATCCAAGTTGCTGGATCCTAGCTGGGTTTGGGCAGGGGGATGGGGAGCGCTGGTCAGGTTGCGGCAGGTAGGGCACGTAGTGCAGCACCTCCCCTTGGCGGCTTTCCTCGGCCGTGATAGAATACTATGCTTCTATAAAGGACAGCCACAACAATGTTTTAAATGTGGTTCGTTCAGACATTTTAGTATGTCGTGTCCTGTGTTAAAGTGTGGGAGGTGTGGGGATACTCGACATGCCACAGAGGATTGCATTTTGATCCACTGCAATCTGTGTGGTAACCTGGGACATGTATTTAGGGACTGTCCACATGCATCTCATAATGGGGAGGGGGAGGTAGGGAGTGAGGAGAGCAAAGGGGGGGTGGACGGGGAAGGGGTGGGGGTTTGGCAGGGGCCGGAGGCAGGGGGGCAGGGGAAGGCGGGGGAAGGGGATTGGGTTCAAGTTGTACGGAAGAAGGGGAAGGTAGGGGGTCGGGAACTGAAGGAGAAGGGGCAGAAAGGGTCAGGGGGGGAATAGGTATCAAGTGCTGGGGAGAAGGCAGAAGAGGAGGAGATGCGGAGGGAGGAAGGGGAGCAGATAGGGGGGAGGGTGGAACGGAAACGGAAGTTGGGGAAGGTACAGGAGGGACGGGTGGGGGGTAGGAAGAAGGGGGTTCAGGAGGGAGGAGAAGGGGAAGGAAAGGAGGAGGAGGAAGGGGGGAAGGAAGGGGATGGAGGGCAGGATGGGAGGAAGGGGAGTAAGAGGAAGGCGGAGGGAGTGGAAAGTAGGGTTTGGGACCCTCCGAGGAGTTGGAGGGAGCGAGTGGAAGTGGAGGAGGGTTTGGGAGAGGTTGTGGAGGGGGGAGGGGGAAGGGGACGGGGGTGAGGGGTTGGGGGTGATGAGGATGAACAGGAGGATGGAAGGGGGGAGGGGGCGAGCTTGAAGGGGGGATGGGGGTGGGGGGATTGAGGATGAAGGGGGTGGGTGCGCAAGTGGCCCTGGATCCGGGGGGGGGGGGGGGGGCGGTCTGGAGGTGGTGGTACAGAGGAGGAAGGAGGGTTCGGGGGGCTGACGGCTTCTACGGCTGACAATGGCAGGGCTTCTTCTGACGTTTGCCTCGCTTAATGTAGCGAGTATCGCCTCGCCTAAGGCACAGTGTCTGGCGTATGATACGTTTGCTCGGGTGCGGGCTGATTGTTTTCTGCTGCAGGAGACGCGGCTGAGGTCGCTGGAAGAGATTCGGCGAGCAAAACGGGCCTGGAGGTGGGGACCCTCAGTATGAGGGATAACGGGGGAAAGGTATGGGGGGGGGGGGTCGGGATTTTGTTTAAATCCCAGGAGGTTAACATCCAAAGAGTGGTGGAATTGGGGGTGGGAAGATGTCTGGTAGTAGATGTGATTTGGGGGGGAAGAGCTTTGAGAGTGGTGAATATATATGGGCCCCAGAGCAAGAAGGAGAGGGTGGGTTTGTTTGGGAAAATCAGGCCCTATCTCTGCACATCCCGCCAGATTCTTTGTGGGGGGGATTTCAATACCATTGTTCGGAAACAGGATAGCGGGGGTAGATCGGCGCAGGTACGGTATGACGGAGTACGATTGGCGGGGATTATGAGGGAAGCAGGGTTGATCGATGCACATATGGAGTTTTGTGGGGAGGCGGAGGGGTTCACGTTCTTTCGAGGGCAGTGTAGGAGCAGAATAGATCGGTTTTTAGTGCGGCGGGGGGTGTGTACTGGGGGGCCGTGGGTAGTGAATGTGGACTTCTCGGATCATCATATGGTCCTCCTCCGGGTGGGGGGGGGGGCAGCCAATAGGCCGGGAAGGGGGTTATAGCGGTTGAATCTGAAGTGGTTGCAAGATGAGAGGATACGGGAGGATTTTTTTTTTGTTTTTGGAAGACCAAGTTACGGTGCAGGGAGCCTTTCGGTCGCTGGGGGGATGGTGGGATGAGGTGAAACGACGGGCATGGGGGTTTTTCTTACGGCAGGCCAGGAAGGATGGTAAGGAGCGGACGAGGTTGGGACTAGCAGTTAAACAGAGGAGGGATAAGCTGATTTCCCAGGGGGGACAGGAATTGCAGGACCTCTTGGAGCAAGTGCAATACAACCGGTATGCCTCCTTGGTGTACGAACGGGACTTCGGGAAGCTAGTTAGCCCGGATCCCTTTGCCTGTTGTAGGGAACGACGGGAGCACAGGGTGGTGGAAAAGGTGAGGGATGCTAGAGGGATTTTGCAGGAGTCTAAGGAAGGGATCCTTGGGGCAGTGGGGGCTCATTTTTCGGGATGTTTTGCTGCCCAGGAGCTAGGTGAGGAACTGATGGAACATTACGTGACAGGTACCCCGGGGATAGGGAACTGGGGTCCTCAGCTTCAGGTCTTATTACGGCCTTGGACATTGGAGGAAGGAGGAGGCCATTGGGGCACTTCACAAGCGGTCATCGCCAGGGCCGGACGGCCTGCCGGCTGAGTTTTACCAGGCTTTCCGGACCCGGTTGGGGCCGATTTTGTTGCAGGTGTGGGAGGCGGCCCGCGTGGAGGGGTCCCTTCCCAAGTCTTTGATGGAGTCGGCCCTGGTCCTGCTCAGCAAGGGGAAGGACCCTACGGAATTGGCCAATTG
This sequence comes from Microcaecilia unicolor, assembly GCF_901765095.1. Classification (NCBI taxonomy): domain Eukaryota; kingdom Metazoa; phylum Chordata; class Amphibia; order Gymnophiona; family Siphonopidae; genus Microcaecilia; species Microcaecilia unicolor. Next base: position 353,492,580 of record NC_044031.1, on the reverse strand, counting down.
GCGGCCTATCGCGTTACTTAATACAGATCGTAAGATTTTTGCACGTATGCTATTCCAGAGGATGAGACAGGTGTCCGGGCCTCTTGGCGACCTCGCAGGCATGTGGGGTACAGGGATGGGGGGTTCTAGAGGCAGCGGCCTGGGTGCGGGAGGGGTTCGAGCGTAACAGGGAGGGGGAGGAGGGAGACTGTTAGTAGCCCTGGACCAGGAGAAGGCGTTTGATCGGGTGCAATGGTGTTTTTTATGGAGAGTGTTGGGGCATTACGGATTCCCGCAGGAGTGGGTAGGGCAGCTACAGCTTTTGTACCATCAGGCAAGGTGTTTTCCCTTGGTTAATGGCTGGCGGGGGAGGGAGTTCAGAGTAGGGGCGGGGGTGCGGCAGGGGTGTCCACTTAGTCCGCTGCTCTATGCCTATGCTATTGACCCCTTTGTGAGACGGGTGGAGCAGGGTCTGCAGGGGGTAGAGGTGGGGGGGATAGTCGGTTAAGAGTGGTGGCGTACGCCGATGATGTCACAGTATGGGTGGCAGATCAGCAGGAGGGGGTACAGTTGTTGGGCTTGAGTAGGGAATATGCAAGAGCAACGGGGTCAAGGGTGAACCGGGAGAAATCACAGAGTTTGTGGGTGGGGGAGCGGGGGAAGATTTTTGAGTTGGGGGGGGGGGGGTTCCCTGCCCCGGGAGAGCGCCTTAGGGTGCTAGGGATATATTTTGACTTGGGGGATTATGGCCTGGGACAGGTGTCTGGAGAAGGCCGAGACCCGTGTAAATCGGTGGAAGGGGTGGAGAATGTCCATGGGGGAACGAGTTCGGCTGATTAAGGTTCACCTGGTTCCCCTCTTTTTGTTTGTCAGTTATATTTGTTTATTGCCTGAAGGCAGGTATACAAGGTTATACAGTGTTTTTTTTCAACTGTTGTGGGGGAACCGGATGAATCCAGTGAAGAGGAACATAACATATTTGACGAGGAAGGAAGGGGGGTGGGTATGTTGAATCCGGTGTTATTTTTTAGTGCATAATTTTTACAATTTAATTTGGGTAGGGCGGTGGGACCGGAGCCGCCGGGGTGGGCACAGAGTGTGCTCTGGTGGTGGCCGAGATATTGATCTCTCTGGCAGCAAGGGGGGAGAGTGGTGGTGCTGAGGAAGGGTGGTCCGGGGGGGTGGGCTATTACAAACTTCTGCTTAAGCTGGTGTGGGTTTGGGGGGTGTTGGTAGAAGACATTAGGGAAGGGAGGAGGGCGGTGTGGATGGAGAGGGTGAGGTCGCAGGTGTTCCCGGCGCCGCTGGTGCTGCGGGATGCCCCGGAGGCTCGATTGCAGCAAGGTCTGCGGTTTATCACATCTGACCGGATCCCTGTTAAATATCGGGACATTGCGTGGCTGTCCTTTCACGGAAAGCTGTATGTGCGGGGTAATTTAAAATGTCGCAAGGCGCAAGACCAAGGATGCCCGAGGGGGGAGTGTGCGGGGTTGGAGGAAACAATGGAGCACTTCCTGCAGAGGTGTCCATTTTCGGTCCAAGTGGGGGACAGGGTTGCCTCCTTGCTACAGATCCCCGGATTTCGTAGTTACAGCTATGCGGATTGGGTCTATGGCCCACTGGGTAGAATTGGGGGTTTGGATCCGGTGACGAGGTTTGGGATCTCGGTGATCTTGCGATATTGCCTGTGGATGGCGCGATGCAGGGTCTCCCTGCACCAGGATGTCCGGTCAGTGGAACAGATCAGCTGGGAGGTGGTGGGGGCGGTGCAGGCAGTGGCGAAGTGGGAACGGGTGGAGAAAGGTAGGAGGGTGGCCGCTAGGTGATGTGAACAGGTGAGGTTGAACCCGCCATGAACACTATGAGGGTTTGTTGTTGTAGGTGGGTTTTCTCTGTATTAGGTTGGTGGGGGGAGGTCCTATGGTGGGATTGTGGATAGGAGGTGGGAGGGAATCTAGCACCCCAAGCCACCCGGAATCTAGACAATGTCATCCGCCTGTCCATCAGTTGCTGCACTGGTGGACAAATCGGACCAATTTGACCCTGGGACGTCCATTCCAAATTCTGCAGCCCACGAAAGTGCTGACGACGGATGCATCTTGCCTGGGGTGGGGAGCTCATGTCGATGGGCTCCACACCCAGGGAGTGTGGTCTCCCCAGGAACAAGATCTTCAGCTCAACCTCCTGGAGCTCCGAGCGGTCTGGAACGCACTGAAGGCCTTCAGGGATCGGCTGTCCTACCAAATCATCCAAATTCGGACAGACAATCAGGTTGCAATGTATTACATCAACAAGCAGGGGGACACCGGATCTCGCCCTCTGTGTCAGGAAGCCATCAGGATGTGGCGTTGGGCCTGCCAGTTTGGCATGCTTCTCCAAGCCACATACCTGGCAGGCGTAAACAACAGTCTGGCCGACAGGCTGAGCAGAGTCATGCAACCGCACGAGTGGTCGCTCCATTCCAGAGTGGTATGCAAGATCTTCCGAGAGTGGGGCACCCCCTTGGTGGACCTTTTCGCCTCTCAGACCAATCACAAGCTGCCTCGGTTCTGTTCCAGACTACAGGCACACGGCAGACTGACGTCGGATGCCTTTCTCCTCCATTGGGGGAACGACCTCCTGTATGCTTATCCTCCCATACCTTTGGTGGGGAAGACCTTACTGAAGCTCAAGCAAGACCACGGCACCATGATTCTGATAGTGCCTTTTTGGCCCCGTCAGATCTGGTTCCCTCTTCTTCTGGAGTTGTCCTCCGAAGAACCGTGGAGATTGGAGTGTTTTCCAACTCTCATTTCGCAGAACGAAGGAGCGCTTCTGCACCCCAACCTTCAGTCTCTGGCTCTCATGGCCTGGATGTTGAAGGCGTAGATTTTGCTTCGTTGGGTCTGTCTGAGGGAGTCTCCCGTGTCTTGCTTGCTTCTCGCAAGGATTCCACTAAAAAGAGTTACTTTTTCAAGTGGAGGAGGTTTGTCGTTTGGTGTGAGAGCAAGGCCCTAGAACCTCGTTCTTGTCCTGCACAGAACCTGCTTGAATACCTTCTGCACTTATCAGAGTCTGGTCTCAAGACCAACTCAGTAAGGAATCACCTTAGTGCAATTAGTGCTTACCATTATCGTGTAGAGGGTAAAGCCATCTCTGGAGAGCCTTTAGTCGTTCGATTCATGAGAGGCTTGCTTTTGTCAAGGCCCCCTGTCAATACTCCTGCAGTGTCATGGGATCTCAACGTCGTCCTCACCCAGCTGATGAAACCTCCTTTTGAGCCACTGAATTCATGCCATCTGAAGTACTTGACCTGGAAGGTCATTTTCTTGGTGGCAGTTACTTCAGCTTGTAGAGTCAGTGAGCTTCAAGCCCTGGTAGCTCATGCTCCTTATACTAAATTTCATCATAACAGAGTAGTACTCCGCACTCACCCTAAGTTCCTGCCAAAGGTGGTGTCGGAGTTCCATCTTAACCAGTCAATCGTCTTGCCAACATTCTTTCCCAGACTGCATAGCCGCCCTGCTGAACGTCAGTTGCACACTTTGGACTGCAAGCGAGCGTTGGCCTTCTATCTGATGCATCTCGCCTGGGGTGGGGAGCTCATGTCAATGGGCTCCACACCCAGGGGCTGTGGTCCCTCCAGGAACAAGATCTTCAGATCAATCTCCTGGAGCTCCGAATGGTCTGGAACGCACTGAAGGCCTTCAGAGATCGGCTGTCCTACCAAATCATCCAAATTCGGACAGACAATCAGGTTGCAATGTATTACATCAACAAGCAGGGGGGCACCGGATCTCGCCCCCTGTGTCAGGAAGCCGTCGGGATGTGGCATTGGGCCTGCCAGTTCGGCATTCTTCTCCAAGCCACATACCTGGCAGGCGTAAACAACAGTCTGGCCGACAGGCTGAGCAGAGTCATGCAACCGCACGAGTGGTCGCTCCATTCCAGAGTGGTACGCAAGATCTTCCGAGAGTGGGGCACTCCCTCGGTGGACCTTTTCACCTCTCAGACCAACCACAAGCTGCCTCTGTTCTGTTCCAGACTACAGGCACACGGCAAACTAGCGTCGGATGCCTTTCTCCTCCATTGGGGGACCGGCCTCCTGTATGCTTATCCTCCCATACCTTTGGTGGGGAAGACCTTACTGAAGCTCAAGCAAGACCACTGCACCATGATTCTGATAGCGCCTTTTTGGCCCCATCAGATCTGGTTCCCTCTACTTCTGGAGTTGTCCTCTGAAGAACCGTGGAGATTGGAGTGTTTTCCGACTCTCATTTCACAGAACGACGGAGCGCTTCTGCACCCCAACCTTCAGTCTCTGGCTCTCACGGCATGGATGTTGAGGGCGTAGATTTTGCTTCGTTGGGTCTGTCTGAGGGTGTCTTGCTTGCCTCTAGAAAGGATTCCACTAAAAAGAATTACTTTTTCAAGTGGAGGAGGTTTGTCGTTTGGTGTGAGAGCAAGGCCCTAGAACCTCGCTCTTGTCCTGCACAGAACCTGCTTGAATACCTTCTGCACTTATCAGAGTCTGGCCTCAAGACCAACTCAGCGCGATTAGTGCTTACCATTATCGTGTAGAGGTTAAAGCCATCTCTGGAGAGCCTTTAGTCGTTCGATTCATGAGAGGCTTGCTTTTGTCAAGGCCCCCTGTCAAGCTTCCTGCAGTGTCATGGGATCTCAAAGTCCTTTTGAGCCACTGAATTCATGCCATCTGAAGTACTTGACCTGGAAGGTCATTTTCTTGGTGGCAGTTACTTCAGCTCGTAGAGTCAGTGAGCTGCAGGCCCTGGTAGCTCATGCTCCTTATACCAAATTTCATCACAACAGAGTAGTACTCCGCACTCACCCTAAGTTTCTGCCAAAGGTAGTGTTGGAGTTCCATCTTAACCAGTCAATTGTCTTGCCAACATTCTTTCCCAGACCACATACTCGCCCTGCTGAACGTCAGTTGCACACATTGGACTGCAAGCGAGCATTGGTCTTCTATCTGGAGTGGACCCAGCCCCACAGACAGTCCGCCCAATTGTTTATTTCTTTCGACCCCAATAGGAAAGGGGTCGCTGTTGGGAAACGCACTATCTCCAATTGGCTAGCAGATTGCATTTCCTTCACTTACGCCCAGGCTGGGCTGGCTCTTGAGGGTCATGTCACGGCTCATAGTGTTAGAGCCATGGCAGCGTCAGTGGCCCACTTGAAGTCAGCCACTATTGAAGAGATTTGCAAGGCTGCGACGTGGTCATCTGTCCACACATTCACATCACATTACTGCCTCCAGCAGGATACCCGACGCGACAGTCGGTTCAGGCAGTCGGTGCTGCAGAATCTGTTTGGGGTTTGAATCCAACTCCACCCTCCAGGACCCGATTTTGTTCTGTTCAGGCTGCACTCTCAGTTAGTTGTTCTTCGTAGGTCAATTTCTGTTATGCCCTCGCCGTTGCGAGGTTCAATTGACCTGGTTTCTTGTTTTGAGTGAGCCTGAGAGCTAGGGATACCCCAGTCGTGAGAACAAGCACCCTGCTTGTCCTCGGAGAAAGCGAATGATACATACCTGTAGCAGGTGTTCTCCGAGGACAGCAGGCTGATTGTTCTCACCTGCCCTCCCTCCTCCCCTTTTGGAGTTGCGTTTTTACTCATTTCTTGTCATTCAACTGAGCGGGAACGGTCGCGCACGGGCAGGAAGACGGCTGCGCATGCGCGGTGGGCGTGCCCTGCATGTGGGACCGCCCGCAAAGTTTTTGTTCCGGTTGGTGGGGGCTGCCGTGGATGTCAACCCAGTCGTGAGAACAATCAGCCTGCTGTCCTCGGAGAACACCTGCTACAGGTATGTATCATTCGCTATCTCGTCGCAATCCCTGCCTCCGACCAGTGCAACAACTCAAAAAATAGCGCTCCACTTCAAAAAAGACGTCCTTGTTGGACATCATTCCCCCCCCCCCCCCCCCCCCCGCAATAATAAAAACGTCCTTTTTGGACATGCTTCACTCAGCTGAGAGACCCAGAAGTCTCTGAGCCAATCACAGCGTGTTTTATTATTGCGGGGGGGGGGGGGGATGACGGCCAAAAAGGACTTCTTTATGGGTGGGGGTCCTCAACTGCCCTGCATCGAGGTGGAGTGCAGCATGAACAAGGCTCCTCTACATCCACAAGTTGTGCCAGGGCTTCCAAAGTAAGCACAGCATCCGGCACAAAGGTGAGAAACAGCCGGGAGGGAGAGCAGCGCATGGCCTCTCAGCCAATCAGAGCGCGTTTAGCTGACACCAGTGACAGCTAAACGCGCTGTGATTGGCTGAGAGAGACCTGGAGGAGGGAGCTGTGCCTTCTTCTTGGATCCCGACTGGATCACACATGGAGGGAGGGAGGGAGCGAGCCAGGACACCGGGGGCAGGAGGAAGGGAGGGATCAAACGAGAGAAAGAGACCGTCACAGACGGGGAGGGAGCGGCAGGAAACCATAGCCGGTGCTGGGGGGGCAGCTAAGCCCTTGTGCAGCGGGATCGGACGTGCTGCTAACTTTTTTTTTTTAGTGAAGGATTGGTATGCGCAGAGCAGCCAGCATAACACTTGGCTGCTCTGCGCATGTTTGACTGCCAGGTGCCCTTGGCCTGGATTGGCCGCTGTCGTGGACAGGATGCTGGGCTCGATGGACCCTTGGTCTTTTCCCAGTATGGCATTACTTATGTACTTATGTACTTACTTATGACTGGCCGACTGTTTAACGATGGAATAGAGAATGCAAGTGAGCTACAATGAGCAGCTGATTTGCATTCCTATTTCTTGATGCATGCCCGTTCCTTACCGATTCGCTAAGGGAATCGGTAAGGGAAGGGCTCTAATGATTGTTTAGTGCATCTAGTCCTCAGAGGGAGAGCATGTGTCTCATTGAGGAAATCAATGAGCAGGGAGTGAACAATGGATTCCATGATTTTTGCAATAAACGGATGGTTAGCAATAGAGCAGAAATTAATGCAGTCAGTAATTGGTTGGGTGGCATCCTTGATACTTGGGCATATAATAGCAGGGGACAGACCGGAGGTCCATCAAGCTCAGCATTCTGTTTCCAACAGTGGCCAGTCCAGGTTACAAGTACTTGGCAAGATCCCAAAACAGTACAATACATTTTCTGCTTCTTATCCTAGAAATAAGCAGTGGATTTTCCCAAGTCCATCGTAATAGCTTATGGACTTTTCTTTTAGGAAGCTATCCAACCCTTTTTTAAACCCCACTAAGCTAACTGCTTTTACTATATTCTCTGGCAATCAATTCCAGAGTTTAATTACACATTGAGTGAAGAAATGTTTTCTCCACTTGTATTAAATTTACTACTTTGTAGCTTCATTGCATGCCCCCTAATCCTGCTATTTTTTTCCTCTCATTATTTTATAGACCTCTATCATATCTCATACCTCAGCTATCTTTTCTCCAAGCTGAAGAGCCCTAGCCACTTCAGACTTTCCTTGGAGGGAAGTCGTCCCATTCCATTTATCATTTTCGTCGCCCTTCTTTGTACCTTTTCTAATTGCACTGTATCATTTTTGAGTTGCGGTGACCAGAATTGCACACAATATTCAAGGTGCATAAGTACATAAGTATTGCCATACTGGGAAAGACCAAAGGTCCTTCAAGCCCAGCATCCTGTTTCCAACAGTGGCCAATGCAGATCACAAATACCTGGCAAGATCCCAAAAAAGTACAAAACATTTTATACTGCTTATCCCAGAAATAGTGGATTTTCCCCAAGTCCATTTAATAATGGTCTATGGACTTTTCCTTTAAGAAGCCGTCCAAACCTTTTTTAAACTCCGCTAAGCTAACCGCCTTTACCACGTTCTCTGGCAATGAATTCTAGAGTTTAAGTACACGTTGAGTGAAGAAACAAATTTTTTCGATTCGTTTTAAATTTACTACATTGTAACTTCATCGCATGCCCCCTAGTCCTAGTATTTTTGGAAAGTGTGAACAGACGCTTCACATCTACCCGTTCAACTCCACTCATTATTTTATAGACCTGTATCATATCTCCCCTCAATCGCCTTTTCTCCAAGCTGAAGAGCCCTAGCTGCTTTAGCCTTTCCTCATAGGGAAGTTGTCCCATCCCCTTTATCATTTTTGTCGCCCTTCTCTTCACCTTTTCTAATTCCACTATATCTTTTTTGAGATACGGCGACCAGAATTTCCTGGATCTCCTCTGGAACCTTTTTTTAAAATCAGCATTACATTGGCCACCCTCCAGTCTTCCGGTACCACACTCGATTTTAAGGATAAATTACATATTACTAACAATAGCTCTGCAAGCTCATTTTTCAGTTCTATCAGTACTCTGGGATGAATACCATCCGGTCCAGGAGATTTGCTACTCTTCAGTTTGTAGAACTGCCCCATTACATCCTCCAGGTTTACAGAGAATTCATTAAGTTTCTCTGACTCATCAGCTTCAAATACCATTTCTGGCACCGGTATCGCTCCCAAATCTTCCTCGGTGAATGCTGAAGGAAAGAATTCATTTAATCTCTCCGCTACGGCTTTGTCTTCCCTGATTGCCCCTTTTACTCCTCGGTCATCTAGTGGTCCAACCAATTCTTTTGCTGGCTGAACTATTACAGAGGACTATAGGTTATTGTCCTTCTCATTTGACCTATTTAAACCTTGTAAAGGTCACGTGAGGAGGCCACATAGGCATATATAGTTTTTACATCTTTCTTTTCTGATATTGGCTTTTCTCTATCTCTCTAAATATCATATTAAAGGCTGCTGTATTTTCCTGGAGCAGACTCTGACCACAATGTTTCCTCAGACTCTGCTGACTTCCTGTGCCAGCAAAATCTAATCTACAGAAAAAAAAATTGTTTTCTACTTGTAACTTGTGATTTTATATATTGAGACTATGCTCCACCTACTGGTGCCCCAAGGAACTAACAATGCATTCTTTGACTTTACTTTCTAATGGTCCTGTGCTGAGATTTCACTACTTGATATTACTTCTTATATCAGCTCTATTTATTAAGTTCTGTAGGTTGAATGAAGACTGCTAATCCAAATCCTGATCTACCGCCTCTATTCCAGTTTGGTACTTCTGCTACAACTGACCTCTGGCAACAAAAAGATGCGCTAACTTCTCCAATGAGAATTTTCTTTTGTCCTAATGATGTCATTAATTTAGACCTTCTTGGTTATGCTCTTAAATATTCTACTGTATTAAATATTTTTGCAGGCTCATCTTTTCCAAAACCTACATGGCACTTTACATATGAGCTCTCTATTACAACCGACAGCGACCATGATTCCAGAAGATACTTCCATCACCTGGACTAGTTATGAGTTTTAAATTTCTGCACATTAGTCTTCTGCTTTGACTATGACTATTTCCAAAGCTACCCTTCTTTCTGAATTATCTAACTTGTAAGTCTTGCTGGCCTCCTGCAGCTGAGGGCCCAACCCTTGGTGAATGTTAGTCATCGCAGGTGAAGATTCCATACCTACTGGCAATAGATTGCAACGCATTGCCCGTGCCTTTTGACTATTTTTGTGCACCATATTCCTGACCCTCCATACCTCAATAACTTGAACAATCAACATCATCTCTAAATTTTAATTGTTTTTTTGGTACCCTTTTCTTTTGTTCCATATAGTTACCTATTGTTATTTGATCATCTCTTAGTAGTAATTACCGATCTGTCTTGCATATTATGCAAGCCAGAAGTGGGGATACATTCTGCAAATCTCAATTCTTAGTATTAAGACTGTCACTTCTACTGTTTTCTTGCCCAAGTTGCCCAAGTCGCTGTGAAATTCCAGCCCTGTTAGATCTTCCAGATCTCCGTCCAGATTCTTCAGCGCTTCCACCGCCTCAACCATGATCGATGAAAGAGAATTCAGAACCAACTGATACTTAATTTGAGATTTACAGTTGCTGTTTATGGACATTATGGACTCATATTTTGTTTTATTTCCAGTTTAACAATAATCCTGATTGAAAAGTTCAATTTTATTTTGTTTTTTGTTATTCCCTTTCTAGCTAATGACACACTCTCTATTATGAATGGACAGTCAGAATTGGACTATAATTGTCTTTATTTTCTCTTGTTGTATTGGTTTTGAAACTCTTTTCTGCCATTTCTGTTTATGTAATTTAAATTGAAGTTGATATTGCTCAGACACAGGGGTAACATCAAACCCTAATACTGGCTAAGATATCATAATGTACAGTGGTGGAAATAAGTATTTGATCCCTTGCTGATTTTGTAAGTTTGCCCACTGACAAAGACATGAGCAGCCCATAATTGAAGGGTAGGTTATTGGTAACAGTGAGAGATAGCACATCACAAATTAAATCCGGAAAATCACATTGTGGAAAGTATATGAATTTATTTGCATTCTGCAGAGGGAAATAAGTATTTAATCCCTCTGGCAAACAAGACCTAATACTTGGTGGCAAAACCCTTGTTGGCAAGCACAGCGGTCAGACGTCTTCTGTAGTTGATGATGAGGTTTGCACACATGTCAGGAGGAATTTTGGTCCACTCCTCTTTGCAGATCATCTCTAAATCATTAAGAGTTCTGGGCTGTCGCTTGGCAACTCGCAGCTTCAGCTCCCTCCATAAGTTTTCAATGGGATTAAGGTCTGGTGACTGGCTAGGCCACTCCATGACCCTAATGTGCTTCTTCCTGAGCCACTCCTTTGTTGCCTTGGCTGTATGTTTTGGGTCATTGTCGTGCTGGAAGACCCAGCCACGACCCATTTTTAAGGCCCTGGCGGAGGGAAGGAGGTTGTCACTCAGAATTGTACGGTACATGGCCCCATCCATTCTCCCATTGATGCGGTGAAGTAGTCCTGTGCCCTTAGCAGAGAAACACCCCCAAAACATAACATTTCCACCTCCATGCTTGACAGTGGGGACGGTGTTCTTTGGGTCATAGGCAGCATTTCTCTTCCTCCAAACACGGCGAGTTGAGTTCATGCCAAAGAGCTCAATTTTTGTCTCATCTGACCACAGCACCTTCTCCCAATCACTCTCGGCATCATCCAGGTGTTCACTGGCAAACTTCAGACGGGCCGTCACATGTGCCTTCCGGAGCAGGGGGACCTTGCGGGCACTGCAGGATTGCAATCCGTTATGTCGTAATGTGTTACCAATGGTTTTCGTGGTGACAGTGGTCCCAGCTGCCTTGAGATCATTGACAAGTTCCCCCCTTGTAGTTGTAGGCTGATTTCTAACCTTCCTCATGATCAAGGATACCCCACGAGGTGAGATTTTGCGTGGAGCCCCAGATCTTTGTCGATTGACAGTCATTTTGTACTTCTTCCATTTTCTTACTATGGCAACAACAGTTGTCTCCTTCTCGCCCAGCGTCTTACTGATGGTTTTGTAGCCCATTCCAGCCTTGTGCAGGTGTATGATCTTGTCCCTGACATCCTTAGACAGCTCCTTGCTCTTGGCCATTTTGTAGAGGTTAGAGTCTGACTGATTCACTGAGTCTGTGGACAGGTGTCTTTCATACAGGTGACCATTGCCGACAGCTGTCTGTCATGCAGGTAACGAGTTGATTTGGAGCATCTACCTGGTCTGTAGGGGCCAGATCTCTTACTGGTTGGTGGGGGATCAAATACTTATTTCCCTCTGCAGAATGCAAATAAATTCATATACTTTCCACAATGTGATTTTCCGGATTTAATTTGTGATGTGCTATCTCTCACTGTTACCAATAACCTACCCTTCAATTATGGGCTGCTCATGTCTTTGTCAGTGGGCAAACTTACAAAATCAGCAAGGGATCAAATACTTATTTCCACCACTATAGGTGTAAACCCTGTTAGTGTAGGTTTGACTAAGCTCTAAGTGGGGTAATGGATATATGAAATGCTTCCCATACTTCCAGGTCATTATGCATATGTCAAGATCAATGCATGATCTTTGTTAATGATCTCTGCAAACAGAGTACTAACCATATATTTGTTGAGCCCATAACAATGCTTAATCGAAACCACTGTTCCTTCCCAAGACCACTGAGATAGATACATTAGATTATCTCCCCATGCACTATGCAACAGATACAATAGAAGCCATAGAAAGACCTGAAAGTATTTATTAGCATGATCCACCTGAAATTGCTATTACCCACATACCTATACTTCATGAGATTTTGTAGATGAACTCATGGATTTGTCCCATTCATAAAACCTTTCTCACTACAGGTTTGAGTAAGTCTCAAGAGAGATGACATCAGGATTAAGGCCCAAGGGGTTGGGTAATATAAAGGGAATTCCATATGCCCAAATAATATATCACCTGAGAATGAAGTGTCCTATCTTGCACCATACCTTCTAGCAATTTGTAAGACCAAAACTCGCCCTCTCGTTTGATAGCTTGCCACCTTCTGGAATGGATGATGACATGCTTGACGAGCTTTGTGTCACCCCTCCCCAGAGGGGGTGACAAGTGGGGAATGTATAATTATGGTACAGCCAGAGACCCCCCCCCCCCCCCCACTGGAATAGTGGCGGGCCCAGTCATAGAGCTCAGGCTATTACAGACCTTGGCTGAGTCAGAAATCTGATGGCTGACATAACTGGGAGCTTACTGGAAAAGTATGGCCTAGTTTGTAGCCCGGATTAAAAGTTAGGTCAATAGATATGGAAACAAAATGGAGGATTTCAGCACAAAATGGAAGCCCGTATCTGTTACAGAGTGGAATTTTCTCTAATGTAAGTTAGAAAAACAAGTTGAGAAATGAGTGAGTCATGCCAGGTGCAAAGAAAATAGGGAATTAGCTGTCTAAGAGAGGAGGGAGACTTTCCTGTGAGCAGGGAAGGCGTAGCTGGATGCAGGGTCTTGCTTAAGATTTGTGGTCAAGCGAGCTAAAGACAAAACCATGTTAGCAAGATAGAAGCTACTCATTAGCATGAGCCAATCAGTGACAACCATGACATTAGCATAGATCCAATCAGGTATATCTACTGTCATATTATCCATATCCTGAGGGCGCCTATAAAAATCAGGGTTTTTCCTGGTTTAAGTTAGAGAGAAAAGGGTTGCCACTCTCTCTCCAAGGGAAACCAATGTGTCCAACAGAATTGACAAATTACCTAATTGCTTTCCCTTGTAAAACCTCTAATTGGTAAAAGAAATTATAAAAGATTAGCAAATAATTAACACCTGTTTGCAACTTATTATATTCCTATAATTAATTGATTGTACGTGCCTGTTGTCAATCACTGATTTGACTTGTACCTTGGCAAATAAACTCATTCCAAATTATGATTTGTGGGCTTCACTTAATGATGAAAGGCTGTAAGTATAAATGCTTTTGCTGTATCAGGCTATCATTCGCTGCATTGTATAACCTGTAGCCTAAATCCAGTTTGTCATAAGGCTGGTATTTATTCCTTGCCAGTGCTGAGAGGCGGACTAATGCGGGTCCCTTAGACCTAACGTCTCTCTCAGTGGCAATTCCTTTTAGAACTTCATAACTCCTTGATTACCCCAGTACTAGTGTTATTTAGAGATGGAGTCAGATTAAGGTCACTCCAGCCTTCTTGGGGGGCTCGGGACCCCTCAATTCAAAACAATACCTACAAAAATTTTTACTATGTGTTTTTGCCTCCAGCGCAATCTTTTTTTCGAAGTCCCTCTTAGCCTTCCTTATCAGCGCTTTGCATTTGACTTGACATTCCTTATGCCGTTTCTTATTATTTTCAGTCGGTTTCTTCTTCCATTTTCTGAAGGATTTTCTTTTAGCTCTAATAGCTTCCTTCACCTCACTTTTTAACCACGCCGGTTGTCGTTTGGCCTTCCGTCCTCCTTTTTTAATACGCGGAATATATTTGGCCTGGGCTTCCAGGATGGTGTTTTTGAACAGCATCCACGCCTGATGCAAATTTTTGACCCTCGCAGTTGCTCCTGTAAGTTTATTTTCACTGTTCTCCTCATTTTATCATAGTCTCCTTTTTTAAAGTTAAACGCTAACGTATTTGATTTCCTATGTATACTTACTTCAAAGCTAATATCAAATCCGATCATATTATGATCACTGTTATCAAGTGGCCCCAGCACCATTACCTCCCGCTCCAGATCATGTGCTCCACTAAGGACTAGGTCTAGAATTTTTCCTTCTCTCGTCGGCTCCTGTACCAACTGCTCCATAAAGCTGTCCTTGATTTCATCAAGGAATTTTACCTCCCTAGCGTGTCTCGATATTACATTTACCCAGTCAATATCAGGGTAATTGAAATCACCCATTATTATTGTGTTGCCCAGTTTGTTTGCGTCCCTAATTTCCTTTAACATTTCTGCATCTGTCTGTTCATCCTGGCCAGGCGGACGGTAGTACACTCCTATCACTATCCTTTTCCTCTTTACACATGGAATTTCAATCCACAGTGATTCCAAGACGTGTTTTTTTCCTGCAGAATTTTCAATCTATTTGATTCAAGGCTCTTGTTAATATAAAATACTACCCCTCCACCAATTCGATCCACACAATCACCACGATATAATTTGTACCCCACTGAGGCAGTCGCACCATGGAGCAATACAAAGGAATTATAGCATCCTCATATTTGTTTTCCATTCCTTTCCGAATAATACCTAACATTCTATTTGCTTTCATAACCGCCGCTGCCACACACTGAGTAGAGGGTTTCAACATATCATCAATGATGACACCTTTCCTGGTCGGTGACTCCTAATGTGGAACATTGCATTACGTAGCTATAATTCAGGTTCCTCTTTCCTTCATACATCACTTTGCACTTACTCATCTTAAACATCATTTGCCATTTGGATGTCCAGTCTTCCAGTCTCATAAGGTCCTCCTTGAATAACTTTGTGTCATCGGCAAATTTAATTACCACACTAGTTACTCCCATCTCTAGATCATTTATAAATATGTTGAAAAGCAGCGGTCCCAGAACAGACCCTTAGGGAACCCTACTATCTACCCTTCTCCATTGAGAATACTGACCGTTTAACCCTACTCTCTGTTTTCTATCTTTTAACCAGTTTTTAATCCACAATAGAACACTACCTCCTATCCCATGACTCTCCAATTTCCTCTGGAGTCTTTCATGAGGTACTTTGTCAAACATCTTTTGAAACTTCAGATACACAATATCAACCAGCTCACCTTTATCCACATGTTTGTTCATCCCTTCAAAGAAATGTAATAGATTTGATTTTCCTTCACTAAATCCATGTTGGCTTTGTCTCATTAATCCATGCTTTTGAATATGCTCTGTAATTTTGTTCTTTATAATAATCTCTACCTTTTTGCCTATAATTTCCCGGATCACCTCTGGAACCTTTTTAAAAAATCAGCATTACAATGGCCACCTTCCAATCTTCTGGTACCATGCTTGATTTTAAAGATACATTACATATTACTACTACTACTACTTATCATTTCTATAGCGCTACCGGACGTATGCAGCGCTTCACACTTGAACATGGAGAGACAGTCCCTGCTCAATAGAGCTTACAATCTAATTATGACAGACAGAAAGGACAAGTAAGGGATAAGGGTTAGGACAGACAGGACATATCAGGGATAGTTGAAGGTTTAGATTTAGGAGTTAAAAGCAGCATCGAAGAGGTGGGTTTTTAGCCTAGATTTGAAGATGGCCAGAGATGAGGCTTGGCGTACCAGCTCAGGAAGTTTATTCCAGGCATACGGTGCAGCAAGATAGAAGGAACGGAGTCTGGAGTTAGCGGTGGAGGAGAAGGGTGCAGATAAGAGAGATTTGTCAAGTGAGCGGAGTTCCCGGGGAGGAGTGTAGGGAGAGATGAGAGTGGAGAGGTACTGAGGAGCTGCAGAGTGAATGCATTTGTAAGTCAGTAAGAGGAGTTTGAACTGAATGCGGAAACGGATAGGGAGCCAATGAAGGGACTTCAGGGAGAGGGCTAATATGAGCATAATGACACTGGTGGAATATTAGTCGTGCTGCAGAATTTTGAACAGATTGAAGAGGAGAGAGATGGCTCAGTGGGAGACCTGTGAGAAGCAAGTTGCAGTAGTCTAAGCGGGAGGTGATAAGAGTGTGGATGAGGGTTCTGGTTGCATACTCAGAAAGGAAAGGGTGAATTTTGGTGATGTTATAGAGGAAGAAACGACAGGTTTTAGCAGTCTGTTGAATATGTGAAGCGAAGGAGAGGGAGGAGTCGAAGATGACCCCAAGGTTACGTGCTGATGAGACAGGAAGGATGAGTGTATTATCCACAGAAATAGAGAAAGGGGGGAGAGGAGACGGTTTAGGTGGAAAGATAAGAAGCTCAGTCTTGGTCATGTTTAGCTTCAGATGGTGGTGAAACATCCAGGCAGCAATGTCAGACAGGCATGCTGAAACTTTGGCCTGGGTGCCTGCTGAGATTTCTGGTGTACAGAGGTACATCTGGGAGTCGTCGGCGTAAGGATGATACTGAAAACCATGGGATGAGATCAGAGTACCAAGCGAAGAAGTATAGATGGAGAAGAGTAGAGGTCCCAGGACAGATCCCTGAGGTACACCAACTGACAGCGGGATAGAAGAGGAGGAGAATACACCAGAGTATATGCTAAAAGTATGTTTGGAGAGATAAGAAGAAAACCAAGAAAGAACAGAGCCTTGAAAACCAAGCGAGGATAGCGTATCGAGGAGTAAGCTGTGATCGACTGTGTCAAAAGCAGCAGATAGATCAAGAAGGATGAGGATAGAATAAAGCCCTTTGGATCTGGCCTGGAGCAGGTCGTTGGAGACTTTAGTAAGCGCCGTTTCGGTTGAATGATGGGGGCGAAAGCCAGATTGAAATGGATCAAGAATTGCTTTAGATGATAGGAAGTCGAGGCAATGATGGTGAACAAGCACGTTCAAGCATCTTGGATAGGAAAGGGAGGAGGGAGATGGGGCGATAGTTGGAGGGACAGGTAGGGTCCAATGAAGGTTTCTTTAGGAGTGGTGTTACTACGGCATGTTTGAAGGCATCGGGAACAGTCACAGTGGAAAGTGAAAGATAAAAGGGATGACAGTGGGTGAGATAGTGTTGAGTAGATGAGTGGGAATAGGGTCAGAGGAGCAGGTAGTTAGTTTTGAGGAGGAGAGAAGAAGTGTAGTTTCGTCTTCAGTGATTTCAGGAAAGGAAGAAAAGGAGGCGGGGGTTGAGAGAATGGACTAAGGGAGGGAGAGGTGGGGGTGAACTGGTTGAGAATTCAAGTTTAATTTTGTGGACCTTATGGTGGAAGTACTCAGCTAGAGTCTTGGGAGAAAATGAGGGGGGAGTTGGAGGAGAAGGCACTTTGAGGAGAGAGTTGAGAGTGGCGAAGAGGCGTTGAGGGTTTGAGCCAAGACAGTTTGTCAACTGGATGTAATAGTCCTGTTTGGCGAGGAAAAGAGCAGACTGGAAGGAGGACAGCAAGAATTTGAAATGTATGAAGTCAGCATTGGCACGAGATTTTAGCCAGAGGCGTTCGGCAGAGCGGGCGCAGGAACATAAGTAGCGGATTGTAGAGGTCAGCCAAGGCTGGGATTTGGTACGTTTTATAGGACCAGGCATGGGAGGGGCGAGAGTATCCAGAGCAGAGGAGAGAATAGTGTTATAGGCTGAGATAGCCTCATTGACAGACTTGGATACCATAGCGGTAGAGAAGAGATTTGAGACGTTGAAGGATAGGGTCGAAGGGTCAATAGCCTGAAGATTCCTAAATGTGTTGCTTAGGATTGGACTTGCCTGGGGAGGAGGGTGTTTGTGTGAAAGTTATCAGATGATGGTCGGAGAGGGGAAAAGGTGAGGCGCAGAAATGGGAGAGTGAGCAGTTTGAGGAGAGGATTAGATCGAGACAGTGGCCATTCTGGTGAGTCGGGGCAGCGGAGCACAGTTGGAGATTGAAGGAAGATGTTAAAGCAAGAAACTGAGAAGTATGAGAGTCAGAGGGATCATTAGCATGAATGTTAAAATCCCAGTAGTTCTGCAAGTTCATGTTTCAGTACTCTGGGATGAATACCATCCAGTAAGGCAATTTGCTACTCTTCAATTTGTCAAATTGTGGCATTTCATTCTCCAGTTTTATAGAGATTTCATTCAGTTTCTCTGACTCATCAGCTTTGAATACCATTTCTGGCACCGGTATCTTTCCTAAATCTTCCTCGGTGAAGACTGAAGCAAGGAATTCATTTAATCTCTCCCTGAGTGCCCCTTTTACCCCTCAGTTATCTAGTGGTCCAACTGATTCTTTTACTGGCTTTTTGCTTTTAATATACCTAAAAACAATTTTGCTATGTGTTTTTGCCTCCAACGCAATCTATTTTTCAAAGTCTTTCTTTGCCTTCCTTATATCAGAGCTTTGCACTTGACTTGCCATTCCTTATGCTGTTTCTTATTATTTTCAGTCGGATCCTTCTTCCATTTTCTGAAGGATTTTCTTTTAGCTCTAATACCTTATTTCACCTCACTTTTTAACCATGCTGGCTGTCATTTGGTCTTCCTTCCTCCTTTTTTAATACACAGAATATATTTGCGCTGGGCTTCCAAGATGGTGTTTTTGAACAGCCTCCTTCAAAGAAATGTAGCAGATTTCCCTTGAGTAAATCCACGTTAGCTTTGTCCCATTAATCCATGCCTATGCATGTGTTCTGTAATTTTGTTTTTTTTTATGAAGTCTACATCATTTTGCCCAGCACCAACAGCAGGCTCACTGGTCTACAGTTTCTCAGATCAGCTCTTGAACCCTTTTAAAAAATTGATGTTACATTGACCACCCTCCAATCTTCCAGAACCACACTTGTTTTTAAGGAAGCCCTCACAGTTAAGCTGTGGGGGTAGTAACATTGACTGAGGCAAAGGCAGCCAAGATAGGAAGAGAAGTGGGGGGGGGGGGGTGGTAGTGGGTAAGATTAGTGGTAGGTCGGCGGTAGCAACAGAAGGAAGGAAGGTGATTAGGTAAGGAAAGCGAGGGGATTGGTTGGAAGGGAAAGAGACAGGAAAGGATGAAGTTTTGGCGGTTAAGAGTCATTAGTTAGTTAGGTAGGAGAGGGTGAGGGAGGATAGAAGGGAGTTTAAAGAATTGGGTGGGGGGGGGTTACAGAAAAACTTAAAATTCTTGCTTACTTGAGGTGGGAGAAGGTTTTGCTGGACAGTAGCGAAGAGGAGCGGCTAGTTGACACACTTCCAGTTTCGTGCTGGTGCGAGGGGGACAGAAAATGGAGCAGAGCAAAATTCTTCGTTGCATGAAGTGTGGAGAGTGTTGTGCTGCGCAGTGCGTCGAAGAGAGGCTGGTAGTGGCACTTCCGGTTTCGTGGAGATGAAGGGACGGACAACGGAGCGGACCAGGGAAGGAATTTGGGTTCGGAGGTTGGTTTGGAGGTGCTCTGAAGAGGAGGGGTGATGGTTAAACTGTGGGTGGGGGGGGGAGAAGTGAGATTGAGTTGGGTGTGAGAGCGGGGTGTTGTAGGAGTTTAAAGCGGAGAACGGATGGTTTGGGAGTTGTGAGTGAGGTGTTCTATAGGGCTAAGGGACAGTGTGCGGTTTTAGTCTGGATAGGGGAGGAGGCGTGTGAGCGTGATTCTGGTGGGGTAAAGGGCAACACGGAACATTTTGGTAAATGAAAGTGGTGCATTTAGGGGAGGGGTGTTTGAGTATGGGGTTATAAACAGGTGGGGGTGGATTGGTGGGCTGTTCTTGCCTCTATGCAGGAAATCTAGACTGCCCCTATTTGATATTTCTCCCATTAGATTGTAAGCTTCTTGGAGCAGGGACTGTCCTTTTATTAATCTGTACAGCGCTGCATAACCCTAGTAGCGCTCTAGAAATGTTAAGTAGTAGTAGTTCTTGCGTGAAGGGAGGGAAGTTCGTGTGTTAAGTGATTTATTGGGGGGGAGATTGTTCAGGGTTATTGGTGGTGTTGGGGAGTTAGTGGATTGGAGTGATTGAATGATTATAAGAGGATTGGAGAATGGGTCCGAAGAAAGTATTGAAAGGTGGGGGTAAAGTGAGTGGGAAAGGAAAAAATAGGATGAGGGTGTCTGAAGGGGTGAGTCCTGAGAGGGGTGAGGTGAGTATGGAGAGAGCTGTTGTTGGGACGGAAGTGGTGAGTGGTGGACAGTGTGTGGACATGGGGTGTCAGGTGGGATGGAATATGGAGCAGGAGAGAGGTCAAAGAGTGGAAGTCGGTACTACAGTTCATGATATGGGAGCTGGTATGCAGAGGCGCGGTGATGTTCCAGTGCGGGATGCTGCTGATGAGGATCCGTTGGAGGGGCCTTCCTCTGGGAGAGCAATTGGTGAGTTGGAGGAATTGTGTGCTGCTAGATATAGAAGGGGGTGGGAGGGAGGGGAGTTGCGGGAGGGTGCTAGAGAAAGAAGTAGTCATGCAAAAGGGGTGACGGGTAAGGGTTTGAGGAAGAAGTTGTGTAATAAAAAATGTTTGCGTAATTTGTGTCATGTGGTAAAGAGGCTGGATAGTGAAAAAAGACAGAGAAGGGGAGGGACAGGAGACCCGATGCAGGTGTGGGAGTCTTCGGACTCTTGGGTTTCATCTGGGTCTTCTTCCTCTTCTTCGGATGAAGATGAAGGAGATGTTGGGAATGTGGGCATGGGTATGGTGGATAATCAAAGGGCGGGTGTGTTTGCTGCTTCAAGGATGGGTCATACCTTATGTAATATTGCACCTTTGGATTGTTTTATATCAGTAAAGTGGCGGCAGAGAATTTTAAAGGGTAAATATATAGATGTATTTGCCCTGCTAGCGCATGATCGGGATGGCAATGCAGGGAAGGATGGGGGAAAGAAGAGGGAAGGAAGAAGAAAGGGAGAGTCCCGAAGGCAATTATGAACTGGCTGTTGAGTTTTCCTGTATTTGCGAGTGTGCTTGGGGCTCAGAAACCTGCTCTTTATCCGGGTTTATGGAGTTATTGTGATCTAATTTTGAGAGCGTATAAACTGTATGGAGGTTGGGGTTGGCTAAATTACGATGAGCAGTTTAGACGGAGTTTGGCAAAGGATAAATCTGAAAATTGGGGTGTGCGAGATGTTGATTTGTGGATTGCTAATTTTACATCTGCTGTTACTCCCCCCTTTCGTTCTGGAGCCTCTGCCGGATTTCCCGGGTATGGTAGTGGCTCAGTGGGAAGTACCGGGGAGTTGGGATGTTACGAGCAGGTGGTTTTGGAATGGCAGGAGGGGGAGGTGTGGGGACAAGTGGATTGGGGACTAAAGGGAGTGTCCCCGGTAAAGCTTGTTTCCAATTTAATGCAGGAAGATGTAGTCGGCCTGCCTGCAGATTCAGGCACTGTTGCAGTGTCTGTCAAGGACTTCACACCGTATTTAAATGCCCAAGAGGGGGGTTTGTGGGGCGGGGGAGGTCTGGGCGAGGTGGAGCTCCGGGAGGTCCTGGTTTGGGCGGGCAAGGCCCCTTCTCCTATTAAAGTATCGGCTTTAAAAAATTGGCTGGTTAGGTATCCGTTTGGTGGGGATGCATATTTATTGTGGGTTGGGTTTTCAGAAGGCTTTCCGATCCCGTTTGAAGGACCGTTGTTGGATCATAAGTGTATAAATGCAGTATCTGTGATTCAGCATGCGGAGGTGGTGAGGAAGAAGTTGTGGAAGGAGTTAAGTTTGGGTCAGATAGCAGGTCCGTTTGTTGACCCACCAATTCCAAATCTGGTTGTATCCCCATTGGGTGTGATACCGAAAAAAGACCCGGGTACCTATAGGTTGATTCATAATTTGTCATATCCTGAGGGTTCTGGTGTGAATAGTTTTATAGATTCAGAGTTCTGCACAGTGCAATATGCGAGTTTTGAGCAGGCGGTGGATTTGTTGAGGAAGTTAGGAAAAGGTGCATTGATGGGAAAAGCCGATATTGAAGCAGCTTTTCGTTTACTGCCGGTTCACCCTACGGCATTTAGGTTGCTTGGATTTAAATTTGAAGGTAAATATTATTTTGACAAATGTATGCCGATGGGGTGCTCGATATCTTGTAACTACTTTGAAGCATTTGCTACATTTTTGCATTGGGTAGTTGCACAGGTTAGTGGTTGGGATTCTATGGTTCATTATATGGATGATTTTCTGTTTGGGGGTCCAGAGAATTCGGATCAGTGCGCTAAATTGATGTCAGCATTTAGACCTGTAGCAAAGGAGTTGGGTGTTCCTTTGGCTAAAGAAAATAGTGAAGGCCCGGTTATTGAATTGGTGTTTTGGGGGATAGAGTTAGATTCTGTGCGAATGGAGTTGCGGTTGCCTAGAGAAAAGATTATGACTTTGCGTGAAGAGATTGATAGGGTGTGGCAACAAGAGTAAGTTGACGTTGAAGGAGATTCAGTCTTTGCTCGGGCATTTTAATTTTGCAACATGTGTGATTCCAATGGGATGAGTGTTTTCAAGACGTTTAGCTTTGTTGTCAGCAGGTTTCTGTAAGTCGCATTTTAGAGTGCACTTAATGCTGGCAGTGCGAGCGGATTTGCAGATTTGGAGGAAATATTTGTCCGTGTTTAATGGCATATGTTTGTGGCAAGATGTTTTGGTGTACAATGTGGATTTGCAATTATTCACGGGTGCTTCAGGAGAGATTGGATTTGGGATCTATTTTGGAGGAGCATGGTGTGCTGAATGATGGCCTCAATGGTGGAAAGAGATGGGTTTGTGTGAGAACATAGCTTTGTTGGAATTATTTCCAATATGGGTGGCTTTGTGATTATGGGATAGAAGGTTGTGTAACAGGAGGATTGCCTTTTATTCTGATAATATGTCAGTGGTATGGGCAATCAATAAGCAGTATTCGCGCTGTCCGTTGTTAGTGGAGCTGTTGAGATTAATTGTATTTTAAAATGTTTGCAGTTAAATCTATGGTTAACAGCTAGACATGTGCCTGGAGTTTGTAGTGAGATTGCTGATGCTTTATCTTGTTTACAGTTACATCTTTTCAGAGCTTTGGCTCCATCAGCAGATTGGGAGCCTACAAGGATGTCCGAAGATTTGTGACTCAATTTTCAGGAGGTTGTGATGAGCTGTTGATGAGAGCATTAGCTCAGAATACTTGGAAGGCTTATGGAGTTGGATGGCGGCGCTTTTTAGCATTCTTGGAAGATACGGATTGGGAATTGGTCTTTCCGATTGGTGAGGAGAGAGTGGTCCGACTCATTGCTTTTGCACTGGACAGTAAATGGTCGTTTGGGATGGTTTCTCAGACGATGGCTGCGATAGCATTTGTTTCTAAATTGCTAGGTTGTGCGGATCCAGCTGGGACATATTTGATTCGAAAGTTATTGTGTGTTTTTTCCAGGAAAACAGGAAAATCACGGATTGAGAGGGTGAGACTGCCACTGTTTTATGCAGAGGTAGTGCAGTTGTGTAAGGCGTTACCACAGATTTGTTTTACAGAATATGAAACATTGCTATTTCAGGTGGCTTTTGTGGTGGCCTTCTTTGCAGCTTGTAGGGTTGGAGAATTGGTAGTTTCCTCAAAGCGAGCAATGGATGAGGAGGGTTTGCAGAGAAGGGATATGAGGGTGGAAAAGGGAGTGTTGTGTTTATATTTACGCAAGTCAAAAATGAACCAAGAAGGAGAAGGCACGTGGATTAGTCTGCAAGCGGCTAAGAGTTTGGAATTTTGTCCAGTGCAATGTGCAGTGGATTATAATGGAGTAAGGCCGGCAGGTAGGGAGGTTTGGTTAGTGCATAAAAATGGTATGCCTTTGACTAGGTATCAATTTGCAGCAGTGCTTAAAAAGGTTTGAAATATATGGGTTTGGAGCCTAAGGATTATGGGACACATTCCTTTAGAATTAGCTCTGGAAGGGGGTTCAGTGGCTTTGATTCAGCATGTGGGGAGATGGCGTTCTAATAGGTATAAAGGATATATTCGTGAAAGGAATTTGAATATGTCATGCTAATGGTTTTAGTTTCTTTTACAGATATGTTGCCTCCGGACATATGTGTGTGGATCTGTGGACATTCATGTGTCTTTTGGGCACACAAGCATGCTCGGGAATCAAAGTGGGGATGTAACCTTGGATTGGTGGAATTCGGTATTCGTATCCGCTGGTTGGCCATACGAGGAATGACCTGGAAGCAGATGTTACCAGTGTTACTGCAAGCTCGGAGATTTTCGTCACCAGTTTTAATCTGTATTCATTTGGGGGGAAATGATTTATGTCATATCAAAGGTGTTGATTTAATTCGTTTAATGAAAACAGAATTATTGCAGGTGATGGGTTATTTTCCAGAGTCACTGATTGTATGGTCGCATATTATTCCAAGAAGAGTGTGGAAGGGGGCAATTAATCCAAAGGGTATTGAGCGTTTGCGGAGGAGGGTGAATGGGGAAGTGTCTAAATTTATGGGGAGAATGGGGGGTTTGGTGTTAGCGCATGAGTTGATATCTTCGGATTGTGCAGGTTTGTATAGGAAGGATGGAGTTCATCTTTCTGAGATTGGGATGGATATATTTTTGAGTACAATCCAAGATGTGTTGGAGGAATGTTTTAAAAAAGGATTTGGTGGCAGCTTTTATTATGGGGAAGTAGTGACAAGATATAGTCTGTCACCGCTTGTGGCCTGGATGAGGGTTTAAGAGGTACCAGAAGCGGTTAAATGAATATTGTGAAATATATGAAATGGAAAAGAACTCATGGGTGGAACCGCCATGAGTAAGATGTGGCTATTTAGTAATATTTGGAAATAAAGCTGCAGCCAAATTTTATTCCAAAGAAAGTGTTGTTTGTGTTATTTTAAATATAGGAAAATGTGTTAAAGACTGCCTGAAGTGCGAATGTCAATGTTAGGAAGCCCTCACAGTTAAGCTGTGGGGGTAGTAACATTGACTGAGGCAAAGGCAGCCAAGATAGGAAGAGAAGGGGGGTGGTAGTGGGTAAGATTAGTGGTAGGTTGGCAGGTAGCAACAGAAGGAAGGAAGGTGATTGGGTAAAGAAAGTGAGGGGATTGGTTGGAAGGGAAAGAGACAGGATATGATGAAGTTAAGAGTCATTAGTTAGGAGAGGGTGAGGGAGGATAGAAGGGAGTTTAAGGACCCTACCCAGCCCGCCCGTTGTGTGGGAGTTTGAGTTTTGGGGGAGTGGGGGAGGTTATTTGGGAAGGATGGTAGTAGCTTTTTTTTTTTTTTTTTTTTCCATTCATTTTTATTAGAACAAAATTTGCACAAAGTTACAGGATTGTATGTACAGTGTTCACTATAACATGGTATTCATACGCCAAACAACAACTTTCCCAAGGTTTTAAACTTTTCCCCCCCCCCTTCCTACCCCTCCCCCTTCCCAAAGAAAACATACCCGCTCCCCTGCCCTCCCCCCACACCACCCTATTGCCCCCTACCCTCCCCCCCTCATAAGTTCAGAATACGGCTACGAGCAGTTGGGGTAAGTGTGTCCCAAAAGGGTGCCCAGGTGGCACAAAAAATGTCTCCTTTGTCCGACGCCAAGTCCTTTATTTTTCGTTTCTCTAAAGAGCACATTTGGATCATTGCTGTACGCCACTGTGCCAGAGAGGGCCTCTCCGCATTTCTCCATACTTGTAAGATTGTTCTCTTGCCCATCAGCACAGCGCGTTTTAAAAAAGCTTTCATCTTCGCTGGCATACACCCCGCACTGGCAAAGGACTCAAATAGTTGTCCTGGGGCTATCTTCCATCTTGTGCCCCAACAGCTAGACACCTGCAGACCCACGCTTTTCCAGAATTGTTGCACCCCGGGACACGTCCAAAACATGTGTCCCAGGTGTGCCCCAGAAACTCCACATTTTGGGCAAGAATCCACCTCCGCTATGGTTGCCCTCCAGGCCCTATACGGCGAGATGTACAGTCTCAGCAAAAATTTTAGCTGTAATTCCTGCCAGGTTACGTTCTCTGTAATTTTAGTCACCGATAGCAACTGGCTGTGTAAGTGCTCTTCCTGTAGATTAAGTCCCAGTTCTGTATTCCATTGCTCAGTTATCTTGGTGAAGTCAAATTTTGGGAAAGATTCTCTTATGCTAGAGTGAAAGTATTTTAACGGTACTCTCTGTTGGGCCTCCAGACCCAACAGTTCAGTAAGTTTATCACCTGTCTCCACAGTCAAAGCTTGTTTAGGGAGAGAGACCACATAATGTCTCAGTTGATAGTATGCAAAGACATCTCCTTGATCAATATGGAATTCTGTACATATGTCCTGCAAAGGCTTCATCTCCCCTTTTTCCGTTACAACGTGAAACAGGTATATTATCCCATGTTTTTCCCAGTCCCTAAATTTAATAGATGTATCACCTACCGGAAAGTCCGGGTTCCCTCTGATCGACAGAAGTGGGGAATTTTTACTATCCAATGAAAGGAACCTAGTCACCCACTTCCAGGTTTGTTTTAGTGGCTGAAATATAAATCTGGCCTGGCCTAGAGTATTTCCCTGATATCTCCGCCCATGTACCCAACTTGCAAAATGGGTCTTTCCTATCATTTGTGTTTCTGTCTTTGTACAAGAAAAGTAGGATGTGGAACGAAACCAATCTGACAAGTGTCGTAGGTTGCTGGAAATGGAAAAAAGCCGCAAGCTTAGGAGGCCTAGGCCTCCCTTGGCTCTAGGTAAATGGGCCCTTTTTATGTTTAGTCGAGCCCTCTTCCCGTTCCATAAGTACCCATTTATCCTTTTATGTAGCCATTGCTCATCCCTCCGTAACAGATATATAGGGAGCATTTGAAATTTGTATATCCACATGGGAAAAAGGACCATGTTATATAATGCTACCCTCCCTAAGAGAGACAGCGGTAAACCCTGCCAACTTTTCAATGTCTCTGCTGTCTTCCTCTTCAAAGGTTCAATGTTTAAAGTATAAATCCCCGCCAAGTTCGTGGGAATCTTCACTCCCAAGTAGGTGATGGAGCCCGACGCCCATCTTAATGGGAAACAACCCACCCACCGGTCTTTTATTTCAGGGAATAGGGGTAGTGCCTCCGACTTCTGCAAATTTAACCTGAAGCCGGAGTAGAACCCGAACTCCTCCACAGCAGAGAGCAGTTTATAAAGCGATTTCTGAGGGGAAGTGAGTGTTACCAGTAGGTCGTCTGCGTAGGCCAGTGTCTTGACATTTTGGAATGGCAATTCTACGCCCTCTATATCTGGATCTTTCTCAATAGTACGTATCAAAGGCTCTAAGTAGAGCAGAAATAATAATGGTGATAGTGGGCAGCCTTGTCGGACCCCTGCTTGGAGTTCAAAGGAAGGGGAAACGAATGAGTTAATTAATAGTTTCGCTGAAGGTCCCTCATAAAGAGCTTGAAGTGCTTCCATGAACCATCCTTCCACCCCCACATATTCCAAAACTTCAAACATATAGTCCCAATGCACTTTATCAAATGCTTTCTCAGCATCAAGGCCCACTATTAACAAAGGCTTTTCTATTGCATGGCAGTGAGCCATAGCCAGCAATAGCTTACGTACATTTAGGGTGGAGTGTCTGCCTTTTACAAAGCCCACTTGTGGCGAACTGATCAACTCTGGCATATAACATGCGAGTCGTGCAGCCATTGCCCTTGTAAGTATTTTTAGGTCCGAGTTCATCAAAGAGATTGGTCTATAAGATGTTACCTGATTGCTGGGTTTTCCCGGTTTTAAAATTAATGTAATTAGAGCTGTGTTTACTTCTTGTGGGAAAAAACCTCTCTGAACCACCGCCTCGAAAAATTGGGAAAGATACCCCCCGGCCTGTGGCGGCAGTAGCTTATAGTATTCGTTAGGCAGGCCATCAGGGCCCGGAGTGGACCCCAAGGGGAGCGATTTTATCACCTGCTGTATCTCTTGTGCTGTAATCGGTTTCCCTAGCCGGGCCCTAGCTGTCTGAGGCAATTTCGGTATACCCGAGTCTTCCAGATAATCAAACAATTCTGGGCCTTTTCCCTGTGGTTCGTTTGAAAAAGTTTTAGTAAAGTAGTCGTAAAATATTTTAGAGATTCCCTCTTGGGATGATATCTTGTCTCCTCTGCTATCTAACACTTCTGTAATTAATGGTCTGGTTCCTCTGCATCTCACAATGTTTGCTAAAAGCCGGCCTGCCTTATTTCCATATCTCTGGAAATTTAGTTTCCCATACATTAACTGTGTTTTTGTTTGTTCATGTATTGCCGTATTCAAGGCCGCTAGTGTGGCCGCTAGGTTACTTTGATTTTGCAGGGTTGGCTGCCGAATACTAATTTGTTTCAATTTTTTATATTCTGTTTCTAGCCTTAATATGGTTCCCGCTTTCTTTTTCGCCTGCGTGCACACATACGCTATGACACCCCCTCTCAGGACCGCCTTAGAGGCCTCCCACAGCAAAATGGGTGAAGTACATGAACTTTCATTGTCACTCAGGTATTGCTCCCATAGATTTATCAAATGAGTCCTGAATTGGGCGTCACCACATAAGTGCGCAGGGAATCTCCATCTAGCTCCTGTGCTTCCCGTCAAAGTAAACTCCAAATCGACCCAAACCATACAATGGTCCGATACTACTAAGGGTCCAATCTCTGCACCCCTAACCTTAAAGAACCAAGATTGGGTTATCAATATGTAGTCAATTCTAGACCAGGTTTTATGTGCTTTGGATAGGTGGGTAAAATCTCTAACCGTAGGGTTCAAGGTCCTCCAGGCATCTATGAGGTTGAGAGCCCTGCTCATTTGTGACAGGACCCGTGATCCCGCAGCCCCTATTTCGCTATTCCTGACATTTGACCTGTCTTTCTCTGGGTCCATCACCTCATTAAAATCTCCACCCCACACCCAGGGGGCATCTGCATAACGGTATCCCAATGCGATCAAATCTTGGAAAAATCTTGTGTTTGAGTCATTTGGGCCATATACTGAGCATATATAAAAAGGGAGTCCATACAAAACAACATGCAGCAGTAGTATCCGTCCCTCTTTATCTTTATGGATCAACTTAGTCTTGCAATGGAGACCCTTTCTAACTAGAATTGCTACGCCTCTGCGGCCATTTCCAGCTGAGGAATAATAACATTCCCCAACCCATTGTCTGGTTAGTTTCTCATGTTCTACATCTGACAATTTGGTTTCCTGTAGACAAGCTATGTCCACTTTTTGTCTTTTTAGTTGTGTTAATATTTTCGTACGCTTTACAGGAGACGAGATACCTGAAACATTCCATGAAATTATACGTTTTGTGATACTACTCATCATGTAAGGTCTCTCTGATATCTAGCGTCGGTACTCTGTGGTGTACCACCCGGGAGCCCAGCCCCTCCCTGTGGCTTCTTTTATTCTTGTTCCCCATTTGCTCCCGTCTATTATTGAAATGTATCCCTGGACCCCCCTTCCCCCATGACCATCTCCTAAGTAACTCCCTCCCCCCCTCCCCCCCTCCCCCCTTCATGTCCCTGCCCAACTCTCCCCTGATATTCCCTCCTAGTTTAGTATTTCCCATATTGGGACAGAATCACTATTGATGCACGAGGCCCCCCAGCCCCCACTTACAGTACTATACAGTTCACATAACATATTCCCCAACATCTTATAAACCTCTTAGAGTTTCCCAGTTTTATAGCCATAACATTCACCATTTGAAATCCAATCTCTTTCTCAGTGTAGTTCAGTCTCCACTTCTACCAGGGCTTGTAGATATCTGTCCATTATTTGTTTCCAGGGTTTTCACCATTTCCATCGCGGCGGCCGCCGTTTCAAACGCCTGCCACCTTCCTTCGTGTTTAATTTTCAAAATAGCAGGATATATTAGCATAAAGTTTTCTTTTGCCTCGTGCAGGCGACGACAGATTGGGGTGAATTGTTTCCTTCTCTCTTGCAACGATGCGGAATAATCCTGAAAAATACGGATCAATTGCCCCTCAAATTTGGTGTCATTTCTTTTCAGGCGATATCCCCGTAGTATCTCCGTTTTATGAATATAGTTATGCAGTTTCAGAATCACTACTCGGGGAGATGAGCGGCCATCTTGTTTCCTGCCCACGCGGTGTATTCTCTCAATACACAAGGGCCCTGCATGGTCCGAAGTTGCGAATTCCTCTTTCAACCATCTTGTCACCACCGTTTCGAGCACCGAGTCCCCCACCGACTCCGGGAACCCAACTAACCTCAGGTTTGCCCGTCTCGATCTGTTTTCAAGGTCGTCTAATTTGGCGGCGACCTCTTGCAACTTTTCTGTGTGTTTTTTCAGTTGCTGCGGTATCGGTAAAACAGAGTCCTCTAGCTCCGATACCCTGTGTTCCAGCTCACCGGTACGCTGCGTAGTTTCGGTCAGTAGGGATTCGAAGTTTGCGAACTGCGTGGTGAGCGTTGCCAATTTTGTCTCTAACGCTTTCTCCATAACCTCTGTGAGTTGTATTAACTGTTCTGGAGAGAATTTCTGTTCCAGCGGTTCTGGGCGCTGCTCTATGGCTTGTTCGGCGCTCTTCAGTTTTTCTTTCTCTTTTTTGGCGGTTTTCCCCACCATCTTTTTCGCAGGGGTTTCTACAAATTTGTCCATTTGTGTTTCAAGTCCCTGGGTCTATATGCTGGAATCCCGTTTGAGTATAAATTTTAAGTTTTCAGATGCCGGGTGGCTGCGGGGCCTCGGAGAGCAGAGCAGGCACGTCCTACTCTCTCTACAGCATCACGTGACTCCATGGTAGTAGCTTTTAAAAGAAAAGGGGGTGCCTGGATGAGGGTTTAAGAGGCACCAGAAGCGGTTAAATGAATATTGTGAAATATATGAAATGGAAAAGAACTCATGGGCGGAACCGCCATGAGTAAGATGTGGCTTGACGGCACCGTAAGTCACATGGGTGGAGGGGGGGAAGGTGGGGAAGGTGAGCCAGTTTCGTTACTGAATGGCTTAGCATTATTAACCGCTCTGTGAAGTAACCTGGTGAAAAGATTGTTATGTTATTAAGTGGATGTTAAGTGAAATGAGTTATTTAGTAATATTTGGAAATAAAGCTGCAGCCAAATTTTATTCCAAAGAAAGTGTTGTTTGTGTTATTTTAAATATAGGAAAATGTGTTAAAGACGGCCTGAAGTGCGAATGTCAATGTTAAGATAAATTACATTACTAATAATTTCTTCAAGTTCATTTTATAGTTCTGTCAGTACTCTGGGAGGAATGCCATGCAGTTTAGGTGATTTGCTACCCGTTCTCCAAGGACAAGCAGGTTGCGTTATTCCTACATGTGAATGACATCATCCGACGGATCGCTGGTGCGGACACTGATTCACTAACACTAGAGAAAGTTCTAGCAGCATCCCACTGTGCATGTGCTGCTACCTTCCCACCCAACTCTTGAGCACAGGTTCCACAGTCTCTTTTTTTTTCCATGGAGCTGAGAGGATGCATTCTGTTGTATTCTATTCCAGTTCTTCTATACTGCCTTTAACAAAGTCTTCAAGGCAGTTCACAGCAACAAAAAAAATATATAGCCTAGTCATAATTGATATACACTTTCATTTTGATAAAGCTTTAAAAAATAATTCTACAAAGTGAATAAATAGGACTTTAAAACTTTCCGAAATAGATTATAAGTAGATAATCAATCGAATAGAAATTGGTAAACTATTCCATATTCTAGGACTCTGAAATGAAAAAGAGCGTTTTCAGATAGATTTCAATTTCATATTCTTTATAGAAGGAATATGAAGTGTCAGATTTTTTTTAACTTATAAATTTCCCTCTCAAACCTGGAGATGGTAACAATTACCCCACCTTAACCCAGGTTCATACCATGAATACATTTATAGGTTTGACAAGCATTTTTAAAATTAATACGCGATTCCACTCTTAACCAATGCAAATTTTCCAAGAGAGGACTTAACTTCACTAAATTTTCCTAGACCAAAAATCAGCTGAACAGCAGTATAACATACTGCCCTTTTCAAAACTTTTTTCACTATCATGAGTACCTTCCCCTGTGAGTAATTGCCCTCTTTTTTATTTATTTCTCGTGTTTTCCCTTCCTCATATTTTTTCTCAAGTTTTTTGGCTTTTTTTGGTTTCCTTATTTTTCATGAGTGGCTGTGCAATCAGACTGCAGCCCTAACCTCAATTTGAACACTTCCCCTTTTTGAATTGTTCAAGAATGAGGAGTTTAATTTAGTCAAAGTTATTTTTTCGTTGTCCCAGAAGGCTCCCAGTGACTTTAAGTGGTGTGCCAAGTGTCGCTGCGTTATTTCACTCATAGACCAGCACACTTAGTGCATTGGGTGCCTTAGGCCAGGTCATGACCCCTCTGTTTGTGTTCTTTGTTTTCATATGCTGTTCAGGACACAGAGAGTGCAATTGGCTCAACAGGAAAAGCTTTTTGGCTCTTTGAAGGCTGGACAATCATCTTTGGCACTGGCAGCATCAACCTCCGTGAGTGTTTTGACACCAGTAACCACTGGGAGTGCTCCGGCATCAGGTGGGTCTCCAACTGCCTCAACATCAGGCTCTGTTAGCAGACCCTGGGAACAGTCAACATCAGACCTGACACCATAGAGATGCTCGGATTTGACATTGTCCTCATTGGCACTGGGAGATCGAGGCTCTTTACATCAGGGAAGCCCAGGAAGCATAAGCATTGGTCATCAGGGCATCTGATCTCCAATACCTAAGAAGTGCCAGCATTGGGAGGAGTGCTCTCCCTCTGTGGAAGTGGTGCCGGGGCACCAGTCATCGATCAGCCAGGTCCCTGTCACCTGTTCGACACTGATGACTTCGCAGGCTGCCTAATCTCCAACTCCCATGCCTTTGCCAATACCCGTCCTTGATGAGTGGTTCTGGAACATACTCCGAGAGGAGCTGGCACAGTCGCTGCAGGGAGCTCCACCTTAGCATTGAGGGTGCATGTGCCCTCAGCAGAACAGCCCCAGGCCCTCTCTAAGGCTCCACCGATACCGGTGCCCTTAACATTGACACCGGTACCTTGCAAGGTGTCGCTGAGGCCTGAGCAGGAGTACCCCCTTTGAAATCCTCAGAGCATGGACGTCATTCCACTAGGTCGACGCTGGTGCAGACTCAGTCTCCTGATTCTCAAGAGGAAGAAGTCTGGCTGGAACCGCTCATGGGTATCAGACGAGGATCCATATTACTTGTCAGAGGAGGAGTCACATGGAATTCCATCTGATCCCTCATCTCATGAGAAAAGAAAATCTCCTCCACAGGCACTCTCTTTTACTAGTTTTGTCAGGGAGATGGCTGCGGCCATCCCATTTAAGTTGGAGACGGAGGAGGAACCCAGGGCTGAGATGTTGTCTGTCTTGGGCTATAAGTCTCCTCCTAAGGAAGGGGTTACTGTACCATTGAGAAACTGGGACTCTCCCCTCTCAGTGCAAGTTGTACCCAAGAAGGTGGATATGCAGTATTGTATCCAGAAGGCTCCTGGATTCGAGAGGGCCCAATTGCTTTGCCACTCTTTTGGTAGTCGAATCTGCTCTCAAATGAGCTAAGAGCTCTTGGTCTCATGCCTCAGCACCCCTGTGATGAGAGGCCAGAACCTTCAACTTGTGTGGGAGAAAAACTTTCAGGTCTTGATGCTCACTGCCCGCATCCAGCCCTATCAGCTCTATACCAGCCTTTACGTGGACTCTCTAGTTAATAGAGCACTTAATCTGGTGAATTTTTTTCCCTGTGGAGCAAGCCGCCGAGCTTCGCCAGTTGGCCAATAAACAGATGGAGTGTTGGCATTATTTGGCCAGGGGTGTTTATGACACTTTTGATATTATTATTATTAAAAATTTTCTAGACTACTCTAGCTGCGAGTCAGAGCAGAGCAGTGTGCAATCTAAAATGTGTTAAGTAAAGAAAGGATCTCCAATAATGACAGGAAAGATAAGCATTCACACCAGATCAGAGGAGAAATAGAACACAGAATAGGGAGAATAAAATAAACCACCTCAAGCTGGAGAGTTCCATTAGGCTGTCTCGCCAAAACCTTGTTTAAAAAGACAGGTTTTCAGGTTTGGCTCAAAACTCTTTATATTATGTCCAGACTCTCTGGAATGGGTGTGGGGATGTGCAGACTCTCATGGTACTCTGATTTCAGGCTGTCTTAGGTTGCATGTATCCAGAATCCCTAAGCAGATTGGGATTCTTGGGCCTTACTTTACCCGCCATGGCCACCCAATCATGAGCACTAAGAAGCGGATAGCAACTATGGGAGGCACTAGTAAGGGGGATCTTTGTGTTTAGAATTGCCAATGGTGTAATTAAAAATAGGCTAAAACAACCATAAGGGTCTGCATCATACAGCAAAATGGTAGCTACAATTTTTATGGCTAATTCCCATATGTCTGTATGGTTATGAGATGCCACAGGAAGAGAACCTAAGAAAATTATACTAAGAAAGGTCATTCTAAGGTTGAATATACTTAGAAAGGTTACACTACAGCTAAATAATTGTATGGCTGAATGATACCTAAAAAGGGGTTACACATATATTGTAATATCTTGGTCAGTATTAGGGTTTGGTGTTACCCTTGTATAAGCTGTATCATTTTGAATTCCATAAGCAGAAACATTCAAAATCAAGGCTAAAATGAAAGTACACTGAAAATTAAATCTAAAAACAATAAGGGTTCAGTTATGAACGTCCATTTACAATGGAAACAGTGTCATAAAACAAAATATGAGTCCATAATGTCCATAAATAGCAATAATGAATCTCAAATTATTTATCTCCAGATTTGCTTGACTGTATTATGCTGGAGGTTCTGGTTCTGAGATGTCTGAGTCCTGGACTTCACTGAAGACTGTAATGTCTTTCAGGTGAACCCAAGATGTAAGGTTCTCAAACTTGGCTGTAGTAGCGGTCACAGCTTCAACTTTAAAAGGGTATACTTTCTATGGGCTAAGTCTCTTATGTTCAAGGAATTGGGGTTTGCAGAATATCCCCACTTCTGGCTTGCGTAATCTGAATGAAGCAAGACAAATATGTTATTTCTAATTATAAATAGTCCTAGAACACTAGGGATGAGAGAGCACAGAATACAAAAGAAAAAGTCACAGTAAAAGTAGAAAATTAATGTGCAGAAAAAGTAAAGTTAATAATTATTATGTAGAAAGTCCATGTGATTGACATATCTCTAGAAGACAGTGCCACTCTCTGGTATCAGGAAGGCGCTGTAGGCACATAGTTGTGGTAGAGTGTATACATGGTCACACATGGGAAATGGCATGCAGGTTCTGGAAAAGATGAGTCTGCAAAAATATTCAAAACAATGGAATAATCAAAAGCATAGCCAAGAGGGCCAAAATTAAGGATATCATTTGAACACTAAATTCCCATTGGAGGAGTTGACGTGGCTGGGCTTTCTCTTGACAGAAGTCGGTTGTAGCGAAACTAGCAGAGTGGAATCGAGGCAGTAGATCAGGAATTGAATTAGTAGTCTTCACCTGCGTTGACTACCTTTCCCTAAAGGTTGAGCCCTTAGGTGCGAGCGGCTTGCAGGACTTACAGGATTGAAATGGTGGACAAGTAATGCTACAACAGAGTAGAAAAACAGAATAAAGTTAGAACCAGGGTTTACTCTTGCAGCCTAATCTCAGCACAGGATTCTGGAATTTAAGGCACGTCTTCACTCATGATAACGTTGTTTAGGATTCAGCATACTGGCGGAAACTTTCCAAGTTCAGTATGTTTAGGATCATCAATATAATCTGCAATAGCTTTAGACAAAGAATTTTTCTTGTTAGTGAACATATTATACAGAGGAGGCAAACCGAAGGACCGAATTTTATTTTCCCTGTAAATAGTGTCTAGCACACTGCATTCATAGGTTTACTTCTGTATCCATCTGAGAAAAGACAGCAGTTTAAAGAAAGACAGCTTCCAGTGGTTGAAAGAGAATAGGGCACTTTTTAATTTTCATGAATGAAGGAGGTGGGTCAGGAGGAGGAGGGGGTGTTAAGGGGAGGGGTGTCGGAAGGGGGTATGTCAGAGGGATAGGTGGAGTGTCAGGGGGTGGAGCAAAAGCAAGGGAGGTCATAGAAGGGAGAGGATCAGGGCGTGGAAGGGGGTGTGTCAGAAGGCAAGGAAGGGGGACGGGTAAGGGGACTGTCAAGGGGCAGGGTAGGAGGCAGGGCGAGGGTAAACAGGAACCTTCTGAAATATGATCAAGCAGTTATAGGACAAAAAGTAAAATTCTAGCACAAAACAAGTGAGCAGTTAAAAAAAAAAACGTAACAATCCAAAAGCCCATCTATATAGTTATCAAAAATCTGAAGCATGTAATTGATTCCTGTATCATGTAAAGTCTATTGAATGTTAAGCTTTTGTAGAAGTTAGCTTCAGAGAAAACAAAAACTGCAAGGGTTAATTTTCGTCAATCACTCCTGGGGAAACGATGAAGTAATGTAGTTTCCTGTGTTTGATCAGAGTCTTGTGCCACTGTAATCATCAGAATGCATGTAACACAGTACTGCAGATGAAAAACAAAAACTGTAAGTTTAAATTCATATTAGAACTTTTTGTAAGTGTAATTAGTGACTATAGAAATAAAGAAATCAAACTTATTGTAATGTTTAGAAATTATGAGGAAAGAAAGAAAAAAAGTAATGCTTAATTATCTGCTTTGGAAGCACAAACAGAAAAGGGGAAGTTAAATTTTCAACTGCTTATGCATGTGGAATAAAGTTTAAATACAATGTATTTCCAAGTAAATGACTCTTATAAAGAAGCATGTAAATGAAGACAATTAAAATGTCTGTGATTCTGTAATGTTAGGGTTAATTTTTTTTGTTTCTGAACCGAAGCTTGTGGAAACTCTAGCTTCAGAAGAACTGTAGTCGTTTCTGATGAAGCCTTTATCTCTTAGATTAGCTGTTCTCAGCAGCACTTTGATATCCTGTAAAGAATCTGGATTTCAAATGTAAATGCAGTTGTGATTACAGAGTTTCAACTTTGAATGGACCAGCAGGGGTCCCCCACCCTTTTCGCTTGTGAATTCTGTCAAAAGCAAGGCAGAAATGTTATTGCAGATTGTAATTTGTCTGAATACAAGTCTTTTGCAATTCATATGATTTTAAAGGGAGCGTTAATTTTAATTTGGTATTGCATATATCAGGCAAAAATAAAACTATAAAGAAGTAAGAGTCATAATGGGGTTACCATGAAGAGCTGTGGTTTTTAAACACTATCTCAAGCAGTGATGAGATAGTTTCCGGTTTTTAATATGCTGGAATATACTTTCTTTCTTCTGTGTTAGGTTTAGAAATACTGTTGAAAAGGGTTCAACTTATTGAAAAGCATATCTCCAAAAACAGCTATAGTTCCAGGTCTCAGCTCTCTAGTTTCAGAAGTAAATGTGTTATGGGTAATAAATCTTTAACTTCAACAATGATCCCTAATGCACTGTAAAATATAGAAACAAAACAGTGACTAACTTAACTCATTCAAATTCTAAATCTAATCTTAGATGGAAAAGTAAATCAAAATGTCTCTTTTTCAAAAGCTTCACATAAAAGCATGAAACATATTAAATCAAGCAATCACAGTAGTATATTTAGGGATAACGAACAGCAGGTCTGCAGCATTTCAAGGAGGAAAAAAAAAACAACGAGAAACCGGAAGTAAAATTAAAATATGTCACAGTTAAGAAGCTAATCTAATCGGTACAGGGCATGAGAACAAAATACTGGAATTCTATAGAATAATATATCTTAAATACCCCAAACAATTATGTTAACATGAACAGCAAATAACAGATATATTTACATGTAACAATGTAAAATGAAATATAGTTCAGAACTAAAGAAAAATGTAACTCAGTTTCTGTTAGTAGAGAGTAGTCAAAATCTCCATATTAGATAGGGGAAAAAGTGTACAAGGTCCCTTAACGGGTTAGCAATATGACATGTGTTTCCTGTAGATAAAAAGGAAGACCTCAATAAGCTGCAAACTTACAAGCAGAATTAACGGGATTTTTTAATCTTAACCAGAAATTAAAACTTAGCAAAAATTATAGCATATGTCAAACAAGCATTAATTAACAATGTACAGTGACTTAAAAGTGAAACCTAAGATTGTCTATGTACTCTATGCTTCGAGTGATATATTTGCTCAAATTAAAAGTTAGCTGAAAATAATTACAAAGCAAGGAACGGCAAAGTTGTCACTGGCACTTCCTGTCACTGAAAGGGTGTGAGAAATAGCTGGTGGCAGTTTGCAATATAAATGTTAAAAACCTATGGTCGCTTCCTGTTTAAAATATTTTGTTTTGTTTGTTGTTGCATTTGTATCCCACATTTTCCCACCTTTTTGCAGGCTCAATGTGGCTTACAATGTTCGGTTATGGCTTTCGCCATTCCAGAGTAGTAAGTTACATTTGGAGTTGTATAGAGAATAGGATAATAGGCATAGAAAGAGACCAGTTAGACTATAAGGTGAAGTGGTGATGTGTTGTGTTTACAATAGTTGATCGATGTCGTGATATGCCTTGTTGAAGAGATATGTCTTCCGAGATTTGCGAAAGTTGGTTAGTTTATAGGTTGTTTTTAAGTTACGTGGCAAGGCATTCCACAACTGCGTGCCCGTGTATATATGTAAATATAGCTGAAACAGTCCTGGAATAAGAACAGAATGTTTAAAAGGGTTGTAAAATCTTTCATGCAGCCCAAAGTTACAAAAATACTAAGTCAGAAATAGAGATTTCAAACTGCGTCATGGGAGGAAAAAAGAAGTCAACCGAGCAGAATGGTCCCAGAGCAGAAAAAGTTATAGAACTCACTTTATGGATTCACAAAAGCTACTAACAAGTCCTAAAACCATACCAATAAAATAGAGATTTAAAAACTATAAATCCCAATGAGGCAAGAAAGGAAATATGCAAGCAGCAGATAAGGTTGAGAAAGAGGAAAACAAAACAGATAAGTCGTTCCTACATAGCAAAGAAATGCAGTACATGCAGGAAGTTAAAAGTTAAAGACCTTAAGCTGTAACTCACTCCTCATGTAAAAATGTTATAAAATGTATGCCCATCTATAGAAAAAAATAAAACTATAGATCCAAGACCCATGAGCAGCCTAGAAAATCTCATATGTGTGGCCAGCACAAAGGAGATTTTCCTCGCTGCTTCCTTATATCCAGAAGAAAAAGGTTTATTTTTCCTCTAAATAGAGAGTCAAGAAGAGATTACCAGAGCTAGCTATTTTAAACTGCGTCACAAATCAAATACTGCTGCAAATGCTATCTAAATAGGATGAAGACACAGAACCTTTTTAGTTCAAAACAGTAAAGAAACATATCAGTACTTAGTAATGCATTATTTGAATGAAATAACATAGTTAATCCAGAAAAAATATACGCTCCTTGAGACGCACTATCTCTGCAGTTGATAAGCAGTCTCGTTGAGGTCAAAGCAATAATCTACTATAATAAAACGCACCCTCAACGTTCTGAAGACAGCATTCTGAAGTCACTCCACTCCAAGGGTTCGTTAGTTCATGGTGGTGAAGCCATCCCACTCACCATGTCTCTCTGCCCCGCCCTCGCGTCAAAACGTTATGACGTCGAGGACGGAACAGAGAGACGCATCCCCAACCCCCCAAGTCGTAGCACAGATGGAAGTTAGTCCTCTGACGCCCTCGACGCAATGCCACGCCCCCTCCCAAGTCACAACGGAACGGATATTTTAGAAGCCGCGTTGGGGAGCTGGTTTGGAAACACAGAGGAGGCGGAGAGAATCAGCTGAGCATTCATGCTGGGCACGAGCGGCACACACAACCAGAAAAACAGCACACACACACAAAATCTAATGGAAAAATACTCTGCTAAATTGCACACAGGGGCGCTCCTTTTCATGAAGTCACTTCGAGAAACAACCGAAAAGGTAACCTTTCTTCTCCTCAGCAAAACAGACACCCACTTCCTCCCCCATCCTTTGTAACCACGGACAAAGCTACACGGCAAATGCTCCCTACTAAAGGCTCCCTCCCAGCCTCCTCTCAAGCTGCCAGGTTTCATATGCCTTTGACAGGAGCTCCCAGCCCAGAGGATATCACAGATTAGGGAGGAGGGAAGCACAGCAGGGAAAGCAAAAGACAAGAGGAGGAGGAGAGAGCAAATGGGATGGAGGCACTAAAACTGAGAGCCAGATGCACTAAAGTCGTCGGTAATTCCCATTCCCTACCGATTCCATAGCGAATCGGTAGGGAACGGGAATGCATCAACGATAGGGAATGCAAATGAGCTGCTCGTTGTAGCTCAGTTGCATTCACTATTTTCCTCGGTTGCCAGTTGGAGAATCAGGACGTCCCTTTCGATTATGCACCTCTTCCTGGTCTCTTCAGCCAATCAAAGCGGATTTAGCTGGCTGTTGTTAGCGAAATGCGCTTTGATTGGCTGAAGAGACCAGGAAGTGGTGCATAATCGAAAGGGACGTCCTGATTCTCCGGCAACCAGGAAAATAGACAAATTTTGCTGTGGAGGGGTAAGTGGCGCGGCAAAGACAAAATAGAAGGGGGAAAAAAACCGCAGAGCGAAAAACGGCGGAAAAAAAAGACGTCTCTCACAAGTGCAGGGAGAGTACTTCCATAAAGGACGCCTCTCACATGCGCTCCCTGCTTTTTTTTTTCTTTTTTACCTTTTTTGGGGGGCCCTTTTCCTTTTCGATTCCCTCACAGGAGCCCTAACAAGAGGTGCAGACCTCCCGTTAGTGTTCCTACGGTAAGGGAATCGGAAAACCGGTAGTGCATCTCATTATAATGGGCTACAACGGTAGTGCAGCTCATTATAATAGCTTTTGAATAATTTGCATTCCGTTTTCGTTGCCTGCTACCGTGGCAGGGAAAATGCCCTTAGTGCATACCCCCGGTAAACTACTTGCGTTTTAAACTGGCTGGAACCAGTTTAAAACACAAGTTGTGGGCTCATTAGGTTTAGTGCATCTGGCCCTCAGTTCAGAAAGACCCATGACGTTAGTTCAGAGCAGAGGAGAGGGAGCTGCTCGCTCGCCCTGATCCCTTCTCATTCACCTCCTCGCCCCTCCTCCAGTGAGGCGTTGCGGTGCTCTGGAGACACAAACAAACTCCCTTCTCCCGAGTCCCAGCTCAAACTCTGCAATGCCCTGGCCTCTGGGATTCACTGCCACCCCCCCCTTTGAACCTGAATGCCTGCCAAACTTCTCCAGCAGCCAAGGGATTTACTTGGGCTTCTCTTTCTTAAGGGGGTAAAATTCAAATCCTTTCTATTTCGAATACCTGTATTTTAAAAGTTATTGAAGTGTACCTCTATCACAAACACACACAGACACTCATTCAAACGCACCTCCCAACCTCCACCCTCCCGCCACAAAACAAACACACACACAAAAAAACTAAAAGGCACACACACACTCTCGCACATTCACTCTCTCTCTCTCACAGAGACACTCTCACACACACTCTCTCAAACATACACACTCTGAGGAAAACCTTGCTAGCGCCCGTTTCATTTGTGTCAGAAACGGGCCTTTTTTAGTAGTTTATAATAAACAGATGCAATAACTATGCCATTTCAAAAGCACACACGCACATAAAATTAAAACTGTGATTTGATCTTTACAACTAAGAAGTCTTACATTGGATAGCAAAATAAGAATGCAACTTATTAATTCTAGTTAAAAAAAAAGTTTTAAGATTTTGTACATGTTTGATGAATTCCTTAGAGTCTTAAAATAAATCTGTCAGCAGCCAAACAGGCACAGAAGCGTCCTGAGGAAAAGCAAGAAAATCTTTCCCATTCACAAGCTACAGCGCACAGACAACATAGCTAAAGACCACACCCGTACACACGCACAGAAACAGCTCTGCGTATATAGGACAAATTTTAATCTTAAATTTAGTAAAATAAAACCTTTAAATTAGAGCTAATTAAAACCTGTAGCAATGTTTAGCATGACAAGGGAGCAGCAAAGCAGAATTTATCCCTGGAAAATTTACTGAAACTTTATTATGACTGTGGTGGCTTATGGAGGAAATGCCTATAGGGCAGTGGCATGCAATTCAGAGCTAACCCTGAACGGGGCAGTGTTGTCTCAGTCATAACATAAAGCACTTCTTCCTCAGTTCAAGCAGCCTGTCACATACAGGGATCAGGTCGTTCAAAAGTTATTCCTATATCTAAACTTTACTCAAATGAGTCAGAGTTTTTCCTTTAAGGGAAAGAAGTGTAAAACTTTGTCCAAGGGAATGGACATCATGCCTAACGTAAAGGGGGTCTGGGTCTGGGCAGTGAAAGGAGTTGAAACTTAGTCTAGAACTTGGTTCTAAGATAATAGTGCTACTATAGTGTATGTATATGGTGTAAAAACTAAACTTAAAATACTAGTAAAATGCTTTAGCGTGCAGAGATAAGGCTGCGCTACTCTAACAATGAAACATGCAAAGAAATAAAGATATACTCATATATCTTGAAAAGTGACCAAATCCAGCGCTGAGAGTCAAAGGAAGATATGGCCAGGTGGCGGGAGCGTACACGCAATGTCCGCATTAAAGACTGTGCCCCAGGCTATGTCTCCAAAGTCAGGAGCCTACGCGGTTCCAACTGACTCCCAGGAGCATGCACGCAACTTCTGGCGGAGTCCACAAATGGGGAATTTACAAATACCCTTCAAAGGATTCAGAAAACCTGCGACAAGGATCTCTGAATCGGAGAGCAGCAAGCCAATGGGTTTCGCAATGCTTATATTATCCGTATGGACCTTCAACTAATAAGCACCCCATTGGTCATTCAACTAATAAAACCCTGAATTTGCCCGTCTCAATCAGATGTGGTTAATGAAAATAGCG
The DNA here is from genome assembly GCF_901765095.1 of Microcaecilia unicolor. Lineage (NCBI taxonomy): Eukaryota > Metazoa > Chordata > Amphibia > Gymnophiona > Siphonopidae > Microcaecilia > Microcaecilia unicolor. The sequence goes on along the minus strand of NC_044031.1, from coordinate 353,449,953 downwards.
GTGGTTAATGAAAATGAGGAAGAAAAGAGAGAAGGTGTGAAGAGTTAGAAGGTGCTTAAAGTCTGGAAACAGTATGTAAATTCCAGGAAGCCCTTGACACACTGCACTGATTCACTCTGCTGAACTAACACTACTCCAAGAAGAGTGCTGGAGAGACTTTGTTGTGAACATTGTGCTCCTGCTTGATGTGATTTAGAAGATTTTTATGATTTATAAGGACTATAATTTGAACCTTTAAGGACAATATCTAAGACACAAGTGGAAGATTTGAAATTGAGGAAACAACAATTGGGGAGCATGTACACAGATTGTGGCTATATAGAAATGTGCCCACACAAGGTTTATGTGAATGGGTGGTGAAGTGAAGGGTGTGACTGGGCAAGTTCCGGAACTTACATAGTATAAGTGGTTTTATGTGATATATGTATTGTAATAAAAGAAATTAAATATTTTAAAGGAAGAACGTTTTTTGTGATATAGTAATGAAAATAGCTGCCAGGACGTCTCCTTTAATTCAGTATGAACATAGGTTCCACCCCAATTATCCCAGAGACAAAGATCTAATAAATAACATCTAAATATGACAAATTGGATATAGAAACACCATACGGACTCAGAAAATTGAGTTTTAATATGGTTCAATTTAGCAAGGACCCAGATGAAATCAAATATTCAGAATTAGATATTAAGTTGTAGTATCACCATGTGTTTTCTAATATGATTGTGACAAGAAACAAAGATAAAACAAAATTTACAGTGACAGCTCAAGGTCAGCTGAACCTCTCAAGGTGGCACGGCAAAAAATGTTAAATCCCTGACACATCAGTAAAGAGGTTTAAAATGTAGCAAACAGCTATAGAAGAGCAGTGCTGAGGAAGGGAAAGCCCCCGAAATCAGCTGACAGGTAGAACAAGTCAGGAAAATCCCCAGAGCTTGTGAAACCGATTAAAGCCTGAGCCAGAGTTGTTAAACAAAGAACAGTATGTAGAAGTAAAGACACAGGAAATTCAAGAAAGAATAGATGAGCCAAAGAGACTTTGAGTCTTTAGCAGGAGGCGGGGGTGCAGAGAGAGGAGAATTCAGAAGTGCGCAGTTGAAAAATAAATGTAAAAAAACAAATTGTTGTTTAGTAAAGATTAGCCACAAGAGGGCAGCAGAGACCAGCAAACAAGAGGACAAAACAGAAAGATCAACGGGGTGAGATTTAGCAACAGACGAAGTGTTGTCCGGAAGTATTTAAAAGCAACTACGCAGAAGAAATAAAAATTAGAGTTCAAGGAATTAAAGACTAGGAGAAAACTAAGAAAGATATAGTAAGATTAGTTCAAACCAAGTAAAGATAGTTGAAATCAGAGAAGAATTAAAGTAGAGCTCCAGACTTTTAAAACTGAATAAGAAAGTTGTGAAACAGGAAAAGGTGTAGCAGGCTTGTATTTGCAGCACAAGAACAGCTGTTTCCCAGCTTTAATGAAACGAGGCAATGGGCTAGAGTTGATATGAGGCAGCTTGGGCAAAAGAAGTCATATTAATTGGTGTTTAAAAGTTTGGTTCAGTTCTGCAAGTGATGGAGGAATGCCATCTGGTTTCAATTGCTCAAGAAGTCTAACTTTTGCTAGGCTACAGGTTAGAAAGGTCAGAGAGAAGTAATTATTTACCACATATGGATACCATTATGAGCCAGGCATATTGCAGGCAGTTTAAAGGATTAGTTTAATGCTAGTTAGAAGAAAATAATTCTAGATAATTCTAGATGATTTAGATTTTGTCTTATAAGGAATTCTGATTTCTGCTTATTTTAGAATATGTTTTATTCTGTGTAATTAATAAGTTCTATTTCTATGTAGAATATCTTTTCAATTCAACTTTGTCTGACCTTTCAAGTGATATTTCTGCAAGTTTAAATAGATCATCTGGTTTGAATTATCCACAGTCCTAGCTAGGTGAAAGAGGTCAGGAAAAGTCAACTTTGTTCCTTGATGAATAGCTAAGTGTAGGACTGGTCCTGAAAGTAATAACAAACTATATCTGTATGCCATTAAGTAAGATTGGCCCCTTGACCCCTTAATGAATGCCAGAACCCAGTTAGTATGAAGTTGATTGGGAAACTGATTATGTGAATAATAAAATGCAAGAGATAGGTGCCACAATGTCTAGTGTGAGAGGCCCCAGGTCATAGGTCAGTTTAGGAAATGTCTGAAACCTATGTAACTGATATTTTGAATATATGTGTAGAGATGATTGGTTCAGACAGGGTAATCAATCTATTCTTTACCATCTGGAAAGTAAGGGGGGCTAGAGGGGTTTAAAACTGTATATAACTGGGAGCAGAAGCAGCTTACGTTAGAAGGAGAGAGCTAAGAAGAAGAGAAGGAGCTGAGACAAGAGAGGACAGACAGGAGACGCAGGATCCAGAGAGCTGAGAAAGAGAAGAAGAGACTTAGTGCTGATGTCCTACTTTGTTTGCTGGCAAATAAAGAAGATTTCTCCCTCATTCTGGTGTGTGCTGTTTGACTCCTGAAGTACCACAGATTCTGCTAACAATAGTGGTAATTCCTGCAACAGATAGATTACAGAAGACAAATAATTTGTATTAGATGTAGGTCAGCGATAGGACAGCCGGTAAGTAGGGAAATAGAGCACAATGAGTCAGAGGAATCGTAGCCCTGAAAGATAGCTTGTGCTAGGAATAGAGGTAGGAAGTCGAATACAGAAAAGAGAGGAGCAGGGCAGACGACAGAAGAAAGGCAGAAAGCAAAGGTCAGAGAACGAGGGGGAATTCCCCTCTAGCACAGTCGGGGAAAGTTAGCACGTATGAAATTGAGTAGAATTAAAAGAGTAGATAAATGTACTTAAGCCAATAGGACTGAAGCAGGGGTAATACAGGTGATAAAAGCATCATGTACTACCCAACTGTCAGCAGCAGGTCTGTAAAGAAGCAAGTGTAAGCGTGTTAGAAGGCCTCCAGAGAGAACCGATACAATGAGTTATGTTATGTCAGATAACAATTGACAGATGACAGTCATAGCAAGGGTATTAAAACAATTGTCAGTACTGACTTGCTTAGTCAGTCAAGTGTAACTGAAAGTCAGAAGTTTGCTGAAAGTCAGAAGTTTGCAGAGGAAAATAAGTTCAAGGAGGAAGAAAAAAGTTATTTTAAAAGGATAAGTATAGAGTTATGGCAGTAGATTTAACAGAAAGCAGGAGTAAGGACACAAAAGGAAATATTTCACATAGAGCTTAAAAGCAGACAAATGAATGGTATTTAAACACCATGTAAAGAAAACTGAATTTAGTCAACTTGACGAAATTCAATGAGAGAAAAGAAGAAAACAAACTTAAAGTGTTCAAATCAGCAGTCCGGTGGGTCACCAATAAATTTTTCTGGGTTATTTTCAGTCCTCGAGGAACCCCAAATCAAATGGAGATATCTCGAACACAGGAAACTCCCAAGTCTGCTCTTAATATATTCACCTTGTCTATCTGAACTCCTTAATTACCAGTTAAGGGGAAAACAATCAGGGAAGAACAGTAGATAGTTAGAGACAGGTCCAAGATGGCGCCTGAGACAGAAGTGTGTGCAGACACCTCCTAAGCGCCATTGCCCTCCTGATGTGCCTGAACCTTCTGAAGCCCGAAATGGATAAGAGAAAGGCAAAGCCCCCCGTGCTTACCTCCTCAAGCCGGACGGAACCTTCCGGGATGCGTCAGGGGACCTTGGACGCCATGGTGGTGCACACACCGGGACCCGCTACGAGCACTTTGGTGAATCCGACAGGGCTGTTAGAACATAGCATCGAGGGGGCATCTTTGAGCCCTCGCCCTCACGCGGCTCCTCCGAGGCCTGGGGGCGAGATGAGAACGCTGGTTGAACAATGCCATAGGGCGTCCGAGGAGGGTTTGTCCCTGGCGGATGTTGTAGGAGGACCCGTCGCTACCTCTTCTCCAGCTGAAACATCAATCCAGCAAGAGCGCAGAATCGTGCCCCTGACTGAGAATAGGCAGGAGACGCCTCCAGTAGACCCCAGAGAAATAATTAGAACAGCCGTAGTGACTCTTGAAAATTTGTGGGATGCCATCCAGGGCTTAAACGCTACTCTGAAACAAATGGCGAAGTCCACTCAGGAGGAGATAGCGGAGATAAAATCCACTCAGGAAAATTACTCAAGCAAGCTCAGAGCACATGACACTAAATTGGAAGTTCTGGATACAGAGGTACAAGCTTTAAAAAATGTTTCTTCACCGTTCTCCAAAGATAGACATTCAATTTAGGAAGATTGAGTATCTAGAAAACCAGCTTCGAAGAAATAATTTAAGAATACTGAACTTTCCTAAATCACCTTTAATTTCACCTTTGGAGATGTTTAAAAAATATTTGAAAGAGATACTGCATATTCCTATGGAAAATCTCCCACCTATAACCAGGATACAGTATATCACTGGTATTAATGTTGGGAGGTCTTCCTCACAAGTTAACTGAATTTCTTCAAGATTCACTTGAATTAATTACTGAGAGAACAACCATGCTAGTGACATTTGCCTTCGAGCTAGACTGAAATAATGTCTTCAAATTATATTTCTGCCATCTCAATGAAGATTTCTTAGGAGCAAAGGTTCAAATTTTTCCGGACTTATCCAGGGATACGCAGAAACGAAGAAAAGCTTTTTTACAGCTTAGATCTCGACTTCTTACTATAGGTGGAACCTTTCTGCTTAAATATCCCTGTCGATGTGTGGTAGTTTTTAGTTCTCAGAATTATGTATTCTTTGAACCTGAGAAACTTCTAGAATTTATTTCCAGTAAAGAATAGTGTATTAATCTCTGAACAGAATGCTATGCACCAGCTGCGCTCTTAGACGAGTCTTTCTGTTTTTGCTTTATTTAATCTTAATTTTCTTTTCATTACTTTGATCTTGGACAAATTTATTGTGGTCTAAGGAACTTATGATATTTTTCAGTGAAATGATAATAGTATTGATGTTTTCTTTTATAATTGCTAAATTTATGTGTAAGCATGAATGTAAAATTGAAAATCTATAAATAAAAAGAAAGAACAGTAGATATAAGTTATCAATCAGATACTTTTATTTATGACCCACCAAGTATAATTACAATTAATCATTGCTCTGTAAGTACAATTTACAGAACACCATTTGTCATGAGAAGTACAATTCAATTGATTAAGGGAATATAGTATCCCAGCTGCACACAGGTGCTTTCTGGGTTTTAGTCTTATGTGACATATCTTACCACTCAAGGGTATACATGGGAAAGCAGTTTGGTAATTTGCCAATTCTGTTGCGCTACATTGGTTTCCCCTGGAGAGAGAGCAGCCATGGCCACCCCTCTAACTTTAAGCAAGAAGTACACCGATTTTTAAAGGTCTACTTAGGATACGGGTAATATGACAGTAAGCACACCTGATTGGATCTATGTTAATGTCATAGTTAACACTGATTGGCTATGCTAATGAGTAGCTTCATCTTGTAAACATGTTTTTCATCTTTAGATTCAACCGTTATTACCTCACCTTTTACCACAAACTTTTGCAAGGCACTGCACCTGGCCGTTGTTTACCAGTTACTGGCTGACCACCATATTGCTACATCTTCCTGAGGAGCCATCTGTGTCCTGTTTATGAGGTTTTTTCACCCTAGCTCCCTCCTCATTTTGCTGCATGGTGTGACCCAATAGCTCAGGAGCTTGCTGGAACTTTAGAGTTCAGATAACGGCTAAAGGCCAGTACTTTTCTTGTCATTTTTAGATCCTGAGCTTTAAGTCAGGCCTGGGCTGCCAAATAATAATATACACCTGGAACAGGCTGTTCAGGAGAGGTTGGCGGACATGCCTTGCCGAGGGGACAACTTATTTGGAGAGAAAGTGGAAGAGGTCTCTGACCTCATTAAAATCACAATAATACTATCCACACTCTCTCTTGGCAACCTCCATTTCCATCTTCTTCAACAAGAAAATTTTCGACTTGGCAGAGGCGCAGGTTGTACTACTCTCAAAGGTGTAGGTACCAGCCTTCCGCTCGGTCTACTCAGGTGACTCAGAGCCCCCGTCCCAGGCTTCGCCAGCCCCAGAATTCCCAGCTGGCTTCCTAGTCAAAGCAGGGCACTGGCTTTTGGCTGGCTCCAGCACAGCATAGCCACACAAAGAGTATCTGTTCCAGATAAAATACCGGTCAGAGGGAGGCTTACTTTTTACTACCATAGATGGCTCCTTATAACCTCCAACCAATGGGTGCTTCAAATAGTGCATCGCAGGTATACTCTAAATTGGTGTCAGCAGAGACCCTCATGGGGAGGAATTCTGGCTTTGGCCTAACCCCTGGTAAGCCTTTCCTTGGCTGAGAGGTGCCCAGCTCTACCACCGCCTTCCTTTCAGGTGCTGTGGAGGACTTGCAGCTCATCTGCATATCCTTTACAGCTTCTCCGGGGTGACTCCAAGGTCCACTCTAATCCACTCAGGGCCTCCGCTCTAGGTGCCGCGCACTGGGGCATTTTCTCTTTACATTTATTTTTCTCCCAGTTACTACTTATGGCTCCAGTACACTTTTCTGCCCTTCCTAATCTGTTTCTCCATCTGAAACCACTGTACACTACAGGAACACATTGTCCACCCTCTGTATTCATCATCTCACCATCTCTTTTTTCCTCTTCCTTTTTCTCAGCTCTCAGCCTTCAACATTTCCTTCCATTCATCCATCACCTTTCAATCTGAATACATCTCGCCTTCGTCGATGTCGTCAAACCTCTCCTACTCTTCTCCGTACTCTCTTGCTCCCTCTCCTGCTCTCCGCTGGGGACATTAATCCCAATCCTGGTCTTCTACATCAGTTCTCATCCTATTTGTGCAGGTCACACTGTGATATCTCCAATCTAATTTCTGTTCCTCTCCTCGCCCCTTCTTCCCTGCCTTTCTCTTGCGCTCTGTGGAATGCCCGCTCTGTCTGTAACAAACTTTCCTACATCCGTGACCTTTTTATCTCTCGTACTCTCCATCTACTTCCCTAACTGAAACTTGGCTTTACCCTGAAGACTCTGGCCCTATGCCTTGGAGGTTATCTTTTCTCCCATACTCCTCGCCCGGTTGGCTGCGGAGGTGGTGTCGGGCTGCTACTTTCACCCTCTTGTAGATTTCAACCTCTTCTTCCACCTCAGTCTCACTGTTTTTCTTCCTTCGAAGTCCACTCCATTCATCTATTTGCTCCTCTGCCTCTCCGAGTAGCAGTCATTTATCGACCCCCTGATAAGTCCCTTTCTTCCTTTCTCACTGACTTTGATGCCTGGCTTTCCTTCTTTCTTGAACCTTCATCTCCTTCCCTCATTCTTGGGGATTTTAAAATTCATGCTAATGATCCCTCTGACTCTTATGCTTCTCAGTTTTTTGCTTTAACATCCTCTTTCAATCTTCAACTGTGCTCCACTGCCCCCACTCACCAGAATGGCCACTGTCTTGATCTTATCCTCTTCTCAAACTGCTCACTCTCCAGTTTCTGTGCCTCAACTCTTCTCCTCTCTGACCATCATCTGATAAATTTCACACTTAAACACCCTCCTCCCCAGTCCTGTCCAATCAACCGATACATTTAGGAATCTTCAGGCTATTGACCCTTCTACTCTGTCCTCCAGTGTTTCAAATCTCTTCTCTACCACTATGTTATCCAAGTCCGTCAATGAGGCTGTCTCTTCTTATAATACTATTTTCTCCTTTGCTCTGGATACTCTCGCTCCTCCCATTCCCCGTTCTGTAAAACGTACCAAACCCCAGCCTTAGCTGACCTCTAGAATCTGCTACCTACATTCCTGTGCCTGCTGTGCCGAACGCCTTTGGCTGGAATCCCGTGCCCATGCTGACTGCATACATTTCAAATTCTTGCTGACCTCCTTCCAGTCTGCTCTTTTACTAGCCAAACAGGACTATTACATCCAGTTGACAAATTCTCTTAGCTCAAACCCTAGACGTCTCTTTGCCACACTGAACTCTCTCCTCAAAGTGCCTTCACCTCCAACCCCCCCTTCACTTTCATGATAAGGTTCACAAGATTAAACTTGAATTCTCAACCAGGTCACCTCCACCTCTCTTAGTCAATTCTCTCAACCCTCCAACCCCTGCCTCCTTTTCTTCCTTTTCTGAAATCACTGAAGAGGAAACAACACATCATATTTCCTCCTCAAAATTAACTACCTGTTCCTCTGATCCTATTCCCACCCATCTACTTAACACTATCTCCCCTACTGTTGTCCCTTTTATCTGTCATATCCTCAATCTTTCATTTTCCACTGCGACTGTTCCTGATGCCTTCAAACATGCCGTAGTCACACCACTCCTACCTGACCTTCCAACTATCGCCCCATCTCCCTCCTCCCTTTCCTATCCAAGATACTTGAACGTGCTGTTCACTGCTGTTGCCTTGACTTTCTTTCATCTCAAGCTATTCTTGATCCACTTCAATCTGGCTTTCACACCCTCCATTCAACTGAAACAGCACTTGCTAAAGTCTCCAATGATCTGTTCCTGGCCAGATCCATAGGTCTCTATCCTATCCTCATCCTTCTCGATCTATCTGCTGCTTTTGACACTGTTGATCACTTGGATTTCAGGGCTCTGTTCTTTCCTGGTTTTCTTCTTATATCTCCCAGCGTACCTTTAGTGTATACTCTAGTGGATCCTCCTCTACTTCTATCCCACTGTCAGTTGATGTACCTCAGGGATCTGTCCTGGGACCTCTTCTTTTCTCCATCTATACTTCTTCCCTTGGTACTCTGATCTCATCCCATGGTTTTCAGTATCATCTTTACGCTGATGACTCCCAGATCTACCTCTCCACACCAGAATTCTCAGCCGAAATTCAGGCCAAAGTATCAGCCTGCCTGTCTGACATAGCTGCCTGGATGTCTCAGCGCTATCTGAAACTAAACATGACCAAGACTGAGCTTCTTATCTTTCCCCCTAAACCAACCTCTCCTCCTTCCCCATTCTCTATTTCTGTGGATAGCACTCTCATCCTTCCTGTCTCATCAGCTCGTAACCTTGGAATCATCTTTGATTCCTCCCTCTGCTTCTCTGCACATAGTCAGCAGACTGCTAAAACCTGTAGTTTCTTTCTCTATAATATCACCAAAATTCGCCCTTTCTTTTCTGAGCACACTACCAGAACCCTCATCCACACTCCTGTCACCTCTCGCTTAGACTATTGCAACTTGCTTCTCACAGGTCTCCCACTTAGCCATCTCTCTCATCTTCAATCTGTTCAAAATTCTGCTGCACAACTAATATTCTGCCAGTGTCGTTATGCTCATATTAGCCCTCTCCTTAAGTCACTTCACTGGCTTCCTATCCGTTTCCGCATACAGTTCAAACTCCTCTTATTGACCTGTAAGTGCATTCACTCTGCAGCTCCTCAGTACCTCTCCACTCTCATCTCTCCCTACATTCCTCCCCAGGAACTCCATTCACTGGGTAAATCTCTCTTATCTGCACCCTTCTCCTCCACTGCTAACTCCAGACTCCGTTCCTTTTAGCTTGCTGCTCCATATGCCTGGAATAGACTTCCTGAGCCGGTACGTCAAGCTGCATCTCTGGCCATCTTCAAATCTAAGCTAAAAGCCCACCTTTTTGATGCTGCTTTTAACTCCTAACTCTTATTCACTTGTTCAGAACGCTTATTTTATCATCCTCACGTTAATATTCCCTTATCTCTTGTTTGTCCTGTTTGTCTGTCCTTAATTAGATTGTAAGCTCTGTCGAGCAGGGACTGTCTCTTCATGTCCAAGTGTTTAGCGCTGCGTACGTTTAGTAGCGCTATAGAAATGATAAGTAGTAGTTGTAGCAGCCTCCAAATTGCCCATCGAGATCGTCTAACATCAGCTCTCAGTACAACCAAGTATTTGTACAGGAAATCTCCGCCTTTCTGCTGAGCTGAGCCGTCGAGTCTGTATCACTAGGGAAAAAGGGGCAGGGATTCTATTCCAGGTACTTTCTTGTAATCAAGAAAATGGGGGGGATTACAGCCCATCCTTGACCTAAGGGCCCTAAACAAATTTCTGGTGAAAGAAAAGTTCAGGATGATTTCCTAGGGCACTCTAGTTCCTCTCATTCAGGAAAATGATCGGTTATTTTATAGCAACCCTATTGCCGAATCACCAAGACAGGATTTTTTTGTTGCCACGTGCGCTGCTCTGAAGCCTTTTCCCAGCACCAACATCAAGTTGTCTGCGAGCCCCGCCACTGCTTGCACTTGACGTGGGCTGCAACTCGGGGGTAAGCAATAAGGAGGGTTAGATTGAGAACAGCAGGGGACGGGGTGAGCCCAGGTTTATTAACCCTCCTTGGGTGAGCCTATCTAGCCCATTGTAAGGGTTGAAGCCAGTAGGTGGAGCTTGCCGGCGTTGCAGCCATTTTCCTTCACCCAAAACAATAGCAAAAAGTTATTATGAATAACGGACTGTCTCTATGTGTGGTCCATCTGTAAAAAGAGGGAGATGAGGGTCGCTGGGCATGGGAGGGGGGGCAGAGGAGGGGGGGTCCAGGGACCTGATAGGGGGGAGGAGGGTCCAGAGACCAGAGAGGTGGGGGTGGAAGGGGGTCCTCAGACCATAAAGGGGGGGAGGGGGGCCCTGAGAGAGGGGGGGTGGGGGCACTTACTCTGTCTCTCACATACACTCTCTCTATCACACTCTATCTCTGTCTCACACATACAGACACTCTGTCTCTCACATACTCTCTCTCACACAAACACACACTCCATCTCTCTCTCTCTCTCTCATTCTGTCTCTGACAAACACACTCCATCTCTTACACACACTTTCTCTCACAAACACACTCTCTCTCAAACATACACTCCGAGGAAAACCTGGCTAGCGCCCATTTCATTTGTGTCAGAAACGGGCCTTTTTACTAGTAGATATATAAAATCGTCAATGTAAGAAAAATATAAAAACATAATATAAAATTTTAAGAAAAGCAATGATTGCTTGGAATTTGAATACCCATCGGACAAGCCTCACTGCATCAAATCAATTTAATGAGAAAATAACTAAAACCAGGAAAAAAGACTATGGGAGTGAGAGAAAAGATGGGGAAAAGGGGTATGGGTGGGGGAAAGGGGGAGAAGATGAAGGATGGAGAGGACAAAGAGGGACAGAGAAGGCGGAAAGAGGAGGGGAAGAAGGAAAAGAGGAAAAAATTAAGAAAATAAGAGGGAAAGAGGAAGGAACAAAGAGATTGAGGGGAAAGGGAGGGTAGAAGGAAAGTGAAAGGGGGAAGGAAAAAGGAAGAGAAAGAAGGAGAACGAGAAAAATGAAATAGAGAATAAAAAGGGGAATAAAATGAGGGGGGAAGGGAGGAAAAAAGAGGGGGAGGAAGGTGGGGAAGGAGGGACAGGAAGGAAAATAATGAGAAAAAGAAGAAATTACAAAAAAAGGCTTAAAATATTTACTTATGGGCTGTTTTACTAAGGCGCGCTGAAAAATGGCCAGCACTGGTATAGATGTGTGTTTTGGACGCATGCAGGTCCATTTTCTACACACCTGGAAAAAAGGCCTTTTTTGTGGCTGAAAATAGACCTGAGGTCTCACGCACTAACTGAGCGGTAAGCGTCAATGTGCATAAACTGCCGATTACCACCGAGTAAGCACCATGAGGGCCACGAGGTAGAAAATAGAAAATACTTCTACTGCATGTTTTGGACGCATGTCAAAAATGGAATTACCTGCGCCTTAGTAAAAGAGCCTCCTAATAAAAAATGCATCTGAATAAATGGGTAAGATCTTCAAAGAAAAGATCTATTTCTGAATTTAAGCCATATGGAGGGGCATTTTCAACATGACGTCTAAGTTGGAATTTGGACGTTTTAGCAAAAACGTCCAAAATTGGGCAGGCATAATGAAAGGATACTATAGATGTTCTTGAATATTCCAAAATCGCAATGGAAAACGGCTAAATCAGAAACATCCAAAATAAACTAGAAAGGACGTCTTTTCTGGTACAACCACTGAAGAACGTCTATAATGCAAATGTCCCCTCATATGCATATTTACGCTAGAAACGTCCACTCTACTTGTGGAACATCGATATAAGGCTACATACGTGTAACATATATGTGATGACCGTCCATATATGGTGCTGTAAATGTAACAATGTTGATATGTGTTGGACGTCCATATAAGGCAATGCATGTTTTAGAACGTTTATTCAGATTTTAGAACATTTATTCAGAGAGCAAAATGGCACTCCAGTGAGAGCCAAATTGTAATGTGGCAAAAAGCCTGTATTTGGTCCAGCTTTGCCTGAGGCACAGACAGTGCCTCTTCATCTACCGTCTCCATTAGGGCATGGACCCTAATAAGGGACACTTTGGAAAGGTAAGTGTTTGGGAATGGGCGCCCCCCCCCCCCCCCCCAAAGCACTGGGCATGGGCTATCAGGTCCCTCTCCTGTAGCACCACATAGAAGAGCTCCCTTAGCAATGCAAGCACTAACTGTAGTCTGCATTCAAGTGTAATCAGTGATATGTGCACATGCACATCCACATCCATTAATAGAATCAATGTCCTAGAAAGGAAAACCATTCCCACATTCCTCCAGTACTGCTCATGCTGCACAGGAAGGGTACTCTTTGTCCTCATGTCCACCTCAGTTACATCTCCTGAATCAATGTAATGTCATGGCCCCCCCCCCCCCCAATCAGTGTTAGGTGTCTCTCCAATTTAGCTTCCAAAGCAATTTTTGTTATGAAGGCAAGACGGGCCATCTCCTGACTCCTGGTGTACAAACTTGTATCTTGCAGACATTTTAGGATCCGTACGGAACTCGAATCCCTAAGGTATAGATACCAGCGCGTTCGCAGGGAGAGCCCTCAACTGATAGGAGTGTGCAACAGCGCCTCAGGACTTGATCTAAGTATTATAAACAGAGCACCTGTAGTCATTTGTAAATGTGTTTGTTTAATAATGAAAATTTCTTGTACCAATTCACGTTCAATGTGGCTAATAGGCTAAAAGTAAGTCATAACACTTCTGTCCCAGATCAAGACCTGAGGTTGCAGCTACCCTCCCATGAGTGGCCTAGTGGTTAGGGTGGTGGACCTTAGTCCTGGGGAACTGAGTTCGATTCCCACTTCAGGCACAGGCAGCTGCTTGTGACTCTGGGCAAGTCACTTAACCCTCCATTGCCCCATGTAAGCCGCATTGAGCCTGCCATGAGTGGGAAAGTGCGGGGTACAAATGTAACAACAAAAAAAAACTAACCTCCTAGGAGATGAATGAGATGACATGCAAAGGAATGGGTCACATTGCAACTGCTAAGGCAGGGAACATCAAAATGTTACCACCTAACTAAGTACACCTTTTCTGCCATGACCCCTTCACAAATCCATATCTCCAATTTTAGGGGATCAGGGTGTCTCTCTTCTGTATCCCCCTTTCTGGGGTGGATAATGTTTCATGGTATTCCTGCCTGAGGTCCTGCTATTAGTGGATGTCATGAATTTTAAAGTAATTGAAAGAAATATTCCCTCCCCCCCCCCCGTCCCCCCACAAAAACTGGTAATCCAATCATAGTCACAACTCAAAATGCAAACATGCTGCTGAGGAATGACTGTGCCCTGCAAACATATCCTGTGTACTCCTTGTCAGACCAGCTTCCAGGGTTCCCTGTCATGTCATCTCATACCCCAAGCATATACCCCAATGCTTACCACTGACCACACCTTTCCCCATCCCTGCCTCATGCCTGCCCGCTCCTGCACTGTGCAAGCCATGTGCTGATCTCAAGGAGAATCCTTTTACACAGACAGTGCAGCAGGATGAGGAGAAGGCGGTGGCGGCAGCACCAGCAGAAGCTGGCTGAAGAGGAGGAGGAGGAGGCCGGGACTGTGGTGGAGGAGGAGGCAGGGCAGCAGGTTCAACAAGAGATATCTGGTTTAAAAATAAAAGCGGATTTACAAATTAAAGATAAAATATCAATTCATCGAAAATGAGAGAATTTTGAAAATTATAACAGACGTTTGAACCTTCGGCTTCTAAATTTTCCACGTTCGTCGGAAATAAATGCAACAGATATGTTCAAGAAGTATTTGACTGAAAACCTATCTATCTCACAAACACTAATTCCTCCGATTAATAAAATCTATTATTTACCGATTTCTAAAGAGAGAGAAGATAGGAATGCAGGTTTACAAGATCTCTCAGCGTTTCTAGAACAATCTAATGATGGAATTTTTGAAAGGCAAACATTGCTGGTTTCACTAGTTTTCGAACAGGATTTGACTATGATAAAGAGACTATACTTTAGGAATCTTGCTAAACCATTTTATGGTGCAAAAATTCGGATTTTTTCTGATGTTATACAGGTTACTCAGGAAAGGAGACGAGCTTTTCTGGCAATGAGGGATGAAGTTAAAGCCTTAGGAGCCAGTTTTTTGCTTGCATATCCTTGTAAATGTCAAATACGATACCTTGATAATAAGTATCTTTTTTTGGAACCGGAACATTTAAGATCTTTCACAGATGTTAAAAGCTTGAACAAATAGCTCAAATGTTAATTTAGATCATGTAGTTCATATTAACAAAAGCGATGTATACCAGGCCATATTCTTATACTTTTTTTTTTACATAGTTTATCTCCTTCTGGTTTTTTAGCCCCCTATGAATCTAATTTGTGGTCTAAGAAAGAATGTGTTATAATTATTTTTGACCTTTTGATATGAATGCCTGTGATTTATTCTTTTCTGATTTTCCTAAACAAGATGTAATACTTGTGTTAAGTTATAAACCTATAAATAAAAAATTTAAAAAAAAAATAAATGGAAAGGAAGCCCTGGAAACGGAGTTAAGAGGACAGATAGCAGCAGAATCGGATACTGGGCCAGCATGATCAGAAAAACAGTCACCAGACAACAAAGGTAGAAAAAAAAAATCATTTTATTTTCATTATAGTGTTTGGAATATGTTCACTTTGAGAATCAAGTGCTCAACATTAAAAGTTTATATTTATTTACTTATTTATGGCATTTTATCGCACATTAAACATGAATTAGATTGGAACCTGGGATCATTTTTTTTCCTGGAGTAATGCATTGCCACCCCCCCCCCCCCCCCCCGCCCAGGCTCTCTCCCCGGCTATAGCCAGCTCTGCAGTTTGGGGGGGGTGCAGAGGAGGACTGGGGAGAAAGCCTGTTGTTAAACATTTACCAGCACACCACTGGGTACATCTTTATGTTTATGAGTTTCTATATAGAACCAAGAAGGGTAATTAAGTAGTTCCTCTTTGGGCATAAATATTGAATTTTTGTTTCAGGAGAAAAGACATGTGATAGTCATAAAAACTAGGAAACTTTACTCCACCATTTGTTGGACTAGCTTTTAATTTCTTTATGGCTATTCTTGGAGTCTTGTTTGCCCATAAAAATTTTGTTAATTTTGATTCAATTTTTTATAAATTGTCGATTTTAGTAATATTGGTAACATGCTGAGAGTGTAGTTGATTTTACTGAGCCTGAAATTGAACTTCTGGTACAAGAAATTGCCAGGCGGCACACCAGTCTGTTTGCTCCCAGGGGCCAGAGGCTGGCTGCCTCTACTAAGGGGAGAGAATGGGAGGCAGTGAGGGACCGCCTCAACGCAGTCTTCCACTGCAATCATTTTGTGGAAGACTGCAAGCGCAAGTGGTGGCAGCTCAAATGAGATGTCAGGCACAAGGCTGGTATCAACCCACCAGACAATGGCACTGCAAACCTAACCCCCCTAGAGCGAATGGTTCATGGGCTCCTGCCCCAGGAGGGGATCCATGGCATTGGGACCCAGGACACCTCAGCATAGCCTGAGGGCTCAGGTAGTTTAAGGATTAGGAAGCTGTGCTATCTGTTGTGCTGCACTCTGCTTTCCACACTTGGGGAACAGTGTTGTGTTCCTAAGTGGTGTAGGTAGGGAAGGGGGTGAGAACGCACACCACATAGAATACAAATAGACTATTTATTAGAGACCATGAGACAGGGAGTGGTGTGCGTTCTAACCCCCTTCCCTACCTACACCACTTAGGAACACAACACTGTGTTTCAAGGGAGGGTTTCAAGCTATGTGTGTGTAGGTTAACACTGTTTGACACCTTTGGGTGCCTTCTTTCCCCACTTCCTCATCTTTTACCATCACCAAACAGTGCATATCTGCTTTCCACACCTCCGTGCTGTAACCACTGTGTCCTCTGCACCCCTTCCACAGTTCTATGTCTACCCACCTGCCTGTGTGGCTTTCTTGCACATCAGTCTCTGAAGTACACGGTGCTCCTCATCTCCACCACTGTTGCATGTAGAATGGCATCTGTGGGTTGCATGCCAATGCCTCACCATCTGTTTGCTGGATGTTCACATGTAGGGCTATGTATATCACTGTTGCAAAACATTGGCAGGTTGGTTGTTTTTATAAGCACACTTCCTCCCCTTTTGCTATGCAGGTGATGACACTGAGTCAGTGGCCCTAGTGGTCAACAGCCCCAGCACACACAAGAGCAGGTTGAGAAGCAAACCAGTGTGCCTGCAGGTCCCAATGCATAAGACACCATCCAGAGCCAGTTACATGGTGAGGAAACACAGGATGCAGCAGGAAAGGATCTTCCTCCACCCCCCCCCCCCTCCCCAGCCTTTGCTGATCTTGGCACAGAGGATGCAGAAGGGGAGGCACATTGTCCACACAGGCCATCCAGCCAGAGGAGACAGCTGCTGTGCCTTGCTACCCAACTGCTTGGCTACAATGTGCAGCTAGAAGAATACTGACAGCAGAAATTGGAGCTGCTAAGAGAAGGGGTACAGGCCCAAAGAGAAGCTGCCCAGCAGCTCCAATGGATGGAGCAGAGCATCGAGGGCCTATGGGGCGACATACAAGCTAACACTAGAGCCCTAATGCAGCAACAGGTGACGCAGCAGCCACCAGCAGCCACAGCTACTACTGCACCCAGCAAGAAACCGTCTCCTTCCACCAGTGGTGGTAGTGCACAGCAGCCAGCTACAAAGCAGAGGAGGCTGAGATCCTCAGCCCCCGCCTCCCCAGACACTGGTCCAGCAGCTCACAGGAGACCATCACTCACCAAACCAGCTCCCATTCTGGGTCCTGTGCCCAGGTTCCAGGGCAACATCCAGCCAACAAGATGGCCAGACTTCTAGAGGACAGCTGAGGCTGCAGGCTGCCTTGTTGAGACTGAGGAGAGTGGGAGCTCATCAGGGGAGGACTGAACAGAGTTCCCCAGCAACAGCTACTACTGGACTGCCTCCAACTTCTCAGGAAAACATAAGTAATGCCACACTGGGAAAAGACCAAGGGTCCATCGAGCCCAGCATCCTGTCCACGACAGCGGCCAATCCAGGCCAAGGGCACCTGGCAAGCTTCCTAAACGTACAAACATTCTATACATGTTATTCCTGGAATTGTGGATTTTTCCCAAGTCCATTTAGTAGCGGTTTATGGACTTGTCCTTTAGGAAACCGTCTAACCCCTTTTTAAACTCTGCCAAGCTAACCGCCTTCACCACGTTCTCCGGCAACGAATTCCAGAGTTTGATTACGCGTTGGGTGAAGAAATATTTTCTCTGATTTGTTTTAAATTTACTATTCTGTAGTTTCATTGCATGCCCCCTAGTCCTAGTATTTTTGGAAAGCGTGAACAGATGCTTCACATCCACCTGTTCCACTCCACTCATTATTTTATATACCTCTATCATGTCTCCCCTCAGCTGTCTCTTCTCCAAGCAGAAGAGCCCTAGCCTCCTTAGTCTTTCTTCATAGGGAAGTCGTCCCATCCCCGCTATCATTTTAGTTGCCCTTCGCTGCACCTTTTCCAATTCCACTATATCTTTCTTGAGATGCGGCGACCAGAATTGAACACAGTACTCAAGGTGCAGTCGCACCATGGAGTGATATAAAGGCATTATAACATCCTCACACCTGTTTTCCATACCTTTCCTAATAATACCCAACATTCTATTCGCTTTCCGAGCTGCAGCAGCACACTGAGCAGAAGGTTTCAGTGTATTATCGACGATGACACCCAGATCCCTTTCTTGGTCCGTAACTCCTAACGTGGAACCTTGCATGACGTAGCTATAATTCAGGTTCTTTTTTCCCACATGCATCACCTTGCACTTGCTCACATTAAACGTCATCTGCCATCTAGCCGCCCAGTCTCTCAGTCTCGTAAGGTCCTTCTGTAATTTTTCACAATCCTGTCGCGAGTTAATGACTTTGAATAACTTTGTGTCATCAGCAAATTTAATTACCTCACTAGTTACTACCATCTATAAATCATTTATAAATATATTAAAAAGCAGCTGTCCTAGCACTGACCCCTGAGGAACCCCACTAACTACCCTTCTCCATTGTGAATACTGCCCATTTAACCCCACTCTCTGTTTCCTATCCTTCAACCAGTTTTTAATCCACAATAGGACTTTTCCTCCTATCCCATGACCCTCCAATTTCCTCTGTAGCCTTTCATGAGGTACCTTGTCAAACGCCTTTTGAAAATCAAGATATACAATATCAACCAGCTCCCCTTTGTCCACATGTTTGTTTACTCCTTCAAAGAATTGAAGTAAATTGGTCATTCAAGATTTCCCCACACAAAAGCCGTGCTGACTCGGTCTCAGTAATCCATGTCCTTGGATGTGCTCTGTAATTTTGTTTTTAATAATAGCCTCTACCATTTTCCCTGGCACCCATGTCAGACTCACCGGTCTATAATTTCCCGGATCTCCCCTGGAACCTTTTTAAAAAATAGGCGTTGCATTGGCCACCCTCCAATCTTCCGGTACCACGCTCGATTTTAAGGATAAATTGCATATAGTACTATAGGATGAATACCATCCGGTCCAGGAGATTTGCTACTCTTCAGTTTGCTGAACTGCCCCATTATGTCCTCCAAGTTTATCGTGAAGTCAGTAAGTTTCTCCGACTCGTCTGCTTGAAATATCATTTCCGACACCGGTATCCCACCCAAATCTTCCTCGGTGAAGACCGAAGCAAAGAATTCATTCAATCTCTCCACTACGTCTTTGTCTTCCTTTACCCCTCGGTCATCCAACGGCCCAATCGATTCTTTTGCCGGCTTCCTGCTTTTAATACACCAAAAAAAGTTTTACTATGTTTTTTTGCCTCTAATGCTATCTTTTTTTCGTAATCTCTCTTGGCCTTCTTTATCTGCGCCTTGCATTTGCTTTGACACTCCTTATGCTGCTTCTTGTTATTTTCAGATGGTTCCTTCTTCCATTTTCTGAAGGCATTTCTTTTAGCCCTAATAGCTTCCTTCACCTCACTTTTCAACCAGGCCTGCTGTCTTTTGGAGTTCCGTCTTTCTTTTCTAATTAGTGGAATATGTTTGGCCTGGGCCTCCAGGATGGTATTTTTGAACAGTGTCCATGCCTGTTGTACAGTTTTTACCCTCTTAGTTGTCCCCCTAAGTTTTTTTTCCACAGTTCTTCTCATTTTATCATAGTCTCCTTTTTTAAAGTTAAACGCTAACGTATTTGATTTCCTGTGTATAGTTACATCAAGGTTGATATTAAAACTGATCATATTGTGGAAGAGGGTGGGAGAGGTAGGAGGCAATGGGGACAGGGAAGGGGGAGAGGAAAGTAGGCTATGGTTAATCTGATGCTACATGCTGTGGAGTAGGGGAGTGTTGACGTGGCAAGGGTGGGGGTGTGCTGGGAGGTGGAAGGAAGGAGTGTAAGGGTTGGAGAGAGGGGAATATGCACAGAGCGGTTGGTGGTGGTGGAAGGGTGTGATGGTGGTGGTGTGTAACTGGTGTGTCATTGCAATAAATGTTCACTTACTGTCACTAAAAACATGTCTCGATGAGTCTTTGCCTGGCTCAGACCCCCAGCTGGTGGGCATTCTGTTCTGCTCTATGGCCAGGAGGTGGAGGGGGTTCCTCATCATCTTGATCTTGGTCCAGCTGCTCTGGTTGCTGTGGATCCTTTGGAAGTGCCTGTCCTCTGCACAGGGCCAGATTATGTAGCATGCAGCAGGCCATAAAGATCTTTGCCACCTTTTGGGGGCTGTAAAGGAGCTCCCCTCCAGAACGATCTAGACATCAGAACCTGTTTTTCAGTTGGCCAAAGGTGCGCTCTATGATGCCATGTGTGGTCCAATGTCTGCTGTTGCAGTCCTCCTCTGGCCCTGTTTGTGGGTGCACTATGTGGGTCATCAGCCAGGTCTGCTGTGGGTAGCCTCTGTCACTTTGGGGAGAAGCAGAATAGGAAACATGAGTGTACATTTTTTGGTGTGGGTATCTTGTGGAGGTGAGATGGGAATTGTGGGTTGTGCATTGACATGGAGGAAGACAGTGCTGAGGGTTCCCTAGTGGAGGAGGTACAGTTTTGGCTGATCCATGTCGCACTTACCTAGAAGCCATCCGCCGATGATCTCCCCTCGGTCAAACCTGTGGAAGATTCTAGAGTGTAGGCATCATGGCTTGAACCTGGGTATCAGGCATAGACATCTACAATCAACCCCTGGGCGTTACACACAACTTGCATATTCATGGAGTGGAATGCTTTCCTATTCCTATAGGTGGCCTCTTGTGCCCGGGGGGGGGGGGGGGGGGGTTGGAGTGCAACATGTGTGCAGTCAATGACACCTGTGACCAAGGGGAAGTGAGCTACAGCGTAGAAGCGAGCCATGTTGTGCTGGGCCTGGGGGGTGTTGGGGAAGGTGATGTACTCCGAGGTGTGAGTAAGAAAGGCATGAAGGAACTGGGTGAGGCAATTTGAAATAGCAGGCTGGGTGAGGCCTGTGGTGACAGCACAGACTGGAATCTTCCAGTGGCCAAAAAAGGGAGAGAGGCAGTGATCTTGAGGTGCACAGGGATGGGATTGTTCTTACGGGTCCTGGCTTGCAGGAGGGGTTGGAGCTGGTCACATAGGTGCTGAATGGCAGCCCTATCAAAGCAGTACCTATTGAGACTTCTGGTCAGTAAGGTCTAGGAAACTGGTACAGGGCCTGAACACTCTGGGTTGTGAGTATCGTCTGCAGCACCTCCCCTCCAAACTCTCCTCTTCCTCTAACATGTGAGCCACCTGTGCATTCAGTGCATCCATTTCCAATGACCCCAGTTCTCACCTCGCCCTACCAACCTGGTGAAACCCACCACCACCAAACACAAGCTGACACTCTCCCACCACTGACAAACAATGCAATCACACAACACAGCACAGCCAAACAACAATCACTCAGCCACTGCAAACACTCCTGCCACACCCTCTAGCCACTCACTCTCCAAGCAGCAGCAGCACACAGGACAAAGAGAGAAACACAGACAGCAAACAGGTAAGGGGATGTTATGAATGGAATGTAGACTTGGGGACAGTGAATGGAGGGGGAGGGTTGGGGGAGATACAGAGGAAGCACAAAAGAGGCAAGTGAGGGTGAAAATAGCTCAGACTAGGGCATGCTGACAAAGGGTAACAGGCCACTGAGCAACTCTCTACACTGTCCAAACAACTATTTCTCCACTCTCCAACTACACAAAATCGCTATTTGGTCTAAAGATGACACAGCTCCCATAGGTGCTTTTATATCAGGTCTAACTATAGACGTCCAAATTCCCAGCAAAGGCAAAATTATTTTGCTATCTGTTATACGCTGGAGATGTTTATTCCCTAAGACCGCTCAAAACACGCTTTCAACATGCCCCCTCTGAGGACGTTTACAAATGGATGTGCTAGCACTAAGAACATTTATTCATTTCCTTTTGATTATTCTTTTTGGACGTCCATCTTTGAGATAGACGTCCATCTCCTTTTTAGGACATTTTTAGATGTTTTTGTGTTTAGAAAATGAGGCAGATGGTATAACTGAATTTAAAGAAAAAAGCCAGCGCTGTTCCTCTCTCAATAAAACAGTATCCATGTGTCATGGAATCCGGGATGGTGAGCCCTTGGGCCGCAGCCAGGCTACAGCAGACAAGACCTCTGGGGAGACGCAGAGCAGTGGCGAACCAGGCACTGAATACAAACAAGATACTAGACATGGCAAATAGACAGAGCACACTCAAGACAAGGTGAAAACAGAGCCTGGTTAAAGCGAAAGCCAGGACCAGAACTTAACAAATGAAGGACACTTATACGTGCCACAAGGCCGAACTGGAACCCACCCATAACAGAGTCCAAGCATATGGGCCGCAAGGCCAAACTGGAACCCAGTCATACCAGAGGGAAGGGAAAAGAAACAGAACAGAATCTCTTGAGCAAGTACTACGCAAGCAGTGCACAAACACTGCACTAAGAGCCACAAACAAGGGGTCAAAAGACCCTACACACAGGCACAATGAAATTGAAGGGGAAAGGACAACCCCACTTAGACTCACAAGGTAGAAACCACAAGTAAAAGATAAGAAAACCACACAGGGGGGGCAGCACAGGGCTGTGCTTAGAACCACAGCTATGCACGAATAGTCTTAAGTCAAACAGAAATCACACAGAGGTAGCTCAGGGCTGAGCTAGTAGTCCCAGCTAAACGAAAGAGCTGTCCACTCTTGCCACACAGAGAGGCTGCGCAAGGCTGAGCTAGTAGTCACAGCTAACAAAAGAACCATCCACTCAAACACAAACAGAATTAAACAGAGAGGACACTCAGGGCTGTGCTAGAACCACAGCTATAAACGAATAGTCCTAACCAAGTCAAACAGAAATCACAGAGAGGTAGCTCAGGGCTGAGCTAGTATTCCCAGCTGTCCACTCATGCCACACAGACAAGCAGCTCAAGGCTGAGCTAATAGTCACAGCTAACAGAAGAACCACCCACTCAAACAGAACCAAACAGAGAGGATGCTCAGGGCTGTGCTAGTCATAGGAGCCAACTTTTCAAAATGATTGGGGGTGCTGAAATCTTTTTTTTTTTTTTTTTACAGGTGGTGCATTCCCCCTCCCCCTTGTCCCCTCCCTCTCCCCCGCCCCTCCCTCATCCCCCCTCGGTGCTGAATGAACGCAACCAAATATTCTCTTTCCCCCCCCCCCCTCTACTTGCCACCACCAAAAATAGTCTTAGACTACATTCACCTTCCCTACCTACCCCCACCACTCCCTGTAGCACAGCATCAGCTCTGCCCTACCTACCCCCCATGGTCTGGCATCAACCCTCCCTTCCCAATCCCCCACCCAGAAACACATCAGCAGCATGAAACATAAAACTTTTTTTTTTTTTTACCTGGGCACTGCTGCAGAGCCTACCCCCCATCCAGAAGCCCAACATGAAATTATAAAACTTTTTTTTTTAATCTGGGCTGTGCAGAGCCCATCAGCATTATACATAAACCTAACCAGTGCTGAGCCCTCCACCCCCCCCTCAGAGTAATCCAATACCATACCAATTAACAATTATTATACAAAATGTTTTGTGTTTTTTTTTTTTTACTTGGGCAGTTGATGAGGCCCTCTGTGTGCCAGGTAGTACAGCACTTCACTTCGGCGCTCCCGAGCTCTCCCCGATTCCCGCCTACGCGGGACAGGAAAAACTGCTGCACACTGCTGCTGGCGGGCCCACCCGGAAGTTGAAAAATTGAAGCTGTGTTTGTGTGCAGGCAGGGTGGGCCATGGGAGCATGCAGGGACCGGATAGGAGGACCGACCTGGCCCACCACTCAGGCTTTGGCGATGGCGGCTCCGGAAGCTCATCTGTGCTCTGCTCTGCCTCTGTTGCAGGCTTTTGGTGATCATCCCCCGCCTATGCGGGAGCGGAAACAGAGCAGAGCCAGAGCAGGGAAAGCTTCCGACGGCGTCGGTGAACTAGGCACGTCCGGACTCCGGATTCCAAAACATTTGAAGGAGGTAGGAGGCGAGGTAGGCCGGCGGACAGCACAGTGAGTGGTGCACTGACTGCAGTAGGGCAGGGAGTCGCGTCGGAACGGTGCAGGGAGCGCCGCAGGAGCGGGACCGGGTGGGTCTTTATGCCCACGACGACATCACGTGACACTGCCAGATTATTGGGGGTGCTTGAGCACCCACAGCACCCATGGAGTCGGCGCCTATGGTGCTAGTAGACACAGCTAAACGGAAGAGCAACCCACTCAAATACAAACAGAAACCAAACAGAGAGGACACTCATGGCTGTGCTAGAATGACAGCTATAAACAAATAGTCCTAACCAAGTCAAGCAGAGATCACACAGAGAGGTAGCTCAGGGCTGAGCTAGTAGTCCCAGCCAAATGGAAGAGCTGACCACTCAAACTCAAAACAGAAACCTCACAGAGAGGACTCAAACAGAAATCACACATGGAAAACTCAGGACAAGGCCACACAAAGGAACACTCAAGGCTATGCCACCTAGCACGCAAGGATAAGGGAAGCCACTCACGAAGGAACACTCTATGCTGTACCATACAGCACTCAGGGAAGAGGGAAGCCACTCAAAGGAATACTCAAGGGTGTGCCACCAGGCACTCAAGGAAAAAGGGAAGCTACTCATAGGAATACACAAGGCTGGCCACACAGCATTCAAGGGTAAAGGGAAGCCACTTATAGGAATACACAAGGCTGTGCCACAGAGTCAAGTAACAGACACTAAAGACAAAGGAAAAGCAGGCAAACAGGGAAAGCTGCCTTTACATACACAAATCAGATAAGGAGCAATGCTCACAAGAATCAAGAAACAAATACAGCAGACACAGAGTTGAAGCAGGCTAAAGGGAAGGGCTGCTTCTAATACACAAGTCAGAAAGAAGCAGGGCATACCCTGCAGTCAAAGGTTTAAAGCAAACAAGGGGGAAAACAAACAATGTTCGTACCAGAACTCAGCCAGCACTCACAGCCAGGTAGGGAAAGGGAAGGCAGGCAGAGACAAAGCAGACAGAGCACACACAGCTGCACAGAAGCAAAGTAATCAAGGAAAGCAGCTGGGCTGACAACTGGCTCTCTGAACAGTGAAAGGTAACAAGGGAAACCACACAAGGAAACAGAACAGGCTTATGCTGTAGAGCCTAGATAAAAAGGAAGTAATCCATTCAGGTTCAAACCAGAACTATACACACAGAAAAACAGAACAGGGCTTTGCTTAGAAGCAAAGCTAACAGGCAAGTAATCCATACAGGTTTAAACCGGAACCACACACACACACAGGGAAACAGAAGAGGGCTTTGCTTAAGAGAAAACCTAACAGGAAAGTAATCCTTACATATTCAAACCAAGACCACACACACAAGGCTAAGGGCTGTGCCCAGAGGCACAGCTTAACAAGAAGACCAGTTCCCCCAGAATCAAACAACAGTACAACAAGAAAAGGGAAAAATAGACCTGTTGCAAAGGCAATGCAGGAAAGCTCCCTGGGTCCTTATAAAGGAGTAGGCTGATGATGTCACAAGTATGAAATAAAGCAAAAGCAGGGAGACCAAAGCGAGGGTTGGCTTCAGGGACACCAAAGCGAGGCTTGGCTAACAGGAAGAACAACAACAGGGAAAAAGGCAGACTGGAGAGGTCACAGAGCTAGATACAGAGAAACAGTAGGTCTGGACATCAGGGCATGGCCACAACCATGACACCATGTCTCTTCTCCACCTATTCTTAAACACCTTAAAAACAAAAAAGTGTAGATCCTGATCAGATTGTCCTGCATCATTCCAGTATTCTACTAACAGGACTGTAGAGATGTTCGTATTAATGCAGCTGTGATGTTCAATAATACAGATCTTAATCATCCTTTTTGTTTTGCCAACATACAGAAGGGGGCAAGGACACTGAATGATGTAAATAACCTGTGGTGTGTTACAATCGGAAGACTGTTTTAGTTCAAATGTTCTCTATGGTATAAATATTATACCCTCATTACAATTATGCAATGATTAGAGTAAGAGCCTGTTTACTAAGCCACGTTATAGGCACATTAGTGTTTTTAATGCATATTAATCATGTACATTTGTTAACTGTGTACATGCCTACAATATCCCTATGGTTAGCTTGCGCGCTAATTGTAGGCGCATTAAAAATGCTAATTCGCCTTAGTTTAGCTGGCCCTAAGTGATCTTTCTTCATGATACAAATGTTATGTCATTCACCAGAATATTGTAACAGAGACAGGCGTTTTGAGAGACACTTAAAAGTTTTCTCATGAGATCTCTCAGCTATGCCCACATATATCCACATTGCTTATGGTTAGAATGTGCTAAACTATGCATTCAGCCACCTGTCCTCCCACTAAGATTTTATGCAAATCGTTTAGTCATATAACTAATTAATTGACTAATATTCTGTGTACACTCTTTTTTATACACATTGGACTAATTCTATAAATGACACCTAAAATATCATTGCCAAAAAAATGTCATTTGGCGCTATTCTATAAATGGTGCTTGACGTTAGGTGCCATTTATAGAATAGTGCTTGCTTATCACCAGGAACCGTGACATCATTTACATCAACAAAACCTTGGTGTGAATTCCCATGCTTAAATTAGGCATGGATCTCAGTTATTCTATAACAATGCACATGAATTGTGGGATTGCCACCAATATGCACATGACCCTCTCATGGCTGTGCATGGATCATATGCCTAAATTTATACATGTAAATTTTAATTAAATCCAATTAGCACCAATAATTGTTGAGATACCAATTATCAGTGCAAATTGGATCCTTATTCAATTAAATTGCTTTCACAAATTGGGCATGCGCCCAATATACGTGAATACTCATTTTAAAGATGATTGTTGATGCTTATATTTTTATATTTGTAGTCTTGATTCATTATTAAACTTGATGAGATTTCTATTTTGTTTAATGTCTTATGTGACTATAACAAATTTTGAAGTATGTAGGTATCATTGCACGTAGTGTAAATTATATCATTCTGAGTATTTAGGAGAAGCACTTTAGTGGATCTATTGTGATGTTTTTAAATGTTTATTTATGCTTGGACACATTGGTTACCTTTAGATACTTAGGGGTTCTTTTACCAAGCTGTGGGAAAAAGGGCCCTGTGCTGACGGTGGGGACCGTTTTTCCCACGCATCAGGGCCCTTTGTACCACAGTGGGTAAAAAGACCCCAGGCACACATGGCCATATGGTAAGAGATCTCATTCTGTGTGGCCATGTGATGGGGAGCCCTTACTGCCACCATTGCCCGATTGCCGCCGGGTTATCGCCGTTCAAGCCATTTCCGGGGGTTTTCTTTTTCCCCAAGAAATGGCACGTGCTTGGGGTGAGACTACCATCGGCAGCTGCGTTGGGCTAACGGTAGTCCCGAAGGAGTGAGCGATAAGCCCGCATCGGGCGTACCGCCGCCTTGTAAAAGGGCCCCTCAAATGGCGGGCGCTATCCCTTTTGTATTAGTATGATTTTATATTTAATCCTTGTATTTAAAAATGTTTATATTTGAAATTTTGATAATTCTATTTGTGTATATTGTTTTGTGATTTTAAATGTTCTGATTTCTGATGCAAGCGCTATTCCCAAAACATGGACCCTTGTCGAGTCTTTTGGCAAGCCTCTTGATGGCGTGTTGAATAGTTTTTAACCACAGTGTATTGACCAAAAGGGGATAAATAATTACTTTTCTTAAACGTTGGCAGTATTGCCTTTTTTTGTTGAAAAGATCAAGTGTCTGCCCCCACTTTTTGTTTCTTCTTTAACTAGCCTTTTGCATGGGGGTTTTCCTCCTCCTTGCTTTCTGAGCTAACGTAACACATGGTAATTCCCACATTAAACAGCTAAGATAGCGTAGTAGATAGGTCTGTTAGAGGGGCCTTATACTAAGCTGTGGCAAAAGGGGGCATGTGCTGTGTGTTTTTGACACACGCTGAGGCCCTCTTTTACCGCAGTGGGTAAAAGGCTGTTTTTTCTTAAAGAAATGGTTGTGTGGCAAGTGAAGCACTTGCTGTGTGGCCATTTCGGGGGGAGCACTTACCCGGTGGTAACCGGGCAGCATGTGACACTGCCCGATTACCACCGGCTAAACACAGGTGCTACAAAAATAAAGATATGACGCATGCTAGGGGTGGGAACTACCAGCAGGCTGCTGCGGTAGCCCAGAGGTATTTCCAGTTTAGCGAGCTGTAAACCAGCATTGGGCTTACCGCTGCAAAGTATGCTGTGGATTATTCTTTTCACTCGTAATAAGTATAATATTTTCTCTCTTCTTTATAGTTATCTGCAGCCCAGGAACATATAACCCAAATGATGGTACTCACTGCCTTCCTTGCAGCAATAGCTCTATATACGGAGCACGGACCTGTTAATCGAAGATGGCTATTGGCATTTGTTTTTCATCAAAGTGAAGTAATTTAAAAGCTGATAAAAACAATTCATAACTATAGTATATAAGTACAGTACTTAAAGTACTGAAAATCGAATTGTATGGTCAGGTCAATAAAAATGTTGATCTGTATTGTACTATTTTCATCTTTTGGATGTGCTCCATTTGTTTTTATTTTCAAATGTATATGAGAAACTATTGGTTTACTTAATGCTGAGCATAAAAATAAAATCTGGTATAATTCTGTATTGATACAGCAGGAACTTATTAAAGATTTCTACAAACAAAGAGAAACTCTAGTGTATACATACTGCATGCATATACGTTATTGGAAGGATGTTATAAAATTGTTGCATATAGAAGGGCATTTTCAATATGACAGCTAAATAAAATTTTGGACGTTTTATGGAAACATCCAAAAATCCAGTAGCAAATATGGCCATTTTCAAATCAGAAAAGCATCCAACTTTCTGTTTCAAAAATGGCCATTTGATAGATGTTTTTGTGCTCAGTGCAGCTTATCTTTTTCAACCCTTAAAAAAAATGTCCTGGGGGAGGGGGGGCAGGATACTTAGTAGTCTGGCCACACAGACATCCCAGCAGAGCAGTGGGACACCCTAGGGGGCACTGCAGTGGACTTCACATAAAAGGACCCAGGTATACATCTCACCATTAGCCCCTTATATTGTATGGTGATCCCTCCAAAAACCTAGAGTACTCAACTGTACAGCACTACAATAGCCCTTATTTCTGCAGATGTCACCTATATGTGGATACAGTAGGTTTTTGGTGGGTTTTGGAGGGCTCACACTTTCTACCACAAATGTGGGATATGGGTTTGGGTCTCCTTCTCTAAAGTGCACTGCATGGACTACTGGCTACTCTAAGGACCTGCTTGCTGCTGTAATAGGGCTGGCCATAACATCTGAAGCCACCATATTTACTGTTTCTTTCACATCTTTGGGGTGTGGGAGGGGGGTCATGCTTAATCCCTCCAGTGGCCATTTGCTAATTTGGGGCACCTTTTTGTGACTTAGTCATGATTGAAACAGGTCTAGACCAGAAGAGTTTCAAAAATAGCGATTTGGGCATTTTGGCAAAAAAAAAGGTCCATCTGCCGCTTTGTGCCATTTTTTGGACGTTTTTCTGTTTTGAAAATCAAACATATAAGCAGCAAGTGACCATACTCACTTGCAAATGCGCAGTACAGACTTCCCTCTCTGTCCCACCCTCGCGTCAAGACGTCATGACGTCAGAGGGCGGAAAAGAGAGGGAAACGGAGTCGAATTGTCGGACGATGACGCTGCCGCCTGGAAAGGAACATCGCGCGAAACAACCTCCACCCTCCCCCCCATCCCCGCCGCCGCTCCCGCCCCCCCTCCGTGCCGGGCCCCCTGCACTGACCTGACAGCTGCTGCCTGTAGCACTTTCACACGGAGGTGAGAGGCGCTGTCAGGTCAGTGCAGGGGGCCCGGCACGGAGGGGGGAGGGAGTGGCGGCAATGAGGGTAGCTGGACATGGGGGAGGGCAGGGGGGAGAGGCCATGGTTGCTGGACTTGGGGTGAGAGCAGGACACAGAGGACGGTTGCTGGACATGGGGGGAGGGGGGGAGGCCAAGGGAAAGAGGAGGGTCGCTGGATATGGGGGGGAGGATCGGTGGACTGGGTGAGGCCAGGGGAGAGAGGAGGGCTGCAATACTCGGGGCTTAAAGGCTAGTAAGTCCCATAATTTGCTATTTGTTTATTTATTTAATTTCAACTGACATTCATACCTTTACTCACAGAAATATGTATACTGTATGTCTTTATGCCTTAGTATTGCCCTTTAAGCTCCCATTGTCTCCTTCCAATGTTCAATGTTTGTGTTCCATTGTTGCACTCCTTAACGACACTTCGATTGTCTCGCATACTTCTGCACAATGTAATCCATAACCAATTTGTAACAAATTCCATCATTCATTTCTTATTGTAAGCCACACTGAACCCGCAAAAAGGTGGGAAAATGTGGGATACAAATGCAATAAATAAATAAATAAAATTTACCATGAGGCCAATATCATCTGGATATGTCTGGGCAAAGTTGACTGGACAACTTTTTTTGACAACTATTCTGCCTGAATCTTCTTGGGATGAAAATCTGATCTAAAGTTCACTTGGTTTTCAGCCCAAGCCAGCCTCAGCAGACAATCTTTTAAACTTTAATCTTTTAAACTAGCGCAGCTGGCTGTACGCTAGTGCCAACACAGCCCATTCACTTTGAATGGGCTGTGTTGGAAATGCCACATGGAAGCCACTAGAGCAGCTTAGTAAACAGACCCTTAATGTTTTAACTTTCTTTTTATTAGAAACATAAATTAGAAGCAATCACCAGTACTTATTCAGAAATTAGGTGGCATTGTAAGGTAATTATTAACAAAAGGAACTATAAAGACTATTTACTAGCCCATGCTTAATATTGGTGCTAGTAGACCAAAGTAAAATTGGCATTGTAAGGTAATTATTAACAAAAGGAACTATAAAGACTATTTACTAGTCCATGCTTAATATTGGTGCTAGTAGACCAAAGTAAAATTGCACCCTGTGAATACCCCAAGCATCTCCTTTTATGGTCATTGTCCTGACATTTATCCACTGAGCAGCGAAAAATCAATGATTGAGGTTTGTCCAGCTAACTCCTGTAAATTTGGACCTTTAAACCATTTGTGCGTTTATTGACCTAATCAACTGTTAAACATCGCAGTGCTCACAAATCTAATTCAACCACGTTGAACCATCATTTTCCACAACCGTACAGCTCATGACTCACCTTAATCTTTATTGGTTCAAAATGTACTCATGGTTGTTATATTATTTATTTATTTATTGCATTTGTATTCCACATTTTCCCACCTATTTGCAGGTTCAATGTGGCTTACAGAGTTTTGTTATGTCATAGTCATTACAAGATGTCAGATATAATTGGTAGTGTACTGAGTTTTGTTATGGCATATTCATTATAGGATACCAGATACAATTGGTAGTATACAAAGGTTAAGTCAGAGTTAAGTAAGGGAAAAGATAAGGAAGGTTTTAGAAAGGTTAGTATAGAAGGTGGACTGTCAAAGCTGGTGGATTCGTAGGTATTTTGAGGGTTATGGGTTCTCTTTGTATGCCTTGTTGAAGAGATGTGTCTTCAGAGATTTGCGAAAGTTTGTTATTTCGGCAGTAGTTTTCAAGGCAGTTGATAATGCATCCCACAGCTGCGTGCTCATGTAAGAGAAGGTGGTGGAGTGTATCAGCTTGTATTTTAGTCCTTTACAGCTGGGAAAGTATAGGTTCAGAAATTTGCAGGATGATCTTTTGGCATTTCTGGGAGGAAGGTCCACAAGGTTTAGCATGTAGATTGGTGCATCTGCGTGAATGATTTTGTGTACCATCGTGCAGATCTTGAACGCAATGCGTTCCTTGAGTGGGAGCCAGTGAAGTTTCTCTCTTAGGGGTTTTGCACTTTCATATTTAGTTTTTCCAAATATGAGTCTGGCGGTGGTGTTCTGGGCTGTTTGGATTATCCTTAATCTTCTCTAATATCAAGTGTTCAATTTATGCTTTAATACTTTGAAACAATCCAAATGTATGTTTATATATATATATTGCACTTATCTGAAATTTTCAGACTGATTGACATGGGCCATGTTTCGATTCTATATCAGAGAAGGTCCTGTGAAAAAATAAAATGTTAAAAAACCTGCACTGCAAGTACCTCACTAAACTTGAAGACCTGTATTCCAAATCCAGTATTAATAATAGAACTCAACGCCGATACCTGTGTGTATCAACACTAGCAAACTCTCTACTTTTTTCAAAATGGTGTCGGCATGAGGACACTCAGCTTATACAGGTCATCTGATGCCAGGAGCCAATAAAAATAACTTAAATCAAGGAAATATCCATCTTTGCTCCTTATAATGAAGCAGTTGGTTACTGTTACCTCCCTCACACCCCATCTCCAACTTATCTATGATTCTGTATTTAATATATGTGATGGAATGCTTCTTTTCCATCCAATGAACCAGAAAAGGCGCTGTTAATACCCCATTCCTGGTTCATGATTTATGTTCATTGAGTCGAAGCTTCACTGGATGATTCAGCAGGTTGCAAGGACATTGTGTTATATAAATTATGTTATCAGAATCGCTATTGTGGCTCCTGCTAAAAGATTTACTCCAGCTCTTGGAACTGGATTTACTGACCTAATTGTACAAATCTGAGAACACACCTGTAGGCTATATTCTCAGTGGAAACAAGATAGTGCTTCTAGCAATACCTGTCCAAGATTCAAAAATCCAGATGGAACTTGTAGGGTGATAAAATGTAGATTTGTAAGGAATTAGATAATATGTACAAAAATATTCTTTTGTACTAAGAATATGTGGAGCACAATTTTAGGAAGGATGTTTAACTCAGAATATGGACGTCCAAGTCTGTAAATCAAACATAAAAAAACATAGCAAAATGTATACAGATAAAGACCATATGGACCATCCAGTCTGCCCATCCATGTCATCTACTCTCCATATCACTCCCTTAGAGATCCTATGTACTTGTCCCAAATTCTCTTGAATTGAGATACTCCTTTCATCGCCACTACTTCCACCAGGAGGCCATTCCATGAATTGACCACCTTTTCCATGAAGAAGTATTTCCTCAGGTTACTTCTTAGTCTATACCCTTTCATTTTCATCCTATGCCCCCGCATTCCAGAGCTTCCTTTCCGTTGAAAGAGACTTGCCTCCTGGTCATTTGTGCTGCATAGGTATTTAAATGTCTGTCATATCTCCCCTCTCCTGCCTTTCTTCCAAAGTACACATATTGAGATCTTTAAGTCTGTCCCCATATGCTTTATGATGAAGAGCACTAACCATTTTAGTAGCTGCCCTCTGGACTGACTCCATCCTATTTATATCATTTTGAAGGTGTGGTCTCCAGAATTGTACACAATATTCTAAATCTCACCACAGTTCTTATACAGGGGCAATATCACCTCCTTTTTCCTACTGACCAACCATTCCATTCTCTATGCACCCAAGCATCCTTCTAGCTTTTGCCATTGCCTCTTCTACCTGTTTGACCACCTTAAGTTCATCACATATGATCACACCCAAGTCCCACTCCTCTTTTGTGTACAAACGTTCTTCACCCCCTAAACTGTACCATTCCATTGGTTGTTTACAACATGATCCTGCATTTTTTAGTAATAAATCTTAGCTGCCAAATTCCAGACCATTCTAGCTTTGCTAAGTCCTTCCTCATGTTATCCTCACCATCAGGGGTGTCTACTGTATTGCAGATTTTGGTATCATTGTAATGGTAATAGTTTATATTATTGTCCTTTTGGCTTATACTATATAAACATTTCAGCAGTCTCTTAGAATATATTTTGTCCTGTAAATGACTCCAGTAACTTCTGCATGCTCTATAGCTATATGTTGTATAAGATATTTTTTTTCAGATCATGCAGTGCATGCATGATCACTGCATACTCGCTGAGAGGGGAAGGCCACAGGCCACCGAAATGCCTCCTTGGGGGGGGGGGGGGGAGTGAAAAAAACATTCCAGGATGGAATGTAGAAATCTTTGGAGATTTGGCTTTGGAATGGGTAGAGAATGATGATTTATATAGGGATTTGGGAGGGCACTGTAGAGGATGGTTTACTGATACATAATATGTCTTGGTGTTTGAGGAAAATTCCAATGCAGGGGAGGAGGACACTCAGTGTACCCAGAGCCAGTGTGTTGCATGCTTTGTCCTATGTAACTGGACTGTCCAGATGTTAAGCTCTGTAAGTATTATACTGTGTCCATGATTATTTGAAACATGTTTTTGCAACCTCAGTTAAATGGTGATATGATCCAATGGAATGCCAATAAGATTTTTGATGATTTAGTGTGTATATGGGTGGGGGATAATCAAGTGTGTGGACTGCAAATCGGAATGTATGAACCATTCCCACTGATTGATTTGACCCAATTAAAGCGTGTTGTTAATTTTACCATGATGCTGCAATATTTGGACACTGTCAACCAGTCTATACTTCAGCATGAGTTAAATACTTTGATAATGTCTGATCAATTAAGAGCAGTAGAAGAATTATCCAGGAGGAACACTGAACATCATTGGTATGACATCTTCTCTGGATGGCCCCCTTCCGCTACTTCTGTTCTGAATACTTTATTACATCCTATGTTAATTGTAATTCTGATACTAATCCTCCTTACTATATGGAATTGTATTCTCACATATTGTATCTTTAAGCACGCTACCTGCTCTATCCAGTCCTGTCAGTTCTCATGTGTAGTCTCCCCACTGATCCACGGGTGGAGTGTGATGTGCCTGAAGTTAAGCTCTGTGTGGAGTTCACTTTAGTTGATCTATTGTGCATGATCTGTGGTGCAAGCTTGAGGGGCTTGCTAAAAGAGGATGTGCTACTTGTTCAGCTGGACTGGTGGTTAAAAATAGTTGGAGACCGTGGGCTCCTTTTATAAAGCGGCGGAAAGCTCAACACAGGCTTAACCATTTGCTAAACAGGAAATACACTGGGCTACTGCAGCAGCCCGGTGGTACTTCCCACCCCTAGCGCGCCATCATATATTGCACTACAAAAATATATTTATTTTTGTAGTGCCGGAGTGTACCCGGCGGTAAATGGGCAGTGCTGTGCACTGCCCAGTTACCACTGGGTACTTGCCACATGGCCATTTCCTGCAGGAAAGAGAGACTTCCCTTTTACCCACTGCAGTAAAATGGGGCTTCAGGGTGCATGAAAAACATGCACCGACGCCAGCACAGGCCCCCTTTTGCTGCCGCTTGGTAAAAGAGGCCCTATATGTGCAATGAAGAACAAAAAAGAGATGAGTAAAGGCTGGCTGACTATGAAGTCACTTGTTTGTTGTAGACTAAAAGTAATGGAGAGACCCCTCCTCAGGTTGAAGCCTAACACGGGCTTACCACTCACTCCTCTGGGACTATTGCTGGCCCAACGTGACCGCTGACGGTAGTGCCACCCCGAGCGCTTGCCATTTCCGTGGGAAAAAGAAAACCACAGAAATGGCTTGCACGGCAGTAACCAAGCAATTCTGCCTTATCTTTATTTCTACATATTCCTCCCCTTCACGTTTGAGTCTCACAATGCCATTTTTGCACCTCCTCCTATCACTAACATATCTAAAAAAAATGTCTTGTTCCCCCCATTTTACCGTATCAGCTGTTTTTTTTATTCCACTTGCATCTTTGCTTCCCTGACTACTCTACCAGCTTCTCTTAGCTTTTCCAGATATTGTCGCATGTTTTCCTCTTTCTGCCCACGACTCATGTGTTTTAGAACAGAATCTGCTAACATATGGCCTGTTCTGAACTACATGAGAAATGTACATCCAAGAGATGGCTACGTCCAGTATGAATATCCATTCAACAACTGAAATGTCCAAACTATGAAAAGGTATTCCCTAAACAAAGTTGATGAAGTGCAAAAATTAAAAAACTCAAACCAAACCTATTCTAAATTACTGAAAAAAGGAGAGGAAAAGACCTCATTTAGCTGGTGCAACTAACATCAATCCTACATAAATGCAGCTTAATTCGCCCCCAGTAAAAATGTAATCATAGGTCTAAAAAACCTCTCACCTAAAAAATAACAAAAACTTTATTCAGTTTTTAGTTTTAAAATGTTTTTATTGATGAATGCATAAATGATACAATATCATGCCAATCCTTAAAACTCCAGTGGCAAACATTTCAAACCTGTACTAATACATCTGAACTTCTATCATCAACATTTTATTTTTCCCCCTCCCCTCCCACTCCCTCCCCCCTCCCCCTCCCCTTCCTTTTTATAATATATTTATTGACTGTATCCATTATTGAAGAGAAAATCTGTACAGAATGATTGTCAATGAAACTTTACAGGAACCGTTGGACTGTATCAAAACAGTGATCAAAGCATTGTTCAACAATATTCATAATGAAAATAAATATGGAATGTTGTCAACCTTCTGTAGTCAGTACATGTAGTTCCTGTGTTTCACTACTTTCCATGTCTCCTCCCTCATATGTCAAAGTTGTGATTCATCAACAAATTAACGCCCACCGGGCCAGAGGAACATATCATAGTTTAAAATCTCATCCTCTTTTCCCTATCTCCCATATTTCCATCATTCTATATTATACTCTTCCCATCTACCCTCCCTTCCCCTCCTAACCCACCCTGAGATATCCTCCAGAAATGTATCGCGCTGTAAAATCAAAGGGAATTCAGGACCAGACTTCTACCTCTGGTATGTAGTGTCTGAATATATGGGCCCCAAATGTCCAAAAAGGCCTTCCTCCTCCTCTTCGAACCTCCCACCCCTCGGCGCTCACACAACATTAGTTCATGGAATCTATTCCTCCAGTGCCAGAAATCCGGGAGAGCACTACCCACCCACTGACAAAGCAATAACCTCTTGCCAACCAAACATGCCCTATGGATCAGATGTCTTCCAGATATGCCCTGCAGTGCAAACACCTCATGTTTATCCAGCAACACGCCCATCGGGGAGCCCACTACCCCAGAGCCCAATAGAGAGGACAGATATTGCAGGACCTCCCCCCAAAAATGGTGTACCCGAAAACATTCCCATAAACAGTGAAACAATGACCCAGGTAATCTTCCACATTTTTCACATAGTGGGTCTTCCACCCCTCCCATCCTAAAAATCTGAGCTTTTGTAAGGTATGCTCTATGCAAAATTCGGTATTGGCATTCACGGAAACCTGCATTGCCAGTCATCTCCGGAATTCTAGAAACTAACATATCAAAATCCAAAGACAGCCCTGGTCTTGCTAAATCTCGGGCCCATCGCGTTTGTATTAACTCCCGGTCCTTTAGAAGTGGCAGTTTCCCCAAGATCTTATATAACTTAGAGACCGAGAGTCGTTCTGTGTCTCCTCCAGTTAAAAACTGTCTTATTCGGTGACAATGTCTATGTTTCAAAGCCTCTGAGTCTACCGTCTTCACATAGTGTATAATTTGATTATAGGCAAAAATGTTATTCATGTCATAGCCAATACCCAAAGCGCCCAAACTTAATAGTGTCCCTTGCTGGTTTAAAAGATGCTCCAGACGACTAATGCCCAAGCGTCCCCAAGCCTGAAATGTTTTATTGTCCATCCCCGGTTTAAACAATAAATTCCCACAGATGGGTAACATATCTGATGTGTGTTTCGATATACCCCAAATACCCATCAGGTCTTTCCAGAGAAACCGCAAAGATGTTAGCA
This sequence comes from Microcaecilia unicolor, assembly GCF_901765095.1. Lineage (NCBI taxonomy): Eukaryota > Metazoa > Chordata > Amphibia > Gymnophiona > Siphonopidae > Microcaecilia > Microcaecilia unicolor. Next base: position 353,412,428 of record NC_044031.1, on the reverse strand, counting down.
ACAGGCTATTTCTTAGGTGTTCAGGTATATGAGCCCCAGGTGCCTGTAACAAAAAATAAAAGTGGCAAGGAGCAAAAAATTGAGCCTCTATTCTACGGGGTGTATAATCTTCACGGTCAAAAAACCAGTCACCAAAGTATCGCAGTAAGCATGCCCTATTATATCTTCTCAAGTCGGGCAAACCCAGGCCCCCCTCTTTCCAGTTGCCCATTAACAGAGGTAGTGGTAGTTTAGCTTTTTCCCCCCCCCCCAGCAATATCGTCTGAGTAAACGATGTAAGACTTTGAGATCTCTATGTTTGATAAGGACTGGTAACATCCGTAGACAGTAAAGCCATCTGGGGAATTCTACCATCCGAAACAGCTGAATGCGCCCATAAAGTGTAAGGGGCAGTGTCACCCAACTTTTCAGTCTTGTCTCCGTACCACTTAGCAATCTATTCACATTCAATCGATAGAGATCCGCTGAGGTCATAGACACCCATATTCCCAGATAGCGAAATGACCCTCGTGCCCACCGAAGTGGGAAAGCCTGCCCCCATTCCTTCTTCTGGTCTTCTGAGGACGCCAATGCCAGAGATTTCATAAAATTAAGCTTGAATCCTGCATAATCTCCAAATTCTTGGAATAGCTCCAACAGAGCCGGGAGAGACTGGGATGGTTGTGTCAAGTGCACCAGTAAATCATCCGCAAAGGCTGACAGAAGAAACCTCGAGGCCCCTATCGGGATTCCCTTGATCTCTGGATGAGTTTGTATCGCCCTAACCAAGAGGTCCAAAGATAAAACGAACAGGAGAGGAGAGAGCGGACATCCTTGTCTAGTACCTCTAAAGATATGAAATGAGCGAGAACAGACCCCATTCACTCCCACATAAGCTATTGGCTCCAGATATAACACCTGAATCGCATCTAAAAACGATCCTTGAATACCATAGTGTTTCAAAGTCTCAAACAAGTAAGGCCAGCTCACTCTGTCAAAGGCTTTCTCTGCATCAAAACTAATTAACAGAGAAGCCAGCCTCTTATATTGCAATGTCTCTAAAGAGGCCAAAATTGCACGAAGATTCCGAACCGCTGTCCTCCCCTTCACAAACCCCACTTGAGCCTCTTCCACCAAGTCCGGGAGTACCTGGGCCAACCTATTTGCCAGTATCTTAGCGTACAACTTGGCGTCCACATTGAGAAGAGAGATTGGTCTATACGATCCAGGGTCTGCCATATCCTTACCATCTTTCGGGATAACTATAATCTGAGCTCTCTTCATGGTTTCAGGCACAGTCCTCTCCTCTATCATGGAATTAAACAAAGCTAGGAGCGGTCTCTTGATATGTTCATAGAACTGTTTGTAAAACTCCACTCGATAGCCATCTGGACCTGGCGTTTTGTGAGAAGCACTTTGTTGTAACGCCAACATCAGGTCTCCTTCCTCAAGCGGGCTATTTAATCTTTGTATTTGGCGAGGGGACAACCTGGGCAACTGTACCGACTCTAAAAACATATCAGCACTCAGTCCTTCATCTTCCGGCCTAGCGTATAAGGCCTCGTAATATTGGCCAAATCGATCTGCTATACCCTGATCTGTTCTCAACAACTTTCCATTTAAATCTTTCAATTGTAAAATTCTAGAGGCTCCCCTTCTACTCCGCACCATATTCGCCAGCAACCTCCCTGCCTTATTGCTGTATTGGAATAGCTTATATTTATAATAAAATTGGGACTTAGCCGCCCTCCGATGCAGCAATTCGTTGAGCTCTTGCTGTGTAGTCAAAAGCAGTGACTTACAGTGGTGGAAATAAGTATTTGATCCCTTGCTGATTTTGTAAGTTTGCCCACTGACAAAGACATGAGCAGCCCATAATTGAAGGGTAGGTTATTGGTAACAGTGAGAGATAGCACATCACAAATTAAATCCGGAAAATCACATTGTGGAAAGTATATGAATTTATTTGCATTCTGCAGAGGGAAATAAGTATTTAATCCCTCTGGCAAACAAGACCTAATACTTGGTGGCAAAACCCTTGTTGGCAAGCACAGCGGTCAGACGTCTTCTGTAGTTGATGATGAGGTTTGCACACATGTCAGGAGGAATTTTGGTCCACTCCTCTTTGCAGATCATCTCTAAATCATTAAGAGTTCTGGGCTGTCGCTTGGCAACTCGCAGCTTCAGCTCCCTCCATAAGTTTTCAATGGGATTAAGGTCTGGTGACTGGCTAGGCCACTCCATGACCCTAATGTGCTTCTTCCTGAGCCACTCCTTTGTTGCCTTGGCTGTATGTTTTGGGTCATTGTCGTGCTGGAAGACCCAGCCACGACCCATTTTTAAGGCCCTGGCGGAGGGAAGGAGGTTGTCACTCAGAATTGTACGGTACATGGCCCCATCCATTCTCCCATTGATGCGGTGAAGTAGTCCTGTGCCCTTAGCAGAGAAACACCCCCAAAACATAACATTTCCACCTCCATGCTTGACAGTGGGGACGGTGTTCTTTGGGTCATAGGCAGCATTTCTCTTCCTCCAAACACGGCGAGTTGAGTTCATGCCAAAGAGCTCAATTTTTGTCTCATCTGACCACAGCACCTTCTCCCAATCACTCTCGGCATCATCCAGGTGTTCACTGGCAAACTTCAGACGGGCCGTCACATGTGCCTTCCGGAGCAGGGGGACCTTGCGGGCACTGCAGGATTGCAATCCGTTATGTCGTAATGTGTTACCAATGGTTTTCGTGGTGACAGTGGTCCCAGCTGCCTTGAGATCATTGACAAGTTCCCCCCTTGTAGTTGTAGGCTGATTTCTAACCTTCCTCATGATCGATACCCCACGAGGTGAGATTTTGCGTGGAGCCCCAGATCTTTGTCGATTGACAGTCATTTTGTACTTCTTCCATTTTCTTACTATGGCACCAACAGTTGTCTCCTTCTCGCCCAGCGTCTTACTGATGGTTTTGTAGCCCATTCCAGCCTTGTGCAGGTGTATGATCTTGTCCCTGACATCCTTAGACAGCTCCTTGCTCTTGGCCATTTTGTAGAGGTTAGAGTCTGACTGATTCACTGAGTCTGTGGACAGGTGTCTTTCATACAGGTGACCATTGCCGACAGCTGTCTGTCATGCAGGTAACGAGTTGATTTGGAGCATCTACCTGGTCTGTAGGGGCCAGATCTCTTACTGGTTGGTGGGGGATCAAATACTTATTTCCCTCTGCAGAATGCAAATAAATTCATATACTTTCCACAATGTGATTTTCCGGATTTAATTTGTGATGTGCTATCTCTCACTGTTACCAATAACCTACCCTTCAATTATGGGCTGCTCATGTCTTTGTCAGTGGGCAAACTTACAAAATCAGCAAGGGATCAAATACTTATTTCCACCACTATATTCTCCGCAGTAGCATTCCTACCATACAGTTTTCTATATTTGCGGACCTGCAATTCCAACCTCAGGATCTCCCTATCTCGAATCCGTCGAGTTCTAGCACAGTAAGAGATTATGTCTCCACGCAAGACAGCCTTTTCCGCTTCCCAAAAAAGGGTCGGCCGTTGGCTATGAACCCCATTATGGAATTCATAATCTGCTATCCTCTCTGCTAAAAATGTCTGAAATTTTTGATCATTTACTAGGTCTAGGGGATATCTCCAAAGGCGCATTCCACCCTCCTTCACAGGCCTACCCCATCTTAGCCAGATCATAGCATGGTCTGAGACCTCATAGGGACCAATCTCAGCCTGAACCATCTGTGAAAACAGGGGAGTTGAAACAAATAGATAATCTATGCGAGATTGGGATGCATGGGCTCTGGAAAGATGAGTGTAATCTCGGTCCGATGGGTGTAAAACACGCCACACATCCACAAGGTCTAATGCACTACAGAGCAAAGTCAAGGCTCGAGCACCCCCTCCCGAACCCCTGGCACCAGCACCAGATCTATCCAGCTGGGGGTCAACCACTAAGTTGAAATCACCTCCCAGGATAATATTCCCCCCTTTAAATTTGGACAAGTTGGAGATCAGCCCCTGAAAAAACTTCTGATCATATACATTTGGGGCATATACATTACAGAGCACTAGAGTATGACCTTCAATCTCTATCTCCGCCAGAATATAGCGGCCCTCCGAACTTCTCAAGGTGGAGGTGATCTTTATCTGCAGTCCTTTTCGAAAAAGAATCAGGACTCCAGCTTTCCTCCCCACCGCTGGGGCTTCCAAGAGAGATCCCACCCACCCTGTTTTGAATTTTAAGTGTTCCCCTGAGGACAGATGTGTTTCCTGCAGTAGGGCTATATCCACTTGTTGTCTTTTCAACGCCTGAAGCACCTTTGTCCGCTTTATCGGGGACGACACTCCCCCAATATTCCAAGAAACTATCTTAAGTGATCCCAGTACACCAGAAATCCAATAACATCGTGAAAAAAGTTATACATTTAAACAAAAGAAGGGAAACCCTCCCAGCCCCTAGGGCCTCCCTTTTCAATCCCTTTGAATTTTTTCTCTGAAACCCAAACTCTGTCAGATACCTCCCTCCCTCTTTAACCTTCCCACCCCCCATCCCTATCCCCCCCCCCCCCCAGAATCACTCAACCATTCCCTCATGGTTGAAATCACGTGAGCTCCCCCCTCCCCACACCCTCCTTTGATTTAACATCTAGTATAATACCTCTTACAATCTTACCCCCCCTCCCCCTCCTTATATAATCCCTAGACCCATCACTATTGGGACTATCCCCTTATTGGTATCCACCATTACCCTGTGAAAACCTCTATCCCAAAAGAGACCCATCCAACCTTTGTAATCCCTACTAGGGAATTTATAATATCAGATGTTAGGGCCCAATTTTAAAACCATGTCTCTCTTCCGCAAAGTATGATTCTGCGGGGCCCCTCAAACAAAGAACCTTTGAAACATCAACAGTAAACATAGCATGCCCCATGTATCCTCTTTATAGTCAGTAATAGAGAGGTACATTCTGTATTATAAAATTACCAACTGTGTCCCGTCAGCTCGGCGTGAGCTCGCCCCCTCAGCTTTTCAAGATCATCATCTTAATCAAATCAGCCAGGCTTTCTCGGTCGTTCTTTCAGGCCGGATCCTCAGGGGTCAAGTCTCGCTGCACAAACTTCAACGCTTCTACCGCTGATGAAAACAGGGAGTGTTTCCCATTATGCCAAATCTTTAGACGGGCCGGATAAAGTAAAGCAAATTGAATTTTCTTTTCAAATAATTGTTGGCACACTCCACGAAATGCTCTTCGCTGTAAAGAAACTCCGGTCGAGAAGTCCTGGAAGCAGCGTACCGTATGGTTCTCATATTGTATGGTTCCAGCCTTTCTGAACGCCCGAAAAATTTCCTGTTTGTGGGCAAAATTCAAGACTTTGAAAATGACGACTCTTGGGCGGGGGTCCTTCGACTTTCCAGGCCCCAGCCGGTGAGCACGTTCTATTCTTAAAGGCCCAGCAGACAGTTGTAAAGGTAAAATTTTTGGTAGCCAGTTTTCTAGAAAGTCTCTTAATTCTGAGTCTTTGATCTTCTCAGGCAACCCAATCATTCTTATATTACTCCTGCGGGCTCTGTTTTCCAGGTCCTCCAGCTTACTCTCCAGCCGTTCTACCTTGCTCTCCAGGTCTTTTTGTGTTGTCTCATGCTGCTGCACTCGATCTTCCACATCAGATAAGCGTTGCTTATATTGAGAAAACTCTGACTGGATGTTTTCCAACTTCGCGTCGATGCCTCCTAATTGTTCTTTGATCGCTTGTAATTTATGATCCACTGACGCCCCCAACATAGCAGAGACTTCCGCTGCCACCTCCGCGGCCCACGCCGAGCTCACCGACCTCGGGCCATCTCCGTCCGCCATCTTGGAATCTGTTGTACGGGTCCGCATGTTTTCTTTTTTGGGGGGTTTAGCCGCCATCGCACCTCTGCCAAGCTCTGTTTTAGTATTCCGCGATACCCCGATGTTTCGGATTGCCGTTGTTGTTCTCCTCGCTTTTTAATGCGGCGAAATGAGATATTTATTTGCAGAAAACGGCGCGGGGAAGGTGGGAGCTCAGCACGACGACACCTTCTCTCTAGCCGTGCATCACGTGACCCCCCTTTATTCAGTTTTTAATCCTACACTTTAGAGTGAATAAGAAAGCACACTTAGCTAAACATAAAGGATAAACAAAGGATAAACATAAAGGAATCCTGTTCAGAAGGAATTGATCCTAAGAAGCTTAGCGGAGATTGGGTGGCAGAGCCGGTGGTGGGAGGCGGGGCTAGTCCTGGGCAGACTTCTACGGTCTGTGCCCTGAAACAGACAGATACAAATCAAGGTCAGGTATACACATAAAGTAGCACATATGAGTTTATCTTGTTGGGCAGACTGGATGGACCGTACAGGTCTTTCTCTGCCGTCATCTACTATGTTACTATCACGCTTATTTTCGAAAGAGAAGGGCGCCCATCTTTCGACACAAATCGGGAGATGGGCGTCCTCGCAAGGTCATCCAAATTGGCATAATGTAAAGCTGATTTTTTGACACCCTTGACTGCTTTCCGTCACGGGGACGACCAGAGTTCACGGGGGCGTGTCGGCAGGGTAGCGAAGGCGGGACTGGGGCGTGATTAGGAGATGGTGGTCCTCGGCCGATAATAGAAAAAAGAAGGGCATCCCTGACGAGCACTTGGTCGACTTGGTCCATTTTTATTCACGACCAAGCCTCAAAAATGTGCCTCAACTGACCAGATGACCACCGGAGGGAATCGGGGATGACCTCCCCTTACTCCTTCAGTGGTCACTAACCCCATCCCACCATAAAAAACAAGTTTAAAAATACTTTTTTGCCAGTCTCTATGCCAGCCTCAAATGCCATATTCAGGTCCATCGCAGCAGTATACAGGTCCCTGGAGCAGTTGTAGTGGGTGCAGTGTACTTCAGGCAGGTGTACCTGGGAGGGGGTTTGGGGGCTCAGCACCCAAGGTAAGGGAGCTATGCACCTGGGAGTAATTTGTGAAGTCCACTGCAGTGCCCCCTAGGGTGCCAGGTTGGTGTCCTGGCATGTGAGGGGGACCAGTGCACTATGAATGCTGGCTCCTCCCACAACCAAAGGGCTTGGATTTGGATGTTTTCAAGATAGACATCTTTGGTTTCCATTATCGCCGAAAACCAAGGATGACCATCTCTAAGGTCGACCTAAATGTCAAGATTTGGGCGTCCCCGACCGTATTATCAAAACGAAAGATGGACGTCCATCTTGTTTCGATAATACGCGTTGCCCCACCCCTTCACCGGAACGTCCTTAGAGATGGACGCCCTTAGAGAAGGTCGTCCCTGTTCGATTATGCCCTTCCACGTTACTATGTTTCCAATGCCTCCCCAACAACTGCATTCTCGTTTGGTGGGAAACTGGCAATTACAGCGTTCTCTTCCCGTGTTTTCATGTTCCCAAGATTCAAAACATGGCACTCACTTACATTTTTATATTGCCATGGTGTGGTCTCCAAGAAGAAGCCGTTAATGAAATGGGTCCCCGTCGGGACACATACTGTCTAGTGCAGTATTATCCTGGAGGCAGTGCCACATAGCGGAATAACATTGTAGAAAAACCCAAAAGAAGAGATCGTAGCGGGAAAAGAACGCTGTAATTGCCAGTTTCCCACCTTTTTTCTAATTTATGTTACACAGCCTACATATAATTTTTTGTAATGATTGATCTGTGCAAGAATGAGAGATTGAAACAATTTAACCATTTGCTGAAATGGTTTGTCAAAGATTAGGTATCTGTCAATCGTTATCCCTAGTATTTTCAGTTCTTTTTCTATTTTCAGTGGTTTTCCACTGTAGTGTAGTTGTATGTTTGATACATCCATGGTAGGTGCTGTGATCACTAAAATCTTTGTTTTGTCACAATTCAGTTTACGATTCAAACATGATGCCCATTTGTCAACCAGCGTCAGACCGTGGTTAACCAGTACGTTGGCATCATCTTTGTCTTTATGAAAGGGAAGGTATAGTGTTACGTTGTCTGCATTGGAGAAGCATTTAATTCCCTTTCTCTGCATATAGAAACCCAGGGTGAACATCAAGGCATTGAATTGGATTGGTGACAGTGGGGATCCCTGCGGCACCCCAGTGTGTGCTGTCCATTCCTTAGACAGGGTTACACCTGTTTCATACTGTAAGATCTGCAAGTGAGGGAACCTCTTATCCATTCCAAAACTACGCCACTAATTCCTAGGGATTCTAAGATTTCCAGGAGTACCTTATCTACTGTGTCAAAGGCTTGAGAGGTCGAACTGTATCAGCTCTATTTGATGGCCAGCGCTCACGGCTTTTCCTGAATTTAAGTCCCTAGTATCTCTGTACTGTAGTTTTTTCTAAAACCTGATTGGTGTTCATGTAATGGATTGTAGTGTTCCAGAAAGTTTGTTAATTGTTCCCCAACTATACCTTCTAAGATTTTGACATGTAATGGTTTTTAAGCCACCAGTCTATAGTTGGTGACATCTCCTAGGTCTCCTTTCTGATTTTTTGGGATGGGGGTAGGTATGATTAAGAGCCTGCATTTAAGGATTCTTTTATCCATATCATTCCTTGCACAAGATAGCTTTCCAAGGGGGTTTTTCAGTAAGTAGACTGAAGAGAAAAAGTCTCAAGAACAGCACAAAGTGGCATTTGAAATCATGATTTTCAAAACTCAGATTTGAGACATTTTCCTCTACAGTGCAGCTAAATCACAGGGGCCATGTTAGGGGCAGGATTTGGGTGTTTCCAAAACTTGGGCATTTTTCTGCCATAATGGAACAAAGCAAAAATGTCCAAGCTAAAAGTTAGATGTTTTGGTCTAGACCTGTTTCAGCAACGCCTAAGTCACAAAAAGGTGCCCTAAATGACCACTGCAGGGTTTATGGCCTGACCCCCTTATTCCCCCAGTGATCACTGACCCCCTCCCCCCCCCCCCCAAAGATGTGAAAGAAACAGTACATACCAGCCTGTATGACAGCATGATATGTTATGGCTAGTCCTATTAGAGCAGCAAGCAGGTCCCTGGAGCAGCCTAGTAGTTGTTGCAGTGCACTATAGAGAAGGGAACCCAGGCCCATATCCCACTCTAAGAGTACACTTGTGGTGGGAAGTGTGAGCCCTCTAAAACTCACAAAAACCTACTCTACCTATATATAGGTGACACCTGCAGGCATAAGGGCTATTCTAGAGGTGTACAGTTGGGTACAGTAGGTTTTTGGTGGGTTTTCCAGGGCTCATCATACAATATAAGGGGGTAACATGAGATGTGTACCTGAGATCTTTTACAGTATATGAAGTCCACTGCTGTGCCCCCTAGGGTGCCCTACTGCTCTGCTGGGATGTCGGTATGGCCAGTACTAAGAATACGCCCCCCCCCCCCCAATATATCCCAATGGTTTGTTTTTGTGCATTTTTCCCTTGGACATTTTTTTAAATGTTCCTGAAAAATAGACACACTGAGCACAAAAACATCTATCAAATGGCCATTTTTGAAACAAAAAGTTGGATGTTTTTCTGGTTTGAAAATAGCCATTTTCACTACTTTATTTTTGGATGTTTTTCACCAAATGTCCAAAATTGGATTTATCAAAATGCCCTTCCACAAGTCACAAAACCAACCAACGCGATTACATTTTGAGCCAGTAACAGCTCTGCATCAGGGTTTCAACAATCACTCATTCATTCTGCAACACAAAAGCACTCATTAGAAAAGTATAAATTCATTAACGCAACAGAATAGTTCTAATTCCCCTTAAATACAGAATCCCAAATCCCTTCTATAGATATACAAAGTTAAAAACACACACTGATTTACACCCTTATGCTCTCTTGTGGGGACTAAAGAAACAAAGATGTATATCTATGGATGTTTCTTTGCACTAATTGTGTGTTTTAAAACCCCTGTAGGTACGTGTCCTTCTTAGTCAAACTTTTCACCCTCATTTCAAATGAGAAGCCACATATATGTTCATGTTTGTTCCTACATTTGTACATGTTCCACTGCACTTTAAGAGTAAAGACTAGCTCAGCCAGATGTCTAAATAGACCACATACCACTAAATAGCTGCACTTGTATACAGTTTCTTGCTTTCTGTTTTATTTAATTGTAAGCTTGATGACTTTGTGCATGTAAATTATTCCTTATTGTTCTATGATTTTATCATGATTTGATTACTTACATAGCTTTCTTTGGGCCCTGTTTACTAAGGTGCACTAGCATTTTTAGCACGCGCTAATGCTAGAGACACCTATAGGAATATATGGGTGTCTCTAGTGTTAGCATGTGCTAAAAACGCTAGTGCCTATAGCGCGGCTTAGTAAACAGGGCCCTTTATGTACCAAGTTTTTATGCACTTTGGTTTTATGTGAGTTATGTATTGTTCTTTTAATTTGTTTTGTATGTCTTACCCCAACACAGCCTTTTTTTTTTTTAGTTCTTGATTTTTATTCAGAAGAAGTAGAGGAGTGTGGTAGCCGTGTTAGTCCACTCTTAAGGTTATCAATAGAAATCAAACAAAATAAAACATGGAAAAGAAAATAAGATGATACCTTTTTTATTGAACATAACTTAATACATTTCTTGATTAGCTTTCGAAGGTTGCCCTTCTTCGTCAGATCGGAAATATTTCCGATCTGACGAAGAAGGGCAACCTTCGAAAGCTAATCAAGAAATGCATTATGTCCAATAAAAAAGGTATCATCTTATTTTCTTTTCCATGTTTTATTTTGTTTGATTTCTATTGATAATATTCAGAAGAAAAAATTACATTCATTAAGAACATCAAGTGAGAACATATCAACAATGAGAAATTATTAGCCACGTACTTCAGTTATACAATGTTGATGAAGCATATAGTAAAGATTGCATCATAAAAACTGGTTGTGGGGGATTTGGACCAATTTACTTCAGTAAAGCAATAAAAAGAAAATAACATGAGATTTGGAAACGCATTCGATTGACACATTATTCAACGTCTGTGAAGTTTTGAAGCGATGACCAAACTTTCCTATAAGTAGAAAGTGATCTATTTTTTTCAGCTGCTACATGTACATACTTAGCTGTTAAACAAACATTATTCCACTACATATTATAAGATAACTTGGAGAAGTTATGTGAACTGTGACATAACATTTTGACTGCTATTTAAAATAAAACACTGTCACATTTACCCCTTTCAACTGAAAGTGACATCTTGAGTTCCTTCTGACAACACTTCCCCCTATCCAGAGAAGTGTGGTGTAAACTCCAATAGGCTCCTCCTCCGTTTTAACTGGAGGTGGCTATGTAGCATTCCCTCCTCAACAGGAGGTGCTAGGGAGCACAAATTCTTCCACAATAAAAAAAATCCATAGGAAAGTTCTCTTTCAAGCAGTGGCATAGCTACGGGGGCCTGCCCCCCCCCCCAAATTGGCTCCAGTGCCTCTGGTTTGGCTGGCGGGGGTCCCAGTGAACCATTATCTGGACCTTTCCAGCTTGCACGCGTTGCTGTTGACCCTTCTCCACCCTCCCATCCTAGCTCTATTGAGCACGTTCATTGGAGGTGCTTGTGCTCGCGCAGCCGCAATTATACATCGTGTGAATGAATGAAGGAGGCGGGGGGGGGGGTTCTTAGCGTGTTACCATACAAGAACCGAGAGACGGAGAGCGCGCCTGGTTGGGGTAAAATCACCAATATTCATATTTAATAATAATCATCATAATAATAACAAAAGAAGAGGAGCGGCTGCAGTGGTTTCTCAGGTGCGGGGAGAGCAGGATAAGCATGTGTGGATATGTGTATGAGGTGCCAGTATCCGTTAGTCGAAGGGGAGGGGGCAGGAGATCCGCTGACAGAGGGGGTTTAAAAGAATAAAATGTTGTTTCTGGCTCTTTTTCTCTGATGTGTGTGCAATGTGTGGTACAAGTGTTACGTCCCTCACTTGTACGACGCTCCTCCCGGCTAGGACGAGGATCGGTCTTGGGAAGGTCTGTTTCGGTTTCCTAAGTCTGGCAGCCATCATCCGACTTAGAGCAATGGTACAGCCATCTTGGATAGATCATATCCCAGGAAGCCATCTTGGACTAACGAGGACAGGAAGGAAGCCCATATTTGGTCCTTAGAGCTCTGCTGATGGGGGCAGCCATCTTGGTACAGCTGCACATGCTTTAGCCTAATTCCTCCTCTACTTAAGGCACTACCTCCAGCCCTTCAGTGCTTCGGCTTCTGCTGTGCAGAGGTTGTGGTCTGCATCCGTGTTCCTTACCTGATTCCTGAGTTTCCTGTGTTTCGACCTTGGCTTGTTTCCTGATCACGCGTTGTGTTGCTGCCTGCCTTTTGACCCTGGACTGTGTTTGGACTATTCTCAGCTCTACTGTTTTCCTGGCTCTTGGACTGTGTCTGTTGGTTACCTGTCTGGTCGGTGGTCCTGCAACCCCGCCGGTTCCGGAAGTCCTGCCGGCTTTAACCCAGGGGCTCAACTCCTGCGGAATAGTGGCTAAGTGCAGGTGAAGCTAGGGGTTGTCTGGCTGCCTGACCGAGTGTGGTGCACTCCATCTTCGCCGTGCTCAGTCGGGGCACAAGGGCTCACATCCCCAGTCATAACAACAAGGCTTGGGCTTTGGTAGGTAGGAGACATTTATTTTCTTAGTTTTCGTGCTGGGCCGATGGTACCTCTGGGGATTCTTTCACTTTGGCAGTGGCTGTGTCTCTGGGTCAAATCATAGAGAGATGCTGGTTTTGCTGCCTGTTGCTCTTTTTTGGAGCTCTGGGAGGTTGGTTGGATGGTTGCTGTATATGCTGCTCCGGGAAAGGAAGTGAGAATGAGGGATAGCCGGGATCAGTTGTACTTTTTGTCTGTGCTGGTTTTCTGGGGTACTGTTACCATTTCATCATTTTGGCAATGTGAATCTCAAGCACATATGTGACTGGGAAGTGCTTGTGTACGTGCAGAATCTGAGAAAAGGCATCAAGCTTGTCTTCCTTCTGTCCGAATTGTATGTCTTGATTGTTTTAGTATCTAGGATTTCTTTTTTTTTTTTTTTTTAGTTCAAATCGAGTTATTTTCAAGTTATTGTTAAACTTTAAATGTCATCGATGGTATCACTAGGAATCAAAATGGCTCCCTTCACGTTACTTAAATTTTAAGTTGTAAAGTGTTGTATAACATGCTGGTTGTGTCAAAAAGTTTCCAGTATCATGCTGTTGATATCTTTTCAGTTCATACTCGTTCATTTGCACAAAGAGCTAGTACCGGTGTTTAATGCCTCCTGGAATGGCTGTGAGCCTACTACCCAATGTGTGTGATTGGCGCCCTGTCCTGTATTCAGCGCTATTCCCACTCATTTTAAAGAAACTGAGCATGCTCGCGCATGTTCAGTTTCATTAAAACAAGCGTGCAGGACACTGAAAACAGGAGAGGGCGCCAGACAAATGCTTTAGGTGGCAGGGGTTAGGGACCCCTGCCAGCCAAGGTGTAGCAGGGGGAGCAGGCAGGGGTGGTGGTGGAAGGGTGGCAACAGGGAGGCAGGCCAAAATGTGCCTCCTTATGTAGTAGTAATTCAGAGATCAAAAAATAATCAATACAGGAATAAGAATTATGAGGTGTGGAATAGAATGTGTAGTCATGTTTATTTTCATGCAGTAATTGCCACACATCACAGAGTTTAAGTTGTAACATCAAGCCTGTTAAGACTGTCCAGGCTTTAGTCTTCTTAAAAGGAAAAACTGACTTCTTATCCAAATCAGGATTCAATGTCAGGTTAAAGTCACCACCTATTATAATTGCTGTGCCCTGTATAGATGTTGTGATGTCTGCAACATTGTAGAAGAATTTGGGGCATAAATGTTTAGCAAGATTAACGGTTTATTACCTTTGGTTAATGAGGTTTTAACCTATCTACCTAATGTATCTGAATCATGCAAGATCAGTTTAATGTCAGACCCCCACTCTATTTTTCTTCCCATCAGCAGCAGAAAGTGGGAGAGACCATATGGTGTATAATTTAGCAGATTCTTGCTCTGACAAGTGTGTTTCTTGAAAGAAAACTACATCTGGGGAAAGTTTGGATAAAAAAGTTAATTTTTTTTAATTGGATTATTAAAACCCTTCACATTAAGGGATAAGAAGGTGCCAGTCATTTTATCTTGGTTATTAGATCACAGGAATTACATGACAGGCATGCTGTAAAGGTTAACCATTGACCATTATTGAAGTAATTAGAGAATGCAAAAAAACATGGAAACTGAGATTATAACCAATAAACATAGCATTGTGCACAAAATAAGCACAAACTGCTCTAATCATGGGATGTGTATACCCAGCTGATCAGCAACTCATCACTGACTCCGGTAAATGGAAATAATGTATTATATAAAATAGAAATATCAACATTAATACTGTAACTGCAAACAATGGAATTATAAGGTAATGATAGATTACCATGAGGTAACCTATGGAGCTTTGTAAGTCTTAATTGCTTTGAAAATGAGTCCCATAACAGGAGAATATTTAAAATGAACATTTGGTGGATTCAACTATTTGCAATCTGCTCTGCTCTGCTCTTCTCTTCTCTTCCTTCCTCCACCACCAATGGCTGCTGTAAGAATTCCTGAACTGTGACTTTCTGCAATAAAGATTTGTAAGTTAACTTATGATTCAGATCTGTTATTTTGTAGCAAATTTCTTCTGTACCAAGATCCTTCTAAAAGATACCTCTCGCTTGTAACATGATTACATTGCCTGTATTGTAAATAAACCCTTTTGAAGCTAAATATATGGTCTTTTTTATTATTTGTTGCATTTGTATCCCACCTTATCCCACCTCTTTGCAGGCTCAAAGTGGCTTACAATACATCATGAGTAGTGGAAGAGTGTTAGTAATATAAACATTTAGTATTGCATGATTTTGGTTAGTATGATGATAAAAACAAGGTAGTAGTATACAAGCAGATTTCTGTTCTGAGCACATGCGTTTAAGCCTGGCAGTGCAGGTTAATGTAATTCAACAAATATAATATTTAATTCCCCCTTATTCTTGCAATTGTAAATCTTATTACCTTATAGGTAATTGGTGGAGAATAAAATATAGAATCAAAAATATAATTTTCCCACATGCTCTGAGTAATTCCCCCTATTGTTAAATATCATATTAGATCTCGTGGACCTTCCACCCAGAAATGCTAAACGCTCCTCTCGGACCTTTCTTAATCTACACTTCCCCAGCTGTAAAGGGGTCAAATACAAATTAACACATACATCCAGCTTCTCCTACATGACTACTACTACTACTACTTGACATTTCTAAAGCGCTACTAGGGTTACGCAGCGCTGTACAATTTAACATAGAAGGACAGTCCCTGCTCAAAGGAGCTTACAATCTAAAGGACAAATGTACAGTCAGTCAAATAGGGGCAGTCTAGATTTCCTGAAAGGTATAAAGGTTAGGTGCCGAAAGCAACATTGAAGAGGTGGGCTTTGAGCAAGGATTTGAAGATGGGTAGGGAGGGGGCTTGGTGTAAGGAAGTTGATTCCAAGCATAGGGTGAGGCGAGGCAGAATGAGCGGAGCCTGGAGTTGGCGGTGGTGGAGAAGGGTACTGAGAGGAGGGATTTGTCCTGTGAGCGGAGGTTACGGGCGGGAACATAAGGGGAAATGAGGGTAGAGAGGTAATGAGGGGCTGCAGACTGAGTGCATTTGTAGGTAAGAAGGAGAAGCTTGAACTGTATGCGGTATCTGATTGGAAGCCAGTGAAGTGACCTGAGAAGAGGGGTGATATGAGTATATCGGTTCAGGCGGAATATAAGACGTGCAGCAGAGTTCTGAACAGATTGAAGGGGGGATAGATGGCTAAGTGGGAGGCCAGTAAGGAGTAGGTTGCAGTAGTCAAGGCAAGAGGTAATGAGAGCGTGGACGAGAGTACGGGTGGTGTGCTCAGATAGGAAAGGGCGAATTTTGCTGATGTTAAAGAGAGAAGCGACAGGACTTGGCTATCTGCTGGATATGCGCAGAGAAGGAGAGGGAGGAGTCGAAGATGACTCCGAGGTTGCGGGCAGATGAAACGGGGAGGATGAGGGTGCCATCAACTGAGATAGAGAGTGGAGGAAGAGGAGAAGTGGGTTTTGGTGGAAACATGAGCACGAAAATGTGGACTGCATTACCAACTCACTTGAAAATGATCAACGAACTAAATAGCTTCTGCAAAGCTTTGAAAACCTATCTCTTTAACAAAGCCTACCACGAGAACCAATAATGACTAGAACACAACCCCTTACACTTCTTTATCCACAATGTCTCACGGTATATCTGCATAACCTGATCCTCTTATCTTCTTTTATCCCTTTGTAATACCAATTGTATTTCTTCTCTGTTACGGCGATGCCATAACAGATCTCTGTAAGCCACATTGAGCCTGCAAATAGGTGGGAAAATGTGGGATACGTGCAATAAATAAATGTATAATGACGCCATATTTACAAACAGTATTTATGCAAGTAAATACTAATGTAATTATCAGGATTGACAAGGAAGAAATATGAAAAAGGAATGTTTCATGTAAAATGCATGATAAGTTTAGCTAGCATCAATTCTGGTGGGAGCAATTTCCTCGATATAGGAAGCCAGGCTTCAGAAGAGTAGAAATCTTTGGTCATGTTGTTGTTAGGTAATGTGCATTCGCGCAGGGAAAAATGTCCGTGTCTTGCATTTATTTCTTTTAGTTTTGGACGGTAAGCCAAAAATTGCTTCCTTACTTTGACCGTGGTTTTGCATAAATCTGGCATGAACAGCAGGGTTTGCCCTTCAAATTTTACTGGAGTGCGGAGATAAGCACATTGTAATGTGTCCACGACCTGCGGATATGTGAGGACACTCATAACTATGGGGAGATGGTACTTATCCTTTGGGCCTTACTATGCAGGGACCCGACGTGCTTGTTCTAATTTGAATTCCTTGGTGAATTGTAGACCCAGAAAAGTATCAGATTTTCCAAGAACTGTATGGGGTTGGAGCCTTCTGCATTTTTGGGCAGGCCAATAAGCTGGATGTTGTTTCTCCGTGCCCTGTTGTTGTTGTCCTCCATTTCCCGCTCGAGTTGTATAATTCTCTTAACTTGTTCTTGCAGTGTTTTAATGTTTTCATCCATCACACTTTGTCTTGTTTCCAGCATGATCACTTTAGAATTTAGCATAGACAAGTCCGACTTTATGATGGAAAGGTCTTCTTTAATGTTATATATATCCTCCTTCATCTCCAAAAGTAGGTCTTTGAGAGCTTGTACCTCTTCTAGTATGGTTGCTGAGGTGGAATTGTCAGCTTTGCCCGGTGCGCATTTTTGTGGGGAAAAAGCCATGAAGGTGAGTTGGTTAGATAACCAACAGCTTTAGTTAGAAAACAGATGGCTGTGTATAATGAATTGATATTTCAATTTAAAGTAGGAGTCATCTGGAGCTCATTGGTTTTGCTGCCATCTCTGTCAGTGCTCCGCAGCGCCCCTACGTGGCCTTTTTAAGGTGTAATGTGGCCACGTCGGGTGCTTATGCTTAATAAACTTCATACTCCTACACCAACTGGTCTGCTTCATTTGTATTCTAGCTTTGGGAAATGTGTATCTCCGATATCTTCCATTTCAGTTTCTCTGTCTCTAGCATTGCAGTTTATGGAAGTCTGACTTCTTGAGGTTTCCAGTTGTTTTTTGCCTTCATATCACCATTGCTGATCTGGGGTCCCTTGTTTGATATTTGTTGAGGGTCTGTCTGTATTTTGCACATGTGATCAAGGTGTGGTATTCTGCAACTTGTAGTTTCTGTTTAGAGATCTGTAGCTGTCCCATTTGTTCTGTTTTCTCACGAGGTGATGTATTGGTGTTTTAGGGCCCGGTGTAATATTTACAATTCTGCCTTTTCTCAGATAAGGTTGTTGCTCCTTGAGTCCTGAGGGTTACTGTAACTATGGTATTGTAAGGTGTTTGTTCCTAGGCTTTTCCAGTGGAGGGATTGTGTGTTGGCCTTATTAAGAAAGCTATACATATAGCATAACAAAGGCTTGCCATCTGTAAAATGTCATCTGTCACTTTAAAACCAACAGCGTTTTCATTATCCAAATATATAATATATTTCAAGGAGCAACAACTGTGTAAAATGTATCTTAGTAAAGAGCAAAGGAAGCACCAACAAGATCAGGTTTTGAGCGCAGGCTGTGCTTCAGGGTGCAGCCTCTCTCATCATCATTGTCTTGAAGTGAATGGGAAAGCTATATACAATGATGATGAGAGAAGCTGCACCCTGAAGCACAGCCAGCACTCAAAATGTGATCACTTTGGTTATCCCTTTGCTCTCTCAACATTACCCCTCCAAAAACCACCCAAAACCTACTGTACCCAAATGTATATGGCTATCCTTGTATAGCTCCTCCGTGTTGGTGATCCCAAAATAAATTTTTACTATAGATTAAGTTATTAGTACTTGTACTTTAATATTATTATCTCCTACACCTATTTTTAATTTAATTACATGGACTAAAATACAAAAATTGATACTAGGAAAGATATAAATACACTAATTATATGTACCGATAATAATCTTTTTGAAATTCTTTTCTTAAAATCCTAATATATTTCACATTAATTCTTATTCACACACCTATACTAGTAAACCCATTGTTGATACTCAATAACATTTGCAATAACATTCACCAAAAGAAGGAATTTGGAGCCCTTAGTCAAAAGTCCTGTCAAGTAGCACTGTTCCACCAAAATAATTTTAAACCCTTGATTGTGCAATCATCTAGAAAAGCTCAGTTCAAATCTCGCTCAAAGCGTGTATCCAGTCAAATTCACCCAATAAACAGTGAAAACATGCAAAAATGATTCTTCTTCCAAGATGTTATATAACTCTTCTTGTTATGTTATATTATGTTAACAGGGATGTATTACTCGCCAACTCTCTTAAATTAGATTGAAGGAGATTTACAATGTACAAAATTCAAAACAGATAATCAGGAATTACAAATAAAACAAATTCAAAAGCTAAATACAATAATACTAAAGCCCCCAAGGTCTAGTAAACAGATACATTTTTAGGGCTTTACGGAACAAGAAATAATTATCTAGTAGTCAGCGCTCAGAAGGAAGTTTATTCAAATACTGAAGTGCAGCAAAAAAGAAAGATTTAGAAAAAATAGTTTTAAACCGGACACCTCTGACAGATGGGAGAGGTAACAGCAAGATGATCCTCTCAGTATTCAATTTAAGGGTCCAAATCTCCAAAACCATTTCATTCAAACTAGATGATACAAAAGACTTTTATAATTGAGAAATTCTCCCATTCATTCAGATTGATGGTAGTCATGGCCATTTCATTTACTATGCTACTATTGTACTCATTTTCAAAACAAAAAAATGTCTAAAAAGTGGCATAGAGCAGCATTTGCACGTTTTTCTCACAAAAATGTCCAAATCAATATTTTTGAAACCTATTTTTAGACTTTTTTCTATGAAGTCCATCAGAAGTGCATCCAAATTTCAAGGGGGCATGCCAAGGGTGTGTTCAGGGCGGAACTTGGGCGTTCCTAAGACTTAGACGTTTTTCAGCTATAATGGAACAAAACAAAACTGTCCAGGACTAAGATGTTTTGAGCTAAACCTGTTTTTATAACAAATAAGGCACAAAAAGGTGCCCTAAATACCCAGATGACCACTGGAGGGAATCATGGATGTCCTCCCCTTCTTCCCCCAGTGGTCACTAACCCCTCCCACCCCCCAAAATGTGATGAAAAACATTACTTCCCAGCCTCAGATGTTATACTCAGGTCCATTAGAATAGCATGCAGGTCCCTTGAGTAGTCTAGTGGCGGGTGCAGTGCACCACAGAGAGGTAGACCCAGGCTACCTCCCTCTACCTGTTACATTTGTGGAGGAAACTGTAAGCCCTCCAAAACGTACCAGAAACCCACTGTACCCACATATAGGTGTCCCCTTTACCCGTAAGGGCTATGGTAGTGGTGTACAGTTGGGGCTAGTGGGTTTTGGGGGGCTCAGCAGATAAAGTAAGGGAGCAATGGTGAGAATGGGAGCATTTTATTGCTGCCCTGGGATGTCAGGGGGACCAGCCTACTAAAAATGCTGGCTCCTCCTACATCCCAATGGCTTGATTTTGGACGTTTTGCACTTGGACGTTTTTGGGTTTTTTCAAAAATGGACCAAAAAATAAAACGTCCAAATCACAAAACCGTGTTCATAATGGTATTTTGGAAAAAAAAGATTTCTTGAAAATGGCCTATTCAAATGTCCAAAGTCAGACTTACACGTCATATCGAAAATGCCCCTCCACGTCTCAGCACGGATCCACATTTTGCTGTTGCATCATCAGGAAAACAAAACTAAAATATAAGAAAAAAATATTCCTACTACATACACATTACACTAGGCCACTCCTCCACATTGAGTGGAGGAGTGGCCTAGTGGTTAGAGTGGTGGACTTTGGTCCTGGGGAACTGGGTTTGATTCCCACTGCAGGCACAGGCAGCTCCTTGTGACTCTGGGCAAGTCACTTAACCCTCCATTGCCCCAGGTACAAAAGCCACATTGAACCTGCTATGAGTGGGAAAGCGCAGGGTACAAATATAAGAAAAAAAATAAAAAAATAATTACAAGGTTAATTTCTCAATACTACCACCCTCTTACTTAAACAAAATCATATAAAGCTCATTGTTTACCTGTTAATTTCCGATGAGACTCTAAACCTGCTTCTCCCGCGTGGTGACAGATCTCAAAAGACGCCAACGCATGTGCACTCATTTATACCACAACTTAGATGGAAACTAGTCTGGAAGTAAGTTTATAATATTTCACAGACTATACCAGTCTATCTCTTTATTTAAACCAAACGGTGTCACAATATTCCATAACAAAATAAATTTTTGTACAGTTCTCAACAAATGCTGATTAACATTCCCCCTTTGGCTCAATTTTATCCAAGTCAAAACAACAAAATGAAAATCTTCCACTCTATGTTGTTGTACTGTGCTGTAAACGTATGTTACTTAAGTGTTGGGCAATACATTCATACCTCCACATAAATCCAAATTATTCAAAATCCTCTTAATGTATTGTAATGCCTCATCCTAAGGAAAGTTAGTGTAAAGCGCTGTAACATCTAACATTATTAAAGTTACTTTATCCTCCAAAATTGGATCTAAAGATTCCAAATATAGAATTAAAAATTGTGAGAAGAGTACAACAGTAGGTGTGGCAGGGGGCTTGGGGAGAGGCATGGAGCAAGGCAGGTGTTGGGGTTTTCTTTGTCAAAAAATTTACTATGGCATGGAGGGAGAGGTGTTGGAATCGAGGGTGGGGAGGAACAGATGTTGGCCAGATTTTGAGGGGTGAAGGGAGGGAGAAGAGGGGAAGAGATGTCAGACTCAGGGGAGGGAGCAGAAGAGAGGGAGGG
Organism: Microcaecilia unicolor; assembly: GCF_901765095.1. Classification (NCBI taxonomy): domain Eukaryota; kingdom Metazoa; phylum Chordata; class Amphibia; order Gymnophiona; family Siphonopidae; genus Microcaecilia; species Microcaecilia unicolor. The sequence continues at coordinate 353,391,009 of NC_044031.1, read as the reverse complement.
AGAGATGGGATAGGGAGATGCTGGGGATGGAGAGGAAGAAGTAGGGAGATGTCAATCTTCAAGGGTGTAGAGAGGGAAAGAAAGATAGAGAGTGAGGATATGTTCACCTACAAGGGTGGAGCGAGGGATAGGGAGGGGAGATACTAGGAATGGTGGAACCATGTGGGAGAGGCCATGGCAGGATTGTCAAGGAACTGAGTGAGAGAAGGATAGCGGGTACAGAGGGTGGATGAAAGTGAATAGGAGGCTGGGAAGTGACTGATATTAGAAATGGGAGATCTAAGAGTAAGCAAAGATGATAAAAAGGAGCAGAGTGAGAAGGTGAAATTTGAGGGAACAGAGGTAGAAAAAAAGGGAGGAGAGAACTTTAAGGGAAGGATCAATATGTCAGACACAGGTGTTGTAAGGGAGTGGAACAAGTCAGGAGGAAAGAGGAGAAATAACAAATGGACAGTGGCCACTGTAAACAAAATTTGCAGAAAACAGACAGGAAAGCAGAAAGAGAAACTGGGACCAACATGATGAAAAAATAAACATCCAGACAATAAAGGTAGAAAAAATGTTTTATTTTGAATATATTAAATGGAATTTGTTAGCTTTGAGAAATGTGCCTTGTAGATATTTCAATGGAGGAGGGTGAATAGTGGAGTGCAGCAGGGATCTGTACTGGGACCGGTGCTATTTAACATATTTATAAATGATCTGGAAATCGAAACAAATACTGAGGTGATTAAATTTGCAGATGACACAAAACGAATAGTGTCATCTGCAAATTTTAACTTGAATAGTTAAAATGTATGAGAAATTGTGAAATTTTGCATGAAGACCTTAAGAAATTGGAAGACTGGGCATCCAAATGGCAGATGAAATTTTTTTCAGACTTGGTTTGATTGGTAACTGAGGTTACCTGTGTCCTGCTCTTAATATCTCTTAATATCTTCCTGATAAACTATTGACACCTTTATTCTATTTTACCCTCTTTTTATTCTATCTTATTAACACAGAAAAAAAAACCTGTCCTTTCACTTGCAGAGGGTCTGACCTCTGTAAGTTCCTTATCTGTCTCTATCCTACTGTCTATATTGCAGTGTGATTATATATTTTTATGCTGGTAGTGTCTTAAAGGGATTTTATAGAACTGTGTTTTGAACATCTGTGCTAGTGATTTCATTTTTTAATGCTGGAATTGTCTTAAAGGTGTTTTCATTGGAACTGTCGACCGCCGCGAGGTCGACCCCCCCTCAGTCCAAATTTGCCGCACTGAGTTGATCGTCGGAGCCTCGACACACCTGGGAAACGTGGGACATGAGGAATCGCCAGCTGCTGACTGCGGTGATCGAGACAGACAAAGAGAGACAACATGCACATGGCTATATGCTGGGACGCCAGACAACAGGCCTCCTAGGCGAGCCGATAGCGAAGATCAACTGCTCGGAGCACATGGAGAGGCTACATCGGGCTTGGGATCTCTGAATGCCTACAGACTTAACTTTTGAGTCCCTGTAAGCTGAACCGAGCGCTATGATCCGAGAGTGTCTCAGCTGAGGACCGACCAAACTTGGCTTTGGAGGCTCAATCCTTATGTAAGCCCTTTCCCGAGAAAATTTGTTGGTGAAGTGAAGAAATGTGACGAACTGGAGAGAATACTAAGTAAGAAAACTGTGAAATAATTGTATTAGTTTGGGTATCCTGGGCACCTACTATCCAAAAACCCTAATCAGGATGTGCGAGAGTGGAAACAAAGACCAGCCAAGGTCTGATTCACTTGTATGACTTTAAACCTCTAAGGCCTGAACAGCTTCTGCAGAGGACACTTGAACCTCCACCTCCCGTAAGGCACCTCATAACATTTTTTGCTGTATTTGAAGTAAAGTATTATTCTGATATTTAAATTGTAATACTGATTATAATTGTAATAGCATTTCTGCTGTATTTAGCACAGTACTATTCTGCTATTTGAATTGTAATACTGATTGTAATTGTAATACTGAATCATCCTGAATTGCTATAATAACTAACACCGAAGTTTTCTAACCAACGACCACTCTAAAGGCACCCTATCACACTACACCATATTTCACTACTGACTGTAAAACCTCGTCAGCTAACACCGTCTCACACTGCCGACCAGTACTCTCAATTAGATTACTGCACTACACCAACCAAAGGCAATATGAAATCAACAAACTGCTTCTAATTATCTATTTTCTTCCCCTAATCTACTATGCATGGACAACCCCCCACACAGACAACAATTTACCTACATCACATAAACCCTACAGACAACTCAATTACAGTACAACAGGCCAAAAAAATAATAACCAATTAAAAGGAAAAGCAACTACGCACGGAAACAACCAACAGAAAGGGAAGAAAGGACACAACAAAACCAGATACCAAGAAAATAGACAGCTAATAAAAATCAACACCTTCCCATCCCAAACCGACCCTTACCAAGCAATTCAACTAGGCTATGTAAACGCTAGATTGGTAGTTAATAAAACAACAACAATAACAGACTGGATCACAACAGACAAGCTTGATCTCTTATTTATCACTGAAACCTGGATCCATGACCTTAAAGACCCCATAATTTTAGATCTATGCCCACCAGGCTACAAAATCGCTCACTGGACAAGGAACGGAAAAAGAGGAGGAGGAATGGCCATAATCTACAGATCCCAGTTCTCCATTACAACCGTAGCCGAATCCATTCTGTCCCAACTCGAAATTGCCTCAGTTAGAATCAGCCACCCAAACCTAATGGAACACCTTAACATAGTCCTGCTGTACAGACCGCCAGGTAATTGGCAAGACTGCCAAACACACTTTATGGACTTCATATCGAACATATGTGTCTCTACCTCAAACCTACTTATAGTAGGAGATATTAACCTACACCTTGAAGATCCTACCTCAACAAACGCCCAAGAATGCAAAGAATTCCTTCAACTATGGGATTTCCATAGGCCAACTACGCAGCAAACCCATATTAAAGGACATGCACTAGATATCATCACACACAAATTCGCCCCTGACTTAAATTTGGCACTAACGGATATAAAATGGACACCCATACCATGTTCCGACCACTATACAGCAAACTTCTCCCTCATATGGCGAATGAAAGAATCAACCCACAAACAAGAACGAACTACCTACACCACGAGAGGAAAAATAGATCCTTTAACATTCTGGCAACAGTTCTATGATAACAGATGGTCTACAAAGACAGATACAAACCAATTTCTTGAAGAATGGAACAACAGATGTAGAAACATATTAGATAACATAGCACCACTTCAAACCAGAACCTCGCACAGAAAGAACTCAATACCATGGTTCAACGAAGAACTGAAAAAGCTAAAAACACAAGTTAGAAGGCTAGAACGAGCATGGAATAAAAAGAAAGACAACTCCACATTCACCGCCTGGAAGCAACTACAAAGAAAATATAAATACACCACAAGACAAACTAAAAGACTATATTATAAAACTAAAATTGGACCAGACTACAAGGACACACACAAACTCTTCCAACTCGTGAACAAATTACTAGATACTACACCGGTAACTTCTAACAGCACAGATAAACCAGCAGCAAACAATCTCACAAAATACTTCAATGAGAAAATCACAAAACTACGTCTCCTGATACCTGGCAATACCATAAACTACGTGGGTGTTGTCTACAGACCCCCCACACAATTAGAGGAACTAGATAAAGATCTGATTGCAGATATTCAAAAATTAGGAAAGAAAAAAGAGGTTGATGGGAGATTTCAATCTGCCGGATGTAGATTGGAAGGTTCCGTCTGCCAAATCGGAAAGAAGTAGAGAGATCGTGGATGCTTTCCAAAGTGCTCTGCTCAGACAGATGGTGACGGAACCCACGAGGGAGGGAGCGATGCTGGATCTGGTGCTCACAAATGGGGATAGTGTGTCAAATGTGCGAGTGTGTGCACATCTGGGAAACAGTGACCATCAAACGGTTTGGTTTGATATAACGGCTGAAGTGAAGGGCGGCCACTCTAAACTCAAAGTCCTGGATTTCAAGCATGCTGACTTTAGTAAAATGGGGGAATACCTGAGGAAGGAGATGATGGGCTGGGAGGACGAACAGGAAGTGGAAGGGCAGTGGTCCAGGCTGAAAGAAGCAATAAATAGGGCCACAGACCTTTATGTAAGGAGAGTAAATAAAAGCAAGAGGAAAAGGAAACCAATATGGTTCTCCAAGCAAGTGGCTGAGAAAATAAAGGCTAAAGAGTTGGCGTTCCAGAAATATAGAAAATCTCAAGAAGAGGAACACAGGGAGGAATACCGGATGAAACTGAAGCCAAGAGAGAGGTACGTCTGGCGAAGGCGCAAGCGGAAGAACAAATGGCTAGAAATGTAAGGAGGGGTGACAAAAATTTCTTCAGGTATATTAGTGAAAGAAGAAGGACTAAAAAGGGAATTGTGAGACTAAAAGATACAGCGAACCGCTATGTAGATAATGATGAAGAAAAAGCCAATTTACTAAATAGCTACTTTTGTTCGGTTTTCACTGAAGAAAATCCTGGAGAAGGACCGCGAGGGACTGGCAAAAGTACACCTGAGAATGGAATGGATATAGCACCGTTCACGGAAGAGAGTGTGTATCAACAACTTGGAAAGCTAAAGGTGGACAAAGCCATGGGACCGGACGGGATCCACCCCAGAATATTGAGGGAGCTCAGAGAGGTCCTGGCGGGTCCTCTTAAAGATTTGTTTAATAAATCCTTGGAGACGGGAGAGGTTCCGAGGGATTGGAGAACGGCGGAGGTGGTCCCTCTTCACAAAAGTGGTGATAGGGAAGAAGCTGGAAACTACAGGCCGGTAAGCCTCACTTCGGTTATTGGAAAAGTAATGGAAGCCATGCTGAAGGAAAGGATAGTGAATTTCCTGGAAGCCAATAAGTTGCAAGATCCGAGACAACATGGTTTCACCAAAGGGAAATCGTGCCAAACGAATCTCATTGAATTCTTTGACTGGGTGACGGGAGAATTAAATCAAGGACCTGCTATGGATGTCATCTACTTAGATTTCAGCAAGGCTTTCGACACGGTTCCCCACAGGAGGCTCTTAAATAAACTAGACGGCCTGAAGATAGGACCCGAAGTGGTGAACTGGATTAGGAACTGGTTGACGGACAGACGCCAGAGGGTGGTGGTGAATGGAGTTCGCTCGGAGGAGGGAAAGGTGAGTAGTGGAGTGCCTCAGGGATCGGTGCTGGGGCCGATTCTGTTCAATATATTTGTGAGTGACATTGCCGAAGGGTTACAAGGTAAAGTTTGCCTTTTTGCGGATGACACCAAGATTTCCAACAGAGTGGACACCCCGGAGGGAGTGGAAAACATGAAAAAAGAAGATCTGAAGAAGCTAGAAGAATGGTCTAACGTTTGGCAATTAAAATTCAATGCGAAGAAATGCAAAGTGATGCACCTAGGGAGTAGAAATCCAAGGGAGACGTATGTGTTAGGCGGGGAGAGTCTGATAGGCACGGACGGGGAGAGGGATCTTGGGGTGATAGTATCCGAGGACCTGAAGGCGACGAAACAGTGCGACAAGGCGGTGGCAGTAGCTAGAAGATTGCTAGGCTGTATAGAGAGAGGAGTGACCAGCTGAAGAAAGGAGGTTTTAATGCCCCTGTATAAGACGTTGGTGAGGCCCCACCTGGAGTATTGTGTTCAGTTTTGGAGGCCGTATCTTGCGAAGGATGTTAAAAAAATGGAAGCGGTGCAAAGAAAAGCTACGAGGATGGTATGGGATTTACGTTCCAAGACGTATGAAGAGAGGCTTGCTGACCTGAACATGTACACCCTGGAGGAAAGGAGGAACAGGGGTGATATGATACAGACGTTCAAATATTTGAAAGGTATTAATCCGCAAACGAATCTTTTCCGGAGATGGGAAGGCGGTAGAACGAGAGGACATGAAATGAGATTGAAGGGGGGCAGACTCAGGAAAGATGTCAGGAAGTATTTTTTCACGGAGAGGGTGGTGGATGCTTGGAATGCCCTCCCGCGGGAGGTGGTGGAGATGAAAACGGTAACGGAGTTCAAACATGCGTGGGATATGCATAGAGGAATCCTGTGCAGAAGGAATGGATCCTCAGAAGCTTAGCTGAAATTGGGTGGCGGAGCAGTTGGGGGGAAGAGGGGGTGGTGGTTGGGAGGCGAGGATAGGGGAGGGCAGACTTATACGGTCTGTACCAGAGCCGGTGATGGGAGGCGGGACTGGTGGTTGGGAGGCGGGAAATACTGCTGGGCAGACTTATATGGTCTGTGCCCTGAAAAGGACAGGTACAAATTCAAGGTAAGGTATACACATGAGTTTGTCTTGGGCAGACTGGATGGACCATGCAGGTCTTTTTCTGCCGTCATCTACTATGTTACTATGTTACATGCTGCAAAACGGACTCTTCCCAAAGGATAAAGGAAATATTTTATTCACCCCTATACCCTAAGATGCAAAAAAAAAGCACAAGCGACTTAACCAACTACCGCCCAGTAGCATCTATTCCTCTGATAACCAAAATAACGGAAGGATTGGTGACCAACCAACTCACCGACTACTTCAATAAATTCACCATACTGCACAGCTCCCAATCAGGATTCCGGTCTGACCACAGCACCGAAACAGTATTAGTTACTCTCATGACCAAATTTAAACAATTGATCGCAACTGGATACAACATAATGTTGGGTGTTATTAGGAAGGGTATGGAGTCCAGGTGTGCGGATGTTATAATGCCGTTGTATCGCTCCATGGTGCGACCGCACCTGGAGTATTGTGTTCAGTACTGGTCTCCGTATCTCAAAAAAGATATAGTAGAATTGGAAAAGGTACAGCGAAGGGCGACGAAAATGATAGTGGGGATGGGACGACTTTCCTATGAAGAGAGGCTGAGAAGGCTAGGGCTTTTCAGCTTGGAGAAGAGACGGCTGAGGGGAGATATGATAGAAGTGTATAAAATAATGAGTGGAATGGATCGGGTGGATGTGAAGCGACTGTTCACGCTATCCAAAAATACTAGGACTAGAGGGCATGAGTTGAAGCTACAGTGTGGTAAATTTAAAACGAATCGGAGAAAATTTTTCTTCACCCAACGTGTAATTAGACTCTGGAATTCATTGCCGGAGAACGTGGTACGGGCGGTTAGCTTGACGGAGTTTAAAAAGGGGTTAGATAGATTCCTAAAGGACAAGTCCATAGACCGCTATTAAATGGACTGGAAAAATTCCTCATTTTTAGGTATAACTTGTCTGGAATGTTTTTACGTTTGGGGAGCGTGCCAGGTGCCCTTGACCTGGATTGGCCACTGTCGGTGACAGGATACTGGGCTAGATGGACCTTTGGTCTTTCCCAGTATGGCACTACTTATGTACTTATGTACTTCTACAATTCGATATGTCCAGCGCTTTCGATATTTTTGATCATGGAATATTAATACACATCCTTGAATACTTTGGAATAGGAGGCAACGTCCTCAAGTGGTTCAAAGGCTTCCTCACCACACGATCTTACCAAGTGATATCTAATTCGATCACCTCAGACACATGGGCACCTGAATGTGGAGTTCCTCAAGGATTCCCCCTCTCGCCGACTCTCTTCAACCTAATGATGACACCCTTGGCCAAATTATTATCCAATCAAAACCTCAATCCATACATATACGCAGATGACATAACGATCTACATCCCGTTTAAACAAGATTTAATGGAAATTATCAACGAGATCAATCAAGGTTTCCATATCATGCATTCATGGGCGGATGCATTTCAGCTGAAACTTAACGCTGAAAAAACGCAATGCCTTATACTCACCTCACAACATAACACAAGCAAATTCACCACCATAAACACACCAAAACTATCCCTTCCAGTATCAGATACTCTGAAAATTCTTGGAGTTACCATCGATCGACATCTTACACTTGAAAGTCATGTGAAAAATACAACTAAAAAGATGTTCTACTCAATGTGGAAACTAAAAAGGATAAGACCTGTCTTCCCAAGGACCATCTTCCGCAACCTGGTACAATCAATAGTGCTCAGTCACTTAGATTACTGCAATGCACTCTACGCTGGCTGTAAAGAACAAATCATCAAGAGACTGCAAACTGCCCAGAACACCGCAGCTAGACTCATATACGGAAAAACAAAATATGAAAGTGCTAAGCCTCTGAGGGAGAAATTACACTGGCTTCCACTTAAAGAACGCATCACGTTCAAGGTGTGTCCTCTAGTTCATAAAATCATTCACGGAAATGCCCCAGCCTACATGTCAGATCTGGTAGACCTACCACCCAGGAACGCTAAAAGGTCATCCCGCACATTCCTTAATCTGCACTTCCCCAGTTATAAAGGCCTAAAATATAAACTAACGTATGCGTCAAACTTCTCTTATCTGAGTACACAGTTATGGAACGCATTGCCGCGCAGCTTAAAAACTACTTATGAACCAACTAACTTTCGCAAATCCCTGAAGACCCATCTATTCAATAAGGCATACCAATAACAACAGCAACTATAAATGTCACACATCACAACCTTACCTATTATCAACAAGGTTTTTTGCTTATATCTGCTTGTTTGAATTTCGATTACGTTATTTTCTATGGCTTCTCCACCTTACCCATTATCAGTAATGTTTTCTACTTATACTTGTTTAAATTTCGATTATGCTATTCTCTATGTAATACTAACTGTTATCTCCTAATCTACTATCTACCAATAACGACACATTGTAAGCCACATTGAGCCTGCAAAGAGGTGGGAAAATGTGGGATAAATAAATAAATAGTCTGTGCCAAGTGTTTTAAACCTGTGACTTAATCTAGTCAATCTGGTTACATAGAATCTGGTGCATCTGGCGTCTGTTTTAAAGGTGCATTCATTAGAATTGTGAGTTGAATCTACACTGCCAGAGATTTAATTCAATCAATTTGGTTACATAGCATCTGGTGACTCATAGGAGGACGCCAATTTGTTTAGAGCTGTGTGGTAGAACTTGTGAGCTGTGAGCTACGCTGGGCATTTTCAGACTTGGTTTGATTGGTAACTGAGGTTGCCTGTGTCCTAGGTAAACTCCCTTTATATAGGGCAATCAAAGAGCAAGTATCTTCATTACACTTAATTGATCAATCCTAATTCTTGTTATTCCCTATCATAGTTCACCTTTCATACTTGTGACTCACATCATTATGACCTTTATTCAGTGCAATACATGTTCTGCTTTAATCCTAAGGCAAGCTATCTGAAACCTTAAAAGTTTGTCCTATCTGTCTCCAAATATCAGCTTTGAAAGATGAGATCAACAAGAAGGAATTAGCTACAATTAAAGAAGCATCCAGGATTACTCATTTCCCAGCTAATTTACCACCACCACTGCCTCAGAGAATGAAACATCAGAGGAATAGGTGGGTCATAGTAGGCTCTGGTAGACTAAGATCTGTGACACAGAAACACTCACCCTCCAAAGCTTTGCCCATCAAATTCTTTTGCAGCGTTGGTGAAAAAAGAAGTACTGTGGTGGAACCAGAGGCAATGAAAGTAGCACAACCAAGAAACATCCCCCAAATAATGACAGAATGGTGAAAAGCAGAAAATTCTTACTGCTCAGAGACTCCATTATCAGAGGCATTAATTTAGGAACACAGTTTAGGGGTTCTAACCTAGTGAAATGTCTTCCAGGATCTTCAGCTACAAGATGTACCTACCAAATACTGAAAGTTATCCAAAAAGAGAGCAAGGCTTCAAATACTGATGTTGTAATTCACCTGGGGACAAATGACCTGGCCAACAATAGCACGTTTACAGCACAGAGAGCATTCCAAAAGCTTGGGACTGAGATCTTTGGTTCGGACTGTGGCTTTTTCTGAAATAATTCCTACATGGGGGAGAGGAGAGGAAAGACTACGCAAAACAGAGAAATTCAATAAGTGGCTTGAGTCCCGGTGTAAAGAAGAAGTTTTTTGATACATAGGAGAATGGGGTAATACGTGGAAAAATAACGGGCTGTACTGTAATGATGGGCTACATCTTTCTGTGACAGGAAAAAGGATCCTTGGGGAGAAATTCAGACAGTATGTTTCTAAACTAGAGGGTGTGGGTGACAAAAGGAAATAAGGGATTTCGGGAAGTCACCCCCAGAATAAACATGATGGCAGAGGGAGAGGTCATGTAAATATAATAAACCACATAAACTTACTAAGCACATGGAAAGCTATGTGCACAAATGTTCATAGTCTAAGTAAAAGGTTCAAGACTTGCAAGCCCTGATGTTTGAAGAAAACTTGGATATTGTTGCTATTACAGAGACGTGGTTCAACAATTCCCATGAATGGGATGTGACCTGTCTTATCTGCAAAGTTGGTGAGCCCTTAGGTCCCGCGAGGCCCCGAGGGACCTCAAAGGACAGCCGTGCAACCCCAAGTCTTCACCCGCGGCGACCGCTGTTCACCAAGGGTTGAGCCCCCAGCTGCAGGCGGTCAGCGGGACTTCAGGAACCGCGGGGTGCCGAACTGACCTGGACAGAGACCAGGAGAGCAGAGGGCAGATGGAGAATGAGGACATCCAATGACTAGAGGGCATGAGTTGAAGCTACAGTGTGGTAAATTTAAAACGAATCGGAGAAAATTTTTCTTCACCCAACGTGTAATTAGACTCTGGAATTCATTGCCGGAGAACGTGGTACGGGCGGTTAGCTTGACGGAGTTTAAAAAGGGGTTAGATAGATTCCTAAAGGACAAGTCCATAGACCGCTATTAAATGGACTTGGAAAAATTCCGCATTTTTAGGTATAACTTGTCTGGAATGTTTTTACGTTTGGGGAGCGTGCCAGGTGCCCTTGACCTGGATTGGCCACTGTCGGTGACAGGATGCTGGGCTAGATGGACCTTTGGTCTTTCCCAGTATGGCACTACTTATGTACTTATGTACTAAGTACAGGGCCGGCGGCTAACAGCGTAGTCAAGATCAGGCAAGAGGTCGAGGCAGGCGGCTAGCAGGGAAAACCAGGAACAGTCCAAAAGTCAAAACCGGAAGGACAAGGAACACAACGGAGCACAGGAACCAACGGAGACTGGCCTCGGGAACAGAACCTGAAGCAAAGTTCTCATACAGTCTTTCCCCTTAAGTACTGCTCAGGATCAGCCGCCCCACCCCCGCAGGTAATGCCGACCAACCCGGGCCTGGTTACAGACAGAGCCCTTCTGATTGGCTCTGTCTGCCCAATCCGGCACCTCGGAGGCGGAGCTCCAGACCCCCGCACCCGGGAGAGACGAGGACGCCGGCCATCGCGCCTGGGCACCGCCTCCTCCAGCCGCGCCAACCCTGTCCCCACAGCCGGCGGCCGCGAGGCCGGCGGCCGCAATCGCCAGCCTCTGCCCTTGGCCCCGGGTCGAGCGGCCATCACCGCAGCGGGCCTCGGCTCCCTGCCGCGGCTTCCGACTCGCCACCCCCTGCCACGATGGACGCCGGCTCTCGCCCCCCGCGGCGGAGGCGCCAGGAGGAGCAGCGGACGCGACAATATCCCCCCCGGATGCCCCTCTCCTCCTGGGGCCAGGTTTATGAGGATATCGCTCATGGAAGGTCCTTACCAACTCCGGGGCATGTACATTGGTAGCCAGTTTCCAGGAGTTGTCTTCGGGACTGAAATGCTTCCATGATAACAGATACAGCAGCCTTCCCCGCCGCCTCTTGGAATCAATAATTTCTTCCACCTTGTATTCGGGATCGGGGTCTGCCTCTGGAACAACAGTCTCTCTCTCCTGTGGATGCCATTTGGACCCTCGAAAGCTCTTCAGTAGAGAAATATGGAAGGCATTATGGATCCGTAGAGTACTAGGTAACCGCAGGCGGTATGTCACGGCTCCAATCCGTGACTGGATAGCAAACGGCCCGATGTACCGTGGCCCTAACCTCCGAGAGGGTACCCGGAGCCTTAAGTGTTTCGTGCTTAACCATACTTTTTGCCCCGGTTGCAATACCGGGGCAGTCCGCCGGTGTCGGTCAGCAAACGACTTGTACTTGGCAGCCACTCTCTGTAGTTGTTCTCGGGTAATATTCCAGACTTCCTGCAGGTTCGCCAGGGTTTGAGTAACCATGGGCATAGAGGAATCAGGGGGAATGGGTGATGGGAGCCGCAGGTGTCGTCCATATACCAAGAAGAACGGAGATTGCCCAGAGGCCGAATGTTCACTGTGGTTGTAGGTGAACTCGGCCCACGGAAGAAGGGATGCCCAGTCGTCTTGCCGGTTGTTAACAAAGGCCCGTAAGAACCCCTTCAACGTCTGGTTAATCCGTTCAACCATTCCGTTGGTCTGTGGATGGTAGGCAGAAGAAAAATGAGTAGCAACCCCCAGAGCAGAACACAGGGCTCTCCAGAATCGTGAGGTGAACTGGGCTCCACGGTCACTGATGATCCTGGCTGGTAGCCCATGGAGCCGGAAAATATGTTGGATGAACTATTGGGCTAACTGTGCTGCTGATGGAAGTCCTGGCAGGGGAACGAAATGAGCCATACGGGAGAACCGGTCTACCACAACCCAGATCACGGTGTGCCCCTGGGAGCGCGGAAGGTCCGTTATGAAATCCATAGACAATTCCTCCCAGGGGACTGCAGGGACGGGCAAAGGCTGCAGCTCTCCCCAGGGGTGCCCCACCACCGACTTAGTTCGGGCACAGGTAGGGCAGGTTGTGACAAACTGAAGGATGTCTTGCCTCATATGAGGCCACTGGTACTGTCGAGCAATCAAACGAAGGGTCTTTTGGAATCCAAAGTGTCCAGCCCATGCAGAGGAATGTCTCCAACACATTACTTTCCCTCGGTCCTGTGGAGGCACAAGCTTCCGCAACGGAGTGACCTCTCCCGGGGCCGCACTGAGACAGTCTGGGTCCAACATAGGATGAGGCTCTTCAATGTCCTCTGAAGCTTCAAAGGCTTGGGAGAGGGAGTCCGCTGGGGTATTCTGGGCAGCTGACCGGAATACCAGTTGAAACCGGAACCTGGCGAAGAACAGCGACCAGCGGGCTTGCCGCGGATTCAGCCTTTGGGCCTCCTGTAGATACAAGAGGTTCTTATGGTCCGTAATCAGCAAATTTGCCCCTTCCAGCAAATGTCTCCACTCTTGTAGAGCTAACTTCAAGGCTAGCAGTTCTCTGTCTCCCACAGTATAATTGCGTTCCGCTGGGGAGAACTTACGGGAGAAGAAGAAGCAAGGTTGACGCCGGCCCTTGGCGTTAATTTGGGAGAGGACTGCCCCGGCGCCCAAGGCAGAGGTGTCCACCTCTACCACAAAAGGCTTGTCAGGATCCGGAGCCTGAAGGATGGATGCAGATTCAAAGGCTTTCTTCACTCGGCCGAATGCTGCTTGCGCCTCAGCTGACCAGTTTCGGACATCCGCATGCTTCTTAGTGAGCGCTGTCAAAGGAGCTGTCAGTTGCGAATAGTGGGGAATAAATTGGCGGTAGTAATTCACAAACCCCAGGAACCGTTGCAGCGCCTTCAGGCCCTGGGGTTGAGGCCACTCCCGGATAGCGCGAAGTTTATCTGGATCCATTTGCAGACCTCCCGGTAACAAAATATGTCCCAGAAAAGGCAGAGACTGCTGATGAAAGGAGCATTTGCTGAGCTTGGCAAACAAGCGGAATTGTCATAGACGCTGAAGAACAGTTCGAATGTGGGTCACATGCTCCAGGGGATCTTTGGAAAAGATCAGGATGTCATCCAGGTAAACAATCACCGTAGCATACAGCAGGTCCTCAAGGGCGAAATTTATGAACCTCTGGAACACTGCGGGAGCGTTGCACAGGCCGAAAGCCATCACCCGATACTCGAAGGGCCCCTCATGCGTACTGAATGCAGTTTTCCATTCATCCCCCTGCCGGATACGGACCAAGTTGTAGGCCCCACGAAGATCCAACTTGGTGAAGATCTGGGCCCCCTGCAGCCGATCAAACAACTCTGGAATAAGGGGCAGAGGGTATCGATCCTTCACGGTGATGGCATTTAGGCCCCGGTAGTCAATACAGGGCCTCAAGGAGCCATCTTTCTTGGTCACAAAAAAGAATCCTGCCCCGGCAGGGGACGTGGAGGGACGGATGAACCCTTTCTGGAGATTCTCCAGGATATAGGCTTGCATAACCTTCGATTCCTCTCGGGACAGTGTATAGAGATGGCCCCGTGGTGGCATCTTGTCAGCCATCAAATTAATAGCACAATCAAAGGACCGATGTGGTGGTAGCACATCCGCTTCCACGGGACTAAACACATCCGCGAACTCCCGGTATTCCTCTGGCAGAGCGGCTTGACAGGCTGACACAGTTCTAGGGGTAGCTACTACCGCGGGACAGCTGGATTCCCGGCCCTTCAAACAGGCCTCAGTGCAGGTGCCACCCCAGCCTGAATCTTCCCTAAAGTCCAATCTATTACAGGGGTGTGGCGTCGTAACCAGGGCAGGCCCAGAACCACAGGATGAATGGTGCGGGGTAAGATCAGAAATTGAGCCTCCTCAAGGTGATCCTCCCCCACCTGAAGCCCCAAAAATGGAGTCACCTCTGTGATAGGCTGGGGTAACGCTGTACCCTGGATGGATGTCACTTGCAGAGCAGGTCGGTAGGGCAGTGTGGGCCATTCCATCTGTCACAGGAGTTTCTGGCAAATGAAATTTCCCCCGGCCCCGGAATCCAAGAGGGCACGGGTGTGAACCATCGTCTCCTGCCACCGCAAAGTTACCGGAAGAGTTATCAGATGGTCGAGTAGGGGAGTAGAGTGCCCCAAGACCCCTCCCCTCAGGGCGCCTTGGGAGTGGCGTTTCCCGGCCATGCGGGGCAAGTGCGAATGAAATGACCAGCCTCGCCGCAATACAGGCAAAGACCGCCCCGCAGACGTTGAGTCCTTTCCGACGGAGTCAGTCGTTGGCGGCCGATAACCATAGGTTCTTCAGAGGTCTCCCTAGGTTCTCGGGGGCCACGGCGGGGGGACGGTCCCTGACTAGACCGAGGCACACCCCTGGGTCTCTTCCACCGCTCGGCTCGGGCTCTGGCCCTCTCCTGGAAACGGGTATCTACCCGGACACAGAGCGAGATCAGGGCATCCAATTGCCCCGGGACCTCCCGGCTAGCCAGCTAATCCTTGATTTGATCCTGGAGTCCCTCCAGGAAGATTGCAGATAAGGACTCCTGATTCCAGCGCAACTCGGTTGCCAAAGTCTGAAACCGAATAGCATAATCTTCCACGGTCCCTTCGCCCTGTTGAATCCGCAGCAGCTCGGACGCGGCGGAAGACGGCCTTCCTGGAAGGTCAAACGCCATGCGGAAGCGGCGTTGGAACTCCGCAAAGTTGTCCAAGAGCGGATCCTGTTGTTCATATAACGGGGACGCCCAGGCCAGGGCCCGTCCCGTAATCAAGGAAATAACATAGGCCACTTTTATCTGGTCTGATGCAAAAGCCTCTTGAAGTATAAGTTGCACTGGTTGAGGAAACCCCGGCAGCTTCCGGGAACACCATCAAATCGTGCAGGCTCAGGGAACCGAGGTCCCGGGAGGGACCCTCCCGGACAGGGAGCCGCTGCGGCGACATGGTGGACCGCAGCGGCCTGGTTCTGTACCTGGACCGAGGATAGCTGAGAGCATACGTTCTGTAGGGCCTCCGACAGGGCGTTCAGCTGCTCCTGCTGCTGCTGGAGCACTTTAGCCAGGTCCCGTAGATCAGGTTGCGTAGGCGAGCTCATGGCTTCAGGTTCCTGTCTTATCTGCAAAGTTGGTGAGCCCTTAGGTCCCGCGAGGCCCCAAGGGACCTCAAAGGACAGCCGTGCAACCCCAAGTCTTCACCCGCGGCGACCGCCGTTCACCAAGGGTTGAGCCCCCAGCTGCAGGCGGTCAACGGGACTTCAGGAACCGCGGGGTGCCGAACTGACCCGGACAGAGACCAGGAGAGCAGAGGGCAGATGGAGAATGAGGACATCCAATGACAGGCAATAGTACAGGGCCGGCGGCTAACAGCGTAGTCAAGATCAGGCAAGAGGTCGAGGCAGGCGGCTAGCAGGGAAAACCAGGAACAGTCCAAAAGTCAAAACCGGAAGGACAAGGAACACAACGGAACACAGGAACCAACGGAGACTGGCCTCGGGAACAGAACCTGAAGCAAAGTTCTCATACAGTCTTTCCCCTTAAGTACTGCTCAGGATCAACCGCCCCACCCCTGCAGGTAATGCCGACCAACCCGGGCCTGGTTACAGACAGAGCCCTTCTGATTGGCTCTGTCTGCCCAATCCGGCACCTCGGAGGCGGAGCTCCAGACCCCCGCGCCCGGGAGAGACGAGGACGCCGGCCATCGCGCCTGGGCACCGCCTCCTCCAGCCGCGCCAACCCTGCCCCCCCAGCCGGCGACCGCGAGGCCGGCGGCCGCAATCGCCAGCCTCTGCCCTTGGCCCCGGGTCGAGCGGCCATCACCGCGGCGGGCCTCGGCTCCCTGCCGCGGCTTCCGACTCGCCGCCCCCTGCCGCGATGGACGCCAGCTCTCGCCCCCCGCGGCGGAGGCACCAGGAGGAGCAGCGGACGCGACATGACCGTACCGGGCTATAATCTTTTTAGGAAGGATAGAGAGGGCCAAAGAGGTGGAGTGGCTCTGTATGTGAGAGACAATATCAGAGCGGCTGAAATGTGGGGAACCTGGGGAAAGGAAGAAGGTTGGACCGCTAGATGACCGAGGAGTAAAAGGGGAGATCAGGGAAGCCGTAGTGGAGAGATTAAATGAATTCTTTGCTTCGGGCTTCACCAAGGAAGATTTGGGTGGGATACTGGTGCCGGAAATGGTATTCGAAGCTGATGAGTCAGAGAAACTTAATGAATTCTCTGTAAACCTGGAGGATGTAATGTGGCAGTTCTACAAACTGAAGAGTAGCAAATCTCCTGGACTGGATGGTAATTATCCTATAGTACTGATAGAACTGAAAAATGAGCTTGCAGAGCTATTAGAAATATGTAATTTATCCTTAAAATCGATCGTAGTATCGGAAGATTGGAGGGTGGACAATGTAACGCCGATTTTTTATAAAGGTTCCAGAGGAGATCCGAGAAATTGTAGACTGGTGAGTCTGATGTTGGTAGAGACTATTATTAAGAACAAAATTACAGAGCATATTCAAAAGCATGGATTAATAAGACAAAGTCAACATGGATTTAGTGAAGGGAAATCTTGTCTCACCAATCTACTACATTTCTTTGAAGGGGTGAACAAAGGTGGATAAAGGTGAGCAAGGATATTTTGTATCTGGATTTTCAGAAGGTGTTTGACAAAGTACCTCATGAAAGACTCCGGAGGAAATTGGAGAGTCATGGGATAGGAGGTAGTGTTCTATTGTGGATTAAAAACTGGTTAAAAGATAGAAAATAGAGAGTAGGGTTAAATGGTCAGTATTCTCAATGGAGAAGGGTAGTTAGTGGGGTTCCCCAGGGGTCTGTGCTTGGACCGTTGATTTTTAACATATTTATAAATGACCTAGAGATGGGAGTAACTAGTGAGGTAATTAAATTTTCTGATGACTCAAAGTTATTCAAAGTCGTTAAATCATGGGAGGATTGTGAAAAATTACAAGAGGACCTTACGAGACTGGGAGGCTGGTAATCTAAATGGCAGATGACGTTTAATGTGAGCAAGTGCAAAGTGATGCATGTGGGAAAGAGGAACCAGAATTATAGCTATGTCATGCAAGGTTCCACGTTAGGAGTCATGGACCAAGAAAGGGATCTAGGTGTCGACGTTGATGTTACGTTGAAACCTTCTGCTCAGTGTGCTGCTGCGGCTAAGAAACCAAATAGAATGTTAGGTATTATTAGGAAAGGAATGGAAAACAAAAATGAGGGCATTATAATGCCTTTGTATCGCTCCATGGTGTGACCGCACCTCGAATATTGTGTTCAATTCTGGTTGCCGCATCTCAAAAAAGATATAGTGGAATTAGAAAAAGTACAAAGAAGGGCAACAAAATGATAAAGGGGATGGGACGACTTCCCTATGAGGAAAGGCTAAAATGGCTAGGGCTCTTCAGCTTGGAGAAAAGGCGACTGAGGGGAGATATGATAGAGGTCTATAAAATAATGAGTGGAGTTGAACAGGTAGATTTGAAGTATCTGTTTACGCTTTCCAAAAATACTAGGACTAGGGGGCATGCGATGAAGCTACAATGTAGTAAATTTAAAACGAATTGGAGAAAATGTTTCTTCACTCAATGTGTAATTAAACTCTGGAATTCATTGCCAGAGAATGTGGTAAAGGTGATTAACTAAGTGGAGTTTTAAAATAGTTTGGACGGCTTCCTAAAGGAAAAGTCCATAGACTATTATTGAATGGACTTGGTGAAAATCCACTATTTCTGGGATAAGCAGTATAAAATGTTTAGTACTTTTTTGGGATCTTGCCAGGTATACTGTGACCTGGATTGGCCACTGTTGGAAACAGGATGCTGGGCTTGATGGACCTTTGGTCTTTCTCAGTATGGCAATACTTATGTACTTATGTAAGCTTTATGGATCGTCCTGGAATGAGAAGACGGAACTTGTATCCACACGGGGGTTATCTACAGACCTCCTGCGCAAACAGAAAAGTTAGACAATGATCTGATAGAAGATATTCAAAAAATTAGTATGAAAGGGGAGATTTCAATTTGTCTGACGTGGATTGGGACGTCCCATCTGCGGAATCGGAAAGAAATAGGGAGATTGTGGATGCCTGTCAAAGTGCCTTGCTCAGACAAATGGTGATGGAACCCACGAGAAAAGGGTCGATGCTGAATCTAGTGCTCACAAATGGAGGTAGTGTTTCCATATCCGGGTGGATGCCCACCTATGGTTTGATATAAGGGTGAAGGCGGAGTGTGGACGCACAAAACTCAAAGTACCGGATTTCAGACGTACTGATTTTGATAAAATGGGGGAATACCTGAAGAAGGAGCTGTTGGCGTGGGAAGGCATAGGAGAACTGGAAAAACAGTGGTCCAAGCTAAAGGCTGCTCTAAATATGGTGAATGATTTTTTTGTGATGAAAGAAAACAAAAACAAGAGAAGCAGGAAACCTATATGGTTCTCCAAAGAAGTAGCTTAAAAAATAATAGCAAAAGAGGATTTGTTCAAGAAATACAAAGGAACGCAACGAGAGGATCACGGAAAAGATTATCGCATTAAACTCAAAGAAGTGAAGAGGGAAATATGGCTAGCGAAAGCGCAAGCGGAAGAAAAAATGGCTAAAGATGTAAAGAGAGGTGACAAGACCTCTTTCAGATATATTGTAGAAAGGAGACGAGATAGGAATGGAACTGCGAGACTGAAGGATAATAAGAATGGCTATGTGGAGAGTGATGAAGGTAAAGCGAATGTGCTAAACAATTATTTCTCTTCAGTGTTCACGGAGGAAAATCCTGGAGAAGGACCGTGGTCGGTTACCGAGGGAACATCTGGGAATGGAGTGGATACTGCGCTGTTTACAGAAGAAAGAGTTTATAAACAGCTGGAGAATCTGGTGGACAAAGCTATGGGGTCAGATGGGATACATCCCAGGATACTGAAGGAGCTCAGAGAGGTCCTGGCGGGACCTCTTAAAGATTTATTTAATAGACCTTTAGAGATGGTCTTTAGAGACGGGAGAGGTTCTGCGAGATTGGAGACAAGCGGATGTGGTCCCTCTTCACAAAAGTGGAGATAGGGAAGAAGTGGGAAACTACAGACAGATAAGTCTCATGTCGGTGTTAGGAAAAATAATGGCGTTGCTGCTGAAAGGATAGTTAACTTTCTAGAAGCCGACGGGTTACAGGACCCGAGGCAACATGGCTTTACCAAAGGAAAATCCTGCCAAACGAATCGTATTGACTTCTTTGACTGAGTGACCAAATAACTGGATGAAGGACGTGCGCTAGATGTAATCTACTTGGACTTCAGCAAAGCCTTTGATACGGTCCCCCACAGAAGACTCGTGAATAAGCTGAAAGGGTTGAACTTAGGACCGAAAGTGGTGAACTGGATAAGAAACTGGTTGACCGACAGGTTGCAGAGGGTGGTCGTAAATGGAATCCGCTCAGAGGAAAGGAAGGTGAGCAGTGGAATTCCTCAGGGGTCGGTGCTGGGGCCTATTCTGTTTAATATATTTGTGGGAGATACTGCCGAAGGGTTGGAAGGAAAGGTTTGCCTTTTTGCAGATGGCACGAAAATAGCCAATTGAGTGGATACCCTGGAGGGAGTAGAAACAATGAGAAGAGATCTCCGAACATTAGAAGAATGGTCGAGGGTCTGGCAGTTAAAATTAATAATTAAAATCAAGTGCTCCAGATTTTTTCTAAAGTTTTATGCTTATTTTATTGTATCAACTTACATTAACACATATATTATCCTAAAGCTCAGACTTCTCTCTCACTCCACATTCGTTACGTCATTCAGAAATACACATCAACATTACTTAATGAATTTTAACATTGATCTTATCAATCCACCTCACTTACTAACTTATTAAATTATAACATAGTATATAATTGTATGTACACTGTTGTATCCCCATCTTGTGGCAGCTTGCTTTATATGTCTGAGTCTTTTATATCAAGTTTTTTTCCCGAAAGCACTGCTCAGTGTTGTATCACATAAGATACTTCTAAACGTGGAAAGGAGAATCAGGGGTGACATGATACAGACGTTCAAATATTTGAAAGGTATTAATCCGCAAATGAACCTTTTCTGGAAACAGGAAGGCAGTAGAACTAGAGGACATGAATTGAGGTTGAAGGAGGGCAGACTCAGGACTAATGTCAGGAACTAATTTTTCACGGAGAGGGTGGTGGATATGTGGAATGCTCTCCTGCAGGAGGTGGTGGAGAGGAAAACGGTAATGGAATTCAAACATGCGTGGGATAAACACAAAGGAATCCTGTTTAGAAGGAATGGTTCCACGGAATCTTAACGGAGATTGGGTGGTGACGCCGGTAATTGGGAAACAAAACGGGAGCTGGGCAGACTTCTAGGGTCTACGCCCTGATCGTGACTGAATAGATAGGGATGGGCTGGAGTGTAAATTTTAAGTGGTTTCGATGTTAGCTTCAGAACTTAGTACAAGAACAGTACTGGGCAGACTTCTATGGTCTGTGCCCTGAGAAAGGCAAGGACAAATCAAACTCGGGTATACATATAAAGTATCACATACCATGTAAAATGAGTTTATCTTGTTGGACAGACTGGATGGACCATCACTACTACTACTACTACTATTTAGCATTTCTATAGCGCTACAAGGCGTACGCAGCGCTGCACAAACATAGAAGAATGACAGTCCCTGCTCAAAGAGCTTACAATCTAATAGACAAAAAATAAAGTAAGCAAACCAAATCAATTAATGTGTACAGGAAGGAGGAGCGGAGGGTAGGTGGAGGCGAGTGGTTACAAGTGGTTACGAGTCAAAAGCAATGTTAAAGAGGTGGGCTTTCAGTCTAGATTTAAAGGTGACCAAGGATGGGGCAAGACGTATGGGCTCAGGAAGTTTATTCCAGGCATAGGGTGCAGCGAGACAGAAGGCGCGAAGTCTGGAGTTGGCAGTAGTGGAGAAGGGAACAGATAAGAAGGATTTATCCATGGAGCGGAGTGCACGGGAAGGACGAGTGTGGAGAGATACCGGGGAGCAGCAGAGTGAGTACATTTATAGGTTAGTAGAAGAAGTTTGAACAGGATGCGAAAACGGATAGGGAGCCAGTGAAGCGACTTGAGGAGAGGGGTAGTATGAGTAAAGCGACCCTGGCGGAAGACGAGACGGGCAGCAGAGTTTTGAACCGATTGGAGAGGGGAGAGGTGACTAAGTGGGAGGCCAGCAAGAAGCAGATTGCAGTAGTCTAAACGAGAGGTGACAAGGGTGTGGATGAGGGTTTTGGTAGAGTGCTTGGAAAGAAAGGGGCGGATTTTACGGATGTTGTAAAGAAAGAAACGACAGGTCTTGGCGATCTGCTGGATATGATCAGAGAAGGAGAGAGAAGAGTCAAAGATGACCCCAAGGTTTCGAGCTGAGGAGACAGGGAGAATGAGAGAGCCATCAACAGAAATAGAAAACGGGGGGAGTGGGGAGGTGGGTTTGGGGGGAAAAATGAGAAGCTCAGTTTTGGTCATGTTTAATTTCAGGTGGCGTTGAGACATCCAGACAGCAATGTCACACAAGCACGCTGAAACTTTGGTTTGGAGGCAAGGTGAGATATCAGGGGTAGAAAGGTAGATTTGGGAGTCATCAGCATAGAGATGGTAGGAAAAGCCATGGGATGAGATCAATGAACCAAGGGAAGAAGTGTAGATAGAAAAGAGGAGGGGACCAAGAACAGAACCCTGAGGTACGCCGACAGGCAGAGGGATAGAAGTAGAAGAGGATCCACCAGAGTGAACACTGAAGGTGCGGAGGGAGAGGTAGGAAGAGAACCAGGAAAGGACAGAGCCCTGGAATCCAAGTGAGGACAGGGTATCGAGAAGTATGCTGTGATCGACAGTGTCAAAAGCAGCGGAAAGATCAAGAAGAATGTGGATGGAATAGAGACCTCTGGATTTAGCCAGTAATAGGTCATTGGAGTCTTTAGTAAGCGCAGTTTCGGTTGAGTGGAGAGGGCGAAAACCAGATTGTAGTGGGTCAAGAATAGCACGTGAGGAGAGAAAATCAAGGAAGCGGCGGTGAACAGCACGCTCAAGTAATTTGGAGAGAAAGGGAAGGAGGGAGATGGGTCAGTAATTAGAGGGACAAGTAGGGTCGAGTGAAGGCTTCTCAAGGAGAGGTGTGACCACAGCATGTTTAAAGGCAGTAGGGACAGTCGCAGTGGAAAGTGAGAGGTTGAGAATGTGACAGATAAAAGGAATAAGAGCAGGAGAGATGGCATTAAGAAGGTGGGTGGGAATGGGATCAGAGAAACAGGTGGTACATTTTGAGTAAGAAAGGAGAAGTGTAGTTTCCTCAATAGTAACTTCAGGAAAGGAGGAAAGGGAATGAGGGGAAGGAGAGAGAGGGGAACGGACTAGTGGAGGGAGAGGTGGCAAGGTAGAGAATGCAAGGTTTATCTTTTGAACCTTGTCGTGAAAGAATTCAGCAAGGGTCTGAGGAGATAATGAAGGGGGAGTTGGGGGAGGGGGCACCTTGAGGAGAGAGTTCAATGTGGTGAAGAGAAGTCGAGGGTTAGAGCCAAGAGAGTTGGTCAGTTGGATATAATAATCCTGTTTGGCTCGTAAAAGAGCAGATTGGAAGGAGGTCAGCAAGGGCCCGAGATTTCCGCCAGAGGCGTTCGGCGGAGCGGGTACAGGAACGTAGGTAGCGGATATTAGAAGTCAGCCAAGGCTGGGGTTTTGTACGCCTTATAGGGCGGGTCATCAAAGGTGCAAGAGTGTCTAAGGCAGAGGATAGAGTATTGTTGTAAGAAGAAACAGCCTCGTTGACAGATGTGGAGGGTGCCACAGTAGAGAGGAGGTTTGAAACATGGGAGGATAGAGATGAAGGGTCAATATCGTGAAGATTCCTAGATAAATTAGATAAGATAGGACTCCCATCCTATCTTATCTAATTTATCTAGGAGGGAGGAGATTTAAGTGTGAAAGTTATAAGATGGTGACCAGGGGGGTCACGTGATGCTTTAGAACGAGGCGGACGTGAATCTGGGCTCTCCTGGTCCTCGACTCGATCTTTTGATATAAAAGACCCTGCAAATGCGAAGTGAGACCAAAACTTCGCCGTTGATTAAATCCGAGAACTGCATGGACAAATATATGAGCGTCGTTTCAAAGGCAATGCCCCCCAAAAGCGCAAAAAAAGAAAAAGAACCGGCGAAGGTGGCGGGAGGCCTAGAGGTCGGAACACCACCACACGCCTCGGGGGCGTTCACGGCTGAGCAATTACAACAGTTGGCAGAAGTGGTGAGTGCCGCGATTGATCCGAAGTGGGAGAAAATTGCAGTACAACTGAACGCACTAGAGTCACTCACCGCAGAAACAACGAAAAGGACAGGGGAGCTGGAACAGCGAATGACGGCTCTAGAAGACACGCTGACCCCCGCGCAACAAAGGCTGACCAAGATGGACGCCAAATTAGAGACTTTTCAGGAGAAGCTTGACGAACTTGAAAACCGCTCCCGCCGAATGAACCTCCGAATCGTGGGGTTTCCAGAGTCTGTGGGAGCCTCAGTACTAATGTCAGTGTTGGAGAAATGGCTATCGACCGAGTTTGCGCTATCGGACCATGCGGGGCCCTTGTGCTTGGAAAGAGCACACCGCGTGGGTAAGCAACAAGATGGCCGACGAAACCCCAGAACAGTGATTCTGAAGGTGCATAATTACATTCATAAGGATGAAATCCTGCGGGGGGGTTGGCAGAAGCGAAACGAGGTTAAATTTGATGGACATCAAATATTAATATTTCAAGACTATTCAGCAGGGCTCCAGGAAAAGAGGAAAAAATACACCCAATATTGTAAGAAGCTGCACGAGCGGAAAGTCCAATTTATGTTGGCTTACCCAGCGGTGTTGAGAGTGAGAGACAACGGACAATGGAGAGCTTTTGGGAGCTTTGGGAGAGCTTTGGCATATGTGCAAAATTTGGAAACTCAAGAGCGGGACTCAAATAGTAATGACTGATTATAAGCTTCAAAATGAGGAATTCACGGGAGCAGGAAAGTATCTATGTTTGTAGCAGTTAGAGCTGCAGGGTTCATACAATTTGATTTGTGTCTATGTGAGTGGGGGACCGGGAGAGACAGAAGCCCCTGAGACCCATTGAATATGGGCAATTGTTGTGAGGGACTTAGGGACTGGGGAGAAGGGGGGAGTTGGAGAAGGAAGCGGGTGGTTGGGGAGGAAGGGGGGTGGGGAGGGAGGGAAGTAGACACACAAGCTGTTCTTAAATCAATAATGGATTTTTTGACAACACGGGCTGGGTGGTACAATAATAATAACTTGAAGAGGGGGCTGAATCAAAGTGGTGTGCAGATGGGGACCCTTGGAGTGGTGGCTGGGCACTCTGAGGTGGCAGATGTTACTATCATTGTGGTGGTCCAGATCCAAGTAACCCAGCATGCCCCCAAGTAGAGTCCGCATAATCTCT
This sequence comes from Microcaecilia unicolor, assembly GCF_901765095.1. Lineage (NCBI taxonomy): Eukaryota > Metazoa > Chordata > Amphibia > Gymnophiona > Siphonopidae > Microcaecilia > Microcaecilia unicolor. The sequence continues at coordinate 353,365,896 of NC_044031.1, read as the reverse complement.
TGGAACGTGGGTGGCATCACCTCCCCCATTAAACGAGCGAAAATTTTGGCGGCATTGAAGAGGCATGGGGCGGGAATAGCGTGCCTCCAGGAGACTAGGCTCTCTCAGGAAGAACACGAGAAGTTGAGGCGTCAGTGGGTGGGAGAGGTATTTTGTTCCCCAACAGTTAATAGAAGAGGAGGGGTTGCCATTCTAATCCACAAATCCCTAATGTGCCAAGCACAAATGGTATTTAAAGATGGAGAGGGGAGGTTAGTGGGGATCAAAATTAATCTGCAAGGGACAGACTTACATTTGGCTTCTGTATATGGTCCTAACACCCCAGCACATTCCTTTTATGCCCAACGTTTAGCAAAATATAAGACCTCACCAACATTACCACTAATTATGGCGGGTGATTTAAACCAAACGATGGACATGGAGCTGGATAGATCTAGGAAACAACAGCCGAAACAAAACCCCATTACCTCATTACTGCAGGTTTTTTGTAGGGAAATGGGCCTGTTAGACCCCTGGAGGATTTTGCACGGGGAGGAGAGGGATTATACACACACCTCTAGAGCGCACCATACGCAGTCCAGAATTGATTATATTCTTACAACACAGGACCTCTTTCCTAGGGTCAGGGACGCTCAAATTGGACCAGAAGAGATCTCGGACCATGCTTTGGTCTGGTTGGACGTGGAAAATCCACAATACTTTAGACAATCCCCAGGGTGGAGGTTTCCAGCCTACTTGTACCGCTCAAAAGAATTTGAGGGTTTCCTTCAGAAAAAATGGGAAGAGTATTCGACTAATAACCAGGCCCACAAAGAAGACCCAACTTTATTCTGGTCAGCAGCTAAAGCTGTCTTAAGGGGTGACATAATCGCCTATGTTAGTGCCCGAAATAAACGTCTCTCACAAGGGATAGTGGATTTAGAAAAGAAGTTTAGGACAGTTAAGGGGAAGTATGCTAGAGCCCCGACTCAGGCGACGTATGAGCTATTGGTATCCACCCGGGCAGCGTTAAATAGTCTATTACATGAGAGAATCACAAGATCCCTGCTATATAGGAAATTTAATTTATGCAAATTCGGAGACAAAGTAGGCGGGATGTTGGCCAGGGTGGTGAAAGGCTCCCGGAAGTCCCATTTTATCCCTGCGATAAAGAAGCCCACAGGAGAAGCAACAACTAATATGGCTGAAATAGCACAGACATTCCGGGACCACTTTGCTGCATTATACGGGGCGAACAGTAAAACAGGGCACACTGGGGGTGACATAAGACAGTATTTGCAGGCACGGGGACTGGGAAGGATCCCGGCAGATCATGTGGAGATTTTGGATAGTCCAGTGACAGCAAAAGAATTGCAAAAAGCTATAAGTGCGTTGAAGCTGCATTCCGCACCGGGGCCTGATGGTCTGTCGGGAGAGTTCTATAAATTACTGAAAATGCAGATAGTGGGTCCTCTGACCGAACATCTAAATACTGTGGTGGAGGTTGGTCACTTTCCGCAGTACACCAATCTGGCCACAATAAGCTTAATACCCAAGCAGGGTAGAGACCCACTGCAACCTGGCTCCTATAGACCTATCTCCCTCATAAACGTAGAAGTTAAACTACTGTCTCGTATATTGGCGGAAAGACTGGCGCCCTTGATACCAAACCTTGTTGGGGAGGATCAGGTGGGATTTGTGCGGGGACGCCAGTCGGTACAAAATGTTCAGAAACTTATCATGGCCATGCTCTCAGGGGATGAAACTAACACTGGCAGGATGATTGTGAGCTTAGATGCAGAACGTGCTTTTGATCAGGTGGACTGGGCATTCATGTTTGAAACACTGGGACAGGTGGGTCTGGGGGGGTGGACTCTGGAAGCCATACAGGCGCTATATAATCAGCCACGGGCCATGGTTCGAGTGAATGGGGTCCTAACAGAAGCCTTTGAGATAAACAAGGGCACGCGGCAGGGATGCCCTCTTTCCCCACTTCTTTTCTTGCTAACCCTGGAGCCCATGCTAATTGCGATACGGGCAAATAGAGACATTAGAGGCATTCAAGTTCATGGGACAGAACTTAAAGTCCTTGCGTATGCAGATGATGTCCTGTTGCTGCTGAGTGACCCTCAGGCCTCCCTAGACAATCTCTTACACGTTATTGACATATATGGCAAATTATCCGGATACACACTGAATCAGACAAAGTCGCTGGCCCTGCCATTGGATGAGGGGGTTAGGAGCTCCTGGAGGGGGCCCCCGATTCCTTGGGCGAACCAACATTTTTGTTACCTAGGAGTTACTATCCCAATAGAAATGGAGGCTTTATATGATAGGAACGTGCGACCCTTATTAAACACCACAAAGAGATTGTTACAGCTCTGGAGTTCCTGCCCGCTTTCATTAATGGGTAGAGTGGGGCTGGTAAACATGATAATAATCCCTAAGTGGTTATATAAGTTTCAAGTGTTGCCAATCTACCTGAGAAGGAGAGAGGAAAAAGAGTTACACAGACTAATACAAAAATTCCTGTGGAATCAGAAAAGGCCTAGGCTCCCACTACACATCATCCAGAAGCCGAAGCTACAGGGGGGGATGGGATTATTAAACATATGCTATTTAGTAACTGCTTGTTCCATGAGACATATTAGGGACTGGCTGACAGGTCACCATCATTTTTCAGCTACCCAATTAGAGATGAGGATGTCCCCAGCTGCACACCTGGGATGGGTACTACATGCACCAGGTAGAGCGCTCTCTGGGGGGCTGGGGAAAAACCCACTAGTGGCCACAGCGAGAGCAGCATGGAAATGGCTCTGTAAAAGATATCACTTTGATTGGATGGCGACACCTTTCCTACCTTTGTTTCACAACCCTGATTTTCCAGAGGGCACCTCCTCGAGGACCTTTGGTCGCTGGAGAAAACTGGGGATTCAATATGTTTATCAGCTGGTCTCCGAGGAGGGTGAGACCAAACCATTCATGGAATTACAAACGGAGTTTAAGCTCAAGGAGTCGGACCGCTTTGCCTCCCTTCAGGTTTGACACTACATCAGATCCCTAGGCTGGTCGAATCTAAGTGAAGATGTTCAGGATACACTGAGTTCTGATCTGACTTTGGGGGCGCAAACGGTGGTGCCCCTAAAATATCATCACAGATCCTTACAGGATTCGATTGAGAATATAGATTTTCGAGCCAGTGCCCAACGCTGGGCTAGGGACCTGTTAGCAGAAGTAACAGAGGAGACATTGAGTAATTTCATTACTTCCATTCATAAGTCTTCCATCTTTACCCGACATTGGGAAATGCAATATAAATTTGCTCTAAGGCTATACATCTCCCCGGATAGAGCGAGGAGGGCTGGCTTTGGTGGAACTGGTACCTGCCCATGGTGTGAGCAATCTCTGGCCAAACTCGCCCACATGTTTTGGTACTGCCCACGTATCTTGCAACTGTGGACACAAATCTTGAGAGAGATTAAGAGATACTGGGGACGCACAATACAGAGGCACCCTCTGATGCTTTTTGGAGAATATAAATACGTCAAGCCGGCTCCATCGGGCTTCCTATCCTTTCTACAGAGAGCGATGCTGATGGGAAAGAGAGTAGTTTTGCAACATTGGCGTAACACCAGAGCTCCCACAATTGGATCCTGGAGAATACAAATGATTGAACTTTTGAAACTAGAGAGACGTGGCTATCTGGATTTATCTAGGGAGGAGGGCAAGCGGTTCCAGAGAACGTGGGAGAACTTTTGGGACACGTTGCAGCCCCTGGCAAGAAGCAAGATTCTAAATTAGAGGGGCCGGAACGAGAGATTCCACCCAGATAACTGACAAGACAGCTTGTGTTTGGGGAAGGGAAGGGGGGGACATACTTTTGGGAGGGTGGGATTTTGAGGGGGAGTGGGGAGGGGGACAAACGAAAAATACTTGGCGTTGACAAAGTTACTGCTAGTTGCTTGTTGTATTAGTGTTTTCACGATTACAAACCTTGATTGTATTCTATCAAGCATTATATGTCAATAAAAATGATTTAACCATAAGATGGTGACCAGAGAGGGGAAAATCAGAGGCAAGGAAACTAGAGGGTGAACAGTTGGAGGAGAAGATGAGATCAAGACAGTGACCATTTTGATGAGTGGGGGAGGTGGAGCATAGTTGGAGATTAAAGGAGGATGTTAAAGCGAGTAACTTGGAAATATAAGAGTTGGAAGGATCATTAGCAGGAATATTAAAGTCACCAAGGATGAGAGAGGGGGAGGAAGGATCATGGAAGAAGGCAAGCCAGGCATCAAAGTCACTGAGAAAGGATGAAAGGGACTTATCAGGGGGACGATAAATGACCACTATTCGAAGAGGCAGAGGAGAGAAAAGGCGGATAGAGTGGACTTCAAAGGAGGAAAAACAGTGAGATTGAGGTGGAAGAAGGGGTTGAAATCTGGAGGAGGGAGAGAGAAGTAGTCCAACACCGCCCCCGCGACCAGCAGGGCGAGGAGTATGTGAAAAAAGATAACCGCCATGGCAGAGGGCTGCGACTGAAGCAGAGTCATCAGGGCAGAGCCAGGTTTCTGTTATGGCGAGCAGATGGAGGTGACGCGAGATAAAGAGGTCCTGGATATAGGGGAGTTTGTTACAGATAGAGCGGGCATTCCATAGGGCGCAAGAGAAGGGCAGAGAAGAGGAGGGGAGTAGAGGAATAGAGATGAGGTTAGAGAGGTCACGGTGAGATCTGTAGAGTTGGGATAATAGTTGGTGAGGAGGGCCAGGATTGGGATTGATGTCACCAGCTGAGAGTAAGAGAAGGAGTAAAAGAGAGCGGAGGAGAGGAGAGGTGTGGCCATGAAGGCGTCGAAAGCGAGAGGTATTTAGGTGGAATGGGGAAGGCAAAACGGAGGGAAGAAAGAGGCGGAGATTAAAAGCCAAGAGGGAGGAAGAGGGTAGGAGGTCTTTCTGCCATCATTTACTATGTTACTTTGTATAATGTGGACAAATGCAAAGTGATGCACATTGGGAAGAATTATCTGAATCATATATACCTGATGCTAGGGTCCACCTTGGGGGTTAGCACTCAAAAAATAGATCTAGGTGGTGTTGTAGACAATACAATGAAATCTTATGCCCAGTGTGCAGTGGCGGCCAAAAAGCAAGCAGGATGCTAGGAATTATTAGGAAAGGGATGGTAAATAAGACCGAGAATACTATAATGCCTCTGTATCGCTCCATGGTGCGACCTCACCTTGAGTATTGCATTCAGTTCTGGTCACTGTATCTCAAAAGAAATATAGCGGAATTAAAAAAGGTTCAAACAGTGACCAAAATGATAAAGGGGAAGGAACTCCTATCATATGAGGAAAGGCTAAAGAGGTTAGGGCTGTTCAGCTAGGAAAAGAGACAGCTGAAGGAAGATATGATTGAGGTCTACAAAATCCTGAGTGGAGTAAAATGAGTAGAATAGAATCGATTTTTTACTTGTTCCAAAAGTACAAAGACTAGGGGACACTCAGCACTGTGAGGCTCAGAACTGAGGGAGGGAAATATGTGGAAGATAAGGATAAAGGTGAACTGCTTAACAATTATTTCTGCTCTGTGTTCACGGATGAAAGGCCAGGGGTAGGACTGCAGAAAACAAATGCTAAAGGGGATGGATGTATGGTAGACCAAGACTGTGTTCATGAGGAGCTAGCTAAACTAAAATTAGACAGAGCGATAGGGCCTGATGGGATACACCCAAGGGTGCTCAAGGAACTCAGAGAAGTTCTGGCAGCTCCACTGACTTGGCCTCTTCAATGCTTCCTTAGAGACTGGAGTGGTCCTGAAGGACTGGAGAAGAGCAAATGTGGTTCTTTTGCACAATAGTGGAAGTAAGGAGGAGGTTGGGAATTACAGACCTGTCAGTCTAACCTCGGTGGTGAGTAAGCTAATGGAAATGCTACTAAAGTGCAGGATTGTGAGATTTCTCGAACTGAATGGAATGCAGGACCCGAGGCAGCATGGCTTCACCAGGGACAGGTTGTGTCAGACAAATCTGACTTCTTCGACTGGGTGACCAAACAGTTGGATGTGGGGGGGAGGCGCTAGATACTTAGATTTCAGCAAAGCCTTTGACACGGTTCCGAACAGGCGACTGATAAATAAATTGAATGCCCTCAGTATGGGGCCTAGAGTAACTAATTGGGTTAAAATTGGTTGAATGGAAGGAGACAGAGTGTAGTGGTAAATGGAACTTGCTCTGAAGAAAGGGATGTTGTCAGTGGAGTACCGCAGCGGAGTCCTTGGGCCAGCTCTTTTTAATGTCTTTGTGAGCGATATTGCAGAAGGGCTGTCTGGTAAGGTTTGTCTCTTTGTGGATGATACCAAACTCTGCAACAGGGTGGACACCCTGGAGAGTGTGGATGACATGAGGAAGGACCTAGTGAAGCTGGAGGAATAGACCGATATTGCATTGTATGCTTTTTAACCTTTAGAAATGTGAATTATAAGTCCTAAATTAAATTATGAACTAGAAATGGCAATAATAAAATGTCACAAGCTATATGGTAATATTTGAGGGTGAGACATTAGATATCATGCATTTACACACATGACTTGGTTGACAGAATGATGTTTTAATTTTCATTATCTACTATATATAAAACATTGAAGCTCTATAATATTGTAGATACATATATTTAAAGTATACATTACTATATTCACTGTAGGGATAAAGCACATTTATGACAGTTTTGTATCCAGAATTTTTGAAATGTATTTTGTAAATTTTACTATGAAAATAGTTTCTAGAACCTATTCTTTTAAAACATCTATTGAAAACGTTTCTTCCCTCAAGCATCCTGATTGTCCAAGGTTATTTAGGATGGAAATATCAACAAAATATTTTATAAAAACTTTGAGTCCTCTGAAGTTTGGCTTGCTCATTTCTTCTATATTTGCTTGCATTCATGTCTTGTGCACATTGCCTGGCGTTCAATTCTCCATGTGCCTTCTTCATAAGTACAGTGGCATATAGTGCATTCATCAGTCTTTACCTCTCGACCTGCTGGAATAACGACCGTTTCTGCAAAGCAGTTTGGCCCTACAATAAAAGCAAAAACATTTGAGTGGAACAACTGGATATATGATGTAGCAGTGTTGCCCAAGTTATTCTGTAAAAGGAATATATTACACTTATTATTAACTAATTACTTTTATTAAACAAGTAAAGTTACTGTGAAAAGTAATACATTATAGATACTAGTTGTAACTTTGTAAATGTAATATATTACAGTTACTAGTTGCTTGTTTAATAAAAGTAATGTTAGGTTACTGTGAAAAGTAATATATTGAAGAACCAAAACCCTTGTAGTCACAGACAAGTCAATCACAACAAGGGCGACAAGAAGGGGAGGAAACAGATGATGTACAAACTTGCAAAGGTGCAAGTTTGTACATCATCTATTTCCTCCCCTTCTTTTTGTCGCCCATGTTGTGATTGAGAAGTAATATATTACCAGTTAACTTTGTAAAAGTAATATATTACACTTACTAGTTACTTGTTTAATAAAAGTAATGTTAAGTTACTGTGACTATATAAAGTAATGAGACATTAAATTACTCGTTAGTGAAAAATTAATACATTTGCACAAAAGTAATCATTGAATTATTTGTTACTTTTAAAAGTAACATATTACGAGTAATATATTACTTAGTACTTAGTAATATATATGCCAATGCAGTCAAGTATATATATCATGTCATTTTTCTGTGTCAGTGTATTTGAGTTCAGTTAGTTATGGCTTCCCATTTTCCATTAGTTTAATTAGGCTGGCACTTTCTCCTTTTGGTGCTATAGGAAAGTCTTTGTGGCCTATTGAAAATGGATTTGCATTGCCTCAGTTCTGTTACATTATTTGATTTCTTGATGGCAGTTATAATGTGATTATTGATTGATTTAAAACAACTTTTATGTACTGCTACCTTGGTCCAATAAAGCAGTTGTTCTGCTTTCCTGGACCAGTTAAATCAATCAACAAATATGCAAAACAATCTGAATCAAGACTATCACATTAAATACATAAAACCTTGATAACAACCAATGGACAATGAAAGAGACATCACTTAAATAAAGAATTCAGCATGCCAGAGATCCCAAGAAAAGCATTCTTTCACTGTGCCACACCAGTTTCTCATTTGCCATAACCTCAAAAATGTCACACATTAAGAAGGGTAGTTACTAACATGTGTTAAGGGAATAACACATATTTGCCTCTTAGCATGCATTACATGCCAAAATTGTACGCTAGTTAAAACACACTATATGATATGCACTTTGGTATAATACAAATCAAATTATGCAGCTCCTGGTGACATCTTATGTGAAATATTTTTATTAGATTGCAAATACACATTCAAAGTACAAAGAAATAGCTTATTTTAACTAGCTAAACAGTGATATCGTGAACTGTCCTCCCACACACCCTGCCTATACCTCCCAGTATATCCATACACATAGATATGTACTAGTCAGATTGAACCAACTGACATATACATCGCAAATTGAATCATATCTTTCCAATTATCTGACGAATAAGTGAGGAACTTGGACTCTTATAGTTCCCCACCCTGATTACTAACATAGGCATGAGCCTGAATGTCCTACTTCCACCCCTACCCCCTCGATCACTATATGATTGAGTTTGATTAAGTTCAATAGTTTGACTACAGTGACATCTGATTCAAGATTAAGATACGTGTTGTTCACGATTGAACATAGGGTTTCCATACAGACCAAAAGCTCTGCTTCCTTTTCAAAGTACAACATGCATCTCAAGCCTCCAGAACCATTAAGGTATGCAATGCGTTTCTCCAGTGTCAGTAGGTTGGTGATGCTGTCATTGTCCAATGTTGCAAAATATATTTTTTTACCTACAACGCTAGCTTTATACAGAAATAAACGTTCTGCCCGCCGAAGCGGACCCCCACTCTTTATGTGTCCAAAAGGTATATCTTTGGGGGAAAGATCTCTGGTTCTGTGCAGCAACTGAGCACAATATTCCATCAGCCATATCCAATATCTTCTAATGAGGGGGAAGTCCACAATGCATGGGATAAGGTGACCTCTGATAAGCCATATTTAATGCATGTTTCCATAGAGAGGCAACCCGCATAGAAGACTCGTTAACTCGCGACAGGATTGTGAAAAATTACAGAAGGACCTTACAAGACTGGGCGACTAAATGGCAGATGACGTTTAATGTGAGCAAGTGCAAGGTGATGCATGTGGGGAAAAAAGAACCCGAATTATAGCTACATCATGCAAGGTTCCATGTTAGGAGTTACGGACCAAGAAAGGGATCTGGGTGTCGTCGTCAATAATACACTGAAACCTTCTGTTCATTGTGCTGCTGCGGCTAGGAAAGCGAATAGAATGTTGGGTATTATTAGGAAAGGTATGGAAAACAGGTGTGAGGATGTTATAATGCCATTGTATCGCTCCATGGTGCGACCGCACCTTGAGTATTGTGTTCAATTCTGGTCGCCGCATCTCAAGAAAGATATAGTAGAATTGGAAAAGGTCAGCGAAGGGCGACTAAAATGATAGCGGGGAAGGGACGACTTCCCTATGAAGAAAGACTAAGGAGCCTAGGGCTTTTCAGTTTGGAGAAGAGACGGCTGAGGGGAGACATGATAGAGGTATATAAAATAATGAGTGGAGTGGAACAGGTGGATGTGAAGCATCTGTTCACGCTTTCCAAAAATACTAGGACTAGGGGGCATGCGATGAAACTACAGTGTAGTAAATTTAAAACAAATTGGAGAAAATCTTTCTTCGCCCAACGCATAATTAAACTCTGGAATTCGTTGCCGGAAAACGTGATGAAGGCAGTTAGCTTAGCAGAGTTTAAAAAGGGGTTAGACGGTTTCCTAAAGAACAAGTCCATAAACCACTACTAAATGGACTTGGGAAAAATCCACAATTCCAGGAATAACATGTATAGAATGTTTGTACGTTTGGGAAGCTCGCCAGGTGCCCTTGGCCTGGATTGGCCGCTGTCATGTACAGGATGCTGGGCTCGATGGACCCTTGGTCTTTTCCCAGTGTGGCATTACTTATATACTTATGTTTTGGTGGGGGGGGGGGGGAGGGAAGTACGCTCTAGATTCTATACTGACTTTCCCTGTACTGAGCACTATGTAGAAATGTGGGGATCACCTACAAAAATGTAAGTATGTCTCCCTCTCAAACTCCCACCCCCAATTCCGCATTCCATTTCTGGGTCAAGTGTTCATAACTCCTGCTTGGCATCACTAAGATTAACGCTCTATATAGACTAGAGACTGTGCATTGAGAGTTCCCTGAGGAAAAGAAAACATGTTTTAATAACTGGAACACACCTCTAGAGCATTCGTGCCGCAAAATATGCAGCACATAAGTGGAGACTTGCAGATATGTAAAATGGTCCAATCTGCATCTTCCCAGGCTTTGTTGTAACACCTCTATAAATTTCAAAGTGCCAATTTCTAATAAAAAATCTGCTACATTGACCACCCCTTTAGATGCACAGTGATGGAAAATCCTCTTCTCCATTCCCGGTCCAAAATCTGAGTTTCCTATGAGTGGTATCATATCTGTACAAGAAGGATTCTGGGGCAATAAAGTTACCAAGTATTGCCAAGTAAGTCTCATTCATTGGATGTAGCAATATAGGCTGTCACCATTGCTTGGGGATATTTCTAAGAGCTATATGGCGAAGACAGTGAGGGCAAAGGGGTTGAAAAAGTTCCTGTTCTATCTCCCAGGGCGTGTAATTTTCTGCGCCCAACACCCACTCTGCTAGATGTCTAAGTAGACATGCTCAGTTGTATAAGCATAGATTTGGTAGTCCAAGCCCCCCCCCTCCCCACACTCCAGCTGCCATATAGTTGCTCTAACTGAAGCTTGGGTTTCTTACCCCCTCCCCAGCAAAATCAGGTCAGTATCTTCCTAAGCTTTCTGTTATCCTTTTGTAACATATATTGGAAGGTGTCAAAATACATATAAACTCCTAGGGAATAAAATCATACTACACAGACTAATCCTGCCACTTAGCGATATGGATATGTTATTCCAAAGAGTTAACTGTTGGTAAGTGTGTTGGAGTAGCAGATCCATATTACGTCTGTATAGGCATCGAGGGTCAGCTGTAAGTAATGCTCCCAAATAAGTAAATTCATCCGTGGCCCATTTCAATGGAAACTCCCCAACCCACCATCTCCTGAGTTCTAGGTTTGTAGGTAACCCTTCTGATTTGTTTATATATATATATATATTTTTTTTTTTTGTTTGTTTTTTTTGTTACATTTGTACCCCATGCTTTTCCAATCATGGCAGGCTCAATGTGGCTTACATGGGGCAATGGAGGGTTAAGTGACTTGCCCAGAGTCACAAGGAGCTGCCTGTGCCTGAAGTGGGAATTGAACTCAGTTCCCCAGGACCAAAGTCCACCACCCCAACCACTAGGCCACTCATAGTAACATAGTAACATAGTAAATGACGGCAGAAAAAGACCTGCACAGTCCATCCAGTCTGCCCAACAAGATAAACTCACATGTGCTACTTTTTGTGTATACCTTACCTTGATTTGTACCTGTCCTTTTCAGGGCACAGACCGTATAAGTCTGCCCAGCACTATCCCCGCTTCCCAACCACCAGCCCCGCCTCCCACCACCGGCTCTGGCACTGACCGTATAGGTCTGCCCAGCACTATAAGGACAAGTATTCTGCAAAACTTTTCAGCAACACTGGCAGGGACTGGCTGGGGAAGTTAAGTGCACTACAAAATCATTGGCGAAGGCCAAGATCTTAAATTCATGTACCCCGATTGCTTTCTGTTCCTCTCCTCCCCCTCCTTCCCTGCTTTTCTCTTGCACTCTGTGGAATGCCCGCTCTGTCTGTAACAAACTTTCCTACATCCATGGCCTTTTTATCTCTCGTACTCTCCATCTACTTGCCCTAACTGAAACTTGGCTTTACCCTGAAGACTCTGCTTCAGTTGTGGCCCAATGCCATGGAGTTATCTTTTCTCCATACTCCTCGCCCGGTTGGCCACAGAGGTGGTGTCGGGCTACTACTTCCACCCTCTTGTAGATTTCAACCTCTTCTTCTGCCTCAGTCTCATTGTTTTTCTTCCTTCGAAGTCCACTCCATATGTCTATTTGCTCCTCTGCCTCTCCGAGTAGCAGTCATTTATCGACCCCTGATGTCTCTTTCTTCCTTTCTCACTGACTTTGATGCTTGGCTTTCCTTCTTTCTTGACCCTTCATCTCCATCGCTCATTCTTGGGGATTTTAACATTCATGCTAATGATCCCTCTGACTCTTATGCTTCGCAGTTTCTTGCTTTAACATCCTCTTTCAAACTTCAACTATGCTCCACTGCCCCCACTCACCAGAATGGCCACCAGGGCTGGTCAAACCCGGTAAGCGGGGTAAGCGCTGCAGGGGGTGCCTGCCTTCAATGGTGCCACTGCGGCGCTGCACCGCCATACCGTGCCGCCCTTGGTGCTTTAAATATTTTAATTTACCTCCGTTCCAGCAGCCGCATCATTTGAAAGCCCTGCCCCGTCTCTAGCCTTCCCTCCCTTCGTGAGTTCGTTCCGCAGTCCCGCCTTCTGATGTCATTTCCTCGAGGGCGGGACTGCAGACGAACTCACGAAGGGAGGGAAGGCTAGAGACGGGGCAAGGCTTTCAAATGATGCGGCTGCTGGAACGGAGGTAAATTAAAGATTTAAAGCACCAAGGGTGGCGGGGGATGGGGGCGATTCGGGCGAAGGAGAATCGCTGGAGAGGGGCAGGGTGGGAGAAGAGAGAAAGGAGATGCTGGGGGGGGGGGGCGGAGGCGCACGGGCGCCAGAGGGGGGGCACGCGGGCGCCAACTCATCATCTGCAGGGGGGCGCCAGAGACCCTAGGATTGGCCCTGATGGCCACTGTCTTGATCTTATCTCCTCAAACTGCTTACTCTCCAGTTTCTGTGCCTCAACTCCTCTCCTCTCTGACCATCATCTGTTAACTTTCACACTTAAACACTCTCCTCCCCAGTCCCATCCAATCTTAACCAATACATTTAGGAATCTTCAGGCTATTGACCCTTGTACTCTGTCCTCCAATGTATCAGATCTCTTCTCTACCACTATGCTATCCAAGTCTGTCAATGAGGCTGTCTCTTCCTATAATACTATTCTCTCCTCTGCTCTGGATACTCTTGCTCATCCTATTCCCTGTTCTGTAAAATGTACCAAACCCCAACCTTGGCTGACCTCTAGAATCCGCTACCTACGTTCCTGTGCCCACTCTGCTGAACGCCTTTGGCTGAAATCCCATGCCCATGCTGACTTCATACATTTCAAATTCTTGCTGACCTCCTTCCAGTCTGCTCTTTTACTTGTCAAACAGGACTATTACATCCAGTTGACAAATTCTCTTGGCTCAAACCCTCGTCTTCTCTTTGCCACACTGAACTCTCTCCTCAAAGTGCCTTCACCTCCAAACCCCCCTTCACTTTCCCCCAGACTCAGGCTGAGTTCTTTCATGATAAGGTTCACAAGATTAAACTTGAATTCTCAACCAGGTCACCTCCACCTCTCCTTCCCTTAGTCCATTCTCTCAACCCTCCTTCAACCCCTGCCTCCTTTTCTTCCTTTTCTGAAATCACTGAACAGGAAACTACACATCTTCTTTCCTCCTCGAAACTAACTACCTGTTGCTCTGATCCCATTCCCACCCATATACTTAACAGTATCTCTCCTATTGTCATCCCTTTTATCTGTCATATCCTCAATCTTTCACTGTCCACTGCGACTGTTCCTGATGCCTTCAAACATGCCGTAGTCACACCACTCCTTAAAAAAAACTTCATTGGACCCTACCTGTCCTTCCAAGTATCGCCCCATCTCCCTCCTCCCTTTCGTATCCAAGATACTTGAACATTCTGTTCACCACCGTTGCCTTGACGTTTTTTCATCTCAAGCTATTCTTGATCCACTTCAATCTGGCTTTCGCCCCCTTCGTTCAACTGAAACAGCGCTTGCTAAAGTCTCCAATGATCTGTTCCTGGCCAGATCCAAAGGTCTCTATTCTATCCTCATCCTTCTCAATCTATCTGCTGCTTTTGACACTGTTGATCACAGCCTACTCCTTGATACGCTGTCCTCACTTGGATTTCAGGGCTCTGTTCTTTCCTGGTTTTCTTCTTATCTCTCCCAGCATACCTTTAGTATATACTCTAGTGCAGTGATGGCGAACCTATGGCACGCATGCCAGAGAGGGCACGCGTGCCGTCACTGGTCCACACGCCCACGCTCCCTCCCTCCGAGCACCAGGCCGTCCTCCCTCCCACAAAGCACCAGGGGCCCGCCCACGGGACCAGAGCTTGAGAGACAGAAGGGAAGGCCAAAGGTGCGTCGAGCAAACAACACGCTTTTCGCTGCTGCTGCCAACGACGCCTTAACCCCGACCAGGTATGCCTTTTAAATTTCAGAGGGGGGGTGGCCTGGTGCTTGGAGGGAGGGCGGCCTGGTGCTGGGTGGGAGGGAGGCCTGTCTGATGCTGGGTGCTGGCTGGGTGGGAGGGAGGCCTGGTGCTGGGTGGGAGGCCTGGTGCTGGGTGGGAGGGAGACCTTGGTGAGAGGGAGGGATGCCTGCTGCTGGGAGGGAGGGATGCCTGCCGCTGGGAGGGAGGCCTGCCTGGTGCTGGGAGGGCGGGCGGGCAGGGGGGAGAGGAGGGTGGCTGGACATGGGTGGCTGGAGGGGAGAGGAGGGTGGCTGGACATGGATGGAGGGCAAGAAATGAAGAAGAAAGGAGGAAAGTAAAGAAATAAATGGAAAGGAAGCCCTGGAAATGGAGTTAAGAGAACAGATAGAGAGCAGCAGAATCAGAGACTAGGACCAATATGGATAGAAAAACAAAATCACCAGACAACAAAGGTAGAAAAAAATCATTTTATTTTCATTTTAGTGTTTGGAATATGTCCAATTTGAGAATTTACATCTGCTGTCTTATTTTGCACTGGGTATACTGGAGCTGTAACAGCTTACAGAAATGATTTATAATGAAAAAAAATCATGTTATTTTTTTCTCCTATACTAGTATAATATTTTCAATGATGTCTGTTTATATGCGCCATGGCTGGTGTAAGGGGTGTGGATATCATAGGGGTGGAGTCATATGTGGTGACCCCGCCCATAATGAGTACCGGCACCTGCGATAAATAATTAGATTTTGGGTTGCTGTTTGGGCACTCGGTCTCTGAAAGGTTCGCTATCACTGCTCTAGTGGATCCTCTTCTACTTCTATCCCACTGTCAGTTGGTGTACCTCAGGGATCTGTCCTGGGACCTCTTCTTTTCTCCATCTATACTTCTTCCCTTGGTACTCTGATCTCATCCCATGGTTTTCAGTATCATCTTTACGCTGATGACTCCCAGATCTACCTCTCCACACCAGAAATCTCAGCCAAAATCCAGGCCAAAGTATCAGCCTGCCTGTCTGACATTGCTGCCTGAATGTCTCAGCGCCATCTGAAACTAAACATGACCAAGACTGAGCTTCTTATCTTTCCCCCTAAACCAACCTCTCCTCCTCCCCCATTCTCTATTTCTGTGGACAACACTCCCATCCTTCCTGTCTCATCAGCTCGTAACCTTGGGGTCATCTTCGATTCCTCCCTCTCCTTCTCTGCACATATTCAACAGACTGCTAAAACCTGTCGTTTCTTTCTCTATAATATCAGCAAAATTTACCCTTTCCTTTCTGAGCACACTACCAGAACCCTCATCCACACTCTTATCACTTCTCGCTTAGACTATTGCAACTTGCTTCTCACAGGTCTCCCACTTAGCCATCTCTCTCATCTTCAATCTGTTCAAAATTCTGCTGCACGACTAATATTCCGCCAGTGTCGTTATGCTCATATTAGCCCTCTCCTCAAGTCACTTCACTGTCTTCCTATCCGTTTCCGCATACAGTTCAAACTCCTCTTATTGACCTATAAGTGCATTCACTCTGCAGCTCCTCAGTACCTCTCCACTCACGTCTCTCCCTACATTCCTCCCCGGGAACTCCGTTCACTGGGTAAATCTCTCTTATCTGCACCCTTCTCCTCCATTGCTAACTCCAGACTCCGTTGCTTTTATCTTGCTGCACCTTATGCCTGGAATAGACTTCCTCAGCCGGTCCGTCAAGCTCCATTTCTGGCCGTCTTCAAATCTAAGCTAAAAGCCCACCTTTTTGATGCTGCTTTTAACTCCTAACTCTTGTTCACTTGTTCAGAACCCTTATTTTATCATCCTGACTTTAATATTCCCTTATCTCTTGTTTGTCCTGTTTGTCTGTCCTAATTAGATTGTAAGCTCTGTCAAGCAGGGACTGTCTCTTCATGTTCAAGTGTACAGCGCTGCGTACGTCTAGTAGCGCTATAGAAATGATAAGTAGTAGTAGTACTATACCAGTAATCTCCAGGTTTCCCACTATCTCCCGAATCAATGGGTCTAGTACTAAGGCAAATAGTAAAGGAGACAGTGGGCAACCCTGACAAGTTCCACTAAGCACTGGGAACTGAAACACCACCATTCACCAAGACTCTCGCTGTGGGTCCATCATTAAAATGTTAATTGCATGTTCAAAAAATCTCTCAATGCCATACACATGCAGGACCATGAATAAAAACTCCCAATTGACGCCGTCAAATGTTTTTTCAGCATCAAAGCTGATCAACTATGTGTCCTGACTACAATTATGTACCCGCTCCAAAGAAGCTAGGATAGTCAGTATGTTTTTCTCCGCCTATCTCCCCCTGATAAATCCTACCTGAGGTTCCGCTATAATGGATGGAAGGATCTTAGCTAAATGGTTAGATAGAATAGTAGCCATTAATTTCACTTCATAGCTAATTAGGGAAATGGGCCTATATGATTCTGGGTACGTGAAGTCCTTCCCTGGATTTAGGATAAACCATAACATTTGCCATATGGAGAGAGGTAGGCAAGGTAAGTCTCTCTATGGAGGCTTTAAAAAAGGCTACTAGCGGTTGCCCAATGTCTGCTACAAGAAGCGTATAGAGTTCGGTTTTATAGCCATCTGGGCCTAGCATCTTGCATAATGCACTTCTTCATACCACCTATGAACTTCATCAACATCAGTGGGTCTATTCAAGGTAGCAGTCTGTGCTTCTGTTTCGGTAGCTCCAGGCTTCCTAAATAAGTGTTAGGATCTAATGTACATTGAGGATCTGACGAATATAATTGGGTATAATATTGTTGAAATATTTGTGTAATGTCTTATCTGGAATATACCGTGCTGCCCGAGGAATGTCAAAGCGCAAGGATCCTTTTTTCCTTTACTAGGCGAGCCAGCAGCCGTCTACTCTTATTTCCATATTTGTATAGTTAGAACTGATAATACATGGCCGACTTCTTGGCTTGCTGGTACAGCAGTTCATTAAGGGCTGCCTGACTAGCCAACAGCCATTCTTTTAGTTGAACTGTGGGAGTCACCCAATATGCCATATGTAAGTTCACTAGTTGACGTTCCAGGTGCAGTATTGATCTATCCCTGCTTTTTTTCTTTGCACTGCTATAGGCTATAATATCTCCTCTCAACACAGCTTTGGCTGTCTTCCAGTATAGTCATGATAATGTTGTTGATTATTAATTTTATAATCAGCCCATTTCCCCCATATGTAATCAAAGAAGGCTTTATCATGGTACAGATCCAATGGAAATACTCAATGTCTGTGTGTAAGTTGTGGACCTACTCCCCCCAGCTCAACATAGATGGCTGCATGATCCGAAATGACTGTAGGATCTATTGCTCAGATTGTACCTTAGAAAAGCTGTCCCTATTCACCAAAAAGTAGTCTGTTCGAGATTGATTTTGGTGTGCCTATGAGAGATGGGTATAGTCCCTGTCCTCCGGGTGGAGTACCCTTTATGTGTCCACCACCCCCAACATTTCACATAAAAGTGGTTATATGGAAGTTGTGCATCCTGTCTAAGTCAGGGTCAGCTACCACATCGAAGTCTCCACCTATAATGGTTGTATAATTAGAGTTTGGTTGGATTATATGTACGATACTAAAAAAATAAATTATCTATCTGTAGCTGGGTGATTACAAAGTGACCCTTCAGATCCACATGAACTCTCTGGTTTTCAACCTGCAGTGATTTATGAAAAAGGATAATTACCCCTGTGTGGGGGCTTCCAAAAAACACCCACCCACCAAGTATGTAGTGTTCAATCGATTTTAAGTGTAGCATTGCTATAGATGCACCTTTCCTACATAGATTATGTAATATTTCCTTTCTTTGAATCAGGGAGTTTATACCAGCAACATTCCAAGAATAAACTTTCAAAACAATTACATAACCCCAAAAGAAATTGTTATCTTATGTTATAAATATCTCATCAGGTATAGGAGATGTTGTCCCAGCTCCCAACAACTCCTTGAATCTAGCCTTCTCCCTACTATAAGGATGAGTAACCAACTCACTATAGTCGTACCCAAATATTGAATATAGCATTGTGCCTCTGCATGCTTACCTAATCCTTGAGCATCCCCCCCCCCCCCAATCACACAAACTAAATTCCCCCTCCCTGCCCTTCCCCCTCCCTCTGAGCCCTCTCTAAATCCCCTAGGAGCCTTCTTCCCATAATGAGTAGGCGTATCACACCCCATCAACTTACTCCCCACCCCCTTTGACCTCAGCAGTCAAATATCACTCTTATCATATTAATCGTAGTTTTTCATATCCCAACCTATCATTCACTCCCATACCCCATCAAATTTTGAGTAAGTGATCCAGCAATGCATGTTATTTGTCATTTCCAAGAACTGGCGCTTTGGGTGCTACGGTGATAACAGGATTAGTTCTATCACTCCTCCATCCAAAGTGTAGCAAGTTCATAAAGGTATTTGCTACTTCGCATGTAGCAAGGATTGTCTCACATGTCCCACCACAGAAGGTCTTTATACATTTCAGGATGGTGCTTGTGCACCACCCAGTCTATCCAAGCCTGATTGAATCATCGTCTTAGGCTGTGCCATCATCATCAAGCTTACAAACTAAGTATCATTCCCTCATTTATATTTATGCCTCATTGTGCACCATTATCCAATGTCTGTAGGAAGGTCTGAGAAACCTCCGCTTTCTCAAAGGTCTGAGTATGTCCTTTTATTTATTTATTTATTTGTAGCATTTGTATCCCACATTTTCCCACAAATTTGCAGGCTCAATGTGGCTTACATTTGCCATAATGGCGGTTGCCATTTCCGGGTAACAGAATTACATATGGTATTACGTTAAGGTACAAACATACATGGTAACATACATGGAACATAACATATATGGAGCAGATCGTGGTATTTATATGCATCATGTGCATACATACATGGTAAGGAAGAATAGATTATGGAATTGCATGAAGGTTCCTGAGTAATAATTGGATTGTAACAGAGCCGGTGGTGGGAGGCGGGGATAGTGCTGGGCAGACTTATACGGTCTGTGCCAGGGCTGGTGGTTGGGAGGCGGGGCTGGTGGTTGGGAGGCGGGGTTAGTGCTGGGCAGACTTATATGGTCTGTACCAGAGCTGGTGGTGGGAGGCGTGGCTGGTGGTTGGGAGGCGTGGATAGTGCTGGGCAGACTTATATGGTCTGTGCCCTGAAGAGGACAGGTACAAATCAAGGTAGGGTATACACAAAAAGTAATACATATGAGTTTATCTTGTTGGACAGACTGGATGGACCGTGCAGGTCTTTTTTTGCCGTCATCTACTATATTACTATTAGGTCCTTCATGCAATTTTTCCGGGTAGATGAGAGTGAAGCAGATTTGCTTGTAATGAAGCATAGTGCACACTGGGATGAAAGCCTTGCGCAATTGCTGCACATGGTGCAAGTAGTGTTGAAACATAATATGGTAGTATCCTGATAGACAAGCTTTTTCCCCTTGCGGATGGCAGCCAATATCTGCTGTTTGCACATTAAAATTCAGGCTTTTAAATTCACCACCCTAGGACTATTAGAGGTCGATCTCCAAAGCTCAAGTTTTGGGGAATCCATGTTTCCAGAAAGGTTGGGAGGTCTTTGTCAGATAGCGATTCCAGTATGCCAACTAACCATAAGTTGTTTATTCTACTACAGTTCTTTAAATAATCCAACCTGGCCTCCAAATCCGCAACAGTCTTTTTCAGTGTCGCCTGAGTCTTTAACAGCACTGTAGTGCAGTCCTCCAGGTTCGACGTCCATTGTAGGCCCGCATCCAGTTCTAGGCACACACTGTCCAACCTTTCATGCATCTCTTCCACTTGATCATAAATCTGCTGCAGTTTTTTTTATCAAGGGCAGCTTCAACCGCTGCTGTGACCTCTCCTTGTGATTTCTGACACACACGCCGATCCGACCATAGCCACTGCCGGGCTGTGTTAATCCACCATTTTATGGTCTGTCGGCCTCAGTTTCCAGGTATTTTTTAATATCTTTACAATTAATGCACCCCCTGAGTCCCTGGCAGTATGTGGAAACTGAATGTCTCCTGCACAAGTTGGGATTGAATTTTGGATGTTTAAACTGGCAAATTGCAGATTATTGGGAGGGATGCATGGAGATCATCTTTTCAGCATCCACCATATCATGGCGACACATGGCCTTACCTCCTGATGACATCTTAAAGTAAGCAGTGCATTGCATAAGGAATCACAGGCTCCTACCCCCTCACAGCTAAGACACCTCTCACACCCCTCAGAACAGACCCGTCACTTCCAAGATATGTACCCCCCCCCCCCCCGAACAGACACTCCAGACTTCTTTAAGACATTCTCCACCCCCTGGAGCTCCTCAAAGACTAACTGATCCTTCCCACCTCCTAAGACCCCAATCCCCCCAGACCTAACATGGGGTCCCTGATGTCTAGCAGCTGGGGCAAGAGAAATCCCCAGTCGCTCCTGCAATGTCGAACTCAGGTTCAAAATGCACTGTTTGACCCCTAGCAGAAGTATCATGAGGCTACTTCTGGGGGTCAACCAGTACCATTGTTTAGCAGCTGGATCCCTAGTAGTAGTACCATGATAGCACTATTTATTTATTTATAAAATGCATATACCCTCTCCTACGCATCACAAAATGCCAATCAAGATGGCATACAATCATAAAATATTAAAAACACCAGTTGCCATAACATCAAGGAAACAGCAGCTCTTTCACTGCTTTCCTAAATTGGAAGCCTGACTTCTCCCTCCTAAGTTCATCAGCCAACTTATTCCACTCCAACACAGATCCTAAATGGCCTGTTTCGCCATACCTTCTTTCTCAAAACAGCTGTACTAGAAAGTGATAAAAAACCTCTAGAAGGATCGAAGAAGTTGTGAGAGCACATACTGCACTAATCAAGATGCCAGAAACTGGCTGACCACCACACACAGTCTTAAATGTCATCTAAATCAGTTTAAAAACACACTTTTCCTGCATTGCTAACCAATGCAACTGTCTAAGCAAAGGAACTGCTCTGCTCCTCTGGGGCATCTTATATAAAAACTTAACTAACAAATTTTAAGCTACTTGAAATTTCTGTAATAAAATATGCCGTTATAAAATATTCGGTAAATCCACATATGATGGACTCCACCTTAACTGGGATGGAACTGGCGCTAACATTTAAAAAGAGATACAGCAGCTTTTAGTTCCAATATTTTTATTGTGTTTTATAAATGATAACAAATGGCTAAAATAAAGCAATTAGCCAGCTTAACAAGTTAACAGTAACAAGCATCAGCATACATGTTCAAGTTAGGGCAAGTCAGGGATTATTTCGATAACAGATCATAATCATAAGTCACAGGAGTAATACATAATTTCAATTCTGACAAAGGTTATTACGTAGTGGGTTTAGTAAAGGAGACCATATTTTGTTGTACTTAACAAGTGAGTTATGTTTTTCAGCCACAGCATATTCATATTTAGCTAAAATACACACAGAATTCCACCATGATAAATAAGTTACTTTGTCAAGATCTTTCCAACAAAAGAAAAGTGTTCTAAGGGCTTGATGTAACATTAAATCCAGTAATTGTGCTTGATATTTGTCTATTTATGATTGTAACATTAGTGATCCACATATAACTATATTATATGATAAAACATCTTGAATACAGCAGCTTTTAAACTAAAATGTGGGAAAAGCCGACAGTCACCCACGAGTGCATGGCTCGGTGTGGAGTATCCTTGAAGGATACTATCCTGCTTATAATCGAAACAGAAAAACGCCTATATTGCGACCCAAATCGGGAGATGGGCGTCTTTCTCCTGTGGGCGCCCAAATCGGTATAATCGAAAGCTGATTTTGGGCGTTTCCAACTGCAATCCGTCGTGGAAACGGGTAAAGTTGACAGGGGGGTGTCGGAGGCATGGTGAAGGCGGAACTGCGGTGTGGTTATCGGCCGAAGAGAGATGGGCGTCTTTAGCTGATAATTGAAAAAAAAGGCGTTTTGACCGCGATTTTGGGTCACTTTTTTGGACCCTTTTTTTTCCACGAACAAGTCCCAAAAAAGTGCTCCAACTGCCCAGATGACCACTGGAGGGAATCGGGGATGACCTCCCCGGACTCCCCCAGTGGTCACTAACCCCCTCCCACCAAAAAAACCCCACTTTAAAAACTTTTTTTCCAGCCTTTATGCCAGCCTCAAATGCCATACCCACCTCCATGACAGCAGAATTTGTTCTATCCTCTGACAGCCTTTCCCTGGTTCTGATGTGGCTCTCAGGTGAGTGTGACACCTTTTCTGTTAATGGCACCAGAGTCACATCAGCAATGCATTGTGGTGGGTGTAGGGTATTGGGCTCCGTGATTCCACTAGCTTGTGTTACATGCTCACGATGTTGGTAGTTGGTAGGCTCTACTCCCATGGTGCTTTTCCTTCTGCTTACTGGGTCAGAGTGTGCCCTGTTTTGTTTCCGGTAGTCCATGAGGTAGTGGCCATTTTTGTAAGCCAGTTTTAGATCCCTTTCACGTGTTAGCCACATTACAGAACTTAGGTCTTACCTTGAATGTGGCTGAAAGAGGGCATTGTACAGCATTCTGCCAGCTCTGACCTACTGCTCATCTCAGTACCAGGGAGACTCGTTGCCAGTGGGGCACAACCTGTGATCTACAGTTAACTGTGAGCAAGCGTGCTTATTCCAATAAAGGACGTTTTCGGAGAGATTAGACTTCAGGTGTCAACTGGTGTGCCAATGTTATATAGCAGCAACAAGTCCTAGAGGCCTGCGTGTATGCAGGTCCCTGGAGCACTTTTAGTGGGTACCGCAGTGCACTTCAGCCAGGTGGTCCCAGGCCCATCCCCCCCTACCTGTAACACTTGTGCTGGTAAATGGGAGGTCTTCAAAACCCACTGTACCCACATGTAGGTGCCCCCTTCACCCCTAAGAGCTATGGTAGTGTTGTACATTTGTGGGTAGTGTGTTTTGGGGGAGGGGGTTGGGGGCTCAGCACCTGTGGTAAGGGAGCTATGCATGTGGGAGCTTTTTCTGAAGTCCACCGCACTGACCTCTATGGTGCCCAGTTGGTGTCCTGGCATATCAGGGGGGCCAGTGTACTATGAATCCTGGCCTCTCCCAAGACCAAATGGCTCGGATTAGGACGTTTGTGAGCTGGGCGTTTTTAGTTTCTATTATCGCTAAAAAAAAACAAACGCCCAGCTGAAAAACGTCCATTTTTTCGATAATACGGTCTGTCCCGCCTCTTCACGTACCCGTTTTCAGACATAGACACCCATGGAGATAGGCGTTAGCGTTCGATTATGCCCCTTCATGGATCTTTAGGGAATCCCAATACAGAGGTTTCAATAATGGTGAAAGAAAGCCAGGAGTGTTTAATGGCAGAACAGAGTAAAGTATGCAAATTATCCCCGTCAACTTCACAGCAGCTTGCAAATGCAAGGAAAAAACACAATTTGAAGTGTCTATATACAAATTCTAGAAGCCTAAAAAATATGATAGGAGAATTGGAGTATATAGCACTAAATGAAGAGATAGATATAATAGGCATCTCAGAGACCTGTTGGAAGGAGGACAATGAATGGGACACTGTTATCAGGGTACAAATTATATCGCAATGATAGAGTGGATCAAATTGAACAGTGGGTTGCGCTATATGTTAAAGAGGTAACATAAAGATTGGGGTACGAAGAGGAATTGTAGGTTATTGATAAAGACACAATTAAAAAAAAAAGAAAAGCTAACTAGTCTCCATACCCTTTTCCCCACAGTTTTAAAATTTGAACTTTCTGCCACATATTCTTGGTATGTCTTTGTTATTGCAGGGTTTAGGTGGTATGAATGGTAGTTTGTGGGAAGAGTTCATGTATTTCCTTTGTTGTTCTATGATCTTTGATGGTTGTACAATTTAAAGTTTTTATTAATAAACATATTTTAATAATAAAACACTAAAATTAGTGGTAACTAAGGTACAGGGCCGAACTATCTTGAGAGGATGAGCTGATTAGTAGGAACAGATCACCAAGATGGAGTTGTTCAGACACATGCTGAGTTGGACTGAAATCAGTGTAGGTGCCCCCCTTCACCCATAAGGGCTATGGTAGTGGTGTACAGTTGCGGGTAGTGGGTTTTGGGGGGCTCAGCACACAAGGAAGGGAGCTATGCACCTGGGAGCATTTTATGAAGTCCACTGCAGTGCCCTCTAGGGTGTCTGGTGTCCTGGCACATCAGGGGGACCAGGGCACTACAAATGCTGGCTCCTCCCACGCCCAAATGGCTTGATTAGGACGTTTTTGATATGGACGTCTTTGGTTTTGAAAATCGCAGAAAGTCAGAAACGTCCATGTCTAGGGATGTCCAACTTTAAGGATTTGGACCTCCCTGACAGCACTTTCGAAACAAAAGATGGACATTCATCTTGTTTCGAACATACGGGTTTCCCCGCCCCTGGATTTTGCCGTTTTGCAAGGACGTCCAAATCGGAACTTGGACGTTCCTTTTGAAAATGCCCCTCCACGGAACTCATTTTGAAAAGAGAAAAATGACCAAAAAGTGGCATAAATCTGCAATTTGTTTTTTTAATTCTTTATTTATAAGTTTTAACATTTATATCATCAAACATAAATGCATTGAAATATCAGAAATATAACAAAATATATGACATAATATTATTTAGTTTGTCCACAATTATTTGGTCAAGATACTAAGAAACAATTCAAGTGGAAAAATATAGTAAATTAACAATTTACAAACGGACGGGAGCAACGAATGTACACAGCCGATATTCAGCATATTTAAACTAAGGGAGTACCTCCATGGTAGGGACAACCTTTTCCCTTGATTCAATAAACGCTAATAACTTCTTGGGAATAAAGAAAATATAGTTCACCAGATCAATTGAAATACAACATTTACAAGGAAATCTCAGCTCCAATGTGCCTCCTAATTTTAAAACCCTAGGTTTGTACGAAAGAAATTCTTTTCTCCTCTTTTGTGTAATCCTTGCTAAATCTGGGAACACTTGAATCTTTTGTCCCATGAAAGAATCATTAATATGTCGAAAGTATAACCGAAGAATATTGTTTCGGTCAAACTCGAGAGCAAACGTTACCGACAATGTAGTTCTTTCAGAAATCAGTTCAAGAGAGTTCTCCAAGAATTCTGTTAAGTTTAATGTAGGGCCAGGAGCTGTTTGAGGTTGTTCTTTTGATTGAGTAGGTATACCAGTTATGTATTGGGTTCTCGTTATGGGGGGAAACCCCTCCACTGGAATCCCCAATACCTCAATACAATATTTCTTAAGCATATCTGTAGCATTTATCAATGGCGATTTCGGAAAGTTCAAAAATCTCAAATTGTTTCTGCACCCATTATTGTCAAGATATTCCATTTTTCTATCTTGGATTTCAATCAAAACTGAGGTAATATTCTGTAGTTTTTCAACTTCTCCTTCTGTTTTCGTGATTTTAACTTGCTGCTCCTGAGTTTGAACTAACAAAGTTTGATTGACCTGTTTCAGGTCCGTTATTTCACTTTTTACTGAATTATTCATGAAGAGTAAAGTGTTGTTCACTGCCTGAATGGCATCCCAAAGTGTATTCATAGTTACCACTGCTGGTCTCATTAAAGCTCCGGTAGACGCGGTTGCAATCTCCCGAGAAACAGGAGCAGCAACCTGCACTGGATCCTGTAATGATGTCTCCTTTCCCGGGGTTGAAGTGCTCATAGGTCCTCCCTCTACGAGTACCACCAGTCTGGGTAACTCCAGAACCTCAGGCTGTCGTGACCCCACGAGCAAGGAATCGCCTCCAGGTTGCGGAGGAGCAGTGAAGGAAGGGGGACTTAGCGTCACTCCTTCTATGTTGTGCTCGACGCCCTGAGAAGCCGAGCCTATTGAAGTGGGCATTCGTTCTCCAAGAGGCCCCACTCGAAAGCTCTCCAAGGTCATCTGGCGAGTAGCGGGGGTTGGCGGCGGAACCGCGGAGGAAGGAGCCGTCGTTTTCCCCTTTCTCTTCCCCATAATGAAATTGGGAAGATCAATCCTCGCGCCAGAGCGTTTTCGAGTCTCAGGAACTAAGGTGCCTCACTTCTGTTCCTGACACCATCTTGACCATCTCTCCTATAAATCTGCAATTTGGATGTTTTTATTATTATTATTATTACAGTTTTTTAAAATTCTGTCTATACCTATACAGTTCAAGGATGGATCACAATTGGTGAAGAACTGGACTAACCGATCCAGGAATAGTAGGAGGACAGAACAACTAGTATTCTATGAAGTCTGTTAGAAGTGTGTTCAAATCACAAGAGGGCATGCCAGGGCTGAATTAAGGGTGGGGTCTGGATGTTTTTCTGCTGTAATGGAACAAAATAAAAACATCCAGGGCTATAAGTTGGATGTTTTGGTCTAGACCTGTTTTATTAACGAATAAGCCACAAAAAAGTGGCCTAAATGACCAGAAGACCACTGCAGGAACAAAGGAATGAAACTCCCTTACTCCTTCAGTGGTCACTGACCCCCTCCCACCCTGCAAAGATATAAATGAAACAGTACATACTGTCCTCTATGACAGCTTCAGATGTTATTTATTTATTTATTAGGATTTATTTACCACCTTTTTGAAGAAATTCACTCAAGGTGCAGCGTACAGCAAGAACAATTCAAACATAAGCTATAGCGAATGCTACATACCTGTAGAAGGTATTCTCCGAGGACAGCAGGCTGATTGTTCTCACTGATGGGTGACGTCCACGGCAGCCCCTCCAATCGGAAACTTCACTAGCAAAGTCCTTTGCTAGCCCTCGCGCGCCCGCGCGCACCGCGCATGCGCGGCCGTCTTCCCGCCCGAAACTGGCTCGAGCCGGCCAGTCCAGTATGTAGCAAGACAATACACTTCAAGGGAAGACACAACTCCAAAGGGGAGGCGGGCGGGTTTGTGAGAACAATCAGCCTGCTGTCCTCGGAGAATACCTTCTACAGGTATGTAGCATTCGCTTTCTCCGAGGACAAGCAGGCTGCTTGTTCTCACTGATGGGGTATCCCTAGCCCCCAGGCTCACTCAAAACAACAACCATGGTCAATTGGACCTCGCAACGGCGAGGACATCACTGAGATTGACCTAAAAAATTTACCAACTAACTGAGAGTGCAGCCTGGAACAGAACAAACAGGGCCCTCGGGGGGTGGAGTTGGATCCTAAAGCCCAAACAGGTTCTGAAGAACTGACTGCCCGAACCGACTGTCACGTCGGGTATCCTGCTGCAGACAGTAATGAGATGTGAATGTGTGGACAGATGACCACGTCGCAGCTTTGCAAATTTCCTCCATGGTGGCTGACTTCAAGTGGGCTACCGACGCTGCCATGGCTCTAACATTATGAGCCGTGACATGACCCTCAAGAGCCAGCCCAGCCTGGGCGTAAGTGAAGGAAATGCAATCTGCTAGCCAATTGGATATGGTGCGTTTCCCTACAGCCACTCCCCTCTTGTTGGGATCAAAAGAAACAAACAATTGGGCGGACTGTCTGTGGGGCTGTGTCCGCTCCAGATAGAAGGCCAATGCTCTCTTGCAGTCCAATGTGTGCAGCTGACGTTCAGCAGGGCAGGAATGAGGACGGGGAAAGAATGTTGGCAAGACAATTGACTGGTTCAGATGGAACTCCGACACAACCTTTGGCAGAAACTTAGGGTGAGTGCGGAGGACTACTCTGTTGTGATGAAATTTGGTGTAAGGGGCCTGGGCTACCAGGGCCTGAAGCTCACTGACTCTACGAGCCGAGGTAACTGCCACCAAGAAAATGACCTTCCAGGTCAAGTACTTCGGATGGCAGGAATTCAGTGGCTCGAAAGGAGGTTTCATCAGCTGGGTGAGAACGACATTGAGATCCCATGACACTGTAGGAGGCTTGACAGGGGGCTTTGACAAAAGCAAACCTCTCATGAAGCGAACAACTAAAGGCTGTCCTGAGATCGGCTTACCTTCCACTTGGTAATGGTATGCACTGATTGCACTAAGGTGAACCCTTACGGAGTTGGTCTTCAGACCAGACTCAGACAAGTGGAGAAGGTATTCAAGCAGGGTCTGTGTAGGACAAGAGCGAGGATCTAGGGCCTTGCTGTCACACCAGACGGCAAACCTCCTCCAATGAAAGAAGTAACTTCTCTTAGTGGAGTCTTTCCTGGAAGCAAGCAAGATGCGGGAGACACCCTCTGGCAGACCCAAAGAGGCAAAGTCTACGCCCTCAACATCCAGGCCGTGAGAGCCAGGGACTGGAGGTTGGGATGCAGAAGAGCCCCTTCGTCCTGCGTGATGAGGGTCGGAAAACACTCCAATCTCCACGGTTCTTCGGAGGATAACTCCAGAAGAAGAGGGAACCAGATCTGACGCGGCCAAAAGGGAGCAATCAGAATCATGGTGCCTCGGTCTTGCTTGAGTTTCAACAAAGTCTTCCCCACCAGAGGAATGGGAGGATAAGCATACAGCAGACCTTCCCCCCAATCCAGGAGGAAGGCATCCGACGCCAGTCTGCCGTGGGCCTGAAGCCTGGAACAGAACTGAGGGACCTTGTGGTTCACTTGAGATGCGAAGAGATCCACCAGGGGGGTGCCC
This sequence comes from Microcaecilia unicolor, assembly GCF_901765095.1. NCBI lineage: Eukaryota > Metazoa > Chordata > Amphibia > Gymnophiona > Siphonopidae > Microcaecilia > Microcaecilia unicolor. The sequence continues at coordinate 353,336,810 of NC_044031.1, read as the reverse complement.
CACGCCTGGAAGATCTGTCGCACCACACGGGAATTGAGCGACCACTCGTGAGGTTGCATAATCCTGCTCAACCTGTCGGCCAGACTGTTGTTTACGCCTGCCAGATATGTGGCTTGGAGCACCATGCCTTGACGGCGAGCCCAGAGCCACATGCTGACGGCTTCCTGACACAGGGGGCGAGATCCGGTGCCCCCCTGCTTGTTGACATAGTACATGGCAACCTGATTGTCTGTCTGAATTTGGATAATTTGATGGGACAGCCGATCTCTGAAAGCCTTCAGAGCGTTCCAGATCGCTCGCAACTCCAGAAGATTGATCTGTAGATCGCTTTCTTGGAGGGACCACCTTCCTTGGGTGTGAAGCCCATCGACATGAGCTCCCCATCCCAGGAGAGACGCATCCGTGGTCAGCACTTTTTGAGGCTGAGGAATTTGGAAGGGACGTCCCAGAGTCAAATTGGAGCAAATCGTCCACCAATACAGGGATTCGAGAAAACTCGTGGACAGGTGGATCACGTCCTCTAGACCCCCGGCGGCCTGATACCACTGGGAGGCTAGGGTCCATTGAGCAGATCTCATGTGAAGGCGGGCCATGGGAGTCACATGAACTGTGGAAGCCATGTGGCCCAGCAATCTCAACATCTGCCGAGCTGTGATCTGCTGGGACGCTCGCACCCGCGAGACGAGGGACAACAAGTTGTTGGCCCTCGCCTCTGGGAGATAGGCGCGAGCCGTCCGAGAATCCAGCAGGGCTCCGATGAATTCGAGTTTCTGCACTGGGAGAAGATGGGACTTTGGGTAATTTATCACAAACCCCAGTAGCTCCAGGAGGCGAATAGTCATCTGCATGGACTGCAGGGCTCCTGCCTCGGATGTGTTCTTCACCAGCCAATCGTCGAGATATGGGAACACGTGCACTCCCAGCCTGCGAAGCGCCGCTGCTACCACAGCTAGGCACTTTGTGAACACCCTGGGCGCAGAGGCGAGCCCAAAGGGTAGCACACAGTACTGGAAGTGGCGTGCGCCCAGCTGAAATCGCAGATACTGTCTGTGAGCTGGCAGTATCGGGATGTGTGTGTAGGCATCCTTCAAGTCCAGAGAGCATAGCCAATCGTTTTGCTGAATCATGGGGAGAAGGGTGCCCAGGGAAAGCATCCTGAACTTTTCTTTTACGAGATATTTGTTCAGGGCCCTTAGGTCTAGGATGGGACGCATCCCCCCTGTTTTCTTTTCCACAAGGAAGTACCTGGAATAGAACCCCAGCCCTTCTTGCCCGGATGGCACGGGCTCGACCGCATTGGCGCTGAGAAGGGCGGAGAGTTCCTCTGCAAGTACCTGCTTGTGCTGGAAGCTGTAGGACTGAGCTCCCGGTGGACAATTTGGAGGTTGAGAGGCCAAATTGAGGGTGTATCCTTGCCGGACTATTTGGAGAACCCACTGATCGGAGGTTATGAGAGGCCACCTTTGGTGAAAAGCTTTCAACCTCCCTCCGACAGGCAGGTCGCCCGGCACTGACACTTGGATGTCGGCTATGCTCTGCTGGAGCCAGTCAAAAGCTCGCCCCTTGCTTTTGCTGGGGAGCCGCGGGGCCTTGCTGATTCGCACGCTGCTGACGAGAGCGAGCGCGCTGGGGCTTAGCCTGGGCCGCAGGCTGTCGGGAAGGAGGATTGTACCTACGCTTGCCAGAAGTATAGGGAACAGTCTTCCTTCCCCCGAAAAATCGTCTACCTGTAGAGGTAGAAGCTGAAGGCTGCCGGCGGGCGAACTTGTCGAATGCGGTGTCCCGCTGGTGGAGAGACTCTACCACCTGCTCGACTTTTTCGCCAAAAATGTTATCCGCACGGCAAGGCAAGTCCGTAATCCGCTGCTGGATTCTATTCTCCAGGTCGGCGGCACGCAGCCATGAGAGCCTGCGCATCACCACACCTTGAGCAGCGGCCCTGGACGCAACATCAAAAGTGTCATAAACTCCTCTGGCCAGGAATTTTCTGCACGCCTTCAGCTGCCTGACCACCTCCTGAAAAGGCTTGGCTTGCTCAGGGGGAAGAGCATCAACCAAGCCCGCCAACTGCCGCACATTATTCCGCATGTGTATGCTCGTGTAGAGCTGGTAAGACTGGATCTTGGACACGAGCATAGAGGAATGGTAGGCCTTCCTCCCAAAGGAGTCTAAGGTTCTAGCGTCCTTGCCCGGGGGCGCCGAAGCATGTTCCCTAGAACTCTTAGCCTTCTTTAGGGCCAAATCCACAACTCCAGAGTCATGAGGCAACTGAGTGCGCATCAGCTCTGGGTCCCCATGGATCCGGTACTGGGACTCGATCTTCTTGGGAATGTGGGGATTAGTTAATGGCTTGGTCCAGTTCGCAAGCAATGTCTTCTTCAGGACATGGTGCAAGGGAACAGTGGACGCTTCCTTAGGTGGAGAAGGATAGTCCAGGAGCTCAAACATTTCAGCCCTGGGCTCGTCCTCCACAACCACCGGGAAGGGGATGGCCGTAGACATCTCCCGGACAAAGGAGGCAAAAGACAGACTCTCGGGAGGAGAAAGCTGTCTCTCAGGAGAGGGAGTGGGATCAGACGGAAGACCCTCAGACTCCTCGTCAGAGAAATATCTGGGATCTTCCTCTTCCTCCCACGAGGCCTCACCCTCGGTGTCAGACACAAGTTCACGGACCTGTGTCTGCAACCTCGCCCTGCTCGACTCCGTGGAACCCCGTCCACGATGGGGGCGTCGAGAGGTAGACTCCCTCGCCCGCATCGGCGAAGCTCCCTCCGCCGACGTAGTCGGGGAGCCTTCCTGGGAGGTGGCCGCGGTCGGTACCGCACGCGGTACCGACGTCGGGGACCTCAACCTGGGCGATGGGCCAGCCGGCGCCACGCTCGACGGTACCGGTGGCGCAAGCACCGCCGGTACCGGAGGGGTAGGGCGCAACAGCTCTCCCAGAATCTCTGGGAGAACGGCCCGGAGGCTCTCGTTTAGAGCGGCTGCAGAGAAAGGCTGAGAGGTCGATGCAGGCGTCGATGTCAGTACCTGTTCCGGGCGTGGAGGCTGTTCCGGGCTGTCCAGCGCGGAGCGCATCGACACCTCCTGAACAGAGGGTGAGCGGTCCTCTCGGTGCCGATGCCTGCTGGGTGCCGAATCCCTCGGCGACCCAGAGCTCTCGGTGCCGACACGGGGAGGAGACCGGTGTCGATGCTTCTTCGATTTCTTCCGAAGCATGTCACCGGAGCTCCCCGGCACCGACGAGGAGGACGTCGAATCCATCCGTCGCTTCCTCGGGGCCGAGACTGAAGAAGGTCGATCTCGGGGGGGCTGTACCGCAGGAGCCCTCAGGGTAGGCGGAGACCCACCCGAGGGCTCACCGCCACCAGCAGGGGAATGGACAGCCCTCACCTGCACTCCACCCGATGCACCACCGTCCGACGACATCAGCAGACGAGGTCCTGGTACCACCGACGTCGATGCAGCTATCCGATGTCTCGGCGCCGATGCAGAGGCCCGGTGCCTCGATGCACTCGATGCAGGGGCGGCCGAGGAAGATGGTCTGGACGCTGACGACGTCGATGCACTCGAAGATCCCGGTGCCGATGCCGACGAAGAGCCCGAGAACAACACGTTCCACTGGGCTAGTCTCGCTACCTGAGTCCGCCTTTGAAGCAGGGAACACAGACTGCAGTTCTGAGGGCGGTGCTCGGCCCCCAGACACTGAAGACACGACGAGTGTCGATCAGTGAGCGAGATAACCCGGGCGCACTGGGTGCACTTCTTGAAGCCGCTGGAAGGCTTCGATGTCATGGGCGGAAAAATCACGCCGGCGAAATCAAAAGCCGAAATGGCGAAATTTGAAGCACCAAATTTAGAGGGAGAAAAATCTCGACCGAGGCCGAAAAGAGGCCTACCCCGACGACGAAAGAAAACTTACCGGGGCAAAAAAGCTGGAAGTACGGGGAGGATTTACACGAAACCCGGCGGGGGGTTTCCGGAGCACTTCCCGACTAGGACAAAGCTTTCCCGAAGGAAAAAAACACGTTCAAAACAAATTGGACGCGCGAGGTCGACTTTCCGGGGCTCGACACGGCGAAAACACGACCGTACCGAGTGCGGACAAAAGAAGACTGGCCGGCTCGAGCCGGTTTCGGGCGGGAAGACGGCCGCGCATGCGCGGTGCGCGCGGGCGCGCGAGGGCTAGCAAAGGACTTTGCTAGTGAAGTTTCCGATTGGAGGGGCTGCCGTGGACGTCACCCATCAGTGAGAACAAGCAGCCTGCTTGTCCTCGGAGAAAGACAATTACAGCAGTAAAATGGCCAGTCTTATTAGAGCAGCAAGAAGGTTCCTCGAATAGCCTAGTGGTCGGTGCAGTGCACTTTAGAGAATGTGACCCAGACCCATAATCCATTCTAACCATTACACTTGTGGTAGAACGTGTCATTCCCCCCACAAAACCCCCCAAACCTACTGTATCCACATATAGGTGACACCTGCAGCCATTGCAACTATTGTAGTGGTATATAGTTGGGTACAGTAGGTTTTTCATGTGTTTTGAAGGGCTCACCATACAATATAAGGGGATAATGGTGAGATGTGTACCTAGGACCTTTATTTGAAGTCCACTGCAGTACCCCCTAGGGTGCTCCACTGCTCTGCTGGGATGCCTGTGTGGTCAGTCTACTAGGAAAGCTGGCTCCTTCTATGTCCTAATGGTTTGATTTTGTAAGTTTTTTACTTGGACTTTTTTTTTTAATGGTCCAAACAGTTGACATACTAAGCACAACAACATTTAGGAAATGATAATTTTCAAAGAAAAAAGACATTTTTATGGTTTGAAAATAGTCGTTTTCACTACTTTTTAGACATTTTCAGCAAAAAGCCCAAAGCCGGATTTAGACGTCATATTGAAAATGCCCCTCCATGTAACTTTGTAAGTCTAAGTGCTTTGAAAACATACTTCCACATGATTTTTGTGAACAAGGAGGGCGTGTGCAACCCATGGGCGTAGCTATGGGGGCCACGGGGGCCTGGCCCCCACAAAGTTTGTCTGAGCCCCTGGTTTGGATGGCGGGGGTCCCCAACCCCTGCCAGCCGAAGCTTTCTTCAGCGTCGTCTCTGGTGCAGCCATGTTCCTGTCCTGCTCTTCTTGCTCCTCCTGTCCTGTGCACGCTGACTTCCTTTATTTGAAAATGAGAAGGACTGTCAGCGTGCACAGGACAAGAGGAGCAAGAAGACCAGGGCAGGAATGTGGCTGCACTGGAGATGGCACTGAAGGAAGGCTTCGGCTGGCGGGGGTTGGGAACCCCCACCAGCAAAGGTATTTGCGAGGCGATGGGGGGTGCGAGGCAGTGCGAGGCGGCGCGAGGCGGCAGTGGCAGCGGGGGGGGGGGGGAGGTGAGGCGTGGCAGTGGGGGGGGACGGCAGGGCGGCACTCAAAATGTGCCCCCAACCTCGGGCTCTGGCCCCCTCCCACCATAAGGTCTGGCTACGCCCCTGGTGCAACCCTTCTTTTGGTGATTATTTAAGTGACCAAATTAGCAAAATCTCCATGGGTAAACATATCACAGAATATGTTTTGTGGATCCCAAAACATATGGTTATAGACTGTCAAACAAGAAGACGTACAAATAAAGGGGGATACATTAAACACTTAAATGCAAGAAAACTGATTTTTGCAGTTTGAAAGAGATAATCTTGGACTATAAGCTGGAAACAGAACAGAAAAAAAACCCTATACAGCAAATGGACATTGTAAGGAACAATACAAAGTGGCTGGTAGATAGTAAGATGATTAAGAAAATTTAAAAAGATGTGTATGATAAAAGAATTTTGTGTGACGATTTCAGTCTGCAGCCCTATAGGTACTGAAGATGTCATAGAAGGCCTGGCTATAAAACAGAAAAAGGGGTACCTCAACCATACTATGAGCTGGAACAGCAACTTTATTAATAAAAACTGTTATAACATCAATCATACCTTATTTATTTATTAGTTACATTTCTAGCCCACATTTTCCCACCTATTTGCAGGCTCAATATGGCTTACATAGTACCATATCGGCGTTCGCCAATTCCGGTATGAACAAATACAAGGTGATATTGTGGTAAAATAAGGCTCATGTGTGATAGACACATTAGGGGATCTTAGAGAGGAAGAGTTAGGATATGTTCATTACGATCTTAGGTTTTGTTGTGTTGCAGGTATTCACTGTTACGCTTGATTTTATTGTGTGGTATTCCAGTGGCTGGCAACCTTTGTGTAAAGAAACATTATGGAATAATTTTATACACTTTATAGACTCCTTACCAGATACTTCTAATGATGATCACTCACTTGCACTCAATAAAATAAACATGGCTCCAGCTTGTAAAAACCATGAATGTGAGAAACCTTTTACCAAATACACGTACCACAAAAATTTAAGTATTATCGCCCAGAACACTGTTGTGTATTTTTTTATTTATTTATTGCATTTGTATCCCACATTTTCCCACCTCTTTGCAGGCTCAATGTGGCTTACAATACATCATGGATAGTGGAAATATAATAGAAAAATAGGCATTTAGTGTTACAGAAAATTTTTGGTAACATGATAACGATAAGACATGATAATAGTATGACAAGCAGATATTATAAGACATTTCTAACTACGTGTGGAGATTTATGTATATTCACATTGGTTGATCTTTGTGGTAAGCCTTGCTGAAGAGATGGGTCTTCAGTAGTTTGCGGACGTTCGTTAGTTCGTAGATCATTTTTAAGTTGCGCGGCAGTGCGTTCCATAACTGTGTGCTTAAGTAGGTGAAGTTTGACGTGTGCATTACTTTGTATTTTAGACCTTTGAAGTTAGGGAAGTGCAGATCAAGGAATGTGCGGGATGATCTTTTGGCATTCCTGGGTGGTAAGTCTATCAGGTCTGACATGTAGGCAACAGAAGCCAAAATGGTACTCATTTCCAAAGCACATAGACTTACAAAGTTACATAGAGGCTCATTTTTTAAGAGAAAAACATCCAAAAATTGTCATAAAGCACCACTTGAATGGATTTCTTCTCTAAATGTCAGAATTGGCATTTTTGAAACCAGTTTGTAGATGTCTGTCTATGCATTTTGTCTGCAGTGCGTCGAAGGCAGGATTAGGATGGGCGTAGGGCATGCCTAACATTTGTACATTTTACAGCCATAATGGAACAAAACAAAAAAGCGTCTAGGGCAAAAACTTCAACATGTTGGTTTAGACCTGTTTTCAGAATGAATAAGGCACAAAAAAGTACCCTAAATGACCACTGGAGGGAATCAGGGATGACCCCTCTCCCACCTCCCAAAAACGTGAATAAAAATAGTACTCCCTAGCCTCTATGACATCTTCAGATGTTATAGTCAGGTCCATTAAAACAGCATTCAGGTCCCCCAGAGTAGGGTAGTGGTGGATGCAGTGTACTGTAGGCCCATACGTCCCCCTACCTGTTACACTTGTGGTGGAAAACCATAAGCCCTCCAAAACTCACCAGAAACCCACTGTACCCACGTATAGGTGCCCTTTTCACCCATAAGGGATACTGTAGTGGTGTACAGTTGTGGGTAGTGTGTTTTGGAGGGCTCAGCAAACAAGATAAGGGAGCAATGGGAGGTCTGGAGAGCCAGTCTGCTAATAATGCTGGCTCCTCCTACATCCAAAAGCTTGATTTTCTATGTTTTTTATTTATGCATTTTTTTTAATGGCCTGAAAAGATAAATGTACAGAGCACAAAAACTTGTTAAAATGGTAATTTTGAAAATAAAAGATAGATGTTTTGCATTTTCAAAATGGTTACATTTGCTATTCAAATTTGGGACGTTTAGCAAAAAATGTCCAAAGTTTGACTTAGAAGTCATATTGAAAATGCCCCTCATAGTAACCTATGTAGTACTCACCCTCCTCATATTGAAAATGCCCCTCATAGTAACCTATGTAGTACTCACCCTCCTCATGTTGAAAATGCCCCTCATAGTAACCTATGAAGCACTCACCCTCCCAACCTTTGCCCTTGTCAAATTCTTTTGCTGCTTTACATCATTATGATGCTGAAAAAAGAAGTACTGTGGTGGAACCAGAGGCAATGAAAGAAGCACAACCCAAGAAACATCCCCCAAACAATGACAGATTGGTGAAAAGCAGAAAGTTTTTACTGCTCGGAGACTCCGTTATCAGAGGCATTAACTTAGGAACACAGTTCAAAATGCAAAATGGCGGCACCCTTCCCTGCCCAGTGTATCCTGGGATTCGTTAGGCAGGGCTTCACACCATATAAGGCCACCTTCCTCCTCCAACTCAAGATAGGGGGGTGGGGGGATTGACCATGGACCACCAGGGACTTCTTACAATACCGGGGGAGTTAGAGGCAGCTGGAGACCCACCAGATCTCAAGCCTCCCTGAAAATGTGTTGGGGAGGGGGTCAGGGGGACCGGAGGTCCGTCGGACTTCCAGCCCCTGTTGCTGGGGGGAGGGGGGTTGTCGGTTTAGGTCGTCAGTTCCTGGGGGGGGTTGTTGGTCGGGTCGTCGGTTCCCGCGGGAGGTTGCTGCATTGGGGGGAATGGGGGCTAGCATGCAAATGCATGCTGGACAGGGCTCACCATTCCTCCCCAATGGTCTGCAAACCCTAATGCCCGCTCCAAGCTGGCGTAGGGTTTGCCAATCTTTGGTGCGCTGGTTGCTGATCATTGGGGATGAACTGATTTAGCATGGATTTGCTTGCTATTTGCGCTAAGAGCCCTGTTTCCATGCATTTGCTTGCTAGTTGCGTTCAGAGCCCGCGAGCGTGGTTTCACACTTTCGGGGGCTCTGATCATGGAGCGGAAGCAAATTCAGGCGCTAGTATGGCGCTAACTGCCTCTAGCGCCTGCGTTTGCTTCTGATTATCAGCCCAAGAGAGCATTCCAGAAGCATCAGTAAGGACTGAAATCTTTGATTCGGACTGTGGCTTTTTCTGAAATAATTCCTACATGGGGTAAGGGAGAGGAAAGACTACGCAAAACAGTGGAATTCAATAAGTGGCTTGAGTCTTTGTGTAAACAAGAAGATTTTAGGTACACAAGAGCATGGTGTAATACGTGGAAAAATAACAGGCTGTACTATAATGATGGGCTACATCTTTCTGTGATGGGAAAAAGGATCCTTGGGGAGAATGGAAACCGAGGACACCCATCTCAGAATCGACCAAATCCAAACCCTTTGGTCATGGGAGGAGCCAGCATTCGTAGTGCACTGATCCCCCTGACATGCCAGGACACCAACTGGGCACCCTAGGGGGCACTGCAGTGGACTTCATAAATTGCTCCCAGGTGCATAGCTCCCTTAACTTGTGTGCTGAGCCCCCACAAAACCCACTCCCCACAACTGTACACCACTATCATAGCCCTTATGGGTGAAGGGGGGCACCGTGGGTACAGTGGGTTTCTGGTGGGTTTTAGAGGGTTCATATTTACCACCACAAGTGTAACAGGTAGGGGGGATGGGCCTGGGTCCGCCTGCCTGAAGTGCACTGCACCCACTAAAACTGCTCCAGGGACCTGCATACTGCTGTCATGGTGCTGGGTATGATAGTTGAGGCTGGCATAGAGGCTGGAAAAATATTTAATTTTTTTTTAGGGTGGGAGGGGGTTAGTGACCACTGGGGGAGTAAGGGGAGGTCATCCCCGATTCCCTCCGGCAGTCATGTGGTCATTTAGGGCACATTTTTGTGGCTTGGTCGTAAAAAAAAAAGGACAAAGTAAAGTCATCCAAGTGTTCGTCAGGGATGCCCTTCTTTTTTCCATTATCGGCCGAGGATGCCCATGTTTTAAGCATGCCCCAGTCCCACCTTCGCTATACTTCCGACATGCCCCCATAAACTTTGGTCGTCCCCGCAACGGAAAGCAGTTGAGGACGCCCAAAATCGGTTTTTGATTATGCCGATTTGGGCGACCCTGTGAGAAGGACACCCATCTTCCGATTTGTGTTGAAAGATGGGCGCCCTTCTCTTTCAAAAATAAGCCTGAGAGTGCCCTAAAGCAGGAAGTCTGGCGATGGGGAGACTGGATCCTAAGCCTTAGAGAAGAGCAAAGACGCTGTAGCTACTGACATCGGGAGATCCCAATCAAGAAAGGGTTGAATGTTGCAAGCAGTGACACTGGTGCTCTTCACCATTCAGAAGTAGCCTAATTGAGTAGTCTAATGGTTAATGCAGTGGACTGAGATTCTAGAGAACTGGGGTCAATTCCCACTGCAGCTTCTTGTGATCCTGGGCAATTTACTTAACCCTCCATTGTCCCAGGTACAAAAACTTAGATTGTGAGCCCACTAGGGACAGAGACAGTACCTACATATAATGTGTACAGCACTGTGTATATCTAATAGCTATATAGAAATGATTAGTAGTAGTAGAATTAACTACCACAACTACTGGGTTAACAGCATAGTAACCCTGTCACCACCCATCAAGAGAAATAACAGGCTCAGGGGTCCTTTTACCAAACTGTGGTAAAAAAAAAAAAAGGCCCTGCTGCAGCGGCAGGGGCTGCTTTTGCTGCACACCAGGGCCCTTTTTATAGCAGCGGGTAAAAAGCCCCTAAAAAAAAAATATATATATATATATATTAAAGAATGGAGAGCCCATTAAAGGGACTTTATATCTTAAAGCCACTCTGGTCTCCAGTACTCTTTTTGCTTTTGATATTTTTCTGTGCCTAACCCTTTACTTTTACCATAGTAAGTTCACTAATAACAGGGAAACCCTTTACAGTCTGTGTGCCCAGGCGTAAAAATGTGGGAGAAGGCGTGTATTGAAGGCCATAGACATTACAACTTGATTATGTACCTGCCTCCAGAGTGACTTTTGGCCTCAACAAACCAGAGGCTTGCTACGAGTATTTCTGAATCACTGAATTTAAAAATGTGCTGAGGACTTGCTTTTTTATAAAGTGTTATATAAATACCTTTTACATTATGCTGTTATTTTCCATCTGACATTTTAGGTTTGTTAGAAATTGAATGCACCAAGCTTGACCTTCCCATATCTCCTAAGGGATTGCTGTAATATAGCTCACACAAGAACTTTTTATGTGTCCTGACCTCTCAAAGGAATTGCTGCTGTGAAATATGTAACTATCTAGTGCTTAATCCTAGCATAGCCCGCAGCAAAGCACAGTGTGGTCTCAGCTTCTTAGCCAACTATAGTGTTTTAGTAGTTTCACATATCATAGTAGTACAATAAATGTAGGTATTCAAAAGGATCTGGATATTTTGTATTTTAAAATAATGGAACTGAGAGAGAGAGAGAGAGACATTTTAGTTAAATAATTATTGGCTTGATTTACCTAACTTGGGAACTTGGAAAACCTACCATTAGACATTAATTCCAACTTGGCAAATAGAAATAGTCACATCTTATCTTTAAAAAAATGCTGATTGTAGGCCCTTTGTATCTTGCAAAACCCATACAAATTGTCTTCTGTCATTTCTAGACTTTCATCTATTTTGAGTTGTGTCATATGCAAATGCTTTGCAAAGAACTCTTTAGTATTAAAATAAGCATTCAGAGACCTGAGCGCCTACCTTTACCATACAAAATTTTATGTTGCTGAATGAATATTGATTGGTTAAATTGCAAAAATCTCAAAACAATTCCTAGATTGGGTATTTGGGATGCTCTCTGGCACCTTAGTTATAGGAGTTTAAGTAGTGGAGTTGGGAAGCCAATGTTCATTTACAGAACAGGAAGCAGAGTAACCCTATGAAATTTCTTAGCTCCACAAATTAGCTTTACTGCAGGGTTTTGAATTATTTGTAATCTTCTAAGCTGGTACTGTCTGAGGCAGACCTTGAAGTACAGATTTACAGTAATTCAACTGAGATAATACAGGGGAATGAATCGGCAAACAAAGATAATGTACATCAAAGAGTGAACAGGCTGCACAAATTTGTTGTAATATAGAAAACAACTTTTGTACTAAATTGGAAATATGATTGGTGAATGTGAGATGATTACATACAATAACCCCAAGTATTTTAACTGATTCTTGAAATGGGATGGAAACCCCATTTATGTAAGGTAACCCTGTACTGATAATTGGCCACATCAAGGAAAAAGTAACTCCATTGTCTAAAGTGTTCAATTTCAATGTAATGAGCAATGATATTAAGTTTGCTAGACATCAAGATAACATGCACATCCTGTAACTGTAAGGTGAGTAATAGTTGTATCAAAAATGATTCCCATAGCAGTTTATTTCTAAATTTCTATTGATCAGTATGTACCAACTTAATGTATTTGCTAACTTCCAGTTTTATTTTATCACATAACATTTCTATTTTGTGGTCATAGGACCTCAAACTATCAATATTTTTTTAAGTTTTTGAGTTTTATATGCAGTAGAGAAAAACCTAAGCAGTTCATCCAATCTGTTTGATACAATACTGTGTTTTGTTTTAAGCATTACTGCTTCAGTTACACATATTTCAAGAGGACTGTTACAATTCATTCTGAAGCAAAGAGGGCTTCATATAGGGGTCCTTGTAAAAAGGCACACGAAGGGATTTAGTGCACACTAACAATTAATGCGTGCTAAATGCTAAGACACCCATTATATTCAGCAATATCCAATCTCTTAAGGCTGATATTATATATTATTCAACCAAAGATGCATCACTTTGACAGTCTGTCTTTAAATTAATACCCCAAAGAATCACAGTTTGTAATTTAAAAATTCAATATGGTGTCATCTGATAGTGTGGATTAACTTGTTCTATGATACACTACTTTAAATCAGAGAAAGAATGGCCAAACTGCAAGCAATAATATTTCATTGGTGCATGCAACTGCTCAGTATTTAAGCAGCTCTTATTATTCATTAGCTGTATTTTAAATGATTTACCAGTAGCAATATGATGCAAAACTGGTTGATTATACATGCAGGCTTATTTTCAAAAGAGAAGGATGCCCATCTTTCGACACAAATCACAAGATGGGCGTCCTCACAGGGACGCCCAAATAGGTATAATGGAAAGCCGATTTTGGGCATCCCCAACTGCTTTCCGTCACGGGGACGACAAAAGTTCCCGGGGGCATGTTGGAGGCATAGTGAAGGCAAGACTTGGGTGTGCCTAACACATGGGCATCTCAGTCCCATAATGGAAAAAAAGGGCATCCCTGACGAACACTTGGATGACTTTACCTGGTCCTTTTTTTCTTAGGACCAAGCCATAAAAAGGTGCCCGAACTGACCAGATGACCACCGGAGGGAATCGGGGATCACCTCCCCTTACTCCCCCAGTGGTCACTAACCCCCTCCCACCCTCAAAAAATTTTTTTTAAATATTTTTTGCCAGCCTCTACGCCAGCCTCAAATGTCATACCCAGCTCCATGACAGCAGTATGCAGGTCCCTGGAGCAGTTTTAGTGGGTGCAATGCACTTCAGGCAGGCGGACCCAGGCCCATCCCCCCCACTTGTTACACTTGTGGTGGTAAATGTGAGCCCTTCAAAACCCACCACAAACTCACTGTACCCACATCTAGGTGCCCCCCTTCACCCAAAAGGGCTATGGTAGTGGTGTACAGTTGTGGGTAGTGGGTTTTGGGGGGTTGGGGGGCTCAGCACACAAGGTAAGGGAGCTATGCACCTGGGAGCTTTTTCTGAAGTCCACTGCAGTGCCCCGTAGGGTGCCCAGTTGGTGTCCTGGCATGTCAGGGGGACCAGTGCACTATGAATGCTGGCTCCTCCCACGACCAAAGGGCTTGCATTTGGTCATTTCTGAGATGGGCGTCCTTAGTTTCCATTATTGCCGAAAATCAGAAATGACCAAGTCTAAGGATGACCATCTCTAGGGACGACCTAAATTTCAAGATTTGGGCATCCCCGACTGTATTATCGAAACGAAAGATCTTCTTTCGATAATATGGGTTTCCACACCCCTTAGTCGGGACGTCCTGCGAGGACGTCTTCAGGAAAACTTGGGCGCCCCTTTTGATTATGCCCCCCATGGTGTCTGGAAAAAATGGGGCCAATAACATTTTTCCAAATAACCCCAAAACAAATATACTATTATTAAAAAATTATTACTATTATTGATAGGTGTTACTACAAAATGCTGTTGAAACTGGATGATCCCTGCTTTCAAAATGGCATCATTCAGGAACTAGCCATTAAGATCCATTTTAGTAAAATGGAGTTTAGCAAACAAGATAAAGTTGCAATTAAAGTTTTGTGACAAAATAAGGCATATGGCACAAAATATTTGCTATAGGAGTTTCCTAATAAATGTATTTTAAAAGGTCACATTAAATGTTTAAACAATTGCAGAGTATTTTGAAACTGTGTAAGGGTCCCCTTTTTTCTGGATACCATATATATGATTAAAAAATAAGAACAGCTAAACAGTGAAATTAAACTAGACAGTAGCAAATTTGTTCTGTTGGTATGTAATGGTCCTTTAATTTTTAAAAAAAATAAATTGCTGTGCAAATAATTTTTGATATGCGAGTATGATTGTGTCCTCTATTGTACTTCCATTGTAGTTCCATGCCTGTTGATGGGTGTGAGTACACCTAACTTTGGAAATTACTGGCCCTGCCTCCTTTTATCATATGCATGTTGTCAAATGCTTTAACCATAAACCCAGATTTTGAGGACCTATGCATCATATCCCTAAAATGCTAATTGTATATCAGCCATGCCCATCCTTCATATACTTGCACTCTGTTATAAAATATACCTTATATTCTAACATCAGTTCCACATATTGTACCTTATTCAACTATACATACTTCCCATCAATTATTCAAAGAACCAGGGATGCTGTCAGGGATGCTTTTCCTTATTGCTCATTCTGTCCAAAGTTCTACTTAGGAGCAATAACTTCAGAATCTTCCTCCTTTACACTACAGGAAGGGCTTTTCTGAAGCCTTTGCTACATAAGCACTTACACAAAGCATCAGTGTTGCCAGGTGGGCGGTTTTACCACCCAATTGGGCGGTTTTCCGCGACCCGCCGCGGGCAATTTTTGCCCGCGGCAGGTTGCGGTTTTTTGGGCTGGTTTTTGTGCTTCGGGCGGTTTTTTCGGCCGCGGGGGGGCGGGGTTAGTGACGTTTTTGGGTGGGATTAATGACGTTTTGGGCGGGGTTAGTGACGTGGGAGGCGGGGCCGATGACGTGGGAGGCGGGGCCGATGACGGGGAGGCGGGGCCGATGACGGGGAGGCGGGGCCGATGACGTGAGAGGCGGGGCCGATGACGGGGAGGCGGGGCCGGTGACGTGGGAGGCGGGGCCGGTGACGGCGGGGGCGGGGTTTATGACGGCGGGGGCGGGGGTGATGACGCGGGGGTGGGGGTGTCAGGGGCGGGGTTTGTGTTTGGGCGGTTTTTGGGCTGTTTTTTGGGCTCCAGTGGGCTGGAAAAAAATTTTCCACCTGGCAACCCTGCAAAGCATGCCTTCTTAGGAGTGACCCCTCACTCTGGAACTCACTCCCAAAAGGGATATGCCTAACTCAAGACTATCTCTACTTCAGAAAGCCTGGCTCTTCTCCTTAGCCTTTAACACATGTGATGACTGACTCCATATTTTTATCTAGCTTTCTACACACCTTCTGGCTGATATTCAGTGCTATTTAACTGGCCAGGAATGGCTCCTGGCCGGTTAAATAGCACTTAACCAGCTATGCACTAATATTCCGTGAGAGATAGCCAGTTATCCCTTCTGAATATCACCACTTAATGCATAGGTAAGTGGAGGAGTGGCCTAGTGGTTAGAGCACTGGTCTTGCAATCCAGTGGTGGCCGGTTCAAATCCCACTACTGCTCCTTGTGATCTTGGGCAAGTTACTTAACCCTCCATTACCTCAGGTACAAACTTAGATTGTGAGTCCTCCTGGGACAGAGAAATATTCAGAGTACCTGAAGGTAACTCACCTTGAGCTACTACTGAAAAAGGTGTGAGCAAAATCTAAATAAATAAAACAAATAGCAGCTAACTGGCTTTATTGCACAATATAGCCACAAATAATCAGCACATCTCCAGCTAAGTTTGGTGGCCAAATAGCAGGCCCATCTTTCGCCCCTGTAAATTTAACTGGCCAATGCTGAATATTGACGGCCCCTCCCCCCCAGATTTTTAATGCTGGTAAAAGGGCCTGGCATTGAATATCCGGGCTCAGAGCCGAACATAGGACTTAGCCAGTCTGCCTCTCGTGGGCTGAATATTGGCCGGCTAGTATCTAATACCAGTTCTACATATTGTAACTTATTCAACTATACATATAATTTGCCTTCAATTTAGATACCCATTTACTTATTCCAATGCCTTTATAGTCAATTATTCTAAATTAGGACAACTAGAGTTTTAATTACATTTAATTAGTTTCTGAGAAACAAACACTAAATAAATTACACCAATCTAAAGGCTCTTTATATTCATCTGATATCCCTAGTGCCTTAAAAAGTTTTAATTAAACATCTCTATAATAGTAAGATGCAGACAGTAGTCCAGCAGCGAGAGGGGTACTATCCAGTCTTTTGCATTGAGTGTCACATGTATGATTATCTCCCAGTTGGTGAGAGGTCATATGTGTGTGCTCGACAGTGCTTTTTTTGTAGAAAAAGAGGTGCCGGTACTAATTGTGGGTGGAGTCACCACATATGACCCCACCCCTATTATAGCCACACCCACATTTGCCACACCCCTTATACCAGCCATAGCGCATATAAACAGACATCATTGAAAATATTAGACTAGTATAGGAGAAAAAAATAACGTGATTTTTTTTCATTATAAATAATTTCTGTAAGCTGTTACAGCTCCAGTATACCCAGTGCAAAATAAGATAGCAGATGTAAATTCTCAAATTGGACATATTCCAGACACTAAAATGAAAATAAAATGATTTTTTCTACCTTTGTTGTCTGGTGACTTTGTTTTTCTGATCATGCTGGCTCAGTATCTGATTCTGCTGCTATCTGTCCTCTTCCATTTCCAGGGCTTCCTTTCCATTTATTTCTTTACTTTCCTCCTTTCTTCTTCATTCCTTGCCCTACATCCATAAGTAAAAGCTGGGTCCTCCGCAGACTTGACTGTCCAGTGGATCCAGCTTTGGCCTATTTTCTACATCCATGTGCAGTTTTTCTCCTCTCTTCCTTTTCCCTCATCTCATCTCCTTCCTCACTCTTCCCTCGCCTCCATCCATGTCCAGCATTTCTTCTCACTTCCCTTCCCTCTCCTCCATCCACCCATGTCTAGCAGCCCTCCTCTCTCCTGCCCTCCATCCACCCATGTCCAGCGACCCCATCCCCCCTGTCATCCCTCCATGTCCAACGATTTTCTCTTCCCCCTGCCATCCACCCATGTCCAGCGACCCTCCTGTCCCCCCTGCCCTCCCCTGCCATCCACCCATGTCCAGCGATTCTCTCTTCCCCCTGCCATCCACCCATGTCCAGCAACCTCCCCTGTCTCCCCTGCCATTCACCCATGTCCAGTGACCCCCATCCCCCCTGCCATCCACCCATGTCCAGCGATTCTCTCTTCCCCCTGCCATCCACCCATGTCCAGCGACCCCCCATCCCCCTGCCATCCACCCATGTCCAGCAATTCTCTCTTTCCCCTGCCATCCACCCATGTCCAGCGACCCCCCGTCCCCCCCTGCCATCCATCCATGTCCAGTGATTCTCTCTTCCCCCTGCCATCCACTCATGTCCAGCAACCCCCTGTCCCCCCTGCCATCCACCCATGTCCAGCGACCCTCCTGTCCCCCCCTGCCCTCCCCTGCCATCCACTCATGTCCAGCAACCCCCCCTGTCCCCCTGCCCTCCACCCATATCCAGCGACTCTCCTCGTTTCCCTGCTCCCCCTCCCTCCAGCCACCCATACCCATCTGAGCCCCCCTCCCCGGCCTAGTCCCCACCTGCCTACCAGCTCCGTGCTAATGACCCTCTTCTCCTGCCACCCGGCACTGTGATCCAGCCTTTAAAAAAATCTATGAAGCGGCAGAGCGGTGCCTCGCGTCTGCCTGTAAAAGAAGAAAAATCACCTCGTCTGCTGGCCTTCCCTCACTGTGTATTGCCCTTGTGGAAATAGGAAGTTACTTCAGAGAGTGGGACACAGTGAGGGAAGGCCGGCTGACGAGGCAATTTTTCTTCTTTTACAGGCAGACGCGAGGCACCACTCCGCTGCTTCGTAGATTTTTTTTAAGGCTGTGTCACGGTTCCGGGTGGCAGGAGAAGAGGGTTGTCGGCACGGAGCTGGTAGGCAGGTGGGGACTGGGTCGGGGAGGGGACCTACAAAAAAGATGCCGGTACACCGTACCGGCGCGTACCGGCACAAAAAAAGCACTGGTGCTCGATGCAAAGAGCTCCTAGCTCTCAGAGAACTAGTTGGTTCTTTTGAGGCTAGAGTAGCAGACTTTGAGGAGCTGAGGGAGACAGAGAGGTACATAGAAGAGGGCTACAGGGAGATCATCACACTGGTGCAACTAGAAGTAATCCTGTAGACAGGACCAGCACACCAGGGAATGCAATATCCTCTCGCACCAAGGATGTGTTTCTAGGAGCTACTGCCCAGGAGGGAAGGGTTAGGATGGCTGTTGTAGTTGGTGATTTGATTATTAGGCATGTAGATAGCTGGGTGGCTGGTGGACATGAGGATCGCCTGTTCACTTGCCTGGTGCGAAGATGGCGGACCTCACGCGTCACCTAGATAGGATTTTAGATAGTGCTGGGAAGGAGCCAGCTGTCTTGGTACATGTGGGTACCAATGACATAGGAAAATGTGGGAAAGAGGTTCTGGAAGCTAAATTTAGGCTCCTAAGTAGAAAGCTCAAATCCAAAACTTCTAGGGTAGTATTTTCTGAAGTGCTACCCATTCAACAAGCAGGGCCCAAGAGACAGGCAATGATGCAGGGAGGAGGGTTTTAGATTTGTAAGGAACTGAGCAACATTCTAGGGAAAGGGGAGCCTATTCCAGAAGGATGGGCTTCACCTTAATCAGGGTGGGACCAGGCTGCTGGCATCTGCATTTAAAAAGGAGATTTTAAACTAGAACCTGGGGAAGTCCGACAGTCAGAATGCATGGTTTGGAACAAGGTAACTTTTAAAGATATCACCAAAACAGGGAAGGTAGGGTATCCGAATAATGAGGTTGCAAAAAACACCACAGTAGATCAAGTGTCCTTAAAAAAAAAACCCAGAAAAAAGATTGCAAATTAACACTGTCCAACTACTGAGCAAGAAGCCAGAAGCCTAAGAAATAAGATGGGAGAGTTAGAATATATTGCACTAAATGAAAAATTAGATATAATAGGCATCTCTGAGACCTGGTGGAAGGAGGATAATCAGTGGGACACTGTCATACTAGGGTACAAATTATATTGTAGTAATATAATTGGTGGAGGGCTAGCATTGTATATTAAGGAGGGCCTTGAATCAAATAGATTGAAAATTCTGCAGGAAACAAAACACATCTTGGAATCTCTATGGATTGAAATTCCATGTGTAAAGGGGAGAAGGATAGTGATAGGAGTGTACTACCATCCACTTGGCCATGATGAACAGACAGATGTAGAAATGTTATCAGAAATTAGGGAGGCTAATAAACTGGGCAGTGCAATAATAATGGGTGATTGCAATTACACCGATATTGACTGGATAAATGTAACATCAGGGAATGCTAGGGAGGTAAAATTCCTTGACGAAATCAAGGACTGCTTTATGGAGCAGCTAGTATAGGAGCCAACAAGAGGAGGTAATGGTGCTTGAGACACTTGATAACAGTGATCATAATATGATCAGATTTTATATCGTCTCTGGAGTAAGTACACACAGGAAATCCAATACATTAGCATTTAACGTTCAAAAAGGAGACTGTGATAAAATGAGAACAGTGAAAAAAAAAAAGCTTAGAGGAGCAGCTGTGAAGGTCAAAAATTTACATCAGACGTGGATGCTGTTCAAAAATACCATCCTGGATGCCCAGACCAAATACATCCCATGTATTAAAAAAGGAGGAAGGAAGACCAAACAGCCAGCATGGTTAAAAAGTGAGGTGAAGGAAGCTATTAGAGCTAAAAGAAAATCCTTCGGAAAATGGAAGAAGGTTCTGACTGAAAATAAGAAACAGCATAAGGAATGTCAAGTCAAATGCAAAGCGCTGATAAGGAAGGCAAAGAGGGACTTTGAAAAAAAGATAGTATTGGAGGCAAAAGCACACAGTAAAACCTTTTTTAGATATATTAAAAGCAAGAAGCCAGCAAAAGAATCGGTTGGACCGCTAGATGACTGAGGGGTAAAAGGGGCACTCAGGGAAGACAAAAGCCATAGCAGAGAGATTACATGAATTCTTTGCTTCAGTGTTCACCAAGAAAGATTTGGGAGAGATACCAGTGCCAGAAATGGTATTCAAAGCTGACGAGTCAGAGAAACTGAATGAAATATCTATAAACCTGGAGGATGTAATGGTGCAATTTGACAAATTGAAGAGTTGCAAATCTCCTGGACTGGATGGTATTCATACCAAAGTACTAACAGAATTTAAAAATGAACTTGCGGAACTATTGTTAGTAATATGTAATTTATCTTTACAATCAAGCATGGTACTGGAAGATTGGAGGGTGGTCAGTGTAATGCTGATTTTTAAAAACGGTTCCAGAGGAGATCCGGGAAATTATAGACCAGTGAGTCTGATGTCGGTGCCGGGCAAAATGGTAGAGACTATTATTAAGAACAAAATTACAGAGCATATTCAAAAGCATGGATTAATGAGACAAAGTCAACATGGATTTAGTGAGTGAAGGGAAATCATGCCTCACCAATCTACTACATTTCTTTGAAGGGGTGAACAAACGTGTGGATAAAGGTGAGCCCGTTGATATTGTGTATCTCGATTTTCAGAAGGCGTTTGACAAAGTACCTCATGAAAGACTCCAGAGGAAATTGGAAAGTCATGGGATAGGAGGTAGTGTTCTATTGTGGATTAAAAACTGGTTAAAAGATAGAAAACAGAGATTAGGGTTAAATTGTCAGTATTCTCAATGGAGATGGGTAGATAATGAGGTTCCCCAGGGGTCTGTGCTGGAACCGCTGCTTTTTAACATATTTATAAATGTTCTAGAGATGGGAGTAAGTAGTGAGGTAATTAAATTTGCTGACGACACAAAGTTATTCAAAGTTATTAAATCACGAGAGGATTGTGAAAAATTACAAGAGGACGTTACAAGACTGGGAGACTGGGCATCTAAATGGCAGATGATGTTTAATGTGAGCAAGTGCAAAGTGATGCATGTGGGAAAGAGGAACCCAAATTATAGCTACATAATGTAAGGTTCCATGTTAGGAGTCACCGACCAGGAAAGGGATCTAGGCATCTTCGATGGTACGTTGAAATCCTCTGCTCAGTGTGCTGCTGCAGCTAAGAAAGCAAACAGAATGTAAGGTATTATTAGGAAAGGAATGGAAAACAAAAATGAGGGCGTTATAATGCCTTTATATTGCTCCATGGTGCAACCGCACCTCGAATATTGTGTTCAATTCTGGTCACCGCATCTCAGAAAAGATACAGTGGAATTAGAAAAGGCATAGAGAAGGGCAACGAAAATGATAAAGGGGATGGAACAACTTACCTATGAGGAAAGGCTAAAGCGGCTAGGCTCTTCAGCTTGGAGAAAAGACGGCTGAGGGGTGATATGATTGAGGTCTATAAAATAATGAGGGAAGTGGAACGGGTAGACGTGAATCACTTGTTTACTCTTTCCAAAAGTACTAGGACTAGGGGCATGCAATGAAGCTAGAAAGTAGTAAATTTAAAACGAATCAGAGGAGGTCACGCGATGTGGTGGGAGCGGTAGCTGCGTTTCAGTGCTGCTCCGAGGTCCCCACTCGATTTCCTGCCCTCCGAGACCCATTAAACCCTCCATAGCGTGGTGCCTGACTTGCTGAAGAATCGGGAAGGGTGCATGGAACAATTTCTTGTATCCATGCCGTCCAGAATCACGAGGAACGGTGCAAAAATCAAAAAAGAAAAAACGGCTGTGACCAGCGGCGAATCCAAGATGATGGCTGTGTCGCCCCGCAGTGATGCAGAGGTTTCCGCCCGACAACTGACACAGCTCGCAGTGGCTGTAGGGACAGCTCTTGAGCCCCGATTCGCCTCGTTGGAGGGGCAGCTGATGAAACTAGATGGGCTGCTGTCAGACATTGTGAGCCAAACCGCGGAGGCGGAGAAAAGAGTTTCAGACCTGGAAGACGCATGGCTGCGCTGGGAACCAGAGATCTCTGGTTTAAAAGAAAAGCTAGCAAATCAAGCAGAGAAGCTGGACGAGCTAGAGAACAGGGCCAGGCGCAGTAATCTCAGACTGGTGGGCCTTCCCGAAAACATCCCAGACAAGAATCTGGGTTGAGGAATGGTTCCCAAAAGAATTTGCATTATCTGATAGCAGAGGCCCCTTTTGTATTGAAAGAGCACATAGGACCGGGAGGCAGCAGCAGAACAGCCAGAGACCCAGAGTTGCCATCATTAAAGTGCACAACTACATCCATAAGAAAGAGATCCTGCAGGGATATCAGCTGAAAAGAGAGTCTCTGGCATATGCCGGGGCCCAGATCCAAATATTCCAAGATTATTCGGCCAGTGTTCAGGAGAGAAGGCGGAAATTTCACCCGGTATGTGCTACGCTGGTGGAAAAGAACATTCGGTTCATGTTGTTATACCCGGCTACATTGAAGGTGCACCACGAGGGGAGATGGATTCCTTTTACATCTGATCAGCTGGCACTGCAGTTCATCAACCGAGAACTGAAGGGGTCTGGGGCTCCTACCTGACACTTCAACACATACACTCCTATTTTATAGGAATGGAGGTTGCCAAGTAATATTGCTGTTTGGGTCTAATTGTGATCCGTGGACTCTGAATTTTGGAGGTCAATGTAATCTATATGCAGGTATATTGTGCTGGGTGGACGGGGGTGTGGGGGGGAGCGGGGATCTTGGCACAGTGTGACTCTGCCTGGATGGGGGATGTCCTGTCGAGGATAGTCAGGGTTAATGGGACTGGGTTGGGGGGGGGGAGGGTTGTTGGAAGGGTGGGGTTGTGGAGAAGAGAGGGGGGAAAGTAAAATTGTGTGGCATGTGGGCTTTGTGTGGATCAGCATGTTGGGCATTCAGTGTGTTTGGGGCGTGGTGAATACTGTTGAAGTCCCGGGGGTAGAGCTGGGTCCCTGGGGCTGGAATAGCAAGGGGCGCTTGGTTTCACAGGGGTGCTGGGGGGCTGTCCACTTGTAAATTAATTTCTTGGAACGTGGGAGGGATTACCTCCCCGATCAAGCGACACAAGATTCTGTCCCACTTGGGACGTTTGCAAGCAGACATTGTATGCTTACAAGAAACTAGATTATCTGACATAGAGCATAGTAAATTAAAGCGGACTTGGGTGGGTCAGGTTTATTTTGCATCATCTGGGGCTCGAAGGGGCGGTGTGGCAATACCCTTTCAGAAGAAGCTAGCCCATTCCTCGGTCATCTTGCGAGATCCGAGGGGCCATTTCATATTGCTCAAGGTGTGGTTACAGGGGCGTGAAGTGTATTTACTAACTGTATATGCTCCAACACCTTTTGAAAAAATTTTTTCACGAGTTACTAAACTCGTTACCATATCAAAAGAACAATTTAATTATTGCAGGAGACATGAATACCCTTATGGATCCTGAGGTGGACTGCACAGGGGTTAGGAGCAGTGGGATTCTCGGTGGACCAGACAACAGCATATTGAATGCTTTTTCGTCTTCTTTGGAGCTAGTGGATGCTTGGAGGCTTCTGCACCCGGGAGAGAGGGACGTTTCACATAGATCCCGTTCTCATGAGACATGGGCTCGGTTAGATTATATTTTGGTGTCTACTTCTCTTTTCCCCTGGGTCACGGACGCTCAGATGGAGCAGGTGTTGGTATCAGACCATGCCCCGGTATGGATAGAAATGGAGGCTCCGAGTGGGTATCGTGCAACACTGCGCTGGAGGTTCCCGAGTTATCTGGCTAAGGACCCGGACTTTCAGGCGTTTTTACGTGATAAATGGGAAGCTTATGTGGCTCATAATGCTCAACACTGTCTAAATTCTCAACTTTTTTGGTGTGCCGCGAAGGCGGTGTTGCGCGGGGAGATTATTTCTTATGTAACAGCAAGGCATAAAAGGGTAGCAGCCAGCATTCTGAATCTGCAATGGAGTTTGCGTAGGGCCAAGCGTGCTTATTTGAACTCTCCCTCTAAGTCTAATAGGGAGGTGTATACCTCACTGCAAGTGTCTAACTGTCTTTTACACGAGCAGACACAACGCCAGCTGATGTATCAGAAATATCGGTTTCATCGTTTCGGGAACCGGTCGGGAGGGTGTCTTGGCTAGGCTGGTGGCGGGAGAGGAACCGCTCAATTACAGCGTTGCAAGATAGTCAGGGGAAGGTCACAAATCGTCCTGATGCTGTGATGCAAATTTTGCAGGACCACTATCATAATTTATATAGTACCAAGGTGTCCCCGACTCAGGCAGTCATTGACGATTTTTTGGTCCGAGCAGGGATGCCTAAGCTGACGGAGCCGGCAATTGAGGTGCTCAAGTCTCCATTGCAGTTCAAAGAGCTTCAGCGATTAAGGGGTTGAAATTCCATTCTGCACCTGGAATGGATGGATTTTCGGGAGAGTTTACAAGATTATGCAATTCTCCCTGGGAGGGGATCTGTTTGAATATTATAAATCGGTCATTCAGAGTGGGTAAGTTTCCGGTTCATAAGAGCACTGCTCTGCTATCTCTCTTACTCAAACCTGGTAAATCTGCAGAAGACCCCGAGTCGTATCGCCCTATCTCACTAATCAACGTAGATATCAAAATTCTGGCAAAGATTCTGAATAATAGGCTACTACCATATATGGCGGATCTAATTAGCCCCTCTCAGGTGGGATTCATCCCTAAACAACATTCTGTTTGGCATGTTAGAATTCTTCTCTCAATGGCCCAGAGTAGGTATAGGGGGGACTCTGCAATGATTGCAAGTTTAGATGCGGCTAAAGCCTTTGACCAGGTGAACTGGAGCTACCTATTCCGGGTGCTTGACTGGGTGGGTCTGCCAGAATGGGTTCTGACGGCGATATGGGCGCTCTATTTGGGGATGGAAGCACAATTAACGGTTAATGGGTGCTGGTCAGGTAGATTCGAGGTACAGAGGGGAACTCGGCAAGGGAGTCCTCTATTCCCTTTCCTTTTTGATGTCTCTTTGGAGCCCCTGATTTGATTACTGAATATTTCTCTTGGGGTGCAGGGAGTTACGGTGGGGACTGAAGACGTGGCGGCCTTGGCATACGCAGATGATATTATGCTTCTTCTTTTTGACCCGCAGGAATCCCTACAGAAGGCCTTAGAGGTCATAGATGAATATGGGACCATATCGGGTTTTCTTTAAATATGCAAAAATCATGTGCCCTTGCTTTGGACGACGATTTGGAGGGTGTCTATATCACTAGAGATATCACTAGAGATACACAGCTAACGTGGGACCCCTCCTTGAATTGACAAAATGGAAGCTCACATTGTGGTGGGATTTGCCTCTATCACTATGGGGCCAGATTACGCTGTTTAATATGGTCTTGGTGCCCAAGTGGCTCTATGTGTTCCAGCAATTGCCACTATTTTTGTTAAGGAAAGATGAGAAGGTATTGGGGCGGCTAATACAATCTTATCTCTGGAGAGGTAGGCAACCTAGACTCTCCCTGGCTGTGTTGACTGAACCGAGAGAGAGTGGAGGGATGGGTTTGTTAAGTACAGTGCTTTTTTTGTAGAAAAAAAGGTGCCGGTACTCATTATGGGCGGGGTCACCACATATGGATCCACCCCTATGATAGCCACACCCACATTAACCACACCCCCTATACCAGCCATGGCGCATATAAACAGACATCATTGAAAATATTATAGTACTATAGGAGAAAAAAATAACGTGATTTTTTTCATTATAAATAATCTCTGTAAGCTCTTACAGCTCCAGTATACCTAGTGCAAAATAAGACAGCCAATGTAAATTCTCAAATTGGACATAATTACAAACACTAAAATTAAAATAAAATGATTTTTTTCTACCTTTGTTGTCTGGTGACTGTTTTTCTTTCCATATTGGTCCCAGTCTGTGATTCTGCTTTCTTTTCTTTTCGCTTAACTCTTCTGTGCCATTTGTCATTTTTGTCTCCTTTTTCTTTGCTTTCTTCAATATTTTTCAGGCTCTCTCTCTGTCCAGATTTAATTCATTCTTACTATCCATTCTTTAATTTCCTTCATCTACCTGTGGCTTTTCATCTTTTCCTCACCCTTATTCTCCCCATGCCCCTTCCTCTTATTCTCCAGTCTTTCTCTATTCCCCTTTTCCATCCAGCAGCTCTGCTTTCTCTCCCCATCCTTCCAGTGTCTCCCCTATTTCTTTCTGCATTCTTCCATCCAGCATCTTCCCTCTCTCTCTCCCCATCCTTCCATCTGTTTTCCCCCTCTCTCTCCCCATCCTTCCATCTGTTTTCCCTCTCTTTCCCCAATCCTTCCATCTGTTTTTCCCTCTCTCCCCAATCCTTCCATCTGTTTTTCCCTCTCTCTCCCCATCCTTCCATCTGTTTTCCCCTCTCTCCCCAATCCTTCCCTCTGTTGTTTTCCCTTTCTCTCTCTCCCCAATCCTTCCCTGTTTTCCCTCTCTCTCTATCCCCATCCTTCCATCTGTTTTCCCCTCTCTCCCCAATCCTTCCATCTGTTTTTCCCTCTCTCCCCATCCTTCCATCTGTTTTTCCCTCTCTCTCCCCATCCTTCCATCTGTTTTTCCCTCTCTCTCCCCAATCCTTCCCTCTGTTGGTTTCCCTCTTTCTCTCTCTCCCCCCAATCCTTCCCTCTGTTGGTTTCCCTCTTTCTCTCTCTCCCCAATCCTTCCCTCTGTTGTTTTCCCTCTCTCTCCCAAATCCTTCCCTCTGTTGTTTTCCCTCTTTCCCCAATCCTTCCCTCTGTTGGTTTCCCTCTTTCTCTCTCTCCCCAATTCTTCCCTCTGTTGTTTTCCCTCTCTCTCCCCAATCCTTCCCTCTGTTGTTTTCCCTCTTTCTCTCTTTCCCCAATCCTTCCCTCTGTTGTTTTCCTTCTTTCTCTCTCTCCCCAATTCTTCCCTCTGTTGTTTTCCCTCTCTCTCCCCAATCCTTCCCTCTGTTGTTTTCCCTCTTTCCCCAATCCTTCCCTCTGTTGGTTTCCCTCTTTCTCTCTCTCCCCAATCCTTCCATCTGTTGGTTTCCCTCTTTCTCTCTCTCCCCAATCCTTCCCTCTGTTGGATTCCCTCTCCCTGCCAAGTTTGGTGCGAACAGCGCGAAGACGCGACGCACGCGGCACCAGCCCCTATTTCCGGCCGCTGCTGCTTCTCCTGTTGTTGAGCAGCAGCGGCCGCTACACAAAGAAAAAGAAGATTAAAAAAAAATTGAAACCTGGCTGAAACGCGGCACCCCGGCTCTGTAGACAGCCATTAGGCATTGGCTGTTGCCCCGCAACCGCTCCTCCTCTTGCCCCTACGTCACTGCCCCTGGAGGAACACCCCGGAGGAGCGCAGTGACGTAGAGGCAAGAGGAGGAGCGGCTGCGGGGCAACAGCCAATACCTAATGGCTGTCTACAGTGCCGGGGTGCCGCGTTTCAGCCAGGTTTGAATTTTTAAAAAAATCTTTTTCTTTGTGTAGCGGCCGCTGCTGCTCAACAGGAGAAGCAGCAGCGGCCGGAAATGGACTCACGGGGCGGGGGGAGCAAAAAAAAAAAAGGTGCCGGTACGCCGTACCGTTGCGTACCGGCACAAAAAAAGCACTGGTTAAGTATATGGTACCTTACGATTGCGTGTTCGATGCGTCACGTAAATGATTGGTTCAGAGGGACACCTGAAGTTTCTTTAACATCGTTGGAGACCTCCCTTTTTCCTGGGGTTCGCTTTAGTCAATTACTTCATTCTGGTGGGAGGCTTCCACAGGACGCTTTCCGACGCCATCCATTTCTAGCTTCGATGAGAGCCACCTGGCGCTGGATATGTAGAAGACATCACATTTCAGCTAAAACCACACCTTTGCTCTCTACTTGCCATAATCCTGCTTTTCTCCCAGGCTGGGGGGCTAGTGTGTTTGGTTCATGGGCGAAAAAGGGTATATATAATCTATCTAGCTCAGGTGATTAACGAGGAGGGTCACATTAGACCGCTAGTGGACTTACAAAAACAATATGGGATTCCGTCTGGGCAATACTTTGCTTACCTCCAACTGCAGCATTATATCTTGTCTCTGCTGTGGACAGATCTAACGGAAGGTGTTTTAGATATCTTAACTGAGGGCTATTTTATGGGTTCCCAGCAATCGATGCCGTTGAAATTTCACCGGACACGACGGCCGAGTTGGATTATGATCGGTTGGCCTTGAGTTGGTCGAACGATCTTGGTTGTGTGGTTTCTTCAATACTGTGTCAAACATATATAAAAAACCTGTATTAGCAACGGCTTTCGATCTTCCAGCGAGAAAAGCTATATCGGTTTCTGTTGTGATTGTATATATCTCCAAGACGAGCTTTGCGGGCAAACATTGGGGGGTGTGGGGCTTGTTTGAAATGCGGCCATGGGATGGCTACCCTAGGGCATGTGTTCTGGTCCTGCCCCTCTGTGAGTCGTTTTTGGAGGGGAATGTTAAGGGCAGTGCAATCTATGTGGAATAGCTCATTGGAATGGGACCCGCTGCTCCTCTTTCAGTGCTATTCATTCACCTCGGATCCCCCTGCAAGCCTTAAAGGATTTAATGGGGTGGCCATATTTTTTGGGATCAACTCTATTTTGAAGTCTTGGCTCTCCCCTTCAGGCCCCTCTCTGCAAGTTTGGAGGACCCAAATGCTTCATCAGATGAGGGTGGATAGATGTGGAGTCAAGCAGTGGGATAGTGTTCCAGGGGCTCGGTTTTGGGCTAGATGGGAGCCATTTTGGGTTACTGTACCCCATAAAGGGAGAAGTTATATTCTGAACTGCTGATCCATGTGCACGTATCAGGGTGGGGCGGGGAGAAGGTATTGGGGTGGGAGGGAGGGATTGGGTGGATTAGATACTAATAAACAGAGCTAAATAATTTGTATTAGTCACGTTTATCCTGGAGAGTTTTTGGAACACTGTTTGTTTGAATTGTGTGCAATGAAGTTCTGTTATCATTGTGCTGCAATATAGCTGGGAAATCTCACCCTGACACATTTAACAAAGGCAAGAGTTTATATTTAGATGTGAATATCATCTTAGGTGGGGGGTGGGGATGGTACAGTTCCTGTTCGGTGATTATTCAGCGTGTACTGAGTATTTTGGTTATAACTGGAATTATTGTTTGTGAATTCTGTGGCTCCATTAATAAAATGTTGAAACATAAAACAAATCAGAGAAAATATTTCTTCACTCAACGTGTAAATAAACTCTGGAATTCGTTACCGGAGAATGTAGTTAAAGCTTAGCGGGGTTAAAAAAAAAGTTTGGATGGCTTCCTAATGAAAAGTCTATAGACCATTATTAAAATGGACTTGGGAAAATCCACTGCTTATTTCTAGGATAAGCTGCATAAAATGTATTGTGCTGTTTGGGATCTTGCCAGGTACTTGTGACCTGAATTGGCCACTGTTGGAAACAGGATGCTGGGCTTGATGGACTTTCTGTCTGTCCCTGTATGGCAGGGCCGGTCTTAAGCCGAGGCGGCCGCATAGGGCCCCGCGCTTAGGGGGGCCCCGCGCGGCGCGCCTCAGTCAACCTCTTCCTGCCGCAAGGATCTTTATTTTCCTTTTAACTTTACCCTCCGTCGCCGCCTCGCCGGAATCCGAGCGTCACTGAAAGCGCTCCTCCTCTCCCGAGTCCCCCCGACGTCTCTAGCAGAACTGGAGCTCATCCTGATTCGTTCATTCTCAGGAAGAGCTCCAGTTCTGCTGTGTTCTGCTAGAGACGTCGGGGAGACTCGGGAGAGGAGGAGCGCTTTTAGTGACGCTTGGATTCCGGCGATGGAGGTGGGTAAAGTTAAAAAAAAAACCGAAGAGCCATCCTTGGTTGGGGGGTGAAAAAGAGGGCGCCAGGGCGGGCAGGCAGTTGAACGTGGGAGCGGGAGGGTAAGGGAGAGAGGACCTGGACATGGATGCCAGGCCTCAGGGAGAGAGGGTAATGGCTGGATAGGGATGATGAATGGAGGGGGCAGGGGAGAGGAGCATGGATGGGAGGGGGCTCAGGGAGAGATGGGAATGGCTGGATAGGGATGATGAATGGAGGGGGCAGGGGAGAGGAGCATAGATGGGAGAGGGCTCAGGGAGAGATGGGAATGGCTGGATAGGGATGATGAATGGAGGGGGCAGGGGAGAGGAGCATGGATGGGAGGGGGCTCAGGGAGAGATGGGAATGGCTGGATAGGGATGATGAATGGAGGGGGCAGGGGAGAGGAGCATGGATGGGAGAGGGCTCAGGGAGAGATGGGAATGGCTGGATAGGGATGATGAATGGAGGGGGCAGGGGAGAGGAGCATGGATGGGAGGGGGCTCAGGGAGAGATGGGAATGGCTGGATAGGGATGATGAATGGAGGGGGCAGGGGAGAGGAGCATGGATGGGAGAGGGCTCAGGGAGAGATGGGAATGGCTGGATAGGGATGATGAATGGAGGGGGCAGGGGAGAGGAGCATGGATGGGAGGGGGCTCAGGGAGAGATGGGAATGGCTGGATAGGGATGATGAATGGAGGGGGCAGGGGAGAGGAGCATGGATGGGAGGGGGCTCAGGGAGAGATGGGAATGGCTGGATAGGGATGATGAATGGAGGGGGCAAGGGAGAGGAGCATGGATGGGAGGGGGCTCAGGGAGAGATGGGAATGGCTGGATAGGGATGATGAATGGAGGGGGCAGGGGAGAGAAGCATGGATGGGAGGGGGCTCAGGGAGAGAGGGAAATTGCTGGATAGGGATGATGAATGGAATGGAGGGGGCAGGGGAGAGGAGCATGGATGGGAGGGGGCTCAGGGAGAGAGGGAAATTGCTGGATAGGGATGATGAATGGAATGGAGGGGGCTCAGGGAGAGAGGGGAATTGCTGGATAGGGATGATGAATGGAATGGAGGGGGCAGGGGAGAGGACCATGATGGGAGGGGGCTCAGGGAGAGAGGGGAATTGCTGGATAGGGATGATGAATGGAGGGGGCAGGGGAGAGGAGCATGGATGGGAGGGCAGGGCTCAGGGAGAGAGGAGAAATTGCTGGACATGGAGGGCAGGGGAGAGAGGAGAAATGTTGGGCAGGAATGCAGGGAAGGAAAGACAAAGGAAGGAGATGCACATGGAGATGGTAGACAGGACACATAAGGACACAGGAGGATGGTGGACATGGTGAGAGAAAAAATATCAAATGGAAAGAAGACAATGCATAAAACAGAAGACACTGGGACCAAAGCGAATAGAAAAAAAACAAATGATCAGACAACAAAGGTAGAAAAAAGTATTTTATTCAGAATGTATTAATTGGAATATGTCAGCTTTTGGAAATGTGCATCTGTGATATTTTGCATGTAAGTTTCAATTTTTCTAGTATTGCTGCATGCTGAGTCTGACTTCTTGAGGTAACTTTCCAGTTTATTTTGCCTTCATATCTGTTGTGTCATGTGTTTTTCATGCGTGATCAAGGTGCAGTATCCTGCTAGCATGTAGCATTTGCAGCCCTTTTTGTTTTGTTTTTTTCATGAGGTAGTGTATTGGTGTTTTAGAGCATGGTGTAATTACAGTACTGTCTTTCCATGCATAAGGTTGTAGCTCGTCCTGTCCTTGGAATTAGTGCTGTTGTGATTTGGTAAGGTTATGAGTGTGTTTTTGCACAAGTTTGTGTATAGTGTTTTGCAGTGGAGAGATTGTGTGTCCGCACCTCTGACCCCCCCGGGGTTATGAGAATTGGAACTACTAATTGTAGTGGACTTGAACTGAATAATTTCTGGGGGGGGGTTCATGATAGCATTGTGCTTATTATTTCAATCAGTTTTTCTGTACAAGTTTAGCTTGGGCTGGGGGCGGGGCTATGATGGGGCCCCACCAAATTGGTCTGCATAGGGCCCCGCACTTGCTAAGACCGGCCCTGCTGTATGGTATGTATCATATACGTACTGTAATCCATCCTGATTGTTTATATGTCTCAACTGCACTTGCCCTTTTGGGCCAATTAATGTGTTTCATTGTACCAAACTGACATTGTGAGCATTATGGGGGGGTCTTCTACAAAACCACGCTACTGTTTTTAGCTTGTGGTAAAAATCAGCTGGCTGTAAATGTTGAGATGCCCACTATATTCCTACTGGAGCCACAGCATTTACCACCAGCTGATTTTTAGTGCAAGCTAAAAACGCTAGCATGGCTTTGTGAAAGGCGCCCTAAGGTATTTCATTTGCATTGTGCTGACATTTGGAGAAATTTTGAGCACAAGTTATGCATTATGGAATGGGTTAAAAGGTCAGAGATTGATAAAGTCTGTACAACTCTGGAGTCTGTCAGAGATGTATGACTCTGAAGTCTGTTAAAGATTGATGAGCCTGCATGATCTCTGGAATTTGTGATACCCTTAGGGGGCAGGCAAGAGGGCCTGGGAAGGACAGCAAAAGAATGTTGTTTTAAAAGAACCAGTCCCTGAAAATCAGATAAGCTGTGAGTAGGACAGTTTTGCAGAGAAAGAATCATTGTTTGAAACAAATTATATAAGCTGCCCTCTCAGAATATTTCAGAGATGCAGACAGAAAACATCTTGTTATGTTACTGTATTATTCTCTCATGAGAAACTATTGAATTTGTAATTGTTAAGCAAATAAAAAATATATACTTTCTCATATGCAATTAGCTTTGGTTTCTGTTACCCCTCCCAGTTGAGA
This sequence comes from Microcaecilia unicolor, assembly GCF_901765095.1. Classification (NCBI taxonomy): domain Eukaryota; kingdom Metazoa; phylum Chordata; class Amphibia; order Gymnophiona; family Siphonopidae; genus Microcaecilia; species Microcaecilia unicolor. The sequence goes on along the minus strand of NC_044031.1, from coordinate 353,303,916 downwards.
ATTGCTGGTTCATGCTAATTGGGAAGGGATACAAGCAGCCTTTTTAAAAACACATTGTACCCCTCCGAAGCGACACCACCTTGTAGTGGTGGAGGGGCTTCTGTGTTTCAATGACTCAGAGGGCTATGCTGAAGGGTTACCCATATCAGACAGGCTTCTGAGGAGAAACCAGACAAAGAGTGTCCCAAACTAGGGATAGTGGAAGGATGGTGACCTGAAGCTCGTATGCTCAACGGCCCACCTGTCCTCTGAAGTTCTGTCTTTGTTTACTTGAAATTTCCTCTCTGCATTTGCAGTTACCTTAACAGAGAGGAAGGGGACAATGTAGGGTCAGCCGCCGATGACCAGCGTTTTGTCCCCTGTGCAGCAAGTGTGGGACCGCTGCGTGACGAGCTGCCCACAGGTGACTGGGTTGATGAGTCCTTTGATTAGCGCCGGCGAAGGAGCGTCGACGCTCTTGGACCTGGAAACAACTTCATTGTTCCCGAGTCATTTAACCACCATGTCCAAAGGAGTGGAGGAGTGAGTTAGGAGTGTATGCTGAAACGGAAGTCGTTTACAGCTGAACCCGTGTCGGCGGTGCCACTCCTGAACCCGTAAGAGCTATCAGCTTGGAGTTTTTGGCTCCCGTGGAGGTTACATTGAATATTATCTGGAAGGCGCTCCAGGACCTAACGGTGGTAGTAAATAAATTTGCTACAGATATAATCTTATTAGTGAGCCACATGGATAATCGAATCAAATCCTTTGAGAATGAAAAATTGATACAGCAAATGAAGTTCTACAGGAGTAGGAAACGGTTAAGATTTTGAAAATGATAATAGACCAGAAAATTTTGAACAAAATGAATATTATTACAGACTAGTAAAACATGCCCGTTTCTAGCGCCAATGAAACGGGTGCTAGCACGGTTTTCCTCCCGATCTCCCCTCCCTACTCACCCCTTCGCCTTTGTGAAGGCACTGACCGCTATTGTTGCGGACCTCAGCACGCCACCTTCATTCTGCTGATTCGTTGGTTGTGAAGGCACTGATGCCATTGCTCCGCCCTCAACGTCATCACGTTTGACGTGAGGGCGGGGCCCCAACACAGTGATTTCGGTGGCTTCACCACCACGAACCCTTCGAACCGGAAGGAAGTGCCCGGAGGACCTGACAGTGACGTCAGTGTCCTCAGAACGTTGAGGGTGAGTTTTATTATTATATAGGATGATTAATATCGAGATTGTTGTTTTCCCAGAGTTCCGGGTATGACTCCTAAAGTTTTTTCCTCTGAAATGATTCCTCGTAGTATATTAATTCAAAAGGAGTGAAGCCTGTGAAACTGGGATTACCTTAATCAGTGGGAATTGGATTAGAGATTCAAGTGTTTGTATTGTTAAATAATTTCTGGTTTTAAAAGAGAAAAAAATGAAATCAGGTGTATTATTTCCACTAATATTGGACAATAAGTATGTTTCAAATGAAATTAATTGACTATACACCGTCTTGGGTTTGAAGAAGCCAACCAGACGATCAATGTGGAATAATGATTCAGATAAATAATAACTGGGGATAATCAGGTTAATACCACGTTTTCTTTGTTTACTGTTGTTTAATTGATCTCCTTGTCTTGTTTCACTCTCCCTATTTATTTTGTAGTCTAAGAAAGAGAAAGATTGTATATAATCCATTTATCTAGTTGAGATTGTTTTCCTCTAATATTGTATTAATGTAAGTCATCTCTGTATTACTGTTTGCAAGTGACCCTTGTAAAATTAAAAATTATAAATGATTAAAAAAACACATTGTATATCATATCTATATTATATGAATATTCTTCCATGCTGCTTATTACGGTGTTTCATTTATATTTTACTGATATTTACCATACTTGCAGTACAAAATAACATAGTAACAGACAGTAGATAATGTTATATGAATGTTCTACTGTGCTGTTTTAATTCATATACGTATTTCTTTTATTATTTTGTATTTCTAATTTTACAAATCAATTACAAGCAATATATCTTGTTACTGAAAAACAGGAAATCCAGAAAAGGAACGATAAAGTAATACAGGACTCAGAGAAGTCCTGCACTACTCCTCAATAAAGTAAGAGAATCTATTATATTACACAAAAGGATTATTTTATGTTTAAATCATTTTTATTAAAGACCATTACATGTATCAGCCACAGCCCCACATGGGTAGCCGTGCATCCAAGCATCATTCAGAAGGAAATTTTTCATGTCTTTACAGAACTGTACCCTTGCCACCCTTTCCCTAGTCCTCTTCCCTCCCACCCTCTCCCTACCCCCCCCCCCCCCTTTTTATGGTTGCCGTATTTCTGTTTACAGTCAATCAAGCAGGCTTGCTAGGGTCCACAGGGCATCCAAGTTTTTTAATACTCCACTGTAATCTTTGGAGGATTTTCTTTTTCGCCCTTGTTTGTAATGTATTCCAAAACTTCTTCCATATCGTCTGAAAGGAGCTGATACCTAATGCTAAGTAGTCCCATGCCCCCATGCATTTTAGGTTTATATAATATGTCCAAAGAAAGTCTGGGGTGCTTGTTATTCCACAAAAACCTTGTAAGTATGGCCTGTAGCTTCTTCTCCTCCCTCCCCCCCAGGTATAAGGGCAGCATCTGAAACTTATAAAGCCACTTTTTTTTTTTTTTTATTGCGCTTTTCCACTCATGGCACTTGGTACCACTATCATGTTATATAAGGCTACCCGTCCAGTGAGAGAGAGAGGGCTAGATCCCCACAATCCCAGTAAGTGCGCTGTCTCTGTCAGCAAGGGCGCCACGTTTTTCTTGTACAGTGTGGACAGCTGTATAGGAACTATGACCCCCAAATATTTTATCTGTCCCTCCACCCACTGGAATGGAAACAAACCTTCCCACCTCTGTCTGGTGGTGTCCAATATTGAGAGTGCCAGAGACTTAGCAAAATTTATCCTAAATCCCGAGAGCTTGCCATATCTCCGAATCTCCTTTAACAAACATGCCACCGAAGTCTGCGGTGCATCCAGTAACAACAGCAGGTCATCCGCTTAGGCTAGAAGTTTTAAAAAGCCATTCCCCACCCTCATACCTACGATTCCGGGCTCCACCCGTAACACACAGAGCAGGGGCTCCAGGGATATCACGAACAGTAAAGGGGACAGTAGGCAGCCCTGCCGCATGCCCCGCTTTATCATAAATTCCTGTGTCCTTATCCTGTTCACTAACAACCTCGCTCTCGGGTCCGCATAAAGCATCTGTACTGCATGTAAGAACCAGCCCTGTAATTCAATCCATCTCAATGCCTCCAACATAAAGGGCCACAGCCCCCTGTCAAAGGCTCACTCCGCATCTAAGCTTATCACCAATCCAGAGGGAGCCTTCACGGGAGCCTCCATCAAACCCGCAATCAGCTTACGCACATTCAACATGGATTGTCGCCCTCGGACGAATCCTACCTGCTCTGCTCCCACTATAGATGGCAGCGCCGGAGCTAGTCGTTCTGCCAGTACCCTTGATAAGATCTTGACATCTACGTTGATCAATGAAATGGGCCTATATGATGCCGGCTCCATCAGATCTCTACCCGGCTTCGGAATCAGGCTGATCTGGGCCTTATTCGCATATCTAGGGAGTTGCCCTGCCTCAATTGCTGCTTCATACATATCAATCAAAGGCCCCACTACCTGAGCTTTAAGCAATTTGAAAAACTCTCCAGAAAAGCCGTCTGGGCCCGGCACAGAGTGCAGCCTCAGAGCCTCAGAGCCAACTTCGGTGCCATCACCTCTCCCACCGCCTCCGTAAGTTGCTGTAGCTGTTCAGCTGTAAACGGTGCGCTTCTGCTCAGTGATGGGCCCTCTTCCGCGGAGCTCAGCGCCTTTGTTTTTTCTTCATCTTTTTTTGCTCCTCTACTCGCCATATTCTTAGCCAGGGTGCCTAGATATTTTTCCATGGAGTTTCACCTCCCAAATCATTGACCTTTGAGGGATCTCACTCTCCGTTTGTCAGTTTTTATGCCTTAGTTTGGGAGCCGGGGCCTCAGAGAACACGGAACCACGTCTTCCTCTCTTCAGAGCATCATGTGACCCCCAAAAGGATTATTTTAAATTAGAAGAGTCACAAGCAGCAATATCTCTTAGTCCATGTGAGCTTCAGCTCTGAAGATGGTTAATGAAGAACTAGCCTCAACAATGGGAGCAGTAATTATAGTTGAAGCCTGATGTTCAGCTAATCTTGCTTTTAGAAAAGTAGGTAATTGTTGGGGATAACCTTGGTGACCTCAAGAAAAATATGAACTCAGCCTATAAAAAGAGAATCTTTAAACAGAAAATTTAGGCTTAATAGACAACCCCCTCAGTGTTTACAGCACAAGTTATATGCAAAGAAGAATCAGAAACTTCAAAGAAGTCCATCTGCTGCAAACTATCCATAATGAACTGAACAGCACCCTGACCAGATTTATCTGCTTCTCTTCTCTTGTGTGAGGTGAATAACAAGCTCTTAGCAGGAGGTGAGCAGATTCTGATAGAACCTTTAATACAGAGATCACTTTTTTTTAACATTTCCAAAAGTAGAATAATAAGCATATGTGGAAGATTTAAAAGCCCCAGGTTTCTTCTAAGCGGAGAGTTCTTGAGAGGTTCTAATTTTCTATGCAAAGTTCTGGAATCTCAAATGAAAGTCTCCTCCCTACTTTGCGAAATTATAAGTTTTTCTTCAGAGAGCTGTTACTTCAACCACAACTACCTCCTGTTGTAAATTCAAGACCACTTCAATAAGATCTCAATTTTTTGTAACATGGCTCTGTGTCTGGACTGTCACAGAGTACTCCAACAATACCAGGCCCTCCTAAATGACTTGAAAATCAAATCCCCCAATATTCAAAACCATTTATGGCACCTGGCTGGCTAAATGGCACTTAACTGGCTATCCAGCAATATTCAGTGGGGGACAGTCGGCTATCCCGAGCTGAAAATTCCTGGTTAGTGGCTAGGAAATAACCAGCTATATCACACAATCTAGCCAGCTATCCCCGAATATTCAGCGCATAGCTGGCTATTGTAAGCGGCCACATTGGGCCACATAAATAACAGGAATATCTTTGGCTGGATTAAAAACTCAACTGGCTATCTCCTAATACTAACAGCCGGTAAAGTCTAAACCGGCCAAAAATAAACCAGATATTCAATGCCAGTCACTGGAAATGACCCAGCATTGAATATCTGGGCTGACCACCGACCACAGGAAATAGCCAGGCTCCCTCCCACGGTCTATCAGCCCCAAAACGTTTAGGTTTCACCAAAACTAAAGATATAAGAGCTTCTGTTGTTTCTTCCCACTCAGGAGACAGTCCCAGGAAAAGTCCTTAGAAGCTGAGTCAGAAGCCTGGTAGTTGAAAACCATGGCTCCTCCTAAGGAAGTTAGATTTACCAATGATCCTCTTTCTTGACTGCTCTTTGCCTCATATTCCTGTTGGGTGGGAGCTGACACTGCAGTGAGATTGGATGGTATCTCTTTCCACCCCTGCCAGTCCAAGCAAGCCATCCAGAGGCATTTCAAGCAACATAGGCCAGATCATGGAAAAGTGCATCGACCCCGTTGAGGATGCCACTGACATTCAGTGGTGATATTTGCTGTTTGTTTCCCCTTGTATTTATGCCTCATTGGGAGTCAAAGGTACAGAAATAATAATAATAATAATAATAAAAATCAGAGCAGCATATGAATGATGGCGTCAATATGCTGTCATCTTGGATCCTCTCATGCGCTATCCTCTCATTTATATGTCATATCATTGCTATTTCTAGGGTCTCATTTGCCTATCTCCAAGTTTACTTCACTGACTGTATTTTATAATTACATATAGTCATTTTACTATTGTTACATTGTTAACACATATGTCAAGCCACCTTGGATGAATCTCTTCATAAAGGCGGTTAATAAATCCCCAATAAAAAAAAGTCTGTATGATTACAAAAATATTGGCATTAAGCTTCCATACTATTGCCCCTCCCATGTGTTAATAATTATTTAATTTCAGATGCAGTAAAATCAAGATGCTGGTGTGGACCTCACTGGATGGTGCAACTGGAGGTGGAGGCCAAGAGACGTCCCTGAGGCTAGACATCACTCTGAGCTCAGATGCATGTACTCCTCCACCCTAGCCAAGAGTGACAAGTTCTCCTACCCAAGGAGCTCGCAATACACCAAGAGAGGTGAGAATTACAGTTCAGCAGTAAAAGGCAGCTCCCCATGTCTTGGGGAGAAAGTGTGCCATCGTTGGAAGTTCTCTTCCAAGCTGAGAGAGTAGCTAGTGCACAAGATGGAGGGTCTATACTGCAGACTTCAAGGAAAAACTGAGAGGTGGTTGACGTAGCAGCTGCTTCAAATATTTGGTATCTCGCTAGCTCACTTTCACACAAACCTGCAGATATGTCACTGTGTATCACAGTCTCCTGCTTCCAACTGTAATCATGTAAGCCACTATGTAGCACTATTTCCGGTTGGCATCAAGTAAGTCACTATCCTGCTTATTTTCGAATGAGAAGGCCGGCCATCTTCCGACACAAATCGGGAGATGGCCGGCCATCTCCTGAAGCTGGCCAAATCGGTATAATTGAAAGCTGATTTTGGCCGGCTTCAACTGCTTTCCCTTGCAGGGCCGGCCAAAGTTAAAAGGGGCATTTTGGCAGGGTATGGAAGGCGGGACGGGGGCGTGGTTACGAGATGGCTGGCTTCAGCCGATAATGGAAAAAAGAAGACCGGCTCTGACGAGCACTAGGCCGGCTTCACTTGGTCCATTTATTTTTAGGACCAAGCCTCCAAAAAGTGCCCCAAATGACCAGATGACTACTGGAGGGAATTGGGGATGACCTCCCCTGACTCCCTCAGTGGGCACCAACACCCTCCCACCCCAAAAAATTTTAAAAACATTTTTTTGCCAGCCTCTATGCCAGTGTGAAATGTCATACCCAGCCCTATGACAGCAGTATGCAGGTCCTTGGAGCAGTTTTTAGTGGGTGCAGTGCACTTCAGGCAGGTGGACCCAGGCCCATTCCCCCCTACCTGTTACACTTGTGGTGGTAAATGGGAGCCCTCCAACCCCCCCTCCCACCAAAACCCACTGTACCCACATGTAGGTGCCCCCCTTCACCCCTAAGGGCTATGGTAGTGGTGTACAGTTGTGGGGAGTGGGTTTTGGGGGGATTTGGGGGGGCTTATCACACAAGGTAAGGGAGGTATGCACCTGGAAGCTATTTTTGAAGTCCACTGCAGTGCCCCCTAGGGTGCCCGGTTGGTGTCCAGTGCACTACAAATGCTGGCTCCTCCCATGACCAAATGCCTTGGATTTGGCCGGGTTTGAGATGACCGCCATTAGTTTCCATTATCGCTGAAAACTAATACCAGCCATCTCTAAAGCCGGCCCAAATGTTGAGATTTGGCCGGCTCTGACCGTATTATAGAAAGGAAAGATGGCCGACCATCTTGTTTCGATAATACGGTCGGGACACCGCTTTAAGGTGCTGGCTTTGAAGATGGCCGCCCACATAGATGGCCGGCCCCGTTCGATTATGCCCCTTTATGGTGCTCATTTTTGAAAGAGGAAAATTCCAAAAAGTGTCATAAAGCATCATTTCAACAGATTTCTTCTCAAAACATCCAAATTGGTATTTTTAAAACCTGTTTTGTAGACGTCTATCTATGCATTTTGTCTGCAGTGCGTCCAAATCACAAGGAGGCGTATCAGGGGTGTTTCAAAGGCGGGATTAAGACATGCCTAATACTTGGACGTTTTACAGCCATAATGGAACAAAACCAAAAACTTCAACATTTTGTTCTACACCTGTTTTCCTATTGAATAAGACACAAAAAGGTGCCCTAAATGACCAGATAACCACTGGAAGGATTCAGGGGTGACCCTTACTCCCACAGTGGTCACTGATCCCCTCCCACCCCCCAAAAATGTGAATAAAAATAGTACTCAACAGCCTCTTTGCCAGCCTCAGATGTTATAGCCAGGTCCAATACAGCAGAATGCAGGTTCCTGGAGTAGTCTAGTTGTGGGTTCAGTGCACTATAGACACGTGGACCCAGGCCCATACCTCCCCCTACCTGATACATTTGTGGTGGAAACTGTGAGCCTTCCAAAACTGACCAGAAACCCACTGTGCCCCCTTCACTCATAAGGCTATTGTAGTGGTGTACAGTTGGGGGTAGTGTGTTTTGGGTTGGTTTTGGAGGGCTCAGCAGACAAGATAAGGGCGCAACGATGAGATGTGTACTTGGGAGCATTTGTTTGAAGTCAACAGCAGTGCCCCCTAGAGCCCCTCCTATATCCCAATGGGTTGATTTTGTGTGTTTTTTTTTCCAAAAAATGGCCTAAAAAGGTAAATGCACACAGCACAAAACCTTGTTCAAAACGGTATTAAAAAAAAAAAAGATAAACGTTTTTCTGTTTTTGAAAATGGGTATATTTCCTATTCGTGTTTGGTACATTTAAAGCAAATCGTCCAAAGTCCAACTAAGATGTATTGTCAAAAATGCCCCTCCACGAAAAATGTTCTGAGGGCTCAGGAAGCCTGGGGGGAGGAGTCAAGATGACGGTTTGGGCTTGAGGCTCTGTGGAAGCCAACGCTGAGCTTTGTTCAATATTACCTTTTTCCAATATGCCGCATACAAAGCGAAAAGGTGCAGTGAAGGGTGTTTTACCGTCGGCCCAATCACTCCCTCCGGGCCAGCGAACGCTTCTACAGTTTGCCACGAGCACCCCTGTGGATACTGGCGTGAGGAAACCCGCTGTTGGATCTGCCGAAGGAGCGGCGTTCCCACTTGGGTCGGAGACATCACTATCCCCGCCACAGCTTAATCCGCCGCTTTGCCCTGCAGCCCTTCGGATGAGCGACGAGGACTCGATGGGACCGGAAGTCGGTAACCAAAGGGCCTCAGACGGCAGAACTCTTCCCCAGGACGCAGATGGTTCGATCATAGAGCCTCAGGCTCCCCAAGCGGTGACTCTACACTCTATTTGGGCAGCAATTCAACAACAGTGAATGATACATACCTGTAGCAGGTGTTCTCCGAGGACAGCAGGCTGATTGTTCTCACGACTGGGTGACGTCCGCGGCAGCCCCCACCAACCGGAAAGAAGCTTCGCGGGACGGTCGGCACGCAGGGCACGCCCACCGCGCATGCGCGGCCGTCTTCCCGCCCGTGCGCGACCGCTCCCGCCAGTTGAATGACTAGCAAAAGATGAAACACACAACTCCAAAGGGGAGGAGGGAGGGTAGGTGAGAACAATCAGCCTGCTGTCCTCGGAGAACACCTGCTACAGGTATGTATCATTCACTTTCTCCGAGGACAAGCAGGCTGCTTGTTCACACGACTGGGGTATCCCTAGCTCTCAGGCTCACTCAAAACAAGAACCCAGGTCAATTGAACCTCGCAACGGCGAGGGTATAACAGAAAATTGACCTACGAAGAACAACTAACTGAGAGTGCAGCCTGACCAGAATAAATTCGGGTCCTGGAGGGTGGAGTTGGATTTACACCCCAAACAGATTCTGCAGCACCGACTGCCCGAACCGACTGTCGCGTCGGGTATCCTGCTGGAGGCAGTAATGTGATGTGAATGTGTGGACAGATGACCACGTCGCAGCCTTGCAAATCTCTTCAATAGTGGCTGACTTCAAGTGGGCCACCGACGCTGCCATGGCTCTAACACTATGAGCCGTGACATGACCCTCAAGAGCCAGCCCAGCCTGGGCGTAAGTGAAGGAAATGCAATCTGCTAACCAATTGGAGATGGTGCGTTTCCCGACAGCGACCCCTAGCCTGTTAGGGTCGAAAGAAACAAACAATTGGGCGGACTGTCTGTGGGGCTGTGTCCGCTCCAAGTAGAAGGCCAATGCTCTCTTGCAGTCCAATGTGTGCAACTGACGTTCAGCAGGGCGGGTATGCGGCCTGGGGAAGAATGTTGGCAAGACAATTGACTGGTTAAGATGGAACTCCGACACCACCTTCGGCAGGAACTTTGGGTGGGTGCGGAGCACTACTCTGTTGTGATGAAATTTGGTATACGGAGCATGAGCTACCAGGGCTTGAAGCTCACTGACCCTACGAGCTGAAGTAACTGCCACCAAGAAAATGACCTTCCAGGTCAAGTACTTCAGATGGCAGGAATTCAGTGGCTCAAAAGGAGGTTTCATCAGCTGGGTGAGGACGACGTTGAGATCCCATGACACTGTAGGAGGCTTGATAGGGGGCTTTGACAAAAGCAAGCCTCGCATGAATCGAACGACTAAAGGCTCTCCAGAGATGGCTTTACCTTCCACACGATAATGGTAAGCACTAATCGCACTAAGGTGATTCCTTACTGAGTTGGTCTTGAGGCCAGACTCTGATAAGTGCAGAAGGTATTCAAGCAGGTTCTGTGCAGGGCAAGAACGAGGTTCTAGGGCCTTGCTCTCACACCAAACGACAAACCTCCTCCACTTGAAAAAGTAACTCTTTTTAGTGGAATCCTTCCTAGAGGCAAGCAAGACCCGGGAGACACCCTCAGACAGACCCAACGCAGCGAAGTCTACGCCCTCAACATCCAGGCCGTGAGAGCCAGGGATTGAAGGTTGGGGTGCAGCAACGCTCCGTCGTTCTGCGAAATGAGAGTCGGAAAACACTCCAATCTCCACGGTTCTTCTGAGGACAACTCCAGAAGAAGAGGGAACCAGATCTGACGGGGCCAAAAGGGCGCTATCAGAATCATGGTGCCGCGGTCTTGCTTGAGCTTCAGTAAGGTCTTCCCCACCAAAGGTATGGGAGGATAAGCATACAGGAGGCCGGTCCCCCAATGAAGGAGAAAGGCGTCCGACGCTAGCCTGCCGTGTGCCTGAAGTCTGGAACAGAACAGAGGCAGCTTGTGGTTGGTCTGAGAGGCGAAAAGGTCCACCGAGGGGGTGCCCCACGCTCGGAAGATCTTGCGTACCACTCTGGCATGGAGAGACCACTCGTGCGGTTGCAATACTCTGCTCAGTCTGTCGGCCAGACTGTTGTTTACGCCTGCCAGGTACGTGGCTTGGAGGAGCATGCCGAACTGACACGCCCAACGCCACATCCCGACAGCCTCCTGACACAGGGGGCGAGATCCGGTGCCCCCCTGCTTGTTGACGTAAAACATTGCAACCTGATTGTCTGTCCGAATTTGGATAATTTGGCAGGACAGCCGATCTCTGAAAGCCTTCAGTGCGTTCCAGATCGCTCGGAGCTCCAGGAGGTTGATCTGCAGATCCTTTTCCTGGAGGGACCACAGACCCTGGGTGTGAAGCCCATCGACATGGGCTCCCCACCCCAGGCGAGATGCATCCGTCGTCAGCACTTTCGTGGGCTGCGGAATTTGGAATGGACGTCCCAGGGTCAAATTGGTCCGGATGGTCCACCAGAGCAGTGAAGTGCGGCAACTGGTGGAGAGGCGGATGACATCTTCTAGATTCCCGGTGGCTTGAAACCACTGGGAAGCTAGGGTCCATTGAGCAGATCTCATGTGAAGACGAGCCATGGGAGTCACATGAACTGTGGAGGCCATATGACCCAGAAGTCTCAACATCTGCCGAGCTGTGATCTGCTGAGACGCTCTGGTCTGCGAAGCCAGGGCCAAGAGATTGGTAGCCCTCGCTTCGGGAAGGTAGGCCTGAGCCGTCTGGGTATTCAGCAGCGCTCCTATCAATTCCAGAGACTGAGTAGGCTGGAGATGGGACTTTGGGTAATTTATCACAAACCCCAGCAGCTCCAGAAGTTGAATAGTGCACTGCATGGACCGGAGGGCTCCTGCCTCCGAGGTGCTCTTGACCAGCCAATCGTCGAGATATGGGAACACGTGCACTCCCAGCTTGCGTAGATACGCCGCCACCACCACGAGGCACTTTGTAAACACTCGTGGGGCAGAGGCGAGCCCAAAGGGCAGCACACAATACTGAAAGTGCCGTGCGCCCAGGCGGAATCTGAGATACTGTCTGTGAGCTGGCAGTATCGGGATGTGAGTGTATGCGTCCTTTAAATCCAGGGAACATAGCCAATCGTTTTTCTGAATCATTGGCAGAAGGCTGCCCAAGGAAAGCATCCTGAACTTTTCTTTGACCAGGAATTTGTTCAGGCCTCTCAGGTCTAGGATGGGACGCATCCCCCCTGTTTTCTTTTCCACAAGGAAGTACCTGGAATAGAATCCCTGCCCTTCCTGCCCGGGTGGTACGGGCTCGACCGCATTGGCGCTGAGAAGGGCGGAGAGTTCCTCTGCAAGTACCTGCTTGTGATGGGAGCTGAAGGACTGAGCTCCCGGAGGACAATTTGGAGGCAGGGAGGCCAAATTCAGGGCGTATCCGCACCGCACTATTTGGAGAACCCACTGGTCGGAGGTTAAGAGAGGCCACCTTTGGTGAAAAAATTTTAACCTCCCTCCGACCGGCAGATCGGCCGGTACGGACACTTGTAGGGCGGCTATGTTCCCATGGATCCAGTCAAAAGCCCGTCCCCGGCTTTTGCTGTGGAGGCGCAGGGGGCTGCTTAGGCGCACGCTGTTGACGAGAACGAGCGCGCTGGGGCTGTCCCTGTGCCTGACGAGGCCTTCGGGCCGGCTGGTTGTACCTACGCTTCGCAAAAGAATAGGGTGCAGCCTGCCGGGCCCGGGAAAAACGTCCACCTGTGGAGGTGGATGCTGAAGGCGCCCGGTGGGAGAGCTTGTCGAGAGCGGTTTCCCGCTGATGCAGTTGGTCCACCATCTGCTCGACCTTCTCACCAAAAATGTTATCCCCCCGGCAAGGGACGTCGGCCAGTTGTCCAGGTCAGAGGCGCGCAGCCATGAGAGCCTGCGCATCACTATACCTTGGGCCGCAGCACGAGATGCCACGTCACAGGTGTCATAAATACCCCTGGACAGGAACTTTCTGCACGCCTTCAGCTGCCTGACCACCTCCTGATAAGGCCTGGACTGCTCCGGCGGGAGCTTCTCGACCAGGTCCGCCAGTTGTTGCACATAGGTCCGCATGTGAATGCTCATATAGAGCAGGTATGATTGGATACGGGTCACGAGCATGGAGGATTGGTAGGCCTTCCTCCCAAACGAGTCCAGAGTGCGAGACTCCCGCCCCGGGGGCGCCGAGGCGGTATCCCTCGAACTCCGTGCCCTCTTGAGAGCAGAATCCACGACCGCCGAGTCATGGGGCAATTGTGGCCGCATTAGCTCTGGGTCAGAGTGGATCCTGTACTGGGACTCTGCTTTCTTGGGAATGGTGGGGTTAGTTAATGGTCGCACCCAGTTCCGAAGCAGCGTCTCCTTTAGGACATTGTGCAGCGGCACCGTGGAGGACTCTCTAGGTGGTGATGGATAGTCGAGGACCTCGAGCATCTCGGCCCTCGGCTCTTCCACAGAGACCACGGGGAAGGGAATGCTGATAGACATATCCCGCACAAAGGAGGCAAAGGAGAGACTCTCGGGAGGTGAGAGTTTCCTCTCCGGTGAAGGCGTGGGGTCCGAGGGAAGGCCCGTAGACTCCTCTGAGGAGAAATATCTAGGGTCCTCCTCTTCCCCCCACGAGTCCTCATCCTCGGTGTCGGACATAAGCTCATGTAGCTGAGTCCTGAACCGGGCCCGGCTCGACGTCGAGGCACCAGGGTCTCGGTGTCGTCGAGCGGTGGACTCCCGCGCCGGCGGGGACGGAGCTCCCTCCATCGACGTCGACGGGGACTCCACCTGCGTGGCGGTCGAGACCGGCACCGCAAGCGGCGGCGGTGTCGACGGCCCCGGCGCCGGGCTAGAGCTCGCCGGCGCCACAGTCATCGGCGCCGAGGGCGCAAGCACCCCCGGCGCCGGCACAGCCTGGCGCATCAGCCCTTCCAGGATCCCCGGAAGGATGGCTCTGAGGCACTCGTCCAGGCCCGCTGCCGGGAAAGGCGGTGGGGCCGGTAGGGGTGTCGGTGCCAGAAGCTGCTGGGAGCCAGGAGACGGCACCGAGGTGCCGGAACCCCGACGCGTCGGTACCTCCACAACCGACGGAGACCGCTCCTCTCGACGGTGACGCTTCGGCGTCGCCTCCTCTCCGACATCGGGCTGCACCGAGGGCGACCGGTGACGACGCTTCTTGTCTTTTTTCCGATGCCCGTCACCGGCGCCGGAGGGCATGGAGGAGGAGGAGGTCGATCCCCCTCGGTCTCGAGGTACCGGGTCAGACAGGGTTCGGTCCCGTGGCCGAGCTGAGGGAGTGACCGGGGCCGACTGCCCACGCGGCCTCTCACCCCCACTCTCACCGGAGGACCGGCGGGCCGACGGGACCTGTTCTCCTGGGGTCGCTGCCATCGGTGCCGATGTCTCGGGCATCGATACCGGTACCGAAGGACCGGGCGTCGATACCGATGCCTTCGAGGTCGACGTCGAGGGGCCGGCGCAAGTTCCAAAAAGACGGTCCCGTAGAACTTGCCTCGCAACCTGAGTCCGTTTCCGGAGACCAAGACACAAAGCACACGACTTGAGATTGTGCTCCGGCCCGAGGCACTGGAGGCACCAAGCGTGGGTGTCGGTCTGCGAGATCGGCCGGCCGCAGCGACCACACTTTTTAAATCCACTCGGGACCTTCGAGGACATCGACGGAAAAATCGCGTCGGCGAAGTCAAAGTCGTCAATGGTGGCTGAAATCACACCACGAAAAAGCAAAACGACCGTGCGGCCACTAGGCCGCAATGCGGCGGCCCCGCTGGAAGCGAGGGAAAAAAGGGAGCGCGTGCCCCACACGTGCAGGGTTTTTTTTTTTTTTTTGGTAAAAGGAAACCGGGCGGTAACGAACCGTTAGAAAAGTAGAAAAACACACGATCAGCGTACACGCGATCGAACAATCCGGCGGCTGAACAGAGAGAGCGGCAAGGCACGACTCTCTCCAGGCGCGGAAAAAAAGGAACTGGCGGGAGCGGTCGCGCACGGGCGGGAAGACGGCCGCGCATGCGCGGTGGGCGTGCCCTGCGTGCCGACCGTCCCGCGAAGCTTCTTTCCGGTTGGTGGGGGCTGCCGCGGACGTCACCCAGTCGTGAGAACAAGCAGCCTGCTTGTCCTCGGAGAATAACAACTACGGTCACAAAAACTTCTCGAGATACAGCATTGCTGGTAAATAAGCTTGACTCTTTAACATTAACCTTAGAAACTGTTAAGACTGAACAATTTGCTCAAAAAATTGAAATAACATCGTTAAAATCCGTTACAGATGCTTTGATAAAAGACAAAATGAAAACTTCTTTAAAATTGGAACATTTAGAGAATTATAATAGAAGATTAAATTTGAGGTTACTGAACTTTCCTTTTCAAATTGGAGCTACCCCAGTGAATTTCCTTAAAAAATATTTAATGGAAGTTCTGGCTTATCCTCAATCAGCAATACCACCTATTAACAGAGCTTATTATTTGCCAGATGGAATCTCCAAAGCGAACCCGTGTGATAATAATCAAGGTCCAGAGATAAATTTGCAAGACTTATCAGCATTTCTGGAAGAATCTATTTCAGAAATAACTTGTCGAAGGACTTTACTGATATCGTTTGTTTTCCAGCAAGATTTAAATGCATTATTAAGAATTTACTTCAAGAATGCTACTAAACTTTTCCATGGTCAAAAAATCTGGATTTTTCCAGACGTGATAAAAACTACTCAGGATCGTAGGAGAGCGTTTCTGGCTTACAGAGAAGAGGTTAAAACTATGGGTGCCACCTTTTTGCTGGCTTATCCCTGCAAATGCTGTGTCAAGTATTTAGGGAATAAATATATTTTTTTTGAACCAGACCAGCTAAAAAAGTTTATAGATGCTAAAAAGCTATCCAAGTAAATGTGTAGAAGATATTAAGGATATAGAAATTTGACGGGGGAATATGAGCCAGGCTATTTACTTTTTGAGTTTCTTGTTTTATCTCCTTAATTGCTTTACCTCCTCTCTCCCTTTCTGACTGTTGTGGTCTAAGAAAGTAGACTATCCTGCTGATAATCGAACGAGAAAAACGCCCAAGTTCCGACCTAAATCGGGAGATGGACGTTTATCTCACAAAAACGAATAAAGCGGTATAATCGAAAGCCGATTTTTGGACGTTTTCAACTGCACTCCGTCGCGGATGCGGACAAAGTTTATGGGGGCGTGTCAGAGGTGTGGCGAAGGCAGAACTGGGGCGTGGTTATCTGCCGAACAAAGATGGGCGCATTTCACTGATAATGGGAAAAATGTATGCGTTTTTAGCTAGAATTTAGGACACTTTTCCTGGACCCTGTTTTTTCACGAATAAGGCCCCAAAAAGTGCCCTAAATGACCAGATGACCACTGGAGGGAATCGGGGATGACCTCCCCTGACTCCCCCAGTGGTCACTAACCCCCTCCCACCACAAAAAAATGATGTTTCACAAATTTTTATTTTCACCCTCAAATGTCATACCCAGCTCCCTGGCAGCAGTATGCAGGTCACTGGAGGAGTTGTTAGGGGGTGCAGTGGACTTCAGGCAGGTGGACCCAGGCCCATCCCCCCTACCTGTTACAATTGTGCTGCTTAATGCTTATTAGTCGTCCAACCCCCCCAAACCCACTGTACCCACATGTAGGTGCCCCCCTTCACCCCTTAGGGCTATAGTAATGGTGTAGACTTGTGGGCAGTGGGTTTTGAGGGGGATTTGGGGGGCTCAACACACAAGGGAAGGGTGCTATGCACCTGGGAGCTCTTTTACCTGTTTTTTGGTTTTGTAAAAGTGCCCCCTAGGGTGCCCGGTTGATGTCCTGGCATGTGAGGGGGACCAGTGCACTACGAATCCTGGCCCCTCCCACGAATAAATGTCTTGGATTTATTCGTTTTTGAGCTGGGTGCTTTCATTTTCCATTATCGCTGAAAAACAAAAACGCCCAGCTCACACATTGTTGAATAAAACATGGGCGTCTATTTTTTCCCAAAATACGGTTCGGTCCGCCCCTTCACGGACCCGTTCTCGGAGATAAACGCCCATGGAGATAGGCGTTTTCGTTCAATTATGCCCCTCTATGTTTCATAGTTAATATTTGTTAGGTATACTGAAATACTTATTAGTTTGAGATTATGTTGATTGTTTCATGCTAATAATAACCTATGACAATTTTACTGCTGTATTTCCATTTATAAGTTTATCTTGTAAAATTGAAAAATTCAATAAAGAAAAAAAAATGCCCCTCCACATATTACAGTTCCCAGCTGTAATCAAGTAAGCAACTATGTAACACTTTTTCAGGATGTAACCATGTAAGCCATATTGAACCCATACACTTGGGAAAACTGTGGGCTATATATATTGCTATAAATAAAAAATAAAAAAATATGTCTTTGGAATTTATCTGACTCTTAATTTCAGATGTTGTTAAAACTCTAACTCCTATCATAAATGATTTGAAGCCTTGATTGGTGGAAGTTGAAAATAAGATTTCCTCTCTTTAGGGGAGTGAGGTAGCCGTGTTAGTCCACTCTTACATTTCTTGATTAGCTTTTCGAAGAAGGGCAACCTTCGAAAGCTAATCAAGAAATGTATTAAGTTATGTCCAATAAAAAAGGTATCATCTTATTTTCTTTTCCATGTTTTATTTTGTTTGATTTCTATTGACTCTCTTTAGGGGGAAATGAATAATTTGAGGGCTTCTGTAAGAGAAATGTCATCTGACCATCAATTGGTGGCCCAAATACAACGGAAACAATCTGCATTTCAGATCTAACAGCAGTTTAAAATTGAAGAAGATGGAAAACTTCACAAGGAGTGCTAACTTGAAAGTCTTGAATATACCACATCTTCAAGATATGACAGCTAAAGATGTTTTGGGGTTACACTTAAAAGAGACTTTTAAGCTCAGAAGCTTAGCCGAGATTGGGTGGCAGAGCCGGTGGGGGGAAGCGGGGCTGGTGGTTGGGAGGTGGGCCTTGTTCTGGGCAGACTTCTACGGTCTGTGCCCTGAAAATGGCAGAAACAAATCAAGGTCAGGTATACACATAAAGTAGCACACATGAGTTTAAATTGTTGGGCAGACTAGATGGACCGTGCAGGTCTTTTTCTGCCGTCATCTACTATGTTACTTAAGTTACTATCCAGCTTATTTTCGAAAGTTATAGCCGGCCATCTTCCGGCACAAATCGGGAGATGGCCGGCCATCTCCTAAAACCGGCCAAATCGGTATAATCGAAAGCCGATTTTTGGACACACTCGCCGGCATTCCGTCGCGGAGGCGGCTAAACTTCAAGGGGGCGTGTCGGCAGGGTAGTGAAGGCGAGATGTGGGCGTGCTTACGAGATGGCCGGCTTCACCTGATAATGGAAAAAAGAAAACCGGCAATGACGAGCATTTGGCCGGTTTTACTTGGTCTATTTATTTTCACGACCAAGTCTCAAAAAGATGCCCAAACTGACCAGATGACCACCGGAAGGAATCGGGGATGACCTCCCCATACTCCTCCAGTGGTCACCAACCCCCTCCCACCCCCAAAAAAACTTTAAAACATTTCCTTCCTAGGAGGGGAAGCCAGTCGGCCAGCTCGTAAAAAAAAAAAAAAAGATCTTGCTGATCAGTTATGTTATGACTTACTTGTTCTGGAGTGCTGTATTTTGTGATACTGTTTTGAGAAATGTTCAAGAAAGACTTCATACAAATTAAAAAAGTCCCTGCTGTTCATTTTCCCTTGATGGCCGTCCCTGACGTGCACTTCCCTTAATAGCCGTCTTTCTATCCGAAAGTGCACTTCTCTTAATGGCCGGCTTTCTCCCCAAACAGGGAAATCAATACAGTTTTTGCTCACAGTTTTTTTAGTAGTAACAGTGGGATTTGAACCAGCCACCTCTGCATTACAAGACCAGTGATGTAACCACTTGGCCACAGCTCCACTTACTGGGCTGTCCCCCAGTGTTGCCAGGTACTCGGCCCCGAAACCCGCCCAAAACGTTCACACCCCCACCCCCGCCGTCATCAACCCTGCCCCGCCGTCATCGACTCCGCCTCCGCCGTCATCGACCCCGCCTCTTCCGTCATCGGCCCTGCCTCCTCCATTGCCGGCCCTGCCTCCTCCGTCTCCGGCCCCGCCTCCTCCGTCACTAGCCCCGCCCAAAACGTTACTAGCCCCGCCCAAACCGGCTCCAAAAACCTCACAAAAACCACCCAAAAAACCCAAAAACCAGCCCAAAAAACCACGACCCGCGGCAGGCAAAACTTTCCCGCAGCGGGTTGCGGAAAAACCGCCCAATTGGCAACCTTGGCTGTCCCTCCCTTTTGATTATACCCCTTCAGGTCTCTCTCAGCCACTCACAGTGCGTTAAGCTGTCTGTGAGTGGCTGAGAGAGACCTGGAGGGGTATAATCAAAAGGGAGGGACAGCCAAGTAAGTGGAGCTGTGGCCAAGTGGTTACATCACTGGTCTTATAATGCAGAGGTGGCTGGTTCAAATCCCAGTGTTACTACAAAAAAAGCAGTGTGCAAAAACTTTTGATTTCCCTGTTCAGGGAGAAAGACGGCCATTAAGAGAAGTGCACTTTTGGAGAGAAGACGGCTATTAAGGGAAGTGCACGTTAGGGACGGCCACAGTGGTGTGCTGGTAAATTTTTAACAACAGGCTCTCTCCCCGGTCCACCTCGGCGCCCCCCCCCCCCGTCCACCACTGCACCCCCCCAGTCCACCTCTGCGCTCCCCCATCCACCTCTGCGCCACCCCAAAATTGCAGAGCTGGCTATAGCCAGTGGGGGGTGGGGGGGGGGGCAATGCATTACTCTCTCCAGGAAAAAAAAATTAAATGATCCCAGGTTCCAATCTAATTCATGTTTAATGTGGGATAAAATGCCATAAATAAATATAAACTTTTAATGTTGAGCACCTGATTCTCAAAGGGAACATATTCCAAACACTATAAAGAAAATAAAATGATTTTTTCTACCTTTGTTGTCTGGTGACTGTTTTTCTGATCATGCTGGCCCAGTATCCGATTCTGCTGCTATCTGTCCTCTTAACTCCGTTTCCAGGGCTTCCTTTCCATTTATTTCTTTCCTTTCCTCTTCATTTCTGGTCCTCAGCTTCTGCCTATTTTTTTCATCCATGTGCAGTTTTTCTCCTCTCTTCCTTTTCCCTTATCTTATCTCCTTCCTCACTCTTCCCTCCCCTCCATCCATGTCCAGCATTTATTCTCTCTCCCCTCCTCTCCCCTGCCCTCCATCCACCCATGGCTAGCGACCCTTCTCTCCCCTGCCCTCCATCCACCCATGGCCAGCAGCTCCCTTCTCTCCCCTGCCACCCCCTCCCGACTTGTTCCGCAAATTCTCTTGCTTTCTTCCTCCCTCCCTCCCGATCCGGTCCCTCACCGACCCTACCTTGGCCATCAAATTCTTCAGGGCAGGCAGTGTTGCCTGCCCGCTGCCATCGCTGACTTTCCTCTGCCGCCCGATCACGCTTCAAAATGGCTGCCGAGACTTACAGAAGTCTCGGCGGACATTTTTAAAGCGCAAACAGGCGGCGGAGGAAAGTCAGCGATAGCAGCGGGCAGGCAACACTGCTTGCCTCGAAGAATTCGATAGTCAAGGTAGGATCGGTGTGGGACCGGATCCGGAGGGCGGAGGGAGGAAGAGCCGGCTCGCCCTTTCCAACAACCGGCTCGCAAGTCCGGCCAAAATTTAACAACCGGATCTTGCAAGCCGGAGCGAGCCGGCTCCAGCACACCACTGGACGGCCATCAAGGGAAAATGCACGGCAGGGACTTTTTTCATTTGTATGAAGTCTTTCTTGAACATTTCTCAAAACAGTATCACAAAATACAGCACTCCTGAACAAGTAAGTCATAACATAACTGATCAGCAAGATCTAAACATCCAGAAGTACCAGTGCACTACGAATGCTGGCCCCTCCCACGGCCAAATGCCTTGGATTTGGCCGGGTTTGAGATGGCTGGTTCCAGTTTCCATTATCGCTGAAAAACAAAGTCAGCCATCTCAAACCCGGCGATCTGTGGCATTTGGCCGGCCCCAACCGTATTATCGAAACAAAAGTTGGCCGGCCATCTTTTTCGATAATATGGTTCCAGCCAGCTGTTGCGGCGCCGCCAAAATAGATCGCCGGTGCCGGCGATGTTACCATAGCCCTTATGGGTTAAGGGGGCACCTACATGTGGATACAATGGGTTTCTGGTGGGTTTTGAAGGACTCACATTTACCACCACAAGTGTAACAGGTAGGGGGGGGGGGATGGGCCTGGGTCTGCCTGCCTGAAGTACACTGCACCCACTAAAACTGCTCCAGGGACCTGAATACTGCTGTCATGGAGCTGGGTATGATATTGAGGCTGGAAAAAATATTTTTTTAATTTTATTTGAGGGTGGGAGGGGGTTTGTGACCACTGGGGGAGTAAGGGGAAGTGATCCCCGATTCCCTCTGGTGGTCATCTGCTCATTTAGGGCACATTTTTGTGGCTTGGTCGTAAGAAAAAAAGGACCAGGTAAAGTCGTCCAAGTGTTCGTCAGGGACGCCCTTCTTTTTTCCATTATCGGTCGAGGATGCCCATGTGTTAGGCACGCCCCAGTCCCGCCTTCACTATGCCTCTGACACGCCCCCGTGAACTTTGGTTGTCCCCGCGACGGAAAGCAGTTGAGGACACCCAAAATCGACTTTTGATTATGCCGATTTGGGCGACCCTGTGAGAAGGACGCCCATCTTGCGATTTATGTCGAAAGATGGGTGCCCTTCTCTTTTGAAAATAAGCCTGATAGTGGACTACAGCATTTATCTATATAATTATCTCCCTTTTTTTTCTTTTCTTTAGCGGGGTAGTGAGTTTGAACTACAATCAGCTGGATTTCTGTATAAGATTCTTTTCTTGGTCATGTATAATTTGAAACTTATAATTAATGTTTAAAATAATTATTAAATTTCAGAAGCTCAGGGAAACCTATTTCTTTGTATGGTATCTAGAAACACATTCTGAATAGGTAAAAGCACACTAGACTAAATGATAGAATTTTAGAACTCAAAGGCTGCCTTTTGGTAAAATCCAGATTAGTTTGCAAATGTATTGCTACTTCTTTACATTTTTGCTTCCTTTAAGCAACAATGTTCAAAAATGGCCAGTATCGAATAAGGTCTAATTAGTGTCTTAGTTAGCACCCTATTCACAGAGAATATTTTTGCTACAGTTATAAAATGGAAGAAATCATTTACTGATTAGGTTCCTTAGTCAAAACCACCTGCTTGATTTATGATTTGTTGCTTTGCAAATTTGAAAGTACATGTCAGCAATATTTTTTCTGTGTTATGCCCCAAACGTCTTATTAGTATTCCACTGAGTTAACACATGTTACTTGCATATGCAATGCTTTATAGCTTACCTCTGGCCATATTGAAATATTGCCATGGATATGGATTTGTAAATAGCAACAATGCGATCATGTATTTTCCCTGAGACTTCAATCCAGAACAGATACTGTGGAATGCGCAGTAGGCCAGCCACATGTCAGAACATACATGCAATAAACCAGTGTCCCAAATTGGTCCTGGAGTACCCCCTGGCCAGTCAGGTTTTCAGGATATCCACAATGAATATGCATGAGATTGATTTGCATACATTGTATCCATTTTATGCAAATTTCTTTCATGCATATTCATTGTGGATATCCTGAAAACCTGACTGGCAAGGGGTTACTCCAGGACTGATGGGAAACACTGCAGTAAACCCTGCTTCCTTAGTTCTCATCCCACTAGGCTCCACTCTGTGCCATTTTTTAGGTTTATAAGATAAAATTTAATTGCTGATTTATTTATTCAGTTATTTGACAGACCGCTATTTGAACAATAGTTGGTATTATAAGCATTACTCATATCACTGTCTTTACGCATGTGGAGGTGCATGAGATACGTGTGGAGACTGAATAACCAAACAGGAAAAAAAAACAGCTCAAACCTTGAGGTTCATTTCAGCTCACAAGTTTCAGATGGGAACAAATTGAACTATTTAGTAATGCATTCACATAGGAAATATAAGTCTTCCTTTCTTTCCTAGAGAGCTTTCAAATGTTAGAAACATGATGGCAGATAGCCAAATGGTCCATTCAGTTTTACCCATCCACAGCAACTACTAACTTCTCCTTTCCCTAAGAGATCCCATGTGCCTGTCCATGCTTTCTTAAATTCAGACACAGTCCTCATCTCCACCAGGAGTTGATTCCATGCGTCCACCACCCTTTCAGTGAAAAAGTATTTCCTTAGATTACTCCTGAGCCTATAACCTCTTAATTGCATCCTATGTCTTCTCATTCCAGTTTTCCTTCATTTGAAAGAGGCTCACCTCCTCTACATTAATGTCACAGAGGTATTTAAATGTCTCTAACATATCCCCTCTCTCCCACCTTTCTTCCAAAGTATACATATGGACAGTTTTAAGTCTGTCCACATATACTTTATGAAAGAGACCATTGACAAATTTTGTACCTGCCCTCTGGGCTGACTCCATCCTGTTTATATCTTTCCGTAGATGCAGTCTCCAGAATTGCACACAGTATTCCAAATGGGGCCTCACCAGAGACTTATACAAGGGCACTATCACTTCTTTTTTCCCGCTGGCTATTTTTTTTTGTACCCCACGCTTTCCCACTCATGGCAGGCTCATGCAGGCTCAATGCAGCTTACATAGGGTAATGGATGGTTAAGTGACTTGCCCAGAGTCACAAGGAGCTGCCTGTGCCTGAAGTGGGAATCGAACTCAGTTCCTCAGTTCCCCAGGACCAAAGTCCACCACCCTAACCACTAGGCCACTCCTCCACTCCATTATTCCTCTCCCTATGCAACTGTCATCCTTCTGGCTTTGACCATCACCTTTTATACCTGTTTGGCCACTTGGAGATCATCGGACACAATCACCCCCCAAGTCTCACTCTTCTTTGTACACAGAAGTACTTCACCCTCTACACTATACTTTTCCCTTGAATTTTTGCAACCTAAATGGATGACCCTGCATTTTTTTTTACCATTAAATGAGTTGCCATTTGCTGGACCATTCTTCAAGCTTCACCAAATTCCTCCACATGCTATCCACGCCCTCAGGGGTGTCTACCCTATTACAAAGTTTGGTATCGTCCAGGTAGTCCTTCCGCAGTATCACTCACAAAGATGTTAAAGAGAGCTGGCCCAAGAACCAATCCCTGTGGTACACCACGGATAACACCCTTTTCCTTGGAGCAAGCTCCATTTACCTTACCCTCTGTCTGTCTCCTTCCACCTAACCAGTTTTTAACCCAGTCAGTCACTTTAGCACCCATACTGAAGGCACTCAGTTTATTTATCAGCACTTAGGGAGTAGAAATCCACAGGAGACGTATGTGTTAGGCGGGGAGAGTCTGATAGGTATGGACGGGGAGAGGGATCTTGGGGTGATAGTATCTGAGGATCTGAAGGCGACGAAACAGTGTGACAAGGCGGTGGCTGTAGCAAGAAGGTTGCTAGGCTTTATAGAGAGAGGTGTGACCAGCAGAAGAAAAGAGGTTTTAATGCCCCTGTATAAGTCGTTGGTGAGGCCCCACCTGGAGTATTGTGTTCAGTTTTGGAGGCCATACCTTGCTAAGGATGTAAAAAGAATTGAAGCAGTGCAAAGAAAAGCTACGAGAATGGTATGGGATTTGCGTTACAAGACGTATGAGGAGAGACTTGTGGACCTGAACATGTATACCCTGGAGGAAAGGAGAAACAGGGGTGATATGATACAGACGTTCAAATATTTGAAAGGTATTAATCCGCAAATGAACCTTTTCCGTAGATGGGAAGGCGGTAGAACTAGAGGACATGAAATGAGATTGAAGGGGGGCAGACTCAAGAAAAATGTCAGGATGTATTTTTTCACGGAGAGAGTGGTAGATACTTGGAATGCCCTCCCGCGGGAGGTGGTGGAGATGAAAACAGTAGCAGAATTCAAGCATGCGTGGGATAAATATAAAGGAATCCAGAAGGAACGGATCCTCAGAAGCTTAGCCGAAATTGGGAGGCGGTGCTGGTGTTTGGGAGGCAGGGCTAGTGCTGGGCAAGACTTCTACTGTCTGTGCCCTGAAAATGGCAGATACAAATCAAGGTAAGGTATACACAAGAAGTAGCACATATTAGTTTATCTTGTTGGGCAGACTAGATAGACTGTGCAGGTCTTTTTCTGCCGTCAATTACTATGTATATGCCTGTGCGGAACAGTGTCAAAGGCTTTGCTAAAATCCAAGTACACCACATCTAGTGCCCCTCCCATATCAAACTGTTTGGTCACCCAGTCAAAGAAATCAATCAGAGTTGTCTGACATGACCTGCCTCTAGTGAAACCATGCTGTCTCGGGTCCTGCAGTCCATTTGATTCTAGAAACCTTACAATCCTCTGCTTTAGAAGCATTTCTGTTTACTCACCACTGAGGTCAGACTAACAGGACTGGAATTCCCAACTCCTTACTACCACTCTTGTGCAAAGGGACCATATCCACCCTTCTCCAGTTCTCTGGAACCACTCCAGACTCTAAGGAAGCATTGAAGAGGTCAGACAACGGAACTGCAAAAACTTTCCTGAGTTCTTTAAGCAACCTTGGATGTATCCCATCAGGCCTCATCACTTTGTCTATTTTTAATTTAGCTAGCTCCATATGAATACAAAATGTTGTGATGTATAGAAACAGAGAAAACTGTAGGCAGATAAAGACCATATGGCCTATCCAATCTGCCCATCCATGCCATCTACTCTCCCTTTCACTCCCTTAGAGATCCTATGCACTTGTCGCAAGCTGTCTTGAATTCAGATACTGTTTTTGTCTCCACCACTTCCATTGGGAGGCCGTTCCACGAATTCACTGCCCTTTCCGTGAAGAAGTATTTCCACAGATATCTTGAGAATTCTACAAATAGCCAGGACTCAGGTGACCGGTGACTGGTGATATATACATTAACTTCTCTAACTGTGGATTTTCAACCATTATATCAGGAGTTCTCAACCCAGGCCTCAGGACACACCTAGCCAGTCAGGTTTTCAAGATATCCACAAGGAATATGGATGAGGTAGATCTGCATACAGTGGATGCAGTACATGCAAATCTATCTCATGCATTTTCATTGTGGATATCCTGAAAACCAGACTGGATTGGTGTGTACCAAGGACTGGGTTGAGACCCCCTGCCTTATATGGATTGCATCAGGCCAAAAATCCTTCCCAATGGCTCAATATTTTCAGTAAAGGGGCAGAGGGAGAGCAGAGTATACGCAGGCCACAACATTATTCAGATACTGTTGTAGAGATATTCAGATGCTATCCAGATGAGTTAATAGACTGCCTCCTGGGTAACAGGCCTAATGTAAATATGGGGGCAATTCTATAACTGGGCACAAGTTAGGCACCTAGATGCAGTGTATTGAGTACTAATTCTATAATGGTATGGGGGTGCCACAATTCTGTTATAGAATATCAATATAAATCATCACGTACATTTAGGCACACCTACTTACACCAAGTCAATAGCAGGTAAGATATGCATATCAGTCTTGGACCACTCATGCTCCTCCTGTGAACGCCTCCTTCCATTGACGTGTTAAGCGAGTTCTGTGTGAGAAATTCTGAGAGAGAGGACATTTCTCTGGTAAGTGAACATTATTTTACTCTTTGCTTTAGGAACTTAGATCGGGGTTTAAAGAAGGAACAGTAGGTTACTGATAGGTAGAATTAAAAAAAAAAAAGCACACTTTATTAACTAGTCTCCATACCCTTTCCCCCCTAGTTTTAAAACTTGAACTTTGTACCACAGCATTAACAGATAGCCTCTAGCAGGCACAGCAGCGCCTAGTTTAGTCTTCAAAAGCAGAAAGTCTGTGAGGGAATCCCTGGGACCGTTAAATCACGAAGGAGGAAAAGGGGTCATAGCGGAGAAACTGAATTTGTTTCGGTCTTTACGGAAGAAGATGTAAGAGATCTGCCTTTACTTGAAATGGTTTTCAAGGGTGATGATATGGAGGAACTGAAAAAAATCTCGGTGAACCTGGAGGATGTACTGAGCCAAATTCACAAGTTAAAAAGTAGTAAATCACCTGGACTGAATGGCATACATCCAAGGGTACTCAAAGAACTCAAGCATGAAATTGTTGATCTGTGTTAGTAATACGTAACCTGTCATTAAAATCATCCATAATACCTGAAGATTGGAGGGTGGTCAATGTGACGCCGATTTTTAAAAAAAGGGTTCCGGGGTGATCCGGGAAATTACAGACCAGTAAACCTGATGAAAACTATTATAAAGAATAAAATTACGGAACACATAGACAAACATGGTTTAATGGGACAGAGTCAGCATGGGTTCAGCCATGGGAAGTCTTGCCTCACCAATTTGCTTCATTTCTTTGAAGAAATGAATAAACATGTGGATAAAGGTGAGCCCAGCTTGTTCCTGACCGCTTGTTCCAGCTGCTACCTGCCTGCCTGTTAACACATCGAGTAACCTGCCTGCCCGCTTGTGAACCTCTCAGCCATTGACTTACCTACCTACCTGCTAGCTTGTCAGCCATTGACTTACCTACTCGCCAGTCCAAAACCCAGCTTTCCAGCTCTATCTATATGCTTAACACCTCAATCACCTCAACCACTACATAGTCACCTGTTAACTGCTTAACACCTCAGTCACTACATAATCACCTGTTACACCTCAGACACTTATGGCCCCTGTCCACGTTCTCTTCCTTGCCATGTCCCTTCCTAATCTTCTTTCCCCCCCACTCTCACTGTCTACCACTAGAACTCGCTGCCCTCCCGCCCTGCCCGCCACGGCAATACCCTATTCACCCTCATCCCCCACCACCTCACCATCCCTCTTGTCCCCCTCCTCCTTCCCAGCTCTTAACCTTCAACACTTCCTTCCTGCCATTAACCCATCCCCATTCCTCCTAAGTTCACCCCGTCTTCGTCGCCTTCGCCACCCGACCTCCCCCACCCTCCTCTGCATTCTCTTGCTCCTCCTCCTGCTATCCACGGGAGACATTAACCCTAATCCAGGTCCCCCTCACTTGTCCCCGTCCTATCCATGCGAACGATTCTGGGATGTCTCCAATCTCGTCTCTATTCCCCTCCTCCCCCCCTCTTCCCTCCTCTTCTCATGTGCCTTGTGGAATGCCCACTCAGTCTGCAACAAACTGCCCTTCACCCACGATCTCTTCATCTCTCACTCCCTTCAACTGCTCGCCCTAACTGAAACCTGGATCTCCCCGGAAGACTCGGCCTCAATCGCGGCCCTCTGCCATGGAGGTTATCTCTTCTCTCACACTCCCCGCCCAGCTGGCCGCGGTGGAGGCGTTAGGCTACTACTCTCACCCTCCTGTAGTTTCCAACCCCTCCCCCTACCGCAGTCTAACTGCTTCTCTTCCTTTGAAGCCCACTCCATCCGGCTATTCTATCCGCTGCCACTCAGAGTCGCAGTCATCTACCGACCCCTGATAAATCCTTCTCTTCCTTCATCACCGACTTTGATGCTTGGCTTTCCGTCTTTCTTGAACCCTCATCTCCGTCCCTAATTCTCGGAGACTTTAACATACACGTTGATGACCCAACCGACCCTAACGCTTCTAAGTTCCTCACCCTAACATCCTCCTTCAACCTCCAGCTGTGCTCCACCACCCCTACTCACCGTGACGGCCATTGTCTTGACCTCGTCCTCTCCTCCTCCGGCTCACCCTCCAATTTCCACGCTTCTGCTCTCCCTCTCTCTGATCATCACCTGATCACATTTACACTTCTTCACCCCCCCCTCTGCCCCGTCCAACTTTAACCACCACCTCCAGGAATCTACAGGCTATTGACCCCCCCACTTTATCCTCTAGTATCTCTAATCTCTTCCCCTCCATCATGTCCTCCGAGACTGTAGACAAAGCGGTTTCCGCTTACAATGCCGCTCTCTCCTCTGCTTTGGACACCCTCGCTCCATCCACCTCCCGTCCCACAAAGCGTACTAATCCCCAGCCTTGGCTGACCCCTTGCATCCGTTACCTTCGCTCCTGCACCCGATCTGCTGAACGCCTCTGGAGGAAATCTCGTACCCATTCTCTCAGCTCCAACCCTCGTCGTCTCTTCACCACCCTTAACTCCCTCATCAAAGTGCCCCCTGCTCCCACTCCCCCTTCACTCTCTCCTCAATCACTGGCTGACTACTTCTGCGACAAGGTGCAAAAGATCAACCTTGAGTTCACTACCAAGCCACCACCTCCTCTTCAGCCTGTAGCCCCATCCAACAACCAACCAACCATGGCCTCTTTTATCCTCCTTTCCTGAGATCACCGAGGATGAAACCTCCCGCCTTCTTTCCTCCTCGAAATGCACCACCTGTTCCTCCGATCCCATCCCCACCAACTTACTTAACACCATCTCCCATACTATCACCCCCTCCATCTGTCGCATCCTTAACCTCTCTCTCTCCACTGAAACTGTCCCTGATACCTTCAAGCACGCCGTAGTCACACCTCTCCTTAAAAAAACATCACTTGACCCTACCTGCCCCTCCAACTACCACCCCATCTCTCTCCTACCCTTCCTCTCCAAAATACTTGAGCGCGCCGTTCACAGTCGCTGCCTTGATTTTCTCTCCTCTCATGCCATCCTCGATCCACTTCAATCCGGTTTTCGCCCTCTACACTCAACAGAAACAGCACTCTCTAAAGTCTGCAATGACCTGCTCCTCGCCAAATCCAGAGGCCACTATTCCATCCTCATCCTCCTCGATCTATCCGCGGCGTTTGACACTGTCAATCATGATTTACTTCTTGCCACACTGTCCTCTTTTGGGTTCCAAGGTTCTGTCCTCTCCTGGTTCTCCTCTTATCTCTCCCACCGCACCTTCAGGGTTCACTCTCATGGATCTTCCTCCACTCCCATCCCACTATCTGTTGGAGTTCCCCAGGGATCTGTCCTTGGACCCCTTCTCTTCTCAATCTACACCTCTTCCCTAGGCTCACTGATCTCATCTCATGGTTTTCAGTATCATCTTTATGCTGATGACACCCAGCTATATCTCTCCACACCAGACATCACCGCGGAGACCCAGGCCAAGGTATCGGCCTGCTTATCCGACATTGCTGCCTGGATGTCCAACCGCCACCTGAAGCTGAACATGTCCAAAACCGAGCTCCTCGCCTTTCCACCTAAACCCACCTCTCCTCTTCCTCCACTCTCTATCTCAGTTGATAACACCCTCATCCTCCCCGTCCCATCTGCCTGCAACCTCGGAGTCATCTTCGACTCCTCCCTCTCCTTCTCTGCGCATATCCAACAGACTGCCAAAACCTGTCGCTTCTTCCTCTTCAACATCAGCAAAATTCGCCCTTTCCTTTCTGAGCACACCACACGAACTCTCGTCCACGCTCTCATTACCTCTCGCCTTGACTACTGCAACTTACTCCTCACCGGCCTCCCACTTAGCCACTTATCCCCCCTTCAATCCGTTCAGAACGCTGCCGCACGTCTTATATTCCGCCAGAACTGATATACTCATATCACCCCTCTCCTCAAGTCACTTCGCTGGCTTCCGATCAGTTACCGCATACAATTCAAGCTTCTCCTCCTTACCAACAAATGCACCCGGTCTGTGGCTCCTCACTACCTCTCTACCCTCATTTCCCCCTATGTTCCCGCCCGTAACCTCCGCTCACAGGACAAATCCCTCCTTTCAGTACCCTTCTCCACCACTGCCAACTCCAGGCTCCGCTCATTCTGCCTTGCCTCACCCTATGCCTGGAACAATCTTCCTCAACCCCTACGCCAAGCCCCCTCCCAACCCATCTTCAAATCTCTGCTTAAAACTCACCTCTTCAATGCTGCTTTCGGCACCTAACCTTTCGAGAAATATAGTATGCCCTATCAGATCGACTCTACACTTGTCTTTTAGATTGTACACTTGTCTTTAGATTGTACACCTGTCTTTTAGATTGTAAGCTCCTTGAGCAGGGACTGTCCTTCCATGTTAAAATTGTACAGCGCTGCGTAACCCTAGTAGAGCTTTAGAAATGTTAAGTAGTAGTAGTAGTAGTGTATCTAGATTTTCAGAAAGCTTTGAAAAAGTTCCTCATGCGAGACTCCTGAGAAAATTAAAGAGTCATGGGATAGAAGGCAAGGTTCTATTATGGATTAGAAACTGGTTATTGGGCAGAAAACAAAGGGTAGGGTTAAATGGTCATTTCTCTCAATGGTGGAGTGACGCAGGGATCAGTACTGGGAGCTATACTATTTAACATATTTACAAATGATATGAAAATTGGAACGATGAGTGAGGTGATTAAATTTGCAGATGACATAAAACTATTCAAGGTTGTTAAATCATGTGTGGACTGTGACATATTGTAGGAAGACCTTAGGAAATTCGAAGACTGGGCATCCAAATGGCAGATGAAATTTAATGTGAACAAATGCAAGGTGATGCACATTGGAAAGAATAATCCGAATCATAATTACCCAATGCTAGGGTCCACCTGGGGGGGTCAGCAATCAAGAAAGAGATCCAGGTGGGGGGGGGGGGGGGGCGAAGCCTGCAGGGTTGTGGAATGACTGCCTGAATTTACTGCTCTCCCTTCCTGCAGTGAATTTTTGAGCACTTTTCTAGAGGAATACACAGTACAATGTTAGCTGGAAAGCAAAATAAAACTGAAACCGCATTTGGAGCCCAAGCAGGTGAGAAGCGACAGAAACAAGATATTTCTACTCCGCTTAAGATGGCGTTGCCGAGGGAGATGCAGGAGTTGATAGGCCGGATCATGGCAGAGCTGAGCACAATTAAAACCATGATACATAATAGTTCATAGAGTATTACAGCTTTTCAGCAAGAGATGGCGATACAACTTACTGTGAGAGCAGAACGGGTTACGGAAGTAGAAGTGCAAGTCTCCATGCTCGAGGAGGGTGCGTAGCAATGGCAGGTGGATCATGAGGCACTTGCATCTCTTCGTAAAGAAGCGATGGATGCCAACAATTGCAGTCAGCAAAATAATATCTGTATTTTCGGATTGCCAGAAGGAGTGAAGGCTGGGAATCTGGTGACCTTTATTGAAGAATTTTTACAGAAGTTGTTGCAGATCACCTTCTGCTACCCCTTTGAAGTGGAGTGGGCACACTGGATACTGATGCATCG
The DNA here is from genome assembly GCF_901765095.1 of Microcaecilia unicolor. Lineage (NCBI taxonomy): Eukaryota > Metazoa > Chordata > Amphibia > Gymnophiona > Siphonopidae > Microcaecilia > Microcaecilia unicolor. The sequence goes on along the minus strand of NC_044031.1, from coordinate 353,271,789 downwards.
AATGGAGCATGAGGCAAGGCCGAGGCCTTTCATCTTAAAAATGTTCCGTCATGGTCAAGTGATGGATATTTTTGCTAAAGTGAGAGCTATGTCTATGATTCAATGGAACGGAGCTAATCTCAAAATAGTTCCAGATTTTGAGACACACTGCACACCTTAGAAAGCAGTTTTATGCGTTAGCAACTGAAGCAACTGGATTGAGTGGAGGAGTGGCCTAGTGGTTAGAGTGGTGGACTTTGGTCCTGGGGAACTGGGTTCAATTCCCACTGCAGGCACAGGCAGCTCCTTGTGACTCTGGGCAAGTCACTTAACCCTCCATTGCTCCAGGTACAAATAAGTACCTAAGCCACATTGAGCCTGCCATGAGTGGGAAAGCGCGGGGTACAAATAAAAAAAAAAGCAATTAGGGGCACATTATGGACTCTTCTACCTGGCACTCATGAAGGTTACCTACCGAAATTGGACTCACCAATTTGAGAACCCTAGTGATCTTAAAATCTTCATTAGTGAATATCAAGCTGCCTCTACTTGATTGACTGCACATTAACTTATAATGGCTTGTTTCATGATTCTGTTGTGCATTTTCAATGCGGTTCTGTTTGCTTTCTGTTATATGCTGTGTGGGAGGTTATGCATACTTGGGGCTGATATCTGGGTAGAAGGGGTAGGGACTTTGGGCTGATGCTATGTTGTGAAATTCTGATGTTGAGCTCTTTTGGTGCTGTGTGTAGATTGAGTGTACTTGGGTAACTCCGGAAGGGTTATGGTGGGAGGCGACTGTGGGTATGGATGATGAGGGGGGAGGGTTGGGATATGAGGCACTTACTTGATATTGGGTGTGAGTGGTTGCTGTTTGGGCTAAGTTGGGAATTCTCCCAACATAGCCCAAACAGCCCTACCCCTTCTACCCAGACATCTGTATATTTCTTTCTTTGGGGAGGATGGGGATTATGTAAAGGTGGAACTGGGATGGAATTCTGTATTCTGTGGGTATTATGTCTAATTTGAAATTATATTTGCTGAATGTCAACGGTCTTAACCATACTACTACTACAACTACTACTACTTATCATTTCTGTAGCGCTACGAGACGTACTCAGCGCTGTACATTTGAACATGAAGAGGCAGACCCTGCTCGACAGACAAACAGGACAAATAAGAGATAAGGGAATTACTAAGGTGGGGATGATAAAATACGGATACTTAACAAGTGAGTAAGGGTTAGGAGTTAAAAGCAGCATCAAAAAGGTGGGCCTTTAGCCTAGATTTGAAAACGGCCAGAGATGGAGCTTGATGTACCGGCACAGGTAGTCTATTCCAGACATATGGTGCAGCAAGATAAAAGGAACGGAGTCTGGATTTAGCGGTGGAGGAGAAGGGTGCAGATAAGAGAGATTTACCCAGTGAATAGAGTCCCCGGGGAGGAGTGTATGGAGAGATAAGAGTGGAGAGGTACTGATAAGCTGCAGAGTGAATGCACTTGTAAGTCAATAAGAGGAGTTTGAACTGTATGCAGAAATGGATAGGGAGTCAGTGAAGTGACTTGAGGAGAGGGTTAATATGAGCATAACAACACTGCTGGAATATAAGTTGTGGAGAAGAATTTTGAACAGATTGAAGAGGAGAGAGATGGCTGTGGGAGACCTGTGAGAAGCAAGTTGCAATAGTCTAAGCGAGAGGTGATAAGAGTGTGGATGAGGGTTCTAGTAGTGTGCTCAGAAAGGAAAGGGTGAATTTTGGTAATATTATAGAGAAAGAAACGACAGGTTTTAGCAGTCTGCTGAATATGTGCAGAAAAGGAGAGAGAGGAGTCGAAGATGACCCCAAGGTTACGAGCTGATGAGACAGGGAGGATGAGAGTGTTATCCACAGAAACAGAGAATGGGGGAAGAGGAGAGGTTGGTTTAGGGGGAAAGATAAGAATCTCAGTCTTGGTAATGTTAAGTTTCAGATGGCGCTGAGACATCCAGGCAGCAATGTCAGACAGGCAGGCTGATACTTTGGCCTGGATTCCTGCTGAGGTTTCTGGTGTGGAGAGGTAGATCTGGGAGTCATCAGCGTAAAGGTGATACTTAAAACCATGGGATGAGATCTGAGTACCAAGGGAAGAAGTATAGATGGAGAAAAGAAGAGGTCCCAGGACAGATCCATGAGGTACACCAACTGATAGTGGGATAAAAGTGGAGGAGGATCCACCAGAGTATACACTAAAAGTACGATGGGAGAGATAAGAAGAAAACCAGGAAAGAACAGAGCCCTGAAATCCAAGTGAAGGCAGCATATCAACTGTGATCAACAGTGTCAAAAGCAGCAGACAGATTGAGAAGGATGAGGATAGACTAGAGACCTTTGGATCTGGCCAGGAACAGGCCATTGGAGACCTTAGCAAGCGCTGTTTCAGTTGAATGAAGAGGGCTTGAGATGAAAGAAAGTCAAGACAACGCAGTGAACAGCACGTTCAAGTATCTTAGATAGGAAAGGGAGGAGGGCGATGGGACGATAGTTGGAAGGACAGGTAGGGTCCAATGAAGGTTTTTTAAGGAGTGGTGTGACTACTGCATGTTTGAAGGTATCAGGAACAGTCGCAGTGGAAAGTGAAAGGTTGAGGATATGACAGATAAAAGGGATGACAGTAGGGCTAAGTAGATGGGTGGGAATAGGATCAGAAGAACAGGTAGTTTCAAGGAGGAAAGAAGATGTGCAGTTTCTTCTTCAGTGATTTCAGAAAACGAGGCAGGGGTTGGAGGGTTGAGAGAATGGACTAAGGGAAGGAGAGGTGGAGGTGGAGGTGACTTGGTTGAGAATTCAAGTGTAATCTTGTGAACCTTATCATGAAAGTACTCAATCAGAGTCTTGGGAGAAAGTGAAGGGGGATTTGGAGGTGAAAGCACTTTCAGGAGAGAGTTCAGTGTGGAAAAGAGACATCGAGAATTTGAGCCAAGAGAATTTGTCAACTGGATGTAGTGGGCCTGTTTTGGCAAGTAAAACAGCAGACTGGAAGGAGGTCAGCACTCTAACCATCCCATGAAACACAAGAAGGTTTCTTAATTATCTCAAGAAGCAAAATGCAGATATAAATCTGTTGCAAAAGATGCATTTAGACAACTGAGAATTGGGCAAACTGCAAGGTGGCTGGGTTCAGACTTTTTGTTTTTTGGCAGCAGTGTCTAAAAAAGGGGGGGTGGCATTGTTGATATGTCGTGATGCTGGCATAGTGTTAGAGGAACAATGAGCTTGTCTGCATGGTAGATGGCTTGCTGTACAACTCAGAAGGGGACAGTCCTCTTTTGCTGTGATTAATACCTCTATGCTTCCACCCACATGGGGTGCTCTGAATTTTTTCAATCTTTACAAACGTTACTGCTGGAACTGGGTACCATGCCAATCATTTTGGAATGAGACTTTAATCAGGTAATAGATCCTATTTTAGACATCCATGATTGAAATCACACACAGTGTTGCCATCTTTGAAGCACCTTCTGGAGGAAGTGGGATTGGTGGATATATGGCGTATCATTAATCCAGCTGGTAAAGATTACACGTTTATTTCTCAAGTCCACCAGTCTCACTCACAGATAGACTATTTTTTGACTTCTAAAAGTTTAGTGCCTCAAGTGCTTGATACTACTATTTGTTGGAATGTAATTGTATTTTACATGCATTGCCTGTCACCTATTATTTCTCTGTGATTACTCTGTGACCTCTGATGTGAATTACTTAGAGAGGTCACACAGCTATGCAACTTCCTGTGGGGGACAGATGCAGCACATGCAGCACATGGAGCACATGGAGCTCATGATCTCTCCTAACCTGAGAGGATCTACTATGGTGTGAGCATCCATTACCATCTAAGCACATGGAAGGAGCTGATAATACAAATGTATAGTAATATGTATATATAAGCCTGTCTGATTATAATCTAACTGCAAACTGTGAGTAAACAGATGTTTTGTTACTTCAACTTTAAAGTGACTCAGCAGTGAATTATTCAGGGGTGAATGAGAGAGAGATGAAGAAAGAAATTAACATTTCTAAAGCTGAAGCTGTGTGTACTAAAATCTGCTAATTATTTACTACAAATAATCCAACAAAAGGGTTATGGGCCCAGGGCTCAGGAATTGAAAAAGAAGAGAAATATTACCAGGCAGAAAAAAAGGCCACATTTTTCTCTTAAGTTTTAAAGGAAAGATTCAGTCTGTCTCTCTCTCCCCCCACACAGCAGACAGAAGGCTAAGAAAATGGCTGAGGGAAGAAATTCACCATTGTTCTATTCTCTCAAGGTGCCTAGATTAACTGAGTTAATTATCAGCAGTGGGAATTAAGATTCATATGTTTCCTTCGAGCAAAAAGATTAGATATATGCTTAGATCAAGACAGAACAGCTGAAAATATGGCTGAATGGGACAATGCAAACTATTATGTGAAGTGCATGCTTTTGGAAGCTCTCTCAGAGAAACAAGCCATATTAGTAGAGGGAAAAGATACACCAAAGGACATTTTATGTAAGCTGAGAACTATGTATGCAACTACATATGCAAAGCAGCAACCAATTTGGTTGGCAGAGTTGAATGAAACCAAATTAAGGGATAAAAGTAAATGTAATGATCACATTATGCATCTTATGTCTTCATTTCAAAAGCTAGAACTTTCTGGAATTCCCATGTGTGATGCATTGAAAAGAGCATTTCTTTTTACCTCACTATCAAAGAAGTTTGATGTTTTTAGGTCTGTAAATGAGGCCATTGAAGGGCAATCTTTTGAACAGACAACATCAAAACTAAGGCAGGAATGCATAATAAATGATTCTGAGGAGATGTGTTCTCAAAGCAAGTCAGAGAGAAATGAAACAAATTTCTTGGCAAAGAACAGAGGAAGGCGGAGCTATGGGAAAACTCCACCCAAGGGCAAGCTGATTTGCTACTCATGTGGAAAGGAGGGACATGTATCTAAATGGTGTAAGGAAACACAAAACACTCCCTCTAGCTCACCTAAGCCAATGGAACTAAAGAATTTTCAAACCAGGAAATGTATGAAGGACAAAGATAAACACAAGGGCTTTCTAATGGCAGAAAAATCTTTGACTATGGTAAATAATAATTCAAATGAAAGTACTTGGATTTTGGATTCAGGGAGCACATGCCATTTAACCAATTGTAAGAATTTCTTTCAGGAAATGTGTCCAGAGGAAGGTATTCTTAAAACTGCAAACGCAGGGACTGCTAAGATCCAAGCAAAAGGTATTGGATTCTTAAAATGCAAAGTGTCTAATGAAGTTAAAGAAATTCCTGTAAGTGATGTCTTGTATATTCCCCAAGCAGTTTGCAATATGCTTAGTGTATCTACATTAGATAAGAAGGGATTTGTGATTCATTTTGAAAATAGTAAGTGCACAATCTCTAAAAATGATGAAGTGTATGCTGAAGCTTTTATGCATAATGATGTTTATAAGCTGAACATTTCAGGTGAAGCCTCACATATGGCGCAAGTAAGGAAGAATGATGGTAAATGTAGTCTGGAAATCTGGCATCGCCGCCTGGGACATCGTGATTCTAAGGTGATCCAGGATCTTTACAGTAAGCAACTGGCCACCGGCATTCAGATAAGTGCAGATGCTGGTAAAATGGAGAAATGCATAGACTGTGTTACTCAAAAAGGTGTGAGACCCTCATTTCCTGCATACACAGGAAATAGGAGTAATAAAGTGCTGGACTTAATACACAGTGACTTATGTGGACCGTTTAATATCCCATCATTGGGAAATAACAGATTTGTGCTAATATTCTTGGATGATTTCTCTAGATATTGTGTGGCCTATTTGCTGAAAGAGAAAAGTCAAGTCACAGACATGCTGAAGAAATACGTAGCCATGGTGAGCAATAAATTTGAAAGAAAACCAAAGGTTCTTCAGACCGACAATGGTGGTGAGTTCACTTCACAAAGCATGCGCACATTTCTAGAACAAGAAGGCATTCAGCATATCACAACAGTAGCTTATACACCAGAGCAAAATTCTGTTGCAGAGAGAAAATTTAGGTCACTTGTGGAAATGACCAGATGTATGCTGTCAGATAGCAATCTCCCTAAAAGACTATGGGGGGAAGCCATTCTCACAGCAGTGTACCTACAAAACAGAATGCCAACTAAAGGCGCGGAGCGCACACCACATGAGACATGGCATGGTAGGAAGCCAAACCTGTCACACATAAGAACATTTGGAAGTACAGCATATGCTCATGTACCAAAGCAAAGAAGGCATAAGCTGGATTCCACAACAGAAAGGGGCATTTTAGTTGGCTATGCTCCAGGACACAAAGGATATAGAATTTTGAATCTGAAAACTGGCATTGTTGGCATAAGACATGTTACATATTTTGATGAAAACAAAAGGGTTGATAAAGGCTGGATTATCCCAGATGAGCCTTATCATCCAGAATATGAAACTAGAACCATAATAGACATGCCAGTGTATATAAATGCCATACCAAGGCAGATGTCTGAAAGCAACTCACCTGTATCTAACGAGGAACAGGCAGAGGAAGCAGACACAGAAAGGATCATTGAAGAAGACAGTACAGTTGGAGAAGGGGAATCAATTGGAGAAGAACTCTCAGATTTAGAGGATGCGGAAAGGTCAGACCAACCTGTTGTCAGACGCTCATCCAGGGAAAACAAAGGTGTTCCACCCCCAAGACTGTCTTACTTAACAAAGTCAGCAGAAGCTCAAGAGCCCTTAACATGGGATGAGATTGAGAAAATGCCAGCAGAAGAAGCTGCTGAATGGCATAAAGCTGCACAAGAAGAAATTGATGCATTGGATAAAAATAATACTTGGATTTTTACAAAATTACCTCCTGGCAAGAAAGCTATAGGATGCAAATGGGTATTCAAGTTAAAAAGGAATGCACAAGGAAAAGTGGAAAGGTATAAAGCCAGATTAGTCGCAAAGGGATATCTTCAAAAATATGGAGAAGATTTTGATGAAGTGTTTGCACCTGTAGTGAAACACACGACAATTAGAACACTTCTGAGCATTGCAGTCTCAAAAGGCATGCAAGTCAAACACATTGATGTGAAAACAGCGTTTCTTCATGGAGAAATAACTGAAGACTTGTACATGGAACAGCCAACAGGTTTCATAAATACAAAACAAAGACAGCTAGTGTGTAAATTAAACAAAGGTCTTTATGGATTAAAGCAAAGTGAAAAATGTTGGAATGAAAAATTGCATGAAATATTGACAAATTTAGGATTTAAGCAAGGTGAAGCAGATAAATGTTTGTACACTAGGTGCACAAATGGACAATATGCATACATTTTAGCTTTTGTTGATGATCTGCTCATTGCAAGCAAAAGTGAGCAAGAGTACAAGGACATTGTAAAGTGTTTAAACCTCAATGTTGAGATAAAAGAACTTGGTAATGTGTCATACTATCTTGGTATAGAAAATTGAGAAACAAAATGATGGTTCTTATCTTCTAAGCCAGAAGCAGAAAATAAATGAGCTTATTGAAAGTTTAGGTATGCAAGATGCCCAAGTTGTAAGCACTCCCATGATCACTGATTTTCTGAAGGATGAAACAGTAAGAGAACCTTTACCAGATAACATCCAATATAGATCAGCCATAGGTAAGCTTTTATATCTAGCTACCACATACAGGGCTGATATAGCAAATGCAGTAGGAATTTTGAGCAGAAGGGTCAGCTCACCTACCAAATCAGATTGGACTGCAGTTAAAAGGATGGTAAGGTATTTAAAGGGTACCATTGATTGTAAATTAAAGATTTCAGCCAATAGTAATCCAAAACTAATATGTTACTGTGATTCAGATTGGGCAGGGGATCATTCTGATTATAAATCCACAAGTGGATATGTGTTTATGTATGGAAATGTACAAATTTCATGGGCCAGTCATAAACAAAGTATTGTGAGTTTGTCTTCTACAGAAGCTGAATACGTGGCCGTATCGGAAGCGTGCAGAGAACTGATGTGGATTGAAAAACTTATGCTGGATTTTGGTATAGCTGAACAGAGACCAATCCAGATAATGGAAGATAATCAGAGCTGCATCCGACTGTCACAGAATGACAAGGTTCAGTCACGCACCAAGCACATCGCAACGAAATACCACAACGTGCGAGAGTTGGTGAAAGAAGGGGTCATCAGTCTACACTATTGTCACACCAGTGAGATGACAGCTGACATCATGACCAAACCGTTACCCAGAGAACATTTTGTGAATCTGCGTATAAAGCTTGGACTTTGTATGAATAAATAATTGCATGACAGTTATGCATGAGAAGGGGTTTGTTGGAATGTAATTGTATTTTACATGCATTGCCTGTCACCTATTATTTCTCTGTGATTACTCTGTGACCTCTGATGTGAATTACTTAGAGAGGTCACACAGCTATGCAACTTCCTGTGGGGGACAGATGCAGCACATGCAGCACATGGAGCACATGGAGCTCATGATCTCTCCTAACCTGAGAGGATCTACTATGGTGTGAGCATCCATTACCATCTAAGCACATGGAAGGAGCTGATAATACAAATGTATAGTAATATGTATATATAAGCCTGTCTGATTATAATCTAACTGCAAACTGTGAGTAAACAGATGTTTTGTTACTTCAACTTTAAAGTGACTCAGCAGTGAATTATTCAGGGGTGAATGAGAGAGAGATGAAGAAAGAAATTAACATTTCTAAAGCTGAAGCTGTGTGTACTAAAATCTGCTAATTATTTACTACAAATAATCCAACACTATTAACCCTGTGCTGATATCAGAACATGCAGGTATATCTCTTATGCTGGAAGGATTGGAGGTTCCTTTATTATAGAAGGCTGACTTTGTGAAGCATATGCATTGTCAGATTGATGAATACTTTGAGTTTAATAAGTCTGAGGATACTTCTACAGTTAACTGCTGAGAAGCGTGTAAGGCAACACTCAGAGGTGCTATCTTAAGTTATTCTGCTCAGGTTAATAAAGAGCGGCAACTAGAACTCAGAGGTCTTGAAACATCTATTAATACATTAGAGAAACAGCTTATTAAACAATGGACCCAGGAGACGATAACTAAGCTATGTAAATTGAAATTTCAATATAATCTTATACTAAGTCAGAAGGCTAGGGGTAAGCTTTTTGTACAGCAGGCTTCCTACTGTAATGTGAAAAAAAGGCTGGGAAAATTTTAGCTGCATATTTTTTTTTTAATTTTTTCTTTATTGAATTTTTCCTTTTCACAAGATAGACTTATAAATGGAAATACAGCAGTAAAATTGTCATATGTTAGTATTACCATGAAACAATTCAACATAATCTCAAACTAATAAGTATTTCAGTATACCTAACAGATATTAACTATGAAACATAGTCTACTTTCTTAGACCACAACATCAGAAGGAGGGGGAGGAGATAAAGCAATTAAGGAGAAAAAACAAGATACTCAAAAAGTAAATAGCCTGGTTCATATTCCCCCGTCAAATTTCCATTTCCTTAATATCTTCTACACATTTACTTGGATAGCTTTTTAGCTGGTCTGGTTCAAAAAATATATATTTATTCCCTAAAAACTTAATACAGCATTTGCAGGGATAAGCCAGCAAAAAAGTAGCGCCCATAATTTTAACCTCTTCTCTGTAGGCTAGAAACGCTCTCCTACGATCCTGAGTAGTTTTTATCACGTCTGGAAAAATCCAGATTTTTTGACCATGAAAAAGTTTAGTAGCATTCTTGAAGTAAAGTCTTAATAATGCATTTAGATCTTGCTCGAAAACGAAAGATATCAATAGAGTCCTTCGACAAGTTATCTCTGAAATAGATTCTTCCAGAAATGCTGATAAGTCTTTCTGGACCTTGATTATTATCACATGGATTCACTTTGGAGATTTTATCTGGCAAATAGTAGACTTTGTTAATAGGTGGTATTGCTGATTGAGGGTAAGCCAAAACTTCCATTAAGTATTTTTTAAGGAAATCCACTGGAGTAACTCCAATTTGAAAAGGAAAGTTCAATAACCTCAAATTTAGTCTTCTATTATAGTTCTCTAAATATTCCAATTTTAAAGAAGTTTTCATTTTGTCTTTTATCAAAGCATCCGTGACAGATTTTAACGATGTTATTTCAGTTTTTTGAGCAAATTGTTCAGTCTTAACAGTTTCTAAGGTTAATGTTAAAGAATCAAGCTTATTTACCAGCAATGCTGTATCTCGAGAAGTTTTTGTGACCGTAGTTGTTAGTTGTTGAATTGCTGCCCAAATAGAGTGTAGAGTCACCGCTTGGGGAGCTTGAAGCTCTATGATCGAACCTTCTGTGTCCTGGGGAAGAGTTCTGCCGTCTGAGGCCCTTGGTTACCGACTTCCGGTCCCACCGAGTCCTCATCGCTCATCCGAAGGGCTGCAGGGCAAAGCGGCGGATTAAGCTGTGGCGGGGATAGTGATGTCTCCGACCCTAGTGGAAACGCCGCTCCTTCGGCGGATCCAGCAGCGGGTTTCCTCATGCCAGTATCCACAGGGGTGCTCGTGGCAAACTGCAGGAGCGTTCGCTGGCCCGGAGGGAGTGATTGGGCCGACGGTAAGACACCCTTCACTGCACCTTTTCGCTTTGTATGCGGCATATTGGAAAAAGGTAATATTAAGCAGAGCTCAGTGTTGGCTTCCACAGAGTCTCAAGCCCGAACCGCCATCTTGACTCCTCCCCTTTCCCTTAGCTGCATATTTAAAGGGTATACAAAATAGAGGGAGTATTGTTGCTATTTGAGACGCACAGGGACAGACACGTGGAGGGGCATAATCGAAAGGGTCACCCATGTTTTACTGAGGATGTCCTCGCAAAATTTCCCGATGGAGGGATGGGGAAACCCGTATTATCGAAACAAGATGGACGTCCATCTTTCGTTTCGATAATATAGTCGGGGATACACAAATCTTGAAATTTAGGTCATCCTTAGAGATGGTCATCCCTAGACTTGGTCGTTTCTGCTTTTCGGCGATAATGGAAACCAAGGACACCCATCTCAGAGACAACCAAATGCAAGCCCTTTGGTCATGGGAGGAGCCAGCATTCATAGTGCACTGGTCCCCCTGACATGCTAGGACACCAACTGGGCGCCTTAGGGGGCACTGCAGTGGACTTCATAAATTTCTCCCAGTTACATAGCTCCCTTACCTTGTGTGCTAAGCCCCACAAATCCCCCCCAAAACCCACTACCCTCAAGTGTACACTACTACCATAGCCCTTATGGGTGAAGGGGGGCACCTAGATGTGGGTACAGTGGGTTTGTGGTGGGTTTTGGAGGGCTCACATTTACCACCACAAGTGTAACAGGTAGGGGGGGTGGGCCTAGGTCCACCTGTCTGAAGTGCACTGCAGTACCCACTAAAACTGCTCCAGGGACCTGCATGGTGCTGTGATGTGACATTTGAGGCTGGCATAGAGCTCTTTTGGAACTCATTGATTTGTTTGGCTCTTTTTCTGGCTACAAAATCAATTATCACTCAATGTACATTGATTATGGAGGAGTATCCTTTCAAATGGCAACCAGATGGTATTAAATACCTTGGGGTACAAATATGTAATACCTTGGATGCAACTATAGATGCTGCTAAGTTGGCCAAGGTAAAATCTTTATTTGAGAGGTGGGCCCCTAACTGGTTATCTTGGTGGGGCCGTGTAGAAACCGTCAAGACGTCTGTTGCTCCAGTTATTTTCTACTATTTAAGTATGAGCCATTGGCCTGTATTTTACTGAGAGCAAGGGCTAGCATAACTCTTCATTGTAATAAATAAACTATCTTATTATATCTACTACATACTGGGTTCCTTTCTAATTACAAGAGTCCATACTGCCTGATGGTGTAAGCCTGTCATGAGCAGATTCAAAGTTGGGAAAGCTAGATATTTGGAGGGCATATGTAACTTTGCCCAGAGAGAGATGAGACGGGCCACTGCTTCTGCTGCTGGATTAGCAAAGGCAGATTCGGAGAAAATAAACACTATGCTCTTTGCTCCTTCAATATACAAATCCCTAGAGTGGATTATTGCTCATTTCATATGGAGAAATAAACAATCCAGAATTGCTATGCGGAAACTTCAACTTCCTAAGGATCAAGGAGGGCTGAACATGCCTCATTTTTATAATTACCATTGGGCGTACCTTTTAAGACAAGGGGGTTACTGAACTTGCCTGAGGATACATACCCAGCATGGTATCATGTACAGCGAGAGCTGATAGCTCCATTTAGACTGCAAGATCTGCTCGGTGCTGAATTACCAGTAAGCAATCGGCCTAATCAGATAACTGTTTCAATGCAAACAGCATTACAGCAGTTAGATGTTTGACTGGATGTGCCAATTGATAAGACTACATGATGGCCATTGTGGAATAATCCATCCTTATGCATTGATGGTAAATGTTTACATTGGCTTTTTTGGATGGACTGCGATATCTATACTGTGGGAGATGATCTGACACAAAAGAGATTATCTTCTTACCGTTTCCTCAGTGCTATCACTGGACTCAACTCCAACACTTGCTGGGGGTCCAATTTTATTACATTAAAGAAAGACCCTAGTATATATGATCTTGCCATTAAAATTCATAAGATGGGACATGAAGCCTCACAATGGTATCAAGTGGTTATGCTTTGGTCTTGTGAAATACATCAAATTATCCTTTCTGCTCACTGGTCATGTTTCTGGCATAAGCATCTGTGGTGTTGTGCATCTGCATCTGTACAACAGTCCCTCTATTTTGTGGCTTGGAGGGTGATCTGGACTCCCAGTAAACTGCATAGACTAGATGCTACACGTTTGTCCCTGTGATGGGCCTGCAGTCAAGATTTGGGTACACTAGATCACCTCCTATTTGATTATCCATCGGTAATCAATTTTGGACTGATGTGTGACAGATGATTAACTCTGTTTTACAGTTTTCATTGCCTTTAACATATGCTTGAGTTCTTTTTGAACTTTTTGATGTCTCTATTGATCTTTTAGAGGAGTATATTTCACTCATTTCTAGTTTAACAGCTAGAGCATTTCACCATATACTCCAGATTGTAAGCTCTTTGAGCAGGGACTGTTTGTGCAGCGATGCGTATGCCTTGTAGCGCTATAGAAATGCTAAATAGTAGTAGTAGTAGAACTGGAAGACTCCCCTGATCAACTTAATCTATATATGTGATGAATACAGTATTTATTTATTTATTTGCATTTGTATCCCACATTTTCCCACCTATTTGCGGGCTCAGTGTGGCTTACAATACATTGTGAATGATGGAAGTACAATTAGTTGCAGTACATTATGGGTTACATTATGAAGAGTTATGGGAAGACAGAGTAAATTCAGGATATCATTTGGGAATAGAACAGCGGAATATAACAGTGGTGAATTGAGAGGGGGACAAAACAGTATCGAGGGAACATAAAGGTCTAACAATTTTATCTGTGGGTAGGGTTTTAAGAGTGGTGAGGATACAGGAGAAGAGACTTCAGAAGAGAGTGTATTGGTGCGTATCTATTAGTTTGTATGGACTTCAAGTGTTTTGATCCTTGCTGTAGATTTTCTCAAAGAGATAAGCCTTCAGTAGTTTGCGGAAGTCGGTCAGTTCATAGATCGTTTTCAGGTTGCGTGGTAGTGTATTCCAGAATTGTGTGCTCATGTATGCGAAGGTCGATCCGTGCAGTACTTTGTATTTTATGCCTTTGCACTTAGGGAAATGGAGATTGAGGAAGGTTCGGGACGATCTTTTAGCGTTTCTGGGTGGCAGGTCTATTAAATCAGACATGTATGCAGGGGCTTCACCGTGAATGATTTTGTGGACTAAGGTGCATACTTTAAAAGTAATGCGTTCCTTGAGTGGTAGCCAGTGTAGTTTCTCCCGTAAAGGTTTTGCACTTTCGTATTTTGGTTTTCCGAAGATGAGTCTGGCTGCTGTATTCTGGGCTGTTTGAAGTTTCCTCAATATTTGTTCTTTGTATCCTGCGTTTAATGAGTTGAAATAATCCAGGTGACTGAGTACGAGTGATTGCACTAGACTGCGGAAGACAGATCTTGGAAAGAATGGTCTAATTCTTTTCAGTTTCCACATAGAGTAGAACATTTTTTTGGTTGTGTTGTTCGCATGAGTCTCGAGTGTTAGGTGGCAGTCAATAGTGACTCCAAGGATTTTTAAAGTTTCTGAGATTGGCAGATTTAGTTTAGGTGTGTTAATGGCGGTAAATTTATTCGTGTTGTATTTGGAAGTAAGTATGAGGCATTGAGTTTTTTCTGCATTCAGTTTCAGTCGGAATGCATCTGCCCAGGTGTTCATGATGTGTAGACTTTGGTTGATTTCGTTAGAAATTTCATTAATGTCTTTTTTGAATGGAATATATATCGTTACATCATCGGCATATATGTATGGGTTAAGGTTATGGTTTGATAGAAGTTTTGCCAGGGGGGGTCATCATTAGATTGAAAATAGTTGGTGAAAGGGGGGATCCTTGCAGTACTCCACAATCAGGTGTCCATGCAGCAGACGTAGTTGAGTTTGATGTGACTTGATATGAGCGTAAGGTTAAGAACCCCTTGAACCAGTTTAGGACATTGCCTCCGATGCCAAAATATTTGAGAATGTGTAATAGGATTCCGTGGTCTACCATATCAAAGGCACTTGACATGTCAAATTGCAGAGGAGTATATTGGTGCCGGTTGCAATCATTTGTTTAAATTTGGTCATTAGGGTAATTAACACTGTTTCTGTGCTGTGATTTGACCGGAATCCTGATTGGGAATCATGTAGTATGGAGAACTTGTTGAGGTAGTTTGTGAGTTGTTTGGTAACCATCCCTTCGGTTATTTTGGTTATTAGTGGTATAGATGCTACTGGTCTGTAGTTAGTTATTTTGCTTGTGTTTTTCTTTGTGTCCTTGGGTATTGGGGTGAGTAAAATGTTTCCTTTTTCTTTTGGGAAAAGTCCTTTTTGTAGCATGAAATTCATGTGGTTAGTTAAGTCTATTATGAATTGTTGAGGGGCTGATTTCATGAGGTTGTTTGGGCAGATATCTAGTTTGCATTGGGACTTGGCGAATCTTTTGAGCGTTTTAGAGATGAGGTCCTCTGATAGTAGTTCGAATTCGGTCCAGATCCTGTCTGCTGGGTATATTCCGTCTTCTGGGTCTAGACAGTTTAGGAGTGTTGTGTATTCAGTAGGGCTGGTGGGTATTTTAAGTCGTAGTTGTATGATTTTTTTCCTTGAAGTATTTCGCGAGGTCGTCGACCCCTGGTGTATCTTTGCTGTTGTTTGTCACTGGTGTGGTGTCTAGCAATTTGTTTACAAGGTAGAAGAGTTTGTGTGTGTCTTTGTAGTTTGGTCCAATCATTGTTTTATAGTGTAGTCTTTTAGTCTGTTTGATGATATATTTGTATTTCCTCTGGAGTGATTTCCAGGCATTCAGTGTGTGTTCGTCTTTCTTTTTGTTCCATGTGCGTTCTAGTTTTCTGACTTGTGTTTTGAGTTTTTTCAGCTCTTCGGTGAACCATGAATTTGTTCCTTTCCTGTGTGATGTTCTAGTTTGGATTGGGGCGATTGTGTCTAATGTTGTCCTACATATGTCGTCCCATTCTTGGAGGAATTGAATGGTGTCTGTATTTGTTGACCATTCGTTTTGGTAGACCTGTTGCCAGAATGTTGTGGGGTCTATTTTTCCTCTCGTGTTGTATGTTGTTCGTTCATGTTTGTTAATTGCGTTTCTGTGTATTTTTCGCCAGTGGAGGGAGACCAGCGCTTTGTGGTGGTCTCTCCATGGTGTGGGTGTCCATCTTGTATCTGTTAGTAGGAGAGTTGAGTCTGGGTCGAATTTGTGTGTAATGTCCAGTGTGTGTCCTTTTTCGTGTGTTGGTTGATTATTAGGTGCATGTAGATCCCAGAGTTTTAAGAAGTCTTTGCATTCTTGTGTGCCTGTTGAGGTGTTGTCCTCAAGGTGTAGGTTGATATCTCCTATTATGAGGATGTTAGAGGCAGAGACACATGTGTTGGAGATGAAGTCCATGAGTTGCGTTTGGGAGTCTTTCCATTTTTCTGGTGGCCTGTAGAATAGTATTGTGTTGAGGTGTCCTTGTAGGTTTGGATGAGTGATTCTTGTTGAGGCAATCTCGAGTTGTGGTGAGTTGGATTCGCCAGTGGTTGTTATGGTGAACTCAGATTTGTAAATTATGGCTATTCCGCCACCTCTTTTTCCATTTCTTGCCCAGTGGGTGATTTTGTATTCTGGTGGGCATGTCTCTAAGATGGCAGGGTCTGTAGGGCCGTGGAACCATGTTTCCGTGATAAACAGAAGGTCTAGATTCTCTGTCTAGTATGTCTATTGAATTGCTTACTGCTGATCTTGCATTGATGTATCCTATTCGGATGAAGTGGTATGGTTCTGTAGGGAGGTTAGATGTATTTATTTTTATTAGTTGTCTGTTTCCTCGGTGGTTGAATTTGTCGTTGTTGTTTTTTTTTTTTCTCTTTCTGTTGGTGAGGTTCGTATGTGGAGATTTTTCCTTTAGGTTGGTTGTTGTATTTTTGGTCTGGTGAGTTGTTGATAGTTTGTACATAGAGTTGGTGGATTGTGGTTGGGTTGTTATTGATGTTAGGGGTGGTCCATGCGTGGTAGATTATGGGAGTGAGGTAGATTATTATTAGTAGCTTATTGGTATTCATGTTGGATTTTGTGGACGGTGTTCGTTGGAGTGTTGGGTGTTGTTGGTGATGTCAGTTGTTTTGTGGGCAGTGTTCGTGGGTATGTTGGGCAGTGTTGGTGATATCTGTAGTGCATCGACTGTCTTAACAATTGGTCCAGGACAGTAATTATATCTGCAGTTATAGCGGTGCTTAATACAGGTAGTCCATAACAGTAATTAATTCAACAAGGTATAGCAGTGCTTATTACTATCGTGTTTAACCTTACCATGTGTTAGAAGGCGTTAGTGCTATTAAAACGTTTGAGCTAGCATTTAAGTAGCAGTCAATTGTAATACAGGTGCTTACAACATATAGGGTAGGCAATTAGAGGCAAAGCTTAGAAGCAGAACAATATGAGAGGCTTTTGGTGTGTGTTTGAAGGCAATATTGCAAAAGCAGAGCAAAAGCTAGCAGGTAAAGGCAATTTTGCAAAATCAAAGGCAAGGCAATAAAGCAAAACCAAAAGCAAGCAGGCAAAGTCATATTATTTATTTATTTATTTATTGCATTTGTATCCCACATTTTCCCACCTCTTTGCGGGTTCAGTGTGGCTTACAATAAGATATGAATAATGGAAATACATTTGTTACAACTTGGTTATGGGTTACATTGTACAAGTTATGCGAGACCATCGAAGTATCGTTAGGAATTTAACAATGGGACATCAACATGGAAACATTGGGGGGAGCCAGTGGGAAGCTTAAAGGGCAGTATTGAGACACAAAGACATCTGGTGTACATATTTCTGTAAGTGTATGAGTGATGTGGAATTACGGGGGATGAGGGTCAGAAGTGGATGTATGAAGCATTAATGAACAGTGAGTGTGGACTCTATGTGTTTTGGCTCTTTCCGTAAATTGTTTCGAACAGATGGGTCTTCAATTGTTTGCGGAAGGAAGCTTGTTCATAAATCGTTCTTAAGTTGCGTGGCAGTGTATTCCAAAGCTGCGTGCTCACATGAGAGAAGGTTGACGCGTGTAGCGTCTTGTATTTCACGCCCTTGCAATTAGGGAAGTGGAGGTTGAGGTATGTTCGAGATGATCTTTTAGCATTTCTGGGTGGTAGGTCTATCAACTCGGACATGTAGACTGGGGCTTCACCGTGAATGATCTTGTGGACTAGTGTGCATACCTTAAAAGTGACACGTTCCTTAAGTGGAAGCCAGTGTAGCTTCTCTCGTAGTGGTGTTGCCCTTTCATATTTTGGTTTTCCGAAAATGAGTCTGGCTGCTGTGTTCTGGGCTGTTTGAAGTTTCCTCAGTATTTGTTCTTTGCATCCTGCGTATAGTGAGTTGCAGTAATCCAGATGGCTGAGGACGAGGGATTGCACTAGGTTGCGAAAGACGAATCTTGGGAAGAATGGTCTTATCCTTTTCAATTTCCACATGCAGTAGAACATCTTCTTAGTTGTGTTGTTTGCATGGGTTTCGAGTGTTAGGTGGCGGTCGATAGTGACTCCAAGGATTTTTAGCATTTCTGAGATTGGAAGGTTTAGGTTTGGTGTGTTTAACACGTTGAATTCATTAGTGTTGTATTGGGAGGTGAGTATCAGGCATTGAGTTTTTTCTGCATTTAATTTCAGACGAAATGCATCTGCCCATGTGTTCATGATGTATAGACTTCGGTTGATTTTGTTGAAGATTTCTTTGATGTCTTGTTTGAAAGGGATGTATATTGTCACATCATCGGCGTATATATATGGGTTGAGGTTATGGTTTGATAGGAGTTTTGCTAAAGGGATCATCATTAGGTTGAAGATAGTTGGTGAGAGAGGTGATCCTTGTGGAACTCCATATTCAGGTGTCCATGCCTTGGATGTGGTTGAGTTTGATGTGACTTGATACGAACGCTGGGTTAGGAACCCCTTGAACCAGTTCAGGACATTTCCTCCAATGCCAAAGTATTCAAGTATGTGTAGTAGGATTCCGTGGTCGACCATGTCGAAGGCGCTTGACATGTCAAATTGTAAGAGGAGTATATTGTTGCCAGTTGCTATTATTTGTTTAAATTTAGTCATAACGG
Organism: Microcaecilia unicolor; assembly: GCF_901765095.1. Taxonomy (NCBI): domain Eukaryota; kingdom Metazoa; phylum Chordata; class Amphibia; order Gymnophiona; family Siphonopidae; genus Microcaecilia; species Microcaecilia unicolor. The sequence goes on along the minus strand of NC_044031.1, from coordinate 353,253,055 downwards.
TGACTAAAACTGTTTCTGTGCTATGGTTCGACCGGAATCCTGATTGGGCATCATGTAGTATTGAGTGTTTGTTTAGATAGTTTGTGAATTGTTTAGTTACCATTCTTTCGGTTATCTTGGTTATTAGTGGTATGGATGCTATTGGCCTGTAGTTGGTTATTTCGCTTGTGTTTTTCTTTGGATCTTTAGGAATTGGGGTGAGTAAGATTTTTCCTTTTTCTTTTGGGAAAAGTCCGTTTTGTAGCATGTAATTTACATGGTTCGTTAGGTCTATTATGAATTGTTGAGGAGAAGATTTCATGAGGCTATTTGGGCATGTGTCTAGTTTGCAATTGGATTTGGCATATTTTTTGAGAGTTTTAGAGATGAGGTCTTCTGAGTTCGAATTCGGTCCAGATTCTGTCTGCTGGGTGTGTTCCTTCTTCTGGATCTAGACAGTCTAGAAGAGTGGCATATTCTATAGGACTAGTGGGTATTTTGTGTCGTAATAGTGTAATTTTCTCCTTGAAGTATTTCGCAAGGTTGTCGACGTCTGGTATATCTTTGTCGTTGTTTGTAACTGGTGTGGTGTCTAGTAGTTTGTTCACGAGGTTGAAGAGTTTATGTGTGTCTTTGTAGTTTGGTCCTATTATTGTTTTGTAATGTTGTCTTTTTGTCTGTTTTATGGTGTATTTGTATTTTCTCCGAAGTAATTTCCAGTCGTTTAGTGTTTGTTCATCTTTCTTTTTATTCCAAGCTCGTTCTAGTTTCCTGACTTGTGTTTTAAGTTTTTTCAGCTCTTCGGTGAACCATGGGTTTGCTTTTTTCCTGTGTGATGTTCTGGTTTGGATTGGGGCGATTTTGTCTAATGTTGTTGTACATAAATCGTCCCATTCTTGGAGGAATTGGATGGTGTCAGCGTTTGTTGTCCATTCGTTCTGGTAGATCTGTTGCCAGAATATTGTGGGGTCTATTTTTCCTCTCGTTGTGTATGTTGTTCGCTCATGTTTATTGGTCGTGTTTAGATGTGTTTTTCGCCAGCAAAGAGTGACATTTGCTTTATGGTGGTCTGACCATAATGTAGGTGTCCATCTTGTGTCATTGAGTAAGATAGTTGAGTCTGATTCAAATTTGTTTGTTATGATATCTAGTGTGTGTCCTTTTTTGTGAGTTGGTTGCATGTAGGGTGCTTGCAAATCCCAGAGTTTTAGGAATTCTTTGAACTCTCGTGTGCTTGGTAAGGTGTCATCTTCTAGGTGTAGGTTGATGTCTCCTAGTATAAGGATGTTTGAGGCAGATACGCAGGAGTTCGAGATGAAATCCATGAGTTGCGTATGGGAGTCTTGCCATTTTCCTGGTGGCCTGTAGAATAGGATTGTGTTAAGGTGTCCTATTAAGTTTGGATGGTTAATTCTTGTCGATGCAATTTCGAGTTGTGGGGAGGTAGATTCGCTTGTGATTGTGATGGTGAATTCGGGTTTGTAAATTATAGCTATTCCGCCTCCTCTTTTTTCTCCATTTCTTGTCCAGTGGGTGATTTTGTAATCTGGTGGGCACGTTTCTAAGATGGCGGGATCTGTGGGACTATGGAACCAGGTTTCTGTGATAAATAGGAGGTCTAGTTTGTCTGCGATGATCCAATCTAGTATGTCTACTGAGTTGCTTACTGCTGACCTTGCATTGATGTATCCTAATTGGATTGAGTGATATGGTTCCAATGGAGGGTTTGATGTGTTTATTTTTATTAGTTGTCTGTATCTTCGGTGGTAGAATTTGTTATTGTCGTTGTTTTCCTCATTTTGTCGGTGGTGTTCATATCCGGAGATTAATCCTTTTGGTTGGTTATTGTGTCTTTGATTTGGTGGGTTGTTGCAAGGTTGTGCATAGGGTTGGTGAATTGTGGGTGAGTTGTTGTGGATGCTATTTAGGGTGTGCATTATGTGTATGTGAGTGCTGTGTGATTTGTGAGTAATGGGGTTGTTGTTGTCTAGGTTGTAGGTTAAGTTTGCACGTAATAGTAAGGTGAGACAATGGATGATTAGGAGTGTCTTGCTGGTGTTCATATCTATGTCTAAGGCGCTTTGGCAAATAGTCAGCTGGTGTGCATTCAAGCGAATCAAAGTTTACATTTGTATTTAAGCTTGGCAGTTCGGCATGAGGCAAAGTCTACATATGCATTTGAACTTGGCTACAATTCAGGCGAGGTAATGTTTACATTTGCATTTAAGCTTGGCGACAATTTAATTTAAGGTTTGGCAACAATTCAATGCTAGGCAAGCGAGGTAATGCTTACATTTGCCTTTTAGGTTGGCAGCAATTCAATACGCGTCCTAGCAGCAGTGGTAGCAGCTCTTATCTGGTCTTTTGCCAAATCAAAAGGCAATTTTGCAAATCAAAAGCAAGGCTATAAAGCAAAATATCTCTTTTGTAAATATGAAGGGAATCTGGCTGAAAAATGTAATAGTTTGGGGAACTTTCTGAAAGTCTCGTCACCAGTTCATAGTTATGTGCAGTTTTGATCCTCAGTTATTGGCTTTTTGATTTGTATGCTGTTTCTTTTAGAGATGGCCTGACATAGCTATATTGTTAGTTCTAATACATTTGCCCCTGTGTGTACATGATTATTTGAAGAATGAAGGGTGGGGGTGGAGGGGTATGGGGTGCAGTTTTCTTTGCTATTGATCAATATTTGATGGGACTCACCTTTTGCCTTTACTGTGGTGGGTATTTACTGTAGTTTATCTTTAATTTATATTTAAGTATATTCATATTTAATTTAATTATATTTATATTTAATTTCGCTAAATAAAGAGAACTTAAAAAAGAAAGAGATCTAGGTGTCGTTGTAGATAATATGCTGAAATCTTCTGCTCAGTGTGTGATGGCAGTCAAAAAAGCACACAGGATGCTAGGAATTATTAGGAAAGGGATGGTGAATAAGACTGAAAATATTATAATGCCTCTGTATCGCTACATGGTGCGACTGCACCTTGAGTACTGCATTCAGATCTGGTCGCCATATCTCAAAAAAGATATAGGGCATTAGAAAAGGGTCAAAGAAGAGCGACCAAATTGATAAAGGGGATGGAACTCCTCTTGTATGAGGAAAGGCTAAAGAGGTTAGGGCTCTTCAGTTTGGAACAGAGACAGATAAGGGAAGATATGACTGAGGTCTACAAAATCCTGAGTGGTGTAGAATGACTAGAAGTAAATCGCTATTTTACTCGTTCCAAAACAACAAAGACTAGGAGACAGTCAAGGAAGTTACATGGAAATAATTTTAAAACAAATAAGAGGCAATATTTGTTTCACTCAACGAATAGATAAGCTCTGGAACTCTTTGCCGGAAGATGTAACATCGGTTAGCGTATCTGGGTTTTAAAAAGGTTTGGACAAGTTCCTGGAGGAAAAGTCCATAATCTGCTATTGAGACAGACATGGAGAAGCAACTGCTTGTCCTGGGATTTGTAGCATGGAATGTTGCCACGATTTGGGTTTCTGCCAGGTACTTGTGATCTGGCTTGGCCACTGTTGGAAACAGGATATTGGGCTAGATGGACCATTGGCCTGACCAAGTATGGCTACTCTTATGTTCTATGTTCTTATGTCATTTATAGACTGGTGCTGAGTGTGTACCTAATATGTGCATAAATGTATACTTACCTATGTAAGTGCCAGTATCTATAATGTAAACATGCATATGGAGCTTACATTTAGAATGTCAGGGATAGGAGATAATCCTGTAACAAGTTGTCTCATTTTAGGCAGCAGGAAGGTGCACAAATGGCTGCTTATGTGTGTAAATGACCTCTTATAGAATACCGACCAGCAGAAAAAGTATGTGCACAACTTACAGTGTTCTACAATTTACATGTGTTTTGGCTAACATCTAGGCGTGAACATTTACGCTAGCTGCAGGGCTGGTGTAAGTGATAATGCCATAAATGTAACTGCTAGTATTTTATAAAGAAAAGTAAGTGTCTACTTTTTTTTTAATGGAATAGGTTTGAAATAGGTTCCCTATTATAGAATTACCCTCATAGCACTGGTGCAGAGACTGCATAACACAGATATTCTGTGCTGCTGCTTATATTTATACCAACACTAAATATACATATTCATTTAAATGCTAGCATTTCAAATTATTATTGTAGTTGTTATTCCTGAATACTGATTGTATGGAAATCGTGAGTTGAGCATAATTTTACTCCTGACTTTGTTCTCTGAACTACCTCTACAGCAGGGGTTCTAAACCCAGTCCTCAGGACATAACAAGCCAGTCTGGTTTTCAAGATATCCACAATGAAAATGCATGAGATAATTTGCAAGCAAATTTATCACATACATGGAGGGGCATAATCGAACGCGAACGCCCATCTCCATGGGCGTCTATGTCCGAAAACGGGTATGTGAAGAGGCGGGACAGAACGTATTATCGAAAAAGATGGGCGTCCATCTTTCATTTCGAAAATACGGTTTGGATGGACCAAATGCCATGGATTTGGTCCCTTCTGAGATGGGCGTTTTTTTTTTTGTGATAATGGAAACTAAAAACGCCCAGCTCAGAAGCGTCCCAATCCAAGCCATTTGGTCGTGGGACAAATGTACAACACTACCATAGCTCTTAGGGGTGAAGGGGGCAACTACATGTGGGTACAGTGGGTTTTAGAGGCCTCCCATTTACCACCACAAGTGTTACTGGTGGGGGGGGGGGGGGCCTGGGTCTGCCTGCCTGAAGTGCACTGCAGTACCCACTAAAAGTGCTCCAGGGACAGGACTTGTTGCTGCTGAATAACCTTGGCACAGCAGTTCACACCTGAAGACTAATCTCGCTGAAAACGTCCTTTATTTGAATAAGCACGTTTACTCACAGTTAACTGCAGATCAGAGGTTGTGCCCCACTGGCATCGAGTCTCGCTGGTACTGAGTAGGTCCGAGCTGGCAGAATGGTGTACAATGCCCTCTTTCAGCAACATTCAAGGTAAGAACTAAGTGCTGCAACGTGGCTAACACATGAAAGGGATCTAAAACTGTCTTACACAAATGGCCACTACCTCATGGACTACCGGAAACAAAACAGGGCACACACTGACCCAGTAAGCAGAGGGAAAAGCACCATGGGAGTAGAGCCTACCAACTACCAACATCGTGAGCATTTAACACAAGCTAGTGGAATCATGGAGCCTAATACCCTACACCCACCACAATGCATTGTTGATGTGACTCTGCAGTGCCCTTAACAGAAAAAGTGTCACACTCACCTGAGACCCACATCAGGACCAGGGAAAGCCTGTCAGAGGATAGAACACATTCTGCTTTCATGGAGGTGGGTACGGCATTTGAGGCTGGCATACAGGCTGGGAAAAAAGTTTGTAAAGTGGGTTTTTTTGGTGAGAGGGGGTTAGTGACCACTGGGGGAGTCAGGGGAGGTCATCCCCAATTCCCTCCGGCGGTCATCTGGTCAGTTGGGGCACATTTTTGGGACTTGGACCTGAAAAAAGGGTCCAAATAAAGCGGACCAAATCCTCATAAAAAAACGCCCTTCTTGTTTCGATTATCAGCTAAAGATGCCCATCTCTCCTGGGCCAATAACCACGCCTGTCCCACCTTCGCCACGCCTCCGACACGCCCCCGTGATCTTTGTTCGTCTCCGTGAAAGACTGCAGTTGAGGATGCCAAAAATCGGGTTTCGATTATACCGCCCACGGGAAATGGACCCCCATCTCCCGATTTGGGATGAAATATGGGCGTCTTTCTCTTTCAAACATAAGCTGGATATTCATTGTGCATAGCCTGAAAACCTGAGTGGTTGGGTGTGTCCCAAAGACTGGGTTGAGAATCTCTGTTCTACAGTGACCCTATTTTGCTTAGGATGTCTAGGTTAGGAAAGGGACATCCAAGTTGGGACATTCACAATTTTCTAAGTAATTTACAACAGGCTCACTGAACAAGGGGCCTTTTGTAAAATATGTAGAAGGATGTGCAGGAGCACATGCAGAGCAGAAACAGCCATTTTACAAAATATACATGCAAAAAAGTATTGGCTTCACTTACAAGTGCTAATTTTTGCAACTTACACATATAGGGGGGAAATTATCAAACTGCATTAAGGCAATAACTTGTGTTATTAGCCCTTTAATGTGACTAAAAGGGCTCTAGTGCTGAGTTTCTTGCGAAATAAGTTACTCTGCTTTATGTATTAATGAGATGCAAAACATACAAATACACGTCAAACAGCTCATTACCATGTAAATTCTATAACATGACTTGGAGTGAACAATGGGTACAAACTGCAAGTTGTGTTATAGACGTAAAATGACGGTAAAATAACCTCAGCCAAAAGCATAGTCTGTGCTTTGAAAATGAGCCCCTTGGTAAATCAAGGTGCAGCAAAAGCTTGCCTCTTACTATGTAGTACATTTAAAACAAACAAGAGAAAATATTCCTTCACTCAACATGTACTTGCACGCTGGAATGGAGTCGGTCCAGAGGGCGGCTTCAAAATTTGTCAGTGGTCTCTTTCATATAGCATATGGGGACAGACTTAAGGCTCTCAAGTTAGCTTGGCGGGGTTTAAAAAAGGTTTGCATATCCTCCCAAAAGAAAAGTCTATAAGCCATTATTAAGATGAATTTGGAAAAATCCACTGCTTAATTCTAGGATAAACAGCATAAAATCTATTTTACTGTTTTGGAATCTTGCCAGGTACTTGTGACCTAGATTGGTCACTGTTGTAAACAGGATACTGGCCTTGATGGACCTTAGGTCTGTCCCAGTATGGCAAATCTTATGTTCTTAACCATATTATTTGGCATCAACGACTACCCTATATAGCTCATAGAAATGCTAAGATTATATACAACAGATCATTGCCATCTATTGCTAAAGAATGTTGGGAATCTACTCAGCAAAGTGCATTTTTTAGGCTGGTACCCACCCTGTGGAACAGACTACCTGTTATTATCAGAGCTGAGAGCTGTTTGAAGAAACTAAAATCACGTTTAATGGCCTTATATTTTACAGAGGTGTTTGACGTAGTCATTCCTGGAAGTTAGGGGGATTTTCACTATCATATCAACTTGGTTTTATATAGATTTAAAATTATAGATTTTTTTTGTCATAAATGTATTTTTTTGTATGTGTGTACTAGGTTCTTGTCCAATACAAATATTATAATTTATTTAATCTGCCGTGTTCTATTTTAGTCAAGCGGTATAGCAAATTTTGAATGAACCGTCAACCCGCTCTTTGAAATCTGTAAATGCTGTGGATATACATGTGAAAGTAGAGGCTTTTCTAACATCACTGCATACACATAACCATGTGTGAACTGTGAGAAATATGTAAATATATTGCTTTTTCATTTAACATAGTTGTAAAGGTAGAATATATAATTTAGGCCCTAACTATATTTGTGTATGCCCTGTCTAGCAGAACTCATTACATTATAGCTGTCTGAATTACTCACAAAGGAACTCTGTTAGTTCAAAGAGATAAGAAGCAGAGACAGAGAAAGGGGGAGGGGGGGGGGGGTAAAAAGCCCAAGCTGCTTCAAGGACAGGCATTAGAACTAAGGGGTAGATGCATCAAGCAAACGTAAAAAAATCAAAATCGTTAAAGGCCCTAACGATTTTTAAAAAACGAAGAATGCACCAAAAAAAAAAGTCACACATGCTCAGATCAGTATAGAAACGTACAATGTATCAAAGAATCACAATACACATCGTTAATCGGCCCCCAAATCATGCGCAGAGCAGCCAAGCGTTATGTTAGCTGCTCTGCGCATGCCACAAACAGTCAAAACACAGTCAAATCACAAGCACATGGCTCCCAAATCAAAACAAAAATAAAAAAAAAGGGTCGGGAGGGGGCAAGGGCGCTCATCAGGAGCGTCCTGTACGGACGGCCTTGCCCCCCCCCACTGCTCCCCACTTTCCGCCGCTCCCCCCACCCCGAAAAAGCAAAATTCGAGCAGCCCCTGCCCCTGCCCCCCTCCCTTCCTCACTACTCTCTCACCTCAGCTCCGCCTCCCGACATCCTCCGTCCTGTGCCCCGCCCCCTTTTGGGGTCGTCGCCGCCATTCCCCTCCTCCATTGGGCCCCCCTCCCTCTAACCGGGCCCGTGCAGCGCCTCTCTCCTCTGTCCGAAGGCGCTGCACGGGCAAGAAGAAAGCCTGATGCCTGCCTTTGCCCAGCTTCGATGGCGCGTCTTTCTCCTGCTGGGCCCGCCCCTTTCTGACGTCAGTAACTTACGTAGGTTACTAACGTCAGAAAGGGGCGGGCCCAGCAGGAGAAAGACGCGCCTTCGAAGCTGGGCGAAGGCAGGCATCAGTCTTTCTTCTTGCCCGTGCAGCGCCTTCGGACAGAGGAGAGAGGCGCTGCACGGGCCCGGTAAGAGGGAGGGGGGCCCGATGGAGGAGGGGAATGGCGGCGACGACCCCAAAAGGGGGCGGGGCACAGGACGGAGGATGTCGGGAGGCGGAGCTGAGGTGAGAGAGTAGTGAGGAAGGGAGGGGGGCAGGGGCTGCTCGAATTTTGCTTTTTCGGGGTGGGGGGAGCGGCGGAAAGTGGGGAGCAGCGGGGGGGGGGGGGGGGGCAAGGCCGTCCGTACAGGACGCTCCTGATGAGCGCCCTTGCCCCCTCCCGACCCTTTTTTATTTTTATTTATTTATGTTTTTCTGACGTCCTTTGGACCAATGACAGCGCTTTTAGCTCTGCTAATGCGCTGGGATTGGCTCAAAGTTTGTTTATTTCTTCTCTTAATGATTTTTCCTGGCACAGAGCTGTCCTAACGAGTGGTCCAGACCTCTCGTTAGTTTTCCTGCCTTTTTCCTGCGTAAAGGCAATCGGAAAAGGTTAGTGCATGTCGTTTCAATGGGGTTTTCACACTAATTGCTCATCTCCATTCCGTTTTCGTTAGCTGCTGGCTTCCTCGGTAAAAGCCCTTTGATGCATGCAACGGATCAAATTTTCCTCGTTGGAGAGTCATTAAAGGCTCATTTAGCTTTAGTGCATCTGCCCCTAAGAGCCAGGCATGAAACTATAATTGAATATCTGTGAGTTAGTTGTGAACTATAATCAAAGTGAGGAGGTGAAACATTCCATGTACCAGACTGCTAAGCAGAATTCTCACAGGAAGTCTGGAGATAAGCACACTAAGCAGGAAGAACTAATAATGGACAAGAGGCTCAGGCTTGGTCGATAGAAAGTTTAAAAAAGAGGACTGTTATATGATAATTAGCAATGATGCAGTGGGTGTATGTGGGGGGAGGGGGTAAATGTGATCGGTGTCCAGTGAGAAACTTAGGGGCAGACAAAGAAGAAAGACTATATAACCTGTAGACAGGAGATCCTGGGTGTGCCTGCTTGCTTTCAGAGACACCCATTCTTGCAAGAGTGTATTTTTGGAAATAATAAACTAATTAAGACTTGTTTCACCAATCTGATTTCTAAGTCCTTTTTTGGTATCAGTGGAGGAGTAGCCTAGTGGTTAGTGTCGTGGACTTTGATCCTGGGGAACTGAGTTCAATTCCCACTGCAGCTCCTTGTGACTCTGGGCAAGTCACAACCCTCCATTGCCATTGGTACAAAATAAGTACCTGAATATATATAAACCACTTTGAATGTAGTTGCAAAAACCTCAGAAAGGTGGTATATCAAGTGCCATTTCCCTTTACCTTTCTCAGGTTATCTGGGAATTGTTTATAACACGAACTAGCAGTTTATAGGGTCCTTTTATTAAGGTGCACTGATGAATTAGTATGCATTAAGTGCTGTGTTGCACATAGGTATACAATGGGTTGAGTGGCATTTAGCATGTGCTAATCATTAGTGTGTGCTAAATCCGTTAGTGCACCTTAGTAAAAGGACCCCTATGGGCCAGATTCTATTTATGGCACCTAGAAAATTCCCGTGGAAAACATTTCTGCCTAAGCATATTCTATAAGGGGCGCCTATATTTAGGCAAAGTATATAGGATACGCTTAGTTGATATCCTAGCACCTAAAAATATGCGCCTCCATTTACACCAACGAAAATGTGGCATAAATCCTGGCGCATAGATTTAGGCGCATTGGGCCACATTCTATAATTACACTAGTAAACTTTGGAACGTCCACAAAATGCTAATTTCCCCACCCACCCACTGCATTAGAATTTAGGTGCAGTGCATTACAGAATACGCTTAGCAAGTTATGCGCGTAAATTCTAATTATTGCCAATTAGTGTTCATTATTGCTTGTTAAGTGCTGTTAACAACATTGTTTCAGAATACGCTTGGTTTTTGGCATGGAATGCTAGACGTGTTATATAGAATCTGGGGGTATATGTGTAAATGCCATCTAACCTTTCTATAATGACTTTCAAAAGCTACCCCACAGTGTACTCCTCATTCCTGTTTTCAGACAACATCTGTACAGTTTAATGATCAGCCACTTTTATAAGCATTGATTTATTTTTTAAATGGATAATTAAGTCTTGGATATGTGTGTCTTTCTTAGATATCAGGAAACAATGCCATGGCAACTTTCAGGTGTATCGGCAAATTGTCCACACCCTTGTCATCTCTCGTTTAGACTACTGCAATCTGCTTCTTGCTGGCCTCCCACTTAGTCACCTCTCCCCTCTCCAATCGGTTCAAAACTCTGCTGCCCGTCTCGTCTTCCGCCAGGGTTGCGTTACTCATACTACCCCTCTCCTCAAGTCGCTTCACTGGCTCCCTATCCGTTTTCGTATCCTGTTCAAACTTCTTCTACTAACCTATAAATGTACTCACTCTGCTGCTCTCCAGTATCTCTCCACACTCGTCCTTCTCTACACCCCTTCCCGTGCACTCCGCTCCATGGATAAATCCTTCTTTATCTGTTCCCTTCTCCACTACTGCCAACTCCAGACTTCGCGCCTTCTGTCTTGCTGCACCCTACGCCTGGAATAAACTTCCTGAGCCCCTACATCTTGCCCCATCCTTGGCCACCTTTAAATCTAGACTGAAAGCCCACTTCTTTAACATTGCTTTTGACTCGTAATCACTTGTAACCACTCGCCTCCACCTACCCTCCTCTCCTCCTTCCTGTACACATTAATTGATTTGATTTGCTTACTTTATTTTTTGTCTATTAGATTGTAAGCTGTTTGAGCAGGGACTGTTTGTGCAGCGCTGCGTACGCCTTGTAGCGCTATAGAAATGCTAAATAGTAGTAGTAGTAGTAGTAGTAGTAGTAGTGATTCATTCAAGAAAAGAAGCCATGTTGTCTTCATTCGATTTAAGAAGACAACATGACTTCCTCTTGACAGTAATTGAGAGCAAATGTTTATATTAAGTACAAAGATGAACCACTTGCAAATTAAATTGCTGAAGCACATGTGCCACAAGAGGGTGTGGTTCATTTTGTATTGTTAGGACACAAAAGGTTTTGCTTTTTTCATGTTATTTTTCACATATTGGAAAGCAAAAGGTAAAATGTAGCTAAATCATTTAGACCTCAGAGAGAAGAAAAAAATATAAGGAAGGCAAACAAATAAAAATAAAACTGTAGCTCACATTCTTGGAAAGAAGAAGAACTAAATAAAGGAGAACATCAATTTAAAAGTAACAGACAGGAAAATTCTGATTAGCTTAGAGATAAATCCTATTTATCTTACCCTAGTTAAGGACAAATTAACAGATAAATAATTAAGCAACGTGGAGGGACATAATCGAACGTCGCCGGCGAATTTGGCGGTGGCGCAACAGCTGGCCGGAACCGTATTATCGAAAAAGATGGCCGGCCATCTTTTTTTCCGATTACGGTTTAGCCCAGCCAAATGCCAGAGTTCACCGGGTTTGAGATCGCCGGTTTTGTTTTTCAGCAATAATGGAAAAAAATGCCAGCCATCTCAAACCCGGCGAAATCCAAGGCATTTGGTCATGGGAGGAGCCAGCATTTGTAGTGCACTGGTCCCCCTGACATGCCAGGACACCAACTGGGCACCCTAGGGGGCACTTCTAAATTTTTTTTTTAATACAAAAAAGCTCCCAGGTGCATAGCTCCCTTACCTTGGGTGCTGAGCCCCCCAAAACCCACTCCCCACAATGCTACACCATTACCATAGCCCTTATGGGTGAAGGGGGGCACCTACAGTGGGTTTTTTTTTTTTGGGGGGGGGGGGTTTGGAGGGCTTAATATTTACCACCACAAGGGTGGCCTCCAAGACTTCAGCAGAAGTCTCGTGAGGCCGCCACTGGAAGTCTTGGTGGCCATTTTGAAGAGCAATCCGGCAGCAGGGGAGGGTCAGCGCCGGCAGCGGGCAGGCAAGATTGGGGATCTTTCCTGCCTGCCCCAAAGAATTTGCTGGACAACCTGGGAGGCTGGAGGGGGGCAGGGAAGAGAGGAGAGTCGCTGGACATGGGTGGCTGGAGAGAGGGCAGGGGGAGAGGAGGGTCGCTGGACATGGGTGGCTGGAGGGGGGACAGGGGAGAGAGGAGGGTCACTGGACATGGGTGGATGGAGGGGGGCAGGGGAGAGAGGCTGGGCATGTGTGGGTGGATGGAGGGGGGCAGGGGAGAGAAGAGAGACGCTGGGCATGGGTGGGTGGATGGAGGGGGGGGACAGGGGAACAGGGGAGAGAAGAGAGTCGCTGGGCATGGGTGGATGGAGGGGAGGGGCAGGGGAGAGAGGAGAGTCACTGGACATGGGTGGATGGAGGGGGGCAGGGGAGAGAGGAGGGTCACTGGACATGGGTGGATGGAGGGGGGGCAGGGGAGAGAGGAGAGACGCTGGGCATGGGTGGGTGGATGGAGGGGGGCAGGGGAGAGAAGAGAGATGCTGGGCATCGGTGGGTGGATGGAGGGGGGGACAGGGGAACAGGGGAGAGAAGAGAGTCACTGGGCATGGGTGGATGGAGGGGAGGGGGCAGGGGAGAGAGGAGAGTCACTGGACATGGGTGGCTGGAGGGGGGCAGGGGAGAGGAGGGTCGCTGGACATGGGTGGATGGAGGGGGGGGAAAGGGGAGAGGAGGGTCGCTGGACATGGGTGGCTGGAGGGGGGCAGGGGAGAGAGGAGGGCCGCTGGTCATGGGTGGCTGGAGGGGGGGCAGGGGGAGAGGAGGGTTGCTCAGCAGGGAAGGATCATCGCCGGCAGAAGGCAGGCAAGACTGGGGATCTTTCCTGCCTGCCCCGAATAATTTGCAGGGAACCAGGGACCAGGAGGTTGCCTTCTTCAGGTGCTCGGGGGAGGGGGGAGGACAGCTGGCTCGCCCTCAAGAACAACCGGCTCGCACCCGGTGTCCAGATCTGCAAATTGATTGCCTCCTTCCGCGACGGGCTGGCCTTCTGCACCCTGCTGCACCGCCACCGCCACCGCCCCGACCTCATTTGAGTACCAACCGAGAAAGGGAAGGGGAATCGCTGTAAGAGTGAACCCCACACGGGGGTGAGGCTCTGCTGGCTCGGGGTAGGGTTGTGGCACCTCTGCTCTGACCGACTCCAAGCATCTTCCTCCCAAATACTGACCAAGTTCTGAAACATGAGAGGGGGGGGGGAGGGGGTCCTGAGATGAGAGAGAGGTGGAGAGGGGGGGCCTGAGATGAGAGAGAGGTGGGGACCTGAGATGAGAGAGGGGGAGGGGGTCCTGAGATGAGAGAGAGGGGGAGGAGGAGGGGTCCTGAGACGAGAGGGGGAGAGAGGCGGTAAGGGGGAGGAAGGTGAGGAGGGCGGGAGGGGGGAGGGGGAGGAGGGGGAGGGGGAGGGGGGAGGAGGCCAGGGGAGAATGAAGAGTTGATGCACATGTGGGGGGGAGGGCAACGGACAGAGGAGAATTGCAGCACCACGATGGATGGAGGGGGCAGGGGAGAGATGCTGCACATGGATGCAGCACAGAGGACATTTGCTACATATGGATGAATGCAGGGGAGAGAGCAAACAGGACACACACTACACTCTCTCTCTCACTCACACAGACAGACACACACACACATTCTGTCTCTCAATCACACACTGTCTCTCAATCACACACGCTCTCTCTCTCTCTGACACACACTCTTTCTCTGACACATACTCATTCACTCTATCACACATACTCACCCACTCTCTCTCACACATACTCTCTCCTAACATTTCCCTTAAAAACATAATTGCCATTAAGGACAACCTTGCTAGCGCCTGTTTCATTTCTTTCAGAAACGGGCCTTTTTTACTAGTATATGAATACTTGATTTGTCCTTGCCATTTTCAGGGCACAGACCATAGAAGTCTGCCTGACACTGGTCTTGTTCTCCAACTACTGAAGCCCCACTCCAGCCCTTCCAAATCAGTCACTCCACGATAAGAGCACAAACCGCAGAAGTCTGTCTGGCAATGGCTTTCCTTCCCAATTACTGGAGTTGCCATCTAATCACTTCCTAAGTTTTATTTGGTTCCATTCTTTCCATACAGGATTCCTTTGTGTTTATCCCAACCATTTTTTATGTTTCAACTTTTTTATTGTATTATCGTAATAACAGACCATTATACAACACCAAAAAGAGTATATATACAACGCAGTCATCTAAATATATCATCAACAACATGTTTGTAATAATTTTTCCTCCCCCCCCATGTTCCCCTTTCTCCCCTCCCTCCCTTCCCCACTCCTCCCCTCCAACAAGCTGATATATTATTGTGATATTATTGTCAAAAGAAAGGATTAACATCATTTACATAATAAAGTGTAATAGTATCAACCTCCGATGACTTATGTGTTTTCATTTGTTATCCTCCAGTTTCGGCTATATATTATAACCAATATCACATCTTGATCATAATATCCCCCTCCCCCCCTATTTACCTATAAATGAGTCTTCTGTTATCACAATTGACACCCAAACAAAAAAAAACAAACAAAAAAAAAAAATATTACAGATTGTTAAGAATTCGACTTCTCCCTCTGTGAGTCATCCCATCCAGATAACACCCCCAGATTTTTAGAAAGCGCTCTTTACGTTTGTATGTCCCTTTTGCCTCTCTCGCTTCCCAAGTGAGCAATTGGTGTACCTGGTTCCGCCAATGCCAGAAAGTCGGAGGGTGTGCAGAGGTCCAGTGCTGCATTATGCATTTCTTGGCAATGAGACATGTTTTACGGCATAGCATCATTTTATCTTTGTTTAGCCTGGGAAAGGCGTCATGTTTATCTAGCACTAGACATAGAGGGTTCAATGCAATATCACAATTGACAATTGTAGATAGAAATACAGCTATGTGTCTCCAGTATTTTTTTATTGCAGGGCATGCCCATATCGCATGATATAGCGTATTATCTGCCCTCTGACATTTCAGGCAGGTAGCGGTATGGATGCCCCCTGATTTATATAGTTGCGTCTGGGTAAAATAAGCCCTATGCAATATGCGAAACGCACATTCCCTAAGGTTAGCCCCTCCTACTATTCTGGGTATATCCTGTATTTGTTTTACAATATTCCAACCTGTCAATGCTCTGCCTATATCTATTTCCCATTTCTGACGGAGTTGACTAAACTCTCTCTCAGGCATCAGTCCCCACAATTTCAGATGTATACTGGAGATTGATGGCACCTCCTCAGCTATTTCTTCGAAGAATTTTCTAATTTTCTCACCTAAGTGTTTCTTAATCTCATCTGTATTTAGTGTGCGCACATAGTGCGTGAGTTGGCTATGCGCAAAATGATCCCTCCATTGTGCGTTAGTTTGCATTTGTGTTACTGCTTTGATATGCCCATCACCCCCCAATATATCCTGCATAATTGCTATGCCGTTTCTTTCCCACGTGACAAAAGTTTGATTCTCTATCCCCGGTACAAACATCGGGTTGCCCCTAATAGTTAATAGCTCTGTATTAAAGGGGTCTCCCCCCAGAAGTTTCCCTATAAATCTCCACGCTTCCCTGGTAGGCTGGAGCAAAACACTATGTTTAAATCTATGGGGGAGTATCTTATTCTGGGTATGTAATAACGCTAGATAATTATATGGGGCGAAGTACACTATCTCATACTCAAGTGGTGTATGATCCGATGTATTCATTACCCAATCTCTAACCTGTCTTAGCAAGCAAGCCATATTGTAGTATTTAATATTTGGAATCCCCATTCCCCCTTGTCTCCACCCTCCTAGCAGGAATTTCACTTGAAGTTTGGCCCTTTTCCCAGCCCAACAGAATTTTCTCAGAATTTTATAAAAGTATTTTATGTCAGTCTGCTTGAGTTTTAGTGGTAGAACCTGTAAAACATACAGCCACCTCGGCATTATCACCATCCTTGTTAAACATATCCTCCCTGACAAGGATATCGTAAGGTTTTGCCAATAATTTAACTGGTGCATGGTCTGCTCTTTGAGTTTGCTAACATTTAAATCATATAGATCTCTTGTATTTACCGGTAATAGAATCCCTAAATATTTAAAAGATTTAGTTGCCCGCTTTAAAGGGAAATCTATGGGCCACAGGCTATGGGCATCTGTATTTATAGCTAAGGCCTCTGATTTGTCAAGGTTTAACGTGAATCCCGAGTAGTCTCCAAACTCCCTAAAAATCTCTAATACATTACCCAGCGCTTCTCTTGGGTTCTTTAAAATAATTAGCAAATCATCTGCAAATGCAGCCATTTTGAACTGCTGATGTTGTATGTCCACTCCAGGCACTGCTGGGCATTCTTGAATATCCCTAATTAGAGGGTCTAAATATAGTGCAAATAGTAAGGGCGATAACGGGCAGCCTTGTCTCGTTCCCCTGCCTATATGAATTACCTCAGATAAGTTTCCATTGACCATTACCTGCGCTATAGGGTCTGCATATAAAGCTTTAATCGCCTGTACAAATTCTCCTTTTATACCATATCCCTCCATCACCTCATATAAGAACGACCATTCCACTTTATCGAACGCCTTTTCAGCGTCAAAACTAATCATTAAAGCTTGTTCATTAGTGTGCTCTAAATATTCCAATGATGTCAAAATTCGTCTGAGATTCTTAGCTACCGACCTACCCTGCACAAAGCCAACTTGAGCTTCATGGATTATTTTTGGTAGAACACGGCCTAGTCTATTTGCTAAAATTTTTGCGAATAGTTTTGCTTCATGGTTAATAAGCGATATAGGGCGATACGATGTTACTAGTTGCTCATCTCGATTAGGCTTTGGAAACACAATTATACGCGCTAGATTTAAATGTTCAGGTAATGTACCATTTGATATCCATTCTTTAAACACTTTAGTTAATGTAGGTACAATCGACTCTCCCATTAATTTATAAAATTCTGCTTTGTATCCATCGGGACCTGGCGCTTTACCCATCTTGCTATGTCCTATAGCCCATGTGATCTCATCCTCACTAATCTCCGCGTTCAGTAGATTGCGGTCATGTTCATTTATCTGTGGGATCGTAAGGTTTTGAAGATATTGCGTGCCTGATAGCCCTTCTTGTTCTGTGGAGCTATATAAGTGTTGATAATATGTTTTAAATTCCTGTCTAATTCCTTTATTGGAATGTATCAAATTTCCCTCTTGTGTTTTTATACTAGTGATATTTCTGGAAGCGTATCTAGGGGCAATAACTCTTGCCAGAAATTTCCCTCCCTTATTCCCAAATTTATACAATTGGAATCTATAATATGTTTGGGATTTCACTTCCCTATCATGTAGTAAGGAGTTATAAGCCGCCTGTATTTCTAATATCTCCTGTCTAAGCCGAGGGCAAGGATTTAAGCCATAATGTCTATTCACTTCTCTCAATTGTTTCTCCAATCGCAGAATTTCCCTATCTCTTGCACGCTTGTATTGGGTAGTAAAACTGATAGTTTCTCCCCGCAAGACCACCTTTGCGGCTTCCCAAAAACTAGTTGAAGTTGGTACTGTGTCTTCATTAAAATGTTTATACTCTGCCCATTTCGTTTGTAAATGTTCTCGAAATCTCACATTATTTACTAAATACGTTGGGAACGTCCACCCCCGAAATTTCTCTTCTTCCCCTCCCCCCATCCAAGTCATATGTACCGTCGCATGATCCGAGATAACGCTCGGTCCTATATCAGCGTCTCTAATTGTGGGAAATAATGTGCTTGATGTTAATAGGTAGTCAATCCTGGAAGAGGTACCATGAGCTCTTGACATATGTGTATATTCTCTGATCCCAGGATGCAACGTCCTCCATATATCTATGAGATCTAGTGTGGTGCATAATTCAGGTAGTCCTCTAGTTTGTGTTCGGTGGATTGTTGCCGGAGGGTGCGATCGGTCCACTTGTGGGTCCCAGGTCATATTAAAATCTCCTCCCAGTATTATTGGTATTGATTCTAAACGTGCTATTTTTGCCACTAGTTTTTTGTAGAATTTAAGATCTAGGACATTTGGGGCATATATACTGCCCAGTAAAAGTTTTTGTCTATTAATTGTGACAATAGCTAACACATATCGTCCCTCAGGATCCTGGATTATCTTATGAATGTGGTTTGTTATTCCTTTTCTAATTAGAATTGCTACTCCCCTTTTTCTCCCCACCGCTGCTGTTGACATACATTCCCCCACCCACCATTTATTCAATTTAGCATGTTCTTCTGCAGTTAAGTGTGTCTCTTGTAAAAAGGCTATGTCAGCCCTAAGCCTTTGGAGGTGTCTTAAGATTTTTGATCTTTTTATGGGCGAAGGGATGCCCCCAACATTCCATGTAATAACCTTAATTAGTGTATCTGCTTTGGCCTTCCATCTCCATATTTACATGATCTTGATGTCCGAGAGGAGCCAGCCCAGCCTCCAGCCCCCCCCCCCCCCTCTGTTCAAATAATCGGGCGAATAGTCTATCTTTCTTTTCAGGTATCACTTGTGTTGTCTGGTAATGTCTCCTGTACCCTCCCTCCCACCTCCCCTCCCCTATCCCTTCCCTTCCCCTGTGAATCCCCTCTCCCCCCCTTCTATCCCCTTCTATTCCTATTGGAATTAGGTCACCTTCGACGCCTTTCCCTTTTTTTCCCCCCCTGTTCTCATTTGTATGCAGTATATTCGTCCTACTGTTTCCCTCTATATATTAGCTCGCTGATGAATCTTTTACATGTTTTTGACCCCTCTATCGATTACTAACACATTTTAAACTTTAACCATACAGTGCAACTTAACATAAATATCAATGCAGTGTTTTATAATTACTCAACATTCTTCTCTTCATCCTTGTATTATCTGCTATTAGGTTAGTTCAGTAAATCTATGATGATCATCCTCATAAACCTATGTGGTTTCCACCGGCCAGATCAGTGTTTCATCATCTATGTCCCATTCCTGCCATAAGACAACTTCATTTGTAATCCAGGGCTTCTATAGTTATAACATTATCCTCTGTGTCAATTATAGTCCCACGTATATGTTGTGGGTCCTTCCAACTAAGCCCCAACATCCTCTTTATAGCTCTCTTTAAAGTTATGTCTTATTATTTCCACAATAGTTATACCTATCTTGAATCCAAGATTCTGCGCTCAGTTTAATAGTAGCAACAGTACAGCTTGACAAATTTGTTCATCATACCTTTCTTCATCTCTGTATTAACTGCTGTCAGATTGAATCAAGATATTTGTTGTGGTTAAGTTAGTGAGTTTAGATGGGTTTCATTGGTCCTCTTCAAAATTGCTCAGTCTGTATTTCAGTTCAGTCTTACTGTATCATTTTTTGTAAGCTCAGCTTCCCTTATAATGTAGAGTCATCCATTGGGACCAAGTTCTTAGTTGAATTCTGTGTTTTATTCTTTCTGCTGATGTTTTCCACTGTTTACACCCATATCTGTTCTGCTATGTTGGTTAAACACAGTCTCAGCTTCAGGGTGAAAGTACTATTAATTATTATTGTCTTTCTGTTGAGATTTCTTGAGCTTAGTGCCCCCAATTGGTGCATTGGTTATTTATCTCTTCCAGTTTTATATATTCTTCGTGTGAACTTAGTAGCGCTTCAGTTTTCTCCTTCCAGTTGATCTAGAAACTCTTTCGCCTCCTCTGCTGTGGTAAATATTTTATTTCCCGTTTGGTGGGTTACTCGCAGTTTCGCTGGATACATCAGTACAAATCTAACTTTTCGCTGTATCAGCTCCGAGCACACTGGGGAAAATTTCTTTCGTTGCGCCGCTACCGCGGCAGAGTAATCTTGAAAGCATAATACTTTCCTATTGCCACTGTGTAGATCTTTTCCGCCTCTCATCGCCTGCAAAATGGCTACCTTGTGGGCAAAATTAAGTATGCGACATATAACTACCCTGGGCCGCCCTTCTGCTCCCTGCTTAAGGCCCAGCCGATGCGCTCTTTCAATTCGCAGCGGGCCCAACGCAGTCGGTAGTTGTAGTTCTTTGGTAAGCCATGTCTCAAGGTATTTGGCCAGGTCTCGTTCTCCTAGATCTTCAGCAAGCCCCACGAGGCGAAGATTGTTACGCCTCGATCTATTTTCGAGGTCTTCGATTTTATCGGTGTAAGTAGCTATTAGCTTTTGTAAGCGACTTACTTCTGTTTCCACCTTGTCCACACGATCGTCCGTATCACTTGCCCGTTGTTGATATTGTCCCATGTCCAATTGTATTTGCGTTACGCTATTATGTAGTTGTTCCAGTTTGTTATCCAGCGCTCCCAGCTTTTTCTCCAGTATGGCTTCCAACGCCTGAGTAACTTCCCCAACAATCTCGGCTGCCCACGCGGATCCCACCGCTGATGTCCCCGGGCTCGCCGGAGCCGCCATCTTGTTGTCGGGCGGCCGGGTCTTTTCTCTGTCTTTTCTGGTAATCTTAGATGTCATTCTCCTCTAAAGTGATATTAAACTTTTCTCCTTTTAAGCACTCTTCGTTTACCTTCGTTTGTGGGGTATTGTATCCAATTTTTAGGACGAATTTTTGATAAAGAATCTAAGGGAAGGCAGGAGCTGCGCACTTAGCGTCTTCTCCCGCTCATTGCGTCACGTGACCTCCCCCAACCATTTTTTAATTCTGTTACCGTTTTCATCTCCATCACCTCCTGCAGGACGGCATTCCAGGTATCTACCATCCTCTCCATGAAAAAGTATTTCCTCATGTTACTCCTGAGTTGGCCCCCTGTAAACTCAAATTATTTGTAGACTAATACCTTTCAAATATTTGAATGTCTGGCCCTTCTTAGAATTCCAGAAATCTTCTACTTGAGTTTGGCCAAAGAATACATATTGGTTCCCAGAATATGAAACTAAACACTTATGGGGACACCAGAAATAGAAATAAAATTTTTGGAAGGTATTCTTTTTCTCTAGAAAGAGAAAGCAAAGTCCATTCAATCCTGAAATCCCTGAGACCAACAAATTCATCTGGAAACATACATTCCCTACACATAGTTCTGGCAGCTGGAAGAATTTTATGTCCAGCACTCAGTGCAATTGCTAATGCTTTATTGAAAACTGTTGTAGCTCCTGATTCATTGAAACTGGCAACATTATGTTTGTGAAGAAACTGTCCTACGAACTACAGACCAGTGTCATCATTATCAGTGGTAGCAAAAATCTTGGAGAAAGCTGCATTATGCTAATTAGATTATTATTTAAAAACTAGTAAAAAAGGCCCGTTTCTCAAACAAATGAAACGGGCACTAGCAAGGTTATCATGTAATGGCGATTATGTTTTTAAGAGAACCGTTAGGAGAGAGAGTGTGTGCGACTTGAGAGAGAGTGTGTGTGCGAGAGAGAGAGAGAGATTGAGTGTGTGTAAGAGAGAGAGAGAATGTGTGTGTAAGAGACAGAGAGTGTGTGAGAGTGAGAGACAGAGTGTGTGTGAGAGAGAGAGAGCGAGAGTGAGAGAGAGTGTGTGTGTGTGACAGAGAGAGTGTGTGACAGAGAGTGTGTGTGTGAGAGAGTGTGTGTGTTGGCAGCAAAGGTTTCAAGCCTCATACAGTAGCTGTCAGCAGGAACAGACCATGCTGACACCATCAAAGCTTTGCTCTCAGTATCTCTATTATCGGAACAGCTCTGTTAAACAAACCTATTATCTTCCCCTCTCCTTTGCTTGTTCAACTTCAGAAACTGAAACCTACTTCCATAATGGCCCATAGACAACCTTTAACACGTCCCAGCTGGTAGCTAAAAGAATTGTTTACTGGACATTTAAAATGCCTGGGAGGAGGAAACGGGAGTCAACTTTCTGATTTGTACCTGAAAGCTCTGCCTGGCTGGCTTCTGTAACGTTCCATTCGTAACATCTCCTTACATCAGCCAGATCTCCAGCGTTCCCTTCCCTCTCACTGTTCCGCCCTCCTCTGACATCATTACATTTTGACGCGAGGACAGGTCAGTGAGAGGGAAGGGAATGCTGGAGGCTGGCTGACGTCAGCCTCTTAAAGATGTTATGAACCCAGGCAGCCAGACGGAGGTGCAAATTATTATATAGGACAAGTAACAAAGCCCGTTTTGTGAAAAATGAAATGGGCCCTAGGAAGACTCTCCTCTAAGTGATTTCTCCTCTCTCCCCTGCCCTCCCCTCCATGTCCAGTGATTCTTCCCTCCCCACCCATTCCCTCCGTGTCCCGTGATTCTGGCCTCCCCTTCATGTCCAGCAATTCTCCTCTGCCCTGCCCTCGTCTCCGTGTCCCGTGATTCTGGCCTCCCCTCTGTGTCCAGCGATTCTCCTCTGCCCTGCCCTCCCCATCCCATGTCCAGAGATTCTCCTCTCCCCTGCCCTCCTATCCATGGCCAGTGACTCTGTCCTTCCTGTCGCTCTGCCTTTAAGCCATTCATCTTACCTCAGGTCGCAGCAGCGGCAGGCTGGGCTCACGTCGCCTCCAGCCTTCCCTTGCCTTCCCTCTCAGTGTCCCACCTTCCTCTGACATAATTTCGTCTTTCCGCGAGGGCAGGACACTGAGAGGGAAGGGAATGTTGTAGGCGAGCTGACGTCAGCATGATGTTACGAACCCAGCCATCCAGGGAAGCAGAGTTACCAATTATTATATAGATACCTGATATTCTAGATCCTTTTAAGAATAGATTATTGAAAGCACATAGCACTGAATCTCTATTTTTTAAAAGCTTTTATTTAAGTATTTTCAAACACTGAACAAATATTTAAAAAAAACAAACAACCCATAAAAATAACATTGCTACTGTAAAGAAATACCGTTGTAGACCAGTATAGAACAGTGAATAATAAAACTTTACAGAGTGATCTGTGTAATGCAAGAGAAAAAGGTAATGAGGGGAATAACAATGGGCACATATTCTAGCAAAGAAGAAAAGGAAAGGATCAAGGAAATGAGCAGTAAGAGTCTAGAGGTGACCATATTCTCTGAAATGCAGTTAGAAAGCCTCTTTTATGGGTTATTATTTCTTCATATTTTCTAAATAAACAAATGTGACCCCAACATTCATAAAAGGAAATGTATGAATTATTTTTCCAATGAAAGACAATAGTATGAATGGCAAGTGTAATCATCATATTGAACAGTTTAGGCTTATCTAAGGTGATTGAAATGACAGTTAGCTTAGCGGGGTTTAAAAAAGGTTTGAATAGCTTCCTAAAAGAAAAGTCCATAAGCTGGACTTAGGAAAATCCACTGCTTATTTCTGGGATAAGCAGCATAAAATGTATTATACTGTTTTGGGATCTTGCCAGGTACTTGTGACCTGGATTGGCCACTGTTGGAAACAGGATACTGGGCTTGATAGACCTTCAGTCTGTCCCAGTATGGCAACACTTACGTACTTATGTACATGTGGAGGAGTGTAGAATGATAATCTTATATGTAAGACTGTCAGACATAGAAAATATAGATCTGATTCTATCTCACACCTGAGACCTGAATCACTATTACTATCAACATTTGATATAATGAGACATATTATGGCTCAATGTTGCTGATATTTCTTATCTATGTTGGATCTATCAGCTGCATTTGATACAGTAAATCATGACATCCTGATAGGCCACTTGAGATCATGTGGTTTACCAGATCTTGTTAGACTGGTTTTCATAAAAGGAGAGGGAATATGAGGTATGTGTAGGTGGTCAAAGTAACATAGTAAATGTCAGCAGACCTGCATAGTCCATCTAGTCTGCCCAATAAGGTGGCCAGAGTCGAATCTGACATTCTGCACAGGTTCCACTACACTGGTATGATTAATCTCTGTCTCTCCCTCTCGATTTTGGGGCACAGAGTGTAGAACTTTGCCTGGCACTTGTCCCACTTCTCAACTACTGAAGTTGCCATTGAAGTCCACTCCAGCATTGATCCTGATCTGTTTTTTGCCATTTATGGGACCCAGACCGTAGAAGTCTGCCTAACTTTGGTCATACTTCCCAAACTCTGAAGCTGCCATTAAAGGTTACTTAAGTTTTGCTTTAATTGGATTCCATCCTTTTTCTATATAGTATTCCTCTGTGTTTATTCCACACATTTTTGAATTCTGTCACCATTTTTGTTTCACAACCTTCCGCTGTAGTGAATTCCATGCATCCACCATCCTGTCTGTGAAAAAGTATTTTCTGTCATTGCTCCTAAGTCTCCCACTCTGCAACCTCAACTCATGACCTCTATTTCTACCACAAACCTGTCTCTGAAAAAGATTAGTTTGCATTTTAACATCTATTTAAATATCTGTATCACATTGCCCCTATCCCTCCTTTCCACTGGGGTATACATATTGAGGTCTTCAAGTCTCTTCTCATACGTCTATTGGTACAAGCCCCTTATCATTTCTGACACCATCCTTCTGATGTCTTTAGCAAACCACAGCCTCCAAAACTGAACATAATACTCCAAACTAGGCCTCACCAACGACTTATACAAAGGCATTAACACCTCCTTTTTTCTATGCAGCCTAGCATCCTTCTGGCTACAGCCGCTGCTTTGTCACACTGTTTCGCTGCCTTAAGATCCTCCGACACTCTCGCCCTAAGGTCCCTCTCACCCCCTAACAAATACGACTCTCTTGGGTTTCTATACTCTGTGTGCATCCTTCCATGTATACTTCTTTGCATTAAATTTTAACTGCCAAACATTAGACCGTTCTTCTAATCTTTTTTTAATCATTTTTCATATTTTTTGCGCAGAGAACTATATTTCCTGGTCAAAGAAACTCCTGGCTTTTGCTGTGAACAGCCCCCCCAGCTGATGAAAACACCCTGGATGTAGAGATTAAGGACCAGTGATGTATGTATAGTTATGGTGTATGTATAATGTATTATTGCTTCTTTTACTGGTCTAGAAACTCCTAGCTTTGCTTGGATGTAGTGACCAGTGATGTAATGATTGTTTCTTTTTAACTATAGATAGGTATTGTTTCTTTTCAGTTATATAGCTTAATTATTGTGTATATATCTTAATCATTGTGTATCTTAGACAATAATGAATCTCTAATAAAAGTCTCATTTACCTAATATGAATCCAAAAGAATCAACAGTAATTATTGAGTAGTCTGTGTCAATGAGGCAGGCTGTAAAACCAGGTCAGAACAACCATAAAGTACAATGATCACTACTGCTCAGGGGGGCACCCACATGGACATTAGACATTTTCCCTATTTGTGAACATGAGATCTAGTGTTGCCTCTTCTCTGGTGGGTTCTTCTGTCACCATTTGCCTAAGGAGAGCAGTTTGAAAGGCATCCACTATCTCTCCTCTTCTTCTTTCTGATTCTGCAGATGGAACACTCCAATCTGCATCTGTCAAGTTGAAATCTCAAGGGAACAGCACCTCACCTTTCATTCCCAGCCTTTGGATATCTATAACTAGATCTTTGTCCAGTTTTTCAGTTTATGTCTGAGGTCTGTAGAAGACACCTGTGTAAACAGAGGTTCCGTTTTCTCGCTCCAAGATGATCCACATTGCTTCCTCCTTTCCCCAGCTGCCTTGAATTTTAGCTGCTTTTATGTTGTTTTTCACATACAGACCTGTCCTCCACCTTTTTGGTCAGCTCTGTTCTTCCTAAAGAGCGTATAGCCTTGTATGGTTGTATTCCAGTCATGGGAGTCATTAATCTATGTATCTGCAATAGCAACAAGATCTAAGTCTGCCTCAAACATCAGGGCTTGCAGATCCTGCACCTTGTTGCTCAGGCTGTAAGCATTTGTGCTCATTGCTTTCCAGCTATATTTCATTGATGCTCTCAACTTTTGCATTGCTTTTTGCTTCCTTCCACTTGATTGCTGAAAAATGATTTGCTAAGGTGCCAGATCAGTAGTAAATAAAACAGAGATCATAACAGACTGGCTCACCACAGACAAGCTTGATCTCCTATTCATCACTGAAACCTGGATTCATGACCTTAAAGACCCCATAATATTAGACTTATGCCCACCAGGATACAAAATTACCCACTGGACAAGAAAAGGAAAAAGAGGAGAAGTAATAGCCATAATATACAAATCTGAGTTCACCATCACAGCCACAGCCGAATCCATTCTGCCACAACTTGAAATCGCCTCGGTAAGAATTAGTCACCCTAACTTGCAGGAACACCTTAACGCAGTCCTGCTCTATAGACCACCAGGCAACTGGCAAGACTCCCAAACACACTTCATGGACTTTATCTCGAACACTTGTGTCTCTACCTCAAATCTTATCATAATAGGAGACATCAACCTGCACCTTGAAGATCCCAACTTAACAAGAACCCAAGAATGCGAAGAGTTCCTACAAATATGGGATCTTCACAGGACAAGCACGCAGCCAACTCACATCAAAGGACACACACTAGACATTGTCACACACAAATTGATCCCGACTCAAACCTTATACTAACAGACACAAAATGGACACCCACACCGTGGTCCGACCACTATAAAGCAAACATCTCCCTCCAATGGTGAATGAAAGACTCATCGAACAAACAAGAACAGAAAACCTACACTACGAGAGGAAAAATAGACCTGGTAATATTCTGGCAACAGATCTACTGCAACAAATGGACAATAAAAACAGATACAATCCAATTCCTCTTAGAATGGGATGACAGATGCAAATCCATATTAGACAATATCGCTCCAATCCAAACCAGAACCTCACATAGAAAGAATACAATACCATGGTTCAATGCTGAAAAAACTTAAAACACAAGTCACAAGGTTAGAACGAGCATGGAAGAAAAAGAAAGACGACCCCACACTTAACGCCTGGAAACAACTCCAACGAAAAATACAAATACACCATAAGACAAACTAAAAGATTACATTACAAAAATATAATTGGACCAAACTACAAGGACACACATAAAATCTTCCAACTCATGAATAAACTACTAGACACAACACCAGTCACAACCAACAGTAAAGACACACCAGGAGCAGATGATCTCGCAAAACACTTCAACAAGAAAATTGAACAACTACGACTTAAGATACCTGTCAGTACCATCGACTATGCTGAACTCCTTGACTGTCTAGACCCAGATCCTGGCATCTACCCAGCAGACAGAACCTGGACCAACTTCAAGACACTATCAGAGGATATCATCTTCCAAATGCTCAAAAGATTTGACAAATCTCACTGCAAACTAGATATATGTCCAAACAATCTTATGACATCTGCCCCTCAACAATTTATAACAGACATAACGAAACACCTGAACTATATGTTACAAAATGGACTCTTCCCAAAGGAGAAAGGAAACATTCTACTCACCCCCACACCCAAAGATGCAAAGAAAAGTGCCAGTGAAATAACCAACTATAGGCCAGTAGCATCCATTCCCTTAATAACAAAACTAACGGAAGGGTTAGTGACCAAACAACTCACAAACTACCTAAATAAATTCTCAATACTCCACGACTCCCAGTCAGGATTTCGATCCAACCACAGTACCAAAACTGTATTAGTCACTCTCATGACTAAATTCAAACAACCGATTGCAACTGGAAAGAACATACTACTCCTACAATTTGACATGTCAAGCGCTTTCGACATGGTTGATCATGGAATACTACTACATATCCTCGAGTACTTCGGAATTGGAGGCAACATTCTCAATTGGTTCAAAGGATTCCTAACCACACGATCATACCAAGTGACATCAAACTCAACTACCTCAGCCGCATGGACACCTAAATGCGGAGTCCCACACGGATCCCCCCTCTCGCCGACTATTCAACTTAATGATGATACCCTTGGCCAAACTATTAGCGAACCAAAACCTCAACCCATACATTTACACAGACGACGTTACGATCTACATCCCATTTAAACAAGATCTAAAGGAAATTTCCAATGAAATCAACCAAAGTCTACATATCATGCATTCATGGGTGGATACATTTAGGCTGAAACTTAATGCAGAAAAAACCCAATGCCTAATTCTCACCTCTCAACATAACAAGAACAAATTCAAAGCCATTAACACACCAAACGTAAAAACTTCCAATCTCGGACACCCTAAAAATTCTTGGAGTTACCATCGATCGACACCTTACACTCGAGAGCCACACGAAAAACACTACCAAGAAGATGTTCCACTCAATGTGGAAATTAAAAAGAGTAAGACCTTTCTTCCCAAGGACTGTTTTCCGTAACCTGGTACAATCAATGGTGCTCAGTCATCTAGATTACTGCAATGCAATCTACGCCGGCTGTAAAGAGCAGATAATCAAGAAACTTCAAACAGCCCAGAACACTGCAGCTAGACTCATATTCGGCAAAACAAAATATGAAAGTGCTAAGCCTCTACGAGAAAAACTACACTGGCTCCCAATTAAAGAACGCATCACGTTCAAAATTTGCTCCCTAGTTCACAAAATCATTCACGGAGATGCATCAGCCTACATGTCAGACCTGATAGACCTACCACCCAGGAATGCCAAAAGATTATCCTGCACATTCCTAGATCTACACTACTGCAAAGGTCTAAAATACAAATTAATACATGCGTCAAACTTTACCTACTTGAGTGCACAGTTATGGAACGCACTACCGCGCAACTTAAAAAAGATCTACGAACTAACGAACTTCCGCAAACTACTGAAAACCTATTTCTTTAACAAGGCATACCACAAAGATAATCTAATGTGAATATACACAACTCCTCCACATATATTCAGAATTGTCTTATAGTATCTACTTGTTATACTACTATCATGTTTTTCTTTTTCATTATCATGTTACCCAAGATCCTTCTGTAACACTAAATGTCTATTTTCTAATATATTTCCACCACTCATGATGTATTGTAAGCCACATTGAGCCTGCAAAGAGGTGGGAAAATGTGGGATACAAATGCAATAAATAAATAAATAAATAAATAAAATTGTTGTTCAACTTTTATTTTTGCTGGGGGTGACTTCTTGAAATCATCTGGTTCTGTTTGCCACACCCATCCTCTAGTTTAAACATTTGGAAACATATTGACTAAATTTCTCACCAAGAATCCTCTTTTCTGCCAAACAGAGATGTAGTGGCCAAGAAAGCACAAAGGCAGATGGTCTGCAAACTCCAAACAGAGATGTAGACCATCTTTACAGTACAGCCTTTAAATTTCTCCATGTATTATTCCAACCTCCTATGTATCTAAAACCTTCTTGTTGACATCAGGTTTTAAGCTACTTATTGATGTTTTCTATATTATGTAATCTTTCCTCTCCATAATACAGAAAACTTCAATATTTTTTTCGCACGCACTAAAAATGATAGCGCGCCTATAACACGGCTTAGTAAACAGGGCTTTTACACTTTAAGAAAGCAGAGATCTAAACTCTCCAATTTCTCCAACACATTAGGGATATTCTCTGCTTTATTATAGTGGCAACATTTCTTGACAAATGTAGTTCAGCAATACCTATTCCTTCTGAATTGGAGACTCTTTCACAAAGTACAAAGACTAGGGGACACACAATGAAGTTATATGGAAATACTTCTAATCTGGTAAGAACATACTACTTTTGCAATTTGACATGCCAAGCGCTTTCGACATGGTTGACCATGGAGTTTTATTACACATCCTTGAATACTTCGGAATCGGAGCCAACGTCCTCAATTGGTTCAAGGGATTCCTAACCACAAGATCATACCAAGTAACATCTAACTCGACTATTTCAGCCGCATGGGTACCTGAATGCGGAGTACCACAAGGATCCCCCCTCTTGCCGACTCTATTCAACTTAATGATGATACCCTTGGCAAAATTACTATCAAATCAAAACCTTAATCCATACATTTATGCAGATGACGTAACGAGCTACATCCCATTCAAACAAGACCTAAAAGAAATTTCCAATGACATCAACCAAAGTCTCAATATCATGAATTCCTGGGCAGATGCATTTCGGCTAAAACTTAATGCAGAAAAAACCCAGTGCCTAATACTCACCTCCCAACACAACAAGAAAGAATTCACCGCCATTAACACACCAACTCTAAACCTTCCTATTTCAGAAACCCTAAAAATTCTTGGAGTCACCATTGATCGACACCTAACACTAGAGAACCACGCGAAAAACACAACCAAGAAGATGTTCCACTCAATGTGGAAATTAAAAAGAATAAGACCTTTCTTCCCAAGGAGTGTTTACCGCAACCTGGTACAATCAATGGTGCTCAGTCATCTAGACTATTGCAACGCACTATATGCCGGCTGCAAAGAACAAATAATCAAGAAACTCCAGACAGCCCAGAACACTGCAGCTAGACTCATATTTGGCAAACCAAAATTTGAAACTGCCAAGCCCTTACGAGAAAAATTACACTGGCTCCCACTTAAGGAACGCATCACGTTCAAAATATACTCACTAGTTCACAAAATTATCCATGGAGACACACCAGCTTACATGTCAGACCTGATAGACCTACCACCTAGGAATGGCAAAAGATCATCCCGCACATTCCTTGATCTGCACTTCCTCAGCTGCAAAGGAATGAAATACAAACTAATGCATGTGTCAAACTTTACCTACCTGAGCACACAGTTATGGAATGCACTGCCGCGCAGCTTGAAATCGATCTACGAAAGAACGAACTTCCGCATATTACTGAAGACCCATCTCTTTAATAAAGCGTACCACAAAGATCAACCAATGTGAATATGTACAACTCGCCCATCTATATTCAGAACTGTTTCTTAATATCTGCTTGTATACTATTGCTTTGTTTTATTATCATCATGCAATACTATATGTTTATTTACTAACATTCTTCCACTACTCATGATGTATTGTAAGCCACTTTGAGCCTGCAAAGAGGTGGGATAAGGTGGGATGCAAACGCAACAAATAAATAAATAGGAGGAAATATTTTTTCACTCAATGAATAGTTAAGTTCTGGAACGCGTTGCCAGAGGATGTGATATCAGAAGTTAGTGTATCTGAGTTTTAAAAAGGTTTGGATAAGTTCCTGGAGGAAATGTCCATTGTCTGTTATTGAGATAGACATCGGGAAGCCACTACTTGCCCTGGGATTGATAGCTTGGAATGTTGCTGCTATTTTAGTTTCTGCCAGGTACTTGTGACGTGGCTTGGCTACTGTTTGGAAAACAGGATACTGGGCTAGATGGACCATTGGTC
Organism: Microcaecilia unicolor; assembly: GCF_901765095.1. Classification (NCBI taxonomy): domain Eukaryota; kingdom Metazoa; phylum Chordata; class Amphibia; order Gymnophiona; family Siphonopidae; genus Microcaecilia; species Microcaecilia unicolor. The sequence continues at coordinate 353,221,641 of NC_044031.1, read as the reverse complement.
TGACCCAGTATGGCTATTCTTATGTTCTATGTTCTTATGAGTTTAAGTACCTCAGGGAAATATTTTCTAAGTAAAATTGCCAGGGATAGGATCATGTCATAGGGAAATTCAAAAACCTCAATTTTTGGGACCTAGCCACTTTTTCCAGAACGTCTGTCTTCCTACAAACAATAAAACTATCTTTAATAGCAGATAAGTTCCTTAACTGAGGCTCTATAACAATTTCTTCAGTTTAACATTTCTAGCATCCAGTGCCTCAGATTTGTCCACTGCATGAACTATACCCAATACAAAACAGGGGGACATCACTCTAAGCATGACTGCTAAAAAGGAAAAGTAAAAGTAGTGTTAAAAGGGATATGTTTTATATATGTTCCTTAATTGAAAAATTTGATGCATAGTAAAAATGGCATACAGCAAAAACCCAATATGCTGATCTGTGGCCACTTGTTACTCCTTATATGCCTCTTTTTATTTATTTATATCCATATTTTTATTGTTTCACATGTACTTTTCATTGCCTGCATTGTTATGTACAGATGTGATTTATATATATTTTTGACATTTTTTTATTGGTTATGGGGCCCTTTTACAAAGGCATGCCAAAAAGTGGTCTGCGGTAGTGTGGGTGCATGTATTGGACACGTGCTGGACAATTTCTCCAGCGCGTCTGGAAAAGAGGGTTTTTGGGGGGGGGGGGGGCCAGGAAATGAATATGCGGCAAAATGAAAACCAGTACATATCTATTTATGGCCTGAGCTCTTAACATCACGGTGATGACTTAGTGGTAAAGGCTCATGCATTACCCCCGCGTGCCAACTGCTGATTACCGCTGGGAACGCCCCCAAGGTAGAAAATAGAAAATTATTTTCTACCAAGTGTTTTTGGCACACACCAAACTTGGAATTACTACCCGGAGTATGCGCTAGCTGGGCGGTAATGCCGATTTGATGCACGTTGCACGCGCGTAGGCCCTTACGTACCTTTATAATAGGGCCCCTATAAGCACTATTCATTGTCTGCATTTTTATCTGTACCAGCATTGCTTACTGTGTTGAGTTTTTGCTATGTGCCATTTTTACCATGCATCATTTTTCTATTAAGGAACATATATATGACATATCCCTTTTGACACTACTTTTACTTTTTAGCGGTCATGCTTAGAGTGATGTCCCCCTGTTTTTTATTGGCACAATTCATGCAAATTTGTTGTTCTTATGGAGCACTTTGCACCAACGCGGCATTCACTTTTTCCCATACCTTATCGCTTACTTTTGGTGCTAGCAGCTGCTTCAAACTGGAAGTACTTTTATATATTTTTATACACCTTATAAAATGGCTGCGGACACTTCAAGCGGTGATCTCGCAAGACTTGTCTCACGAGGCCGCCGCTTGAAGTCTTGGCAGCCATTTTGAAGCGGCACTGGCAGTGAACAGGCAGCGGCATCATCGGACAGGAAAGAGTAGGCTCCTTTCCTGCCCCGAACAGGCCATTAGACCACCAGAGATTGATAAGGTAAGGTAGGGGAGGGGATGTGAAAAGTGGGTAGAGGGAGACTTACTTGTCTTCTTTTTGAGGACACTGTCACTGTGGGACGTCCGATTCCAGTCTGCCTGTTTGTACACAAACTTGGACAAACAGGCAGGCTGGAAAAACCCGCCCGGATGTCCCCCAGTGTCCTCAAAAAGAGGATATGTCCAAAACTGGACATATAGTAACCCTACATTATAACATTCTCAGTTTTGTTCTCCATGATGAGGTCAATAACTTACAGCACATTCAAAATCTTGTATTACACGTCACCTCAGTTTTGGGGGCCAAAATGCCTGTTAAATAAATGCCAAAATAGACACAATAGAATGTGAAAATATAACTTTTTAGAGCAGCCTGCCATCACTCAAGCTGAGACTAATTAAGCACCTAATAAGGATTCATGTGGAAAATGAAAAAGTCGAAAGCAGTGATTAAGATCTCATTTCCAGTGCTGAGTATGGCATCATGCCACTTGTATCTGATGAGGGAATTGACATATTTTCATGCTGACTGCATATAAGTGGTAGCCCCATATACAGAAAATAAAAAATATTTTTTGGACACGCGTAGCGGACGCGCGCCAAAAATGAAATTACTGCAAGGGCGCTGGGCGTGTGTAGGCGCTTATGCGGCTTAATAAAAGGGCCCCTAGGCTTGTAAGATGGGACTGCTACATGCGGGAACAGTGCCATTTACACGTGGAAGTTACAAAACCACCATTTCCACTTGGGACATGGCTGCTCCTTTGTCACATGCAAGCAAATACCTTATAGGTATTTTACATAGAGGGGCATAATCGAAATGTCGGCTAAATCTCAATTTGGGCGCTCTCACGATGCTGGCCAAAAGTACATAGGTATAATAGAAAAATAATATGGCCGCCCATAGACATTCCATTATCGCAGTTGACAACGGCCAAATCAGGGGTGCCCAAAGTATAGAAAAACAGACAGCCTTAGACATTCCATTATTGCAGTTGAAAATGGCCAAATCTGGGGCGGCCAAAGTATAGGAGAAATAAGGCAGTTATGTGAGAAACGCGTTACTGTACTTTATACTTCTCAATGTTCCTTATATTTTCCCCGTACCTGGATGTCCGCACCTACATGCACTGTACTTGCGGAACATGCAGCTATGGGAAATATAAGGAACATGCACATTTTATTGTGTATATATGAAGTTCGCACACTTGATAATGATCCATATAAGGAAAACTCCCATATAAGGAAAACTCCACACGTAGGCCCCGCACGCGTGATGACAGTCTATGAACGTCCATGCGTCACAGCCATCCACATGTGGAGCCATTATAGATGCCAAGACGTGCACGTCCATATATGGAGCTGTGCATGTAAGGACACCCATTACGCATGGGCGTTCATATAAGGCGATAACACGCTATTCCAACGGTTATTCACTGAGAAACATGGCACTCCGCAGGGAGCCCAATTTCAGCAAGCAAGAAAGTTTGTGCCTTGTGCGCCTGTGCTTGAAGCACAGGCGTATTCTTTTTCCCCACCACCACCACCTGCCCCCCAGGACTCTCTCCATCGAAACCTGGGGTGAGATAAGGGACAGGTTGGAGAGGTAAGTGTTTGCCCCCCCCTCCTGGGCTATCAGGGCCCCCTCCTGTAGCTACACATATAAGAGCTCCCTCAGCAGTGTAAGCACAAACTATAGTCTGCATTCAAGAGTAATCAGTGATATGTGCACATGTACATTCATTAATAGAATCTATGTACTAGAAAGGAAAAACATTCCCACATCCCTACAATACTGCACACAAACGGTACTCTCTGTTCTCACGTCCACCTCAATGACATCATCTGTACCAATGTAATGCCCCCCCCCCCCCCAATCAGTGTTGTGAGTCTCTCCTATTTGATTTACAAATGAATTTGTGTGCTGAAGGCAAGAAGGGCCATCCCCTGACTCCTGGTGTACAAACTTATATCTTGCAGAAGATTTGGCATTCGGAGGGACCTCGAGTCCCTCCGGCGGAGGTTCCGCCGCATGAGGAGGTACAGCCCAGACATCATCAGGGAAGTGAGACGGCACCTCAGGGCTCGACGTATTATAAACAGGGCACCTGTACTCATTTGTAAATGTATTTATTTAATAATGCAAATGTCCTGTACAATATAAGTTTCCATTTGGCTAATAGGCAACTAGTAAGCCATAACAACTCTGTCCCAGATCAAGACCTGAGTGTGTGTGGCTGCAACTTCCAACTAACCTCCTCTGAGATGAATGAGATGACGTGCCTCACTTCTGTATCCCCCTTTCTGGGGTGGATACTGTTTCATGGTATTCCTGCCTGAGGTCCTACTCTTAGTGGATGTCATTGCCTCATATTAAAGTTATGTGCTTCCCCCCCCCCCAAAAAAAAAACAAAAAAACAAAATGGTCAGCCAACCATAGTCACAAATCATAATACAAACATGCTGCTGAGCAATGAGTATGGTCTGCCTGTGTACTCTGTGTCAGACCAGCATCCAGAGTTCCCTGTTATGTCATCTCATGCATCTCACACCCCATGGGTATAGCCCAGGGCTCACCATACCTTTCCCCATCCCCCGCCTCAGGCCAGCCAGCTCCTGCACTAAGCAAGCCATGTTGGATGTGCTGATCTCAAAGACAATCCTGTTACATACACAGGGCGGCAGCGATGGCAGAAGGAGGCCGAGGAGGAGGCAGGTGAGGACGATCCATGGGCAGACATGCCTCCCCTTGAGGGGGATGATGAGGGCCCAACACCCCCTGCCCTCTCCACCCCACCCCATCCCCATCCCCAGCCCCATCCCCACCCCCAGCAGCAACCCCATCCCCACCCCCAACCCCAGCATTGTGCCTCCTGCAGCAACTGGTCAATACCCAAAACCAGTTGCTGCAGGAGGTGTCACCGATGCGGCAGGCTAACGAGCAGCACTTCAAGGTGCAGAGGCTGCTCCTGGTGCTGCTCGTTAGCCTGCTGAAGACGGCCATTCAAAGAGACTAACGCCTCCCTTGAGAGACTTTTTTGTAAATACTTCACGTTATTTTGTTGTTAAATACACTCTTGATATTTTTGTATATAACGGGGTGTGTGTCTCTACTTTGTGCACTACATATTATCAAATGCTGGGGTTGATTTGAGAGGAGGCAGCAATCTGGGTTGCATGACAGGTGACCTGTGGCAGAGAAACTTTGGTATATATGTGTGATAAGTGTGGCCATACAGAAGGCCACTTGCTCCTTCCAAACCGCATGGCTGTTGAGGAACACAAATGCCCATCCAGCCTCTCCCCCCTTACCATACAGCCCCACAGCACAGAGTTGTGTAAATAATAAGTATGTTGTCTAGCACTGGTGATCTGCCAAGTAGAAACTTGGAGATAACCATAGGTAGCGCATAGACGATGTTTGCTCTCTGATCGCCAGACACCCTTACCCACAACCAAACCTCATTGGTGAGGGCCAGGAAGGAGCTACAAACAGCTGGGTCATATTTTCACATTGAATGTATCAGCAATGGTATATAGTGCTCAGGAGAAAAGGGAAACCAAGGGTAAAAGCATTAGATGGATGTTTACTTCATCACAATTGCAACACTCGTTTCCTACTCCAACCTACTCAAGCATCCTTGTATAATCCTCCTGTTCTTTCCCGTCTATCTGACTTGTCATGCAATTACCCTCATTGCATTGTAACCTTTTGTAACATTGTAAGCCACATTGTGCTCGCTCTAGTGGGAAAATGTGGGGTATAAATGTATCACAAATAAAAATAAAATACATCAGGTACACAAGGGCACAGGCTAAAGGAATTATATAGGCACCGGGCTGTAGCCACCTGCAGGTAATTTTGAATAGGAACTGTAACCAGAACCCCTCTCCCTCACCATGACTTAAGGGCTGAAGGCCATGGTAGGCATGTACCTGTGGCCACCTTGAAAATAGTTTGCAGGATAGAATATAGAAATGTTGTTCCAGAACTATGGAGGATTGTAGGACTGTGTTGAATAATGTGGAAAAGACATTTAGGGCATATATGCTTCCCCCTCTCCCCACCCCCAACAACCCTGAGAATGGGTGGGCACTTCATAACAGGGGACTGGGGTTCAACACATAAAGAAGGATGGAACCTAGTGGGGAGACACATAAGGTGCAAAGCGGGAGAAAAACTACCAGCTGTGGATACCCGTGAACCTGGTGAAAATAGAGGTAAGATTTGACCATGAGGGACCATGAGGGATGCACACATCCATTCTCAGGGCCTCTTTCCCTCCCCCACCCCACAGGCAGCCACAACTGAGTCTGTCCAATAGAGAACAAGACATCTGTACAAGAGACAGCAGTGTGTCCACTGCTGTCTCTAGCAATCCTCTTGACCAGATGCAAGAAGTGTTTGTTTAGCAGAAAGGGAAGAGGTGGCTGAGAGGTATGAGCTTACCTTGAACTTGTGGTGCAAGAATCTGTTGGCTCCAAGGGACTAGAGGCTGCCTGCTTCAATAAAGGAGAGAGAGAATGGGGGGCAGTGAGGGAGCACATCACACACAGCAAGGAACTCCTGGAGGGTAGAGAATGGAGAGTTGGTCACATGTAGAAAATGCAGAGTATATGCTAAGCTACCAGCTAACAACCAGTCTGAAACAAACCCACATACCAGTTATCTTTCAAGAAATGGCAAAACAGTTCCCCCACCCCCCAAAAAAAACAAAACAAAACCACAAACAAACAAGTATACACAAGCATATAGTGGGAAAAACAAGGTTTACTATAACTGGAGCTAAAACGCTTTCAAATACCACCCCATAATGTAAAGAAATACCTCTGAAGTGCAAGCACAGAGTAAGCTGTTTTAAAGAGGCACCAATAAAGCAAATGCAAGCTTCGAAATGGGAAGAGCAGCTGCGGACGTTTATCATTATCACCCTTAATCCAAATGAGAACACCCAAAACACAGAGTAGCTGGGGCCGCCCATAGTTCCCAACCTACAATCGAAATTAGGCCGGCCATCTCGGTGAAGCAGCTGGGGCCGGCCAGGGATTTTGTCGATAATCAAAATTAGGCTGGCCATCTCAGATATGCCCATCTCATTCTCACATGGCCGTCCCTGAGAGCGTATTTAAACGCCCTTCTCTATATTTTTGATTCTTTGCATCGCATTGGTACAATGGCACCAAAGCAAGTACCCACCCATAAGGGTAATTTCACCGACCCTGAAATTGAACTGCTGGTTCAAGAAATACAGAGGAGGCACATGCATCTGTTTGCTCCCACGGGCCAGAGGCTAGCTGCTACAACAAAGCAGCGAGAATAGGAAGCAGTAAGAGACAGGCTCAACACGGTCTTCCACTGTGGCAGGGATGTGGAAGACTGCAAATGAAAGTGGCGCCGGCTGAGGCAAGATGTCAGGAGGAAGGCTGGTGCCAACCTCCCAACCGCTAACTTCACCCCCATTGAGCGCATCATTCATGGGCTTTTGCCCCAGGAGGGGATCCATGACACTGGGTCCCTTGACACATCAGCACAGCCTGAGGGCTCAGGTAGGTTCACCATTAGGAAGCTGGGGTATCTGTTGTGCTGGACTACACTCTGTTTTACACAAGTGGGGGACAGTGTGGTGCTCCTCAGTAGGGAAAGGGGGGGGAACACCACATGCAATGCAAATCACTATTCATTACAGACCATGACACAGGGAGTAGCGGGGGGGGGGGGGGGGGGGGAGGGGGAAGGGGGAGAGTGGAGGGGGGGGGGGGGTTCCAGCAATGTATATAATATATGTAAATAATATATTTATAATATAAAATATACAATCTAAATAAAATAATTAAACTGAGTGTAGGTTAGCAAACTCTGCATATCTCCTTCCCACACCTCTGTGCTGTAGCCACTGTGTCCCCTGCACTCCTTCCACAGTTCTATGTCTACCCACCTGCCTGTGTGGCTCTCTTGCACATCAGTCTCTGTAGTACACTGCGCTCCCTGTCTCCAGCTCTGTACCATGTACAATGACATCTGTGGCTTGCCTGCCAATCCCATTCCTCACCATCTCTTTGCTGGGTCTTTGCCTTTGGGGCTATGTATATGAATACTGAAAAACAAAAGCGGGTTATTTTGACCAACACACTTCCTCCCCTTTTGCTATGCAGGTGATGACAGCCAGTCGGAGGAAGAAGCTGGCTCTAGTGGCCACCAGCCCCAGCACACAGAGCAGCAAACCAGTGGGCCTGCACAAGACACCACACAGGACCATGGGGTGGAACCACAGGACCCAGCAGCAGCAGAGGCTCTCCCTCCACCACCCGCAGCAGAGGCTCTCCCTCCACCGCCCACAGCCTTTGCTGATGGTGGCACTGAAGAAGAAGCAGCTGAAGATGCAGAAGGGGAGGCACCTCCTCAGCAGAGGCCATACAGCCAGAGAAGGTAGCTACTGCGCCTCACCACACAATTGCTGGGCCAAAATGTGCAGATGGAAGACTACCAGTGTCAGAAATTGGAGTTGCAACAGGTAGCACTCCAGGCCTAACAGGAAGCGCTCCAGGTACAACGGGAAGCGGTACAGGCCCAACATGATGTGATACAGCAGCTCCAATGGCTGGAGCACAGCATCGAGGGCCTACGCCGTGACCTAAGACAACCTAATACATCCCTGCAGCACCAACAACAACTGGCGTTGACTTCCACCACTGCACAGCAACTACCTGCTAAGAAGTGGAGCTTGAGATCCTCAGCCTCCCCAGCCACTGGTCCAGCAGCCACCACACCAGCTCCCCTTCCGGGTCCTGTGCCCAGGTTGTAGGGCAAGCCACAGAGTGCAAGGTGGCTGGACTTACACAGGGCAGCCCAGGCAGCAGGCTGCCTTGTGGACACAGAGAAGGACAGTGGGAGCTCATCAGAGGACTCTCAAAAGAGTTCCCCTGCAGCACCAGCAGCAAAGGAACACAGTGGGAGGGGTAGGAGGGGACGGGGAAGGGGCCAGGGCCAGGGGAGGGGGCGGGGAAAGTGATGGGACATGCTGGGGGTGAGGGTTGGAGGGAAGGGAATATGCACAGAGCGGGTGATGGTGGTGGGAAGAGGGGTGTTGGTGTGTAAATGGAGAGAGTGGTGGATGCTTGGAATGCCTTCCCGCGGGAGGTGGTGGAGATGAAAACGGTAACGGAATTCAAAAATGCGTGGGATAAACATAAAGGAATCCTGTTCGGAAGGAATGGATCCTCAGAAGCTTAGCCGACATTGGGTGGCAGATCCGGTGGGGGGAGGCGGGGCTGGTGGTTGGGAGGTGGGCCTTGTTCTGGGCAGACTTCTACAGTCTGTGCCCTGAAAATGGCAGAAACAAATCAAGGTGAGGTATACACATAAAGTAGCACATATGAGTTTAAATTGTTGGGCAGACTAGATGGACCGTGCAGGTCTTTTTCTGCCATCATCTAGTATGTTACTATCGGCCTTATTTTCTAAAGTGATGGGCGCCCATATTTCGACCCAAATCGGGAGATGGGCGCCCATCTCGCAAAGGCGCCCAATTCGGTATAATCGAAAGCCGATTTTGGGCATCTTCAACTGCAATCTGTCGCGGAAACTGGCAAAGTTGACGGGGGAATGTCGGAGGTGTGGTGAAGGCGGAACTGGGGCGTGTTTATTGGCCGAGGAGAGATGGGTGCCCTCGGCCAATAATCAAAAAAAGAAAGGCGTTTTTAAATTTGGGTCACTTTTTTTTAGACCCTTTTTTTTCACGAACAAGTCCCAAAAAAGTGCCCTGAATGACCAGATGACCACCGGAGGGAATCGAGGATGACCACCCCTGACTCCCCCAATGGTCACTAACCCCCTTCCACCAAAAAAAAAAAAAAACAACTTTAACAACTTTTTTTTCCAGCCTGTGTGCCAGCCTCAAATGCCATACCCAGCTCCATCACAGCAGTATGCAGGTCCCTGGAGCAGTTGTTAGTGGGTGCAATGGACTTCACCGAGGTGGACCCAGGCATGGGTCTGCCCCCCTACCTGTTACACTTGTGGTGGTAAATGGGGGCGCTTCAAACCGCCCCCAAACCCACTGTACCCACATCTAGGTGCCTTCCCTTCAGCCATAAGTGCTATGGTAATGGTGTAGAGTTGTGGGCAGTGGGTTTTCGGGGGGATTTGGGGGGGCTCAGCACCCAAGGGAGGGGAGCTATGGAGTTGGGAGGTATTTAACTCTTTTTTAATTGTTACAAGTGCCCCCTAGGGTGCCCGGTTGGTGTCCTGGCATGTGAGGGGGACCAGTGCACTACAAATCCTGGCCCCTCCCACGACCAAATGCCTTGGAGTTTTTGTTTTTGAGCTGGGCGCCTTTGGATTCCATTATCGCTGAAAAACAAAACCACCCAGCTCAAATCCGCACAAATCCGGTGCATTTGCCCGGCCAGGGCTGGTCTTAGGCAGAGGCGACCGAGGTGGCCGCATACGGCCTCGCGCTTAAGGGGGCCCCGCGTGGCACGCCTCAACTCTGCTTCCTCCACTCATGGGCAAATAACAACTTATCTTCTGCCCCGAAGTTGCAGCGGCTAACTGACAGGAAGAGCGCCAGTAGTAAAAGCAGCAAGCAGGCAGAGGCAGGCTCGACTCCGTCCTTCGCTTCCCTGCCCTCTCTGCGTCCCGCCCACCTGAAAGGAAATGACATCAGAGGAAGGTGAGAGGGCAGGTAAGTGAAGGACGGAGTCGAGCCTGCCTCTGCCTGCTTGCTGCTTTTACTACTGGCGCTTTTCCTGCCAGTTCGCCACTGCAACTTCGCGGAGAGTGGAGTGGAAGTGAGCCAGCCTAGTCCACTGTAAGGAAGGAAGCCATTTGGTGAATCTCTGTTTCCATTCCCCCTCGCAGCCATCGCCGTTCCCTCAAAACACAGCAAGCAAACCTGTGAGCTGCTGCATCCATGTTGTCGTTGGGAGATGCTGCGAAGGGGGAGGGGGGGAGACGCTGGATAGAATGGGGAAGGGGATGGAAAGAAACAGGATGGGCAGGGGAGAGAGGACAACAGGGATTGATGGAGGGGACAGGGGAGAGAGGAAATTTGCTGGAGATGGATGGAGGAGAAGGCAGGGGACAGGGGAGCTGGACAACAGGGATTGATGGAGGGGACGGGGGAGAGAGGAAATTTGCTGGAGATGGATGGAGGAGCAGGCAGGGGAGAATGGAGAGTTGCTGGACCTGGATGGATGGAGAGCAGGGCAGGGGAGAGAATAGAAATCGCTGGACATGGAGCGGAGGGCAGGGGAAGGAGGAGAATTGCTGCACATAGATGTATGGAGGGGAAGGGGAGAGCGGAAATTTGCTGGATGTGGATGGATGGATGGAGGAGAGGGCAGGGGAGAGAGGAGAATTGCTGAATATGGATGGATGAATGGAGGGGGCACGGGACAGAGGACATTTGCTGGATATGGGTGGATGGAGGAGAGGGCAGGGAAGAATGGAGAGTTGCTGGACGGATGGATGGAGGGGAGAGAAGTCAGGAAGCAGATGCACATGGATGGAGGGGAGGGAAGAGAGGAGAAATGCTGGACATGGATGGAGTGTAGGGCAGGGAAGAGAGGAGAAATGTTGGACAAGGATGGCGGGAAGGAAAGACGAAGGAGATGCACATGGATGGAGGGGAAGGGAGATAGGAGAAATTCTGGACAAGGATGGCGGGAAGGAAAGACAAAGGAAGGAAATGCACATGGATGGAGGGGAGTGAGGAGAAATGCTGGACATGGATGGAGGGGACACTGCTGAGTTAAAGAGCTGGTTTGGAACATGTTGAGGGCAGATACTGAAACTCGAGGAAGGATAGGGATAGGGCTACAGATGATAGGACACATAGAGGGGTATAATCGAACGCAAAAGCCTATCTCCATGGGCGTCTATGTCCGAAGAGGCGGGACAGACCGTATTTTCGAAAAAATGGATGTTTTTCAGCTGGGTGTTTGTTTTTTTTAGCGATAATGGAAACTAAAAACGCCCAGCTCAAAAACGTCCTAATCCGAGCCATTTGGTCGTGGGAGGGGCCACGATTTGTAGTTCACTCGCCCCCTGACATGCCAGGACACCAACTGGGCACCCTAGAGGTCAGTGCGGTGGACTTTAGACAACACTCCCACATGCATAGCTCCCTTACCACGGGTGCTGAGCCCCCAACCCCCCAACCCCCCTCCCCCAAAACCCACTACCCACAAATGTACAACACTACCATAGCTCTTAGGGGTGAAGGGGGCACCTACATGTGGATACAGTGGGTTTTAGAGGCCTCCCATTTACCAGCACAAGTGTTACAGGTAGGGGGGATGGGCCTGGGTCCGCCTGGCTGAAGTGCACTGCGGTACCCACTAAAAGTGCTCCATGGACCTGCATACACGCAGGCCTCTAGGACTTGTTGCTGCTATATAACATTGGCACACCAGTTGACACCTGAAGACTAATCTCTCCAAAAACGTCCTTTATTGGAATAAGCACGCTTACTCACAGTTAACTGCAGATCAGAGGTTGTGCCCCACTGGCAATGAGTCTCCCTGGTACTGAGATTAGCAGTAGGTCAGAGCTGGCAGAATGCTGTACAATGCCCTCTTTGAGCCACATTCAAGGTAAGAACTAAGTTCTGTAATGTGGCTAACATGTGAAAGGGATCTAAAACTGGCTTACAAAAATGGCCACTACCTCATGGACTACCGGAAACAAAACAGGGCACACTCTGACCCAGTAAGCAGGGGGAAAAGCACCATGGGAGTAGAGCCTACCAACTATCAACATCGTGAGCATTTGCCACAAGCTAGTGGAATCACGGAGCCCAATACCCTACACCAGTGGCGTAGGAAGGGGGGGGGGGGGCGGTGGGGCGGTCCGCCCCGGGTGCACGCCGCTGGGGGGTGTCGGTGCTTCGCCGAGAGCAGGGAACCAGTGAGGCGCTGACACCCCCCAGTGGCATGTACTCGGCGGATTGGCTCTCCCGCCCCGGGTGTCAGCTGCCTTCGCAACGCCACTGCCCTACACCCACCACAATGCATTGCTGATGTGACTCTGCAGTGCGCGTAACAGAAAAGGTGTCACACTCACCCGAGATCCACATCAGAACCAGGGAAAGGCTGTCACAGGATAGATCACATTCTGCTGGTCATCTGGTCAGTTGGGGCACTTTTTTGGGGACACAGGAGGATGGTGGACATGGTGAGAGAAAAAATATCAAATGGAAAGAAGACACTGCATAAAACAGAAGACACTGGGACCAAAGCGAATAGAAAAACTAAATGATCAGACAACAAAGGTAGAAAAAAGTATTTTATTCAGAATTTATTAATTGCAATATGTCAGCTTTTTGAAATGTGCATCTGTGATATTTTGCATATACGTTTCAATTTTTCTGGTACTGCTGCATGCTGAGTCTGACTTCTTGAGTTAAATTTCCATGTTCAGTATTTTGCCTTCATATTTTTTAATTTTTAGTTCCTTGTGTCATGTCTGTTGTGTCATGTGTTTTTCATGTGTGATCAAGGTGCATATATCTATATTGTTTTTGCTTATCAATGGGGAGGAGCTAGGGTGGGGCGGGGCTAGGGCGGGTTGGGGCTAGGATGGGGCCCCACCAAATTGGTCTGCACAGGGCCCCGCACTTGCTAAGACCGGCCCTGTGCCCGGCCCAAACCGTATTATCGAAAAAAAAGATGGGCGCCCATTTTTTTCGAAAATATGGTCTGTCCCGCCCCTTCACGTACCCGTTCTCGGACATAGACACCCATGGAGATGGGCGTTCGCATTCGATTATGCCCCTCCACGTTACTATGTTAAATACTGTGTGTGATATAAATAAATGCCAACTTACTCTCACAGAAAACTTGTCTCAATCAGTCTTTGCCTGGCTCTGACCCCCAGCTGGTGTACACTCTGCTCTGCTACGTGGGCGGGAGGTGGAGGGGGCTCCTCATCCTGTTCCTCTGGGGCCTGCTGCTCTGGTGGCTGTGGCTCTTCTGGGAGGGCCTGTCCTCTGCGCATTGCCAAATTATGTAGCATGCAGCAGGCCAGGAATATCTTTGCCATCTTTTGGGGGCTGTACAGGAGCTCCCCTCCTGAATGGTCCAGACATCAGAACTTGTTCTTAAGCAGTCCGAAGGTGCGCTCAATGATGCCACGAGTGGTCCGATGTCTACTGTTGTAGTTCTCTGACCTTCTTTCTGGGTGCACTATGGGGGTCATGAGCACCTCCTCTGTGGGTAGCCTCTGTCACCTTTGGAGAGAAGCAGGATGAGAAAGATGAGTGTGTATTGTTTGGAGTGGGTACCTTGTGGAGGTGGGGGGGGGGGGGGGAATAATGGGTTGTGGCGTGAGCTGGAGGGAGACAGTGCTGAGGGCTGCCTGTTGGAGGAGGTATAGTTTGGGCAGATCCATGCTGCACTTACCTAGGAGCCATCCGCCGGTGATCTCCCCTCGCTCAAACCTGCGGAAGATTCTTGAGTGCTGCAATATATAGGTGTCATGGGTGGAACCTGGGTATCGGGCACACACATCTAGAATCTCCCCCTGGGCGTCACACACAACTTGCATATTCATGGAGTGGAATGCTTTCCTGTTCCTATAAGTGGCCTCTCGTGCCTGGGGGGGGGGGGGGGGGGGGGGTCTGAGTGCGACATGTGTGCAGCCAATGGCGCCTATGACTGAGGGGAAGTGAGCTAGTGTAGAAGTCAGCCATGTTGCTCTGCAGGGCCTGGGGGGTGGTGGGGAAGGTGATGTACTCAGAGGTGTGGGTAAGGAAGGCATCAAGGAACTGGGTGAGGCAGTTAGAAATGGAAGGCTGGGTGAGACCCATGTTCACAGCTAGGATAGACTGGAAACTCCCAGTGGCCACAAAAGAGAGAGAAGCAGTGATCTTTAGGTGCACAGGGATGGGGTTGTTCCTACGGGTCCTGGGCTGCAGGAGGGGTTGGAGCTGGTCACAAAGGTGTTGAATGGCAGCCCTATCAAAGCGGTACCTAATGAGACACTGTAGGTCAGTGAGGTCTAGGAAACTGCTACGGGGCCTGAAAACTCTGGGGCGTGCGTACCTCCAGCGGTGCCTCCCCTCTGCCTCCAACATGTAAGCCACCTGTACATTTAGTGCCTCCATTTCCCCACACTACAGGTGCAATGCAGTGACACCAGTGCTCACCTCTCCCTACCAACTTGTTGAAACACAGCAGGAACAAACAGAAGCTGACACTCACTCTGCCACCACCAACAAACAATGCAGTCACACATAGCAGAGCCACACTGCAAGCACTCTTGCCACACCCTCTAGCCAATCACTCTCCAAGCAGTCTTCACAAACATGGTGCAGCTGTACACAGGACAAAGGGTTAGATGCACTAACCAATCGTTAGAGCCCTTCCCTTACCGATTCCCTTAGCGCATAGGCGCCCCATATAAGAGGCTTGGGGAGGCTAAGCCTCCCCAGCCCAATCGTCGGCTTCCATTTGCGATGCAGCCCACCCCCCGCCCTGCGCGTTTTGACCTTTTATTTCCGTGGCAGCGACGTCAATGAAGAAAAAGACTACAGGCTCACCGCCAGCTTCTCCCTTCTCTCTGCACACAGTGTCCCGCCTTCTGCAGTGATGCATTTCCTGTTTTCGCGAGGGCGGGACACTGTGTGCAGAGAGAAGGGAGAAGCTGGCGGCGAGCCTGTAGTGTCTTTTTCTTCATTGATGTCACTGCCATGGAGCGTATGGAGGTAAGCTCCGCCCCCTTTAGCCTCCCCAAACAGTTGGGCTGCCGACCGTCTATGCCTTAGCGAATCGGTAAGGAACGGGCATGCATCAAGGAACAGGAATGCAAATGAGCTGCTCGTTGTAGCTCACTTACATTCTCTATTCCATCGTTAAACAGTCGGCCAATCGGCCGGTCATGCATGTGCAGAGCAGCCAAGCGTTATGCTGGCTGCTCTGCGCATGCCAAATACGCCTCCCTGTGCCGCCCGAATACGCCGCGCTGCTCACCCCCCTCCGATGCGGCTCGATCCAGCAGAGGTGCAGTTGAGGACACCCATTCAAAAAAACCGCCCATTTTGGCCGTCTTTCCCCCCTTGCAATAATAAAAATGTCTTTTCTGGCAGTGCTTCACTCAGCTCAGATACCAGAAAGTCTCTGAGCCAATCACAACACATTTAGCTCAGCTAAACGCGCTGTGATTGGCTCGGAGACTTCATGGTCTCTCAGCTGTGAAGCACTGCCAAAAAAGACGTTTTTATTATTAAAAATGGGGGAATGACTGCCAGAATGGCCGGCCATCCAAAAAAAACGTCCATTTTGGCCATCATTCCCCCCTTGCAATAATAAAAACGTTATTTTTGGCAGTGCTTCACAGCTGAGAGACCAGGAAGTCTCTGAGCCAATCACAGCGAGTTTAGCCGAGCTAAACACGTTGTGATTGGCTCAGAGACTTCCTGGTATCTGAGCTGAGTGAAGCACTGCCAGAAAAGACATTTTTATTATTGTAAGGGCCCAAAATGGACGGTTTTTTTTGGATGGCCGGCCATTCCCCCATTTTTAATAATAAAAACGTCTTTTTTGGCAGTGCTTCACAGCTGAGAGATCACGAAGTGTCTGAGCCAATCACTGCGCATTTATCATTGTGACTGGCTCAGAGACTTACTGGTATCTGAGCTGAGAGAAGCACTGCCAGAAAAGACGTTTTTATTATTCCGGGGTTGAATGATGTCTAAAAAAGAACCTGCAGCATCGGAGCCTGTTTGATTTTTTTTTTTAATATATAGTGAAGAACATCCATAAAAGATGCTCCTGACAAGCACTTGGCCGTTTTTAACCCCCCCCCCCCCCCCCCCCCCCCCCCCCCCCCATTTTTTTTTTTTTTTACATTTTAATAATTTTTCCAATCTCGCGCAGCCCCAATGAGAGGTACAGACCTCTAGTTAGATTTTCCAGCATTTTGGCAATCGGAAAAGGTTAGTGCATCTCATTACAATGGGGTTTCCACACAATTTGCTCATCTGCATTCCGTTTTCGTTAGCTGCTACCGTGGTCGGAAAAAAGTCTTTAGTGCATGCCAGGGTTTACTACTTGCTCGTTAATGGCTCTTTAAGGGCTCGTTAAGTTTAGTGCATCTGGCCCAAAGAGACAAACAGAGACTACAAACAGGTAAGGGAATGAACTATGAACTTGGGGACAGTGAATGGAAAGGGATAGGGGGAGGGGTTGGGGGAGATAGAGGAAGCAGCAGTGGTGTCTAGGTTTGGGGGCTAGAAGGGGTACATAAGCATAAGCACATAAGCACCGCCATACTGGGAAAAGACCAAGGGTCCATCAAGCCCAGTAGGTAGGGAAAGGTGAAAAGGTAAAGCACAGGCAGGTGAGGCTGAAAACGTTCCGACCACAGGACACAGACAAAGGTAACAGGTACTCATCAAACTCTCAGCTTTCTCTGCAAACAACAATCTCGCCACGCTCCAACTCCCCAAAATCGCTAATGGGTCTAAAGACGATTTCCCCCTTACTCTGGTCTAACTAATGACGGCCATGTTCCCGCCCATGCGAAACCATTTCGCTAGCCGTTATACGTTGGAGGCGCCCATCTCATAACGCCGCCCCTAACACGCCCCCTGTGGGGCCGACCATAGATGGCCGTCCTCGTGTTGACGCCACCTTACGGCCCGGTTTCGATTATTGGATTTAGCCGACCTTCTTTCATGGGACCGGCCATGTGCCTTTTGTGTCACTTTTTGCCCGGCCTTCTCGTTTGAAAATAAGCAGGATAGTAACATAGTAGATGACGGCAGAGAAAGACCTGTACGGTCCACCCAGTCTGCCCAACAAGATAAACTCACATGTGCTACTTTATATGTATACCTGACCTTGATTTGTATCTGCCATTTTCAGGGCACAGACCGTAGAAGTCTGCCCAGCACTAGCCCCGCCTCCTAACCACCGGTGCTGCCACCCAATCTCTGCTAAGCTTCTGAGGATCCAGAAGCTTTACTAAAGGCGGCTGAAACTTTTGTAAAACACCACTAGAACTGAGCATGTACTGACCTGGACATCTGAAATCTGATATCAATGTTCTATGTAAAATGGGTTTTTAAGCATATTGCGAAGACCTTGACCTCTCAAGAAGAACCCTTTACTATAGCAACCAAAGCCAGCCCTCAGGGTCTAGGAACTGGATGGGCAATGAATCATAAAAACTACCAGTAATGAATCTTTCAATTTGAGAAAGGAGAGGAAAGCCTACAAGCTGGCTTTCATCTCAGAAAACTTGGTGGAATAAGTGATTTCTGATTTTACAGTTTTATAAAAGGAATAAAGAGGTAAAGGGTCTTGGATTTGATATACTGCCTTTCTGTGGTACAACTAAAGCAGTTTACATATATTATATGCAGCTACTTTCTCTTTCCCAAATGGGCTCATAATCTAAGTTTTTTGTTTATGTTATGGAGAGCACTCTTGGCCCACTGCCCACTAACAGTGCTAACAAGCAACTGATGTAGGAACCCATTTACTAAGCCATGTAAGCATCTATGCGTGCCCAATGCACGCCAAAATGGAATTACCACCTAGCTACCATGTGGCTCTTGCGGTAATTTCATTTTTGGTGCGTGTTCGATACACGCATCCAAAAAATAATTTTTATTTTTAAATGCGTGTATCAGACGTGTGTCAAGCGGCATTTGACACGCATATGTCATTACCGCCCGGTTATCATGTGAGACTTTACCGCTAGGTCAATGGCTGGCAGTAAGGTCTCAGATCCAAAATGGACGCACAACAATTTTCATTTTGCTGCAAGTCCATTTTCAGCAAAAATTTTAAAAAGGCATTTATTACAGGTGTGCTGAAAAATGATTCTGCACACGTCCAAAACACACGTCTACACTACCGCAGGCCATTTTTCAGTGCGCCTTTGTAAAAGGGCCCCGTGGAGGGGCATAATTGAATGAAAACGTCTATCTCCATGGGCATTTATCTCCAAGAACGGGTCCGTGAAGGGGCGGACCGAACCGTATTTTCGAAAAAAATAGACGTCCATGTTTTATTCGACAATTTGTGAGCTGGGCGTTTTTGTTTTTCAGTGATAATGGAAAATGAATGCGCCCAGCTCAAAAACAAATAAATCCAAGGCATTTGTTCGTGGGAGGGGCCAGGATTCGTAGTGCACTGGTCCCCCTCACATGCCAGGACACCAACCAGGCACCCTAGGGGGCACTTTTACAAAAACAAAAAAAAAGGTCAAAGAGCTCCCAGGTGCATAGCATCCTTCCCTTGTGTGTTGAGCCCCCCAAATCCCCCTCAAAACCCACTGCCCACAAGTCTACACCATTACTATAGCCCTAAGGGGTGAAGGGGGGCACCTACATGTGGGTACAGTGGGTTTGGGGGGGTTGGACGACTAAGCATTAAGCAGCACAATTGTAACAGGTAGGGGGGGGATGGGCCTGGGTCCACCTGCCTGAAGTCCATTGCACCCCCTAACAACTGCTCCAGGGACCTGCATACTGCTGCCAGGGAGGTGGGTATGACATTTGAGGGTGAAAATAAAAAGTTGTGAAACATCATTTTTTGTGGTGGGAGGGGGTTAGTGACTACTGGGGGAGTCAGGGGAGGTCATCCCCGATTCCCTCTGGGGGTAATCTGGTCATTTAGGACACTTTTTGGGGCCTTATTCGTGAAAAAACAGGGTCCAGGAAAAATGCCCTAAATTCTAGCTACAAACGCATACTTTTTTTCCATTATCGGCGAAAGGCACCCATCTCTCCTCGGCCGATAACCACGCCCCAGTTCCACCTTTGCCACGCCTCCGGCACGCCCTCGTCAACTTTGTACGCTTCCGCAATGGAGTGCAGTTGAAAACGTCCAAAATCGGCTTTCCATTATACCGATTTATTCGTTTTTGTGAGATAAACATCTATCTCCCGATTTGGGTCGAAATCTAGGCGTTTTTCTCTTTCAATTATAAGGTGATCAATAGAAATCAAACAAAATAAAACATGGAAAAGAAAATAAGATGATACCTTTTTTATTGGACATAACTTAATACATTTCTTGATTAGCTTTCGAAGGTTGCCCTTCGTCAGATCGGAAATAAGCAAATGTGCTAGCTGACAGTGTATATAAGTGAAAACCTTCAAGCATTACTATGACAGTCTGACAGGGTGAGAGGATGGGGGTGGGTCGGAGGCAGTGGTGTGCTGGTAAAATTTTAACAACAGGCTCTCTCCCCGGTCCACCTCGGCGCCCCCCCCGTCCACCTCTGCGCCCCCCCGTCCACCCCTGCGCCCCCCCGTCCACCTCTGTGCCCCCCCAAAAAAACAATTGCAGAGCTGGCTATACCCGGGGGGGGGGGGGGGCAGCGGCCAACACATTACTCTCTCCAGGAAAAAAAATTAAATGATCCCAGGTTCCAATCTAATTCATGTTTAATATGGGATAAAATGCCATAAATAAGTAAATAAACATAAACTTTTAACGTTCAGCACCTGATTCTCAAAGTGGACATATTCCAAACACTATAATGAAAATAAAATTATTTTTTTTCTACCTTTGTTGTCTGGTGACTTTGTTTCTCTGATCATGCTGGTCCAGTATCTGATTCTGCTGCTCTCTATCTGTTCCCTTGACTCCGTTTCCAGGGCTTCCTTTCCATTTATTTCTTTTCTTTCCTCCTTTCTTCTTCATTTCTGGTCCTCCGCATACTTGACTGTACAGTGGATCCAGCTTCTGCCTATTTTCTCCATCCATGTGCAGTTTCTCTCCTCACTTCCTTTTCCCTCATCTAATCTCCTTCCTCTATCTTCCCTCCATGTCCAGCATTTCTTCTCTCTCCCTTCCCTCCCCTCCATCCATGTCCAGAATTTCTCTTGCTCTTCCTGCCATCCATGTCCTGAAACTCTCCTCTCTCCCCTGCCCCTCTCTATCCATCCATACCCAGCAATTCTCTTCTCTCCCCTGCCCCCTCTGCCCAGCAATTCTCTCCTCTGCCCATTCATGTCCAGCAATTCTCTCCCCTGCTTCCCTCTGCCCATCCATGGCCAGCAAATCTCTCCCCTGCCTCCCTCTGCCCATCCATGGCCAGCAAATCTCTCCCCTGCCTCCCTCTGCCCATCCATGCCCAGCAGTTCTCTCCCCTGCCCCCCTCTGCCCATCCATGCCCAGCAATTCTCTCCCCTGCCCATCCGTGCCCAGCAATTCTCTCCCCTGCCTCCCTCTGCCCATCCATGCCCAGCAATTCTCTCCCATGCCCCCCTCTGCCCATCCATGCCCAGCAATTCTCTCCCCTGCCCATCCATGGCCAGCAAATCTCTTCCCTGCCCCCCTCTGCCCATTCATGGCCAGCAAATCTCTCCCCTGCCTCCCTCTGCCCATCCATGGCCAGCAATTCTTTCCCCTGCCCCCCTCTGCCCATCCAGCGATTATCCTCCCTCCCCTGCCGCTCCTTCGCTCCCACCCTCCCCTCCGACTTTTTTGAATTACCTCCGTCGAAGCGCCGCCATTTAAAGCCCTGCTGCGTGCTGGCTGGCCGTCTCCAGGCTTCCCCTGCTTGATTCGGATGATGTTCGTGCCTTAGTCCCGCCTTCATTCTGACGTCATTTCCTTTTTCGCGAAGACGGGACTAAGGCACGAACATCATCCGAATCAAGCAGGGGAAGCCTGGAGACGGCCAGCCAGCACGCAGCAGGGCTTTAAATGGCGGCGCTTCGACGGAGGTAATTCAAAAAAGACGGAGGGGGGCGAAGACATGGTTGTGCATGCTTCGGAGCGGCAGGGGAGGTAAGCATGGCCAGTGATGGCACCCTCCTGCCATGCTTACCTCCCGCAATGGAGCCGGCTCGCCCCCAACAACAACCGGCTCGCAAGAGCTGTCAAAATTTAACAAGCGGCTCTTGCGAGCTGGTGCGAGCCGGCTCCAGCACACCACTGGTCGGAGGTATGCATGGGGACATCAAAGCATATCATTGATATTCAAACAGGATGGGTGTGGATAGGTGAGGGGTGGGGTGATCAACAGAGACATACAGCTTTATGGTTTATAATGGGCTAGGAACCCCAGATCCTTGTTACGTCCTTTCTGTTGGGTGTTAAAATATTTAATCATTCTGACTTCAAAGGTCTTACGTTCTTGTATGGTTTTAAAGTTACCTTTCAGTATTCTCACTGTGAAATCACTGGTACAGTGATTCTGTGAAGTGCTGTCCCACCGGGGTGGGGGCCCTACTGGCTGTATTGTTCATATGATGTCTATGTAAATTGAATCTTGTCTTAAGCATCTGGCCTGTTTCTCCAATATAGCATCCTTCGTTACATTTTTTACACTGAATGATATATACCACATTGGAAGATGAGCAAGTGAAAGATCCCTTTATGTTGAATATCTTTCCTTTGTGGGTAACTGTGGGGTTTTTCCAGCTCTGGATTGTATGTCACTACAAGGGGAATTCTGTCTGTGGATTTTTTCTCCTTATACTGTAGCAGATTCTCCCTGGGTGTTTTGAGGGAGGAGGCAATATTCTTGGATATTATTTTGGGGTTGTAGCCTTTCTGTTTGAAGGATGCACTCAGGCTTTTAAGGTGTCTGTCTCTGTCCCCTGGGTCAGAGCAGATACTGTGGTATCTTGTGGCTTGGCTGTAAATGATGGATCTTTTTGTATGTGAAGGATGGAAGCTGGAGTTGTGGAGGTAGCTGCATCTGTCTGTGGGTTTCTTGTATATAGATGTTTGTATACAGCCATCACTGATTGAGACCGTGGTGTCCAAAAAATTGACTTTTTCTGGGGAGTAGTCAATTTTGAATCTGATTGTAGGATGGTATGTATTGAAGGCAGAATAAAATTGTTTCAGAGTTTCTTCACCCTCTGTCCAAATCATAAAAATGTCATCGATGTACCGGTAGTATTTTAGAGGTTTGGTCTGGTGTGTATTCAGAAATGTCTCTTCCAGCTCAGCCATAAAAAGGTTGGCATATTGGGGTGCTGTCCTGGTGCCCATCGCAGTGCCCATTATTTGCAGATAGATATCATTGTTAAAGCGGGACAGCACTTCACAGAACCAGGACACTGTACCAGTGATTTCACAGTGAGAATACTGAAAGGTAACTTTAAAACCATACAAGAACGTAAGACCTTTGAAGTCAGAATGATTGAATATTTTAACACCCAACAGAAAGGACTTAACAAGGACCTGGGGTTCCTAGCCCATTATAAACCATAAAGCTGTATGTCTCTGTTGATCACCCCACCCCTCACCTATCCACACCCATCCTGTTAGAATATCAATGATATGCTTTGATGTCCCCATGCATACCTCCGACCCACCCCCATCCTCTCACCCTGTCAGACTGTCATAGTAATGCTTGAAGGTTTTCACTTATATACACTGTCAGCTAGCACATTTGCTTATTTCCGATCTGACGAAGAAGGGCAACCTTCGAAAGCTAATCAAGAAATGTATTAAGTTATGTCCAATAAAAAAGGTATCATCTTATTTTCTTTTCCATGTTTTATTTTGTTTGATTTCTATTGATAACCTTAAGAGTGGACTAACACGGCTACCACACTCCTCTAATTATAAGGTGGATAGTGCCATAACTGTATAAACTGCATTGGAAAGACATCAGAGTAGAAGAATTCAAATACAAGTGGAGAGTGGCAAAGAAACATGATCTTAAGCTGTCCATCATCAAAAGTCCCTGCGAATTTTGTCCCAATGTGAACGACAAAAAGACGGGACATAGTTATTATGTATGGGATAAAAGTAACAAAATATGGAAGCATAGCCTGGAGCAGAGAAATATCCTAATGGTTAGAACAATTGGCTGAGAATCAAGAAAGCAAGGGTTCAAATCCCACAGATGGTCCTTGTGTCCTACTGCAACTCCAGTTTCCTTGGGTACCAATTTAGAATGTAAGCTCTCCAGGGCCAGAGAAATACCTACCGTACATGAATGTAACTTGCCTTGAGTTACTGCTTCAAAGACATGAGTTAAAATCCAAACATGGGATGAAAACAAAAAGAAAAAACATGTTAGAATGTTCAAGAAAAAGAAATCAAGGCTCAAAGACAAAGAACACAAATATGTATAAATTGGAAATGGAAAAGTCAGAGAATAAAGAAAAATACATAGAAGAAAATTAGTTTATGGATAAGAAATTTAGGAGCTCTTTCACTAAAGCTTAGCACATGCTAATGTCCACTAGTGCATGCTAGGCTTTAGTAAAAGGGCCACTTAGATACAAAAAGATGTTACCCAAGCATAGGACAATAGAGAAATAAAAGCCATAGTCAAGCAAAAGTTTTGAAACTATTTGTTTTTGAAAATTTTAATTTCTTGTCATAACCTACAGTTCAGATGAAATAACACAAGATCAGTAATATAGGCTATAATGAAAACTATTCCTTCTTCTGCTTCAGTGTGTCTTGTTAACAAATCTCTATATATAAAAGGCACCACCAAGGTTCTAAATGAAGCCTCCAACTGGAAGTGTGAAGGGGGAGAGATATCCGGTTTCCCCATGAGTGTCTGCCCCCCCCCTCGCTCTCTCTATAACACAAACAGTGAAGGAAAACACAGCAAAGCACGAAATCAAATCGCTCTCTCTGTAACAGTGAAGGACTCAGAGGGGGGAGGGGAGAGAGGGCAGAAGCCCTCACTGTAACACAAACACAGCACAGCAGGAAACTTAACACTGAAGGACTTGACTCCGAGGGGGGAGGGGACAGAGAGGACAAGCACAGGGGAAGGGAGAGAGGGCAGAGGGCAGGGGCACACACACTCCCACATGCACACAGAAGAAAACCTTGCTAGCCCCCGTTTCATTTGCATCAGAAACGGGGCTTTTTTACTAGTATGTCTAATAAATGACTATTTTGTATGGTAATATAGTAAGGCATGTGAAGTTAAAAAAAAAGGATGAAATATAGGTATGACCATCTTTCAACAGAATTAAATATATAAAAAATGTGAGATTATCATATAAACTGAAAAGACACCTGTGAGATTTTGCTCTACTTTAAATTTTGCATGCCCATAT
Organism: Microcaecilia unicolor; assembly: GCF_901765095.1. NCBI lineage: Eukaryota > Metazoa > Chordata > Amphibia > Gymnophiona > Siphonopidae > Microcaecilia > Microcaecilia unicolor. The sequence goes on along the minus strand of NC_044031.1, from coordinate 353,197,117 downwards.
TCAAAGTAAATTATGTGTTTGATGGTACTGCACTTAGCAGGTATTTCCCTGGCGGGTTAGTGGTTGGGCATGAATGATCCCCAGATGCCTTTGCCCCTTTGCTGGCCCAGATTTTAAAACGGTAACTCTGATCCCCCAGTGGTAGTCTGCGGTACTAGGACTAGGGGCCAAGCTGACAAATAAGGGCTTTTCAAGGCCATTCTCTGCCAATACCCTGCTGAGTCCCCACTCCATAACAGGGCATGCATTTAGTGTGCTCTGTCATGCCTGTGCTACCATACTCATGCACTAACAGAGAATTTCACGAACTAAGGGTTAGTTTCTATATATGGAACCCAAAAATTCATCGCCAAAAAAGCGCTATTCTATATGCTGCACTTAAAAATTAGGTGCGGTTTACAGAATAGAGCTTATGCCCGGGAATTGTGCCTAACTTTAGGTGCAGCCATTTGCACCAACTGAAATTGGTGCAAATGTACAAACCTACATTAGGCGCGTATCCCCATTATTCTATAACAACATGCGTAAATTTTAGGAATGCCCCTTACATCCAAGAGCCTCCCATTTCCGTGCCCCTTTTTCAAATATTAGGCGTTGATCCCGTGCCTAAATTTACATGCATAAAGTTCAATTAACTTTAATTAGTGCCAATAATTGCTTGTTAAATGCCAATTATTGGGGCTAATTGGCTTGTTATTCAATTAAATTGCACACGCAAACAGAGCGCACGCCCAAATTTGTGCGCACAATTTTTGGCGACTTTTACAGAATTAGGGGGTAAAAGGGTAATTCTACAAGGAGCCACCTGCATTTAGGTAGCAAGAATGCCTGTATTCTAGTCATGCACGTGTATATATAGACATAGACAGGTGTAAATGACCATTTTCCAGTTATGTGGTTTTCTGCATGGCACATACTTTTCAGGTGGGCGTTTGCATAAGCGGAGTGTACCTTTACACATGTAGATTATAAAAAGGTCTGATCTATGCATATTTTTAAAGTCTAGGTCTGAGCATTTTCAACAGCTCTGTGGCTGACTTACACCCGGATATCCAGCTACCAGCACTGAATATCCAGGACTTCGATAGGCTTCAGAAAGAATCAATGCTGGTACCTGGATAATTAACCTGGTAAAGATAGGACTGATTTTGCGAGGTTCCACTTGCCCAGTTAGTTATAGTTATCTGGGCACAGGCATTGAATACTGGCAGTGTCTAGAAAACATCTGGGTCTGCCCAGATTCAGCTCCAAATCACCTCAGCACTAATAGTACTGCGGCATCTGCCCAGATATTCAGAGGCACGATCCAGGTAAGCGCTGCTGAAAATCTGGGCATGACCCGGTGAGTGGCATTTACCTGGGTAGGAGCTTCTCCTATTCAGAGAAGTGTCACTGAATACCGACCCCATTATATTTGTTCTTAATATATATGGGCAATTCTATGAACTAGGTGCAAGCATTTATGCACACATTATGTGACAGATTCTATAAATGGCACCTAAAAAATCCATGAGGAAAACATTTCCCACTAAGCGCATTCTATAAGCGGCGCCTAGATTTAGGCCCAGTATATACAATATGCTTAGTCGATATCCCTGCGCCTTAAACTATGCACGTCCATTTACACCAACGAAAATGTGGCATAAATACCGGTGCACAGATTTAGGCACAGAGGGCCATGTTCTATAAGTATGTATTTAAGTTTCAGAACGCCCACGAAATGCCCATTTCCCCGCCCATAACCATGCCCCTTTTTGCCTGTGTGCATTAGAATTTAGGTGCAGTGCATTACAGAATATGCTGAGGGGCCAACGCGCTGCCGTTAATTTCATTTTTTACGCACGCTGGAAAATAATTGTTATTTTCTGGCACATGGTGGAAACCGGGCAGTAATCGTCATTCTACACGTGTAGATGATTACTGCATGAGACCTAAGACCTTTTTTGCAGGCGAGCTGAAAAATGGACCTGCGCGTGTCCAATAACGCATCTAAAACAGTGGCCATTTTTTGGCGCACCTTAATAAAAGGTACCCTTAGTGAGTTATGTGCGTAAATCTAATTATTGCCCATTAGTGCTCAATATTGCTGGTTAAGTGCTGTTATCAATGTTAATTAGCTTGTTAAGCCAATTAAGTTATGCGTGTTGTTATAGAATATGCTTGGATTTCAGTGCAGATCTCTAGGTGCTAACAATTATGCATACATTACATGTGTAAATGTTTAGAATACTAGCATGTGTTGATGCACCCTTACACATATATATGCCAGCATGCCACCTAAGTGCTATTCTGCAAATACCCGCTTAATTTCTACACAGGGGGCATAGGTATGGCTCCCACTTACATGTATAGAATACTTTCAGTTATGTGCATCCCTGCAGCACTGCTGCTCTATGGCTGCAATACGTGCAAGTGCCTGAATATTTATTATTATTTATTATTAGGATGTATTTACCGCCTTTTTGAAGGAGTTCACTCAAGGCGGTATACAGTAAGAATAGATCAAACATGAGCAATAGGCAATTACAGCAGTAAAAATATTCTAAAACAATACAAAGTATGGTATGGTATACTAGCAATGTCAACACAATACGTAATAGAACATTATAATTGGTAGTGAAGGGTAAGGCAAAGTTGTAACATATAGATGGGTAAGAAAGTAGGAAGAATTAGAAAGTAAGGTGACTGATTTGAAGAAAGTTGCACATGGAGGAGTAGATAAACATGTCCCGCTGCAGTATGTGCTGCCCGAGTCACTCCTTGTGTGTGTGAGTGAGACTAACAAGTTAGTTACTTCTTCCATTAAATTAAAGGCTTGGTTGAAGAGCCAAGCTTTCACTTGCTTCCTGAAGTAGAAATAGTCTTGTGTTAAGTGGAGCCTTTCAGGCAATGCATTCCAGAGTGTGGGGGCTACTCCGGAGAAGGCTCGCTTGCGGGTATCACATCGTGTAATGTCTTTTGGAGAGGGTGTGGTTAGTGAAATTCCTTGGGAGGACCCTAGTGTCCTTGGCGGTGTGTGGAGGATCATCCTATTCTTCAGATACTCGGGGCCATTTCCTTTCAGAGCCTTGAAGATCAGACATAGAGTTTAAATTTAGCCCTGTATTGTACTGGTAGCCAATGAATATTCGCAGTCAACAATTAGCGGATAACCAGCTATATCACGAAGTGCATCGCCAAATTTGGCTACTGAAATAGCAGGCCTATCTTTGGCTGGTTTGAACTTAACCAGCCAGTGCTGGATATTGACTTAGCTGGTTAAGTTGAAACCGGTTAAAAGTCAGTGGAACTACTTGCAACGCACTGAAGGCAACCAACAAATTTTAACTCCTGTCACTGTTGTTCTCTTACTGCTTTGTACAACTTTTGAGTTTGGTAGGGGATGCTTTATGTATGAGGAACAGACACTTTTCTCTTCTTCTTCTATGATCAATATTCAGTCAGGTGCCAAACCTATAAAGCTATAGGCATAGTTAATCTGTTAATTGTATGAGGATTGCAGCTGGGCAACGTATTCAGGTGTGAATGCTGGCATGTCATTATCTATATGGTTGTTCTAATTCTGTATAATAGGTGCTAGCATTTACACACCAAATATGTAAATGATTACAATAATGTGTATGGGGGGGTGGAGGGGGCCATAATCTGGACAGAATAGTAGTGCAGCATGCAGGTGACTTTAAGGAAGATAAAACAACTGACGCAGCCACATTTTGGTCTCTGCCTGCATCAGAGGTGCATTAAAATCTATAGAATATCCAAAAGGACAAACATTGACATACACAGAACCACATAATAAATAACACATACTTGGGGCCCAATATTCAACCTACTGCAGTAAGCATAGGCGCCGACTCCGTGGGTGCTGTGGGTGCTCGAGCACCCCCAATATTTTTGCACACCCAGGCATTGTCAGAGGGCGCCGACCTGGAAGGCACCGCCGCTGCTTACCTCCTCAGCCCTCGGATTCTTGCGCCAGTACCCGCGCCGCCTTGGGGGATTTAAATTTATCTCCGACGACGTCGTAGCAGCTGCTCATGCTCAGCATCAATGAAAAAGCTGCCCGACGTCTCTAGCCAATCCCTTTGCTCGTTCCTTCCCTCAGTGTCCCGCCTTCGTCTGACATCATTTCCGCGAGGGCGGGACACACAGAGGGAAGGAACGAGCAAAGGGATTGGCTACAGACGTCGGGCAGCTTTTTCACTGATGCTGAGCATGAGCAGTTGCTGTGACGTCATCGGAGGTAAATTTAAATAGAAGGGGAAGGTGGACATGGGAGCGAGAGGGCAGGGGAGAGAGAGGAGAAATTGCAGGACACGGAGAGGACGGGAGGGAGGAGAATTGCTTGATATGGATGGATGGATGGAGGTGGACAGCAGAGAGAGGAGCATGGATGGAGATGGATGAGAGGCCAGGCCCCAGGCAGGCAGAGAGGAGAAATTGCTGGACATGATGGAGGGGAGGAAGGAGATTTGCTTGATATAGATGGATGGAGGTGGGCAGGGGAGACAGGAGCATGGATGGAGATAGATGGAAGGAGGGGGGCAGCAGGGGGGAGAGGAGAATTACTGGATATGGATGGATGGATGGAGGGCAGGGGAGAGGAGAGTTGCTGGACATAGGTGGATGGAGGGGAGAGGAGAGTTGCTGGACATGGATGAGGGAAGGGCTGGACATGGGTGGATGGAGGGAAGAGGGAAGAGAGAAGAAGGAGATGAGGGAAAAGGAAGAGAGGAGAAAAACTGCACATTGATGGAGAAAATAGGCAGAAGCTGGATCCACTGGACAGTCAAGTATGCTGAGGACCCAGCTTTTACTTATGGATATACAGCAAGAAATGAAGAAGAAAGGAGGAAAGTAAAGAAATAAATGGAAAGGAAGCCCTGGAAACGGAGTTAAAAGGACAGATAGCAGCAGAATCAGATACTGGGCCAGCATGATCAGAAAAAAAAGTCACCAGACAAAGGTAGAAAAAAATTATTTTATTTTAATTTTAGTGTTTGGAATATGTCCACTTTCAGAATTTACATCTGCTACATCTACTATCTTATTTTGCAATGTATAGCAATGTGTTTCTTTCTGTTTTTCTGGTATTGTGCTGCATGCAGAGTCTAACTTCTTAGGATTTAAGGTTAATTTTTGAAGAATTTGAAGAGGGGCTATCTCTGTTCTGCATGTGTGACTGCAAGGCCAAGTGTCTGAATAGGGATCTGTTTGTTAGATTCTGAGATTGTGCTAACACATTGTTTTTCAGAGTTGGCAAGACTGTCTGTTCTCATATGCTAATTTGGTTTGTGTCATTTAGGGTATAATGGAGCTGTAACAGCTTACAGAAATTATTTATAATGGAAAAAAACCCCCACAAGTTATTTTTCTTCTATACTGGTGTAATGTTTTCAATGATGCCATGGCTGGTAAAAGGGGTTGTGACTACTGTAGGGGCGGATCCATAGTGATCCCACCCCTGGATGGGTAGGGGCGCCGACTAATAGGCTGCAGGAGGGTGCCAGAAACCCTAGGACCGGCTCTGCACCCGCCAGAAGTCGGAAGTTCCCTTCCCAGCCAGCCTACCTGCCCGGTGCCCGCCCTCTTCTCCCTCAGTCCTCCGCCGGTCCATCCTCGCCTTCCTGCGTGCCACCCAGAATTTTAAAACTCATCTTACCTCGGGGTCCCGGCAGAGGAGCGGGACCAGAGCTGAGAGAGAAGGGAAGGCTGAAGCGCCGAGCCTGCTCGCCTTTCACTGCTGCTGCCGGGACCCTGAGGTAAGATGAGTTTTAAAATTCTGGGCGGCATGCAGGAAGGCGAGGACGGAACAGCGGAGGACTGTTGTGGGAGAAGAGGTCAGGCTGGGGTTGGGACTGGCACTCGGAGGAGAGGGGGTACTGGAACTCGGAGGAGGGGGGCCTGGAACTCAGAGGAGGGGGAGGGAGGGGATGGGGAATGCACCACCTGTTAAAAAAAAATTCAGCACCCCCAATCATTTTGAAAAGTTGGCTCCTATGGCTTGTACACTGCTCACAGCCACAGGCTGAATTAACCCTTGATATTCAATGCCGGGGCACGTCTGGCCTCCAGCACTGTGCAGCAAAATGGAAGGGTTTTTTTTTTTTGGGGGTGGGGTGGGTAGAAATATCTTTATTAAGTTAAAGGTAGATACAGATAGCAACAAGCCAATAAATATTAATACACTAGTAAAAGTTGCCCGTTTCAGGCTGAAATGAAACGGGTGCTAGCAAGGGGATTGCAGAGGAACGTTTGCAGTGTGCACACCCACCCCAAGCAGGTCGTGAAGGTGCTCCTCCTCTGGCGTGTGAGGTCGCGTTTTGTGGCGGTTGGGAACGGTCGTGTTGCCGCGCACCCCCCCCCCCCAAGCCACCCACCGTCGCGTAACTTTGCTGGCGGGGGACCCGAAACCCCACCAGTACAAGTCCTGTCTTCTGACTCTGGCGTGATCTTTGGCATTGCTAGCCTGTGCAGGCCTGTGCAGGCAGGGCTTCTGTGCGTCTGACGTCCTGCACGTGCAGGATGTCAGACGCACAGAAGCCCGGCCTGCACAGGCTAGGAATGCCGAAGATCACGCTGGAGTCAGCAGACAACAGAGGACTTCTGCTGGCGGTATTTTGGGTCCCCCGCCAGCAAACCTACGTGACGGTGGGTGGGTTGGGGGGGGGGGTGCGTCGCTGCACAGGCTAGCAATGCCGAAGATCACGCCGGAGTCAGCAGACAACACAGGACTTGTACTGTCGGGATTTTGGGTCCCCCGCCAGCAAACCTACGTGACGGTGGGTGGGTTGTCGGCGGAGGGGGGGAGGTGCGTTGGGCGGGGGGGGGGGGCGGGTGACGGCACTCTTTAATCACACCCCTGTCATCTGGCAGCGCATCCTTCCCTCTTCTTCAAAGCAGAATCCTTCCCCCCCCCCCCCCCAACTGAACTATACAGGACACACACTCACTCAGTCACTGACATCTGGCAGTGCTTGCTGCCGTTGCTTTCGTGTTGTTCCTCGCCTCGTTTGTGGAAATTGGAACTCCCCCCTTTCCGTGTCGTTCATCGTTCGTCGAAATAGCTCTGCCCGCGACGTCAGACAGACATGGTGAGTGGAGAGGCTTCACCACCATGAACTAACGAACCCTTGGCGGAAGTGGCTGGAGCTTGGGGCCTGAATAGAACGTTCAGGTAGCGAATTATGTCCGGAAGGGGCATGTCTGGGGGTGTGGCTGAGGGGTGGTGCTTGAGTGAGAGTGAGTGGTGGCTGACAGGCTACAACAATATAGGGCTTGAGTGTTTCCCTGCCACACTGTGAGCTTCAGAATTGGAGGTGAGAATTATTAATATAGATAGCTGAATATTGCAATAAACAAGAATAAAATAGAACAACAGAAATGTAAACAGACCCAATAAAACAATGTGCACCTCCCCCTTGAAAATGTTTCTGATAGAACCCCTCCCAGGTCTCCATACCACCCAACCCATTAATATCAGACACCACCCTTCTCACTGGCACCCTCCACAGGATACAATATAGAATATCTATGCCAAAGATCTCAATACGGGAATTGTCCCAAAGAGGTGGACATGGCAAACTTGATGAGTAACCACTCCACCAACAGAGGGAAGGATTGGGGAGAGAGAGAAAGAGGGAAACCAACAGAGGGAAAGATTGGGGAGAGAGAGAGAGAGGGAAACGAACAGAGGGAAGGATTGGGGAGTGAGACAAAGAGGGAAACCAACAGAGGGAAGGATTGGGGAGAGAGAGAAAGAGGGAAACCAACAGAGGGAAGGATTGGGGAGAGAGAGAAAGAGGGAAACCAACAGAGGGAAGGATTGGGGAGAGAGAGAAAGAGGGAAACCAACAGAGGGAAGGATTGGGGAGAGAGAGAAAGAGAGAGGGAAAACAACAGAGGGAAGGATTGGGGAGAGAGAAAGAGGGAAAACAACTGAGGGAAGGATTGGGGAGAGAGAGGGGAAAACAGATGGAAGGATGGGGAGAGAGAGGGAAAAACAGATGGAAGGATTGGGGAGAGAGAGAGAAAAACAGATGGAAGAATGGGGAGAGAGAGGGAAAAACAGATGGAAGGATTGGGGAGAGAGGAGAAAAACAGATGGAAGGATTGGGGAGAGAGGAGAAAAACAGATGGAAGGATTGGGGAGAGAGAGAAAGAGGGAAAACAACAGAGGGAAGGATTGGGGAGAGAAAGAGAGAGGGAAAACAACAGAGGGAAGGATTGGGGAGAGAGAAAGAGGGAAAACAACAGAGGGAAGGATTGGGGAGAGAGAGAAAGAGGGAAAACAACAGAGGAAGGATTGGGGAGAGAGAGAAAGAGGGAAACCAACAGAGGAAGGATTGGGGAGTGAGAGAAAGAGGGAAAACAACAGAGGGAAGGATTGGGGAGAGAGAGGGAAAAACAGATGGAAGGATTGGGGAGAGGGGAAACACAGATGGAAGGATGGGGAGAGAGAGGGAGAAACACAGATGGAAGGATTGGGGAGAGAGGGAAAAACAGATGGAAGGATGAGGAAAGAGAGAGGGAAAACAAATGGAAGGATGGGGAGAGAGAGGGGGAAAAACAGATGGAAGGATGGGGAGAGAGAGAGAGAGGGAAAAACAGATGGAAGGATGGGGAGAGAGAGAGGGAAAACGGAAGGATAGGGAGAGAAAGAGGGAAGACGCTGGATGGAAGAATGCAGAAAGAAATAGGGGAGACACTGGAAGGATGGGGAGAGAAGCAGAGCTGCTGGATGGAAAAGGGGAATAGAGAAAGACTGGAGAATAAGAGGAAGGGGCATGGGGAGAACAAGGGTGAGGAAAAGATGAAAAGCCACAGGTAGATGAAGGAAATTAAAGAATGGATAGTAAGAATGAATTAAATCTGGACAGAGAGAGAGCCTGAAAAATATTGAAGAAAGCAAAGAAAAAGGAGACAAAAATGACAAATGGCACAGAAGAGTTAAGCGAAAACAAAGGAAAGTAGAATCACAGACTGGGACCAATATGGAAAGAAAAACAGTCACCAGACAACAAAGGTAGAAAAAAATCATTTTATTTTCATTTTAGTGTTTGTAATATGTCCAATTTGAGAAATTACATTGGCTGTCTTATTTTGCACTGGGTATACTACTACTACTACTTAGCAAATCACGTTATTTTTTTCTCCTATAGTACTGTAATATTTTCAATGATGTCTGTTTATATGCGCCATGGCTGGTATAGGGGGTGTGGTTAATGTGGGTGTGGCTATCATAGGGATGGAGCCATATGTGGTGACCCCGCCCATAATGAGTACAGGCACCTTTTTTTCTACAAAAAAAGCACTGATGCTAGGGATACCCCAACTGTGAGATTAATACAGCCTGCTTGTCCTTGGAGAAAGTGAAGATACTTACCTGTAGCAGGTATTCTCCGAGGACAGCAGGCTTATGAAAGAGGCCCTTAATTTTCTGACTGTGCTCTTCTAAGTATGAAAAAAATTATTATGGGGAAAAAAGGTAGAGTCCTTACTGCACTTCAGTAGGATATCACTAATTAGAAGGCTTTTCTGTGAGGCTCTGCTTTCATACATTGCCTCATAAAAGGGTCCTTTTATGAAGCTATGTTAAAAAGTGGCCTTATTGTGTCCTTACGTGGACCTTTCCCATATTTTAAGGACATTTTTACCACAGCCAGAAAACGGCCAATTTTCCTATTTTCAGAATTAATGGCCACGCGCTAATTTTGCCATTAGAGCACAGTCATTAAAAAAATTGGCATATGAGCACTTACTGACTCCTATTTTGTGGGTGATAAGGGCTCACATGCTGTGAGTGGAGGAGTGGCCTAGTGGTTAGAGTACTGGTCTTGCAATCCAGAGGTGGCCAGTACAAATCCCACTGCTGCTTCTTGTGATCTTGGGCAAGTCACTTAACCCTCCATTGTCTCAGGTACAAGCTTAGATTGTGAGCCCTCCTGGGACAGAGAAGTATCCAGTGTACCTGAATGTAACTCACCTTGAGCTACTACTGAAAAAGGAGTGAGCCAAAATCTAAATAAATCCTGCACTAGTCAGTTAGTGCATGGTAATGTAGATGCATTGATTAGCACAGAAATGCCCAGTCTCTACCCCAGCCACCACCCTCTTAGATAAATTACAAAATACTTTTTTAGCACGCGGTTTGCGTGTGCAGATCCAAAACACCACAAGATGCCTGAGCGCATCACATGGTAAGCCATTTTAAGCTGCAGGAAGTGTGCACTAGTGCTTACCAGAGCTTAGTAAAAGAACCCCAAAAATCTGCTGTGTATAGACAAGCACTTTCTTTCATTCATGCAAGCCTTCTTGGTGCTTGTAAAAGTTTGTATTAAAACAGCCAATGACAAAGCATAAGTGATAATTAACTAGCACTACTATGTTGTCCACAGTAAAAATACAGCCTTACAAACATTTCTGTTCCAGGAGCATACATGCATTGTGTCTGCCAATTGTTTGCATAGAGACCCAGAGTTAACGACAGAGTTAACAAAGCTGCCTTTGATTTCACTTATAGAGGGGTTACTCCTCATTTGGACACATACATTCTTGTTTTAAGGCTTATTACACAGAAAGAATCAGTGTGAAGGAGGAAGCATAGCATATAAAATCAGCTGTGGACTCATAACGCAGATTCTGCTGTAAAGCACATCAAAGAAATCCACCACAAAAATATTACTTTGCTAGTCACACCAGCATCTTTACTACTCTTGTTTCCTTGTATAAAATAATATAAAAACATTCACACTCTCTACTGCTGCACATTTGCTCTCTGTGTCATTGAGGCTTAAGCTCAGTGGTCTTCATGCAAACAATCAGCAGACACAATCCATGTGTGCGCCTGGAATAGAAATGTGCTGGTTAATTACTAAACAGAGGGGCCCTTGTACTAAACTGCATTAAGCAGCTAACATGGCTTTTATTGTGTGGTTCATAGTAGTGTGGGCCCACACTGTCTACTGCATTAAAAACAGCAATCTGCAATAAAACTGCCATGTTAGCTGCCTAATGTGGGAGTGACATGGACAGGCAGAGAAGTGACTGGTTGATAGCGCAGCTGCACTTACCACTACCTCAAGAGCAGGTAGTAAAGACAGACGCTGCCAAAACGTCTATGGTGTGCTCCAACAGAATCCAACAAGAACACTCAACTGATCCCCCTTCTCAGTGTAACCTGCAGTTAAATTTTATTTTGTTTATCTGAAAGGGGAAGGTCGTTTCAGGAAGGGGGAGGAGCTCAGGGCAGCCCAGAAACAGCCCACAATGGCACTAAGACCAGTATATAAGATAAATTGTTTAAAAATATTTTGATGGTTGTGTATGATTATAAGTTCTAGAATTCAGGTGCCCAGAGGTACTAAAATAGTGCTGTGACCTTCTTTGAGGAAGTTTGATATGTAATTGTGTTTCTCTTTCGGGGTTTAAAAGAAGGTTATAAGTGCAGGTTTTCACACAATTCTCCTCAAAGCATGGCTATAAGGTGTTGTTAAAAGTGAAAATGAGGGGTTTCTTTGGGATAATGTTTACTGTTAACCTGTGTTTGAGCTATACAGGGCTCACTCTGGCAAGCAGTCTCCAACGAAATTTGCATAGCTACATAGCTCACCACAGGGGAATTCTCTTGAGCCTCACAGAGAAGAGAAGATGGTTGGACTCTGAACAGGCTGAACAGGATGTCTGAGAATCTGGGAGGTTAAAGTGTGAGTTGAAGAGAAATAATTTGTTTGACTAATATATGAAGACATTTGGAAAGTGGAATTGAGAGCTAGAGTGTGAATGTGTTTTGGATAGACTTTAACCTTTTTGTGACCCTTTGATGACAGGAAGTTCTGCTCTAAAGTAAAGTGTAAAGTAAAATGTGTGCTGATAATTATCAGAATTACCTAGTAGTGATTTTTCATCTAACTGAAAAGCTGTGAGAACTTATATTTCAACGATTTTTATTGATGACTTGACTAAGCAAAGAAAATATACAGCCATCTGGTAATACAAAATACATAGTCTAGTAACAACACATCAAGTGTTCCTATATATTACAAAACGCCATCAAATTTTTCCCCCTTAATTGAACTTTCCCATTCCATACCCCTTCCCCTCCCCCCTTCCCCCCCCCCCTCATTAATGTTCAACAGTTTTTATTGGCAACAAATTGCAAAACCACTAACACCAGAATAACATATTCACAGTATATTCTGCTGATATATCACCCTAACAACATAAATCATTTTCATTGTATTTGGACCCATATATCCCCCTCCCCTCCTCTACCCCCTCCACCCTCCCTATATTTCCACATAATTTTTTCCACCGTGCACCAGCATTAAGTATAATGTCAATCATAATTTATTAAGGATTAGACTTCTTCCCTGTTGTGTTATCTTGGCTAAGTAGGGGTTCCAAATCTCAAGAAATCGGAGCTTACGTTTATAAGAACCTCTAGCGTCTTGTGCTTCCCAAGTAATTACCTGATGTACTTGGTTTCGCCAGTGCCAGTATTCTGGCTTGTCTTGTGAAGCCCATTTTTGCAAGATGCACTTTCTTGCTATCAAGCAAAGCTTGTGACACAGCAAGGCTTCACCCGCTCTAAGCCCTCTAAATGTGTCCGGACACACCACCTGGGCAGGCGTTCCCTGTACACATTTCGGCATCATAAGAGAAAGAAATGCCACCACCCTCTTCCAAAAACATCTTATAAGCGGACATCCCCAAAACCCATGATATAAAGAATTATCAGCTGAGCTGCACTTCAAACAAGTGGGTGCCTTTATTCCACCTGCTCGGAATAGCTGAACTTGTGAGAAGTATGCTCTGTGTATAACTCTATATGCACACTCTCTATATCCTGCACCATTAATTAATTGTGGAATGTTCTTAAGATGCGCTGCAATATCCCAAGAAGCTAGATCTTGACCTACATCTACCTCCCAACGTCTCTTAAGCTGAACCAGCTCCTTTCCAGGCACTAATGCCCAAAGTTTCTTCTGTAGATTAGAAATGGAGGGGGCCTCACTAGAAATTTCAGCAAATAGGGTTAAAATTCTCTCTCCTAAGCGAAACTGAAGTGACACCTTATCGAGAGAGTGAACATAGTGTTTCAGCTGACAGTGTGCAAAGGTGTCACCCCACCGAATGGACTCTTGAGGGATCAGGTGGTCTAAAAGTCTAGGCTCTCCTGTACGGCCTACGACTGTCCCCAAGTTATTGAATCCTTGTGCTTCCCACCGCACGAACACTGGATTTTCCTGTCCGGGTCCAAACATAGGATTCCCTCTAATCGTTAAGAGTTCCGACACCTGTGGATCGCCTCCCAGGTGTTTCCCCAGGAATCTCCATGCATCCCGTACGGGTCCCAGAAGTACGGATTTACCTCCCAGTTGTGCCAATGTTGCACTAGCCCCATGCAACAACGAGACCAGTTGATAAGGTTTAAACAATTTCCTTTCTATGCCCAAGGGGGTATGGTATTCAGAGAAACAAATCCAATCACGTACTTGTCTCAAGTTACATGCTATGTTATATAATTTAATATTAGGTAAGCCCATGCCACCTTGCTTCCACCCCCCCAAGAGTAAGGGCAGCCGAATCTTTGCCTTTTTATATGCCCAACAAAACCTCGTCACCAAACGATAAAACAGTCGTATATCTTTCTGTAATAGTCTTAATGGCAGAATTTGCATGACATATAGCCATCTAGGGAGAATAACCATGCGTACCAAGCACAGTCGACCTGACAGTGACAATGTTAAAGCCTTCCAAGCATCCAATTGCTGTTTTGTTTTCTCTAACAACCATTGTGTGTTTATTCTATATAGTTCTACTGTCCTTGCAGTCAGTAATATACCCAGATAACGAAAGGAGTTCTCCACCCATCGTAGTGGAAACTGTCCCGACCATGTTCTACGGGTCTCTGCCGTAATAGCCAGCGCTTCCGATTTATCATAATTAATTTTAAACCCTGAGTATGCCCCAAATTCTGAAAATATTTCCAGCAGGTCTCCCAGTGACTCCCGGGGATTAGTAAGCACCACTAGCAGGTTATCAGCAAAGGCTGCCACTTTAAATTCTTGTTCTCCAAACCTCACCCCACTAATTGTCATACAAGAGTAAATATCGCGGATCAAAGGATCCATATATAATGCGAAAAGTAAGGGTGAAAGCGGGCAACCTTGCCGAGTACCCCGCTGAACGTTAAATACTTCAGAGTGCATCCCATTCACCCACAGCCTAGCTTGTGGCGTCTCGTATAGGACTGCTATCGCCCTCATAAACCACCCCTGAAATCCATATTTGTCTAGGGTAGAAAACAAAAAAGGCCATTCCACCCGATCAAATGCCTTTTCGGCATCAAAGCTGATCATAATTGACGGGACACCCGTGTTCTCTAAACATTCTAGGGAGGCTAAAATACATCTAAGGTTCCGTGTTACTGACCTCCCCTGAACAAATCCCACTTGTGCCTCGTGGATGATACCTGGGAGCACACGTCCCAATCTGTTCGCCAAAATTTTTGCGAATAATTTTACTTCCTGGTTAAGAAGCGAGATTGGCCTATAGGATGTTACCAGGGTGTGATCTCTTTTTGGTTTAGGCAGTACTATTATCTGGGCTAAGTTAAGATGTTTTGGTAGTTGGCCGTGTTCCACCCAGGAATTAAATGCCTTAGTTAAAGATGGCACTATGGAATCCCCCAACAATTTGTAAAATTCTGCCCTTAAGCCGTCTGGGCCCGGAGCTTTACCTAGCTTGCAACTTCCTATGGCCCAGCTCACCTCATCACTACTTATGGGAGCGTTCAGAAACTTACATTCTTCCTGCGTAATGTGTGGTAGTAAAACATTTTCCAAATAAAGGGCTTCACTAAGGCCACTCTCCTCTCCTGGGTTATATAATTACTGAAAAAACCTTTGAAAAACATCTCTTATCTCCTTATCTGCATGGAGCAGTACACCCCTTTCGTCTCTAATGGTTAAGATATATCTGGACGTGTTCTTGGAAATGATCAGCTTCGCCAGCATTTTGCCCCCTTTATTTCCATATTTATAAAGTTGAAATTTATAAAATGCCTGCGACTTAACTGCCCTGTCTTGTAGTAAGGTATTCAGTGTGGTCTGGACATTTATATTTCAATAATTTTTATTGATGAACATCCAAGATACTGAAAAAAACATATATAACTCACTAGGAAACATTGCATATGAAGCACAATAAGCATATAATTTATACCACATTAGTTCCTAAAAGCATTGTCATCCAATAAAGTTTTCTCCCCTTTTTATTCTCCCCAAACCCTCCAATTCTATAACAATGCAGCTACCAAGAGGGAGTAGCCCAAAGAGCCTGTGTTCTGATGGCCCTCTGGTGTTTCCCCCCCAAGGACCTCCCTATAACCTTTTATTCCCACCCCTCTACCCTCCCTTTCCCATCAGACATTAGTTATGGGTCAATAGGCCACAGTCAAGGTTAGTCTATCAGTCACATATTTAAGAGGGAGCTTTTCGCTTTGGGAGCCAAGGAATCCAAAAACGGGCCCCATCTTATACAAAAACTTTTAAACTCCTTTATGTCCCCTTCTTTTATCATCATACGTTCAGTTCGTATACATTGTACCATCCGCATTCGCCAGCTCTGAAGAGATGGACCTTTCGGGGATAACCACTCTGCAAGAATGGACTTCTTGGCAAGCAAAGTAACTCGTTCTGCAAAGCTGGTAAAACCTTTCGGCTTTGGGTTAATTAAGCAGGGTTTTCCAAATAACAAAAGCGGCGAGCCGGACCATCGCGCTTTCCATAGAGCTGAAACTCCTGCCAGCAGGGCCTCCCAAAAGTTATGAATTTCTGGGCAAGCCCAGAACATGTGGCCCAATGTCGCCCCTTCAGCCTGGCACTTGGGGCACCTCCCATCTGGAGAGGCCCCCGCGTAGAATGCTCGTCTAGGTGGCATGTGCATCCGGAAGGCAAAGCGGTATTGTAATTCCCAATGGTCCGCCAAGATGGACACTCTGTGCAGCGATAACACATGTTCCTTAAGTAAGCCCGGTGACACCTCTATCGATAGGTCCTTGCTCCAAGCCTCTGCATATTTGCCGAAATCCGGTTCAGAAATTGTGTCTTTAATGTGTCTTAGGTGGAATCTTAATGGGACTCTTACTTGAGATCCCAAAGTAAACGCCTCTGATAATTCCTCCTGAACATCCTCCGCCAGCAATTCCCATGACAGGCTCCTTGTATAATGTTTTAACTGCCAGTAGTGAAAATAGTCTTTGGGGTGGAGTAGGCCTCTTTTTTGCAATTCCTGAAACGATTGTAGTTTCCCTTCTTTAGTCAGGAGCTGTTGCAAGTAGATGACGTCACGCTCTTTCCATTGTTTAAAGATGTTATATAGCATTCCTGGGGGAAATTCAGGGTTCCCACATAATGGTAGTAATGGAGTGATTTTTGGTGAGAAGTGGTGTAGTCTGCATATCCAGTTCCATGCTTTCTGTGCCTGGGGCAGGATGTTGGCTATCGTCAAGAGTGGAGAGGCTCCCCCACTCCCATGAAGACAGCTACTAAAATGGATTGGTGCAAATAAGTTCAGTTCCATAGTTGTGGCTGAGAAATCCCCAGATTTGCGAAACCAGTCTGTTACATGTCTCATGGCACTTGCAATCGCCAAGTGCCGTACACTTTGTAAACCTAGCCCTCCATATTCTTTGGGGACAAATAGTTTGTCTAAAGGAAATCTAGGTTTCTTCCCCCGCCATAGAAATTTCCTTAGCAATCCATTCAATCTCCTTTCATCCTCATTAGTGAAGTGTAGGGGTAATGTTTGGAACATGTATGACCAGCATGGTATAACCATCATATTATAAAGCGCGATTCGTCCCAAAAGGGAAATAGGTAGACCCCGCCACTGCTCTAGTTTTCTAGCAGTATCCCGCATTAATTTCCGAATGTTCACCTCATATAGACAGCTTAATGTCCGAGGGATTAATACTCCCAAATACTTCATCTCTGACCCAGCCTTCTGCAGTGAGAAATCATTAGGGGGAGAGCCATCTCCATGGTCTTGCAATCTCATCACTTGGGATTTTTCCCGATTAATTTGAAACCCTGATATGTCTCCAAAGCTGTCTATCTCTTTTAAAAGAGTTGGTAAAGCTACCCTTGGATCTGTAGAAACAATTAACAAATCATCTGCAAAAGCAAGTGTCTTAACCCGTTCTCCTCCCACCGTCACCCCTGCCACCCCTTCCCTTCGCTGAATGTTTCTTATCAGTGGTTCTATAGCAATAATGAACAGGAGAGGGGACAGGGGGCATCCTTGTCTGGTTCCTCTTTCTATATCAATTTGTTTAGTTTTTTCTCCATTAATCAGCACAGCTGCTTTGGGATTAGAATAAAGAGATCTGATGGCCCCTAATGCCCAGCCTTTCACACCTACGAACTGTAGTACTTCAAACATATAATCCCATCCTACCTTATCAAACGCTTTTTCAGCGTCCAGGCTAACCAGCATTGTTTCAAATCCCGCCTGCTGAGTCTGGGCCAAAGCTAACAGTAATCGCCGTACATTGGTTCCTGCGTGCCTATTTCGAATAAACCCCACTTGTTCTTGACCAATAAGCTTGGGTAGGCTCTCCTGCAATCTATTAGCTAGCAGTTTTGCAAGTATTTTTACATCCACGTTAATTAATGAAATCGGTCTATAGGAGCCAGCTTGGTTCTCGGGTTTTCCTGGCTTAAGCAACAATGTGATTAAGGCCTCATTAGCGTAGGCTGGAAATTGCCCCTCGGCCACCACCTCTTCAAAATATGAATGCAGGGGGCCCACCAAGTGCGGGCCTAAGATCTTATAAAATTCACTAGGGAACCCATCTGGGCCTGGAGCTGAGTTTGAAGGGAGAGACTGAATAATGCCCTGCAGTTCCTCTCCTGTGATGGGGCTGCAGAGTTTCTCCGCTTCCACTGCCGATAACACTGGCATATCAGCTTTTTTCAAATAATTAGTAATAGTTACCCAAGATGGGGAGGGGAGTTTCGTATACAAATCCCTAAAGAACTTATAGAACACCTGTTGCACTCCTTCTTTTCCATGTTGAATATGACCTGCCCCGTCTTTAACCGCCACTACCACTCTAGGCCCATCCCAGGACTTAACCACCCTTGCTAACATTGTTCCAGTTTTATTGCCGAATCTTTGGAAACGGAATTTTGTTGCTACTAATACTTTGGAGGCTCTTTCATGTAGTAGGGAGTTTAAGGCTATTTGGGCTATTTTCATCTGTTCCCGATTGTAATTTGTTGGGGCCGCAGCGAACCTACGCTTAGCCTTCCCCAGGTTACGTTCCAAATTAAAAATCGCCTTTGTTATCTTCCGTTCACGTTTCACCGTAAAGGCAATCACAGCACCCCGCATGACAGCTTTCGCTGCTTGCCAAAATAAAGTAGGGTTGTCCTTATGCCTCCCGTTGAATCTAACATATTCTTCCCAGCTCTTTGACAAATACAGTTTAAAGGCCGGGTCATTGGCTAGGTATGTAGGAAATCTCCACCCTCTTCCCCTTGTTCCTAGATCTCGGCCTTCCAAATCTAGCCAGACCATTGAGTGATCCGATATTTCTTCTGGGCCGATCTCTACTGCACTCACATGGGAAAATATCCTTCGGTCTACCAATATGTAATCTAATCGAGAGAGAGTCCCATGTGCCCTCGAAAGGTGCGTATAGTCTCTCTCCCCCGGGTGTAAAACCCGCCAAGAGTCCACCACCTGAAGGGCCTGCATAAATTGAGTTAAAATTCGTGATTCTGGCCCCCTCCGGACCCCCCCCCCCAGAGGAGGAGCTATCTAGAGTGGGATCCGCAACTAAATTGAAATCGCCCATTACAAGCAGAGGTAATGAGCTATGGGGCTGACATACCTGGATCAAATGGTCATAAAAGGGTCTCCCCTGCTGATTGGGGGCATATATCGCTACTACCAAGTATTCAACGTGTTGTAGCCAAAGACGTACCACCACATATCTCCCCTCCGGATCGCTGCCCACTAAGTGTGCCTTAGCCACCGCCCCCCTTCGTATTAGAATTGCCACCCCGCTTCTCCTGCCTTTGGCCTCTGCCCAATATATCTCTCCTACCCAAGTTCGTTTCAATTTCTTCAGTTCCTCCTGAGACAACCTTGTTTCCTGAATGCAGGCTACATCTGCCCTATGTCTTTTTAGAGCCTGTAAAATCTTTGTCCTCTTAATTGGGGATGTAATGCCCCCTACATTCCAAGTTATGAACCGTGTCCGGGCACCCATATGTCTGCTACATAATGTGTTCTTCGAGTAAAGTACTTAGTGACATGTGGGTAACCTAGGTGCCCAGCTCCACCTAAGCTCCCCTCTTCCTTAATCTGTAGCCCTATGACCATTCCCTGTCTATTATCACAATTATATACGTCAACCCCCCCTCCCCCTTCTTTCTCCCTTCCTTGCCCTCCCCCCACCCTCCCATAGCTCCCCCCCTCCCCCCATCTGCCCATGCCCTCCTCTTTCGCAACATCTACTAAAAGAGAGCTGGTCTATGGATGGTAGGGGACCCCCTCCCCCCCCCAGCATTCGCTTCTTTATCATCCATTCTTCCATTCAATACAAGTTGTGCCCAATATATATCAATCCCCAAACAAACTGGATCAGTGTACAGTGCAACTTAACACGTGCTAATTAAATGGTCCATTTACCAATTGTCAGTGCGCAACTATTGTTTATCCTCGGGTTCCACTTCGGCCCGTCTTCCTTAATTCTCATCAGCCATTCTGTCCCGCAGGGGAAGGAGGGTTCTCCCCTAGCAGGCCCTGAGCCTCTTCCGGCGAATGGTACATTCTCCAGCCGCCTACTTCCAGCACTTTGAGCTGAGCTGGGTACAATAACATAAATCGTTGATTTTTCGATGCCAGCTGGCGGCATACTGGCCCAAACGCCTTCCGGCGCTCTTGCAGGGCCGCAGAATAGTCTTGAAAAATTTTTATTGCTGCTCCGTCAAATGACAGTGTATCCCATTTAGAACGGGCTCCTCTCAAGATTTCTTCCTTATGTATGAAGTTATGTACTTTGATTATAACCACACGTGGTCTGTTACCTCCTGCCACCTTTCTTCCCAGGCGATGCGCTCTTTCTAGGCAAAGTGGGCCTACGCTATCTGAAAGCGCGAACTCTGATTTCAACCAGTTCTCAAGCTGGGTCGGAAGGGCTCGATCTGACACCGACTCTGGAATTCCGATCAATCGGAGGTTAGATCTCCGAGACCTATTTTCTAAGTCATCTAGGTGTTTAGCTTGTGTGCGCAACATGGTCTGTAGATCTTGCACTGTGGATTCACTTTCTCTATTCGAGTCCTCCAACTCAGACACACGCACTTCGAGTTCCCCCGTTCTTCTAGTCGTTTCTCCGAGCAGCAGCTCTACACCCGCCATTTGTTCTGATAGTTTGGTAAGTTCAGGCTGTAATGCCGCTTTCACTGCATCTGTAATTTGTTGTACCTGTGACGGGTGAAATCTCGGAGGGGAATCCGCCGTCGGGTCAGGCGCCATCTTGGCTTCTCCTGTTCCACGCAATTTCTCGGCGCTTTTTTTCCCCGATTTCAGCGCGGATGCCCGAGTTTCTTTAGTAATAAAGGGATCCATCGATAGCCAATAGTTTTCCTTCCGTTTCAGGATGATTTCATTCAGATTTCACTCGTTTTTACTGGGGCTAAAGGAGGGAAACCCCGGAGAGAAGAAAGACGCGACTCTCTTCCTCAGACCATCACGTGACCTCCTGGTCTGGACATTTATAATGTTTTGTCTAATCTGGGGAATAGGCTGTTCTCCAAATTTTTTTCGTAAACCAAATAATTGTTTTTCCAAGCGTAGAATTTCATTATCTCTGGCTTTCTTGTGATGACTAACATAACTTATTATGTCCCCCCCTCAACACCGCTTTTGCAGCTTCCCAGAATAAAGTGGCCCTATCTTTCGTCTCTTCATTATTGTGTGAGTAGTCCTTCCACTTATTTACAAGAAACTCCCTAAAGTTTCCATCTTTGTAAAGATAACTAGGAAAAGACCAGCCTCTCCCCTTCCCTTCTTGAATCCCTATTTTCCATGACATCGACACCGCTGCGTGATCAGAAATTATGCAAGGGCCAATTTCGGCTCCAACTACATCCGAGAAACTCTCTCGCGAGACCAACAAGTAGTCAATCCTGGAATGAGTTTCATGTGCTCTAGACTGATGCGTATATTCCCTGTCTGATGGATGTAGTACCCGCCATACGTCTATAAGGTCAAGTATTGAGCAAAAATCTGGCAGTCCCCTCCCCTTCAATGACCCTTGCCCTGACGGGGGATTAGATTTATCCATCTGAGGATTCCAAGCCATATTAAAATCTCCCCCTAACACCAAAGGGATAGATTCTATTTCAGATAGAATCGCTACTAAGTTCTTATGAAATTTAAGGTCAAGCTGGTTTGGGGCATATATACTTCCCAGGAGCAACTGTTGTCTGTTTATTGTCGCCCGGCAGAAAATAAAGCGGCCTTCCGGATCTTTCATGATGTTAGTAAGTTGCATTGCCACCCCTTTTCTGATTAAAATGGCCACTCCTCTTTTGCGGCCCACTGCCGCTGAAGCCACACACTCCCCCACCCACCATCTTGCTAATTTAGCATGTTCACTCTCCGACAGATGCGTCTCCTGCAGAAACACTATATCTGCCTTAATACGCTGTAAATACTGCAGTATTTTAGATCTTTTTATGGGGGAATGAATACCCCCCACATTCCACGTAACTATCTTAATCATGTTACCTACAAATAATGTTAATTAACCCCCGCTTACTTACCACCGTACCCAAGGGGAGCCAGCCCAGCCTCCGGTCCCCCCCGTGTAAGACACCAAAATCCTCCCTAACACACTCATCATAATAATTTGTTTTTGCATAAGGTTCAATCTTTTTCTTCCTGTCTGGCGCACGTTTTCTAAAAATCCCTCCCAGCCCCCTTCCCGTCCCTCCCCTAAGAATCCCAACCAAACTCCCCTTCGTTCCCCTACTATCCCTCTAAGAGATCTAGTCACTTTTGACGCCCCCCCCCATCCCGAACCCAACCAACCAATACTACCCTTAAGTGATATACATCCTTCTTATTAACCCAACTATTAGTGATCCAGCCCTTCTCTCCCACCTACTCCATCTCACTTATTATGCAAATTATATTCTACAAGTAAACTCCCACGATCATGTATTTGCCAAACTTAACATTTTTAACATTTCTCTTGCTCTCCCTGGCACATTAAGAACCTGCACCAGGGAGGGCAGACAACATCTCTCAGCTCCCACAATTCTATAACCGTAGAGTGTTATTAAATTTTCTTAAACCCTTAAATAGCAGCAATTGCAATATATTTGAAAACCCGGTATACAAATTTAACCAAATAGAACATATCATCTCGCTTGCACTTCACTGCTAGTAATCATTTATTCTGCGTACATCCAGTCTCAAGTTAAACTCTTCAGCAACTGGCAAGCCCGTTGGTGGGTAGTTTTCCTTGTTCCCTCATAAAGGAACGTGTATTGCTGAACACCACCAGCATATTGTTTGCATTAAGCATATTCTCTACTGCCACAATTATTTAAAAGGTCTGCCAGTTATCCTGGTTTTGCACTCACTGTTTTGCCAGGCATGATATGGCTAATTTCTTCCCTTTCATCCACCAGTTTTGAGCAGATTAAATATAAAGTCCTGCTCTACACTTGTGAAGCTTAAGAATAATTCAAAGCTAATAATTAATATAAACCAGTAGTTAACCCAAAAACTCGAATATATTCAAACAGATCCAACAGATTCTTTTTGCACCTCTCTGCTGGTATCTATAAACATTGCCGTCCTCCAGTCCCAGTTCTCCGTCAGCAACAAGTAAAGACCAGGTATTAAACAGATTTTCTCAATTCCTCCATTGAGGACTGTTAACATTCAGGACTCTGCCAACATATGGTGCTCATTAAGCTTTTTCTCGGCTTCTGTTGCTGTTTGAAAGGTCTGCCAGCGGTCTTGCACTTGCACCCGTAGTTTCGCGGGATATTGCAGAGCGAATTTTATCTTTTTTGCTGCCAGCTTTGAGCAGATTGGATGGAATCTTCTTCTCTGTTCCTGTACTGCTTGGGTGTAATCCTAAAAAATCAGTATGTTCTGTCCTCCATATTTCAATGAATCTCTCCGTATCTTGAAGCCCTGGAGAATTTCAAGCTTGTGTTTGTAGTTTAAGATTTTTGCCACTACTACCCTGGGCTTAGCATTTATCTCCAGCTTTCTTCCCACGCAGTGTGCGCGCTCAATCACCAACGGACCCGCCGAATCTGTTAGAGCCAATTCCTTTGTCAACCAAGCCTCCAGCCATGGCTCTAGGTTGCGCTCCGGTAGTTGTTCAGTAAGCCCAACAATGCGCACATTATTTCTTCGTGATCTGCTCTCCAGATCCTCGATTTTTAATACTTTTTCTCTCAGCTGTTGCTGTAAATTTCGCAGGTCGGGGCCATAGCTGCGTGTATCATCTTCTAAAGCAGAGACTCGCGTTTCTAAATCGCTTGTTCGAGTGCCTAGTCCATCCATTGCCATTTGGAGATTATCCAGTTTATCATTTAGCGCTGACCATTTCAGAGCCCAAGCGCTCGTAATTGCGCCGGTCAGCTGGGAAAGCTGCTGCTCCGTGAAACTCGGCACCGCCGCTTCGAGGCCTGCCTCCGCCATCTTGCCCTCTGCGCTGCTCGCCTTATTCTTTCCTTTATTGGCCAGCCGCTTGGGTCATTGCTGCTGGTGATTTCGTGATATATTTTTCCATACGCTGTTATTAATTAGATCAGCGAATTTTGAAGGACTTCTCCCTGGTAAATTAGGCTGTTTACGGGATGAGGGTCTTGGAGCTGAGGCACCACGCTGCTAGCTCAGCTCATGACGTCACGTGACCCCTCAGCTGTGAGAACTTAAAGGGAAGGGGAGAGAATGAAAATGCATACAATTTCTGTGAAAACCCTGCAAAGTGTATACAATTTGAGGAGCTTTTATTATATTATTGTGGTATTCTATAAGACATATTGAAGTTAATCTAAATTCCATACAGAAATAAATCTGAACTGTGCAAGGGTTGAGATATGTCTTAACTAAGGTGTAATTCAGAGTGTGTTTGAATTTTTGAGAATTCTGAGGTGAGGAGGGGTTTTTTTCTTCGGTGTTTTCATTGTCACTGGGGGCGTAAAGTGTAGTGGATACTACAACAGCTACATTGTGGTTGAAAGTCATTAATCTTGTCTTGGTGATTGCTACTGTGTATGTGAAGTGAATAGTATCTTTAAGAGAGTCAACCAAGAAGACAACAGGTAGTTAGTGAGGTGAAACAAAGTCTGAGATAGTCAGATAGTATTTAGCATATACCAATAATTATTTTTATTTAAGAAAACGTTAGTCCAAAACAGTATTCAGATTCTTAAACTAAAAGAGATATTTGTTTAGGAACATATCCTGAGTGACAGGTTGCACAGGTCGGCATCATCATCCAAAATGGCACTGATGACCCCTAGCAGTAGTAGGGGGTCATCCTTCCATATAAGGATTAAATCTCCACATATGGAAGGATGGCCCCTAGCGGTAGTACAGCAGACTACCACTGGGGGTCATAGGCACCATTACTGATGACAATGCTGATCCGAGCAGCAGTGAAGGAAGATCACCGAAGGTGAGGACCACTCAACCACCACTGAAGATCCTTGGATAGGTCCTGGGGGGAATCACAGGATGGAGGGATGGGAGGGCTGGGAGGGGGCAAGGTTTTGATGTCAGAAGAAGGGGTTTGGCTATCATGAAGTTGGGAGTGTGATCTCGGAACGGTCATGATTTGTGCATGTGGGTGTTTGTATTGTGATATGGAGGAAACGTCTGTATTGGGGGTGGCATTTGGCAGTTGGAATTCAGGATTGTGTTGGGGGGTTGGTACATTGATAGGGGGGATTGGATCGTGGATGGGCCCAGGGTATGGAACTGACTGGGGGTGTCAGATCGAGGAGGGGGGAGAGGAGAGATGAAAAATGGGAGGGGGGAGGTGCCGCTGCTACTGTCCTTTATTATATAGGTCCTTACAGTGGGTTTACACTACGTTATATTATAGTGCCTGATAGTGCGGGCGCCCCTTGCTATCTGGCACTACATGTAGCACAGTGCTTGAGTGGTAACTCTCTGCCCTTTGTGGTAAATGCAGGGCAAATACTGGGCATGCCCCCTGCATGTAACACAAAGGCTTTGCACTTACATGTTGAATTTTGCTTTCAACATGTGGTAAGCACAAAACTTACCACACTTTAGTATAAGGGCTTCTTAATTGGAAGTAACATAGTAACATAGTAGATGACGGCAGAAAAAGACCTGCATGGTCCATCTAGTCTGCCCAAGATAAACTCATATCTTGAATTGTACCTGTCTTTTTCAGGGCACAGACCGTATAAGTCTGCCCAGCAGTATTTCCCGCCTCCCAACCACCAGTCCCGTCTCCCATCACCGGCTCTGGTACAGACCGTATAAGTCTGCCCTCCCCTATCCTAGCCTCCCAACCACCAACCCCTCTTCCCCCCACCTGCTCCGCCACCCAATTTCAGCTAAGCTTCTGAGGATCCATTCCTGCTGCACAGGATTCCTTTATGCATATCCCACGCATGTTTGAATTCCGTTACCGTTTTCATCTCCACCACCTCCCGCGGGAGGGCATTCCAAGCATCCACCACCCTCTCCGTGAAAAAATACTTCCTGACATCTTTTTTGAGTCTGCCCCCCTTCAATCTCATTTCATGTCCTCTCGTTCTACCGCCTTCCCATCTCCGGAAAAGATTTTTTTGCGGATTAATACCTATCAAGTATTTGAACGTCTGTATCATATCACCCCTGTTCCTCCTTTCCTCCAGGGTATACATGTTCAGGTCAGCAAGTCTTTGGTCATACGTCTTGGAACGCAAATCCCATACCATTCTCGTAGCTTTTCTTTGCACCGCTTCCATTTTTTTAACATCCTTCGCAAGGTAAGGCCTCCAAAACTGAACACAATACTCCAGGTGGGGCCTCACCAACGACTTGTACAGGGGCATCAACACTTCCTTTCTTCTGCTGATCACACCTCTCTCTATACAGCCTAGCAACCTTCTCGCTATGGCCACCGCCTTGTCACACTGTTTCGTCGCCTTCAGATCCTCGGATACTATCACCCCAAGATCCCTCTCCCCCTCAGTACCTATCAGACACTCACCGCCTAACACATACGTCTCTCGTGGGTTTCTACTCCCTAAATGCATCACTTTGCATTTCTTCGCATTGAATTTTAATTGCCAAACCTCAGACCATTCTTCTAGCTTCCTCAGATCCCTTTTCATGCTTTCCACTCTCTCCCGGGCGTCCACTCTGTTGCAAGTCTTAGTATCATCCGCAAATAGGCAAACTTTACCTTCTAACCCTTCGGCAATGTCACTCACAAATATATTGAACAGAATCGGCCCCAGCACCGATCCCTGAGGCACTCCGCTACTCACCTTTCCCTCCTCCGAGCGAACTCCATTTACCACCACCCTCTGTCGTCTGTCCGTCAACTAGTTCCTAATCCAGTTCACCACTTCGGGACCTATCTTCAGCCCATCTAGTTTATTTAAGAGCCTCCTGTGAGGAACCGTGTCAAAAGCTTTGCTAAAATCTAAGTAGATTACGTCTATAGCACGTCGATGATTCAATTCTCCAGTTACCCAATCAAAAAATTCAATGAGATTCGTTTGGCACGATTTCCCTCTGGTAAAACCATGTTGTCTCGGATCTTGCAGCTTGTTGGCTTCTAGGAAATTCACTATCCTTTCCTTCAGCATGGCTTCCATTACTTTTCCAATAACCGAAGTGAGGCTTACCGGCCTGTAGTTTCCAGCTTCTTCCCTATCACCACTTTTGTGAAGAGGTACCACCTCCGCCGTTCTCCAGTCCCTCGGAACCTCTCCAGTCTCCAAGAATTTATTAAACAAATCTTTAAGAGGACCCGCCAGGACCTCTCTGAGCTCCCTCAATATTCTGGGGTGGATCCCGTCCGGTCCCATGGCTTTGTCCACCTTTAGCTTTCCAAGTTGTTGATACACACTCTCTTCCGTGAACGGTGCTATATCCATTCCATTCTCAGGTGTACTTTTGCCAGTCCCTCGTGGTCCTTCTCCAGGATTTTCTTCAGTGAAAACCGAACAAAAGTATCTATTTAGTAAATTGGCTTTTTCTTCATCATTATCTACATAGCGGTTCGCTGTATCTTTTAGTCTCACAATTCCCTTTTTAGTCCTTCTTCTTTCACTAATATACCTGAAGAAATTTTTGTCGCCCCTCCTTACATTTCTAGCCATTTGTTCTTCCGCTTGCGCCTTCGCCAGACGTACCTCTCTCTTGGCTTCTTTCAGTTTCATCTGGTATTCCTCCCTGTGTTCCTCTTCTTGAGATTTTCTATATTTCTGGAACGCCAACTCTTTAGCCTTTATTTTCTCAGTCACTTGCTTGGAGAACCATATCGGTTTCCTTTTCCTCTTGCTTTTATTTACTCTCCTTACATAAAGGTCTATGGCCCTATTTATTGCTTCTTTCAGCCTGGACCACTGCCCTTCCTCTTCCTGTTCGTCCTCCCAGCCCATCATCTCCTTCCTCAGGTATTCCCCCATTTTACTAAAGTCAGCACGCTTGAAATCCAGGACTTTGAGTTTAGAGTGGCCGCCCTCCACTTCAGCCGTTATATCAAACCAAACCGTTTGATGGTCACTGTTTCCCAGGTGTGCACACACTCGCACATTTGACACACTATCCCCATTTGTGAGCACCAGATCCAGCATCGCTCCCACCCTCGTGGGTTCCGTCACCATCTGTCTGAGCAGAGCACTTTGGAAAGCATCTACGATCTCTCTACTTTTTTCCGATTTGGCAGACCTTCCAATCTACATCCGGCAGATTGAAATCTCCCATCAACAGAACCTCTTTTTTCTTTCCTAATTTTTGAATATCTGCAATCAGATCTTTATCTAGTTCCTCTAATTGTGTGGGGGGTCTGTAGACAACACCCACGTGGACAGAAGTTCTATCCTCTCTTTTTAAGGTGATCCATATTGCTTCTTCTTTTCCCCAGGTCCCTGTCATTTCAGTTGTCATGATATCATTCCTCATATACAGAGCTACTCCTCCACCTTTACGACCCTCTCTATCCTTCCTAAATAGATTATAGCCTGGTATGCTTGCATCCCATTCTTGGGAACTGTTGAGCCATGTCTCTGTGATTGCAACAACATCTAAGTCTGCCTCCAACATCAGGGCTTGAAGGTCATGAACTTTATTGCTTAGACTACGAGCATTTGTGGCCATTGCTTTCCACCTATATTTCTTGGTATGTGTTTTAACATTAGTGATTTGGGGGTGTCTTTTCACTTTGGGTACCTTCATGTCTTTTTGTTCCAACTTTATTGCTTTTTCCTCTGCTTCAGTTCTATTTTCAGGAGCATTACAGTGCTGTAATGGAGCAAAAGAATTCTTTAGTGGCAACACTTGTGCGGGTGGATGCTTCTGTACCACATGACAAAGTCTGCCTGAGCCTACTGTGAACCATCTGTTCTTATGTGGTTTTATTCGTTGAGGGAGTGGTGAGAAGCTATTTCTCTGTGCAGTCCTAGAAGCTGCTTTAATTGTATCCAATTCTTGCATTACTTTACTGAGCTCTTGTTTAAAACTAGATAGTTGAAGACAGATAGGGCAAGCTTTAAGTCTCCAGATGATTGGCCTTGAAACTAAAGTACCACAATTATTGCAGAGAATAAAAGTCATCCTGAATTCGTTGAATTGGGTATGAACAGGTGTACTTAGTTGGGGTTAACAGTCTGTAAGACTGCCTGTGTATGATTAAGTTAATGAGGTTTGGTTTGTCTATAAATGAGTGGAAAACCCTGGGGTGGGTGGGATTATAAGTCCCAAGTGCCAGCTAACTACTGTTAAGGCAATTCTCTGGATGGGACCAGAATTTTCAAATGATTTAACTTCCAAAATTGCCCTAGGATATAAAAAATAAACTTTCCTTGTTGTAATATAAATCCAGATATTCCCAATAATTATATCAGTTTCAACAATGTAAAATGCACTTTAGAGCCCCAATACAATACAACCTCCCTCTCAGAGCTTGGTAGGAAGAGAAAAAGAAAGAAAATAAGAGGTTTCACAGGGCAAAATTAATTAAGCACTAAGTATTAAATTAAAGAGAATATCAGGAATCTCACCTATAGCCAGAAAGTTGAGAAGTTTGGAATTTAAAAGGTCCACATTTGTTTTACTTTGGAGGAGTTTGCTTCAGGTACAGACAGAGAGGTCAGCACCTGAGCAAAGTTAGAAATGGTTTGACCCCTATTCAGAGCTCAACCCTTACCTCCTGCTGTGTAATGATTAAGTCCCAAGTGCCAGCTAACTACTGTTAAGGCAATTCTCTGGATGGGACCAGAATTTTCAATGATTTAACTTCCAAAATTGCCCTCCTGCTGTGTAATGATTAAGTCCCAAGTGCCAGCTAACTACTGTTAAGGCAATTCTCTGGATGGGACCAGAATTTTCAAATGATTTAACTTCCAAAATTGCCGTATAGCCAGAAAGTTGAGAAGTAAGTAAGTTCCCTTATGATTTGTCATTGGCTACTTTAATACAAACAGACTTTTACATGCACCAAGTAGGCTTGCATTATTAATGAAAGCAAGTTTTTGTCTACAGAAGCAGAAGCAGTATCTCATGGAAAGGCCTTCTAATCAGTGATATCCTATTAAGGCATGGTATGAATCTACCTTTTCCCCCATAATAAGTTTTTTTCATCTATAGAAGAACACATTCAGAGAACTAAATATCAATTTTTTGGAATAAAAGAGCACAGTTACACAAAAGAACACTGTGGCCACATATTTTGTAGGCTTATTGGCTGATAAAAATTTCTGTAAAAATGTTTTTATGATAATTTGTTATGATAAAATTAAAAGTTTTTTTGTGTTTAATAATTACATATTTAGAATGTCTTTAGATGTTATCTTTGGGTGATAATGGTTGTAAGGACCTATAATACATATGTATGAGTGAGTAACTGGGATAGGGTGATATACCGTTTCACACTGTTAGCAACAATTTAAGATTTGTCATAACATTGGCAATATCTCTTTGTATTTATTAACGTTTCTCACCTATGTAATTCGTTATGATATATGTATGTATGCATTTATTTGTATGTTGTTTATTATGCAGTTCTATGTATATTAATGTTTGTCCTTTTGAATTTTCTATATATTTTAATGAACCCTTGATGCAGGTGGAGGGCGAAACACATGTCTGTTGTTTGTTTTATCTTCAGCAAAGTCACTTGCGTGCCATACTGCTTTTTTTGGGGTTTGTTGTATCTGCCCATGTCTGATGTTTGCTGGGATCTTCCTCTCTTCTTGTCATTTATTTATTTATGGTTAAATCATTTTTATTGACATATAATGCTTGATAGAATACAATCAAGGTTTGTAATCGTGAAAACACTAATACAACAAGCAACTAGCAGTAACTTTGTCAACGCCAAGTATTTTTCGTTTGTCCCCCTCCCCACTCCCCCCCAAAATCCCACCCTCCCAAAAGTATGTCCCCCCCTTCCCTTCCCCAAACACAAGCTGTCTTGTCAGTTATCTGGGTGGAATCTCTCGTTCCGGCCCCTCTAATTTAGAATCTTGCTTCTTGCCAGGGGCTGCAACGTGTCCCAAAAGTTCTCCCACGTTCTCTGGAACCGCTTGCCCTCCTCCGTAGATAAATCCAGATAGCCACGTCTCTCTAGTTTCAAAAGTTCAATCATTTGTATTCTCCAGGATCCAATTGTGGGAGCTCTGGTGTTACGCCAATGTTGCAAAACTACTCTCTTTCCCATCAGCATCGCTCTCTGTAGAAAGGATAGGAAGCCCGATGGAGCCGGCTTGACGTATTTATATTCTCCAAAAAGCATCAGAGGGTGCCTCTGTATTGTGCGTCCCCAGTATCTCTTAATCTCTCTCAAGATTTGTGTCCACAGTTGCAAGATACGTGGGCAGTACCAAAACATGTGGGCGAGTTTGGCCAGAGATTGCTCACACCACGGGCAGGTACCAGTTCCACCAAAGCCAGCCCACCTCGCTCTATCCGGGGAGATGTTTAGCCTTAGAGCAAATTTATATTGCATTTCCCAATGTCGGGTAAAGATGGAAGACTTATGAATGGAAGTAATGAAATTACTCAATGTCTCCTCTGTTACTTCTGCTAACAGGTCCCTAGCCCAGCGTTGGGCACTGGCTCGAAAATCTATATTCTCAGTCGAATTCTGTAAGGATCTGTGATGATATTTTAGGGGCACCACCGTTTGCGCCCCCAAAGTCAGATCAGAACTCAGTGTATCCTGAACATCTTCACTTAGATTCGACCAGCCTAGGGATCTGATGTAGTGTCGAACCTGAAGGTAGGCAAAGCGGTCCGACTCCTTGAGCTTAAACTCCGTTTGTAATTCCATGAATGGTTTGGTCTCACCCTCCTCGGAGACCAGCTGATAAACATATTGAATCCCCAGTTTTCTCCAGCGACCAAAGGTCCTCGAGGAGGTGCCCTCTGGAAAATCAGGGTTGTGAAACAAAGGTAGGAAAGGTGTCGCCATCCAATCAAAGTGATATCTTTTACAGAGCCATTTCCATGCTGCTCTCGCTGTGGCCACTAGTGGGTTTTTCCCCAGCCCCCCAGAGAGCGCTCTACCTGGTGCATGTAGTACCCATCCCAGGTGTGCAGCTGGGGACATCCTCATCTCTAATTGGGTAGCTGAAAAATGATGGTGACCTGTCAGCCAGTCCCTAATATGTCTCATGGAACAAGCAGTTACTAAATAGCATATGTTTAATAATCCCATCCCCCCCTGTAGCTTCGGCTTCTGGATGATGTGTAGTGGGAGCCTAGGCCTTTTCTGATTCCACAGGAATTTTTGTATTAGTCTGTGTAACTCTTTTTCCTCTCTCCTTCTCAGGTAGATTGGCAACACTTGAAACTTATATAACCACTTAGGGATTATTATCATGTTTACCAGCCCCACTCTACCCATTAATGAAAGCGGGCAGGAACTCCAGAGCTGTAACAATCTCTTTGTGGTGTTTAATAAGGGTCGCACGTTCCTATCATATAAAGCCTCCATTTCTATTGGGATAGTAACTCCTAGGTAACAAAAATGTTGGTTCGCCCAAGGAATCGGGGGCCCCCTCCAGGAGCTCCTAACCCCCTCATCCAATGGCAGGGCCAGCGACTTTGTCTGATTCAGTGTGTATCCGGATAATTTGCCATATATGTCAATAACGTGTAAGAGATTGTCTAGGGAGGCCTGAGGGTCACTCAGCAGCAACAGGACATCATCTGCATACGCAAGGACTTTAAGTTCTGTCCCATGAACTTGAATGCCTCTAATGTCTCTATTTGCCCGTATCGCAATTAGCATGGGCTCCAGGGTTAGCAAGAAAAGAAGTGGGGAAAGAGGGCATCCCTGCCGCGTGCCCTTGTTTATCTCAAAGGCTTCTGTTAGGACCCCATTCACTCGAACCATGGCCCGTGGCTGATTATATAGCGCCTGTATGGCTTGCAGAGTCCACCCCCCCAGACCCACCTGTCCCAGTGTTTCAAACATGAATGCCCAGTCCACCTGATCAAAAGCACGTTCTGCATCTAAGCTCACAATCATCCTGCCAGTGTTAGTTTCATCCCCTGAGAGCATGGCCATGATAAGTTTCCGAACATTTTGTACCGACTGGCGTCCCCGCACAAATCCCACCTGATCCTCCCCAACAAGGTTTGGTATCAAGGGCGCCAGTCTTTCCGCCAATATACGAGACAGTAGTTTAACTTCTACGTTTATGAGGGAGATAGGTCTATAGGAGCCAGGTTGCAGTGGGTCTCTACCCTGCTTGGGTATTAAGCTTATTGTGGCCAGATTGGTGTACTGCGGAAAGTGACCAACCTCCACCACAGTATTTAGATGTTCGGTCAGAGGACCCACTATCTGCATTTTCAGTAATTTATAGAACTCTCCCGACAGACCATCAGGCCCCGGTGCGGAATGCAGCTTCAACGCACTTATAGCTTTTTGCAATTCTTTTGCTGTCACTGGACTATCCAAAATCTCCACATGATCTGCCGGGATCCTTCCCAGTCCCCGTGCCTGCAAATACTGTCTTATGTCACCCCCAGTGTGCCCTGTTTTACTGTTCGCCCTGTATAATGCAGCAAAGTGGTCCCGGAACGTCTGTGCTATTTCAGCCATGTTAGTTGTTGCTTCTCCTGTGGGCTTCTTTATCGCAGGGATAAAATGGGACTTCCGGGAGCCTTTCACCACCCTGGCCAACATCCCGCCTACTTTGTCTCCGAATTTGCATAAATTAAATTTCCTATATAGCAGGGATCTTGTGATTCTCTCATGTAATAGACTATTTAACGCTGCCCGGGTGGATACCAATAGCTCATACGTCGCCTGAGTCGGGGCTCTAGCATACTTCCCCTTAACTGTCCTAAACTTCTTTTCTAAATCCACTATCCCTTGTGAGAGACGTTTATTTCGGGCACTAACATAGGCGATTATGTCACCCCTTAAGACAGCTTTAGCTGCTGACCAGAATAAAGTTGGGTCTTCTTTGTGGGCCTGGTTATTAGTCGAATACTCTTCCCATTTTTTCTGAAGGAAACCCTCAAATTCTTTTGAGCGGTACAAGTAGGCTGGAAACCTCCACCCTGGGGATTGTCTAAAGTATTGTGGATTTTCCACGTCCAACCAGACCAAAGCATGGTCCGAGATCTCTTCTGGTCCAATTTGAGCGTCCCTGACCCTAGGAAAGAGGTCCTGTGTTGTAAGAATATAATCAATTCTGGACTGCGTATGGTGCGCTCTAGAGGTGTGTGTATAATCCCTCTCCTCCCCGTGCAAAATCCTCCAGGGGTCTAACAGGCCCATTTCCCTACAAAAAACCTGCAGTAATGAGGTAATGGGGTTTTGTTTCGGCTGTTGTTTCCTAGATCTATCCAGCTCCATGTCCATCGTTTGGTTTAAATCACCCGCCATAATTAGCGGTAATGTTGGTGAGGTCTTATATTTTGCTAAAAGTTGGGCATAAAAGGAATGTGCTGGGGTGTTAGGACCATATACAGAAGCCAAATGTAAGTCTGTCCCTTGCAGATTAATTTTGATCCCCACTAACCTCCCCTCTCCATCTTTAAATACCATTTGTGCTTGGCACATTAGGGATTTGTGGATTAGAATGGCAACCCCTCCTCTTCTATTAACTGTTGGGGAACAAAATACCTCTCCCACCCACTGACGCCTCAAGTTCTCGTGTTCTTCCTGAGAGAGCCTAGTCTCCTGGAGGCACGCTATTCCCGCCCCATGCCTCTTCAATGCCGCCAAAATTTTCGCTCGTTTAATGGGGGAGGTGATGCCACCCACGTTCCAAGAGATTATGCGGACTCTACTTGGGGGCATGCTGGGTTACTTGGATCTGGACCACCACAATGATAGTAACATCTGCCACCTCAGAGTGCCCAGCCACCACTCCAAGGGTCCCCATCTGCACACCACTTTGATTCAGCCCCCTCTTCAAGTTATTATTATTGTACCACCCAGCCCGTGTTGTCAAAAAATCCATTATTGATTTAAGAACAGCTTGTGTGTCTACTTCCCTCCCTCCCCACCCCCCTTCCTCCCCAACCACCCGCTTCCTTCTCCAACTCCCCCCTTCTCCCCAGTCCCTAAGTCCCTCACAACAACTGCCCATGTTCAATGGGTCTCAGGGGCTTCTGTCTCTCCCGGTCCCCCACTCACATAGACACAAATCAAATTGTATGAACCCTGCAGCTCTAACTGCTACAAACATAGATACTTTCCTGCTCCCGTGAATTCCTCATTTTGAAGCTTATAATCAGTCATTACTATTTGAGTCCCGCTCTTGAGTTTCCAAATTTTGCACATATGCCTGAGCTTCTTCAGGGGTTCCCAAAGCTCTCCATTGTCCGTTGTCTCTCACTCTCAACACCGCTGGGTAAGCCAACATAAATTGGACTTTCCGCTCGTGCAGCTTCTTACAATATTGGGTGTATTTTTTCCTCTTTTCCTGGAGCCCTGCTGAATAGTCTTGAAATATTAATATTTGATGTCCATCAAATTTAACCTCGTTTCGCTTCTGCCAAACCCCCCGCAGGATTTCATCCTTATGAATGTAATTATGCACCTTCAGAATCACTGTTCTGGGGTTTCGTCGGCCATCTTGTTGCTTACCCACGCGGTGTGCTCTTTCCAAGCACAAGGGCCCCGCGTGGTCCGATAGCGCAAACTCGGTCGATAGCCATTTCTCCAACACTGACATTAGTACTGAGGCTCCCACAGACTCTGGAAACCCCACGATTCGGAGGTTCATTCGGCGGGAGCGGTTTTCAAGTTCGTCAAGCTTCTCCTGAAAAGTCTCTAATTTGGCGTCCATCTTGGTCAGCCTTTGTTGCGCGGGGGTCAGCGTGTCTTCTAGAGCCGTCATTCGCTGTTCCAGCTCCCCTGTCCTTTTCGTTGTTTCTGCGGTGAGTGACTCTAGTGCGTTCAGTTGTACTGCAATTTTCTCCCACTTCGGATCAATCGCGGCACTCACCACTTCTGCCAACTGTTGTAATTGCTCAGCCGTGAACGCCCCCGAGGCGTGTGGTGGTGTTCCGACCTCTAGGCCTCCCGCCACCTTCGCCGGTTCTTTTTCTTTTTTTGCGCTTTTGGGGGGCATTGCCTTTGAAACGACGCTCATATATTTGTCCATGCAGTTCTCGGATTTAATCAACGGCGAAGTTTTGGTCTCACTTCGCATTTGCAGGGTCTTTTATATCAAAAGATCGAGTCGAGGACCGGGAGAGCCCAGATTCACGTCCGCCTCGTTCTAAAGCATCACGTGACCCCCGTCATTTATTTATTTATTGCATTTGTACCTCACATTTTCCCACCTATTTGCAGGCTCAATGTGGCTTACATAGTACCGTCAAAGGCGTTTGCCCAGTCGGTGGATAACAAATAAAAAGTTGTATAGTGATCATATGAGGTATAAGTGGAGGGTCGGAATGGATGAAGATTGTGTGATGTCCTGTTCGATCATAGTCATGCTGTGTTGGTAGGTGAAGAGGGTTACGTGGGGGTCGTTGGGGTAGGCCTTTTTGAAGAGGTAGGTTTTTAGTGTTTTCCTGAAGTACAAGTGGTCGTGGATTGTTTTCACAGCTTTTGGGAGCCCATTCCATAGTTGTGCGCTTATGTAGGAGAAGCCGGCTGCGTAAGTTGTTTTGTATTTCAGTCCTTTGCAATTTGGGTAGTGTAGGTTTAGGTAGGATCTTGATGATCTGACTTTGTTTCTTATTGGTAAGTCTATAAGGTCTGTCATGTATCTTGGGACTACGCCGTACATGATTTTGTGGAATAAGGTGCAGATTTTGAAGATGATCCGTTCTTTGATTGGGAGCCAATGCAACTTTTCTCGGAGGGGTTTGGCACTTTCGAAGCGTGTTTTGCTGAATATCAGCCTGGCTGCTGTATTTTGGGCGGTCTGGAGTTTTTTTATGAGTTGTTCTTTGCAGCCTGCGTAGATTCCGTTGCAATAATCTGCAGGGCTTAGGACCATTGATTGTATTAAGTATCGAAAAGTTGCTCTTGGGAAGAAAGGTTTTAATTGTTTGAGCTTCCACATTGAATAGAACATTTTCTTTGTTACAGAGTTTACTTGGCTCTCGAGGGTAAGGTTGCGATCGAGTGTGACACCAAGTATTTTCAAACTGTCCGAGGTAGGGAGGGTATGTCCTGGAGTATTTATGGTTGTGGGTTTGTATTTGTTATATGGAGAGGAGAGGGTGAGGCAATGTGTTTTTTTGGTGTTCAGTTTCAGTTGGAATGAGTTTGCCCAGGAGTCCATGATGTTCAGACTATCGTTGATTTTGTTGGTAATTTCTGTCAGATCATGTCTGAAGGGGATGTGTATTGTAACATCATCTGCATAAATGAATGGGTTAAGGCCTCGGTTGGATAAGGACTGTGCCAGTGGAATCATCATCATGTTGAAGAGTATTGGTGATAATGGTGATCCTTGAGGTACTCCGCAGACTGCTTTCCACGGTGGTGATATGCTTGACTTTGATTTTACTTGATAAGTTCTGGTGGTTAGAAAGCCTTTGATCCAGTTAAGTACACTTCCTTCAATCCCGAAGTGGCCTAGTATTCTTAGTAGTATGTTGTGGTTTACCATGTCGAATGCGCTCGACATATCGAACTGGAGGAGAAGTATGCTTTTGCCTGTGGCAATCTCCTGTTTGAATTTGGCCAGGAGGGTGACTAGGACAGTTTTGGTGCTATGGTGGGATTGGAATCCTGATTGTGAATTATGTAGTACTGAGAACTTGTCCAGGTATTCTGTAAGCTGTTTAGTCACGAAGCTCTCCATCATTTTTACTACTAATGGGAATACAGGCTCACAGTGAGAGTGAGAGTTCAGCAGTTCTGATAGAAGTAGAGCCTCAGAAGCAAACTGCCTGTTGTGGGAGGTGCTTTCTGGTATCACCAACCGTCTGCCTGGTTTGAAATTATGTTGTGAAAGATGATGGCTGAGGAAAGCCTTCCCCAAGAGCAGGCTACAATAAAGGTTGGAGCTCAGCAGCTCTAATAAGAGTGTAAACTGCTATAAAAGTGGGAGCACACCCACTTTGGGATCAGGCCCATCCAGTTGCAACACACCTATGATGTGGCTGGCAGGGATCCCCAAGCCCCACCAGCCAAAGACTCCCAACAACTGTCCCTCCTGCATACCTTGTAAATAGCAGATCTTCGCCTGCAGCAAGCAGTGACCGATACATACTTCTCGCACCGGCCCCACAGCCTTCCCTCTGATGTGTTCCTGCCTATGCAAAAACAGGAAGTTGCATCATGGGAAGGCTGTGTGGCCAACATGAGCAGTGTGTATAAGTTTCTGCTTGCTACTGGTGGAAATCTGCAATTGAAAAGGTATGCGGGAGAAGGGGGGATGTTTGAGAGACCATATGGCATGCAGGTGAGAGAAGGAGAGACCAAATTACCTGTGGGACGGGGTGGGGCTCTTCTGCCCATCCATCTTGGATCCAGGCCCACCCAAAATTGTGTGTCTGGCTACGCCCCTGGCTTACAGTGAGAGTGGGAGCTCAGCAGTTCTGATGGGAATACAGGCTCACAGTGAGAGTGAGAGTTCAGTAGCTCTGATAGAAGTAGAGCCTCAGAATCAAACTTAATGATTGGAATAATGGCATATTTTTTTTTTTTTTTTTTTTATTTTATTTTTATTAATACAGTACAACAATGCTGGCTCCACAATGTCCGATACATCTAAGATAACGAATTTCAATAAGGTCCATTACAATAGAAATTAGTGTGACTAACTGAACAATATTTGCCTATCTGGCTCGCATTGTACACTGCATTTTTTATTTTTACCCCCCCCCCCTCATATCCTTCCTCACCATCCATTCACCATTCACCCCACTTCACCCATACCTCTCCTCAACACTCACACTCCATTCTTCCTCCCTCCCCCCCCTCAATTCCCTGTCACAGGTAACTTTTTGAGACAATTGGTCCATAAGCTACAGTATTGCCTGTGGGCAATTTTTGCAGAGGTAGAGTAGACACGGCACTCATTCTCACCAACTATTCGCATCTTGGTATACCATACGTCTACCGGGATACTCTCCGAAGAGGTCCAGAATTGCAAAATAGATTTCTTTACCAGTAAAAGTGAATTATATATAAATCTCCTTTGTGGCTTAGAGAGGCCCTGAGCAGCTAATAGGGCTTGGTCCCCCAAAAGTAAAGTTGCATAATCCCACTCTATCTGTCTCTGTAGGACTTCAGTGATCACCTGGAATGCCCGGTTCCACAGGGACAGTGACGGACATTCTAAAAAGGAGTGGATATATGTCCCCCGTCCCTGATTGCATTTAGTGCATTGACCATCCCTCCAGAGACCCATAACTGCCCCTTTGTCTTTTGTAATATAGGCACGATGTAATATCTTGTACTGGGTTTCCTGCAGGTCTGCTGTTTTAACCATATCATATATAATGGAAAAGAGCTTACTGAACTGTTTGATATTATATTGTGTATTCAGCTCCCTATTCCAGTGGCTCATCAATCGTTCCATCCCCTCTAGTGGCATGTGCATGTTTAAAATTTTATACCATGTGGATAGACCATTTACTATAAATGGTGTGCGCAATAAGATCTTATCCCAAGGTCCCCAGTGCCACCTCTCCCCATAGTCCCTTTGCAAGGAAGAGCAGTAGTGCCTCACCTGTAAATATTGCAGTAGGTGTTTATTTGGAATATTCCACCGTTCCTTCAGATTATCAAAAGATTCCAAATTCTCCTCTCCCTGTACCAATAGGTGGCCCAACATCACACATCCCTGCTCCCTCCATTTATCAAACACAGAGTATCCCAGGCCTACCGGGAAATCCGCATTACCCACCATACCTAGGAATGGGGACACCTCCGGCGCCCGATTCTGGTGCCCCCTCCACCAAGCCCACGCCCTCCGCATAGGCTGCAAAAAAGTCAGCCTCCCTGCCGTGTCATATACAGCGCTGGGTTTCATGTGAAGTAAATTTATAAAAGACCAGGGAGCACTCCAACTATCCAACACTCCGCTAGGCAGAAATCGGTAGTGACCCGTCAGCCCCTCAAATATTAATCGCAATAACGCCGCTACGTTATACAGACGGAGTTCCGGCATGGCCAATCCTCCCACCTCCCGTTTTAGTGAAAGCTTCTGATGCCCAATCCTTGCCCCCCTCCCCCGCCAGACAAAAGCTCGTATTATGGATCGAAACAATCGTTCATCCTTCCTCAATAACCATATAGGGGCTGCTTGTAATGGATACAACAACTTTGGGAGCAAGATCATTTTAACCAAAGCTATCCTGCCCATCAGGGAGAGTGGTAAATGCTTCCACCTTTCACAAAGTTTTCGAATATTCTCCAGCGGATCCACCACATTTTTTTTATAAAATATTAAGGTGTTAACACTAAGGAAAATTCCTAAGTACCTCATAGCTCCCTTCGCGAGTGGTATTGACAATCCCGCCAGGCCCAACTCCGAAGGGCGCCCCGACAACGATAGCAACTCCGATTTAGCGCAGTTTACTCTTAATCCAGACAGGGCCCCAAAGTCCTCCACCAGTGCCAACACCCGCGGCAAATCCCCGAGTCCATTTTCCAGGTATAATAAGATATCATCCGCAAATAAGTTTAATCTATACTCCCGCTTCCCTACTCGAATCCCTCTAATGTTCCTACTCTCCCTTATGCTGACCGCCAATGGCTCTATGGCCAGCAGAAAAAGCAGTGGTGATAGGGGGCATCCTTGCCGAGTGCCACGTTGTAATGGGAAGCTCTCCGTCAATTTACCATTGATTAATAATCTAGCCACTGGGAGTGTGTATAATGCCCTAATCCAGGATGCGCATGCACCCGTGATACCAAAGCGCTCTAAGGCCCAAAACAAGAATTGCCACGAAATGCTATCAAAAGCTTTTTCCATATCCAGTCCCGCGATTATCGCAAGGCCCCCTTTACCTCTATGTTCGTGTATAGCAAGAAGAGCTCTCATAATATTCATAGAGGCATGTCTTCCCGGGACAAAGCCCACCTGGTCTTCATGAACCAAACAAGAAATCACCCCATTTAGACGCCGTGCCAATGTAGCAGCCAGTATTTTCACATCCTGATTCAACAGGGATATGGGGCGATAAGAATCCACCTGTTTGTGGTCCTTACCAGGTTTCGGGAGAAGCACGATGTGGGCCATGTTATTTTGTATGGGCAGCCCCTGATCTATAATCCCATTAAACCACTCAACCAAAGGCGCCGCCACCAAATCCGCCAGGATTCGATAATACTCTGAACCAAATCCATCAGGTCCCGGCGCCTTAGTCAGTTTTAAAGAGCCAATGGTCTGCCTAATCTCTTGCTCATCGACAGGGCCATTAAGAACCTGCAGTTGAGGGGGGCGTGTCAAGATGGCGCCGTGAGCGGTAACGTTTGAGGTGTTCTCTGCTCTACAGTTGCTAAAACTTGTTTTTTTCTAGTTGCCTCATTACAATATGCCGCACACAAAACGAAAGGGAACGATTCGGAAGAATCCCCTACCTTCTGGAACGTCCACGCCAGTAACTGTGGGCCTGGAACGCTTCTTCCCCGCTCTTTCCCGACGTGGTGAAGCGGAGTCCATAGCGGGAGAAACCGGTGAAGCGGTTCCCCCGCTGGAAATTGAAACATCTCTCTCCCCGCCAAGCTCTATGACGCCTCCTTGCCCTGCAGCTGCTGTGATTCGAACGGGGTTACCTGGGGAGCCCAGAAGGGGCGATCCCGAGGAGCCCAGAGGGGAGCTCGAATCTGGAGAAAATTCTGCGGTTGCCGGAGAGATGGAGGTGAGCCTGGGGAAGATTTGGCTAAAGCTGGTAGAAATGGACAAAATATTGAAACAATCTTCTGAAGAGGTAAAGATATTGAATGTTAATATACAGGAGGTGAAGAACTCCCATGAGCTGGTGAAACAAGATTTGTCTTTGAAAATTGAGGCCTTGCAGGGAGAATCAAAACAAACTGAAGAATTTAAAATTGCAGTGATAAAGGATAATATGGATTTAAGAAGGAAGATAGAGCAAGTGGAGAACTATAATAGGAGATTAAATCTTCGAATACTGAATTTTCCTAGATTGATGGGAGTGTCCCCGAATGATATGTTTTGCAGGTTTTTAAAAGAAAATTTGAAATTTCCCCAAGAAGTGTTTCCACCGTTAAATAAAATTTATTATATACCATCTACAATGAAAAAAATGGACTTAGAGAAGTCAATAGACCTGCAAAACATCACAGATATTTTGGAACAATCAATTGAAGATGTAACAGAAAGAGGGACATTAGTTGTTTCATTCGTATTTCAGCAGGACTTAAATGCAATAATGCGTTTATATTTTAAATCTACTGATCGTTTGTTTGCTGGTCAAAAAATTTGGCTTTACCCGGACGTGACTAAGTCTACTCAAGAAAGACGAAAAATATTTCTTTCTATGAGACCAAAAGTTTTGGAATTGGGGGCTTCATTCCTCCTGGCTTACCCTTGTAAATGTATTATTAGACTAAATCAGATAAAATATGTCTATTATTTGCCTAACCAACTTCAGACCTTCCTAGACAGCAAGAAATCTGTAGAGTAATAAAGAAGAAAGGAATACGGAACCATAATTAAAATTATAATGATTTATGTATATATTATGTCTAAACTTCACTATATTCCTACCCCCCCTTTTCTTTCATATTGAGGTCTAAGGAAGTCATGTTATATAAAAAGAATATTTTCTTGATTTTCTGATTTAAAAGCTTATTGTTTAATGGCTGTATTATACTTTGCAGTATTGAAAATACCTGTATAAGTATTAAAAACTTAATAAAATTATATAACAAAGAACCTGCAGTTGATCCAACGTGAGCTGTGGAAGGTGAATATCATGAAAAAAGGCCTCACATGCGTCAATATCAAATTCCCTAGCCCCATAAAGAGAACCATAAAATTTGACAAATTGTTGGGAAATATGCTGCTCAGATGTGTACTCCCTCCCAGTCGCATCTCTGATACTGGTGATAAGTTGCCGTTTACGATGAGGCCTAACCAACGTAGCGAGCAATTTCCCAGCTTTATTTCCCCATTTGAATAGTTTAAAACGCTGAAAATAAATATCCTGTTGTGCCCTCTGCGTCAAAATTTCATCTATCTGGTGTCTAACCTCCGCCAATCGAGATCTATCCCCGGCATCCATGGTCCGCGTATGTGCCCTCCTCAAATGTTGGAACTCCCTGGACAAGCGTATAAGATCCGCCTCTCTTCTCTTCCTCTTCCCTGCAGTGTACGCTATTATGTGACCCCTCATCACTGCCTTTGAAGCCTCCCAATAGGTATCCGCGCTTACATCCGCTGTCTTGTTATGCGTTTGATAATCTAACCACTGACTACGTAAATATTCCCTGAATTCTTTGTCTTGATACAGCGGGAGTGGAAATTTCCACACCCTCTCTCCCTGCCCTTCAGAGAAGGACACCATCATGGTAACTGCCGAATGGTCACTAATGGCACAATCCACTATGTGAACGTGAGAGGTTCTAGACAGCAAAGATGGTGTAATGAACAAATAATCCAGTCGGGAGTACGAATCATGGGGATGGGAATAGAAGGTAAACTCACTGTCATGTGGATGCAATAAACGCCAGATATCAATCAGCCCCAGTTGGGAAGACAAGAAATTGACTCCTCTCCCATCCCAATTCCCTCCCCTCAACCTCCTGGGCTTACAGTCAACCGTCTGATCAGCGACAAAGTTAAAATCACCCCCCATCACTATATGATAATCTGTAAAAGGAGCCACTTTGGCTATCACCTCTGAAAAGAATTTTTGTGAGTAGATGTTGGGTCCATATACATTACACAATAATATACTCTGTCCCCACAGGTCCCCCAGCACAAACACATATCTTCCCTCTTTATCCGATATCACTTTATGGGTGGTAAATGGCAGTTGCTTGTGTATTAA
Organism: Microcaecilia unicolor; assembly: GCF_901765095.1. Lineage (NCBI taxonomy): Eukaryota > Metazoa > Chordata > Amphibia > Gymnophiona > Siphonopidae > Microcaecilia > Microcaecilia unicolor. Next base: position 353,153,407 of record NC_044031.1, on the reverse strand, counting down.
AATAGCCACCCCCCTTTGTCTTGAATTATAGGAGGCATATTCTACTTCTCCCACCCACCCCCTCCGGAGTTTTAAGTGTTCTGTTGCGGTTAGGTGTGTCTCCTGTATGAATGCGACATCGGTCCTCTCTTTTTTAAACCAATTGAGCACCTTGGTTCTTTTAACAGGGGAGTGTACCCCATCAACGTTGAGAGTGACTACTTTCAAATTAGCCATTCAGATCACCGGGATAAGTACCCTCTCCAGCCACTCCTGTATCAAATTCGCTAGCCTCCCAGCTGGACCAGCGAACTCCCACATCAAGGCACTCTGACGGCCGTTCCCACCTCCTCAGCATTTCTCGCTTTTTCCCTTGTTTCCAAACCTGTGTCTCAAACCCTTGACCTGGTTCTTTTAGCTCCCCCTCCCCCCCCTCCCAGCATACACACATCCATACACCGCACACGCCAAGACACATACCTTCCCCCTCCCTTCCCCTTCCCACCCTCCACCCTCTGCCCCCCTGTATACAGTTCCTGCAATTCTCCTCCCCCTCTTCGTCCCCTTCCCTCCCTCGTCGTCCTCATCCTTCACCTTCCCAAAGACAGCCCCCAGCCTCTCCCCCCACCTCCAGCTCCTTTCAGAATATTAACCTTTAAACGTTTTTTTTTTTTTTTTTTTTTTTCCCCAACCAAGGATTACTTTACCAGATCCCTTTAACCATCATCCTTAAAGATACCTCCACCCAACTAAATGTGGGGGTTCCGTAGTGCCTCCTCCTCCACTGCCACCTTCAACTGTGCTTTTAACCCCAACCAAAAGAATAAGTAAATTCAACAACAGTTTATACTCAAGTCCCTCTTTGCTTCACATCTTCAAAGACATCTTCATGGCTCATCTGCAGCCTTCCTCTTTACCACACCGGCTCTCTCGGCCAACCCCATCACCCTTCTTGGGCATTAGCCGAGATTCGGTGTAAAAAAGTCTGGGCTTCCTTCACCTCCTGCATGGTAAGTGTCTGGCCGCCATGCCAGACACGCAGCTTAGCGGGATACAATAGCGCAAAGCGAACTCCCTTCCGATGAAGCTCAGAGCACACGGGTGTCATCGCTCTCCTCTGCGCTGCAACTCTAGCAGAGTAATCGTTAAATAGAAGCACCCGATGGTTTTCAAATTCCACACTTCCTTTTGCTCGAAAGGCTTTCATGATCCGCTCTTTAGAAAACCAATTAGTGTAATGGCCAATAGCCGTGCGCGGTTTAGAGTTAGTGTCTCCCTTCGCTCCCATCCGATGGGCTCTGTCACAACTAATTGTGCCTCGAGACTCCTCCAGTCCCAACGCATTAGGCAGCCACGTGTCAAAGAACCGGTACAGATCATCACCCAGCACCTTCTCCGGTAAGCCAATTACTCTCACATTGTTTCGGCGGCTTCTGTTTTCCTGCTCTTCAACTCTCTCTCTAAGTTCGCCTGCCTCCTTTTGCAAGGCAGCAATCAAGGTCGCCGTGGCCCGCGCCTCTTCCTCCCCCGAAGAAATGCGCTGTTCCATGTCCTGGAGCCGTTGGGAGTGCGAGTCAAATTTTTCATGGATCTCTTCTACTGCTGATTGAAGTTTATTTAATCTATCGGCCAATGCCGCCGAGACTGATCTCGTAATTTCCTGCACCCACTCCGTCGTCGGCATGATCGTCGTGGCCGGAGGCTGGGTTTCTCCCGGGTTCTGTTGTTGCTGGGAGTCCGCCATCTTGCCGGGGCCCGTTTTCAGCGAAGCTTTCACTTTTCGCTGTGCTCTTGTGGGCATAACGCTGCTCCAAACGCGGCCCCTAAATGGCCCAAGAGTCTCTTCTCCTTTTTTAATCAGGTTTGCTATATCCAACAATTCGGAATCTATGGTAAATTAGCAGGTTTTGAGCTGGTCTGAGGGGAGCTGCTCAGGTTCACGTCCTCTCAGGAAGCAGGCATCACGTGACCCCCGGAATAATGGCATATAAATGTTTATGTGTGAACATATGAATATGAATGGAAAAATTCCACCTAAATGCTATTCTGTAAATATGCGCATATCATATATAGTATATAGTTTACTAATACGCATACCCATGGGAGGAGCGTGGGCAGAACCCTCACTTATGCACATAACATAGAATATAAGTTATGTGCATATCATTACATTTAGGTAAGAGCACTTAAACTAGCTCTCTGGTTGGTACAAGTTCTCATGCCTAAATTATTCCCATCCCCACCAGTGCTGGCCTTCCGACAGCCACCAAATTTAAAACACAAGCTGATCAGAAGTAAACTTCCAACACAGACGGAAAAAGAAAAGGGCACGTTTCCATGTAACACAGCCAGCTGCAAACTATGCCAAAACATTTCACAAGACCCCACAGTCATTCACAAAGGAAAAATATTCAACATAAAGGACTATTTTACATGCTCATCTTCCAATGTGGAATATATCATTCAGTATAAAAAATGTAACGAAGGATTGGAGAAACAGGCCAGATGCTTAAGACAAGATTCAATCTGCACAGACATCACATGAAAATAGCCAGTGCCAGTCAGGCCCCCACCCCTGTGGGCCAACATTTCACAAGACCAGAACACGGCACCAGTGATTTCACAGTAAGAATACTGAAAGGTAATTTTAAAACAATACAGGAACGTAAGACCTTTGAAATAAGAATGATTGAATATTTTGACACCCAACAAACAGGACTTAATAAGGATCTGGGTTTTCTAACTCATTATAAAACATAAAGCTGTATTTCTCTGTTTATTTCTCTGTTTATTACCCTCCTCTCACCTACCAACACCCATTCTTTTAGAATATCAATGAAATGCTTTGATGTCCCCATGCATACCCCCACCCTCCCACTCTGTCAGACTGTCAAAGTAATGCTTTGATGTTTCTCTCATATATACTATCTGCTACCACATTTGCTTATTTCCGATCTGAGGAAGAAGGGCAACCTTCGAAAGCTAATCAAGAAATGTATTAAGTTATGTCCAATAAAAAAGGTATCATCTTATTTTCTTTTCCATGTTTTATTTTGTTTGATTTCTATTGATAACCCCTCTATTTTAAAACTTGTAAACACTGGGAAAAGAGAGTGGCAAATTCAGAGGATTTGTAGGATAGCTTATTATGAGAACAGTTAATAAAATCTATGAACTGCTGAGCTTCAATTTTTTTAAGTGCATTTTTTTGAGGATAGTACATATTTTGAGGGATATATTCAAAGTGATATAAGCGGGCAGCAGCCTCTCCTGCCTGCTTAAATAGCTTCCTGCCCCCTAACCGGGGATATTCAGCAGCAATTAACTGGACAGTGGCGCTGAGTATCCTCTGACACCACCCAAACAAAAAGTGGACAGGTTAGGGACAACGCTGGGGGCAGCACTGGGAGGAACCCCAGGTTATGTGGGTGCCGGCAATATTCAGTGCTGGCACCCACATAGCTAAGAGGCTTCATTTAGGACAGCTCAGGAGCTGTCCTAAATAAAGCTGCTTAGCTATGTGGATGCCGGTATTGAATATCAGGCTGGCACCCGCATAACTTTTTTTTTTCTTACAAAATAAAAAAGAGTCCCTGAGCCCCCTTCCGCTTCCTTCTCGCCATTGTCCCCTCTTTCCCTCCTTCTCTCCCAACCTGCATTAAAGTTCCCCCTCCCAACCATGAAGGGCTTACTTACATCCCTGGTGGTCCAGCAGGGTCATTGGGGGCAGGAGCGCAGCCCCCTCGCTTCTGTCCCTTGTGGCACCTCTGTAAAACAGCTGTCGTAACCTCTCGCAGCAGCTCGCAGTACTACATGAAGTACTGTGAGCTGCCGTGAGAGGTTATAGCAGACATTTTACAGAGTTCCCAAAACTTGGATGCTTTTCTGCCAAAATGGAACAAAGCAAAAAGTCCAGGGCTAAAATTTAGACATTTTAGTCTGGGCCCCTTTCATTCGCAAAAAAGTGCCCTAAATGACCACTGGTGGGATTAAGGCATGACCCCCATACTCCCCCTGTGGTCACTGACTCCCTCCCACCGCCCAAAGAACTGAAAGAAACATACATACCAGCCTCTATGACAGCTTCAGATGTTATGGCCAGGCCTTTTAGAGCAGCAAGCGGGTCCCAGGAGTAGCCTAGTGGCCGGTGCAGTGTACTGTACAGAAAGGGACCCAGGCTCATATCCCACTCTAACTGTTACACTTGTGATGGAAAGTGTGAGCCCTCCAAAACCCACCAAAAACTACTGTACCTAGATATAGGTGATACCTGCAGCCATAAAGGCTACTATAGTGCTGAATAGTTTATTTTATTTATTTATTTGATTGCATTTGTATCCCACATTTTCCCACCTATTTGCGGGCTCAGTGTGGCTTACAATACATTGTAAATGATGGAAATACAGTTTGTTACATTACGATTATGGGTTACATTGTGAATAGTTAAGGAAGACAGAGTCAGATCAATCACCTTTGGGGCGTAGAAACTATAGGATATGACGTTGGGGAATTACTACGCTGATCGAATAATAGCAAGAGAGCGATGGGGTAGACAGTTTTTATCTGTGGGTAGATTGTTGAATGGGAGAGAGTACGGGGAAGTGGAGTACATGGGGTAATATCTTGAGGCATTGTTATGGTGTATATGGGATTTATATGTTTTGATCCTTGCGGTATGTTTTGTCAAAGAGATAGGTCTTCAATCGTTTGCGGAAGTCTGTCAACTCATAGACTGCTCTCAGGCCGCGTGGCAGTGCGTTCCAGAGTTGCGTGCTCTTGTAGGAGAAGGTTGATGCATGCAGTACTTTATACTTTATGCCTTTGCACTTAGGGAAGTGGAGGTTGAGGAAAGTTCTGGATGATTTTTTGGCGTTTCTAGATGGCAGGTCTACCAAGTCAGACATGTATGCAGGGGCTTCACCGTGAATGATTTTGTGCACTAACGTGCATATTTTAAAGGTGACACGTTCCCTGAGTGGGAGCCAGTGTAGTTTCTTGCGTAATGGTGCTGCGCTTTCGTATTTTGGTTTTCCGAAGATGAGTCTGGCTGCTGTATTCTGGGCTGTCTGAAGTTTTCTCATTATTTGTTCTTTGCAGCCTGCGTATAATGAGTTGCAGTAATCTAGATGGCTTAACACGAGTGATTGTACCAGGTTGCGGAAGACAGATCTTGGAAAGAATGGTTTTATTCTTTTCAGCTTCCACATGGAGAAGAACATCTTTTTTGTTGTGTTGTTCGCGTGAGTCTCAAGTGTAAGGTAGCGGTCGATTGTTACTCCAAGGATTTTTAAATTTTCTGAAATTGGCAAGTTTAGTTTAGGTGTGTTGATAGCAGTAAATTTTGTTATGTTGTATTGGGAGGTTAATATGAGGCATTGAGTTTTTTCTGCATTCAATTTCAGTCGGAATGCGTCTGCCCAGGTGTTCATGATGTGTAGACTTTGGTTGATTTCGTTGGAGATTTCGTTGATGTTTTGTTTAAAAGGAATATATATGGTTACATCATCGGCATATATATAAGGGTTGAGGTTATGGTTTGATAGAAGTTTTGCTAGTGGGGTCATCAGTAGGTTGAAAATTGTTGGTGAGAGGGGAGATCCCTGCGGTACTCCGCACTCAGGTGTTGAGTACAGTAGGTTTTTGGTGGGTTTTGGTGGGTTTTGGAGGGCTACCCATACAAAATAAGGGGGTAACAGTGAGATGTGTACCTGGGACCTTTTATGTAAAGTCACTGCAGTGCCCTACTCTGCTGGGATGTCTATTTGGCCAGTCTACTAAGAATGCTGGGTTTGTTTTTAAATAGTCTAAAAAGATAGATGCACTGAACATAAAAATATCTAGAAAATGGCCATTTTCAAAACAAAAAGACAGATGTTTTTCTGGTTTGAAAATCGCTATGTTTACCACTTGATTTTTGGACATTTTCAGCAAAAGTTCCCCTCCATATCCAGGGCCAGTGTTAGGCCGAGGCGACCGAGGCACCCGCATAGGGCCTCGCGCTTAAGGGGGCCCCGCGCAGCGTGCCTCAGTCAGCCTGAAGCTCCTCCGCTCCATCCCCGGCCCTTTAAATTTACCTCGCTCCGCCTCCGACGTCTGCACAGCGTCAGTGAAAGCGCTGCCCGTCTGACGTCTCTCCACCAGCCTTCCCTTCGCTCGTTCGTTCCCTCTGTGTCCCGCCCTCGAGGAAATGATGTCAGAAGAAGGTGGGGCACTGAGGGAACGAACGAGCGAAGGGAAGGCTGGTGGAGAGACATCAGACAGGCAGCGCTTTCACTGACGCTGCGCAGACGGAGGTGGAGCGAGGTAAATTTAAATAGTTGAACTAGAAGAGAGAAGAGGGCAGGCAGGTGGACATGGGAGTGGGAGGGATGGGGAGAGAGGAGCATTGACAAGGATGGACATGGATGGGAGGGCAGGGCCCAGGGAGAGAGGATTAATTGCTGGACATGGAGGGGAGGGAGGAGAATTGCTGGATATGGATAGATGGAGGGGGGCAGGGGAGAGACGAGCATTGATGGACATGGATGGAGGGCAGGGCCCAGGGAGAGAGGAGAAATTGCTGGACATGGAGGGGAGGGCAGGGGAGAGGAGAATTGCTGGATATGGATGGATGGAGGAGGGAAGGGGAGAGAGGAGCATCGATGGACAAGGATGGACATGGATGGGAGGACAGGGCCCAGGGAGAGAGGAGAAATTGCAGGACATGGAGGGGAGGACAGGGGAAAGAGGAGAATTGCTGGATATGGATGGATGAAGGAGGGAGGGGGAGAGAGAGCAGCATCGATAGACAAGGATGGACATGGATGGGAGGGCAGGGCCCAGGGAGAGAGGAGAAATTGCTGGACATGGAGGGGAGGGCAGGGGAGAGAGGAGAAATGTTGGGCAGGAATGGAGGGAAGGAAAGACAAAGGAAGGAGATGCACATGGATGGAGGGGAAGGGAGAGAGGAATAATGCTGGACATGGATGTAGGGGAGGGGAGGAAAGTAGATGCATATGGATGGAGGGGAGTGAGTGAGGAGAAATGCTGGATATGGATGGAGGGGAAATTGCTGAATTTAAGGGCTGGATCGGAACACTTTGAAGGCAGATGCTGAAACTGGAGAAAGGATAGGGACAGGGCTATAGATGGTAGACAGGAAACATAAGGACACAGGAGGATGGTGGACATGATGAGAGAAAAAATATTAAATGGAAAGAAGACACTGCATAAAACAGAAGACACTGGGACCAAAGCAAATAGAAAAACTAAATGATCAGACAACAAAGGTAGAAAAAAAGTATTTTATTCAGAATTTATTAATTGGAATATGTCAGCTTTTGGAAATGTGCATCTGTGATATTTTGCATGTAAGTTTCAATTTTTCTAGTATTGCTGCATGCTGAGTCTGACTCAGTGGCGTAGCAAGGGCGGGGAGGTGGGGGCGGTCTGCCCTGTGTGTCAGCGGGTGGGGGGTGCTCCGTCGTCTCCTGCCACCACCCTGCTTTTTTTTTTAAAATCCATGCAGCGACGCAGGCAGCGCCTCGCGTCTGCCCTGCTTGTGCTGTGAAGAAGAAAATCGCGTCCCTGGTGTCAGGCCTTCCCTCGCTCTGTCCCGCCCTCTTCTGAGGTAACTTTCTATTTCCTCAAGGGTGGGACAAAGCGAGGGAAGGCCCGATGCCAGCGACGTGATTTTCTTCTTCACAGCACACGCAGGGCAGACGCGAGGCGCTGCCTGCTTCGCTGCATGGATTAAAAAAAAAAAGGCAGGGTGGCGGCAGGAGAAGAGGGCTCTGTCAGGTCTAAACGGAGGTGGAGAGGGGATGGGGACCGGCTCGGGGGGGGGGGGGGAGAGAGCTCAGAGGGGAGAAGGGGATTGGGGAGGGTGGGGGAGCTTAGATGGGTGCTCAGAGGGGAGAAGGGGATTGGGGAGGGTGGGGGAGCTCGGAGGGCAGAAGGGGAATTGGGGAGGGTGGGGGAGCTCAGAGGGGTGCTCAGAGGGCAGAAGGGGATTGGGGAGGGGTGGGGGAGCTCAGAGGGGTGCTCAGAGGGCAGAAGGGATTGGGGAGGGTGGGGGAGCTCAGAGGGGTGCTCAGAGGGCAGAAGGGGATTGGGGAGGGGTGGGGGAGCTCAGAGGGGAGAAGGGGATTGGGGAGGGGTGGGGGAGCTCAGATGGGAGCTCAGAGGGGAGAAGGGCATTGGGGAGGGTGGGGGAGCTCAGAGGGGATTGGGGAGGGGTGGGGGAGTGCTCAGATGGGAGAAAGGGTCTGAAGCTGGAACTGGGGTCTGACAATGGGGCAGGAGGGAAAATGGGTCCATGCCTGGGGCAGGTGGGAGAATGGGTTGAAAAGGGGGGATGCAAGGCATGTGGTGGATGAAGGGGGCTGAAAAGAGGGGGGCACGTGAGGGAGGGCAGACCCTGGATGGATGGGAGAGGGAGGGCAGAGATTGAAGGGGCAGAGAGAAAGGGCAGATGGTGGGTGGAAGGGGGAGAGAGAAAGAGGGCAGACTGGGGCAAATGGTGGATGGAAGAGCCAGAGATAGAGGGCAGATGTGGATGGAAGGGAGAGAGAGACAGGGCAGACATTGATGGAAGAGGGGGGGGGGGGGAGATGGCAGACTGGGGCAGATGGTGGATGGAAGGGGCAGAAATAGAGAGCAGATGTGGATGGAAGGGAGAGAGAGGGCAGACAGTGGATGGAAGGGACATTAGAGAGGGAAGACACTGGATGGCAGAGAGAGAGCGAAGACAGATGCTGGATGGAAGGAAGACAGTGAAAAGAAGATGAGGAAAGCAGTAACCAGAGACAACAAACTGTAAATAAAATATATATTTTTATTTTTTTGCTTTAGGATATAGTATTGTAGCTGTGTTAATAAATGCTTATAAATAGAACATGTAAATAAGGTAATATTTTATTGGACTAATTTTAATTACATTTTGACTTAACTTTCAGAGAACAAAACCCCCTTCCTCAGGTCAGGATAGGATACTGTAACAGTACTATACTGTATTGACCTGAGGAAGGAGATTTTGGCCTCTGGAAGCTAAATGTACTAGTCCAATAAAATGGTATTATTTTATTTCTGTATTTGTTTTATTTCTATTTGTTAATTTGTAAAGTGGTGATTGGTATTAGTTTTTTTCAAATTTACATCTGCTGTCTTTATATTTTGCACAGTACTAGGGGACATTTTCTGTTTCTGTGGTGTTGCATTGTATGCAGAGGTCTGGCATCGGGGGTTCAGTTTAATTTTTGACTAAATAGAAAGTTTATGATTACTTATTCTATAGTGGATTAGGGTGTATCTGTGTTTGTGAAATAGACATGGCTTTCGGTTGGCATTGACTGTGCAGGATTGACGATCTGTACTAATCTGTCTGTTTTCGTTTTACAATAGGTGAATTGATGTTCTAGTGCTCACTGTAGTGTTTAAGATGCTTTCCTTTTCCTTGTGTGATTCGTACAAATTACTGCTTATGGTATGGTAGAATTGCTCTATAGGTCCTGAGTGTTTTGTATTCTCGGTATGCCTAGTACTGGATTTTGGGGGGTGGGGGGGGTGTTAAAAAATGACCGGCCCCGGGTGTCAACTACCCTAGCTACGCCACTGGTCTGACTTCTTGAGGTAACTTTCCAGTTCAGTATTTTGCCTTCATATCTGTTGTGTCATGTGTTTTCATGTGTGATCAAGGTGCAGTATCCTGCTAGCGTGTAATATTTGCAGCCCTTTTTGTTTTGTTTTTTTTTCACGAGGTAGTGTATTGGTGTTTTAGAGCCTGTTGTAATTACAGTTCTGCCTTTCCACGCATAAGGTTGTAGCTCGTCCTGTCCTTGGAATTAGTGGTGTTATGGTTTGGTAAGGTTATGAGTGTGTTTTTGCACCAGTTTGTGTATAGTGTTTTGCAGTGGAGAGATTGTTCGTCTGCACCTCTGACCCCCCCCCCCCCCCCCGGGGTTATGAGAATTGGAACTACTAATTGTAGTGGACTTGAACTGAATAATTTCTGGGGGGGGGGGGGGGTTCATGATAACATTGTGCTTATTATTTCAATCAGTTTTTCTGTACAAGTTTAGCTTCATTTGTCTTTATTTGAAATTTCATAAATAAAATTTTTTCTAAAAATTGAATAATACTTATCAATGGGGGTGGGGTGGGGGTGGGGCTAGGGCAGGGGTGAGGCCCCACCAAAATGGTCTGCACAGGGCCCCGCACTTGCTAAGATCGGTCCTGTCCATATCATTCAATAAAGATTATTTTCATATAAGTATCAACCCCTATATATTTTTAATTTTAGAACTATATTCTTGTTCATATGGAAAACAAAAGTTTCCATGCTCTACCAGAAGAGATGATGCAATTCAATTCTCCATATCCCAAGGCTTGTTGCTCATAAAGCATTTCTTTCCTTTAAAGAAGTCAACGGGGAAGATCAGAAGCTTCAAACACAGCTACAGTCCTTATATATTTCATTGAACGTAACAGACAAAAATCTTCAATTCAAATCACATTCTTCACTCTGTTCCATAATCCATCCTAGAGGGCTGTGCTGACTCAAAGAGGGATGTGCAAGAATGAAGATTTACCTAAGGTGCCAAATAGCCTTGCTCTGGCCCTTGCTCCTTCAATTTTAGATGAATCTGTATATGATCCTGTCTTTGTTCACCATCTATGAATTGAATTTCCATCAATTTGTGATCTTCCAGAAGTCCTTGCTCAAATTAATTTATGTTTTTCTGTCATTAAATAGTATCCCTTTCTAGCCTCTACTACAGATTGTGATGTATCTTGTTGGGCATGAAGTCAGGCTTAATATCAAGATGTATTATGTAATTTATGCATATAAATATTTAAATACAGGACCCAGAGAGAATGCAAGAGAGAGAGGAAATGGAGGACTTCTCTATGTAAGGTGAGACGGAGCACTAGGAAATATTTCCTGATTAAAATATTTGAAGCTTGTTATGGGGGAAAAGAGATAAATATACAGTTGCAGCACACACACTGTATATGTGTGTAACTGCATTAAGATAAATGCAGTTGATTTGAAAGGAGTGCTCTAGGAATCCATACCAACAGCAGGACAAGCTAATCTGTCTACTGCATAACAAGTAAAAGCCTCTGAGGGACTGTTCATTTTCTGCAAGCAATTACCGTTTACATCTGCCTTTGAGATCTGCAGCAACCTGCTTGTGCATGTCAGACCGAACTTACCAACATTTTCACTCACCACCAGCAAGAACTGCTGATAGACATTGGACATGCAAAGCCCATATTACCTGTTCAATTCTAATTTAAGACAGTTGTACATTTACATTTGGCATTTTAAACATACCTGCCATTTTGTGTTGTTTTCTTCCAGAATTATGGCAGAGTAAATGAAGACACCCTGTCTGTAATTATAGCACTCATTTCTAAAGTTACAGTAATTAAATCATATTTATTCATACCAAATAAAATGATAAGAAATGTTTGATTAGAGAAAGGATAACAAGACAACTCTTGTTGTATGCAGCAATGTAATTATAATTGTGAGACATCCCTTCAAAATGCAATATTTAATTGTCTAATACAAGGAGGGGGCATTTTCGATATGTCGTCTCCAACTTTGAATGTTTTTTCTAAAAACGTCCAAAATTCAAGTACGGAATATAGCCATTTAAAAAAATATTTTTCTTTTTTTTTTTCAAAAATAGCTATTTGCTATTTGTACTCTGTGTGTTTATCTTTTTGTCCATTAAAAAAAAAAAGTCCAAGTGAAAAACACGTAAAATCAAGCTATTGGGATGTAGGAGGAGCCAGCATTCTTAGTAGACTGGCCACACACACATTCTCGGAGAGCAATGGGGCACCCTAGGGGGCACTGCAGTGAACTTCAAATAAATGCTCCCATGTACCCATTTCACCGTTGCTCCCTTATCTTGTCTGCTGAGCCCCCCCCAAAAAAAAAATTCACTACCACCACCACTACAGTAGCCCTTATGGGTGAAGGGAGTACCTATATGTGGGTACAGTTGGTTTCTGGTGAGTTTCCACCACAAGTGTAACAGGTGGGTGAGAGGTATGAACCTGGGTCCATCTGTCTGTAGTACACTGCACTAGACTACTCCAGTGACCTGCATGCTGCTCTAATAGACCCGAGTATAACATCTGAGACTGGCATACAGGCTGGTAGGTAATATTTATAATCACATTTTTGTGGGTGGGATGAGGTGAGTGACTACTGTAGAAGTAAGGGAGTGTCATTCCTTTATTTCTGCAGTGGTTCATCAGGTTATTAGGGCACATTTTTTTGTGGCTTATTCGTTAATAAAAACAGGTCTAGACCAAAACATCCAATTTATAAGCCCTGGATGTTTTTGTTTTGTTCCATTATGGCAGAAAAAACATCCAAGTGTTAGCAATGCCCAGATCCCTCCCTTAACATGCCCTGACACACCCCCCTTGTGGATTTGAATGCACTTTTGACGGACCATAGAAAAAGATCTAAAAATTGGTTTCAAAATACCAATCTGGACGTTTTGTGAGAAAAACGTCCAAATGCAGATTTATGCCACTTTTGGATGTTTTTCCCATTTGAAAATGAGCCCCATAGTAACATAGTAGATGACAGCAGATAAAGACCTGACAGTCAATTCAGTCTGCCCAACAAGATAAACTCATAGCATAGGTATGATTGATAGTACATATTTATACTTGTTCTTGATTGTCCTTGCCATTTTCAGGGTACAGACCGTAGAAGGGGTTGTCTTATTAGATCTTGCTACCTGGCATTCTGTTTTCTTATTTGTAAGGGTTTTTATGTCTATAGCAGTGGTTCTCAACCACTGTGTCACCAAGAGCTGAGAGGTATGTCACCAAAAATCTGACAGACAGTAAGCTTGTGCTTTCCTTAACAGCCATGTGTGTGGCAGTTTGAAGAATGTTGAGAACCAACCACGAAGTCAGGTTTTTGAAATCTCCATAACTAGTTCCCTACCTCTGTTACCAGTCCCAGCTGGAAATGTTGCAGGCCTCTGGCCCACCCTCTCCTCCACTCTAGCAGTCATCACCGGTTGCATCTGTATTTCCCTTGCATCACTGTTAGCAATTCATTGTTTAGTGTCAGGTACTAAGCATCATGCAAATAAGAACAACAAACATACTCTGAAATGTCTATATGCAAATGCTAGGAGTCTAAGAAATAAGATGGGAGAGTTGGAATATATTGCACTAAACGAAAATTGGATATAATAGGCATTACTGAGACCTGGTGGAAGGAGGATAACCAGTGGGACAACTGTCATACCGGGGTACAAAGTATATCGTAGTGATAGGGTGGGACCGGACTGGTGGAGGGGTAGCATTGTATATTAACGAGAGCCTTGACTCAGATAGATTACAAATTCAGCAGGACACAAATCACACCTTTGAATCATTGTGGGTTGAAATTCATGTATAAAAGGGAAAAAACTGTTGATAGGAGTGTACTACCGTCCGCCTCGCCAGGATGAACAGGTAGACACAGAAATGATAAAAGAAATCAGAGACGCGAACAAAATGGGCAATGTGATAATAGTGGGTGACTTCAATTATCCAAATATAGACTGGGTAAATGTAACATCGGGACACGCTACAGAGATACAATTCCCTTGATGAAATCAAGGGCAGCTTTATGGAGCAACTGGTGCAGGAGCCGACGAGAGAAGGGAAAAATTCTAGACTTGGTCCTTAGTGGAGCGCATGATCTGGTGAGGGACGTATGGTACTGTATGGTTGATAACAGTGACCATAATATGATCAGTTTTGATATCGACCTTGAAGTACTGTACACAGAAAGTCAAATACGTTAGCGTTTAACTTTAAAAAAGGAGACTATGATAAAATGAGAAGAACGGTAAAAAAAAAAACTTAGGGGGGCAACTGAGAAAGTAAAAACTGTACAACAGGCGTGGACGCTGTTCAAAAATACCATCCTGGAGGCCCAGGCCATACATATTCCGCGAATTAGAAAAGAAAGACGGAACTCCAAAAGACAGCCGGCCTGGTTGAAAAGAGAGGTGAAGGAAGCTATTAGGGCTAAAAGAAACGCCTTCAGAAATGGAAGAAGGAACCGTCTGAAAATAACAAGAAGCAGCATAAGGAGTGTCAAAGCAAATGCAAGGCGCAGATAAAGAAGGCCAAGAGTGATTACGAAAAAAAGATAGCATTAGAGGCAAAAAAACATAGTAAAAGGTTTTTTCGGTATATTAAAAGCAGAAGCCGGCAAAAGAATCGGTTGGGCCACTGGATGACCGAGGGGTAAAAGGGGCGATCAAGGAAGACTGAATGAATTCTTTGCTTCGGTCTTCACCGAGGAAGAATTTGGGTGGGAATACCGTGGTCGGAAATGGGTATTTTAAAGCGGACGAGGTCGGAGAAACTTACTGACTTCACGGTAAACCTGGAGGACTTAATGGGGCAGTTCGGCAAAACTGAAGAGTAGCAAATCTCCTGGCCGGATGGTATTCATCCTAGAGTACTGATAGAAACTGAAAAAATGAGCTTGCGGAGCTAACTGATAGTGAATATGCAACTTATCCTTAAAATCGAGCGTGGTACGGGAAGATGTGAGGGTGGCCAATGTAACGCCCATTTTTAAAAAAGGCTCCAGGGGAGATCCGGGAAGTATAGACCGGTGAGTCTGACGTTGGTGCCGGGGAAAATGTAGAGGCTATTATTAAAAACAAAATTACAGAGCACATCCGAGGACATGGATTACTGAGACCGAGTCAGCACGGCTTTTGTGTGGGGAAATCTTGCCTGACCAATTTACTTCAATTCTTTGAAGGAGTAAACAAACATGTGGACAAAGGGGAGCCGGCTGATATTGGGTATCTGGATTTTCAAAAGGCGTTTGACAAGGTACCCTCATGAAAGGCTACAGAGGAAATTGGAGGGTCATGGGATAGGAGGAAATGTCCTATTGTGGATTAAAAACTGGTTGAAGGATAGGAAAACAGAGAGTGGGGTTAAATGGGCAGTATTCACAATGGAGAAGGGTAGTTAGTGGGGTTCCTCAGGGGTCTGTGCTAGGACCGCTGCTTTTAATATATTTATAAATGATTTAGAGATGGGAGTAACTAGCGAGGTATTAAATTTGCTGATGACACAAGGTTATTCAAAGTTGTTAAATCGCAACAGGATTGTGAAAAATTACAAGAGGACCTTACGAGACTGGGAGACTAGGCGGCTAAATGGCAGATGACGTTTAATGTGAGCAAGTGCAAGGTGATGCACGTGGGAAAAAAGAACCCGAATTATAGCTACGTCATGCAAGGGTTCCACGTTAGGAGTTACGGACCAAGAAAGGGATCTGGGTGTCGTCGTCGATAACACACTGAAACCTTCTGCGCAGTGTGCTGCTGTGGCTAGGAAAGCGAATAGAATGTTGGGTATTATTAGGAAAGGTATGGAAAACAGGTGTGAGGATGTTATAAATGCCGTTGTATCGCTCTATGGTGCGACCGCACCTTGAGTATTGTGTTCAATTCTGGTCGCCGCATCTCAAGAAAGATATAGTAGAATTGGAAAAGATGCAGCGAAGGGCGACTAAAATGATAGCGGGGATGGGACGACTTCCCTATGAAGAAAGACTAAGGAGGCTAGGGCTATTCAACTTGGAGAAGAGACGGCTGAGGGGAGACATGATAGTGGTATATAAAATATGAGTGGAGTGGAACAGGTGGATGTGAAGCTTCTGTTCACGCTTTCCAAAAATACTAGGACTAGGGGGCATGCGATTAAACTATAGTGTAGTAAATTTAAAACAAATCGGAGAAAATTTTTCTTCACCCAACGTGTAATTAAACTCTGGAATTCATTGCCGGAAAATGTGGTGAAGGCGGTTAGCTTAGCAGAGTTTAAAAAGGGGTTGGACGGTTTCCTAAAGGACAAGTCCATAAACCGCTACTAAACGGACTTGGAAAAATCCAAAATCCCAGGAATAACATGTATAGAATGTTTGTACGTTTGGGAAGCTTGCCAGGTGCCCTTGGCCTGGATTGGCCGCTGTCGTGGACAAGATGCTGGGCTCGATGGACCCTTGGTCTTTTCCCAGTAATGGCATTACTTATGTACTTATGTACTTAGTTATGAGTTGTAGTGTTCGGTGTGTCAGACGTGAACATTGTCTGTGAGTTATGTCACAACAGAAGAAAGGTTAAGAACCACTGCTTTATAATATTCCTGCTAAAACGGTCACAGTTCCTTGGCAGTTTAACGCTGTAATCTGTTTTGTCTTTTGCTTAAACAACTATTTCTTACTTCTGTACCAGTGGAGAGTCTCATCATAAACTGAACTGCCCTCAGATACCAGATATAAGACATGCCACAGCTCTATTCAGCCCAAGTGAAGTGAACTGTTATTCTTCACCAGAATAGATCCCAGGGATCCCAGTGTGGAAGCAGATGTGGGGAAATTGGGTACCTATTTGCCTGTGTGGGGTGGCCCACATCTATGCTCAGAAGTTCTAGGGTAGATGTAGGAGAAAATTGAGAAATTAAGTGGAGCAAGATTACCCTTAGTGCCTGTTGAGGTTGTCAGTATTGGCAAAATTACACAAATGACAGTGACAAGATATGTGTTCCAGGGGACCATAAAAAGGGCAATTCTATAGAGGATGCCTACCTAGATTAGGTACCAATTGTTAAGTCAATTAAGTTATGTCATTACGATAGAATCCGTGCCGATTTGGCACAGATCTCTAGGCTTACTATATAGAATCCGGGGGATAGAGGCAATTTTCAGACCGTGTGACTTAGACTGTGGCTAACTCTTATGGTCAGCGCTGGGCTCAGGCCGTTTCTGGTGACCAACACTGAATATCTGGTTTATTTTTTGGTCCGGTTTTCAAGTTAACTAACTAAGTCAATATTCAGACTTCGCTAGTTATCTTGAAACCGGCCAAAGATATTCTACAGTTTCATGCAGCCAAATATGGCTGCTAAATTCACTTTAACAATCAGCGGATAGCTGCTAACCGGGGATATTCAGTGGGGAATAGCCGGTTATCCCCCGATGAATATTGCAGATAACCGGTTAAGTGTTATTTAACCGGTCAGAAGCCGTTCTGGTCAGTTAAATTGCACAAAATAGCAGGGGGGGGGGGGGGGGGGTAATTGGAAAAACTTACATCAGTTTGGTCCGATGAGGGCAATGTAAATATAAGCTGTGAAAATTGACAATTGATTTGCACAATGTTTTTGAGAGCAGTTTTAGCTGCAGTCTCAGCATTTATATTTTGCACTGACTTACATATTATAAATGTATATATATTTCATGTAGACATATTCTGCATGATAGGGTCTCCACTGATTTTTTGCTGTAGTTAGTATAAGTATTTTGATATGTTTTGATTTTTGTATTACTTTTGAGTAGGATTCTTTACATTCCTTTGAATATCATCTGGAAGCAAAATGGTAGAAACTGTTTATAAAGAACAAAATTACTGAACATATAGACAACATGGTTTAAAGTGACATGGAGTCAGCCAAGAGAACGTTTGCCTCACCAATTTGCTACATTATTTGAAGGTGTAAAAAACATGTGGATAAAGGTGAGGCAGTTGATGTAGCGTATCTAGATTTTCAGAGAGCTTTTGACAAATTCCCTCATGAGAGACTCTCGAAGAAATTAAAAAGCATGGGATAGGAGGCAAATGTTCTCTTGTGGATTGTGCACTGGTTAAAAAGAGAGAAAACAGAGAGTAGGGTTAAATGGCCAATTCTATCAATGGAGGAAGGTGAATAGTGGAATACCACAAGAATCTGTATTGGGACAGGTGCTTTTTAACATATTGTAGAAATAATTTGGAAATGGGAACAAAGAGTGAGGTGATCGAATTTGCAGATAGAGGAAAGTACTCAAAGTTATTAAATTATATGTGGACTGTGTGAAATTGCAGGAGGACCCTGGAAGACTGTAAATCTGGGCATCTAAATAGTAGTAGAAATTTAGTGTGCACAGGTACAAAGTGATGCACATTGGGGTGTTAAAATAGGAGGGGCATGGTGTGGCTGGAGCATTGCCAACTCTTCTTGCATACACTTTATAGAATAGTGTTGCATTTACACACCCAAATGCCACATTTCGACACCATCATTTATGTGGTTGCGCCTAAAGTTTAGCACGTAACTGCGGATTTACATTAGTATTCTATAACCAGCTTGGCACACAACTGTGCAGATATAGAACTCTAGCTTAGTACTTTAGCTTTCTATATAGAATTTACCCCTAAGTGTGCACTTTTCAACTTGCTTTAATTTCCTGAACCTTTCTGATCAGCTATTTTCCTTAGCCATCTTTCTGGACTCAAATTGAGTAATTTGAGATCTTTATTAGTTTGCCATTATGGCTTTAAGTCAACAGCGCAGCACAGAGAGGGTTCAAAGTACAGAACAAAGTCCAAATAGCCAAAGAAAGCACCAAGAGCCTTCAAAATCAGGACATAGTTCCTTTAATCACATAACTTGGACAACAATCTTCCAAAGATGACCCACAAGGGCTGTATTTCAGCACACAACGCCTGTGTCAGGGGTCGTAGAAGTTATAATGTCTAAAACTGCAAATACCGAGACTTGCTCCTTTGCACAAGTATTAGAGTGAAAAGCTGTCCCTTATTGCTTTAGTCAGTGAGCAAACAACATCAGTATATGGGAAACAAACCAGAGATGCAGCTACAGTTTCTATCCTTCACATATTTAAAAAACGGTCCATTAAATCTACTTGAGCCAAACAGCACCACTGTATATTTCTCTGATGGCAAGTACATACTTCTCAAGTACTAATGAATCATTCAAAACAGGTTACAGTCCTCAGATGATCTCCAAGAAAAGCCCACCATGAATAGAATACCCCGAGAGAATGTGCTGTGGTACAAACAGAAGAAATCAATGAAGTGGGTACCTTTTATACTAATACCTAATCAGAGCTAGAAAAACAAAGTGAAATTTTTAAACTATCTGCTATATCTGCTCCTAGAAGATGAATCACTGAAAGAAATATTCCCTGGTCCTCTAGTTCTAGCTTTCTGGCAAACATCTATTGATCTGAGTCTGATACTGTTGAAATGCAAGCTTCAAAACAATTAAAAAGGAATAAAACATGAAACCCTGCTAGATATCATAATGCAAACTATACCGTCATATGTACCTGCTCTATAAAGTTATACAGGAAAGACGTTTAACATAAAAGGGTTATGCTCATGAATATATACTAATTGTAGTATGTTATCCAATGCAGAAAATATTGGTGAAAAGGTCAGAAATTAAAGTATAAAATAACCTTCATAGCAGTGGCAGAAATTCAAACAAGCATAGAGTGTTTGATAGTCTCCAACCCTTGAATAGCCGCACAGGGCCAGCACCCAGTGCTGATCTATGAGATCCTATGAGAGCTCCTATCACTAAGGAAACCTGTGCAAGGGTTAGGATGATACAAGCCCTAGGAACACATGTTGACAGGCCCCATGCTCATTTTCACCCCATTGTTGTCATTGGGTCTAGGATCAGCCATGAAGTGAGATGATGGGATGGCTGGAGGCAGTTGCAGGACCGAGCAAGAGGATATAAGGAAGGAGCTCAGGAAGAGGAGAGGAGAGGAGTGAAGTTGAAAGATGGGCACAGGAATGGGCAAATCTCAAAATCTCTGCCTCAGTGATTCCAGTTCCAAACATAGTATACAGTCGTAATCCTACCTGAAACTGAAAAATTACATTGCAAATTTAAAAAGGAACCATTATATCAACAGTCTGCAGCTGTGAAACATCACTCATACTCAGGTCCATGAGGATGAAACAACTCTGGTACAAAGTTTTTAAACCTTAGGAGGTGGATTTTGTAGTATGGAATATTGTTACTAATTGGGTTTCTGCCAGATACTTGTGACCTGGATTAGCCACTTCTGGAAGCAGTATATTGGGCTACATGGACCATTGGTTTGACCCAGTATGACTATTCTTATGTTCTTATGTTAGACGGCACAGGAAAGGACAAGGTAACATTCCTGTAGAACATTTCTTACAGGTCAAACCATTCCATCTATGACCTTATGATCAGGATAATAAAAGGGAATGTCAGAATTGCCCAGTAAAACACAATGAATTTAATAACGACATAGCTTTCCTTACTCACTACTAGAAATGTTTCTTAAAAAGATTTATTTAATGTTTGTTTGAAGAAATTCATCCAAGTTGATGCACACAAATTAAACTGAACATAGACAATGTACAATTACAATGGCAGTATGACTATAATAAAGGTCTACGCTATAAAATTTATGTTATAAAACGTTTAGCCTGCAATTCAAATTTTAACATACAGGTTAAAATGGAACTTACTGTGCTACGCAATAAATTTGTCATCCCTTATTTCTACATTCTGATATGCATTGATCTAAAAATGTATATATTATTCTGGTCTTCAGTAAATGCCAAATTAATAATTTCTTTTATAATGAGAGACATTTTCGATATGACTTCCAAATTCACTAGTTTAGCACTGGTGGTTAGTGATGTTGCACGGGAACACATCCCCTCTGGCCTTGTCTGGGATACAAAATGGCCACCATGCACCCTAGCTGTAGTCTTATGGTACTAATGGAAGGGGGTCAACCTTCCATATGGGATATTTCTTCCTTGGCTTGCGCTACTGTATACTGTAGAGGATGACCAAAACTGGCACTTTTGGTTTTGACTGAAATTGAATCTGTAGCCAAATTCACTCCTCTATTCAGCCAGAACCAAAACTGAAAATGTTGTGCCTGGTGGATCCGCCCACCTCCTCCCCGAAGAAGACACACTCCTCTGACCACCCCCAGCCACAGAAATGGGGTCCCTCCAGGCCGCCGTGCCTCCTCCCCTGGCAGAGACCTGGACTCTCAGGCCACATGATCCCCCAGTAGGCCCTCCCCAGGCCTAGCTTAACAAGCCCTGGTCATCTAGTGGCCTCTTTGGGGGAGGAATAAAGCCCACTAGTTTCTGTCTGGTGCTTCTGCTCAATGGAAATGGCTGCCAAGACTTCCCACAACAGCCTCGTGAGACTGCTGTAGGAGGTCCTGACAGCCATTTTGAGATTGGTACCGGCATAAGAAATGACTTGAGATTACACTTGCTTAAACTGGTGCAAATTTCAAAATGGCTGCCGGGACCTCCTACAGCAGTCTCACGAGGCTGCTGTGGGAAGTCTTGGCATGCATTTCATTGAGCAGTGGCACTGGGAAAGGTCACTAGACCACTAAAGTTTATTAAAGTAGGTCTGGAGAGGGCCTACAGGGGTGTCAGGCAGATAGGGGCCAGGTCTCTGTCAGATAAGTGCAGTAACCCGGAGGGACTTCTTTCCTGCTACGGGGGGGGGGGGGGGGTGTGTAATTTGCAGTCAAGCAGTCCAAGGAGGGAACAAAGAGTGATCACGATTAGTGGGGGGGGGGGGGGGGGGGGGGGGGGGAGAAGAGTTTTGGTTTCTGCTAAAAATGCATTGGTATTTCAGCAGAAACTTGAACCCAGATTTCTGGCCAATTTCAGTGTTGAATCTGAAATCAAAATTTGTTCGGCCTCTACGGTACTGCACTGAAAACCTGAATTAGCTGCTTAATAGTTTAGTAAAAGAGCCCTTTAATTTCTTACATACCACCAGCAAGCCCAAAAGCTAACAAAGTGGTGTGCATTCAGGCACAGTAGTTTTTTTCTCTGCCTAAAGGGCTCACAGTCTGAGTTTGGACCTGAGGCAATGGAAGGTTAATAAGAGAATTGCCCAAGATCATAAGGAGCTGCAATGGGATTTGAACTGAGCTGGTTTTCAGCCCATTGCTCTAACCATTAGGCTACTCCTCCACTCCACTTTACTGAAGGTATAAATCTAAATTTTGTAACCGCCTTTTAGCAATATGTAAGCCACATTGAACCTGCCATATAGTGGGAAATGTGGATACAAATGCAATAAATAAATAAATAAATAAATATTTTACAATGTTTACAGTGATTTCTTTTATTTAAGCAGTTACTCTTTCATATGATAAATAAGATAGACCAACATTCAACTCATGATAACACCAGTTATTGAATTACAGTTATTAACATTTTTATGGCTAATTAAAAAAAATGTAAGAATTTGTGAATCTTCTTTGTAATCTCTGATTGAACAGCAGGGGATTTCCGAATTAAAATTTGGATGTTAGTGCCTTCCTTTACACCTCACAAATTAATTTCCACACCTGACCCCATAAAGGAAGTTAAATGGTACAAAACTAATAAGTGGGAGAAAGTATCCAGGGAAGGGTTTACTTGACCATTGTTGACGTTGTACTTTCCTGGGAGTTCAGACTGCACTATAGGCCACAAAATATAAAGTCTGAGTCAAGAAGCAGATAATGATATACAGGGTTTTATTGCAAAACATTTCCGAATCTAGGTATAAATGACATTTATTTATTTATTTGTTCATTGTATCCACATTTTCCCAACCTATTTGTAGGCTCAATGTGGCTACATAGTACCGGAGAGACGTTTGCAGACTCCGGTGTAAACAAATGCAAAGTGATATTGTGGTAAGATAAAGTTAATGTGGCACAGCCACATTAGGGAATCATACAACGGAAGAGTTGTGTTATGTCCATTACGTATTAGTTTTGTTATGTTGCAGAGATCAGGCATTTATTGGATTGGAAGGGTGTGCCTTTTTAAACAGGTTAGTTTTTAGTTTTTCCGGAAGTTTAGGTGGTCGAACGTAGTTTTCAAGGCTTTGGTAATGCGTTCCACAGCTGTGGCTTATGTAGGAAAACTGGATGTGTAAGTTGATTTGTATTTGAGTCCTTTGCAGCTTGGGTAGTGCAGATTTAGTTACGTTCATGTGATTCGGATGTGTTTCAAGTTGGTAGGTCGATCAGGTCTGTCATGTATCCGGGGCTTCACTGTAGATAATTTTGTGAACCGAGTGCAGATTTTGAAAGCAATGCGTTCTTTGATTGGGAGCCAGTGTAGTTTTTGCGGAGGGGTTTTGCGCTTTCAAATCGCGTCTTTCAAAGATACATCTAGCTGCCGGCGTTTTGAGTGGTCTGAAGTCTTTAATGTTTGTTCTTTGCATCCTGCATAAATTCCATTGCAGTAGTCTAAATGGCTTAGTACCATTGATTGTATCAGGTTGCAAAATGTTTCCCTCGGGAAGAACTGTTTCACACGTTTGCGTTTCCACATTGAGTGGAACATTTTCTTTGTTGTGGATGTCACTTGGCTCTCTAGTATAGGTTGCGGTCCAATGTAACGCGAGGATTTTCAGGCTGTCTGAGATAGGGAGGGTGTAATCTGGGTGTTGATAATTGTGGGGCTGTCCGCGCTGTTGGGATGAGAGGATAAGACGTGCTTTCTCTTTGTTGAGTTTTAGTGAAATGCATTTGCGAAGAGTCCATGATTCAAGCTGATCTTGATTTCGTTAGTGATTTCTGTCAGTTTAGATTTGTAAGGAATGTATATTGTGACATCGTCTGCATAGATGAAGGGGTTGGATAAGGACTTGGCTAGTGGGATCATCATTAGGTTGAAGAGGATAGATGAAGGGGTTGGATAAGGACTTGGCTAGTAAGATCATCATTAGGTTGAAGAGGATCGGTGATAGCGGTGATCCTTGTGGTACTTCGCAGTCTGCTTTCCATGGTGATGATATGTTTTGAGTTTGATTTTACTTGGTATGTTCTTGTGGTTAGGAAACCCTTGATCCAGCTAAGTATGTTCCACCAATCCCGAATTTGTCTAGTACTCTTATTATAATTGTGGTTAACCATGTCGAATGCACTAGACATGTCGAATTGGAGGAGAAGGATATTTTTGCCTATTGCTATTTCCTGCTTGAATTTGGCTGGGAGAGTATAGTAGTAGTACTGTTCTGTGCTGTGGAGGGGGCGAAAACCTGACTGTGATTCATGTAATAGTGAGAATTTGTTTATATAAATCGTTATATATTGTTATATATTAAATCACTAAGTACAGGCCAGTAGCATAGATCCCGTTGTCAGTCAAACTGATGTTAAGCATGGTAGCCAAACAACTTACAGAATATATAAAGTTGTTTGGCTACCATGCTTAACATCAGTTGACTGACAACGGGATCTATGCTACTGGCCTGTACTTAGTGATTTAATTTGTTTTTTTCTTGGTGTCTTTTGGTATCGGGGGTGAGTAGGATATTGCCATTTCCTTAGGGAAGAGACCTTGCTGTAGCAGTAATTTAGGTGGGATGTGAGGTCTACTATGAAGCGGTCAGGGGTGGATTTCATTAGGTAGTTGGGGCAGGTATCTAGTTACAGTGAGTGTTGGATCACCCGTGTAACTGTATCGACGGTTAGGAGGGTAACATTTAACCAGGTTCAGTCAGCGGGTATTCTCTGGTGGTTGGTCCAACTCATTAAGGAAGTTTTCGATGTCAGTGTTGTCCTGAGGTAGCGTGTTGGTTAGGTTTACAATTTTTTCATTGAAATACTTAGCAAGTTCATTGCAGATGGAATGTTCTGTATTCGATGTAGTGACCTGGTTGGTGTCTAGGAGTTTGTTCACGAGTTATAATTTCTTCGTGCTTTGTAATCTGTCCCTATTTTAGTTTTATAGTATGATCTTTTGGTCTGTCTTATAGCGTATTTGTACTTCGTTGTGATTGTTTCCATGTGGTGAGTGTGGTTCATCCTTTGTTTTTTTCCATGCTTGTTCAAATTTTCTGGATGTGTTTTTAGCTTTTTCATTTCATCGTTGAACCATGGTATCGAGTTATGTTACATGACAATCTTGTCTTAAGGGTTCATGAGGTAGTGTATGGAGTCTGTTTGTGCTGTCCATTCATTGTTTATATCTGTTCCCAGAATGTTTTCGTATCTACATGACTCTTGTTCTGTAGGAGGTGCGTTCTTGTATTTGGTGTACTCCCGTCTTCCGCCAGTGTAGGATAGGTTAGTTGTAGTGATCAGTCCAGGATTTCTGTCCATTTAATATCTGTTATTATTAAGTTCTGGTCTGTTGAAAGTTTGTGTGAGATGAGATCAAGTGTGTGCCCTTGACGTGGGTTGCTTGCATTTGTGGCCATTGAGATCCCCATAATTGGAGGAATTCCTTACATTCTCGTGCTTGATTGAGTTTGGGTCTTCTAAGTGATGTCTCCTATTACTAGTACATTGGAATTGGTTACACATGTGTTTGAAATGAAGGTCCATGAAGTGGTCTGGCCATCGTTTCCATTTACCTGGAGGTCTGTAAACAGGACACAATTCAAATGATTGCGAAGAGTTTTGTTGTGGTTCTGATTGAGGCCATTTCAAGTGAGGTGTCATGGACTCGGCACTGGTTTCGGTGGTAAAGTGGGATGATAGATTAGTGCTATGCCTCCGCCTCTCTTTTCCTTATTTTTATTTTATTTTATTTGTTGCATTTTTCCCACCCATTTGCAGGCTCATGTGGCTTACATTGTTCCGTCATGGCTATCGCCATTCCAGAGTAAAAGATACAGCTAGTAATTACATAAAGAACATGGGTGACGTAGTTGAATTAAGCAATCAGGTATAAAGAGATCACAATTCGGAATAACAGAAAAAGTGGAATGCGCTAAGTTCATATGATGAATCGTTGTGGTATGCTCTGTTGAAGAGGTAGGTCTTCAGTGATTTCCGAAAGTTGATTAGGTCGCACATTTTTTTCACGTCAAGTGGTAATGCATTCCAAAACTGTGTGCTTATGTAGGAAAGCTGGATGCTTGTGTTAATTTGTATTTTAGTCCTTTGCAGCTGGGGAAGTGGAGATTCAGGAACGTACGTGCTGATCTTTTGGTGTTCCTGGTGGTAGGTCTATGAGGTCTGACATGTAGCCCGGGGCATCTCCGTAAATGATTTTATGAACCAGGGTGCAAACCTTGAACGTAATACATTCTTTGAGTGGGAGCCAGTGTAGTTTTTCTCTTAGGGTTTGGCACTTTCATATTTGTTTTACCAAATATGAGTCCTGACTGCAGTGTTTTGGGCTGTTTGAAGTTTCTTGATGATTTGTTCTTTACAACCAGTGTAGAGTGCATTACAGTAGTCTAGGTGGCTTAACACCATTGATTGTACCAGGCTGCGAATATATCCCTGGGGAAGAAGGTCTTATTCTTTTGAGTTTCCACATTGAGTGGAACATTTTCTTTGTTGTATTCTTCACATGGCTTTCAGTGTGAGATTTCGGTCAATGGTAACTCCAAGAATTTTCAGGATGTCTGAGATGGGAAGGGTAAAGTTTGGTGTGATTATAGTAGGGATTTACTTGTGTTGTGTTGTGATGAGAGGATGAGACATTGTGTTTTTCTGCGTTAAGTTTTAATTGAAATGCATCCGCCCATGAGTTCATGATTTGGAAGCTGTGTCATTAGTGATTTCATTTAGATCATGTTTGAACGGGATGTAGATCGTGACATCATCTGCGTATATGTATGGATTGAGGCCTTGGTTAGATAGCGATTTGGCCAGAGGTGTCATCATTAGGTTAAAGAGAGTCGGTGAGAGTGGTGATCCTTGGGGAACTCCGCATTCAGGTTTCCATGGAGCTGATGTATTCCAATTGGATTTCACTTGGTATGTTCTTGCGGTTAGGAAGCCTCTAAACCAGCTAAGAAACATTTTCTCCACTCCGAAGTATTCTAAGATGTTTAATAAGATTTTATGGCTACCAAGTCAAATGTGCTGGACATATCAAATTGTAGGAGAAGTATAGTGTTGCCAGTTGCAATTGCTTGTTTAAATTTCTGGTCCAGTGTGTGATTTTGTATCCTGGAGGGCATAGGTCTAGAATTATGGGGTCCTTTTGGTCATGGATCCAGGTTTCATTGATGAAGAGTAGGTCAACATCTTCTGCCATGATCCAGTCTGTTAGTATTGATGTTTTGTTTACTGCGGATCTGGCGTTGATGTAGCCCACTTGGATTGTTTGGAATGGGTCTTCTACGTTTGGTATTGTGTGGACTTTTATTAGTTGTCGTTTCTTTGTTGAGGTGAGTTGTTTGGACCCTTCTTTGCATTCTGTGGTGGTTGTCCGCATGTTGGTGGTCTTCCTTTGTTTAAGTTGTCAGTTTGTTGAGGTGTGGTGTATCTGATCAATCGTTGATGATTGTATAGTATGCATATAATGTTACTTTCTGCAAGAGGGATGGTTATTGTTAAGTGGATCAGTGTTAAGGAGTAGATTATTAGGAGTAGTTTGAAGGTATTCATTTTGGTTTCTTTTCACTGTGGGCTGCTGATCGTTGCTTCCCTCTCTTCACTGACTTAAGTTGCTTCTGTCTCTTCACTGACTTAGGAAGAGGGTCTGCCTTTCAAGATGTGGAGATCAGTACTGGATCAGGTTTCGGTGATAAGATAATGAGCAGAGGAGATGGGGGGGAAGTAGCTCTGAGTCAGGGTCCTCCCTCGATCAGTCTCTTAGCAACTAATTGCTTCCCGCCCTCCTTGCCCAGAGGATCTTCAGGCTCAGATTTCTGGCTTTGATAAGATATTGAGCAGAGGAGATGGGAGTGGGGGGAGAGTAGCTTTGAGTCAGGGTCCTCCCTCAATCAGTCTCTTAGCAACTAATTGCTTCCCACCGTCCTTGCCCAGAAGATCTTCTAGCTCAGAATTCTGGCTTTGATAAGATATTGAGCAGAGGAGATGGGAGCGGGGAGAGTAGCTCTGAGTCAGGGTCCTCCCTCAATCAGTCTCTTAGCAACTAATTGCTTCCCACCCTCCTTGCTCAGAGGATGTTTAGGGCTCAGATTTCTGGCTTTGGCTGGAGGAAGAAGGGAGAGGAACTTCAGAGCACCTTCAAGGTAATTAGCACCAAGGTGTGACAGATGCAACACAAAGAACTCAAGTTGGAAGATTCTGTCTTAGGACAAGATGTACTAAAAAATTGTTAAAGCCCTTCCCTTACTGATTCCCTTAGCGAATCGGTAAGGAACGGGCATGAGCTGCTCGTTGTAGCTCACTTGCATTCTCTATTCCATCATTAAACAGCGTTATGCTGGCTGCTCTGCACATGCCAAGGATGTCCTTTATGGACGTCCTTCACTATATATAAAAGACGAGCTGCGCCTATGAACGTCCTTTATGGACGTCCTTCACTATATATGTTTAAATCTCTTTATTAACGCATTATGCAAAAAGTACATTCATAGTATTTCAACCAATAACAGTACTAATACAACTGGGTACTATCAATCCTATGTCAAAATGTCTAACCATTTTCTCTTTTATCCCGAATAATACCCTCCTCCCCCCACCCTCCTTTCCTTTATGGTTCATTTTAGTTGCTGATACCCTTCTGCGCGCGGCATTCACATGTTACAGAATATCTATATTTTTTAAGTTCCATTCTAACAAATATCATCTAGAACATTCCCTTCATCTTGCCCACCCTTCCCTTAAATCCTTCAGTATATATATGACGAGCTGTGCCTATGGACGTCCTTTATGGACATCCTTCGCCCCCCCCCCCCCGCATTGAATGACAGCTTCCCGCAGCCCCGGCTTCCCCACCATCCTCCGCACCCCTGTGCCCCCCCTGAGGTCGTTGCCGCCGCCGCTCCCCCCTCCACCCGCCCCCCTCCGTCTGCCACCGGGCTGAGCCCTCACAGCGCCTCTCACCTCCGTGTGAAGGCGCTGCAGCAAGCAACAGCTGATCGCTTCCCTTTGGACTTCCCTCCTTTCTCCCTGGCCCGCCCTCATCTGACGTAAGTTACTTATGTAAGTTACTTACGTCAGACGAGGGTGGGCCAGGGAGGAAAGGAGGGAAGTTTGAAGGGAGGCCGGCTTTCTTTTTTCCATCATCGGGCGAAGCCAGCCATCTCGTAACCACGCCCCCGTCCCGCCTTCTTTACCCTGCTGACCCTTGAAGTTTGGCCGGCTCCGCAACGGAAAGCAGTTGAAGCCGGCCAAAACTGGCTTTCAATAATACCGATTTGGCCGGGTTTAGGAGATGGCCGGCCATGTCCCGATTTCTTTATCTTTGTCCCGATGGTCTTTATCTGGCCGCATTTTTGTATGTTTCTATGTTTCCTCCGCGCTAAGGCACATCACAGCCATAAAAGTGCCCTTTTTTCTATTTTCTGCATTAATGGCCACATCACATGTTAATGTTGCCATTAATGTGTGGCCAATTTAATAATTACTACCTAAGCACTTTCTGCCACACATTTTATAGGGCAGAAAAGGCTTAGCGCAGGAATGTCCACTCTCCACCAATAATTTGCCCCCCTCAATTAGTGTGTGCAGATTTCAATCTTAATACATATGCCTGAGCACATCCCACATAACTCCATTTTGTGCTGCATTAGGTACATGTTTGCAACCCAACACAATTTAGTAAAGGGTCCCCAAAGTTTATGCCACTGTCCATGAGCGTGAGAGTTTATTATGATGTACAAAAACAATTTGGCTAAATAATTAGCTTTTGACTACTATAGCTGTTTTGCTAAAATAGAAAATGTAGTTATGGTGCCTTGTATATAGGAAAGCTTATTATTTATATTGACCTGTAAGTCCCTTCTCCATTTTGCACACTGCTTGCATTCTGAAAAGATCTGACCTGACCAGCACCGAGCTCTTATTCCAGGTTCCATACAGCTCTCTTTGCTACTGTAATGTTGGATTGGAATTAATTCCTCTCTCACATTTTGAACTCCGAACATAGATTCTTTTTATTATGCAATGCTATGTGAAATTAAATTGCTAAACAGCCCCTTCTCCTTTTTGAACACTGCTTGCTTTCTCAGAGGGGGTGACCTGCAAAGCGGTCCATTCCCAATCCTACTGATAACAATCCTTTGGAATGTTTAGGTCTCCAGCTTTTAAAGTAACTAAGAGAACCACATGAGTGCAAAGAAGGCAGAGAATCAGTTGCAGGAATTTGTATACAGATGGCAGGAGTGGATTTCTTTCAGGAAAGGCAGATCTCACTAATTGTAAAACACTCCTTTTATAGGCTTGGACTAATTAGATCTCTTCAGTCTTTGATATGTTCCTCAGCACTGAACATTCTCATGCACTCCTTGGTCATAAGCCAATTAGAGTTACTGTAACTCTTTATACATGGTTCTCCGTGTTAAAGATCACCAACGATTACAAATCATCCAAAATACAGCTATCAAGGTTAATGGATTTTTAAAATATGACCATGTAACACCATCCTTGAAAAATGCCCACTGATTACCAATTACACCCTGCATTACATATAAAATTTTACTACTAGTATTAAAACCTGTATTTCCAATGACCACTATATCTAGCATGCTACTTAGTACCATATGTTCCCTCACGTTTGTAGGGTATTATTTTTGTTACATTTGTAACCCGCGCTTTCCCACTCATGGCAGGCTCAATGTGGCAGGCAATGGAGGGTTAAGTGACTTGCCCAAAGTCACAAGGAGCTGCCTGTGCCGGGAATCAAACTCAGTTCCTCAGGACTAAAGTTCACCACCCTAACCACTAGGCCACTCCTAGCGAGGCTGGTAGTTGGGAGGCGGGGATAGGGCTGGGCAGACTTATACGGTCTGTGCCAGAGCCGGTGGTGGGAAGCGGGACTGGTGGTTGGGAGGCGGGGATAGTGCTGGACAGACTTGTACGGTCTGTGCAAGAGCCGGGGTTAGGAGGCAGGGCTGGGGAGGTGAGGATAGTGCTGGGCAGACTTATACGGTCTGTGCCTGTGCCAGAGCTGGTGGTTGGGAGGTGGGGCTGGTGGTTGGGAGGCGGGGATAGTGCGGGGCAGACTTATACGGTCTGTGCCCTGAAGAGCATAGGTACAAATCAAAGTAGGGTATACACAAAAAGCAGCAAATATGAGTTATCTTGTTGGGCAGACTGGATGGACCGTGCAGGTCTTTTTCTGCCGTCATCTACTATGTTACTATGTTACTATTTACCTAAGAGCTCACCTTTGCTGGTCTTGGCCTATACAAGCCTGGACCATTCTTATAACAATATGGATTCTACAGCCTGTGCCTGAATACATCTGTAACTATCAGAATCCGGCTTTCTTGCCAAGACCAATTACTGCTGAGCATTTCAAGATTACTTCATCCAAGGACATATACCTTGTTGCAAACTAGCCGTTATCTCCTGGGAACATTTGAGGAGTATAACCAGGCAGGGAGTTTGCATACCATCTATAACAAGGGCTCTCTCCCTTGACCATGCAGCTGGCTGGACATTAGGTCATCGTGTGTGATTGGTCCATAGGTATCATCTGACGCTTGGATACCTAAGGTTTGGACTGAAGAAAGGTCAGAAGTTGGAAGAAGCCCAGGGAGGAGAGATACACCAGAAGATTTGCAGGTGAACAGAATGCTCGGAAGAGCCAGAGACTGATTTTCCTAACACCAGTGAACTATGTGCATCGTAACAAACTCACAGCTATAACCTCAGGCCTTATCTAAGACTGTGCAATCTACATTCAGGAAACAACTCTTGGACTTATTTCTAGACTGAGACTCGCTAAGACTTCAGCACGAGTCAGAGGAAAAATCTGCTTCTCCACTATTGGGAGTCTGTCAGACGGCAAGGTAAGATACAGGATTTATTACCTATAGTCAGGGAAACTTAGTTTACGGCAGGACCTTTGGTCTGTATATTCAGCTGATAACTGTATTTTATATAAGACGTGTGATAAGTTCTTATAACAATCATTAGGAATTCACGATTGTACTGGGTTGTGTAATCACTCCTTAGTTAGTGCATTAGGATAATCAGACGGTAATCTATTTTGGTGATAATCTATTTGTATATTGCTTGGCACTTTGCTTCTGAACTAATTATATATATTTTCTTTACATAATAAACCATAATATATTTCATCTGTGGCATGGTTTTGGTTTATTTGCACAGCTAAACTAGCATGTCATTAGGGCTATAAGAGGTACCCCCTAGACACGAGTTCATTTCATTGCTATCTGGTAATGAAATCTGATATAAGTACCTCTAGTAGCTACTGACCTACACATTCCCTTAGATCAACACAACATCATCACCTTATTTTACCTACTTACAGGGAAATACATCATGAACATACTAGACACAGCATATTTTCTGGTCAAGCTCCAGAACTCTGGAATTTGTTATTCACTTAAGGCAATGCCACTCCTTAGATACTTTCAAAACCAGTTTAAAAACTTTTCTTTTTAAGGATGCCTTCTCCATTGATTAATGATCCTGCGTTTAATACGCTTGTTTTTTGGGATCCCTTTGGTTCTACTGTGACTCTGAATACAAGTGTAACACCCCTTCTTGTTTTGACCCCCTTTCCTATCTGTATTGTAGTTCTGCCCCCTTCCTATTGTTTACCATCTTGTCTACAGTATACTTTCCCTTTTAAAATAGCTTGTAAGCTGCCTCAATGGTTTTCCCCCATAAGAGGGGTAGAAAGTTCTGAATAAACTTGAGTGAAGCTGGTTAGCCTGGGTCTCCTAGAAGGAGAGCATCACCCTGGTGAAGTAGGAAGTACTCCTGTAGCCAGGACCTGCCCACCAGGGGATGTACTATCCTCTCGCACCGAGGATATGTCTCCAAGTGCTGCCCGGGAGGGAAAGGTTAGGACAGCTGTTGTAGTTGGTGATTCAATCATTAGGCATATACAGTGGGGGAAATAAGTATTTGATCCCTTGCTGATTTTGTAAGTTTGCCCACTGACAAAGACATGAGCAGCCCATAATTGAAGGGTAGG
Source organism: Microcaecilia unicolor (assembly GCF_901765095.1). Lineage (NCBI taxonomy): Eukaryota > Metazoa > Chordata > Amphibia > Gymnophiona > Siphonopidae > Microcaecilia > Microcaecilia unicolor. The sequence continues at coordinate 353,120,741 of NC_044031.1, read as the reverse complement.
TTATTGGTAACAGTGAGAGATAGCACATCACAAATTAAATCCGGAAAATCACATTGTGGAAAGTATATGAATTTATTTGCATTCTGCAGAGGGAAATAAGTATTTGATCCCCCACCAACCAGTAAGAGATCTGGCCCCTACAGACCAGGTAGATGCTCCAAATCAACTCGTTACCTGCATGACAGACAGCTGTCAGCAATGGTCACCTGTATGAAAGACACCTGTCCACAGACTCAGTGAATCAGTCAGACTCTAACCTCTACAAAATGGCCGAGCAAGGAGCTGTCTAAGGATGTCAGGGACAAGATCATACACCTGCACAAGGCTGGAATGGGCTACAAAACCATCAGTAAGACGCTGGGCGAGAAGGAGACAACTGTTGGTGCCATAGTAAGAAAATGGAAGAAGTACAAAATGACTGTCAATCGACAAAGATCTGGGGCTCCACGCAAAATCTCACCTCGTGGGGTATCCTTGATCATGAGGAAGGTTAGAAATCAGCCTACAACTACAAGGGGGGAACTTGTCAATGATCTCAAGGCAGCTGGGACCACTGTCACCACGAAACCATTGGTAACACATTACGACATAACGGATTGCAATCCTGCAGTGCCCGCAAGGTCCCCCTGCTCCGGAAGGCACATGTGACGGCCCGTCTGAAGTTTGCCAGTGAACACCTGGATGATGCCGAGAGTGATTGGGAGAAGGTGCTGTGGTCAGATGAGACAAAAATTGAGCTCTTTGGCATGAACTCAACTCGCCGTGTTTGGAGGAAGAGAAATGCTGCCTATGACCCAAAGAACACCGTCCCCACTGTCAAGCATGGAGGTGGAAATGTTATGTTTTGGGGGTGTTTCTCTGCTAAGGGCACAGGACTACTTCACCGCATCAATGGGAGAATGGATGGGGCCATGTACCGTACAATTCTGAGTGACAACCTCCTTCCCTCCGCCAGGGCCTTAAAAATGGGTCGTGGCTGGGTCTTCCAGCACGACAATGACCCAAAACATACAGCCAAGGCAACAAAGGAGTGGCTCAGGAAGAAGCACATTAGGGTCATGGAGTGGCCTAGCCAGTCACCAGACCTTAATCCCATTGAAAACTTATGGAGGGAGCTGAAGCTGCGAGTTGCCAAGCGACAGCCCAGAACTCTTAATGATTTAGAGATGATCTGCAAAGAGGAGTGGACCAAAATTCCTCCTGACATGTGTGCAAACCTCATCATCAACTACAGAAGACGTCTGACCGCTGTGCTTGCCAACAAGGGTTTTGCCACCAAGTATTAGGTCTTGTTTGCCAGAGGGATCAAATACTTATTTCCCTCTGCAGAATGCAAATAAATTCATATACTTTCCACAATGTGATTTTCCGGATTTAATTTGTGATGTGCTATCTCTCACTGTTACCAATAACCTACCCTTCAATTATGGGCTGCTCATGTCTTTGTCAGTGGGCAAACTTACAAAATCAGCAAGGGATCAAATACTTATTTCCCCCACTGTAGATAGCTGGGTGGCTGGTGGACATGAGGATCACCTGGTCACTTGCCTGCCTGGTGCGAAGGTGGTGGACCTCACGCGTCACCTAGATAGGATTCTAGATAGTGCTGGGGAGGAGTCCGCTGTCTTGGTACATGTGGGTACCAATGACATAGGAAAATGTGGGAGAGAGGTTCTGGAAGCCAAATTTAGGCTCTTAGGTAGAAAGATCAAATCCAGATCCTCTAGGGTAGCATTTTCTGAAATGCTACCTGTTCCACGTGCAGGGTCCAAGAGACAGGCAGAGCTCCGGAGTCTCAATGCGTGGATGAGACGATGGTGCAGGGAGGATGGTTTTAGATTTTTTAGGAACTGGGCAACATTCTGGGGAAGGGGGAGCCTATTCCGAAAGGATGGGCTCCACCTAAACCAGGGTGGGACCAGGCTGCTGGCGTCGGCATTTAAAAAGGAGATAGAGCAGCTTTTAAACTAGAAACGGGGGGAAGGCCGACAGTCGCTCAAAAGCGCATGGTTCGGAAAAAGGTATCTTGCAAAGATACCTCACAAACAGAGAAGACAGGGTTTCTGGATAGTGAGGTTGCACAACAGACCGTGGTAGGCCAGGTGCCCTTAAATACAACTAAAGATCAGACAAAAGATGTCAAATCAATAGTGTCAGGTACTAAGCATCATGCAAATAGGAACAACAAACATACTCTGAAATGTCTATATGCAAATGCTAGGAGTCTAAGAAATAAGATGGGAGAGTTGGAATATATTGCACTAAACGAAAAATTGGATATAATAGGCATTACTGAGACCTGGTGGAAGGAGGATAACCAGTGGGACACTGTCATACCGGGTTATAAAGTATATCGTAGTGATAAGGTGGACCGGACTGGTGGAGGGGTAGCATTGTATATTAACGAGAGCCTTGACTCAGATAGAGTACAAATTCAGCAGGACACAAATCACACCTTTGAATCATTGTGGGTTGAAATTCCATATATAAAAGGGAAAAAATGGTGATAGGAGTGTACTACCGTCCGCCTCGCCAGGATGAGCAGGTAGACGCAGAAATGATAAAAGAAATCAGAGACGCGAACAAAATGGGCAATGTGATAATAATGGGTGACTTCAATTATCCAAATATAGACTGAGTAAATGTAACATCGGGACACGCTACAGAGGTACAATTCCTTGATGAAATCAAGGACAGCTTTATGGAGCAGCTGGTCCTTAGTGGAGCGCATGATCTGGTGAGTAACATTATGGTACTGGGGCCACTTGATAACAGTGATCATAATATGATCAGTTTTGATATCAACCTTGAAGTAACTGTACACAGAAAGTCAAATACGTTAGCGTTTAACTTTAAAAAAGGAGACTACGATAAAATGAGAAGAACGGTAAAAAAAAAACTTAGGGGGGCAACTGAGAGAGTAAAAACTGTACAACAGGCGTGGACGCTGTTCAAAAATACCATCCTGGAGGCCCAGGCCATACATATTCCGCGAATTAGAAAAGAAAGACGGAAGTCCAAATGACAGCCGGCCTGGTTGAAAAGTGAGGTGAAAGAAGCTATTAGGGCTAAAAGAAACGCCTTCAGAAAATGGAAGAAGAAACCGTCTAAAAATAACAAGAAGCAGCATAAGGAGTGTCAAAGCAAATTGCAAGGCGCAGATAAAGAAGGCCAAGAGGGATTACGAAAAAAAGATAGCATTAGAGGCAAAAAAACATAGTAAAAAATTTTTTCGGTATGTTAAAAGCAGGAAGCCGGCAAAAGAATCGGTTGGGCTGCTGGATGACCGAGGGGTAAAAGGGGCGATCAAGGAAAACAAAGACATAGCGGAGAGACTGAATGAATTCTTTGCTTGGGTGGGATACCGGTGTCGGAAATGGTATTTCAAGCGGACGAGTCGGAGAAACTTACTGACTTCACGGTAAACCTGGAGGACGTAATGGGGCAGTTCAGCAAACTGAAGAGTAGCAAATCTCCTGGACCGGATGGTATTCATCCTAGAGTACTGATAGAACTGAAAAATGAGCTTGCGGAGCTACTGCTAGTGATATGCAACTTATCCTTAAAATCGAGCGTGGTACCGGAAGATTGGAGGGTGGCCAATGTAACGCCGATTTTTAAAAAAAGCTCCAGGGGAGATCCGGGAAATTATAGACCGGTGAGTCTGACGTCAGTGCCGGGGAAAATGGTAGAGGTTATTATTAAAAACAAAATTACAGAGCACATCCGAGGACATGGATTACTGAGACCGAGTCAGCACGGCTTTTGTGTGGGGAAATCTTGCCTGACCAATTTACTTCAATTCTTTGAAGGAGTAAACAAACATGTGGACAAAGGGGAACCGGTTGATATTGTGTATCTGGATTTTCAAAAGGCGTTTGACAAGGTACCTCATGAAAGGCTACAGAGGAAATTGGAGGGTCATGGGATAGGAGGAAATGTCCTATTGTGGATTAAAAACTGGTTGAAGGATAGGAAACAGAGAGTGGGGTTAAATGGGCAGTATTCACAATGGAGAAGGGTAGTTAGTGGGGTTCCTCAGGGGTCTGTGCTAGGACCGCTGCTTTTTAATATATTTATAAATGATTTAGAGATGGGAGTAGCTAGCGAGGTAATTAAATTTGCTGATGACACAAAGTTATTCAAAGTTGTTAAATCGCAACAGGATTGTGAAAAATTACAAGAGGACCTTACGAGACTGGGAGACTGGGCGGCTAAATGGCAGATGACGTTTAATGTGAGCAAGTGCAAGGTGATGCATGTGGGAAAAAAGAACCCGAATTATAGGTACATCATGCAAGGTTCCACGTTAGGAGTTACGGACCAAGAAAGGGATCTTGGTGTCGTCGTCGATAATACGCTGAAACCTTCTGCTCAGTGTGCTGCTGCGACTAGGAAAGCAAATAGAATGTTGGGTATTATTAGGAAAGGTATGGAAAACAGGTGTGAGGATGTTATAATGCCATTGTATCGCTCCATGGTGCGACCGCACCTTGAGTATTGTGTTCAATTCTGGTCGCCGCATCTCAAGAAAGATATAGTAGAATTGGAAAAGGTGCAGCGAAGGGCGACTAAAATGATAGCGGGGATGGGACGACTTCCCTATGAAGAAAGACTAAGGAGGCTAGGGCTATTCAGCTTGGAGAAGAGATGGCTGAGGGAAGACATGATAGAGGTATATAAAATAATGAGTGGAGTGGAACAGGTGGATGTGAAGCGTCTGTTCACGCTTTCCAAAAATACTAGGACTAGGGGGCATGCGATGAAACTACAGTGTAGTAAATTTAAAACAAATCAGAGAAAATTTTTCTTCACCCAACGTATAATTAAACTCTGGAATTCGTTGCTGGAGAAAGTGGTGACCTAGCAGAGTGACCTTAGCAGAGTTTAAAAAGGGGTTGGACGGTTTCCTAAAGGACAAGTCCATAAACCGCTATTAAATGGACTTGGGAAACATCCACAACTCCAGGAATAACATGTATAGAATGTTTGTACGTTTGGGAAGCTTGCCAGGTGCCCTTGGCCTGGATTGGCCGCTGTCGTGGACAGGATGCTGGGCTCGATGGACCCTTGGTCTTTTCCCAGTATGGCATTACTTATGTACTTATGTACAGTGAAAGTCATAAGCTCCCTTCCATATGTTTTTTAAACTCTGGCTACAACAAATAAAGCCAAGAGGAGTTTTCTAATTTAAATTCATATTTATATTTGCTTGGAATACAAAGCATGCTTTGTGTTATGGCCACACCCTTTGTTTGTAAAGCATTTCCTCCTCTGAGGCTGCTCTCCTGCCATTATTTGATACATACCTTGAATTCTCAATACATTTATATGTGGAAGAAATAGAAAAATATTTAGGACAAGTACTAGAGAAAGCAGAATCAGGAGAAAATAAAACACTAACAGTGGACTGCATAAAGCCAAGAAATGGGTGAACTGGCACTTTGAAGCCTACAGTCTGCACTGCTGGTCTCGAAGCTGACAGATCTCATCTGGACCAACTGTCAGCCTTATTCTGATTCAGCCACACTAGAGTCCATTTGTGTTTTGAAATGTATCAACACATCAGTTCTCTAGGGAGGTACTGTACTGTATTTGTCAAAGCAGACAAGGTTTTTCAAAAAGAGCAACAGCAACAAAGTTATCTTAATAAATCAGGGGAACATATTCCCAGTTTCAGAGACAACACAGCCTTTTTCTCTCTTGAATGGCAACCCCAAACTAGCCTTATAGAAATGTCCAGGGCTGAGGGGTTTTTTTCTTGCATTTCCTTTATTTTGTTTCAAAGGCTGTTTTGTGTTGCTTTGGTAATAGGTTGCTAGCGTGCATTATTTCCAAAATGAAATTAAACAAAATTGATTCCATTTCTTTTTTTTCCAGCATATCATTGTGTTTTTAATTTTGTTTCAAAACGCAAACATCGATAATCCAGAAATAATTCAACAGGAATTCCCATTCAGAATGAATGCAGCCTACTTTCCAAGATGCTTGCAGGTACGCAATGTTCTCTCTAAGCTGTGCAGCAGTCCTTCACCTACATTCCTGCCAGTGGTGGTGTTGTCTCAATATTACATTTTCAATAGCAAGAGACAAGCAAGTTCTGCAGGACTCCAGATGACCTCAGGGATTGAAAAAACGTTATTGAAGCATCACCCCCAGTGGCAGAAATGAAATTGAATACAGGCATCTATGCTAGGACTGGGCATCCATTGGCATACATTCAGGGGCCCTTTCAGTAAAGCTTAGTGCATGTTAATGAATATGAAGAGAAATATAAGGAACGTAAGAGGGATGTCCTTCGGCAGTTCTGTGAGAAACACGTCCTTGATTACTGTATTTTACACTTATGAATGTTCCTTATATTTCCCGTACCTGGATGTTCGCAACTACATGCATTGTACTTGCGGAACATGCAGCTATGGGAAATATAAGGAACATACATATTTTATTGTGTATATATTAAGAGGTTGGCACATAAGCACCACCATTCCGCTCTCTGTTGGAGTTCCCCAGGGATCTGTCCTTGGACCCCTTCTTTTTTCAATCTACACCTCTTCCCTGGGCTCACTGATCTCATCTCATGGTTTCCAGTATCATCTTTATGCTGATGACACCCAGCTGTATCTGTCCACACCAGACATCACCGTGGAGACCCAGGCCATCACCGTGGAGACCCAGCAATGTCGGATAAGCAGGCCAAGGTATCGGCCTGCTTATCCGACATTGCTGCATGGATGTCCAACCGCCACCTGAAACTGAACATGGCCAAGACCGAGCTTATCGTCTTTCCACCAAAACCCACTTCTGCTCGTCCTCCGCTCTTGATCTCAGTTGATAACACCCTCATCCTCCCCGTCTCATCTGCCCGCAACCTCGGAGTCATCTTCGACTCCTCCCTCTCCTTCTCTGCGCATATCCAGCAGACAGCCAAGACCTGTCGCTTCTTCCTCTTTAACATCAGCAAAATTCGCCCTTTCCTCTCTGAGCACACCATCCGAAATCTCATCCACGCTCTCATTACCTCTCGCCTTGACTACTGCAACCTACTCCTCACTGGCCTCCCACTTAACCATCTATCCCCCCTTCAATCCGTTCAGATCTCTGCTGCACGTCTTATATTCCGCCTGAACCGATATACTCATATCAACCCTCTCCTCAGGTCACTTCACTGGCTTCCGATCAGATACCGCATACAGTTCAAGCTTCTCCTTCTTACCTACAAATGCACTCAGTCTGCAGCCCCTCATTACCTCTCTACCCTCATCTCCCCTTACGTCCCCGCCCGAAACCTCCACTCACAGGACAAATCCCTCCTCTCAGTACCCTTCTCCACCACCGCCAACTCCAGGCTCCGCCCATTCTGCCTCGCCTCACCCTATGCTTGGAATAAACTTCATGAGCCCCTACACCAAGCCCCCTCCCTACCCATCTTCAAATCCTTGCTCAAAGCCCACCTCTTCAATGTTGCCTTCGGCACCTAACCCCCTTAAACTCCGTAAGGCCAGCTGCTGTCACTACATTTTCTGGCAACGAGTTCCAGAGTCCAACTACACGCTGAGTAAAGAAAATCTTTCTCCTATTTGTTTTAAATGTACCATATTCTAGCTTCATCTTGTGTCCCCTGGTTCTATAATTGTTTGAAAGTGTAAACAAACGCTTCACATCTGCCTGCTCTACTCCGCTCATTATCTTGTAGACTTCTATCATATCACCCCTTAGCCGCCTTTTCTCCAAACTGAAGAGTCCTAACCTTCTCAGCCTTTCCTCATAGGGAAGTCGTTCCATCCCTTTTATCATTTTCGTCGCCCTTCTCTGCACCTTCTCCAATTCCTTTATATCTTTGAGATGCAGCGACCAGAATTGGACACAATATTCGAGGTATGGTCGCACCATGGAGCGATACAACAGCATTATAACATCCTCGTGTTTGTTTTCCATCCCTTTCCTAATAATACCCAGCATTCTGTGCGCTTTCTTAGCCACCGCAGCACACTGAGCAGAAGTTTTTAACGTCTCATCAACGATGACTCCCAGATCCCTTTCTAGGTCTGTGACTCCTATCGCGGAACCTTGCATGACATAGCTGTAATTCAGGTTCCTCTTACCCACATGCATCACTTTGCACTTGTCAACATTGAACTTCATCTGCCACTTGGACGCCCAATCCCCCAGTCTCGCGAGGTCCTCCTGTAATCTTTCATACTCCTCCTGCGACTTGACGACCCTGAATAATCTTGTGTCATCTGCGAATTTAATTACCTCACTAGTTACTCCCATCTCTAGGTCATTTATAAATATGTTAAAAAGCAGTTGGGCATGTAATTATGATAATACAACTTTATGGAAGCTTCTTCATTTTCTGAGTGCCCCCACTTGGCCTTGAAACTCCTATGACACAATTGGTTTCTGCGGTTTTACTTTTTAAAATTACGAAGCAAAAGTTCTGCTGAGTTATAAAATCATATGTGCGTGTGTTTTCTAGAGTGGCTGCTGTACAATGAATGTTGCTGACAAGTTATAAGGTTAGTGCAAGCTGTTTTGGTTCATTCGGATTGCACTTAATGGACATTCCATTTGTCTCTACATTTTAAACTGTTTTGAGGGAGGATTCCAGTGAGCAGTGATTTATGGAGCCCATTAAGAGTAACCAATACTGTGTGTCTCAAGAGTCAGTGTTGTGATTTAAAGTAGTGGTTCTAGGAAAGAAATTATCAGGCAATTCTTTACAGTCAATGAAAGCCCCTCCTACTTCACACTGCCATCATTGAATCTAAGCAAATCAGAGTAATGAAGCAGTGCAAAGAACACAAGATGCAAACTATGTGGCCAGCAATGTGGTTCTGAGTCCATAATACATCATCTGCACAGGGTGATGGATACCTACACACTTATAACACTAAAGACACTAAACTATTTAGGATGTCTTGGAGGAATGAGTAAATTGGTGTCAGACAAAACTAATGGCAGAGAAATGTATGATGACTCACTTATGCTATAATCCTGAGTGTACAGGATGCAGTGTGGTGGTTCAGTATTTTGTGCTACTATATAATAATAGCATATGAATGTGATAATATATACTTGATCATGGTCTTTCTTTAGTATTTCTGGGATATAGACTGTAGAAGTCCACCTGGCACTGTCCTTAGGTTGCAACTACTGGAGCTGCTGTTAAAGCCCACTTCAGCCTATCTGAATCTTTCTTGTCATTTGTGGAACACAGACTGTAAAAGTCTGCCTGGCACTATTCTCACATTCCAGCTACTAAATTTGCCATAGAAATCCACTCCAGCCTATCCTAAAATGTCTTGCCATATATGGGACAGAGACTGTACGAGTCTGCCCAGCACCGGCCTTAGTTCTTCACAACCGGAGTCACCACCAACACACCTGCAGCCATGTAAGTTTGGGGTTTTTTTTATACCATCCGTTTTCTAAACAAAGATCCTCTGTGTTCATCCCAAGCCTTTTTGAATCCTGTCACCATTTTTGCCTCTACTACCTCCCTCAGGAGAGCATTCCAGGCATCGACCATCCTCTCCATGAAAAAGAAAGTATTCCACAACTTCAATTCATGTCCTCTAGGTTTACCATTTCCTCTTCTCTGTTTCTATATTAATACCTTTCAAGTATTTAAACATCTGTATCATATCTCCCCTGTCCCTTCTTAGGGGTTGAGTAGAAATGTGCCTTAAAAAATCAGGTATAGTAACACTCTGTGGAAGGTGGGGGGAGGGGGCTTAGAATAGTTGCTCAGTCACACCTACAGGCTATGCAAGTAGCATTTATTTTGGCAGTTTTAAGCTACACAAGAAGGAATGCTGCAACAACAGAACAATGAAACAAGATTACAGCTTCCATTAAGCTCCCTAATTAACAGTAAATGATAAATAATTTGACAATGAAGGGGAAAGTCACTCTGTGGTAGATTCAGTAAATGATGCCTAAAGACAGGCACCGAGATACAACGCACTAAGTGTGAATTCTATAATGGCATTATAGAGTACGAGCTTAAGTCCACATTCTCGTGCCTAACTTTAGGCGTGAGCATTTATACCAGCCAAGGATGGTGTGAATGCTTCTTCCTAACTACTAGCATTTAGGTGCATAAATGCAAGTATTCTATAAAACTGCACCTAAATGCTGGGCACAGCCATGCCCCCCCCCCCCCCCCAATAGCCATGTACCCTTAGGAAATGTATGCTGTAGAAATTAGGCGCGTAGGTCAATAACTCCTTAATTAGTGCCAATTATCATTTGTTAAGGCCCTATTCTTTAACCGTGCACCATGAATAGAATCAGATGGTCTATCCTTACAGAACTCTGTCAGAAGTATGAGGTTCTGCAGTTCTTTAGCTTCTAGGCAGCAGGTCAGGCTTGACAAACTTCTTTAAGATTTGTGAATTGCCTTCAACTAGGAGTAGACAGGTCCACTCTGCCTTAGCCAGTTCACAACAGAGGAGGTGAAACTCCCTGTCTGTAACTTTGGGAAGGTCCACTCTGCCTTAGCCAGTTCACACAGGGGAGGTGAAACTCCCTGTCTGTAACTTTGGGAAACAGGGTTGGAATTAGGGGATGGCAAACAGGGCAATTACTCTAGGTTGCTATACCAAAGGGGGCCCCAAGCCTGCCTCAAGCTGAAGGAGGTACAGCCTATGGGTCAGGTGGGCCTGGGTGGGCCGGGGCCCACTCACCTTGGACTCAGGCCCACCCAAAATTGTGACACTCTTGCAGTGGCTGGTGGGGATCCCCAAATCTTGCCAGCTGAAGATTTTCTGTCCTTGGGCAGTCCCCACTCTTCCAAATGTCAGCCAGCAGCACTTGCCTTCAACTGAGGCTGAGACTGGCCCTTCTGCACATGCTCAGTTTTCGCACATGCAAAAGCCCTGAGCATGCACGGCCTGCCGGCAGCATCATCAATTTGAAGCAATTGCTGCAGGCTGCTGTTTGGAAGAGTGCTGGCTGTATGAGGAAATCTTCAGCTGGCAGGGTTTAGGGATCTCCGCCAGCTCAAGTATTTAATATTTGGGGTTTGTGGGCAGGGAGGGGTGGAGAGAGGAGCAAATGGGGGGGGGGGATGAATTCCATGCCCACCCACCTTATGCTCAGGCCCACCCAAAATTGGCCATCTGGCTACGCCCCTGCTATGGGTGGATTTTGGGGCTCCCAGCCCAGTTTCTGTCCTGGTGTCCTGAATGTCTAACACCAACCCTCGTGGGTTGTAGGTATTTACCCTGTTACTGGCTCCTATGTGTTAAATGAGGTATAGAATTTTCTTTACGATTTTAATTTGTAAAGCACAAGAAAACAGAAGTCAATAACAACAGAAAGGAAGAAGAAAACCTACACATCCTACACAAAATGAACACATCAAAGGGAACTAAGTGGCCATCATAAAGAAATTTAACAAGCGATCGCAGTCAGGAACGTAAAAACAGAATCCTGACACTAATAGACAACGCTAAACTAAGACTCCTAGGGCCCCTTTTACTAAAGCTTAGTGCAAACTTAGCATGTGCTAATGGTCATTAGTGTGTGCTAAGTACTAAGAAGCCCATAATATACTTATGGGCTTCTTAGCATATAGCGCATGCTAATTCCGTTAAGCTTTAGTAAAAGGACCCCGTGGTTCTCAAAGTTCAAGCTGATCACCTACTGTGACTTTGAAGAAACTTATCCAACTGTAAAGAATCCCAAAATATATAATCCTTATCCTTTTACATTTACATGGAAATTTCAGAAAAAACATAGGGCATGAAATTCAGCCCATGGCAGTTAACAATTTTTAAGCCTAATAGCCACAGTCTGAATTAAGCCTGGATATTCAGTGCCATACCATTTGAGGGCTCTAACATTGAATATCCGGGTCAGTGAGGTCACCCAAAAGTTAACTGGGCACTGATCGATATACAGATCAGTGCCTAGTTAACTAAGCAGATAAAATTAGGACAGCCTTTTAGCTGCTGTAACTTTATGCATGTACTTAAACAGTTAGCGGAGTGAATAACACCACTAACCAGCTAAGTGCTGATGTTGCCCAGTGATTCTGCCCCTGGACCACCCCTGCATTAACTAGATAGCTGAGTGGCTCCCAAATCTGGTCCTGGAGGCACTCAAACCAGTCAGGTTTTCAGGATATCCACAATTAATATTCATATTAATATTTATCTACTAACTATCTTACTCTTTTTAATTTTTCTTACATTTCTTTATTGTAACCTCATAATGATAGAGTAATAAAAATATATAATATATTCTACACAATGTTGACCTCACACTTCTTCTCATTCACACCATTTAATCTTTCTTTCATTCACATGGGCAACTGCTACCACAATACTTTTTTTCTCCCATATACTGTACATTTCCAATACCTACTACCATAAGATTATACCATTATTCAAAATGCATTTAATACACTATTTCTTCCATTAATAATTTCAAAATTCTATCTCTATTACAGTATTGCAGTAGAGGTCCATTCCCCATGATTATCTTCATACATTCTGACCAGATCTTTCAAATACAATGTTCTTAATCCAAAGACAACCAATCCTCAATTCTCTCGGTTCAGTCCTTCTCATAAAACCACAGGCAAAAAAATGTAGATCAACATTGCTCACAGCCCTCTAACTACATTTCTAATCCTCTCTTTTCTCACTACCTAGTTTTAAAATAAATCTTCCATACCTCATATTTTTCAACCATATTTTTGGCCGCATTGCCAGGGCGAACTTCCAACCAGTAGAAGGAGCAATGGCGCCACTGAAAAGCATAACGCCGCACATGCGCAAATCAATTTATTGATACCCTTATTAAGCCCTGGTGGAATACATCAAATTCTATAAGCCTCACCATTCCACTTCCTGTTTAATCCTGAAGGGGTCACTATTTTCCATTCAAAAATTATCTTTTGTTCAATTTGGAACATTTTTTATATTATATTTCCCCCTCGTTCATGCATCAAACTGGATCAGAACTACAAATTTCAGATCTGTCAAAACATGTTCCCTGTTCCGTTGTTCTACCAACAGAGTATCAAGTTTTTGCAGCTTAATGTTGCTCAAATGTTGAGCTAATCTATGCTTAATTTTTTTTTAACTGTCTGCCCACATGGGCACTGGATAGCATATATCACAAAAGAAGATTCACAATCTGTTCTCAACCTCAAATAACATTTTTGTTCCTTCTGCTGATTTGGAACTAAAACCCATTGGGTTTCTATAGCACGCATACAATATCTGCAACTTTTATATTTTGTATGACATACTTCAGTTTTTTTACATACATACCTATTACTTGCAAATGTTTCCCCCAAATTTTGTCCTTGTCTGTATGCAAATCTAGGCAAAGTCTGAAAACCTGGATGTAAATTTAATATTGACCAATGTTTATTAATAATGTGTCTTACCTTATCTGAAGAAGGAACATAAGGTAACACACATGTTACTCTGGAATCTTTCAACTTTGTCATCTGCAATACTGTAATGGAGCTAAATGGATTGTAAGACAAAATAACTGAGACATTGGACACTTATCAAGAGAGGAAGTTTGAAATTATTAATGAAAGAAATAATGCATTAAATGTATTTTGAATAATGGTATAATCTTATGGTGGTAGGTATTGGAAATGTATATGGGGGGAAAAAAGTATTGTGATAGCATGTACCCATGTGAATGAAGGAAAGATGAAATGGTTTGAATGAGAATGCGTGATGGTGTGAATGAGAAGAAGTGTGAGGTCAACATTGTGTAGAATATATTATATATTTTTATTAATCTATCATTAAGAGGTTACAATAAAGAAATCTAAGAAAAATTAAGAGTAATGTAGTTACTAGATAAATATTAATTTGTACTGTAACTAGATTGAAATAGAGATAATCAGGAGGTGATTTGTATTTCAATGAATATTCATGAGATAGATTTGCATGAGGTGGAGGCAATGCATGCAAATCTCTCTCATGAATATTCATTGTGGATGTCTTGAAAACCTGACTGGCTGTGTCTAACTAAATAATAATGTGTGCTTACCACAGCAAAAAATGTTGTACCGCGGGGTACATCGAGGCGACCCACAGTAATTTTGGAATGTGCACATGCTACCCACGTGATTAAAAAAAAAAAATTATTTTTTGCTGCATGGAGCATGTCTGGGTGAAGAGTGGGCATGTTCTCCCCTAACCGATTAGCGCAGCTACATTGCCACGAACTAACTGATTAGCGTGTGAGCCCTTATTGCCTACACAATGGGAGACGGAATGGTCTCACGTGCTAAAGGCAAAATTTGTGCATGGCCATTAATTAAAAAAATTAATTTGCCCATTTTACCCCAGCAGTAAAAATGGCCTAGGTATGTGGGTAAGACCCACATAAGGGCACGTTAAGGCCACTTTTTACTGCTGTTTGGTAAAAGGGCCCCTTCGATTCTAGCCTCACAATAGGAAATCTCTCTCTTTTTCAAATATTGCTCCAAAATTGCAAGTTTATCCTCATTCACAAAAGTCATCAAGAGAATAGACCTAGAAATAATAGTATCCTGGAAGTCTTCCAAAAATCTCGTGAGATCAAAATCTGTGGACACTAAAAAATTCCCTTCATGATGATCATCTGAAGAAACCAGTTTCTTACTAGAAAAATAGAAACAATTAGGAATTGCTATGGTATCAGATGTAGACCGTAGTGCTATTACCAAAGAAAAAAAAGAAGAGGGAACAATCGAATCACAGCAATGAACAGTGAAGTTGGCTGCAAATGTTTCTATTTTTGATAATTGTTTATCATCCATGGAAATCAGGTAGTTCTTCTGCAGTCGGCTCTGTCACAGCAATTAAGGATTCTGCTAACATTCATTATAAGTAGGAGGCAATGGAAAATGCCAGCAGGGCTAGAAATCTGCATTTTCTAAATTTTCCTCTATTTTTCTGTTGTCAGCTGAGAGCTTACTAAGAAATAAATTTAAGGAGGTAATAGAACTCTCACAACAAACAGTGGAGATGGCCAAAAGAGCAGTATGCAGCCAAAAAGGTCTTCGAAAAGGTCCTTTATTAACAACAGCTCACCAGGGCCGCCGACAGAGCCAGGCCCAGGGAAGGGCCACCGCAGCCGCCACCATCTCACTCGGACTGCTGCCGCCACCCCCCCACTCTAACTGCCGCCCCCACCCCTTACCTTCCTGCATCTGCTCTTCCCTCATCTGTCACTCTCCTGCTCCTGTGTGGTGGGACCCAGGTTACTGCATTAATACAATCATCCAGGTCCCAACACAGGAGAAAGACAAACCAAGCAAGCAGAACCTTCTGGCACCAGGCCCCCCTTGGAGGCCAGGCCCGGGGAATCTTGCTCCCTCTGTCCCCCCTCTCAGTGGCCCTGCAGCGCACATAACATTCAAAGAAGAGCACATTTCCACTAAAGGGACTCGACTCAGGCATGTTTCGGCTATTCTGCCTGCATAATGAGTCCAAAGTATATCCAAATGTGCCTATGTTGAATGTAAAGGGTTATGAATACACCACAATCTCCTATAGCTTCTCTTGTCTCTGTGCAGAGCCCTGAAAATACTCTCATGCAGAGGCAGAGAGGAGAGCATTCACAGCCCCTGGAATTAGAAGCTGTTCCTGACCCAGAGCCTCTGGATACTACTGCCTCATTGCCTGCAAGTGACTCAGAAGGTTCCATATTGCAGATTGTGCTCTATTCATAATCCTTTACATTCAGCATATGCACATTTGGATTTACTTTGGACTCCTGGTGCAGGCAGTATAGCCAAAACACGGCCCAAGCCAAGTCCCTGGGCCTTGAGTGGAAATGTGCTCTTCTTTGAATGTTATGCAAACTGTTGTTAATAAAGGATCTTTTTGAAGATTTTTTTTTTGCTGCACGCTGCTCTTTTGGCCTTCTCCACTGTTTGTTGCTGTTGTTGTGTCAGTTGCCTCAAAAAAACCCCCACACCAAATGAATGCTTACCTAAACATAAAAATAGAAGAAAAAGACATGTAACAGAGGTCACAGACCCCCACATGGCAGGAAGGCTATCGGAAATAGGAACTTTTTAAATTGTAAAACCATCAAGTTGACCTCCTTTCTTAAAACAAAGGCAATTTGTTTCATAAGATAGGTGCAAGAACTGAAAAAGCTCTCTCACACCATTTTTGCAAGTGAACCTGAGACCGTCCGTGCAGGAATTTTCAACACACAAGTTTGACTCGGATGCAGGGCTCTACCCAGAGAATACCATTGCAAAGTCTCTGCAAGACACACTAGATTGCCCCATGCACAACACTTTAAAAGTTCAAACCAATATTTTTAAATGTATGTGTTCTCGAATGCACAGTCAGTGCAATTGTCTAAGTACATCTCACACCTGCTCTCATGCTTCTGGCTGTTGCATTCTGTAACATCTGCAATCTCAGCTGACTACTGGA
This sequence comes from Microcaecilia unicolor, assembly GCF_901765095.1. NCBI lineage: Eukaryota > Metazoa > Chordata > Amphibia > Gymnophiona > Siphonopidae > Microcaecilia > Microcaecilia unicolor. Next base: position 353,104,317 of record NC_044031.1, on the reverse strand, counting down.
TACCCCTGCATACAGGACATTACAGCAGTCCAAGGGGCAGAGTACAGACACATATACTAGCAAACGAAAGGCGTTTGCAGCATGAGTTAAGCGACAGCACAGGGCAGCATTAGGTCGGGAGTCTTCCTCTTCTGCGAAGGGATTAGGGAGGACCCAGGTCCTGCAGTAGCTGCTGCACTGCCTCTGCAGCAATCTGGGGGTATGATGCATGTGTCTAGGTGTGGTCATACCTTATGCGCTATAGCCCCTTTGGATTGTCAGATTTTGCAGTAGTGGCATCAAATAATGTTGAAGGGCAAATATATTGATTTATTTGCCTCATTGGCTTGTGAGCAGGAGGGTCTTTGATAAGAAAAAAGATGGTGCTAAGGATGACATGAAATGCATTAGGGTTAGAGTTTCAAAACCAATTTTTAATTGTCTTGTGGGTTTTCATGTTTATACTAGTGCATTGGGTAAGGCAAAAATTAATTTATATTCCAACTTAATGAAATATTTCAGACTTGATATTTCAAGAATACAAGTCTCTTGGTGGCTGGGCCTGACTAAACTAAATGAGAAGTTTCACAAGGGTTTAGTGTGGGATACGTCTTTTCATCCACGGCATGTGTAGGGGGAAAATTAGTATGAAACAGAAAAATACTGAACTGGCCACTCAGTGCACACAACTGATGAGGGATTAAGAAGAGGCACACAGTTGGTGGCCAGCGGATCACGACTTGGCTCCAGGGACATATGTTTCCTTTGATGAGTTGAACATTACTTAGATAATAACTGGAGAAGATGAAGCTGTAGCCATATCAACATTAATTGTGGACTTTGTTCTGGAACCAGATTGAGATTGGGTCCTGAGACTCCTGTTTTGTAATAGAGAGAAAAAATTTTTTTATTTGCCAGGTTCAGGTATTCCCAGATGAGGCAAAAGTGAATCAGAAAAGCAGTGGCGTACCAAGGGCGAGGCGGTGGGGCGGTCTGCCCCGGGTGTCAGCACGAGGGGGGGGGTGCTCCGCTCCCACTGCTCCCAACCCAAAGACTGCTGGCGCCGCAGTCCCCAGTCCCCACCTGCCCACCCTCAGCTTCCTCGACAGCCCCCTTCTCTCTGCCAGCCGGCCCCCTGCATTTTAAAAAGCGCCTCATGTCTGCTGCCTGTGAAAGAAGCGGATCGCCTCGTTGGGCCTTCCCTCACTGTGTCCTGCCCTCGCAGAACTAGGAAGTTACATCAGAGGAGGGTGGGACACAGTGAGGGAAGGCCCGTCTATTTGCTCCTCTGCCTCTCCGAGTAGCAGTCATTTATCGACCCCTGATAAGTCCCTTTCTTCCTTTCTCACTGACTTTGATACTTGGCTTTCCTTCTCTTTCTTGAACGTTCATCTCCTTCCCTCATTCTTGGGGATTTTAACATTCATGCTAATGATCCCTCTGACTCTTATGCTTCGCAGTTTCTTGCTTTAACATCCTCTTTCAATCTTCAACTGTGTTCCACTGCCCCCACTCACCAGAATGGCCACTGTCTTGATCTTATCCTCTTCTCAAACTGCTCACTCTCCAGTTTCTGTGCCTCAACTCTTCCCCTCTCTGACCATCATCTGATAACTTTCACACTTAAACACCCTCCTCCCCAGTCCCGTCTAATCTTAGCCAATACATTTAGGAATCTTCAGGCTATTGACCCTTCTACTCTGTCCTCCAGTGTTTCAAATCTCTTCTCTACCACTATGTTATCCAAGTCTGTCAATGAAGCTGTCTCTTTCTATAATACTATTCTCTCCTCTGCTCTGGATACTCTCGCTCCTCCCATTCCCCGTTCTGTAAAATGTACCAAACCCCAGCCTTGGCTGACCTCTAGAATCCGCTACCTATGTTCTTGTGCCCGCTCTGCCGAATGCCTTTGGCTGAAATCCCATGCCCATGCTGACTTCATACATTTCAAATTCTTGCTGACCTCCTTCCAGTCTGCTCTTTTACTTGCCAAACAGGATTATTACATCCAGTTGACAAATTCTCTTGGCTCAAACCCTCAACGTCTCTTTGCCACACTGAACTCTCTCCTCAAAGTGCCTTCACCTCCAACCCCCCCTTCACTTTCCCCCCAGACTCTGACTGAGTTCTTTCATGATAAGGTTCACAAGATTAAACTTGAATTCTCAACCAGGTCACCTCCACCTCTCCTTCCCTAGTCCATTCTCTCAACCCTCCAACCCCTGCCTCCTTTTCTTCCTTTTCTGAAATCACTGAAGAGGAAACTACACATCTTATTTCCTCCTCGAAACTAACTACCTGTTCCTCTGATCCTATTCCCACCCATCTACTTAACACTATCCTACTATCATCCCTTTTATCTGTCATATCCTCAATCTTTCACTGTCCACTGTGACTGTTCCTGATGCCTTCAAACATGCCGTAGTCACACCACTCCTTAAAAAAACCTTCATTGGACCTTACCTGTCCTTCCAAGTATCGCCCCATCTCCCTCCTCCCTTTCCTATCCAAGATACTTGAACATGCTGTTCACCGCCGTTGCCTTGACTTTCTTTCATCTCAAGCTATTCTTGATCCACTTCAATCTGGCTTTTGCCCCCTTCATTCAACTGAAACAGCGATTGCTAAAGTCTCCAATGATCTGTTCCTGGCCAGATCCAAAGGTCTCTATTCTATCCTCATCCTTCTCGATCTATCTGCTGCTTTTGACACTGTTGATCACAGTCTACTCCGTGATACGCTGTCCTCACTTGGATTTCAGTGCTCTGTTCTTTCATGGTTTTCTTCTTATCTCTCCCAGCGTACCTTTAGTTTATACTCTAGTGGATCCTCCTCTACTTCTATCCCACTGTCAGTTGGTGTACCTCAGGGATCTGTCCTGGGACCCCTTCTTTTCTCCATCTATACTTCTTCCCTTGGTACTCTGATCTCATCCCATGGTTTTCAGTATCATCTTTACGCTGATGACTCCCAGATCTACCTCTCCACACCAGAAATCTTAGCCGAAATCCAGGCCAAAGTATCAGCCTGCCTGTCTGACATTGCTGCCTGGATGTCTCAGCGCCATCTGAAACTAAACATGACCAAGACTGAGCTTCTCACCTTTCCCCCTAAACCAACCTCTCCTCCTCCCCCATTCTCTATTTCTGTGGATAGCACTCTCATCCTTCCTGTCTCATCAGCTCGTAATCTTGGGGTCATCTTCGACTCCTCCCTCTCCTTCTCTGCAAATATTCAGCAGACTGCTAAAACCTGTCATTTCTATCTCTATAAAATCACCAAAATTCACCCTTTCCTTTCTGAGCACACTACTAGAACCCTCATTCCACACTCTTTTCACCTCTCGCTTAGACTATTGCAGCTTGCTTCTCACAGGTCTCCCACTTAGCCATCTCTCGCCTCTTCAAACTGTTCAAAATTCTCCTGCACGACTAATATTCCGCCAGTGTCGTTATGCTCATATTAGCCCTCTCCTCAAGTCACTTCACTGGCTTCCTATCCATTTCCGCATACAGTTCAAACTCCTCTTATTGACCTATAAGTGCATTCATTCTGCAGTTCCTCAGTACCTCTCCACTCTCATCTCTCCCTACATTCCTTCCCGGGAACTCCGTTCACTGGGTAAATCTTTCTTATCTGCACCCTTCTCCTCCACTGCTAACTCCAGACTCCGTTCATTTTATCTTGCTGCACCATATGCCTGGAATAGACTTCTTGAGCCGGTACGTCAAGCTCCATCTCTGGCTGTCTTCAAATCTAAGCTAAAGGCCCACCTTTTTGATGCTGCTTTTAACTCCTAACCCTTATTCACTTGTTCAGAACATTTATTTTATCATCCTCACTTTAATATTCCCTTATCTCTTGTTTGTCCTGTTTGTCTGTCCTAATTGGATTGTAAGCTCTGTCGAGCAGGGACTGTCTCTTCATGTTCAAGTGTACAGCGCTGCGTACGTCTAGTAGCGCTTTAGAAATGATAAGTAGTAGTAGTAGTAGTAGTAGGGGGCTCAGATGGAAGACCAGGCTAGAGAAGGAACTGGAGTCTGAGAAGGGGGCAGGAGGGAGAATGGGGCCATGCCTGGGGCAGGTGGGTCTGGGGCTGAAAAGGGGGACAGATGAGAGAATGGGCTGGGGCTGAAAAGGGGGGCCATAATGCAAGGCAGGTGGATGAAGGGGACTGGAACTGGGGGATGAATAGGGGTAGGGGCTGAAACTGTGGGGACTAGGGGCTGAAAAGGAAACAGGGAGAAAGTGGCTGGGGATGAAGCTCAGGAGTGGTGGGAGAAAAGGGCTGGGGCTGAAACTGGGGGCAGGTAGGATAATGGGGCTGGAACTGGGGGCAGAGAGAGAGAGGGAGAGCAGACCCTGGATGCTGGATGGATGGGAGAGGGAGGGCAAATGGTGGATGGAAGGGGCAGAGAGAGAGAGGGCAGATGGTGGATGATAGGGGCAGAGATAGAGGGCAGACTCTAGATAGAAGGGAGAGAGAGGGCAGATAGTGATTGGAAGGGGCAGATGGTGGATGGAGGGGACAGACACTGGATGGCAGGGGCAGGGAGAGAGAGAAGGCAGACACTGGATGGCAGGGAGAGAGCAAAGGCAGATGCTGGATGGAAGGGAGGGAGTGAAGAGAAGATGAGGAAAGCAGAAACCAGAGACAACAAACTGTAAATAAAATATATTTTTTTCTTTTTTTGCTTTAGGATAAAGTAGTATGTAGCTGTGTTAATAAATGTTTATAATAGAACATGGAAATAAGGTAATCTTTTTATTGGACTAATTTTAATACATTTTGACTAACTTTCAGAAAACAAAACCCCCTTCCTCAGGTCAGGAAAGGATATTGTAACAGCAGTATACTGTATTGACTTGAGGAAGGAGGTTTTGGCCTCTGAAAGCTAAATGTATTAGTCCAATAAAATGGTATTATTTTAATTTTCTATATTTGTTTTTATTTCTATTTATTTGTAAAGTGGTGAAATTTACATCTGCTATCTTTATATTTCTGCACAGTACTAGGGGACATTTTCTGTTTCTGTGGTGTGTTGAATTGTATGCAGAATCTTGGCATCTTGGGGGTTCAGTTTAATTTTTGTCTAAATAGAAAGTTTATGGTTTCTTATTCTGTAGTGGATTAGGGTGTATCTGTGTCTGTGAAAAGACATGGCTTTCAGTTGGCATTGAGTGTGCAGGATCGACAATCTGTACTATCCTGGAATAGGTGAATTGATGTTCTAGTTCTCACTGCAGTGTTTAAGATGCTTTGCTTTTCCTTGTGTGACTCGTAGAAATTACTGTTTATGGTATGGTAGAATTGCTCTATAGGTTCAGAGTGTTTTGTATTCTCTATATGCCTAGTACTGGATTTTGGAGGGGGGTGTTAAAAAATGACTGGCCCCGGGTGTCAAATACCCTAGGTACGCCACTGCAGAAAAGGAGGAAAAAATTTTGGAGTTGAGATCTAAAGTACAGGCAGCTGGGTGGCCTATTTTGACTGAATGTCCCATATAAGTCTGCAATTAAATTTGAATCATTTAGATATATTTTCTATGAGCCAGCTCATTTAAGTGCTTTCTTGTCTTGTAGATCCTCGTGAACTTTCCTTTTACCATCTGTGATTTCTACACCCTGAGGTATAGCTATTCTGCTCTTTAAGTACTGCCTCATTTTTGTTAGCAAGTACTAAATATTTCTTGATATAGTGCCTTGGATCCCTCTATTTGTGGACTGAAGGATTAAATTGAACTCAGATTGTACATTTGAATTTGTATTTCTTTCTTTTGTTTTTATATGCAATATTTGCATATATTGGTAGATCTTCTTGTCAATAATTAATTGTTAGCACCCAATTATTGCTGTTAAGTTGCGCGCTTATCTCAGGATCACGCTCAGATTTTGGTGCACAAATTTGGGCAACCTTTATAGAATCTAGGGAAAATGCTGTTCTAACTACACATGGTTGGCTATCTAGGTATGACACTGAATATCAGCTGTACCAGCCAGAGGCGTAGCTACGTGGGGCCACGGGGGCATGAGCCCCCACAGATTACGCCCGGGCCCCCTCTACATTTGACCCCCCCCCCCCCACCGCTGTCGCATCAGGTACCTTGTTTGCTGGCAGGAGTGCCGGTCAACTCCGGTGCCTTCGTTGTGGGATCATCTATTTCTGACGCCTTACTTCCTGCACCATGCATGTAGCCCCGTGTAGGATGTAAGGCGTCAGAAACAGATGATCCCACAACAAAGGCGCCGGAGTCAACCGGCGCTGAAGAAGACTCTTCGGCTGGTGGGGATTGGGGACCCCCGCCAGCAAACAAGTTACCTGATGTGGCGGCGGGGCGGGTGGCGGAGGCGGCGGGGGGAGGCGGCTAAACAGTGCCCCCCCACCTCGGGCTCTGGCCCCCCCTCCCGCCGAGGTCTGGCTACGCCCCTGGTACTAGCATAATGTCAGCACCATCAAACACTGTCAAATAGCTGGATTTTCACTATTAGTACCTAGATAGGTGCCAGCACAAGGTACCAATATGTAATTTAGTTGACAGCAGCTAGTGTTTAAAGAAATGCTAACCGCTGCTGGCTGTCTCCAAACTTTCCCACTCACATAGGTTCCCTTTCAGTAGGGCTACTCATTTGCTAAACAGTATTTACTAATGTGGTATGGTAGGAGAACATGTGGTGATCAACTGGAAAAATACAACAGCTTTCAATGTCTAGAGGAAGTATGTGTTTGGCCTGCATTTGTGACTCTCATGTTTTACAAAGTTGTAGCCACCTTTGGGGAAGGCCGGAGTTAGATCAGACTCCAGAGGCCTTTGGTTTATGATTATGCAGAACCATGGGGGGGGGGGGGGTGGGGAGGGGAATGGTAACTTTTTTCAACAGAGATCAATTTTGCCACCAGTGCTGACTCTAGCATTTATTCAAATGCAAGTTAAAATTTAATTTTGCCATCTCTTCATTTAAAAATGTGCTAGCAAATCATACCACTGCTTCTTTTACTTTCTTTGCTTTGAAACTGAATTCTTCATCACAGTTCTAGAATGCTCTCAAGGCTAATACTGTTATGCTTATGAAATGTCTTTTTGTTGAGTTTCTTAAATATAATGATTCTAATTCATGGATTTTGAGACTTCCATTTCAAATAATGACTAAAGCAACTTGTAGCATTATTCAAATTCAGGAATAATAAATACCTTCCCCAAAGAGATTACTAAGGGGCCCTTTTATAAAGCTTAGCACACGCTAACAGACAGTAGCATGTGATAAGTGCCACATGGTTCACAGGTATAAAGCAGGCCGCGCAATATTTAGCGTGTGCTAAGCATTAGTAAAAAAGCCCCCAAAATGGATACCTGAGGCAATGGAGAATAAGAGGGCAACTCTATAACCTGGAGCCTACAAACAGGTCACTGGAGGGCAACTGATAGGAAGTTATTCTAGATGCCTACTTTCTCTTACAGAATACTAGCATAACAGGGTGGATATGTGCATGGTATTTTGCTGTGAACACTTACACCAGCCATACAGCTGCTGTAAATGCCAAAAATACGTGGGTACTTTCTAATATTCTATAAGGTACACAAGTAATTGTGAGCTCCACCCAGGCTCCGGCCATATGTACATACCCCTTGTAAATACATGCTATGCAAGATGTATTTACAGAATAGTGCTTACACAGGAATTTGGCAAGTATATATGTATGTGCATACATATGCACAGACATGCTGGTATTCTAAACACTGACACATATAAATTCTATTTTATAGAATTAGCCCCAAAGGGAAAGATTCTATATAAGGCACCTAAAAAATCCACGCCGTAAACATTTCCGCCTAAGTGTATTCTATAACCAGCGCCTAGATTTAGGCTTAGTTGATACTCCAGCACCTAAAACTATGTGTCTCCATTTACATCAACGAAAACATGGTGTAAATTCCTGCATATAGATCTACACACACTGGGCCATATTCTATAACTACATGCATAGATTTTGGAACTTCCTCAAAACGTCCATTTCTCCACCCATAGCCATGCCCCTTTTTACCTGTGCACATTAGAATTTAGGCAAAGTTCATTACGCTTTGTGAGTTGTGTGTGTAAATTCTAATTATTGTCAATTTCTGCTCATTACTGGTTGTTAATTGCTGTTATCAACACTGACTAGTTGTTAAGCCAATTAAGTTACGCGCATTGTTACAGAATGTGACCTATCCAACATCCCAAGCAATGTCGGTGAGAAAGCTGGATTTGAATGCTGCTTTGGCTGATTTTCAGTCCACTACTGTGGCCTCAGACATTCCATTTAATTGATATTTTCTGGTGTTATTGTTTATTTTTCTAAATATATACATATGCAATTTGGGGTGGGGGTGAGGGGGTCACTAATATTGGTACTGCTCTCTTCAGGCCTGTTACTACGTCTACAACTCATTTTCTCAGTTTTGTTTTTTACATTTCCCTTGGATTCCTCATGAATTTGGTTCTGAATTGTAATCCCAGTGCCCTTCTCTAAGTTTTCTATCTCACTACTGATCTGTGGAAAAATTAAAGTTTAATATAATTCTTATGTCAGTTTGTTCCTGTAAAAAAGGCCCGTTTCCAAAACCAATGAAACGGGCGCTAGCATGTGGCTTTTTTTTGTGTGTGTATGTATGTGTCACAGAGTTATTTTGTGTGTGTGTGAGTGTGTGAGGGTGCGGTGTGTGTGCAGGTTGTTGATGTGTGTCTTTTTTTGTTTTGTTTTTTGCTTGGGGGTTGGGGGATGTGCTGTGCTGTCCTTGGTCGTTGTTTGCTGCTGCCTGGGTTGCGGGTAATCCTTCCAGCTGGGCCGCAGCTTGTCCTGTTTGCCCACGTCCCAGATGGTGACGGGCACGTTGTTTTCCAGCTCCTCTGACTCCATGTCAAGCGATCCCAAATATAGTCTGTGCTATAGGCCCTCTGGCACTCTTCAGTACTGGCATTAGGCATTTAAAAATTTCTCCCCCCCCCCCCTGGTCTATTTTTGCACATACCCACAGCAGGAATATTCTTCTCTTGTTCCAGCGGTGGTTCTGTGCTCTCCGTGCTGCACAGATAATGAGCCATTCTGCTGGGGAATGCTCCTCCCTTATTGTCACATAGTTTCCTCTGATTGGTCTGTCTTACGTTGCCTAGTGTTGCCTGGGAACGGTGTTGTGATGGTCCTTTGTGTTTCAGAATGTTGAGGGTGTTTTTTCTGATTGGTCCGTCATGCGAGGGCAGGGCAGAGAGACATGGTCAGTGTTGTGGCTTCACCACCATGAATCCATGAACCCTTCAGGTAGTGACTGAGTGACTTCAGAACGTTGTCTTCAGAACGTTGAGGGTGAGTTTTATTATAGTATATATATATATATATATATATATATATATACAGTGATTTTTTTGTAGAAAAAAAGGTGCCGGTACTCATTATGGGCGGGGTCACCACATATGGCTCCACCCCTATGATAGCCACACCCACATTAACCACACCCCCTATACCAGCCATGACGCATATAAACAGACATCATTGAAAATATTATAGTACTATAGGAGAAAAAAATAACGTGATTTTTTTTCATTATAAATAATCTCTGTAAGCTCTTACAGCTCCAGTATACCCAGTGCAAAATAAGACAGCCAATGTAAATTCTCAAATTGGACATATTACAAACACTAAAATGAAAATAAAATGATTTTTTTCTACCTTTGTTGTCTGGTGACTGTTTTTCTTTCCATATTGGTCCCAGTCTGTGATTCTCCTTTCCTTTGTTTTCGCTTAACTCTTCTGTGCCATTTGTCATTTTTGTCTCCTTTTTCTTTGCTTTCTTCAATATTTTTCAGGCTCTCTCTCTGTCCAGATTTAATTCATTCTTACTATCCATTCTTTAATTTCCTTCATCTACCTGTGGCTTTTCATCTTTTCCTCACCCTTGTTCTCCCCATGCCCCTTCCTCTTATTCTCCAGTCTTTCTCTATTCCCCTTTTCCATCTAGCAGCTCTGCTTTCTCTCCCCATCCTTCCAGTGTCTCCCCTATTTCTTTCTGCATTCTTCCATCCAGCGTCTTCCCTCTTTCTCTCCCTAGCCTTCCGTTTTCCCTCTCTCTCTCCCCATCCTTCCATCTGTTTTTCCCTCTCTCTCCCCATCCTTCCATCTGTTTTCCCTCTCTCTCCCCATCCTTCCATCTGTTTTCCCCCTCTCTCTCCCCATCCTTCCATCTGTTTTTCCCCTCTCTCCCCAATCCTTCCATCTGTTTTCCCCTCTCTCCCCAATCCTTCCATCTGTTTTTCCCTCTCTCTCTCCCCATCCTTCCATCTTTTTCCCTCTCTCTCCCCATCCTTCCATCTGTTTTTCCCCTCTCTCCCCAATCCTTCCATCTGTTTTCCCCTCTCTCCCCAATCCTTCCATCTGTTTTTCCCTCTCTCTCTCTTTCCCCAATCCTTCCATCTGTTTTCCCCTCTCTCCCCAATCCTTCCATCTGATTTCCCCTCTCTCCCCAATCCTTCCATCTGTTTTTCCCTCTCTCTCTCTCTCCACAATCCTTCCCTCTGTTGGTTTCCCTCTTTCTCTCTCCCCAATCCTTCCCTCTGTTGGTTTCCCTCTTTCTCTCTCTCCCCAATCCTTCCCTCTGTTGGTTTCCCTCTTTCTCTCTCTCCCCAATCCCTCCCTCTGTTGTTTTCCCTCTTTCTCTCTCTCCCCAATCCTTCCCTCTGTTGGTTTCCCTCTTTCTCTCTCTCCCCAATCCTCCCCTCTGTTGGTTTCCCTCTTTCTCTCTTCCCCCAATCCTTCCCTCTGTTGGTTTCCCTCTTTCTCTCTCTCCCCAATCCTTCCCTCTGTTGGTTTCCCTCTCCCTGCCAAGTTTCCCGCGAACGGTGCGAAGTCGCGACGCATGCGACACCAGCCCCTATTTCCGGCCGCTGCTGCTTCTCCTGTTGAGCAGCAGCGGCCGCTACACAAAAAGAAGATTTTTTTAAAAATTGAAACCTGGCTGAAACGTGGCACCCCGGCACTGTAGACAGCCATTAGGCATTGGCTGTTGCCCCGCAGCCGCTCCTCCTCTTGCCTCTACGTCACTGCCCCTGGAGGAAGACCTCGGAGGAGCGCAGCGACGTAGAGGCAAGAGGAGGAGCGGCTGCGGGGCAACAGCCAATGCCTAATGGCTGTCTACAGTGCCGGGGTGCCGCGTTTCAGCCAGGTTTTCAATTTTTTAAAATCTTTTTCTTTGTGTAGCGGCCGCTGCTGCTCAACAGGAGAAGCAGCAGCGGCCGGAAATGGGGGCTGGCACTGTATGCGGGACATGGACTCACGGGGCGGGGGAGCAAAAAAAAAAAAGGTGCCGGTACGCCGTACCGTTGCGTACCGGCACAAAAAAAGCACTGTATGTATATACAGTGGGGGAAATAAGTATTTGATCCCTTGCTGATTTTGTAAGTTTGCCCACTGACAAAGACATGAGCAGCCCATAATTGAAGGGTAGGTTATTGGTAACAGTGAGAGATAGCACATCACAAATTAAATCCGGAAAATCACATTGTGGAAAGTATATGAATTTATTTGCATTCTGCAGAGGGAAATAAGTATTTAATCCCTCTGGCAAACAAGACCTAATACTTGGTGGCAAAACCCTTGTTGGCAAGCACAGCGGTCAGACGTCTTCTGTAGTTGATGATGAGGTTTGCACACATGTCAGGAGGAATTTTGGTCCACTCCTCTTTGCAGATCATCTCTAAATCATTAAGAGTTCTGGGCTGTCGCTTGGCAACTCGCAGCTTCAGCTCCCTCCATAAGTTTTCAATGGGATTAAGGTCTGGTGACTGGCTAGGCCACTCCATGACCCTAATGTGCTTCTTCCTGAGCCACTCCTTTGTTGCCTTGGCTGTATGTTTTGGGTCATTGTCGTGCTGGAAGACCCAGCCACGACCCATTTTTAAGGCCCTGGCGGAGGGAAGGAGGTTGTCACTCAGAATTGTACGGTACATGGCCCCATCCATTCTCCCATTGATGCGGTGAAGTAGTCCTGTGCCCTTAGCAGAGAAACACCCCCAAAACATAACATTTCCACCTTCATGCTTGACAGTGGGGACGGTGTTCTTTGGGTCATAGGCAGCATTTCTCTTCCTCCAAACACGGCGAGTTGAGTTCATGCCAAAGAGCTCAATTTTTGTCTCATCTGACCACAGCACCTTCTCCCAATCACTCTCGGCATCATCCAGGTGTTCACTGGCAAACTTCAGACGGGCCGTCATGTGCCTTCCGGAGCAGGGGGACCTTGCGGGCACTGCAGGATTGCAATCCGTTATGTCGTAATGTGTTACCAATGGTTTTCGTGGTGACAGTGGTCCCAGCTGCCTTGAGATCATTGACAAGTTCCCCCCTTGTAGTTGTAGGCTGATTTCTAACCTTCCTCATGATCAAGGATACCCCACGAGGTGAGATTTTGCGTGGAGCCCCAGATCTTTGTCGATTGACAGTCATTTTGTACTTCTTCCATTTTCTTACTATGGCACCAACAGTTGTCTCCTTCTCGCCCAGCGTCTTACTGATGGTTTTGTAGCCCATTCCAGCCTTGTGCAGGTGTATGATCTTGTCCTTGACATCCTTAGACAGCTCCTTGCTCTTGGCCATTTTGTAGAGGTTAGAGTCTGACTGATTCACTGAGTCTGTGGACAGGTGTCTTTCATACAGGTGACCATTGCCGACAGCTGTCTGTCATGCAGGTAACGAGTTGATTTGGAGCATCTACCTGGTCTGTAGGGGCCAGATCTCTTACTGGTTGGTGGGGGATCAAATACTTATTTCCCTCTGCAGAATGCAAATAAATTCATATACTTTCCACAATGTGATTTTCCGGATTTAATTTGTGATGTGCTATCTCTCACTGTTACCAATAACCTACCCTTCAATTATGGGCTGCTCATGTCTTTGTCAGTGGGCAAACTTACAAAATCAGCAAGGGATCAAATACTTATTTCCCCCACTGTATATATATATATATATATATATATATATAATAATAAAGCAGTTGAAATTTATTATGGAATACATTCTGCTTACAGAAACAAACATAACATTTATCTCCTGCACTGCCATACTGTGATAGCACTGATGTAACTTACAGTAGCATAGACATTATAAAACTTCATTCACAACTGCAATGTTTCTGCAAAAGTATGTCTAAACATTTATGTGTCTCCTTCCTTACAAAATTCTGCTTTGCTGGTAAGACTGTAAAGCACATTTGACTGAAAAACCATGCAGCAAAAACTGAAGCAGCTGTAATGGAGGCTGTGCATTTAGTCATGTTTCATGTGATTAGACACACGCACATACCATTTTTGCAGATGGGGCAGCACTGTTCAGGCTCATACATAGGATCCACACATTCAGTCTGTGGACAAGCGGCCACTGTGCACAACACCTCCCCATTAGATTCACAACGACACCTCTCACATGGAGAAACCTAAAACAAAAATCAAGTTTTGGAAAATTCATTAACTTCCTCCTAGTATAGTGCTATTTTTCATTCCCACATCATTTCCTCTTATCAAATAGCACCCTCCACTACTTTTGAAAGATGCGTTTTCAATTTTCAGGAAGCCTGTTTATAATCTGTATATTATTATTACAGCTATGAGCTTTGGTTCAAGGCCTGAGACTTTGGTTCAGGATCTAAAATGAGGAAAAATCTTACAGGCCCATGACTTTAACCTGAACTTCAGTGTGATTGATTTGTTGTGACATTCTGAGGCAGCAGAATGAGGAACGGGCATGAGTGGAAAAACAGAGTAACATCGTTTAGCAACATTGTGGTCACAGATGTTTTTGAAAAACAGAACAAGATGACACCTCAGGAAGATGACTTAGTCTTCCAGTAAGAGCTAGTCTATTATTAAGCTTTTCCAGTAAATGCTAATCAATTCATTACCATAGCCAATCAGTGTTAACCACTATATTGGAATATCCAATAGATGGGATTGTTGTCAGATTGTCTATGTATGACCTGTTATGTTAATGAGTGTATATAAGTGATTGTAATTCCTGCTTCAATGGAGAGAGACAGCCACAGGTGGTACTTTGAACCTGCCAAGCTGCTCTCTCACATGAGAAACCAATTAATTTTATCTGAATTGGCAAGTAATCCAATTGCTTTCTCATAAGTAGCCTTAAGTCTTTTATATCTACTAATTGACTTTGGCTAGTAAAATAAAACATTAGAGACTCAGACCCAGAGAACACCTATGTACATGTCGCTTGTATATTCTTTGGAGTCTCAAATATAGAAGTAATTTCATGAAGCAATACTCTGTACTCCCAGTGAGATATCACTGGTCTGCTAATAATACAAATACTTGATAAGGTATCTAATAAAGAGCAAACTGATGCAGCCTTGGGTGATTTATTTCTTCCTAGGTATTAGTGGGTGGGCCACTATATTGGGAGGTATAAAAGCACCCTAAAATATACAAATCACATGGGCCTGCAAGCAGATTTTGGAAGGGAAAATCTGTGTGAAAATTTCCATCCAAAATTTGATGACCTGTCAATACTGCAGTGACCACTTTCCCAAGAAATTTTGCATGAGTGCAAAGGATGAGTGGTAAAGAGAATGCCAAGATTTCAAAATAAAATCCAGGTGCGCATATCTGTCAGCCTGTCTTAGCTCTGTCCCTTGCCAATGCAGAAAGGGAGGCACAATTCTGAAAGGGTCTTTTGTCTCCAAAGGTAAAATACCTGTTTACTTATGAAATTTACTTCTTTAATTGCCTCAGTTTGGATCAGTTTTCAAAATCCTTGCAAAGGCTTGTTGACAAGAGCTTGTTGATCTTACTATGCACCAGCACACTTGGAGTTCTCATAAGCAATAGGGTTACCCAAGCTCCATTGTCCATTTTATAATTAAGTAACACAATATGACAAATTGTGCATCAGGGAATATTGTCACACTCCAATTATTGTGTTATTTATTTGTTGCATTTGTGCCCCACATTTTCCCACCTATTTGCAGGCTCAATGTGGCTTACATAGTGTTAGCCACTTCCAGTGATGAAACAAATACAGAGTGATGTTGTTACAGAACATTAGAGAATCAAGAGAAGAAGAGTGATATATTGTTCATTGCAGGTTATAAGACTCAATGCAAGTTGAGGTCTTAACGATTCACAATATCCAACAACAAACCTGCCCTAGAGTAATTTACTGTCTTAATGAAATGGATTTCTGAAACAGTGTTAAGAGACAAATAATTCAGAACAAAGCTACAGAATGCATTGTTCCCAGAAACCAAAGCCAGCACATTTTTGCTAATGCTCTACAGTTCCAAATTTGTTAATGAATGGTACTGTATTATAATTCTTAGGTGTTAATAAATTGTAAGTTGTTTCTTTTCCAGTTAATTAGGGGTTCTTTAAAAATCAGTGGATATTGTCTTTTTCTGTTAGAATTAAACATGTATATTTGTGTCACGGAGGAATCATCAACACAAAAAAAAGTGGAAAACCTGAATGCAGGATTCAAGGAAAGTCAGGGAAGGGCTGAGAGAGGACTAGGGGAACTGGTGTTTTCCCAGTGTTTATCTATTCAATTCTTTTTGCATGAGAAGTATTTTATCAGTGTTTGTTGATTAAAATCTAATATCAGAAGCCTTAATTGTAAATGACCAATGTAAATGACTCAATGTCCTTTTAAATAAGGCTTCTATTTACTTGTAATTATAGAAGGACTATCTTGGATGTAGGTGAAGAGTGTTACTCTAAATAAACAGTATAGTCACTTACCACAGGAAATTGATTTTGATTAAAATAATCCTTTTCTTTTTGATTTTATTGCAGGCAGTGACATCAGTGCAGTTCTACAGAGGGTGTGACCAGAGGTGTAGCCAGGTTTTGATCTCAGGGGGAGTAGACTTTTATAAAATAGGCGCCAGATGGTGTCAGCTAGACAGCAGTGTTTGTGTTCTTGTTCAAGGGCTGTGGCGGGCAATGATTAATACAGGCTGTCTCTGTTGTGTCCTGCCTACAAGGAAACAATGAAGATACTTACCTGTAGCAGGTATTCTCTGAGGACAGAAGCTGGACATCACCACGCTTGGGTCGTCATCCGCGACGGCCCAGGAGCTCTGGAAATTAACAAAAAAGTTCTAGAAATAGCACGATGGGCGCAGGGACAATGCACCGCGCATGCGCGAGTGACTTCCCACCCAAGACGCCCGCGCACGTCCCTCAATTATATAAAAAGCAAACTAGAACAGAACAACTCCTAAGGGGAGGAGGGAGGGTTGTGGTGATGTCCAGCCTGCTGTCCTCGGAGAATACCTGCTATAGGTAAGTATCTTCTTTTTCTCTGAGGACAAGCAGGCTGGAGATCACCACGCATGGGGTATCCCTAGCACCCAGGCTCACTCAAAACAATGAACAGTGGTCAATTGGGCCTCGCAACGGCGATGACATAACTGAGATTGACCTGAAAACAAACACAACTAAGTGAGAGTGCAGCCTGGAACAGAACAGAAATGGGCCTAGGAGGGTGGAGTTGGATTCTAAACCCCAAACAGATTCTGTAACACAGACTGCCCAAACCGACTGTCGCATCGGGTATCTTGCTGAAGGCAGTAATGAGATGTGAATGTGTGGACTGATGACCACGTCGCAGCCTTGCAAATCTCTTCAATGGAAGCTGACTTTAAGTGAGCCACTGACGCAGCCATGGCTCTAACATTATGAGCCGTGACATGGCCCTCCAAGGTCAGTCCGGCTTGGGCATAAGTGAAGGAAATGCAATCTGCTAGCCAATTGGAGATTGTGCGTTTTCCGATGGCAACCCCCATCCTGTTGGGATCAAACGAAACAAACAACTGGGCGGACTGTCTGTAGGGCTTCGTCCGCTCCACGTAAAAGGCCAATGCTCTCTTTCAGTCCAAGGTATACAACTTGTCCTCACCAGGGCGGGTATGAGGTCGGGGAAAAAATGTTGGCAAGACAATTGACTGGTTCAGATGGAACTCCGACACCACCTTCGGCAGGAACTTAGGATGAGTTCGGAGAACTACCCTGTTATGATGAAATTTAATGTAGGGAGCATGAACCACTAGGGCTTGGAGCTCACTGACTCTACGAGCTGAAGTAACAGCCACCAAGAAAATGACCTTCCAGGTCAAGTACTTCAGATGGCAGGAATTCAGTGGCTCAAAAGGAGGTTTAATCAGCTGGGTGAGAACGACATTGAGATCCAATGACACTGGTGGAGGTTTGACAGGGGGCTTTGACAAAAGCAAACCTCTCATAAAACAAACAACTAAAGTCTGTCCAGAGATAGGCTGACCTTCTACACGGTGATGATAAGCACTGATTGCACTCAGGTGAACTCTTACTGAGTTAGTCTTAAGACCAGACTCTGATAAGTGTAGAAGGTATTCAAGCAGGGTCCGTGTATGACAAGAGAAAGGATCTAGGGCCTTGCTGTCACACCAGATGGCAAACCTCCTCCATTTAAAACCATAACTCCTTTTCGTGGAATCTTTTCTGGAAGCAAGCAAGGCTCGGGAGACACCCTCTGAGAGGCCTAAAGAAGCAACTTCTAAGCTCTCAACATCCAGGCCGTGAGAGCCAGAGACTGGAGGTTGGGATGTAGAAGCAACCCCTGGTTCTGAGTGATGAGGGTCGGAAAACAGTCCAATCTCCACGGTTCTTCTGACAACAAGTCCAGAAGAAGAGGGAACCATATCTGACGGGGACAGAAAGGTGCTATCAGAATCATGGTTCCGCGGTCTTGTTTGAGTTTCAGCAGAGTTTTCCCTACTAAAGGAATGGGAGGATACGCGTACATGAGACCCTTCCCCCAATGAAGGAGAAAGGCATCCGACGCCAGTCTGTTGTGGGCCTGAAGCCTGGAACAGAATTGAGGAACCTTGTGATTGTACTGAGTGGCAAAAAGATCCACCGAGGGAGTGCCCCACGCTCGGAAGATCTTGCGGACAACGCCCATGTTCAAAGACCACTCGTGAGGTTGCATTATCCTGCTCAACCTCTCGGCCAGACTGTTGTTTATGCCTGCCAGATATGTAGCCTGGAGAAGCATGCCATGCTGGCGAGCCCAAAGCCACATCCTGACAGCTTCCTGACACAGAGGGCAAGATCCGGTGCCCCCCTGCTTGTTCGTGTAATACATGGCAACCTGATTGTCTGTCTGAATTAGGATAATTTGATTGGACAGCCGATCTCTGAGAGTCTTCAGTGCATTCAAGATCGCTCGTAATTCCAAGAGGTTGATCTGAAGATGCGCTTCCTGGAAGTGTGAAGCCCATCGACATGAGCCCCCCAGCCTAGAAGGGATGCATCCGTTGTCAGCACCTTTTGTGGCTGAGGAATTTGGAATGGGCGTCCTAAGACCAGATTGGAGCGAATGGTCCACCAGAGAAGGGAATTGCAAAATTCGGTGGAAAGATGGATGACATCCTCTAGATTCCCTGTAGCCTGACACCACTGGGAAGCTAGGGTCCACTGAGCTGATCTCATGTGTAGTCGTGCCATGGGAGTCACATGAACTGTGGAGGCCATATGGTCGAGAAGTCTCAACATCTGCCGAGCTGTGATCTGTTGCGACGCTCGAGTGAAGGACACTAGGGACAGAAGGTTGTCTGCCCTCGCCTGGGGTAGATAGACTCGAGACGTCTGTGTGTTCAACAGAGCTCCTATAAACTCCAATTTCTGAACGGGAACCAGATGGGATAATTGATGACAAATCCCAGAAGTTCCAGCAGTTGGATAGTGAACCGCATGGATTGCAGAGCTCCTGCCTCCGAGGTGTTCTTTACCAGCCAATCGTCGAGGTAAGGGAACACATGCACTCCTAGTCTGCGTAGCGATGCTGCGACTACTGCCAAGCATTTTGTGAATACTCTGGGCGCAGATGCGAGACCAAAGGGCAGTACGCAATACTGAAAATGCTGAGTTCCCAAGCGAAATCTGAGGTACTGCCTGTGAGCTGGAAGCACCGAGATGTGAGTGTAGGCGTCCTTCAAGTCCAGAGAGCATAGCCAGTCGTTTTCCTGAATCATGGGGAGAAGGGTGCCTAGGGAAAGCATCCTGAACTTTTCTCGGACCAGATATTTGTTCAGGCCCCTTAGGTCTAGGATGGGACACATTCCCCCCTGTTTTCTTTCCCACAAGGAAGTACCTGGAATAGAATTCCAGCCCTTCTTGCCCGGGTGGAACGGGCTTGACCGCATTGGTGCTGAGAAGGGCGGAGAGTTCCTCTGCAAGTACCTGCTTGTGATGGGAACTGAAGGATTGAGCTCCCGGTGGACAATTTGGAGGTATAGATTCCAGATTGAGAGCTTATCCGGGCTGGACTATTTGAAGAACCCTTCTGTCGGAGGTTATCAGAGGCCACCTTTGGTGAAAAAATATAAGGCTCCCTCCGACAGGAAGATCGTCTGGCACCGATACCTTGATGTCGGCTATGCTTCTCTGGAGCCAGTCAAAAGCCCATCCCCTGCTTTTGCTGGGGAGCCGCGGGGGCCTGAGGCGCACGCCACTGACAAGAGCGGGGTTGCTGGGGTCGAGGCTGAACAGGCTGTCTGGAAGCAGGAGTGTACCTACACCTGCCAGAGGAATAGGGAGCACTCCTCCTCCCTCTAAAAAACCTCCTAGAGGAGGAGGTAGTAGCAGAAGGCGTACGGCGGACAAAAGAATCCATAGCATCATGATGCTTTTTGAGGGAATCAACCATATCCTCAACCTTCTCTCCAAAAAGATTGTCCCCCCGGCAAGGAACATCCGCCTTACGGTGCTGGGTCTTCTGATCCAGGTCTGAGACACGCAGCCAGGAGAGTCTGCGCATCACGATACCTTGAGCAGCCGCCCGGGATGCAGCGTCAAAAGAATCAAAAGCTCCCCTGGCCAGGAATTTGCGACACGCCTTCTGCTGCCTGACTACCTGGTGAAAAGGCTCGGCAAGCTCAGGAGGAAGAGCTTCAACCAAACCGGACAGTTGCTTTATCGAGTTCTGTAAGTGGATGCTGGTGTACAGCTGGTATGTTTGAATCTTGGCGGTGAGCATTCCAGCCTGATATGTACGCCTCCCAAAAGAATCCAAGGTCCCAGACTCTCTGCCCGGGGGCGCCGAAGCACAGTCCCTAGTACTCTTGGATCTTCTGAGAGCAGAGTCCACCACCATGGAATCATGAGGAACTTGGGCCTTCACCATCACAGGCTCACCATGGACTCTGTACTGAGACTCGGACTTCTTGTTGACAACTGAATTAGAAAGAGGGCAAGACCAATTCCGCAACATCACTTCCCTGAGTGTATTGTGCAGGGGGGCTGTTGCAACCTCTTTTGGTGGAGAAGGATAATCCAGGACCTCGAACATCTCGGCCCTGGGCTCATCCACAGCCTCCATGGGAAAAGGAATGTCCCTAGACATTTCCCGCACAAAAGATGAAAAGGAGAGACACTCAGGTGGAGATTGCCTAACCTCAATAGATGGAGTGGGATCAGATGGAAGCCCCTGAGAATCTTCCTCCGAAAAATATCTGGGGTCTTCCCCCTCACTCCATGAGTGCTCCTGCTCGGTATCGGACAATAGCTCTCAAAGAGCAGCCCGAACCCGATCCTGCCTCGACCTGGAGGAGCGATGTCCTCGTGAAGGACATCGAGAAGTGGAGCCCTGCCTGGACTCCGGCGAAGCTGCTACTACTACTACTATTTAACATTTCTAGAGCGCTACCAGGGTTACGCAGCGCTGTACAAAAACAAAGGACAGTCCCTGCTCAAAGGAGCTTACAATCTAAAGGACAAGAAGGACAAAAGGACAAGGAGTGCAGACAATCAAAAATTGGAACAGTCTAGATTTCTTGGGTAGAGGTACAATGGTTAGGTGCCAAAGGCGACATTGAAGAAGTGGGCTTTGAGTAGGGATTTGAAGATGGATAGGGAGGGGGCTTGGCGTATGAGCTCGGGGAGTTTACTCCAGGCAAAGGGTGAGGCGAGGCAGAAAGGCAGTTGGCAGTGGTGGAGAAGGGTACTGAGAGGAGGGATTTGTCTTGTGATCGGAGGTTACGGGTAGGGGCGTAAGGGGAGATGAGGGTAGAGAGGTAGTGAGGGGCTGCAGATTGAGTGCATTTGTAGGTTAGTAGGAGGAGCTTGAATTGTATGCGGTACCTGATCGGAAGCCAGTGAAGTGACTTGAGGAGGGGTGATATGAGCATATCGGTTTTGGCGGAAGATAAGGCGCGCATCCGAGTTCTGAACGGATTGAAGGGGGGATAGATGCTTAAGTGGGAGGCCAGTGAGGAGTAGGTTGCAGTAGTCAAGGCGAGAGGTAATGAGAGCGTGGATGAGAGTTCGGGTGGTGTGCTCAGAGAGGAAAGGGCAAATTTTGCTGATATTGTAGAGAAAGAAGTGACAGGTCTTGGCTGTCTGCTGGATATGCACAGAGAAGGAGAGAGAGGAGTCGAAGATGACTCCAAGGTTGCGGGCAGATGAGACGGGGAGGATGAGGGTGCCATCGACTGAGATAGAGAGAGGAGGGAGAGGAGAAGTGGGTTTGGGTGGAAAGACAATGAGCTCAGTCTTGGCCATATTCAGTTTCAGGTGGTGGTTGGACATCCAGGCAGCGATGTCGGATAAGCAGGCCAATACTTTGGCCTGGGTTTCCGCAGTGATGTTTGGTGTGGAGAGATAGAGATGGGTGTCGTCGGCATAAAGATGATATTGGAAACCATGAGATCCCAGGGAGGAGGTGTAGATTGAGAAGAGAAGGGGTCCAAGGACAGATCCCTGAGGAACCCCAACAGAGAGCGGGATGGGGGTGGAGGAAGATCCATGAGAGTGTACTCTGAAGGTACGGTGGGAGAGATAAGAAGAGAACCAGGAGAGGACAGAGCCCTGGAACCCAAATGAGGATAGTGTATCAAGAAGTAGATTATGATTAACAGTATCAAAAGCGGCGGATAGGTCAAGGAGGATGAGGATGGAGTAGTGACCTTTGGATTTGGCAAGGAACAGGTCATTACAGACTTTAGTGAGTGCCGTTTCTGTCGAGTGTAGAGGGCGAAAACCGGATTGAAGCGGGTCGAGGATGGCATGAGAGGAGACAAAATCAAGCTGTGAATGGCGCGTTCAAGTATCTTGGAGAGGAAGGGTAGGAGGGGGATGGGGCGGTAGTTGGAAGGACAGGTAGGGTCAAGTGAAGGATTTTTTAGGAGTGGTTTGACTACGGCGTGCTTGAAGGAGTCGGGGACAGTTGCAGTGGAGAGAGAGAGGTTGAGGATGTGGCAGATGGGGGGGGGGGGGGTGACAGTAGGAGAGATGGTGTTTAGTAAGGAGGTGGAGATGGGATCAGAGGAACAGGTGGTGCATTTTGAGGAGGAGAGAAGTTGGGCTGTTTCCTCTTCGGTGACATCAAGTGGAGGAGTGGCCTAGTGGTTAGGGTGGTGGACTTTGGTCCTGGGGAACTGAGGAACTGAGTTTGATTCCCACTTCAGGCACAGGCAGCTCCTTGTGACTCTGGGCAAGTCACTTAACCCTCCATTGCCCCATGTAAGCCGCATTGAGCCTGCCATGAGTGGGAAAGCGCGGGGTACAAATGTAACAAAAAAAAAAAATGCAAAGTGCTGATAAGGAAGGCTAAGAGGGGCTTCTAAAAAAAGATTGCATTGGAGGCAAAAACGCAAAGTAAACATTTTTTTAGGTATATTAAATGCAGGAAGCCATCAAAAGAATCGGTTGGACCAGTGGCGTACCGAGGGCGGTGCGGTGGGGGCGGATCGCCCCGGGTGCAAACCAATGGGGGGGGGGTGTTCTTCTAACTTCTGCTCCGTCCGTCAGTTTGGCCTTCCCCTAACGCTGCACCGGCACGCGCCTTACACCTCTGTGGCTCACTTGTCTCCTTCCAGCAGCTCCTCTCTCTCTCTCCCTCTCTCCCTCTCCAGTCTCCGAGTCCTGCCCATCTGGACTACTTACGACATCACAACACCTTCCTCCCCTTGCGGCACCCTGTGCGCAAGTGCG
This sequence comes from Microcaecilia unicolor, assembly GCF_901765095.1. Lineage (NCBI taxonomy): Eukaryota > Metazoa > Chordata > Amphibia > Gymnophiona > Siphonopidae > Microcaecilia > Microcaecilia unicolor. The sequence continues at coordinate 353,081,331 of NC_044031.1, read as the reverse complement.
CCGTGTGGCCTTCCTGCTGCAGTAATGTCTCCTCGGTGTTTGGCCCCTCTCTCCGTCCCAGCTCGCGGCCGACCACCCTCTTCATTGCAGCCGCGAGCTAGCGCCTTCTGCTTCCTTCCAGCGTCCTGCACTGCTAGTGCACTCCTCCACCCCTGCCAGCCACCAGTCTATCGTCGGCAGAAGAATCTTGGATCACTTGACTTCCATTCCAGCCAGGTAATATGCCCCACGGCGCGATCTAATATTTACTTATTTAAATTGACTTTAAAAAATTTTCATTGCATTATCTGCTGCTGCTAGTTTGACAAGAGCAGCAAGCTGCAGCCGGGGGGGGGGGGGGGGGGGGGGGTCATAAAATGTGAAAAGGAAGGACGGGGGGGGGGGGGGGGGCAAGAACACTACTCACTTGACAGGCTGAATGAAGGTAGGACCCGATGTGGTGAACTGGATTAGGAACTGGTTGACGGACAGACACCAGAGGGTGGTGGTTAATGGAATTCGATCAGAGGAGAGAAAGGTGAATAGTGGAGTGCCTCAGGGATCGGTGCTGGGGCTGATTCTGTTCAGTATATTTGTGAGTGATATTTCCGAAGGGTTAAAAGGTAAAGTTTGCCTTTTTGTGGATGATACTAAGATTTGTAACAGAGTGGACACCCAGGAGGGAATGGAAAACATGAAAAAGGATCTGCGGAAGCTAGAAGAATGGTCTAAGGTTTGGCAATTAAAATTCAATGTGATGCACTTAGAGAGTAGAAATCCATGGGAGACGTATGTGTTAGGCGGTGAGAGTCTGATATGTACGGATGGGGAGAGGGATCTTGGGGTGATAGTATCTGAGGATCTGAAGGCAACGAAACAGTGTGACAAGGCAGTGGCCGTAGCTAGAAGGTTGCTAGGCTGTATAGAGAGAGGTGTGTCCAGCAGAAGAAAAGAGGTTTTAATGCCCCTGTATAAGTCATTGGTGAAGCCCCACCTGGAGTATTGTGTTCAGTTTTGGAGGCTGTATCTTGCTAAGGATGTAAAAAGAATTAAAGCGGTGCAAAGAAAAGCTACGAGAATGGTATGGGATTTGCGTTACAAGACGTATGAGGAGAGACTTGCGGATCTGAACATGTATACCCTGGAGGAAAGAAGAAACAGGGGTGATATGATACAGACATTCAAATATTTGAAAGGTATTAATCCGCAAACTACCTTTTCCGGAGATGGGAAGGTGGTAGAACTAGAGGACATGAAATGAGATTGAAGGGGAGCAGATTCAAGAAAAATGTCAGGAAGTATTTTTTCACGGACTGGTGGATACTTGGAATGCCCTCCCGCGGGAGGTGGTGGAGATGAAAACGGTAACGGAATTCAAACATGCATGGGATAAGCATAAAGGAATGCTGTTGAGAAGGAATGGATCCTCAGAAGCTTAACCGAGATTGGGTGGCAGAGCCAGTGGTGGGAGGCGGGGTTGGTGGTTGGGAGGTGGGGCTAGTGCTGGGCAGACTTCTATGGTCTGTGCCCTGAAAATGGCAGATACAAATCAAGGTAAGGTATACACAAAAAGTAGCACATATGAGTTTATCTTGTTGGGCAGACTGGATGGATCGTGCAGGTCTTTTTCTGCCGTCATCTACTATGTTACTATGTTACTCTGGATGGGAGAGAAAGAGGGCATGATGATGATGAATGGAGGGGACAGACAGAGGGACGGACGATGCTGGAAATGAGAGAAAAAAGGGCAGACCAGACACTGGATGGAAAGGGGCAGAGAAAGGAGGCAGATGCTGGATGGAAATGGGCAAGAGAGAGAGAGGGGGTATGCGCTGATGGAAAGCAGGGAGAGAAAGGGCAGACACACATGTGGCTGAATGGAAAGGGGCAGAGAGAGGGGGCAGACTCTAGATGGAAAGGGGCAGCCAATGGATGAAAAGGGACAGGGGCAGACACTGGATGGAAAAGAGCAGAGAGATGGGGGCATACGCTAGATGCATGGGCGTAGTTTGGGGGGCGAGGGGGCTCTGCCCCCCCCCAAACGCAGGGCCGGTGCAGCACTGAAGGCAGCTTTCCCTCCGTCCTGCCCTCAGCTCTCAGCTCCACGACCGACAGCCCTCCCCTCCATTCCTTCCCTCCCCCGCCCCAACGTGTTTAACCTTTTTATTTTCAGTGGCAGCGATGGCAGTAAAGAAGAAAGCACTGCGGGCTCACCTCCAGCTTCTCCCTTCCCTCACACAGTGTCCCGTCCTCGCGGAAACAGGAAATGCATCATCGCAGAAGACGGGACACTGTGTGAGGGAAGGGAGAAACTGGAGGCGAGCCCGCAGTGCTTTCTTCTTTACTGCCATTGCTGCCACTGAAAATAAAAAGGTTAAACGTGCCGGGGGGGGGGGGGGGAAGGAACGGAGAGGAGGGGAGCTGAGGGAGGGCAGGGAAAATCACTGGACATGGAGAGAAGTGGAGGGTAGGGCAGGGGGAGAGAAGAGATTGCTGGACTTGGAGAAGGGAGGGTAGGGGGAGAGAAGAGATCGCTGTACATGGAGAGGGGAGGGCAGGGAGAGAGAAGAGATCTCTGGACATGGAGAGAAGAGGAGGACAGGGGGAGAAGAGATCGCTGGACATGGAGAGGAGGGGAGGGCAGGGGGAGAGAAGAGATCGCTGGACATGGAGAGGACAGGAAGGCAGGGGGAGAGAAGAGATCTCTGGACATAGAGAGGAGAGGAGGGCAGGGGGAGAAGAGATCTCTGGATATGGAGAGGAGGGCAGAGGGAGAGAAGAAATCACTGGACATGGAGAGGAGAGGAGGGGAGGTCAGAGGGAGAGAAGAGATCGCTGGACATGGAGAGGAGAGGAGGGCAGGGGGAGAGAAGAGATCGCTGGACATGGAGAGGAGGGGAGGTCACAGGGAGAGAAGAGATTGCTGGACATAGAGAGGAGGGGAGGGCAGGGTGAGAGAAGAGATCGCTGGATGAAGAGAGAAGAGGAGGGGGCAGGGGGAGAGAAGAGATTTCTGGACATGGAGAGGAGAGGAGGGCAGGGGAGAGAGGAGAATGGCTAGACATGGATGGATGAATGGGGGCAGGGGAGAGAGGAATTTTGCTGGATATGGGTGGATTGAGGAGAGGGCAGGGGAGAATGGAGAGTTGCTGGACATGGATGGATGGAGGGGGCAGGGGAGAGAGGAAATTTGCTGGATATGGATGGATGGAGGAGAGGGCAGGGAAGAATGAAGAGTTGCTGGACATGGATGAATGGAGGGGATGGAAGTCAGGAAGGAGATGCACATGGATGGAAGACAGGAGAAATGCTGGACATGGATGGAGTGGAGGGCAGTTAAGAGAGGAGAAATGTTGGACAAGGATGGAGGGAAGGAAAGATAAAGGAAGGAGATGCACACGGATGGAGGGTAAGGGAGAGAGGAGAAATGCTGGACATGTATGGAGGGGAGGGAAGACAGATGAAGTAGAGGCACATGGATGGATGGAGGGGAGTGAGGAGAAAAGCTAGATATGGATGGAGGGAAAACTGCTGAATTTAAGGGCTGGATTGGAACACTTTGAGGGCAGATATTGAAACTCGAGGAAGGATAGGGACAGGGCTACAGATGGTAGACAGGATGCATAAGGACACAGGAGGATGGTGGACATGATGAGTGAAAAAATATCAAATGGAAAGAAGACACTGCATAAAACAGAAAACACTGGGACCAAAGCAAATAGAAAAACCAAATGCTCAGACAACAAAGGTAGAAAAAAGTATTTTATTCAGAATGTATTAATTGGAATGTCAGCTTTTGGAAATTTGCATCTGTGATATTTTGCATGTAAGTTTCAATTTTTCTAGTATTGTTGCATGCCGAGTCTAACTTCTTGAGGTAATTTTCCAGTTCAGTATTTTGACCATTTTTTTATTTCTAGTTCCTGTCATATCTGTTGTCATGTGTTTTTCATGTGTGATCAAGGTGCAGTATTCTGCTAGTGTGTAGTATTTGCAGACCTTTTTGTTTTTTGTTTTGTTTTTTTCATTAGGTAGTGTACTGGTGTTTTAGAGCCCAGTGTAATTACAGTGCTGCCTTTCCACGCATAAGGTTGTAGCTCGTCGTGTCCTTGGAATTAGTTCTGTATTGGTTTGGTAAGGTTATGAATGGGTTTTTGCACAAGTTTGTGTATAGTGTTTTGCAGTGGAGAGATTGTGTGTTGGCCTTACTGAGGTGGCACCAAAACATCAGAAAGGGTATGGAGCCTAAATCATGACACACTACCTCTTGAAGGATCTACATATAGAGCTTATGCATTTCTAAGGTCTACACTGGCATGGTATGGGAAAGGGGGTGGGGAAATACTACTAGAGAGGAAGAAGGAGTGCTGGGTAAGGAGGAAGGAAGGAAGGAAGGAAGGAAGGAAGGAAGGAAGGAAGGAAGGAAGAGCTGGATTTTTTGGGAATAACCATAATATATATGTATGAGATATCTCATACATATTCATTATGGTTATTCCCAAAAAAGCCAGTTCTTTCTCCCTTCCTTCATTCCTCCATATTAGCATATTCATATATATATATATATATATATATATATGCAAATGAATATGCTAATATGCCTGTGCCATCCTTTGCCCCCCCCCCCCCCCAAATGAAACAGTCAAACTACGTCCATGGCTAGATGGAAGGAAGAGAGAGGGCAGATGCACACATGCAGCTGGATGGAAAGGGGCAGAGAGAGGGGGCAGATGCTGGATGAAAAGTGAGAGGGACAGACCCTGGATGGAAAGGGCCAGAGAGGGGGGCATACGCTGGATGGAAGGGAAAGAAAGAGCAGACTCGCATGCGACAGGATGGAAAGGGGCAGAGAGAGGGGCAGACTCTAATGGAAAGGGGCAGCCAATGGATGAAAAGGGACAGGGGCAGACACTGGATGGAAAGGGGCAGAGAGAGAGAGAGGGGTTATACACTGGATAGAAGGGAGAGAAAGGGTAGGTGCACACGTGCAGCTGGATGGAAAGGCGCAGAGAGAGGGGACAGAGCAGATAAGGAAAGTATAAACTAGAGACAACAAAGGTAGATAAAAGTTTATTTTTCTTCTTTTATTTTATAATAAAGTAGTATTGTAGTTGTGTTAATAAATGTTTATAAGTAGAAAATGGAAATAAGGTAATCTTTTTATTGGACTAATTTTTTAATACATTATGACTGAGTTTTGGAGACCAAACCCCCTTCCTCATGTTAGGACAGGATTATGTACTGACCTGATGAAAGAAGTTTTAGTCTCTGAAAGCTATAATTTATTAGTACAGTGGGGGAAATAAGTATTTGATCCCTTGCTGATTTTGTAAGTTTGCCCACTGACAAAGACATGAGCAGCCCATAATTGAAGGGTAGGTTATTGGTAACAGTGAGAGATAGCACATCACAAATTAAATCCGGAAAATCACATTGTGGAAAGTATATGAATTTATTTGCATTCTGCAGAGGGAAATAAGTATTTAATCCCTCTGGCAAACAAGACCTAATACTTGGTGGCAAAACCCTTGTTGGCAAGCACAGCGGTCAGACGTCTTCTGTAGTTGATGATGAGGTTTGCACACATGTCAGGAGGAATTTTGGTCCACTCCTCTTTGCAGATCATCTCTAAATCATTAAGAGTTCTGGGCTGTCGCTTGGCAACTCGCATCTTCAGCTCCCTCCATAAGTTTTCAATGGGATTAAGGTCTGGTGACTGGCTAGGCCACTCCATGACCCTAATGTGCTTCTTCCTGAGCCACTCCTTTGTTGCCTTGGCTGTATGTTTTGGGTCATTGTCGTGCTGGAAGACCCAGCCACGACCCATTTTTAAGGCCCTGGCGGAGGGAAGGAGGTTGTCACTCAGAATTGTACGGTACATGGCCCCATCCATTCTCCCATTGATGCGGTGAAGTAGTCCTGTGCCCTTAGCAGAGAAACACCCCCAAAACATAACATTTCCACCTCCATGCTTGACAGTGGGGACGGTGTTCTTTGGGTCATAGGCAGCATTTCTCTTCCTCCAAACACGGCGAGTTGAGTTCATGCCAAAGAGCTCAATTTTTGTCTCATCTGACCACAGCACCTTCTCCCAATCACTCTCGGCATCATCCAGGTGTTCACTGGCAAACTTCAGACGGGCCGTCACATGTGCCTTCCGGAGCAGGGGGACCTTGCGGGCACTGCAGGATTGCAATCCGTTATGTCGTAATGTGTTACCAATGGTTTTCGTGGTGACAGTGGTCCCAGCTGCCTTGAGATCATTGACAAGTTCCCCCCTTGTAGTTGTAGGCTGATTTCTAACCTTCCTCATGATCAAGGATACCCCACGAGGTGAGATTTTGCGTGGAGCCCCAGATCTTTGTCGATTGACAGTCATTTTGTACTTCTTTCATTTTCTTACTATGGCACCAACAGTTGTCTCCTTCTCGCCCAGTGTCTTACTGATGGTTTTGTAGCCCATTCCAGCCTTGTGCAGGTGTATGATCTTGTCCCTGACATCCTTAGACAGCTCCTTGCTCTTGGCCATTTTGTAGAGGTTAGAGTCTGACTGATTCACTGAGTCTGTGGACAGGTGTCTTTCATACAGGTGACCATTGCCGACAGCTGTCTGTCATGCAGGTAACGAGTTGATTTGGAGCATCTACCTGGTCTGTAGGGGCCAGATCTCTTACTGGTTGGTGGGGGATCAAATACTTATTTCCCTCTGCAGAATGCAAATAAATTCATATACTTTCCACAATGTGATTTTCCGGATTTAATTTGTGATGTGCTATCTCTCACTGTTACCAATAACCTACCCTTCAATTATGGGCTGCTCATGTCTTTGTCAGTGGGCAAACTTACAAAATCAGCAAGGGATCAAATACTTATTTCCCCCACTGTATGTCTGGTAGTGCTATACAAATGCTAATAATAATAATAATTAGTCAAATAAGATGTGTTATTTTATTTTACATATTTTATTTCTATTTTTTGTCTATATTCTATTATTAATTTGTAAAGTGGTGATTGTTGGTATTTGTTAGTTTTTTCAAATTTACATCTGCTATCTTTACATTTTGCACAGTACTAGGGGACATGCATACATCATCACTATCACTGTTTCTGCTTCCGTAGTGTTGCATTGTATGCAGAATCTGGTTTCTAGGGGCTTCAGTTTAAATTTTCTCTACATATTTCTGTTTTTATTTTGTGCTTATTCTATACTAAGAGTGTGTCTATGAAAAAGAAATGGTTTTCTGTTGGCATTGACTATGCAGGATCGACGATCTGTACTATTCTAGCTGGTTTAGCTTTACATTGCTCACTGTAGTGTTTTAAGATGCTGCTTTTTCCTAGGTACACCCTTGTGTGAGTCGTAGAAGTTACTAGTGTTTATGGTATGGTAGAATTGCTCTGTAGGTCATGAGTGACATTTGTTGTGTTTTGTATTAATTGACAGTAGGCCTAGTACTGGATTTTACATTTTGGATTTGGATTTTGCTACAGTATGTGTATTTTCCTGTCTCCTGGAGCGCTTATAAAGTTTTTAAAATTATAAGATGGTTAGAAATCTCCATTCCACCAACTGGGCTTCCTTCCTATTTCTGGGAAGACTACTGCTGAACTCACAGAACAGATCTTGAAACAACTGGATAGTGATGGACTGGACATAAACCTCTGTCGTCGTCAAGGATATCACAACGCTGCAACTATGGCTGGTATTCATGGTGGTGTTCAGGCAAAAATCAAAGAAATTAATCCCAAGTTTTTATTTGTGCCTTGTGTAAATCATTCTCTGAACCTTTGCGGAGTTCACTCTTTTGGAAGTGTTTCTTCATGTGTGACATTTATTGGAACTTTGGAAAAAATGTACTCATTCTTTTCAGTCTCAACTCATCGATGGGAAGTGCTGCAGAATGTAGGTGTAACAGTAAAAAGACTTTCCCAGACAAGATGGAGTGCTCATTATGAAGCTGTGCATGCAGTAAAGACACATTTTGAAAAGTTAATCTCTACCTTTGAAGTACTGTGTGATCCAAAATAAAATGTGGATACAAGAGGATCAGCTCAGGTTTTGCACTCTGCTGTGTACAATTTTTCTTTTCTGAGTTATCCTTTTCTCTGGTGTGAGGTTTTAGGTGAGGTTAATCAGACACAAAAATATTTGCAAACAGCGAGAATCAGCCTTGAGCAATGTACAGTGAAAATGCAAGCTTTAAAATTGTTCCTTGAAGATCAGCGTACCGAAATTGTGGAGAAGACCATTAACTATGCAACAACAAAATGTAAGGAAATGGACATTGCCATAAAAAAAAGAATCACATTTCGAAGAAGAATGCCTGGAGAAACAGCAAAAGATGCAGGTCTTACATTGCCAGAAGAAATCAAAAGGGCTATGTTTGAATGCCTTGATCGTTTTCACCAAGAATTGTAGAGGAGTGTGGTAGCCGTGTTAGTCCACTCTTAAGGTTATCAATAGAAATCAAACAAAATAAAACATGGAAAAGAAAATAAGATGATACCTTTTTTATTGGACATAACTTAAATTTCTTAATTAGCTTTCGAAGGTTGCCCTTCTTCGTCAGATCGGAAATAAGCAAATGTGCTAGCTGACAGTGTATATAAGTGAAAACATTCAAGCACTACTATGACTGTCTGACAGGGTGGGAGGATGGGGGTGGGTAGGAGGTATGCATGGGGACATCAAAGCATATCATTGATATTCTAACAGGATGGGTGTGGATAGGTGAGGGTTGGGGTGATCAACAGAGAAATACAGCTTTATGGTTTATAATGGGCTAGGAACCCCAGATCCTTGTTAAGTCTCCTTTCTGTTGGGTGTTAAAATATTCAATCATTCTGACTTCAAAGGTCTTACGTTCTTGTATGGTTTTAAAGTTACCTTTCAGGATTCTCACTGTGAAGTCACTGGTACAGTGTTCTGGTCCTGTAAAATGCTGACCAACAGGCGTGGGAACCCTGCTGGCACCAGTATTGTTCATATGATGTCTATGTAAATTGAATCTTGTCTTAAGCATCTGGCCTGTTTCTCCAATATAGCATCCTTTGTTACATTTTTTACACTGAATGATATATACCACATTGGAAGATGAGCAAGTGAAAGATTCCTTTATGTTGAATATCTTTCCTTTGTGGATGACTGTGGGGTCCTGTGAAATATTTTGGCATAGTTTGCAACTGGATAAATTACAGGGAAGTGTGCCCTTCTGTTCCTTTTCAGTCTGTGATGGAATTTTACTTCTAATTAGCTTGTGTTTTAAGTTGGGTGGCTGTTGGAAGGCCAGTACTGATGGGGATGGGAATATCTCTTTCAGTAATTCATCCTCCTGGAGTATAGGTTGTAGATCTCTTATGATTTTCCTCAGTTTTTCCAGCTCTGGATTGTATGTCACTACAAGGGGGATTCTGCCTGTGGATTTTTTCTCCTTGTACTGTAGCAGATTCTCCCTGGGTGTTTTGAGGGAGGAGGCAATATTCTTGGAGATTATTTTGGGGTTGTAGCCTATCTGTTTGAAGGATGCAGTCAGGCTTTTAAGGTGTCTGTCTCTGTCCATTTTGGGGTTGTAGCCTTTCTTTTTGAAGGATGCAGACTCGTTCTAAAGCAATGGATCAAATAATGTCAGTGTTTGCTATCATTCAGCCATTCTCTCTGATTTTTGCAGAAGAAGAAAAACTTCAGAAGTTTTTACCAAATATAGTTGAAATTTATGATGATTTTTCCGGTGAAGAAATTTAAGTGGAAATTTTTCGACTGCAGAGACATTTAAAAGCTGCAGGAATCAATCTTGTAGAAACGAAGACATGGACAGTATTGCAATTTCTAGAATTTATTGTGAAATGAGATTTTTATGAATCTGTGCCAAACTTATCCTTATGTTTAAGACTTTTCCTAACTATATGTATATCTGTTGCTTCATGTGAAAGAAATTTTTCAAAATTAAAATTAATAAAAAGTGTTCTTCGATCGACAATGAGTTGATTGATAAATCTGGCTATGCAAAGGAGATCAATTTTGATGAAGTAATTGACAAATTTGCAGAAATTAAGGCTCGAAAACAGAAACTATAATGTTGTTCTTCGTTACTGCAACAGATCAATATGTAGGTTTTTCACATCTTTTTTCAAAAAATATATTAATGTAATTAAAAAGTATTAATCCTTCACTTTTTACTGTCTATTTCTTTTCTGACCATTTATCTCATTTCATGATTATTGCTAAAAATAATTTTTTCATGGGGGAAGGGGGTGTTAAAAAATGTTCAGCCCCGGGTGTCAAGTATGCTAGGTACACCACTGGGTTGGACCGCTAGATGACCGAGAAGTAAAAGGGGCTATCAGGGAAGACAAAGCTGTAGCAGAGAGTAAATGAATTCTTTGCTTCAGTCTTCATTGAGGAAGATTTGGGTGAGATACCGGTGCCAGAAATGGTATTCGAAGCTCACGAGTCGAAACTGAATGAATTCTCTATAAACCTGGAGGATGTGATGGGGCAGGTCTACAAACTGAAGAGTAGCAAATCTCCTGGACCGGATGGTATTCATCCCAGAGTACTGATAGAACTGAAAAATGAACTTGCGGAGCTATTGTTAGTAATATGTAACTTATCCGCCGATTTTTAAAAAAAGGTTCCAGAGGAGATCCGGGAAATTATAGACCAGTGAGTCTGACGTCGGTGCCGGGCAAAATGGTACAGACTATTATTAAGAACAAAATTACAGAGCATATTCAAAAGCATGGATTAATGAGACAAAGTCAACATGGATTTAGTGAAGGGAAATCTTGCCTCACCAATCTACTACATTTCTTTGAACGGATGAACAAACATGTGGATAAAGGTGAGCTGGTTGATATTGTGTATCTGGATTTTCAGAAGGCGTTTGACAAAGTACCTCATGAAAGACTCCAGAGGAAATAGGACAGTCAAGGGATAGGAGGTAGTGCTCTATTGTGGATTAAAACCTGGTTAAAAGATAGAAAACAGACAGTAGGGTTAAATGGTCAGTATTCTCAATGGAGAAGGTGTCAGGTTTCTCGTGGAACCTCGGGGTTAGTGAGCCCTTTGACCACTGCCGAGGAGCGGCAGCAGCAGGAGAATCACCCAAACACAAGACAAGGCAGAACAGATGTACCGGCAAACCCAGGACTGGCTCCCCGACAGAGACTGCAGCCGAGGCAACTCAAGCTGGAATAAGCAGGACAGGAAATTAGCCCAAACTTCACCTGCACTTGACCGCCATTCCTCAGGGGTTGAACCCCTGGGTGCAGGCGGCCTGCAGGACTTACCGGACAGGGCAGGAAGGCTGAACCACAGGAAACAGCAGGAAGAAGAAACCAGAAAACAAGCCGGGTCTAGGCAGGCAGCAGACAGTAGAATAAACCAGGAGACAGGCCGGGTCAAGGCAGACAGTAGACTAAACCAGGAGACAAGCAGGGTCAAAGCCATTACCAGGAAAAACTCAGCAGCACTGCAACTAACTCTCACCAAAGGAAACTCCTCTGAGGACCTCTGTTGCAAGGCAAACTAGAAAACTTCCCAGGTGATTAATAAAGGCAGCCTACAAGGGAGTTCACCAGGTACGGGTACTGCTTGGTTCCAAAAAACTCCCAAAACAATCTAGAAGGCTAGAAGATCTGGACCGGACCACAATATCTTCTGGAACATGGGAAACGGCAAGCCATCGGTTCACAGCAGCTACCAGGTCTAACCACCGGGGGGGGCGAGGTGACTGAGTGCAAGGAACCTGGGCACAACCGTGACAGAAGGGGTAGTTAGTGGGGTTCCCCAGGGGTCTGTGTTGGGACCGCTGCTTTTTAACATATTTATAAATGACCTACAGATGGGAGTAACTAGTGAGGTAATTAAATTTGCTGATGACACAAAGTTATTCAAAGTCGTTAAATTGCGGGAGGATTGTGAAAAATTACAAGAGGACCTTAACGAGACTGGGTGTCTAAATGGCAGATGATTTTAATGTGAGCAAGTGCAAAGTGATGCATGTGGGAAAGAGGAACCCGAATTATAGCTACGTCATACAAGGTTCCACGTTAGGAGTCAGGGACCAAGAAAGGGATCTAGGTGTCGTCGTTGATGATACGTTGAAACCTTTTGCTCAGTGTGCTGCTGCGGCTAAGAAAGCAAATAGGTATTATTAGGAAAGGAATGGAAAACAAAAATGAGGATGTTATAATGCCTTTGTATCGCTCCATGGTGCGACTGCACCTCAAATATTGTGTTCAATTCTGGTCACCGCATCTCAAAAAAGATATAGTGGAATTAGAAAAGGTGCAGAGAAGGGCAACAAAAATGATAAAGGGGATGGGACAACTTCCCTATGAGGAAAGGCTAAAGTGGCTAGGGCTCTTCAGCTTGGAGAAAAGGCGGCTGAGGGGAGATATGATAGAAGTCTATAAAATAATGAGTGGAGTTGAACGGGTAGATGTGAAGCGTCTGTTTAAGCTTTCCAAAAATACTAGGACTAGGGGGCATGCGATGAAGCTGCAATGTAGTAAATTTAAAATGAATCGGAGAAAATGTTTCTTCACTCAACGTGTAATTAAACTCTGGAATTCGTTGACGGTAAAGGCAGTTAGCTTAGCAGAGTTTAAAAAAGGTTTGGACGGCTTCCTAAAGGAAACGTCTATAGACTATTATTAAATTGGACTTGGGGAAAATCCACTATTTCTGGGATAAGCAGTATAAAATGTATTGTTCTTTTTTGGGATCTTGCCAGGTATTTGTGACCTGGATTCGCCACTGTTGAAAACAGGATGCTGGGCCTGATGGACCTTTGGTCTGTCCCAGCATGGCAATACTTATGTACTTATGTAATCAGGCACCTGTCTGAATATTGGCATCAAGATCTCTGGTGTACCTCTCTTCCCATGATCTGTATCTTCCCTTCTTCCCACCCCTGACAACAGCATGCCCCCAACTGAGCACCCCCACCCTGTATGCCCCAACCTAGCCTACCTTGTATATCCCTAGTGTTCTATAGGATCCTATGGGTAGGAGCGATGCCCACTCACTCCTGGCTCCATCCTCAAAATGGCCACTGTGACCTTTAGTGGCAGTCTCGTGGTACTCACTAGTGGGCATTGATCCTGCCTGTGGGACTCCCTAGACCACCAAGAATATAAGGTAGACCCGGGGGTAGCAGCTCGATTGGGACCTTCCTGTCATAAGGGATGGAAGGGAGGGGAGACTGAGATCAGGAGGAGGGAGTGGGGACTCAGAGGTGGTGAGGGTTCTTGCCTCCCTTATGTGGTTCTGGCCAATGTTCAGCAGGAACCCACATAAGTGTCTTATGCAGGTCCTGGCTAAATATCAACCAGGACCCATGTAAGACCTGGTGCAAGCAAATGCCAACATGGCTCCAGATATTCAATGGAAATGCCCAGACATGGTGCAGCACTGAATATCCAGGCCTAACTTGTAAAATACTTTTAATCTTGTGGAGAAAATATGTACACTTGGCAGCAAGTATAGTAGGAATAGATATTTTGCAAATATAGGGGATAATTCTATAAAGTAGGTGCCAACATTTATGAGCCGATTGCATGTATAAATGATTAGAATAATAATATACATTTGCATGTGTGACAATATGCGTGTAAAAGTCCTATTCTGTAAATATAATATCTTGCATAGCACATAGACATAGACAGAGTCTGGGTGGAGCGTGGGCAAGACTCAGACTCCCTTGTGTAACTTAAAGCATACTATAAGTTAAGGGCCAGATTCCATATAAGGCGCCTAAAAAATCAGTGCGGTAAACATTTCCGCATTCTTTAAGTGGCACCTAGATTTAGGCTCAGCATATAAAATACACTTAGTTGATATCTCAGCACCTAAAGCTATGCGCCACCAACAAAAATGTGATGTAAATCCCTATGCAGTGGTGTGCTGGAGCCGGCTCGCACCGGCTCACAAGAGCCGGTTGTTAATCTTTCAACCGACTTGCGAGCCGGTTGTTAAATATAGCGAGCCGGCTCTGGCTCTCCTCCCTCCCTCCGGATCCTCACCGACGTCGTTCTTCTAATTCTTCTGGGCAGGCAGTCTTGCCTGCCTGCTGTCAGCTCACTCTTCCCCGCTGCCGATTCGTGCTGTAAAAATGGCTGCCGAGACTTCCAGAGGCGGCCTCGCGAGACTTCTGAAGTCTCGGTGGCCATTTTGAAACTCGAATCGGATGGCAGCGGGGGAGAGTCAGCTGGCAGCAGGCAGGCAAGACTGCCTGCCCCGAAGAATTAGAAGGACGAGGCAGGTAGACCCAAAGCATACTTGGGGTGAGAGTGAGGGTGCTGTCTATGTTTGGGGGGGGGGGGGGGGGGAAGTTGGGTGGAGGAATTGGAAGGGATTTTTGTGATGTTTGGAGGGTAGGGGGGATTAGAAGGGGTTTGCATGATGTTTCTGGGTGTGGGAGAGAGGGAGATTGGAATCTTGGGGGAGGGGGACGTTGGGACCTGGGGGGGGGGAGTTGGGTGGAGGAATTGGAAGGGATTTTTGTGACGTTTGGAGGGTAGGGGGGATTAGAAGGGGTTTGCATGATGTTTCTGGGTGTGGGAGAGAGGGAGATTGGAATCTTGGTGGAGGGGGACGCTGGGACCCGGGGGGGGAGTTGGGTGGAGGAATTGGAAGGGATTTTTGTGACGTTTGGAGGGTAGGGGGGATTAGAAGGGGTTTGCATGATGTTTCTGGGTGTGGGAGAGAGGGAGATTGGAATCTTGGTGGAGGGGGACGTTGGGACCTGGGGGGGGGAGTTGGGTGGAGGAATTGGAAGGGATTTTTGTGACGTTTGGAGGGTAGGGGGGATTAGAAGGGGTTTGCATGATGTTTCTGGGTGTGGGAGAGAGGGAGATTGGAATCTTGGTGGAGGGGGACGCTGGGACCCGGGGGGGGAGTTGGGTGGAGGAATTGGAAGGGATTTTTGTGATGTTTGGAGGGTAGGGGGGATTAGAAGGGGTTTGCATGATGTTTCTGGGTGTGGGAGAGAGGGAGATTGGAATCTTGGGGGAGGGGGACGTTGGGACCCAGCCAGATAATCTTAACAGGTCCCGACTGAATATCAGATGGTCAGTATTAAAAAAAAAAAATGCTAACTGCTGCAGGCTCAATATTGACTTTGAGCTTTTGGAAGTAGAAGTAAATAGCAGAGAGAGTGATCCCAGGGGCCCATGGAGGGCATGGGAGAGGAGGGTCGCTGGGTATGGGTTCATGCAGGGCAGGGGAGAGAAGGGTCCCTGGACATGGGTGGATGGAGGGCAGGGGAGAGGAGGGGAGAGAGAAGAAATGCTGGACATAGATGGAGGGGAGGGAAGAGTGAGGAAGGAGATGAGTTGAGGGGAAAGGAAGAGAGGAGAAAAACTGCACATGGATGAAGAAAATAGGCAGAAGCTGAGGACCAGAAATGAAGAAGAAAGGAAAGGAAGCCCTGGAAACAGAGTTAAGAGGACAGATAGCAGCAGAATCGGATACTGGGCCAGCATGATCAGAAAAACAGTCACCAGACAAAAAAGGTAGAAAAAAATCATTTTATTTTCATTATAGTGTTTGGAATATGTTCACTTTGAGAATCAGGTGCTCAACATTAAAAGTTTATATTTATTTACGGCATTTATGGCATTTTATCGCACATTAAACACGAATTAGATTGGAACCTGGGATCATTTAATTTTTTTTCCTGGAATTGCCACTCCCCCCCCCCCCCCCACCGGCTCTCTCCCTGGCTATAGCCAGCTCTGCAATTTTGGGGGGGGGGGGGGCGCAGAGGGGGACCTGGGAGAGAGCCTGTTGTTAAACATTTACCAGCACACCACTGTCCCTATGCATAGATTTACAGACACAGGGACATATTCTATGACTATGAGCGTACCCACAAAATGCCAATTTCCTCTCCCATAACCACGCTCCTTTTGAACTGTACACATTAGAATTTAAGCGCAGTTCATTACAGAATATGCTTAGCAAGTTGTGTGCATAAATTCTAATTATTGCCAATTAGTGCTCATTATTGCTTGTTAGGCGTTGTTATCAACACTGATTAGCTTGTTAAGCAAATTAAGTTATGTGTGTTATGAAATACGCTTAGATTTCAGCACAGAACACTAGGCACACTATATAGAATCTAGGGGTATATGTATATCTCTGGCATTTAAACATAAGCTATGGCTGGTATAAGTGCTTGTGCCTACATTATATAAACCACAGAAATAGGCAAAACTCCTTGGGGAATCCAACCAAATCCCTCAACTCTATACGATTCCCACTTTGGAATGTTACTGCAGACCTCAGCGATGCCACTTACTGGAAAACAGTGTAGCACTCAGTAAGACTTATGCTCACTCCTCATCAGTCTAATGGAAATGATCTTGAAAACATTGTAACATATCTTGATTTTAACTTTAGAACTGTTTTCTTATCTTTCTTTACAACATCAAAACATCATCTTAATAATACTGATCTTGTAGATGATATTGCTTCTGTTGGTCGGGGAATGAAAATGGGGAAACCCGTATTTTCGAAAGAAGATGGACGTCCATCTTTCGTTTCAAAAATACCGTCAGGGACGTCCAAATTCTTAAATTTGGTCGTCCCTAGACTTGGTCGTTTCTGATTTTCAGCGATAATGAAAACCAAGGATGTCCATCTCAGAAACGACAGGAGCCAGCATTTGTAGTGCAGTGGTCCCCCTGACATGCCAGGACACCAACCGGACACCCTAGGGGGCACTGCAGTGGACTTTATAAATTGCTCCCAGGTACATAGCTCCCTTACCTTGTGTGCTGAGCCCCCCAACCGCCCCCCCAACACCCACTACCCACACTGTACACCACTACCATAGCCCTTACGGGTGAAGGGGGCAACTAGATGTGGGTACAGTGAGTTTCTGGTGGGTTTTGGAGGGCTCGCTGTTTCCTCTACAAACATAACAGGTAGGTGGGGATGGGCCTGGGTCCACCTGCCTGAAGTGCACTGCAGTGCCCACTAAAACTGCTCCAAGGACCTGAATACTGCTTTCATGGACCTGAGTATGGCCCACCCAATTTCGGCTCATGCCCACCCAGTAGCATAAGTACATAAGTAATGCCATACTGGAAAAAGACCAAAGGTCCATCGAGCCCAGCATCCTGTCCCCGACAGCGGCCAATCCAGATCAAGGGCACCTGGCAATCTACTCAAACGTACAAACATTTTATACTCTGCCAAGCTAACCGCCTTCACTACGTTCTCCAGCAACGAATTCCAGAGTTTAATTATGCGTTGGGTGAAGAAAACGCATGCCCCCTAGTCCTGGTATTTTTGGAAAGCATCCACCTGTTCCACTCCACTCATTATTTTATATACCTCTACTATGTCTCCCCTCAGCCGTCTCTTCTCCAAGCTGAAAAGCCCTAGCCTCCTTAGTCTTTCTTCATAGGGAAGTAGTCCCATCCCCGCTATCATTTTTGTCACCCTTCGCTGCACCTTTTCCAGTTCTACTATATTTTTCTTGAGATGCGGCAACCAGAATTGAACACAATACTCTAGGGGTGGTCGCACCATGGAGCGATACAATGGCATTATAACATCCTCACATCTGTTCTCCATACCTTTCCTAATAATACCCAACATTCTATTCGCTTTCCTAGCCGCAGCAGCACACTGAGCAGAAGGTTTCAGTGTATTATCAACGATGACACCCAGATCCCTTTCTTGGTCTGTAATTCCTAAAGTGGAACCTTGCATGACGTAGTTATAATTCGGGTTCTTTTTTCCCACATGCATCACCTTGCACTTGTTCACATTAAACGTCATCTGCCATTTAGCCACCCAGTCTCCCAGTCTCATAAGGTCCTTCTCTAATTTTTCACAATACTCTCGCAAGTTAACGACTTTGAATAACTTTGAGGGGCATAACTGAATGGCGCCGGCCAAATTGATGGCCGGCCATCTTCGGGGCCGGCGCCGTAAGTGGGCGGAGCCAAGCGTAATTTCGAAATACGCTTGGCGACGGCCAAATTGCTCGCCGAGTTTACAAGAGGATCGCCGGCAGATCGCCGGGTGTATATGAGATGACCGGATTCGGTTTTCAGCCATAATGGAAACCGGGCCTGGCCATCTCAAACCTGGCGAAATGCAAGGCATTTGGACATGGGAGAAGCCAGCATTTGTAGTGCACTGGCCCCCCTGACATGCCAGGACACCAACCGGGCACCCTAGGGGGCACTTAAAAAATTAAAAGAAAAAAATAAAAATAGCTTCCAGATGCATAGCACCCTTACCTTGTGTGCTGAGCCCCCCAAATCCCCCCAAAACCCACTCGCCACAACTCTATACCATTACCATAGCCCTAAGGGGTGAAGGGGGCACCTACATGTGGGTACAGTGGGTTTTGGGGGTTTTTGGAGGGCTCTATATTAACCACCACAAGTGTAACTGGTGGGGGGGATGGGCCTGGGTCCACCTGCCTGAAGTGCACTGCACCCACTAAAAACTGCTCCAGGAACCTGCAAGGAGCTGGATATGACATTTCAGGCTGGCATAGAGGCTGGCAAAAAAGTTTTAGTTTTTGTTTTTTTTGGGTGGGAGGGGGTAGGTGACCACTGGGGGAGTAAGGGGAGGTGATCCCCGCTTCCCTCCAGTGGTCATCTGGTCAGCTGGGGCACTTTTTCCAGACTTGGTCCTAAAAAAAATGGACCAAGTTCAGACGGCGAAATGCTCGTTTGAGCCGGCCTCTTTTTTTCCATTATTAGCCGAAGCCGGCCATCTCGTACCCACACCCCCGCCCCGCCTCTCGTCCCGCCTTCACTACCCTACCAACACGCCCCCTTGTAGGTTGGCCGGTGCCGCAACGCAACAGCAGTTGAAGCTGGCCAAAATCGGCTTTCGATAATACCGATTTGGCCGAGACCAGGAGATCGCCGGCAATCTCCCGATTTGTGTGGGAATATCGCCAGCGATCCCTTTCGAAAATAAGCCTGTTTGTGACATCAGCAAATTTAATTACCGCACTGGTTACTCCCATTTCTAAATCATTTATTAATATATTAAAAAGCAGTGGTCCTAGCACTGACCCCTGAGGAACTACCCTTCTTCATTGTGAATACTGCCCATTTAACTTCACCTATGATGTGGCTGGCAGGGATTCCCAAGCCTCACCAGCCGAAAACTCCCAACAACTGTCCCTCTTGCATACCTTGTAAATAGCAGATCTTTGCCTGCAGGAAGCAGCGACTGATACATGCTGTGGGGCCAGCATAAGCAGTGTGTATTAGTTGCTGCTTGCTGCCGGTGAAAATCTGCTATTTAAAAGGTATGGTGGGGGGGGGGGGGGATGTTTGAGGGACCATATGGTATGCAGGTGAGAGAGGGAGAGACCAAATCACTTGTGGGATAAGGCAGAGTTCTTCTGTCCACCCATCTTGGGCCCAGGCCCAACCAAAATTGGGTGTCTGGCTACGCCCCTGCCCTCTCCCTGTCTGTGTATATCAGTCCATCTTAATAATAGCTTATGAACTTTTCCTTTAGGAAGCTATCTAAACCTTTTTTAAACCTTGCTAAGTTAACTTCTTTTACCACATTCTCTGGTAACGAATTCCAGAGTTTAATTACTCATTTTAACTGAAGAAATATTTTTTCCAGTTTGTTTTAAGCGATTCACGTCTACCCATTCTCCACTCATTATTTTATAGACCTCTATCATCTATCAGCCGTCTTTTCTCCAAGCTGAAGAGCCCTAGCTGCTTTAGCCTTTCCTCAGAGGGAAGTCATCCCATTCCTTTTATCATTTTCGTTGTCCTGCTCTGTACCTTTTCTAATTCCACTATATCATTTTTGAGATGCGGTGACCAGAATTGCACACAGTATTTGAGGTATGGTTGAACCATGGAGTGATACAAAGGCATTATACCATCCTCATTTTTGTTTTCCATTCCTAATAATAACTAACGGAAACTACGCATGTACTTATTGTTATAGAATAGCCACTAACCCCCGGATTCTATATAGTGCGCTTAGATTTAGGTGCTGAAATCGGTGTGGATTCTATAACACCATGCATAACTTAATTAGCTTAAGTTAATGAGCGTTGATAGCAGCACTTAACAAGCAATAATGAGCATTAATTGCCGCTATTAGAATTTAGGTGCACAACTCGCTAAGCGTTTTCTGTAACAATGTGCGCCGAAATTCTAGCGCATGGATGCAAAAAGGGGTGTGGTTATGGGTGTTTCATGGGCATTCCAAAATTTAGGCGAGTAGTTATAGAATATGGTCCAGTGTGCCTAAATCTACGAGCTAAGATTTACACCAGGTTTTCATTGGCGTAAATGGATGCACGTATATATCGGCACTGAAATATCAACTAAGCATATTCTAAAATCAGTGCCTAAATCTAGGTGCCTAAATCTATAGAATACACTTAGTCAGCACTGATTTCAGCGCCGATTTTTTAGACACCATATACAGAATTGCCTCCTTAACTCTTAATTCTATAAATGTTGCTAAAAATTGAATGTGCCCAATTTGAGTGTGGAATAACAAGCTAATTAGTGCCATTAATTGGCAATTATTGGCACTAATTAGATTTAATTGAAATATACATGTGTAAATTTAGGTGCAGGATCCGTGCCTAAATTTTATGTGCGAGTCAAAAAAGGGGGTTTAGAAATGGAAGGATCATGGGTGGGGCATGGGTAGATTGGGGGTGTTCCTTTAAGTTATGTGCATAGTAAGAGAATAAGGACATCCGCGCCTACATTTATGTGCGGGTATTTGCAGAACATTTAGTTGGTGCAAGTGGCCGTACCTAAAGTTAGGTGCGATTCTTGGGCATAAGCGCTATTCTGTAAACTGCATCTAACTTTAAGAGTCTTTTTGGTACCATATATACAATTCACCCCACAGTGTGCACACTCTCAGGCTTAAATGTGGGTGCTGTACACAGAATGTAGCCTTCTGCAGGATTTACAAAGCTGAATATCCAATGGGAGACAATCAAGGGACAAAGTGTTGAAACATATATTTTTGGCTGTATGAGGTGGTTTTGAGCCCCATAAAAGTAAGAACAACTCCTGGCTGGTTAAATGGTTTTTAATATTGGGAAGGATAGTGTCTCCTGTGTTGCTTGGAAGCCTCCATGTTTACAGTTTTTGGTATCTATCTTAATGCATTTGTTTTTCAATCTAAACATATGGACTGCAGGCACCAATGATCAGAAACTTTCCACTTCAGGGACAAAAAATAAAAGAAACAGGTTTGCATACAAAGCTTCATTTAGTTATGCTAGGCTAATGGCATGGCATATATCAATGTGTTTTTGTACTGTTTTTCAAGGTGGGACACAAGACTTCTCAAGTACATCTCAGCCCAGATTCTCAGCAATTTATTCACCATGCCTTTGAAGGAAGCATCATAATTGGAAGGAAATCTGCAACACAAATTCCATGACCATGGTGTTGGTATTTCTAGAGCTCTTTTCATTTTGTTTATGCACCCCAAGAGAACGTGTCTGACAAGGAAGAATAAATCATCTTTTGTTTGCTTGCTTCCAGTTCCCAGTAATTACATATGCTTTTAGATATCCCTGCCTGTGATGGTTTTCACTACCTCATCGGGGAATCATACTTATATGGTCTCCAGTGCGGTTTTGTTCAAGTAATCATTATATCCCAATCATCATTTTGTAAATGTTTTTGTCAGAATCATGAACATCTCTTCTAATCATACCTAATGGATTACTTGTGCTCTAATTTCCAAGGAAGACACAGGTTTCTGGTTAAGAAAGATACTCCACTTGCACTCTGACTGAATTTTGCAGAGGGACATAATGGCATCAATTCCATTAGTACCAGCAAAAACAGCTACGTCTGGCTTTAATTAACACATCACTACCCTAAAATAGAAATCTAGATTTTAGTAGACTTTGCTGAACGTTTAGTCTGTCAAGGGTTCGCTGTAGTGCAATCTACAAGTGCGGAAGGCATATTATCACCAGTCCCATTAACTTTAACCAGTCTGCCAACTTCATGTAGCAGTATGTGGCACTTGCCTAGTTCTGTTTTATTGCCATATATTTAAATAATTATGGTTCCTGGGACTGCTGAATATTTGGCCCAATAAACCATAAGGCACTGAAATCTCTTCCATATGATATTCAAATGATAAATACTGACCTAGCTTCTTTAAAAACTGCTTAGAAGACTTGGAGGCTGATTTTCAAAACGACTTACAAAATCACATAGGCTACTGTGTAACTTTGTAAAGTCTAAGTGCTTTGAAAATACGCCTCTTGGTTATTCTAATTCAGTGGTTCTCAACCAGTGTGTCACGGGGGTGTAGCTACGAGTGGCCTTGGGGGGCCCAGGCTCCCCAATCTTGTATCAGCCCCCCCCCCCAATCCAGTGCACAGCATAGGTGCCCAGTATGCAACTCTGCTCGCCTGCTGCCTTCCCCTCTCTAAGCTCCCCAGCCATCATACAGACGTTTTCCTTCTTTTCTTCCAGCTGCCACCAATGCCGGCCCCCCGATGATAATTATAAAGCACAGCAGTGGGAAATCGCAGCTATCTCCACACTGTGGCTGCTTCCTTCCAGCTGAGCCAGCCCCGCTTACTCTGAAAGAGGAAGTTGTATCAGAGGAGGTGGGGCTGGCCTTCAGGAAGTAGTCGCAGAATGCAGAGAGTTGCGATCCCCGCAGCTGTGCTTTGTAATTATTACCACAGCTGGCATTGTTGGAAGAACGGAAAACTGTTGCATGCTGGTTGGGAGAGGCAACTTTGGAGGAAGGAGAGAGATGAGAGCTATGGGGGGTGGGGGCAAGGAGAGAGACAGGAACAATGGGGGGGGGGGGCAAGGGAAAAGGCAGGAGCAATAGGGGGGGGCAAGGAGAGAGACAGGAGTAAGAAGGTTAGATTGAGCACAGGAGACAGCGTGAACCCATCTAGCCCATTATATGAGCTGAAACCAGTAGGTTGAAATTGTCACCATTTTCGCTCACTCAAAACAATAACAAAAGATCATTAGAAATGCCTATGCGCAGTCCATCTGTAAAATGTCAAAACTGTTCCAGTTGGATAGGCAGTGCCTTACAAGGTGTAAGACAAAAGATTTGTTTTAATTTTATTTGACAGCGTTTTAATTTATTTGAAAGCTTCCCATATATAGAGATATACATATTATGAAATAAAACTTAAATATCACTAAAACAGCTTTAAAAATTATTGTAGCTGGTAGAAACAGCAGTTATAAATTCTGTATTTTGTGCTCATTTTTCTACATTGTTCTATACAATAGAGTAATACATGGCCAAAAGTCAGTGAGGATATCCTGTTTCCTGATGGGTTAATCTTAACTGTTGTTATAATCTGCCTTGGGAAGCCTGGTGTTATGGAATATATTGAAATTAAATGGAAGTAAAATTAAACTCTTCTTTCATTGAGGCACGTGGAATCACATCTTCACTTCATCTGCTTTATACTTGTTTACATTTTAGATACACAAATGGATTATTCTGGTTTTTGAGCATGTTCAGGGACAAGTGGTTTTATAAGTCAAAATAAAAATAAATATTTTGTTTCATGCAGCTCTCTTTTGTTTAAACATAACTAAATGGGCTATAAGCCCTAATGCAGTCCATTGTTTTTCTTATATTTTGTTCTTGTGATAACTTGTGGAGGGGCATAATCGAACGCGAACGCCTATCTCCAAGGGCGTCTATGTCCGAAAACAGGTACGTGAAGAGGAGGGACAGACTGTATTTTTGAAAAAAAAATGGGCGTCTTTTTTTTTGTTTCGAAAATACGGTTTGTACGGACCAAATGCCACGGATTTGTTCGTTTTTGAGCTGGGCGTTTTGTTTTTTTAGCGATAATGGAAACTATTTTATTTTATTTTTATTTATTGCATTTGTATCCCACATTTTCCCACCTTTTTGCGGGCTCAGTGTGGCTTACAATATATTATGAATAATGGAAATACAATTTGTTACAACTTGGTTATGGATTACATTGTGAAGAGTTATGCGAGACAATCAAAGTATCGTTAAGGAATATAACAATGGAGCAAAACCGTGAAACATTGGAAAGAGACAACGGGAAGCTAAAAGGACAACATCAAGACACGAAGACATATGGTATACATATTTCTGTGAATAAAGGTATGGGTGAGGTGAGATTACTAGGGATGAGAGTTCAGAAGTGGATGTATTGATGCATTAATGAACAGTGAGTGTGTTTTGGTGGTGTTATGTGTTTTGGTTCTTTCCGTAAATTTGTTCAAAAAGATGGGTCTTCAGTAATTTGTGGAAGGTGGCTTGCTTGTAGATCGTTCTTAGGTTGCGCGGCAGTATATTCCAGAACTGCGTGCTCATGTAAGAAAAGGTTGACGCGTGTAACGTCTTGTATTTCAAGCCCTTGGAATTAGGGAAGTGGAGGTTGAGGAAAGTTCGGGATGATCTTTTAGCGTTTCTGGGTGGTAAGTCTATTAACTCAGACATGTAGGCTGGGGCTTCACCGTGAATGATTTTGTGGACTAATGTGCATACTTTAAAAGTAATGCGTTCCTTGAGTGGAAGCCAGTGTAGCTTCTCTCGTAAGGGTTTTGCACTTTCATATTTTGGTTTTCCAAAGATGAGTCTGGCTGCTGTATTCTGGGCTGTTTGAAGTTTCCTCAGTATTTGCTCTTTGCAACCTGCGTATAGTGAGTTGCAGTAATCCAGATGGCTGAGTACGAGGGATTGCACTAGGCTGCGAAAGACGGATCTTGGGAAGAATGGTCTTATTCTTTTCAGTTTCCACATGCAGTAGAACATCTTTTTGGTTGTGTTGTTTGCATGAGTTTCAAGTGTTAGGTGGCGGTCAATAGTGACTCCAAGGATTTTTAGCTTTTCTGAGATTGGAAGGTTTAGTTTTGGTGTGTTTATAGCGGTAAATTCATTCGTGTTGTATTGGGAGGTGAGTATCAGGCATTGAGTTTTTTCTGCATTTAGTTTCAAACGAAATGCACCTGCCCAGGTGTTCATGATGTGTAGACTTTGATTGATTTCGTTGAAGATTTCTTTGATGTCTTGTTTGAAAGGGATGTATATTGTTACATCATCGGCGTATATATATATGGGTTGAGGTTATGGTTTGATAGGAGTTTTGCCAAAGGGATCATCATTAGGTTGAAAATGGTTGGTGAGAGGGGTGATCCTTGTGGTACTCCACATTCAGGTGTCCATGCATTAGACGTAGTTGAATTAGATGTAACTTGATACGAACGTTGGGTTAGGAACCCCTTGAACCAGTTCAGGACATTTTCTCCAATGCCGAAATATTCAAGTATGTGTAATAGGATTCCGTGGTCAATTATGTCGAAGGCACTTGACATGTCAAATTGTAGGAGGAGTATATTGTTTGCCAGTTGCAATCATTTGTTTAAATTTAGTCATAAGGGTGACTAATACTGTTTCTGTGCTGTGATTCGACTGGAATCCTGATTGGGCATCATGCAGTATTGAGTATTTGTTTAAATAGTTTGTGAGTTGTTTAGTTACCATTCCTTCGGTTATTTTTGTTATTAGTGGTATGGATACTACTGGCTTGTAATTGGTTATTTTGCTTGTGCTTTTCTTTGTATCTTTGGGAATTGGGGCGAGTAAGATTTTTCCTTTTTCTTTTGAGAAAAGTCCCTTTTGTAGCATGAAGTTTACGTGGTTCGTTAGGTCTATTATGAATTGTTGAGGAGCAGATTTCATGAGGTTGTTTGGGCATATGTCTAGTTTGCAGTGGGATTTGGCAAATCTTTTAAGAGGCAGATGCACTAAAGCTAAATGAGCCTTTAATGACCCTCCAACGAGGAAAATTTTATCCGTTGCATGCATCAAAGGGCTTTTACCGAGGAAGCCAGCAGCTAACGAAAACGGAATGGAGATGAGCAATTAGTGTGAAAACCCCATTGAAACGACATGCACTAACCTTTTCCGATTGCCTTTACGCAGGAAAAAGGCAGGAAATCTAACGAGAGGTCTGGACCTCTCGTTAGGACAGCTCTGTGCCAGGAAAAATCATTAAGTGAAAAAATAAACAAACTTTGAGCCAATCCCAGCGCATTAGCAGAGCTAAAAGCGCTGTGATTGGTCCAAAGGACGTCAGAAAACACATCAAATAAAAAAAATAAAAAAAGGATCGGGAGGGGGCAAGGGCACTCATCAGGAGCGTCCTGTATGGACGGCCTTGCCCCCCCCCCGCTGCTCCCCACTTTCCGCCGCTCCCCCCCCCCCCCCCGAAAAAGCAAAATGCTAGCTGCCCCGGTCCCCCTCCCTTCCTGTTCCTGTGTAAGTAACCTACGTCAGAAGGAGGCGGGGCCTGGGCCAGGTTAGAAGAGACGTCATGGAGACTCTACAACCAACACAATAGATCTTCCTGCCCGTGCAGCGCTTCTGAAAGAGGTGAGAGGCGCTGCTCGGGTCGTTAATAGGGAGGGGGGTCTCGGTGGAGGGGGGGAGCGGCGTAGTCGACCTCAGGGGGGGCAGCGGGGGTGGGGCACGGTGCGAAAGAATGACGGGAGGCGGAGTTAGCTCTGCAGAACACAGGAACAGGAAGGGAGGGGGACCGGGGCAGCCAGCTAGCATTTTGCTTTTTCGGGGGGGGGGGGGGGGAGCGGCGGAAAGTGGGGAGCAGCGGGGGGGGGGGGGCAAGGCCGTCCATACAGGACGCTCCTGATGAGCGCCCTTGCCCCCTCCCGATCCTTTGTTTTTGGATTTTGCTGACCGGGTAGCCACGTGTATGTGTTGTGGCTTTTTTTTTTGTTTGTTTTTACGTTTGCAGCATGCGCAGAGCAGCCAGCAAAACGCTTGGCTGCTCTGCGCATGATTTAGGGGCCATTACCGATGTGTATTGTGATTCTTTGATACATTGTACGTTTGAATACCGATCTGAGCATGTGTGACTTTTTTTTTTGGTGCATTCTTCGTTTTTTAAAAATCGTTAGGGACTTTAACGATTTTGATTTTTTTACGTTTGGTTGCTGCATCTGCCTCTAAGTGTTTCAGAGATGAGGTCTGCTGATAGTAGTTCGAATTCTGTCCAGGTTCTGTCTGCTGGGTATGTTCCTTCTTCTGGATCTAGACAATCCAGAAGTGTGGCGAATTCAATAGGGCTGGTGGTATTTTGAGTCGTAATTGTATAATTTTCTCCTTGAAGTAATTTGCAAGGTTGTCAACATCTGGTATGTCTTTGCCGTTGTTTGTAACTGGTGTGGTGTCTAACAGTTTGTTCACTAGGTTGAAGAGTTTATGTGTGTCTTTGTAGTTTGGTCCTATTATTGTTTTGTAATGTAGTCTTTTAGTCTGTTTTATGGTATATTTGTATTTTCTCCGGCCAGCTCAAAAACGTCCCAATCCGAGCCATTTGGTCATGGGAGGGGCCAGGATTCGTAGTACACTGGCCCCCCTGACATGCCAGAACACCAACTGGGCACCCTCGAGGTCAGTGCGGTGGACTTCAGAAACAGCTCCCACATGCATAGTTCCCTTACCACGGGTGCTGAGCCCCCAACCCCCTCCCCCAAAACCCACTACCCACAAATGTACAACACTACCATAGCTCTTAGGGGTGAAGGGGGCACCTTCATGTGGATACAGTGGGTTTTGGAGGCCTCCCATTTACCAGCACAAGTGTTACAGGTAGGGGGGATGGGCCTGGGTCCGCCTGCCTGAAGTGCACTGCGGTACCCACTAAAAGTGATTCAGGCCTCTAGGACTTGTTGCTGCTGTAGAACCTTGGCACACCAGTTGACACCTGAAGACTAATGTCTCCGAAAATGTCCTTTATTGGAATAAGCATGTTTACTCACAGTTAACTGCAGATCAGAGGTTGTGCCCCACTGGCAAAGAGTCTCCCTGATACTGAGATTAGCAGTAGGTCAGAGCTGGCAGAATGCTGTACAATGCCCACTTTCAGTAACGTGGGTAACACATGAAAGGGAGCTAAAACTGGCTTACAAAAATGGCCACTGCCTCATGGACTACCAGAAACAAAACAGGGCACACTCTGACCCAGTAAGCAGAGGGAAAAGCACCAACATCGTGAGCATTTAACACAAGCTAGTGGAATCACGGAGCCCAATACCCTACACCCACCACAATGCATTGCTGATGTGACTCTGCAGTGCGCATAACAGAAAAGGTGTCACACTCACCCAAGAGCCACATCAGAACCAGGGAAAGGCTGTCAGAGGATAGAACACATTCTGCTATCATGGAGGTGGGTACGGCATTTGAGGCTGGCATACAGGCTGGGAAAAAAGTTTGTAAAGTGGGGTTTTTTGGTGGGAGGGGGTTAGTGACCACTGGGGGAGTCAGGGGAGGTGATCTCCAATTCCCTCTGGTGGTCATCTGGTCAGTTGGGGCACTTTTTTGGGACTTGGACCTGAAAAAAAAGGGTCCAAATAAAGCGGACCAAATTCTCATCAAAAACGCCCTTCTTGTTTCGATTATCAGCTAAAGACGCCCATCTCTCCTCGGCCGATAAACACGCCCCAGTCCCGCCTTCACCACGCCTCCGACACGCCCCCATCCACTTTGTTCGTTCCTGCGACGGAGTGCAGTTGAAGACGACCAAAATCGGCTTTCGATTATACCGATTTGTTTGCCCACGGGAGAAAGACGCCCATCTCCCGATTTGGGTCGAAATATGGGCGTCTTTCTCTTTTGAAAATAAGCTGGATAGTGTGCCCAAACTGAAAACTCTTCTCTCTATCTGGTCAATAATAAAAGGGGCTCATTATGAACATTATCTACCCTAATGCACCCTTATTCCACTGGCTAATCCAATGTTTAACCTGTGCCATCCCATGTTCCTTCCCGTCCTGTTACTCTCCGAATCTGTGCTTCTCTGAATTGTATCCTCTTGAATTTGTGTAAACCACATTGTGCCTGCTTATGTGAGAAAATGTGGGGTAAAATGCGCCAAAAATAAATAAATAAAAGGTTGTTTTCTGGCTGTACATGAGGAATTCTGATAAATAAGTGTATGTTTGTGTCCCTAGTCATGCATCCAAAAGTTATATAATCCTTTCAAGAAAGCCAGTTAATTGTTTACTTTATTAGTGGAACATAACCACAGAGGCATGGTATGGTCACATTTTCAATATGGTATTACTAGAGCCCAGCTAAGCCCAGCTAAGGTTATTTTGAGTTAGTCTTCACCGGACCAAACTTGCTTTCATTGTGCCATCACGATCCAGATGGATAGGCAGTGTCTTAAAAGGTGGAGGATAAAGGATATTTTTTTTTACATTTATATCCCACATTATCCCAAGCAAACTCAGGTTCAAAGCAAACTCGGGTTCAATGTGGCTTACATTTGAAAATACAGTGAGACAGAATAATAGAATTCAGTTATATTGTGGGATGGCATAAATGTGGCTAAAAAGATGGTGAAAGAGATGCTGTAGGAGATGGGGTACAGGGTAACAGAAGAATGATCAGGAGGCAAGAGAAGGAAGTAGCTGGGACTGGTGAGGGGATGAGAGGCAATGAAGGGTAGGTGAGAGCTAAGCGGGTAAGTACAGAGCATGGAAATGGGGGACTAGGGAGTGGGTAAAAGGGGGTGGGGAGTAGGAGACTGGGAAAGGAGAGAGACAGCGGGGCCAATGGGAGTGCTGGAGAAAGAAATGGGAAAAGAAAGTAGATAAATGAGACATGAAAAGGAGGAGACTAATGACTAGAGGTGAGAGAAAGGGAGAATGAGGGAAAAAATTTAAATGGGCAAATATAAACACAGAGAAGAGACAGGAATGGAGAGAAACAGTGGCAGATGGACTGGAGATCTTGTAATGAAAGTTAAGGACAGAGGAAGACTGGGATAAACATAATTGGTAGGTAGGATTTTATTCTTAATTCAGTGAATGGAAAATGTCAAATTTACAGTACATTCACACTGCTTTCTTTGGGGCCCTCTTACTACGCTGCGGAAAAAAGTGGTCTGTGGCAGTGCGAGCACATCTTTTGGGCGTGTGCCAGGCCAGTTTTTGCCACGTCCTGGAAAAAGGGTTCTTTTTAAGGGACCGGAAAATGGACGTGCGGCAAAATAAAAACCAGTGTGCATCTATTTTTGGCCTAAGACCTTACCGACACCCACTGACTTAGAGGTAAGGTCTCACGTGCTACCCGGGCAGTAGGCATGCAGTGTACATCCACTTCCATTTACCACTGCGTAAGCGCCACGTGGTAGAAAATATACCGTGTGTTTTTGGCGCACACCAAATTCAGAATTACCACCTGGGATACACAGTAGCGGGTGGTAATGCTGATTTGGCATGCACTGGATGCCCGTAAGCTCTTACACACCTTTATAAAAGGGCCCCTTTATATTTTGCAGAGTGCCATTTCTATTTCTCTTCTTCTAGTGTTGCATTGCCTGCAGAGTATGGCTTCTTAGGGTTTAAATTTAATTTTTGTCTATGTATTCATATTTTAACTTTGTGCTCACATACCAATCCTCCTCCCTCCCCCGTTTACTAAGCTGCGTGACAACACCAACACAGCCCATTCAAAGTGAATGGGCTGAGTCAGCATACCACAACACCAGCTGCTAGCATGGTTTAGTAAATGGGGGGGGGGGGGGGGGGGGCGGGTTATTCTGTACCTAGCAAGGGTCTATTTGTGTTTGGTGATCAAGGTTAGGTACTCTTTTTGTATGGAGTTTCTATTAAAGCACCTATAATTATTCAGTTTCCCAATAGGGATATTGAAGTTCTAGGTCTGCCTGCAATATTTACTGTGTTGCATTTTCCTAGGTAGGGTCCTTGTTGTGTTACTTCTGTAAGTTAGTGTTATTATGGTAAAGTAGATTAGCTCTATAGATCCTGAGTGATTTTTGTAGGCTTTGTGTTACAGGTACAGTGCATTTTGTCTAGCAAAAAAGGTGCCCTTCTCTACCACCGCTAACTCCAGACTCCGCCCCTTCTGCCTCGCATCACCTTATGCCTGGAACAGACTTCCCGAGCCCATACGCCATGCGCCCTCCCTGCCTATCTTCAAGTCCTTACTCAAAGCCCATCTCTTCTCCCTTGCTTTTGGCGCCTAACCACCTTCCTCATTCATGTTACCTACACTGACTACAGATTTTGTAACCTCTAGATTGTAAGCTACCTACACTGACTACATAAGTTGTAGGTTACCTACACTGACTACATAGTTTGTAACCTTTAGATTGTAAGCTCTCTTGAGCAGGGACTATCATTCCCCATGTTAAACTTGTACAGCGCTGCGTAACCCTGGCAGCGCTATAGAAATGCTAAGTAGTAGTAGTAGTGCCGGTACTCAAATGCCAGGCCACCCTTCAGGGGTGGAGTGATCGTTGAGGGACCCACCCCTGCAACCACTCATAGAATCTATGACAAGGCAGAATTTGTATGTAGAACCTGAGCTCTTTCATTAAAATACGAGAGCCATGGTCAAGTTTAGCAGACAGTGGAAAAGGTGCCGGTACTCAGTACCCCCAAGTACCCCCTCAAAAAAAGCCCTTCAGGTACTCCACAATATGCTTGGGCCAGGAGAGGATCTATGTTTTTACTGAGAATATTCAGACAAAAAATAAACAGGCGAAGTGGACAATGGATGACAGAAGATTCTTTATTGAAACATGCAAATGACTTAACATGGACCATGTTTCAGCCAAAGACCTGCGTCAGGAGTCAATTGATATCTGCTCAAATGTAGATGCAAAGTATTACACTGCCAAAGGCACAAAATCCACACACTAACAGTACAGTCTGTCTGCAGCGCTGTGCAGAGTTCTAAATATAACCTTGCTCAATAGAAAAATATCTACCATGAACGTTGCCAAACGATTCTCCTGCTAAACCTTGCTGGGGTTTTTTGTCTGAGTTTCAGTGTCGTGTGGAGTGTGTCTCCTTGTCTTCCTATTGATTTACTGAGATTACACCAAAATCAACTTTTTTGTATGGTGGGTTCCTGGGGTAATGCCATTTTTCTGCTTTGCATCCATTCTTAGAGGAGGAGCTATGGGGGGGTTCTGTGGATGCAAAAACTGTGTTTAAATTAACAGCTTGATAGTCCAGTGTGCAGTGTTAGAGGTCAGTAATTTTTATATTAGATTTCTTAGGCTACTTTAAAGGTAATTTACCTGTTTTATTAATACAACTTAACAAGGTGTTTATATTTGTTATAAAGCAAGATGAAGGATATGTACATTATAGTAATTATTTTGCATGATACTGTGATGTGTGTTGAGATGCTGAACAGACTCAAGTCTACTATAATGGCACAGTTTAAGTTATGGGATAATTGCCCCATGTAAGCTGCATTGAGCCTGCCATGAGTGGGAAAGCGCGGGGTACAAATGTAACAAAAAGATGTGACTATATTTAAAAATGTCAGTATTTCCAAAGTTTCCATAAGTGTGCGTCGGGTTTATGTTGATGTAGGACAGCCATTGGGCAGAATGTTTACTTTGAAATCCATCATCAAGTGCATTCTGAAGGGATCAGGTATGGCTACGCCACTGGTGTGTCAAGACACACTTGTGTGTCACCAAGAGCCCTTTGCTTTCTTTCTTTTTTTTCCTTAACAATCATGTGTGCCTGTGGGCTACAGACAGCAGAGCAGGGAAATCCACATATTGGTCCTTTCTGCTTCAACATTACCTATAATGCTCACTGCTGCCACCAGCCCCAACTTGAAATGTTGTAAGTCTGCTATTGCCCACCCAGCAGTCACCACCTCTCTGTGCATCATTTTCAGCAATAATGAATGATATACACAGTGTCTGGAAAAAACAGTACCCCGCCCCCAATATTTTTGCAAATTACCCAAGCACAAATACACTATTAAAAAAATGTTACTATTTTTTTTACAGGTATTATTGCAAGATACTGTAAAAACTGGATGATCCCTGTTTTAAAAAATTATGTCATTCAGAAAGTGACCATTAACATCCTCTTTGAGAGGTTTCTACCCATTGATGGAGCATCTTAGAGTGCAACTGGCCATCAATGGTCTATATTTGATATTTTGCTTATTGTTTTGTAAACCTTGTCTGTTGTTTATTTACTGTTAACCATAATGAACCCAAGTATGTTAGGAACAATGCAGGGTATAAATGTCAAAATAAATAAATAAATTTTAGCAAAATGGCATTTAGTCAGTGGCGTCAAAGACATTGTGAATGTCACGGTTGGAGGAGGACACTTTGAACACAAATTATGACTTAACTGAACCCCTCCTCCCATTTTACTACTTCGCTTTCAAAGGTAATACTATCAATAGAAATCAAACAAAATAAAACATGGAAAAGAAAATAAGATGATACCTTTTTTATTGGACATAACTTAATACATTTCTTGATTAGCTTTCGAAGGTTGCCCTTCTTCCTCAGATCGGAAATAAGCAAATGTGCTAGCTGACAGTATATATAAGTGAAAACATTCAAGCATTACTATGACAGTCTGACAGGGTGGGAGGAGGGGGGTGGGCATGGGGACATCAAAGCATATCATTGATATTCTAACAGGGTGGGTGTGGATAGGTGAGGGGAGGGTGATCAACAGAGACATACAGCTTTATGGTTTATAATGGGCTAGGAACCCCAGATCCTTGTTAAGTCCTTTCTGTTGGGTGTTAAAATATTCAATCATTCTGACTTCAAAGGTCTTACGTTCTTGTATGGTTTTAAAGTTACCTTTGAGGATTCTCACTGTGAAATCACTGGTACAGTGTCCTGGTCCTGTAAAATGTTGACCAACAGGCGTGGGAACCCTGCTGGCACCAGTATTGTTCATATGATGTCTATGTAAATTGAATCTTGTCTTAAGCATCTGGCCTGTTTCTCCAATATAGCATCCTTCGTTACATTTTTTACACTGAATGATATATACCACATTGGAAGATGAGCAAGTGAAAGATCCCTTTATGTTGAATATCTTTCCTTTGTGGATGACTTTGGGGTCCTGTGAAATATTTTGGCATAGTTTGCAACTGGATAAATTACAGGGAAGTGTGCCCTTCTGTTCCTTTTCAGTCTGTGAAGGAAGTTTACTTCTGATTAGCTTGTGTTTTAAATTGGGTGGCTGTCGGAAGGCCAGTACTGGTGGGGATGGGAATATCTATTTCAGTAATTCATCCTCCTGGAGTATAGGTTGTAGATCTCTTATGATTTTCCTCAGTTTTTCCAGCTCTGGATTGTATGTCACTACAAGCGGGATTCTGTCTGTGGATTTTTTCTTTTTGTACTGTAGCAGATTCTCCCTGGGTGTTTTGAGGGAGGAGGCAATATTCTTGGAGATTATTTTGGGGTTGTAGCCCTTCTGTTTGAAGGATTCAGTCAGGGTTTTAAGGTGTCTGTCTCTGTCCCCTGGGTCAGAGCAGATACGGTGGTATCTTGTGGCTTGGCTGTAAATGATGGATCTTTTTGTATGTGAAGGATGGAAGCTGGAGTTGTGGAGGTAGCTACATCTGTCTGTGGGTTTCTTGTATATAGATGTTTGTATATAGCCGTCACTGATTGAGACCGTGGTGTCCAAAAAATTGACTTTTTCTGGGGAGTAGTCAATTTTGAATCTGATTGTAGGATGGTATGTATTGAATGCAGAATAAAATTGTTTCAGAGTTTCTTCACCCTCCGTCCAAATCATAAAAATGTAATCGATGTACCGGTAGTATTTTAGAGGTTTGGTCTGGTGTGTATGCAGAAATGTCTCTTCCAGCTCAGCCATAAAAAGGTTGGCATATTGGGGTGCTGTCCTGGTGCCCATCGCAGTGCCCATTATTTGCAGATAGATATCATTGTTAAAGTGGAAGTAGTTGTGAGTTAAGATGAATTTGATTAATTTTGTAATAGTTTCTGGTGAGTATTGATGGTCCAGTGTGGATTTTTTTAGGAGTCTTCCACATGCAGCTATGCCATCCGCATGTGGAATGTTGCTGTATAGTGATTCTACATCCATCGTGACCAGAAGGGTGTTAGGTGGTAGTTGCTTGATATTTTTCAATTTATTCAGAAAGTCTGTGGTGTCTTGTATGAAGCTGTTAGTTTTGTGTACGAGAGGTTTCAGAATTCCCTCTAAGAATCCAGATATTTCTTCCGCGAGTGTGCCAATATGATATGATATGATTGGTCTGCCAGGGTTTCCCAGTTTGTGGATCTTGGGTAGCATGTAAAATGTGCCCACGGAAGGTTGATTTGGTATGAGTTTCTTCAGGTGAGGTTGCGCTTGTGTAGGAAATGTTTTGATAAGGTCTTTCAGCTGTTTTGTGTAATCCTGTGTGGGGTCCTCAGTTAGTTTCCTGTAGTATTTATTGTCTGAGAGCTGTCTGTGCCCCTCTTCAATGTATTTTTGTATGTCCATAATTACCACTGCGCCTCCTTTGTCTGCGGGTTTGATGATAATGCGTTCGTTAGTTTGTAGGGTTCTTATGGCCGCTCTTTCTGGTGGGGTAAGATTGTACAGAATTCTTTTTTGTTTGTTGGAGAGTTGTGATTTAACCCTATGTCTGAAACTTTCTATGTAATTATCCAGTTTGTAGTTTTGTCCCTCCTGTGGGGTGAAATAAGTGTTCTTCTGTTTAAGACTGTATTTCGGATCATTTGATGTCTCTCTATTGTGGAAATGTGCTTTAAGACGCATTTTTCTGAAGAATTCTTCTAGGTCTGAATATAGCTGGATTTCATCTAGGTTATTCGATGGGCAGAATGAGAGCCCTTTGGAAAGCACAGAGATCTCATGTTGTGATAATTGATGGTTCGAGAGGTTTATTATCCCCATTTGGTTTGCATCTGTAAAGGTGTGATCAGTATTCCCTGGTTTGTTTGGGCTCTGATTTTCACATGCCTCAGATGTGTATCTAAGTGTCTCCAAAGTGTCTGGAGCTGTTGGTTCTGCAGAGCTGTAGCTATTCAAGGATAAGCAGCTGATCTGAGCTGTGAGTCCTGCACATCCTGCATGTTCCTTTAAGTGAAACTGAGCAGTTTCACTTAAAGGAACATGCAGGACGTGCAGGACGTGTGGACTCACAGCACAGATCAGCGAACGCGCTGGAGACCGGCGCTGAAGAAGACTAAGGCTGGCGGGGGTTGGGGACCCACACCAGCAAAGGTACCTTGTGGCGGCGGTGGCGGGTTGAAAGTAGAGGGGGCCAGGACTAAATCTGTGGGGGCCCATGCCTACTAGTCCATAATAAGGAAACAAATATAAAATAAATTTCACTACTATTTTTTGTTACATTTGTACCCCACGCTTTCCCACTCATGGCAGGCTCAATGTGACTTACATATTGTATACAGGTACTTATTTGTACCTGGGGCAATGGAGGGTTAAGTGACTTGCCCAGAGTCACAAGGAGCTGCCTGTGCCTGAAGTGGGAATTGAACTCAGTTCCTCAGGAACAAAGTCCACCACCCTAACCACTAGACCACTCCTCCACTCCACTATCACTTAAAGCAAAAACGGAACTCTCTGAAAGGTAACAGTGTGGGGGGGAGGGTCCTAGATAGCATTATATAAATAAGAAATAACAACTGAGAGGAAGTGACATCACGGACCGGGATGGCAGCTTGAACGCGGAGCTCCGTTGGGGCCTTGTTTAGAGCGAGCAAATCCCAAAGACTTGAGCAGCATCCCGGAGTGCGAAGGAAAGGTCCCTGAAGGGACTGGAGCAATTCCGTTTTTCGATGGATCAAAGTAAGAAAACGCCGGCGGCTTCGGTGGGGCCAGAGCGGAGTGAAGCAAAGATGGCGGTGAGTCTGGCTGCGGCCGGGGAGGAGCACGCTGAGGAGGCACTTGAGGCGGGTGAGATTGCAAAATCGGAAGTAGTGGCTTGGTTTCAAGACTTGAAGGCCAATCTGGCGGGGGTCCGAAAGGATATACAAACTGCCCTGAGAGAAATTAGGGCTGAAATTCGTGACTTGGGAACACGTGTTGGTGAGGTGGAGGAGGGGATGGAGACTCTTAAGCAGGACATGGGGAAACTGCATAAAGTGGTGAATGCTGACATGTGGGAATTACAACAACTCAGGGAGCAGGTGGAAGACCTGGAGAATAGGTCACGCCGAAACAATTTGCAATTCAAAGGAATCCCAGACTTGGATATATTTAGCAACTGTGAAGCAGTGATTCGAGAGTTGTGTGGGTTCATTTTGAATTCTGAGGAAGGTGGTCAACTACCAGACCTCCGCATCCAGAGAGTGCACAGAGTGGCTGGCACGCAGTGAGAATCTAACCTGAGGGACATTGTAGTGTGTTTTGCTGACTTCCCCATGAAGGAGAAGATATTGTCTAAAGTGAGGCAGCAAAAAGAGATTCTTTGGAAAAACTGTAAGATTGGAGTGTTTCAAGATCTGGCATGGACTACTTTGCAAAAGCGTCTATCCTTTCGAGAAGCCATGATATTTATGAGGTCAAAGGGGATCCGGTACAGGTGGCTATTCCCATTTGGGATGTGGCTAACGGTGGATGGTAAATCGCGTAAAGACCCAGGATGAAGCATGGTTAACATTGCGATCTTTGGGGTGTAGAGATGTTCCGAATTGCTGGAGACCGCCAAGGAACCCAGAGCGGATTCAGCGTGGTAGAGGGTGGTGGATCGGGGGAAGAATTCTGACAACCAAGCTTCCTGAAGGAACACAGACTTATGCGGACTAGTGGAAGATTGATTAATTCATTGAGAACATTATGCAGATAAGCAATTATTTAGGGGGAACCATTTCACTACTCAATACTTAAGTATTTTTGCTTTGATTCCAGATTTATTGGCCTGTGATCCTGAAGCAGAAAG
The DNA here is from genome assembly GCF_901765095.1 of Microcaecilia unicolor. Taxonomy (NCBI): domain Eukaryota; kingdom Metazoa; phylum Chordata; class Amphibia; order Gymnophiona; family Siphonopidae; genus Microcaecilia; species Microcaecilia unicolor. The sequence goes on along the minus strand of NC_044031.1, from coordinate 353,043,593 downwards.
GGCAATTCGAAACGCTGGCTGCCGTTGATCATGGTCAACTCTTGGAAAAACCAATACTACAAAGCTAAGTTTGAATGTATACCTAGTTTGAGAGTCTGAAACATAGAAAAGAATTATTAAGAGCCCCAGGAGGTTTTTTGCCGATGATGAGGAAGTCCAATTCCTTGAAGACTGTTTGTTGAGTCCAGGAATTTGCTCAAGGCTTTTTCCTCCTTTTCATAAAAAGAATGTGCATACGATATTTATTTAGAGGAGTGTGGTAGCCATGTTAGTCCACTCTTAAGGTTATCAATAGAAATCAAACAAAATAAAACATGGAAAAGAAAGCTAATCAAGAAATGTATTAAGTTATGTCCAATAAAAAAGGTATCATCTTATTTTCTTTTCCATGTTTTATTTTGTTTGATTTCTATTGATATTTATTTAGAACCTTGTTTAGATTTGAATGTGGATATAATCAATAAGAAGGCTCAGTCCCTTATAAAATTGTAAAGTTGAGTTTAACATTAACATTAACAGCATTACTTACATTCAGTGGTGTGCTGGAGCCGGCTCACACCGGCTCGCAAGAGCCAGTTGTTAAATTTTCTTCCGGCTTGCGAGCCGGTTGTTGCAAATAGCGAGCCGGCTCTGGCTCTCTTCCCTCCCTCCTCCCTCCCTTCGGATCCGCCTCACCTCCCGCTTGTTTTTTAAATTCTTGGCTTCCAGCGCCGAGTCGCCGACTGTCCTGAGTCCTCCCTTGCCTTCCAGAGGCGGCCTTGCGAGACTTCAGCTGAAGTCTCAGTGGCCATTTTGAAGCGCGAATCGGCAAGGGAGGACTCAGACAGTCGGCGACTCGGCGCTGGAAGCGAAGAATTTAAAAAACAAGCGGGCGCGCGGTGAGAGACCAGATCGGGAGGGAGGGAGGAGAAGAAGAATTTCATAAAACAGCTCGGGAGGGGGTGGCAGGGGGGAAAAGAGAGTCGCTGCTGGGCATGGGTGGATGGAGGGGGTCGCTGGACATAGGTGCATGCAGGGCAGGGGAGAGGAGGGTCACTGCTGGACATGGGTGCATGCAGGGCAGGGGAGAGGAGGGTACACTGCTGGACATAGGTGCATGCAGGGCAGGGGAAAGGAGGGTCACTGCTGCACATGGGTGCATGCAGGGGAGAGGAGGGTCACTGCTAGACATCTGGGTGCATGCAGGGCAGGGCAGAGGAGGGTCGCTGGGTATGGGTGCATGCAGGGCATGGGAGAGGAGGGTCACTGCTGGACATGGGTGCATGCAGGGCAGGGGAGAGGAGGGGAGAGAGAAGACATGCTGGACATGGATGGAGGGGAGAGAAAAGTGAGGAAGGAGATGAGATGAGGGAAAAGGAAGAGAGGAGAAAAACTGCACATGGATGAAGAAAATAGGCAGAAGCTGAGGACCAGAAATGAAGAAGAAAGGAGGAAAGAAATAAATGGAAAGGAAGCCCTGGAAACGGAGTTAAGAGGACAGATAGCAGCAGAATCGGATACTGGGCCAGCATGATCAGAAAAACAGTCACCAGACAACAAAGGTAGAAAAAAAATCATTTTATTTTCATTATAGTGTTTGGAATATGTTCACTTTGAGAATCAGGTGCTCAACATTAAAAGTTTATATTTATTCACTTATTTATGGCATTTTATCCCACATTAAACATGAATTAGATTGGAACCTGGGATCATTTAATTTTTTTTCCTGGAGAGAGTAATGCATTGCCCCCCTTCCCCGCTATAGCCAGCTCTGCAATTTTGGGGGGGCGCAGAGGTGGACGGGGGGGGGGGGGGGGGGGGGGGTCGCTGAGGTGGACCGGGGAGAGAGCCTGTTGTTAAAAATTTACTAGCACACCACTGCTTACATTCCACCATATACATTATGGTTCGATGCGGATCACATTTTAAAGAGACTGGACATTTCCAGGAAATACAATATTCAATCCGCACATTCAAATGCGAGTACTATATTAAACCACTATGTAATTAATATACTAATTTAATCATTAGAGTTCAAAATGTATTTTCTATTAAAGATAATAACGTTTGAAGAAATGTTATAGCCAAGTAACATGGCAAGATGGCGACCTGAACGGATGCTGAGACGGGAGCTCCGCAGGAGGACTGAGTTCTAAGCTAGTTCTGGGCGAAATCGCCCTCTCAAAATTGCGATCCGGGTCCGCCAATGCCATTGGAGAACGGAGATACTCCCTCCAGGGAGATCGGTGTCCCGGAGAAATGGTGATCGGAGTCGGCTGACGGAGCCCGGGAGATTGTAGGATCACGTGGAGTTACTCGCGAAAAGGCTCCATCAAGACCGCGATCCAAATCCCCCACAGCCGTTGGAGAGGCGGAATACCTCCTCCGGGTAGGAGTGAGATCACTGGAGAACGTAGATTGGAATTCGCCGGAACTCTGGGAAACGGGAGGCCGCATGAGGACCGAGCTCCACTGCAGTGGCCTACACCTATGAGACACTAAGGCGAGCCGAGGCGACCTGACCCGAGAGGCACCGTGCTGCGTGTCCGGAGACCAAGCCAGATAAGACCAAGCCAGATGGGAATATCGGCGCGGGTCACCACGAGATCAAGACCGAGTGAGCGCTACCTTCGCCGAAACTAAACAGGTCGCCGTATCCAAGTTACTGGGAGGGAATTAATGTGGCCCATTGGAACGCGGAGTGGCGAGCATGCCTCTCATTCGAGAGACAAGGGACGGCGGACTGCTCATGGAGAGAACCAAGTGGCTTGATTAGGAGCCTGGTCACTGCTTGGCCGTCTGAACCAAACTGAAATCGACTACATCGAACCACTTTGGACCGATCTGGCTCGTGACCAGCCGCCATGACACCACGCGGAACGAGACGGTCGCATGAAAGACTAGAGTGGAGAGCCACTTCCTTGCAACAACCTGGGAGTAGCTGTCGGATTTCAGCACCGATGTGCTGACAATGCTGGTGAGCTGTAGTCCGAAAGACATTGCCCATATGTGTAGAGAGAAGTACACAGGTTGACTCTGTTTGCTGCACGCAGACTGGCCTCCTAGGAGGCTTTCTAGGTTGGTGCTTGGGGCGATCTGTGGAGGGCTGAAACGTTGTAGCAATGAACTCGTAAGATAACTTGGTAGCATAAATGTTTTAAATGCAATGCTACTTTTAAACACAGTTTAATGCCTTTTAAAATGCTTTGCTTCTAAATGCTTTCCAGTGCCTTGCCTTATAAATGATTTGCTAAATATAAATGTTTAAATGCTAACATTTATATATATAAAGCATCATGGTTAATGCTTATCATGTTTAATGCTTATCATGTTTAATGCTTAGCATGCTCAATGTTCATATACGTTAATGCATACTATGCTTGTGCTTAACTATGTTTAATGCTGAAACTGCTGACGCTATATCAAAGGTTCAAGAATTACTCACACATGTTCACATATGACAAACACTGTTTGACGCTCAAACAAAACCACACCAAATAATATTTACCAGACATATCAACTATCACTAAATATAACCAACATGAACACCAACAAACTACTCATGCTAATTTACATAGTAACATAGTAACATAGTAGATGACGGCAGAAAAAGACCTGCACGGTCCATCCAGTCTGCCCAACAAGACAACTTATGTGTGCTACTTTTGTGTATACCCTACTTTGATTTGTACCTGTGCTCTTCAGGGCACAGACCGTATAAGTCTGCCCAGCACTAGCCCCGCCTCCCACCACCGGCTCTGGCATAGACCGTATAAGTCTGCCCAGCACTATCCCCGCCTCCCACCACCGGCTCTGGCACAGACCGTATAAGTCTGCCCAGCGCTATCCCTGCCTCCCAACCTCCAGTCCCGCCTCCCACTACCGGCTCTGCTATCCAATCCCCTTAATTCACCACATATGGACCACTCCCAACATAAACAACAACCTCCCCACAGCTTACAAAAACCACAGACAACCCAATCACAGCACAACAAACCAAAAGAATAACAACCAATTAAAATTACAAACAAATGCATACGAAAACAGCCAACAAAAAGAGAAGAAAGGACACAACAAAATCAAACGCAAAGACACCAGACAACTAATAAGAATCAACACAACCAAATCCCAAACGGAACCATACAGACAAATACAGATGGGATACATAAACGCCAGATCAGTGGTAAATAAAACAGTGAACATAACAGATTGGATCACCATAGACAATCTAGACCCTATAATTTTAGAGCTATGTCCACCGGGATACAAAATCACCCACTGGACAAGAAATGGAAAAAGAGGAGGAGGAATAGCAATTACATACAAATCAGAGTTTATCATCACAACAATAACCGAATCAATCCTACCACAACTTGAAATCACTTCGGTAAGAATAAGCCACGCAAACCTGCAAGAACACCTTACCACAATCTTGCTCTACAGACCACCAGGCAATTGGCATGAATCCCAAACATACCTCATGGACTTTATCTCGAATACTTGTGTCTCCAACACAAATCTTATCTTAATAGGAGATATCAATCTACATCTTGAAGATCTCAACTCAACCAGCACACAAGAATGCGTAGACTTCCTACATTTATGGGACTTTCACAGGACACACACACAACCTACCCACAGACAAGGACACACTCTAGACATCATCACACACAACTTTGACCACGATGCAAACATTACATTAACAGACACAAAGTGGACACCCGCACCATGGTCGGACTACTACAAAGCAAACATCTTCCTCCAATGGAGAACAAAAGGACCACCGATTAAACAAGAACGAAAAACTTACTCCACGAGAGGGAAAATTGACCCGATAGAATTTTGGCAACAGATTTACCACAATGAATGGACAACAAAAACAGACTCAATCCAATTCCTCTCAGAATGGGACAATAGATGTAGATCTATATTAGACAACATTGCTCCAACCCAAACGATATCCTCACACAGAAAGAATTCAACACCATGGTTCAACGACGAGCTGAAAAAACTTAAAACACAAGTCAGAAGGTTAGAACGAGCTTGGACTAAAAAGAAAGACGACACTACACTAAACGCCTGGAAACAACTCCAAAGAAAATACAAATACACTATAAGACAAACCAAAAGTCTACACTATAAAACCTTAATCAGACCAAACTACAAGGACACACACAAACTTTTCCACATCGTGAGCAAACTAATAGACACCACACCAGTCACAACCAACAGCAAAGACACTCCTGGAGCAGAAAATCTTGCGAAATACTTCAACGACAAAATAGTACAACTACGACTTAAAGTACCTGTCAGCACCACCGACTATACTGAACTCCTTAATTGCCTAGACCCAGCTCCTGGCATTCATCCAACGGACAGGACTTGGACTAACTTCGAGATACTATCAGAGAACATCATCTCCCAAATGCTCAAAAGATTTGCCAAATCCCATTGCAAACTAGACCTATGCCCAAACAACCTGATGACATCTGTCCCTCAACAATTCATAAACGACATAATGAAACACCTGAACTTCATACTACAAAATGGATTCTTCCCAAAAGAAAAAGGAAACATCTTACTCACCCCCATACCCAAAGACACAAAGAAGAGCGCTAGTGAACTAACTATAGACCGGTAGCATCTATTCCCTTAATAACTAAACTAACCGAAGGGTTGGTGACTACGCAACTTACAAATTATCTAGATAAATTTTCTATACTCCACGATTCCCAATCAGGGTTTAGGTCTAACCACAGTACCGAAACAGTATTAGTAACCCTCATGTTTAAATTCAAACAAACGATTACATCTGGTAAGAACATACTACTTCTACAATTTGACATGTCAAGTGCTTTCGACATGGTAGACCACGGAATCTTACTACACATCCTTGATTACTTCGGAATCGGAGGTAACGTCCTCCAGTGGTTCAAGGGATTCCTAACCGCAAGGTCATACCAAGCAACATCCAACTCGACCACTTCAGCCGCATGGGTACCTGAATGCGGAGTACCACAAGGATCCCCCCTCTCACCGACTCTATTCAACTTAATGATGATACCCTTGGCAAAATTACTATCAAATCAAAACCTAAATCCATACATGTATGCGGATGACGTAACGATCTACATCCCATTCAAACAAGACCTAAAAGAAATTTCTAATGACATCAACCAAAGCCTCAAAATCATGCATTCATGGGCGGACGCATTTCGGTTGAAACTCAACGCAGAAAAGACCCAATGCCTAATACTAACCTCCCAACACAACAAAAAAAGAATACACCGCCTTCAATACACCAACTCTAAACCTTCCTATCTCAGAAACCCTAAAAATTCTTGGAGTCACCATTGATTGACACCTAACACTAGAGAACCACGCGAGAAACACAATCAAGAAGATGTTCCACTCAATGTGGAAACTAAAAAGAATAAGACCTTTCTTCCCAAGGAGTGTTTTCCGTAACTTGGTACAATCATTGGTGCTTAGCCATCTTGACTATTGCAACGCACTATATGCCGGCTGCAAAGAACAAATAATCAAGAAACTTCAGACAGCCCAGAACACTGCAGCTAGACTCATATTTGGCAAACCTAAATTTGAAAGTGCCAAGCCCCTACAAGAAAAATTACACTGGCTTCCACTTAAGGAACGCATCTCGTTCAAAATATGTTCACTAGTTCACAAAATTATCCATGGAGACACACCAGCTTACATGTCTGACCTAATAGACTTACCACCTTAGAATGCCAGAAGATCATCCCGCACATTCCTTGATCTGCACTTCCCCAGTTGTAAAGGAATGAAATACAAACTAATGCATGCGTCAAACTTCACCTACTTGAGCGTACAGCTATGGAACGCACTGCCGCGCAACTTGAAATTGGCCTACGAAAGAACGAACTTCCGCATATTACTGAAGACCCATCTCTTTGAAAAAGCATACCAAAAAGACCAACCCAAGTGAACATACACTACACAACTCGCCTACTTAATCTTAGAACTGTTTCTTAAAAACTGCCTGTATATTACTTCTTTGTTTTTATCATAATACTAACCATTATCATGCAATACAAAATGTTTATGATACTAACACTTTTCCACTACTCTTGATGTATTGTAAGCCACTTTGAGCCAGCAAAGAGGTGGGATAAGGTGGGATACAAATGCAACAAATAAATAAATATATTAAACCACTAAGTAATTAATATACTAATTTAATCATTAGAGTTCAAAATGTATTTTCTATTAAAGATAATAAGGTTTGAAGAAATGTTATAGCCATGTAAAAATAAACTTCTGATACTTTTATTAGTACTTGCACATCTGGTCTATTTTACAAGTCAAGGCTTTCAAGCTGTGTCCTTGGATATACCATCATGGACAAACAATACTGGTCAGTAATTAAAGGATTTTTTTTTAATACCAAAGGTTTAATCAGAAATATAATTAACTTCAGATTTTAAGAGGGAAGGAGTCAGATTCCATCCATTAAGTCACACTATTGTTGACAAGGTTTCCTCAACAGAAATGTTGAGAGAATAACATTCCCCCCAAATGGGATTGTTAATGGGGAAAAAACGTGTCCTTAAAAGTCACTTTATTTTAAAAAACAAAAACAAAAACAACCTTGGTAGTGAGAATATAGTGCTTATATATTCTTATATAGAGGAACACCATTATTGCTCCTGGTGGAATTCTACGCTAATAAATTCAAAATCCTGCGCAAAAAAAATCTCAAAATTCTGTGCATTAAAATTAGCAAATTCTGTTAAATTCTGCAAGTTTATTTGTCATAATTTAAACAATACTTTTGCTAATTATTATCTAGAATTTCAGCACAATCAAATATTTTCATTAAATTATACCTGAGGCAAAAAAGAGCCCTGTTTACTAAGCCATGTTATAGGCGCATTAGCATCTTTAACATGCGTTAACCATGTATGCGCCTACAATATCCCTATAGGCACCTACATGGTTAGCACGCATGCTAACTGTAGGCACGTTAAAAACCCTAACACGCCTTAGTATACAGGACCCTTAGTGATTTCCTTCTAGCACAAAGTATCACCCACACTTCATCCACCTTTTTTACAGCCCCCTTCCCAGTACACAGATACCATATATTTTTTATAACCCCCCACCCTGTCCATATTTTTCCAGCCCCCTCCCTGCACACATTCTTCATCAACCTTTTTTACAACCACCTCCCTGTATACAGATGCCATCCATATTTTTCCCAGCCCTCCTCCATACACCCACCCTTCATACACCTGTTTTACAGCACCCCATCCCTGTACACAGATACCATCCATATTTTCCAGCCCCCCCTTCCTGCACCCACACTTCATCCACCTTACAGCCATCCATTTTTTCCAGTCCCCTCTGCAAACACACTCTATCTTGATCCACATTTTTCCAGATCCCCGCCCTTACCGGTTCAGTGCGATAGGAGGAGGAGCTGCAGAGGCGCACACTGGGAGTGCCTCTTTGAGGTAGGAAAGAACCCCACTCTTTCCTGCCCACTGCCACTATTCTCGTCACTGCCCCTGCTTCTCAAAATGGCCGCTGAGAATTCCTGTGGCATCCTCTTGAGATTTCCACTTGAAGTCTCAGCGGCCATTTTGAAGAAGCAGCAGCAGAGCAGTGGCAGTGGGCAGGAAAGAGTGGGCTTCTTTCCTGCACACAAAGAGGCCACTTGACCACCAAGGCACATTAAGGTAGGCCCGGGGGGGGGGGGGGCTGGGCAGCCCAGCTAGCCTTTTATCCCATTACCGCAGGATAAAATTAATTACAGTCCCCATTCCCACAGTAGTACTGTGTGTTTTTTAAAAATTCATGAGCACTTCAGATGCTGTATGAAAACGGTAGATCCTGCATGGCTGGAGAATTCTGCGCAAATAGAATGCAGGTTAATAAAATTAAAAAATTCCAGTGAGACCAAAACGATTACAGCAGTGGGTTTCTGAATGTTTGGATGAAACCCAAGGAAAAATGGATGAAGTAATTAGTCACAAAAATGTGCAATTCGAACTGGCCTCTGAATCTTCTAGTGGAGATACTGATGCGTGACAACTCAAGAGGCTGGCAAAAAAATCAAGGCACTTGGAAAACCTGTGATTGACAGGGTGAAGAAGGAGAACAAAGGCAAGGAGGGGGTCAGAAGAGACCAAACACAAGGGCCCAATGGAGGGATGACTCACTATAATTAATTTAACTCAATATAAGCTGAACACAGCGGACGTTTCCTTGCTTTCAAAAGGATTGTCATTTGTCTCTACTCAAAGGCATGACTCTTCAGTTCAGAGTAGATTTTTTTTAAGTTTATTCGGACATTACAATTGAAGATCTTTTTCACTGCACATGAAGATGAGGAGGATGCTTATTCAGATGTTCGTTTTAAAAGCTCCTGGATGCCCCCTGGTCCTTTAGATCCCATTGCACAAACATTTCATCAATTGGGTCCTTCAAGACATGGAAAAACTAGAACAGCACCCTCATTTTGTAAAAAGAAATTTGTAGGCTGAAGAAGCTGAGGATTTACAAGATCTATCACATGAATCTACTATACTAATTTGATGCCACGAAGGGGTGGCTTAGGCAGCCCAAAATTAACATCTCCCTTGCTGTCCTCCCTCAGGTCCAGTGGCCAGAAATATCCAAGCCTTGAGCCAGCAGTAGTATTTCAGACATGCTGCCTGCGGCCTCCTCGGCGCTCTCCTTCTGCTGCAGTACAACCCCTTCTGATGCAACTTCCTGTTTCCGTGTGGGTGGACTGCGGCAGAGGGAATCGCTGCTGCACCTGTGACTCCCTGTGAAGCATTTTAAAGTTAGACCGGGAAAGTGAGGGAGACGCCGGACAGAGATGAAGAGAAGGGGAAGACATGCTGGCCCACGGATGGCCCCCTGGAGCTGTGGGATTCAGGGCAGCTGCCCTGTTTGCCCCCACCCCCAAATGCCGGCCCCACCAGCAGGAAGGCATGACCCACTACTGCAAGCTGTAGAGATGAAAGATTTAAACAGATGGCAACGGAGATCACGTGACGCCATGACTGCGAGAGCCTGCTAGCACAGGCTTCTCCGGAGCCCGTTTCCCCTCCACCTCATTTTTTTCAGCTCCTAAACGACAAATCGGGACCCACAAGGACCCAGAACACATCCTAACTGCAAGGCAAGCGATCCCCGTGATAGCGGCACAGATATGGCAGCGAGAGGAACACATAAAGAAAAAGTCCGCGGTAAGGGAGTGGAGGACAAAATGGCGCCGCTGGCAAGCCCGCCCGGCCCTACGGTGTCGTCGATATAGATAGCAGAAATTACTGCTGAAATGTCATCTGTGCTAGAAGACTTGTTGGAACGCAGACTATCTCCCATAGACTCCAAACTAGAAAAAGTGCAAGCACAACTTACGGACCTCTCTCGGGACTGTGTGGCCTTCCAGGTGCGGGCGAGTGAAGTAGAAGACAGAGTGACAACTGTGGAAGAATCGCAAGATTCCATCAAGAAAAAACTGCGGGCCTTGGAAGAGAAAGTAGAAGATCTGGAAAACAGGTCACACAGGAATAAGTACATAAGTAATGCCATACTGGGAAAAGACCAAGGGTCCATTGAGCCCAGCATCCTGTCCACGACAGCGGCCAATCCAGGCCAAGGGCACCTGGCAAGCTTCCCAAACGTACAAACATTCTATACATGTTATTCCTGGAATTTTGGAGTTTTCCAAGTCCGTTTAGTAGCGGTTTATGGACTTGTCCTTTAGGAAACCGTCCAACCCCTTTTTAAACTCTGCTAAGCTAACTGCCTTCACCACTTTCTCCGGCAACGAATTCCAGAGTTTAATTACACGTTGGGTGAAGAAAAATTTTCTCTGATTTGTTTTAAATTTACTACACTGTAGTTTCATCGCATGCCCCCTAGTCCTAGTATTTTTGGAAAGTGTGAACAGACGCTTCACATCCACCTGTTCCACTCCACTCATTATTTTATATACCTCTATCATGTCTCCCCTCAGCCGTCTCTTCTCCAAGCTGTATAGCCCTAGCCTCCTTAGTCTTTCTTCATAGGGAAGTCGTCCCATCCCCGCTATCATTTTAGTCGCCCTTCGCTGCACCTTTTCCAATTCTACTATATCTTTCTTGAGATGCGGCGACCAGAATTGAACACAATACTCAAGGTGCGGTCGCACCATGGAGCGATACAACGGCATTATAACATCCTCACACCTGTTTTCCATACCTTTCCTGATAATACCCAACATTCTATTCGCTTTCTTAGCCGCAGCAGCACACTGAGCAGAAGGTTTCAGTGTGTTATCGACGATGACACCCAGATCCCTTTCTTGGTCCGTAACTCCTAACGTGGAACCTTGCATGACGTAGCTATAATTCGGGTTCTTTTTTCCCACATGCATCACCTTGCACTTGCTCACATTAAACATCATCTGCCATTTAGCCGCCCAGTCTCCCAGTCTCGTAAGGTCCTCTTGTAATTTTTCACAATCCTGTCGCGATTTAACGACTTTGAATAACTTTGTGTCATCAGCAAATTTAATTACCTCGCTAGTTACTCCCATCTCTAAATCATTTATAAATATATTAAAAAGCAGCGGTCCTAGCACGGACCCCTGAGGAACCCCACTAACTACCCTTCTCCATTGTGAATACTGCCCATTTAACCCCACTCTCTGTTTCCTATCCTTCAACCAGTTTTTAATCCACAATAGGACATTTCCTCCTATCCCATGACCCTCCAATTTCCTCTGTAGCCTTTCATGAGGTACCTTGTCAAACGCCTTTTGAAAATCCAGATACACAATATCAACCGACTCCCCTTTGTCCACATGTTTGTTCACTCCTTCAAAGAATTGAAGTAAATTGGTCAGGCAAGATTTCCCCACACAAAAGCCATGCTGACTTGGTCTCAGTAATCCATGTCCTCGGATGTGCTCTGTAATTTTGTTTTTGATAATAGCCTCTACCATTTTCCCCGGCACCGACGTCAGACTCACCGGTCTATAATTTCCCGGATCTCCCCTGGAGCCTTTTTTAAAAATGGGCGTTACATTGGCCACCCTCCAATCTTCCGGTACCATGCTCGATTTTAAGGATAAGTTGCATATCACTAGCAGTAGCTCCGCAAGCTCGTTTTTCAGTTCTATCAGTACTCTAGGATGAATACCATCCGGTCCAGGAGATTTGCTACTCTTCAGTTTGCCGAACTGCCCCATTACGTCCTCCAGGTTTACCGTGAAGTCAGTAAGTTTCTCCGACTCGTCCGCTTGAAATACCATTTCCGACACCGGTATCCCACCCAAATCTTCCTCGGTGAAGACCGAAGCAAAGAATTCATTCAGTCTCTCCGCTACGTCTTTGTCTTCCTTGATCGCCCCTTTTACCCCTCGGTCATCCAGCGGCCCAACCGATTCTTTTGCCGGCTTCCTGCTTTTAATATACCGAAAAAAATTTTTACTATGTTTTTTTGCCTCTAATGCTATCTTTTTTTCATACTCCCTCTTGGCCTTCTTAATCTGCGCCTTGCATTTGCTTTGACACTCCTTATGCTGTTTCTTGTTATTTTCAGACAGTTCCTTCTTCCATTTTCTGAAGGCGTTTCTTTTAGCCCTAATAGCTTCCTTCACCTCACTTTTCAACCAGGCCGGGTTTCTTTTGGAGTTCCGTCTTTCTTTTCTAATTCGCGGAATATGTATGGCCTGGGCCTCCAGGATGGTATTTTTGAACAGCGTCCACGCCTGCTGTACAGTTTTTACTCTCTCAGTTGCCCCCCTAAGTTTTTTTTTTACCGTTCTTCTCATTTTATCATAGTCTCCTTTTTTAAAGTTAAACGCTAACGTATTTGACTTTCTGTGTACAGGTACTTCAAGGTTGATGTCAAAACTGATCATATTATGGTCACTGTTATCAAGCGGCCCCAGTACCATAACGTCCCTCACCAGATCATGCGCTCCACTAAGGACCAAGTCTAGAATTTTTCCTTCTCTCGTCGGCTCCTGCACCAGTTGCTCCATAAAGCTGTCCTTGATTTCATCAAGGAATTGTATCTCTGTAGCGTGTCCCGATGTTACGTTTACCCAGTCTATATTTGGATAATTGAAGTCACCCATTATTATCACATTGCCCATTTTGTTCGCGTCTCTGATTTCTTTTATCATTTCTGTGTCTACCTGCTCATCCTGGCGAGGTGGACGGTAGCACACTCCTATCACCATTTTTTTCCCTTTTATACATGGAATTTCAACCCACAGTGATTCAAAGGTGTGATTTGTGTCCTGCTGAATTTGTAATCTATCTGAGTCAAGGCTCTCTTTAATATACAATGCTACCCCTCCACCAGTCCGGTCTACCCTATCATTACGATATACTTTGTACCCCACTGGTTATCCTCCTTCCACCAGGTCTCAGTAATGCCTATTATATCCAATTTTTCATTTACTACTACTACTATTTAACATTTCTAGAGCGCTACAAAGTGTACGCAGCGCTGTACAAACACAGAAGAAAGACAGTCCCTGCTCAAAGAGCTTACAATCTAATAGACAAAAAGTAAAGCATTTAAATTTAAAATATTTAAGCAGTCAAGCACAAGAGAACAGTCACAGAAGGACTGAAGATGTTGAAGGGTGGTCAGTGTGATTAGGTGTAACTCTGGTTGGAGTAGTGGGAGAAGGTGATAGAAGAATAGAAATGGGTGAGGTAAAGTAATGAGTGGGTTGATAGGGAGGTTATATAAGACATGTCACTCTAGGGGTGGGTGGGTAGAGGGGTAAGTCTAAAGCAGATGTCTCACTAAGGAGTGCCCCTCTACATATACTCCATGCAGCTGCTGTACCTGATATAAATTGAACTGCCACTGCTGAAGGACACATGAAAGGGAGAGGAAGCAAGAGGTATCAGTGTTCTTCTTTGCCGGTTGCCAAATATCCCCTGTGGCTGTCTCGTGTATCCCTTGGTGCAATATATTCCAACTCTCCCATCTTATTTCTTAGACTCCTAGCATTTGCATATAGACATTTCAGAGTATGTTTGTTGTTCTTATTTGCATGATGCTTAGTACCTGACACTATTGATTTGACATCTTTTGTCTGATCTTTAGTTGTATTTAAGGGCACCTGGCCTACCACGGTCTGTTGTGCAACCTCACTATCCAGAAACCCTATCTTCCCTGTTTGTGAGGTATCTTTGCAAGATACCTTTTCCCGAACCATGCGCTTTTGAGCGACTGTCGGCCTTCCCCCCATTTCTAGTTTAAAAGCTGCTCTATCTCCTTTTTAAATGCCGACGCCAGCAGCCTGGTCCCACCCTGGTTAAGGTGGAGCCCATCCTTTCGGAATAGGCTCCCCCTTCCCCAGAATGTTGCCCAGTTCCTAACAAATCTAAAACCCTCCTCCCTGCACCATCGTCTCATCCACGCATTGAGACTCTGGAGCTCTGCCTGTCTCTTGGGCCCTGCACGTGGAACAGGTAGCATTTCAGAAAATGCTACCCTAGAGGATCTGGATTTGAGCTTTCTACCTAAGAGCCTAAATTTGGCTTCCAGAACCTCTCTCCCACATTTTCCTATGTCATTGGTACCCACATGTACCAAGACAGCGGACTCCTCCCCAGCACTATCTAAAATCCTATCTAGGTGACGCGTGAGGTCCGCCACCTTCGCACCAGGCAGGCAAGTCACCAGGCGATCCTCACGTCCACCAGCCACCCAGCTATCTATATGCCTAATGATCGAATCACCAACTACAACAGCTGTCCTAACCTTTCCCTCCCGGGCAGCACTTGGAGACATATCCTCAGTGCGAGAGGATAGTACATCCCCTGGTGGGCAGGTCCTGGCTAAAGGAGTACTTCCTACTTCACCAGGGTGATGCTCTCCTTCTAGGAGACCTCCCTCCTCCAAGGTAGCACAAGGGCTACTAGACTGGAGGTGGGACCTCTCTACAACATCCCTGTAGGTCTCCTCTATGTACCTCTCTGTCTCCCTCAGCTCCACCAAGTCTGCTACTCTAGCCTCAAGAGAACGGACATGTTCTCTAAGAGCTAGGAGCTCTTTGCATCGGGCGCAAACATATGACATCTCACCAACTGGGAGATAATCATACATGTGACACTCAATGCAAAAGACTGGATAGCACCCCTCTCGCTGCTGGACTGCTGACTCCATCTTAGTGTTTTTGAGTTTTCCAATATTTTAAAACTTGCTACAGTATTAAGGATATTAGCCTAATATAAAAGTGTCTTTTACTTTATATAGTGTATTGTATGATTTTAGTATTTCCTTCTTAGATGGTAATGAAATGTATTTAAAACTCTATAAGAGCACTCCTTGCTTGTTACCCTAATTACAATAACTGACTATAAATGAGGGGTTGTCCTAGGGGTGGGGGGGAATACTAAATTAGATCCTGCAGTGGCTGTTAGATTCTATCTGTTAATGCTGTGGTACAAGGCTTTTAAAACTAAGTGGAAAAGACTATGGAGATTAGCTGTTTTCTGTTGAAATTTGCTTTTTAAGTTTGCCTAACACTAACCTACAATTCCTCCTTTAAACCCCAATCTTTAAGTTCCCAAAGCACAAGCAAAGTAGTGTTCACTTACCAGAGAAATGTCCTCTTCTCTCAGACCGGGGCCTAGAGGCATTTCTGTCCCCTTGGATAACAAAAGAACTACAGCTCCCAGAAGCCTTGGGACCCCTGCAAATAGAGAGAGCACATCGGCTCGGCTTGAAGCAAGTGGGAGTAAATAAACCCAGAGTAGCAATCATGCACTTCCTGAACTATGCCCACAAACAAGAAGTGCTGCAAATACTTCGATCTGGAAAATCTCTGAAGTATGAAGGGCAGCAGATTCACTGTTTTCAGGACTACTCAGCAGGTGTGGCAGCGAAGCGCAGAGCTTTTTCAGAAGTTTGCTCCACATTATTCAACAAAAAAATTAAATTTGCCTTACAAAGCTGAGAGTCACCCACAATGGGATTACAAAATTTTACGATTCGGCGGAGACAGCCCAAGAATTTCTGATCCAATTAGAAGGAACAGACGCTGAAGACCGTTGATGGTGGCTGGGGCCACAGCTGGAGTAAGATAACAGGAAGAGTAATGGATTAGACATTATAATATTTGACTGTTTGTGTTCAAATCGGG
Source organism: Microcaecilia unicolor (assembly GCF_901765095.1). Classification (NCBI taxonomy): domain Eukaryota; kingdom Metazoa; phylum Chordata; class Amphibia; order Gymnophiona; family Siphonopidae; genus Microcaecilia; species Microcaecilia unicolor. The sequence goes on along the minus strand of NC_044031.1, from coordinate 353,027,458 downwards.
ATCCTATTAACCTAAGGGTCTGCTATTGAGACGGGAGAATGGAGAGGAGAGAGGTATGGGCCACTATCCTGCTTATAATCGAAAGAGAAAAACGCCTGTATTGCGACCCAAATCGGGAGATGGGCGTCTTTCTCCAGTGGGCAACCAAATCGGTATAATCAAACGCCGATTTTGGGCGTTTCCAACTGCAATCCGTCGCGGAAACGAGTAAAGTTGATGGGGGCATGTAGGAGGCGGGGTGAAGGCGGAACTGGGGTGTGGTTATCGGCCGAGGAGAGATGGGCGTCTTTAGCTGATAATCGAAAAAAAAAGGCGTTTTTACCGCGATTTTGGGTCACTTTTTTTGGACCCTTTTTTTTCACGAACAGGTCCCAAAAAAGTGCCCCAACTGACCAGATGACCACTGGAGGGAATCGGGGATGACCTTCCTGGACTCCCCCAGTGGTCACTAACCCCCTCCCACCAAAAAAACCCCACTTTAAAAACTTTTTTTCCAGCCTCTATGCCAGCCTCAAATGCCGTACCCACCTCCATGACAGCAGAATGTGTTCTATCCTGTGACAGCCTTTCCCTGGTTCTGATGTGGCTTTCGGGTGTGACACCCTTTCTGTTATGTGCACTGCAGAGTCACATCAGCAATGCATTGTGGTGGGTGTAGGGTATTGGGCTCCGTGATTCCACTAGCTTGTGACAAATGCTCACGATGTTGGTAGTTGGTAGGTTCTACTCCCATGGTGCTTTTCCCCCTGCTGGTCAGAGTGTGCCCTGTTTTGTTTCCGGTAGTCCATGAGGTAGTGGCCATTTTTGTAAGCCACTTTTAGATCCCTTTCACATGTTAGCCACGTTACAGAACTTAGTTCTTACCTTGAATGTGGCTGAAAGAGGGCATTGTACACCATTCTGCCAGCTCTGACCTACTGCTAATCTCAGTACCAGGGAGACTCTTTGCCAGTGGGGCACAACCTCTGATCTGCAGTTAACTGTGAGTAAGCGCGCTTATTCCAATAAAGGACGTTTTCGGAGAGATTAGTCTTCAGGTGTCAACTGGTGTGCCAATGTTATATAGCAGCAACAAGTCCTAGAGGCCTGCGTGTATGCAGGTCCCTGGAGCACTTTTAGTGGGTACCGCACTGCACTTCAGCCAGGTGGACCCAGGCCCATCCCCCCCTACCTGAAACACTTGTGCTGGTAAATGGGAGGCTTCCAAAACCCACTGTACCCTTCACCCCTAAGAGCTATGGTAGTGTTGTACATTTGTGGGTAGTGGGTTTTGGGGGAGGGGGGTTGGGTGCTCAGCACCCGTGGTAAAGGAGCTATGCATGTGGGAGCGTTGTCTGAAGTCCACCGCACTGACCTCTAGGGTGCCCAGTTGGTGTCCTGGCATGTCAGGGGGGGCGAGTGTACTACGAATCGTGGTCCCTCCCATGACCAAATGGCTCGGATTAGGACGTTTTTGAGCTGGGCGTTTTTAGTTTCCATTATCGCTAAAAAAAACAAACGCCCAGCTGAAAAACATCCATTTTTTTGAAAATACGGTCTGTCCCACCTCTTCACATACCCGTTTTCAGACATAGACACCCATGGAGATAGGCGTTCACGTTCGATTATGCCCCTCCACGTCAACAACGGGTCAGCATCTGAACGTGGATCGCCCTGAGGGGCCTCCTAGCAGAGGGGAAACTGTCAAAGAGGACTCTATTCTATGAGACTGTGGTAAAGGGGTTTTAATTAGCCCATTTCGGGACGGTTGGCTTTTGCTAGAGGAGGGGGGACAGGAGGGGTGTTAGACGTGATGGTTCCAAAAATGGGAACCGGGTTCAGGGGGTTGGTGGGACTAAGGGGGGTAGGGTGGGATAGGGTGGGGAGGAGGGAGGGGGTGCTAGCGGGGGGGGGGGGGGAACGGCGGGGAAGGGGGGCATCACAGGGGAGGGAGATAATCTGAATTCTGACCAGCTCCAGGAACATGGGATTGATATTTTGGGCATAGGTGGCCGGGACCGGGGAGGGATAGAGGCTGGGGTGTCCCCTTTGGTAGCAAGAGAGGTTTTCTGGGGATATAATCGACATTTTAAATTTAATGCAATGGTAAAAATTATATCATGGAATGTAGGCAGAGTGAATTCGCCCATAAAGCGTTCTGCAGCAATTAAATAGACAGAAGGCAGATATTGCACTTCTACAAGAAACGCACTTAAATCAGATGGAACATGCTAAACTCAGCACATGGTGGGTAGGGGATTGTGTAGCGGCACATGCACAGGGGAAGAAGGGCGGTGTGGCGATGTTATTTAGAAAATGGTTGGCCTCAGCGATAAAACCACTTTTGGTGGACCCCACTGGAAGGTATGTTATCCTGGAAGCGCTGGTTGGTAGACAGAAGCTGCTTATCTGTAACTTGTATGTGCCTAATAATTACGATCAGAAATTCTATCAGACTGTGACAAATTTTCTGTTGAAACAACCTCATACAGCGATAGTAGTAGGGGGAGATTTCAATGCATCTGGGACCCCTCCCTAGATAGGTCAGCCCCTGAAAGTGCCTCCGCATATCATATTAACAGAGGCTTACTGCAGTTGAGTCAACTGCTGGATCTGGTAGATGTGTGGCAAGTGTTACATCCCATGGACAAAGATTACACTCATCTTTCACGGGCACATTCGATCCAGTCGCAAATTGACACTCTCTTAATATCACGACAGATGTTTGGGGAAGTCACTACAGCGGAATTGGGCTGTATGCTATTCCAGATCATGCATGGGTGACAGTGGGTACCATGTGTAGCAGCTAGGCATGGCAAAAGATGGATGTTCCCTATAAAACGTTATACAGACCCAGTGCTTAAGGGACGATTGTGAGCGTGTTGGGAGTCGTATGCACTGCATAAACGGAACATCAAGAGGACCCGGTTTTGTATTGGGAAACAGCAAAGGCTGTGCTCAGAGGGGAAATTATAAGCCATGTTCACTTTATGCGGATTTCACGGGACAAGGAGATTCTAAGATTAAGTAAGCAGCTTTGCCAGGCGCAGAGGCGGTTTGGTTGGACACACGAGGAACGTCATAAACAACAAGTGCTAGGGCTTCAATCAGCTCTGAATGAGCTTTTGCACCGGAGGGCGCTTAAGTCTCAAGTTTATCATCACTACATGCTCTATAAACATGGGAATAAAGCAGGTAAGATAATGGCGAAATTGATTAAACCACAGGGAGGAGCTAGGAATATTCTCAGGATTAAGCAAGCAGGAGGAGGCTATACTAACTCAGACAGGGCAATCTGTGATACATATCAGGCTTTTTACAGTGAGCTCTATGCTCCTCCGGTGGAATCTGGGCTCCCAAGTCAGATGTATCTGGATAATCTTAACCAACTGAGAGAATAAGGCACTGCCGTCTGATTTAAATAGAGCACAAATTGTTGTGCTACTTAAGCCGGGAAAAGATCCCTCGGAACTGACATCGTATCATCCTATTTCCCTATTAAATTATGATGCGAAGTTGCTGGCAAAGGTGCTATCTAATAGTTTGGCGCCATTGCTGCCACGCCTGATCCATGAACGTCAGGTTGGTTTTGTAGGAAGTAGGTCCGTGGGCAAAAACCTTAGGACGATTCTGGCTACGTTAGAAAGCAACTCTCAGAAGGATTTGCAGTCAATGCTAGTCAGTTTCAACGCGGAAAAAGCCTTTGATAGGGTAAGCTGGGACTTCCTCTTTGCTACATTAGAGAATTATGGGTTCTCCAGACGATTTGTTGCGGCAATCCAAGCCTTATATGCCAACCCTAGCGAGACGATCTGGGTTAATGGATTAGAATCATCAAGTTTCCCTATTAGGAAAGGCACGAGGAAGGGTTGCCCCCTGTCGCCACTTTTATTTGTTTTGGCTTTGAATCCTCTTATCAGGGATATTATGGGGAACCCAATCATTAAAGGAGTTCAGATAGGTTCCCATGTATTTAAGGTTGCAGCATTTGCTGATGATCTGTTGGTACACCTCACGAACCTGAGAGAATCGCTAGAGACACTTTTAGAGGCTTTTCATGAATATGGGGATTATGCAGGATTTCGCATAAATCTGGACAAATCTGAGGCTCTGGCTTCCCCAGCGGCACCTAATAATATTTGGGGCCCAGATTTCCCTCTGTGGAGGGCGGGAGAATCCTTTAAATACTTGGGTATTTGGCTCAGAATGGACACCTCAGAACTATACCTCTTAAATATATGGATTCTATTAGAGGATACAAAAAAACAATTGGATTGTTGGATGGGTCTTCCGTTATCATTATTGGGCAGAGTAAATTTAATAAAAATGGTCATATTCCCCAGATGGCTTTATGTATTGCAAACATTACCTATCCAGCTGTTGAAGAAAGACTTGAAACGGGTGACCAGACTCTTTAGCTGTTTCTGTTGGGTGGGAAAAAAACCAAAATTAAGACAAGAAGCTTTAATTGGGGGTTGGAAGCAAGGAGGTGTAGGCTTCCCGGATCTGTTCCTCTATAATCAGGCGTGTCTCCTCCGCCATTTGGGCGATTGGTTTACCTCTACGCAAAACTACACACCTACAAACCTTGAGAAAGACTTCTTTGACCCTCGTGTTTTTGCGCTTTTGCATCTTCCCTATGGTCAGATTCCCCCAAAATTCAAAAAGAGCTTATTGCTCCAACCTCTGCATGAGGTGTGGCAATGGTGGATACGACTGCTAGGGGGGAACCCGCATGCCACTAATCAAGTACCTATCACTGGGAATATAGCTTTTGAGGCAGGAATAGATAATCCGATATTTCGTATATGGGAACGCCAGGGTGTCTCGAACTGAAGCATTTGCTACAGGATAGTGGTGAAATACTACCATTTGAAGCTCTACAAGATAGAATGGGACGCAATTGGGGAAACCGGTTTGCTTATGCACAAGTCAAGCATTATATAAATTCTCTAAACCAGGCCTCCTTGAAAAGTCGTCTGGGAGTGCAGATTCGAGGTTTCTTTAATGAGACCTTGGAGGAACGTCTTTTGGTTTCAGAACTTCACGGGGCCTTGGTTAGACGAAGACCTAGGAGACATTATGATTATCTCAAAAGTAAGTGGGAGAAAGATTTAGGGTCTTCTTTAACATCCTGGGATGTGGAAGCTACTTTGAGAGAGTGTGGGTATAGAGTGGTCTTAAGAGGCTAGATGTCCAAAGCACAGTTGGCACACACGATGGGGTCTGACGACTTAGCCTGCGCAAAATGTGGGGTGGGTCCCAGCTCCTTTTATCATGCATTGTGGCAATGTCCAGTGGTGCGGGCATTTTGGCAAGGGGTACAAAGATTTCTGATTAGGCTGGGGAGTAAAATCTGAGGGACAGAGGGGCAGTTTCTGTTGGATCAACTCAGGGCTTTCGCCCCTCTAAGCAGCCAGGCAAGCCTGCTATGTCGGAAGCTGAGTTTTGTAGCTAGGAAGTGCGTTTTACAATATTGGACCTCGTTGGAGGCCCCAGCTTACTGGCACTGGCGGAACCAGGTGCATCTTTTGGCTTCCTGGGAGGCTAGAGAGGCGAAGCTGTCCCCCAGGCACAAGAAGCGATTTCTTCAGACTTGGTTACCTTACTTGCAAATTCTTAGTCCCTTGGGACATAGTCTGTTAATTAACGCATAAGGGAACTTATAGGAAGTAACTGGAGCTGGTCTAAAGATATAGGGGTTGACAAAGGGTATGGGAGGTAGGAAGGCAGGGCGGGGGTGGAGGGGGGGGAGGGAACAGGAAAGATGTAATTGATTGTAAGGTTGGCTGGATTTGTTACTAGCTAGCTGTGACACCGTGAGTTACATTTGTTAATGGTTGTTGAAGGAATGAATATGTGAACATTTGTTAATAAAAGGTTGGAATAAAAAGGGGGGAAGGGGATGGGGACAAGAACTGGTTTAAATTGCTTTTGCTATGGTGTCAAGAGGTCCTAAGAGTTCGGTCCTCCAGGGGTATAGATGGGGAGGGGAGGTTAGTAGTAGAGGAGGGGAAGTTTCGAGTTGGGGTGTATTAAAACTTAATAAGATTTCATGGTCACAACATACCTTTTGAGCGGCTGACCAACACTAGCTGGCGCATAATGTTATTGTTCCATGTTACTATTTCATGTTTCAAGCGGTAACTTATCATCAGAATAGGGCAAGGGGGGGAGAGGTGGGGAGGAGGGAAGAAAAGTGGGGGGAAAACGTTTGATGATGATTATCATTATTATGTTCACATAAAACATGTTCTGATATTTCATTTTTGCAAAATTGAACTTGTTGGAAATGTTTAACATGCTGAATCATCAATAAAAATAGTTGAAACATAAACAGATGGCAACAAGAGTGTCTTTTTTTTTTTTTTTTTTATGGAGGGGGGTAGTGGGGAGAGTACCAACATAATTTATGCTCATGGAAAGAACGCTGTAACATCCGTAGTTTAATTTTCACTTATACTTTTGTGCATGGTATCTGATAGGTGTTATTTTCAAAGGTGTTTGCAGAAAGTTCCTCTTCCTACACATTATTGTTCCTTAGGCTCCAGGGAAAGCCAAGCTGACAGAAAATAATGCCAAACAGTGGTGATGACTATGTTTAGGACGCTGTGCTAAAACTTGTTAAAATCTTACCATTAATAGTTCTTAAAATCAACCGACACTGTTCATGTACAGGGGTGTAAGTGGGTCTGTGGACATGTGGGTGGGTAGGCTTGCTTGATTCTATTCCTTTATATTTAACTGCTGCTGAAATAAACTGTCATAGCCGTTTTAGTGTGATTACAATATTCCCCACAGGGTGACTGCATTATCCAATGAACTGAAGTATGAGCAGGCAAAGATGAGAAAAGAGACAAGAGGGAGTGATCTCAAGTCTGAAGAACTGTGTCCTTTGCTGGTTACCCCCACCCTAACCCCCAACATACACATACCACCTGCTAAAAGGTGAAAAGCAGTATAGGACATGCAATACAAGAAATGGAAATTCAGTATACTCTGGGCCCAATATTCAGCTGTTGGTGATCAGCATTTTGCTGACTGCCACTGGCGTTATCCCCAGATGTTCAATGCCAGGCCAAGTCTGGGCTCCAGAACTAAATTTACAGGTATAGTGAGCCAGCAAAAACATAACCAGTTAAGTACGATATTCAGCACTTAACCAGCTTTGGCGAACTTCATAAAGATAGGACTGACAGTTATGTGATCCCTTTATGAGGCTAATGTGGCTGGTTAAGTGTCTAGCATAAGGAAAGGGATCCTCTTATGCTGTAAAGCGAGAGCACCAGGACTGGTTCCAGGAGGAAGAAGAAGTGCTGCAGTTTGAAGAGCATCGCCATGAAACAGAGGCTTGCAGCATAAGAAAAGGGAAGCACCTTCCTGACCTGAGAAGAGGAAGTCCATCAGGCAGAGAAAACCCAGCCATAACAGAGGCAAGAGAACCAAGGTTCCTTCCATCAGAGATGGAAGCTGGTAGCTGGAACATAATCCCCCCCTCCTGAACAGGAAGAACCCCCTGACAAAATAGGAGCAATAAAAACACCCTCCCCCCCCCCCCCCCCCCGAAGAGAAGGGGAAGAGAGACATCTGACCACATTTGGAAGAAGAAGGCTGGTTAAGTGCTGAATACATGTATTGGCACTTAACTGGCCAAGTGATGACTAGAACACCCCCAAAGTAGCTGGTTTTGAGTTGGGCACTAGGTGGACATTTTCATTAGCATTATCCAGTTAAATGTCACTGAATATGACCAGTTAGTCCAGAACAAGCAATCTAACTGGCCAGATAGCTGGTTAAATCGCTTTGAATATCAACCCATCTATTTACTAAAGAATATTCCATTGGGAAGAAAGCGCAACTTAAGAAACATTGTGATGCTGCTCAATTCTTAAATATTTACTTGCAATTTTCTTTCTGTGGAATTCTCCCCTCCCAAAAAAAGCATGAAGTGAGAGCGTGGTACCAAGAGACTCCCTTCTTCAAAGCTGCTTCAGGAAATTGACTTACATGCTTTCTGTATTCTTTAGCTCAGTTCTTAATCCCAGCTCAAAGTTTGTAAAGCAACTTTAAAAACACAGCAAAACAGATCAACATTGATACTGATCACTTACCATGAATTCTTCAAGAGTCTGGTAGGTTTTCTCTCTGAACTCACAGTAGTTTTTTTTCTCTTTGCACTGAGGGCAGCACTGGCTGGTATCTACTTGAATGCATCGTGGGTGAAGTCTTGGGCATTCAGGCTGAATACAGAGAGGTCCCTCTTCAGTGCAAAGACATGGGCAGGCAGAAGGGCCCGGGGTAAACCTCTCACCAATGGCATAAACAAAGCCACTCTCATCCACGCAGCCTTTCCCACGGTAGTCTGGATAAACATATTCCTCTGGAGCTTCAGGAGTAGGAACAACTTCCACAGCAAATTCTTCCATTAAAGGTTCCTCCTGGACACTATCTGATTGCTCTTGCATAGGAACATCCTCAGAATGGCTACCTTCTCCATGACCATTCCAAGCTTGTGTCTTTTTTGTCAAGGGCTCTCTGTTGAAACCAGTTCGGTTTCCCTTGCTTTTCCAGTCTCGGGTTGCTTCGTCCCGCCAACTCCTGCCGACTTCATTCATTTTTGTCAGGCCCGTTTGAGTCTGGTTCTGGCCATCTCGTGGCGTGTGCTCCCTCTTCTCCTGATTCGTTTCTAATTCCTCTTTATCGTGAGGTTTAGTGATGTTTTGAATAGGGATGTTGGGGCTGCAGAGTGCAAGCATCAGGCAGCAGGTCACAAGCAGAGAGCTAGAAAAAGCTCCAATTGCCATGGCAGTAGTGCTGGGCATAACTTTGTGCATCCCAAGGGGCTGGACACCACATGCACATGAAAGTTAATTCACTAGGTCAAGCCAAAGCTCCTAGAAGGAAAACAAAAACAAAAGAAAATGAAAAAAAAAAATAGAGCTCAGAGTTAGACTAATAGAAGTGACATTTTGGTAGTTCTCATGGCCCATGGTTTTTTGTACTTGGAGGGGAGCCCCCTGATGCCCCCCTAAGCTGCCCTGCTGAAGAGGGGCAAACTATAGCACTCCTTCCATGGCAGCAGCTGGGCCCACAAACTCAGAAGTGAAGAGCCAGTTGTTGTGAGGAGGAGCAGGCAGAGTAGAGACATTCAAAAAGATATAGGGGTGGCTGAATGTGGTGGTGCTATGTCAGGACCACAATGGAGGCACACAGCAGAAGCATGACCATTGCAATGACCCAAGGAGAAGACCTGCCCCATCTACCAGTGATCCTTAAAGGTGCCACGGCAACTAGCATAAGGGAAAGAGATCCTCTTATGCTGTAAAGAGAGAGCACCAGGACTGTTCCCAGGAGGAAGAAGTGCTGCAGTTTGAAGACCATCAGCCATGAAACAGAGGCTTGCAGCATAAGAAAAGGGAAACACCTTACTGACCCGAGAAGAGGAAGTCCATCAGGCAGAGAAAACCCAGCCATAACAGAGGCAAGAGAACCAAGGTTCCTTCCATCAGAGACGGAATCTGGTAGCTGAAACATAATCCCCCCCTCCTGAACAGGAAGAACCCCCTGACAAAATAGGAGCAATAAAACACCCTCCCCTCCCCCCCAAAGAGAAGGGGAAGAGAGACATTTGGAAGAAGAAGGAATAAGTGAAAAGCTCCTGAAGCTCCAGTGCTTCCCATAGAAGAATAGTACATGCAGGCCCATGCTGGAGTGAAACAAAAGACCCACAAGATCAAAAGGCTTCAAGGCTGAAGAGACAGGAGCCCATTGAGCTGGGAGGAGCCCCCTTACCCTCTCTCCTCACTCAAGAAGACAGGAAAGACAGAGGAGAATAGTTCAGAGACAGAGGTAAGAGGACAGAAGAGGACAAAGACAGAGGTAGAAAGTCAGATGGACAGAAACAGACAGGTAAAGAGAAGAAGAGATCAGCCTAGCAGAGAAAGTTGTGTGTGTCATTATCAGGAGAAGCAGCCTAGTGAAGTGGCTAAGGAGGAAAAGCGCCAGTGAAGAGTCAGAAAAGAGAAGGAAATCAGACCTGATTGAAGACAGCCGAAATCACAGAGGAGCCTCAGAGACAAGCTTTCGCAACAGGAAAGCTGAGCCTGCTGAGCTAAGGAAAAGCAGGTGGGAGAAACAGCCTCAGAGACAGCTTCTGTAGGGTACTACAGCCAGCACTCAATAGAGATTGTAAGCTCTTTGAGCAGGGGACTGTCTTTCTTCTGTGTTTGTACAGCGCTGCGTACACTTTGTAGCGCTCTAGAAATGGTAAATAGTAGTAGTAGTAGTAGAGTGACAAGGTCTGCCAGTAGGGCAGCAGAGGAGAACCCAGCAAAACTAAGAGACAGCAGAGTGTCACCGCCACAGAGTCATGGTGGGCTGCAGAGACCCCAAGAACACTGACTCTGGGAAGGGCAGTGGCTACAAGTCTCCGCTTGCTAGGGTTATAACTAGCTTAGAGACCTCAAGTTCCATTTTATTTCTAGTTTAGAGAGAATACAGTCCTGAGATAGAGCACATTCTTGAGCAGGCTTACATTTTGGTTAGAGGCTAGAGAGGGTTGGGTTTTTTTTGTTAGATATGTCTAGGAACAAGAGGTCAAGTTTAGACCACAGTCCGGAAGCAGCAACAAACTGTGGGACCCTGAATCGTCCACTGTGCAATGTGGACAGTGCTATGGGGTGAGACTTGAGCCTTCACCACTTCATAACTGCTGAGGACACCAGCTTGAGCTCAGTTAACACCAGATGGGTACACACTTGACTGGGGTATCTCATGGACTTGAAGGCACACTTGCTAAAGAATACATATATATTTTGGGAGTATGACAACTGATGTTCTTGCAGGGTTTACTTCCTTCAGAGAGATCGGAATGGTTATTCAAAGGGGACACTGAGAAAGAGAATTGTAAAAATGGGGTCTGTTATGGCAACACCCAAAGTATAGAATGTTTAGTGAAATAAGGGTAATGGTTTCCTTGAACCACTTGATTACAGGTGTTTGTATACACTTGTTTTGCTATTATGTTTGTGAATAACTTGATTCTCTCAGTTCTATCCATTATTTACCTACCCAACTCCAAGAAAAAATAAAAACATTTGGTGAAATACTTCACTTCTGTCTGGTATTTCTCATTACTTCCCTTCCTCCCATGCAATTACATTGACATTTTCTTTCAGCAACAGCCCCTTACCCCTTCCTCCAAGGAACCTTGTGGGTATAAATAATGACCTCATAGAGGGGTGGTTTCTCTCTTTTGCCTCGCCCACAGGAGGGGTCATGGATGGGTCCCAAAGAAGGGCTCAGCCACCAGTGACACATTATACTCTGGAAAGGAGAGAGCAGACAAAAAGGGCCCCTGAACTGCCAGCCCCACTGAGTGTCACAAGCTAGACACCAGTAACTTGCAAGTTCCCTATCCTACTTTTTTGTAAATGCTTTGGATGAGAGACCTGGGTGCATTCTTAGTTTTCTCAATTATTAAACAGGTCCATGTGTTTTTCACGAAGTCGAAAAGGACTTCTGCATTACCGCTGATCCAGATCACAGCCCAAAAAGAATAGCAGGCAACAAATAAATTGGACTCTTCATTAATCTTTAATTCAGTCTCAAATACACAAACACCCATTTATATCCACATATGTTACACACACACTGAAATCTTTATATCTTGTCTCTTTCTGAAACTAGATAGATAAATTAGGGCTGTACTGAATATTCATATTCAGTCTGATTTGGCCCCGAATACATTATTTGTATTCAGCCAAATAGTGATCTAAATTCAAATATGAATAATCCAGGGCTGTACTATGCTAAATCCTATGAAATAAACACTTGATCTCTGATTTCACATTGCTTCTTTTATTATTTGTTATGTTAAAGCTCAATGCCCATTATTCGTATTTGGGATTTGTATTCAGCAAAACAATATTTTTTCATTATTCATATTCGTCCAAATAGTAAAATATGTTATTCGGTACAACTCTATCTATTCAGGATTACAAGTAACAATCAAAGCATGTAAAATTAGGGAGCAAGCCAGTGGAAGCCAGCAGAGACAGAGGGTGCCACCCTGAATTTGCCACATTGAAGAAACATGTCATTCCTTCCTGTGAATTACAAGTAGAAGCTGAAATGAATGTAAAGTGACTGGATGCTGTGGGACTTTCAGTCCAACACCCTGCCTGCCTGTGGCAGCTGCAAGTATACTGGATGGCACGGAGTGGGGAAAGCGTCAAAAACTTCTTCAAAATGCTTTGTCACCCTCATTGCAGTGTTACCCCAAATATCTGATAATAAGCATTTTAAGTTAGTGTCTGGGCAGTGCACACTTTCCTACCCAGTCACCCTCCCCCACTTGTCTGCCGAACTGTAAACAGTGCACAAGGGAGAAGAACCTGTAACGGTTTCATTAGTGTGCACTTCAGTTCTCAAAGCTAGATTATAACCAGGGACAATACTTGTATTCACACCGTGCAAGTTCCGATTTTGTGAGAATCAGGTTAGCAAATAGAATGTTAACTATTTGTTTTATATCACACGACGATTGACTGAAATATCCAGAAAAGAAATGGAGAAGAATGAATAAAATAGAAGGGATGGAAAAAGTGAAAGATACGCAGACAATGAAACACAGCATTTAGAAACAGGCATACCCAAGGCAATGCTAACAGACGTGGAAAATATTTTTTAAAACTGTTATTATTTTGGAAGGAAAATCACAACTAAGCCACTTTAATTCATGCAGGGGTTTTTGTTTTTTTTTGTGAGTGCAATTAGTTCTGCCTTCTTTTCACCCATCCCCCTCTTCGTGTGCCTTTGATAATTAAAAACTTAAGAGTCTTCAGGAGCAAGGAGTGCTGGAGAGTGCGTCTGAGCAGCATTCCCCGGTTATTCAGCCACAGGAAAGAAACCCAGCCAGCCCTCACAATACTTACATTCCACATTCATACGTGCTGCAGGGTGGCTCTTCCTTCACCCCCGCAAAGGCGGCCCTTAATCTGTCATTTTAGGAGATCCCCCTGCCCTTTCCCATCCTTTCCTTTCCTTCTTTACAATGCTGATAGGATGGTGAGGAGAAACAGCAACAAAGACCTCAACCAAGGCTTCATGATCCGAGTGTGCCTTGCCGTGGGTTTTCCTGTGCATTTACGTTGTTTCACTTATAAACCCATTCTAAACGTTACCTTTCAGCACATAAATGAGAGGGAACGAATACAAAAAAAAATCGAAAGTTCCGTTCTTAAAAGTAAAAGGCTGCTCGTCACTGACAGCTCGGGTTCGTTGTGGCTCCTTCAGCTCCTTATCATTTCTCACTATTATTCTTCCTCTTCTTTCTTGGGCTATGGCACTTTTTTCTTCCTCGGCAGTTCCCTTAGGATCCTCTGTTCTCGTTCAAGATGAGCCGAAGAGCTCGGACGCGGCGTCCGCTCTCAGCCCTCTGCAGTAGGAAGAGGAAAACTACCAGGCTAGTGCTATTATATTAGCACAGTGTTGCAAAACCTTCTACTTGTACTTCTTTTTCCAAAACAAACCTCTCACCAGTTGCACAGTTGAAAAGCTACCAATTACGTCCTCTAGAGCAAAACTTATCAGAATTTTTATTATTTAAGGGGGAAAAAACAGGAAAGAAAATGCACGGGAGACTGCGTGAAAGCAATGTTGCTGGCGCGTATCACAGAGAGCAGAGCAGACTGACGCCAGAAGAGCTGAGCAGGGAGTGGCGAAGAGGGGGGTGAACCTGCCCCCGCCTGCTGAGTGCTGAACTCCTGGCACTAAGGGGAGGAAGCTGAGGAGCTCTGAGCCTCTTCCACACCAGCGCAGGCAGTGCATTCGCCTTTGATCACAAGGATTCTTAAAAAAAAAAAAAAAAAAAAAACATACATACATACGAAAAACCCCTTGCTTTGCTATGGCACATGCAGTGAGCAGCAGTTATATTTTAGGCGTATAATGCTGCTACAGAGCAGTGTCAGGATACATTTCCCCTCCGGAGTGTTATTGAACTGTCCTGCGTGCTGAAATCTTGCAAGCTCTAAGCACAGGTGTCGGCTCAGGGTGTGAGGCCAGAGGGGGAGCTCCAGATCCTTCTTATGTCAACACTCAACACTGCCTCGATTTTTTTTTTCGGTATTCTAACCACCCCCCTTTTTTTTTTTTTCTAATGTCTCCTATATATTAATCCCCTGATGCACTCATTTTGTTCTTTTCCTCGCTCATGCTTTCTTTCCCTTATGCCTTTCCCTTTCTCCATCGCCCCTGGTCTTTTTTTTTCTCATTCCATTAGGGTTACCATATGGCTTCCAGAAAAAGGAGGAGAGCCCTTTCCTTTACCCCCTCCCCCCACTCACACCTTTAAGAAACATTTAAGACAATATGCTTAACCTCTGTTTTATGTTTTTGACCTTTGAGCAAAAGGAGGTTATAAAACTCCTGCTAGTCCTAATATGCTTACTCACATTTCGAACCTCTAATTCTGGGCTTCTCTGAAAAGAATCTCCTAGGAGTAGGTACCTCAGCTAACAGAGGGACAGATTCTTTGGGCCCAATATTCAAAATGATTTAAGCGAGCAGGAGAGGTTCCTGCCTGGTTAAATTGCACTAAGCGGGTCAGGAAGTGATATTCAGTAGCATTTAACTGGACAGTGCCACTGAATATCTCCTCCAAGCAGTTAGGGGTGGAGTCTGGGTAGAGTCAGGAGTTATACAGGCACCACTGATATTCAGTGTCAGTACTGACATAGCTAACTGGGCAAGTAAGACCCTTTAAATAGCAGACTTATCTTTGCCTGGTTTAGAGGCTGACAAAATTTCGGTTTTGGATTCTGTTCTTGTCCATACTGGTTCCAATCGCAAAAGCTGGGACTTCCCACAGCAATCTTGCAACACTACTACTACTACTACTATTAGCATTTATATAGCGCTACAGACGCACGCAGCGCTGAACAATTGACATAGAGAGACAGTCCTGCTCAAAGAGCTTACAATCTAGGTAACACTGCTGGCAGTCTCAGCAACCATGCTTTGATAGAGCAAAGACATGAGCAGGAACAAGTACAGTTTGTTCCTGCCCTGAAGAAGCCACTAGACCACTAGCCTTCCTAAGGTAGGCCGGGGTGGCCTAGGACTGGGATGAGGGGGGAGGCATAGTGATCACAGAGGAGGGGGCCACTGCTGGGAGGGGGTCCAGCTTGGGAGGGCGCCTTTTGTGGTGGGGGCGGGGGGAGAATTTTTTTCATACAATTTCAGTTTCTGCGGAACCAAGTGGTCAATTTTCAGTCACAGATTTGGGTTTTGGCAGAAACTGAAGATCCTGGGTCTGGTCAGGCTGTAGCATGGTTAGTATGCAAGTACAGTGCTGAACATCAGCCATATCCACATAATTTCCAGGTACCACCCTGACTTGGTGCGGGCTATGTCTCAGCACTGATTATCTAGGTCTAAGTCTGAATATTGACCCATTTTTTTTATTTTTATAATACTTCTGTCTGCCAGCTCATAGGTATTTTTGAAAAGGATTGCACCATTATTTTGCAACTGTACTACCACAGAGATTGAGAAAATATTAATTTGAAATCAGTACTAGGCTCTAATATTTTTCACAGTAAGGTCTTCATTGTTTAAACGGCACAAAGAAATGCCAACAAATGTACAACAATGCCAAAAGGTTATACCCCCCCCCCCCCCCCCCCCGATATTCAAAAGCATTTAACCAGCCAAGATCGGCATCTGACCGGTTAAATGCCATTTGGCTACCTGGTGATATTCAGCGGGATAGCTGGCTATCTCCAACTGGATATTCCCGGCTAGCGGCTATCCGGTTATATCAGTTGACATTGAGGCTTATTTTCGAAAGAGAAAAACGCCCAAATTCCGACCTAAATCGAGAGATGAACGTCTTTCTCTTGTGGGTGCCCAAATCGGTATAATCGAAAGCCGATTTTGGGCGTTTCAAAACTGCACTCCATCGCTGGAATGCATAAAGTTGACAGGGGCGTGTCGGAGGCGTAGTGAAGGCGGGACTGAGGCGTGGTTATCGGCTGAGCAGAGATGTGCGTGCTCAGCCGATAATGGAAAAAAGAAAGGCTTTTTCAGAGAGAATTTAGGTCACTTTTGTTGGACCCGTTTTTTTCACGAACAGGTCCCAAAAAAGTGCCCTAAATGACCAGATGACCACCGGAGGGAACTGGGGATGACCTCCCCTGACTCCTCCAGTGGTCACTAACCCCCTCCCACAAAAAAAAAACGAATGTTAAACACTTTTTTCCCAACTTGTAAGCCAGCCTCAAATGTCATCCCCAGCTCCATGACAGCAGTATGCAGGTCCCCGAAGTAATTTTAGTTTAGTTAGTGCTGTGCGGGACGCATGCAGAGAGGAAAAATCGGAAGAAAAAAAAAAAACAAGCAAGTGCAGTCAGGGACATCTAAATTACCAGGATAGTAAAAGGGGAATCGAACCAGCAACCTTCTGATTACAAGCTCAGTGCTTTAGCCAGTGCACCACTGATTAGACGTCCTTCCCTTTCCATTAAGTCCCTCCAAGTTTCTGTCAGCCAATCACCGCTGTTTAGCTGACACAGATGTCAGCTAAATGAGCTGTGATTGGCTGACAGAAACTTGGAGAGACTTAATGGAAAGGGGAAGGATGTCTAATCAGTGGTGCACTGGCTAGAGCACTGAGCTTGTAATCAAAGGTTGTTGGTTCAATTCCCCCTTTTACTATCTTTTAATTTGGACGTCCCTGACTGCACTTGCTTGCTTGTTTTTTTTTTTTCTTCCGATTTTTCCTCTCTGCATGGGTCCCGCGCAGCACCAACTAAAGTAAAATTGCTCTGGGGACCTGCATACTACTGTCATGGAGCTAGGTATGATTTGAGGCTGGCATAGAGGCATCTCAGGGGGACCAGTGCACTATGAATGCTGGCCCCTCCCACGACCAAATGCCTTGGATTTGGTCATTTTTGAGCTGGGACGCTTCGGTTTCGATTAGTGCTAAAAAACAAAAATGCCCAGCTCAAAAAACGCCCAGCTCAAAAAACGCCCTAATCCAATGTATTTTCGAAAAAAAGATGGACGTCCATTTTTTTCGAAAATACAGTTCGGCCCGCCCCTTCACGGACCCGTTCTCGGAGATGGACGTTTTTACAAATGGGCGTTCGCGTTCGATTATGCCCCTCATAACCGGCTACCCGACGATTTTCAGCCCACTTTATCAGCTATATTTGGCCGTGTGAATACATGAGATGTCTTTGGCTGGTTTGAACATAAATGGCTAAGTCTGAATATTGACATAGCCAGTTATGTTCAAATCGGCCATAAAAAACCAGATATTCAATTCTGATTACTAGAAATGGCCCGCATTGAATATCCAGGTTTAGCGCTGACCGTGGGAGTTATCCAGGCTAACTCCTGTGGTCTATCGGCCCATATGTTTCTAGTTTCTTTCATCTTGCTATACCACCTATACTGCAAAGCAGACCAAAGTGGTGCATTCTAAAAAGCCAGCAGTTTTGCAGGGTTTAACATGCAAAACCATTTTTGCAAAATAAATTCACAACTGAGCCATCTATTTAGTGAACTTTCATGCAAAGTCCACTTCATGTGAAAGTTTATGCAAATTGCATATGAATGAGCTGCTATGATGCAAGGCTATCAACGTGGGCTACCGTTAAGACATGTTATTTTACTGTTAACATCAGTTATTAGTAACTAGGTCTTATTGCATTAAATGGGACATGTGCTAAAATATCATGAGTTAGTAGTAAAATAACATGTCTTAATAGTAGCCCACGTTAATAACTGCATTCCTATATGTAATATTGCAAAAACTAAAATAGCTTTATTTGCGGATGATTTGCTGTTCTACATTGGCAAACCACAGGTGATGTTGCCGGTGCTAATAAAGGAATTAAATCTTTTTGGGTCACTGTCAGGTTTTCGTGTAAACTTTGATAAATCTGAACTCATGGGAATAACTGCCACTGATCAGGAAATAGAACAATTTGGGAAGAGACATGGTTTTCGCTGGACAGGCAGAAATTTTCGCTATTTGGGCATAAATGTACCCCGGGATCTAAACTCATTATACCTATTGAATTACACACCGCTTATAGCAGCTATTCGAACAGATCTGCAAAAGTGGAAGGGAGGATTTTTGTCATGGTGGGGTCGTATAGCGGTGGTTAAGATGAATATCCTTCCTCGGCTGTTATTCTTATTCCAAACACTGCCAATAGCTGTCCCTAAAGGGGAATTACAGAAACTTCAGACAGAAATGGGGGAGTTCATATGGGCAGGACACCCAGCCAGATTATCACGGAACATAATGTGGAGAGCAGTAGAACTAGGGGGGAGAGGAATCCCTAATATTACTTGGTATTACTGGGCAGCCCAACTGCGACAAATTGAGGTCTGGAGCAGAGTTGACTTTTCTCCGGTTACCCACTTAGAACAGATATTTGTACAGGAAGGTAGGCTGGATGCACTGCTCTGGGGGTCTATCCCTGAACATATGTATAAAACACTAACATTGAATCCCTTCGTTTCACATTTGTTAATATTATGGGGTAAGCTCAAAAGGAAACTCAGGGGACCACATAATAGATCCACATACGCTTCGCTCACACAAGAACCGGGGTTTCCTGGGGGGCAGGAAAACAAGATAATTGCCTCATGGTATGATAAAGGTTTGATTAGGTTTCGTGAGTTTACAAGAGAGGGCAGAATTAAAAACTTTGAAGAGATTAGTAAGGAATATGATCTTCCTGAGACAGAAATCTATGCATATCTTCAAGTTAGAAATTATATG
Organism: Microcaecilia unicolor; assembly: GCF_901765095.1. Lineage (NCBI taxonomy): Eukaryota > Metazoa > Chordata > Amphibia > Gymnophiona > Siphonopidae > Microcaecilia > Microcaecilia unicolor. The sequence continues at coordinate 353,008,674 of NC_044031.1, read as the reverse complement.
GTGACAGCAAAATGGAATAAGGGCAACTGGATAGATAATGAAAAGTTTGAAAACCTATGGGGGTCCCTTTCTGGTGGAGGAAAAGGGATCTCTAAATTATACGAACATATCAGGGGCACTACCTTTGAAAAATTACCTTATATGAAAGTTTGGGAACAGGATCTTGAACAAGAATTCACTGGGAGAGAATGGAAGAAAATGTGTATAGAGGTAAAAAAAGCATCTATCTGTGTACTGGTGAAGGAAAACGCTTATAAAGTAATGAGTCGCTGGTATTATACACCTGACAGATTAAAAGCAATGTTCCCTAATGCATCAGATAAATGCTGGCGCTGTGAAGAAGGGAAAGGAACATATTATCACTATGGTGGACATGCCCCATTATACAAGAATTTTGGGAAATGATTACAGGATTAATTACCCAAGCAATAGGGATTCAGTTCATTTGTGATCCCAAATGGTGTTGTTGGGCTACGGGAATAAGGGAGGGAAGGCATGGCAAACTCGAATAAAGCGAATGTGCTTAGCAGCAGCCAAAACAACAATAGCACTGAAATGGAAACAAAGAATAGGCCCCACGAGACGGGATTGGGACAATAAATTGTACTTCTTGATGGGAATGGAAAAAATGACTGATAGGCGAAAGGGAAAATATAAACCCAATGCGGAAGAATGGTTACGATTAGGTGAGCTAATGGGGGGAGGGGAGGGGGGAGGAAAGGGGGGAAGGGGGGTTGGGAATAATGGGGTAAGGGGAAAAATAAAAGGATGTTAACAAAGATTGAATGTTGCAGATGAGTTATGTATAGTAATAATGTTTAAGAGTGTAATACATTGTTGGATATTAATAAAAAGTTTAACAAATAAAAAAAAAATATTGCAAAAACTGGCAGATGAAAGAAGCTCCACACAAATGGTTTTAGGAAAAATAAATAAATTACACCTTGTTTAGGTGTATTTTTTTTTAAATGGTCGGGGATGTAGTTTGAATGGTAGTAGCATCAGTTTAAAAGGGCCTTTTGCCCAGATTCAGAGGCCCCCAGGAAGAGGGCTTTGAATTCTTGTTGGGCCTGTGGCCCTGAATTCCTCCTTCTCTTCCCTAACCCTTGTCCAAAGGAACAGCAGCCACTTGTGACCTTGGGCAAGTCATTTAACCCTCCATTGCACTGGGTACAAACCAGCTTATGATCCTTCCAGGGACAGAAAATACCCACTGTACCTGAATGTACATCACTTCAATATATTTCAGGCAGTATAACACAAATTTAAAAAAATTATGGGTGGGCATGGGTGGCTGGAGGGGGGGCAGGGGAGAGAGGAGAATCGCTGGGCATGGGTGGCTGGAGGAGGGGCAGGGGAGAGAAGGGTTGCTGGACATGGGCGGATGGAGGGGAGGGGAGGGCAGGGGGAGAGGAGGGTTGCTGGACATGGGTGGATGGAGGAGAGGGCAGGGAGAGAGAGAGAGAGAGAATAAATGCTTTCTCTCATACCTCTTTTATCCCATTTACCCCTTGTTCATTTGTTCTACCATATACCTCCTTTGTTGATTTTGTTACTACAGATTGTATTCTCTTGTTACTATGTAAGCCGCATTGAGCCTGCAATGAGCGGGAAAGCGCGGGGTATAAATGTAATAAATAAATAAATCTCACCCCTTAAGAAAGTGACTCACCTCCCTTTGGCCAAATCCAGCAGGGGTCAGGAGACATCCACAATCACCCTTGCTCTGGTATCACCATCTTCCAGAATGACACTGTATGGTCCCTAGAAAAATCAGGAAAGAGCCTTTACGCAAGTCCAAGGGCAAACAGGAGAGTAGATGATAATGCACTGACTTCCACACTGGGAGTATCAGACAAAACAGATCTTTATTAAGGCACCAACATAAGAGTCAACACAGAGCCGTGTTTTGGCAGGTATGCCCGCCTGCTTCAGGGTTGCTTCCAGTACTGTATAAAAAAAACACATATACATTAAATAACTCAAAACATCTGAACATAAAAAGCAAAAATATAACATAAAACTGAAGGACTGCAAAATTACCAAAACATCATAAGATAACATATTATAGAACCAACATTAAAAAATTGAAAATAGCTGTAACATTTGAAAATAAATATCTAAATAAATAATATGTGAATACATAAAATCATCAATAATATGCACACCATGTCTAACAAAACATGATAAAAACATTTTGAGAACGCAGAGAAACTGCCATGTAAGTAAATTGTTTACTCTTATGAACAAGGTGCATGAAATAAAATAATTCTAGAAGGTACACATTGATGGCAGTGTAACAACTAATGATTGGGAGGACAAGTTGAAAAAAAAAAACTCTAAAAGGGAGAGAAATGAATGAAATCCACCTCAGAGACTGCAAAGCTTTGTCTATTGTCTGAGGTTAAACAGCTGTGTACTGAGCTGAATGAGACCCCGTCAACTGTAAACAGAAATTATACTGAAAAAGAGATAAGCACATATGCTCAGTATTGGTGTGTGAATATATTATAAGAACATGCTATACTGGGACAGACCAAAGGTTCATCATGCCCAGCATCTTTCCAACAGTGTCCAATCCAGGTTACAAGTACCTGGCAAGATCCCAAAACAGTACAATACATTTTATGCTGCTTATAAGCATGGATTTTCCCAAATTCCATAATGGCTTATGGACTTTTCTTTTAGGACGTTAGCCAAACCTTTTTTAAACCCCGCTAAGCTAATTGCTTTTACCACATTCTCTGACAACAAATTCCAGAGTTTAATTACACATTGACTGAAGAACACATTAGTATATTGTTTAGCCAGTGTGCAAGATTAAAACTGCAAAAATACGCCTTAAAAAAAAAAAAGAAGAAAAAAAAAAGAAAAAGATTGCTGCAGTGTCCATAGGATATGAAAAAGGCTTAATCTTGTGGCAATGTATATGGCATATTTGCAAAGCTGAAAAACTAGTCTAAGGCACTGGTGTAAGTGAAATGCTCCAACGGCAAGAAAAAGCCAATCTAGTAAACAATATCCTATAATAAAAGCACCTCCAACGTTCTGAAGCTGACTCCGTGAAAGTGAAGCCTTGAAGCATTCGTGCTCCTGCTGTATCCATCTCCTGAAATGACATCACGTACTTCTGTGTTCGTAAAGACCAATCACTTGAAGGGAACGCTGCAGAGTTGCCAGGCAACGGAACGCAACGTCACACGCATGAGGGTGTCATTGTCCCTCCCTTCCTCCCTCCTTCCCTTCCAGCTCCAGGCCCCCTACCTCCATGGGCGTAGACTGGGGGGGCGGGGGGCAATGCCCCCCCAAACTACGACAACGTGGACTGGCGCTAGAAGTAAAAAAAAAACAAGCAGGCACGTGCTCGTCTCCGTCTGCTTCGCTGCTTCCCTGCCCTCTCTGTCTGCGTCCCACCCGAAAGGAAATGACATCAGAGGAAGGCGGGACACAGACAGAGAGGGCAGGGAAGCAGCGAAGCAGACGGAGACGAGCGTGTCTATCTACCCCTCTCTTCCTACCTCCCTCCGGCGCAGGCAGCAGCAATCTTCTCTAAGCCTTCTTGTTTCTGGCAGCAGTAGCGATGTACACGCTGCCTTCAGCTCTGCCCCGAAGCCTTCTCTTCAAGTTCCTGTTCCCGCATAGGTGGGAACAGGAACTTGAAGAGAAGGCTTCCGGGGCAGACCGAAGGCAGCGTGTATACGTTGCTACCACTGCCAGGAGCACAGAAAGGTTGAAGAAGACTACTGCCTGCGCCGGAGGGGGAGGAAGAGAGGGGGTAAACGGAGTCACGATTCTGGACCTCGCTGGGGAAGATGGATGGGACTGGGAGGGTGGGAGCAGAGGGAAGGAGCAGGAGATGGATGGGACTGGGAGGGTGGGAAGCAGAGGGAAGGAGCGGGAGATGGATGGGACTGGGAGGGGTGGGAAGCAGAGGGAAGGAGCAGGAGATGGATGGGACTGGGAGGGTGGGAAGCAGAGGGAAGGAGCAGGAGATGGATGGGACTGGGAGGGGTGGGGAGCAGAGGGAAGGAGCAGGAGATGGATGGGACTGGGAGGGTGGGAAGCAGAGGGAAGGAGCAGGAGATGGATGGGACTGGGAGGGGTGGGAAGCAGAGGGAAGGACCAGGAATTGGATTGGACTGGCAAAGGAGGTGAGCAGAGGGAAGGAGCAGGAGATGGATGGGACTGGGAGGGGTGGGGAGCAGAGGGAAGGAGCAGGAGATGGATGGGACTGGGAGGGTGGGGAGCAGAGGGAAGCCTACTGGAAGAAGACACTGCATAAAACAGAAGACACTGGGACCAAAGCGAATAGAAAAACTAAATGATCAACAAAGGTAGAAAAAGTATTTTATTCAGAATATATTATTGAAATATGTCAGCTTTTTGAAATGTGCATCTGTGATATTTTGCCTGTAAATTTCAATTCCTTCCTCCATATTAGCATATTCATTTGCATATATGCAAATGAATATGCTAATATGCTCCGCCCCATCCTTTGCCCCCCCAAATGAAATAGTCAAACTACGCCTATGCCTACCTCCAAATTTTAAAGTCAACTTCACTTACGAAGTTGGGTTTATGGTGGCCGGCAGCAGCGGTAATAGGCATGCAGGCTCGACCCTCTCTCTCTCTCAGCTCTGGTCCCGCCCTTGCAGAAACAGGAAATGAGGGCGGGACCAGAGCTGAGGAGAGAGAAGGGCCGAGCCTGCACGCCTTTTACCACTGCTGCCGGCCGCCGTAAACCCGACTTCATAAGTGAAGATGACTTTTAAAATTTGGAGGTAGGGGGCCTGGAACTGGAAGGGAGGGAGGGAGGACGGGAGGGATGATGACACCCTCATGTGTGTGACGTCGCGTTCTGGGGGAATCCTGGAAGTGGGAGGGAGGGAGGAGGACCCTGAAACTCGGACAGAGGGAGGGGAACCTGAAACTCAGAGGGAGGGGGGAACCTGAAACTCGGTCCCCTGGAACTTGGAGGGAGAGGATGACCCTGGAACTCGGAGGGAGGGAGAGAGGGGACGACCCTGGAAATCGAAGGGAAGGAGGGAGGGGATGACCCTGGAACTCGGAGGGAGGGAGGGGATGACCCTGGAACTCGGAGGGAGGGGGGACGACCCTGGAACTCGGAGGTAGGGAGGGAGGGATGACCCTGGAACTCGGAGGGAGGGGGAGGATGACCCTGGAACTCGGAGGCATGGAGGGAGGGATGACCCTGGAAGGAGGGAGGGAGGGGATGACCCTGGAGCTCAGAGGGAGGGAGGGGGACGACAACCGTGGAACTCGGAGGGAGGGAGGGGACGGACTACCCTGGAACTCGGAGGGAGAGGATGACCCTGGAACTGGGAGGAAGGGAGGGAGTGGAGGGGCGACCCTGGAACTGGGAGGGAGGGAGGGGGAACCCTGGAACTGGGAGGAAGGGAGGGGGGGGCCCATGGCACACACTCTCATTCTCACACACCCACTCTCTCTCACAGACACACTCGCACTCAGTCTCACTCTCTGTCACACACACAAACTCACACATTCACTCTCTCTCTCTCTCTCACACAGTCACTCTCACACACACTGTCTCAAACATACACACTGAGGAAACCCTTGCTAGCGCCCATTTCGTTTGTGTCAGAAACGGGCCTTTTTACTAGTAGATTACTAAATATGTCACTATCGGAACAGCAGGTCATGTTGCCCTGTATAAGTCAAATTTAAATCGACCTTAAGAAGCAGAGCTGTCATCTTCTTCAATGAAAATAAAAAGCTAAAAGATTGCGGCTCAGAACTAACCGGATAAAACTAGAAGCCAATTATCTAACATAAAAATGACGCTTGGAGTCATTAAAAAAATGTGTACAAACTCACCTGTAGTGAACCACTAGATCGCATTGGAGCCAGAACCGCCACTGCTGTGGGTATAAATAAAGGAAATGTGTCATAACTAAAGCTTATTTAAATAGGTGAACAAGAATAATGCATGAGACATTATATGGGAGACACTAAAGGACAACCAGCTGTGAAAAAACGTCTAAAAATCACCAGCTATGACCATAAACCGGTAGGGGTGGAATAATCAGTTATGACTAAAATGCAGTATTAAAAATATAATTATGAAAAATAAAAATTAAAAATGCACTAATACAAATAAGTATTTATGGAAACAGCAAAATATAGTGATACAAACAGGCTTATTTTCGAAAGAGAAGGGCGCCCATCTTTCGACACAAATCACAAGATGGGCATCCTTCTCACAGGGTCGCCCAAATCGGTATAATTGAAAGCCGATTTTGGGCGTCCCCAACTGCTTTCCGTCACAGGGACGACCAAAGTTCCCGGGGGCGTGTTGGGGCGTAGTGAAGGCGGGACTGGGGGCGTGCTTAACACATGGGGAGTCCTCGACCCATAATCAAAAAAAGAAAGGCGTTGTGGGGAGTGGGTTTTGGAGGTGGGGTGTTTTGGGGGGCTCAGCACACACAGTAAGGGAGCTATGTACATGGGAGCATTTTATGAAGTCCACTGCAGTGCCCCCTAGGGTGCCCGGTTGGTGTCTTGGCATGTCAGGGGGACTAGTGCACTACAAATGCTGGCTCCTCCCATGACCAAAGGGCTTGGATTTGGTCGTTTCTGAGATGGGCGTCCTCAGTTTCCATTAGAACCGAAAATCAGAAACAACCAAGTCTAAGTACGACCATCTCTAAGGTCGACCTAAATTTCCAGATTTGGGCGTCCCCGACCGTATTATCGAAATGAAAGATGGGTGTCCATCTTGTTTCGATAACACGGGTTTCCCCGCCCCTTCACGGGGATGTCCTGCGAGGACGTCCTCCGAAAAACTTGAGTGAAAAATACTGAGCATCAAACCTAAGAAAAGAAATAGAATGTGTCAATGAAGGCAGCTTAATGTAAGTTAACTATGCATGAAGGGAGGAAGGGAAGGTATAGAACATGGTATTGATTAATAAAAATATATATATATATATAGAGTCACTGTAGTAGGAAGAGTATGCAGCAGTGATGCTGTCAATGACTGAATGAAAAAAATATATATATTCTATAGAAAGGGCTCAATAAATCTGAATATTTGCTCTGTGGTGTACAACTGTAATGTTGCCAAGAGGTATTAAACAATGGGAATGAGGGAGTATATAGCAGTGATGTTGTAAAAAGGTATCCTATAGGTAGAGTTTCAAATCCAGATCCGAGTTGAGGCCATGTGATGTTAAAGTCTTGCAAAAAAAAAAATGGTCCTCTGCTCTTCTCTCAGGATTAATGTATCAATGTCCCCACCTCTCCATGATGTCTTTATAACTTTATAAACAAAAACTTTTAGTTCATCCATTGTGTGATCAAATGCATACCAGCAGTCAACCAGAAATGCAGAAGCAATGTTTTGGCTAATGCAGCTTCTATGCTCGATTAACTGTGTCTTTGCAAGGCATTTAGTCTTTCCTGCATACAGTAGATTATATGGATATCTGATAATGTATACCACATGTGCAGTATTGCATTAGGAGAAGTGATGAACGTATATGATTTCCTGGTCACTGGATGAATAAAGGTGTCAATCTCTAAAGCATGTGGACAGATGCTGCATCTGCCACATGATCTATGGCCAAAAAGAATATTTAAGAATGGATTCTTCAAGGGATCTGGAAGGGCAGAAGGTACCATTGACTCGTTTAGGTTTCTGCCCCTGGAGTACGCTATGACTAAATTCTTGTCTTTAAACAGTCATAACTTTCCTAGATTGAGGAACATTTTTGTTGGAGCTGATGCTAAGAAGATTGCTACGAGATTTTGTGCTTGCCTTTTCATATCCTTCTCTGATACACTTGTCTGGGTACCCCCTCCTGTTGAATCTTTCTTTCATAATGATGGATTGATTTTCGAAGTCTTTGTGTTCTGAACATATTGTTTTAAGCCACAGGAATCAACAGTATGGTAAGTTGTGTTTTAGTGATGGGTTGTGGAAACTGGAAAAATACAAAAGGTGTTTCTATCTGTGGGTTTACGATATAGGGTTGTACTGAAACCATATCTTTCTTCCAGATAACCAAATTAAGAAAGTTGATTTCATGCTTGTCATTGTAGCTTGAAGGAGAGATGTGGATCACATTGGTTCAACCAGGCAAAAATGTTTTTAACCTTGCACTGTCTCCTCACCAGAGAATAAAGATATCATCTATGTAATGTCTATAGAGAATCATATTAGATCTGTTAGAATGATCTTCCAGATGTATCTTCTCAAAGTGTGCTATATATCTGCTCCCATCACTGTGCTTGCGTATTTGCAAGTAGAATTGGTCTAAGAAACATAGCAAATTCTTAGTTAGAGCTATGGTTGCAAGTGTGATGATCAATTAAGGATACGTTGGTCTGTGATCCGGTCCTGTAATGCTGATTCAATGATGCTGAGTGCTTCTAGTTGTGGAATATTTGTATAGATTGTGTCTATATCCATGGTAATGAGTATGACATCAGTCAAATCTCCATCAAATTCATCCAGTAGGTGTATCATGAGCCCTGAGTCTCTTATATAGGACTCAATCTTCAGTACTAATGGTCATAAGAAATAATTTACAAATACTGTGGAGGAGTGGCCTAGTGGTTAGGGTGGTGGACTTTGGTTCTGAGGAACTGAGTTCAAATCCCACTTCAGGCACAGGCAGCTCCTTGTGACTCTGGGCAAGTTACTTAACCCTCCATTGCCCCAGGTACAAATAAGTACCTGTATACAATATGTAAGCTGCATTGAGCCTGCCATGAGTGGGAAAGCGTGGGGTACAAATGTAACAAAAAAAATACTGATAAGAGTTTGAGCCTTTACCGGATACAGTTGGCATCCCTGGTGGAGGATTTATGAATCTTAGGCAATGTGTATATCGTTGGGATTACCAGGTGCTTCATGGTTAAAAAATCTTTTTCCTTAGTTGTAAGGAAACGTCTGGAGGATGCAAGCTGTATGGCTTCTTCAAGCAGTAGGATCAGACACCAAAGGGATATAGTGCTGTCTGTCACTTAATTGCCTTTGAATTTCTGCAATATAGTCATCTCTGTTCTTTGTCTGCCGGCTTTATGATGATGGAGTGATTAGAAGATGAAGTCTGTACAGCTTCTTTTTTCTGCTTTTGAAAGGTATAATATCGTTGCTTATTTTTCTTTCCAGAAGATCTACTTCTTGAAGGACACATTGGTTGAAGATGTGGCTAATGGGATCCATGGGACTGGTAGGGATCCACAAGAAAGGTTTCTTCACTGTGGAGAAATGAGTATGCAGAGTTGTGCTATTGGAAAAGGCCTGAATTATCTGTAATTTATTTGTGAATTTAAACAGATCTACCCTTGTCTGAAAAGCATTATATTTTGTAGTGTGAATGAATAATAGACCTTTGCATAAAACCTGAGCCTGTGTATCTGTAAGTGAGACATCTGTTAGATTTTAAAAAAATGGGATATCTATCTCTAGCTGTCTCTCCATTGGAAATGACATGGATTGTGTTAGAATGATCTGCCGGGGGGGGGGGACCTGTAATTGCCCCTCTCTCTCCCTCTGGGGGGATGTGTGTGTGGATAAAACTGTCTCGATGGGAGATGTTCTCACTTCTATGTGTATAGTGGAGCTTTGTCCCAAATCTGGTCTTAAAAAACTCATGATGGTCATGTTTTTGGTGGGGAAACTAGGGTGAGGGGCCAATTATATGACTCACCCGAGTTGCTTCTAACACGTTTTCTCCCTCTATCCGGTGAAATGAGTTTTTCAGAATGAGGTGGGATAGACGATGTGGGGAGACGATGTGGTGGGAGGAGGTACTCAGTGAGATCTGTCCTCCTTACCATTAGTTGCTTTTTATAGTCAGATGTTTTGAGTTATTTAATGTATATATGTGCTTTTTATACAGTATTGCAAATTACCCTTGAAGCAGGTGGGTATACTCACCGAAACACAGTGTCGAGTCTTATGTTGGTGCCTCAACAAAGATCTGTTATATTCCTGGTGTGGAAGTTAGTGTATTGTGTGGTCCCTAACAGTATTTCAGAACATTTTGATGAAGATCAGTTCCAAATAAGGGACAGATTACTATTGATCATTGGGCACCAGGTCTGGGTTAGGAGGAGGGGAGATCATGGATCCCGGACAGCTATGGATTAGAGGCCCTCTCCTGGGAGGGAAGGCCCCCACCATTGATGGAGGGAGGAAACAACAGGTCCTCTGACCCACCACCTCATGGGGTGCTTCTGAATTGGGGAAAACTATTCCTTTACACTGATGCAGACACTGTGTGGGAGGAAGAATATTTTTCAAAGAGATAATATATTGCCACAACCAGGGGACATACAAATTTCCTGACTGTGGCAATGCATGAGAACTTTCTTGTGAAATGTAGCTATCGCAGCAGTTCCCAAACTGTGCGCCACAGCACCCTGGTGTGCCACAACAAACTCTCAGGGGTGCCGTGGCGCATTGCTCCCTACTTTCCCCTCCCGCAGGTCCAGCATTTGCCATTTCCTGCTGCTTCCCCCGCTGCCGCTGCAGTGCTTTCAACTTACATTTTCGGGCCGTCTGCGATTTACACAGGCACTGCAGGGACTTCCCTCTACCGTGTCTAGCCCTCGCAACAGGAAGTTGCATCAGAGAGGGCCGGACGCGGCAGAATAGGAAGGCCCTGGAGTGCCCGTATGAATCGCGGATGGCCTGAAAATGTAAGCCGAAAGCATTGCAGCAGTGGCGGGGGAAGGAGAAGGAAGCGGCAGCGATCCTGGACCTGCAGGAAGGAAGGTAGTGAGTGATGCTGGATTTAGGAAAGGCAGAGGTGTGCTGGTGTGAGAGGAGAAGGTTGCAGGGAGGCAGAGATGTGCTGGTATGAGAGGAATGGGCTGCAGGGAAAGGGAGACCCATCAGTGGCATAGCCATGGGTGGGCCTGGGTGGGCCAGGGCCCACCCAACAGTAGCACACATTTAGTGGTACCTGGTGGGGATCCCAAGCTCCGCCAGCTGAAGGCTTCCCCCTGATGGTAACGAAAACGCTACTCTCCACGATACCGACACTTGCATTGTGATAAAATGTAAGAAAGGGAGACAACAAGAGTGAATGAGAGACAGAGAGAGGGAGAGAGAGTGAGAAAGGGGTCCTTTTACTAAGCCACACTAAACAGTGGTCGGTGCTGCAGTCACCTTTAGTGTAGTAGTAAATGGCCTCATTTGGGATTTTTTTTTTCTAATGGTTACATGCTAATTTCCCCATTGTGTGTGGCCATTACTGCGGGAGCCCTAACCACCACAGTAATCACGTAGCACGCAGTAATATGCCCGCACTACCCAATTAGCACAGGCATGCTTACTCTTTGCCCCCAGACATGCTTCCTATGCTGGAAAATAATAAGCAGAACACTACCATGGGATGCCTCAGTTCATCCTGCGGTAGTGCACTTTTACTACATGGTAGGCCTGCGGTAGGCCTACCGCACCTTAGTAAAAGGGCCCCAAAGACTAAAGAGGGAGTTGACTTGGCAGGTTGCACAATGTAACTGGTTCCTGAAACACAGACGCCAAATTTTCTTGTGCTACACAGTTTGGGAACTAGAGAAGTAATGGCCATAGCCTCTGAAGAAAGGATGCCTCAGCTGTCACTCAAGATTGAGCCCTATTGTAAAGATTTAGAGTGAGAAAGGAGTAGTGTAGCCAATCCTTTTGTCTGTGACACTCTCGGGCAATAATTGGAAGCAATTTAGAGTCTTTTTAAAAACGGCTTCAGTTCACTGCTCTTTTTGCCTTGACAATACATTAAGACTTTTTTCCAATATTATTTATTTGATAAGACTCCTGAGGCACGCACGGTGCCGTGTCAAATCTTTTTATGAATAAACTTTGAGTTTGATTATCTGCCTCTCCCTCGTTCTCTTTTGGAAGTTGTCCTGTTGGTTACACTATTCCTTTGTCACTGCTTCCTGCTCATAGTGTCTCCACGTTCCTCCACCTCGGTGGTTGATCTCAACAGATTTAGGGTGCACACATACTGGGTTGCAGAGGGACTCACACCTTCTTGTCCCTGTTGTCTTTGCAATACATCCAACCTCATGTCTGTTGGAAAGCAGAAGTCCCCAGCTGGGAATTAAATTATGGGTCTATGACATGGTGGAATGCCACACTGAATAAAAGTGAATTTAAAGATTGTTTTTCAACTGTCTTGACTGGCCAGTGCACTCGGGGTCTGTATTGTTGATTAGAAGTAATTTGTTTAAAAATGATTGTTTAACTTTGATTGTGTGAAAATAAGTTGGAATGCAGAAGATAAGACACAGCTCTAATTAATTCGGTATGTGAAGAGGAGGATGGTGCTTGTTTTTTTGAGTTCAGCCTGGCAATCTGGACTTGGAAAACATGTGATCATGTTCCCACAGTATGGCTTGTTTACCTAAACATTCTGTAATTTTCCTTAGCTCTGAATATGAGTTCTAACCTTATAAAAGGAGAGTTTCTTTCAGTGAAATTGGGAGCTCATCTGTGAGTAACGTCCGAACTACGCAGAGAACCTTGTTCCTGGTCAAAGAAGCTCCTGGCTGTCGCAGTTAACCAGCCCCCCCCCCCCCCCCAGCTGATGTTAAGAGCCTGGATGATGTAAGGACCAGTGATGTTGTATATATAGTGTATTATTGCATCTTTTCCTGATCTAAGAACTCTTAGCATTGCTTAGATGTAGAGACCAGTGATGTAATGATTGTTTATATAGCTAATCATTTTGTGTATATAGTTAACCATAGTACATATCTTAATCATTGTAGATTTTAGCACCTTTAATAAAGGTCTCATTTACCTAATACAAATCCAAAAGAATCCACAGTAATTATTGAGTAGTCTGTGTCAGTGAGACAGGCTGTAAATCCATAGCAGTACACACACTTAACCATCTTCACCACCTAATCAGCCTGGTGTTTATTTCTAATTGAACTGGAAGGTCAAGGGGATCAGGGGAAACAACTGGGCAAAAAAAAAAAAAAGAAAGTAGTGGTTGATCTTTCCTATAAAAATGTAAGAAAAAATACTTTAAAAAGAGAAACTCAAGAAATAGTGCTTAAAGTTATACATTTGCAACAGGATAAACCATGCTTGAGTTGATTCACCCTTTGTATCGTGGGCTGCCATTTGACAACTCCCATACCTATCCAAATATCCATATTTCCTGAAGCAACTGTCACAAAAGAGTTTATTTGGGGCTATTTGTGGAAAGATATGCACCTATTCACCAAAGCTTAAAAAAAAAGATATCTGGGTTTGACAGGAGACAGAACCACCATAGATGATCCAGTATCTCTCTATTCTCTACTCTGCACCCTTCCAAACTTGTCTTTAGTGTAGGTTACTCATCCATACACTCATGGGGTTTAGTCACCTTCCAGAGGTATTTAAGTTTTCTTTTATTTCTCTTGCCCAAGGAAATCTAGGAGTGGTTTTTGTCAGTTTTTATCAGGTTTCACTTCACACAGGAGATATTTGCAAAAAGATGCTCAAAACATTAATGGCAGCATATGCTTATTTTGTCAGCAATATGGCTTGCCATTAGTATTCATGAAATATTACAGAACAAATAAAGTATTTTAAGTGTAATCCACAATACTGAAGAATCCATAATTCATAATTAAATTTGCCTGACATCCCTGGTCTTGCTTATCATGAAATTATCTCTAGAGAAAGGTAATAAATTCACTCTTCCAGTGCTACTGGCTATAGCTTTTAAAAGTGTAATTCTTTCCTACATGTATTTCATCATGACACTCAGGGCCTGATTCATCAGTGGCTTCTCCTGAAGGACTACACTGGGAAAGTCCTTGGTGTAATATGCTGACCTAAACCAATACAAAGGGAAACCAACAGTATCCTTCTGGTTTAGGGGCTGCAGTAGTAAACCACTACTTGATGCATAAATTTGGTCCCTTCCAATCTCACTCCTCACAGAAAGCAATTAATTTATTTAGTGAAAGAGTAGATGCTGGCACCCCTAACAGAATTCAAGGCAAAGGAAGGATTTACTTTCACCTCAAGCTGGTCAGAAGAGAGTTTTCAGAACAAGGTCAGATGCAGTTCAAGATCTCTTGGTTGACCTTTGACCTTTATTGGGCCCTACCAATTTATAGCTTGAGGAGCCAGGCCAGGTCATAGGTCACACAGTTTTTCAGAAGCACTCTCTGAGTTCTTGATATAGACTTTATATTCTGCATGGAAACAACCATTGAAATAAAAATGAAGAAAAATCTCCTATGTAGTGCTATATACATTTAACTAATTATAATATGGGTTGTTGTAAACCTGTAGCTGCCAGGGTTCATGGAGGGGGTTTAATGATGAAAGCATGCTGTGAATGCACTGTTACATGATAAGTTTATAAAGATAGTCTGAATAGTAATTAAAAGCTGGATTGTTCTGCCCTCCCTTTCCAGGAGAGGCTACCCAGTGACTGCTAAAACTACCCCTAAGACTGCCTTCCAATTGGGGGAGGAGGAGCGGAAGTGTCAGCTTGGGGTTGGTGGGGTAGGAGTGTGGAACACATTCTACCTTAGAAATATATTTTAATAATAGGTTGAAATTTAGTAAGTATGACCACTTTATGAATGTGTTTAACTTTAAAGAACAGAATGATCAGAGTGTTAAGTGGCCTAGGGACCTTTAGGGATGGAAAAACATTGTAAGTCATTTATATCTGAACTTGGGAGCAAATTTATGACTCCAATATATTATGGATAATCTGATGGTCAAGAGGTGAAAGAGACTATCACGGAGATGATAAACCTCAGTAAACTAACCTATGGTCCTGTAATAATAAATCTTTTTATGTATTCTTTTGATCCTTTTGTGTTCAAGATGCCAAATTCCCTATAAGGAAATGACCTCTGTCCAGAATTTAGAATATACCTGGTTTGCCATTAAGCCTTGTATGTTCTCATATATCAATAAACAATTGTTGAATTGAGCACAAGCTAGTGTTTTTTATTACATTTCTACAGGGGGACCCTTTTATTATTACTTAGATTATCTTTACAGAGCTCAGTATGATGTAAAATTGTGTTGACAACATTCCTTTACCTTTGAGTAGGATTGATTAAAAGATGTCCTGTGGCTGCCAAGCACAGGGTTGTTTCTTAAGGCATGCTTTCCTGGATTTTATCACAGCCCATTAAAAGCAGTTATATTTCACTTCATCTTTTAGAGCTCAAAGTGGATCTTAAAATCTCCTATATAGTTACACACAATAAAAACAATAGATACATCCATAAAGTACAAACACAATAGATAATATAGAGACAAAATACAATTTAACAGATCTGCCACCCCACTATCCTTCCGCAGTTTAGCCAGGGTAGTTATAACATTCTTTAGGCAGTTACGTACCTCTAGCAGACATGTTAAGAGTCACGCATTGCTCATCAGTCTCATGCAGTGAAGGGTAAATCACTCATGCACAGTGAACTCCTATTCTTATAGATTCAGAGTCTTAGCTGGGCTCCAAGGGGCAGAGAGGGCCTGACTGAAGTTAGTTTAAAAGCTGCAGAAGTCTACTAGAGCCAAGCAGGGCTCTGAACAGCTGGGCCCCTTTCTCAAGCCAGGTTCTACTGTTTCCAGCTTCCTTAGGGTTACCATATGGCTCCAGAAAAAGGAGGACGGATTGAGCCAGCCGGGTTTTACTTCCATTGCTTTCCACTGAAAGCAATGGAAGTAAAAACCCGGCTGGCTCAATTACTTCCATTGAAAGCAATGGAAGTAAAACCCAGCTGGCTCAATCCGTCCTCCTTTTTCTGGAGCCATATGGTAACCTTATTCTCAGGCCCAGTTGCATGTGGTGAAATACCCAAGCCTCCTGCCACTGCTTTCTTCTTGAGTCCAGTCACATGTGGTGCAGCCCCTTCAGCTGACACCTCCTTGTTTGCTACTGTGTCCTCTTCAGGCCCAGCCACATGCAGTACAGCTCCTATGGTCACCATTTTCCCCAGTAATATCCTTCCCAATGGTAGTTATGTATCAACAAATGTAATTGCAGGAAGCAGGCAGGACCATACAGGGGAAAGAAAATAGGGCATATCTAAGGGATGTAGGGGGCTGTCAAAGAGAGGACTGGACCTGAACCAGCCTAAATGGGCTGTTCACCCTTCACACTGTAATAACTGTAATCCCGGTAGCAAACCTTCAGGGGTGGTAGGCTCCCTTTAGCAGTGCACAAATAAAGTCCTTCCAGAAAACACAGCTTTTAGTTCCCAACAGTTTATTTCCCCTCCTCCACCAAATCTCAGTTCAAGGGGTTAAAGTCCCATTCGGTTTCCAAAATAAAGCAACAAGAAAAAAACTTCCCTTTAAATCCAAGTTTCTCCCCCCAGTTCAACAGCCTGGGTTTCAGTTTTAAAAGTCTTTCCGCTTGGGTGGTTGCAGAATGGCAGTACACCGTCCACAACACAGCTAATTGACTCCTGTGACCACCCACCGCCTTCAGTCCCTGCAGCTCTGCCCCAAAGTACAATTACAGTCCATGTCCACTGGTTCCTCCAAACCTGGTGTGTTGGTCTCTCCAGCCTCCCCTTCCTCCAAACACTCCATTAACTCTGCTTCTCTGCTAGGCTGTTGGTTGGAGACCTCCTCCCCCTCCCAGGTGGAAGGAATCTTGTACTGATTTCTAACCCACGGGTACTGAGCTTTGTCATCCCTGCTCCCCCTTCTGGCCCTCGCCTGCCATCGCAGCTGCTCTCTCCAGTCCTTTTCCCCCTCCCTTCCACGTGGGGGCCATACCGGGTTTTGGGACCTACCACCCCAATCCCTTCTCTCAGGGCCTTGTGGGGAATGTAGTCTGGCCCCATACCTCCTCCTGAGCTGCTTAGACCCTCCAACCTCCTTACACACCCCCCCCTTCAAATAATTGCGACTCCCCACTTCCTCCAGGCTACTTGCTGGGGAGTTCGCAATTCGGGACAGGGCGTCAGCGTTCCCGTGAAGCTTCCCCGCCCTATGCTGTATTTCAAAGGAAAAAGCTTGTATCGCTAAATACCAGCGGGTGAGTCTGGCATTCTGCCCCTGCATTTGTTGGAGCCATTTCAGAGGTGCGTGGTCAGTAATCAAAACAAAAGGATTGCCCTGCAGATAGTATTTCAGAGTTTCTATAGCCCACTTTATAGCCAAACACTCCTTCTCTATAACAGCGTAATGCTGCTCTGCCGGGTGCAGTTTCCTACTCAGAAAAAGGACAGGGTGCTCCTCCCCTTCAAACTCTTGGGATAACACAGCCCCCAAGCCAGTCTCTGAGGCGTCTGTTTGTAACAGGAAGGGCCTCTCAAAATCTATTCCTTTTAAGACCGGTTCCTGACACAGGAGGTCTTTCAACATTTGGAACTCCCCACGACCGACCTGCCTCTGTCCACTTTAGGACATTAGGGCACCTTTTCCTCAGCATGTCAGTAAGGGTGCTTGACCTCTCCGCAAATCTAGGAATGAATCTGCGATAATATCCTATCAGCCCCAAAAACCCCCTCAATTGTTTTTTGGTGTGGGCAGCAGAAAATCACGCACTCCCTGCACTTTATCCCTTAGGGGTTTGATAACTCCCCCTCCCACAATGTAGCCCAAGTATTTTACCTCTTCACTAGCAAACACGCACTTCTTTGGGTTCACTGTTAGGCCCGCCCGCCTGAGGGATTCTAGCACCGCTTTGACTTTGGGCAAATGGGACTCCCAATCTGAACTAAAAATGACAATATCATCCATATTCGCAGCAGCGTAGTCCGAATGCCACCTCAGCAACTGATCAGCCAATCGTTGGCAGCACGCTGCCGCTCCATTTAACCCAAATGGCATTCGTCTAAATTGGAATAACCCTATAGGGGTGCCAAAGGCTGTTTTGGGCTTAGCCTCCTCTGTCAGCGGCACTTGCCAATACCCTTTCGTAAGATCTAAGGTAGTTAAATACTGAGCACGCCCCAGTTTGTCCAGTAAGTCCTCTATCCGGGGCATGGGATAAGCATCAAACCGGGATATGGCATTTACCCTTCGGAAATCTATACAAAACCTCTGAGACCCATCACTCTTTGGTACCAACACCACTGGACTGGACCAGGGACTAACTGATTCCTCTATGATACCTAAGTCCATCATTTCCTGTACCTGCCTTATAATTTCCTTCCTCTTAAATTCTGGTGTTCTATGGGGCCTCTGCCTTACAATCCTACCAGGCTCGGTGACGATATCATGGGCCACCAAATGGGTTTCCCCAGGTAGGGGATTGATAACATCCTGAATCTCCTCTATCATTTCCCTTACCCGTTGCCTCTGCCCATGGGATAGTGACTCCCCAATAACAGGTTTCCCCCCTCCTGTACATCACTTAGTTGAGGACCCAACTCCTCTTCAGGGACCGCCACAAACCCTTCTCTCTCTATCCACGGTCTCAATATATTTACATGGTAGGTCTGAATCCTACCTTTCGCATGCCTTACCCGATATGTCCATGGGCCTACTCTGGCTGTTACCACGCAGGGTCCCTTCCACTGAGAAGTAAACTTATGGGGGTCTGAGGCCACCATGACGAGCACTTTATCTCCCACCTGAAATTTCCTTACTTTTGTGCCCGGTCAAAGTACCCTTTCTGGCTCTCTTGGCTCTGCCCCAGGGTGTCCTGCGCAAATGCCATGACCCGCTGAATCCTTGCTCTTAACTCCCTCCGGTACGTACTAACCTCCCTGGGCTCTTCCTCTCTCTCTACCCATGCCTCCTGAATTATGTTCAGAATGCCCCGCGGCAATCGGCCAAAGACCAATTCAAAGGGGGATACCCCTAGGGATGCTTGAATATTCTCCCTACATGCATATAAAGCATAGGGTAACAACTGGTCCCAATCCTCATATTTCCCTTTCAAGCCTTTCCTCAACATCTGCTTAAGGGTTTTATTAAATCGCTCTACCATCCTGTTTGTCTGGGGATGGTAGGCAGCTGTGGTAATGTGGCTTATGTTAAAAGCTTCCCACAGTTCTCTTAACTGTCTAGATTTGAAATTGGACCCCTGATCCGTAAGCATTTCTCGGGGGAATCCCACTTCACAGAAAAGCTTGACCAATTTGGTTGCTATACCCATAGCTCGTATATTTCTCATTGGGAAGGCCCAGGGAAACCTAGTGGCCCTATCCATGACTACTAAAATGTATGCAAAACCCCTAGGTGTTCTGATGAGGGGTCCCACAATGTCCATCGCCATACTTCTCATAGGTTCCCCAATAATAGGCAATGGTACCATAGGTGCCCTGGGAGGGTATCGGTCCACCAACCGCTGACAGGAGGGACAACTTTGGCAATAATTCTGGACTTCCCTATGTACGCCAGGCCAATAAAAACGCTCCAGCACCTGTTTCAATGTACTCTGGGAGCCCTTATGCCCTGCCAAAGGATGATCATGGGCCCCTCTTAGAATAAGGCTCCTAAAGACCCTGGGAATTACCAGCTGGCCTCGCACCGGCCCCCCGACCGGATCCTGTATTTCCCGGTACAACAATCCCTCCACCATCCGAAACCGGGAAACCCCCTGAAGGCCCCCCTTCCACTTGTTCCCAGGCCCTTTTTAATACCGGGTCATCTCTGCTCCTGCCAAAAGCGGGAAATCTCTCCACCACCTCTTGTGGCCTCCATGGCATAGCCTCTCCTTCCCCAACCTCCTTAGGGCCCTAGCCCTATGCCTCTCCGCCTGCCGTGTTTCTCTAGCCTTCCTCCCTTTACCCGGTTCTCCCATTATCTCCTCATGGAAAGGGAAGAGCTGCCCTACCGAATCCTCCCCCCTATCCTGCGACCCACCCCGAGCCTTCTGAGCCCGAGTAGTCACCCACCCTGTGACCCCTTGCAACCCCCGTACAAACAGCTCCCACTCCCTCCCCAAAATGAGGTCAAAAGGCAGTTTTGGCAGGATCGCCACATTAAGCCACCCTCTCCCCAGAGGGCTCCCTAGTTGGATCCTGAACACAGGGTAGGCGGTTGAAGACCCATGTATGCACCTAATCTGAATCATTCCTACATAATGTCCGCCCTCTTCCCCCATGGCGATGCTCTGGATCTTATTCCACAAGACCCGGGACATCATCGACTGATTGGCCCCCGAGTCTAACAGGGCCTTAACTGTCACCCCTCCCACCTGAACCTCCAGGAAGAAGAAATCCTCGGGGTCTGTTCCCATATGTCCCGCAAAACCTAGTCTTTCCCTACACTCTTTCAGCATGTGGCCGGGCTTCCCACATCTAAAACACCTTCTTCCCCCTGGACTGGGACCCGGGTCCCTACGACCCTCCTCCCTCTTTCCCTCAGTCCCCGTATTGGCATGAGTACTTCCCCCTTGCCCCCTACCCTCTTGGCTACTAGGGAGGAAGGGGTTAGTAGGATGTCTCCCTGCCTCAAAATACAGTTCAGCTCCATGAATCACCCCTTCCAATGAGCGCACCCCTTGCTTAATGAGCCACTCACGCACTGGGGTGGGTATGGCAAACAAAAACTGTTCCACTATAATCTCCTCCACCACCTGTTCTGCAGTCTTCTGTTGCGGCTCCAGCCATTTAAAGGCTAAGTCTTTCAGTCTCTGGGCAAAAGCCCGGGGCCGCACTTCCCTCCCCGTAGTAGTCTCCCTAAAAAGTCTTCTATAATGGTCTCTAGTAAGACCTAATCTATTTTTAATGGCCGCCACTACCTGCTCATAATCCATGGAGCTGTCCGCAGGCATGGCCCGGTATGCAGCCAGAGCTTCCCCAGCTAGGCTTCCTGCCAGTCGAACAGCCCACTGTTCTTTCGGCCATTGCACTGCCCTGGCGATCCTCTCAAATGTAGCAATAAAGTCATCCACATCATCACCCTCCCCCATTCGTCCCAAAGAAAATGGTCCAAACGGAGGGGTTCCTACCCCCATGGGTAAACCGGCCACTGTACCCGGGGCTGCAACTTTATCCAACAAGCTTCCTATGGCTTGCATCTGACCTTGCACTGCCTGGAGCAGTACATGCTGTTCCTTGGCGGCTTCCACCACTTGCTGCAAGACCTGTTGAGCCCCCTCCTGTTGCTTCTGAAACTGCACAGCCATCCAGTGAAGCATTTCTTTCTGCTCCACCCTGCCTGGTCTGGAATATCCTGAAAAGAAAACCAAAAACACCAAGTGCGATACCACTTTTTTTTTTTTTTTTTAATTACTAATTTGTACTGCTCTTCTCCCACCACTCCCCTTTTACACTATCCCGCCTGGGTTCCTTGGCATGCCCTGTGTTCCCCCCTTAGCTTCACACTTCAATCCAGCATTGATCCCCCTTCAGGTACCTCTTACCTGGGGTAACCGCTGGTCTTCGCTTTGCTAAGGGTGGCCTTGTCAGCTTCACTCCAGCTGCTCTGTGGTAGCTTCAATCGAGTCCCATCGGCGGTGCCACTGTAATAACTGTAATCCCGGTAGCAAACCTTCAGGGGTGGTAGGCTCCCTTTAGCAGTGCACAAATAAAGTCCTTCCAGAAAACACAGCTTTTAGTTCCCAACAGTTTATTTCCCCTCCTCCACCAAATCTCAGTTCAAGGGGTTAAAGTCCCATTCGGTTTCCAAAATAAAGCAACAAGAAAAAAACTTCCCTTTAAATCCAAGTTTCTCCCCCCAGTTCAACAGCCTGGGTTTCAGTTTTAAAAGTCTTTCCGCTTGGGTGGTTGCAGAATGGCAGTACACCGCCCACAACACAGCTAATTGACTCCTGTGACCACCCACCGCCTTCAGTCCCTGCAATTCTGCCCCAAAGTACAATTACAGTCCATGTCCACTGGTTCCTCCAAACCTGGTGTGTTGGTCTCTCCAGCCTCCCCTTCCTCCAAACACTCCATTAACTCTGCTTCTCTGCTAGGCTGTTGGTTGGAGACCTCCTCCCCCTCCCAGGTGGAAGGAATCTTGTACTGATTTCTAACCCACGGGTATTGAGCTTTGTCATCCCTGCTCCCCCTTCTGGCCCTCGCCTGCCATCGCAGCTGCTCTCTCCAGTCCTTTTCCCCCTCCCTTCCACGTGGGGGCCATACTGGGTTTTGGGACCTACCACCCCAATCCCTTCTCTCAGGGCCTTGTGGGGAATGTAGTCTGGCCCCATACCTCCTCCTGAGCTGCTTAGACCCTCCAACCTCCTTACAACACTCATGTGCTTTTTTTTGTGTTCCAAAAGAAACCTTGTGTATGAGTGCAACTCTTATGATGTCACATGGCAGACATTTTGGGGCCCATTTACAACGCTGTGTTAAATAGCTAAAGTAGATTTCACCATATGGTAGATGTTAATGGGACCCACACTAACAACTACTACATGTTAAAACAAATCTGTATGGTCAAAACCCCCTGCTAGCTGCTTAATGGCAGAGGCAGATCCCTAGAGGCTAATTCCCACAAGCCCTCCATCCCCCACCCCAATCACATTCCCCTACCCATGAAACCTTGATCAACCCACATCTTGGATCTCCCCCTTATCCCAATCAAAACTCCAGATTACTGGACCCCCAATACTAGACCTCACCCATTGCCAGTCCCTGACCCTGTAGTGAAGTATTGACCCTTTAACCAATGATCTCATTTTCCCCCTGAACCATTCTAGCCACTTAGCTACACATTCCCTGATATCTAGTGTATGGTACAGAAGTGGTTCCCATCTGCTTCTGCTTCAGCGAAGTCCCAGGATTAAAATGGTGATTCTGACCCCTAGTGGTAATCTCATAGTACTACCACTGGGGGGGGGGGGGTCAGTCTGTCATATAAGGTTAGTTGTCTCACATCTATTCACTAATTAACCAATAATTCCCTCACTCCCTTCTTAAAGAGACCATTCCTCTATAACAAAATGTTCTTCTAAAGTACCAATTTTTCAAAATCAACATCAGCCAAGAACGGTTTAATTACCCATTAATTGTTATATTTACCTAATATGTCTTGTATGCAATCACTAATAGATCTCCTTTTTGGTCTTGTCATTCCAAAATTTTTTCATTATAATTTTAACAAAATAGATGTTTATTTTAGAAGCCCTATTCACAATTTACATGTGCTAATATCAGTATATACATGTCTATTGAATAAATGTAGAAAAGCCCATTTTAGAAAGCTGTGACTTGTACATGCAAATCTGAAATACATGCATATGGTAAACAGGCATAGTTTGGACTAGGCTATGAGGAAGGCCAAAAAATACACATCTATTCCCCATTTCAGAAGGAGAATGCACATCTATGACCTTTGATATCAGCATCACAATTTACACCTGTTCCCAGGACCAAGGGACATCTAGGTTTTTAAAAATTCTTGTTTTGGGCAGTGCTTGACAGGAGGGTTAGGGGATGCTGCCTTCTTAATCCCCCAGCCCCCCCCCCCCCCCCCAGAAATTGATACTGCAAACAGACTGTAGGGGCTCTTTTTAGAAAGCTATGGTGTGCAAAATACAACAAAGCCCATTCAAAGCCCCTAGATAGCAATATTGAATAAATGTTCCTTGGATCTGATGTTCTGGTTAATAGGTACCATTGAAAGAAAAGTTGAGGAAAGTTAAAAAGAAATAGAAAAGGTAATATAATTCTTGAAAGAACATGATCTTTGCTTGAATATGTTGATAGAGGAATATAATAATGTAGAAAACTTTAAAAAGAGAGGTAAAAATAAAGAAAAATCAAAAGTTTAAATGTGACGAGGAAGATTGTAGACAGGATTCTATCTACCCTTAGAGCACACAAAAGAACATAAAGTGAAAAATTAATAAGAGTGAGTTTCTGGATTAAAATAGACAGTGCAGATGTTTATGAAGATGAGAATAAAGAGGACAGAGTGAGGAAAAGAATTAGAAGTGACATCTAACAACTAAATAATTTAGAACAGAGATCATTGACTTTGGAACTAGCAGTGCAGAAAACTGAGGGCCCCTTTTACCAAGCTGCTGAAAAAGGGGGCCTGTGCTGGCATCGGTGTGTGTTTTTCATGTGCACCAAGGCCCCCGTTTACCGCAGTGGGTAAAAGGGAAGTCTCTCTTTCCTGCAGAAAATGGCCGTGCAACAAGTAAAGCACTTGCCTCATGGCTATTTCTGTAGGGAGCCCTTACCGCCACCCATTGAGGTGGCAGCAAGGGCTCCTGCGCTAAACCGGCGGTAACCAGGCAGTGCATGGCATATGGATATGACGGTGTACTAGGGGTGGGAAGTACTGCCGGGCTGCTGTGGTAGCCTGGCGGTACTTCTTGTGGTAAGCCTGCATTAGGCATACTGTTGCTTAGTAAAAGGGTCCCTAAGTAAAATAAAACCAACATCCAGAAGCTTCAGCTTGACCTATCTTAGAAGCAGATTGCCAGAAACTTCAGAGTGCTTTGATATGATTGCCTTTCTTTCCTCTTGGCTCCTGAAAACACTAGATCTCTCCTTTGAGCCTCAAAGTCAAGTGGGCTCACGGAGTTCCTTTGAGCCTTCCTCTACTACTAAACATCCAAGGCCTATTGAAGCAAAAATCCTTCACTACCAACATGCCCTGAAAATTCTCAGTACTGTGAAGTTTAGACATATCCTCTTTCAGGGTAAGAACATTTTCATTCCAGACCTAGCGAAAAAAAATGCACTTAAAAGAAAACATTCCTGAATATGAGACAAGACATTAAAGATCTAGGAGTTCAATTTGGCCTGTTGTACCCCTCACGGACAATCGTGACATATTCTAATAAAACAACTACCTATATTGATCCTGCTCTTTTACAAGATTTTATTGTTAGACATAAAATGCAGTGAATATAAAATTATATCTTTATACTGAATTAATCTATCTTGGAATGTTGGTATTGAACTTTTGATTTGCAGTAACGAATTTAATTAACCGTTAGATGCCTGAAATATATACTATAAGCTTATTCCAGGACAAGAAGACATAGAGGGGAATTTTTGAAAGAAACGTCTAAGTTGGAATTTGGACGTCTTTGTAGAACGTCCAAATTTGGTGGCAGGGAAAAGGTCATTTTCGAAAAAAGATGGACGTCCATCTTTGTGTTCGAAAATACCTTGGACGTCCTTGGATTTGGATGTCATTGATTCTTTAGCCATTTTCGAAATCAAAGTTGTCCAAGTCTAAAACATCCAAATTCAAGCCATTTGGACGTGGGAGGAGCCAGCATCTTTAGTACACTGATCCCCCTGACATGCCAGGACAGCAATTGGGCACCCTAGGGGGTACTGCAGTGGACTTCATAAACTGCTCCCAGGTACACAGCTCTCTTACCTTGTCTGTTGAGCCCCCCAACCCCTCCCCAACCCACTACTCCCAACTGTACACCACTATCATAGCCCTTACGGGTGAAGGGGGGCACCTAGATGTGGGTAAAGAGGGTTTCTGATGGGCTTTGGAGGGCTCGCTGTTTCCTCCACAAATGTAACAGGTAGGGATGTAGGCCTGAGTCCACCTGTCTAAAGTGCACCGCACCTACTACTAAACCACTCCAGGGACCTGCATGCGCTGTCATGGACCTGAGAATGACATCTAAGGCTGGCCTAGAGGCTGGCAAGTAATATTTTTAATCATGTTTCTTGAGGGTGGGGGGGGGGGGGGTGTTAGTGACCACTGGGGAAGTAACGGGGGGTCATCCCTGATTCCCTCCAGTGGTTATCTGGTCATTTCGGGCACCTTTTTGTGCCTTATGCATAATAAAAACTGGTCTGGGTGAAAACATCCAAGTTTTAGTCCTGGACGTCTTTGCTTTTTTCCATTATGGTTCAAAGACGTCCAAGTCTTAGGAACGCCCAAATCCCACCTCAACTACGCCTCCTATACGCCCCCTTGAGATTTGGACATCCTTGCGATGGACTTCTGAGAAAGACGTCCAAAATTGGGTTTTGATTATACCGATTTGGACGTCTCTGTGAGATGGACGTCCAAATGCCAATTTATGTCACTTTTTGGACGTCCATCTCTTTTGAAAATGAGCCTGATATTGTTTTATACTTGATTGATTCTATTACAGATATATGTACTACTTTGTAGCTTCATGGCGTGCCCCCTAGTCCTAGTATTTTTTGAAAGAGTAATTAAGCAATTCACTTCTACCCATTCACTCCAGTCATTATTTATAGACCTCTACCATATCTTCCCTCAGTCATCTTTTCTCCAAGCTGAAAAGCCCTAGCCACTTTAGCCGCCCCATCCCCTTTATCATTTTTTCGCCCTTCTCTGTACCTTTACTAATTCCACTATATCTTTTTGAGATGTGGTGACCAGAATTGCACACAATATTTGAGGTGCGGTCACACCATGGAGAGATACAAAGGCATTATAACGTCCTCATTTTTGTTTTCCATTCCTTTCCTGGTAATACCTAACATTCTATTTGCTTTCTTAGCTGCCGCCGCACACTGAAGTGGGTTTCAACACATCATCAACGACGGCACCTAGATCCCTTTCCTGGTCGGTGACCTTTAATGTGGAACCTTGCATTACATAGCTTTTTAATCCACAACAGAACACTACTGAGCCGGTCGATATTGTGTATCTGGATTTTCAAAAGGCTTTTGACAAAGTACTTCATGAAAGACTCCAGAGGAAACTGGAAAGTCATTGGATAGGAGGTCATGTTCTATTGTGGATTAAAAACTGGTTAAAAGATAGAAAGAATACAGACAGTAAGGTTAAATGGTCAGTATTCTCAATGGAGAAGGGTAGACAGTGGGGTTCCCCAGGGGACTGTGCTGGGACTGCTGCTTTTTAACAGATTTATAAATGATCTAGAGATGGGAATAATTAGTAAGGTAATTAAATTTGCTGATGACACAAAGTTATTCAAAGTTGTTAAATCGTGGGAGGATTGTGAAAAATTACAAGAGGACCCTATGAGACTGGGAGACTGGGCATCTAAATGGCAGATGATGTTTAATGTGAGCAAGTGCAAAGTGATGCATGTGGGGAAGAGGAACCCAAATTATAGCTACGTAATGCAAGGAGTCACTGACCAGGAAAGGGATCTAGGTGTTGTTGTTGGGCCGGCGGTAGTCCCGATTTAGCATTTAGTAAGCCCACGTTGGGCTTACCAAGTTTTTAAAAACCCTCCTAGATAATTGAAAGGTAAACATAATAAAACTCACATTTCCTCCATTAAAAATAGCAACTCACAAATATGTATCTCTCAAATAGATAAAGAAAATTCTTGTTATTTTTTATAGTCTTTTTCAATCTGAATCCAATCTTAATACAGATATGATAGACTTGTTTCTCAAAACTTTAGATTATCCTACTCTAACTGATAAACAGGAAGAAATTTTAGGAACTTCTATAACTAGGCAAGAATTTAGAATCATTATTAAATCAATGGTGGCAAATAAAACACCAGGTCCAGATGGATACACAGCAGAATTTTAAAAAGTTTTCAATCTATATTTATACCTCTTCTATTAGATTATTATAATTGTATGTATCATGATTCAGTCAATCAGTGTAATATTTCTACTGCTGTTTAAATCCTTATTCTGAAACCTGGACAAGAAGACCATACATTACCTCCAAACTATAGACCTATTTCCCTTCTTAATTTGGAATTTAAAATTCTCACTAAAACACTGGCATGCAGACTTAATGAAGTCTTGAATTCAATTATACATCCTAATCATAAGTACATAAGCATTGCCATGCTGGGACAGACCTAGGGTCCATCGAGCCCAGCACCCTGTCACCGACAGTGGCCAGAAGATTAATGAAAAAAAGATTTGTAGGTGATAATCTTAGATTATTTCACTCCATTCACTATATAGCTTCTTAAGATATGGCTCATTCCGTGGACGTAGAAAAAGCGTTTGATCGCATTGAATGGTCTTATCCTTTCAAAATTGTAGAATGGTTTAATTTAGGCCCCAATTTCTCTAGTTGGCTTAAAATACTATACAACTAATTTTCAAAAGAGAACAATGTCCAAAAAGTATCATAAATCTGCATTTGGGCATTTTTCTCACAAAAATGTCCAAACTGCTGTTTTCAAAACCAATTTTTAGATGTTTTTCTATGAAGTCCATCAGAAGTGTGTTCAACTCACAAGGGGGTGTGTCAGGGGCATGTTAAGGGCAGGATCTGGGCATTTTTAACAATTGGACATTTTTGAGCCATAATGAAACAAAACAAAACTGCCCAGGTCTAAAACTACGACGTTTTGAGCTAGACCTGTTTTTATAACGAATAAGGAACAAAAAGGTGTTGTAAATGACCAGATGACCACTGAAGGGACTCAGGGATGACCTCCCTTTACTCCCTGGTGGTCACTGACCCCCTCCCACCCCACAAAAATGTGATTAAAAACATTACTTTCCAGCCTCTATGCCAGCCTCAATGCAGCATTCAGGTCCTCGGAATAGTCTAGTGGTGGGTGCAGTGCACTGCAGACAGGTGGACCTAGGCCCATACCTCCCTCTACCTGTTACACTTATGGTGGAAACTGTGAGCCCTCCAGAACTCACCAAAACTCTACTGTACCCACATATATGTACCCCCTTCACTCATAAGGGCTATTGTAGTGGTGTATAGTTGAGAGTAGTGGGTTTTGGGGGGCTTAGCAGACAAGATAAGAGAGCAATGGTGAGATGTGTACCTGGGAGCATTTATGTGAAGTCCACAGCAGTGCCCCCTAGGGCACCATTGCTCTCCTGGGATGTCTGAGGGATCAGTGTATTAAGAATGCTGGCTTGATTTTGTGTCTTTTTTACTTGGATTTTTTTTTTCAAAAATGGACCAAAACACAGAGCACAAAAACATCTAGCCAATAGCCATTTTCAAACAAAAAAGACAGACATTTTTTGTTTTGAAAATGGCTATACTCCACTCTTGAATTTTGGACATTTTTAGGAAAATATGGAATTAGATGTCATATTGAAAATGCCCCTCTATATAATCATCTTCTTGGATACTAGTAAACAATAACAACTAAATCTATTCAGTTACATAGAAGCATGAGACAAGGTTGTCCACTATCTCCTCTCCTTTTCAACCTAGTCCTTGAAACTTTATTAATAGCAGTATGTCTAAATAAAAATATTTTTGGTATTGGTATATCAAATACCCAAATTAAGGGCCATGTTTACTAAGCCGTACAAACTTTTTAGGATGTGCTAAAAAGTTACTGCACCTACAGCGAGGCTTAGTAAATAGGGCCCTAAAGTTGAAGCATATGCTGATGACTTACTCTTATTTTTAGCTCAACCACAGGTGTCAATTCCACAGCTGAAAGATTTTCTTCCTTTTCAGGATGTAAAATTAATTGGGAAAAATCAGAAATAAAGCCCCTCAATTCATATACGACCCAATCTAATATTGGACAGCATAATTTTAAACAGTCCGTATCACAAATAAAATATTTATGGCTTAATAAAGATCCAGAGCATACTGTCCAGCTTATTTTCGAAAGAGAAGGCCGACCATAGTAACATAGTAGATGACGGCAGAAAAAGACCTGCATGGTCCATCCAGTCTGCCCAAGACAAACTCATATGTGTATACCTTACCTTGAATTTGTACCTGTCCTTTTCAGGGCACAGACCGTATAAGTCTGCCCAGCAGTATTTCCCGCCTCCCAACCACCAGTCCCGCCTCCCATCATCGGCTCTGGTACAGACCGTATAAGTCTGCCCTCCCCTATCCTAGCCTCCCAACCACCAACCCCTCTTCCCCCCACCTGCTCCACCACCCAATTTCAGCTAAACTTCTGAGGATCCATTCTTAATCGGGAGATGGCTGGCCATCTCTCAAGGCTGGTGAAATTGTTCTAATCGAAAGCCGATTTTGGCCGGCCTCAACTGCAGTCCGTCACAGAGCCGGCCAAACTTCAAGGGGGCGTGGTACGAGATGGCCGGCTTTGCCTGATAATGGAAAGCCGGCCCTGACGAGCATTTGGCCAACTTTACTTGGTCCCTTTTTTTTCAGGTCCAAGTCCCAAAAAAGTGCCCAAACTGACCAGATGACCACCAGAAGAAATCGAGGATCACCTCCCCTGACTCCCCCAGTGGTCACTAACCCCCTCCCACCCTCAAAAAACAACTTTAAAAACTTTTTTGCCAGCCTCTATGCCAGCTTGAAATGTCATACCCAGCTCCCTGACAGCAGTATGCAGGTCCCTGGAGCAGTTTTTAGTGGGTGCAGTGCACTACAGGCAGGTGGACCCAGGCCCATCCCTCTCCTACCTGTTACACTTGTGGTGGTAAATGTGAGCCCTCCAACCCCCCCCAAAACCCACTGTACCCACATGTAGATGCCCCCTTCACCCATAAGGGCTATGGTAATTGTGAAGAGTTGTGGGGAGTGGGTTTTGGGGGGGATTTGGGGAGCTCAGCACCCAAGGTAAGGGAGCTATGCACCTGGGAGCTATTTTAATGGGTTTTTTTAATTTTTAGAAGTGCCTCCTAGGGTGCCCGGTTGGTGTCCTGGCATGTCAGGGGGACCAGTGGACTACAAATGCTGGCTCCTCCCACAACCAAATGCCTTGGATTTGGCCAGGTTTCAGATGGCCGGCCTCGGTTTCCATTAGTGGCAAAAACCGAGGCCGGCCATCTCAAACCCGGCCATCTCTGACATTTGGCCGGCCCCAACTGTATTATCGAAATGAAAGATGGCCGTCCATCTCATTCGAAAATACGCCCCTTCGCGGCGCCGTCCTTGGAGATGGGTGCCCTTAGAGATGGCCGGCCCTGTTTGAAAATGCCCCTCCATGTTAAACAATACTAAAAAAATTGTTACTATAATAGATTGGTCCTCTTTGTTTCTTTCTTGGTGGGATAGATTAGATACTATTAAAATGGTACTGACTCCTCAAATCAATTATGCTTTGATGATGCAACCAGGTCTTTAGATAGTAGTCAATAGGTAGGATTACTCTTAAAACTCTTAAAGTCTCCAAAGAAAAGGGGTGGTGTTAACTTGCTTGACTCTATACATAGCACTGAGCCTCATTGGCATGCTATGGATCTGATGCTAATATAGATTGTGATACAATCTGGTTACAGCTGGAAGAAGACATACTGGTCCTTATCATAAGAACATAAAAGTAGCCATACTGGGTCAGACCAATGGTCCATCTAGCCCAGTATCCTGCTTCCAACAGTGGCCAAGCCAGGTCACAAATACCTGACAGAAACCCAAATCATGGCAACATTCCATGCTACAAATCCTAGGGCAAGCAGTTGCTTCCTCATGTCTGTCTCAATAACAGCCTATGGACTTTTCCTCCAGAGACTTGTCCAAACATTTTTGTAAACCCAGATATCCCTGTACAGCTTATTACTTCTTGTATTATTCTATACTATATTACTGATTTTAAATTATATTTAGATACTCATTCTATCTTGTTGTCTATTGAGAATTATATAGATAATAATTAACCTATCTGAGCCTTCCCTGAACCAAAGTCCTGAAGCCTGAAGCGGTCAGCTAAATCTAAAAGTCCTAGCCTCTGTGTAACCCTGAGGCACATAAGCTCTTGTGACAAGCTGGCTGACAGGCTTTGCAGAATGAGGAACATGAAGCAATTTTCCATGGAAGGTGTTTACTGAAGAATGTGGTTAGCTTTTTGTAGTTATCAGGCCTGGAGACATAAGATAAAAGGTTGCTGGCGAAATGGACTCTGATGTAGCAAGTGGAAAATTTTAATCGGTATGATGTTGCTTTAGACCTCCCTAATAATCTTGATCAGCTGTCAAAATCAATGTTTAGCAAACTATTAGCCATATGATGATAGAAAAGTATAACCTGAGAGTCAGTTGGACTTAGTTGGAGAATTACTTAGAGATTGCAACTGTGCACAATTTTCTCATCATTGCATGGCGTCCAATTCTTCTCTTCCTAACTGTGTGAGTGTGTGGAACATTCCTACTGGTTGGGAAGGGCAACAGAATTACCAATTACAAACAAATTGGTAGCAGACGATGGTTCTGTTGAAAACGTGGAGTCTGCTAATTTTCAGTTCTTCCAAATTTAGTTATACTGTTAAACAGCTTTTGGTTGGCTTAGCTGTTTACAATTAAATTTAGTTCTACTGTTCAATAACTTTTGGTTGGCTTAACTGTTGACAATTAAATTTAGTTATATTGTTAATAACCTTTTGGTTGGCTTGGTTGTTAACTCACAAAAGTGGTTTATCTGTTGACAGCCTTTGGTTGGCTTGGAGGGGCATAATCGAATGGTGCCGGCCATCTATATGGCCGGCCATCTTCGGGGCCGGCTCCGCAAAGGGGTGGTGCCAATTGTATTATCGAAAAAGATGGCAGGCTTTTCTTTTGATAATAGGGTTGGGGCCGGCTAAATCTCAACATTTAGGTCAAATGTTGAGATCGCCAGGTTTACAGATGGCTGGCTTCAAAAAAGGTGGAAAAAAAATCCAAGTGCTCGTCAGGGATGGCTTTTTCAGTAGTACCAGTGGGATTTGAACCGGCCACCTCTGGATTACAAGACCCAAACAGTCTCCTTATATTTTACCATCTGTTTAAAGAAACTTTACCTTCTAAGATTAAAGAAGGACTGGACAATACTGTGGGTCTTGCCCAGAAACTGTGGCCGGAAATGAAAGAACACATTCTGTACCACTGCAGAACTTTTGTTAAAAATAACCTGAATAAATCTAAAGAATTTAAGAAGCTACAGGCCCATTTGATGTCCTTACAAATCCAACAGATTAAAGGACAGACTAGTAACCCTCAAAGTTCTAGCTCCAGTGGCATCTCGACCCGTAGCTCTAGCTCTAGTGGCAGCTCCACCCGGAGCTCCAGCCTAGACTCTGTAGCCTCCACATCCACTGCCAGCTCCAGTGGCTCCAGCTCAGAGAACTCTTTCCATCCCTTTCATCATGGGGGCAAACGCGGCTGTGCCCCTGATTGTGACCGCTACCCTTTCTGTGATGAAATGGATCTGAGCACCATGTATCCATATATGATGTATGTGAACAATAATGATAGGAGACAGAAAAGGGGCAATTATAGAGAGGATTTTAGAGACAGGGGCTACGGAGCCCCGCAATACTCCCAGGGCAAAGACTAAGAGGTTTCCCAAACTGGGATCAATGCTCTTGATCCCAGCATCCAGCCCCTCCTGATGGCCCTGGATCCAGTGTTTCAAATGCAATGAAGTCGGCCACTATGCTGCCGAATGCAAACAGAGAACATGGGGGTACCGCAACCCACCACCCCCATGTCAGTCCTTCCCTCTTTTGGACCCTGACAACCATGACTATGCACAATGACTAAGCATGGTTCACACACAGGCAGGGTACAGTCACTTTACGAATACAGGGCATCCCCGTACCCTTTATGGTAGACACCGGTGCATCGCGCTAGGTGCTGGCTAATGCCCCCAACAGATTATGACAATGATGTTGTTAAACACATTTTTCCCAATGTTGAGAACCCCACTACCCTGTTACACAGTGTAACGCTGCAGGAATACCACTCTACCATTGATCTCTCTAACGCATTTTTCTTCAGAAAATCAGTAAATGATTGCAGCGGCTCCAAATGCCGAGAAATTGGTGGACTACCATTGTATTAAGCTACAATATCTATACCTTGAGCAATAACTCATGCATGTAGTGTTGCTCGAATTGACCCCTGAAGCAGGTGTTAGTCACACCGAAACATGGCCTGAGTTGGGTCATTAATAAAGCAAACTTATTTTATTCTTGAGAGCCCATTGTGCTTATTTTCTGGACTGCCTGTCCATTGCATATTGAAAGAAACAAAACAAAACAAACAAAAACACCATTGTTAGGACAATTTTCCCACCCTTTGGATGGCTCCAAGGATGGGTTAAATTGGAGCAGAAATGTGTGTGTTGGGGTGGGGGGGGGGGGGGGGGAGGTTCTGCCCATTAGGCAGTTACCTAGTGTGTACCTGAAACAATATTTGCTGGTTGGATTAAAGGTTAGGACTGGAATCCTCTGGGAGAGCTAATAAACAGGCTTGCACATTCTCCTTTTATCCACTCTCTCAATAAGGCAAACAACTCCCAGGTTACAGCCTATCCAGTATCCCAATCCAAACCAACTACTAGATCTATAACCCTTCCTCTCCCTTGCAGATCCCTTGCTTTCTTGAATTCAGGTATAGTGCTCATGTCAACACCTCTGCTGGGAGGCTCTTTCATGTATCCGCTACCCTTTCCTAAAGATCTATTTCTTAGATTAATCCTAATTTAGAGCTGCCGTGTAGCTGTTGGTTTTACGGCAGCTCTAATTGTGTGGGTTTGTGTCCCTGCGGTTCTTTTGGTGGACACAATCACTAAGAAGACCACGTTTGCATTAGTCACATTATGAAGGACATGGTTGATTAAGGTTGTGTCCCTCAAGAAGCTATAAATGAAACAGTGGCCCCCTGTTGAGTCGACCAACAGAATCCTCATTTCTCAGATGTGTCCTAATCTCATTATTTAGTTTCAAAGAATTAACATATTGGCTACCAGAATATGGTTTCAAAACAAGAAAAGCATAAGAAAAATTTAAAAATAATAAAGAAACTAGATAAGGAGGTTTTTTAAAGACTGTTGAGGAAGCTTGCTCAGCTGAAAGTCCTATACAATAATTGGGCAGGTTGCTGAGCTTCTGAAGTCTTTTTCCTCCTTGTTTTGAGAAGAATATATTTGGACATAGTAATAGATAACTTGTGTCACTGAATATAGGATTATATCTTTAAACAAGAATTATTATTTAATCTGAGATTGTAAATAAATAGTTTGAAATTTATTGCACTGAGAAAGTATTAAAAGATAAGTTTTGTTTCTTTAAAACAAACTACTAGCAATGATAAAGTGCTCATCAAGTTAAAATTATTCACTTTAAAATAACCACTGTAAACAGACTGTAAACAGTTTCTGTAATATACTAATGACTAATACTTATATTGTTTTTTCTCTGCAGGTTTACTCTGATACTGCACAAGAATCATCTGCAAGTATGGAATCAGAAAACTATTCTCATTCTCCTTCTTCTTTTTATTTCAACTCCTAACCCCTTAGAATGTATTGCTTTTTGTCTTATTTTCCCTTTGCAGGTCAGCAGTGACTGAAGCAGGAAATCCACTACTCTCCTTAAGTATGTTGTCTCTTTCAGAGTTCTAATATCCACAGAAAGAATGCAAAATGCAACTTTAGCCTGGAGTACTCCCGCTATGATGCTAAACACTCTCCTAAAAAAAAACCAAAGTGTGCACTCAAAAGGTAACTCCCCCCCGCCCCCCAAAAAAACCTTATCCTCTTCTCGGTGCTCTCTTTCGTAGGCCGGCCTCCTCACTCCAGGCAGGATCTCCACATCAGGAGCAGGAACTGGATCTGGGAACCTCAGGAACTCCAGTGTCAGCATTTGATACCTTTAAATAAATCAAAAAGAGAAAGGCTATCTCCTTCTGTTTGGGCACTTCTGTGTACCCTAACTCCAACTTACTAATTAAAAAATAAAAATAAAAGATAAGCCAGTTCCCTACCTGTAGAAACCCACCACAGTGTTCCTACCAGGAACTCCTCTACTTTTGTCAGACCACTTGTCTGACAGCTCTGGCGGCTGGCCGGACTTGGCTCTAGCCTTCCCAGGCTCAGCGCAAGCAGTTGCTTCCCATGTCTGTCTCAATAGCAGATTATTGACTTTTCATCAAGGAATTTGTCCAAACCTTTTTTAAACCCAGATACACTAACCGCTGTTACTACATCCTCCACTGAAGTCTTGCAAGGCCGCCGTTGGAAATCTCGGCAGCCATTTTAAAGATGTGGCAGCAAGAGGGTTATCACTGGCAGTGGGCAGGAAGACTGGGAATCTTTCCTGCCCTGAAGACTCCCGCTAGACCCCAGGGTGGCCATGTGCCGGAAGGGCACCTTGTGGCTCGGGGGATTGAGAGGAGGTCTGGAGTAGTAGGTGGGTAGGTGAGTAGGCGGGAGGGTGGGAGGGAGGGAAAGGGAGGATAGGATCGTAAAAAACAATCAAGGGGCTGGTTAAAGGATGGAGAGGGAGGATACTGTAAAAAAAAATCAAGGTAATATCTGTGTTGTTTGGAGGGGCTGTTTAAAGGGACAGGGAGTAGAGGATTCTGTAAAAAAAAAAAAAAAAAAAAAAATAATATATATATATATATATATAATATATATATATATATATATATATATATATATATATATCAAGGTAATATCTGTGTCATTTGAGGGGCTGGTTAAGGGGACACCCTAATACTATTATATTCGTCCAGAGATTTTTTTTCTCCTGATAAAGGGCCACTAAACAGACATCATATTCTGAGAATTAGGTGCTCAACATTCAGAGTTTCTATCCATCTATTTATTTACTTATTTTTGGCATTTTATACCACATTAAACATGGAGGAGTGGCCTAGTGGTTAGGGTGGTGGATTTTGGTCCTGAGGAACTGAGTTTGATTCCCACTTCAGGCACAGGCAGCTCCTTGTGACTCTGGGCAAGTCACTTAACCCTCCATTGCCCCAGGTACAAATAAGTACCTGTATACAATATGTAAGCCACATTGAGCCTGCCATGAGTGGCAAAGCACGGGGTAC
The DNA here is from genome assembly GCF_901765095.1 of Microcaecilia unicolor. NCBI lineage: Eukaryota > Metazoa > Chordata > Amphibia > Gymnophiona > Siphonopidae > Microcaecilia > Microcaecilia unicolor. Next base: position 352,972,155 of record NC_044031.1, on the reverse strand, counting down.
AAATGTAACAAAAATAGATTAGATTGAAACCTGAGAGCATTTAAAACCTTTTTTTTTCCTGTGCCTAAATCAAAAGAAAAAAAGATGGCATATGGGAATTTGCTCCTTTTGCTTTGTGGAATGCAGTGGTATAAAAATGCACTTGCCTTTTTTTTATTATTACTGTTTCACAGAGAAGGTATTGATTAATGTGGAAGAGTTTCCTTCGTATAGAACTGTCCAGAGTCAGTCTAATGTGCCAAACATTGTCCAGTTCAGCACACTGTTAGCAGCCAATTCATACAAAGAGGGGAATAATCGAATGGCACCATCAAAATACATGGCCGGCCATGTATTTTGGCGGCAACGCAAACAGCTGGCCAGACCCATATTTCGAAAAAGATGGCCGGCCATCTTTTGTTTTGAAATACGGTCCGGCCAGCCAAATGCATTGGATTTGGCCGTTGGTTTGAGATGGCTGGCTTCGTTTTTTTAGCGATAATGGAAAGTTATGTCGGCCATCTCAAACCCCGGCCAAATTCAAGGCATTTGGCCATGGGAGGAGCCAGCATTTTTAGTGCACTGGCCCCCTGACATGCCAGGACACCAACCGGGCTCCCTAGGGGTCACTGCGGTGGACTTCAGAAAAGCTCCCATGTGCATAGCTCCCTTACTTGGAAGCTGAGCCCCCAACCCCCCCCCCCAAAACCCACTACCCACAAATGTTACTGCACCCACTAAAACTGCTCCAGGGACCTGCATACAGCCTCTAGGACTTATTGCTGCTGTATAACTTTGGCACACCAGTTCACACCTGAAGACTATTCTCTCTGAAAACGTCCTTTCTTGAAATAACCACGTTTAATCACAGTTAACTGCAGATCAGAGGTTGTGCCCCACTGGCAAAGAGTCCCCTGGTACTAAGATTAGCAGTAGGTCAGCTGGCACAATGGTGTACAATGCCCTCTTTCAGCACCATTCAAGGTAAGAACTATGTTCTCTGATGTGGGTAACACAGAATGGGATCTAAAACTGTCTTACAAAAATGGCCACTACCGCATGGACTACAACAAGAAACTAAACAGGGCACACTCTGACCCAGTAAACAGGGGGAAAAGCAGAGCCTACCAACTACCAATACCTATACCCACCACAATGCATTGCTGATGTGACTCTGCAGTGCAAATAACAGAAAAGGTGCCACACTCACCCCAGAGCCACATCACAAGCAGGCAAAGGCTGTCGGAGGACAGAACACATTCTGCTGTCATGGAGGTGGGTACAGCATTTAAGGCTGGCATAGAGGCTGGCAAAAAAGTATTTGTAACCTGTTTATGCTGGGAGGGGGTTGGTGACCTGGGGGAGTACGGGGAGGTCATCCTCGATTCCTTCCGGTGATCATGTGGTCAGTTCAGCCACCTTTTTGAAGCTTGGACCTGAAAAAATAAGGGACCAAGTAAAAGCGGCCAAATGCTCTTCATCACCGGGTTTTTTTTCCCATTATGGGCTAAAGCCGGCCATTTCGTAACCCCGCCCATGCCTGCCCATGTCCCGCCTTCGTGTCGCTGCCAACACGCCCCCTTGAACTTTTGCCGGCTCTGCGACGGGAAAGCGGCGATGGTGTCAAAATAGCGGCTTTCGATTATACCGATTTGGCCGCTTTTGCGAGACTGCCGGCCATCTCCCGATTTGTCGGAAGATGGCCGGCGATCACTTTCGAAAATGAGCTGGAAAGTTAATTATGTTCAGTGGAAAATAAATCTGCTGGCTCAGGTTGCTTGCTATGTGAATATTCAATCACTGTTTTATTATTGCTACCAAGTATTACATATTAAGGGGATTTGTTTTAATTCATTTCACCAGTCCTTAATGCACATGGTTTTGCTTTTAAACCCAAAGGTTTCCTATGATAGCATTGTGCATATTTGAATTAGTTTTTCTGTTCAAGTTTTGCTAGATTTGTCTTTATTTCAAATTTAAAAAAATGTTTAAAACACATCTTGTCAACAAGGGGCAGGGCTAGGTGGAAGCGGGGCTACGTCACATGGGACCGGGGGGACCCACCAAATTGGTCTGCACAGGGCCCCATAATTGCTAAGACCGGCCCTGATGCTGGCTGATGTTTTTTCCTCTGTCCACCTTTTCAAATACGTGAAATGCATCTAGACTGGGCTTCCAAGATGGCATTTTTAAATAAAGTCAACGTCTTATTTAGTGTCCTAACCTTTGTAGCTGATCCTTTTAGTTTCTTTTTTAACCATTTTCCTCATTTTATTATAGTAGTCCTTTCGAAAATTAAATGCAGTTACAGTAGATTTCCTTTGCAGGTTCATCCCAGATAGTAGCTCAAACCTGATCATGTTATGTTCACTGTTTCCCAGGGGACCCAACACCGCCACCTCTTGCACTATGCCCTGCATGCCACCAAGGATCAGATCAAAAATGGCTGCCCAATCTGAATTATATCACTGTTCAATTGAAAGCAAACAGGAAAACTCGCTATTACAAGCCTAAAATCCTGCCTGCAAACTGGAAAAGACTCAATTTCTTTCTTCAAAATCTGAAATAGTGAAATCTTGAAAAGCAGGAGCCTGGATCTTACTGACCTGGGAACTGCCATCTTAGCATTTCATAGACTTGATGGAGAATCCATTACCAGGTTTTACTTTGAATGTGAAGCAGCAAACGAAAGTGAAAATACAGAACCATTGAAGATCTATTTCTGGGGTAACAGAAGCAGTCAGCAAGGAAGCCGGTGGTAAGAGGCACAAAAAACTTATATCATCTCTGCGCTGAAATAACTTAAGTAAGGACAAAATATATAGCAAATAGTAAAACAGGCCCGTTTCTGACACAAATGAAATGGGTGCTAGCAAGGTTTTCCTCGGAGTGTGTATGTTTGAGAGAGAGAGAGAGTGTGTGTGTGAGAGAGAAAGTGTGTGTGAGAGATGGAGTGTGTGTGTGAGTGAGAGAGAATGAGTGAGAGAGAGACAGACAGACAGAGTGTGTGTGTGTGTTTGTGTCAGAGAGAGAGAGAGAGAGAGAGAGTGTGAGAGACAGAGTGTATGTGTGTGTGGGAGATAGAGAGAGTGTGTGTGTGTATGTGTGTGTATGAGAGAGAGAGAGCGCGATAGAGTGTGTGAGAGAGAGTGTATGTGAGAGACAGAGAGTGAGTGTGTGTGTGGGGCTCTGAGTTCCATGACCCCCTCCTTCCCTCCCTCCCTCTCCTCCCCTCCAAGTTCCAGGCGCCCCTTCTGTCCAAGGTGCAGGCCTCCCTCCCTCTCTCTCCTCCCCTCCGAGTTCTTGCCCCCCCTTCCCTCCGAGTTCCATGCCCCTCTCCCTCTCCTCCCCAGCATGTTCCATGCCCCCCTTTCCTCGGAGTGTGTATGTTTGAGAGAGAGAGAGAGTGTGTGGGGTGAGAGATGGAGTGTGTATGTGAGAGAGAATGATTGAGAGAGAGAGAGAGAGAGACAGAGTGTGTGTGTGTGTGTTTGTGTCAGAGAGAGAGAGAGAGTGTGTGAGAGACAGAGTGTGTGTGAGAGAGAGATAGAATGTGTGTGTGTGTGTGAGAGAGAGTGTGTGTGAGAGAGAGATAGAATGTGTGTGTGTGTGTGTGTGTGAGAGAGATAGAGTGTGTGTGTGTGAGAGAGATAGAGAGTGTATGTGAGAGACAGAGAGTGAGTGTGTGTGTGGGGCTCCGAGTTCCATGACCCCCTCCTTCCCTCCCTCCCTCTCCTCCCCTCTGAGTTCCAGGCGCCCCTTCTGTCCAAGGTGCAGGCCTCCTTCCCTCTCTCCCTCTCTCTCCTCCCTCCCTCTCTCTCCTCCCCTCCGAGTTCTTGGCCCCCCCTTCCCTCCGAGTTCCATGCTCCTCCCCAGCGTGTTCCATGCCCCCCTTTCCTCGGAGTGTGTATGTTTGAGAGAGAGAGTGTGTGGGTGAGAGATGGAGTGTGTATGTGAGAGAGAATGAGTGAGAGAGAGACAGACAGTGTGTGTGTGTCAGAGAGAGAGAGAGAGAGAGTGTGTGTGTGAGAGAGAGTGTGTGTGTGAGTCTGTGTGAGAGAGAGTGTATGTGAGAGACAGAGAATGTGTGTGTGTGTGAGAAAGTGAAGCCTTCAACCCTTGAAGCATTCATGCGCTCTGTAAGGCTCCATCTCCTCAATTGACGACACGTAGTTCCGGAACGTTGCAGGAATGCTTCAAGGCTTGAAGGCTTCACTTTTTCGGCTTCAGAATGTTGGAGGTGCGTTTTATTATATAGGATGCTGCAACTTTCCCAGGGCACATAAGTCTCTAGTTGATCTTTTTTTAGGTGCTAGAGAGGGAAACTTAACAGTACTAGCTCCAAAGGTGGTGGCAGATCATTTATCAGAGCTGGTGTAAGGGTAATAGGGTGTACTAGGCAAACCTCCAGTCTTGTGCCTTCTCAATTAAGTTTCAGGCCCTTAAATATCTATCCCCATACCCCTCTCTGTGCTGAGATTTTGATAATTAAATTCAACAGTCATGATCACCCCAAAACTAAACTTTCCAGAATGAACTTGTAAAAATAGTACATTTTGTTGTTGTTGTGTTGTTTTGAAAAGTTATTTATTTATGTAAATAGGTAGTTTGAAACTTATCCTCCTGCCCCTAAAAGTATGCACTAATGTTTTTTTGTTTGCGTGACTGTCAGAACCTATTGCTTTATTTTAACTGTAGTTGCTATTTGCTGCCCTACTGACTGACTAATCTGCTTCTGTCTAATGGTTAAGCTGATCCTGGTATTAGGCAGATATTCAGGCTTCTTGACTCCCTCCCCTGAGATTTTGATTTAATTCAGAAATCATGACCATTCTAGAACTATCTCTCAGAACAATCCTGTAAACAATGCTTAGCTGGATTAATAATTTTAAATATTACAGTTTGGTTTGACTTTATTAATGGTATATGGACCTTCTAGGAATTTGGAAATGTGAATATAGTTATTTCTTGTGAATTCTGAATTTTTGCAAGCCTGGGAGGTACACAAGACAACTCCTCAAAGGGGCCTATGACAGCTCTGTTTGGGGGGAGGGTGTAAAGAGTAGCTGAATTAAAAGCAAAACAATAGGTCATGACAACCATTCAAACTAAAAGAACCACTAGCACATTCTTTCACCCTGCAGGGAGGATGGGCAGTTTTGAAAGAACCTATTTATTTAAGTGGGGGGAGTTACAAACTACTGTAAAACATGCCATTTTACTGCAGCTTAGTTTAACACAGGAGTCACTGATTTAAGTAACTCAGGGGCAGATGCACTAACCCCATGGAAAGAGCCCTTCCCTTACTGATTCCTTAGCGAATCGGTGAAAAACGGGCATGCATGAAGGAAATTGCATGCAAATGAGCTGCTCGCTGTTAGCTCATTTGCACGTGATTTCCTTCCCAAGGAGGGGAAGCCAGTCGGCCAGCTGAGCATGCGCAGATCAGCCAATCGTTATGCTGGCTGCTCTGCGCATGCCAAAGATGTCCTTCACAAAAAAAAAGGACATCCCTGACAAGCACCTGGACGTTTTCCTTCAGCTTTTGTGATGGGCGTCCTTCTCGGACCCGAAAATGTGTCCCAACAACAGGTCACCACCAAAGACCCACGAATATGTGGACCCCCATCCCAAAGAGGTAAAACTCTTTTTTTTTCTTTTTATTAACAAACCCCTATTTACACTACCAATCCCAGGGCAAGCAGCAGGGGCATGTCTGCTTGGGGCCACAGGGGCCTGGGCCCCCGCAGATTTCGCCCTGGACCCCCCTACCGCCGTCAACCCTCCCCCACCATCGCCGTCACCTACCTTTGCTGGCGGGGGACCCCAACCCCCGCCAGCCGAGCTGCGGTCTTTGAAGTTCTTCTTCGTCCTCGTGCTGTTCAACGCTGAATCCAGTTTCGGAGTCTGACATCGCAGCACTTGTACGTGCAGGACGTCAGACTCACAGAAACAGAGTCTGAGTCTGAAACTGGATTCAGCGTTGAACAGCACAAGGACGAAGAAGAACTTCAAAGACCTCGGCTCGGCTGGCGGGGATTGGGGTCCCCCGCCAGCTGAAGGAATATTTTTTAAGGCAGCAGCAGGAGGAAGCGGACCTCGGCTGGCGGGGGTTGGGGTCCCCCGCTAGCAAAGGTAGGTGACGGCGGCAGGGGGGGTCAGTGAGGCAGCAGGGGGGGGGGGTCGGTGATGACGACGATGACGGCGGCGGGAGGGGGCTATAATGTGCCCCTCACTCTGGCTCTGGCCCCCCCTACCGCCACAGTTCAGATACGCCTCTGGCAAGCAGTGGGTTCCTCCATGTCCATCTCAATAACAGATTATGGGCTTTTCCTCCAGGAACTTGTCCAAACCTTTCTTAAACCCAGATACATTAACCGCTGTTACTACAACCTCCGGCAACGAGTTCCAGAGCTTAACTATTCTTTGAGTAAAAACAATATGTCCTCTTTGTTTTCAAAGTATTTCCATGCAATTTCATTTGGTGTCCCTGGTCTTTATACTTTTTGAATGAGTGAAAAATCAATTTGCTTCCACTTGCTCCACACCACTCAGGATTTTATAAACCTCAATCATATCCCCTCAGCAGTCTCTTTTCCAAGCTGAAAAGCCCTAACCACTTTCGCCTTTCCTCATATGGGAGCGTTCCATCTCCTCTATCATTCTGGTGGCTCTTTTTTGAACCTTTTCTAATTCTGCTATGATCTTGCAGAGCTATTGTTAGTAATATGTAATCTATCTTTAAAATCGAGTGTGGTACCGGAAAATTGGAGGGTGGCCAATGTAACGACGATTTTTTTAAAAAGTTCAGGAAGAGATCTGGGAAATTATAGACCGGTGAGTCTGACATCGGTGTCGGGCAAAATGGTACAGACTATTATAAAGAACAAAATTACAGAGCACATTCAAAAGCATGGACTAATGAGACAAAGCCAATATGGATTTAGTGAAGGGAAATCTTGCCTCACCAATCTATTACATTTCTTTGAAGGGGTGAACAAACGTGTTTAAAGGTGAGCCAGTTGATATTGTGTATCTGGATTTTCAGAAGGCGTTTGACAAAGTACCTCATGAAAGTCTCCAGAGGAAATTGGAGAATCATGGGATAGGAGGTACTGTCCTATTGTAGATTAAAAACTGGTTAAAAGATGGAAAACAAAGAGTATTGTCAATGGAGAAGGGTAGTTAATGGGGTTCCCCAGGGGTCTGTGCTGGGATTGCTGCTTTTTTACATATTTAAAAATGACCTAGAGATGGGAGTAACTAGTGAGGTAATTAAATTTGCTGATGACACAAAGTTATTAAAAGTCGTTAAATCGCGGGAGGATTGTGAAAAATTACAAGAGGACCTTATGAGACTGGGAGACTGGGCGTCTAAATGGCAGATGACGTTTAATGTGAGCAACTGCAAAATGATGCATGTGGGAAAGAGGAACTCGAATTATAGCTACGTCATGCAAGGTTCCACGTTAGGAGTCACTGACCAAGAAAGGGATCTAGGTTTTGTCGTTGATGATACGTTGAAACCTTCTGCTCAGTGTGCTGCTGTGGCTAAGAAAGCAAATAGAATGTTAGGTAATATTAGGAAATGAATGGAAAACAAAAATGAGGATGGAGAAAAGGCGACTGAGGGGAGATGTGATAGGTCTATAAAATAATGAGTGGAGTTGAACAGGTAGACGTGAAGCATCTGTTTACGCTTTCCAAAAATACTAGGGCTAGGGGGCATGTGATGAAGCTACAAAGTAATAAATTTAAAACGAATCGGAGAAAAGTTTTCTTCACTCAACGTGTAATTAAACTCTGGAATTTGTTGCCAGAGAATGTGGTAAAGGCGGTTAGCTTAACAGAGTTTAAAAAAGGTTTGGACGGCTTCCTAAAGGAAAAGTCTATAGACCATTATTAAATTGAACTTGGGGAAAATCCACTATTTCTGGGATAAGCAGTTAAAAATGTTTTATACTTTTTTGGGATCTTGCCAGGTATCTGTGACCTGGATTTGGCCACTGTTGGAAACAGGATACTAGGCTTGATGGACCTTTGGTCTGTCCCAGTGTGGCAATACTTATGTACTTTTTTGAGATATGGCAACTGGAACTGAACATAATACTCAAGGTAAGGTCACACCATGGAGTAATACAGAGGCATTACAATATTTTTGGTCTTATTTTGCATCTGTATAAAATTTAGGGTGAGATTTATTCCTCCCAGTGCAGTGAATCAGCCACCGCTATCTAGGGATGAATGAATCCCATCCAAGGCTGCTTCTGGTATATGCAGACTCCTAAATTACCAGAGCTGTGCACTTTACTCTGAGCAGGTCAGGAGAGAACAAACAAGCCAAATACAACATATATATGAGACGTCAGCTCGTAGGTTTATTTGAAACAGATATGCTAATACAATACTCACCAAATAGTTTCCATCATATCAATTAGTACAGCAATCAAAGCAGTTACTCATACAGGGAATAGACAGACAGCGAATCAAACTGATATCACAGATCTTGACTTCTCCAAGGACTATGCAAGTAACATGTACAATCAATTGGTTATGGGAATATAATACCCCAGCTACACCTAGGTGTTTTCTGGGCCTGAGTCATTAATGTTTTGTTTTACTATTCAAAGTCAATTAGTAGATATGAAAGACCCAAAGTTACGTATGAGAAAGCAATGGGATTACTTGCCAATTCAGATTGGTTTCTCATAGGAGAGGACAGCTCGGCTGTCTCTCTGGCTTGAAGTAGGAAGTACACTCACTTTTATATGTCTATTCAGGATACGGATAATATGACAGTAAGCACACCTGATTGGATCTATGTCAATGTCATAGTTAACACTGATTGGCTATGGTAATGAGTATTTACTGGAAAAGCTAGCAAAAGACCACCCCTTACTGGAAGACTAAGCCAACTTCTTGCAAGACCCCTCATTTCTACATTTTTGACCACATCTTCCTCAAAACACTTTCTGTAACACCTGGTCGTCTTCCTATGAAGCCATCTTTGTTCTGTTTTCCAAAAACATCTGTTACCACCATATTGCTACATCAATGCAACTCTGTCAGTTAGACCCCCACCCTTGTGGTTTTCTGTTTGTTCTGCAGTGTTTCAACACTGGAGTTCAAGTCAGAAACACAGGTCTATAAGATTTTTTCTCATTTTAAATCCTGAACCAAAGTCTCAGGCCTTGAACCAAATAATAACATTATTTATATCCCCACTTGAAGGTCTGTGCCTAAACTCCGCAACACAATGAAACCAATGCTTGTAACAGACTCTACATAACTCTTCCTCTCTATAATTCCCCAATGAACTTTATCCGACCACATCAACTCCTTGTATTTGTTTCTCTACCGGAGATGGCGAATGCCTCTACAGAACAATGTAAGCCACATTGAGCCTGCAAATAGGTGGGAAAATGTGGGATACAAATGAAATAAATAAATCCCATGACTCCTTAATTTTTTCATAGTTGGGATTCTGCAAATTGCATGTGCAAAATCCAGACTATTCCTTTATTCAGCCTGAATTTATCTCTTATACTCCAGAATCCCCCAGTCTTCTCAAGGGTCCTGGCGGGGGTACAGGCAAACAAAGACCTCATGTACCTCATTCCAATCCCTTTTATTATTCTCAGACTCTGCCCCTGTTGTCACTCACTATAGGGGAACCACTTTATTTTTGCAACTTCTCTGCCAACCCATCTCCTACGCAGGCCTCCAATAACTCTCTCCAGCCCACTGGCAGGGATCTCCCTTCCCCCCAGGTCCTCTGGAAAAATCTATCATAACCTCTAGTAATACCCATATCATGGGGTATTACACTGACGTACGTGTATGCTTTTGAGAATACAAAAATATGCATGTAGTTCCAATGTTCTAAAATGGCCAACATTGGCTGCCTGGCTGTGGTCTGGCCCGTTTTTACTGGTAGTTGCTTCGTTGGATGCTGTGGAGCACTGATTGTTGCCTGTTCCCTGTCTTTCGGTCAGCGTCCGGTGGTGGTTGGGCGCGATTGTGTCGAGGGTGGTGGTGGATGCAGATGGGCGCGATTCAGCTCTGGTCCATCCAGCGGAGTCCACATCGTTTGGCCCACCGACTGTGGGCATCCATCTGTTCCTTCAGGCCGATGGCTTCTTCTGCACTGCGGGTCTCCCCCCGACATCGGCTTGCAACTCGATCGCTTGCTGGCCGTTGGACATTGTGGCGGCGCCATTGGGACCTTCTGGAGAGTGTTTCTTATGGTGGGGTGCCTCGTCTTCTGCCGTCTTGCCGTTTACAACTGCGACCGCGGCCTGATTTGACTGTTTGCCATCTTCCACCTTTTAATCAGCTGTTCTTCGTTGAAGATTTCAGAGAGTGTGCGGGTCATAGCTCCAGATGTCTTGGGAGATGGGGTGGATGGTTAAAGGAGCGACTTTCAACTCCATTTCCACCTTGCAGGGTCAATTGGTCTGTCCGGTCAATTTCCATCTTTTCCAGCCTAAACAGGTTCAGGCTACTTCAAGGATTCAACTTATAACCTGAAGTCCTTCTTAACAACATTTCATGGACCATTTTAGTCTCTTTTACTCTTTCCCTATTTTCTTTTATTCTGTTTCTTTTATCTTCTCTAATTTAATTGAAATTGTATAACCACTGGTCTGGCGACAGCCTAATCAGTACATTGTAAGCCACTTTGAGTCTGCACAATGTGGGAAAAAGTGGGGTATAAATGTGCTACACAAATAAATAAATAAATCCTGTGTCCTGTGTAAAGACATGTATGAAAAAGCACCGTGCAGGCATTTTCATAATGGTCCTTCTCTATGAACAAACTACTATTTTATCTATGGGAATGACTTTTACATTTGTCTTTCCTATATTTTAAAATGTTTTTTAAAGCTCCCCAAGAAAAGCAATGTGTCACATGGATGTAGAAAGCTCCCATCATGCTTTTACAGCAGATAGTGTCCACATTGTACACAAGTGACTCACATCCATATTTGCAAGGTTGGTTATAAGCATATATGTCCAATAGGAAGTATTTCTCTTTCCCGCAGAGTGAAAAATCTGGAGAATCCTGAAACACAAATTAAAGCTGGATAACCTGAAGCAAAAAGAGGAAAAAGACTGGTCATCAAGGGGTTAATTTTCAAAGCACTTAGACTTACAATGTTCCACAGGTTACTATTTAACTTTGTAAGTCTAAGTGCTTTGAAATATGTCACTTAAAGTAAGTAATAACTTCAGAATTTGCACTCTGTGAAGAGAATGGAGGATGAGGAAGATTGTCCAACTTAGGCCTCTTCTGTCAGGAAACAGGACATGCAGTTAGAGACTGATCTTTCTCATTCACAGACACAAATTTGCAGTACCATTAGTGGACAGATATTTATAACTGACCATTCATGTTGCTCTGTTGTGCACATGGCTGTTTTTACTCTTAACTGCTTTTTTCTTTTCCTTTGACTGTTTCATATTATTCATCTCATCTCTTTCTGTCTTCTTCCCATGTCTTTTCTCAAAGCAGCATGTTAAAACTCTGCCTATTCCTGGGTTATGTTTTTGTTTTACAATACATTGCCATTTTTCAGAGCTTGTAGTACTCGTGCTTGAGGTGCATTATTACACATCCTGCACTTTCCAGAGAATGTAATAGCTATTTTGAACTCTATTGTTTGACATTTTTACCATAGGTTTGAGATTCAAGATAGATGACTTGTGTTTGCAGGGTAAATGTACTTGTTTGATCACAAACCGAAGTGCACTATGACAGCCATTGTGCCTTTCATAGCAGCAGGCATCGTAGGGCTTCCTCTAGCTAGACAAAAAAAAACCTGTTTTCTACATCTCAGCCAAACACCAATTTATTCCTTTAAAATTGTATAAAACAAAAATTCTTGATTTTGGTCTGGCCTATCCCAATGGGTCCAGTATTGAGAAACAAGATAGCCAGGTTCATGCGTTCAGATGCATCTAAAGGACTGTCTCCAACAAAAATCTTTCAGGCAGGGCATTCTATAATAATAGACAAGATACTGAAAACATTCTGGGAACTGTGAATCTTCCTGCTCTAACAAGAGGAGTGGCCTAGTGGTTAGAGTGCCAGGCTTGATATCCAGAGGTGGCAGGTTTAAATCCCACTGCTGCTCCTTGTGATCTTGGGCAAGTCACTTAACCCTCCATTGCCTCAGGTAGAAACTTAGATTATGAGCCCTCCAAGGACAGGGAAATATCCAGTGTAATTGAATGTAACTCACTTTGAGCTACTACTGAAAAAGGCGTGAGCAAAATTCAAATAAATAAGACATTCCTTTGTGAACACAGCAGTCATACAAAGCTTCCTGCAAATAAGCAGACTCACTGGTATTAAAAATTGGGACACATCTTTTAAATTTAAATAAAAATAAATAATCTGCTGTACAGTTGACAGCCAGTGAAGTTTAACTACCATTTCCTTTTCATAAGCTAACAATTAACTGAACTACTGAATTTGATTCAATTGCTGTAATTTCAATGTAACATTCTGTAGGCCTGACTAGATCACATTACAATAATCCACTCCATTAAGCATTAATACCTGCACAACTGAGCAGAAGTAAGCTAGAGACAGAGATAATGTTTCAAATGCCAGAATAAACACAAGTTATAAAAAGATGAAACTGCTGCTTACCTAAAAGCACTGAATCTAATTTCACATCTAAGCTCTGAGTGACAGCTACAACAGGAACCAATAAGTGTCCTACACTGGTGTCACTCAAAGTCATTGGTAATGCCATTTGAATCATCCACAAAATGTTAAACTACTAGGAAATAAACAATTAGCATACATTGAAGCCTGGACAACTGAAAAACAGATATTCACAAGTGGCGAGCCTCCATAATGTTTGAAAGTGGGATCAACACCTAAACATCATCAGTGTTCATCTTAAGTGAATAACTATGAAAACGGAATAGTGCAGCAAGAGGCTGCAAATATAGATTGAATAATAATGCTAACAGAGCTGAAGTGTGGTACCCCTGAATAAACTGGGCTCCATTTGGACTCATGAACATGACATGTTGGAGTGGAAGGTGTGGTGATGGGGCCACCAAGCCTTTCTTGTTTTTGTTGGAGTGGGAGGTATGGTGTTTGGGCTGCGGAGCTCCTTTTGTTCAAAAGCATAGGCAAGTTTTGACATCAGAGGAAGTAGACCTTTTGTAGAATAGACACTGGTGCGAGGTTGCAGGCCCAATCCGCATAGGTGCTGTTTCATTCAAAATCCATTTGGGAGAGTGGCCACTTCTCTTGCATCCCTCCTAGCTATCCTTCTGCTCTTGTTGTTTTTTTTTAATTGGAGTGGGAGGTGTGGTGTTTGGGTCATTGAAACTCTCTTGTTGTTGTTTTTTTTTGGGGGGGGGGGTAGGTGGGTGGGAGGTGTATTGTTGGGGCTGCAAAACATTTCTTGTTGTAGTTGGAGTGGGAGATGTAATGTTGGAGCTCCTAAGGCCCTCTTGTTATTTTTATTGGAGTGGGAACTGTGACATTGGGGCTATCAAAACCCCCATTTACTGAATCCCTTACTGTAAATTTTACCACATACCACTGAGGGAGAGCCAGTGGAAGGTTTAATTAGGCAACTGTATGAATTGACTAAACGATCTGACTTTCAGAGCTGCCAAGTTACCAGTTCTAGCAGGGAGAATTTAGGCCTTCCTAGTGGAGACATAGAGGAATGGAGGTTTGACTTACCAGGCTGAGAGCCAGCAAGACCAGAGTTTGAATCCCATTAACACTCTTTGTGGCCTTCAGGATCTGAGTTCTATTCCCACTGCAGCTCCTTGTGACTCTGGGCAAGTCACTTAACCCTACATTGCCCCTGGTACAAAATAAGTACCTGAATATATGTAAACCACTTTGAATGTAGTTGCAAAAACCTCAGAAAGGCAGTATATCAAGTCCTATTTCCCTTCCCTTCAGCAAGTCACTTTACTTTCCATTTCCTCAGGTATAAATTTAGGGGTCCTTTTACTAAGCTGTGGTAAAATAAGCCTTAGTGTGCCCTTATGTAGGTCATTCCCACGTGTTTAGACCATTTTTATTGTGACTGTAAAAAGGTCTAATATCTATTTTTCTATGTCCTTTTTAAAAAATTACTATGTGAGCACTTATCACCACCTATTGCAGTATCCATATGCTAAGCCCCCCAGGGACAGACACATCTATTGCTATCAACTTTCTACTATTGTAATCTGATATATTTAGGCTGTTTAAAGGGTTTGCTGAGATTGCAGACGGTGCAAAATAAGGCTGATAGACTGTTGGTTTATCCAAATATGATAATGTACTTCCTTTTTATTTAAAACTTCATTGGCTGCCAAATGCTGCTAGAGTTATGTTCAGATTTGCTTGTTTTCTTTACAAAGTGTTGTATGGGCAAATTCCTGTTTGTATGTTGAATCATTTTTGTTTTGCACCACTTAATAGAGTCTGGAGGCATTCAGCTGACAATTTTTTTTTATATTTTCACATGTCAAAGGAAGAAAAAGATTAGGTCTCTTTGATGGGTATTAGCAGTTCAGTGAGTGTGCAGAATTATTTTCCTTATGTTAATATATGGCCTGGCTTTGGATCTACCACTGGAATAGTGAGGGCCAAAGCTATGAAGCCTAAAATAACTGAAGAAGTACTGACTAGGCCAAATAACAAGTACATGATTTAATATTTGAGAATCTGTAAAAAGCGGTTCTGAATAATGAGTCCTGCTACAAATTGGTACAATTTTTAATTCAAATTCAGCTCCTGTACTGGGGAAAACAAAAACAAAAAGGATGGCTCAGATGAACAAAATGGAGCCTATTACATAGTTCTTAAGATGAACAAAATGGAGCCTATTACAGAGTTCTTAAGATGGTGTGAAAAGTATGTGAAAACTATTGCAACAGGGAACAGGTGTCTCAGAAAAGAACTTGTTCCCAAAACATACTGATAAGAGCGCGTGAGAACGTATCATCTCAGGAATTGAGAGCTAGGTTTCCCATCATTGATTTCTATGGGGAGGTTGTGTATAAAAGAGGGAAATTGTGCCTTAGAGGGGAGTCTTCTCAGAGGGCGAAGCTCTGTCCGGTTGTACTCAGAATCTCTCTGCTGAATGTACCTGATTAAAGTCTGATGTCTGTACTTGTACCAACTTGAAGACTTGTCTTTGGGTAAGAAATAAAATGTATCTATTTATTCAAATCTATCTCTGTCTTTATTCTATCTTCTCTTTACCTTACATTTAGTTTACAAGGCAGATTACATACACTCAGTCTCTGGAGAAACTTAGACAGATTTTTATTAGGCATTATCTGGGAACATAAATGGCCCAGAGTATACCTAGATCCAGGAAGACAGAAAGCAGTAGTTATGGGAATTAGAATTCGATTACAGCCCCTAATGCAAACCCAGAGCAGACCTCCTTGTGATTGGGTGACAATGGAGGTTGGAGAAACCATACAGAACCTGTTAGGTAAAATAGGTATCTTTAGTCCCCCGTGTGATCTGGAGTCAGAAAGAGGTCCAAGAGGGGGAAATTAAAACAGTGGTGACCAGCCGTATGCTGACCGTTCACTCTATCCTTCTTTCTCTTCTTTTTTTGAACGCAAGAGGGGATACTTATATCGTTGTGCGTTCAAATGTTCTATGTCATCTGTCCATCTCTTTTTCTCTTTCTCTCTTATCTCCCTGCTGTTATTCCTTCATTTTTCCCCTATCACGGACACTGCCCACTTCAGGGGTATTGGGCACCAATGTTCTGTCCGTTCTCACCCCTACTTTAAATACTCTTCTATTCTTCTGTCTTTTTACTTTCTTCCCTGATTTTCTTCATGCCCTGCGCTGAACTAACACACCTGCTTCTCTGCCCTTTTCTATGCTGATTCTTTGAGTTCAAATTTTCATTTCTGTTTTTCTATATTCTGTTCTTTCTCGCCCTCTTTTCTTTCTCCTCTCCTGTCCATCTCTTTGATTTGCGTGATGTACGCAAGACTGTGCTTGTTGTGTGAATGGGGCATAACACCGAATCCAGGCGACTGCGATTTGGGGTTTGCTGTAAGTTTTATTTCAATGTTCAAAATCTTTGGATTGGTCTTTATGCTAGCATTCTCGCTTAACAATCCTTAGAGATTGGGCATTCTCTGTTTCCCATCCCATCTTGTGTTCTGTCTTAATCCCTCCTTTTCAAATCCCTGTCCCCCTGTTCTCACCATTTATTCTGTTCTTTCTTTTTCTGTCGACTTTGTTTTCCTTCCCAATCCCTTCTCCTGTTCACTTCCCAATCACTTCGCTCAGCTTAATAGCTGCTCGCCGTCGTCCAACCGCTATTTTCCCCTTATCTCTAAACTTCTCTGCCTCCCATGACTTTGATTTAATAAGTGCAAGATTTGTATATATTCCTTCTGTTCTTTGCCATCCGTATCCACTACACTTCCCAGAATGACCTTATTCAGTTCTTTCAGTCCTCTGAATAATGCTTCCTTATCTGATGATTTACTGCTTTCTTGTAATAATAACTGCGTAGTAGTCAGTAGAAGTGTCCGTTTTTTTCCCTTTTGCCTCCGTGTGTGTGTGTCTCTGCACTCCGTCTAAATTAGATTTTTGAGTGTACTATACTGTCTCTGCTTTTCTTAGTCTTTATCTCTGTATGCCGTTGTCTAAATCTGGCTTGGTTTTTTTTCCACTCTACAGTGCATTTCCTGTTCTCTATTATTTGCTGCGTAGTTCAACTGATTGCTCTTTTTCACAGCTGCTCAGCCATTTTCTTTTTATTTTATCTGAATCTCTCCATAAAATTTGGTTCTTCTCCCCTTTTTTCCCTGCCCTCTTCTCTGATGCTCTACCGACTGACTCCTATACCATATGTCCGTGGTCCGTGTAAGACTTATAAAAGATGTGTCCCGCGCGATACCAATTGGGGTAATTTATCACCTTAGAAAAATATTGCTATCACTTATTTATTTTGATTGCCTATAAAGTTATTCTTTTCCCTTTCTAAGCCCCAGATAGCGTGGGGTTTTTCTTTTTGTTCCGGAACGCTGCTAGTAACAGTCATGTTTGATATATAGCTATTTTTTTTGTTGAACTAACTCCCTGCCTGCTAGCGGCGGAAGAAGAAAAAAAAAAAAAGCTCTCCCATGCACTTCATCCTACCAACGCCGTGTGTACATTTCATAAATGTCTAATTTTTTCACGTTATTTTATTTCCAATTATGAGCTGTAAAATTACTTATCTCTTTTCATGCCTCATGTTGCCAAGTCCGTGTACGTGCACTTCTGAGCATATAAGACTGTACGGGGATGTATGTCTGCTTTCACTTTCAAACTTAAGGCACTGCATCTTAGTTTTACTCTCCGTGAGATACTTAACCCCCCCCCCCCATTCCTACGCTCTCTAATTGTGTTTCTAGCAACTTATTTCTTTGCATATCTCCTCACTCTGCTTGGCTTTTTATAACTTGCTTTTACTGTTAGCTACAGGCACTGATTATGGTGTGCAGCTCTCTAACTACGTATGTAGCTTCCCTCTCTACGGCTGTTTTACAGTTCTCCGCTTTTATGGCTGGGATCTTTCACTCTTCTATATCTGTAACCTCTCCTTTTTTTGAAATGCGTGTAATGAATTCCTTTTTTTTTTTTGATTTTGATGGTTGCCAGACCTCTTTTAAGAGAAATGCCGCTGTCTCAAATTATCCCTTTTTTTTTCTCCCTCTTCTTCCCTAGACTTCCTCGCTTATATTTTTAGCATTATATCACAGTTTCCGTTTACCCATACACTTTTGCTTTCTAACCCTTTGAATAAGGTACAGATTTATATATGGCTATTATGTTTGTTTTTTTAAGCATTTTCCTTCTAAAAATGGGTTTTACATTGGGCTATGTTGCATTGTTCTGCTTCTATAACCGAGGGAGGCTCCCGAGAATGCCAAACCAAAATACTTCTTAGCACATAAATTCAGTTGTAATCTTCTAGGAAGCCTTGGACCAGTAACTAGAAAATTAACCCTTACTTAACAGAATTAAGCGTTATGCTGTTAGTAATGAATTTTGGGATTGCCGTTTCTTACATAATAGTTTCTAAGAACTTTAATATGTTTGATTAGATAAAATCCTATCCTGATTATTTATACCAGCATAAACTTTTAATATGAGCAAATTAAAGTTACAGTGTGCTGTATAGTCCTATTTTCAATAGCCGTTATGCCCGATGGTTGCAGTAAGCAGTAAACCGTCTACCCTTCTGGTTTTTATTTTTTTCTTTCCTTCTTATAACACCTATATCAACATTAATCCTTATAACAATTTTCTGTAACCCCGTATATATCCATGATTTATAACAATGTTCTGGTTCAAACTCTCTACATATTTAAAGCTGTACTTTCCAGAAGCAGTCTTTTCCTTACACAGTGCTGATTCCCGTGTACCGGCCCCCCCCCATGATTTATATTCCATGTTTTTTTCCCTCTTTGCACTTTAAATGGTATTACCTTTCTTCTGCCCGGTAGATAGATGTCTTAATAGTCTTTTAGAAAAGTTGTTGCATGTTTTGTTATGAAGCAAGTGTTTTTGCTCTTTTTAAGTGCTGCTATCATATTGTGTTTGTGTTCTATAACACACGGGTATAGCGTGATTTCCAGAGCGTGCTACTTACAAACTCTTTCTTGTAAAAATATTTCTGCTCAAATCTTTATAACTTTTACTCTCATAATGGCAGTGCTGGTCCGCTGCTCATGTTTATACTTCTAAAGCTATGTATACAAAACTGCTCCATAAGGTCAAGTATTTCTCAGTCATTTTCAGCTTTGTTCGTCTTGCATGATTGATTCCGTACTGCCTGCCCCAGCTTTCTATCAGCTGTTCCGCTCTACCGCCTTCAAGCTTTCCTTATATAGTTTGCTATGTAGCAACCTTAATATACACTGTAAAGTTTAGGTGCCTTACCAGAAGAGCTTACATGTTTTTTTAGAGGAAAAAATAATTTTTTTTGCTTTCTACTTCTGGATTAGATTTCTGAGGTCCTTTCTAGGAACATGCTATATTTCCTATTTCTTCTTTTCCTTTTTCCCTTTATTTCTTAATTTTTCTTTATTTATTTTTCTCTACTAGTGTTATGCAATTAATTTTGATACCGATGTCTGGGACTCACATCCATCGAAGGTGCTCCTTCAATGGATGACGGTATCTCATTTATTAGATTTTGAGCAGACTTCCATTCCATTGTCGGAGTGGCCTGCGGATTTGGCATTATTGCCCACTTATGAGTTACTTGTATAGATGACCGCGGAGTTAATAAAGAGACGTCTAACGACTTCCGTTGCGATTGTATACAGGTTGACTAGGGCAACGAAATTATTTTTAGGACAGTTAGGTTATGTGGATGCTGCCTAGCCATGAAATTTTTACATGCTTGGGTGCTGAGTGGATGCCGCTATTGTGTGTGATACCGCCAAAACTTTAAAGGTCCATTGGGGTGGTTAGTCGTGTGTGATTCCCTAAACAGCGGAACACCGTTGGACCGCTGCTCTTCTACTTACGAGACCTTGTTCGCTGGTCTTTTGAGTTCTTTTTTTTGGGAGTGTTTGCAATGTCCCTTCTTGGGGGCTCTATCATGGGTATATACTCATGGCTGATAGCCAGTACAGTTGTTAGCAGACAAGATAGTTTGAGATTACTCTTGTTTTTAGAAGCACACTCTGGGGAGTAGTTTTCATTAATTTGGGATAGAGTAGTATAAATATATAATAGCTGACACTAATCACCTTCTACTCTATTTTTCTTACACTTTTCATCTTTGTGACTTTCAATTGTCTGTTTACTTAACCTATGGCAAAAGCATAGGGCTTTCCGCCAATTGGTAATTTATATTCTAGATTTTGTTACTGGGACGCTCTTGAAGACGCGTGAGTATAAAGGTGTTTTCTATACGCATGACGCATGCTGTCCTTTGAATGATTTTTCTTTGCACGTTTTTATACTATACTAGGATCCAATTTGAGATTTAATTTGCCATTTTACACCTCCACCTAGGTGGACTGCTTTCCCCTTATTTCTAAATTCCATTATGTCCACTCAGCCCTCCACCAGCCCCCTGGAAAGAG
This sequence comes from Microcaecilia unicolor, assembly GCF_901765095.1. Classification (NCBI taxonomy): domain Eukaryota; kingdom Metazoa; phylum Chordata; class Amphibia; order Gymnophiona; family Siphonopidae; genus Microcaecilia; species Microcaecilia unicolor. The sequence continues at coordinate 352,952,076 of NC_044031.1, read as the reverse complement.
TTCTCAACATTTTTCCTGCTGAAAAAAAGGAACTCTCCCGTTTATGTCAGACCTGGCACACCGTTTGGTCCGCTAAAGATCCAGGACTAGAGTGGCCAACAAAGGGTTCATTTGATCAGGATAAGCTTCAAGCCTTGATCTGCTATAATGAATCCAACAAAACAGGAAATCTAGGGATAAGCATTTAGCTGCTATTAATAAATTTATACTTATTGCACAATATCAGCACGATAGGTGTCGAGCTAAGTCCGATACCGATCAAGCCCCTTGCCAAGAGGCAATAACACCTACTGCCCCTCCACCTTATGATGTTGCAGGTACTACCAAGCTCCTACCATGTGCAGTGGGATACACACCAATACCCCCGGGATATTGTGATAAACCTCAGCTACAGATTTCTCAGGGATCTCAGACACAGACCCCCCCATCTCAAGGATCACAGACAGCGATACCTTCGCTGCCTGCAGTACATCCCGCTCCTATCAGATTTGACCCACCTACTACCGTACACATTGCCGGTTTAGTTGATCTATCTCTTCCCTCATCACAAAAAGACCCAATTCCAATATCTCAGGGGTCAGTACAAACCCAGACGCCCTTAACCCCTTCAACAACCACCGCCCAATTGCCTACTATTACTACTGTTCCAACGATGCAAGCAACAACCCAGACGCTAACCCCACCACCGCCTCATGTATATCGTACTATTGGAGGCTATGAGATTGAAATACCCCCTCCCATTATTGAGCAATACCCTTGTGTCCCGAACCCACCGGTTCCGGTCACCGTCCAGCACCCTACCATCAATCAAATTGATGTGGCTGCCCAGACCTCCACTTGTCCTGGTCTAAGATCAGGATTGACCTCACACATGACCACCCAAACGACTACCTACCCACATATGGGGCACACAACTCAAACATCACCTCCACCACTACGTTTGGACTCTTCTGTCCAAACTGGTCCCTTGCCCGCTGAATCCCTACAGTCTATCCTATCCCAATTGCGACAAATGGGTTTCATTCCATGTAGTCCTGCTACACAAACACGGGCTATTTGTCAGGAACTCTATGATCGGGGTTTCATTAAACCGCCCCCTGCTCCAGTGAACCCTAGATGGGACACGTTAGGTGCACGGCCAATGCGTCCCTTGGTACTCCCAGCCAAACCAGCTAATAAGGAGCGACCGAAGGTTAGACTCTCCCCATTAGACGAAGCATGGGAAGTTTTAAAACAACAACTCCCCACAAAATCGGACATAGAGGATATTCGAAACGAGCCTCCTCCGATGTTCCATTTCTCCCCTTTTTCAGATAGTGAAGTAATCCCTTCCCTTACAGACGATTCACCTCGTTTTACGTTACCTAATACCCCAGTCCCCTCGGAAGAACAATACGGTCACGCATTGGCTAGTATGGGAGATGGCCTCGCGTTTGTTTCAGAGGGACTTCGTTCCTTACGCAAGTCCCTGACAACACAACCGCGCCCTGATACCCCGGACACCGTGGTATCTGTTGCACCAAAATCTGATTTTCCTCAACAACATGATCTTATTTCTCATCATACCAGACAACGCCACCCTCAAAGTTATCTTACTAATGAGGGATCTAACCGCTGCCTTACAGTCATTGATAGTCCCCATCATCCTACAGTTTTGCCCGCCCTAAATACCAGTACAGAACCTATCCTATCTGGTCCACCTAGCACACCTGCTCAATATGTGGCATTACATGAGAATTCATGGCATTATGTTCAACCATGGATTGATAACCTTGCAGGATGGTCTGAGGCACTCCAGCCCCAGTCCGCCCTTTTTCCACGTGAAGGATCCCTACGACCAGACAAGCTCTCATTAGTGAGAGACCTCATTTATGATCACCCTGACCCTCATTGGGATCAGAAAACAACACTCTACTTAATCCAAGGCTTTCAGGTTTGGAAAAAGTATGAGAATCAGTTTCCCCCAACCGCCATGAAACCATTGGAGAAAGTAAAACTTTTTCCCCTGTTGAATAAAATGTCCGGAGGTGTCCCTCATACGGAATATACTCCACTTTCAGCGGTTGAATTAAATACCCTCATACTACAGCTCCCGGATATTGCACAGGGAGGTAATCGATGGTTAAAGAAATTACAGGACATAACCTTAGGGACTACTCTGTCAGTCGGCGATATGAAGGCGCTCCTAGGCAGAACTCCACACGCTAGTGTCACTGACATATTCACTCAATCAGGTTATGCGAAATTTGTCACTGATACTCAGTATGATGGCAATCCTTTAACAGAGATTCAGACCAAAATATTTCAGGAAATTCGGACCATGTATCCGACCTTTAAAGACTTTTCAGTTATCACTTCCCAAAGATGGGAAATGGATTCAGAGCCTATTGAGGCTTATTTACTCAGACTTCAGAACCTGTATAAGGAAGAGACGGAGGAGAAATTTGATTCCGATAATGCCCTTCCAGTATTTTACCATTTGCTTAAGGGTACTTTACCTACAGAAATTAAACTTAAGTTGGAGAACACCGTGGGTCTCCACCTGGAAAAATGGCCTAAAATTCGTGAACACATCCTTCATCATTGCAGACGGCTTATTAAAAGCAAGCAAGATGAAGCCCAACATCGTAAGACAATACACACTAACTTGGAAGTGCTGCAGACTGAAGATCTCAAAGAGAAAAGAGCCTCTAGGAGCTCTGACCCTGATACCAATACTCCTGACACTTCTCCCCCTGTTATTGTTATGTATGCTGACCAACGCTATGACAATAATGGCCGAAATCGGCCCTACCGCCCCAGACCGTAGAATTGATTACCCAGAAGAACGAGGTCGTCGCTCTCTACCCCAACGAGGTCCCCCAAGGGGCCCTCTTGAGGATACTAGGCGACAACGAGACTACCGTTCCCGGCCTAGCCCTGATCGCTATCCTGATGTGCTCTGTTATCGCTGCCAACAATATGGTCATTATGCTGCTGAATGTCTTCAGACACAGCCATATAGATTTAGAAAATCGCAGGTCCGTCAAAATCCCCCTGAACGGCAGTCATTCCCTTTATGGAACCCGGATCAACACCGTCCGCAGTGACCACAGATTTAGGGATCAATATTACCCACCCCATAATGACTAGGCGTTACCCCAAACCCGATTTGATTTTGTTGCTCTCAGTCACTCATACTACTCAGCTCCTCATTTAGTATCCAGAAACCATTTCTCTGTATGTTTCTGTTTCTATTACAGGTGACATGTCTTTATCTTATATTTTTTTAGGTTTAATTGCAAGTGTATGTTTATGGTACCATACAAATGACCTAACTGAGTCAGCAAGTTCTTTATTTGTTTTTTTGCATACCTTCCCTGGGGAGTTCTTATCAACTGCAGGGATAAGCGATCCCCAGAGGATGTTCATTTTATGTTTTTTTATATAAACCTTAACTGACTTATTTATGCCATTTTTCTCTATACGGGATCCCTTTTAAATAAAAGCTGTGTATTGCACATTTTTAAAATGTTTTCTGCTTTAACTGTTATGCTGTTTAAATTAATGTGACATTCACTTCTTTAGTTTTTTCATGAATATAAAGCCTTCATTTTTGAAATTTCTCTATAATATGTGTTCTTTGAAAATTACTATGAAAGGTTCTATATTATATGCCATCTAAAACACTGTTTATTTGTGATGTTGTTTAAAATAACTAGTGCTGATATTCACTTCCTGGCTCTCTATTGAGATGAACGAACTGTTTTCTTTTCAAGTCTTATCTACAACTTTCAAACTTCCTTCCCTGCCTCTTAAAGATTTATAGTTTTACGATACAGTTCCAGCATTTTTGGTTCTCAATAGGGTTTGTAGATTAACCCTTGCATAACATAACTAACTGGTAAATCAAAACTAAAGAAATTAAGGTTGCTATTATTTTAAAGCTATGTTCAGATAAGACTAGCTCCAATTGCCAAATTTCCTTTTATTGAGAACCGTACCTCTGGAACCAGTTAAAGTAATTAACTTGTTTTCCTCTCCTGAAGTATTACTTTTATGAAGACTAATTACACCAGCATGAAGTATTAATATAGAAATTTCAACTTACAGTTTTTGTCTGATGTATAGACCTATTTTCAGTCACCATAATATCCACTGCTTGCAGTGAGCAATAAACTCAAATTAGATACAGGAAGCACCGTTATTTCGTGATTTCCTTAAGACTGAATGACAGAGATTAACCCTTGTAGTTCTTATTTTCTCTAGAGTTCATCTTTACAAATGCTTTGGACTCAGTATATGATACAGGAATTCATTACGTGTTTCAGATTTTTAATAACTATTCTATGATTCTGTATTATCCTTGTTACTTTTTGTTTGGAATTCAGATCATACTGGTCAATTTGTACATTTATTGCATTAATAAAAATTGTTATTATATCTTTGATTTTTGAATTTTACTAAAATGTTTAAAAAAAAAAAATGTTTCTACTTGTTTGCTGCTTATAAAACTGCTTCTCCTCTGTATTTAAAATATACTCTAAATTGTAAATTGATTGCTGGGAATATATAAGCTTATTTTTAGCTATCCCTCTGAATGTGAATCTTGATATGCTGTCATAATTTAGGGCCCAAAATTGTGAAAGCATAGAAATGATCAAATTAAAATTTAATATAAGTTTTATTTTCCAAATTGGTTCTGACCTATTACAGAGGACTATAGGTTATTGTCCTTCTCATTTGACCTATTTTAACCTTGTAAAGGTCACGTGAGGAGGCCTCATAGAAATATATAGTTTTTTTACATTTCTGATATTAGCTTTTCTCTATCTCTCTAAATATCATATTAAAAGCTGCATTTTCCTGGAACAGACTCTGACCACAATGTTTCCTCAGACTCTGCTTACTTCCCGTGCCAGCAACATCAACTTTACAAAGAACATTTTATTATTCCTACTGGTAATTTGTGATATTATATATTGACACTATGCTCCACCTACTGATGCGCAAAGGAACTAACAATGCATTCTTTCTAATGGTCCTATGCTAAGATTTGACCACTTGATTTTACTTCTTATATCACCTCTATTTATTAAGTCCTGTAGGTTGAGTGAAGACTGTCAATCCAATTTCTGATCTACCGCCTCTAGTTTAGTACTTCTACTGCAACTGACTTCTGGCAAGAAAAAGAAGCACCAACTTCTCCAATGAGAATTTTCTTTTGTCCAAATGATGTCATTAATTTAGACCTTCTTGGTTATGCTCTCAAATAATTTGTTGTATTGAATATTTTTGCAGGCTTCTCATCTTTTTCAGAACCTACATGTCACTTTACGTATGAGCTCTCTATTACAGCGGACAGCGACCGTGATTTCAGAAGATACTTCCATCACTTGGACTACTTATGAGTTTTTAAATTTCTGCACATTAGACTTCTGCTCTGAATATGACTATTTGCTAATCTACCCTTCTGAATCATCTCACTCGTAAGTCCTGCTGGCCTCCTGCAGCTGAGGGCTCAACCCTTGGTGAATGGTAGTCATCGTAGGTGAAGATTCCATATCTATTGGCGATAGATTGCAACGCATTGCCCTCCATACATCAATAATTGAACATTTACCATCATCTCTAAATTTTAATTGTTTTTTATAATCTTCTCTTTTGTTCCATATACTTTACCATTGTTATTTGATCATGTCTTTGTCTTTGTAATAATTACCAATCTGTCTTGCACATTATGCAAGCCAGAAGTGTAGATATATTATGCAAATCCCAATTTCTAGTATTAAGAGGGTTGCAATTGACCCCTACCAAACAGGAGATATTAATGAAAATTGGCTTTTCATTATTGAACCCTTCTGGTTTCCCTTTTGCTTTTGCACTTAATTAGCACTGTTTTCTCCATGTTTACATTGTCTTTCATGTCTATTCAATTCACCCTGACTATGCCCACTAAGATATAGCAATATATCATTCAGGCATACAGTTATTTGCTTATTCCTTTGCCAGCCTCTGGCTCTTGATGGACTGATTATGATGGTGTATGCCTAGAATAAAAATCTATCCAGGCCCAAATGATGTTAGATCCCCCAAGGTTGTAGCAATAATCTTTACACCTTGCAAACTGCTGGACCACAAGTCTTGGGTCCATGTGAAAAATATACGGGTTTACTCAACCGCAGAACCAGATGTTACAAGCCTAACCATCTCAAGACCGGCAACTTCCTTCAGCAAGCCAGCCTGAAAACCCAGCCCTGTTAGATCTCCTTCCAGATTCTTCAACGCTTCCACCGCCTCAACCATGAACTGATACTTAATTTGAGAACTACTGTTGCTGTTTATGGACATTATAGATTCATATTTTGTTTTATTTTTAGTTTTAGCAGTAATCCTGTCTAGAAAAGGTTTTATTTTATTTTCCTATTATTTCCTTTATTGTTCTAATTGTTTTTCTAAGAGTTTCCCCGTTATTTCTGTATGTAACTCAAATTGAAGTTGATATTGCTCAGATACAAGAGTTATGCAATTGTTTAACTCTGGTGTAGGCTTACTTACGTTGCATGTCTTTCTGTAGGTTTGACTAAGCTCCAAGAGGGTAACGGATATATACAATACTTCCCATACTTCCAGGTCATTATGCATATGTCAAGATCCATGCAGACCTTGGTTAATATACCCGCATACCTATATTTCATGGGATTTTGTAAATGATCTCATGGATTAGCCCCATTCATAAAACCTCTCTCACTACAGTAAGCCTCAATCACATAGATATGAATAAGATAGAACCGGCATATGAAAAGGTTGCAGAAAATTATTAGTGTACTAACTATAAGTTTGTGTAGGATTGTCATAATTGAAGTTTTGTTAGGATGATAAGTTCACACCGTAAACAAAACAAATTGTACCAGTTGACCTTAAGACTCAGATAATTTGATGGCCTCATAGAATACCTTCTGGAATGGATGGTACCACGGTACGTTAACCCTGGTGTCACCCTATGGGATAGGGTGAAGAGGGGAATGTTAATATATGGCCTGGCTTTGGATCTACCACTGGAATAGTGAGGGCCAAAGCTATGAAGCCTAAAATAACTGAAGAAGTACTGACTAGGCCAAATAACAAGTACATGATTTAATATTTGAGAATCTGTAAAAAGCGGTTCTGAATAATGAGTCCTGCTACAAATTGGTACAATTTTTAATTCAAATTCAGCTCCTGTACTGGGGAAAACAAAAACAAAAAGGATGGCTCAGATGAACAAAATGGAGCCTATTACATAGTTCTTAAGATGAACAAAATGGAGCCTATTACAGAGTTCTTAAGATGGTGTGAAAAGTATGTGAAAACTATTGCAACAGGGAACAGGTGTCTCAGAAAAGAACTTGTTCCCAAAACATACTGATAAGAGCGCGTGAGAACGTATCATCTCAGGAATTGAGAGCTAGGTTTCCCATCATTGATTTCTATGGGGAGGTTGTGTATAAAAGAGGGAAAATTGTGCCTTAGAGGGGAGTCTTCTCAGAGGGCGAAGCTCTGTCCGGTTGTACTCAGAATCTCTCTGCTGAATGTACCTGATTAAAGTCTGATGTCTGTACTTGTACCAACTTGAAGACTTGTCTTTGGGTAAGAAATAAAATGTATCTATTTATTCAAATCTATCTCTGTCTTTATTCTATCTTCTCTTTACCTTACATTTAGTTTACAAGGCAGATTACATACACTCAGTCTCTGGAGAAACTTAGACAGATTTTTATTAGGCATTATCTGGGAACATAAATGGCCCAGAGTATACCTAGATCCAGGAAGACAGAAAGCAGTAGTTATGGGAATTAGAATTCGATTACAGCCCCTAATGCAAACCCAGAGCAGACCTCCTTGTGATTGGGTGACAATGGAGGTTGGAGAAACCATACAGAACCTGTTAGGTAAAATAGGTATCTTTAGTCCCCCGTGTGATCTGGAGTCAGAAAGAGGTCCAAGAGGGGGAAATTAAAACACTTATCACAATCTTATTTGTCATTTAGGAAGCTTCTAAAAACACATTAGTCACAAAAGGGGACCTGGGTTTGATTCCCACTGCAGCTCCTTGTGACTCTGGGCAAATACCTGTAAACTGCTTTGAAGGTAGTGGCAAAAACCACAGAAAGGCAGTATATCAAGTCCCATTCCCCTTAGATGATTAGAATAATGGCATATATGTGCACACGTGGAGGGGCATAATCGAACGGCGCCGACCAAATAGATGGCCATCTTCAGGGCCAGCTCCGCAAGTGGGTGGAGCCAACCATATTTTCGAAATACGGTTGGGGCCGGCTAAATCGATCGCCGGGTTTAGAGGAGATAGCCGGCTTCGTTTTTCAGTCATAATGGAAACCGGGCCCGGCCATCTCAAACCCGGCGAAATGCAAGGCATTTGGTCATGGGAGGAGCCAGCATTTGTAGTGCACTGGCCCCCCTCACATGCCAGGACACCAAACGGGCACCCTAGGGGGCATTCTAGAAATTAAAAAAAAAAAGCTCCCAGGTACACAGCTCCCTTACCTTGGGTACTGAGCCCCCCAAATCCCCGCCAAACCCCACTCCCCACAACTCTACACCATTACCATAGCCCTAAGGGGTGAAGGGGGGCACCTACATGTGGGTACAGTGGGTTTGGTTTTTTTTTTGGAGGGCTCAACATTAACCACCACAAGTGGAGCAGGTAGGTAGGCCTGGGTCCACTTGCCTGAAGTGCACTTCACCCACTAAATACTGCTCCAGGAACCTGCATACTGCTGTCAGGGAGCTGGGTATGACATTTCAGGCTGGCAAAAAACTTTTTTAAAAAATTTTTTTTTGGGTGGAAGGGGGTTGGTAACCACTGGGGGGAGTGAGGGGGGTCATCCCCTTTTCTCTCCTATGGTCATCTGGTCAATTGGGGCACTTTTTTGTAACTTGGACCTAAAAATAAATGGATCGTGCAGCCGGCGAATTGCTCATCTGAGCCAGCCATCTTTTTTCCATTATGGGGTGAAGCCGGCTATCTCGTAATCACGCCCCCACCCCGCCCCGTTCTGCCAGCTCTGCGACGAAAAGCAGTTGGGGCTGGCTAAAATTGGCTTTCGATTATACCGATTTGGCCGGGATCAGGAGATCGCCGGCCATCTCCCGATTTGTGTCGGAAGATGGCCGGCGATCTCTTTTGAAAATAAGCTCAATAGACATGTAAATGCCAAAAGGACACCTAAGTTATTCTATAACTACATAACTCTCTCATCACCCCTTTACAGCTCAGTATTTTATTTTCTCTCATTCTCCCTTGTAATCTAGCATCTCCACATTCTCTTCCCTGTTTAGACATCAGCTTTCCTATCCCTCTCACCCTTACTCCCTGTACTCCAATATCTCCCCCTACCTTGCTGAAGACAATACTACCAAGTTGAAAAACAGAAAAGCAGTGTGTGGCTTTCAAACCCATGCATGCACTGCAATTCTGATGTCCCCAACAATAGGAAGTTGTATTGGAAAGGGCAGAGATGTGTCAGATATACAGTAAGTGCATGTGTCTCAAGGCCCTCTGTTGCTTTCTTTTTCATGCAGAATACTTCATGGGCATTCTTGTTGCTGGTGTTACCACCACTGAGAACAGGAACACTCCTACTGTTGTCAGCAGGATCACGGTTGAAGAGTGGTGTGCCAGAGCCACTGGAGCCTGGGCTGAAATATAGCCAACTGCTGCTGCCTGATCACTGCCTTCACCTTTGAAAACCATATCTGGAACAGGTAGATCTCTTACATGCTCTTCAGTAAAGACCGAAGCAAAGAATTCATTCAATCTCTCCACTACGGGCTTGTCCTCCCTGACTGTTTTACTCCTTGATGATCTAATGATCTCACTGATTCTCTCACAGGTGTTGTTTCTGATATACCTGAAAAAATTATTACTATGAGTTTTTGTCTGTGCAGCAAGCTTCTCTTCAAATTCTGTTTTAGCCTTCTTTGTCAGTCCTTTGCATCTAACTTACCATTGTTTATGCTTCTTCTTATTTTCTTCATTCAGACATTTTTTCCATTTTTTGAAAGATGTTCTTTTGGCTCTAATAGCCTCTTGAACTTCCCCTTTTAACCATGCTGGCTGTTGTTTTCTTTCCATCTTTTTTAATATATGGAATACATATGGTTGGGCTTCTAAGATGCTATTTTTAAACAACAAAGATATATTACACAAAACCCACTGCAATGTTCAGCTAATTATCTCAAAGAAGTCCCCCAGAAACACTTAGCCATAATTTTCAATATTTTAAATCAACTCTTATTTTTCATTGGGTAGGAAAAGCTTCAGCAAACAGGGTAGCTTTTTTTTCCAAATGCTTCAATGGTTTCTGCTCCCCTTTCTTCAATCATTGGCATAAAAACCTCCCCGTATTTTCATAGTTCACAAATTCAAAACTTTTAACTAGGGCATGCAGCTTGTTCCAAACAGTAATATTCATAAATAGATACAATAAAGTTTCACTTAACTTTAAATTATTTTGAAGGCAGCCCAACTCGATATGTACACAGTCTCACTCAATAGTTCCAACATGGCCAGCGTTTTGCGGCTCCCTAACCACTGTGTCAATAATAATTTATGAGTGCTGCCCTAAAACTTCATTTCAAAAAGGTACATCTGTATATTAATTAATATCTATCAAATTCAGGTTCAAAACATGCAATTAAAACATAAATCTTACCAGCCTATACTTGATTTTGCTAAACAGGAAATATTGCTGCTAAACACAAAATAGCAGCTGGTTTTAAATAGGCACTGACAGAGCAGTCAGAGCCAATGAGATTTCTTAACATACTGTTCTATTATTGCTCGTCAAGCCATCATCCTTGTTTCAATAGAAATGCGGCCACTCTGTATTTGCATTTAAACCCCGCAATTCCATCGACTTCAGAGTAAAAATCCAACATTAATTCTCTCTGGTGGTCTCCACCTCTCATTGCATATAAGAGGCAGTCTAATATTGCCACTTTAAAGTCTTTAAATTTAAGATGGTGCTGAAACCAATGCTTCACAACCAAGTGCCTCCATTCCCCCCCCCCCCCCCCCCGTTTAATACTACTCATGTTCTGTCAATCTCACATTTATTCTACTTGAGGTCTTCTCCACAGAAATCTTGTTGCAGGGATATTTCAAGCTGTACACCACAAAATCTGTCACACAAGTAGTTTTATGTGTCAGTTTATAAATTTTACCATCTGATGGATTGACAAAAACTTGAGTCCTAAGTACATAAGTACATAAGTATTGCCATACTGGGAAAGACCAAAGGTCCATCAAGCCCAGCATCTTGTTTCCAAAAGTGGCCAATCCAGATCACAAATACCTGGGAAGATTCCAAAAAGTACAAAACATTTTATACTGCTTATCCCAGTGGTCAGACCACTATAAAGCATACATCTCCCTCCAATGGCGAATGAAAGACACAATTAATAAACAAGAACGCAAAACCTACACCATGAGAGGAAAAATAGATCCGGTAATATTCTGGTAACAGATCTACCACAACGGATGGACAATAAAGGCAGACACAAACCAATTCCTCCTAGAATGGGACGATAGATGCAGATCAATATTAGACAACATTGCCCCAACTCAAACCAGAACCTCACACAGGAAGAACTCAACACCATGGTTCAATGAAGAACTGAAAAAACTTAAAACACAAGTTAGAAGGTTAGAACGTGCGTGGAATAAAAAGAAAGACGACCCCACACTTAACGCCTGGAAACAACTTCAAAGAAAATATAAATATACCATAAGACAAAGTAAAAGAGACACATAAACTCTTCCAACTTGTGAACAAACTACTAGATATCAGGTAACACATGTAACTGTACAATCATTAATTTATCCAGAAATGTTTTATACTATCTTTTGCTTTAACACTATCATGTAACCCAAAACCCTCTGTAAAACCAAATGTATATTCTCTTCTACTTCCAGTATCCATGATGAATTGTAAGCCACATTGAGCCTGCAAAGAAGTTGGATAATGTGGGATACAAATGCAATAAATAAATAAAATAAATAAATATCACACCAATCACAACCAACAGCAAAGATACACCAGGAGCAGACAATCTCGCGAGATACTTCAATGAGAAAATCGTACAATTGCGACTTAGAATACCAGTCAGTACCACTGATTACGCCGTACTCCTTGACTGTCTAGATCCAGACCCGGGTATACCCAGCAGACAGAACCTGGACCAACTTCGAGATATTATCAGAGAATCTCATCTCCCAAACGCTCAAAAGATACGCCAAATCCCATTGCAAATTAGACATATGCCCAAACAACCTTATGACATCTGCCCCTCAACAATTTATAACAGACCTCACGAACCACGTGAACTATATGTTACAAATTGGACTCTTCCCGAAGGAGAAAGGAAACATTCTACTCACCCCCATACCCAAAGATGCAAAGAAGAGTGCTAGCGAACTAACCAACTACAGGCCAGTAGCATCCATTCCCTTAATAACCAAACTAACAGAAGGGATGGTAACCAAACAACTCACAAACTATTTAGACAAATTCTCAATACTACACGACTCCCAGTCACGATTCTGGTCTAACCACAGTACGGAAACGGTACTAATTACTCTCCTGAATAAATTTAAACAAATGATTGCAACTGGCAAGAACATACTAATTCTACAATTCGATATGTCTAGCGCCTTCAATATGGTTGAACATGGAATACTACTACATATCCTCGAGTACATTGGAATTGGAGGCAACGTTCTTAATTGGTTCAAGGGGTTCCTAACCACACGATCATACCAAGTGACATCTAATTTGACTACATCAGCTACATGGATACCTGAATGCGGAGTTCCACAGGAATTCCCCCTCTCACCGACCTTATTCAACTTAATGATGATACCTTTGGCCAAACTACTATCAAACCAAAACCTCAACCCATATATATACGCAGACGATGTAACAAGATTTTTTTTTATTTATCATTTTACTTAATTACATTCACATTTATCACATAAATGTAAGGAAAAACAGAAATTAATATAAAGGAAAAAGAAAACATTTCCTCTCATCAATATATATTATATAATTGTCCACAATTGGGAGATCCAAGATCAGGAAAACAATCTCAAAGAAAATAAGAAACACTCAAAATGGTTAATCTTACAATTCACATTTTCTGAGGGAGGAAGGTTAATCGGTAATTGCAGCCGGTACAGTGGTAACTAAAGGAAGTTGCTGCAGAGGGTTCTTCATCTGTTCTTTCAACTCCACAAACTCTTGTAATTTCTTAGGTTCACTGGCTTCACTGGCTCCCTATCCGCTTCCGCATACGGTTCAAACTTCTGCTTTTGACCTACAAGTGCATCCACTCCGCAGCTCCTCAGTACCTTTCCGCTCTCATCTCTCCTTACACTCCTCCCCGTGAATTCCGTTTGCTGGGTAAATGTCTCCTGTCGTCCCCCTTCTCCCCCACTGCTAACTCTCGGCTCTGTTCCTTCTATCTCGCTGCTCCCTATGCCTGGAATAGACTCCCTGAGCCAGTACGTCAGGCTCAGTCTCTGGCTGTCTTCAAGTCTAGGCTTAAAGCCCACCTCTTTGCTACAGCTTTCGACTCCTAACCATGACTCTCTTACTCAACACCCTCACTTATCACCCCTACCACTGCAATTTCCCCACCCCTAGCTGTCTGTTTGTCTGTCCAATTTAGATTGTAAGCTCTGTTGAGCAGGGACTTTCTTTTTCATGTTGATTTGTACAGCGCTGCGTAAGTCTAGTAGCGCTATAGAAATGTTTAATAGTAGTAGTAGGTTCAACAAACAAGTAATAAGGAAATAAAACACTTACAAGGGAATCGCACCAGGAAGGTCCCACCTAGGGCAATGATTCCTGGCTTAAAAAGCCAAGAATTCATGCCTCCTAGTCTGCGATTCCCTTGATACAGGAAATATATTTATCTTTGAACCCCAAAAGCTATCAGCCATGTGTCGGAAATACAATTTCAAAACATTGTTCCTATCTAAATCAAAGGCGAAAGTCACTAATAATATAACTCTATCCGTAATTTCTGAATTTTCCAAAATGTCAGTTAAGTTCACATATCTTTTCTCTGATCAAGAAAATTTTTAGGAAAATATAAATCACTTTAGACATCAGAAGGTGGATATCAGAAGGTATTTGCAAAATATCAGAGAAATATTTCTTCAACAGTTCAGTAGCTGATATATAGGATGTTATAGGAAAATGTATCATTCTCAAGTTATTTTTCCTTAATTGGTTCTCCAGAAATTCCAATTTTTACAAGAAACATGGCTGTCCTTCATTACCAAATTAACTGATTTTCGTGGAGAACCCATTTCCGTAGTCAAAGTCTCTATTTTTATATCTTGGACTTCCACTTTGTTAGATAAGTATTAATATAAATTCTTTAACTCACATGTTTATTCCTGAAAAATTTTAAACATCTGAAGAAGAGAGTTATTCACACTCTGCAGCACTTCCCATAGTACGTCCATTGTGAAATTATTGGCTTCACCAGATCCAATTTATCCACAGAAACCGCTCCAGAAATCTTCGGGGGGGGGGGGGGGAAGAGCTCACTCTCCAATCCCCCAGTTGGTTTATTATCCGGAGTCGATGCTGCGCCAGGACCTCCTCGGGTCGCGTGAAAATCCTAACCCACTTTGGGCATTTCTACTGTGAAGCATTACTGTTTCTGGGTCTTGGAGGGGTCGTGCCAGCAAGGGGACTCAGTCACTCCCTCTCCACTGAGATTCGGCGATAAAGCCTTGCTGTTCCCCGAAGCAGGAACCGATATCCCCGACGTTATGACCCCGAAACTCTCCAAAGTAGGCTGAGAAGTGGTGGGAACCCCAGCCGTGTTCGAGGAGGACAACACCACGGCTTTGCCTTTTCTCTTCCCCATTCTCTGGGGAGCGTGCCTACTTCTTCAGGTATTCTGGTGTAAAACGGGAACTCAACTAACGTACGTCCTCCCTCAACGCCATCTTGGATCCTCCAGTTTGGGACACTCTTTGTCTGGTTTCTCCTCAGAGGCCTGTCTGATATGGGTAACCCTTCAGCATAGCCCTCTGAGTCATTGAAACACGGAAGCCCCTCCACCCCTACAAGGTGGTGTCCCTTCGGAGGGGATTTAAACAAGATTTAAAGGAAATTTCCATTGACATCAATCAAAGCCTACATATCATGCATACATGGGCGGATGCATTTCAGCTGAAACTCAATGCAGAAAAAACCCAATGCCTAATACTCACCTCGCAACATAACACGAACAAATTCACCACCATTAACACACCAAAACTGAATATTCCAATTTCAGACACCCTAAAAATTCTTGGAGGTACCATTGATCGACATCTAACACTTGAGAGTCACACAAAAAACACAACCAAGAAGATGTTCCACTCAATGTGGAAATTAAAAAGAGTAAGACCTTTCTTCCCAAGGACTGTCTTCCGCATCCTGGTACAATCAATGGTACTCAGTCATCTAGACTACTGCAACGCACTTTATGCTGGTTGCAAAGAGCAAATAATCAAGAAACTTCAGACAGCTCAGAACATTGCAGCTAGACTCATATTCGGTAAAACAAAATATGAAAGTGCTAAACCCATTCGAGAAAAGCTACACTGGCTCCCACTTAAAGAACGCATCACGTTCAAAATATGAACCCTAGTTCATAACATCATTCACAGAGACACCCCAGCCTACATGTCAGACCTGATAGATTTACCACCCAGGAATGCTAAAAAATCATCCCGCACATTCCTTAATCTTCACTTCCCCAACTGTAAAGGTCTAAAATACAAACTAACGCATACGTCAACCTTTTCCTACCTGAGCACACAATTCTGGAACGTGCAGCCGTGCAACTTAAAAACGATCTATTAACTAGCTAACTTCCGCAAACTACTGAAGACCCATCTCTTTAACAAGGCATACCACAAAGATCAACAAATGTGAACTCCTATACATATATCCAGAACTGTCTTGTTAAACTACTATCATGTTTTATCATTGTCATGTTACCCAAGATCCTTCTAGGTGCCGCGGGCCTAACGGCGCGCGGGGCATTTTTCTCTTTACATTGAATCTTCTTCCCAGTTGCTAAAGTACCTCAGTCATTTATGGCCCCTGTTCACATTCTCTTCCTAGCCCTGTCCCTTCCTAATCTTTTCCCTCACCCCCCTACCTCTCTCCGCTACAGGAACTCACTGCCCATCCATCAACCATCACCTCATCTTCTCTCCTACCCTCTTCCTCCCTCTTGGCTTTTAATCTCCGCCTCTTTCTTCCCTCCATTTTGCCTTCCCCATTCCACCTAAATACCTCTCACCTTCGACGCCTTCGTGGCCACACCTCTCCTACTCTCCTCTGCTCTCTTTTACTCCTTCTCTTACTCTCAGCCGGTGACATCAATCCCAATCCTGGCCCCCCTCACCAACTATTATCCCAACTCTACAGATCTCACCACGACCTCTCTAACCTCATCTCTATTTCTCTACTCCCCTCCTCTTCTCTGCCCTTCTCTTGCGCCCTATGGAATGCCCGCTCTATCTGTAACAAACTCGCCTATATCCAGGACCTCTTTATCTCGCGTCACCTCCATCTGCTCGCCATAACAGAAACCTGGCTCTGCCCTGATGACTCTGCTTCAGTCGCAGCCCTGTGCCATGGCGGTTATCTATTTTCACATAATCCTCGCCCTGCTGGCCGTGGGGGCAGTGTTGGACTACTTCTCTCTCCCTCCTCCAGATTTCAACCCCTTCTTCCACCTCAATCTCACTGTTTTTCCTCCTTTGAAGTCCACTCTATCCGCCTTTTCTCTCCTCTGCCTCTTTGAATAGTGGTCATTTATCATCCCCCTGATAAGTCCCTTTCATCCTCTCTCAGTTACTTTGACGCCTGGCTTGCCTTCTTCCATGATCCTTCCTCCCCCTCTCTCATCCTTGGTGACTTTAATATTCCTGCTAATGATCCTTCCAACTCTTATATTTCCAAGTTACTCGCTTTAACGTCCTCCTTTAATCTCTAACTATGCTCCACCTCCCCCACTCATCAAATGGTCACTGTCTTGATCTCATCTTCTCCTCCAACTCCTTGCCTCTGATCTTCCCTCCTCTGATCACCATCTTATAACTTTCACACTTAAATCTCCTCCCTCCCAGTCCCGTCCTATCTTATCTAATTTATCTAGGAATCTTCACGATATTGACCCTTCATCTCTATCCTCCCATGTTTCAAACCTCCTCTCTACTGTGGCACCATCCACGTCTGTCAACGAGGCTGTCTCTTCTTACAACAATACTCTATCCTCTGCCTTAGACACTCTTGCACCTTTGATGACCCGCCCTGTAAGGTGTACAAAACCCCAACCTTGGCTGACTTCTAATATCCGCTACCTACGTTCTTGTACCCGCTCCGCCGAACGCCTCTGGCGGAAATCTCGGGCCCTTGCTGATTTCTTACACTTTAAGTTCATGCTGACCTCCTTCCAATCTGCTCTTTTACGTGCCAAACAGCATTATTATATCCAACTGACCAACTCTCTTGGCTCTAATCCTCGACTTCTCTTCACCACATTGAACTCTCTCCTCAAGGTGCCCCCTCCCCCAACTCCCCCTTCATTATCTCCTCAGACCCTTGCTGAATTCTTTCACAACAAGGTTCAAAAGATAAACCTTGCTTTCTCTACCTCACCACCTCTCCCTCCACTAGTCCGTTCCCCTCATTCCCTTTCCTCCTTTCCTGAAGTTACTATTGAGGAAACTACACTTCTCCTTTCTTCCTCACCCACCTTCTTAATGCCATCTCTCCTGCTCTTATTCCTTTTATCTGTCACATTCTCAACCTCTCACTTTCCACTGCGACTGTCCCTGCTGCCTTTAAACATGCTGTGGTCACACCTCTCCTTAAGAAGCCTTCACTCGACCTTACTTGTCCCTCTAATTACCGACCCATCTCCCTCCTTCCTTTTCTCTCCAAATTACTTGAGCGTGCTTTTCACCGCGGCTGCCTTGATTTTCTCTCCTCACATGCTATTCTTGACCCACTACAATCTGGTTTTCGCCCTCTCCACTCAACCGAAACTGCGCTTACTAAAGTCTCCAATGACCTATTACTGGCTAAATCCAGAGGTCAATATTCCATCCTCATTCTTCTTGATCTTTCCGCTGCTTTTGACACTGTCGATCACAGCATACTTCTCGATACCCTGTCCTCACTTGGATTCCAGGGCTCTGTCCTTTCCTAGTTCTCTTCCTACCTCTCCCTCCGCACCTTTAGTGTTCACTCTGGTGGATCCTCTTCTACTTCTATCCCTCTGCCTGTTGGCGTACCTCAGGGTTCTGTTCTTGGTCCCCTCCTCTTTTCTATCTACACTTCTTCCCTTGGTTCATTAATCTCATCCCATGGCTTTTCCTACCATCTCTATGCTGATGACTCCCAAATCTACCTTTCTACCCCTGATATCTCACCTTGCATCCAAACCAAAGTTTCAGCGTGCTTGTCTGACATTGCTGTCTGGATGTCTCAACGCCACCTGAAATTAAATATGACCAAAACCGAGCTTCTCATTTTCCCCCCCAAACCCACCTCCCCGCTCCCCCTGTTTTCTATTTCTGTTGATGGCTCTCTCATTCTCCCTGTCTCCTCAGCTCAAAACCTTGGGGTCATCTTCGACTCTTCTCTCTCCTTCTCTGCTCATATCCAACAGATTGCCAAGACCTTTCGTTTCTTTCTTTACAACATCAGTAAAATCCGCCCCTTTCTTTCCGAGCACTCTACCAAAACCCTCATCCACACCCTTGTCACCTCTCGTTTAGACTACTGCAATCTGCTTCTTGCTGGCCTCCCACTTAGTCACCTCTCCCCTCTCCAGTCAGTTCAAAACTCTGCTGCCCGTCTCATCTTCCACCAGGGTCGCTTTACTCATACTACCCCTCTCCTCAAGACTCTTCACTGGCTCCCTATCCGTTTTCGCATCCTGTTCAAACTTCTTCTACTAACCTATAAATGTACTCACTCTGCTGCTCCCCAGTATCTCTCCACACTCGTCCTTCCCTACACCCCTTCCCGTGCACTCCGCTCCATGGATAAATCCTTCTTATCTGTTCCCTTCTCCACTACTGCCAACTCCAGACCGCGCCTTCTGTCTCGCTGCACCCTACTTCCTGAGCCCCTACGTCTTGCCCCATCCTTGGCCACCTTTAAATCTAGACTGAAAACCCACCTCTTTAACATTGCATTTGACTCGTAACCACTTGTAACCACTCGCCTCCACCTACCCTCCTCTCTTCCTTCCCGTTCACATTAATTGATTTGATTTGCTTACTTTATTTATTTTTTGTCTATTAGATTGTAAGCTCTTTGAGCAGGGACTGTCTTTCTTCTATGTTTGTGCAGCGCTGCGTATGCCCTGTAGCGCTATAGAAATGCTAAATAGTAGTAGTAGTAGTAGTAGTAGTAAATGTATATTTTCTTGTGTACTGCCACCATTCATGATGTATTGTAAGCCACATGGAGCCTGCAAAGAGGTGGGAAAATGTGGGATACAAATGCAATAAATAATAATAATAATAAAAATAGTGGATTTTCCCCAAGTCTATTCAATAACGGTCTATGGACTTTTCCTTTAGGAAGCCGTTCAAACCTTTTTAAAACTCTGCTAAGCTAACCGCCTTTACCACATTCTCTGGGAACGAATTCCAGAGTTTATTTATACGTTGAGTGAAGAAAAATTTTCTCCGATTCGTTTTAAATTTACTACATTGTAGCTTCATTGCATGCCCCCTAGTCCTAGTATTTTTGGAAAGTGTGAACAGATGCTTCACATCTACCTGTTCCATTCCACTCATTATTTTATAGACCTCTATCATATCTCCCCTCAGCTGCCTTTTCTCCAAGCTCAAGAGCCCTAGGCGCTTTAGCCTTTACATAAGTACATAAGCACTGCCACGCTGGGAAAAGACCAAAGGTCCATCAAGCCCAGCACTCTGTCTCCGACAGTGGCCAATCCAGGCCCCAAGAACCTGGCAAAAACCCAAAATAGGAAGTCGTCCCATCCCCTTTATCATTTTCGTCGCCCTTCTCTGCACCTTTTCTAATTCCACTATATCTTTTTTGAGATACGGCGACCAGAATTGAACACAATATTTGTTTTCCATTCCTTTCCTAATAATACCTAACATTCTATTTGCTTTTTTAGCCGCAGCAACACACTGAGCAGAAGGTTTCAACGTATCATCAACGACGACACCTAGATCCCTTTCTTGGTCCGTGACTCCTAACGTGGAACCTTGCATGACATAGCTATAATCCGGGTTCCTCTTTCCCCCGTGCATCACTTTGCACTTGCTCACATTAAACGTCATCTGCCATTTAGACGCCCAGTCTCCCAGTCTCGTAAGGTCCTCTTGTAATTTTTCACAGTCTTCCCGCAATTTAACGACTTTGAATAACTTTGTGTCATCAGCAAATTTAATTACCTTACTAGTTACTCCCATCTCTAGGTCATTTATAAATATGTTAAAAAGCAGCGGTCCCAGCACAGACCTCTGGGGAACCCCACTAACTACCCTTCTCCATTGACAATAATAACCATTTAACCCTACTCTCTGTTTTCTATCTTTTAACCAGTTTTTAATCCACAATAGAACACTACCTCCTATCCCATGACTCTCCAATTTCCTCTGGAGTCTTTCATGAGGTACTTTGTCAAACACCTTCTGAAAATCCAGATACACAATATCAACCGGCTCACCTTTATCCACACGCTTGTTCACCCCTTCAAAGAAATGTAGTAGATTGGTGAGGCAAGATTTCCCTTCATTAAATCCATGTTGACTTTGTCTCATTAATCCATGCTTTTGAATATGCTCTGTAATTTTGTTCTTAATAATAGCCTCTACCATTTTGCCCAGCAGCGACGTCAGACTCACCGGTCTATAATTTCCCGGATCTCCTCTGGAACCTTTTTAAAAATCGGCGTTACATTGGCCACCCTCCAGTCTTCCGGTACCACACTCGATTTTAAGGATAAATTACATATTTCTAACAATAGGTCTGCAAGCTCATTTTTCAGTTCTACCAGTACTCTGGGATACCATCCGGTCCAGGAGATTTGCTACTCTTCAATTTGTAGAACTGCCCCATTACATCCTCCAGGTTTACAGAGAATTCATTAAGTTTCTCTGACTCGTCAGCTTCGAATACCATTTCTGGCACCGGTATCACTCCCAAATCTTCCTCGCTGATGACTGAAGCAAAGAATTCATTTATTCTCTCCGCTACGGCTTTGTCTTCCCTGATTGCCCCTTTTACTCCTTGGTCATCAAGCGGCCCAGCCGATTCTTTTGCTGGCTTCCTGCTTTTAATATGCCTAAAAAAATTTTACTTTGTGTTTTTGCCTCCAACGCAATCTTTTTTTCGAAGTCCCTCTTAGCCTCCGGCTTCCTGCTTTTAATATACCTAAAAAAATGTTTACTATCCACCTTATAATTGAAAGAGAAAAACGCCTAGATTTCGACCCAAATCGGGAGATAGACGTTTATCTCACAAAAACGAATAAATCGGTATAATCGAAAGCCGATTTTGGATGTTTTCAACTGCACTCCATCGCGGAAGCGTACAAAGTTGACGGGGGCATGTCGTAGGCGTGGTGAAGGTGGAACTGGGGCGTGGTTATCGGCCGAGGAGAGATGGGCGCCTTTCGCCGATAATGGAAAAAAAGTATGCGTTTGTAGCTAGAATTTAGGGCACTTTTCCTGGAATCTGTTTTTTCATGAATAAGGCCTCAAAAAGTGCCCTAAATGACCAGATTACCACCAGAGGGAATCGGGGATGACCTCCCCTGACTCCCCTAGTGGTCACTAACCCCCTTCCACCACAAAACATGATGTTTCACAACTTTTTATTTTCACCCTCAAATGTCATACTCATCTCCATGGCAGCAGTATGCAGGTCCCTGGAGCAGTTGTTAGGGGGTGCAGTGGACTTCAGGCAGGTGGACCCAGGCCCATCCCTTCCCTACCTGTTACAATTGTGCTGCTTAATGCTTAGTCGTCCAACCCCCCCAAACCCACTGTACCCACATGTAGGTGCCCCCTTCATCCCTTAGGGCTATAGTAATGGTGTAGACTTGTGGGCAGTGGGTTTTGAGGGGGATTTGGGGGGCTCAACACACAAGGGAAGGGTGCTATGCACCTGGGAGCTCTTTTACCTTTTTTTTTGTTCTTGTAAAAGTGCCCCCTAGGGTGCCCGGTTGGTGTCCTGGCATGTGAGGGGGCTCAACACACTACGACTCCTGGCCCCTCCCACGAACAAATGCCTTGGATTTATTCGTTTTTGAGCTGGGTGCTTTCATTTTCCATTATTACTGAAAAACAAAAACGCCCAGCTCACAAATTGTCGAATAAAACATGGACGTCTATTTTCTTCGAAAATATGGTTCGGTCCGCCCCTTCACGGACCCGTTCTCGGAGATAAACGCCTATGGAGATAGATGTTTTCGTTCAATTATGCCCCTCTATGTATACTTACTTCAAAGCTAATATCAAATCCGATCAAATTATGATCACTGTTATCAAGCGGCACCAGCACCATTACCTCCTGCACCAGATCATGCGCTCCACTAAGGCAAGCACTGCAGGATCCAGTTTAGTCTTCATTCTACTCAGAGTGTTCCATTGTATCTGTTTCTCATCCACAGATAAGTTTATTGCTGTCTCAATTCTATAGCTACTTTCTTTCCTGAGGGCCAGCTACAACATGAGTATCACATTTTTTTTTGTAAGACTAAACTGGATCCTGCAGTGCTTGCTAGCATCTGTTAATGCTGTGGTACAAAGTTATTAGAACTAAGTGGAAAAGTCTATGGAGATTAGTTGATAAAATTTGCTTTTTATATTTTTATTTTGCCTAACACTAACCCACAATTCCTCCTTTAAACCCCAATCTTTAAGTTCCCAAAGCACAGAGCAAAATAGCGTTCACTTACCAGAGAAATGTCCTCTTCTCTTGGAACTTCTCAGAAAGAAACTTCAGTGGAACCTTTTCTCTTTATATAGTTTTGAATCTAAGGGGTCTCTTTTAAACAGGCTCTTTGAAGCTGACTCAGCAACCTATGCAAGTATTCTACTTCCCCACACCTTAATTAGCACTTAATTGAGGTTGATTTCATATTTGCACACATCTGACAAGAGCCACAAGGACCATGGCCTCTGTCTAATCTATTTTATAATACAGATGAATCTCATAAAATATCAAAAATATCAAGGGACTGTAGTATTATCCAATGCTTTTTCATAAATGTTAACAAATGAAAACTCTTTTGTGTCATTTTATCACATAGGTAAACACATTCTTTAGACATAGAAGAAACTGTTTTTGGCTGTACCAACAATTCATTATTATTGTACAATGCTCTTTTATATGCTTTTAATTCCAATTTCTTTGGGCATCCTCAATTAAATCTAAAAATTGTTGTTTATATAATCTTCTTCTGAAGAACAAAGATGGCAGAAACACAAGAATTGAGAAAAAGGGAAAATTTTCTTTTTAAAGGTTTCAGATGAAAACTAGTAAAATACGATGTATTCCTATCTGTAACCTTTCTAAACAATGAAGTTGAAACTCCTCCTTCAGATAATGGAATTTTCACATCCAAGAATGATATTACAGAAGAATCGCATTTCATAGTAAATTGTATTTTCTCTTGGCAGGTATTTAATCATTCCACAAATTCCAGTAATTTCTGTTTACTATTCTTTCAAATGAAAAATATATCTTCCAGAAAACACTCTATAGGGCAATATCCAGAAAAAATGGTGAAGAAAACACCCATCTTGTCTCAAAAGTGGCCATAAAAAGGTTGGCTACAGCGAGTACCATGCTATCTTAGAAATCTGTTGATACATTCTTCCATCAAACAGGAAAAATCTTTCTTTCATAGCCAATGTGGCCTACTGTATCAAAAAAGTAGTCAGTACCTTATGGGAGTTGGTCTTGCCTCCAAAAACTGTATCAATGATCCTTCATCAGGAAGGGTCACAGTATATAAAGATTTTATATTCAATGTAATCATCAGAATTTCTCCTTCAACCAAATTGCTACCAGCAAGCCAGGGACACCTGGGAATATTAATGGTTTATTCTTTATTGAGTTAAGTACCAATGATACATAATTTTGACATTATGTTCCTGTATATTTGCTGCTATTGCAGTTTTTGCCAAAGGAGCCTCCGTTGTTTTCCACTCATCTGGTTAATAGCTAACCCCCAGCTCCAGTTTGCACTTATACCTATGTTGCAAATCCAGCATCTGCAAATCTCTCAAATTCATATACAATGCCACCACAAGATGTCTAGTAAAATGAAAGAAAGTCTTCAGAGATCTCCTCCAAGATTACTCACTCCTTCTAAATGTGTTTCCATAGTCTTGCTCCAGAAAAAATACACTAACTGAAGGAACTGATGCACCTTGGGTATCTGATAATCTCTCACTAGATCAGCAAATCGAGTTACCTCTAAGTCTTCTACAATCTGCTACCATTATTTCAGCTGTAGTAACTCTGACTGTTTAAATATTGATGATGTTAAGCCAGCGCCAAACAAACTATTGTGCCTTTAGGTATCTGTCTAGATAGCTGAAAATCAGGCTGAGTGCTCATACCATTCACTGTAAAGGTATGCAATGTTGCAGGACAGATATTCTCTTCCAGTATTTTACATCTCCTTGGTAGCCACATAAGCCTACTCAGGGGGATTGGACCTACCACAGCTTGCTTAATATCAATCCAGATCTTATATGGATGGTTTTGTAACCATTCAGCTGCTGCTCTGGCTTGTGCTGCTTTATAATACTTTCTCATATAGGGCACTCCCAAACCCCTTTTTTTCCAATTGTGAAACAAGATTTTTCTTGAAAATCTAGGTTTTTTATCCCCCCAAATGAATCTCAATACACTTTCCTGAAGAACCAATTATTAACTCTAATCTGAATATGTTATGATCATTGTTTCCCAGCAGACCCAATACCATTACCTCTTGCACAAAGTCCTGTATTTGTCTTATCTGAAAAGAAAGTGAGCCCTTAGGTCCCGCAAGGCCCCGAAGGACCTCAGAGGACAGCCGTGCAACCCCAAGTCTTCACCCGCGGCGACCGCCGTTCACCAATGGTTGAGCCCCCAGCTGCAGGCAGTCAACGGGACTTCCGGAACCGCAGGGTTGACGAACTGACCCAGAACTGGAACCAGGAGTGAAAAGGGCAGGTGGAAAACAGAGGAGTCCAAAACCGGCAACAGGTCAGGGCAGGCAGCTCACAACGTAATCTGAAAGAGGCAACAGGTCAAGGCAGGCGGCTAGCAGAGTAATCCAGAAACAGTCCAAAGGTCAAAACCAGGAGAGCAAGGAAACCAACTGAGAACTGGAACACACGAAGACTGGCCTCGGGAAACAGAACCTGAAGCAATGTCTTATCTCAGGCCCGTTCCTTAAATACTATCAGCATTCAACCGCCCAGCCCCAGCCGACATGGCCGGCCAATCAGAACCTGGTTACTGACAAACTCCTTCTGATTGGTTCCGTCCAACCTCCCAGACGGGACTTCAGCACCGGCCTCCCAATCTAACTCCTCAGAGGCGGAGCTTTGGGTTCCCGTGCCCAAAAGTGAAGGAGACGCCGGCCATCGCGTCTCGGCGCCATTCTCCCCACTGGTGCAAGCACGGACCCCATAGCCGGCGATCGAGAGCCCAGCAGCCGCGATCGCCGGCCCATGGCCTCAGCCCCGGACTGGGCGGCTATCGCCGCGGTGAGCCCCGGCTCTCTGCCGGCCTCGAGAAGGCCGGCCCTCGCCGCGATGGACACCGGTTCCTGCTTTCCGCAGAGGAGCAGCCGGAGGGAGCGACGGATGTGACAGTATTCTACTAAAATAGTGACATTGTCCATGCAATATGTCATGTTCTCTTCTTTCTTCCAGGTGAGAATGGGTCTGGAGGGACTTTGAGGCTCTGAAAACACTCTTCAAGCAACTCTGGAGGACCCAGCCACAAATGTTACAACAGCTGAGACAACAGTTCATATAGTTCATATAGGAAGAGGGTAAGTACCAGCCTGGCTGACTCTTGTTCATTGATGTCAACCAAGCCATGCAGTGGATGCTTATACCAAGCAGCAAGGACACATACTCTACAGAGAATATACATACAGCTGCAAACTTTGCAACCACTTCCTAGGAGGGAAGAGAGCTGTCAATATAAATAATATTAGCATCCTCATGAATGGTGACAGCATGTTAATTTGAATAATCACCACTCTGTTTGGGATTGGGACTGAAGCTAATCTGTGGTATCATAGATTCTCCCAAAGCCTTAAGTTGAGTACATTTCTACCCTTAAACACCTCAACATTGATGGTGCTGTTACTTTACTGTCCCTGTCCAAGGTCACTTATAGGCCAAATAGGAGGAAATATTTTTGCATTCAAAGAATAGTTAAGCTCTGGAACTTGCTGCTGGAGGATGTAGTAAAGGCAGTTAGTGTATCTGGGTTTAAAAAAAGTTTGGAATGGACATGGGGAAAACCACTGCTTGCCTAAGGACTGGTAGCATGGAATGTTGCTGTTATGGTATAAGCCAATTGTCAGAATTATCAATATAAAAATGCAGCTTTTAAAAGATGTGTTGAAACTGCATTTCAATACCTTCTTTCCCCTTTTCCTTGGGAATTTCTGGTAACAGAGACATAAAGGGTACTGTGCTTCAAAGAGAAATAAAACTCTCTCTGCCCTCCCACCTAAAAAGACTGAACAAAAGCATGACTAAGGTGGATACTTGAAGAATCACATAGACATCTCCACCAGCAGACAGATAGTCTGGAAAAGGCATAACTCCAGCTATTGATAGCAAAGACTTCAGAGGGGAAACCATAAACAAGACATTTGCTTGTCAATATGTATACCTGCCCCCTTCCATCGGCTTTCAGACATGTGCAGAAAGGAAGGACTTATAATGTGTATCTGCTCCAGAGATTGAGCAGGAAGCCTTTTCACATCAAAAGACCATTTGTCAGCAAGATCCAGACAGCAAGTCTTGTGATGTCATAAGACATGAGACCAAGATACCACAATGCTTTGCGAATGCCCAAGGGTCGTGTGCAAACCAGGAAACCAGGACAGAGATACACATGGCATGTCTTCCTGCAGCTTGCAAGAGTATAAAAGATAGAAGCTGTTCCAGAGAAGCAGATGCTTCCCTTCAACTGCAACACAGATTCTCTCCCTTCAGCTGCAAGCAACTCAGATCCACTCACTGCAGAAGCCCTGCTCCTGTCCTGACCATGTGCTCATCAATCAGCTGGACCACAGCATGCTTGTAACAAGGACTGAGTTAACCTACCTGTTACTTTGTTCTATTTTATGCACAAATTTTCTGTTCTAAGATCCTTTTAAAAACCTACCTCTCGTGTGAAATTGTATTTTAAAATAAACCTTTCCTGAAGCTAAAAGTATAGTCTCTTTGTGCTCTGAGTACATACTTAATTTATTTAATTTATTGCAATATTGCAATTATCACCTTTGGTGATTGGTGGAGAAATTAATATCCTAAAACTTATAAATACAGCGCCTGCTCTTAAATTATAAACAGTAGCGAGTGCTCTAGAGCTCTTTCCCCCAAGTAAATTATTTCTTGTAACATTGCTACTAGTTGGGTTTCTGCCAGTTACTTGTTACCTGGATTGGCCACTGTTCAAAGCAGGATACTGGGCTAGATGGACCATTGGTCTGACCCAGTATGGCTATTCTTATGTTCTTATGACCATGAGGAATGTATCACTGGGGTTCTATACAGTGCTATATGAGAGGTCACAGAAGTCCCCCTGCTGTATTGGCATAGCATCTGGTGAGATATGAGAACATGATATCTGTTCTAGATGTGTGTCCACAGTTATAATATTCTACTAATTTTGTACCTCCCACTCCCCCATTCCTCTAAGCCAGAAATGTGAAGTTTTTAATGTTTGTTTTACCAATGTGTTTTCAATGTCATTTTTTCATAAGTTTTACATTCTTTAAATATTTTAAATGAATGCATAGTTTGGTAACCTGATTTGCCATTTGCTGTGTATGCTACCAACCATGTCACAATATATCAAAGACTATCATGTCACACAGACCTCAAATGTCCATTAATACACACCATTTCCATGCTATAATGCACACATTTTCTGAAAAACCATCTGTTGCCATGGCAATGTTAGCCACTGCGGGCAGCCTGTAGTTTGCAGGGTCTGGAATGTCATCACCTAGAGAGAATATCTAATTTAGCTTGCAGGGAGGTTGGAACACAGTAAGTGAGTCAAGTGGATGAGGAGGAGAACCATGACAAGCAGGCTTCTGGCCATGCTTTGTTTTTAATTTGTACCCTGCGCTTTCCCACTCATGGCAGGCTTATGTAGGACTGATGAGAAGGCTACTGAAGAGCTTGCCAAGGTGAACAGCCTCACTCACTCTGGAGATGGTCTTCTGGCACAGAATAAGAGGCTGCTCGTACGGAAGGACAGGAAACTTGCAAGAGAGGCAGATGGAGGTAATAGAGATGCTGCTGACTGGGATGCAGCCCCTGTCGTAGGAGGTAGTTTTCCTGTTGCAGTTCCTGTTTCCCCGACCTTGCCAAACAGTTTACCAACACCACATACGTCTAGTAGTGCTACAGACGTATGATAAGTAGTAGTAGTAGTACCCCCCCCAACCATGACGGGTCTGGGAACAGGAATGCTCAGACCATCACACTGTGCTGCCTTTCCACCTTGCTCCCGTGTGATATCACCAACCATGTTATCTCAGACACCTCTAGAGCAGCACAACAAATGCTCATTCAGGCTGGACTCGCAGAAGGCCGCTTGCTATTTACTTGATCTCAGTGCGCAGGGGCATAGCTACGGGTGGGCCTGGGTGGGCCCAGGCCCACCCATTCTTGGCTCAGGCCCACCCAGTCCTAGTCTGTGTTATGGCAGCTCTGGTGTTGTTTTTGTTTTTACCAGTGCTCCAGTCAGCAAGCAGCAGCCTTCTGCCTGCCTTGTTTGCTGGGAGTCGAGCATTGTGGGGGATTGGTACCTCCGTGTCCGCTCTGCTCACTGATGCCTCATTCTCCACCCTCCTCAGCATTGGGGAGTGGGGGGCGCGCGCACCTCTGCTCCAGCCTCAGGTGTTCCCATTCATAGTCTGCCTCTGGTGCCGGCGCGGCTGCTGCTCTTGCCTCTGCTCACGGTTGCTTCCTCCCCGCGCGCATACAACAACAGTCCGGGATCGGGGAGGGGGATGCACACACATGCCTCTGCTTTGGCAGTGTTGCGCTTTGTAAATAGTACGGGATGTAGGGTTTGAGTACTCATGAGCGGATCAAAACACGCGAGCACAACTACGATAGGAAGAGAGCGGGGTGGGCGTGGCGATTTTTATGGCTAGTATTAATTGAAGGGTTATGGTGTAGCACTCTTCACTGACGGCGGAAAGTGTTGCCTTACCGATTCTAGGCTGGAGTGTCTGGTTAGCCATTGTGTTAGCACACAATTTTATTTTAGTTCATTCCATTTATTTACTTTTGGTAAGTGAAGAACAGAAATGCTGAAAACATGAAAGACTCCCAGTGAAGATCAATACTGCTGTGTAGATCTGGAGGTTGAGCTAATATCAAGCACAGGGCATAGCTGGGGTCATGCAGCGAAGACAGATGTTGCTCTAGTCTAGATGCTGTCTGGCAGACGGAAATGAGACCAGAAACGTGAGCCAGACTGGGATAACGTCCCGTGCAGCCCAACAGCAATGTGTGGCTATTATGTATCCTAACGGTTGCCAATGTATCCTAACGGTTACATGTAACCTCCGAGACTGCTACTATTGAGCCAGTGCAGGAGAATTGAAGGCTGATAATGAACTGCACGGGCACTGATAGGAGCCTGCTTGGTCCTCCTCTCCAGCATTGCACCATGTGCACACACTGATCAGGGCCTCTTCGGTGGCAGGAAACTTTCTCTGCAGTGCCCAGGTAAAACTATATATATTATAAAATGGTAGTGGGCTTCTGGGTGGGGGTGGGGTGGGCTCTGCAGTGCTCAGGCAAAAAAAAACCCCTTTTGTTGGGCACCTGGGTGGGGATGGGGGATTGTGAAGGGCTAGGCTGATGCCAAGCTAAAACGAGGGTTAGGAATGGGCAGAGCTGATCCTGGGCTAGAGGGAAGGATGTGGAGAACAGGATGTCTGGGAACAGGAATGCTCAGACCATCACACTGTGCTGCCTTTCCACCTTGCTCCCGTGTGATATCACCAACCATGTTATCTCAGACACCTCTAGAGTAGCACAACAAATGCTCATTCAGGCTGGACTCGCAGAAGGCCGCTTGCTATTTACTTGATCTCAGTGCGCAGGGGCATAGCTACGGGTGGGGAAGGGCTTATGCCGGACTAGAGGGAGAGATGGATGGTGGAGGGTGGAGGGAAGGGCAGGGCTGATGCTGGGCTAGAGGGAGGTTATTATTTAGTATTATCCCAAGAAATCCTACTCATACCTATATGCATAGTGCCCACCCATATTAGCTGTGGGCCCACCCAAAATGTCAGGTCTGGCTACGCCACTGCTCAGTGGGCTGTATGACAAGTAAGGATGCTAGATGAGGAGACCAGTGGCACTGTGTCCCAAACCCCGTACATTGTAGCAGCCAGTTTTCCAAGAAGGGAAGCGGGAGGAGGGGGAATTGGGAGGAGGGGGAAGGGGAAGAAAGATGTAATAACGTTTACACTCATAGTTAATAAATGTGCATTGAATCACTGGAAATGCCTATGGATTAGGTATTTCTTGCTGCCAGACCCTGCTAGTGGGGATGGTCTGCCTCCTCCATTGCTACAGATTCCGTGTTCTCTTTGCTGTGTAGTTTTTACACCTCACAACCTTCAGGAAGGGGTAATCTGTGGCTTAGGGCAAGAGTCTGAAGAAATCAGCATGCCATGAAGATGTCACTGGGGGAGGGAGGAGGAGCTATGATGAACCGAATTGCACTGATGCATCAGGAAGTATGGGAGCTGGGACAAGGCAGCAGGAATTTATAGAATGTGTATGATGTATGTGTGTTGGTTGACGCAGAGATCTGGCCATTTTCAAACTTGTCATGTATATGACAGTGAGTCAGTATGTATGCATCATGGCAGGAACCTGGCAATCTTAGAAAGACATCTGTTATGTAGCCTTTGTCATTACAGACCACTTGTACATTGAGGGAGTGCCCATCCTTCATGCAATCTATGACCTCCAGCACAGATGGGATGGTCCTCAGAAACTCTGTGATGCAGAGTGAGGTTGCAGACTGTCTAAGGCCCACAGTGATTGCCAACAAAAGCAGAAAGTGGCAAGAAAGGCAAAGGTTATGGAGACCTTTAGGTACACTGGCATGGGCTGTCCCTTCTGTGTGGTAGAGCAGTGGAGAGAGAGTGGATGGCATTAAAATAGAACCTACTGAGGCTCTGGTCATCTGTGAAGGCTGCCTTCTCCTGGCCCTTCTCTGTGCTATGTGCGCCTAATGCAACATGGCCTGCATGACTCATTACAGTCCGTCGTTCTCTGCCATCTGGATTACTGTAATGGAGTCTATGCTGGATATAAGCAGCAACTACTTAAGAAACTGCAGACGGCCCAAAATACAGCAGCTAGATTGGTTTGTGGAAAGTCAAGGTTTGAAAGTGCCACGCCCCTCTGAGAGAAACTACATTGGCTACCTATCAAAGATCGAATCACCTTTAAACTCTGCTCTCTAGTTCACAAAATCCTATATAGTGAGGTACCTGGCTACACGATTGATCTCATCATCCTACCTCTCCGGAATACATTTAGATTCTCCCATTCATATCTTACCCTTCATTATCCAGAATGCAACGGCATCAAGTACAAATCCACGTATGCTACCTCCTTCTCTTTCATCAGCACTCAGCTTTGGAACTCTTTGCCAAAGACCATTAAAACCATCACCAACCATCTAACTTTCAGGAAATCTCTAAAGACCATATTATTTGGAACCGCTTAACCCACTGCCTCTGCATGAGTCTCCACTGTTGGAAGCGCATTGATCTAGAGACATTTTGGACACATTCCCCTTCCCTCTTCCCTCCAGGTTTCCCTAATCCTTCCATCCATTCCTACTCTTCCCCAGTATCTCTTGTAGGTTTTTGTGCTGTATTAGCTTCATTTTACTGCATTGGCATCTGCCTCTGTGGTCCGTTGTAAGCCACATTGAGCCTGACACTGTTGGGAAACTGTGAGGTACAAATGAGATAAATAAATAAATTATGACTCCTGTGTTTCATAACCCTATGTAGCTTTCTATCAGCAATCAGATGTGCTGTAGAGTGGTAGCCCACACACACTGATACACTCAGAGACATTCATTGTGAGTTAAACTGAAAGACAGCAGCACATGCACAAACATACACACAAAGCGACACAGTTCCAATTTTTCCTAGAAGGTGGAGAGGTTTCATTGTCTTCTCCTTTGGCTTCTTAGTCACTTAATAGAAATGTTTTGTCGACTTCACTGCATATTCTTATTTCATTTTCTTAGTTTAACCAACTTCCTCTGGATTAATGGGTTGGATCTTCTCCCATTTTTGTAGTCTGATCAGAATATGATTAGTTTATATATTTTCTTGGATTACTTTATTAATGGTGATTGTTAATCATGCTTGATGTGTTTCAAGAATTTTCTTGACGTAAAATTGTAAAATTATCACTCCAGCGGAGATAAATCTACAGATGATATGGAAGATACTACAGGGCTTGAGCCAGACGGTAACAAAATCTGCTCGAGAGACTTCTCTGTTAGTAAGTAAAATTGACTCTCTGACTAATTCCCTTGAAAAAACTAAGCAGGAATCGGTCTTACAAACTGAAGCACTTCAGCAGGAAGTTAAATCTTTAAAATCTGTGACTGAATCTTTAGTAACAGATAAAATAGTAATCCACAAGAAAATTGAACAGTTTGAGAACTTTAATAGAAGATTGAATCTCAGAATATTGAATTTCCCCTGGATTAAAGAACTGAGCCCTATTGAAACGCTCAAGAAATATTTAAAAGAAATCTTGTTATATCCAGATTCAGCTATTCCTCCTTTAAATAGAATATATTACCTTCCAATTCCTTTGCAAGCTGAATCGGGAGACAAGGGTAAGACAACTGAAATGGGGAATATAACTTTGGACCCTCAAGCACAATTGGACATTTCAGTAATATTAGACTCATCTTTATCTGAAATTGAACAGCGCAGAACTCTTTTGATATCTTTTGTTTTTGAACAGGATTTGAATGCTGTGCTGAAGTTATATTTCAAAAATGCTTTAAAAACCTTTTGTGGCCAAACATTGTGGATATACCCGGATGTTTGTAAGACAACTCAGGACAGGAGAAAGATATTTCTTTCATATAGAGAAGAGACCCGAGCTTTGGGGGCAACATATTTACTTGCTTACCCATGTAAATGTCTGGTTAAATATATGGGAGTAAAATATATATTTTTTGAACTGGAACATCTTAAAGCATTCTTAGCGATGAAAAAATTAGCCATTACACCTGCAGAATAATTGATGTTACCAGATTATCAATAGTAGTAAGGGTAAGATAGGCCAGGCCATAAACTATTATTTTCTTTTTCTTCTTTGAGATCTCCTATAATCTAATTCACGTTTCCCCTGGAAGTTATAGTTGTGGTCTAATTAATTGTATAACCTGTTCTTACTTGGTGAATTTGTGTACTTGCAAATTATTAATAATATAATTGTTTAGATTATTGATCAAGGTATACAATGTATTTCTATTTACATGTTTTACGTGTAAAACAATTTTGAAATCCAATAAATAATTAAAAAAAAATTGTAAAATTATTTTAAAAAAGTACTAGAGATACCTACTCACCAGCCACAAACAGACAAACAGACCCAATGGCAAGAGGAGAGGTTGGTAGGGGAGGGGGGAGGCAGTGACAGAGTTTAAATGAGGAAGTTATAACGGTATGAGGAGGGCAGAAAACAGAGCAAGGGAATGTAAGGTAGCCAAAGACATATTTATGTGGTCATAGACAACAACCAGGGAGCTCTAATGATCTCTGAACTCCTCCAGCTATCAACCACAAGACAAATAGGAATGGCATTTGTGTATACCCCAATAAGAGAGGTAAGCAAGTAATTAGGACTACCTATAGAGAATCAGAACAGAGGCTTAGGTCTCACATTAAAGATGCTAGCTTTGATTTACAGGGCAGCTGAGAAAAAGGTAGGGACTTTAGTAGGCCTTTTTCTATTTTCTTTTATCAGGAACCAAAACTCTGATAACTGAAGTATGACTGGGAAACTGCTGCCTTTGTTACCATGGAGGCAACTTAGCAATATACACGTCAAAGTGTTGGCACACACACATGTATGTTTGCATTTCAGTGTGGAAGCAAACAAAAGAGCAGATTGCTAGGTGGTATTACTGATATTGGGGGGGAGGGGATAAAACACTGGTGGGCCAATGATCAGAAGCAAACAAAGGCGGTACACATAGGCGCCCCGTATAAGAGGCTTGGAGAGGCTAAGCCTCCCCAGCCCGCCACTACCCCGCCCCCCGCCGTACCTTTAAATATTATAGTTTTGCTGGAGTCGCGGGCAGCCGGCATTGAAGACATCGGCAGGCTTACGCCGGTTCCAGCAGCCTTCCCTTCCCTCGTTGCAAGTCGGATGATGGCTCCGCCCTCGTAGAAACAGGAAATACGTCAGAAGAGGGCGGAGCCATCATCCGACTTGCAACGAGGGAAGGGAAGGCTGCTGGAACCGGCGTAAGCCTGCCGATGTCTTCAATGATGGCTGCCCGTGACTCCAGCAAAACTATAATATTTAAAGGTATGGCGGGGGGGGGGGGGGGGGGGGGAGGAAGGAAACAGGGCAGACGGGAGTGGAGAGGAGGGTTGCTGGATGGAGGGAAGGGGAGAGGAGGGTTGCTGGATGGAGGGAAGGAGAGAGGAGGGTTGCTGGACATGGTGGAAGAAGGGGAGAGGAGGGTTGCTGGATGGAGGGAAGGGGAGAGGAGGGTTGCTGGACATGGTGGAAGAAGGGGAGAGGAGGGCAGGGGAGAGGAGGGTTGCTGGATGGAGGGAAGGGGAGAGGAGGGTTGCTGGACATGGTGGAAGAAGGAGAGAGGAGGGTTGCTGGATGGAGGGAAGGGGAGAGGAGGGTTGGTGGAAGAAGGGGAGAGGAGGGTTGCTGGATGGAGAGGAGGGTTGCTGGATGGAGGGAAGGGGAGAGGAGGGTTGCTGGACATGGTGGAAGAAGGGGAGAGGAGGGTTGCTGGATGGAGGGAAGGGGAGAGGAGGGTTGCTGGATGGAGGGAAGGAGAGAGGAGGGTTGCTGGACATGGTGGAAGAAGGGGAGAGGAGGGTTGCTGGATGGAGGGAAGGGGAGAGGAGGGTTGCTGGACATGGTGGAAGAAGGGGAGAGGAGAGGGCAGGGGAGAGGAGGGTTGCTGGATGGAGGGAAGGGGAGAGGAGGGTTGCTGGACATGGTGGAAGAAGGGGAGAGGAGGGTTGCTGGATGGAGGGAAGGGGAGAGGAGGGTTGCTGGACATGGTGGAAGAAGGGGAGAGGAGGGTTGCTGGATGGAGGGAAGGGGAGAGGAGGGTTGCTGGACATGGTGAAAGAAGGGGAGAGGAGGGTTGCTGGATGGAGGGAAGGGGAGAGAAGGGTTGCTGGACATGGTGGAAGAAGGGGAGAGGAGAGGGCAGGGGAGAGGAGGGTTGCTGGATGGAGGGAAGGGGAGAGGAGGGTTGCTGGACATGGTGGAAGAAGGGGAGAGGAGGGTTGCTGGATGGAGGGAAGGGGAGAGGAGGGTTGCTGGACATGGTGGAAGAAGGGGAGAGGAGGGTTGCTGGACATGGTGGAAGAAGGGGAGAGAAGGGTTGCTGGATGGAGGGAAGGGGAGAGGAGGGTTGCTGGACATGGTGGAAGAAGGGGAGAGGAGGGTTGCTGGACATGGTGGAAGAAGGAGAGAGGAGGGTTGCTGGATGGAGGGAAGGGGAGAGGAGGGTTGCTGGACATGGTGGAAGAAGGGGAGAGGAGGGTTGCTGGATGGAGGGAAGGGGAGAGGAGGGTTGCTGGACATGGTGGAAGAAGGGGAGAGGAGAGGGCAGGGGAGAGGAGAGTTGCTGGATATGGGTAGATGGAGGGTAGGGGGGGAGAGGAGGGTTGCTGGACATGGAGGGGGAGGGAGGAGTGAGGAAGGAGATGAGATAACAGAAAAGGAAGAGAGTAGAAAAACTGCACATGGATGAAGAAAATAGGCTAAAGCTGGATCCACTGGACAGTCAAGTTTGCGGAGGACCCAGCTTTTACTTACGGATGTAGGACAAGAAATGAAGAAGAAAGGCGGAAAGTAAACAAATAAATGGAAAGGAAGCCCTGGAAACGGAGTTAAGAGGACAGATAGCAGCAGAATCGGATACTGGGCCAGCACAATCAGAAAAACAAAGTCACCAGACAACAAAGGTAGAAAAGATCATTTTATTTTCATTATAGTGTTTGGAATATGTCCACTTTGAGAATTAGGTGTTCAACATTAAAAGTTTATTTACTTATTTATGACATTTTATCCCACATTAAACATGAATTAGGATGTTTTGTGGCTCTACATGAGAATTGTGATATTATGATCCCTTGTTTCCATATTGTTGACGGTCTACATTTTCCGTATGGGTGGTATATTGGTGTATTAGGTTCTGCCCAGTGTAATATTTATGGTACAGTAAGGTTCAGAGTGTGTTTTTGCACAAAGTTGTGCATAGTGTTTTGCAGTTGAGCGATTGTGGTTAGTATATGCTTTGAGCAACCACTTTATTCTTTGACATATGATACATAGCTAATATCTAAATTTAATAATAGGTATTAATTGTGACATTTATTTTTTTTTTTTTCTGTGTGTGATCAGACAATTATGGATTTAAGCTCCACCCCTGGCCCCACCCCAAACCCTGCCCCCTTTAGCCTCCCCAAACAGTTGGGCCACCCACCGCCTATGGCGGTACAGGTTGTTAGCACCATACTAGTGCCTGACTTTGCTACCGCCCCATGATCAGAGCCCCCAAGCACGTGAAACAACGCTCTCACAGGCTCTGAACACCAGTAACATACATATACATATCATAGTAACATAGTAGATGACGGCAGAAAAAGATCTGCACGGTCCATCCAGTCTGCCCAACAAGACAACTCATATGCAAAACAGGGTTAAACTTATTCATCCCCAGGGCTAAACTTATTCATCCCCAATGATCAGCGACCAGCTTGCCAAAGATTGAGGAGGAATGGTGAGCCCTGTCCAGTAAGCATTTGCATGGTAGGAGGCCCCCATTCCCCCCAATGCAGCAGCCCTCCTCAGGAACCTCAACCCGACCGACCCCACCCCTCCAGCTACAGGGGGCTGGAGGTCCTGCGTTTTGCTTGACTCGGGTGGGGGTAGCCCAAACCTATCAAACAAGTGCGGGAGGATTGTGAATAAGTGCATGCTCAGTCACAGTCCTCCCACACTTCTATCCCATGATCAGAGACAATTGCGTGCTTAAATTTGCATGCAATTATCTCTGATCATAGGTCTGGAAAAGCCCAGCACTGTTCCAGCGCTGTTTCTAGAGGACTGATTGGAACAGCGTGGGGCTTTTTATCATCTGCCTATGGGGGATTGAGGAGATGACCTCCCCTAATCTATGTAATAAAGCATTACCAAAATGAACACCTTTATAAAACCTAGACATCCCTGGAAGCTGGTATAAATCCCTATATTTATTTATTTTTTATTTTTTTATTTATTTAGCACAGTCATACCCCACTTTTTCCCACATTTATGCAGGCACAAAGTGGCTTATAATGTACTGATCAATGTATATTGATCTCAGGGATCATAGACCTACACTTCCCTTCTGAAATAGGGAATACACATATATTTTTAGGCCCTGCCATAGACCTGCCTAAAACATACCCAGACCATACACCTTTGTCATATGCACATATTTTAGATTAACATGTACAAATCCCAGATTTCTAAAATCAGCTTTTCCACATTTATTAGACGTGCATATATTGGTATTTGCCAGGGCCGTGCCAACCCAGTAAGCGGGGTAAGCACTGCAGGGGGGCGCCTGCCTTTAAGGGCGCTGCCATCCAGTTGTATTTAAAAAAAAAAAAAACTTTACCGTGTTGGCACGTCGGCGCCTATGCGCATGCACTGCTGCCTCGCTCGCAGATGCGGAGCACACTGTGAGTCGCCTCCTCTCCCTCTGCAAGGTCCGTCCTCCCTCTCAGTCTGAGACATCCCACCTTGCCGGAAACAGGAAGCTGCGTCAGAGGTGAGCGGGCCCAAGGAGGAGGATAAAACTGGAGAAGATGAAGTGAGCCTATCTTCTAGTCCACTGGAAGAGCTGAAGCCAGAAGGCAGAGCTTGCCGCGGTTGTGTACTACACATGTACTTAATGTGGCAAACTGAGGGACTCTTGGCCATGTTTTCCCCTTCCTCAGATTTCTTTGTTAAGATCACAAGATTTTTGTGTTTAAGTAAAGAAAAAGCTCTTATAAGGCCATTATAAATTCTTATCAGCTTAATTTTGCTCTTAAAGATCCATTTGAAAGTTATGTGGAAAGTGTAACTGATGGGGAACTGATTTTATGACAGGGTTTTATTGTCTACCGTATGCAAACCGTGCCAGCAGCATCCAGTCTCAGATGCAGACTGCAGTTTGCAAGTCTAAGTTTGACCTCCTTCTTTGTACCCTTTACGTGTAATCATCAGGAAACCTAACAGTTTATTCAGGAGGGGGGGGGGGGAGGGGGAGGGGGTATCCCTGAACCCCTGTGTAATTTATAACTAGCAGAGCTGCCTGCTCTTCTCATACTCGTTTGTGTGCATATGTGTTGGGGACTTGAGTATTTCTATACTTAGAAATAAACCAAAAAGAGAGGAACACAAGGTGATATCTTTTTTTAATTTTTAAATAGGATTAGCTTAGTACATTTTTGACAAGTCTGAGCCATAGAGACAGCCCCCTTATTTTCCTTTCTTTTCATTTGTTTTATTTCTCTTTATTGCCATAAAGGTAAACAGCTGCCTGCACATTAGTACTGTAGGAGCTGGACTGGTCCCTGAGAAAACTGAATTCTTTGCAATTCTGACGCCTTTTATCGGATGAACATAACTCCAGGACTGATGATTTACAGATTATTTTTAGGAGGATAAACTGGTTTCAAGGAATTAATCTTCCCCTTCCAATCGCTCTGCAGGTTTTCAGTCTGAACCAAAAAGCCAAGAAGGGCTTTCTCGATGGCTCAGACTTTAAGCAGCTTATCTTAAGCTCCCATGCAGCAGGGTCACAGCCACAACACTACTCATTAGCGTGTGTCAATGAAATCCATCCCTTTCTTTGTCTATATGCTTTATATGACTTCAGAATTTTTCATTGAGGATCCTTCAAACAATCGGCTCTTCCCCTCATCCACTCTGTCACAAGTTTGGGTAGAAAGGCGTAAAGTTATGCAAATCAAAGCAGAATGATGATGGGGGGCCACCACTGGCCCCTGGGCCTTGTATTGAAGAACACTGGATTAAAGGAAGATCCACACAGAAGCCAGGTCTGGTGCAATGCTTTGAGATCAGATGAATTCCTTCCTCATACATGGTCCAGTAATTGGCATTATCAGGGCTTTTTTTTTTGAGGGGGTGCTTGGAGGTACCGAGTATCAACTCCTTTTCCATTGTCTACTTAAATTGACCAATGGAACCCAAGTTTTAATGAGAGTTCAGGCTCTACACACCAATTCTGCCTTGTCATAGATTCTGTGACTGGTTGCAGGGGGCCTGGCCATTGTGGGTTGGGTCCCTCCGTGATCTCTCCACCCCTGAAGGGTGGCCTAGCTTTTGAGTACCGGCACCCTTTTTGCTAGAAAAAAACACACTGGGCATTATAGTTAACATATATAGAGGAGGTTAAACCCTGCTAAGCTAGCCAGCCACATATATGCAGTGGCACTAAACTGCTGCATATCTCTGCTAACCAGCCAGTGCCTAACTGGCTAGGTTAGGGTCGGTCTGGGGCAGAGCATGGGTGGAGCCAGCACTCAGCCAGTTAGCAGCAATATTCAGTTCAATAACTGGCTAGGTAAGGTAGTAATGCGGGCTTACTGCTCGCTAATCCAGAACTAGCAGAGCAGCCTGACAGCAGTTCCCACCCTCAGTGTTTACCCGGCGGTAATTGGGCAGTGCCATTTCTTGAATTTAACCTCAGCACAGAGCACGCGGCCAGAGAGGGCAGCTGAGGGGCGTAGCGAGCTCTCGTCCTTCTAGCGGTGGACATGCTTGAAGGAGCGGGGAAGAGAGAAGTAGGAGTACAGTGGTGGAAATAAGTATTTGATCCCTTGCTGATTTTGTAAGTTTGCCCACTGACAAAGACATGAGCAGCCCATAATTGAAGGGTAGGTTATTAGTAACAGTGAGAGATAGCACATCACAAATTAAATCCGGAAAATCACATTGTGGAAAGTATATGAATTTATTTGCATTCTGCAGAGGGAAATAAGTATTTAATCCCTCTGGCAAACAAGACCTAATACTTGGTGGCAAAACCCTTGTTGGCAAGCACAGCGGTCAGACGTCTTCTGTAGTTGATGATGAGGTTTGCACACATGTCAGGAGGAATTTTGGTCCACTCCTCTTTGCAGATCATCTCTAAATCATTAAGAGTTCTGGGCTGTCGCTTGGCAACTCGCAGCTTCAGCTCCCTCCATAAGTTTTCAATGGGATTAAGGTCTGGTGACTGGCTAGGCCACTCCATGACCCTAATGTGCTTCTTCCTGAGCCACTCCTTTGTTGCCTTGGCTGTATGTTTTGGGTCATTGTCGTGCTGGAAGACCCAGCCACGACCCATTTTTAAGGCCCTGGCGGAGGGAAGGAGGTTGTCACTCAGAATTGTACGGTACATGGCCCCATCCATTCTCCCATTGATGCGGTGAAGTAGTCCTGTGCCCTTAGCAGAGAAACACCCCCAAAACATAACATTTCCACCTCCATGCTTGACAGTGGGGACGGTGTTCTTTGGGTCATAGGCAGCATTTCTCTTCCTCCAAACACGGCGAGTTGAGTTCATGCCAAAGAGCTCAATTTTTGTCTCATCTGACCACAGCACCTTCTCCCAATCACTCTCGGCATCATCCAGGTGTTCACTGGCAAACTTCAGACGGGCCGTCACATGTGCCTTCCGGAGCAGGGGGACCTTGCGGGCACTGCAGGATTGCAATCCGTTATGTCGTAATGTGTTACCAATGGTTTTCGTGGTGACAGTGGTCCCAGCTGCCTTGAGATCATTGACAAGTTCCCCCCTTGTAGTTGTAGGCTGATTTCTAACCTTCCTCATGATCAAGGATACCCCACGAGGTGAGATTTTGCGTGGAGCCCCAGATCTTTGTCGATTGACAGTCATTTTGTACTTCTTCCATTTTCTTACTATGGCACCAACAGTTGTCTCCTTCTCGCCCAGCGTCTTACTGATGGTTTTGTAGCCCATTCCAGCCTTGTGCAGGTGTATGATCTTGTCCCTGACATCCTTAGACAGCTCCTTGCTCTTGGCCATTTTGTAGAGGTTAGAGTCTGACTGATTCACTGAGTCTGTGGACAGGTGTCTTTCATACAGGTGACCATTGCTGACAGCTGTCTGTCATGCAGGTAACGAGTTGATTTGGAGCATCTACCTGGTCTGTAGGGGCCAGATCTCTTACTGGTTGGTGGGGGATCAAATACTTATTTCCCTCTGCAGAATGCAAATAAATTCATATACTTTCCACAATGTGATTTTCCGGATTTAATTTGTGATGTGCTATCTCTCACTGTTACCAATAACCTACCCTTCAATTATGGGCTGCTCATGTCTTTGTCAGTGGGCAAACTTACAAAATCAGCAAGGGATCAAATACTTATTTCCACCACTGTAGATGGGCTTGTGCGGCTCGTCGGCTGGGTTCAGGTAGCAATCGTGAGGGGTGCTTGTCTTGGAGCCGCTGGCCGGGGACATGTTGATGTAGTCGGCGCAAGGCAAGAGCAGACACTGGATAGAAGGCAGGTCTGGGGGGGGGGGGGGGCGCCAACTGATAGTCTGCAGGGGGGCACCAGAGACCCTAGGCACAGCCCTGGTATTTGCCCATTTAAAGCAGGGCTAGAGCTTCTAAAATAACTGCTCATATGTTAAAGGTTATATTAAAGTCACAGAATTGCAGGACTTATGAGGTAAGAGGAGGCATAATGGGATGATCTGGAAAGAGGGAGGTAGGCAGTGGTGTGCTGGAGCCGGCTCGCACCGGCTCGCAAGAGCCGGTTGTTAAATTTTCTTCCGGCTTGCGAGCCGGTTGTTGCAAATAGCGAGCCGGCTCTGGCTCTCCTCCCTCCCTTCGGATCCGCCTCATCTCCCGCTTGTTTTTTAAATTCTTGGCTTCCCTCGCCGAGTCGCCGACTGTCCTGAGTCCTCCCTTGCCGATTTGCGCTTTAAAAATGGCCGCCGAGACTTCCAGAGGCGGCCTCGCGAGACTTCGGCTGAAGTCTCGGCGGCCATTTTGAAGCGCAAATCGGCAAGGGAGGACTCAGACAGTCGGCGACTCGGCGCTGGAAGCGAAGAATTTAAAAAACAAGCGGGCGCGTGGTGAGAGACCGGATCGGGAGGGAGGGAGGAGAAGAAGAATTTCATAAAACAGCTCGGGAGGGGGTGGCAGGGGGGGGGGAAAGAGAGTCGCTGCTGGGCATGGGTGGATGGAGGGGGTTGCTGGACATGGGTGCATGCAGGGCAGGGCAGAGGAGGGTCGCTGGGTATGGGTGCATGCAGGGCAGGGGAGAGGAGGGTCACTGCTGGACATGGGTGCATGCAGGGCAGGGGAAAGGAGGGTCACTGCTGCACATGGGTGCATGCAGGGGAGAGGAGGGTCACTGCTAGACATCTGGGTGCATGCAGGGCAGGGCAGAGGAGGGTCATTGCTGGACATGGGTGCATGCAGGGCAGGGGAGAGGAGGGGAGAGAGAAGAAATGCTGGACATGGATGGAGGGGAGAGAAAAGTGAGGAAGGAGATGAGATGAGGGAAAAGGAAGAGAGGAGAAAAACTGCACATGGATGAAGAAAATAGGCAGAAGCTGAGGACCAGAAATGGACATGGGTGCATGCAGGGCAGGGGAGAGGAGGGTCACTGCTGGACATCTGGGTGCATGCAGGGCAGGGCAGAGGAGGGTCGCTGGGTATGGGTGCATGCAGGGCAGGGGAGAGGAGGGTCACTGCTGGACATGGGTGCATGCAGGGCAGGGGAGATGAGGGTACACAGCTGGATATGGGTGCATGCAGGGCATAGGAGAGGAGGGTCACTGCTGGACATGGGTGCATGCAGGGCAGGGGAGAGGAGGGGAGAGAGAAGAAATGCTGGACATGGATGGAGGGGAGAGAAAAGTGAGGAAGGAGATGAGATGAGGGAAAAGGAAGAGAGGAGAAAAACTGCACATGGATGAAGAAAATAGGCAGAAGCTGAGGACCAGAAATGAAGAAGAAAGGAGGAAAGAAATAAATGGAAAGGAAGCCCTGGAAACGGAGTTAAGAGGACAGATAGCAGCAGAATCGGATACTGGGCCAGCATGATCAGACAAACAGTCACCA
Source organism: Microcaecilia unicolor (assembly GCF_901765095.1). Classification (NCBI taxonomy): domain Eukaryota; kingdom Metazoa; phylum Chordata; class Amphibia; order Gymnophiona; family Siphonopidae; genus Microcaecilia; species Microcaecilia unicolor. Next base: position 352,908,330 of record NC_044031.1, on the reverse strand, counting down.
GACAACAAAGGTAGAAAAAAAATCATTTTATTTTCATTATAGTGTTTGGAATATGTTCACTTTGAGAATCAGGTGCTCAACATTAAAAGTTTATATTTATTTACTTATTTATGGCATTTTATCCCACATTAAACATGAATTAGATTGGAACCTGGGATCATTTAATTTTTTTTCCTGGAGAGAGTAATGCATTGCCCCCCTCCCCCGCTATAGCCAGCTCTGCAATTTTAGGGGGGGCGCAGAGGTGGACGGGGGGTGCAGAGGTGGACGGGGGGGGGGGGGGGGCGCTGAGGTGGACTGGGGAGAGAGCCTGTTGTTAAAAATTTACTAGCACACCACTGGAGGTAGGGGAATGGCCAAAATGGCAACATGACTCTGTTGAGATGAATTTGGTGCTGTTACTCTCCGGCTACCTCTTGCTTGCTTGCAGTGTTTTTCTACCTTAATGATGCCCCATATTACGAGGAAGGAGAATGTGTAAGGACGTTCCCTTGCCAGCCCAAACCTCTTCACCCGTGAGGCAGAGGATTGACCGGTATGTCACAGGGACTCCAACATTTAAATCCAGAGAAGTTAGCCCTGGTGGACAGAATAAAGGACCATCTGTCTCCATAGGCCATGAAATCACCTTCAGGCTCATTTTCGAAAGAGAAGGGTGTCCAAAAAGCGACACGAAAGGCACATGGGCATCCCTGTGGAAGAAGGTTGCCCAAATCCAATAATCAAAACATAAGGACGTCCTCAGCGCGAGGATGCCCATCTATGGTTGTCCCCACAGGGGGCGTGTTAGGGGTGTGTTATGGGCGGCATTATGAGATGAGCGCCTCCAACGTATAACAGCTAGCAAAATGGTTTCGCATGGGTGGGAACATGGGTGTCCTTAGTTAGACCTGAAATAAAAGCGACCAGGGTAAGGGGGAAGTTGTCTTTAGACCCATTAGCGATTTTGTGCAGTTGGAGAGTGGCGAGAGCGTTGTTGAGAGAGAAAGCGGAGTCGTTGTTTGCAGAGAAAGCTTAGAGTTTGTTGAGTACCTGTTACCTTTGTCTGTGTGCCATAGTCAGAACGTTTTCACCCTCACCAGTCTCATTTGTTTTACTTTTTCAGCTTTCCCTACCCCTTCTAGCCCCCATACCCAGACACCACTATTCCTTCCTCTATCTTCCCCATCCCATCACTGTCCCCAAGTTCATATTTCATTCCCTTACCTGTTTGTAGTCTCTGTTTGTCTCTTTGTCCTGTGTACTGCTGCAGCGTGTTTGTGAAGACTGCTTGGAGAGTGAGTGGCTAGAGGTTGTGGCAGGAGAGTTTGTAGTGGGTCAGAGAGTGCTTGCAGTGCGGCTCTGCTGTGTGTGACTGCATTGTTTGTCGGTGGTGGGAGAGTGAGTGTCAGCTTCTGTTTGTTGCTGCTGTGTTTCACCAAGTTGGTAGGGAGAGGTGAGCACTGGTGTCACTGCATTGCACCTGTAGTGTGGGGAAATGGAGGCACTAAATGCACAGGTGGCTTACATATTGGAGGAAGAGGGGAGGCACTGCAGGAGGTACTCACGTCCCAGAGTTTTCAGGCCCTGTTGCAGTTTCCTAGACCTCACTGACCTGCAGTGTCTCACTAGGTACTGATAGGGCTGACATTCAGCACCTTTGTGACCAGCTCAAACCCCTCCTGCAGCCTAGGACCCATAGGAACAACCCCATCCCTGTGCACCTAAAGATCACTGCTTCTCTATCTTTTCTGGCCACTGGGAGTTTCCAGTCCGCCCGATCTGTGATCACGGGTCTCACCCAGGCTTCCATTTCTAACTGCCTCACCCAGTTCCTTGATGGCTTCCTTACCCATACCTCTGAGTACATCACCTTCCCCCCCCCCCCCCCCCCAGGCCCTGCAGAACAACATGGCTGACTTCTACGCCGTAGCTCGCTTCCCCTCAATCATAGACGCCATTGACTGCACACATGCTGCACTCAGACCTCCCCGGGCATGAGAGGCCACTGTGCTGCAGCTGTTGGAGTTGCTGGAGCACCTCCTGGTGGGCTTGGTGCTGCACCTGGAGCACCTCCTGGTGGGCTTGGCGCTGCGCCTGGAGCAGTTCCTGGTGGGCTTGGCGCTGCGCCTGCAGTGCTTCCCGCTGCAGCTCTAATTTTTGCTGCCGGTACTCCTCCAAGCGCACATTGTGCTGCAGCAAATCAGTGGCCAGCTGCAGGAGTTGCCTCCTTTGGCTGGAGGGCCTCTGGCGAGGAGCTGGCCCCCTATATGCATCCTCCGCATCAGAAAACTCAACTGGTGGTGGAGGTGCCGCCTCTGCCGGTGGTGCTGGTGGATGTTGGGCCTCTAGTGCTGGTTCTGCTGCTGCAGGTGGTGGAGGTAGAGGCTGGACTGGTGCAGGTGGTGGTGTTAGAGGCTGGACTGCTGCTGCAGGTGGTGGCGGTAGAGGGTGCACTGGTGCAGGTGGTGGTAGTAGAGGCTGGACTGGTGCAGGTGGTGGAGGTAGAGGGTGCACTGGTGCAGGTGGTGGAGGTAGAGGGTGCTCTGGTGCAGGTGGTGGAGGTAGAGGCTGCAATGGTGCAGGTGGTGGTGGTGGTGGTGGTAGAACCTGGACTGCTGCTGCAGGCGGTGGAGGTTGAGGCTGTCCTGCTGGTGTAGGCCTTTGTTGTGATTGGAGGCCACTAGGGCCAGCCTCATCAGAGTCATCATCTGTATAGCACAAGGGTGAGGAAGTGTGTTGGTGAAAATAACCCACTTTTGTCTTTCAGCATTCATCTACTTAGCCCCACACTTGATGACACTGCAAAGAGATGGTGAGGAGGATTGGGTTTGAGACCCATGTGAATGACAGCCCCACAGGCAGCTGGGTACAGCTGGTGGACGGACAGCCAAGACAAGGACACCGCTCACAAATTTGTGGACCCCGACAAGCTGTTTGTTGTGTAGTAGTTAAAGTGAAGGACATTTGAGCATGTCTTGTGTTACTACTGACTTGGTACACTGCCTAGAACTGCTTTATGACCCCGATTACAGGCTCCTTAAGTTGCATGCATGTGGCCCACACTAACTAGAGCACAAAGGTGACAGAAGGAAATAGGCACAGTTTGGTGATGATGGGAAAATAGGAGGGAGTAGGGAAGGAAGAGCCCCAACGTTGTGCCACAGTAGTAACCTACACACACCCATAGGATAGGAGCCAAGTGTAAAGTATTATTGGGGGTGCTAAGCCCAGTGCAAATAAGCCCTCCCTGGACACCTACATGATATTTCCTCAATATTGGGGGTGCTCAAACACGCACTGAGTCTGCTCCTATGACACACATTAATACTACCACTACTCAGACACCTTACACTGTAATTAAGCTGCACATACAGGACAAGTAAGAGGGAAGCCAATGACTACTGTAGGAATAGAGAGTAAGGGTACAGAGCAAGTGAGTAGGGGGTAGGAGGTGAGGACACCATCATAAAGGTGGGCGTTTATTCCACATATGAAGACAGCCTGAGACACACCGTGGTGAAACTCCTCCCCCACCTCCCTCCTCCCCCTGGCCCCAACTTGTATAACACAGTGTAGTGCAGCACAACAGATATCCCAACATCATAATGGACAACCTACCTGAGCCCTCAGGCTGGGCCGAGGTATCAAGGGAACCGATCCCGTGGATGCCCTCCTGGGGTAGCAGGGCATGGACCATCAGTTCCATGGGGGTGAGGTTGGCTGTGTCACGTGCTGCGGGATTGGCCCCAGCCTTCTTCCTCACATCCCTCCTCAGCTTGCGCCACTTGTGCTTGCAGTCCTCCACGTCCCTTACACAGTGGAAGACTGCATTCACCCTGTCACGTATCGCCTCCCATTCCCGCTGCTTGGTGGTCGCAGCCAGTCTCTGCCCTGTGGGAGCAAACAGGTTGGTGTGCCGTTGCTGTATCTCCTGCACCAGGAGCTCCACCTCGGCATCAGAAAAATTACCCTTCCAGGTTGGGGGCTGGCATGGCGGCATTGTACCAATCAGGGGCGTAGCCAGCCTTCCATGGGGGAGGGGTCCAGAGCCCGGGGGGAGGGGGCACATTTTAGCCCTCCCCCCGGCGCCGCCCCCCCACCGCCGACATTGCCGCCCCCCCTCCCGCCGCGAACCCGCCGCCGCTGCAGCCTACCTTTACTTTTGCTGGCGGGGGATCCCACTCCCCGCCAGCCGACGTCTTCTTCTCAGTCGCTTCCTGCTCTTCAATTTGTTTGCTGACGTCCTGCACGTGTACGTGCAGGACGTCAGACTCAGAGAACAGAACTGTTCTCTGAGTCTGACGTCCTGCACGTACAATTACGTGCAGGACGTCAGCAAACAAATTGAAGAGCAGGCAGGACTGAGAAGACGTCGGCTGGCGGGGAGTGGGATCCCCCGCCAGCAAAAGTAAAGGTAGGCGGCGGCGGGGGCGGGTTCGCCGGGAGGGGGGTCCTGGGGTGAATCTGTGGGGGCCCCGGCCCCCTCAGGCCCCACGTAGCTACGCCACTGGTACCAATGGGGTTTCGAAAATACGGAGTGGGCGTTTATATCGTTGCCAGGAAAGCCCATTTTGGACGGGGGATAGGCATGTCTGATATGGGCGCTTTAATTTCGATTATACACACAATTCCTAAACGTGCCCAGCTGAGATAGCGATTTGGAGCTCCTGATTTCGATTATGGGCGTCCCCACCTGCCTTCCCCTTCTTGATTGCCATTTAAACTGCCATTTTATGCGCTGGGACTTTGGCATTTCTGATTCATGTGAGTTCTCACGTGTTACCCACATTTATATTAAGGTTTGTGTTTGGCAAGGTATGCTTCGGTACACCTGTGTATTTTGGGGGGTTGTTATTTGTGGTTGCCCTCAGCCCACAACTGTCCCGTCTGTGGCCGTGACAACCCTCAGACTTACCCTGTTTCTGGGAGTCAGTGTCTGTGCTGGCTTCTGCTTGTCTCTGTGTCTGTGTCTGTCTTAGGTTCTCTCTGGCTCTGTGTGCTGATTGCCTTACTGAACCTCACCTGTGTGGGCTTTGCCTCTTCCAAGATGGCTGCCGCCTCCTCCTCTTTGCCAGTATCCAAGATGGCTTCCGCTGTTCCTTCCTATGGGCTGACTGCTCTGAGTGTCAAGCCTCTGTTTGGTTGCAAGGTGATTGCTGCAGCTGTGGCTCTGGTGTTGAAGGGCTTTATTAATCACTTGGAGACTACAGTCCTGGCCTTTGCATCTCATCTAAAGGTCCTGGTGTATAGAGTGCTCTGTACACAGTTTCAGTGTTTGCTCTGTGTGAGTTTCTATGTTTGTTTAGACTAGCTAGCTTAGGCACCGTGTGGCTTGTAGCCTGTGTATAGCTTTGCTAGTGCTCTGTGTTTGTGTAGACTAGCTAGCTTAGGCACCGTCTGGCTTGTAGCCTGTGCATAGCTCTGCTAGTTCTCTGTGTTTGTTTCCAGTGCATGACTAGTTAGCTTAGGCACCGTCTGGCTTGTAGCCTGTGCATAGCTCTGCTAGTTCTCTGTGTTTGTTTCCAGTGCATGACTAGCTAGCTTAGGCACCGTGTGGCTTGTAGCCTGTGCATAGCTCTGCTAGTTCTCTGTGTTTGTTTCCAGTGCATGACTAGCTAGCTTAGGCACCGTGTGGCTTGTAGCCTGTGCATAGCTCTGCTAGTTCTCTGTGTTTGTTTCCAGTGCATGACTAGCTAGCTTAGGCACCGTGTGGCTTGTAGCCTGTGCATAGCTCTGCTAGTTCTCTGTGTTTGTTTCCAGTGCATGACTAGTTAGCTTAGGCACCGTCTGGCTTGTAGCCTGTGCATAGCTCTGCTAGTTCTCTGCGTTTGTTCCTAGTGTTAGACTAGCCGCCCTTGCTAGCCACTATCCCAAGACTGTGTTTGTTCCTAGTGTTAGACTAGCCGCCCTTGCTAGCCACTATCCCAAGACTGTGTTTGTTCCTAGTGTTAGACTAGCCGCCCTTGCTAGCCACTATCCCAAGACTGTGATTGTTCCTAGTGTAGACTAGCCAGCTTAGGCACAGTCTGGCTTGTAGCCTGTGCATAGCTCTGCTAGTTCTCTGTGTTTTTTCCTAGTGTTAGACTAGCCAGCTTAGGCACCGTCTGGCTTGTAGCCTGTGCATAGCTCTGCTAGTTCTCTGTGTTGGTTCCTAGTGATAAACTAGCCAGCTTAGGCACCGTCTGGCTTGTAGCCTGTGTAAAGCTTTGCTAGTGTTCTGCATTTGTTTCCAGTGCATGACTTGTTAGCTTGGGCACAGCTTAGTTGTTAGCTGGTGTATAGCCTTCCAAGTCTCCTGAGTTTGCTCTGTGTATGTTCCTGTGTATGACTGGTTTGCCTGGGTATAGCGTTCCTATTAGCCTGGGTACAGTTTACTAGTCATTGTGTTGAATCCTGCCGACTGCCAGAACCCGGACAGTCCCTGCTTGTCTGCCTTGCCTTCGCCTAGGTGCCAGGGGGCACTCCTGGATCTTCATTCCTGCTGTTCCTGTAAGTCCTACCGGCTGCCAGAACCTTAGGGCTCAACCCTCGGGGAAAGGCAGTCAAGTGTAGGTGAAGCCTAGGTCCAGGGTGTTCCAGTTCCGCGGGTTCCGCTCCAGTGTGTTCCAGTCCAGCGGGTTTCACTCCTGTATGTTCCAGTCCAGTGGGGCCACTCCAGTGTGTCCAGTCCAGCGGGCCCCACTCCAGTACGCACCCGTCCGGTGCGTTCCAGTTCCGAGTGTTCCGGTGTAGCACTCCAGTCCGGAGTTCCGGTCCAGTCTTGTTTCCTCTCTACCTGGAAGGTGATTTTGCCTGCCACTGCCGCTCCACGGTAGTGGCCTATGGACTCACAAACCCTGCGCTCCCGGGGAAGAAGCCTGAAGGTATGCCAAGGTCCTCGAGAGCGCGGCAAGTGCGAGAGACGCGACAGGATGCAAAGGCCATGAGTCCGGCGAGATCATCGGTCCAGGTGGGCTTCATGCCCATAAGTTCGTGCCCTACGGACAATCCGAGGGGAACTTCTGATTTTTTTTTTGATTCCAAGGACAGCCTAGTTTCTTTTTTGGATCCCTATTTAAGGCTGTGGGAGTACCGAGAGGAACTTCTGTCGAATCCAGCCTTTAAGGCTACTCCTGAAGCAGCAGCGGAAAGAAAGCATGTCTACTGGAGTCTGGTCCACTATAACCCAGTTTCTGACATGGATTCGGCTATCACGCTCTGTGAGTACCGACTCAGACTTCTGGAAAACCCAGCTCTGCAGGATACTCCGGAGGCTGAGATCGAAAGAAGACGCTGGGGACTTCCTCCGCTCGAGCCACCTCAGCCGAGCAGTCGGTCGTCCTATGGGGGGTTAGCTCTTCTTTACGACCCCAGTCCACCTGTGTCGAGTCCAGTTCGAGGAGGAAGTCCAGTGGAACCTCCAGCTAAGCCGCTGAGTTCGGGCCGAGGGACGGTCCTGACCATGTCTGTGAAGACAGGCCGAGTGAGGCGTTGGACCAAGCCCCTGACCCCAGTTCAAGTAGCGCTGCCTCCTAAGCGCCTGAGTCCAGTCCAGGGGATGCTTCATACTGAACCTCCAATTCCAGTCCAAGTAACGAGGAAGCTTAAGTCTCCGAGGCCAGTCCGAGGGAGGCGTTTGATGGAGCCTCGGATTCCTATGCAAGTGGCGCTCCAGGTCGAGCCTCCAGTCCTCGTTCAAGTGGCACGCCCCTTGAAATCTCCGAGTCCAGTCCGAGGGAAGCTTTCGATGGAGCCTCAGATTCCTGTGCAAGTGGCGCTTCGGGTCGAGCCTCCAGTCCTCCTTCAAATGGCACACCCTTCGAAGTCTCCGAGTCCAGTCCGAGGGAAGCCTTCGATGGAGCCTCAGATTCCTGTGCAAGTGGCGCTTCGGGTCAAGTCTCCGGTTCTTGTTCAAGTGACCCGTCCAGTCAAGCCACTGAGTCCAGTGCGAGGGGGGCTTCTAACCAAGCCTCCGGTGCCAGTCCACAGGGTGATTCAGGTGGCACCTCCGCTTCCAGTCTGGAGGGTACCTCCAATCAAGCTCCGAAGGCCAGTTCGAGTGGCACTTCCGCTCGAGTCTCCGATCCCGGTCCAAAGGGGGTGTTCTGCCAAGCCTCAGTTAAAGTTCCGTCCCTGCCAGGAGGCAGAGGGCGTCCCGAGTTGCGATTCCAGTCAAGATGCTGAGTCTGGGTCGAGTTGCAAGTCCAGTCAAGAGGCTGAGTCTGGACCGAGTTGCAAGTCCAGTCAAGATGCTGAGTCTGGATCGAGTTGCAAGTCCAGTCAAGATGCTGAGTCTGGATCGAGTTGCAAGTCCAGTCAAGAGGCTGAGTCTGGATCGAGTTGCAAGTCCAGTCAAGATGCTGAGTTTGGATCGAGTTGTAGTTCCAGTCAAGATGCTGAGTCTGGATCGAGTTGCAAGTCCAGTCAAGATGCTGAGTCTGGACCGAGTTGCAGTTCCAGTCAAGATGCTGAGTCTGGATCGAGTTGCAAGTCCAGTCAAGATGCTGAGTCTGGACCGAGTTGCAGTTCCAGTCAAGATGCTGAGTCTGGACCGAGTTGTAGTTCCAGTCAAGATGCTGAGTCTGCACCGAGTGCAGAGGCCAGTCGAGATACTGAGTCCATGATGAGTGCTGAGTCTGCACAGAGTGCAGAGGCCAGCCAAGATATTGAGTCTGCTTTTGAGGATGAGATGACATTCCAAGGGCACCGTGATAAACTTTGTTCTGATCCTGCCCTGGGGAATATTCCTGAAGCTAAGGCTAGAGAGACGTCCCAGTCCGGTCAGAGGGGTGCGTCCAGCCTTGCAGCTGAATCTCTTCCCGGTTCCAGGTCCGACCAAGATGTTGAGGTCATCCTAAGTTCCAGTGTTCGTCAGGAGGATGACTTTCTGCTGAGTGCCCGTGCCAGTCAGACTCCTGAATCCAGTTCCAGTCAAGGGGTTGAGGCCAGTCCGGGTCCCTATCCCGGCTCCGTGTTGGATGCCAACCCGGGGGCTAGTTCCAGATCCATTTCTGTTCAGACTTCTAGCTCCTGTCAAGATGGGAATGCCACTTCGAGCCTCAGCCCAGCTTCTGATGTCAGCTGGGGTAGTGACTCCAGCTCTGTTCCTGTCATTTCATGGATTTGCCAAGAGGTTCAGGACATTGTGGGTTCCCTCAGGGGAGGGTTACTTTTGAATTGTGTTCCTCTTGATGCATCCATGTTCCTGAGGTTGCCCCGTGGTGACTCGAAGGAGCTTCCTGGTCACAAGTTCTACTTTTGTCTGCCAGTTTTGAACTTCATTGTGACTTCCAGCCCAGTGATCTATGTCTGGCTTTTGAGACCTATCAGGAAGTTTCACCATAGTTACCCCTGGATACCTGACCGTCTCCGGGAGACCAAGAGGGGGGTCTTGAGGAGGGGATAATGTCCCGTCTGTGGCCGTGACAACCCTCAGACTTACCCTGTTTCTGGGAGTCAGTGTCTGTGCTGGCTTCTGCTTATCTCTGTGTCTGTGTCTGTCTTAGGTTCTCTCTGGCTCTGTGTGCTGATTGCCTTACTGAACCTCACCTGTGTGGGCTTTGCCTCTTCCAAGATGGCTGCCGCCTCCTCCTCTTTGCCAGTATCCAAGATGGCTTCCGCTGTTCCTTCCTATGGGCTGACTGCTCTGAGTGTCAAGCCTGTTTGGTTGCAAGGTGATTGCTGCAGCTGTGGCTCTGGTGTTGAAGGGCTTTATTAATCACTTGGAGACTACAGTCCTGGCCTTTGCATCTCATCTAAAGGTCCTGGTGTATAGAGTGCTCTGTACACAGTTTCAGTGTTTGCTCTGTGTGAGTTTCTATGTTTGTTTAGACTAGCTAGCTTAGGCACCGTGTGGCTTGTAGCCTGTGTATAGCTTTGCTAGTGCTCTGTGTTTGTGTAGACTAGCTAGCTTAGGCACCGTGTGGCTTGTAGCCTGTGTATAGCTTTGCTAGTGCTCTGTGTTTGTGTAGACTAGCTAGCTTAGGCACCGTCTGGCTTGTAGCCTGTGCATAGCTCTGCTACTTCTCTGTGTTTGTTTCCAGTGCATGACTAGTTAGCTTAGGCACCGTCTGGCTTGTAGCCTGTGCATAGCTCTGCTAGTTCTCTGTGTTTGTTTCCAGTGCATGACTAGTTAGCTTAGGCACCGTCTGGCTTGTAGCCTGTGCATAGCTCTGCTAGTTCTCTGTGTTTGTTTCCAGTGCATGACTAGCTAGCTTAGGCACCGTGTGGCTTGTAGCCTGTGCATAGCTCTGCTAGTTCTCTGTGTTTGTTTCCAGTGCATGACTAGTTAGCTTAGGCACCGTCTGGCTTGTAGCCTGTGCATAGCTCTGCTAGTTCTCTGCGTTTGTTCCTAGTGTTAGACTAGCCGCCCTTGCTAGCCACTATCCCAAGACTGTGTTTGTTCCTAGTGTTAGACTAGCCGCCCTTGCTAGCCACTATCCCAAGACTGTGTTTGTTCCTAGTGTTAGACTAGCCGCCCTTGCTAGCCACTATCCTGTGTTTGTTCCTAGTGTTAGACTAGCCAGCTTAGGCACCGTCTGGCTTGTAGCCTGTGCATAGCTCTGCTAGTTCTCTGTGTTTGTTCCTAGTGTTAGACTAGCCAGCTTAGGCACCGTCTGGCTTGTAGCCTGTGCATAGCTCTGCTAGTTCTCTGTGTTGGTTCCTAGTGATAAACTAGCCAGCTTAGGCATCGTCTGGCTTGTAGCCTGTGTATAGCTTTGCTAGTTCTCTGGGTTTGTTCCTATTACTTGACTAGCCAGCTTAGGCACCGTGTGGCTTGTAGCCTGTGTAAAGCTTTGCTAGTGTTCTGCATTTGTTTCCAGTGCATGACTTGTTAGCTTGGGCACAGCTTAGTTGTTAGCTGGTGTATAGCCTTCCAAGTCTCCTGAGTTTGCTCTGTGTATGTTCCTGTGTATGACTGGTTTGCCTGGGTATAGCGTTCCTATTAGCCTGGGTACAGTTTACTAGTCATTGTGTTGAATCCTGCCGACTGCCAGAACCCGGACAGTCCCTGCTTGTCTGCCTTGCCTTCGCCTAGGTGCCAGGGGGCACTCCTGGATCTTCATTCCTGCTGTTCCTGTAAGTCCTACCGGCTGCCAGAACCTTAGGGCTCAACCCTCGGGGAAAGGCAGTCAAGTGTAGGTGAAGCCTAGGTCCAGGGTGTTCCAGTTCCGCGGGTTCCGCTCCAGTGTGTTCCAGTCCAGCGGGTTTCACTCCTGTATGTTCCAGTCCAATGGGGCCACTCCAGTGTGTCCAGTCCAGCGGGCCCCACTCCAGTACGCACCCGTCCGGTGCGTTCCAGTTCCGAGTGTTCCGGTGTAGCACTCCAGTCCGGAGTTCCGGTCCAGTCTTGTTTCCTCTCTACCTGGAAGGTGATTTTGCCTGCCACTGCCGCTCCACGGTAGTGGCCTATGGACTCACAAACCCTGCGCTCCCGGGGAAGAAGCCTGAAGGTATGCCAAGGTCCTCGAGAGCGCGGCAAGCGCGAGAGACGCGACAACAACGCTTCCGTTTCCATCCTTTGGGCCTCTTCCTGTCTCCCATTCTCTCTGCCTGGTTGTAGCAGGCAGTCTGTGGGAGCTAAGAAATTGCTACAATCGCACCCTTGGTAAGGGTCATTTCACTGAGGCAGATGTCCAGCTAATGTTCCAGAAGATAGAAGGCGCACTACACATTCTTGAAACATGGTAAGCTCTTATTTCTCTGCCACTTCTTCTCTTTCTGCTCATCATCAAGGAGTGTCCATTCACTGTATGTAGTTTGCAGTCATGTCTTAGCTCTCTTTTCACCAGGTTCCTGTGCACTGGTTGGAAGCCATCAGCCCCGTACTGTGTGGTTCTGCCAGGTCCTCAATGCTGTGGGCCAGCTGTTGCAGCTGCTGTATTGGTTCTCGGTAGGTTCAATCCTTGTTTGTGTGCTGAACCCCAGTCCCCATTTATGAAATGGCCACCCATTCTCACTTTTGATAGGAGAGGGAGGGGGAACAATATAGGCAAATCATGTTTTTAGCACAGTATTGAACACAGTCCTACAATCCTCCATAGTTCTGGAACAACAACATTTCTAACATGTAGGCTGCAAACTAGTTTCAAGGTGGCCACAGGTACTGCCTACTGAGCCCTTAAGACATGGTGAGGGAGAGAGTTTGTGGTTACAGGTCCAAACCCAAATTACCTGCAGGTAGCTACAACCTGGTTGCTGCTGTGGCCTAGTGGTTAGATCACCAACCTTGTAATTACAAGGTTGCTAGTTCAATTCCTACTCCTGCCCCTTGTGATCTAGAGCGAGCCACTTTAACCCTCCATTGCCTCAGGTACAAACTTACAGTCCTCCTGGGACAGGGAAAGACCTGGAATGTAGGTCACCTTGACCTCCTACTGAAAAAGGTGTGAGCGAATACCATATTTATTTGTGCCCTTCTGTAACTCTTGTATTATGTTGCAACTGTGATGCAGTAAGCCTCCATTTAATGGTTTTCCCATTGTTTTCCCTTTTCTCTTCAGCACTATATACCATTGCAGATGCATAGAATGTGAAAAGATGAGGCAGCTGTTTGTAGGTCCTTGGTGGGCCCCCCCCCCCCCCCCCCCAATTTGGTATGCTTGTGGGTAAGGGTGTCTGGTGATCACACTGAGGACACATCATGTATGTGCTACCTAGGGTTATGTGCAAGAGTGTACTTGGCAGATCACAAGTGCTAGACAACAAATCTATTATTAATGGCACTCTGTGCTGTGGGGCTGTATGGTAAGGGGGAGGGAGAGAGGCTGGATGGCCATTTGTGTCCCTTAAAAGTAAATAGCCATCCAGCCTCCGCGGCCCATCCCCCTGCACATAGGGCCATGGAGGTTGGAATGAACAGGTGGGCTTCTGTATGGGCACCATTATCACAGACATGCATCAACTTTCTCATTCACACTTCACATTTCATGCAATGCATATTGCTGCCTCCTCTCACATCAACAGCACCATTTGGTTATATGTAATACACAACGCATAAATGTGAAAAATATTTTTTATGTGCAAACCCCAACATATTCCCCCCCACCCCCACCCCTACAAATTCTCCCCCCCACAAAAATTCCCCAACACCTCTACATATCCCCCCAACCCCCCCTCCAACAGTTCCTCCCCTCCAACATACAAACAACCCACCCAACAACGCCCCCTCACAAAATACAAACTGTCACCCCCTTCCCCCCTCCCCCCCCCCCCCCCCGTCTAGGACGGGTGGCCACGGGCTCTAATCAAGGCCCTCTGTAGCAGGGTAATGAGCAGCAACAGGACCACCCTCAGTGGGCCCTGCAGCTGCTCATTACCCTGCCTAATGGTTTGTAGCTCCTGCAGCACCTGGTTCTGGCCATCTACCAGGTGCTGCAGGAGGCGCAGAACTGCCGCTGGACCAAGTGCTGGAGGTGGCTCAGGCGATGGAGCTGCCTCAGGCGATGGAGCTGCCTCAGGGGATGGAGGTGGCCCAGGCGATGGAGCTGCCTCAGGGGATGGAGATGGCCGAGGGGAGAGAGATGGCTCAGACGGAGCTGCAGGTGGGGAGGGGTCCTCCAGAATGTCCTCATCAATGATGAGGACCCCCTCCTCCGAGTCCTCCTCCTCCTCCTCCTGGTGGGCCTCCTGGGCTGGCTCCTCCTCCTTCTCCTCCTCCAGGTGCCCCTCCTGGCCTGGCTCCTCCTCCTCCTGCTGGTGCTGGAGCCCTGTGTATGTAAGCAGAGTATGGATGAGATGAGCACATGCAACATGGCTTCCATAGTGCAGTAGCTGGGTGGCCTGAGCCAGGGGATGGGGGAAGGTGTGAGGAGGCGTGGCCTATACCCATGGGGGACTGAGATGCATCAGATGACATGACGGGGAACCCTGGAAGCTGCACTGATACAAAACACACAGGACATGTTGGCAGACCACACTCATTGGTGACCAGCATGTTTGCATTGTGAGATGCGACGAGAGTTTGGTGACCTGTTTTTGATGTTTTTAATGGTGGGGGGGGGGGGGGGTGGGAAGGGTGTTTAGCACATTACTTTTATGTGAGGGAGGCCATGACATCCAGTAAAAGTGGGGCCTCCGGCAGGTCTACCAGGACACACTATCCACCCACCCCAGAAAGGGGGAGACTAAAGTGAGGCATATCCTCTCAATCATCTCGGGAGGGGGGGGGGGGGGGATGGTCATTGGAAGTTGCAGCCACAGTCATGGGAGTGCACCTGCAACTTGCATCCTTGATCTGGGACCAATAAATATGTTATTACTTAGTAGTTGGCTATTAACCACTTGGAAATTGATATTGTACAGGACATTAGCATTATTCAATAAATATATTTACAAATCAGTACAGGTGTCCTGTTTTTGAATACTTACGGCGAGCCCTGAGGTGCCGTCGCACTGCCCGGATGAGCTCGGGCCTCTCCCGCCTCACACGGCGGAACCTCCTCCTCAGGGACTCGAGGTCCCGGTGAACCCCGAAGCGTCTGTAAGATATGTTTGTAGAGCAGGAGTCAGGGGATGGACCTTCTTGCCCTCTGCACACACATTCATTTGTTATTCAAATAGCAGAGAGAGGGTCAACACTGTTGGGGGGGGGGGGGGGAACCACCTCCATTGGTACAGATTCATAGGAGCCACCTTTATAAAATTTTGGGGGGTGCTACCCCCAGTGGAGATCACCCCTCCCTGGATACATACAAGGCATTTATTCTATATTGGGGGTGCTCAAGCACTCACAGCAGCCACCGAGTTGGCTCCTATGCAGATGATGCCATAGAGGTGGCCATGTGGCCGGAAAGTACCGTTTGTATGCATTATAATTTATGCTTGTAAAACTACTTTATATGTGTTATCATTACCATGTTATCAAGTATGCTATACATTTAATTGGTATAATGTTTCCACTATTCCGATGTGTTGTAAGCCACATAGAGCCTGCAAAGAGGGGTGGGAAAATGTGGGGTTCACAGGCAAGAAATAATTAAATAACGAAATACATTATTGTAGGGATGTGGGAATGGTCGTCCTTTCAAGAACATACATTTTATTAGTGATTGTGCTTGTACCCATATTACTCATTATCCTTGCATGCACACTCCAGTTACTGGTTATATTGATGACGGAGCTGTTATATGTGTAGGTACAGGAGGAGGGGGAGTGTGGGCCAAACACTTACCTTTCAAGCCTGTCCCTAATGCGGGACCAGGCTCTCATGGCCTGGAGCCTGGGGGGCAGGTGGTGGTGCTGAATAAACAGCTGATGGCGGTGCCTTAGGCACAGCCGCACCAGCAGCAGGCTCTCCTCGTGCCCGAAGTTTGGCTCACGTCGGTGCACCATTTTTTCAGGTGTTGGAAAACAAGTGCCTTATATTGACGTCCTTGCGTGATGGACGTCGTTTCGTGCACAGCTCCATATATGCATGACCATCCCATATATGGCCCTATCAGCACGTGGACGCAGTCGTAAGCATAGACGTCTTTGACGTGCATGCCTGGTTGTTATGCGTGCGGAACTTGCCTTATATAGATGAGTATGAAGCACTCGACCCTTTTCACATATACACAATATGCATATAGCTGCATGTTCAGTAGGTGTACAGTGCATGCAGTTCCGGACATCCAGATAGGGCACATATGAGGAATATATCGGTGGAGCAGCATGATCTTTCTGTAGTTGATGCGTATAAACGTTCCTCATATTTTCCCGTACCTGGATGTCCAGAACAGCATGTACTGTACTTGCGGTACACCTAAGTACATTCTTTTACACACTTTCTGATTTGGTCGTTTGCACCTGCAATAATCAAACGTGTTAGGACGCCCTATTTAGTCACGCTTATGCGCTCCTCATTTGGTCATTTTGCTACAGGGATAATCGATTATCGAAAAACGCCCATACTATTTTTCGATTATACATGCCTGATTTTGGACGTTTTCGTATGGACGTCCTAATACGTACTTGGACGACCTTTCGATTATGCCCCTCTTAGTGATTTTAAGACCAGGTGTTTGTGGAGAAAAATCACCCAGACAAAGCTGTTGCAAGCCATGTCTGCAACTTGTTTAATGATAATGTGTTGCCCCATTTTAGGCAAATCTTAAAGAGGCGACAGAAACAAACCTCTTTGGACACGTTTCTTGTGTGGCATGGGTCCACAGACTCTGAAGCTGGTCCTAGTGGCAAAAGAACAAGAAGGAAAGTGACCCCCCCAGAAGCTGGTCCTAGTGGCAAAAGAACAAGAAGGGAAGTGACCCCCCCCCCCCATAAGGACCCCCCTTCCAAACAATAATCTCTGCTCCTCTCTCTCCATCTTCCATATACCAAGAAGAGTCTTCAGAAAGGTAAATGCCATGTTAAATGTTCATTTATTCTATACACTAGTCTTTTTTATTCATTTAAAAGAAAAATTGCTTGTTGCCTCGGTTTTCATCGGTTTCGGTTTTCGTCAATAGTTTTCGGACGAATTATCGATGAAAACCGAGGTTTCACTGTATTAGAGTACATAAGTAGACATATGGGTTATTTTAGAATCAAAGCTGGCACTTTGCGACTCCCTGCATTCTCTGCTCAGACAATTCCAATGTGCATACTTTTTTTGCCTGATCTAATTTTATAAAAGCCAGCTTACATGTTTTCTGCAATCTAATACAATCAATGGTATTAAGCCACTTAGATTACTGCAACGGAATCTATGCAGGATGCAAAGAACATTTAATCAAGAAACTTCAGACCGCCCAGAACACAGTGGCGAGACTGATCTTTGGAAAATCAAAATTCGAATCTGCCAAGCCCCTTCGTGAAAAATTACACTGGCTTCCCATTAAAGAACGCATCGCCTTTAAGGGTCTGTACCTTGATTCCAGTGGCGTAGCCAGACTGCCAATTTTGGGTGGGCCTGAACCAAAAGTGGGTGGGCACAAAATTTTCTCTCTACCCCCCGCCCCCAGCAAAATTTAGTCACACTAATCAGATGGTGGAGGAGTGGCCTAGTGGTTAGGGTGGTGGACTTTGGTCCTGGGGAACTGATGAACTGAATTTGATTCCCGGCACAGGCAGCTCCTTGTGACTCTGGGCAAGTCACTTAATCCTCCATTGCCTGCCATGAGTGGGAAAGCATGGGGTACAAAAGTAACAAAAATAAAATAAATGCATTTGTCACACAGGGTAAAGTGCTGCTTTTCAGTACATCAGATTTCAGAAAATTTATTTAATAGCCTAACACCCTTTTCAATGAGCTTTCAGAGGCCAAAACCTCCTGCCTAAGGTCAGTATAATGCTGTTACGGTATCCTCTCCTGACCTAAGGAAGGAAGTATTGGTCTCTGAAACTTTAATAACAAAGGTACCATATTACTTTATCCTAAATTAAAAATAAATTTATTTTCTTTACCTTTGTTGTATGGCCATTTACTTTTTCTCATTGTGTTTCTCCCAGTCTCTAGATTCTGCTTTCCTTCGTTTTCATTTAACTCTTCTGCCATGGTTTCCTGGCCATTTCTAATTTTTCTCTCCTTTTTCTTTGCTTTCTTCAATATTTTTCTGCCTCTCTCTCTGTCCAGATTTAATTCATTCTTACTATCCATTCTTTAATTTCCTTCATCTACTTAAGGCTTTTCATCTTTTTCTCACCCTTGTTCTCCCCATGCCCCTTCCTCTTATTCTCTAGTCTTTCACTACTCTCCTTTTCCATCCAGCAGCTCTCTTCTTTCTCTCCCCATCCTTCCAGTAGTTTCCCCTCTTTCTTTCTGCATTCTTCCATCCAGCGTCACCGATAGGTGCCCCGTATAAGAGGCTTGGGGAGGCTAAGCCTCTCCAGCCCAACCGACGCT
Organism: Microcaecilia unicolor; assembly: GCF_901765095.1. Classification (NCBI taxonomy): domain Eukaryota; kingdom Metazoa; phylum Chordata; class Amphibia; order Gymnophiona; family Siphonopidae; genus Microcaecilia; species Microcaecilia unicolor. The sequence goes on along the minus strand of NC_044031.1, from coordinate 352,890,545 downwards.
GCCCCGCCCCCCACCGCCACCGCCGCCCGCCGCACCTTTAAATATTATATTTTTGCTGGAGTCGCGGGCAGCGCCGGCATTGAAGGCGTCAGCAGGCTCATCTCGGTTCCAGCAGCCTTCCCTCACAAGTTGCATGATGGCTCCGCCCTCTTCTGACATATTTCCTGTTTCTGCGAGGGCGGAGCCATCATGCGACCTGCGAGGGAAGGCTGCTGGAACCGAGATGAGCCTGCTGATGCCTTCAATGCCGGCGCTGCCTGCGACTCCAGCAAAAATATAATATTTAAAGGTACGGCGGGGGGGGGGGGCAGGAAGGAAACGAGGGATGCCTATCGGGGAGCGAGGGCAGACGGGAGAGGAGAGGAGGGTTGCTGCACATGGTGGAAGAAGGGGAGAGGAGAGGGCAGGGGAGAGGAGGGTTGCTGGACATGGTGGAAGAAAGGGAGAGGAGAGGGCAGGGGAGAGGAGGGTTGCTGGACATGGGTGGATGGAGGGCAGGGGGAGAGGAGGTTTGCTGCACATAGTGGATGAAGGGGAGAAGAAAGGCGGAAAGTAAAAAAATAAATGGAAAGGAAGCCCTGGAAATGGAGTTAAGAGGACAGATAGCAGCAGAATCGGATACTGGGCCAGCACAATCAGAAAAACAAAGTCACCAGACAGCAAAGGTAGAAAAGATCATTTTATTTTCATTATAGTGTTTGGAATATGTCCACTTTGAGAATTAGGTGTTCAAACATTAAAAGTTTATTTACTTATTTATTACATTTTTTGATCCCACATTAAACATGAATTAGGATGTTTTGTGGCTCTACATGAGAATTGTGAAATTTGATCCCTTGTTTCAATATTGTTGACGGTCTGCATTTTCCGTATGGGTGATATATTGGTGTATTAGGTTCTGCCCAGTGTAATATTTATGGTACAGTAAGGTTCAGAGTGTGTTTTTGCACAAAGTTGTGCATAGTGTTTTGCAGTTGAGCGATTGTGGTTAGTATATGCTTTGAGCAACCACTTTATTCTTCGACATATGATACATAACTAATATCTAAATTTAATAAAAGGTATTAATTGTGACATTTATTTTTTTCTGTGTGTGATCAGACAATTATGGATTTAAGCTCCACCCCTGGCCCCACCCCTAACCCCACCCCCTTTAGCCTCCCCAAACAGTTGGGCCACCGACCGCTTATGGCGTCACCTCTTTCTCCCTACCCTTCCATCCAGCGTCTCCTTCTTTCTCTCCCCATCCTTCCACCCATCAACCCTCTCTCCTGATTCTTCCATCTAATGTCTCTCTCTACCTCCTTCTAACCAGTGTCTCTCTATCAGTGGCGTAGCCAAGGGTGGGCTGGGGTGGGCCCAGGCCCACCCACTTTAGGTTCAGGCCCACCAAGTAGCAGCACACCTATAATGTGGCTGGCAGGGACCCCAAGCCCCAACAGCCAAAAACTCCCAACAACTGTTTGCTGCCAGTGAAAATCTGCTATTTAAAAGGTATAAGGGGGAGAGGGGGTGTTTGAAAGACCATATGGCATGCAGGCGAGAGAGGGAGAAACCAAATCACTTGTAGGACAAGGTGGAGTTCTGCCCACCCACCTTGGGTCCAGGCCCACCCAAACTTGGGTGTCTGGCTACGCCCCTGCTCTCTATCTCTCTACCCTTTTCTGTTCAGTGTCCCTTCTCTCTCCACATCCTTCTAGTCTCTCCCCTTTCTCTCTGCATCCTTTCATCCATCTCCCCTCTTTCTCTCCCCATCCTTCCATCCAGTGTCTCTCTCCCCATCCATCCGTTTTCCCTCTTCTCTCCCCATCCTTCCATCTGTTTTTTCCCTCTTTCTCTCCCCATCCTTCCATCTGTTTTTCCCTCATTCTCTCCCCATCCTTCCATCTGTTTTTTCCCTCTTTCTCTCCCCATCCTTCCATCTGCTTCAGGTCCCGATTCAGGTCCGCCAGCGCCAGCCCTAGCTCCCATTACCGGCCACTGCTGCTTTTCCTATTGAGCAGCAGGGCTGGCGCTACAAAAAGAAGAAGCGCTCAGCTGACTGAGCTGAGCGCCAACGCTAACGACGAGAAAAAATGTTTAAAAAAAAAAGCGCGGCACCGCAGGCAGCCTGGAAGCATTGGCTGCTGGCTCTGCAGGCTCCTCCCGTCTCTTACGTCACTGCCCCTGGAGCGACGCAGGGGCAGTGATTTAAGAGATGGGAGGAGCCTGCAGAGCCAGCAGTCAATGCCTCAAGGCTGCCTGCGGAAGTGCTGCGCTTTTTGTTTTCAACTTTTTTTGTCGTTAGCGCTCAGCTCAGTCAGCTGAGCACTTCTTCTTTTTGTAGTGCCGGCTCAATAGGAAAAGCAGCAGTGGCCGGCAATGGGAGCTGGTGCTGGTGCGGGCTTGGAGGAAAAGTGGGCGGGCAGTGTCTGTGCGCTTGGGTGGGTGGGCCAGAGCAGAAAAGGCCCACCCGTAGCTACGCCCCTGCTTGATTCATAGGATCATCTACGGCAGGGGCGTAGCTATGGGTGGGCCTGGGTGGGCCCAGGCCCACCCAACCTCAGCTTAGGCCCACCCAGTTTTCCCTGCCCCTCTAATCAGTGCACAGCCAGCCTTTAGCCCTGCAGCGAATAGGAAAGAGCAGCTCTTCTCTCTCCTTCCAGCATCGCGGCACCAGCCACCAGGTATGCCCCCCCCCCCCCCCCGAGCCTTCCAATCCCCTGATCCGCCGATAGCGTCAGTGAGAAAGCAGTACACACGCTGTTTTAGACCTGCCTGAGAAGCCTTTCTTTCTCCTTCAACTTCCTGTTCCCGTGTAGGAGAGAGAAGGGCTTCCAGGCAGGGACAGGTCTAAAGCAGTGTTTGTACTGCTTTAATTAAACACCATATATTAACTGTTATTCTGAAAGGGGTCACTGAGCAGGGCTGTGAAAAGGTCAGGTAAACAAACAGCCACTGTGCTGTTTGGAGGGTCTGAGCTGCTTGTTTAAGAGCAGCTGGGTAAAAGAATAGTTTTTGCACTGTTTGCAGTTGAAATCGGTAACGGGAGCAAAAACGAAACTGAAGCCTGTGGCTCTCCAAAGCCTTCAGAAAAATCTTGGGGGGGGGGAGAGAAGAGGGCAGGCAGTTGGGACATGGCCCAGGGAGCGGGAGGGCAGCGATCACCTTCAAGGGGCGGGGGGGCGCTCAACTGTTCGTCTGCGGGGGGGGGGGGGGCGCCAACTGATCATCTGCAGGGGGGCGCCACAGACCCTTGGCGTGGCCCTGAGCATAATTGTATGTGAACTGTAGAATTTGCATATATTTAGCATTTATTTCCCATTGCGAGAAAGTTCACAGTGGTTCGCTGCTTAATTGCCCTTTTCCATGGATGGATTCCACTGTTCCACAGTGCAGCAAGTGCCTGGAATCACCCAAAATGTCTTTCCCCACCCGCAGAGGAGGACTTTATATTTCTTTACAGAGATATGTGAGGTGAGGAGTGGCCTAGTGGTGGACTTTGGTCCTGGGGAGCTGAGGAACTGAGTTTGATTCCCACCCTCCATTGCCTGCCACATTGAGCCTGCCATGAGTGGGAAAAAGTGTGGGGTACAAATGTAACAAAAAAAAAAAATACTTAATTTTCAGTCCTAATAAGAGCTGGGAGTCAGATAGAGGGCAGATGTGCATGGAAAGGGCAGACACTGGATGGCAGAGAAAGAACGAAGACAGATGCTGGATGGAAGGAAGACAGTGAAAAGAAGATGAGGAAAGCAGAAACCAGAGACAACAAACTGTAAATAAAATATATATTTTTTATTTTTTTGCTGTAGTATTGTAGCTGTGTTAATAAATGTTTATAATAGAACATGTAAATAAGGTAATCTTTTTATTGGACTAATTTTAATACATTTTGACAAACTTTTGCAGAACAAAGTCCCCTTCCTCAGGCCAGGATAGGATACTGTAACAGCACTATACTGTATTGACCTGAGGAAGAAGGTTTTGGCCTCTGACAGCTAAATGTATTAGTCTAATAAAATGGTATTATTTTATTTTCTATATTTGTTTTATTTCTATTTGTTAATTTGTAAAGTGGTGATTGGTATTTGTTAGTTTTTTCAAATTTACATCTGCTGTCTTTATATTTTGCACAGTACTAGTGGACATTTTCTGTTTCTGTGGTGTTGCATTGTATGCAGAATCTGGCATCTTGGTTCAGTTTAATTTTTGTCTAAATAGAAAGTTTATGATTACTTATTTTATAGTGGATTAGGGTGTATTTGTGTTTGTGAAAAAGACATGGCTTTCAGTTGGCATTGACTGTGCAGGATCGACAATCTGTACTATTCTGTCTGGTTTCGTTTTACAATAGGTGAATTGATGTTCTAGTGCTCACTGTAGTGTTTAAGATGCTTTCCTTTTTCTTGTGTGACTCATAGAATGACTGCTTATGGTATGGTAGAATTGCTCTATAGGTCCTGAGTGTTTTGCATTCTCGGTATGGTGGTTTTAAGGTTTGCAACATAGGTTCCGAATATGTATGTGGTTTATGTTGCTGTAAGACAGCTGTTGGGCAGACTGTTTATTAAAAATTATTTAGGATCCCCCAAAAAACCTACTTACACCTATATATACATAGTGGCCACCCATATTAGCTCTGAGCCCACCCAAAATGTCAGGTCTGGCTACGCCACTGATCTACGGAGAAGTTCCCGAATACATGTTAGATCTGGTGCATCTACCACCCACAAACAGTTCCAGTTTCTCCCGATCCTACCTAAATTTATATTATCCAGATTGCAGTGGCCTTAAATACAAATCTACCTACGCATACAACTTCTCCTTCATAGGCACACAACTATGGAATGCACTACCCAGAACCTTAAAATCAACTCAGAATTATTTAAAATTTCAGAAAATTATTGAAGACCACCATGTTCAAAAAGGCATGCCTTCCAGACTCAACCTAATCTTAATTTTTCCTGTTTTCAGCAAAACCCATGGACCTTATTATCTTATATTACCCTGTAATATCTTCTGTTATCTCTGTTGTTTTATATGATACCTATACGCTTAATAACCTACTATTACATTGTTCATTTATACTTTCTGAACTGTAGCCTACCCTATGGTTATGTGTAAGCCACATTGAGCCTACAACTAGTGGGAAAATGTGGGGTATAAATGTATTAAATAAAAAATAAAATAAAATAAATAAATATATTGCCATATTTACTGTACAATGGCTTTATAAAATTATCTCGCAACTGTATTACTATAGAAGTTGTATGCAGCCAATGTTCAGATGGACTTTCCCATTTGTATGCTACACTTATGATCTTATGTTCTAACTGCTCTGTGAATTTGATGCTGTTTTATTTGCATATGCTGCAGCTGCTTAAATGTAACTCATTTCATTATCAGGTTCAGCAGATCTTTGAGAAATGTGCTCTTGAAGGGGAGACTAAAATTATATGAGTGCTGTGCCTAGGAGGGGAGGGATGGATGAAAAGGACGATTAATTTAGAACAATACACAGAGACTCTCTGTCCTGGACCCTGCCTAGAAGTCCATCCTTGGGTGTACTAGATGTTCTATTAAAACTGGAAAGCACTGCATATCCTATATAATAAAACGCACCTCCAACATTCTGAAGCCGAGAAAGTGAAGCCTTCAAGCCTTGAAGCATTCCTGCAATGTTCCAGAACTACGTGTCGTCAATTGAGGAGATGGAGCCTTACAGAGCGCACGAATGCTTCAAGGCTTCACTTTCTCACACACACACACTCAGTCTCTGTCTCTCACATACACTCTCACACACAGACTCACACACACCCTCTGTCTCTCACACACTCTCTCTCTGACACAAACACACTCTGTCTCTCTCTCACATACACACTCCATCTCTCACCCACACACTCTCTCTCAAACATACACACTCCGAGGAAAGGGGGGCATGGAACACGCTGGGGAGGAGAGGGAGGGGGGCATGGAACTCGGAGGGGAGGAGAGAGAAGGGGAGAGGAGAGAGAGGGAGGGAGGAGAGGAGAGAGAGGGGGCCTGCACCTCAGACGGAAGGGGGGCCTGGAACTCGGAGCCCCACACACACACACTCACTCTCTGTCTCTTACATACACTCTCTCACACACACACTCTCTCTCACATACACATACACTCTGTCTGTCTCACTCATTCTCTCTTTCACTCACACACACTCCATCTCTCACACACACACTCACTCTCTCTCTCTCTCTCTCTCTCTCTCTCTCTCTCAAACATACACACTCCGAGGAAAACCTTGCTAGCGCCCGTTTCATTTGTGTCAGAAACGGGCCTGTTTTACTAGTGTACAATAAAAACTGCTCTGGAATCAAGCTTGCAGCACAGTTTCAGAGTTAGCTATGGCTGCTCTCAGGCAGTCCTTCAATTCCTCTTCAGAAATCTCCAAATGAGAAATAGCTGGCTTTCTTTTTACACCTAAAAAGAACCTGAAGCACAAAAGAGCAGATGCTTTGGGCATTCTCAACAAACTCAGTCCTTGGTGTGTCACAGGCAGAGTCTAGCAGCAGCCTGGGGTAATGATCAGTAAGCAGTTCTGAGTGAATATTAGTGTGATGTGCAGTTGAATGCAAGTGTCAGAGGGGCAATGAAAACCACTAAAATCTCATCACATACTGTAAGACATAATAATATAGATTACTGAAAATCCCTTGATGGCTCAGCATAGTTTTTATGTGACCATAAAATTGTGAGGCTGTACAGAATAAGGAGGAAAAGATGAAATGTCACTGTAAGAAAAAGAACATTTTTAAAAAGAAGTTTTAATGAGGGATATATGGGTATTGAAAGTTTTTTAGTCAATGTTTTTCAAAACCATGTACCTACTGAATAGCTGCTCATTTGGGTTGGTTACTGTAGCAGAAGGTGAAGGACAAGATCAACCTGTTATAGGAATTATCCATGCACAACACTACCAAATAAACAATGAGGTCTTTCTCTGATATCAGCAATTTATTCTTACTGAAATTATAAACTAGTTATTACAGACAATGAATTATTACAATAGATAAGTGATATTTAGTTACCCTTTTACTAAGCTGCAGTAAGAGCTAGTGCACGCTTAAAATAGCTTGAAAGGGCTTACTGTGGACACGCTAAAAGAATTCTTTAATTTTTGTCATGGAGGGGTGTGTCTGGGGTGGATGGCATCAGGGGTGTAGCTATGGGTGGGTCTGCATAGGCCCAGGCCCAACCAATCTCGGCTCAGGCCCACTCAGTTTATCCTGATAGGCACCAAAGTGCACAGCCTTTCTGGCGCGGCTTAGCCACCTTCCACCTGCTTTTAGGCAGCCAGCAGCTTTCCAGTCCTCCTCCTCCTCTTTGTACCTGCATAAATGTTTTTTCTTTTCTTTTAAGTGTGGGTCGGGTCCTGATCTGGAAGTCGGTAGGCAGTGGTCATTAATTTTAGCGCTGATGCCTGCACTGCTACTTCTTGCTCACTCCAACCGTCCAGTTTGGTTTCTGCTGCTTTGCCTTGTTCCCTCCAGTGCCCCGCAGTGCGCAGGATGGCACCGCAGTGCCATACAGGACAAGCTGCCAGCAGCGTTGCGGCTCCTTCGTTGTCTCCTCGCTGGATAAAGTCAAAATCAGCATTTTATTGATACCTTGCAGCCCACAACAGGCACAGGAGTGCACTGTGCTCTCTGAGTCTGCACCACCTGCTATCACATGCAAGTAGCTGCCCAGGTAAAAAAAAAAATATATATATATAAATTTTAACGTGTGCAGTGTAATGCTGGCTGGTGGTGGGCTTCTGGGTGGGGGTGGGTTTTTCACTGCCTAGGACAAAAAAAGGTATATTTAATCATTAAATATACCTTTTTTCCCTCCTAGGCAGTGAAGATCTCACCCCCACTCAGAAACCCAACAATACATTTTAATAGTGCCCAGGTTAAAATGTTTAAAAGGTTGTATATTTGTCACATTGCTGGGTTTTTGGATAGGGATGGTCTCTGCAGTGCCCAGAGTTTCAAATTTAATGTAGGTGGGTTTCTGGGTAGAGTTAGGCTCTGCAGTGCTCAGAACATTTTATTTATTTATTTAGATTTTGCTCACACCTTTTTCAGTAGTTGCTCAAGGTGAGTTACGTTCAGGTACACTGGATATTTCTCTGTCCCAGGAGGGCTCACAATCTAAGTTTGTACCTTAGGCATTGGAGGGTTAAATGACTTGCCCAAGATCACAAGGAGCAGCAGCAGGATTTGAACCGGCCACCTCTGGATTGCAAGACATGCTCTAACCATTAGGCCACTCATCCACTCCACATTAAAAAACAAAACAAAAGGTTTTATATTTAGTGCTGGTGTCCTTCAGGGTGGGGGAGGAGATGCCAGACCATGGGGGATGAGTAGGGGGGTAGGGTAGACTAATTCTAGGATACAGGGAGGGGTGGGGGGTAGGGTAGGGCTCATGCCCAGCCATGGGATGGATGGTGGAGAAAGGAAGAGCAGATACCAGGTGCATGGGGAGGTAAGTTAGGGAAGGGAAGGGCAAAGCTGATGCCGGACTATGGGGATACATGAATGGTGATAGGGAAGGGTTGATGTCGGGTTACAGGATATTTTCAAATTTTTGGTCATTATTCTGTAACTAGTATAGAAGGCCCGTTTCGGTAGGCAATGAAATGGGCGCTAGCAAGGTTTTCATGATATTGTGTGTGTGTGAGAGTGAGACAGAGACAGAGGGATTTGAAGAGTGTGTCTGTGTGTGTCTGATGGAGCATGTGTGTTTGTGTGTCTGAGAGATACAGAGAGAGTGTGTGGTGAAGTGATTTCCATGACCCTCTCCTTCCCTTGCTCAGTCCGTATGTCTGTGTTGCTGCCCCGCCCCCGATTTCCATGACCCTCTCCTTCCCTTGCTCTCCGTATGTCTGTATTGCAGGCCCCGCCCCCAAAGCCGAGTTCAATCATTTGTAGACAGTGTGACAGCACAGCAATTCATTAGCTTTCGTTGTTTCGTTTTGAGGGAGACGGGTTAAGACAGAATACCTGCTGTTCCACATGAGCTCTTGGTGAAGCGGTTGCTAAGGGCCGTGGTTAATTGGTGATGAAGTGCCTGAAACCTGAAACACGGCTCCGTAGACAGCCAGCTGGCTTTGGCTGTTGTCTCTGCAGCTGCTCCTCCTCTCCCCTGTGACGTCGCTGCACTCCTCTGGGGTTTTCCTGCAGGAGAAGCAGCAGCGGCTGGTCAGCGTTAGTATTGGTGGCAAGGGGTTTGATGTGGCCGAGGGTGGGGGGTAGGGGCTTGGGTGTTGCGCCGTGGGGAGGTGCTTGGTTGATGCACCAGGGGGAGGGGCGTTGCTGTTGCACCAAGGGGGGGAGGGGCTCTGTGAGGTGATACATAGGCAGGGAGAGGAGTAGGGAAACACACTCCGCTTGTTTCCCTACTCCTCCCCTGCCTGGCTTGTAGTGTTGTAGATGCCCTGCCTTCGCGTCAAATGTGATGATGTCATGGGCGAATTCTGGGTTTCACCACCATGCATTTAGAACGTTGGGTCTTGTGGAGGCTTCATAGAATGTTGGAGGTGCGTTTTATATAGAGAGATTGATGAGGGTTGGTCTGTGTTCTGCATGTGCGAGTAGGTGAGAGATTTTGCTGGCTTGTGTTTGTGTGGGGACTTAATAAGTCAGACTTGTCTGGCTTTTCCAATGATATGCGTGGCAATTTTATTTTGTCAGCATAGAAGGGAGAGAAAGCAGTAGAACCATAGGAATGGTTATGTTTAATCAGGCATTTACATTTGTTATAACGCAAGTTTGAAAGATATATGCATTGATGTAATTATATTGCAGGATCCTTTCATGTATGTTGAGATGTTTGCCATAATAGCAGACTTATGTCTGGTCAAGTTTGATATGGCATAATCTCTATTCAAAAATATTGTGTTTTCTATTAAGTATGTATGTGGTTTATGTTGATTCAGAGCAGCTGTTGGGCAGACAACTTAGAAATCCATCATCAAGTGCATTCTAAGGCATTATTTTAGTTATATTTGTACCCCACGCATGGCAGGCTCAATGCAGCTTACATATACAGGTACTTATTTGTACCTGGGGCAATGGAGGGTTAAGTGACTTGCCCAGAGTCACAAGGAGCTGTGCCTGAAGTAAGAATCAAACTCAGTTCCTCAGGACCAGAGTCCACCACCCTAACCACTAGGCCACTCCTCCTTTTGTAGTATCTCAAGAAACACTATTCATACTTATATACACAGTGCCCACCCATATTAGCTTTAGGCCTACCCAAAATGTCAGGTCTGGCTATGCCACTGGATGGCGTGCATTTCTATTCTAATCAGTTAGTGCATCAGCAATGGTGACGCACTAACTGGTTAGTTATTGTCTGCAAAATAGGTGGTGGTAAGGGCTCACGCATTAATCTTTTGTAATGGCCACTTGCTAATGGCAACATTAGCATATGGCCATCAATGACTGATAATACAAAATTGGACATTTTCTAGTTGCTACAAGAAATAGCCTTAGTGTGCAGGAAAGACCTGTGTAAGGGAGCAATAAGGCCGCTTTATTCCGCACCTTTGTTAAAGGACCCCTTAAAGAGATAGCAGAGATATCCATCTCTGTGTTAGGATAACTAAATTGCTAATTCCTGCCCAGTTAAACCCTTTTCAATACTAGACTCTATAAAGGCAATTCTTGAACTAGGCTCCTGCGGTTATGTACCCCTTCCTGTGCATATATGTGCTAAAAAGTAGTACTTACACATATTTGTGCTCTAAGTGCGTTTCTGTAAGGATGTTTGAAAGTGCTATAGTGTGCAAATGCAAGGTGGGTGTACACATGGGTTGTGACAAAGCTAGCACTCGGGGCCCCACAGAGAAGCAGCTAATCCTTGAACTATGGTTCCCAGAAGCCCTTGCAAGCAGGAGAGAGGAGGGTAGCCCCCAAAGGGTGGAATGGATTTCCAACCCCAGCAGGGGGAGCAGTGGCTCAGTGCTAGGGGAGCCAGTTACTCCCTTCCCCACTAGAGGGAGAAGGGGAGGTTAAGCTCATTCCCTTAGCTGCATCGTCGGTATGTAATTCCCTCCAGCTGTGAGAGGGGGAGAGATTTCCGGGTGGCTCCCAACCACTAGGGGGGAGAGGAAACTGAATGAGAGAGAAGCTGCCATGGAGTAGGTGGAGGACAGAGAGGGCCTGCCACTGGAGCTTCCCTGGGGGGGAAGAGTAAGCTGCCATGGAGTGTGAGAATGTAAATGTAGCCCTGTCCAGCGCATGAAGGCAGTGTGAGAGGCCACAGGGGTGTGGTGCTATGAGGTAGGAGGAAATCTGCCAGCCCTGTTTGGTACAGGGTCCTCCTGGGTGCTGTGAAGAGGACAATATTACAGTAGTCTAGAATTGTTATTATCATTGCCCACACAATAATCTAGATTCCAAAAAATATTTAATATGACAAAGCACCTTCAATTGAAAAAAGCATTTGTGAAGACTTTGTCAGGCCTGAATCGATCTAAACCCCCAATAACTTAATTTCCTCCCTGTTTACTAAGCTACGCTGGCCACTGCCATGTGCTAATGCCGACACAGCCCATTCAGAGAGGTTAGGGAGTAATCTCAGTATACTTTGTGATGAATTCCCAATCCACAATATATTCATCTTGTTAAGATTTATTTTCAGATCCAAAGAGCAAAAGAGATGGATGAGGGGAGATATGACTGAGGTCTACAAAATCGTGAGTGGTGTAGAACGAGTATTTTTCTCATTCCAAAAGTACAAAGACTAGGGGGACACTCGAGGAAGTTACATGGGAAACAACTGCTTGCCCTGGGATTTGTAGTATGGAGTGTTGCCACGATTTGGGTTTCTGCTAGATACTTGTGACCCAAGGATCGCCTGGTGACTTTCCTGCTTGGTGCGAAGGTGGTGGACCTAGACAGGATCTTAGATAGTGTTGGGGAGCAGCCAGCTGTCTTGGTACATGTGAGTACCAATGACATAGGAAAATGTGGGAGGGAGGTTCTGGAAGCCAAATTTAGGTTCTTAGGTAGAAAGCTGAAGTCCAGATCCTTCAGGGTAGCATTTTCAGAGATGCTCCGCGTTCCACAAGCAGGACCCATAAGGCAGGCTGAGCTCCAAAGTCTCAATGCGTGGTTGAGACGATGGTGCAGGGATGAGGGATTTAGATTTGTTAGGAACTGGGCCACATTCTGGGAAAGGGGGAGACTGTTCTAAAAGGATGGTATCCACCTTAACCGGGATGGAACCAGGCTACTGGTGCTAACTTTTAAAAAGGAGATAGAGCAGCTTTTATACTAGAATGATGGGGAAGCTGACAGTCATCCAGGAGTACATGGTTTGGTGTGGAGTATCCTTGAAGGATACTATTGAAACATGACATTCAGGGAATTCCACTAGAGAGGTCTCAACAATACTGAAAGTAAGCCAGGTGTGTTTAATGAGAGAGCAGGATAAAGGATGCACATTATCTCCTTCAACTTCTAAGCAGCTTGTAGATCAAATGAAAAAACACAATTTGAAGTGGTTAAATACAAATGCTACAAGCGTAAAAAAGTTGGGAGAGTTAGAATATATAGCACTAAATGATGAGTTAGATATAATAGGCGTCTCAGAGACTTGGTGGAAAGAGGACAATCAATGAAACACTGTGTTAACAGGGTACAAATTGTATCACAATGATAGAGAGGATCAAATTGGAGGGGGAGAGGGTTGCACTGTATGTTAAAGAGGGAATTGAGTAAAATAAAATAAGCATTCCACATGATACAGCAGTGTGAAATCATTATGGAAATTCCATTTATGGAGGTAAGGAGTATTCTTGTAGGGCTGTACTACAGCGTGCTGGGACAGAACCAACAGACGGAAGAAAAAATGTTTACAGAGATTAGGAAAGCTGGCAAATTGGGCAACGCTATAACAATGGATGATTTCAATTATTCCGATATTGACTGTTACATCAGGGAGTGCCAGTGAGATTTCTAGATGTAATAAATGACTGCTTCTTGGAGCAGCTGGTCCAGAAACTGACAAGAGATTGAGCCATTTTGGATCTAGTCCTTGGTGGTGTTCAGGGCATAGAGCAAGAGGTGGTGGTATTGGGTTCTCTAGGAAACTGTAGCTGCATTTATTTTTCGAAAGGGTGACTATAATAAAATGGGGAAAATGGTTAAAAAGAAATAAAAAGGATTGGCTGCAAAGGTTAGGACACTAACGGGCTCATTTTCGAAAGAGAAGGACGTTCATCTTTCAACATAAATCGGAAGATGGATGTCCTTCTCCCAGGGACGTCCAAATTGGTATAATCGAAGCTGAATTTAGGATGTATTCAACTGTACTCCGTCGCAAGGACGGCCAAAGTTCAAGGGGGCGTGTCAGAGGTGTAGCGAAGGTGGGACTTGGGCGTGCCTAACACTTGGATGTCCTTGGCCCATACACGAAAAAACAAGGATGTCCATGACAAGCACTTGGACGTATTCACTCAGACCTGTTTTTCTTACGACTAAGGCGCAAAAAGGTGCCCAAAATGACCAGATGACCACCGGACGGAATTGGGGATGACCTCATGTTACTCCCCCAGTGGCCACCAACCCCCCTCCCACCATCAAAAAACATCTGTAAAAATATTGATTGCCAGCCTCAGAAGTAGGAGATTTATTTATTTATTGCACTTGTATCCCACATTTTCCCACCTATTTGCAGGCTCAATTATTATTATTCCAAACATTGAGGAAGAAAAATGTGCAGTGTCTAGTTGTCTCATAGTGGGTGACCTTAAGACTGGGAAGGACAAGGGATGGTCACTATCAGGCTCATTTTTGAAAGAGAAGGACGCCCATCTTTTGACACAAATCAGAAGATGGGCGTCCTTCTCACAGGGTTGCCCAAATCGGTATAATCGAAAGCCGATTTTGGGCGTCCCCAACTGCTTTCCGTCGCAGAGATGACCAAAGTTCATGGGGGCATGTCGGAGGTGTAGCGAAGGCAGGACTTGGGCGTGCCTAACACATGGACATCCTCGACCCATAATGGAAAAAAAAGGGCGTCCTTGACAAGCATTTGGATGACTTTACCTGGTCCTGTTTTTCTTACGACCAAGCCACAAATAGGTGCCCAAACTGACCAGATGACCACCGGAGAGAATCGGGGATGACCTCCCCTTACTCCCCCAGTGCTCACTAACCCCCTCCCACCCTAAAAAAATCTTTAAAAATATTTTTTGCCAGCCTCAAATGTCATACTCAGGTCCATCATGGCAGTATGCAGGTCCATGGAGCAGTTTTAGTGGGTACTGCAGTGCACTTCAGACAGGCGGACACAGCCCCATTCCCCTCCCCTACCTGTTACATTTGTGGAGGAAACAGCAATCCCTCCAAAACCCACCACAAACCCACTGTACCCACATCTAGGTGCCCCCCTTCACCCGTAAGGCCTATGGTAGTGGTGTACAGTTGAGGATAGTGGGTTTTCGGGGGGGGGGGGGGCTCAGCACACAAGGTAAGGGAGCTATGATCCTGGGAGCTATTTATGAAGTCCACTGCAGTGCCCCCTAGGGTGCCCGGTTGGTGTCCTGGCATATCAGGGGGACTAGTGCACTATGAATGCTGGCTCCTCCCACGACCAAATGGCTTGCATTTGGTTGTTTTTGACATGGACGTCTTTGGTTTCGAAAATCGCCGAAAATCAGAAATGTCCATGTCTAGGGACATCCAAACCTAGGGACAGCGAAATTTAAGGATTTGGATGTCCCTGATAGTATTTTCGAAATGAAAGATAGATGTCCATCTTGTTTTGAAAATGCGGGTTTCCCCGTCCCTGGATTTTGCCGTTTTGCAAGGATGTTCAAATCGCAACTTTGACATCCCTTTCGAAAATGCCCCTCCAAATCAGGCATGGACGTTATCTAAAAATACCATCTTGGAAGCCCAGTCTAGATGTGTTCCGTGTATTTGTAAAGATGGAAAGAAGAGAAAATGTCAGCCAGCATGGTTAAAAGTAAAAGAGGCCATGGGAGTGGGATTAAGTTACTTAGTTTAGGGAGTGGGATTAAGTTACTTAGTTTATGCTCTATTTAGTATCTTTTTTTTAATGTACTTCTAATGTTTAAAAAATGACTGGACTATATTTGGTTGATAATAGGGGTTCCTGCTTTTGTAGGACCTTTACTGCAGATGAATCTAAAATGTGTGACAATGTTCTGCCATATTGTTTTCCACAATGTATGTTTGCTGGATTCATTAATAAACGTCTGGTTTAAAATTAAAAAAAAAAAAAAGTAAAAGAGGCCATTACAGCCAAAAGATTGTCCATCAAAAAATGGAAAAAGGACTCAAATGAAGAAAATAAGAAGCTACATAAGCACTGGCAAGTCAGATGCAAAACATTACTAAAGAAGTGTAAAAGAGAATATGCAGAGAAACTTGCCACAGAGGCCAAAACTCACAGTAACAACTTTTCCAGGTACATCAGAAGCAGAGAGCCTGCGCACAGGGAGGACAAGGCCATAGCAGAAAAACTGAATGAATTCTTTTCTTCTGTTTTTACGGAAGAAGATAAGAGAACTGCCTATACTGAAAATGGTTTTCAAGAGTGATGATGCAGAGGAACTGAAAGAAATCTCGGTGAACCTTGAAAATGTAATGAGTCAAATTGACAAATTAAAGAGTAGTAAATCACCTGGACCGGATGGCATACATCCAAGGGTACTTAAAGAACTGAAGCATGAAATTGCCGATCTGCTGTTAGTAATATGTAACCTGTTGTTAAAATCGTCCGTAGTACCTGAAGACTGGAGAGTGTCCAATGTGATGCCTATTTTTAAAAAGGGTTCTAGAGGTAATCTGGGAAATTATAGACTGGTAAACCTGATGTCAGTGCCGGGCAAAATAGTGGAAACTATTATAAAGAATAAAATTACAGAACACATAGACAAACATGGTTTATTGGGACAGAGTCAGCATGGGTTCAGCTGAAGGAAGTCTTGCCTCACCAATTTGCTTCATTTCTTTGAAGGTGTGAATAAACATATGGATAAAGGTGAGGTGACCCGTATTATTTAACATATTTATAAATGATATGGAAATCGTAATGACGAGCGAGGTGATCAAATTTGCAGATGATACAAAACTATTCAAGGTTGTTAAAACACGTGCGGACTGTGAAATTGGAAGACTGGGCATCCAAATGGCAGATGAAATTTAATGTGGACAAATGTAAGGTGATGCACATTGGAAAGGATAATCTGAATCATAGTTACCTGATGCTAGGGTCCACTTTGGGGGTCAGCACTCAAGAAAAAGATCTGGGTGTCGTTGTAGATAACACGCTGACATCTTCTGCTCAGTGTGCGGCGGCGGCCAGAAAAGCAAACAGGATGCTAGAAATTATTAGGAAAGGGATGAAGGGGGGAATTAGACCAAAAATACTATAATAGCTTTGTATCGCTCCATGAGTATTGCATTCAGTTCTACATAAGTATTGCCACACTGGGACAGAAAAAAGGTCCATCAAGCCCAGTATCCTGTTTCTAACAGTGGCCAATCCAGGTCACAAATACCTGGCAAGATCCCAGAAAAGCTCAATACATTTTATGATGCTTATCCCAGAAATAAGCAGTGGATTTTTCCAAGTCAATTTAATAATGGTCTATGGACTTTTCCTTTAGGAAGCCGCCCAGACACTTTTTAAACCCCGCTAAGCTAACCGCCTTTACCACATTTTCTGGCCATGAATTCCAGAGTTTAATTACACATTGAGTGAGGAAACATTTTCTACAATTTGGTTTAAATTTACTACTTTGTAGCTTCATCATATACCCCCTAGTCCTAGTATTTTTGGAAAGAGTAAACAAACAATTCACGTCTACCTGTTCCACCCCACTCATTATTTTATAGACCTTTATCATGTCTCCCCTCAGCCTTCTCTTCTCCAAGCTGAAAATCCCTAGACGCTTCAGCCTTTCCTCATAGGGAAGTCGTCCCTTTCCCTTTATCATTTTCGTCACCCTTCTCTGTACCTTTTCTAATTCCACTATATCTTTTCTGAGATGCGGTGACCAGAATTGAACACAGGAATCGAGGTGCTGTCGCACCATGGACCAATACAAAAGCATTATAATGTCCTCACTTTGGTTTTCCATTCCTTTCCTAATAATACCTAACATTCTATTTGCTTTCTTAGCCACCGCAGCACACTGAGCAGAGCATTTCAACTTATCTTCAACAATGACGCCAAGATCCCTTTCTTGGTCGGTGACTCCTAACGTGGAACCTTGCATTATGTAGCTATAGTTCAGGTTCCTCTTTCCCACATGCATCACTTTGCTCACATTAAACGTCATTTGCCATTTAGACGCCCGTCTCCCAGTCTTATAAGGTCCTCTTGTAATTTTTTACAATCCTCTCGCGATTTAACAACTTTGAATAACTTTGTGTCGTCAGCAAATTTAATTACCTCACTAATTACTCCCATCTCTAAATCATTTATAAATATGTTAAAAAGCAGCGGACCCAGCACAGACCCCTGAGGAACCCCACTATCTACCCTTCTCCACTGAGAATACTTACCATATAACCCTATTCTCTGTTTTCTATCCTTTATCCAGTTTTTAATCCACAATAGGACACTACGTGTCCATGACTCTCCAATTTCTTCTGGAGTCTTTCATGAGGTATTTTGTCAAACGCCTTTTGAAAATCTAGATACACAATATCAACCGGCTCGCCTTTATCCACATGTTTCCCCAGCATGGCACCTCTTCTGGACACAGTTTAAATTACTCACTGCTTCCTAGCATGGCATGACTTCTAGACACAGTTTAAATTACTCACTGCTTCCCCAGCATGGCATGACTTCTAGACACAGTTTAAATCACTCACTGCTTCCCCAGTATGGCATGACTTCTGGACATAGTTCAAATCACTCACTTCTTCCCCAGCATGGCCAGGTTCCTGGACACAGTTCAAGTCACTACCTGTTTCTCCAGCCGGGTCTGACTTCTGACCACAGCTGAAATCATTCACTGCTTTACAGCACGGCACCTCTCTTCCCCTTGAGTGGAACAGCTGCTTAACTTTTCCTCCAAGCTTTCCTCAACCTTGAAGAAGGTTTGTTATGAAGCCTTTCAACGTCTTCCCTTGTACCTGAGCTAGAGCAGCAATCTCCATGGGTTCACTTCCCCAGTCATCTTGGGCTTGGATCTCCTCTCTGACCTCTTTCGCCACCTCCCATTCTATGGGCTCCTCTCCCTTTATGGTCCCCAGCTGGTCCTCTCCCTCCTGATTATTCCTCCTCAGCCAATCCCCCTCCTCTCCCTCGGGATCCTGGGACTTTAGTTCCCTTGCTGCTCCCTTTGCTTGCCCCCAAGGCTTTGCAGAGGTTCTTGGGAACTGTAGTCCTCCTCCCTTCTCCGGCTCTTGGGAAACATATGCCTCAGTGGGGGCGTGGCTTCCCAGCCCCTAGGATCCTGGGACTTGTAGTTGGAATCCCGGGTATGAAACCTACCCATCTTGCTCCTCTCCCAGATCCCTTCTTCCCTGACCCTTAGGGGTTCCTCACACGGGATACCCTATCGTCCCTGTTTTGGTGATATCTTTGATAGATACTTTGTTACGAACCATGCGTTTTTGAATGACTATTGGCCTTCCACCAGGTCCTAGTTTAAAACCTGGTTAAGTTGGAGCCCATCCTTCTGGAATAGGCTTTCCCTTCCCCAGAATGTTGCCCAGTTCTTTACAAATCTAAAATCCTCCTCCCTGCACCATCGTCTCATCCACATATTGAGACTCCGATGCTCTACCTGTCTCTTGGGCCCTGTGCGTGGAACAGGTAGTACTTGTGATTTATGTAGCCCCTTTATCTGGTTAACTTAGGTGGTTAAATGCTGAATATCGGTATTTAACTGCATAAGTGATATCTCTTTTCCCAGACCGGACACACATTGGCCAGTTTTGGCATAGGTGGTTAGAGGGGATATTCAGCAGAATTATTCGGTTAAGTGCTACTGAATATCCCCAGATAGCCTCTCCTGGCCATTTAAATCACTTTGAATATTGACCCCTACTTGAAGATTTTTTATTTCTATTGGATTCAGGTTTAAAAACAAACTCAGTAAAGGTTCATTTTAGTGTAATGGGTGCTTATTGCCCCAGGTAGATAAACCTACCTTTCTATAGCAGACATCCAGGATCAGACCTTGAGGGCTGTAAATAGGACAGCTTTTCAGGATATCCCTAATGAATATGTATTACCAAACGATTCCACTGGGTAAAGTTTTATTTCAATATAGTCACTTCTATTAATATTCCCTCTTAAATAGTTACTATAATATAATAATCAAATAATACTAATTTTTATATTACATTTTAATTAATTACAAAATCCATCAATGATTGCACACTCAAGCTAGCATGCATATAACTATATAAAATATACATAACCAAACCCTTCCATTTTCAATCCTCTATCAATATACTCTTGTAACAAAACCATGAAATTGTCCAAGTGTCACAATTTGTATAACAATTTCACTAGATCCAATGAGTCCTATAACAAAATCGCTGTTCATCAATGTTCAAACTGCTCCAACAGATTCTCCCCCAAAACTTTTTGAAATACTTGAATATTTTTGACTCAAACCAGATCTACTGTAGAAATTAGTGACAAACTAAGCACCACTTGACATAGCATTCATTTTCTATTTAGCAATCCTCTGTGTTAATCCCATGCTTGTCTTCTTAATCAAGGTGCCCTGTTATAAAATTACCCTCTATTTCTTTCATTTATAATAGGTCAGGTGTGCACATAAGTTATAGAATATTAGCACTTGCATGGGTGATTGTTACAGTTATGCATGTAATGCTAGCTGAACGTTCAGCAGTAAGCTATAACTTAGATGTGCAGTTCTTTTAGTATGTAAATACAAGGGGCATACATATGGGTGGGGCATGGGCGGGTCCCCCATTTAAGTGTGTCACTTATGTAATCCTGTAAGTTACACACTAAAGTGCCGCATTTAGGCACACACATTTATGCCTGCTGTTTGACATGGTGTAAGTGGGTGCAACTAAACGATGACGCATAAATGCTGACTTACTCTAGTATTCTATAACAGAATCTGGGCTCTCGGATGCATCTTGGTGATTAACTTTTGATGCACTTTATAGAAATGCCCCCTATGGACTAAATTCTACATGATATTTACAATAACTGACTTTCCCTCTAGTCTGTTTGGCAGTATTTAATTCCATCTATTTTAGAATTTCATTTGCATTTCCTTCTTCACTTTGTTAGACTGATTTAAATGCAAAAAATAATTACATCACACACTGATATTAGAGCTTGTTTCCAGTTGGCTTGATTGTTGCTTTTAATTTAATCATTTAAATGATGACTGACAAGATTGCTGGTGGTTAACACCCTATAGATGACCACTCGTTAAGAGAGAATATGAGTTCTACATATGATTAGGACATTATGTTTTGATTTGGTGTTTTTTTTAATTTATGCAAGCTGCAGAGCTTGACAGGAGCTCTAAGCTGTGGGCAGCAATAACAATATGCAGCTGCTGGTTCATATAGCAACACAGGGATGATTGTAGTTTTGGGGTGAAAGTTTTCAGAAGCCTTGCCTGTAAAGAGTGTTATATATTTACTTATTTATTTGTTAATTGTGTATACCATTTTTTCAAAAAGCTACAAAAAGATTCACAATAACACATAAACAATACAAAAACACAGAGCATTATGCAGCAGTCCCTGGACCCTTCCAGTTCATCATCATACACCCCTTCATCTAAAATATCACAACATCAATCCTCTACTATGATAAGATGCCCATTATATTCCTATGGGCATCATATCATTTAGACGTGCTAATTGTTAGTGCATGCTAAATCTGTTAGAGTGCTTTAGTAAAAGGACCTTTATGTGACTAAAAAGCTACCAATATATACACCAAATTGGGTGTTACACTCAGTGAGACATTTTCTTTTACTAGCTGAACTGTGCTCATTCACAAAAGTTTTCTTATTCATTGATTTGTTTATGGAATAAGCTGCTTCCTGTGGTAAGATCCATTAATGACCTTTTACGTTTCTGTAAGGCTGTAAAAACTCACTTGTTTTAATGCGTTTTGATGGACTGTTTAATTGTTAAACTGGCAAATTGGTTTAATTGATTTTATGTTTTTGTGTACTGTAGTTGTATGTATTGTATTTTTTATTATGGATGTAAACCATGTAACCCGCTTTGGGCCTAGTCGGTAGGACGAACTATAAAACTGAATAAATAAATAAATAAATAAGGTCTGCCCAGCACTGGCTTTGCTTCCCAATTACTGGAGTTGCCATCTAAGCATCTAACAGTTGTTGCCAAAACGAATGCACTGCCAATTCATTAACTTCTAAGGTGCTACACTAGCAGTCATAGACTGGAAGCAAAATTCATGGGATCAATTTTAAAGTAAAATGATATTCTTGCAACAAGAAAATTGAAGTACTGTTCTACCACTCTTGTTGATTGCAATGCACTATTTCTACTTTCAAATGGATAATTTAACCTCTCGATAAGACAATGATGTTGTCTATGTTATAACTAACATTGAGGGGCATTTTCTAAAGAAACATCTACGTTGGGATTTGGACGTCTTTTTAAAACATCCAAATCCGGAAGCGGGAAAAGCTCATTTTCGAAAAAAGATGCACGCCCATCTTTCGTTTCGAAAATACCAAGGACGTATTTAGATTTGGACGTCCTTAGATTTGGACGTCTGTGACTTTCAGCAATTTTCAAAACCAAAGATGTCCAAGTCAAAAATGTCCAAATGCAAGCCATTTGGACATGGGAGGAACCAGCATTTCTAGTGCACTGGTTCCCCTGACATGCCAGGACAGCAATTGGGCACTGCAATGGACTTCATAAAATGCTCCAAGATACATAGCTCCCTTACCTTGTGTGCTGAGCCCCCCAAAACCCACTACCCCCAACTGTACACCACTACCATAGCCGTTACGGGTGAAGGGGGGCACCTATATGTGGGTACAGAGGGTTTGTGGTGGGTTTTGGAGGGCTCGCTGTTTCCTCCACAAATGTAACAGGTAGGAGGGGGGGTATGGGCCTGGGTCCGCCTGCACTGCACCCACTAAAACTTCTCCAGGGGGTTAGTGACCACTGGGGGAGTAATGGGAGGTCATCCCCGATTCCCTCCAGTGGTCATCTGGTCATTTCGGGCACCTTCTTGTGCCTTATTCGTAATAAAAACATGTCCGGGTGAAAACATCCAAGTGTTAGTCATGGACGTCACTGCTTTTTTCCATTATGGCTCAATGACATCCAAGTCCCGCCTTCACCACGCCTCTGATACACCCCCTTGAGATTTGGACATCCTTGCGACAGACTTTCGCTAGAGACGTCCAAAATCAGGTTTCAATTATACTGATTTTGACGTCACTGAGAGATGGACGTCCAAGTACCGATTTATGTCGGAAGATGGACGTCCATCTCTTTCGAAAATGAGCCTGATTGTATATTACAGATGTTTCAATTGAAAATTACCTTTCTTAATTGTTACTTTATATATGTACTCTACAGACTTGATTGTAAGACACATTGAACCTTGAACATTGTTCAGGATAATGTGGGATCCAAATGTTAATAAATAAAGAAATATTTCCAAGATTTCCATCTAGATTTGAATTCCTATGGTACTTTGTGCAGAGGAATGATGGCTTTGAGGAAGATTAGCCAGTGGATGATGGCAATTTTATGAGAGGGTGCATAGCCAGACAAGGCACTTAGGCACAGATGTTGCAGTTAGTTTATCAATACCCTCCCTGAAAGTTCCTATACACAGTTACATGGTAACTTTGGGACCCTTTTAATAAGCTGTGGTAAAATTTGCAGTTACTATAGCTTAACATGGGGCTGTGCCATGGGGGTAGTTTCAGATTTAATGTGGCAGCCATTTGGGAAGTTCCCAGCATTTGCTGTTACAGGTGCTGTAGTAAATTTGCAGATAGTGTGCAGTTCTGAGCTTGGAGTTAGCGAGGAAGCTTTTAGCGTCTCCGGTTTAGGAGGTGGTGAGTGGTCCCATGCTTGCAAAAGTGAGAATTAGCAAGTGTTATTTGTAGCACACTAATTACAAAACCATTTCCATGCCCATTCTCCACCCCTAGTACAAAAATTACTGACTATACGATAACTGCAAAGCCCATTAATGTGCTAGCAATTTCCCTGTGGTAAACCATGTGATAAGTATACATGCATTTTTCTGTGTGAACATGCTGGAAAGAATCAGCACTTATGAATGTATTTTGTAAAATTTTCATGTAAGTTTCAGTGCTGGCCCCATTCCACCTATTCTCTTTCCCAGGGAACATCTACGAGTAAATCACATAAAAGTAAGTGTTATGTTTTACTGAGTGCAGGTGATTTTGGAAGTGCCTACTTAACATGCAAAACACTGTTTTGCATGCTTAAATTGCTTATAAATAGTGCTTCTATTCTTAGGTGTTTATAAATTGTAAATTTAAATGTTTATTTTCTAACTAATAAGAGGTTCTTTTGAGGGCACCAGGGATGCTATTACTTGGTATCTTTTCTGTTTGAATCAAATATATACATGTAATACTTGGGTGTGATCACACAGAAAAGGCACAAAACTGAATGGAGGGTACAAGATAAACCAGGGAAGGGGGAGCAGAATACTGGGAAGTGATATTTTTCTAGAATATATCCAATAACTATAGCTTCCAATTTTTATTTATAACTGGAAAACTCTAATGAAACTGCTCTAATGGAAAAATAGGGATTTCCAGTTAAAATAAACACCCCCCTTCTGAAAATCATCCTCTTCCATGAGGATCTGATGATATCATTCATCATGACCAGATGACATTTTTGGGCTGAAATCGACTTGGTTCTCCCTCTCCTCTGGCACAAGAAATCATTTATCATTTATTATACTTGATACACAGTCTCTCTTATAATCAAATCAAAACTGTTTACAATAAGATCACAACAATTAAAACCACAAACCTAGTTCCGGCGGAGGCATGGAGCGGTGAGGACGCAGAGAACCACTGCTCCGGAGCGCCTCAGTTAATCTGCACGCGAATTGCCCGTTTCCCGCCGTACGCGGAAAGCACTTACATCGAGCAGCTTAGAGGATAGCCCAGGAACGTAGCGGAGCTCAGGGCAAAGCGGATGGCATCGAAAACGGCCCGCAAAGACGCAAAAGATAAAACCCGGACTGCCGAAAACAAAATGGCGGACAAGATCTCGCCGCCGTCGCCGGGTTCCCTCTGGGCGGCGGAGATAACGGAGGAGGTGAGGACGGCGGTCGAACAGGCGGTCGGCGTGAAACTGCAACTCATCTTGGAAAAGTTAGAAGGCCTGGATGAGAGACATACCAAAATGATAACGGAGTTGCAGGCAGTACAACAGAGAGTGGGCCAAGCGGAGGAGGACATTATAAAAGTCAAAGAGGATCTGCCGCGTGTACAAACGCGCCTCAAGGAGGTGGAGGCAAAGCTGGAAGATCTAGAGAATAGATCTCAGAGAAATAACCTCCGCCTCATGGGGCTACCAGAGATTCTTCCTGAGCGGAATTTGTGCTCCTTCTTGGAAAAATGGCTTCCCGAGACCTTGGAAAATGCGGAGCTTGCTTCTACTCTCCATGTGGAGAGAGCACACCGGCTCGGGCAAAAAAGAGAAGGCATGGGCAAGCCCAGAGTGATCATCTTCCGAATTCTAAACTATGCGCACAAGGCTCTGATTTTGCAAGCGATAAGAGCGGGCAAAAATTTGGATTACCAAGGGAAGCGCATCCTGTGTTTTCAGGACTACTCCTCTGCAGTGTCGGCGGCAAGAAAAAGCTTTGCTCCGCTGTGCACTAAGCTTTTTGGATTAAAATACAGATTTAGCCTGCTGTATCCTGCCAAGCTTAAGATACTGGATAATGGTCAGACACTTTTCTTTGAAAGAGTTGAAGAAGCAAACATATACGTGGAAAAGATGCTGGCACAAAGACAGGACGGCTGAAGATCGGTAAGGAGAGGAATCTGGGAAAGCCTAATAACAAAGACTTATCGGATGTTGCCGATAAAGCAATGATGTTTATGGTTGTTTTAGTTACTTGTTGGAATATGGACAGCACAATAAAGCGAGAAAACAGACAGATAATACACTATGGGAGAAATGGACATCATATAGAAGTTATAAGACTAGACTTATAAACATATGAACAGGACTCAAAAACCAATACTGCGGAGATCCTGAAAGAGATGTCGCTATAAGCAGCAGGTGGAAAATGGCTCTAGTCAGGACTTGATTGAAGGAGGCGCTCTAGCCGTGGTAACACCGGAAGATATGCCTAGAGGCATAAGCAAGGGTAGAGGGGGGAGGGGGAGGGCGGCGGGAGGGTAAAGTTGGAAGTAGGGGGGGGGGAGAATGTAAGGGGGGGGGGGAGGGAACCTAAGATCTGTTATTGGATGTGGATTAAATGTGGTGGTATGGCTTGGATGGAAGAAGTTTTCCCGGGTAGGAGCCATGAGGACGACATTGCTTGGGGAGTGGAGGCTGGGACACTCTCCGGGCGTGATTATGAAGTTTTGTAACAACATGTCAGAATATAGAATGTTAACACTGAACCAGGGGTAACATGAGTACATTGCAAGTGATCACATGGAATGTGGGGGGCATACATTCCCCGGTTAAGAGACAAAAAATCCTGAAAGCCTTGAATGATAGGAAAGTATCTATAGCATTTTTGCAAGAGACACATCTCCCTAGGGAAGAACATGCCAAACTGAAGAGGTGGTGGGTAGGAGAATGGATGGATGCCCCAGCAGTTGGAAAGAAGGGTGGAGTAATTACGTTGATTAGGAAAGGGCTCAATGTAGAGATTAAGAAAGTATTGTCCGATCCGGGAGGGAGATACGTCCTGGCATCAGTCATAATAGAACGGCAACCATTGCTGCTAGGGAATATATATGCACCAAATAAAATTGACAAACGTTTTCACTCCCAACTCATAAGGAAAATACGGACACTGGGGGACATGCCAATTTTGATAGGAGGAGACATGAATGAAGTAATAGATCCCGAATTAGATAGATCTGCACCGACGGGAAGGGAACTTGCTAGAACAGAGAGGGGCGTGGCCCGCTTATGTAATACCCTTGACATAGTGGATGTGTGGAGAACTCTGCATCCAGTGGAGAGAGACTTTACGCATCTGTCCAGGGCCCACTCCACCATGTCTAGAATAGATTATATACTGTTATCTCCTGAACTATTGACAAGGGTGGAGGGGGCTCATATTGGACCTATTATGATCTCGGACCATGCGTGGGTGAAGGTGTGCTTGAGGGGAGGAGAGGGAAGGCCTCCATTAGGGTCCTGGCGTTTTCCAGCTTTTCTGTATAGAGATAGCCACTTCCTGCCCTATTTGATGGAGAAGTGGCGGGACTATCGAGATAATAACATGCAACATGGGGAGGATCCCATTCTTTTCTGGGAGTCCGCAAAGGCGGTCCTCAGAGGAGAAATTATATCTTATGTAGCTTTCAAAAGAAAGGTCAGAGACGGGGAGGTGGCCAGGTTAGAAAAGCAAGTGACATCGCTGAGGAGACAATACGGCCGAAGGCATTCACTGGCTATTAAAACACAATTATTAGAAGCGCAGCAGGCCTTAAATGAACTCCTACAGGAGAGAATACAGAAATCAAATACCTATTATAGATACCAACTCTATAGGTATGCGAATAAAAGTGGGAGGCTAATGGCTAAATTAGTTAACCAGAAAACGAGAGCTACAAAAATTTTAACCATGAGAGATGAGGGAGGCAAACGGACCCATAAAGACCATGAGATCAACGCGGTGCTAGCTGCGTTCTTTAAAAAGTTATATTCATGGCAAGAAGACTTAGTTACACCCAGTAGCACGTATTTAGATAGTATTGAGCTGCCACAGGTCTCGGAAGGAGATTTGGAAATTTTGAATGCTCCAGTGATGGCAGAGGAGATTGAATGGGTGGTTAAACAGAGCAAATTGAATAAAGCACCAGGACCAGATGGAATGCGGTCTGAGTTCTACAAGTTGTTAGGCGCGGAAATAAACCCGGTACTCACAAAAGTATTCAATATATCTATACAGAGAGGTTGTTTACCGGCACATTCAAACAGGGCCCAAATTACCGTATTGCCAAAGCCTGGTAAACCAAGGGATTGCCCTGAATCCTACAGGCCAATATCGCTACTAAATGTAGAGACAAAAATGCTGGCCAAAATACTGGCAAATAGGTTATCACGGTTCCTCCCTGCATTGGTGATGGAACCGCAGGTGGGGTTCACATGTGGTAGGGTGATAGCGAAAAACATGCGAAGGATTTGGGCAGCATTGGAAAGAGTAAAGATGGAGAACACCCCAGCAATGCTAATAAGTTTCGATGCCGAAAAGGCATTCGACAGAGTAGGGCGGGAATTTCTTTTTGGGGTGCTAAAGGCATATGGTATTGCGGGATTCTTTACTAGCGCAGTGGAGGCGTTATATAACGAACCCAAAGCACAAGTTTATGCTAATGGGCAATTATCAGAGTGGTTCCCAATCCAGAGGGGCACAAGGCAGGGCTGTCCGCTATCGCCACTTCTCTTTATCCTAGCGTTGGATCCGTTATTAAGGGAAATACAGAGTAATGCAGACATTAAAGGGGTCCAGATCAGAGGCATCACATTTAAGACAGCGGCCTTTGCAGATGACCTCCTGGTGTTACTAACTGAACCCCGAAGCTCATTAATATATTTGCTGGAAAGCTTACGGGAGTACGGGGACTTCTCTGGCTTTAAATTAAACTACTTAAAATCAGAAGCCCTGGCAAACACGGAAGAACTAAAAAGTGGTTGGGGTGCAGAGTTCCCTCTTCGGTGGGCTCCAGGAGAGTTTAGGTATTTAGGCACCCAGTTAGCCATGGATACTCGGCAACTCTACGCCCTTAATGTAGCACGGTTACTAAAGGATACGAAGGATCAGTTGTCTAGGTGGTCGGCCCTGCCTCTGTCGCTCATGGGCAGAATACATGCATATCGCATGATAGTATTCCCTCGGTGGCTATACATAATGCAGGCTATGCCGATCAGACTTATGAGAAAAGATCTGGTACTACTCAGAAGACTGGTGTTATCATTTTGTTGGGCCGGAAAAAAAACCTAAGGTGAAGTGGCAACATTTGGTGGGGGCTCAGAAGCATGGAGGTTTAGGATTGCCAGATGTGCAGAAATATAATAAGGCCTGCTTATTGCGTCACCTTAGAGATTGGATCTTGGGAACCAACACTTATACAGATATAGATTTAGAGAAAGCATACTTTCACCCATGGCATGTGAATTACCTGTTACATGTGACTCAGAAAAAGATGCCGATACGGGTTAGGCACAGCATACTATTAGAGCCTTTGAGATGGGTATGGAAAGATTTGTTGGAAGGATGGGGACAAAACCCGAACAGCAGCGTCTTATTGCCGCTGCAGGGTAATGACGACTTCTCACCAGGTAGAGATAATAAGATTTTCCGGCGACTCATGGAACAAGGAGTCACTCTCCTGGAGAGTTTCATTAGGGAGGAGGGGGTGCTGCTGACAACACAAGAATTCATGAGTACCAGTTCAGGGGGTTTAATGACGCTTTTTGCTTATCACCAGCTTCTTCATTATGTACAAAGCCTTCCAAGAGACAGTCTGCATCCTAGTTTTGGGAGGAAGTTGAGGGAGTTTTTAGAGGGTGATGCAGCGGGGCAAGTTTCAGTCTCCTGGTTCTGTAGACTTATGGAGAATGCTCAACCACCAAGGGAAGTGGCAGAAGTAGCAGCACGTTGGAGTATAGACATTCAGAAACCAATACCCGAGATACTTATACGACGGTCATTGATGGGGGTTCCTAAAATAGTACATAGTGCAGAACTTCAAGAATGTCAATTTAGAACGGTACATAGAGCGTATTTTTCTCAGAGGAGAGCCTATCATGCAGGAGTGGTGGAGGAAGATAACTGCCTTAAATGTAGGCAGCCACGAGCCTCATTTACACACTGCATTTGGCTCTGCAGATATGTTAAATCATTCTGGCAAAAAGTGGAGAACTTTCTTAGAGGGGTCCTGGGGCATAGGACTCGGGTCACATTTGAACGCATGATGTTTAATGTAGAGGGACAAGAAGGAGGGGGAAACAAGGAAGCTCAGTTGTTGACAAATAAAGCTTGTATAGTTGGGAAAAAATGTATACTTAATGGATGGGTATCAGACATACCTCCCTCTTATTGGGGCTGGAGGAATATGCTACACCAGCTTATGCTTTGGGAGGCTAGAGGGGCGAGATTGTCACCAAAAAGACAGAGGAAATTCCTGGGAATATGGCAACCTTACCTCAACAGCATATCCAGTAGAGCTCGCAGCCAAATTCTGAATAGATTACCCGGGAATACAATGAGGGAAGGGGATTGTTAGACACTGTTGGTCTTTTTGTCCTTTTTCTTTTTCTCTTTCTTCTTTGACCTGTGTTCATCAATATTTAAGATGTTCAAATGGGTTCCATATAGCTGGTATCAAAATAATAAACGGTGGATCTTAGGGGTGGGGATGGGGTTGGGGGAAGAAGAAATGTAAAACATTGATGAAGAGAATGTTACTATGCTCTTTTGTGAATGTTCTGGTTTCACGGCTCAGTACATGGAGCTTGTTGGTTGTTTATCTTGTCGTTTCATCAATAAAAAATTGTTGAAAATTAAAACCACAAACCTAAGGTACGAGGAACTCCTTAATAGATAGTAAAGCTCAGATACTCAAGACCAAACATTCAAAACACAAGCATTCTCTCTCAATCAAACACAGACATAACTAGTAAAAACTTTGGTACAGTTACATTAACATTATAAAATCATCAATTATTTCCTTCATATTTTTTCCCCATTGTAGAAATCAGTCAGTGAAGGACACCATGAAACCAGATCAAAGCTCTCTTCATACTCCGAAGGCCAAATTGAAAAAATGTGTCTTCAGATGCGTGCAGAAAGATTTATATGAATTCTCTAGCCTGAGGTTTTGAGGAAGCAAGTTCCAGAGGGCTGGGGCAAGGGAAAAAAATGCAGAGGAACATGTGAATTCCCATCTTGCCTTTGTATGTGGTGGCAAAACAAACCAATTATCAGTTAAAGAACGAAGTGTATGGGAGGGTATATAAGGGATAAAGTGGGTTGCCAGATAGGAGGGAGTAGCTGTAAGCAAAATTTTGAATGTCATCACAAGAATTTTGAATTTAACTCGGTGTTTGATTGGAAGCCAATGTAAACGTTATAACATAAGAACATAAGCGTTGCCTAACTGGGACAGACCAAAGGTCCATCAAGCCCAGCATCCTGTTTCCAACAATGGGCAATCCAGGTTAGAAATACCTGGCATTATCCCCAAATAGTACAATACATTTTATGCTGCTTATCCTAGAAATAAGCAGTGGATTTTCCCCAAGTCCATCTTAAGATGGCTTATTGACTTTTCTTTTAGGAAGATATCCAAACCTTTTTTAAACCCCACTAAGCTAACTGCTTTTACCACATTCTCGGGCAATGAATTCCAGAGTTTAGTTACATGTTGAGTGAAGACATATTTTCTCTGATTTGTTTTAAATTTACTACTTTGTAGCGTTTTGCATGCTCCCTAGTCCTAATATTTTTGGAAAGAGTAAACAAATGATTCACTCCACTCAATATTTTATAGACCTCCATCATATCTCCCCTGAGCCATCTTTTCTCCAAGCTGAAGAGCCCTAGCTGCTTTAGCTTTTCCTCATAGGGAAGTCGTCCTATCGCCTTTATCATTTCCGTTGCCCTTCTTTGTACCTTTTCTAATTCCACTATATCTTTTTTGAGATGTGGTGACCAGAATTGCTCTCAGTTTTCGAGGTGTGGTTACACCATGGAGCGATATCCTTATTTTTATTTTCCATTCCTTTCCTAAAAATACCCAATATTCTATTTGCTTTCTTAACTGCTGGCGCACACTGGGCAGAGGGTTTCAACGTATCATCAATGATGATACCTGGATCCCTTTCTTGATCCATGACTCCTAATGTGGAACCTTGCATCACATAGCTATAATTCAGGTTCCTCTTTCCCACGTGCATCACTTTGCTCTTGCTCACATTAAATGTCATCTGCCAATCCATCAATCCCATAAGAGCATCTTGCAATTTTTCACAATCCCCTTGTGATTTAATAACTTTGTGTTATCAGCAAAGTGGAGGAGTAGCCTAGTGGTTAACGCACCAGTCTTGCAATCCAAAGGTAGCCAGTTCAAATCCCACTGCTGCTCCTTATGAAGTCACTTAAGCCTTCAGTACAAACTTAGATTGTGAGCCCTCCTGGGACAAAGAAATATCCAGAGTACCTCAATGTAACTCACCTTGAGCTACTATTGAAAAAGGTGTGAGCAAAATCTAAATAAATAGTTACTCCCATCAGATTATTTATAAATATGTTAAAAAGCAGCAGTTCCAGCACAGACCTCTGGGGAATCCCACTATCTACCCTTCTTCATTGAGAATACTGACCATTTAACCCTACTCTCTGCTTTCTATTTTTTAACTAGTTTTTAATCCACAATAGTACACTACCTCCTATCGCATGACTCCAATTTCCTCTGGAGTATTTTAAGAGGTACTTTGTCAAATGCCTTTTGAAAATCCAGATACACAATGGGGCTCATTTTCAAAGTAGCCGTCTTGTTGCCTGTGTAGAATATGACTGACATAGGTGTCTAGGAACAGTGATGTTTCGACTGAAGTGAGTGAAAAATGGTCTGTACCTCTGTACCAGTCATTCAGGTGTTGCATTCCACTGACAGCTGCAAAATAGCGCACGTTTATGAGTCCCCCCCCCCCCCCCCCCGTGCATCTTGGGAGTTTGTACTATTTTTAATGGTAACCTAGGTTTCTTGTTTTTTCCATAACGTTTTTTCAAGTAGTTTATTCAAAGATTTTTCTTCAAGAACCTTGAGGAATAAGGGCAGTTGTTGGAAAACATATAGCCACTTTGGCGTTAACACCATATCAAAGATATGAATATGCCCCCATATGTTCAAAGGCAGTTCTTGCCAAAGGTGCAGCTTGGTTTTAGTGTCTTCAAGTAAAGGATAAATATTGATTTGGTATAGGGAAGTTAGATTCCGAGATATCGCAGAACTGTAACCTCCCACAGAAATGAAAAGGGGCCGTTCCACTGGTGTTTAATGTGCAGCACCGACGGGAGTGCTTTTGATTTGTCATAATTTAATGTGAAACCTGAAAAGGCGCCAAACTTCTTCAACAGAATAACTGTGGTAGGGTCTTCTGAGGTTCTGTGAGGACAACCATGAGGTCGTCTGCATATGCGAGTGCCTTTATAGGGCATGACTGTACTTCTATGCCTTTTATTAGACGAGAGACATTCAACACATGGAGGAGTGATTCCCAGGCATAACAAAACAAGAGGGGGGACAGGGGGCAACCCTGTCTCATTCCTCATTCTATTGCAAAAGTTGTGGTTCTTCCTCAGTTCACAAACAGGCACGCTAGAGGTGAGTGGTGTAAAGCCGCTAGAGCCTTTTCAAACCAGCCAGTTGTACCCAGAAAATGCATTACTTGAAATAGGTAAGGCCAGCTGACCTGGCTGAAGGCCTTAGTCGCATCCAAGCTCACCAATATTATTGAAATGTCTTTAGTTTTACAATAAGACATGGCAAGCAGTATACGTCTAGTGTTCAAGACCGATTGTCTGCCCAGTACAAACCCAACCTATGCGGCTCCCACAAGATCTGGTAGAACCCGTGCCAGTCTAGTAGCTAATATACATGCCAAAAGTTTAATGTCAATGTTAAGCTGTGAGATGGGCCTATAGGAATCCGCCAAATCCTTTGGCTTTCCTGGTTTTGGTATAAGCGTAATCATAGCCATATTCTCATGTAAAGGAAATTCCCCAGAATCCACTGTTGCTGAATAATATGTCAACAGTGAGGGATTTAATAGATATTACCGAATTTTATAGAATTCCCCTGAGAATCCGTCTGCTCCAGGGGCAGAATGTGCTTTTAAATTTTTAATGGCTTGCTGCAATTCTTCAAGCTAAAGAATCTCCAGTGATTTCTAGGTTACTGGAGGCCACACTCCCAATGGTTCCTCAGTTCCAAGAAAGCACTTACAGACCCAACACACAAACCATTAGGATTCTTTATGAGTCCAGACAGGCAGAACAAACAAACAATTTTGTTTATTCTCATAAAAATATTGAACACTGGACAAAAATGTGCAAATAGCAAACAGTAACAAGCAACTGAAAAATGGGTCAATTAGAATACTAACTAAACATTTGCATACTGGCTAAACAGTACCTGGGAAGATCAGGACATCTAATTGTTCACAGAACCTTAGCAAAGTGATCTGTCTCCCTCTTCTTCCAGGCTAAGACTGAAGCAACAGCCAGAACCTGCTGGGTAATTTCAAAACTCCAGGCCAATCAGAGCCCAGAACAGTCAAGTTTCAAATAAAAACTGGTTACATCTCTACAGGCACTTCCTATTATCTGTGTGCAAATAAAAGAAAGAGAAGTCAGTCCTCTGTAACAGCTTTAAGCAAAAACATGCACAATCTGCTGGCCAAACTGGAGAAATACACTTCAGATATATTCAAGACAGGAAAATATCCAATACATTTTACAGGCTTAAAGCACACAGTTTCTTCATAGGCATATGTTAGCACCTAACACAGCTTAGTAAAAGGGCCCCATAATGCACTATATGCAAAGAAGGCTATAAGATAATTGTTAGGAGCAGAGGAGAACCGACGGTGCTCTGGGCTCCCAGGTAATAAGGAACATGGGCCTCTATTCACCCATCAAAAATGATTAAACTAGATAGAAGCTAGGGGAAAGTGGGCCCCCTACTGCTGTGGACCCTCAGGCCTGGCCTTATTGCCCCAATGATCTGTCCACTTTTGCTTAGAAGTGTATCTGTTCCAATTAATGCATGGAAAACCATTCTAGCACACATAAACCAGGTTGCAATTAGTGCAAATCAGGGGCGTAGCCAGACCTCGAGGTGAGATGGGGGCCATATCCCAAGGTGTGGGGGGGGCACATTTTGGTCACCGCCCCGCCGCCACCCCCCCTTCCACTGACCACTGCCGCCGCTGTACATCTTGGCTGTGTGTTATACCTGTCCCTTGGGAGGGGGGAACACTTCAGTCTCGTGGGCTGAAAAAATAAGAGAGACAATTTAGACAGTTGTTGGCGCAACCAGTAAAATCTTTATTGGTATCTCACTAAGTCAAATACAAAGTAATTGTTCTCTCTGGAGCAAGTTGTCATACAGCAAAGCAAGATGCAAATCCTGAATAACAAAGACTGCTCAGCTAACACTGTCCCAGCCATCACATATATACCCTTTGTAAGTTTCATTTCTCCTAAATCATGTGATTTCTCCTAAACTAAAAGCAGAAAGTAGCCTGTACCATATATGGATTGTTCCTGTATCATATCAGTCTCTCCTGATGTGTTTGCACATGCACAGTCGGTGGCCACTGGTTAATTAGTTGTCAGTTCTGCGTGCAGTTAGTCACAGAGCAAAAATACATATTACAATACCTTTGTGTCCTCTTTCCCCAAGACTGAAACATTCTTTAGGCTCACTGTATCCTCCTCAGTCTCTCACCATGTCCCAAGGTTATATCCACCTTAAAGAAAGGCATAGTCTCAGCTCCAGCCAAACTTGCATCCTTGAAGTGGCATGTTACAAAGATGGCAACTTATTAAGTTAACTTATGAGAACCAAACAGAGCGATATAAAGGCTTTTGTAACAGGCCTAGCCTTTGTAACAGGCATAGCATATACAGCTGGTGGGGGTCCCCAACCCCCACCAGCTGAAGCACTGCCGTTGCCGCAAATACCTTGGCTGGTGGGGGTCCCCAACCCCCACCAGCTAAAGACTTCATCCAATGCTGATCTCTGGCGCCGCTGCATTGCCTGCCCTGCTCTCTTTTCCCCTCACGTCCGGCACGCTCCTTTTATTGAAACTAATTTCACTAAAAGGAGCTTGCCCGACGTGAGGGGAAGAGAGAGCAGGGCAGGCAATGTGGTGCCGCCATCACAGACAAGCGCTGGACGAAGTCTTCAGCTGGCAGGGATTGGGAACCTCTGCCAACCAACCAGGGGCCCAGAGCAAATTTGGCCCCACCTAGCTAAACCAAAATGCACTTAACACTTCCAACTGAAGTGGTAAGTGAACCTGCGCTTAATTCCAAATTAGAAAAGAAGAGCAGACCCACATGATGAAAGAAGACAACATTTATTCAACACATATCAATAAAATCTGCATACAATTGTCCTCTAGCCACCCAATGTGGCCATAATTCACCATCTCAAGGGCTGCGTCAGTTGCATAACATAAACCAGCAGGAACAATATAATGTTTTTCCTGTCTGGTTAATACAGAGCAGTATATAAACTAAAGTGATGTTTTTTCAAGCAGCTATAGCCTGATACACATGGGAAAAAACAACGCTTTAGTTTGTATGCTGCTTCTTATTTACCATACAGGGAAAACATTATATTGTTCCTACGGGTTTATGTTACACACCTGACACAGTCTTTGAGAGGGAGAAATATGGCTGTGTTGGGTGGCTAGAGGAAAATTGTATGCTGATTTTATTGATATGTATTTGAGTACATTTTGTCTTATTTCATCATGTTGGTCTGCTTTTCCTTTTTGCTGTTCTGGATCTTGCAGCTCATTTGCCTGTACATTTTTTGGGACTAACTGTAAAAGTGACAGCACGTGGTAAATACAGTGCACTAATTATAATATGCAGTCCACACCCATTCTCTGTTCATGATCTACTTAGTTCTCTCCCCCCAACACAACATGTTGTTAATAAGCAAATTAGCATGTGCTAACTGCCATGCTACCATGGTAAAAGTTGTCATGCTTGTGTAGAAGCAGTTAGCGCATGCTAATTCATGCATTAACTCCCGGATTCTATATATAGTACGCTTCTGAGATGCGCGTGCAAATAAATTGTGTGCTAACAACCAATTGAAGTTAATTGGCACTCCTTAAAATCTGCATGCCCATCTACCTAACTCCCCATAGCATGTATCTCTAAAGGGGCATGGTCATGGGCATGTTAAGGTGTTCTGAAAATTTGTACGTGGAATTACAAAATGATGCCTAAGTGTGCCTGATATGGGCACTGGCATTTACATCAGGTTTCAGCAGGCATAAGTCCAGCATCCAAAAGTTAGGCACAGGATCCGCGCTAAGGACTAGATTCTATATATGGCTCTTGAAAATTCCACACAGAAAAAAACCCTCCTAGGTGTAGTTTCTAAAGTATGCCTAAATTTTATAGAATAGGCTTAAATTTCCAGGGTGGGACCAGGCTGCTGGCGTCGGCATTTAAAAAGGAGATAGAGCAGCTTTTAAACTAGAAATGGGGGGAAGGCCGACAGTCGCTCAAAAGCGCATGGTTCGGGAAAAGGTATCTTGCAAAGATACCTCACAAACAGGGAAGATAGGGTTTCTGGATAGTGAGGTTGCACAACAGACCGTGGTAGACCAGGTGCCCTTAAATACAACTAAAGGTCAGACAAAAGATGTCAAATCAATAGTGTCAGGTACTAAGCATCATGCAAATAAGAACAACAAACATACTCTGAAATGTCTATATGCAAATGCTAGGAGTCTAAGAAATAAGATGGGAGAGTTGGAATATATTGCACTAAACGAAAAATTGGATATAATAGGCATTACTGAGACCTGGTGGAAGGAGGATAACCAGTGGGACACTGTCATACCGGGGTACAAAGTATATTGTAGTGATAGGGTGGACCGGACTGGTGGAGGGGTAGCATTGTATATTAACGAGAGCCTTGACTCAGATAGATTACAAATTCAGCAGGACACAAATCACACCTTTGAATCATTGTGGGTTGAAATTCCATGTATAAAAGGGAAAAAAACGGTGATAGGAGTGTACTACCGTCCGCCTCGCCAGGATGAGCAGGTAGACACAGAAATGATAAAAGAAATCAGAGACGCGAACAAAATGGGCAATGTGATAATAATGGGTGACTTCAATTATCCAAATATAGACTGGGTAAATGTAACATCGGGACATGCTACAGAGATACAATTCCTTGATGAAATCAAGGACAGCTTTATGGAGCAACTGGTGCAGGAGCCGACGAGAGAAGGAAAAATTCTAGACTTGGTCCTTAGTGGAGCGCATGATCTGGTGAGGGATGTTATGGTACTGGGGCCGCTTGATAACAGTGACCATAATATGATCAGTTTTGATATCAACCTTGAAGTAACTGTACACAGAAAGTCAAATACGTTAGCGTTTAACTTTAAAAAAGGAGACTATGATAAAATGAGAAGAACGGTAAAAAAAAAAACTTAGGGGGGCAACTGAGAAAGTAAAAACTGTACAACAGGCGTGGACGCTGTTCAAAAATACCATCCTGGAGGCCCAGGCCATACATATTCCGCGAATTAGAAAAGAAAGACGGAACTCCAAAAGACAGCTGGCCTGGTTGAAAAGTGAGGTGAAGGAAGCTATTAGGGCTAAAAGAAACGCCTTCAGAAAATGGAAGAAGGAACCGTCTGAAAATAACAAGAAGCAGCATAAGGAGTGTCAAAGCAAATGCAAGGCGCAGATAAAGAAGGCCAAGAGGGATTACGAAAAAAAGATAGCATTAGAGGCAAAAAAAACATAGTAAAATTTTTTTCGGTATATTAAAAGCAGGAAGCCGGCAAAAAAATCGGTTGGGCCACTGGATGACCGAGGGGTAAAAGGGACAATCAAGGAAGACAAAAACGTAGCGGAGAGATTGAATGAATTCTTTGCTTCGGTCTTCACCGAGGAAGATTTGGGTGGGATACCGGTGTCAGAAATGGTATTTCAAGCGAACGAGTCGGAGAAACTTACTGACTTCACGGTAAACCTGGAGGACGTAATGGGGCAGTTCAGCAAACTGAAGAGTAGCAAATCTCCTGGACCGGATGGTATTCATCCTAGAGTACTGATAGAACTGAAAAATGAGCTTGCGGAGCTACTGCTAGTGATATGCAACTTATCCTTAAAATCGAGCGTGGTACCGGAAGATTGGAGGGTGGCCAATGTAACGCCCATTTTTAAAAAAGGCTCCAGGGGAGATCCGGGAAATTATAGACCGGTGAGTCTGACGTCTGTGCCGGGGAAAATGGTAGAGGCTATTATTAAAAACAAAATTACAGAGCACATCCAAGGATATGGATTACTGAGACCGAGTCAGCATGGCTTTTGTGTGGGGAAATCTTGCCTGACCAATTTACTTCAATTCTTTGAAGGAGTAAACAAACACGTGGACAAAGGGGAGCCGGTTGATATTGTGAATCTGGATTTTCAAAAGGCGTTTGACAAGGTACCTCATGAAAGGCTACAGAGGAAATTGGAGGGTCATGGGATAGGAGGAAATGTCCTATTGTGGATTAAAAACTGGTTGAAGGATAGGAAACAGAGAGTGGGGTTAAATGGGCAGTATTCACAATGGAGAAGGGTAGTTAGTGGGGTTCCTCAGGGGTCTGTGCTAGGACCGCTGCTTTTTAATATATTTATAAATGATTTAGAGATGGGAGTAACTAACGAGGTAATTAAATTTGCTGATGACACAAAGTTATTCAAAGTCGTTAACTCACGACAGGATTGTGAAAAATTAAAAGAGGACCTTACGAGATTGGGAGACTGGGTGGCTAAATGGCAGATGACGTTTAATGTGAGCAAGGTGATGCATGTGGGAAAAAAGAACCCGAATTATAGCTACGTCATGCAAGGTTCCACGTTAGGAGTTACGGACCAAGAAAGGGATCTGGGTGTCGTCGTCGATAACACACTGAAACCTTCTGCTCAGTGTGCTGCTGCGGCTAGGAAAGCGAATAGAATGTTGGGTATTATTAGGAAAGGTATGGAAAACAGGTGTGAGGATGTTATAATGCCGTTGTATCGCTCCATGGTGCGACCGCACCTTGAGTATTGTGTTCAATTCTGATCGCCACATCTCAAGAAAGATATAGTAGAATTGGAAAAGGTGCAGCGAAGGGCGACTAAAATGATAGCGGGGATGGGACGACTTCCCTATGAAGAAAGACTAAGGAGGCTAGGGCTATTCAGCTTGGAGAAGAGACGGCTAAGGGGAGACATGATAGAGGTATATAAAATAATGAGTGGAGTGGAACAGGTGAATGTGAAGCGTCTGTTCACGCTTTCCAAAAATACTAGGACTAGGGGGCATGCGATGAAACTACAGTGTAGTAAATTTAAAACAAATCGGAGAAAATGTTTCTTCACCCAACGTGTAATTAAACTCTGGAATTCATTGCTGGAAAATGTGGTGAAGGTGGTTAGCTTAGCAGAGTTTAAAAAGGGGTTGGACGGTTTCCTAAAGGACAAGTCCATAAACCGCTACTAAACGGACTTGGAAAAATCCAAAATCCCAGGAATAACATGTATAGAATGTTTGTACATTTGGGAAGCTTGCCAGGTGCCCTTGGCCTGGATTGGCCGCTGTTGTGGACAAGATGCTGGGCTCGATGGACCCTTGGTCTTTTTCCAGTATGGCATTACTTATGTACTTAGAACATGCCGAGCACTAGTCTATGCGACTAAATTTAGTCACGGTCAATTACACCAACTAAATCTGGTGTAAATCCTGATGCTTAAATTAGGCACAGAGGGCCTTATTCTATAAAGTTTATGCTCCTAAATTTACCTCCTAAAATTTATGCTCTTAAACTGCAAGCATAATCTATTTTGGAGCATAGAGTATGCTCCTAATTTAGAAGTATAAATTTAGAAGCATAAATTTAGCATCATAAATTATGCTCATAAATTTAGGAGCATAACCTTTATAGAATAAGACCCAGAGCAGGTGTATTCTATAACAATGTACATAGATTTTAGAAACTCCCATGACCCACCTATTCCATGCCCATAACCATGCCCACTTTTCAAATATGTGACTTAGAATTTGTGCACATCACTTTACAGAATACATTTAGACAGTAGTGCACATAGATTCTAATTAATTCCAATTAGTGCTGATAATTGCTTCTTTATATCCAATTATCAGCATTGATTAGCTTGTTAATTAAGTTATTCACATTGTTATGGAATATGCTTTG
The DNA here is from genome assembly GCF_901765095.1 of Microcaecilia unicolor. NCBI lineage: Eukaryota > Metazoa > Chordata > Amphibia > Gymnophiona > Siphonopidae > Microcaecilia > Microcaecilia unicolor. The sequence continues at coordinate 352,850,322 of NC_044031.1, read as the reverse complement.
ATTTCTGCACAAAAATCTCAGCACAATATGTAGATTCCAGAGGTAAGCAGCATTCTATATAATGGCGCTTAGCACTGAATTTTTTTAGTACCCAAATTTTGGCAGTGTTTACACAATTTCCTCCACACTATTTAACACACTTTAGTAAAAGGGCCGCAGAATTGGTTACCAGTTGTCAATAGACAGGTTGGAGGGTGTTTATGGAATTTAGTATTTTCCCTGCCTTGCTCAGACTGTGATGAATATTTTGTTGTTATTTCCAAATCATCTGCTTTAGTGACTGTTGTTAAGCAAATTTCATCCATTACTTACGCTCTAAAGCAGTATCTAAAATGAATATTTGTGAATCTTACCCTAAAGCATTTTGGTGGAACACAGTGAAACATTTGTTAAACAGCTTCAAATACATATAATGGGTGCAGATAGCAAGAAGAGTAGTGTAATAAAAAAAATTCTAAGGAGTGCTTAATATGGATAAAAGGAAAAAACTCTGAATCTAGTGTGTTGGCAGTAGATTATAAAGGGGCAGGAAAAAAAGACCAGAAATGAATGTGAGGTTTATAGAATACTGTCATAGAATCTTTACTATTTAAAAATCTTTGAGCGTGTCAAGGTATGGGATGCCAGCGGATTAAAACTCTTCAGTTTAATGAGCAGTACATAATAGGGTTTAGCAGAATAGGGTCAAGAGTTATGGATTTGGAAAGGCAAGTTTCCAGTGTTATCAAGTGCAAATTGAACGTGTCTGATTTCTTTCCATATAATTTCATTGAGATCCCTAGACACTGGGTCTAATGAGACATGGATTAAATATATCTGACCGTGCACATAGCTGAAGTGTGTTATGCAGTAATTGCACTTGTCTAGTCAATTACCCTCATTGTGCCAGAGTAAAGCTAAAAGCATTCTCTTAGTCTAGCTGAAATTTAGAAGCCTATAGTTGATCACAATGGGTTTGAGGAATACCAGATTACTTCAATAACACAGATATATAACGGAGAAATATTAGGGGGTCGCGGAGATATATGTCATGGTTTCCAAAATATTCAGAATGTTAAGGAAGGAGTCATTATTACAGGTGAATTGACCCATCACCCCTCTCTGCTCTGCCCACAGACATCTATTCATCCTCACTTATACACTCCTTTTATTCACATCCTGGAGCCCTCAGCAATTAATTTATTCCTGTCTCTAGGGTTGACACCAATCTATTTCAGAAGGAACAGTCTAATCTACTAGTCTTGGTTTTACCCTATTATATGCATGGATTTGTAGTTTGATTTTATTCAGAAATTGAATGGGACACTCAGAGCTACAGATCTGAGTCTGACATAGGGTGAAGTCAAGATTAGATTAGCCTGTTCCTGTCTTTCTCAGACTGGACAATCTCTGTGCCATTACTTAACATAACATAATATTGGTATTTGTATACTGCTATTACCATAAAGCTCTAAGCAGTTCACAATCCAAGATCCAGGACATACTCATAGGAATTACAGAAAGTACAGTACAACAATGATAGAATATAACAGGACAACATTTTACTCAAAACATATTTCCTGAATAGCAAAGTCTTGATATTTTTTCTAGAAACCTGATAGGAATAATAAAAAAATATAAAAGTCTCTTGCCAAATTTTAGGAGCCTGATAAGCTAGCAAAATCTTATGTATCTTAACTCTTCCTACCTCTAATAGAAGGAAAGATAAAAGGTGAATTGGGAAAGTAGGTTTGGAGGGCAAGCACCATTTAAAACCTTACACAAGAGACAGGAGAACTTAAATAGAACCCTGGTTTCTATGGGAAGCCAGTGTAATCTTATATAATACCCTGAAATACTATTGTGTTTGTTTAGAGGAAAAATCAAACAAACTGTGGCATTCTCAATTGTCTGAAGTCTTTTGTTTAGTGCCACCTAGATAAATAAGGTTACAATAATCCAACCCAGACAACAGTAGAGCTTGAACCAATAATCTAAATTGATCAGTTTAAAAAGAATTTAATAACACATTTTAATTTTCTTTTTAAAAAATGGATGTCTGACTAGGGCATTAATATGTAGGTCAAGAGATAATGACTCCCATAACATAGTAACGTAGTAGCATAGTAAATGACGGCAGATAAAGACCTGAACGGTCCATCCAGTCTGCCCAACAAGATAAACTCATTTTACATGGTATGTAATACTTTATATGTATAACCAAGTTTGATTTGTCTGGCATCGCCACCCAATGTCCGCTAAGATTCCATAGATCCATTCCTTCTAACCAGGATTCCTTTGTGTTTATCCCAAGCATGTTTGAATTCCATTACTGTTTTCATCTCCACCACCTCCCGCAGAAGGGCATTCCACGTATCCACCACCCTCTCCGTGAAAAAATACTTCCTGACATTAGTCCTGAGTCTGCTCCTCTGCAACCTCAATTCATGTCCTCTAGTTCTACCACCTTCCCGTCTCCGGAAAAGGTTCGTATGTGGATTAATACCTTTCAAATATTTGAACGTCTGTATCATGTCACCCCTGTTTCTCCTTTCCTACAAGGTATACATGTTCAGGTCAGCAAGTCTCTCCCTGTATGGTTTGCAATGCAAATCCCATACCATTTTTGTAGCTTTTCTTTGCACCACTTCCAGTCTTTTTACCTCTTTAGCTAGATACGGCCTCCAAAACTGAACACAATACTCCAAGTGGGGCCTCACCGATGACTTGTAGAGGGGCATCAACACCTCCTTTCTTCTGCTGGTTATACCCCTCTCTAAGCAGCCTAGCATCCTTCTAGCCACTGCCGTCGCCTTGTCACATTGTTTCTTCACCTTCATATTGTCCGACACCAACACCCCAAGGTCTCTCTTCTGAGTCGAGCTTGGTAATCTCTCCCCTCCTATTCGGTATCTGTCTTTTGGGTTTCTACATCCCAAATACATCACTTCTTGGCATTAAATTTTAACTTATACTTCTTGTAGAAACCGTTCCTTCATTTACATAATTTTTAATATTATTTTTATATGCTGTTAAACAACTATCTGTGAGATACTGTGACTCTAATATCTTAGTGCTCAGTGAAACTTTTATTGCTCCAACTGGTCTGCTCACTAGCAATATGCAATAATCAACATCACCGCACTATAGCCGTACCTTATGTGTACTCTATTCATAAACACAGAGTTATCACTTATCTTAGGGCTGGAATTTTATAGTTTCTGCTGAATGAAGATGTGAGTAAACTTCCGGAGCATCTGGAAAGTGCACTCGTGCTCGTGCTATGTAAGTAAAATCTTAGCTTCTTTGCTACTCCATAACCACTGTCGTTTTCTATATCATTGCCGTTCTCAACACAAGCTGTATTTTGCGTATCTGTCGTGTCATCAGGAGAACCTACGGTATCTGCATCTGAGTCCTGCTCCCTTTAATGCAATGGTCTAAAATATAAATGCACATTATTATTGTTTCCATATTCATTATATGAAGAGCTTGTTATAGTACAATCACTAACAAAATAACCATATCTGCACATTAGACATTACTTTCAATCATTGATCAATCTCATACATCTATGGCATACCTGAAAATGGAGCGTCTCACTCTCACAAGGCTAACCAGCTAGAAAAACGCCAACACATGCGCCTTATTTATACTTATGGCACCATATGACGTATTTCTTGCCCGCTACTCATGTAGCCATTCAATTTCACGGTTCAGGCCACGTGGTGTTACCGTATCCCACTGGAAAATCAATCTCTGCAGTTCAGGCCATGTGGTGTTACCGTATCCCACTGGAAAATCAATCTCTGCTCTTTATGTTTCAAAACTCTGGCTACATTGCCCCCATATGATGTAGTGAGCTGCATAAATATCACATATTTCAGATCCAGTATATCATGGTTCAGACTGATCCAATGGTCTACTAAGGGAGCTTCTTTCTTTTTTACTCGCAAATTACTGATGTGTTCAGCTGTTTGTTGTTTGATTTTCCTGGTGGTGTACCCCATATATCACATTTTGCAAGGGCATATAATGCCATATACAACTTGAGAAGACTCACAATCGGTATCAGTCATGAGCCAAAATGGTTTTCCTGTTCTGGGGTGTGTCACCTCATTCGTCTGCCACAAATGTTTATAGTAAACACACCTAGAGCAAGGTTTATGTCCCCCTCCATTTTGAACCCTTAATTTGTTGTGGCTCCTGAATTGTGATCTTAGTAATTCCACAATGTTTTTCGCCCTAGTGCATGAAAATAGGGGACTTTCTTCAAATCAAAGTAAAGATAACATGGGCCAATGCTTTCTAATTATTTGTTGTACTTGTGTCGTCTTGTTTGAATATGGTAATATACATGTGAACCTGTCCTGTTTGGCTTTGTACTTAACTTTAGGTGTCAACAGTCATTGTTGGTGTGTGCTGGAGGCTCTTTTTTCAGCTTTCTTAATTATTTTAGGAGGATATCCTCTGGTCCTGAATCGATCATACATTTGCTTACCTTCTGTTTTGAAATTGTCCTTTGCTCCACATAATTTTCTTATTCTTAGAAATTGGCCCATGGGAATGCCAGATTTCACAGCTCTGGGGTGAAAGCTATTAAAATGCAGTATGGTATTTGTGTCTGTCGGCTTCCTATATAACTTAGTATCAAATTTCGCTTCACTGTAAGTAATGGTTATGTCCAAATAGTTGATCAATGATCCGCCTACGGTTCACTCAATAGTGATGTATTCATTGCCGTTGTTAATATAGTGAAAAAATTCCTGCAATTCAGAGGTGTCGCCAGACCATGCCATGAATGTCATCAATGTATCTTTTCCAGATTTTTATATGCATACTAGATCTACAATTGTATACATATTGAGGGGCATAATCGAACGGGTGCATCCATCTCTAAGGACGTCCTGGCGAAGGGGCGGGGAAACCCGTATTATCGAAACAAGGTGGAAGTCCATCTTTTGTTTCAATAATACAGTCGGGGACGCCCAAATCTCAACATTTAGGTTGACCTTAGAGATGGTCGTCCCTGGTTTTCGGCAATAATGGAAAACGAGGACGGCCATCTGAAAAACGACCAAATCCAAGGCATTTGGTCATGAGAGGAGCCAGCATTTGTAGTGCACCGGTCCCCCTCACATGCCAGGACACCAACTGGGCACCCTAGGGGGCACTGCAGTGGACTCCAGAAATTGCTCCCAGGTACATAGCTCCCTTACCTTGGGTGCTGAGCCCCACAACCCCTCCCACACCCCACTCCCCACAACTGTACACCACTACCATAGCCCTTAGGGATGAATGGGAGCACCTACATGTGGGTACAGTGGGTTTCAGATGGGTTTTGGAGGGCTCACATTTACCACCAGAAGTGTAACAGGTGTGGGGGGGGGATGGGCCTGGGTCTGCCTGCCTGAAGTGCACTGCACCCACTAAAAACTGCTCCAGGGACCTGCAAGTGCTGTGATGGGTATGACATTTGAGGCTGGCATAGAGGCTGGAAAAAATGTTTTTAAATATTTTTTTAGGGTGGGAGGGGGTTGGTGAGCACTGGGGGAGTAATGGGAGGTGATCCCCGATTCCCTCCGGTGGTCACCTTTTTGAGGCTTGGTCGTGAAAAAAAGGGACCAAGTCAGCCAAATGCTCGTGAGGGACACCCTTCTTTTTTCCATTATCAGCTGAGGACGCCCATCTCTTAACCACACCCCCATCCCACCTACGGTACACTGCCGACACGCCCCCGTGAACTTTGGTCGTCCCCACGACGGAAAGCAGTTGAGGATGCCCAAAATTGGCTTTCGATTATGCCGATTTGGGCGACCCTGAGAGAAGGACGCTCATCTCCCGATTTGTGTCGGAAGATGGGCGTCCTTCTCTTTAGAAAATGCCCCTGATTGGTATTCAAAATTAACCATGTATAGGCATGTTATGGTTGGGGCTACAGTTGCTCCCATTGCTATCCCATGGTGCTGAATGTAATGTTGACCTTCAAATTGAAAGGAATTTTTCTTTATTACTGTTCTCGCCATGTCATTCAACAAGTTGATTTTTTCCATGGATAAGTCCCTTTGTGAAAGCTTTGTTGCTACCAAGTCTATTGCTGATGACCCATCCAACTCTCATACTTCCCAGTTCCTCACTCTAACATCCTCCTTCGGCCTCCAGCTGTGCTCCACCACCCCTACTCACCGGGATGGCCATTGTCTTGACCTTGTCCTCTCCTTTTCCAACTCAACTTCCAATTTCCACACCTCAGTTCTTCCTCTCTCTGATCATCACATGATCACTTTCACACTCCTTCACCCCCCCCTCAGCCCCGCCCAACATTAACCACTACTTCCAGGAATCTCCAGGCCATTGACCCTCCCACCTTATCCTCTAGTATTCCTAATCTCCTCCCCTCCATCATGTCCTCCGAGTCTGTCGACGAAGCGGTCTCTGCTTACAATGCCACTCTCTCCTCTGCTCTGGACACCCTCGCACCATCCATCTCCCGTCCCACAAGACGTACTAATCCCCTGCCCTGGCTGACCCCTTGCATCCGTTACCTTTGCTCCTGCGCCAGATCTGCTGAACGTTTCTGGAGGAAATCTCACACCTATTCAGACTTCCTTCATTACAAATTCATGCTATCCTCATTCCAGTCCTCCCTATTCCTTGCCAAACAGGACTACTACACCCAATTGACCAATTCTTTCAGCTCCAACCCTCGTCGTCTCTTCGCCACCCTTAACTCCCTCCTCAAAGTACCCTCCGCTCCCACTCCCCCCTCACTATGTCCTCAATCACTGGCTGACTACTTCCATGACAAAGTGCAAAAGATCAACCTTGAATTCACTACCAAGCCACCTCCTCCTCTTCTCTCTTCAACCCTCTCTATCAACCAACCAACCAACTCCTTCTCCTCCTTCCCTGATATCTCCGAAGAGGAAACTGCCCGCCTTCTTTCCTCCTCGAAATGCACAACTTGTTCCTCTGATCCCATCCCCACCAACTTACTTAACACCATCTCTCATACTGTCACCCCCTCCATCTGTCATATCCTCAACTTATCTCTATCCACTGCAACTGTCCCTGACACCTTCAAGCACGCCGTTGTCACACCTCTCCTCAAAAAACCTTCACTTGACCCTACCTGTCCCTCCAACTACCGCCCCATCTCCCTCCTACCCTTCCTCTCCAAACTACTTGAGCGCGCCGTTCACAGCCGCTGCCTCGACTTCCTCTCCTCTCAGGCCATCCTCGATCCACTTCAATCCGGTTTTCGCCCTCTACACTCGACAGAAACAGCACTCTCTAAGGTCTGTAATGACCTGTTCCTTGCCAAGTCCAGAGGCCACTACTCCATCCTTATCCTCCTTGATCTATCCGCTGCGTTTGACACTGTCAATCACGATTTACTTCTTGCCACACTATCCTCATTTGGGTTCCAGGGCTCTGTCCTCTCTTGGTTCTCCTCCTATCTCTCCCATCGTACCTTCAGAGTACACTCTCACGGTTCTTCCTCCACCCCCATCCCACTCTCTGTAGGAGTTCCCCAGGGATCTGTCCTTGGACCCCTTCTTTTTTCAATCTACACCTCTTCCCTGGGCTCACTGATCTCATCTCATGGTTTCCACTATCATCTTTATGCTGATGACACCCAGTTGTATCTCTCCACACCAGACATCACTGTGGAGACCCAGACCAAGGTATCGGCCTGCTTGTCTGACATTGCTGCATGGATGTCCAACCGTCACCTGAAACTGAACATGTCCAAGACCGAGCTTATAGTCTTTCCACCAAAGCCCACTTCTCCTCTTCCTCCTCTCTCGATCTCAGTTGATAACACCTTCATCCTCCCCGTCTCATCTGCCAGCAACCTTGGAGTCATCTTCGACTCCTCCCTCTCCTTCTCTGCGCATATCCAGCAGACAGCCAAGACCTGTCGCTTCTTCCTCTTTAACATCAGCAAAATTCGCCCTTTCCTCTCTGAACACACCACCCGAACTCTCATCCACGCCCTCATTACCTCTCGCCTTGACTACTGCAACCTTCTCCTCACTGGCCTCCCACTTAGCCATCTATCCCCACTTCAATCCATCCAGAACTCTGCTGCTCGTCTTATATTCCGCCTGAACCGATACACTCATACTACCCCCCTCCTCAGGTCGCTTCACTGGCTTCCGATTAGATACCGCATTCAGTTCAAGCTTCTCCTTCTCACCTACAAATGCACTCAGTCTGCAGCCCCTCATTACCTCTCCACCCTCATCTCCCCTTACGTTCCCGCCCGAAACCTCCGCTCACAGGAGAAATCCCTCCTTTCAGCACCCTTCTCCACCACCGCCAACTCCAGGCTCCGCCCATTCTGCCTCGCCTCACCCTTTGTGTGGAATCAACTTCCTGTGGCCCTACGCCAAGCCCCCTCCCTACCCATCTTCAAATCCTTGCTAAAAGCCCACCTCTTCAATGTTGCCTTCGGCACCTAACCTTAGACTGCTCCAATTTGACTGCCACTACTTGATGTCTGTACATTTGTCCATTAGATTGTAAGCTCTTCGAGCAGGGACTGTCCTTCTATGTTATATTGTACAGCGCTGCGTAACCCTAGTAGCGCTATAGAAATGTCAAATAGTAGTAGCAGTAGTAGTAGTAGTAAATAAGGCCCGTTTCTGATACAAATGAAACGGGTGCTAGCAAGGTTTTCCTCGGAGTGTGTATGTTTGAGAGAGAGTGTGTGAGAGTGACTGTGAGAGAGAGAGAGAGTGAATGTGCGAGTGTGTGTGTGTGTCAGAGAGAGTGAGTCTGGGTGTGAGTGTGTCTGTGAGAGAGTGTGTGTGTTTGAATGAGAGTGTGTGCGAGTGTGTATGTGAGACACAGTGACTGTGTGAGAGACAGCGTGTTTCACACAGATACACTGTGTGTGCGAGAGTGTGTGAGAGAGAAAGAGAGAGTGTGTGTGAGACAGAATGTGAGAGAGTATGTGTGCGATACACAGACTCTCTGTGAGACCGAGAGTGTGTATGAGACCGAGAGAGTGTGAGAGTGACTGTGTGACACATAGAGAATGTGATACAGTGTGAGACATAGTGTGAGAGACTGTGTGAGAGTGAGAGAGAGAAAGACACTGACTGTGAGAGAATGTGTGTGTGACAGAGATACCTTCCCCCTCCCTCTGTGGTCTCAGGACCCCCTCCCACCTCCCCCCCTCTGGTCTCAGGATCCCCTCCCCCCTCTCAGGTCTGAGCTCCCCCTCCCCCCTTCTGTGTTTCCCTCCCCTCCCCTGTTGTCTCAGGACCCCCTGCCTCTCCCCCCTCTGCGTGGTTGGCAGCACCGTTCGAGTGTGTGTGTGTGTGTGACAGAGAGAGAGAGTGAGACTGGGTGTGAGTGTGTCTGTGAGAGAGAGTGTGATTGTCCTCTCTCCCCTGCCCCCCCTCCAGCCATCCAGTGATTCTCCTCTCTCCCCTGGCCCCCCCTCCAGCCACCCAGCGGTTCTTGTCTCCCCTGCCCCCCTCCAGCCACCCAGCTATTCTCCTGTCTCCCCTGCCCCCTCCAGCCACCCAGCGATTCTCCTGTATCCCCCGCCCCTCCTCGAGCCATGCAGCGATTCTCCTTTCTCCCCTGCTCCCCCTCCAGCCACCCAGCAATTATGCTCTCTCCCCTGCCCCCCCTTCAGCCACCCAGTGATTGTGCTCTCTCCCCTGCCCCCCTCCAGCCACCCAGCAATTGTCCTGTGTCCCCTGCCCCCCCTCCAGCCACCATGGGATTCTCCTCTGTCCCCAGCCCCGCCTCCAGCCACCCAGCGATTGTACTGTGTCCCCAGATTAGCTCCGTTGAAGCAGCGGCGTTATTGAAAGCCCTGGTCATCCACGGAGTCAGCTTCAGAACGTTGGAGGTGAGTTCGTTCCCTCAGTCCTGCCTTCTGATTACCTGCCCTCGACGTCATCACGTTTTGACGCGAGGGCGGGGCAGAGAGAGATGTGACAGACTTAAGAATGTTACAAACCCTTCACTGAAGCCACGGAGTCAGCTTCAGAATGTTGGAGGTGCTTTTTATTATAGTAGATAGCCAGAAAACAACAAGGCAGGCAGTCCACCAAATCCAATGTGGAAGATAAAATAAAAAGACAGACCTTGTAAAAAATACAGTCTTTATTGATGAGTTAAAAGCTCCTAGTGGTTCAACATAAAATGCTCAACATGGCCATATTTTGCCAGAATGACTAGCTGTGTCAGGGGCAGTAAGTGACTGCAAATTTAAAAATTTAAAAACATTCATTATCATAAAAATAAATAGCAATGTTTTTTTAATTTAAAAACTACAATTTATTTTTATGATACAATACTGAATGTTTTTTGTATTTGCAGTCACTTACTGCCCTTGGACATGGCTATATTGGGCATTTTATGTTGAAACTGCGGGAGCTGTATTTTTTTACAAGGTCTGTCTTTTTGTTTTATCTTCTATATTAGATGCATTCAGAAGCAACTCTCATCCAACCTCCTGCCAGTTACACACAATAACATAGATTCTACCATAGCAAAGCCATTTGTAAAGGAATAGTGCTCTGGTCTCTGCTGGGGACTATAGACTTGTCTCTCAAAGCTGGTTTGATCTTGACCAGAATGCCTTCAGTCGCTTTCATGTCATATACACCAACCCCCAGATTCTATAAACTTGGGTTGGGTATCAAACTTTACACTTGGAGAGCAAAGTTGCATGCACAATTTATAGAATAAGGTCAGTTGTGTGCATAAATGAATTTAATTGGTGTTAATGAGCAATAATAGCTACAATTGGCCTTAATTGGCATCAATTAGCAGTTACACATGCAACTTCCCTTAGTCAGTATTCTATAATATACGCTCCCGTGCACCTACTAGAGGGGTGTGGCCATGAGGAAAGCATGGGTGGGTCAGGTATATGCCTAGCGGTTATGCAATTAACCACCTGTAGACACTTCAAAACACAACAGCTTGTCAATTCTGTAGTGCTAGGCCTTCTGATCCTATTACTCCACTTCTGAAGAAATTAAACTGGTTACCTGTCCATTTGAGGATTCAATTTAAAATTCTCACTCTGACCCATAAAGCAATTCATACAGGTCAATAGTAATCTGCTCGATGTTTGCAAACCTTAAATTACCATAGACTTGTTTTACCTAGGCCTAGGCAAGCCTATTGGGAGGTAACACAAAAGAGTGCCTTTTACTTCATGGCTCCTTTTCTTTGGAATAACTCCCTTTGGATATTATTTATTTATTTATTTTTTAGCATTTGTATCCCATATTTTCCCACCTATTTGCAGGCTCAATGTGGCTTATATTGTTCTGTAATGGTGATTACCAATTCTGGAAAAGAGAAATACATAGTTAAGGTATAGGAGACAGACCTGCTTATTTTCGAAAGAGAAAAACGCCTCGGGAGATAGATGTTTATCTCACAAAAACGATTAAAACAGTGTAATGGAAACAAAACTTTCAGTGCGTCCGTTTCGCTCGTACGCTCTGATACAAACGCCCAAATAAGGGGCGTGTCGGGGCGTGTTAAGGGCGATGTTACGAGGTGGTCGTCTACAACGTATAACAGATACCGAAATGATTTTGGGTGGGCGGGAACATGGGCGTCATTGCTTAGACCCGAAATAAAAGCGACCAGAGCAAGGGGGAAATTGTCTTTAGACCCATTAGCGATTGTGTGGAGTTGGAGAGTGGCAAGATCGGTGTTGGGAGAGCTGAATTGTTGGTTGCAGAGAAAGCTGAGTGTGTGGAGTACCTGTTACGTTCGTCTGTCTGCCCTAATCGGAACGTTGTCACCCTCACCTGCCTCTTTTGTGTCTTACCTTTTGACCTTTCCCTACTCCTCCTCCTTGCTCTATCAGTCCCTTCCCCTTCCCTTCCCCTCCCCCTATCCCTGTCCATTCACTGTTCCCACATGTATATTGTATTGCCTGACCTCCATTTGTCTCTGTGTTCCCTGTACTGTTCGGCGAGTGACTGGCCAGAGGGTGTGTTCGGAGTGAGATTCTGTGTGCTGCTGTTGTTTCAGTACTACTACTAATACTTGCACTGGTGGGGAAATGGATGCACTAAATTCACTTGCGGCTTCCATGTTAGAGGAAGAGGCCACACACCGCAGGAGGTATTCACGGCCCCGAGTGTTCAGGGCCCGCACCACCTTCCTACAACTCACTGACCAGTAGTGTCTGACAAGGTTCAGGTTTGATAAGGTGACCATTGTGCAGCTTTGTGAGCAGCTGAAACCCCTCCTTCAGCCCCAGACCCATAGGAATAACCCCATCCCTGTCCACCTCAAAATCACTGCCTCTCTCTCTGTCCTGGCCACTGGGAGTTTTCAATCTGTATTAGCTGCTAACACAGGGCTCACCCAGGCTTCTATTTCACACTGTCTCACCCAGTTCCTGGATGCCTTTCTAACTCACACCTCTCACTACATCACTTTCCCCACCACCCCCCAGGCCCTGCACAACAACATGGCCGCCTTCTATGCTGTTGCTAGATTCCCCTCGGTAATAGGTGTGATTGACTGCACACAGGTCCCACTCAGACCCCCCCCCCCCCCCCCCCCCCGGCCACACGAAGCCACCTACAGAAACAGGAAGGCATTTCATTCAATGAACATGCAAGTTGTGTGTGATGCCCAGGGGGAGATATTAGACGTGTGTGCCAGGTACCCCGGTTCCACCCACGATGCCTACATCCTAAGCACTCGGGCATCTTCCGCAGGTTTGAACGAGGGGAGTTCACTGGTGGATGGCTACTAGGTAAGTGCAACATGGATGTACCCATGTATACCTCCTCCACTGGGCAGCCCTCCGCCCTGCCTTCCTCCACCTCACTCCACAACCCACTATCCTAATCCCCCCTCCCCCCCCCCCCCGTACCTGCTCCAAGCAATACACACTCATCTATCTCATTCTGCTTCTCTCCAAAGGTGACCGAGGGTACCCACAGAGGACGTGGCTCATGACCCCCGTGGTGTATCCACAACCAGGGGCAGAGGAAACCTACAACAGGAGGCATCGGAGCACCCAGGGGATCATTGAGTGGACCTTTGGCTTCTTGAAAAAACGGTTCTGCTGTCTGGACCGGTCTGGAGGAGAGCTGCTCTACAGTCCAGAAAAGGTGGCAAAAATCTTCGTGGCGTGCTGCATGCTGCACAATTTGGCCCAGCACAGAGGACAGGCCCTCCCAGAGGAGCCACAGCCACCAGAGGAGGCCCCAGATGAGCAGGAAGAGGAGCCCCCTCCACCCCCAGCCCACAGAGCAGAGCTCACTGCTTACCAGCTTGGCGTCAGAGCCAGACAAAGACTCATAGAAACAAGTTTTCTGTGAAAGTAAATGCACATTTATTTTTAATACTCACATAAGTGTTACCATCACACCCACCACCACCACCACCCACCAACCCTCACCCTCCAGCATGTGCCATCACTTTCCCCGTCCCCTCCCCCGTCCCCTCTTACCCCTCCCACGGACTTCCTTTGCAGCTGGTGCTGCAGGGGAAGTCTGTTCAGACTCCTCCAATGGGCTACTCCCACTGTCCTCCTCCATATCCACACAGCAGCCTGCGGCTTCGGCTGCGCTGTGGAAATCCGGCCACCTTGTTGGCTGTAGCCTGGCCACAGGACCCAGAATGGGAGCTGGTTTGGTGGGTGCTGCACTAGTGGCTGCGGAGGCGCCCAATCTCAAGGCCCACCTCTTAGCTGGTGGTGGTTGCTGCCCACTGGAGGAGGAAGTGGATGGCAGGTCTTGCTGCACCACCACCGCTGGAGTAGGTGCTTTGACCTGAGGGTGCAGGCCTTCAATGCTGTGCTGCAGCTGTTGGAGTTGCTGGAGCACCTCCTGGTGGGCTTGGTGCTGCGCCTGGAGCACCTCCTGGTGGGCTTGGCGCTGCGCCTGGAGCAGTTCCTTGTGGGCTTGGCACCGCGCCTGCAGTGCTTCCCGCTGCAGATCTAATTTTTGCTGCTGGTACTCCTCCAAGCGCACATTGTGCTGCAGCAAATCAGTGGCCAGCCGCAGGAGTTGCCTCCTTTGGCTGGAGGGCCTCTGGCGAGGAGCTGGCCCCCTATATTCATCCTCTGCATCAGAAAACTCAATCGGTGGTGGAGGTGCCACCTCTGCCGGTGGTGCTGGTGGAGGTTGGGCCTCTAGTGCTGGTTCTGCTGCTGCAGGTGGTGGAGGTAGAGGCTGGACTGGTGCAGGTGGTGGTGTTAGAGGCTGGACTGCTGCTGCAGGTGGTGGCGGTAGAGGGTGCACTGGTGCAGGTGGTGGAGGTAGAGGCTGCACTGGTGCAGGCTGTGGAGGTTGAGGCTGTCCTGCTGGTGTAGGCCTTTGTTGTGATTGGAGGCCACTAGGGCCAGCCTCATCAGAGTCATCTCCTGTATAGCACAAGGGTGAGGAAGTGTGTTGGTGAAAATAACCCACTTTTGTCTTTCAGCATTTATCCACATAGCCCCACACTTGATGACACTGCAAAGAGATGGTGAGGAGGATTGGGTTTGAGACCCATGTGAATGACAGCCCCACAGGCAGCTGGGTACAGCTGGTGGACAGACAGCCAAGACAAGGACACCGCTCACAACTTTGTGGACCCGGACAAGCTGTTTGTTGTGTAGTAGTTAAAGTGAAGGACATTTGAGCATGTCTTGTGTTACTACTGACTTGGTATACTGCCTAGAACTGCTTTATGGCCCCGATTACAGGCTCCTTAAGTTGCATGCATGTGGCCCACACTAGCTAGAGCACAAAGGTGACAGAAGGAAATAGGCACAGTTTGGTGATGATGGGAAAATAGGAGGGAGTAGGGAAGGAAGAGGCCCAAAGTTGTGCCACAGTAGTAACCTACACACACCCATAGGATAGGAACCAAGTGTAAAGTATTATTGGGGGTGCTAAGCCCAGTGCAAATAAGCCCTCCATGGACACCTACATGATATTTCCTCAATATTGGGGGTGCTCAAACACCCACTGAGTCTGCTCCTATGACACACATTAATACTACCACTACTCAGACACCTTACACTGTAATTAAGCTGCACACACAGGACAAGTAAGAGGGAAGCCAATGACTAAGGTAGGAATAGAGAGTAAGGGTACAGAGCAAGTGAGCAGGGGGTAGGAGGTGAGACACTATCATAAAGGTGGGCGTTTATTCCACATATGAAGACAGCCTGAGACACACCGTGGTGAAACTCCTCCCCCACCTCCCTCCTCCTCCTGGCCCCAACTTGTATAACACAGTGTAGTGCAGCAGAACAGATATCCCAACATCATAATGGACAACCTACCTACTACTACTACTACTACTACTACTATTTAGCATTTCTATAGCGCTACAAGGCATACGCAGCGCTGCACAAACATAGAAGAAAGACAGTCCCTGCTCAAAGAGCTTACAATCTAATAGACAAAAAATAAATAAAGTAAGCAAATCAAATCAATTAATGTGAACGGGAAGGAAGAGAGGAGGGTAGGTGGAGGCAAGTGGTTACGAGTCAAATGCAATGTTAAAGAGGTGGGCTTTCAGTCTAGATTTAAAGGTGGCCAAGGATGGGGCAAGACGTAGGGGCTCAGGAAGTTTATTCCAGGCATAGGGTGCAGCGAGACAGAAGGCGCGAAGTCTGGAGTTGGCAGTATTGGAGAAGGGAACAGATAAGAAGGATTTATCCATGGAGCGGAGTGCACGGGAAGGGGTGTAGGGAAGGACGAGTGTGGAGAGATACTGGGGAGCAGCAGAGTGAGTACATTTATAGGTTAGTAGAAGAAGTTTGAACAGGATGCGAAAACGGATAGGGAGCCAGTGAAGGGTCTTGAGGAGAGGGGTAGTATGAGTAAAGCGACCCTGGTGGAAGATGAGACGGGCAGCAGACTTTTGAACCGACTGGAGAGGGGAGAGGTGACTAGGTGGGAGGCCAGCAAAAAGCAGATTGCAATAGTCTAAACGAGAGGTGACAAGGGTGTGGATGAGGGTTTTGGTAGAGTGCTCGGAAAGAAAGGGGCGGATTTTACGGATGTTGTAAAGAAAGAAACGACAGGTCTTGGCAATCTGCTGGATATGAGCAGAGAAGGAGAGAGAAGAGTCAAAGATGACCCCAAGGTTTCGAGCTGAGGAGACAGGGAGAATGAGAGAGTCATCAACAGAAATAGAAAACGGGGGGAGCGGGGAGGTGGGTTTGGGGGGGGAAAATGAGAAGCTGGGCCGAGGTGTCAAGGGAACCGAACCTGTGGATGCCCTCCTGGGGTAGCAGGACGTGGACCATCAGCTCCATGGGGGTGAGGTTGGCTGTGTCATGTGCTGCGGGATTGGCCCCAGCCTTCCTCCTCACATCCCTCCTCAGCTTGCGCCACTTGCGCTTGCAGTCCTCCACGTCCCTTGCACAGTGGAAGACTGCATTCACCCTGTCACGTACCGCCTCCCATTCCCACTGCTTGGTGGTCGCAGCCAGTCTCTGCCCTGTGGGAGCAAACAGGTTGGTGTGCCGTTGCTGTATCTCCTGCACCAGAAAAATTGCCCTTCCGGGTTGGGGGCTGGCATGGCGGCATTGTACCAATGGGGTTTCGAACATACGGAGTGGGCATTTATATCGTCGCCAGGAACGCACATTTTGGACGGGGGATAGGCGTGTCTGATATGGGTGCTTTAATTTTGATTATACACACAATTCCTAAACATGCCCAGCTGAGATAGCGATTTGGAGCTCCTGATTTCGATTATGGGTAGATAACTATGGGCATCCCCCCCTGCCTTCCCCTTCTTGATTGCCACTTAAACCGCCATTTAGTGGCCCAACTGTTTGGGGAGGCTAAAGGGGGTGGGGTTAGGGCAGGGTTATGAGGCGGGGTTAGTGCGGGCCAGAGTGGGGTTAGGGGTGGGGCTTACATCCATAATTGACAACACACAGAAAAAAATAAGTAAAAATAAAAGTGACAATTAACAACTTTTATTAAATGTAACATAGTAGATGATGGCAGAGAAAGACCTGTACGGTCCATCCAGTCTAGATATTACATATGTATCATATGCCAAAAAAAAGTGGTTGCTCAAAGTCAAAGCATATACTAACCAATGTGTATACTATTCAAAAATGTTATCAATTATTAAACACTGCTATTTCTATCCATGGAAAATCCCAAAATGAAATACTCACATTAGTGAAGTAACATCCGGCGACTAGACTTCGCATCATAGGTGTCAATGATCTGCTCAGGGTTAATATCTCCAAAAAGATCACTTTCAATGTTCAGTAAACATAAAGTTGTCAGTCTTTCCTGACCCATTGTGGATCTCAGCCAGTTTCGTACACGTCTCATGGCAGAAAAAGATCTCTCACAGGTAGCTGTGCCAACAGGAAGAGTAAGTGCCAGTTTCAAAAGCTTTGTAAAATTTGGATAAAAATGTGTTGAAGTAGCTGCTTTCAGAGCTTCCAGAGTGATTTCTGTGTTTGGTAAGCCATTTTTTATCATTTCCATCTCTATTTGAGCAAGTTTCGTATTGATAGAAAGAGCACTTGCATATTTACTGAGTAGCCCATTGCTGCCCTCCAAATCACATTTCAGAACTGCATCAACACTTTTTGCAATTTCCATTGACTGAGGTGAAAACCTGCGACTACATTCTTCTAATAGTGTATCTAGCACAGAAAAATACAGTTGTCTTCCCCATTTTTCTTTTGCATTCTCATTTTCACTTGAGGACTCTGAGAGAGATTCTCGTTGTCCAAGTGTGCTTGTAATAAATGAACATTCTAGCGAAGCTGTTCTTTTCACAGATCTTGACTGTCGACGTTTGTAAGTGTGCTCTTCATCTGTGTCAGGAACATCATGCAGTTCACAGAACTTTTGGATCTCCTCCCAAATATCAGCCCACTTAGCATTCTGCAATACGTCGATGGTTTTCTGGAGTACACTAGAGGCCCGAGAAAGTGTTGTATCTTCTGCCTGCAGTGCTTTGTGTGTCACATGAATTGTACTAAGTACATGGTAAAAAATAATCAAGCACACACAAAATTCTAACTTGCGCACAGTTTTCAGCAACCCTGATGCTTCAATGAATCTACGGTATGGAGGCTCTGACAATCCCAATAAAGTTCTGAGAAGTGCTCCCAGTGAGTTTTTAACAGCAGATACATTTTTCCATCGACAGGCCCATCTCGTATCACTTAAACTGGACAATTCCAATTTGACACCAAGCATCTTCTGTGCCTCTAGGTACATGATGTGTACCAGGCTGTGAAAAAAATGTGAACAAGCTTTCCAGGGTGTAAAAAAAAATCTGTTGCTGCTCGGTTTACTTTGCAGGCCTCTACTAAAACCAAATTCGATTTATGGGCCATGCAGTGTATATATATATAGCTGTGGGGTGATCTTGCAGTATTTTTTGCTGTACTCCATTGACATGACCTGCCATGACAGCGGCTCCATCATAGCACTGTGCTACAATTGGCAAATCTGCAATTCCTGATACTTGTAAGAATTGTTTAATGTGCTGATAGATAGCATTAGCATCTCCTCGCTCAGAACAATCGATCAATCCCAAAAAGCGTTCTTTTATTTCCAGATTTTCTGTATATCTCACACACACTGTTATTTCTTCTTGCTTGAAACTGCGTGCTTCATCAACAAGAAGAGTAAAGAACCCATTTTCCTGCACTTTCTGAATGATTTTAGCTTTTACAAAATCTGCTGCAATCTGTAGTAGCTCATTTTGCGTTCTGTGGCCCAGTAGATTGAAAGAACCCTTCAATTTTCTTGCAAATGCTTCATCGTATTTTGAGAACAAATTGCACAATTCCAGGAAGTTTCCACGATTTGCTGATTCTTCTCTTTCATCATGTCCGCGCAGTGCAATTCCTTGTTTGGCCAAGTAAAGCAGTAAATTAGTAATTTTTAGAGCACAGTCTCTATTTTCTTCTACTGTTTTCTTGTGAGGAGAGCTGTGTTGCGATAGCGCCTACTTGTCTGGATTTTTTGAGGCAATGCCTTCTTTCAGAAGACTGCTTATGTATATCAGAATCTACATGTTTCTGAAGCTTTTTCTTTAAAATTTTCCAGTCCCTGACTCCTTTTTCAGTAAAAGCAGAATCTTTCAAACCATTAGAACTTGAAAAGTGTCTGCAAGGAAAGCAGAAAACTGCATCTAACTGCTGACTGTACTCTAAAAATGAAAATGTCTTGTAATATTCTGATGTGAAGGAATGCTTTTGCTTTCCAAACACAGATTTTGGAAACTCAGGTAAATGAGGCTGTGATGGTCACATTGTAGTTGACCCAAGATCTAATACAGGAGTAAGGACAAGATTTTTTTCAGTTGAAATTGCAAGATTTTGAGGCTGATTTTGATTTGATGAGAATTCTTCCTGTGGATTAGGAACTAAGATGTTGCTAGAGCAGCCAGCCAATGACATATTTGAATCTTGCTCAGAATCACTTGGCATCTCATTCTCTCCAGAATTTGTTTTCTCTGGAGTGCACTGTCCAGAGCTCACTGGGGCTTTTGTGCCAAAATATTTTCTAATATCCATAAAACCCAGTAACTGCCTGGGTTTGTTTGAGATGATCTGAACTCAAATTCTGAGTCAGGAGGGTCGCCAGCAGATGATCTTCAGTCTCAAGTCCCAGGGCCTTTAGAAAGAGAAAAGAGGTGGCAGCAGGGGCATAATTAATAGGGCTTTCAAAGAGACTCATAGCACAGAAGTCAATGTTTAGTATATTCTGGTTGAAGACTATAGATCCGAAAGTCTAAAATACCCTATTTACTTGTGCATACCATAAATCTACTCTAGGGGAGCGAAGGGTGTCCCATCCCAAATTTGAAAAGTTACAAGAACCACTCTAATTAGTGAGATTGAAGGTTAGCATGTGAAAGTTTTCTTGCAGTGTATTTGGTATATAAATTTGTCATGGTGGAGAAGAGACTGAATCCCAAGGAAGGGCTGCAGATGCTGCTGATTATTGACAAGTAGTGCTTCTATGTGCTTGTAAAAATGGATTTATATATGAATATATCATAAATGACATATTTTAAACTCAATTATTTCAAGCACTTAACCAACACTCAACCACAGACACATCTATGGAACAATTCAACACCAGATCCTGCAAAATATTCTAAAACCAAACCAGACTGGTGTTATGACAAACTAAAATTAAAGTGTCGATGTTTGTCACCTCAATAAGGCCAACAATCCCAACTGTAAAACACTATGCACAAACTTGTGCAAAAGCATACTCAAAACCTCCATAAATATTACACTGGGCAGACCCTAATACACAAATATACCACCCAAACGGACAACATCACAGATGGTCAACAATATGAAATAAGGGATCATATCACAATTCTCATGTACAGCCACAAAACATCCTTTTAGGGTGGATAGTATTCACAATGAGCTCCTTTTATTAACAACCAGATAGAGATAAGAGTTTTCAAATTTCAATTTTGGCACAGTATAAGTCATCTTTATGACTACTGATGCACTCAAGCTTGCAAGTAATTTGAAACTCCAAAGCCACAGTCTCACACTACCTGTGTATAAAACAGGATACAGGAAAAAGTTATCATCATCATCCACAGTTAAATGTGAATCTTCTTTCAGCATATAGAGTGGAGAAAAAAGGGGGGGGGGGGGGGGTTCAGTAACGCCACCCAGCCAGCCCAAGATGATAGGACTATATAAGGCGTAGTAGGCCTGGCGCAACATCATCTAGCCCCCTCAAAAACTCCACACTATTAAATGGCCAAAATTAATATCAAAAATGGACTTGAAATGTCCTGAGGGTTAATAATGGACAACAGTGGCGTAGGAAGGGGGTGCATGCCGCTGGGGGGGGGGGGGTCGGCTCCGCTGGTTCCCTGCTCCCTCTGACCCGGAACAGGTTACTTCCTGTTCCAGGGTAGAGAGAGCAGGGAACCAGCGGAGTCGACGCAGCTCCCAGCGATGTGCACTCAGGGCAGATCGGCCCGCCCCTTGCCGCTCTGCCACTTCCCTATGTAAGTACGCGCTCCGGAGGGTGCACCGTACTGCACCTGGGGGAGGGGTGCGCAGCGGCGACCCGCCCCGGGTGTCAGCCGCCCTCGCTACGGCACTGATGGACAAATTCCTGTATCCAAAAAGTTGAGATCACACATCACAGTCTAAGTCATCATCACAAACAATATAGGAAAAAGCATTAGGGGCTATAGCCCATTTAGTTATGTTTAAACAAAAGAGATGTGCATGAAACAAAGTATTTATTTTTATTTTGACTTCACTTGTTTTAAAAACCAGAGGCAATAAATGGTCCTGTGTGTTAATTTTGTTTAGGCAATGTAGGGCTTAACATTTGCACTGTAAATGTAAAAGCGATGTGTATTGCCAGTGCTGTGTGAATGTTAACTTCTCCTGAAAGGGAGAGCTCTGGAAGAAGTATGGAGATCATTTGTAGATCATTTGTAGATGGGAATGAGATTTTTCTCTCATGTGGACATATATCTGCAGTTCCTCCTGCCGTGCAACTTACTAAGGCATTGACGAGTTTTGTGATATTAAATATTTTTACTTACATGTCTCTGAAATTGAATGAAGGAGTTTTACCCAATGATTTCAATGGAATTGAGGTGAATGTAAAAGTAATGCAATATGTAAATGAAGTCCTGTTGGGATTGAAGTGTAGTAGGTGTTTTTGGTGTCTTCCCCACAGCTTTTTCCATAAAAGACTATGGGATTATGCACAGGGAACTGATTGAACTTTGAAGGAACAACTATTACTCTAATAAACTCTAATAAAGTCAACTAACTCAGCAGCACCTACCTCTGTCTCTCTCCTGAAAAATCCAATGCGCTGCGCCTGCCCACTGCCAATTTTTTCTGGCAGGAAGTGGGAGGGAACATCACCAGAGACACTCTGTCTCTCTTCTTGTTCTTCCCTACGTGAGGCCCCTCCCGCGCGTTCCCGCCTATGAGGGACGGGAGCGAGCGCTGGTAGGGAAGGCTCAGCTGACTCCTGAGTCCTGACTGGCTGCCTGAGGGCGAGGGCGAGGTGAAGAAGTACTGTAGCAGAGCCAGAGGCACAGGACCGTCCACGGCGCGCTGGTGTGAAAGCCCGGAGTGCGGTAAGCCCCGGGCGGGCGCAACTCGACAACTGCTGGGCCTGGGCTGATGATGGGATGGGCCGGGCATGTGGTCGCAGACTCGCATCATCAGCGTTGGTCCAGAACAGATCCTGGCTGCGGCTGCCTGGGCCGAGCGGAACTGGGTCCGGTCGTGTGGGCGTCGCCATTGCATGACGTCATCAGGATCGCATCGTTCGGCTAGCCTCCCCAAGCCTCTGATACCGGGCGCCTATGCGCGCTGGGACTTTGGCAGTTCTGATTCATGTGAGTTCTCACGTGTTACCCGCATTTATATTAAGGTTTGTGTTTGGCAAGGTATGCTTCGGTACACCTGTGTATTTTGGGGGGTTGTTATTTGTGGTTGCCCTCAGCCCACAACGCTTCCGTTTCCATCCTTTGGGCCTCTTCCTGTCTCCCATTCTCTCTGCGTGGTTGTAGCAGGCAGTCTGTGGGAGCTAAGAAATTGCTACAATCGCACCAAATCAAGCACCCCTCGGTAAGGGTCATTTCACTGAGGCTGATGTCCAGCTAATGTTCCAGAAGATAGAAGGCGCACTACACCTTCTTGAAACAGACGTTCATGGTAGGCTCTTATTTCTCTGCCACCTCTTCTCTTTCTGCTCATCATCAAGGATTGTCCATTCACTGTATGTAGTCTGCAGTCATGTCTTAGCTCTCTTTTCACCAGGTTCCTGTGCACTGGTTGGAGACCATCAGCCCCATACTGTGTAGTTCTGCCAGGTCCTCAATGCTGTGGGCCAGCTGTTGCAGCTGCTGTATTGGTTCTCGGTAGGTTCAATCCTTTGTTTGTGTGCTGAATCCCAGTCCCCATTTATGAAATGGCCACCCATTCTCACTTTTGATAGGAGGGGGAGGGGGAGCAATATAGGCAAATCATGTTTTTAGCACAGTATTGAACACAGTCCTACAATCCTCCATAGTTCTGGAACAACAACATTACTAACATGTAGGCTGCAAACTAGTTTCAAGGTGGCCACAGGTACTGCCTACTGAGCCCTTAAGACATGGTGAGGGAGACAGTTTGTGGTTACAGGTCCAAACCCAAATTACCTGCAAGTAGCTACAACCTGGTGGCTGCCGTGGCCTAGTGGTTAGATCACTAGCCTTATAATCCAAGGTTGCTGGTTCAATTCCCACCCCTGCCTCTTGTGATTTAGAGCGAGCTACTTAACCCTCCATTGCCTCAGGTACAAACTTACAGTCCTCCTGGGACAGGGAAAGACCTGGAATATAGGTCACCTTGACCTCCTACTGAAAAAGGTGTGAGCAAACACCAAATAATGAATGCCATATTTATTTGTGCCCTTCTGTAACTCTTGTATTATATTGCAACTGTAATGCAGTAAGCCTCCATCTAATGGTTTTCCCTTTTCTCCTCAGCACTATATACCATTGCAGATGCGTAGAATGTGAAAAGATGAGGCAGCTGTTTGTAGGTCCTTGGTGCCCCCCCCCCCCCAATTTGGTATGGTTGTGGGTAAGGGTGTCTGGTGATCACACTGAGAAAACATCATGTATGTGCTACCCAGGGTTATGTGCAAGAGTGTACTTGGCAAATCACAAGTGCTAGACAACAAATCTATTATTAATGGCACTCTGTGCTGTGGGGCTGTATGGTAAGGGGGAGGGAGAGAGGCTGCATGGCCATTTGTGTCCCTCAACAGTAAATAGCCATCCAGCCTCCGCGGCCCACCCCCCTGCAGATAGGGCCATGGAGGTTGGAATGAACAGGTGGGCTTCTGTATGGACACCATTATCACAGACATGCATCAACTTTCTCATTCACACTTCACATTTCATGCAATGCATATTGCTGCCTCCTCTCACATCAACAGCACCATTTGGTTATATGTAATGCACAACGCACACACTTAGTTTAAATGTGAAAAATATTTTTTATGTGCAAACCCCAACGTATTTATTTATTTATTTATTGCATTTGTATCCCACATTTTCCCACCTATTTTCGGGCTCAGTGTGGCTTACAATACATTGTGAATAATGGAAATACAATTTGTAGCAGTACGATTATGGGTTACATTGTGAAGAGTTATGTGAAGACAAATTCAGAGTCAAAATATCATTAGGGAATAGAACAATGGAGTGTTAAAATGGGGAATTGATAGGGCGATAAAACAATAGTAAAAGAACATTAGGGTATAACAATTTTATCTGTGGGTAGAGTTTTAAGTGTGGTGAAAATACGGGGGAAGAGAACTCAGAAGAGAGTGTATTGATGCATTTCTATTAGTGTGTATAGACTTCATGTGTTTTGATCCTTGCAATAGATTTTCTCAAAGAGATGAGTCTTCAATAGTTTGCGGAAGTCGGTTAGTTCGTAGATCGTTCTCAGGTTGCGTGGTAGTGCATTCCAGAATTGCGTGCTCATATATGAGAAGGTTGATGCGTGCAGTACTTTGTATTTTATGCCTTTGCACTTAGGGAAGTGGAGATTGAGGAAAGTTCGGGATGATCTTTTTGCGTTTCTGGGTGGCAGGTCTATTAAATCAGACATGTATGCAGGGGCTTCACCGTGAATGATTTTGTGGACTAAGGTGCATACTTTTAAAGTGATACGTTCCTTGAGTGGGAGCCAGTGTAGTTTCTCACGTAAGGGTTTTGCACTTTCGTATTTTGGTTTTCCAAAGATGAGTCTGGCTGCTGTATTCTGGGCTGTTTGAAGTTTCCTCAGTATTTGTTCTTTGCAGCCTGTGTATAGTGATTTGCAGTAGTCCAGGTGACTGAGTACGAGTGATTGCACTAGGCCGCGGAAGACAGATCTTGGAAAGAATGGTTTTATTCTTTTCAATTTCCACATGGAGTAGAACATCTTTTTGGTTGTGTTGTTCGCGTGAGTTTAAAGTGTTAGGTGGTGGTCAATAGTGACTCCAAGGATTTTTAAAGTTCCTGAGATTGGCAGCTTTAGTTTAGGTGTGTTAATTGCGGTAAATTTTTTTGTGTTGTATGTAAGTATGAGGCATTGAGTTTTTTCTGCGTTCAGTTTCAATCGGAATGCATCTGCCCAGGTGTTCATGATGTGTAGACTTTGGTTGATTTCGTTGGAGATTTTATTAATGTCTTGTTTGAAAGGAATATATATCGTTACATCATTGGCATATATGTGTGGGTTGAGGTTATGGTTTGATAGAAGTTTTGCCAAGGGGATCATCATTAGATTGAAAATAGTTGGCGAGAGGGGGGATCCCTGCGGTACTCCACACTCAGGTGTCCATGCAGCAGACGTAGTTGAATTTGATGTGACCTGATATGAGCGTAAGGTTAAGAATCCCTTGAACCAGTTTAGGACATTGCCTCCGATGCCAAAATATTCAAGAATGTGTAATAGAATTCCGTGGTCAACCATGTCAAAGGCACTTGACATGTCAAATTGTAGGAGGAGTATATTGGTGCCGGTTGCAATCATTTGTTTAAATTTGGTCATTAGAGTAATTAATATTGTTTCTGTGCTGTGATTTGATTGGAATCCTGATTGGGCATCATGCAGTATGGAGAACTTGTTAAGATAGTTTGTGAGTTGTTTGGTTACCATCCCTTCGGTTATTTTGGTTATTAGTGGTATAGATGCTATTGGTCTGTAGTTAGTTATTTCGCTTGTGTTTTTCTTTGTATCTTTGGGTATTGGGGTGAGTAAAAGTTTTCCTTTTTCCTTTGGGAAAAGTCCGTTTTGTAGCATGAAGTTCACGTGGTTCGTTAGGTCTATTATGAATTGTTGAGGAGCTGATTTCATGAGGTTGTTTGGACAGATATCTAGTTTGCATTGGGATTTGGTGAATCTTTTGAGCGTTTTAGAGATGAGGTCCTCTGACAGTAATTCGAATTCGGTTCAGATCCTGTCTGCTGGATATATACCATCTTCTGGGTCTAGACAGTTTAGGAGTGTTGCGTATTCAATAGGGCTGGTGGGTATTTTAAGTCGTAATTGTATGATTTTCTCCTTGAAGTATTTCGCGAGGTTGTCGACCCCTGGTGTATCTTTGCTGTTATTTGTAACTGGTGTGGTGTCTAGCAATTTATTTACAAGGTAGAAGAGTTTGTGTGTGTCTTTGTAGTTTGGTCCAATCATTGTTTTGTAGTGTAGTCTTTTAGTCTGTTTAATGGTATATTTGTATTTCCTCCGAAGTGTTTTCCAGGCATTCAGTGTGTGTTCACCTTTCTTTTTGTTCCATGCGCGTTCTAGTTTTCTGACTTGTGTTTTGAGTTCTTTCAGCTCTTCGGTGAACCATGGATTAGATTTTTTCCTATGTGATGTTCTGGTTTGGATTGGGGCAATTGTGTCTAATGTTGTCTTACATATGTCATCCCATTCTTGGAGGAATTGAATGGTGTCTGTATTTGTTGACCATTCGTTTTGGTAGACCTGTTGCCAGAATGTTGTGGGGTCTATTTTTCCTCTTGTGGTGTATGTTGTTCGTTCATGTTTGTTGACTGTGTTTCTGTGTATTTTTCGCCAGTGGAGGGAGACATATGCTTTATGGTGGTCTGTCAATGGTGTGGGTGTCCATCTTGTGTCTGTAAGTAGGAGAGTTGAGTCTGGGTCGAATTTGTGTGTAATGATGTCAAGTGTGTGTCCTTTTTCGTGTGTTGGTTGAGTATTAGGAGCGTGTAAGTCCCAGAGTTTTAAGAATTCTTTGCATTCTTGTGTGCCTGTTGAGGTGTTGTCTTCGAGGTGTAGGTTGATATCTCCTATTATGAGGATGTTTGAGGCAGAGACACATGTGTTCGAGATGAAGTCCATGAGTTGCGTTTGGGAGTCTTTCCATTTTCCTGGTAGCCTGTAGAATAGGATTGCGTTGAGGTGTCCTTGTAGGTTCGGATGAGTGATTCTTGTCGAGGCAATTTCGAGTTGTGGTGAAGTGGATTCGCCAGTGGTTGTGATAGTGAACTCGGATTTGTAAATTATGGCTATTCCACCACCTCTTTTTCCATTTCTTGTCCAGTGGGTGATTTTGTATTCTGGTGGGCATGTCTCTATGATGGCGGGATCTGTAGGGCCGTGGAACCATGTTTCTGTGATGAACAGAAGGTCTAGATTCTCTGTGGTTATCCAGTCTAGTATGTCTACTGAGTTGCTTACTGGTGATCTAGCATTGATGTATCCTATTCGGATTGAGCGGTATGGTTCTGTAGGGAGGTTAGATGTGTTTATTTTTATTAGTTGTCTGTTTCCTCGGTGGTTGAATTTGTCGTCGTCGTTTTTTTTTTCTCTTTCTGTTGGTGATGTTCGTATGTGGAGATTTTTCCTTTTGGTTGGTTATTGTATTTTTGGTCTGATGAGTTGTTAGTAGGTTGTACATAGAGTTGGTGGATTGTGGTTGGGTTGTTGTTGATGTTGGTAGATTATGGGAATGAGGTATATTATTATCAGTAGCTTATTAGTGTTCATGTTGGATTTTTGTGGACGGTGTTCGTGGGAGTGTTGGGTGTTGTTGGTGATATCAGTAGTTTTGTGGGCAGTGTTTGTGGGAGTGTTGGGCGGTGTTGGTGATATCAGTAATGCATCAACAGTCTTAACAATTGATCCATAACAGTAATTAGATCACCAAGGTATGGCATTGCTTAATACTAGCCGTGCTTAACCTTAACATGTGTTAGAAGGCAGTAATGCAATTAAGAACATTTGTGCTAGCATTTAAGTAATAAGTTTAACAGTCAATTGTAATACAGGTACTTAAGCATATAGAACTAAGGCAGCTAGAAGCATGGCTTAGAAGCAAAACAATATGAGAGGCTTTTAGCATGTGTTTGAAGGCGGTATTGCAAAAGCAAGCAGGCAAAGTCACAGGCAGCCTAGCAGCAGCAGCGGCTCTTATTAGGTCTCCAGTGCACACAAACGAAGCAGAACAAATACAAAATCAAACAAAACAAAAACAAAAAAAACCATTCAATTTCAGTAGTCATTAATACTAGTTAGTGGAACACAGTACCGGTTGTTCGCTGTTGATGTGGTCGGCTTGGACCGCTCGGGCTGGATGTGAAATGAGTGTAATGGATGATGGCTGATTAGGTATGTTGGAAGTAGAGATTAGTCAGCTGGCTTCCTTGCTTGCAGAGGACTAGATAGGCTCGCTTCCACTCCTGTCTAGTAAACCTCCATGCAGCAGCTTGTAGGTATGCTTGTTGTTAATGAGTGTGTGACTGTGATAACTCCAGGGGGAGTGGAAACAAAGACTCACCGAACCGATTTCCCTGCTCACAGTGGACCAGGTAAGCTCATCTCCAGTCCCTTACATCCATTCTTTGGGGTTAGGCAGTTAATTAGCACCCCTACAAATTCCCCCCCACCCACACAAAAATTCCCCAACACCCCCATATATCCCCCCAACCCCCCTCCAACATTTCCTCCCCCCAACATACAAACAACCCACCCACCCAAAAACCCCCCTCACAAAATAGAAACTGTCACCTCCCTCCCCCCCCCCCCCCCCCCCCCCCGTCTAGGACGGGTAGCCACGGCCTCTAATCAAGGCCCTCTGTAGCAGGGTAATGAGCAGCAGCAGGACCACCCTAAGTGGGCCCTGCAGCTGCTCATTACCCTGCCTAATTATTCGTAGCTCCTGTAGCACCTGGTTCTGGCCATCTACCAGGTGCTGCAGGAGGCGCAGAACAGCCGCTGGGCCAAGGGCTGGAGGTGGCCCAGGGGACCCAGATGATGGCCCAGGGGATGGAGGTGGCCCAGGCGATGGAGCTGCCTCAGGGGATGGAGGTGGCCCAGGCGATGGAGCTGCCTCAGGGGATGGAGATGGCCGAGGGGAGGGAGATGGCTCAGACGGAGCTGCAGGTGGGGAGGGGTCCTCCAGAATGTCCTCATCAATTATGAGGACCCCCTCCTCCGAGTCCTCCTCCTCCTGGTGGGCCTCCTGGGCTGGCTCCTCCTCCTCCAGGTGCTCCTCCTGGCCTGGCTCCTCCTCCTCCAGGTGGCCCTCCTCATCTGCCTGCTCCTCCTGCTGGTGCTGGAGCCCTGTGTATGTAAACAGAGTATGGATGAGATGAGCACATACAACATGGCTTGCATATTGCAGTAGCTGGGTGGCCTGAGCCAGGGGATGGGGGAAGGTGTGAGGAGGCGTGGCCTATACCCATGGGGGACTGAGATGCATCAGATGACATGACGGGGAACCCTGGAAGCTGCACTGATACAAAACACACAGGACATGTTGGCAGACCACACTCATTGGTGACCAGCATGTTTGCATTGTGAGATGCGACGAGGGTTTGGTGACCTGTTTTTGATGTTTTTAATGGTGGGGGGGGGGGGGGGGGAAGGGTGTTTAGCACATTACTTTTATGTGAGGGAGGCCATGACATCCAGTAAAAGTGGGGCCTCCGGCAGGTCTACCAGGACACACTATCCACCCACCCCAGAAAGGGGGAGACTAAAGTGAGGCATATCTTCTCAATCATCTCGGGAGGGGGGGGGGGGGGGGGGATGGTCATTGGAAGTTGCAGCCACAGTCATGGGAGTGCACCTGCAACTTGCATCCTTGATCTGGGACCAATAAATATGTTATTACTTAGTAGTTGGCTATTAACCACTTGGAAATTGATATTGTACAGGACATTAGCATTATTCAATAAATATATTTACAAATCAGTACAGGTGTCCTGTTTTTGAATACTTACGGCGAGCCCTGAGGTGCCGTCGCACTGCCCGGATGAGCTCGGGCCTCTCCCGCCTCACACGGCGGAACCTCCTCCTCAGGGACTCGAGGTCCCGGTGAACCCCGAAGCGTCTGTAAGATATAAGTTTGTAGAGCAGGAGTCAGGGGATGGACCTTCTTGCCCTCTGCACACACATTCATTTGTTATTCAAATAGCAGAGAGAGGGTCAACACTGTTGGGGGGGGGGGGGGGGGAACCACCTCCATTGGTACAGATTCATAGGAGCCACCTTTATAAAATTTTGGGGGGTGCTACCCCCAGTGGAGATCACCCCTCCCTGGATACATACAAGGCATTTATTCTATATTGGGGGTGCTCAAGCACCCACAGCAGCCACCGAGTTGGCTCCTATGCAGATGATGCCATAGAGGTGGCCATGTGGCCAGAAAGTACCGTTTGTATGCATTATAATTTATGCTTGTAAAACTACTTTATATGTGTTATCATTACCATGTTATCAAGTATGCTATACGTTTAATTGGTATAATGTTTCCACTATTCCGATGTGTTGTAAGCCACATAGAGCCTGCAAAGAGGGGTGGGAAAATGTGGGGTTCACAGGCAAGAAATAATTAAATAACGAAATACATTATTGTAGGGATGTAGGAATGGTCGTCCTTTCAAGAACATACATTTTATTAGTGATTGTGCATGTACCCATATTACTCATTATCCTTGCATGCACACTCCAGTTACTGGTTACATTGATGATGGAGCTGTTATATGTGTAGGTACAGGAGGGGGGGGGGGGGGGGGGTTGGGCCAAACACTTACCTTTTAAGCCTGTCCCTAATGCGGGACCAGGCTCTCATGGCCTGGAGCCTGGGGGGCAGGTGGTGGTGCTAAATAAACAGCCGATGGCGGTGCCTTAGGCACAGCCGCACCAGCAGCAGGCTCTCCTCATGCACGAAGTTTGGCTCACGTCGGTGTGCCATTTTTTCAGGTGTTGGAAAACAAGTGCCTTATATAGACGTCCTTGCATGACGGACGTCGTTTCATGCACAGCTCCATATATGGATGACCATTCCATATATGGCTCTATCAGCACATGGACGCCATCGTAAGCATAGACGTCTTTGACGTGCATGCCTGGTTGTTATACGTGCGGAACTTGCCTTATATAGATGAGTATGAAGCACCCGACCCTTTTCACATATACACAATATGCATATAGCTGCATGTTCAGTAGGTGTACAGTGCATGTAGTTCCGGACATCCAGATAGGGCACATATGAGGAATATATTGGTGGAGCAGCATGATCTTTCTGTAGTTGACGCGTATAAACGTCCCTTGTGTTTTCCCGTACCTGGATGTCCAGAAAAGCATGTACTGTACTTGCGGTACACCTATGTACATTCTTTTACACACTTTCTGATTTGGTCGTTTGCACCTGCGATAATCGAACGTGTTAGGGCGCCCAATTTAGTCACGCTTATGCGCTCCTCATTTGGTCGTTTTGCTACAGGGATAATCGATCATCTGAAAACGCCCATACTATTTTTCGATTATACATGCCTGATTTTGTACTAGTTCCTGAGTTATAGTTCTCTCTAAATTTAAATTCTTGGCTCTCCAATTATGGACTTGAGTGTCTTATATTGTGGAAAGTGGAAAGACTTATTTGCTCTTTCTTTTCTTTTCCTTTTTCTGTTTAAAAATTATTTGTTAATTGACTCTTTCCTAAGCAAGATGGTTTCTTGTAAAAATTGTTTAAATGAATAAATAATAAATTTAAAAAAAATACATGCCTGATTTTCGACGTTTTCGTAAGGACGTCCTAACGCATACTTGGCCGACCTTTCGATTATGCCCCTCAGAGTGGGTTAAGTATTCAGGTAAGGAAAGTTCTTTGTATAACAACAAATAAGAGGTACTGGATTGAACTTCATTCGTGATAAATTTGTTTGAACAATCAGAACCCTTACTAAAGACATTTAAGATTATTTTAAAGACGCGTTTTTTTACAAAATTCTTTTCCTACTTTGCATTTGTGATGTTTGGTGGCTAGTTGGGACAAGCATGCAGCAGTAGGTTTGTTCCTTGGTGTGATTGACTTCTTTCCTTTATATTATTGGTGTTCCTTTCATTTTGGTATTTATACTTTTTTTTTTACTTGTACATCGCTTTGATTTTTGTGCAAAAAAAAAAGTGATTCTTCAAATTTTTTACATACTAGCATTTATGCATCTATTTGCTTGCACCAGCCTTTGACATGGTGTTAAGTTCTTACACCTAAAATTAGGTGTGAATATACAGACTTGTGCACACAACTGCCATTATAGAATCAGTACTTAGTGCACTGTATCTGGCACCTAATTTTAGGTGCCCTTTTTTTTAGTCTACCCCAAGTGCAAGGTGGTAAAAATGTACTTGCTGGAGAAAAGATGGGATAAGAGGGACATGATAGAAACTTCTAAAGGTCTGAAAGGCTTTAATAATGTTTGATGAAAGTGAAATGTTCCATAGAAAAGGAAATGATAGGGATCATAATATAAAGCTGCTGGGAAAAGGCACTTTGCCAAGAGGGTGGAGAGTGCTTGGAATAGTCTGCCATAAGAGATAGTCATAACCAAAACTGTTATACAATTTAAATATGCCTTGGTCAGAGATAGAACGTAGTGCTATGAGAAGGTAAAGAGCAATATGGGTGGATGGGGGGGGGGGGTAGTGATAGGTGAAAGGTAATAATAAGAAGGCTTAAGTGTTTGCTTAGGATATGAAATGAGGATGGCCAAATCAGAAGAGATCAGAGGTTAAAGGGCAGAGGAACAACTGTCTCAGGCTTGGTTAAATCCTAATAGTAGTGGCATGTTTATGTTTACTAAAACATTTTCTATATTTCTTTTCCAAAAAATGATAAATAAATTAAAGTGGTTTAGAACTAATACAGCCAATAAAACAAATTGGGTCACATGTTTAAACCATAACTACCCTGGAAGGATAGAGGCACAGTTAAAACCCTAACAGCCATGATAGGGCTGCACTGGGCTTCCAAGAAGGCTAGGGTAACCAGACTAACCAGTTATAATATCTCTATATAAACTTTCAAGGAGGCTGGGGTAATCTTTAAAGAAAAAAACATTGTTATAACTCAGACATCAGTGTTGTTTTCCCACCAGCCAAGAAAGGGCTCTCTTGCAGAAGCACATGACTTAAGCAGGCACATAGGCATGAGAATGTGACTAAACGCTGTGCCTGATTTTCATGTTATGCACTGGAAATGTTTTTCTGAAAATAATGATTATTACATAAGTACATAAGTAGTGCCATACTGGGAAAGACCAAAGGTCTATCAAGCCCAGCATCCTGTTTCCAACAGTGGCCAATCCAGGTCACAAATACCTGGCAAAATCCCAAAAAAGTACAAAACATTTTATACTGCTTATCCCAGAAATAGTGGATTTTCCCCAAGTCCATTTAATAATGGTCTATGGACTTTTCCTTTAGGAAGCCATCCAAACCTTTTTTAAACTCTGCTAAGCTAACCGCCTTTACCACATTCTCTGGCAATGAATTCCAGAGTTTAATTACACGATGAGTGAAGAAAAAGTTTATCCGATTCGTTTTAAATTTACTACTTTGTAGCTTCATTGCATGCCGCCTAGTCCTAGCATTTTTGGAAAGCGTAAACAGACGCTTCACATCTACCCATTCACTCATTATTTTATAGACCTCTATCATATCTCCCCTCAGCTGCCTTTTCTCCAAGCTGAAGAGCCCTAGCCACTTTAGCCTTTCGTCATAGGGAAGTCGTCCCATCCCCTTTATCATTTTCGTCGCCCTTCTCTGCACCTTTTCTAATTCCACTATATCTTTTTTGAAATATGGCAACCAGAATTGAACACAATATTCAAGGTGCAGTTGCACCATGGAGCGATACAAAAGCATTATAACATCCTCATTTTTGTTTTCCATTCCTTTCCTAGTAATACCTAACATTCTATTTGCTTTCTTAGCCGCAGCAGCACACTGAGCAGAAGGTTTCAACGTATCATCAACGACGACACCTAGATCCCTTTCCTGGTCCGTGACTCCTAACGTGGAACTTTACATGACGTAGCTATAAGTCGCGTTCCTCTTTCCCACATGCATCACTTTGCACTTGTTCACATTAAACGTCATCTGCCATTTAGACGCCCTGTCTCGTAAGGTCCTCTTGAAATTTTTCACAATCCTACCGCGATTTAACGACTTTGAATAACTTTGTGTCATCAGCAAATTTAATTACCTCACTAGTTACTCCCATCTCTAGGTCATTTATAAATGTGTTAAAAAACAGCGGTCCCAGCACAGACCCCTGGGGAACCCCACTAACTACCCTTCTCCATTGAGAATAGTGACCATTTAACCCTATTCTCTGCTTTCTATGTTTTAACCAGTTTTTAATCCACAATAGAACACTACCTCCTATCCCATGACTCTCCAATTTCCTCTGGAGTCTTTCATGAGGTACTTTGTCAAACGCCTTCTGAAAATCCAGATACACAATATCAACCATCTCAACTTTATCCACACGCTTGTTCACCCCTTCAAAGAAATGTAGTAGATTGGTGAGGAAAGATTTCCCTTCACTAAATCCATGTTGACTTTGTCTCATTAATCCATGTTTTGAATATGCTCTGTAATTTTGTTCTTAATAATAGTCTGTATCATTTTGCCAGACACTGACGTCAGACTCACCGGTCTATAATTTCCTGGATCTCCTCTGGAACCTTTTTTAAAAAATCGGTGTTACATTGGCCACCCTCCAATCTTCCGGTACCACGCTCGATTTTAAGGATAAATTACATATTACTAACAATAGCTCCGCAAGCTCATTTTTCAGTTCTATAAGTACTCTGGGATGAATACTATCTGGTCCAGGAGATTTGCTACTCTTCAGTTTGTAGAACTGCCCCATTACATCCTCCAGGTTTACAGAGAATTCATTAAGTTTCTCCGACTCCTCAGTTTCGAAAACCATTTCTGGCACAGGTATCCCACACAAATCTTCCTCGGTGAAGACCGAAGCAATCTCTCCGCTACGGCTTTGTCTTCCCTGATCACCCTTTTTACTCTAGCAGTCCAACCGATTCTTTTGCCAGCTTCCTGCTTTTAATATACCTAAAAAAATTTTTACTATGTGTTTTTGCCTCCAACGCACTCTTTTTTCGAAGTCCCTCTTAGCCTTCCTTATCAGCGCTTTACATGTGACTTGACATTCCTTATGCTGTTTCTTATTATTTTCAGTCAGCTCCTTCTTCCATTTTCTGAAGGATTTTCTTTTCGCTCTGATAGCTTCCTTCACCTCACTTTTTAACCACGCCACCTGTCATTTGGTCTTCCGTCCTCCTTTTTTAATACGCGGAATATGTTTGGCCTGGGCTTCCAGGATGGTGTTTTTGAACAGCATCCACGCCTGATGTAAATTTTTGACCCTTGCAGTCGCTCCTCTAAGTTTTTTTTTCACCGTTGTTCTCATTTTATCATAGTCTCCTTTTTTAAAGTTAAACGCTAACGTATTTGATTTCCTATGTATACTTACTTCAAAGATAATATCAAATCTGAACATATTATGATCACTGTTATCAAGCGGACCCAGCACCATTACCTCCCGCACCAGATCATGCGCTCCACTAAGGGCTAGGCCTAGAATTTTTCCTTCTCTCATTGGCTCCTGTAGCAGCTGCTCCATAAAGCTGTCCTTGATTTCATCAAGGAATTTTACCTCCCTAGCATGCCCCGATGTTACATTTACCCAGTCAATATCGGGGTAATTGAAATCACCCATTATTATTGTGTTGCCCAGTTTGTTTGCGTCCCTAATTTCCTTTAACATTTCTGCATCCGTCTGTTCATCCTGGCCAGGCAAACGGTAGTACACTCCTATCACTATCCTTTTCCCCTTTACACATGGAATTTCAATCCACAGTGATTCCAAGAAGAGTTTTGTTTCCTGAAGAATTTTCAATCTATTTGATTCAAGGCTCTCGTTAATATACAATACTACCCCTCCACCAATTCGATCCACCCTATCACTGCGATATAATTTGTACCCCGGTATGACAGTGTCCAACTGGTTATCCTCCTTCTACCAGGTCTTAGAGATGCCTATTATATCTAATTTTTCATTTACTGCAATATATTCTAACTCTCCCATCTTATTTCTTAGGCTCCTGGCATTCGCATATAGACATTTCAAATTATGTTTGTTGTTCCTATTTACATCATGCTCAGTACTTGACAGTATTAATTTGCAATCTTTTGTCTGATTTTTATTTTTATTTAAGGACACCTGATCTACTACGGTCTCTTTTGCAACCTCACTATCAGGATACCCTGTCTTCCCTGTTTTGGTGATATCTTTGGTGATATCCCGAACCATGCGCTTTTGAGCGACTGTGGTCCCCCCCCATTTCTAGTTTAAAAGCTGTTCTATCTCCTTTTTAAATGCCAATGCCAGCAGCCTGGTCCCACCCTGGTTAAGGTGGAGCCCATCCTTTCGGAATAGGCTCCCCCTTCCCCAGAATGTTGCCCAGTTCCTAAAAAATCTAAAACCCTCCTCTCTGCACCATCGTCTCATCCACACATTGAGACTCAGGAGCTCTGCCTGTCTCTTGGGCCCTGCGCGTGGAACGGGTAGCATTTCAGAAAATGCTACCCTAGAGGATCTGGATTTGAGCTTTCTACCTAAGAACCTAAATTTGGCTTCCAGAACCTCTCTCCCACATTTTCCTAAGTCATTTGTACCCACATGGACCAAGACAGCCGGCTCCTCCCCAGCATTATCTAAAATCCTATCTAGGTGATGCGTGAGGTCTGCCACCTTCGCACCAGGCAGGCAAGTCACCAGGCAATCCTCACGTCCACCAGCCACCCAGCTATCTATATGCCTAATGATTGAATCACCAATTACAACAGCTGTCCTAACTTTTCCCTCCCGGTCAGCAATTGGAGACACCAATTTCTGACCGGTGCGAGAGGATAGTTTATCCCCTGGTGGGCAGGTCCTTGTTACCGGAGTACTGCCTACTTCACCAGTGTGATGCTCTCCTTCTAGGAGACCTCCCTCCTCCAAGGTAGCATAGGGGCTACCAGACTGGAGATGGGACTTCTCTGCAACATCCCTGTAGGTCTACTCTATGTACCTCTCTGTTTCCCTCAGCTCCACCAAGTCTGCTACTCTAGCCTCAAGAGAACGGACAAGTTCTCTGAGTGCTAGGAGCACTTTGCATCGGGCACACACATATGACATCTCACCAACTGGGAGATAATCATACATGTGACACTCAATAGCACCCCTCTGGCTGCTGGACTGCTGACTCCATCTTAGTGTTTTTGAGTTTTTCAATAATTTAAAACTTGCTACAGTATTAAGGATATTAGCCTAATA
The DNA here is from genome assembly GCF_901765095.1 of Microcaecilia unicolor. Lineage (NCBI taxonomy): Eukaryota > Metazoa > Chordata > Amphibia > Gymnophiona > Siphonopidae > Microcaecilia > Microcaecilia unicolor. The sequence continues at coordinate 352,813,174 of NC_044031.1, read as the reverse complement.
TAAAAGTGTCTTTTAGTTTATATAGTATATTGTATGATTTATTTAGTGTTTCCTTCTTAGATGGTAATAAAATGTATTTAAAAGTCTGTAAGAGCACTCCTTGCTTGTTACCCTAATTACAATAACTGACTATAAATGAAGAGTTGTCCTAGGGGTGGGTGACAAGACTAAACTAGATCCTGCAGTGCCTGCTAGATTCTATCTGTTAATGTTGTGGTACAAAACTAAGTGGAAAAGACTATGGAGATTAGTTGATAAAATTTGCTTTTTATATTTTTATTTTGCCTAACACTAACCTACAATTCCTCCTTTAAACCCCAATCTTTAAGTTCCCAAAGCACAAAGCAAAATAGCGTTCACTTACCAGAGAAATGTCCTGTTCTCTCGGAACTTCTCAGAAAGAAAGTTCAGTGGGACCTTTCCTCTTTATATAGTTTTGAATCTAAGGGGCCTTTTTTAAACAGGCTCTTTGAAACTGATTCAGCAACCTGTGCAAGTATTCTACTTCACCACACCTTAATTAACACTTAATTGAGGTCGCTGGATGAGCTATCTCTCCAGCAGCCAAGGTACAGAAAATAACTGCCTTTTAGAACAAGAGTTTTTGTCTGTTTAGTTTCTACCTCTAGACAAGTTTTCAGTTTAAAACTATGGGAAAATGCCTATTTCTAGAGAAAATTTCAGTTTAAAACTATGGGGAAAAGGTTTGTACACTCTCAGGCTTATTTTCGAAAGAGAAGGGCGCCCATCTTTCAACACATATCAGGAGATGGGCGTCCTTCTCCCAGGGTCGCCCAAATCGGCATAATCGAAAGCCGATTTTGGGCGTCCTCAACTGCTTTCCATCGCGGGGATGACCAAAGTTCCCGGGGGTGTGTCGGAAGCATAGCGAAGGCGGTTGGGGGCGTGCTTAACACATGGGTGTCCTCGCCCGATAATGGAAAAAAGAAGGGCGTCGCTGACGGGCACTTGGCCTACTTTACTTGGTCCATTTTTTCTTGTGACCAAGCCTCAAAAAGGTGCCTGAACTGACAAGATGACCTCTCCTTACTCCCCCAGTGGTCACTAACCCCCTCCCACCCTCAAAAAAAAACTTTAAAAAATGTTTTTGCCAGCCTCTAATGTCATACCCAGCTCCCTGACAGCAGTATGCAGGTCCCTGGAGCATTTTTAGTGGGTGCAGTACACTTCAGGCAGGCGGACCCAGGCCCATCCCCCCTTACCTGTTACACTTGTGGTGGTAAATGTGAGCCCTTCAAAACCCACCAGAAACTCACTGTACCCACATGCAGGTGCCCCCCTTCACCCCTTAGGGCTATGGTAGTGTTGTACAGTTGTGGGTAATGGGTTTTGGGGGGGTTCATCACCCAAGGTAAAGGAGCTATGCACCTGGAAGCAATTTCTGAAGTCCACTGCAGTCCTCCCTAGGGTGCCTGGTTGGTGTCCTGGCAAGTGAGGGGGACCAGTGCCCTACAAATGCTGGCTCCTTCTATGACCAAATGGCTTGGATTTGGTTGTTTCTGAGATGGGTGTTCTTGGTTTCCATTATCGCTGAAAACCGGGGACGACCATCTCTAAGGTCGACCTAAAGATTTGAGCGTCCCTGACCGTATTATCGAAACGAAAGATGGACACCCATCTTGTTTCGATAATACAGGTTTCCCCACCCCTTCCAGAGGACGGCCTGCAAGGACGCCCTCAGGAAAACTTGGGCGCCCTGTTCGATTATGCCCCTCCACGGCAACTAGTTAATGATGCTTGCTTTTCTCTCTCTCTCTCTTTTTATTCCTCCTTAATACTAAACTAGATCCTGCAGTGCCTGCTAGATTCTATCTGTTAATGCTGTGCTACAAAGTTTTTAAAACTAAGAGAAAAAGACTATGGAGATTAGTTGATAAAATTTGCTTTTTATATTTTTATTTTGCCTAAGACTAACCTGTTTTAGGTGTAGTTTGTTTTTTCTTCCTTATATTCTGTCTCTTGCAGCATTTTGTTATATGTATATGGTTGATTGAAATTGTTGCTCTCTTTTACGGGTTGGCTTTACGGGAGTCTTTTACAAAGGCGCATAGGAATATATGGGGGTCTCCAGTGTTTAGCGCATGCATATTTAATGGACATGCTGAAAATGCTAGTGCGCCTTTGTAAAAGGGGCCCTAAATATTCTATATAATAAAGCTCACCTCCAACGTTCTGAGGCTGCCTGGTGGCTTCCGGTGGTGGTGTCCTTCATGGAGTAGTGACGTCAGGGAGAGGGGAGGAGCTGTGAGTGTCCAATGTGTTTCCCTACTCCTCCCCCTACCCCTGCCCAGGAATCCGAGATGGCGATCGGCATCTACCCTCCCGCACACACTAACCGCCCTCACAAAAACAAAAGATCAAGGTGGAGCGCATTGCTACTCCCTCAAGATGCCGGAGGTGGATAATAGTGACAGGGAGAGGGGAGTCGCCCCCCTCGCGGTCGCCGTCGCTCCCCCCTTCACTCGCCCCCCTCCGGCTGCCACCGGCCCGCCGCCCAGCCCCTCACAGCGCCTCTCACCTCCGAGTGAAGGCACTGCATCAGGCACCAGCTGATCATTTCCCTTTGGCCCTCCCTCCTTCCCTCCCTGTGTCCCGGCCTCGCAGAATTTACTCAGACGAGGGCGGGACAGGGAGGGAAGGAGGGAGGCCCGAAGGGAAACGATCAGCTGTTGCCTCTGCTGCAGCGCCTTCACACAGAGGTGAGAGGCGCTGTGAGGGGCCGACCCCACCCCCAAAGCAACACTGACCCCCCTCAAAGCCCCTGAACCCCCTTCAAGCCCCCACCGTCGCTGTACCTCCCACCCCGCCCCCTCCGAGTCCTCCCGATGTTCACAGCTCCTCCCACCAGAAAGAAGAGGTGAGCCTATTTAGTTCCCTGTAAGCAAGGAAGCCAATTTGGTTGATCTCTGTTTCCACTCTCCCGCGCAGCCGTCATTCCTATACACTCAAAATAAAGCAAGCAAACGTATGAGCTGCTGCATCCAGGTTGTCGTTCTTTATTATTGGTCCATCTGTAACAACTCTAAAGCTGTTTCATTTGGACCCCCTCCAAGCCCACAGCCACTCCCTCACAGTTCCCCATTCGCCCCCACCCCAAACATTCACATACATACATACATACATACACACACACACACACACACACACTCTCTCTCTCTAGCACACACACACACAAAAAACAACTGATAGCCACCAAAAACACGACCTGAAGGATCCCTCACTTTCAACCCATCACCACAAGAACGCAAAACCCCCTCGCCACTCCCTCACAGTTCACCATCCCCCACCCCCCTCTCCCTAACATTCTCACTCACACACACCATCACACCCTCCCAACTAGCCAACCCCGCCCACCCCTCCCTTTCTCACCCCTCAAACAACATTCTGAAAACAAAAACACAATAACTATCACACACACTTCACTAATGACAACAAGCCACAACATGACCTGGAGGCGGTGGGGCACCACAAGCAAGTGGCGGCCGACTACAGGGCCGTGGAGAACACCTGGAAACTTATGCATAAAGTGGTGAGTTGCAGGGGAGTGGGAGAGGGGAGGGAGGATGGCCTGTAAATCGGAGAGGAAAGGTGGCTGTGGAACTTGGAGGGGAGAGAGGGTGGCATGGAACTCGGAGGGGACAGAAGAAGACAACGAGGGAGGGGGGGGGGATAATCTTGCTAACGCCCGTCTGTCTCACACAGTCTCACACACACACTCTGCCACACATTCACTCTCTCTCACACACAGTCACTGCCAAACACACTCTGTCAAACATAAACACTCAAAGGAAAACCGTGCTAGCACTTGTTTCATTTCTTACAGAAACGGGCCTTTTTTACTAGTTTTATATATTGAGGGGCATAATCAAACGCGAACGCCCATCTCCATGGGCGTCTATGTCCGAAAACGGGTATGTGAAGAGGTGGGACAGACCGTATTATCGAAAAAGATGGGCGTCCATCTTTCGTTTCGAAAATACGGTTTGGACAGACCAAATGCCATGGATTTGATCCCTTCTGAGATGGGCGTTTTTTTCTTAGCGATAATGGAAACTAAAAACGCCCAGCTCAGAAACGTCCCAATCCAAGCCATTTGGTTGTGGGAGGGACAAATGTACAACACTACCATAGCTTTTAGGAGTGAAGGGGGCAACTACATGTGGGTACAGTGGGTTTTAGAGGCCTTCCATTTACCACAAGTGTTACGGGTGGGGGGGATGGGCCTGGGTCTGCCTGTCTGAAGTGCACTGCAGTACCCACTAAAAGTGCTCCAGGGACATGACTTGGCACAGTAGTTCACACCTGAAGACTAATCTCGCTGAAAACGTCCTTTATTTGAATAAGCACCTTTACTCACAGGTAACTACAGATCAGAGGTTGTGCCCCACTGGCAACGAGTCTCGCTGGTACTGAGATTAGCAGTAGGTCCGAGCTGGCAGAATGGTGTACAATGCCCTCTTTCAGCAACATTCAAGGTAATAACTAACGTTCTCTAACGTGGGTAACACATGAAAGGAATCTAAAAGTGTCTTACACAAATGGCCACTACCTCATGGACTACCGGAAACACAACAGGGCACAGTAAGCAGAGGGGAAAGCACCATGGGAGTAGAGCCTACCAACTACCAACATCGTGAGCATTTAACACAAGCTAGTGGAATCACGGAGCCCAATACCCTACACCCACTATGATGCATTGGTGATGTGACTCTGCAGTGCCCTTAACAGAAAAGGCGTCACACTCACCCGAGACCCACATCAGAACCAGGGAAAGCCTGTCAGAGGATAGAACACATTCTGCTGTCATGGAGGTGGGTACGGCATTTGAGGCTGGCATACAGGCTGGGAAAAAAAGTTTGTAAAGTGGGTTTTTTTTGGTGGGAGAGAGTTAGTGACCACTGGGGGAGTCATGGGAGGTCATCCCTGATTCCCTCTGGTGGTGATCTGGTCAGTTGGGGCACTTTTTTGGGACTTGGACCTGAAAAAAAGGGTCCAAATAAAGCGGACCAAATAAATTCTCGTCAAAAACGCCCTTCTTGTTTTGATTATCAGCTAAAGAGGCCCATCTCCCCTTGGCCGATAACCACTCCCCAGTCCCACCTTTGCCATGCCTCCGACACGCCCCCGTGATCTTTGTTCGTCTCCGTGACGGACTGCAGTTGAGGACGCCAAAAATCGGGTTTCGATTATACAGATTTGGGCGCCCACGGGAAACGGATGCCCATCTCCCGATTTGGGTCGAAATATGGGCATCTTTCTCTTTCGAAAATAAGCTGGATTGTCTTCCTGAATACCTAGGAATGCTAATCAGCCATTGTGTTTTTATTAAAATATCTTTTCCTGCTTTGTACAACATGGGGTGCAGACCTTTGTATCTATACAGGGGCAATGATGCCATCCTGTAGACTTATGTGAGGGAGAAAGACAGCTACCTCAATAAAATCATAACTGAAGTCTGGCCAGACACAACCTAAACAGCAAGAAACTTCATTGGGAAGCACCTGCAGTAAACAGGAGCACTTAAAGAAGAAGAGACCACAAATAGTATGTTCTTTATTCCTCCTGTTGAGAACATTCTTGTTTGTCCTGTTGATTGAATAATACTGCACGTAAACATTATTATCAAACTTGATAGTCCACATCCTAAAATAATCTTAAAATGGTTACAAGAAAAAGGGTTGTACACTGCCTTTGAGAATTATGGGCACCTTTTACAAAGCAGCACTACCCATTAGCAGTGCGCTAAGGGCCCTTTTACAAAGCGACGGTAAGCCCAAGGTGAGGCTTACTGCATGAAAATCTGGAGCTACCACCGGCTCAATGCATCTGCTGGTGGTAGATCCAGCCCCAATGAGTGCTATTTCCCTTGCTAGGGAAAATTGGCCCATAGGTTTTTAGCGAGGCGCTAACCCGGTGGTAATCCAGCACCACCACACACTACCCAGTTACTGCTGGGTTAGCGTGGGAGCCCTTAATGGGTGGTAGTAAGTGCGCCCCCCCCCCCCCCCCCTTGCATGGCCATGTGGTAAGAGCAATCTTACTACATGACCATATCTTTTTTTGGGGCCTTTTTACCCACTTCAGTAAAAATGGCCTCAGCGTATAGCAAAAATGGCTCCCACAGCTAGCACAGGGCCTTTTTACTGCAGTTTGGTAAAAAGGACCCCTGAATGTGAAGAAGTCTGTTCAATTCCCATGGGCGTCTTCATATTCTGCACAGACTAACTAGTAGTACCGCTTTGTAAAAGGAGCCCTACATGAGGTTAAAAAAAAACTCCTTCTATTACTTGATTATAAGAAGAATCCTCAAAATGTGACAGTCCTCTCTTTCGAATAGCCCTAATAGTATAGCAACCCCTATTGACAAAATAATGCATAATTGATAGGGGTGGCTGTTTTGTTCTTTAAATATATTGGTGCACCTGGTACATTGCAGGAAGCTTTAGTGCTGCGGGAATTGACAGAGACTCTGGATAAATGGGAACAGGTCATTGTCTGCTCTAATAGTAGTGATGTTTACTGGATTGCTGTATGAATTTTGGTCTCCTTCTCTACTGCTGTGTCTTGCAGGTACATTATGTGACTGGAAATGAGAAACATTACGAGTGGCGTATGCTCCTTTTATTTCAATTGCTTTAGGAGAACAAAATTGGGCATGTTCTATTTTGCTTTTCACTTGACACAGTGTTGTAGCAGATTGTGTAAAATTGACCCAGTTATTATGGCAGCTGCAGAGTTTTCCCCTCTCTGGAAAACCTACACAGTAACACTGAGGCAAGGGTTCAGAGTCACAGTAGAGCTCATTTTCAAAGCATAGACTTACCTATGGACCTTTGGAACTTTGTAAGTCTAAGTGCTTACGCCTCAATGTGCAAAGTACCATCATCAACACATATACTCTATTCAGGGATAATTATATAGTGCATTGTCTCTGTATAAAGCATGCTTTACATATAAAAAAAATGATTCTTATAAAATTCGACTGGATGCAAGTGCATAGAAATAAATGTGCCCATAAACATGTGTACTTTTATGCAAGCTGTATGGAGGCATTCCCAGGAGCATAGTTTATGCAGACAAGGGGTGGTGTTGTGATATACATGCTGTCACAATCCACCGTGGCTTGGCTGTGCTCTGCCTCTGTCCAGTCCCCGAGCACAACTCCACCCCAGGATTTCTAGGGAACTTTTCAATTACTCAATAACTCAAATTATAGCAAAACATAAATGCAAAGTTTCTCTAGGTTTTTATTGGGAACAGTCTCCTCCGAGACTATAATTTTCAACAGCTCAGTTCATAGAAGCAGCCAGCTTACAGTCTTATCAACAGAAGCTTTTAAAGGAGAACCTTCAACTGGCAGCAGCCAAGTCCTCAGCTCTCCTGTGCCTCCCCTAATCAAGGCAATCCCACAAGTCCATTCAGCAAAGGCAACTTCAAAGCAGATCCAAAAGTTCATTCAGCAAAATCAACATCAAAGCAGTCCCCCAAAAGTTCATTCAGCAATTTTGACTTCCTCTAAACCCAAGACTTCTGTACTCTCCCCTCAGAAAATGTCCAGAAGACCCCCACCCTTTCACACCAGCAATTAAACTCCTGGTATCCACCCCAGGGGTCAAACTTGGGTTCAGGGACAGGCTTTTGTTATACTTTCAGGGACACCTGCTCAGGGTATTTTATTAAACTTTCTCTCCACATATTGAATCAAATTACCAAAGTTGCTAACAAACCCTTAGATTTCCTACTCTTTACCTGGGCTATTGTAGAGGTATCCATGGGCTCTATTTCAGTCCCCTCATCCCGCTCATAATCCTTAGTATTAGTTTGCCTGAGATCATGAGACTCTCCCTTGGGAACCTGGGATTTGTAGTCTGGTTTAACCTCTCTGAAAGAGTCTTGTGCCCCCTCTGAGGATCCTGGTAATTGTAGTGTGGGCTTACCCTTCTACCCCGGGGAAGCTGGGAGTCGTAGTCCCTCAATAGTTCCCGTAGATATCTGCCCTTCTTACATCTGGTTCCGAAGTCCCAGTTTCTAGATCTCCCTGGTCCATCACAATGCATATTTTATAAAATACATATGTATACATATGGGAGGTAATTATTTTTTGAGTGTTTACAATGTATGATGAAACCATTTTTATTCATTTAAAAGTAACAAAACAAAACAAGTAGCAACACTCTTTTCTTAGAATAACAGAAAGCAGCAATACATCCACCCCTATTATCGTTCCACCCCCCATCCCCATCCCCCCCTCCACAGAACTGGTGCATGTCAAGGTGTCCAGACCAGTGCCCCAGTATAACATAGACCATAAATCAAAGATTCAGTAAATAACTTTGTGCCCATGAAGACAAAGTCAACCAAAAAGGTTCCCATTCTTCTTGAAAGTCATGTCCCAAGGGCTGTCAAAGAAAGAAGTCCCTTGGCGTTCTACTTGCACTTGTAGAATCAACTGTGATCTCCAGTGTGTTATGGAGGGTCCCTTCTGGGACATCTTGCAGGTAATTTTATCACAGACACATATGTGTCTGTATGGATGAGCTAGGCTTTTCTATCAAAAACAGAGTTCATTCATTTTTTTTCTTCTATTTTTTAAGTTGTCTTATTTTATATTGCAAACCAGCTTGAACAAGTTTAAGTGGTATATCAAATGCAATAAACATATAAAGACACTTGGAGGCAGATTTTAGATAGTATGTGGGGAGGGTAATTAAAAAAAGAAGAAAAGGATTCCATAGATGAATTCACATGCAGAGCCTCTTGTGAAATAGGTGTATCTCCATGTCCAGAGTATGAAACAGTTTTAAAAAGTTGAATATTGTTAAACAAATTTAAAAAAAATTGCTACTCCCTGTCTCCACACCCCCATCTCAGCCTCAGTTCCCCTCAATTATCTCCTATGACATCATTCACCCTTGATCCCTTCATAGAATCAGATCCCTGTTAAACCACCCCAATCATCTGATCTCTCCTGAACAAGAAAATCCTCCATCATCCAGTCCCCCCAATCCTCTCCTTCCCACAACCCCTCCCCCCAAAACACCCCTTCAATCTAACCCTCCTCTAATAACACCCCTCATCCCAACACTGACCTTACTGGGGGGGGGGGGGCGGCTGGTGTCTAGGCTGAACAGAGTGATCTCCAGTTACTCCTGGTCTCCATGGTCCAGGTTTCACAATGGTAACCATGATCCTTAGCTCTAATCTTGTGGTATTACAGACTTCTATTACCTCTTTCCTGAGTAGATGGATGAATGAGTGCTTAAGTATAGTTGTTGTTCTTCTGTGTGAGAGTTAGTCATCTTTGCTTTTTGGTATTCCAGTTTTGTGAACATATTTTTATGTTATTATTCTTAGTTATTGTAGCCAACTATGCACACTGCTATGATTTGCCTTGCAACTTTAACAGTATAGCAAGTGTAATAAATGATAAATGATAAGGGTCAGGCTGCCCAAAAAGGGCATTTTGCCTTTATTGGGCAACCTGACCTCTAGCACTAATACTGCTAGGGAGTGATTGGGGCAGGGTAATCTCAGCCAAGGTATGTGGGGTTGTGCGGGGCAGGGGTTGTGGTAGGTAGGCGGTTCAAACTATTCCCCCCCACACACACACTTTGGGCTCCAGACTCCCCAAACGTTGAGGTCTGGCTATGCCCCTGGCAGATGTCATGTCCCTTGTTTTCACCTGTTCAAAATTTGGATGTTTCAGTTTGTATAATGGATGTTCATGATGGAGGTTTCCAATGCATGCACGTCCATCTCAGGCTGTATCCTGTTTGAAAATACATGTGAGATGGACGTTTGTTTGGGATGTTCTGACTTGGATGTCCCCATTCTGGTTTGGATGTCCTTTTGAAAATGCTTGTCCACATCATCTATCTTTTTTACCTCTTTAGTAGGCTATCAGCAGAGGAACAGTAAAACTGTCATGTAATGTTAGCACTTTAATTTTATTTATTTATTAGTGCATTTATAGCCTGGACTATACGTTATTCACATGGAAATGATCTTGAATAGATCATGCCATCTTTGATGATAACACAAAGTAGGGCAAAAGATAAGTCAATTTATTTTCATGGAAATGCTCTTCTTCAATTAAAGGCCAGTTATGATGAGCAAACTGTTGAAACAATCATGTTAAGGGGCCCTTTTACTAAAGCTTAGTGTGTGCTAACCCTCCAATTCTTGAGCATGCAACTTTGAGCCCTTGCCCAATTTGCATGTGCAACTTAATTGAATAACAAGCTAATTAGCACCAAACAAGCAATTATTGGCACTAATTATTTATGCTTTTTATTTATTTATTGGGATTTATTAACCACCTTTATGAAGAGATTCACCCAAGGCTGTGTACAGCAGGTACAGTTTAACATAAAACTTACAATTTTGTTAATAGCATAACAATAGTAAAAATGACCAAATATAAACATGAATACAATAAATGAGATAAACTTGAGAACAGCAAATTAAAACTTAATAATAGGACTACCATGAAACTATCAAAAATATACATATTTGACAGTACTGAAATTCAAATGACAGAGATATGATATGATGTCAGCATAATACTAATGAAACATCTAACAAGCACACAATTAGAATATTCAAATAACATAGCTATGACACTAATACTTTTCTACAATACAGCTTATCATATAGCTGAAGGGCCAAGTGCTGATATATAGATGGGAACAAGATGAGTGGTACAGAGTCAGTTGAGGTGAATAGGTGAGTGGAAAAATCAAGGCAAGTACAAGATAAAGAACTATTCTAATTAGATTTAATTGAAATGTATGCACGTATAAGGTATATGATCTGCGTGTAAATTTTACCCAAGTCAAAAAAGGGAATGTGGAAATGAGAGGGTCATGGTTGGATCAGGGACATTCCTTTAAGTTATGCATCCGGGCCTAAATTTACAGGTGGGTATTTGCACCATGCATGCTAAGCTTTAGTAAAAGGGCACCTAAATCTTTTGCTTTCTATTTGAAATCCAGGAAATTTGAGAAACAAAAAACAATGTTTTTAAAACATAAATATTGACTGAAATGTAAACTGTTCCTCAGTGGTCTTCCATAGAAACTATTATATCTTAAAAAGTTATTGTAATCAACTGCCTTGCAGAATAATGAAGTAAATAATTGTCTAGTCTAGAATATCCAACATTCAGTACTATCAACATTACAAGACAATGTTGGAGGGTTTTTGGTGTTTTTAATGGTAATGATTTTATGTAGGTAAATCTGTATACCACATTGTAGAACAAGTTTTTTTTTATTTCACCAATAATATTGCAGCATATCAGAATTTTATAAATAATTACATTTGAGTACTACTGGGAGTTACTGTAGGAACCTATTTTATAACAACATACTCATAAAGCCCCTAGATTGCCTTTATAAAACAAATCTGGAATTCATTGCCGGAGAACGTGGTGAAGGCGGTTAGCTTAGCCGAGTTTAAAAAGGGGTTAGACGGTTTCCTAAAGGACAAGTCCATAAACCAATGGACTTGGGAAAAAGCAACAATTCCAGGAATAACATGTATAGAATGTTTGTATGTTTGGGAAGCTCGCCAGGTGCTCTTGGCCTGGATTGGCCGCTGTCGTGGACAGGATGCTGGGCTCGATGGACCCTTGGTCTTTTCCCAGTGTGGCATTACTTATGTACTAATCAACTGCCAAGATCATATATAGGTTGGATCAGAAAATCATAAATTAATACACCAACCCTGACAGTACATCTGTTATGTTATGTTATCAGAGTCTTATAACCTTCCAAATCTCCCAAAAGGAATTCAAGGCGAGGTAACAAAAGAAATAAACTGAAACATACATCATGATGTAACAGAAAACATTTAAACAATGTATGTCAACTATTTATAATAAGAAAAAAAAAGATACATCTTTAAAGCTTTCCGAAAAGCAAAAAGATTCATTATAGAATCTGTAAATAATAGGTGAAGTAGACACCAAAATCTGCTCAACTTGAGTCCACCCGTCATCGTGCTTTTTACTTTGTTGTACTTTTTCATTGGAATTTACTCCCACTAAACCTTTGTGCTGAAACCTCTCTGAAAACTTTCAAAACAAAAATTAGAGACTTGGCTTTTTGCTAATGCCTTTTCTGCTGAGTAAGTTGTTACGGCATTTCACTGTCGTTCTCTGTCCCCTTCTCTCTTCCCTGTTCTACCCTTCTGCATCTCTACTGTTCTCCGAGGACAAGCAGGCTGCTTGTTCTCACGACTGGGGTGACGTCCGCGGCAGCCCCCACCAACCGGAAAGAAGCTTCGCGGGACGGTCGGCACGCAGGGCACGCCCACCGCGCATGCGCGGCCGTCTTCCCACCCGTGCGCGACCGCTCCCGCCAGTTCCTTTTTTTCCGCGACTGGAGAGAGTTGTGCGTTTGCCTCTCTCTCTGTTCAGCCGCCGGATTTTTCGACCGCGTTTACGCGGATCGTCGCTTTTGGATTACCGTTCGGTTTCCTTCTTTTTCTTTTGTATTGTTTAAAAAAAAAAAAAAAAAAGAATTTTGCGCGTGTGGAGCACGCGCTCCCCTTTTCCCTCGCTTCTAGCGGGGACGCCACGTTGCGGCCTAGTGGCCGCTCGGTCGGTTAATTTTTTCGTGGTGTGATTTTAGCCACCATTGCCGACTTTGACTTCGCCGACGCGATTTTTCCGTCGATGTCCTCGAAGGTCCCGAGTGGATTTAAAAAGTGTGGTCGCTGCGGCCGGCCGATCTCGCAGACCGACACCCACGCTTGGTGCCTCCAGTGCCTCGGGCCGGAGCACAATCTCAAGTCGTGTGCTTTGTGTCTCGGTCTCCGGAAACGGACTCAGGTTGCGAGGCAAGTTCTGCGGGACCGTCTTTTTGGAACTTGCGCCGGCCCCTCGACGTCGACCTCGACGGCATCGGTATCGAAGGCCGGTTCTTCGGTACCGGTATCGATGCCCGAGACATCGGCACCGATGGCAGCGACCCCAGGAGAACAGGTCCCGTCGGCCCGCCGGTCCGCCGGTGAGAGTGGGGTTGAGAGGCCGCGTGGGCAGTCGGCCCCGGTCACTCCCTCAGCTCGTGAGCCACGGGACCGAACCCTGTCTGACCCGGTACCTCGAGACCGAGGGGGATCGACCTCCTCCTCCTCCATGCCCTCCGGCGCCGGTGACGTGCATCGGAAAAAGGATAAGAAGCGCCGTCACCGGACGCCCTCGGTGCATCCTGAAGAGGAGTCGACGCCGAAGCGTCATCATCGAGAGGAGAGGTCTCCGTCGGTTGTGGAGGTACCGACGCGTCGGGGTTCCGGCACCTCGGTGCCGTCTCCTGGCTCCCAACAGCTTCTGGCACCGACACCCTTACCGGCCCCACCGCCTTTCCCGGCAGCGGGCCTGGACGAGTACCTCAGAGCCATCCTTCCGGGGATCCTGGAAGGGCTGATGCGCCAGGCTGTGCCGGCGTCGGGGGTGCTTGCGCCCCCGGCGCCGATGACTGTGGCGCCGGCGAGCTCTAGCCCGGCGCCGGGGCTGTCGACACCGCCGCCGCTTGCGGTGCCGGTCTCGACCGCCACGCAGGTGGAGTCCCCGTCGACGTCGATGGAGGGAGCTCCGTCCCCGCCGGCGCGGGAGTCCACCGCTCGACGACACCGAGACCTCGGTGCCTCGACGTCGAGCCGGGCCCGGTACCGGACTCAGCTACATGAGCTAATGTCCGATACCGAGGACGAGGACTCGTGGGGGGAAGAGGAGGACCCGAGATATTTCTCCTCCGAGGAGTCTACGGGCCTTCCCTCGGACCCCACGCCGTCACCGGAGAGGAAGCTCTCACCTCCTGAGAGTCTCTCCTTTGCCTCCTTTGTGCGGGATATGTCTATCAGCATTCCCTTTCCCGTGGTCTCTGTGGAAGAGCCGAGGGCCGAGATGCTCGAGGTCCTCGACTATCCATCACCACCTAGAGAGTCCTCCACGGTACCGCTGCACAATGTCCTGAAGGAGACGCTGCTTCGGAACTGGGTGCGACCATTAACTAACCCCTCCATTCCCAAGAAAGCAGAGTCCCAGTACAGGATCCACTCTGACCCAGAGCTCATGCGGCCCCAGTTGCCCCATGACTCAGCGGTCGTGGATTCTGCTCTCAAGAGGGCACGGAGTTCGAGGGATACCGCCTCGGCGCCCCCGGGGCGGGACTCTCGCACTCTGGACTCGTTTGGGAGGAAGGCCTACCAATCCTCCATGCTCGTGACCCGCATCCAATCCTACCTGCTCTATATGAGCATCCACATGCGGACCAATGTGCAACAGCTGGCGGACCTGGTCGACAAGCTCCCGCCGGAGCAGTCCAGGCCTTATCAGGAGGTGGTCAGGCAGCTGAAGGCGTGCAGAAAGTTCCTGTCCAGGGGGATTTTTGACACCTGTGACGTGGCATCTCGTGCTGCGGCCCAAGGTATAGTGATGCGCAGGCTCTCATGGCTGCGTGCCTCTGACCTGGACAACCGCACCCAGCAGAGACTGGCTGACGTCCCTTGCCGGGGGGATAACATTTTTGGTGAGAAGGTCGAGCAGATGGTTGACCAACTGCATCAGCGGGAAACCGCTCTCGACAAGCTCTCCCACCGGGCGCCTTCAGCACCCGCCCCCACGGGCGGGCGTTTTTCCCGGGCCCGGCAGGCTGCACCCTATTCTTTTGCAAAGCGTAGGTACAACCAGCCGGCCCGAAGGCCTCGTCAGGCACAGGGACAGCCCCAGCGCGCTCGTTCTCGTCAACAGCGTGCGCCTAAGCAGCCCCCTGCGCCTCCACAGCAAAAGCCGGGGACGGGCTTTTGACTGGATCCATGGGAACATAGCCGCCCTACAAGTGTCCGTACCGGACGACCTGCCGGTAGGAGGGAGGTTAAAATTCTTTCACCAAAGGTGGCCTCTCATAACCTCCGACCAGTGGGTTCTCCAAATAGTGCGGTGCGGATACGCCCTGAATTTGGCCTCCCTGCCTCCAAATTGTCCTCCGGGAGCTCAGTCTTTCAGCTCCCATCACAAGCAGGTACTTGCAGAGGAACTCTCCGCCCTTCTCAGCGCCAATGCGGTCGAGCCCGTACCACCCGGGCAGGAAGGGCAGGGATTCTATTCCAGGTACTTCCTTGTGGAAAAGAAAACAGGGGGGATGCGTCCCATCCTAGACCTGAGAGGCCTGAACAAATTCCTGGTCAAAGAAAAGTTCAGGATGCTTTCCTTGGGCACCCTTCTGCCAATGATTCAGAAAAACGATTGGCTATGTTCCCTGGATTTAAAGGACGCATACACTCACATCCCGATACTGCCAGCTCACAGACAGTATCTCAGATTCCGCCTGGGCGCACAGCACTTTCAGTATTGTGTGCTGCCCTTTGGGCTCGCCTCTGCCCCACGAGTGTTTACAAAGTGCCTCGTGGTGGTAGCGGCCCTCCTACGCAAGCTGGGAGTGCACGTGTTCCCATATCTCGACGATTGGCTGGTCAAGAACACCTCGGAGGCAGGAGCCCTCCGGTCCATGCAGTGCACTATTCAACTTCTGGAGCTGCTGGGGTTTGTGATAAATTACCCAAAGTCCCATCTCCAGCCAACTCAGTCCCTGGAATTCATAGGAGCGCTGCTGAATTCCCAGACGGCTCAGGCCTACCTTCCCGAAGCGAGGGCCACCAATCTCTTGGCCCTGGCTTCGCAGACCAGAGCGTCTCAGCAGATCACAGCTCGGCAGATGTTGAGACTTCTGGGTCATATGGCCTCCACAGTTCATGTGACTCCCATGGCTCGTCTTCACATGAGATCTGCTCAATGGACCCTAGCTTCCCAGTGGTTCCAAGCCACCGGGAATCTAGAAGATGTCATCCGCCTCTCCACCAGTTGCCGCACTTCACTGCTCTGGTGGACCATCCGGACCAATTTGACCCTGGGACGTCCATTCCAAATTCCGCAGCCCACGAAAGTGCTGACGACGGATGCATCTCGCCTGGGGTGGGGAGCCCATGTCGATGGGCTTCACACCCAGGGTCTGTGGTCCCTCCAGGAAAAGGATCTGCAGATCAACCTCCTGGAGCTCCGAGCGATCTGGAACGCACTGAAGGCTTTCAGAGATCGGCTGTCCTGCCAAATTATCCAAATTCGGACAGACAATCAGGTTGCAATGTATTACGTCAACAAGCAGGGGGGCACCGGATCTCGCCCCCTGTGCCAGGAGGCCGTCGGGATGTGGCGTTGGGCGTGTCGGTTCGGCATGCTCCTCCAAGCCACGTACCTGGCAGGCGTAAACAACAGTCTGGCCGACAGACTGAGCAGAGTCATGCAACCGCACGAGTGGTCGTTCCATGCCAGAGTGGTACGCAAGATCTTCCGAGCGTGGGGCACCCCCTCGGTGGACCTTTTCGCCTCTCAGACCAACCACAAGCTGCCTCTGTTCTGTTCCAGACTTCAGGCACACGGCAGGCTAGCGTCGGATGCCTTTCTCCTCCATTGGGGGACCGGCCTCCTGTATGCTTATCCTCCCATACCTTTGGTGGGGAAGACCTTACTGAAGCTCAAGCAAGACCGCGGCACCATGATTCTGATCGCGCCCTTTTGGGCCCGTCAGATCTGGTTCCCTCTTCTTCTGGAGTTGTCCTCCAAAGAACCGTGGAGATTGGAGTGTTTTCCGACTCTCATTTCGCAGAACGACGGAGCGTTGCTGCACCCCAACCTTCAGTCTCTGGCTCTCACGGCCTGGATGTTGAGGGCGTAGACTTCACTGCGTTGGGTCTGTCTGAGGGTGTCTCCCGGGTCCTGCTTGCCTCTAGGAAGGATTCCACTAAAAAGAGTTACTTTTTCAAGTGGAGGAGGTTTGTCGTGTGGTGTGAGAGCATGGCCCTAGAACCTCGTTCTTGCCCTGCACAGAACCTGCTTGAATACCTTCTGCACTTATCAGAGTCTGGCCTCAAGACCAACTCAGTAAGGAATCACCTTAGTGCGATTAGTGCTTACCATTATCGTGTGGAAGGTAAAGCCATCTCTGGAGAGCCTTTAGTAGTTCGATTCATGAGAGGCTTGCTTTTGTCAAAGCCCCCTATCAAGCCTCCTACAGTGTCATGGGATCTCAACGTCGTCCTCACCCAGCTGATGAAACCTCCTTTTGAGCCACTGAATACCTGCCATCTGAAGTACTTGACCTGGAAGGTCATTTTCTTGGTGGCAGTTACTTCAGCTCGTAGGGTCAGTGAGCTTCAAGCCCTGGTAGCTCATGCTCCATATACCAAATTTCATCACAACAGAGTAGTGCTCCGTACCCACCCAAAGTTCCTGCCGAAGGTGGTGTCGGAGTTCCATCTTAACCAGTCAATTGTCTTGCCAACATTCTTCCCCAGGCCGCATACCCGCCCTGCTGAACGTCAGTTGCACACATTGGACTGCAAGAGAGCATTGGCCTTCTACTTGGAGCGGACACAGCCCAACAGACAGTCCGCCCAATTGTTTATTTCTTTCGACCCTAACAGGCTAGGGGTCGCTGTCGGGAAACGCACCATCTCCAATTGGCTAGCAGATTGCATTTCCTTCACTTACGCCCAGGCTGGGCTGACTCTTGAGGGTCATGTCACGGCTCATAGTGTCAGAGCCATGGCAGCGTCGGTGGCCCACTTGAAGTCAGCCACTATTGAAGAGATCTGCAAGGCTGCGACGTGGTCATCTGTCCACACATTCACATCTCATTACTGCCTCCAGCAGGATACCCGACGCGACAGTCGGTTCGGGCAGTCGGTGCTGCAGAATCTGTTTGGGGTGTAAATCCAACTCCACCCTCCAGGACCCGAATTTATTCTGGTCAGGCTGCACTCTCAGTTAGTTGTTCTTCGTAGGTCAATCTCTGTTATACCCTCGCCGTTGCGAGGTTCCATTGACCTGGGTTCTTGTTTTGAGTGAGCCTGAGAGCTAGGGATACCCCAGTCGTGAGAACAAGCAGCCTGCTTGTCCTCGGAGAAAGGGTATGATACATACCTGTAGCAGTTGTTCTCCGAGGACAGCAGGCTGATTGTTCTCACCTACCCTCCCTCCTCCCCTTTGGAGTTGTGTGTTTCATCTTTTTGCTAGTCATTCAACTGGCGGGAGCGGTCGCGCACGGGCGGGAAGACGGCCGCGCATGCGCGGTGGGCGTGCCCTGCGTGCCGACCGTCCCGCGAAGCTTCTTTCCGGTTGGTGGGGGCTGCCGCGGACGTCACCCCAGTCGTGAGAACAATCAGCCTGCTGTCCTCGGAGAACAACTGCTACAGGTATGTATCATACCCTCTCTGTTCGATCCACTTTCCTGTAAAATAGTGTGTAGTTCCTTTCCTTTTCTCAAATTTGTATTGTTTTTATTGTAAACCACCGAGAGCTGCCAGTTAGTCAAGGTGGTATAGGAAATTAAAACCATAACCATCATAGTGAGGAAGCAAGCCAAAGAGCTATTATCCCCAAGTATATTTAATTATCGGAAAAAGCAAAAATAGTCTATAAAAGTGTTTTCATGGTGCAGCTTTCCAGTTATCAACTATACTGTGAGCCCATAAAACTGGTACAAACTTTTACCTATTTTACAGAGTGCATATATCAATGAATTCAAATGTTTATAATGCTCAATCTACAATCCATAATCAACATGCTTCATATCTCATTGTCACCTGGCGTACATTAGGGATAAATTGAAAAAATCCTGCATTATCGCCCTAATGCAATGTACCAACCAACCCCTTAAATGTGCTTTTAATTGATATGTACATATTTAGCAATCTATTTATTTTACAGGTCTTAACATCTAAAGTTAGGTTTTTAAATTAAAAATGATATAAAAGTATAAAAGAAACAAAGGATTATCCTCCAAAGGCAAAAACACAAAAAAGGAACAAAATACTTAGCCCACATTACAAAGAAGGAGGAGATATATGTTATGCTTTCATGACTTTTGAGGGTAATTTTTTAATTTAAAAAATAGGATGCGTAGCTTTGGAGGTGAAGAAGGTGCCTAGTTTATAAGGATACATAGATGCCTATGGGGCTTTTTTTTATTAAAACATGTTAGGGGCCAGATTTATTCGACACTGATAAAATTCAGCATTCAACACTAGTCTATAAAGGGTGCTTCAGGATGAGCACTCTTTATAGAATAGCATTGAGTTCCAAATTTGGCACTCAATTTTGGACATAAGGACTCATGCCAGCTGAAACTTGGTGTAAATCCTGGTACAAAGATTGGGTGTGGATTCCCACTATTCTGTAACATTGTATGCATAACTTGCGAATGCTCCTGACCAGCCCATGCCCCTCCCATGGCCCCACCCCTTTTCAGTTGAATATGATCTAATTTAGGTTCCCATTGTTACAGAATAGCGCATAGCCAGATTGGCGTCCAAATGATAATTGGTGCCAATTGTTAGTTCCAATAATTAAATCATTGCAGCCCAATAATAAATTATTTTGGGTGCTGATCTGGGATCTGCACCCGATTTTGAGTGATCTTTATAGAGTCCAGGGTTAATATACAAATTAGCACATAGTAACTACTACTGCACAAGCATGGTAAGTGGCTTGTGTTATTTCAATGGTTAGTGTGTGATAATTCATGAGATAAGAGCATTTTGTGTTAAGCATCTGTGGGACATAAGCAGCCCCAGTATTCTCATATGCAGTACAAAACTAAACTGTGGGGTCCTTTTATTATTTTGCGGCAAAAGGGGGCCTGTGCTGGCATCAGCATGTGTTTGTGATGCACGCTAAGGCCCCCTTTTACTGCAGCGGGTAAAAGGCTGATTATTTTTAAAGAAATGGCCGTGCGACAAGTGAAGCATTTGCCAAGCAGCCATTTCAGGGGGGAGCACTTACTGCCACCCACTGAGGTGGCGGTAAGGGCTCCCGCGCTAACTCGGCGGTAGTCAGGCAGTGCGCAACACTTCCCAATTACCACTCAGTAATGGCATGCACTGGGGGTGGGAACTACTGCAGGGCTGCTTTGGTAGCCCAGCCGTACTTCCGGTTTAGCGAGCGGTAAGACCACATTGGGCTTACTGTCACTTAGTAAAAGACCCCTTTAGCAAGCTCAGATGGATTTCTGTCTGTGTGGATTCAGTGCTGCAGCCTTGATCAGTGGGTAAGAGGTGATCAGAGATATTATGGGCCAGATTCAGTAAACAGCGCCCAAAGTTAGGCACTAGGAAGAATCTGCACTATGCGTTATTCTATAAAAGGCACTTAGGGCCTTAGTCTATAAAGGTTATGCTCCTAAATTTGTACTCATAAATTTAGGACTGTAAGTGCTCCTAAATGTATGCTAAACCTATGCACATAATAGGCCCTAAATTAGGAGTATAAATTTAAGAGCGTAAATTTAGGACCATAACCTTTATAGAATGAGGCCCTTAGTGCACCCAACTTTGGACATGAGAACTTACACCTGCTGAAACCTTGTGTAGATGCTGGTGCACAACCAATGGCAGTTGAGCGTGTAACTAACCCTATTCTATAACACTGCGCACAAAGTTTAAGAAAGTCTCTGACCCGCCCATTCCCTTCCCATGGTTATGCCCCTTTTGAGTTGTATGCAAGAGATTTTGGTTGCAGAGCTTTATAGAGTAGCGCATATGCGTGTGTAAACCCAAATTAATACCAATTGATAATGTTGGGGGCAGCTTTACAAGAGACTGGATTAGATTCAGGGTTAAGCTTTTGCTAGAAATGACACTCTCGTGTTTTTGCTAACTTGTAATAGTAGTTGAATTGCTGAAGCTTGCCAAAAGGACAGGTTGCCTAGAGCAACCAGATAACAGCTTGTGCAGAATTTCACTTCTGCCATAGCTTCTCAGTACATTCCTTTGGTCTGTATAATGAAAATGAACTGTGTGTTAAAGATAAGTTTCGATTCCTGATTTCTGTGTAATGCTTTGAGGCTCATTTTCAAAGCACTTAGCCTCCCAAAGTTCCATAGAAACCTATGGAACTTAGCCTCCCAAAGTGCTTTGAAAATATGCCTCTTTGTGAACTCAATGCGCATGACTACTGATTAAAGCCTATAAATGTCAGTGTCAAATGATACAAGGCACGCAGTGTTACTGAGACAACTCAGCTGTGTCTTGCTAGCAATAAAGTTCTCTTGATTTGGATCCATTGCCTCTAGCCTCTTGTTTCACTTGCTAATCCTGTTACATTTTCTGGTGAGCCAGCCAGGAGGCTCGGGGAACGAGGATATTCCTCCCCCTTCTGCGCAGTCACACCGGGACGGGCAGCCCCTCTCCGGCTGATCGGTGAGTGCGCACCACTGAGTTCAGTGTCCGACCGCCCAGATGTGGGGCTGCACGGGACGGGGTGACCTGCGCCAGGGCTGCGGGATCCGAACAAGACAAGCTTTCATCTCCGGAGTATCCTGTATCCTGAATCCTGAAGCCAGGCGAGTATACTTGGGAATTTCGCTGGTCTGTTAAAAGACCGAAGGGGGGCCTGATCAACCCCCACCGGGCGCTTAGTAGGAACTAGGTTCCGAAACCCGCCTGAGACCAGGAGGAACGGGAGGCCGGGTTTCTTGTTGTTTGAAAGAGTGCGACTGGCACCGTGGTTCTGGGCCGGGCGACCGCGTCCCAGCCGGTGCAGACAGAAAACCCTCATGTGTCTGGTGGAACGTGACCCCTTACCCCTCCACCAACCCTTTCCCCTTTTTCTGTCTACTATCCTTATGTACTCAGGCCAGGATGGGTGGGGGTGGGTCCACACTCTTAGACCTAATGACCGAACATTTTAGTGAAGTGTTTGACCAGAAACTGTGTACAAAGGGAGGTATGATCCAGAGATGACAAGTCATGTGGCCAGGACTTGGCCAGATAGTTGACTGGCCGGAAGAAAGATCTTTCGAATTCAGCCAAGCGGCCCAGGTTCAGAACATAGCTATCGTTGAGGGCAACCCAGGCCACCCCAGTGACATACCATATATAGAAGCCTGGACCAAAGTTATCAGGGATCCTCCAAGGGGGGGGGGGGGGGGCGAGAAAGGGAGTTGAAGCGGCTGCGCTCATCATGATGACACAAATGAAGGACAGGAATAACAGATGGAAGAAAAAAGAAAAATAGAGTGACCGCCACTGCCACACCAACCATGGCCGTGATAGAAATTACCAACAGAGGAACCAGTATAAAACGCAGCAAAAGCCCTACCCCTAGCGCACCTCCTGCAAAGACGATATTCCCCGATGTCAAAGAAGAGGAGGTCCTACCGCCCCATTACTGTCCCCTGTATCCCAATCTGCCACAGTTGCAGGGCCCGGTGGACAACTCGGACCACAGTGGATCCGAAGAGGAGGGGGAGTCAAGGCCCCCCCCGGACTCGACCATACCCCTTAGTGAGGTGGCAACCTCTGCTGCTGCGAATCTGGGGCCCGAGACCCGTAGCAGCAAAACCCCTCGGAAGGCCACAGCACTTAAGAAGGCCCCAAAGAAACAACAATCTAGTCCTGATGGCAAGCCAGCGAATACATTTCCTATCCGGCAGACTACTACCTATGTTCCCCAGGTAGCCCGGCTCAATCCCTGCCAATGACAATGTACACTTACGTACCCTTCACTAGTTCAGACCT
Organism: Microcaecilia unicolor; assembly: GCF_901765095.1. Lineage (NCBI taxonomy): Eukaryota > Metazoa > Chordata > Amphibia > Gymnophiona > Siphonopidae > Microcaecilia > Microcaecilia unicolor. The sequence continues at coordinate 352,790,575 of NC_044031.1, read as the reverse complement.
CCTTAACTGGAAAATCCACGGCCCCTCTTATGAACAGAAGCCTGAACAGATGATCGAGATGGTGGCGGGCCTAATTACCAGTCACAACCCCAATTGGGCAGACATGCGACAACTGGGGTCCTATCTCCTCAGTACAGAGGAATGTCGCCAAGTGCAACAAAATATGGAAGACGCCATCAGGGCGACCACCCCCCAGGGAGACAATCCAGCTATCCATACCAACCAACTTGTCCCGACTACTGACCCCCGATGGGACCATCAGACCCAGGAAGGGCGGAATCGCATTGCCGCATACTACCAAGCCTATCTGGAGGCCCTGAAAAAGGGAAAAAGAAAGATCACCAACATGAACAGAATCCACGATATAACCTAGGAAAAGGAAGAAAGTCCCGGGGATTTCTTGGAAAGATTGATGGACGCGTACCGGAAACACAGCCCTTTCGACCCAGAGGACCCTAACAACCGGCAAATGTTAGTCATGAGTTTCGTTAGCCAGTCCGCCCTGGACATATGCAAGAAGTTACACAAAACCGAAGGATTCGAAGGAATGAGCCTCAGCCAACTAAAGGCCATGGCGGACAGAGTTTATGGAAACAGAGACCAGGAAGAAAAGAGAGAAGCAAGTAGACGAATGCGAGAGAAAGTAAGTCTTTTAGCGGCTGCCTTGGAGGACACCCGGGCAGGGAATCGGGAAAGAGGACCCCCAAGGAGTGGGGGAACCAGAGGACGACAGGGGAGTAGACCCCCTTTAGGAAGAAACCAGTGCGCTTATTGCAAACAAGAAGGCCATTGGAAAGCAGAATGCGAGGAAAGACGACAAAGATGTGGAAATGTCAGAGATGCCCTCGGATTCCCCAAGTGCACCAAAAGGTCATCTGCGAATGCTGCCACTTTAAATTGAAAAGATCCTACCTGAATACCCCTAATCTCTAGGTTTGCCATCATATCTCTAATGAGGGGATCGAGATTCGGTGGCAGAGCCAGTGGCGGGAGGCGGGGATAGTGCTGGGCAGACTTACACAGTCTGTGCCCTGAAAAGGACAGGTACAATCAAGGTAAAGTATACACAAAAAGTAGCACATATGAGTTTATCTTGTTGGGCAGACTGGATGGACCATGCAGGTCTTTTTCTGCCGTCATCTACTATGTTACTATGTTACTAACGTCAATACAAAGAGTAATGGCGACAATGGACACCCCTGTCTAGTCCCTCTAAGTATTGGAAAAGCCTGTGACAGTTGTCCATTCACCAGCACTCTTGTCCTGGGTGCCGCGTACAGCGCTTTAATGACTGAGGTGAAGTGTCCCATAAACCCATAGGTGCTCAAAGAGGTGAAGATAAAATCCCAGTGCACCCTATCAAAAGCTTTTTCTGCATCGAAAGTAATGTGTAGATTGTATGTCTTTCTGTTATCTATATTCCAGTAGAGCAAGTATTGTCCGAATGTTTTTAGCCACTGAACGCCAATTTACAAAGCCCACCTGTGCTTCATGAACTACACTAGGTATAACCCTGGCCAATCGATTGGCCATGATTTTTGCCAATAATTTAGCGTCATAATTTAGGAGCGAGATTGGACGATAAGACTCCGGAAGCATAGGATCCCGTCCCGGCGTAGGCAAAACAACTATGTAAGCCATGTCCAGTGACGCTGGCATAACCTCCACCTCCACGAACCTATTGAAAAGTCTAGTAAGGGGTGGCACCACCTCTCCCCCCATTAGTTTGTAGAATTCCGCACGGAATCCATCTGGCCCTGGGGCTTTACACCTATGACTATGGGAAATGGCTAGGACTACTTCGTCCTCTTGTATTGGCTTGTTCAGATATTCTCTATCCTCAGGGTCTATTGAAGGTAGGTTCAAACCCTCCAAGTATAAGGATCCCGGGAGGCTCTTCTCCAGAGGTGAGCCGTAAAGCTGACGATAGTAATTGTAAAAAATATCTCTTATTGCTTCATCCATGTGAGCTCTATTCCCCCCTTCCCCCTGGAGGGTCAGAATTTTTTGAGATCCCCTTTTGGGTGAATCAAACGAGCTATCAGCCTCCCTGCTTTATTTTCTTGGCGATATAACATATATTTGTAGTATGTCTGCGATTTAAGAACCCTCCTGTGGATAAGAGAATTCAACACTGCCTGGAGATCTATAATTTGCTGTCGCTGTGTCCCTGACGGATAGGCCCCCAGTTGCTTTCTAACCCTACAAATATTTTTGCTCAACCACAGAATTTCCCTGTCTCTCATCTTTTTCACATGATAGGAGTAACTTATTATTTCTCCCTGCAGAACCATCTTAGCCGCTTCCCAGAACAACACCGGGTTCTGCTCATGTACCGCATTATGGGCCTTGTACTCTTTCCAACAAGTTAGTATGCGTTCCTAAAAACTCACATCGTTACTCAGTTCCAATGGAAAATCCCATTGTCCCATTCGGGGTAAAATACCTTCCACCGACCACCTCATCTTCACCCAGGCGTGATCTGAAATAACATAGGGGCCTATTTCTACCTGTTCTACTTTTCAGAATTCACCACTAGATATTAGGATATAATCTATCCAGCATAAGCGGTCGGTAGCCCAACTGTTTGGGGAGGCTAAAGGGGGCGGGGTTAGGGGTGGGGCCAGGGGTGGAGCTTAAATCCATAATTGTCTGATAACACACAGAAAAAATAAATAAATAAAAATAAAAGTCACAATTAATAACTTTTATTAAATTTAGATATTAGATATGTATCATATGTCAAAGAATAAAGTGGTTGCTCAAAGCATAAACTAACCACAATCGCTCAACTGCAAAACACTATGCACAACTTTGTCCAAAAACACACTCAGAACCTTATTGTACCATAAATATTACACTGGGCAGAACCTAATACACCAATATACTGTACCACCCATACGGAAAATGCAGACTGTCAACAATATGAAACAAGGGATCATATCATCACAATTCTCATGTAGAGCCACAAAACACCCTAATTCATGTTTAACATAGGATAAAATGCCATAAATAAGTAAATAAATAAATATAAACTTTTAATGTTGAGCACCTGATTCTCAAAGTGGACATATTCCAAACACTATAATGAAAATAAAATTATCTTTTCTACCTTTGTTGTCTGGTGACTGTTTTTCTGATCATGCTGGCCCAGTATCCGATTCTGCTGCTATCTGTCCTCTTAACTCCATTTCCAGGGCTTCCTTTCCATTTATTTCTTTAATTTCCGCCTTTCTTCTTCATTTCTTGTCCTACATCCGTAAGTAAAAGCTGGGTCCTCTGCAGACTTGACTGTCCAGTGGATCCAGCTTCTGCCTATTTTCTTCATCCATGTGCAGTTTTTCTTTCTTCCTTTTCCCTCATCTCATCTCCTTCCTCACACTTCCCTCTCCTCCATCCATGTCCAGCAACTCTCCTCTCCCCTGCCCCCCTCCAGCCATCCACACCCACCCAGCGATTCTCTCCTCTCCCCTGCCCCCCTCCAGCCATCCAGACCCACCCAGCAATTCTCTCCTCTCCCCTGCCCCCCTCCAGCCATCCAGACCCACCCAGCGATTCTCTCCTCTCCCTTGCCCCCCCCAGCCATGCACACCCACCCAGCGATTCTCTCCTCTCCCTTGCCCCCCTCCCCAGCCATGCACACCCACCCAGCGATTCTCTCCTCTCCCTTGCCCCCCTCCAGCCATCCATACCCACCCTCAACAATTCTCCTCGCTTCCCTGCCTCCGTCGCAGGAGTCGCAGTGAAAGCCCTTCTCTAGCCTTGTAAGCCTTCCCTTCATTTCCGTCAGTGTCCCGCCCTCGCAGAAAGAGGAAAAGACGTCAGAAGAAGGCGGGACACTGATGGGAACGAAGGGAAGGCTTACAAGTGAAATATTCAGATCCTTTTCTCAATAGAGAAACCTCAAACTTGTAAATTTCCAACAATCTCTTTTCACTCATATTTTCTCATTTACCACATAATCAGGCACTCTTTTATTTATTTTTATTTATTTATTTTATTGCATTTGTATCCCACATTTTCCCACCTTTTTGCGGGCTCAGTGTGGCTTACAATACATTATGAATCATGGAAATACAATTTGTTACAACTTGGTTATGGATTACATTGTGATGATATCGATAAGGAGTGTAAACATGGAAAAGCACTGAGACATTGGAAGGAAACAAGGGAGACAAAAAGGGGCAATATATAGCAGGAACACACTTGGTATACATTATCTGTGAGTAAAGGTGTGAGTGTGGTATGATTTCGGGGGATGAGAATACAGGAGTGGCTGTATTGATGCATGACTGAACAATGAGTGTGGGCTTTATGTGTTTTAGTTCTTTCCGTAAATTTTCTCAAAAAGATGGGTCTTCAATAATTTGCGGAAGGTGGTTTGTTCGTAGATCGCTTTCAGGTTGCGTGGTAGTGTGTTCCAGTACTGCGTGCTCATGTAAGAAAAGGTTGACGCGTGCAGCGCCTTGTATTTCAAGCCCTTGCAATTAGGGAAGTGGAGGTTGAGGAAAGTTCGTGATGATCTTTTAGCGTTTCTGGGTGGTAAGTCTATTAAATCAGACATGTAGGCTGGGGCTTCGCCGTGAATGATTTTGTGGACTAATGTGCATACTTTAAAAGTGATGCGTTCCTTGAGTGGGAGCCAGTGTAGCTTCTCTCGTAAGGGTTTTGCACTTTCATATTTTGGTTTTCCGAAGATGAGTCTGGCTGCTGTATTCTGGGCTGTTTGAAGTTTCCTCAGTATATGCTCTTTGCAACCTGCATATAGTGAGTTGCAGTAGTCCAGATGGCTGAGTACGAGGGATTGCACTAGGCTGCGAAAGACGGATCTTGGGAAGAATGGTCTTATTCTTTTCAGTTTCCACATGCTGTAGAACATCTTTTTGGTAGTGTTGTTTGCATGAGTTTCGAGTGTTAGGTGGCGGTCTATAGTGACTCCAAGGATTTTTAATGTTTCTGAGATTGGAAGGTTTAGTTTAGATGTGTTTATAGCAGTGAATTCATTCGTGTTGTACTGGGAAGTGAGTATCAGGCATTGAGTTTTTTCTGCATTTAGTTTCAAACGAAATGCATCTGCCCATGTGTTCATGATGTGTAGACTTTGGTTGATTTCATTGGAGATTTCTTTAATGTCTTGTTTGAAAGGGATGTATATTGTTACATCGTCGGCGTATATATATGGGTTGAGGTTGTGGTTTGATAGGAGTTTTGCTAAGGGGGTCATCATTAGGTTGAAAATGGTTGGTGAGAGGGGTGATCCTTGTGGTACTCCACATTCAGGTGTCCATGCAGCAGACGTTGTTGAGTTCGATGTGACTTGATATGACCGCTGGGTTAGGAACCCCTTGAACCAGTTTAGGACATTTCCTCCAATGCCAAAATATTCGAGTATGTGTAATAGGATTTCATGGTCAACCATGTCGAAGGCACTTGACATATCAAATTGTAGAAGGAGTATATTGTTGCCGGTTGCAATCATTTGTTTAAATTTAGTCATGAGAGTAATTAATACTGTCTCTGTGCTATGATTCGATCGGAATCCTGATTGGGCATCATGCAGTATTGAGTGTTTGTTTAGATAGTTTGTGAGTTGTTTAGTTACCATTCCTTCGGTTATTTTGGTTATTAGTGGTATGGATGCTACTGGTCTGTAATTGGTTATTTCGCTTGCGCTTTTCTTTGTATCTTTGGGTATTGGGGTGAGTAAAATTTTTCCTTTTTCTTTAGGGAAAAGTCCGTTTTGTAGCATGAAGTTTACATGATTCGTTAAGTCTTTTTTGAATTGTTGAGGAGCTGATTGCATGAGGTTGTTTGGGCATACGTCTAGTTTGCAGTGGGATTTGGCAAATCTTTTAAGTGTTTCAAAGATGAGGTCTTCTGATATTAGTTCAAATTCAGTCCAAGTTCTGTCTGCTGGGTATGTTCCGTCTTCTGGGTCTAGACGGTCTAGAAGTGTGGCGTATTCAATGGGGCTGGCGGGTATTTTAAGTCGTAGTTGTATAATTTTCTCCTTGAAGTATTTCGCAAGGTTGTAAACATCTGGGATGTTTTTGCTGTTGTTTGTGACTGGTGTGGTGTCTAATAGTTTGTTCACAAGGTTGAAGAGTTTATGTGTGTCTTTGTAATTTGGTCCTATTATTGTTTTGTAATGTAGTCTTTTAGTCTGTTTTATAGTATATTTGTATTTCCTCCGAAGTAGTTTCCAGGCATTTAGTGTTTGTTCATCTTTCTTTTTGTTCCATGCGCGTTCTAGTTTCCTAACTTGTGTTTTAAGTTTTTTCAGCTCTTCGGTGAACCATGGGTTTGTTTTTTTCCTGTGTGATGTTCTGGTTTGGATTGTGGCAATTTTGTCTAATGTTGTTGTACATAATTTGTCCCATTCTTGGAGGAATTGGATGGTGTCAGCATTTGTTGACCATTCGTTCTGGTAGATCTGTTGCCAGAATGTTATGGGGTCTATTTTTCCTCTCGTGGTGTATGTTGTTCGCTCATGTTTATTGATTGTGTTTATATGTGTTTTTCGCCAGTAGAGAGAGACATTTGCTTTATGGTGGTCTGACCATATCGTTGGTGTCCATCTTGTGTCAGTAAGTATTATAGTAGAATCCGGGTCAAATTTGTGTGTTATGATGTCTAGTGTGTGTCCTTTTTTGTGTGTTGGTTGCGTGTTGGGTGCGTGCAGGTCCCAGAGTTTTAAGAATTCTTTGCATTCTCGTGTGCCTGTTGAGGTGTCATCTTCAAGGTGTAGGTTGATGTCTCCTATTATAAGGATGTTGGAGGCAGATACACATGTGTTCGAGATGAAGTCCATTAGTTGTGTTTGGGAGTCTTGCCATTTTCCTGGTGGTCTATAGAATAGGATTGTGTTAAGGTGTCCTATTAGGTTTGGATGATTAATTCTTGTCGAGGCAATTTCAAGTTGTGGTGAGGTAGATTCACCCGTGGTTGTGATAGTGAATTCGGGTTTGTAAATTATGGCTATTCCGCCCCCTCTTTTTCCATTTCGGGTCCAGTGGGTGATTTTGTATTCTGGTGGGCATGTTTCTAAGATGGCGGGGTCTGTGGGGCTGTGGAACCAGGTTTCTGTGATAAATAGAAGGTCTAAATTGTTTGTGGTGATCCAGTCTAGTATATCTACTGAGTTGCTTTACTGCTGATCTTGCATTGATGTATCCTAGTTGGATTGAGCGGTGTGGTTCTGTAGGGAGGTTCGTTGTGTTTATTTTTATTAGTTGTCTATTTCATCGGTGGTTGAGATTGTTGTTGTTGTTGTTGTTTTCTTCTTTTTGTTGGTGGTGTTCATGTTCGGGAATTTTTCCTTTTAGTTGGTTGTTGTGTCTTTGGTTTGGTGGGTTGTTAGAAGGTTGTACACAGGGTTGGTGTATTGTGGATGGTTTGTTATGGATGTTCTTTAGAGTGGGCATTGTGTGTGTGTGAGTGCTGTATGATTTGTGAGTTGTGGGGTTGTTATTGTCTGAGTTGTGGGTTGTGTTTGCGTGTAGGAGTAGGGTGAGACAATGAATGTCTAGAAGTGTTTTACTTGTATTCATATCTGTGTTTAAGGCGCTGTTACATACATTCAGTTGGTTTACATTCAAAGTGAAGCAGAGCTTACATTTGCATTTAAGCTTAGCAACATTCAGTTGGTTTACATTCAAAGCGAAGCAAAGCCTACATTTGCATTTAAGCTAGCAACATTTCATTCTGATCGTGCTTGGTTTATAATCAGAGCAAAGCAAGCCTGTGTTTACAGTTGGAGCATAATATTGAGTGTTACTTATTAGTCTGGTTATCTTACTGCGCACGGTGGTCAGAACAAGCAGGTGAGATAATTACATTTAAATTAGGTTGTTAGCAGTGCAAATACAAGCTGTTCCCTTACCTTGTTTTTAAAGTGAAGCAAGGTAATTGTCTTAGATCATTATGAGGCATATTTTCAAAGCACTTTGGGAGGCTAAGTTCCATAGGTTTCTATGGAATAATGATATTTGGTTGAGCGGCTCATTTGCATTCTGTGAATTATGTTTAAGATATTTAAAAAAAAAAAAAAGGGCATCTGCATTAACTCATTACAGGGGATGGTGCTTTTTGGCGTGGCAACTCATTTGTCTTCTATTTAAGCAGTAAAGCAAAGCAAGTGTAAACTTTTAAGTCCAAATTAAAAGCGATGCATGCAATAAAAGCCTTATCTTTAAGCAAGCAGAGCAAAATATAGACTTTTAAATTAAGCTGAATGAGGACATGCAGTTAAAGCGAAGCAAGCATTTACTTTAGTTGTTATGGGTTGTGTAGTCCTTATTCTGTGGTCGGGGTGTTCTTCTGTCCATTACTGCACTGATTTCCAGGTTTTTAGGATTTGTTGCTGATCAGTTGGGCTATGTTACAAGGGAGCAGGAATGGCACAGGGTGGTCCCAGCGGTGCGCCGAGGGTTGAGGGCCGGTAGGAGACCTGCGCTGTGCTCTTCTGTTGTCCAATTGGGAGGTAGGTGCCGGTCCGTTCGCTGTCCCGACTCTCCACAAGCATTCAGGACGACGTTGTTTTGGTTCTTAGACCCTGCAGGTTAGAGGAGGGGTTACGGCCCACTCACTGCCGTTCGCTCTTCTTGGTCGGCGGTCAGATCCTTAGGTGAGAGGGGGTCGTGGCCCGTTCGCGGCTGTTCGTTAGTCTTGGCCTGCTCGGCGTGATCGTCTATAGTGGGGGGATGGGTATCGTTGTGCACGCCGCGTCAGTCGCAAGACATCGGCGGCGGCTTGTTCTCCCTCCCGTCCTTCACTGGATGTGCTTGCGATCCGGTCCGCGTGGTCGTGTGGCCGGCAGATCGTCCGCGGCGCTACGTGTGACTGGCGATGTCATCGTTGGGGTGGCCGTGTGGAGCCGCGGAACAACAGTTGTGGCTCACCTTGTTTTCGCCCTGGAGGAGGTATTCCACCTCTCCTTTGGCAGCGGGTAATTTTGATCGCAGTTTTCTAGCACCGGATTTATGGTCGGCAGGTTGTCTGCTGGTCACACGGCCTGCTCGTCTCGCCCGGTGGCTGCCGTTATTGGCGTCTGCCTCAATCACAGCAACCTTGTGGTTGATCTTTCAGCTCCGATCTGATTGGCCTCTATTTTATTCGTCATCTAGGGCCAAATTTGGCCATGTTTGGCCACTTCAGCGCTAGAAACTCGGCTGCGGTCTACGGAGCTCTGTGTTCCGTGACCTCTTAGGTGGCGGCCATTTCAATTCTTTCTATCAATCCTTACACACGGAGCTCAAAGCTGCATGTCCTCTCAGTCCAAATCTTCAGTTGCTCTCTTCTCTCTGTTCTCGGGCAGATTTCTAACAGGAGCTGCTCATCCAATCAGAGAGCTCTATTTGAATGCAAATTAACATACATACACTCTAATGGGAATTTTTAGTCAAAAACACTAGATAAACCCTTCATTTTTGGATCAAACTTCACATTTTTGATCAGAGCCATGCCTTAACATTAAGGCTGTAAACATTTCCAACAATTTTTACCCATAAATATGCAAATGAGAACCTCCCAAAAACAGACTAATTTGCATATGGCTTGAGCAAATTTGAGTACATAGCATACCAATCCCACTTCCTAGCACCTAAATTCTGCAATTAGATTTAATCAAATACTTTTAAAACTTATTTTTAGCACTTCTAAAATCTCAGGTGTCAGTGCAAGTCTCTTTGGTATGAACTGCTCATGCAGGAAGTCATCATCGTTAAATATCTCCAGCCAACCCCCCTGCTCTCCCAGCAGTAAGGTAAACAAATTAAACCATAAACCAATTTCTACAATTGGTTACACAAGGCTAGAGACGGGGCTTTCACTGCAGCTGCTGCTGCTAGGATGGAGGTAAATCAACAATTTAAACCCCCCAGAGCAGCGGAACTCCCGGGAGAAACAGCTGATCCATCCTGCTGCAGCAGGGGAGGCTTAGCCTCCCCAAGCCTCTCATACCGGGCACCTATGCTATCCGGGCTTGGGTCGAATGCGCTCGAGAAAGGTGTGTGTAGTCCCTCTCCATAGGGTGCAGCTCCCTCCAGACATCAACTAGTCCAAATACCTGACTTAGTTGAATCATTCCTCTATTAAGATAATATGACTTACCTACTCCTGGGGAAGACCTATCCCACTGAGGATCCCAAACAGCATTGAAATCCCTCCCCCCACCACCAAGGATCTCTGCTTATATTATAGCAAAAGATTGACTATGGTCTTGTAAAACTTTTTATTATAGTGGTTTGGGGCATAAAGATTACGTATTATATAGGTACACCTATATACTTGCCTGCTGGGTCCACAACTACATAACATAGTAACATAGTAGATGACGGCAGAAAAGACCTGCACGGTCCATCCAGTCTGCCCAACAAGATAAACTCATATGTGCTACTTTTTGTGTATACCCTACTTTGATTTGTACCTGTCCCCTTCAGGACACAGACCGTATAAGTCTGCCCAGCACTAAGGATTGTACTTTGTCTACTACCCCCCTCCTAATCAGTATGACCACCCCTCCCTTCTTCCCCTGAGATGCCGCTACTTCGCATGTACCCACCCACCAAGTTTTCAGTTTAGCGTGCTCCTGGTCATTCAAATGCATTTCCTGTAGCAAAGCAATGCCTACTCTGTGTTTTTGTAGATGATGTAAAATTTTTGATCTATTTATGGGCGAGTTAATACCTGCCACATTCCATGACACCAGGTTCACCATTTACACATTACTAACTTGATTTGTCCATGTTACCACAACCAACTGTAAAACCAGAGGGGGCATCCCAGCTCGCCTCCTCTACTTAATAGTGTCTCCAGGCCTATCCCACACCATAACATTACCTCCAGCCCCTCAATCCTCATGAATCGCCTTGTCCTATAGTTCATCTCTTCCTTATCTTCCCACTTCACTCTCTTCCCCCTCCCATTGTCTCCCCTCCCTCTATCCCACCCCCCTCTCCCCCTCCCTCCCTCTCCTCCATCCCCTTCTTACCGACCCTTCCTAACAGCAGCCACTCCCAACACCTCCCCCCGTTTCCCTTTTTCAACTGCTTTCATAAATCCTTACCAACTCAGACCCCACAATCACCCGGATCGTCATTGCAACCTCAAAAAAAAAACAACTTTATGCTCACAACTTGCGTCTTAACAGTCAATCATCGTTTAGCTCGTAACTTGCATCTTAACGGTAGTCCATCACTCCTATGTGTGGTGACAATCTTTCAGTCAATTCAACCTCCTCTGACATTCATGCAAGAGACTTGTGAACAATATGGCACACGGGAATCCAAATATCCCAGTCCTGTTGAGTTTAAAATTCCATCCTCTCCAGCCTGGAGGATTCACATACATAGTCACCGGTTTACCTCCATCTCTCCCTCGTTCTCCCAATTTCCTATTTGTGCCAGAGGAGTGTGGTAGCCATGTTAGTCCACTCATTCTGACTTCAAAGGTCTTACGTTCTTGTATGGTTTTAAAGTTACCTTTCAGGATTCTCACTGTGAAATCACTGGTACAGTGTCCTGGTCCTGTAAAATGCTGACCTATGAACTATGCCAAAATATTTCACAGGACCCCACAGTCATCCACAAAGGAAAGATATTCAACATAAAGGAATCTTTCACTTGCTCATCTTCCAATGTGGTATATATCATTCAGTGTAAAAAATGTAACGAAGGATGCTATATTGGAGAAACAGGCCAGATGCTTAAGACAAGATTCAATTTGCATAGACATCACATGAACAATACTGGTGCCAGTAGGGCTCCCACCCCTGTTGGTCAGCATTTTACAGGACCAGGACACTGTACCAGTGACTTCACAGTGAGAATCCTGAAAGGTAACTTTAAAACCATACAAGAACGTAAGACCTTTGAAGTCAGAATGATTGAATATTTTAATACCCAACAGAAAGGACTTAACAAGGATCTGGGGTTCCTAGCCCATTATAAACCATAAAGCTGTATTCTCTGTTGATCACCCCACCCCTCACCTATCCACACCCATCCTGTTAGAATATCAATGATATGCTTTGATGTCCCCATGCATACCTCCTACCCACCCCCATCCTCCCACCCTGTCAGACTGTCATAGTAATGCTTGAATGTTTTCACTTATATACACTGTCAGCTAGCACATTTGTATTCCACTTACCACCAGTGTGACGTCCACTCCGAACTGGAGACGTGCAGTGTTTACACGGCTGACTGTCAGTTAATAGGACAAGGAGACAGTTACAAAGAACCAAAGGCAATCATTATGATATAGTGAGAGAGGTAATAACAAGTGTTAATGAAAGATGTAACCAAGTTTTTCTAAAACCAACAAAAGGGTACTCAGAATTGCGACTCCGGTTATTAGCAAAAAGGCAATGCAAAACCTCCACGGGTGTGGATCAGAGTCAGGCATGTGGAAACGGTGCCACTCAGCGTCCTGGAACGTGAGTAGAGCAGGGTGGTCAACGCCTCTTCAGGGTCAATCGCAAAGGTGTCTCCGGGTGTGTGCTGGCGGTCCACAGCTCTGGGTGGGATTGATTGGCTGCTGGCTTCACTCTGGTCCAATGTATCCAGGACGGATTCCCTGCAATTTTAATAGCAGTGGGGGTGGTAAGCAGAACAAGGGATGGCCCCCTCTATTTGAGTGTCAAACAATCTTTCCAAGCAGTCGGGCTAGGGCATCCCTGCCCAGGTGGGTCTGGTCATGGGCTCCCTTGACCACAGTCCAGGCTAGTGTCTCTGGTATCCAGATGCGTCCATCTTGCAATGCTCATTTGTCTTTGTGTGGTGAGTATGTGGGCGTTTCCTCTGGAAGATGGACGAGGAGCAGTTTCTCGGGTTCAGGGGAGCATGGCTCTTGACTAGCTCTCTTAGCGGCCTCGTCCGCCTGCCGGTTGCCCCTGGCGATGGGATCTGATCTCCCTGTATGGGCTCTGCAGTGTATCACAGCCACTTTCTCCGGGTTCCACACTGCCTCGAGCAACTGGCAGATTTCTGTAGCGTTTGCAAGCCCCCTTCCTTCAGCCGTCAGAAATCCTCTCTCCTTGTATAGCGCTCCGTGGATTTGGAGAGTGAGAAAGGCGTATTTGGAATCGGTGTACTACCTTCCCTTCTGCCCATTGCTCTGATGAGGGCAATCAGTTCAGCTTTCTGTGCAGATGTTCCAGGGGGTAAGGGTTTCGCCTCTATAATCTCATCCTCTGATACTACAGCGTATCCTGCTTTTCTGATTCCCTTTTTCACCTGGCTGCTCCCGTCGGTGAACAACGTCATTCCCTTATGCCACGGTTGGTCCTTTAAGTCAGGTCTACTAGAATAGACTGTGCCCATTACCTCTTCACAGTCATGGCTTCCTGGTTCGGGGGCAGGCAGCAGAGTTGCTGGGTTTAAGTTAGTAGTGTCCTGGATCTGCACCTCAGGGTTTTCACACAGGAGGGCCTGGTATTTGACTAATCTGGAGTTGGTCATCCATTTGGGTCCATGGCTTTCGAGCAAGCTGCGGACGGTATGGGGGATGGTCACAAGGAGTGTGACCGAAGGTGAGTTTGTTGGCTTCCTGGATTAGTAGGCATGCAGCAGCTATGCTCTGGAGACATCCAGGCCAGCCTTTTGCCACGTTGTCCATGCCTTTGGAGAGGTATGCCACTGGTCGCTGCCATGTCCCGAATGCCTGGGTCAATACTCCGAGCGCCAAGCCCCTCTTCTCATCCAGAAACAAGTGGAAAGGTTTGGTAACGTCTGGCAGTCCTAGCGCTGGTGGGGACATGAGGGCTTTCTTCAGATCTGCCAGGGCCCCCAGTTCGTGCTTTTCCCATTTGAGGGTCTGGGCTTCAGGTTCGGGTCCTTTCAGTTTGGCGTACAGGTCTTGGGTCAGAATGGCAAAGTTAATGATCCATATTCGGCAGTATCCTGCTGCTTCCAAGAGCGCTCGCAGTTCCTTCTTATTCGCCGGGGTGGGCTGGTCACAGATAGCTTGGGTGCGGGGTGTGCCGAGCTTCTGGTCTCTTCACGTGGGCGAGATCCCAGGGCTTTCAGGAATTACAAGGCAGACACTGCACAATCAACAGGTCACCCATGTACTGGACAACTGGTCCATATTCGATCCGACACATCTTCAGATCTCTGGCAAGCGGCTATGTCGGGCTGCATAGGGTATACTGTGTTTGGGGCTGGATGATGACCTGGGTATTTGGCTTCTAGCTGAGCGTCACTGGTTGATCTTCAAAGGTAGTTTCCACCTCACCGGTAGGTTTGAATTTTAAGGTGGCTTGTAGTTTACACAGTAGGTCTCTTCCGATCAGGGGAACTGGGCTTTCGGGTACATGTATAAACTGATGGGATACCGTCTTGCCCCCATCTGAATCTGGCATTCCTTCAATAGTGGTGCCGTGAGGGATTTCCCGGAGGCTCCCACTATCGGTATAGTTTCTTTGGTATGAGGGGCTATTGCTGTGGTGATGACGGATCGTTGGGCCCCTGAGTCCAACAGGGCCTTCATTTGCTGTGTCCCCACTCAGATTTCCACCAGAGGGTCAGTGGGGACTCCGCCCTCCCCGTCTCTTCATGCTGTGCATTCTCCCGTGTTCGTGGGCAAATTTGTCCGGCGGTAAATTCCGCACTATTAGAATTATTTCAAGAATATGGGGACTACGCTGGGTTCCGTCTCGATAAATCGGAGGCTTTGTCGTCCTTGTCGCAGTTGCAAAAGGATTGGGGAGGGGCCTTTCCATTACGTTGGGCGAGGGATTCGTTTCGATATTTGGGCATTCGATTGGCAATGGATGTGGAGTCCCTATATAGGCTCAATATTGGGATCCTCATGGACAGCACTAAAAGGTGGTTGGGAGAGTGGAGAGATCTTCCTTTGTCCCTGATAGGTCGGGTAAATCTGCTGAAGATGGTTCAGTTCCCCCACTGGCTGTATATTCTCCAGGCGCTGCCGATCAGGATTTTAAAGAAGGATTTCAGGGGCTTGTATAGGTTGTTCAGTGGTTTTTGCTGGGCAAAGAAAAAACTGAAGATGCGTTTGTCAGTCATGCTGGAGGAGGGGGGGCTTTGGTCTTCCCAATTTGCAACAATATAGCCAAGCATGCTTGCTGCATCATTTGGGAGACTGGTTTGGTCAGACACAGCTCTACACATCTATAGAACTAGAGAGTATATACTATGCACCTTACAAAATTTTCTCATTGCTACATCTGCCAATGTCGCAAACGCCCTCTCATCTGAAAAGTAGTGTGTTACTAAGGCCATTGCAGGAATTGTGGCGTTTCTTGGCAGGGAGATTGGGTGTTAACTCCTTAATGTCTGATCAACTTACTATCAGAAGTAATGTGACTTTTCAGCCAGGCATGGACAATCCGATCTTTGTGGAGTGGGAAAAAAGAGGCATTTCTTTTCTAGAACATATTTTGGAAGGGGAAGGGCAGTTGATCCCATAAGAGCGATTGCAGGACCGAGTGCAGCAGCAATGGGGTAATAGCTCAAGCATTATGTTTTATCCTTAGATAGGATGCAGCTGGGGACACACTTGGGGGGCTAGAGTCCGAGAAGTTTTTCAAGAGGTTGAGACCCACTGCCTGTCTGTTTCGGGTCTGCGTGGGGCCGTAATCAAGGGGATATCAGATAGAGATTTTACATGGTTGAAAGCAAGATGGGAAGAAGATTTGGGGGTGTCACTGGGGGACTGGGATGTCACTGCTACTTAAAGGGGGATATCCTCACTCACTACAGCGGCGAGACTGAGGGAGTGTGGATATCGAGTAATACTTCGAGCATATTGGGCTAAAGCGCAGCTCACACATATGATCGAATAGGGGGGGGGAGTCGAGCTGTCCTAAATGTAAACAGCAGAGACAAACTTATTTTCATGTGATCTAGCAATGCCCTAAAATTAAAGTTTTTGGGGGTGGATCAGGGTTTTTTTAAATCTCAGATACTGGCCTATAATGTCCAAGGGACGGTGGAACAATTATTACTGGATAAGCTGGGTGCGCTCTGGCCCCTTGCTAGATACAGCATCCTTTTATGCTGCAAGCTTAGTTTGGTGGTCAAAAAAGTGATCTTGCAATATTGGACGTCCTCAGACCCTGCGACATTTTGGCACTGACATAACCAGGTTCATATGCTGGCCACTTGGGAGGCTAAGGAGGCAAGTGTTTCCTACAAACGAAAACAACTATTTTTGAAGCTCTGGGACCCTTATTTGCAAATACTGAGTCCACAGGGCCGCAGCCTCCTTATAAATAATCTATAAAGCTAGGAAATGGTGGGCCTTGTCTTGTAGGGTCCTTCCCTGTGATAGGGTTTGGGGAGTTACACTTGGTATTTTAGGTACACTGGTAAATGGGAGGGGGAGGGGGGAGGAAGGAGAGGGGTTGTGATGGGGTTGGGGATGTATACTGGTATGAACATGTGAAGTGGAAGTGGGGAGGGGTGTGCTAGGAGGAGAAAGGGGGGAGAGTTTAAGTAAATGGTTGGGTCAAGGTTTGGAACGGGGAGCTAAGCTAACGGGATGGTATTTCATTTCTGCGGGTCTCTCATTATATACTTTATAACTTCATTAATCATCTAGTTGTACAGTTGATAATAGTGAGGGTGGGGAAGGGTTGGGGACGGGGTAGTATAGGGAGAAAATGGATAGCATTTAGTTGATAGTACAATTGTCTTGTTCATACTTATTTTAATCAGACAGTGGTATTTGCCTTTTTCGCATTTTGTGTTTATAGTATGTTCAATTTTGGTGTATCGCCAATAAAAATATTGAAACAAAGATAATACAGTACATAAGTACATAAGTAGTGCCATACTGGGAAAGACCAAAGGTCCATCTAGCCCAGCATCCTGTCACCGACAGTGGCCAATCCAGGTCAAGGGCACCTGGCACGCTCCCCAAACGTAAAAACATTCCAGACAAGTTATACCTAAAAATGCGGAATTTTTCCAAGTCCATTTAATAGCGGTCTATGGACTTGTCCTTTAGGAATCTATCTAACCCCTTTTTAAACTCCGTCAAGCTAACCGCCCGTACCACGTTCTCCGGCAACGAATTCCAGAGTCTAATTACACGTTGGGTGAAGAAAAATTTTCTCCGATTCGTTTTAAATTTACCACACTGTAGCTTCAACTCATGCCCTCTAGTCCTAGTATTTTTGGATAGCGTGAACAGTCGCTTCACATCCACCCGATCCATTCCACTCATTATTTTATACACTTCTATCATATCTCCCCTCAGCCGTCTCTTCTCCAAGCTGAAAAGCCCTAGCCTTCTCAGCCTCTCTTCATAGGAAAGTCGTCCCATCCCCACTATCATTTTCGTCGCCCTTCGCTGTACCTTTTCCAATTCTACTATATCTTTTTTGAGATACGGAGACCAGTACTGAACACAATACTCCAGGTGCGGTCGCACCATGGAGCGATACAACGGCATTATAACATCCGCACACCTGGACTCCATACCCTTTCTAATAACACCCAACATTCTATTCGCTTTCCTAGCCGCAGCAGCACACTGAGCAGAAGGTTTCAGCGTATCATCGACGACGACACCCAGATCCCTTTCTTGATCCGTAACTCCTAACGCGGAACCTTGCAAGACGTAGCTATAATTCGGGTTCCTCTTACCCACATGCATCACTTTGCACTTGTCAACATTGAACTTCATCTGCCACTTGCACGCCCATTCTCCCAGTCTCGCAAGGTCCTCCTGTAATCGTTCACATTCCTCCTGCGACTTGACGACCCTGATTAATTTTGTGTCATCGGCGAATTTAATTACCTCACTAGTTATTCCCATCTCTAGGTCATTTATAAATACATTAAAAAGCAACGGACCCAGCACAGACCCCTGCGGGACCCCACTAACTACCCTCCTCCACTGAGAATACTGGCCACGCAATCCTACTCTCTGCTTCCTATCTTTCAACCAGTTCTTAATCCATAATAATACCCTACCTCCGATTCCATGACTCTGCAATTTCTTCAGGAGTCTTTCGTGCGGCACTTTGTCAAACGCCTTCTGAAAATCCAGATATACAATATCAACCGGCTCCCCATTGTCCACATGTTTGCTTACCCCCTCAAAAAAATGCATTAGATTGGTGAGGCAAGACTTCCCTTCACTAAATCCGTGCTGACTTTGTCTCATCAGTCCATGTTTTTGTATATGCTCTGCAATTTTATTCTTAATAATAGCCTCCACCATCTTGCCCGGCACCGACGTCAGACTCACCGGTCTATAATTTCCCGGATCTCCTCTGGAACCCTTCTTAAAAATCGGAGTAACATTGGCTACCGTCCAGTCTTCCGGTACTACACTCGATTTTAGGGACAGATTGCATATTTCTAACAGTAGCTCCGCAAGTTCATTTTTTAGTTCTATTAATACTCTGGGATGAATACCATCAGGTCCCGGTGATTTACTACTCTTCAGCTTGCTGAACTGACCCATTACATCCTCCAAGGTTACAGAGAATTTGTTTAGTTTCTCCGACTCCCCCGCTTCAAATATTCTTTCCGGCACCGGTGTCCCCCCCCAAATCCTCCTCGGTGAAGACCGAAGCAAAGAATTCATTTAATTTCTCCGCTACGGCTTTGTCCTCCTTGATCGCCCCTTTAACACCATTTTCGTCCAGCGGCCCAACCGACTCTTTGGCCGGTTTCCTGCTTTTAATGTATCTAAAAAAAATTTTTACTATGTATTTTTGCTTCCAACGCTAATTTCTTCTCAAAGTCCTTTTTTGCCCTCCTTATCTCCGCTTTGCATTTGGCTTGGCATTCCTTATGATCTATCCTGTTACTTTCAGTTGGTTCTCTTCTCCACTTTCTGAAGGATTGTTTTTTGGCTCTAATGATTTCCTTTATCTTACTGTTTAGCCACGCCGGCTGACGTTTAGTCTTTTTTCCCTTTTTTCTAATACGTGGAATATATTTGTCCTGAACCTCCAGGATGGTGTTTTTAAACAGCATCCACGCCTGATGCAAGTTTTTTACTCTGCGAGCTGCTCCTTTCAGTCTTTTTTTCACCATTTTTATAGGTAGTCAGTGTGCGTCTTTAAGGTGAGATGTGATGTGATCAAACTTCCAAATCTTCACTATTAATCTGATGGAAGTGTTTTGTATGGCCTGAAGGTGATGTAATTTTTTAACCCTAATTCCTTGGTATAAGGAATTACAATAATCCAATTGCATTATGACCAAAAATGAACCAGGACATTAAGTGCTGAAGGCAGTAACAAACATTGTATAGAATAAATTAGTTGAAGTTTGTAGAAACAACTGTGAACTACTTGGGGAAATTTGTGGGTGGAAAGAGAGCTCGGAGTCTAAAATAAATGCTAAAATACGAACTTTGTCTACCTGTGGTAAGGAGTTACTGAGAGAAGAATAGGTGCATGTAAAAGTGAATTTGCTGTTTTCTAAAAGAGAACAGCTTTGGATTTTGCAGGATTTACTGCTAAATTACTGCCACGGAGCCAGTCTGTAATTGCCACAAGTTTATGGTTCAAATTAGGGTAAAGTAACTGAATGTACATCGTCAATCCAAGAGTTTGGGCCAGAGTTAGGACAGGTGCTAGAAATATATTAAAGAGTGTTGGTGAAAGAAGGGATCTTTGAGGAACCCCTACTCCAGGTTTGAAAGGTGTTGATGTAGACCCATGAAAAGTTACAGTGTATGTGCAGTCACTGAGAAAAGATATAAACCATTCAAGTACAGTACCAGAGATTCCAAGAGTATAAAGATGATGTAGTAGAATGGAATGGTCAACCAAATCAAAAGCTGCCAAAAGATCTAGTGACAAAAGAAGTACTGATTTTCATTGATCTAATGTGCAATAAAGAAAAGTAGTAATACTCACCAGAGAGGTTTCAGTACTATGATGTTTCCTAAATGCAGTTTGATTAGGATGAAGAACTGAGGTTTTGGAAATGAAGTCAAGAAATTGTGAATGTGGTAATGATTCTACAATTTTAGATGTAAATGGGAGGTTTCTGACTGGCTGATAGTTATCGAGGTCATCCATTTTACCAGAAATATCTTAATCTTTGGTCTAATAGCAAATTTCCAAAAATCTGAAACTAGTCCTAAGGATAGACTTTTGATAATCATGGCACGGAGAAACAAGAGTAATGAATCTAATGAACATTTAAGGAAAGCAGACGGGATAGGGTCAGTAGGTGCTGTGGTTGTCTTCACAGAAGGAAAAAGATGGCCTAATTCAGCTTTGGAGGGTAAATTGAAATTACTAAAAGTACTGACTGGAACAGTTGCATTACCTAAAGTTAGTGGGAGGGGGAAGTTTCAAAGGGGAAATAGAAGGAAGAATACTTTGCAAAGCACGGACTTTATTAAAAAAATGATCTGCTAACGCCTGTGTGGAAGGGAATTTTGTCTGAGTCACTGCTACAGATTTACAAGTGATTTCAGAGACTTATATAGAATTGAGGTATTTGGCACATTCTGAATCAAATTGGAATAGTAATTCCTTTTGCCGTTTAAATGGTGAGTTTATATGAGTGTGCCGAATTGCTAAAGATGGCTAAATTGGTAGATGATGGTGCCATTTCCTTTTTGCTTGGTGGAGTTGTTTGTGTCGGTGAGAATTATGTGTATACCAAGGAGTATGTATATTATAGTGAGGTAAAACTGTGCAGAATTGTAGTGGCACTACTGTCTCAAGTGCTGAGGATAACTTGTTATTCCACATCTGAATTTGATCAGTCAAAGAGTGATCTTTAAAAGAATCAATGTTTAAGTTAGAATTGGACAATAATGAAGTTGGCCTGAAATTTAATAGGTTGTGGTAGGACATACACTTAGGTACAGGTACAAACGTTGTCGATTTGCATTGGCATCTAATGCAAAAGGAAGCATTGTGTAAAAAGAAATGGAAATTAGAAGATGGCGGCATAGCTGGTTGCGCTGATAGGCAGCTCTGGGGTCCGTTTGGAGATTTTTTATTTCCTAATTCAAATGCCTCATACTAAACGAAAGGGGGCTACGAGGTTAGTTCCCCCACCTACCTCGACATCCTCGCCGCTTCATTCGGGCCTTGAGCGCTTCTTCGCGCCAATTTCCCATACTAGTGGAGAAGCGGATCCCATTGCGGGGCAGCCGAGAGAAGCGGAGACCCTGCCGGGAGAGGAAGTCTCTCTTTCACCTCCATCAACGCTGAACCCCCCGTGCCCGGCGTCGGCAGCGTGCCTGGATGGATTGCACCAGTCTACCGGAAGCGTTTTGACTGTTGCTCCCAGTGAGGGCCAGGTAGCACCGCGGAAGATGCCTGGAGTAGAGACAGAGGTCTCTAAGAAAGAACCGGGGATTAACCTCGAGATGATTTGGAAGAAACTGAATGAAATGGATATTACCCTGCAGCAGACATCGGGAGAGGTCAGAGCCTTTAACACTAAATTTCAAGAATTAAATGCTAAAGTGGATGTAATCAATGAAGAAATTGCTGAAAAAATTCAAAATATTCAAACAAATGTTGACTCTTTTCAAGAATTTAAAATATCTGTTGTTAAAGACAATTTTGATATTCGGAAAAGGGTTGAGCAGATAGAAAATTTCAACTGAAGATTAAATTTACGATTGCTAAATTTCCCTAACCTTCCTGGGATTAATCCTTATGACATGTTCAAACGTTACTTACATGAAGTATTGAAGATACCACTTGATGCAATTGCGCCTATAAATAAGATATTTTATATTCCTAATCCCAAAGGTGAGGTGGGGGAAAGTCAAGGCCCTCGAGATGCCAATTTGAATTTAAAAAATATCTCAGCAATCTTGGAACAAACGCTAGATGAAAACTCTGAAAGATCCACTCTGGTTGTATCACTTATTTTCGAACAAGACTTAAATAATATAATGAGATTGTACTTTAAAAATTTAAAAACTTGTTTTGGTGGAGTCAAGGTTCAGATTTTCCCTGATGTAACGAAATCAACCCAACATAGAAGGAAAGCCTTCCTGGCATTGAAATCACAAACTCTGGATATAGGAGGGACTTTCTTTCTAGCATTTCCATGTAAATGAATTGTTAAGTTGGGCCAGGTTAAATATACTTTTTATTTACCAGAACATTTAAAATCATTTCTTGAGTTGAAGCAGCTGAAATGATATAAGATTTGTGGAAATAATATGCCCCATGTTATTTGTTAATTGTATTATTTAAGTTTAACTTCTCTAAATCCTACCGCCTCCCTATTTAACGGGGTCTAAGGAAGCAATAATTTTATTTGTTGGACTAAAGTGATGTAACTTTATTTTCATTGTTGGATCAGTTTAAATTTCTAATGTGTTTTTGAATCATGCTGTATTTCAGTAACAAGTGAATTCTTGTTATAAAGTTAAAAATTAATAAATAAATAATAAAAAAAGAAAAAAAAAAAAAAGAAATGGAAATTAATGGGCCAGGAATGGTTAAGAAAAGATCCAGCATGTGTCCTTCTTATTGTGTAGGGCAAGTGATATATTCAGTAAGTTGTAAGTCTGAAAAGAGATCAAAGCAGTGTGATTTTCTAGCAAACAAGGTGCCGGTACTCAAATGCTAGGCCACCCTTCAGGAGTGGGGTGATCACTGGAGGGATCCACCCCATAATTGCCAGGCCCCCTGCAACCGGTCACAGAATCTATGACAAGACAGAATTGGTGTGTAGAACCTGAGCTCTATCATTAAAACATGGGTTCCATGGGTCAATTTTAGCTGACAGTGGAAAAGGTGCCGATACTCAGTACCCTCAAGTACCCCCTCAAAAAAAGGCCTGGATCTAACAGATCTTGAGAAAAAGGGGCACCAGGGGTGTCCAAGTGTAGGTTGAAATTATTCAAGATGAGAGGATGGAATGAGTGAAGTTAAACCGGACTTTTATAAGAACATAAGGGTAGCCATACTAGGTCAGACCAATGGTCCATCTAGCCCAGTATCCTGTTTTCCAAACTGTGTCGAAGCCAGATCACAAGTACCTGGCAGAAACCCAAATTGTGGCAACACTCCATATTACTAATCCCAGGGCAAGCAGTTGCTTCCCATGTCTGTCTCAATAGCAGACTGTGGACTTCCTCCAGAAATTTGTCCTAACCTTTTTTAAACCCAGATATACTAACCGCTGTTACCACGTCCTCCATCAAAGAGTTTCAGAGATTAACTATTCATCGAGAGAAAAAAATATTTCCTCCTATTTGTTTTAAAAGTATTTCCATGTAACTTCCTCAAGTGTCCCTTAGTCTTTGTACTTTTGGAATGAGTAAAAAATCAATTTACTTCTACTCGTTCTATATAACTCAGGATTTTGTAGACATCAATCATATCTCCCCTTTTCTGTCCCTTTTCCAAGCTAAGGAGCCCTAACTTCTTTAGCCTTTCCTCATCCAAGAGGAGTTCCATTCCCTTTATCATTTTGGTCGCTCTTCTTTAAACCTTTTCTAATTCCGCTATATCTTTTTTGAGATACGGTGACCAGAACTGAACACAATACTCAAGATGCGGACACACCATTATAGTATTTTCGGTCTTATTCACCATCCCTTTCCCAATAGTTCCTAGCATCCTGTTTGCTTTTTTGGCTGCCACAGCACACTGAGCAGAAGATTTCAGCGTATTCTCTACAACAACACCCAGATCTTTTTCTTGAGTGCTGACCCCCAAGGAGGATACTACCATCATTGAATATCTGGGTTTAGTGCTGACCATGGGAGACAGTCTAGCTATCTCCTGCGGTCTGAGTATCGGGGCCATAGCGATTAGGAGAAAAAAAAAGCATAATAGGAATTAAATAGTTCTTTGTAATGAGAGAAAAATAGGGCATAGTGGGGTGTAAGTCCCACCCAGCCAGAAGTGACATCCACTGTTAGTGCCTACTTTTACCAGCTCTATAGTGGCACACAGTTTTATTGTTTACTCTGCTGATGTAACTTTGCTGTCTACTACCTTGTGCTCTGTGTTTTTCAGGCTCCCTGGAATGCAGCTTGTTTTTCCTGCTATCTGACCTCCTCAATTGCTGCTATAAATTGTATGCACAAATTTGGGCACGTACCCAATTTGTATGTGCAATTTAATTAAATAATGAGCCAATTAGCAATGATAGTTGAGATTATAACAAGCAATTATTGGTTCTAATTGGATTTAATTAAAATTTACACACATAAATTTAGCTGGCCCAAAAAGGGGGCATGGTCATGGGAGAGTCAGGGTCAGGCAGGGTCATTCCATTAATTTATGTATGTTATAGAATAAAGGGGATTCATTCCTAATGTAGGCATGGGGATTTACACCGTTGGTGGAAATGGTCAAGCCTAAATGTGGTCATGGTTCCCGGCACTAAGTGCTATTCTATAAACAGTGCCTAACTTAGTGCCATTTATATAATAGCGATAATGCTATTTATTTCAGCACTGATTTTTAAGGCACCATTTATAGAATTGATTCCATAATGATTGAGAAGCCTACACAAATGACCCAACTTAACTATGAATCTATCTGCGCTACCTAGATCAGACTATGAAGACGAACCTGAATATGCTCCCCTATTTATCCTAAGTACATCCCTATTCCTACTCCTCCTTATACACTTTCTCCCACACTAAATAACACGCTAATCCCAATAAACACCTTCCTCCCACTCCCCTACCTCTACCATCCTCCTCCCTTAATCACCTTACCTACCCTCATCTAAACGATCACCTCTTTATCTACTATATTATAGCCATATCCTTTCTGTGTTACTTTGTAAACCTGATATTCTATGTAAGCCGCATTGAACCTGCTACTAGTGGGAAAACGTGGGGTATATATGTTACAAATAAATTGAAAGCCCACCTCTTTAACATTGCTTTTGACTCGTAACCACTTGTAACCACTCGCCTCCACCTACCCTCCTCTCTCCCTTCCCGTTCACATTAATTGATTTGATTTGCTTACTTTATTTATTTTTTGTCTATTAGATTGTAAGCTCTTTGAGCAGGGACTGTCTTTCTTCTATGTTTGTGCAGCGCTGCGTATGCCTTGTAGCGCTATAGAAATGCTAAATAGTAGTAGTAGTAGTAGTAGTAAATAAATAAATAAATACAAATAAAATAGGAATACAAGCTGATACCATGGTAATGTGTTGTGTGAATGAGAGATAAATGGTTTTCAAATAGTAAACCCTTTTATTTTAGTTTACTCTTTCCTTGGTTTGTTAGTGAATTTTATGAAGTAGCTATTTGTGAATGTAAACAATTATGATGACCTTTTTGTGTGAATTGTCATGGCTCTGTTGTGCCTTCCCCCGATGCACCTCATCTCACCTTTGTCTTCCTTGAGCGGGTCCTGGGATGATCCTCCTCAGCTGCGTGCCAGCATACGCTGGTCCTCCTAGGGCACCTGTGCGCCAAGGAACCCCAGTTTATTCCTGGCAGCAGAGATGCTGGGAAACCCCATGGGGGGCATCACATCCTGCCCCACGGTACTTAAGGAAGACCCCAGCGTTTCCTTGGGGCCTTTGCAACAAGGTCTCGTGCCTTGATGTGCCTTCCAGTTCTCCTTGAGTGTGTTCCAGCTTTGCTGTTCCTTGCATCCAGTTCCTGCCTTGTCTCAGAGTTCCAGCCTTGCCTCTAGTTCCAGCCTAGCTCCAGTCCTGCCTTATCTCCAATTTGCCATGTTTCTAGCTGTGACGTTTGTGAGCCCTTGGCCCAGAGGTGGCTGCGTGAGAATCACCCAACCACCTCTGGGTAGACCAAGTCCCCTCAGAACTAAGAGTGTTCCCAAGAACTGGACCGGACCACAAGTGGAGATGAACTGAGGCAGCTTTATTAACAGCAAAAACACAGGGCTACAAGGGTAGCCAAATTGCACAGTCTAACCTAGCTGAAGCAAGGCAAACATAAAATATAGAATAAGGTAAAGTAGAGCAGCCTAGCTGCGCATCTCAATACTAGCAAACACAATGCAAAGCATAAATTATATAGTAAAGGTAAAGTAAAACAGCCTAGCTGAATAGGGAAATCAAACATAAGCAGCCTAGCTGCACCTCTCAGTACTAGCACAGTAATGGAAACATATGGCATACAGTAGAACACAATACACTAGGCAAAAGGCCCGCCCTAGATGGTTAAAGACAAACAGGCAATACTTGGCTGACAGTTCAGGAAAGGGTTCATTCTGTCAGTACACTTAGAAGAGCCACGGAACAACCACAGCAAGCTCCCTCAAACCCAGAGTGAAGCAGAAGCAAAACAAAGAAAAAAGGAAGTCTTTTGAGGATCTGTACTGCAGGTAGAAGCAAGAGCGGGTCACTCCGCTCACAGAAAACTAGGGATGTCACCTAAGACAAGCAAATAGTCACTGAGGTGCCTGAGCCGGGTTGCTCACTGGACCCAAGCTTGAAAGCAGGCCTGTCTCACAGCAATAGGTGAGAGCTGTAGGCAAAGCTTTACTCCTCAGGACTCCCCTGGCTTGGAAACAGGTTTCCTGTAGGAAAGCTTCACTCCTCAGGACTCCCAAGCTTGAAAGCAGGCTTCACAGGAACACAGCATAAGGAAAAATCTGTAGGCCTAGCTTTTATTCCTCAGGACTCCCTGGCTTGGAGACAGTTCTCCACAGGAAAAACTGTAGCAAAGCTTCAGGCCATGGCCTCACAACGAAACAGAGTTGGAGCTAGCAGGGCCCAGGTGGGCCTGGGCCCAATCAAGGATAATTGCCAGTACCCTGAGCACTCTCAGAAGCCAGTTTAAGAAGTGCTCAGTGCTGATGACATCACCAGCTAGGCCTCCACCACTCCACAGTGACCCCACAGGCCACTGACTGGAACTGCAGGTAATTTTAGTAGGTAAGAAGGAGGAACACAGCACAGACGAGCAAGGCACGGACGTCAGAAACGATGACCGTGACACTAGCTCTAGTGTTGTCTCTCTTATCCCTTGTTCCAGTCCCTGTCCTCCCTGCAGTGGCGTTCCTAGGGTGGCTGACACCCGGGGCGGATCGCCGATGCGCCCCCCTCCGGGTGCAGTGCCCCCCCCAACCCCAGTGAAAGGCCACCTCCCCCCGCGAAAGGACACACCCCCCTCCGGTGAAAGGACACCCCCGGGTGCATTTTTACCTGCTTGGGGGGGGGGGGGGCGCGTGCCTGTCTGCTTCGCTCATTCCATGCTCCCTCTGCCCCGGAACACGAAGTAGCCTGTTTCGGGGCAGAGGGAGCACGGAACGAGCGGAGAAGACAGGCGTGCGGCACCCCCCCAGCGGCGTGCACCCGGGGTGGACCGCACCCATCGCCCCCCCCCCCCCCCCCCAGGAACACCACTGCCTCCCTGTCTTGTCCAGCATTGTCTTGTCTGTTTCTAGCTCTTGCCTTGTCCATTGCATTGCATTGTCTGGATCCAGTTCTGCATTGTTTGCTTTAGTCTTGTCCATCTTGTCCAGTTCAAGTCTTGCCTGCCTTGTCTTCTGCCAAGCCTTGCCTAGTACTTTGCCTAGTGCTGTGCCTAGCCCAAGTGACTTGCCTGCTGTAGTCAGGGTCAGCTACAGTCCAAGGGCTTACTTCCTTGAACTGTGACATGAATGATGGTATGGTAAAATTTTACATATAAATAAATAAAATGCAGAGAGGTTTTGGTATGGCATGAAATGAACGATAGCTTTTCCAAGGCAAGTATTTGATTTTAACATTGCCTGTTGTGCTGTTGTACTCATTCAGAACAATTTGCAAAGCCATTGACTCTGGTAAATAGTGATTTACCTGGATAGAAAGGCTTGGTTGGAAATCAGCCTCCTCTGCCTAGATGAAAGTAAATATTTGTGCATATCCTCCATCAGACACTTGATGACACCATGCATTCTAAATGCTAGCATCTGTCATGGGCATTGTTGCTTAATGTCACAGTAGCTTTTTTCCAACTAATTCTCCTTGATTGGGTTTGAAGAATTAGACTCCTGAAGCAGGTCTTCGAGCCGAAACATGGCCAGAGTCGAGTTAAGCCCATACTGATGCAAATAAACTTTCATGAGAGCCCATCTGGTTCTTTTGTGTTTGTCACCCCTGCTGTTGTTTACTTGAGTAAATGTGTGTTTCTATAACACCTGCAGTTTTAAGGGGGTTAGTAAGAGATGTTCCAGTGGAAGTGGGGGCAGGGGATGTTTTTTTCAGGGAAGGAAAACAACATGTGCATAGGGTTATTTCTAAAAATGATTTTGCTCTCTGTTGCCCCACTTGGTTGCCCTCACAAACTGCATGTGCAAAATATGTGGACACCTTTCCCCCCTGATATTCAGCCAGTGGAGGTCAGCGTTTTCTTAAATGCTGATCGTCGCCAGCTAAATAATCCTCCGATAGTGCTAGGCCATGTCCAGGCAATGGCATTGAATATCAGGGCTGGCACCCACATAACCCAGGCTCCTCCCCTGACTTGCCCACTTTTTGTTTGGGTGGTCTGTGGGGATATTCAGTGGCTCTCTCCAGTTAAGTGACACTGAATATCCCCACTTAGGCAGTGGGAAGTGATTTAAGCGGACTTCTTTCTGCTTAAATTGCTTTGAATATCTGCCCCCTAGTCTTTGCACTTGCTAATTTTCAAATAGAAACAAAGCAAAAGCACAAAATAATGTCTGAAGGAGCTGATTTAGAACTTTTGAAATGGAAAATGGCGTCTGACCATTGTTGTCAGGATTGCGGTCTTCCCGCAACACTGGGCGGGTTTTCTGCGAGCAGCTGCAGAAAATTTTCGGCGGCTGCAGGGTGCGGGTTTGGGCTTTTTTCCTGTGGCCGCTGTGCGCTTTTTTCCGGGGCTTTTATTGGTCCAATTTGGTCCAATAGAAGCTTTCCCGGGGCTTCTATTGGTCCGATGTGGTCCAATAGAAGCTTTTCAGGGGCGTGGTTGATGTCATGGGCGGGGTTAACGACGTCAGGGGTGATGTCAGGGGGTGGGGTTAATTACGTGAGAGGCGGGGTTGGTGACGTGGGAGGCGGGGTTGGTGACGTGGGAGGCGGGGTTTGACTTTGGGCATTTTTTGGGCGGGTTTAGGGCTGATTTTGGGCTGGGAAAATTTTTCCCAACTGGCGACGTGACTAGAAAGGTCGTGATACTGAGTGCTCCGATTCTGTGACCTGAAATCAAGGTTTTAAAACCTCTAATCTAAAATCTAAGAACTAAGATCTAAATCTAAATCTTGGTACCTATAGTCTAATTAACATAGAGAAGAAAAAAAATCAGGTTGCACTTTATCGACCTACCGTTGGGACCATCTGGCCGACTGAGCCATCATAGGACCATACACATCTACAACAGGGTCAGTGTCTCGCAGCGGTGCTGTTCTAACTGTTCTGGTGGCGGGCCCGAGTGAATGCGGTTATAGCGAAGGTGACCCTGGTTGTAAGCGAAGAAGACCCTGCTTGCCTGGGCTCCCCGACTTGGTTATGGTTGCTCACAATTGAGGTGGGATTACCCTTGGTCGGTCCAAATTGCTGAACTGGCCCTGCTGAAACGGCCCTGCTCGACTGCGGAGAAGCCCCTGCTACCTGCGCTCCCCGACTTGGCTCCGGCTGTTCATGGTGTGAGGAGCAACTGTCAGAGCACTAACGCGGGGGTCTGACGAGCCCTGAATAACCCCACACTTACGGAGAAGCCCCTGCTGCCTGCCTGCCTGACTGCCTGTCAGAGCACTCATGCGGGGGTCTGACGAGCCCTGAATAACACCACGACCAACTCGAGTTGCTCTCACCGCCCACGCTGATCATCGTTGAAGGAGTGGAGCACCTCTTCCCACATTAGACGTGCGGAACCAACTTGGCCAGACCTAGTTCCATCTATTGAATTACCTCAAGGATCTTTCATCATAACTACATTTTAATCCGTCGAAGATCATAATTGCTAGTCAATTGCCGGCAGTGAATTGTGGTGAAGCCAACCGTCACCATTAACCACATGAGACATCAGTCAGACTTATTATCTGAACAATCTTTCCTCCATTATTAGCCGTTACTCACCAACCAGACGGAATTAATGCATCTATAGTCCAAATTTATTTATTTATTTATTTTTATTATTTATAAATTTTTCATTTACATCCAATGACATAAATGGGGAAATATCAGAAAATACAAACAGCTGAAAAAAAAAGAAAACTACTTATAGCCATTTCCGGCTTAAAATAGAAGATATGCTTTTAAATTTAGTCCACAATCTGTTTGAATCAAGATACTAGGCAATAAAATTAAAGAAGAAAAAAAAATAACATAGCTATAAACTAAGTTATTAACGGTTGGGTTAGTGCAGAGATTTTACAGCCAACATAACAGCGTTCTCAATTAGGGAGGCAAATCCACGGGCTTAACAGCTTCCTTCATTACAATAAATTCTAACAATTTCGAGGGAGAGAAAAATATATAGTTAACTGATTCAAAAGTTACATGGCATTTACAAGGAAACTTTAACAGAAAAGTTGCACCTAAATTAATAACTCTAGATTTATACAATAGAAATTCCTTTCTCCTTTTCTGTGTGCTCCTTGCCATGTCGGGGAAAATCTGAATTTTCTGACCCAAGAAACAATCATTTAAATGGCGAAAGTATAGCCTGAAAATATTATTTCTATCTAGTTCAAGAGCGAATGTCACTATTAAAGTTGTTCTTTCAGTGATCACTTCCAGGGAGTTCTCAAGAAATTCTGTCAGATTAAAATTTGAAGCGGCCTGAGGTTGTTGTTCTGAGGATCTCACTATTCCAGAGATATATTGGGCCCTTGTAATAGGGGGAACTCCCTCTACAGGGATTCCCAATATATCTACAAAATATTTTCTAAGCATATCTATTGATGATACTAAATGAGATTTAGGGAAATTCAATATCCTCAGGTTATTTTTCCTCCCGTTGTTTTCCAAATACTCCATCTTTCTTTCCTGAGTTTCTTTTTCTTTTATCAAAGTCACTGTTAAATCCTGTAATTGTTTAAACTCAGTCTCCATCTTCAAAATTTTTTCATTCTGTTCTTGAACTTTTATAGATAAACTCTGACTAGTTTGCTTCAGTTCCACAATTTCGCCATTTATGGAAGTATTCATATGAAGTAAAGTGTTCTGTACCTCCTGGATTGCGTCCCAAAGCATAGGCATTGTCACCTGGGTTGGTCTTTTCATTCCTTCACGACTCTCCGAAGTGATTCCGTGGGAAGCAGGGAGCCCGACCAGCGTTTGTCCCAGCGTTTGTGTTGTTATCTTCTTCCCCGGAGTAGAGGTACTCGAGGGTCCTCCTTCCACGAACAGCAATTCCAACTGTTGTGGACCCGTCGATTCCACTACATCTTCGGGCTGTGGGAGCGGTGAGAGAACGAGGGCTCAACGTCGCGCCCTCTACGCTGCGCTCTGCGCCAAATTGGAGCAAGCCCGTCGAAGTAGAAGCCTGCACGGCAAGGGTCCCGATTCCAAAGCTTTCGAGCGTCGTTTGATGAGAAGTTGGGGGTAGCGCCGGTACAGAGGAGGTAGGTGCCAGTGTTTTTCCCTTTCTTTTCCCCATCTTAAAGTCGGTGTAAGAATTTCTCTCTCGCGAACGCTGTCAGGTCTTAGGAGCTCAGGGATCCGACAACCGTTACCAGCGCCATCTTGAATCTCATCCTATAGTCCAAATTTAGACATTATTGTCATAAATGTTATTAAGATCTATGTCTCAAATTTCCAGTCTAAATTTAATGCTGCTGATTGTGCATACTTAAAATTGTTATTACTCTAATTCAGAAAACGTGTCTGCTTGTCACTACATATAGACAGTCCTATTAAGCAATCTACTACGTTTTCTTAAAACTGCTGTAAACCATTAGATCTGCCACTAGCACTGACTCTTATTGCAGCCGCAGAGTGAGGCAATAAGAAGAAGCCTGGATAGATTAACCCAATAGTGCAAGAGCCTGACCAGGTACCAGGCAATCGGGCATACGCATTGTACTCACATATCCAGAATAACCCATCGGGTGCTTGCCAATATCGAGCACCCCGGTGACCTGGGTTATTCCAGCGTCCTCTCAACTGAGATACTCCTTGAAAGGGGTTAGGTCCAGAACAATTAAAGAGTTGTATGGTACCTGTAAAGTTATAAGGTAAACATGACTTGTTGGCTACCGAACTGGGGTACCATGTGACAGCTGCCGGCCAGTATTGTACCTGGGAACCATTAACAGTAAGGATGGATATACATGGAGTGTCTCCCACAGGGCTAGTGAAATTGCTATCAGGATATCGGGAAATACATTCATGGCCTATCACCAGGGAGCTTAGAGTCCATTGTCCTGTTCGCTGTGCATATGAAGGGCGTCTAGTCCAATTCCAGGCCGCTAATTGTTCCGGAGTCATTGGGGAACCTCGCAAGGGCCAGGATTCTCCCATCAGGGCTCCCTCACAAATCCAACAGTTGGTAACATTAAGTGCCTGACCTATTCGGGAAGTCAGATCAATAAACAAATTTTTCCCTTGCTTAAAAACATCATCAAAATCAGAAGTGAGGTGGACGACAGATTCATATAAAGTAGTACTACTGTTGGTTCCCTTAGTGAGGGGCAGGACAGGTCAGGTAAGCCGCGCAACAGCTTTCGTCACTAATAATTCCTGTACCATGTCCTGTTTCCCTCCCCCGTCAGACAGGCCCCACTGTCCAGCATAAGTGGCACAAATCCTCTTTCTGCCTTTAGGACAGGTATAACACGCCCCTGAACACACTGAGCCAAACCTATATGCGTGGGGCTTGATAACCCATCCAATATTTCTTGTTGTCCTCTATGCAGGAGTTAGGGGGGGGGCGAATCAACAGTCTTTGTCAACGGAAGTATGGGCGACAAACATAGTACCCCCTGTATGTGGTCCACTCCGAACTGGGGATGTACAACTCTGGCATGTCTGGGTGTGGACTACTGAAGGACAGGGGTAGCTATTGACGAAGATCCCCCATATTAGGTATTGGGTGACTATCATCTGATGGCAGGGAAGAGATGGAGGGGAAAATTATTTGAAGGGTTACTCTCCTTATTCCAGAATCAGCCCTATACGTTGGCCGCTGTATTTCTGGACATATGTGTGGATCACAATTATCGACTCTTTTTTAGAGTCAGCCGCAGAGGGTGATTCGGGTTCGAATGGGCAATCCACTTCCCCTGTGGTGACGATGCAGCAGCAGGTTTCACTCTGGTCCAATGTATCCAGACAGGAGTTCCTGCAATTTTAACAGCAGTGGGGGTGGTTAGAATGACGAGAGAAGGCCCCCTCCACTTGGGTTTTAAACAATCAGCATCATCCCATTCCTTTACCCATACTTCATCCCCTACCTGAAACTGATGTACAGGGGTAGTCAAAACTAGTGGACTTACACTCTCAGTGTACTGCTGAATTTCCTGCACTACTTCCCGTAACCCTTTCATTTGTTGCACAAGGGTACCCTCACCTTGGACTTGTAATGATGTAGGACATGAGGGTAAGGGCGGTGGTCTAGCATACATCATTTCATAAGGAGTGAGACCGGTGGTCTTGGGCAGACACCAGAGATGTAGCAAGGCTAGTGGCAAAAGATCAGGCCACTTGGCTTTAGCCTCCTGACAGAGCTTAGCTAACTGATTCTTCAGGGATCTATTTGCCCTCTCTACCGCCCCACTACTCTGCGGTCTCCACGCGCAATGCAACTTCCAATCGAGGCCTAATCTCATGCTGAGTTGTTGAGTTACTTCGCTAGTAAAAGCAGGGCCATTATCAGAGTTGATCTGCTTGGGGAGCCCATATGTTGGGAGAAGATGATGGAAAAGTAAAGAGGTGACTTCTTTAGCCATTTCAGTCCGTGTAGGTATGGCTTCAATCCATCTAGTATACGTACATACTGCTACAAGGATAGCTTTATATCCCCTGGCTGGGGGCATGTGCGTAAAATCAGTTTGACAGACTTGGAAAGGACTGGTGCCCCGTAAGATGTTACCAGGAACTGGGCCTGGCCCCGTCCGTGGGTTATTCCGGGCACAAATAATACATTGACTAGAAGCATTCTTGGTCCAATGGAACAGGTTGTTGATATAGTAGGTTTTTCCAAGTAATCGACCTAGGGTGTCTCGGCCGAAGTGGGTCTGGTCATGGGCTCCCTTGACCACAGTACAGGCCAACGTCTCAGGTATCCATATTCTGCCATCTGGCAGCACCCACCACCCTTGACGCAGTTCTAGTGCCTCCCGTCGAGCCCATTCTTCCTTTGATGAAGCATAAGTTGGTGTCTCGGTTGGTAAATGAATTAGGAGTAGCATCCCAGAATCAGAAGAATAAGGAAGTTGGCTCGCCTCCTTTGCTGCATCATCTGCTCGCCAATTGCTCCTGGCAATAGGGTCCATTCTGCTGGTATGAGCTTTACAGTGCATCACCGCCACTTTCTTTGGCTTCCATACCGCTTCAAGCAACCGACAGATTTCAGTAGCATGTGCAAGCCCCTTTCCTTCTGCAGTTAGGAATCCCCTTTCCTTATACAATACCCCGTGTACCTGAAGGGTTAAGAAAGCATATTTGGAGTCAGTGTAAATGTTAACCACCTTTCCTTCTGCCCACTGAAGGGCTCTGGCTAGGGCAATCAATTCAGCCTTCTGAGCAGAGGTTCCGGGTGGTAAGGCCATTGCCTCTATTATGTGGTCCTCTGACACAACAGCATAACCGGCTCGTCGAACCCCTGCTATCACCTGACTACTCCCGTCTGTAAATAGTGTAACTCCCTCTTGCCACGGCTGGTCCTTAAGGTCAGGTCTGCTAGAATGGACAGTGCCCATCACTTCTTTACAATCGTGTAGCCTGGGTTCGGAAGCTGGTAAGAGAGTGGCAGGGTTTAAGTTGGTGGTATCTTGAATCTGCACCTCTGGGTTCTCACACAATAGGGCCTGATACTTGACTAACCGAGAGTTAGTCATCCAACGGGGTCCATGGCTTTCTAATAGGCCCCGGATGGTATGTGGGGCGGTTACGAGTAGCGTTTGGCCAAAGGTGAGCTTATGGGCTTCTCTGATCAGCAAACAAGCAGCAGCTATGCTCCGTAGACATCCCGGCCAACCTTTTGCTACATTGTCCATGCCTTTTTAACAAGGTATGCTACTGGTCTTTGCCAAGTACCGACTGTTTGCGTTAGTACTCCAAGTGCCAGGTGGAAAGGCTTCGTTACGTCTGGGAGTCCGAGTGCTGGGGGGGGGGGGGGGGGGGATACAAGGGCCTTCTTCAAATCTGCTAGAGCCTTCAATTCGTGTTTTTCCCACTGGAAGGGTTGGGCCTTGGGTTCAGGTCCTTTCAGTTTGGCATACAGGTCTTGGGTCAAAACAGCGAAATTGATGATCCATATTCGGCAGTAACCTGCTGCTCCCAACAATGCCCGCAGTTCCTTTTTGTTTGTTGGTATGGGCCGGTTACAAGTAGCTTGAGTACGGGGCATACCGAGCCTC
Source organism: Microcaecilia unicolor (assembly GCF_901765095.1). Classification (NCBI taxonomy): domain Eukaryota; kingdom Metazoa; phylum Chordata; class Amphibia; order Gymnophiona; family Siphonopidae; genus Microcaecilia; species Microcaecilia unicolor. The sequence goes on along the minus strand of NC_044031.1, from coordinate 352,755,177 downwards.
CGGGTACCTTCCCGGAGGTGAAATCCCAAGTACTCAACCTCGATTTCACACAGTTGCGCTTTTTTCCGACTAGCTCGGTATCCTTGCGCTTCCAGAGTTTTCAGAAGATTAAAGGTTGCCACTGCACAATCAGTGTATGTTTCCCTGGCTATCAGCAGATCGTCCACATACTGGACAACAGGCCCATACTCAGTCTGATACAACTTCAAATCATGGGCGAGTTGTTCCCCGAACAAAGTGGGCGAATTCTTGAAACTTTGCGGTAATCAGGTCCAGGTAAATTGTTGTTTAGTTCCGGTCTGTAGGTCCTCCCAGGTGAATGCAAAGAACTGCTGGCTCTCCTCGGCAAGAGGTTTGGAGAAGAAAGCATCCTTTAAGTCTATGACACTGTACCACCTGGTTTGGGCCGGCACTTGGGCTAGAATGGAGTAAGGGTTAGGTACAAGGGCAACTATATCCACAACTTGGTTATTGACTTTCCTCAGGTCCTGAACAGGTCGGTACTCAGGGGTCCCTGGCTTCTTGACTGGCAGTAATGGGGTATTCCAGGCTGATCTGGTAGGTTTCAAGACTCCCTGTTGGAGGAGTTTCTGCAAATGCGATTGCATACTATGTCGAGCAGCATAAGGTATACTGTATTAGCCCTGGTTAACAATTTGAGCATTGGGTTTTAATTCGATCCAGATAGGGGTGGCGTTTACAGCCAGTCCTCCGGGATTCAATTCTGCCCAGACCCCAGGTACTCCCCCCATAAGAGTCCTCCTCTGCTGTGCAAATGCAGTATCTTCTGTGTATCGACTGGCAGCGGTGGTAACAACCAGAGGAGCATGTAATCGCCACTCTTCCTGGACGGGACAAATAAGGGATACTGGCTGCTCTTCAAAAGTGGCCTCAACTTCCCCAGTGGGTTTAAATTTCAGAGTGGCCTGCAATTTACATAGCAAGTCCCGTCCAATAAGAGGAACGGGACACCCAGGTATATGTATGAACTGGTGAGAGACTGTTTTCCCTCCAATCTGGACTTGATGTTCCTTCAACAGAGGCGCAGTGAGGGATTTCCCTGAAGCCCCCACTATTGGTATGGTTTCCTTGGTCTCGGGGGCTATTGCTGTAGTGATGACAGATCTTTGGGCCCCTGTGTCTAACAGGGCTCTCATTTGTTGCGTCCCCACCCGAATTTCCACCAGACGGTCAGTGGGGACTCTCCCCTCCCGGTGTCTTCATGCTGTATGCGCCTGAACAGCATCCACTGCCATCTGCCACTCCTGCTGCTCCGAGTGTCCCCAGCCTCGCCCTCTTTCTCCACACTCCGCTTTCCAATGGCCTTCTTGCCTGCAGTATGCACACTGGGGAAACTTCCGACCCCTGCCCCTGTACTGTCCCCTTCGTTCTTCCGGTGCAGCCGCTCCTTTGCTTTGTCCCCGGTGTTCTTCCAGTGCAGCAGCTAACAAAGTAGCATTCTCACGCATCTGTCTGCTTTCTTCTCTTCGGGCCTCACTTTTCTCCTCCTGATCTCGATATCCAAAAACACGATCGGCCATCGCCTTCAATTGACTTATATTCATGCCCTCAAACCCCTTGGCTTTTCTCCAACTTCTTTCTAATGTCTGGGGCTGCTTGGGTAACAAAACTCATTACTATCATTAGACGGTTGGCTGGGTCCTCAGGGTCTATCAGGCTATATTTTCGATATGCATCCATAAGCTGCTCCAGAAAATCACCTGGGCTTTCGTGCTTCTTTTGTATTATGTCATGAATCTTTCCCATATTGGTAATTTTCCGCTTTCCCTTCTTCAAGGCTGCCAAATAGGCCTGCTGATATTGACGTAAGGACTCTCGGCCTGCCGGAGTTCGGTGATTCCATTTGGGCTGGGTAGTGGGCACCAGGGCAGCGACACGATTGGCTAAATCTGGTTCATTCGGATGCGCCTGCCGAACTGCCTCTTCCATATTCTGTTGCAACTGTCGGCGTTCTTCAGTAGTTAATATATGGGAACTCAGTTGCCTCAAGTCAGACCAGGTTGGATTGTGGCTAAATATTATGCCCTCCACTAATTCGATAAGCTGCTCAGGTTTCTGTTCATAAGTGGGCCCATGATTTTTTCAATTCAGGAGGTCCGAACTCGAGAAAGGGACATGATTATAGACAACTGACTCAATCGGATGGTCTGGATCCTCAGGATTTGGTAATTGTACCATGGCTTCTCTAATGGGATACAAGTCAGCCACGGTTCGGCAATCCGATGAAACTATAACGGGACTCGTGGCAGAGTATTGGGTGGGACCCTTGAGAACTCTCTGGCTTTTCCTAGAGGACTTTTGGTCTACTGGGAGCTCTGTCTGATCAGGTGAAGGTGGGCTGTGAATTCACTCCCTGGGATTTAGGCCCAGTGTCCCCTCCCCCCTTTCTTAATTCAGTAAGGTCCGGATAGATTGGGCTATAAGGAGGCGGTGCCGGACTGGGCATTGGATCCTCCTCCTCTAGTTTCTCCAAGACAGGGACTACCTTCTTTGAACTGGTGGGCCTAATATCACGGCGACCATCAGCACCCCCCCCTCTCCCCCCAACTGTTGTAGGTAGGGACTGGGATCTGGATTTCAACTTGGGCCTCTGGCTTTTTCTCTGGGCCACCACCATTAAGGCTGCCTTCTCCACCTTCCTTTGGGCCCATATTGGCGGGTTCCGAACCACATCCGCCAACCCCTCTATGTATGGGATATCCTCCGGATAGCCGGGGTTACCATCAACTATAACAATGTTCTGAACAGCAGCAACTTTTTCATAGGCAAAGGTGCCCTCTGGCGGCCAGTCGACAGACTGACCTAACCCAGGCCACATAAACTGACAGCGCTGTATCATCCCTGCCCTGGAACATTGTTTCTGGTCGAACACTTCGCTAAAGTGCTCAGTCATTAAATCCAAAGGTGTAGACCCACCCCCGCCCATCCTATCCGACGGTGCCAAAGGATAGTAGACAGACAGAAGGAGGGTAAAGGATAGCAGAGGGGTAAGGGGTCCCACTCCACCAGACACAGAAGGTTCAACACTCGCCCTGGCCAAGATGCGGTCGCCCGGCTTGAAACTGCAGGGCCAATCACACTTACAGGAAACCCGTCCTCCCGTCTCCGCCTGGAGCCTAGTGGGTTTCGGGACCTAGTCCCTACTCGGCACTGGCAAAGGAGGTGATCGAGCCCCTCTTCGACCCTTTACCGGGTCGGTCAGCTGCTACCCCGAGTATACTCGCCTGATTCTGCTGCAGGATTCAAAAGTCTCTGGAGACCCAAAAGTTGTCCTGCTAGGATCGCGCTCCCCTTGTGCAGGCTACCCAGCCCTGCACAATTCTCTCACAGCGGCCAGATGCTGAACTCAGCGGTGCGCACTCTCCGGTCAGCTGGAGAGAATCGCCAGTCTCGGCTCAGCCGTGCCACTATCAGGGAGGGGAGGAAATATCCTCGTCCTCGGCCCCGGCTCCTGGCTGGCTCGCCAAATGTAACCGGACTGTTCAGCAAGTAAATCAGGAGGCCGAGACGCTGACTTCCAAAGCAATTCAACTTTTATTAGCTAGCTGACACATTACTAAGTTCAGACTCAGGATACTGCGCCCCGAGCGTCACCTGACACTCATTCTTATATACCATTAGTGATCATGCGCATTACATGCTATACATCACACAAGCACATGCGCAGTACAAGCACATGCGCAGTACAGTCTAGTAGTTCTGTAGTTCTCACAGAGAAAGAATACGTCAGTTTCACAGAAAATGTTACTTTGCAAGAAAATGTAACTTATTGTATTGTAGAAGAAAGCAAAAAGTGGGAGAGCGACCAAGGATGCCAGAACCTGGAGGATGTTCGTTAATAAAGAATTTTATTAAAAGTTTTGAAGATTCGACACAACGTTGTATATATATAGCGTATATATACTATAGCACCAGATTATTTATCTATATTATCATAATTTTTGATTTCTTTCTTCTGTCCCTTTATAATTTGTATTCTCAAATGGTTATTGTCTACTGTCTATATGCATGTGCATTTTATATTTTTATATTTATATTTCTCTGCTTTTATTGTTTAAATTTACATGTGTAGACACAATTGCTTGTTTATAATTTTTATCCATACAAAATATGCACGAGCTTTTGCTTTCTCTAGCAAACTATATTATTGTATTACCATTTTATATATCCATATACTTTTTATTTATTTTTTGTCATAAGTTTATTATATGCGTGTTTTACTATTATGTTTAGACCATTTTATAGAATTACTCTATATATATATTTTATATATAGCAACTGTTAATACCCATTGCAGTTTTATCTCTCTAGTTTACTGCTCACTTCCAAAACAAACTGTAGTTCTTTCCCATTGATCCTTACTCTTCAATATCCTTTCCCAGACCAGCTACCAATCCTTCTAATCCTTACATTCCTGTATAATTATCCTTATACAACCAACATTTATTCACCAAAATGATTATTCTAAAAATACTTATCATAATCCAATCTCTTGCTCTCATCCATGCAATCTTCAAAGCCTTCCCATCAGAAATTAATTTTATACCAGTTCTTCAGTACCACAAAAGACCAACTAAGCAAATAACATCACGATCTGTCCATATTCATAGAAATCCATCATTAATTAAACAATCGTCTCTAAAAACAGTAGCAGTTTCATCCAAAGCAGAAGACAATTCAACAAATATTATAATATCAAAAATGACCAAAACAACTTTAACTAAATCCTCTACTACAAGACAAATCATGCCACAGAACCATACTTACCCGTCCGTGTGGGATATATTAACGCCAGATCAGTAGTTAACAAAACCGAAATTATCACAGACTGGATTGAGTCAGATAATCTTGACCTGCTATTTATCACAGAAACTTGGATCCGAGACTTTAAGGACCCCATCATAATTGACCTTTGCCCCCCTAGCTTCAAAATTTTACATTGGCCCAGAAAAGAGGAAACTGGAGGAGGAATAGCGTTAACTTACAGATCCATCTTCTCAACGGAACTCATCTCAGAAATCAGCGCACCAGAACTTGAAATTGCCAGATCACTGTCCAAACATGACCTTAACCCCTTCATCTACGTGGATGACATCACCATATTTATCCCTTTCAAATCAAGTTTAAATGAAATCTCCGACAAAATAATTACTGGCATGTCTACCCTAACCTCTTGGGCCAATGCCTTTAAGATGAAATTAAATAAAGAAAAAACTCAGTGCCTAATTCTCTCATCTCAATACTCTCCACCCCTTCCGACTACTCTTAGCATCCCCGACGTTACACTCTCCATATCTGAGAACCTAAAAATCCTGGGAGTAACGATTGACAACCACTTATCATTTGAAAATCATGCCAATTCCATCACAAAAAACATGTTTAACATGATGTGGATGCTAAAACGAGTGAAAGCATATCTTCCCCTGGATACCTTCCGGAACCTAGTACAGTCCACAGTACTGACCCATGTGGACTATTGCAACAAAGTCTTTACTGGATGTAAGGCCCAAATCCCGAAGAAACTGCAGACTTCCCAGAACACTGCGGCCAGACTTATCTTTGGCAAATCCAAATTCGATAGTGCTACACCTCTTCGGAAGAAGCTTCATTGGCTCCCCATCAGGGAAAGAATAACCTTCAAAGTACATACTCTGATTCACAAGATCATACACGGAGAATCCCCTAGTTACATGAATAACCTTATCGACCTTCCTATCAGAAACAGCTCAGTGTCTTCACGTACTTACCTTAATTTACATCTTCCCAATTGCAAAGGAATCAAATACAAAACAATCTATGCATCCAGCTTTTCCTTTCTGGGCAGCCAGCTTTGGAACGCATTACCAAGATCCATCAGGAAAATGTTGAAAACCCATCTCTTTAAGCTAGCTTACCCAAACGACCCGACCTAACCCTACACAGTTCTCTTATTATGACGATGTCTATATATTAACCATATCACCCTAGCTACTCCATACTACCCTAGTCTTCCCTTTCCCATCCTTCCTTCATCATACCCATCCCTATTTCCTTATCTATCTTCATTACTCCTTCCCATGTTAATTCACACATACTCAAAGCATTCTATTATTATGTTACACTAGTAAAAAAGTCCCGTTTCTTAATGCAATGAAACGGGCGCTAGCAATGTAATGAGTTCCTGCCATTAATGTTTCCACGGTTGTATTATGAATATAATTGTTGTTTACATGTGTAAGATTTCTTTATACAATAGTTTTTGTGTAAACTGTGTTACAATGTGGTAAAAGTTTTCCTTGTTCAGGCCCTTCAATTAGTTTAACAATCACATCAGAAGAGCTCCTTACTCGTAAGAATGCAACATACAGTTGCCCATGTGAGAGACTAAGAGTGACAGTGTGTTTTACAGACAGTGTAAGAGAGAGATACACAGAGCGAGTGTTTGTTAGAGATTCAATCCACTCCACTCCCCTCCTCCAAGTTCCGTTCTGTCTGATTGGTTCTTCGTTCCTGTGATGTCGCGTTTGTTTGCTTGGCAACTATGCAGCGTTCCGTTTCTTCGATGTGAGGGTGGAGACAGTGAGAGCCAATGAAACACTGAATGACAGACTTACGAACCCTACACTGCCACAGTGCCACGGAGTCAGCTTCAGAATGAATCTAATAATTGTAATTCTGTTTATTATGTAAGCCGCATTGTACCTGCTTCTGTGGGAAAGTGCAGGGTACAAATGTAATAATAAATAAATAAATATGAAATATATCAAAAGAGAGTTAGGAGAAATAGGCTATGAAGATCCCTTTTGCGAATGACTCAGGCGTTAGCTGCACCGACCATAAAAAGACAAACAATGAAATTCAAACCTTTTTTGAAATCTTCAACATTTGGACCAAACAGATCCCTATCGGCACATTGATTTTTATTGTATAAATCTGCACAGACTTCTGTGCTGAAGATAGCAAAATATACTCTTCATTGAGATACCAGAAAAAAAATCCTTTTCATCTTAAGAACACAAACACTCTCATGAAGAGCCAGCATCACAAAACCTCTTCCCTCTTGACTTTTTGCTTTGTACAAATCCACACTGAAGAGTAAATCATCTCATTGTATCTCCACTTCTTTTTGACAATAAATAATACAGCATTACCACTGAGATCAGTATAATGTGTAAAGTGCTGGATTAATTTCAAGTGTAAGAACTTACACTTGAACTCTCACAGAAGTGAGAGACGCAGCTATCGTTTGAGATCATTCTATTACAATCACAAAGCTGACTCATAAAGCTACAAAATCAGACAATTTCAAAGCAAGCTAATGAAAGTTAAAAAATACAAACACAACTTTTTCAAGGGGCAAAGTCCAACTGGAGAATAAGGATGATAATTCATGTTGGTATAAAAGTTTTATCTTACAGAAGAAACCATAAAAGTTAAAAATTATTGTACTAAGCAGTGCAATTTGTATGCAAAATGAACTTTTGGTATGGTGGTGTTATGCTAGACTGATAGGTACCGACGGGGAGAGGGATCTTGGGGTGATAGTATCTGAGAATCTGAAAGTGACGAAACAGTGTGACAAGGCGGTGGCCGTAAGTAGAAGGTTGCTAGGCTGTATAGAGAGGGGAGTGACCAGCAGAAGAAAAGAGGTGTTAATGCCCATGTACAAATCGTTGGTGAGGCCCCACCTGGAGTATTGTGTTCAGTTTTGGAGGCCGTATCTTGCTAAGGATGTAAAAAGAATTGAAGCGGTGCAAAGAAAAGATACGAGGATGGTATGGGATTTGCGTTACAAGACGTATCAGGAAAGACTTGCGGACCTGAACATGTATACCCTGGAGGAAAGGAGAAACAGGGGTGATATGATACAAACGTTCAAATATTTGAAAGGTATTAATCCGCAAACGAACCTTTTCCGGAGAGGGTAAGGCGGCAGAACTAGAGGACATGAAATGAGATTGAAGGGGGGCAGACTCAAGAAAAACGTCAGGAAGTATTTTTTCACGGAGAGAGTGGTGGATGCTTGGAATGCCCTCCCGCTGTAGGTGGTGGAGAGGAAAACGGTAACGGAATTCAAACATGCATGGGATAAAGGAATCCTGTACAGAAGAAATGGATCCTCAGGAGCTTAGCCGAGATTGGGTGGCAGAGCTGGTAGTGGGAGGCGGGGCTGGTGGTTGGGAGGCGGGGATAGTGCTGGCCAGACTTATACGGTCTGTGCCAGAGCCGGTGGTGGGAGACGGGGATAGTGCTGGGCAGACTTATACGGTCTGTGCCAGAGCCGGTGGTGGGAGGCGGGGCTGGTGGTTGGGAGGCGGGGATAGTGCTGGGCAGACTTGTACAGTCTGTGCCCTGAAAATGACAGTTACAAATCAAGGTAAGATATACACAAAAACTAGCACATATGAGTTTGTCTTGTTGGGCAGACTGGATGGACCTTGCAGGTCTTTTTCTGCCGTCATCTACTATGTTACTATATGTTACTATGTTACTATAAAATATCTTCTCCATGGATATCAGCTTAACTTCTAACAAACTGAATTCTGTAAATTAGTGTGTGTGAATGGTGCCTAAATGCAGGCAGGCAGTTATAGAATTGCCCTTTTATTATCTGCCCTGGGATCAATATTTATTTATTTATTTATTTGCTGCATTTGTATCCCACATTTTCCCCACCTATTTGCAGGCTCAATGTGGCTTACAATATATTACAATGACAATCACATTAATGGAATAAGAATTTCAGAATATAGATACAGGTAAGGTACATAAGAAAACCATGGCAATCATATTGACGGAATATGAATTTCAGAATTGTTACAAATAAGATGCATAAGAATATCATGTAGGGTTAGAAGTGGATAAATAGAAAAACATAACATAATGATATCAGGACGAGATATAATATTCAGTAATGAGGATGTAATTAAAATAAACAAATTAGGAGAGTTCCATAAAAGTTGTATCTGGTGAAGTTTAGGAGTCAGTTCGTTATGGGGGATCCTTTTTGTAAGTCTTTTTGAACAAGTAACATAGTAGATGACGGCAGAAAAAGACCTGCATGGTCAATCCAGTCTGCCCAACAAGATAAACTCACATGTAAGTCTTCAGTAATTTCCGGTAGGTTGTCAAGTCACGTGTCGTTTTTATGGTGATCGGCAATTCATTCCATAGTTGTGTGCAGATGTATGAGAAGCTAGATGTATGTATAGATTTGTATTTAAGTCCTCTGCAGTTGGGATAATGGAGGTTTAAGAAAGTACATGATGAACTTTTGTTGTTTCTCTCTGGTAAGTCTATTAGGTCTGACATGTAAGATGGGGCATCTCCATAAATAATTTTATGAACCAAGGTGCAAATTTTGAATGCAATTCGATCTTTTAGTGGGAGCCAATGTAATATTTCTCTAATATGAACTGGCTAGGTAAGAAATACATCTAAAATTCAAATAAACAAGTTTGAACTAGTCTTTCTGTATTCATCATGCATGCATTCATTACCGGTTCAGAAAAAATTGCAGTGTGTGTAGAGTGGCAAGTCTTACCAAATCAGTTAGAGTAGTAGTTCTGAAGCTTTAACTTTGTGAGATCTACCTGATAAGTTACCTCTGCTATAAACCTGCAAACACCTCTGCCAATCACACTGCCCCATCCCTGTAATCACTGTTCCCCATAAGCTGAGTGGGTGTCCTCTAACTTCACTGCTACCAGTAGGGGGTGATGCTTCAATTTTTTGTTTTCAATTGCTAGGGACAGGCATGTTCCCTGAGGTCCTGCAGAACTTGCCTGTCCTTCAGTATTGAAAATATGATAGTGAAACAGCTCACTACCCCCACTAGCAGGACTGTAGATGGAGGACTCCTGTGCAGCTTAGAGGGAACAGTGCCTGTAATCCAGTGGCGTAGCCAGACCTGAGATTTTGGGTGGGCCCAGAGCTAATATGGGTGGGCACTATGTATATAGTAGTGTTTCTTGTGATACTACAAAATAATGCCTTAGAATGCACTTGATAATGGATTTCTAAGTAGTCTGCTCAACAGCTGCCCTGCATCAAAATAACCACATACATATTTAATGGAAAATTGATATTTTGAAATATGATTACATTACCCCATATCTTAAACTTGACCATACATAAGTCTACTACAACAGCAACCTTCTCAACACACATGGCAGGATCCTGCAATATAATTACAAAGGAAAAATGTATTCAAATTCTGGTAGCACCTCAATAATAGCAATACAAAATCCCTTCACTGCTAGGTAATTTGTGAAGTAACACTAAAGCCTGCAAAGAAGCTCCTTAACACCAATTCTGAACACGAATACCAACAACAGTACTTTAATAAAGGCTGAGGCGAGGACTTCCGGTTGGGCTATGAAGGAGTGAGGAAGCAGTGTCTACCTGCTCCGAAGCACCCGATAGAGCCAGTGCTTAAAATCAGCTGATTTCCCCTCGAAACGCAAGAACTATGCTCTCGGCACAAAGCACAGGGTGTGACCCACGGAGAGGAAGAGGTGCCAGGGTGGAATGGCATAGAAATTGCTAAAAAAAGACAGCCGAAAGAAAGGGCGCGAAGCGGAGGCCAAGATGGCGGAGAAGAGTCAACCGCTGTCTCCGACTCCGAGCTCACATTGGGCGGCAGAGATCATCAAAGAAGTGTCGGAAGCAGTGGAACAGTCGGTAGACGGTAAATTCCAAAAAATACTGGACAAGTTGGACGGCATGGAGGAGCGGTATAAAACCATGGCGATGGAATTAAAAGAAGTCCAACAGCGTGTCATCCACGTGGAAGACGCGGTGCAGAAACTCTCAGATGGCAGCCCAGCTCTACAAAAGCACATAGTAGCCTTGGAGGAGAAATTAGAGGATATCGAAAACCGCTCCAGGCGGAACAATTTGAGGTTGATTGGCCTCCCGGAGTCCCTGGGAAAGAGAGATCTTAGGAGTTTCCTGGAAAAATGGATCCCCGAGGCAGCGGAACTCCCAGATTTGGCTGGGGAGTTTCACGTCGAAAGAGCACATAGGCTGGGTCCCAGACGGGCAGGAGAAACTCGCCCTAGAGTGACAATATTAAAGGTGCTAAACGATGCACATAAGTGGCAGGTGCTGCAAGCGCTACGAGGAGGCAAACACCTCCGATATCAGAACAGCAAAGTCCTTTGCTTCCAGGACTACTCTAACCAGGTGGCAGCAGCGCGGAAGGCGTTTGTCCCAATATGTTCTAAACTTTTTGCCCAGAAGATCCGCTTCAGCCTGCTATACCCAGCAAAATTAAAAATAATGCATCAAGACAAGGTGCATTTCTTTGAAAGAGCAGAGGACGCTAAAGGCTACCTCGATAAATTGCCAAGTGCGAGGCCAGAGCACGAGTGAGGAAGGAATTGTTGGAGACGCAGATAAGCAGGAGCTGGACACGTGCATTTACTACAGTTTGGCGGACAACCGCAAAGGTTTAAAGTTATGTTGGGCACAGATGTTATCGGGAGCCCTGAGAGTTGAGAGCTCCCAGGTTGAGATTGGACAGTGGTGGATATAATTGATTATGTTTGGACATAAAGGAGTAACTGGACTTGGTTACTAAGCTTAAAGTATAAGAAGGGAAGAAGCAGGAGAAGATCGTCATGGACTGATTAACCTGTGCAAGTATATTATAGATGCTGGGTAGCAGGAGGGGAAGACATATTTGTATAGGATGAATGCGGTTTTGAGTAAACTTGAAGAAAGAAGAGCTGTTCAGCTAATAGCTAAAGGTGGGAGGAGGAACTGAGGGTTGGAGATTAATTGGGGGAGTCTGTTCGGGGAGAATGTTTGGAAGGATGGATGGGGAGGGAGAGCATGTAAGGAAAGGTCATAGGAAGTGGGAATGAGAATGATAGAGTGATCACATTTAAGGGGATGATATTTAGGGGAATATAGATAGGGAGTGAGTGGGTGAATGAATGGAGAGAGGGAGAACATGGGGAATGTGGAGAGATGGTTGTGACATAATTACGCTCTTTCTTAAAGATAGCTCAGGTATAGAATGTGTGAACTTGGGGAGGGGGGACCATGAGAAATGTTAATATTGTTAAGCATGGACATTTTGAAACACGCTTACGACTTGATGTGTGGAGGCTGCTGTTGAAGGGCGGAGGGGGGAAAGAGGCTGTTAATAGAAATTGGGTATGGTGGCTTCAGGCCTAGAATGGAAAAGTTCTGGGTAGTTGCCGGATGGGTAATGGGGTTTAAGGGAAGGGGAAGGGTGGGGAGGATGGGCTGGGGAAGGGTATGGGAAGAAGGGAGGAAGGAAAGTGCAGCGCTCGAATGGCAAGGCCATGGGGCTAGAGTTCCAAGAGGTTTAGGAAGCACTAGCGGCAAGCTGGGGGAATGGAGGCTGGGACATTCCCTTGGTTTGGGTGTGGAGGACAGGCAACTAGTGGGAATAGGAGATCAGTGGAAAAATGCGGGAATAGGTTAAACTGGCAGGTTTAAAGATAACAACTTGGAATGTGGGGGGTATACACTCGCCCGCTAAGCGGCAAAAATTGTTAAAAGTATTAAGAGATAGGGGGACTTCCGTTGCCTTTCTACAGGAGATGCATCTCTCGGCAGAGGAACATTTGAAATTAAAAAAGTGGTGGGTTGGCACTCTTTTTGAGGCGCCGGCGGTGGGGAGGAGGGGTGTGTGGTGATCTTAATAAATAAGGGCCTACACCTGGGAACTAGGAAGGTCATAGCAGACCCAGGAGGCCGGTTTGTGTTGGCGTCAGTGGTTTTGGAACGTCAGCCGATGTTATTGTGTAATATCTATGCCCCAAATGTGTTTGAGAAAGAATTTTTTAAGAGGGTGATTAAACACATACTGGGATTGGACGATGTACCGATAGTGTTGGGAGGGGACATGAATGACGTAGCAGACCCAAGATTGGACCGCTCTGATCCCACAGACAGGGAACTGGCTAGAACTGAGCGAGGGGTCCCTCTTCTCGAGTCTGCGTTGGGCCTGGTAGATGTCTGGCGTATGCTTAACCCTTTGGAGCGTGATTACACCCATGTATCCAGGGCTCATGATACCTTGTCTAGAATAGACTATTTGCTGATATCGCAGGTGCTTCTGACGCAGGTGGAAGGAACAAAGATAGGACCCATAGTGGTCTCTGACCATGCCTGGGTCGAAGTGCAGATTAGTGGAGGCTCAGTCTTAGAGGGGAGTGGTTGGCGCTTTCCTTCTTATCTTTATAGGGATAGTCATTTTTTACCTCGAAATGGAAGCTATATGCAGAAGCAAACGAACAGCATAGATCTAACCTGGGATTATATTGGGAGACAGCTAAAGCAGTTCTCCGAGGGGAAATTATTTCCTATGTTAGCCACCAGAAGAGGCTGCGCAATAGAGAGGTGATGAGGTTAGAGCGGTGGGTGACTCTTCTCCGTTGACAATTTGGGGAGGCTAGGTCATTACATGTGAAAAGGCACAATGCAGTCTCAATGAGTTGTTGCAAGGTTGGGCGAGGAAATCCCAAGCGTATTATAAATACCAATTATACAAATTTGCGAACAAAAGCAGTGGTCTTCTGGCTAGGTTAGCCAGGGGAAAAGAGGGTCGTTCTAAAGTGTCAACAATAGTGGATTCCAACGGTCAGAGATATCATGAGGATAAGGCCATTAACAAGGTATTTACCGAGTTTTTCGTCCGGCTGTACGAGCCGCAGGACTCACTGCAGGAGCAAAGTGAGGTATATTTGTCCACAATGGAGCTGCCCAGGGTCACAGATAGAGAAGCGGAGAGATTAGGCGCCCCAGTGATGGTGGAAGAAGTGGAGTGGGTAATTCAGCAGGGGGCATTGGGGAAAGCCCCGGGCCCGGATGGTTTTCGGAGCGAATTTTATAAGCTGCTGAAGGCTGAGATCAGACCACTACTGACTGAGGTTTTCAATAGTATGATCCAGCAGAAGCAGCTGCCCCAACATCTTAATGAAGCTCAAATCATACTTATCCAAAAGCCGGGTAAGCCAGCGGATAGACCGGAATCCTATCGCCCAATCTCGTTGCTTAACACGGAGGTGAAGCTTCTGGCTAAGATCATGGTGAATAGGCTTTCTAAAGTCCTTCCCTCTCTGGTAGCGGAACCGCAGGTGGGGTTCACTTGTGGGCGAGTAATAGCGAAGAATATGAGAAGGATATTAGCAGCGCTGGAAACAGTTAGAAGGGAACAGATCCCGGCATTGTTGATCAGCTTTGACGCTGAAAAAACGTTTGATCAGGTAGACTGGGGATTTATGTATGAGGTGTTGAGGGAGTATGGAATGGGGGGGGGGGATCCTTGAAAGCGATACGAGGCTTATATGCAGATCCGAAGGCACAGGTGTGGGCAAACGGAGTAATGTCAGATAGATTTCAGATAAAAAGGGGCACCAGACAGGGATCCCCACTATCGCCACTGCTTTTTGTCTTAACCTTAGACCCTTTGCTGCGGGAGATACAATCTAACCAGGGTATAAAAGGGGTTAGCATAGGGAAGCACGCCTTTAAATCGGCGGCATTTGCGGACGACTTATTAATGCTTATAACGGACCCTAAGACGTCATTGCCTAATCTTATGGAAAGCTTAGTAGAATTTGGAGATTTTTCCGGCTTCCAACTGAACCTCATGAAGTCAGAGGTATTAGCAAGCTCGAATGACGTAAGAAGATGGTGTGGGGGGGGGGGGGGGTAGATTCTCTTTGAGGTGGGCATTAGGGAACTTTAGATATCTAGGCATCCAGTTAGCAATGGACACGTCAATATTATATAAGATCAATATTTCCAAGTTGCTACAGGAGACGAAGGAACAATTGGTGACTTGGTCGGCTCTACCGGTGTCATTCCTAGGTAGAATACATCTGATTAAAATGATAATCTTTCTCCAGTGGCTTTATGTATTTCAAATATTGCCTCTTTGGCTTACTAGCAGGGATTTGGCGGCGTTTCACCGGATGGTGGCAAAGTTTTGTTGGGGGGGGGGTCGAAAGTCGAAAATGAAGTGGAAATTATTGGTAGGTAACACTGGGTCCAGAGGGTTGGGATTTCCTGATCTTAGGAAGTATAACCAAGCATGTCTGCTCCATTATTTGCGATATTGGATGTTGGGCACCAGTAATTAAACAGATATGGATTTGGAAAGGAGTTACTTTGGTCCATGGCATGCGGCCTCATTACTGCACGCTAGTGCACCAGAGCAAGTGAGAAGGAGTTTACTGCTTAGGCCGATATGGCAATTGTGGAGAACACTGCTTCCATTATGGCGACAGAATCCTATGAGTAGTGTGTGGCTGCCCCTGGAAGGGAATCTGAATTTTTCCCCAGGACAGGACAATAGGGTGTTCCACCAATTAAAAGTAAAAGGGGTGACTACTCTAGAAAGTGTACTTCAACCGGATGGCCCCCTATTGGGCTATACGGCCTTTGCAGAACTTTGTGGGAAGAACCCATCGAGTATGCTGGCGTATGCTCAATTGGCTCACTATGTGAGGTCGCTGCCGGCTGGAAGCTTGTCGCCTGGCTTCGGTAAGCAATTGCGTGAATTGTTAGACGGGGACACTGTAGGTCAGGCGTCGACATCATGGTTTCACAGAGAATTATGTAGACGGGATCAAGTCCGGGAT
The DNA here is from genome assembly GCF_901765095.1 of Microcaecilia unicolor. Classification (NCBI taxonomy): domain Eukaryota; kingdom Metazoa; phylum Chordata; class Amphibia; order Gymnophiona; family Siphonopidae; genus Microcaecilia; species Microcaecilia unicolor. The sequence continues at coordinate 352,739,551 of NC_044031.1, read as the reverse complement.
TTACAAGAGATCGCAGATCGGTGGAGTACAGAAGTAGGCAGACCAGTACCAGCTAGATTGTTGTTAGCGGCCCTTCAAAGTGGTCCTAAGATGGTACATAATGGAGAGTCGCAGGAATGTCACTTCCAATTGGTGCACAGGGCCTACATCTCGCAACGACAGGCCAACCATATGGTGGTAGTGGATTCACAGGGTTGTCTGAAATGCAGCAGGGCAGAAGCTACACTTTTTCATGGTTTGTGGCAATGTAGAAGGGTCTCTCCATATTGGTCAGCAATATCTCAGTTCTTACAGGAGGTTGTAGGCAGACCATTTCGGCTAACTTATGAGAAGGCGTTGTTTAGTGCACCTGGCCAGTGGCGAATAGGCACAAGAGGAGAAAAAATATTCCTGGGGAAGGCTTGTGTTTTAGGGAAGAAATGTATATTCCTCTATTGGACAAAAGATCACCCTCCCTCCTTCTGGCACTGGAGGAATAAACTGCATGTCACAGGGTAGGCAGCGGAAGTTTCTAGCAGTTTAGGGGGCGTATTTAGACATAATCTCGCCAAGGGTGCAGAGTCAAATTCTGAACAAGCTTCCTTGGAATCGGTAACTGTGGCGGGCTCTTTGAGCGTTGCACTGGGATAGGGGAGGTGGGAATGGGTAGGGGGGAGGAGGGGAGGTTCAGGACTTGGTAGTGGAGAGGTATTAAGTTCTGTATAAAGCTAAGCTGAGGAGTTTGGGGAGAAATGTTAAACATAATTGGATGATGACTTGAACTACATTGTTAGCCTGTAGACGGATGAGTCTGGGGAGGGGGGGCTATTGAGGGGTTAGGGGAGAAAATGTTGTAAAATTCCAAGGATGCTAACTTGTATTGAGTTGCTCACATACAGCATGATATATTTGGAGAATAACACAGTGAAAGTATGGAACAGTTGTGATATGCTGAAGTTTCAATAAAAACCATTTAAACATAAAGGCTGAGGTGAATATACATAGCAGCAATATACATTCCATTGGAAAATTCAAACAAGTCAGACTCATACCACACAAACTACATGCTAGCAAAATCTCTCACCTCAGTCACATGCAGAACACATACCAACCCTCAATTACAGAATAGAGGACCAAAAATGAAAAATTGTCCTGTAGCCCAGTATCAGCCCTTCTCTGCCCTTCCCTACCCCCCAATCCATCTCCATAGCCCAGCATCAGCCCTACCCTTCCCTTTCCCCCCCCCATCCATCCTCATAGCCCAGCATCAGCCCTGTCCTTCCCTTCCCCACCGTCTATCCTTGCAGCTAGGCATAAGCTCTACCAAACTCCCCCACCTCTTCCTATAGCCTAGCGTCAGTCCTGTTCGTACCCTCTGCCTATCTCCCCATAATCTGGCATCTCTACCCTGCTTTTCCCAATCTCCCCCTCCCTCCACCCTGAAGCAAACCAGCATTAAATATAAAACATTTTATTTTTAAATGTCTTGGGTGCTGCAGAGACCACCTCCACCCAACAACCAACGTAAAGCATACAACCTTTTTAAAAATTATTATTTTAATCTTGGCACTGAGGCCATCCCTGCCCAGAAACCCACCAACATACCTTCCCCCCCTTGACATTGAAGACAAGGGGGGGGGGGGGGCTGGAGAGCCGAGGGAAAAGGAGGAGGCTGCACCCTGGGAGACTAGGCATCTAATGGGATAAGAACGGTGGGCCCAGCTGGGGGCACAAATCAAGGACACAACCAAACAGGGCAAAGACCATTACTGCCAAGCTACTCAGGGTGGCTAACGCCGGGCTCTCTCTTACCTCATGAGACAGGATAAACTGGAGCGGCGGCGCACTCACACCACTTTCCCCTCGCCACGTTTCTCTCTCTCTCCCCTTTCATCCACCTGCCATACAGCACAAAATCCCTCCTCTTGCACCTCACCTGGCCCATGCTAATAAACAACCAATGCAGAGGCGCAGCACTGCGGTTCTCTGCCTGCCACTACTGTTTCCTGTGCTGGTCCTGCCTCTTCTGAGGTAAACTTCCAGGCCAGCACAGGAAGCAGTAAACCGTGCCTCTGCCTTGGTTATTTATTAGCGCTGACCCGACGAGGTGCAACGGGAGGGATCTCGTACTGCATGGCAGGTGGATGAAAAGGGTCACAAAAGACTGGGTGGGCCTGAGCCAAGATTGGGTGGCCCCTGCTGTAATCCATCCTTTTCTTGTCCTTAGATCATTTCTCCACATGCCATTTCTTATCATTTTCTCTCACACCTCCTTTCTGTTTCCTTTATTTTTTGCTCCCTGATACTCACCCACTTTCACTTTCTGTCTCCTTTACTCTATGGCCCTCTCCCATTTTCTTATCTCTTCCCACTCTTTTTATACCATCTGTGCCTGTGGCAATTTTTGTTCCTCTACAAGTGCCACAGGCTGATTCAATGAGCCAACCTTGCTTAGTTATTCCTCAGGATACTTAGCAATTCAGGAGTGAGTGTAAATAATCCACCTCCTCTTCCTTCAGTGGCATCATATCATAGCAAACAGCAAATAAATCTCTTTTATTTATTTATAGCATTTATATCTTTTGTGCATTGCCCCCTGCTTCCCGCCTCAGACAGGGGTAAACAGAAAAGAGAACATTTTCTCCTTGCTCTTGCAGTGTTTTCATGGGAGAACAACATTTGCAGATTTGGATTCTGCAGATTGAAGTAGCAAGTTCTTCTTTGGAAAAAGTATTGGTGCCAGTACCATGTTGCATTCCCTTGTGCTTTGCCAGGGCAGTATCCCCAAACTTCAACCCACTGGGTTAGAGAATATCAATTAGGCCTTTCTAAATTGTAAACTGCTTTTATCTCTTGTTCTAAGAATGGCATTACAGTTAAACTCCAATACCTAGTTTTATTTTGCTGATAATAATGACTGAACTTTTAACAATGTTTCTCCTTTGATAGGTTTATACTAGCTAAGATCAAAGTCAGTATTGTGCAATCCAAAGTTCATAGATGCTTTCCTTTAATGAGGGCACTCTCTTTGTTGCTGAATGCTTTTGATTGACAAGTATTATCCTACAGCTTGAGCAAGACATTATCTGCTCTCTGTGTTTGGAAAGGTACACAGTAATGAATCATAAAAAACTGTATCCTGGAAGGTAGTTAATTAATTTTAGCCCTAATGGTATGGCATCAAGGGGATCTATATTCCTATGTACACCAACTAGGTCTTTCTTTTATTGGAACAGAGCTATCCAATTAAGGCATCTCACCAGCTCCAGGGACATTGTGATACATTGGCTATTCCATTTCATCAAAGCAGATAAACCCCGTGGTGCTGTCAATTCCTTTCTCCTTTTGTGTTTTCTAGTTGCTTTGAATGTGCAACTCAAAAATACAATAAAAATTGAGTCAGAATGAGAGCCGTTACTGGGCATTCATGAAAATTGGACTTTTGCAAAGTTAGATTAGTTCTATGTTTTTTTTTAAACATTACAGTAATTTTCAGCATTGCAAACTACTTATTTTCATGGCAAGTCACCATAGTTTTATGTTTATAACATTTTGAACTCTTCCAGATTAATTCGTGTACCAGACAATGGGGCTGAGTCACAAGATGGCAAGTTAAACATTTTAACATAATGCTACAATGAACATTAGTATGCTAGTAAATAAGTGAATGAGGTTTTAGAATGTGACAGCTAGAATTGTGTTTTAAAGAATAGATCACACTCCCAAAATGCATATACACTCATTTATGCATATTCAGTTCTGTTTTTGTCCTGTCCAACTCCTATTCCAAAGCAAAATAGAATAGGGAGTTAGCACTTAGTCTTGCTGTCAATGTCACTGAGAAAAAGGCGAGTTACTGGACCCAGGTGTACCCTAGTTCACAAAATCAACCATGGCGATGCCCCAGCCTACATGTCAGACCTGATAGACCTACCACCCAGGAACGCTAAAAAATCATCTCGCACATTTCTTAATCTTCATTTCCCTAACTGTAAAGGTCTAAAATATAAACTAATGCACGCATCAACCTTTTCCTATATGAGCACACAATTCTGGAACGCGCTGCCGCGCAACCTAAAAATGATCCATGAACTAACCAGCTTCCGCAAACTACTGAAGACCCATCTCTTCAACAAGACATATCACAAAGATCAACACATGTGAAATCCTCCATATGTATCCAAAACTGTCTTATAATGTTTTCTTGTTTTATTACTAATATGCTTCATCATTATCATGTAACCCAAAACCCTCTGTAATACCAAATGTCTACTCTCTTCTGGTATCCACTATTCATGATGTATTGTAAGCCACATTGAGCCTGCAAAGAGGTGGGATAATGTGGGATACAAATGCAACAAATAAATAAATAAGAAATAATTTAGGTCAATTTCCCCCTAACCAATTTCTACCTGCAGAATTCCCCTCCCCCAGCAGATTCCCACTCACCCATCCACCACATATTTTAGTTTCAATGTGGCTTACATATCATTTGGCAGCATAAATGGTATTTTTCACTACATAAGTTTGAAAGTTTTTTGATCTGCTGGTTTATAATTGCCACTTTTCTGTATTTGGTCTGCTGAAGATTAAGCACTTTCTGCTTTCACTCTACATTCTGTTTCATAATTGGTTATATGTAGATAACAATCTTTTTTTTAAAGTATATTTGCCATATAAATGTTATGGAGGGGAATTGTCCTTGCTGGAGGGATGTGAATTGGTTTAGGGGAAATTGACCTAGATGGTAATTATCCAGGGGGTAATTGGTCTGTGGGAACTGTCTGGTGGGAATTAACTGGAATTACCATTCAGAAACATTATCCAGATGGTGCCTTTGAATATCCTTATAGGCTAGACTGCTTATGCACTATGCAGTTAGTGCCAGGGCAGAGCCAGGGTTATCCAAGAACTTATCCATACAGTGACAATATTCAGTGTACAATTCAGATAACTTATCTGGATAACTTAGGACAGGTAGAAGGCTGTCCTAAGTTATCCAGATAAGTTATCTGGATAGCAGACTGCATATTGGCACTATCCAGACAAGCTCCAGTACTGACTGCTGTATCTGGCTATTCAACTCTGGATAGTGGCACTGAATATCTGGATATTTTTTTGACTGCAGCAACAGCTTCAAAAATAAAATTGCCGACTGCAGCAGCTGAATATTGATCAACCAATTTCATGTATTGGGCAACTTAACTACAGCTGAAAGGTAATCCACCAGAGCTTGCTGAATTGACCCAGTCTGGCTACGGTCTGATCAAACTATTTCAAATCTATATGATGCCAGAACCAAGTCATTATGGATTCTTTATAGTGGAATACACTGTACTTATGGTTAAACCATGCTGATGCACCAATATTCAGCAGCATAAGTGGGGAGTGCCACTGCCTGTGCCTAATGTGACACTGTGTGGTGGATAGTTTGGGTGGAGCCGGACATAATCAATTAGCAGTGATATTCAGACCACTAACTGGCAAGTAAGTGCATAAACTTAAGACAGCAAAAAGGCTGTCATAACTTTATCTGCTAAGCTAATTAGGCTCTTATCTAACAGCTTCTGGGTGGCTGCACTTACCCAAAGATTCAATGCCAGAATTCAGACATTGCCCGATATTGAATATCTGGCTTAATTCAGTCTGTGGCTGTCATGGGCTTAAAAAAGGTTGCTTGCTGTGGGCTGAATATTGAGCCCATTGTGTTACTTTTTTTTTTTTTTACTTTGTTCTTTGGCTCTGTATGTGCACAGACATAGACGTCCCAAGCCCTGAGAAGTTCTGACGACCTTGGGTTGGCTATATGTGAAGCAACTATTTTTACCATGAAGAAGGCCCACATCTGGTAAATAATTTAATTTCCAGCACTGCTGCCATCACCTGATTTGGACTGCAGATGATTGTTTCCTGAAAGAAGACTTGGGATTTGCTTAGCACCATTCCAACCAATCGGAGAGACTGCTCCCTGTATATCCTGACATTTGCATATAGCACTGACCACCACAAACTGAAATTCAATTTAATGAATCAATTTATTAATTAATTAAAATTTATAACCAGCTCTATCTACCACTCTAGGTGGCTTACAAATCCAACATTCATTATATAATTTTGGTTTTATGTTATCTCCAACAAATTCATACTGCAACCCTTCAAATCCATCAAAAATACAAATATCAAACACATTACATCATTCTATTGTGGTTACCTCATCTGCCAGACAGGTGCTGTTACATAGATATATGCTTTTGAATATTGATTAGTATTACAGATAGATGTTAGGATATGGCTGGGCCTGTGCTCACCCTGGCCCACTTGTGGCTACATCACTGCTGCTAGATAGTTCTTATCACAATGAATCTAAAAGGCCAAGAAATGCCTTGAGTTTCTTACAAATTATGGCCATACTTATGATCAATCATAAATCATTCAGAGGAGAATTCTAGGATTATGGCTCAGAAACAGCAAACACATGAACAAAAGTTTCATCAAGCCAAATTCAATAAAAAGAAGGGATATCCTACAAATTCATCCTGCTGATCTAAAGGTCTAAGGAGGTCAAAAACGTTTGAGTACAGCACTGTCAGTGAGGCCTCATGATTCTAACCCTCAAATACAAAGAATAAAGATTTTGAATTGGATCCTACAAATCCTACAGCTAATGCAGCTTATAAAGAATAGGCATATTATGATGTACATTTTGGGTGCTCACTAAGATTCAAGCTGCCAACATTTTGAACAAATTGAAGGGCTTCCAGGAAGATGCAGGAAGACCAATAAATAAACCATTACAGTAATCAAGCACTGATATTACTAAAGACTGCAAAACTAGTCTAAAATTATTATTCTTGGAAAAAGTACTTAGGAGGGTGAAAATACTTAAGTCAGGGTAAACAGATAAATTTACTTTAGTATGACATATATTCTGATTCTGTAGACCATGACTTATTATTGAAAAGATTAAGCAAGATCAGAATGGTGGGTGTGGTTCTGTGTTGATTTAGGGACTTTCTGCTTGATCAATATTACTGTGTCTGATACAATTGCAAACTTTCTCAAAAGTGGTGTTCGACTTGTGGTGTACCTCAGGGCTCTCCCCCATCGCCTATGCTGTTTAATTTATTTATGATGACTGGTGAACGATTATTTTCTTACGCTGATGACATATTAATGTTGGTCTCAGCATGTGTCAAACTAGATGACAAAAATTTGTTGTGTGGATACAATTCAGAACTGTGTTTAAGTAGAGGAATGGAGTGGAGGAGTGTCCTAGTGGTTAGAGCACCAGTCTTGCAATCCAGAGGTGGCCAATTCAAATCCCACTGCTGCTCCTTGTGATCTTGGGCAAGTCACTTAACCCTCCATTGCCTCAGGTACAAACTTAGATTGTGAGTCCTCCTGGGACAGAGAAATATCCAGTGTACCTGAATGTAACTCACTTTGAGCTACTACTGAAAAAGGTGTGAACAAAATCTAAATAAATAAATAAATGATAGTAAAACTAAAGCTCTCCAGTTTTGGAATCCATCTACTTTAATTCCTACTAAAATTATATTAGCTCAGGATAAAACATTATAGGTTAGTAATTCAAAGGTCCTTGGTGTTATTCTGGACTCCTCCCTATCTTTTGAACCCCAGATTGCCTGCTTATGGAAGAAAACTATCTTTAAGGCAATTACAACTAATAAGATCATATTTTCATGAGTATCATTTTGCTCTCTTGGTCCAAATGTTGGTTTTCTCCCATTGGATTATTGAAATTCACATGGGTCTAAACACATTACTTTTAAAGAAACTTCAATTAAAACAAAATACCACAGCTCTACCGATCTTCTGGAATAAGAAATATGACAGAATTTCTGGGTATCTTAATAGGCTTCATTGGCTTCCTATAAAAGCTTGTGTTACTTTCAAAATTGCTTGCATTGGAGGGGCATTTTCAATAGTGCATCTAAGTCGACTTTGGATGTTTTGCACAAAACATCCAAAATCCGAATAGGAAAGAAAGTCATTTTCAAAAAAGAAAAACGTTTATCTTTTTTTTATATATATACTGTTTTGAACAAGGTTTTATGCTTTGGACATTTTATTTTCTTGGTCCATTTTCAGAAAGAAAAACAAATAAAAGTGCAAAATATAGAGATTCATGCCATTAGGCCAGCATTTTTAGTAGACTCAGACATCCCAGGAGAGCAATGGGGCACCCTAGAGGGCACTTCTGTGCACTTCATAAAAATGCTCCCAGGTACACATCTCACCTTTGCTTCCTTATCTTGTTCTCTGAACCCTCCAAACCCCACTACTCCCGCTACAATAGCCCTTATGGGTGAAGGGGGCACCTATATGTGAGTACAGTAGGGTTTTGGTGACTTTGGGAGGGGTCACACTTTCCACCACAAGTATGACAGGTAAAGGGGGATAGGGACCTGAGTTCCCACTCCATAGTGCATGGCACTGACCACTATACTACTCCAGGGACCTGCATACTGCTCTAATAGACCTGACTGAGGCTGTTAGCAAGTCATATTTTTATTTACATTTTTGGGGGAGGGGGTCAGTGACTACTTGAAGAGAACTGGGGAAGGGGGTCACCCCTGATTTCCTCCAGTGGTCATTTAGGGCAACGTTTTGTGCCTTATTCATTATAAAAAACAGGTCTAGCTCAAAACGTCTTAGTTTTAGTCCTGGATGGTTTTGTTTTATTCCATTATGGTTGAACACCCACATCCCACCCTTAACACCTCCACAACACACCCCCTTTAGATTTGGATGCACTGCAGAAGAACAGCATAAAAAAACAGCTGAAAAATAGGTTTCATGCTGCTTTATGCCACGTTTTAGATATTTTTCTCTTTCAAAAATGAACCCCATAGATTCACTGGATGTATTAATTCAACTTTTGTCTCATTTGTTTTATCTCTGGTTCATGAAACATTTTTATTAAGAAAGGGCTACAATATAAGCATCATCTTGACTCTATGTTCTCTTTTCATGCTATTTCTATATGGGATGGTCTACCTCAATGTAGCAGAACTGAGTCAAATTATTTACAGTTTGAAGGAAACTGAAAACTTTCTTATTTGACAAGCTCTGAGAATTTTTATCTACTGAAAATTATATTCTGACTAGTAAAAAAAGACCCGTTTATGACACAAATGAAACGGGCGCTAGCAAGGTTTTCCTCGGAGTGTGTATGTTTGAGAGAGAGAGAGTGTGTGTGTGAGAGATGGAATGTGTGTGTCAGAGAGAGAATGAGAGAGAGACAGAGTGTGTGTGTGTGTGTTTGTGTGTGAGAGACAGAGTGTCTTTGTGTGTGAGACTTTGTATGTGTGACAGAGAGATAGAGTGTGATAGAAAGAGAGTGTGTCAGACAGTGTATGTGAGAGACAGTGAGTGAGTGTGTGCCCCCACCCCCCTCTCACAGGGTCCCCCTCCCTACCCCCACTTCTCTGGTCTCAGGACCCCCTCCCCACCTCCCTCTCCCCTGCCCCCCCTCCAGCTATCCATGTCCAGTGACCCTCCTCTCCCCCTGCAGCCACCCATGTCCAGCGACCCTCCCCTCCCCCCTCCAGCCACCCATGTCCAGCGACCCGCCCCCCCCCCCCAGCGTATCAAACCCCCTTGCCACTCGCAGCTGCCACTGGTAATGCTGTCCGGCCGCTGTTGCTTCTCCTGTTGAGCAGCAGCGGCCGCTACAAAAAGAAAAAAAGCAGTAAATGTTATTAAACCTGAAACGCGGCACCATAGACAGCCATCAGGCATTGGCTGTCAGCTCTGCAGCCGCTCCTCCTCTCGCCTCTCACGTTGCTGTGCTCCTCCGGGGTCTTACTCCAGGGGCAGTGACGTGATGGCTGATGGCTGTCTACGGTGCCACGTTTCAGGTTTAAAAACATTTATGGCTTTTTTCCTTTTTGTAGCGGCCACTGATGCTCAACAGGAGAAGCAGCAGCGGCCGGACAGCATTACCAGTGGCAGCTGCGGGTGGCGAGGGGGTTGATGTGCTTTGGGGGGGAGGGGGGTGTTTGATGTGCCAGGGGGGCTTGGGTGATGCGCGGAGGGGGTGTTTGAGCGGCGCACTCACAGCTGATTCTCAGGCAGGGGGATGAGTAGGGAAACACGCAGAGCAAGTTGCTCCGCGTGTTTCCCTACTCCTCCTCCTGCCTGGGAATCAGCTGTGAGTGACGTCAGCCTGGCTACAGAGCCTAGCTCACCAACTCCAGGAGCCACAGACACAGGCAGCTACTTTAGAACATTGGAGGTGAGAATTATTATATAGGATAAGGCTCATTTTCAAAAGAAAAACTTAAAAAATAGCATAAAGTGGCATTTTTCTTCTAAAAATGTCCAAATTGCAAGTTTTGAAACTCAGATTTGAGATGTTTTTCTCTGTGGTATATCCAAATCACAAGGAGGCATGTTGGGGTGGGATTTGGGCATTCCCAAAACTTGGATGTTCTTCATGAGAAACTCCTGAGAAAATTAAAAAGCCATAGGATAGGAGCATTGTCCTTCTGTGGATTAGGAATTGGTTATTGGACAGAAAACAGAGGGTAAAGTGGAAACAAACTTAGTTGGATCAAGGGTTTTCTAACCACAAGAACATATCAAGTAAAATCAAACTCAAACATATCATCACCGTGGAAAGCAGACTGCGGAGTACCAAAAGGATCACCACTATCACCGATCCTCTTCAACATAATGATGACCCCACTAGCCAAGTCCTTATCCAACCAAGGCCTTAACCCTTTCATCTATGCAGACGATGTCACAATATTCATTTCTTACAAATCTAAACTGACAAATCAACAACGAAATCAAGATCAGCTTGAACATCATGGACTCTTGGGCAAATGCATTTCAACTAAAACTAAACAAAGAAAAAACACACTGTCTCATCCTCTCATCCCAACATAGCGCGGATAACCCCACAATTATCAACACCCCAGATTACACCCTCCGTATCCCAGACAGCCTGAAAATTCTCAGTGTTACAATGGACCGCAACTTAACACTAGAGAGCCAAGTGACATCCACAACAAAGAAAATGTTCCACTCAATGTGGAAACTCAAACGCGTGAAACAATTCTTCCCGAGGGGAACATTTCATAATCTGATACAATCAATGGTACTAAGCCATGTAGACTACTGCAATGGAATTTATGTGGGATGCAAAGAACAAAACTTAAAGAAACTTCAGACCGCTCTTTGAAAGTGCAAAACCCCTTCGTGAAAAACTACACTGGCTCCCAATCAAAGAACGCATTGCTTTCAAAATCTGCACTCTGGTTCACAAAATTATGTACGGTGAAGCTCCGGGATACATAACAGACTTGATCAACCTATCAACTAGAAACACATCCAAATCAACACGAACATACCTAAATCTGCACTACCCAAGCTGCAAAGGACTCAAATACAAATCAACGTGCGCGTCCAGTTTTTCCTACATAAGCACACAAGGCTTTTTTTCAAAAGCCTTGAAAACTACGAACGACCACCTAAACTTCCAGAAAACACTAAAAACTAACCTGTTTAAAAAGGCATACCTTACCGATCTAACATAAATGCCTGATCTCTGCAACACAACAAAACTAATAACGTAATGGACACAACACAACTCTTCCGTTGTACGATTCCCTAGTGTGGCTGTGCCACATGAACTTTATCTTACCACATCACTTTGTATTTGTTTACACCGGAGTCTGTAACGCCTCTCCAGTACTATATAAGCCACATTGAGCCTACAAATAGGTGGGAAAATGTGGGATTTAAATGTAACAAATAAATAAAGGTTAAATAGCCATTTTTCTCAATGGAGGAGGGTGAATAGTGGAGTGCCGTAGGGATCTGTACTGAGATTGGTGCTATTTAACATATTTATAAATGATCTAGAAATCAGAAAGACGAGTGAGATGACTAAATTTGCAGATAATACAAAAATATTCAAGGTTGTTAACACATGCAGACTATGAAAAATTGTAGGAAGACCTTAGGAAACTGGAAGACTGGACATCTAAATGGCAGATGAAATTTAAAATGGAGAAATGAAAAGTGAAGCACATTGGGAAGAATAATCTGGATCATAGTTACCTGATGCCAGGGTCCACCTTAGTAGTCAGCATTCAAGAAAAAGATCTAGTGTCATTGTGAACAATACGCTGAAATCTTCTGTGCAGTGTGCGGCAGTGGCCAAAAAACCAAACAGGATGCTAGGAATTATTAGGAAAGAAATGCAAGATAAGACCAAGAATATTATAATGCCTCTGTATTGCTCCATAGTGTGACCTCACCTTGAGTATTGAAATCAATTTTGGTCACTGCATTTCAAAAAAAGATGTGAAGGCACATTTTCAATATGACGCCAGAGACATTTATTGGAAAACAACCAAAATCCAGCCAGCATAATAAAAATAAAAAATAGACATATTTGAGATTCAAAAAATACGCCAACTATATGAATATGCCAAATGTCAGCAGTAAATGTCTTTGCCATTTGAAAATATATTATTGTAAATGCTGAACTATAATAATGATTTCTGCAGTCTGAAAACATCCGTGACAGCATCAAGACATTCCCGCGATGTGCTACATGTCTATATATTGCACTATATGTGGAGGAACATTCCTGAGTGAGAAAGAAGTCTTTAAGAAGGGATCCAAATTACACTGATGAAGAGACTGAGCTCCTTGTGCAACTGTGTCTCAGGCACAAGGCACATATTTAAGTGCCGCCATCAGTTGCCCACAGATCATACCTCCATGAGGTTATGAAGCAACATCTGAGCCACCCTGGCAAGGTGAATATGTAACAGTGTCCCCCCTCCCCCCAGTATCACAGTACCACTCATGTGCAAGCATCAGACATAAACACTGAGGTCCCTTTGTTGAGCCAATACACACAATTGCATTTACATATGAAATAAATGCTCAGTGCTGAAATCACAGTGGGCACAGTATGGAATCAGAAGTTATTTTCTGGTTTCCCCTCCACGTGTATATAGTGATGGGAATGTTGACAGCTGGTCACTAAACTACCTTAAGAAGCTCAAAGGCACACCTGCCTTAGTCCTCTGCCCATCCCCACCTCTCATCAATAGTGCACACTCTGCATAGAAAGGCAACCATTCCACCCTCTGTCCCCATGGCCACTGCAGCTTACACAGCACCTGTGTCTGTGTAATGTATGTTCACTCCCAGAACCTTCCCCACTCCCCCTAATCTGCCAGGGGCCATGTGTTGCAGTCAATGTGAGGATTATTGCATAAATGTTTGTAAAAAGAATAATGTATGTGATGGCAACAAGGCCCATCCCCTCAACACTGTCTCCACCAACTTGTGTTTTGCAGCCACTTCGGAGTGTAGCTCAACCTTGAGTTGATCCGGTGCTGGTACCAGTGTGTGCAGAGGGAGAACCCAGTGCTAATCCAGTGCCAGGTGCCCCATCAGACCTGAGGATGCAGCCACCTTCCTTACAGGGTACCCTAAACCCCCATGTCCACTAGAATGTGTTGCAGCCCCACTATGAGATGACATGGAAAGGAATGGAGGGGAGGGGGAAGCCTTCTGATCACCATCCTCCAGCCATCACTACAAAAGTACTCACCTTATCATACACATCTACCTAGCACATTGCAGCCCCTACAGCACGGGATATAAAGAGTAACCACAAACACACACAATGGGAATCAAACCCACAGCCCTTACATTCAGGTATCAAACTCTTAACTCCTATATCAAACACAGATCTGACAAATGAGTGATCAAGGAGGCCAGTACACTGATCACATACCCCCTCATACCCCCTAACCCACACTCATTGGATATACCAATGTCAGCTCCAAAGGGCAGTATTCTGTCCTGTAAAACATCCCTCAAGGCCCAAGCAAGCCCCAGACCAGCCCACTGAACCGGATGAAGAACTGGTGGAATATGACCCAGGGGACTAGGAGTTGCCATTCACCACCATCAGCCGGGTAGAGGGTGAGGAGGGGAGGACCCCTGGGAGGGCATGCCCTCTCCACAGGGGGATGAAGGGAAGGAAGAACAGCAGTCCCCCTTCACTGGAAAACACAGATGGTCAGGGCACTGGCCCTACAATTGGCATGCCTGCTGGGGAGACCACCTGAGGCAGACACCGAACTCCAGCTCCTACACTATGTGACTGCCATGTACACCTATGTGCTGCAGGAGCTCGCCGGACTGAGGGAACTCATGGAGCAGGAGATCAGGGCACAGCACAAGAGCACCCTGCTCCAGAGGCTGAATGAGGAGCAGCCCCACCCTCAATGAGGGAACATAAGTGTCACCATTTGTAAATAGGTTTACTGTTTGAATAATTTCAGATCCTTTATAATGTTACGTCCCTCACCTGCGGTGCGGCCCGCACGGTCAGCTTAGTGTCGGTCCCACTCGCGGTAGCGGTGGCCAGCCATGTTCGGTCCAGTCGCGATGGCCGGCTATTCTTCGGGATTAAGGGGTCCGGGCTTGATGGCCGGTCATTCCGGTTGCCGGCCATTGGCGCAGTATTTCCGGTCAGGGTCTTCTCGACCTTGTTGGCCGGCCATTCCAATTCGGCCTGAAGGCTGGCCACATGGACTGGCGGCGTTCCGGAAATGGGGCTTGTTTCCGGCGCTGTTCTTTCACCACGCCTGATCGTGCAGGATTGGCCGCCTTTCGCTGCTGCGCATCCTTTTTCGAGCAGCCACCAATCCAGATTGTGTTCTCCAGCTGCTCAGAGTTACTGCTGATGAGAGGACTATTTAAGAGCCGCAGTCTCCCTCATACCTTGCTTCGGCTTCTATTGCTATAGAGGTTTGGTGCTCGAGATCGTGTGTTCTACTTTCAATGTTCCTGTGTTCCTGACTTGTGGATTGAACCTGACTATTCTTTGACTTCTGCCTGCCTTGACCCTTGGATTGCATCTTGACTACCCGTTGTGTTGCTGCCAGCCTTGACCCTTGGACTGAATCTTGACTACCCGTTGTTTGCTGCCAGCCTTGACCCTTGAACTGAATCTTGACTTTTCGTTGTATCACTGCCTGCCTTGACCTTTGGACTGAGCCTGTCTATTCCTGGCCTCTCTGCCAGCCCGGACCCTGGGGGTGGCCTCCACTATCTCTTCCCAGCTGTTGTCCTGACTCGTGGATTGGACCAGGTTTCCTGCCGCTACTTCCAGCCAGGCCGGCAGCTGCTCAACCCCGTTCATTCCCGAAGTCCTGGTGGCCACCTGCACCTGGGGGCTCAACTCCCAGGGAACGGCGGTCGCTTCCCAGGTGAAGCTAGGGGTTGTCCGGCTGCCAGACCGAGTGCGGCGCAGCTCTTCTTTCACTGTGCTCAGTCGTAGCACAAGGGCTCACTACCCAAGTTCTAACAGTAAGCCGAAGCCATGAGCTGGCCGGACAAGACCGAGCTCTCCGACCTGGCTCAGTTATTACAGCAGCAGCAGGCTCAACTGAATCACCTGTCCAGCGTTCTCAAGGATGTTTGCACTCAGCTGCCCACGTTCCGGCAACAACTTGCCGCTCCCCCTCTGAGCCTGAGGGCGGAGGCTCCTGCCCCGCATCTGCGGCTCCCTGAGCCACCCCGCTTTGACGGAACCCCCTCAGCGTGTCAGGGTTTCTTAAACCAGTGTCAAATGCTATTTGAAATCCAACCTGAAGATTTCCCGTAGGAAAAGGTTAAGATTACCTATATGATATCGTTACTTTCAGGGCCTGCTCTGGCATGGGCATCCCCATTGTGGGAACAGCGGGATCCGGTGCTGTCGAATTTGGAGGAGTTTTTGCAGCAGTTCCGAATGGTGTTCGATGTGCCTGGCTGCCTCTCATCAGCCTCTGGGGAACTGCTACGGATCCAGCAGGGAGCCGGGTCCGTCGGGGCCTATGCTGTTCGGTTCCGGACCCTCGCCGCCGAGCTCCGGTGGAACCAGGAGGCCCTGACGGCCATCTTTTGGCAGGGCCTGAACAGTAGGATCAAAGACAAGCTAGCAGGTAGGGAGATTCCTGGAACTGAAACAACCCAATTTTCAGCACCAAAGTCATCAGCGTCTTGTTTCTCACCATGATGTTTCTTGAATTTTATGCTGTTCCTTTCCTTCCATCTTTCCAACCATCCAACAGTGGCTTGAATTCAGTCAGTCCAAGACTTTCTGCTACCTGGTTAGCTTTCTCCATAAGCAGTCGACCACTGACAGGAAACTGTCTGCTTCTGACTCGAGAAAACCACCGAAGAAGAGCATCTTCTACCTCCTCAGCTTTTTCTGCACGTTTTCGTTTCCGTTGTGGATTTGTATTGTTTTGCCAGTTTTCCAGAAGCTGGTCTTTCTGCTTCAAGACATGTGAAATTTGACTGAGATTGACACCATATTCTTTAGCAATAGATGCTTGTCTTTCTTTGTTTTCTAATTTTTTAAGAACTTCTATTTGTTCAGCCAGTGTTAAAGTCTTACAGTTCCGCCGTGACAACGATGACCCCGGTGCATGCATCAACAACATTCTTTCCCCTAATCTGCCTTGGGCAGTTAAAGAGGCGGTAAATTTGAAATCTCGGTTGTCACGCGCCAATCGGCTTCCATATTCCATGTACGCGCTTATGTGGAGTCTTTCCTGCAGAGGAGCGGTCTTGAACCATGCATTTAAGTGAATCTTGCACTTATCGGTGGTGCGCTAAAACGAAGTTTGTCCCCATAGAAATTGATGGTGCCAAAAACGGGACCGAAGTACGGCATGCAGTTAAACAGAGCATGCTCTTATCCAACTTGCACTTAAATGGAATGCAGTGTATATCTATCTATCTATCTATCTATCTATCTATCTATCTATCTATCTATCTAAAACGCACCTCCAACGTTCTAATGAGGCCACAGTTCTTTGAAAGTTCTAAAAATGTCATGGTCCAGATCGGTTTTCCTCCAAGAGTGTCTGCCCCACCCACGTGTCAAACGTGATGATGTCGAGGGCGGAGCAATGACACTGAAGAATCCCATCGCAAACCCGTTGCTAGATGATGAAACGACACAAGAAGGGAGAGACACAACGTGAGAACGCGAGGGAGGAAGGGAGAAAGGCAGGCAGGCAGACAAGCAGGCAGGCAGCCTGAACGACGGAGGGAGGGAGGGAGGGAGCGAACGAACGAAACAGACAGCCAACCGGCCACGCCCCCCCAAAGTCACCGCCACTCACAATAAAAAGAAATACAGTCACACACACACACACCTCAATGAAAGAAAAAAAACAAAAAACCAAAGTCACAATTAAACTTTCAATAAAATGTCCGTTGCAGGGAAATGGAAGGGGAGAAAAACATGAAAGGAAATGGCAGAAGCAAGGAAGCCCTTTGGGTAATCTCTGTTTCCACTCCACTACGCAGCCGTCATTGCTGTACACTCACAAACAAGCAAGCCTAGCAGCTGCTGCTTCAAAAGAGGGGGAACTCAGACAGACCCTATAACTGGGAGGGAGGAACACCCTGCATCTGGGAGGGAGGGAGGGGGGGGGACCCTGCAACTGGGAAAAAGGGAGGGAGGGAGTGAGGGGGTGGGACACCCGTGCAACTGGGAGGGAGGGAAACCCCCCTGCAACTGTGAGGGAGGGAGGGGGCCCTGAAACTGGGAGACAGATGGGGGGGAGACCCTGGAACTGGGAGGGAGGGGGAACCCTGTCACATACTCTCATTTGCACACACACAATCACAACCAATCTCACTCTCTCTCTCTGACACACTCACACCCAATCTCACTCTCTCTCACACATTCACCCTCACACACACTCTCTCTTCAAAACATACACACGTACACTCACTCTGACATACTCTGACTTTTTAAAGAACATTTATATGCGTAAAAATCAAACTGAAAAACAAACAAAAAAACACAAACATACAAATGTTTCACAGCTCTTTTTTCAAAATTAAATTACTCATACCAAAACAACAAAAAAAACAACAAAAAAAATACAATTTGAAACATTAATAGCAGAAACTGATCACCTTGCTAGCGCCTGTTTCATTTGTTTCGGAAACAGGCCTTTTTTACTAGTATATATATATATATATATATATATCAAACATATAAATGGCAAGTGACTGACTCACCTGCAAATGCGCAGTTCAGACTTCCCTCTCTGTCCCACCCTCGCGTCAAGACGTGGAACAGAGAGGGAAACGGAGTCGGACTGTCGGACGCCGCTGCTGCCGCCTCGAAATGAACATCGCGTGCACCAACCTCCACCCTTCCTCCATCCCCGCCGCCGCTCCGGCCCCCCTCCGTATCGGGCCCCCTGCACTGACCTCACAGCGCCTCTCACCTTCGTGTGGAAGCGCTGCAGGCAGCAGCAGAGCGATCTGCTGCTGCCTGCAGCGCTGTCACACGGAGGTGAGAGGCGCTGTCAGGTCAGTGCAGGGGGCCCAGCATGGAAGGGGGAGGGAGCGGCGGTGAGGAGGGTAGCTGGACATGGGGGGAGGGCAGGGGGGAGAGGGCATGGTCGCTGGACATGGGGTGAGAGCAGGGCAGAGAGGAGGGTTGCTGGATATGGGGGGAGGGGGGAGGCCAAGGGAAAGAGGAGGGTTGCTGGATATGGGGGGGAGGGTCGGTGGACGGGGTGAGGCCAGGGGAGAGAGGAGGGCTGCAATACTCGGCTAGTATATATATATATAACACAGAAACCTTGTTCTACATACTTAGCTTGAGTTATCTGCAGCAGGGCCCATTTTATTCCTATGGGCTCTGCTGCAGATAACTCAAGCTAATCTTTAGTAAAGGGGCCCCATATAGAATTATACCCTTGTCTCCATTTTCCTGTTTATCTTGTGTCATCCTTTCCTTATTTATCTCTCATGCCCCTTTATCTTTTTTCTTGTCTCTTTTCCATTCTCCATTTTATTGCTTATATTTATTTTGTTACGACCTTTTCCTGCTTTCCATGTTTCCCTCCCCTATCCTCAAGTTTTTACATTGTTCTTTTTCCTTTGAATTATCTCTTTATCTCTTTTCATTATCTTATTGCCTGAATTTCATTTGTTTTCATATCAGCCTCCACAGCTTTTTATTTTTTCTACTCGTTTTGCATCTTTTACTCCTGTTTGTTTTTAATTTCACTGCTCATTTTCCATCTTACTCCCCTCTTTTCTTTTTCAACACTAGGGGAATTATATAAAAAGGCACCTATTGGGAGTCTATTTTTAAAAAGAAAGTACGTACCTTCTTTTCTTTACAGAATACTAGTGTAACTGGTTTATATGTGTCTCTCTCTGAAGATACAGGGGGCTGAGAGAGAGAGAGACTGGGTGAAGATACAGGGGGCTGAAAGAGAGAGAGAGAGAGAGAGAGACTGGATGAAGATACAGGGGGCTGAGAGAGAGAGAGAGAGACTGGGTGACGATTCAGGGGGCTCAGAGAGAGAGGGAGACTGGGTGAAGATTCAGGGGGCTCAAAGAGAGAGAGAGAGACTGGGTGAAGGCACAGGAGGACACGGAGAGAGAAAGAGACTGGGTGGGTGAAGGCACAGGGAGGGCTCACAGTGAGAGAGAGTGAGGGGGGGAAGAGAAGGGGGGAGTTGAGGGGGGGAGGGGGCCCTGGAACCTTGCTAGTGCCCATTTCCTTTCGGTTGGAAACGGGTCTCTTGAAATTGGCTTTTGCGATGACTATAAACAAAGCACAAGGACAAACGTTTGAAAAAGTTGGAATTTTTCTACCTGAACCTGTGTTTACACATGGACAACTCACATGTAGCATTTTCAAGAGTTACAACCTCTGCAGATGCAATTGTAAAAGTCATAGATGGACCTGAACAAGGAAAACTTTTCAGAAATTGTAACAAAGTTTACACTAAAAATATAGTATATAAAGACATTTTGAAAATGTAAATAAACATTATATCTTATGTAATAATAATTTGAAAATTTAAGAAATATAATTTAAAAATTATAAATTAAAAAACAAAAAACTTACATATAAACCCTTCACAATTATTCATTATCAGGACAACACATTTATAAAAATGGTTTAGTTAACTTAAAGAAACGGGCTTTTTATACTAGTTAAATATAAAACCCCTCTGGTTAATGAATATCATTTTATCTCTCCTTCGAATACTCTGCTTTTCTATCTATCTGCTTTATAAATTATTAATATCAATATCCTCGCTGAGAGGCATCATCATGGCATATGAAGTAATTGCATTATCGACTCCAGTTCAAAGGTTACTATCTATCTGCCTCTCTCTGTCTCTTTGTTTATGAAGTACTTGGGATTCTGACATACACACTGCACAAGGCTGCTATATAAATACAGTCTCCTTTGCTTTCCTGATCAGAAAGAAATGATTTATATGTCAGTCTTGTCTGATTGATCTACACCAAGGGTCCAATTCACTAAGCCATATTACATTCAAACGGCTATTGCAAGTAACCTTTCAAACTTAAGATGTGCTATTAAGAACTTTTCCATCCAGCTCACGAGTTAGTAATGTGCAGAATGTAGCCGTGATGTGCATATCAGTAGCTTTACCCATTCCAAATTGCTAGTGATTCTAAAGTAAATTGGTCAGTTAGCACTGGGGTAAATCATGGTGGCAGCCTGTGTACATTGGCCTCCCCTTCTTCCTCCATTACAGCCATCTTGGCACACAACCAGCACATCAGTCATTTCTCTTTCTCCACTCTTAATCACAATTCAGACAGCCCCATTCACACTTGCATTGGCAAAAGAGGTCCTTACCTCCAGCTGGCTTGTCATCTCTTTGCAAGTGGCATGGTTAAGAACCACTTTTCACTCTGAACCAAAGCAATAGCAAACTGATCTCTAAATGTAAGGACACTAACTATGATTTTTATTTCATGCAGTAAAACGAACTTGGTTCAATATTCAGTAGTACTTTCTGGATTATATTTCAGTCTCTTCTTATTTTTCCTTTTAAGTTTTGATTGAAAACCGTTTTGTTTGGCTTGCCTGAAAAGCAGAATATTAAATTTAATAAACATAAACATTATGGGGCTGATATTCAGACTATGGGAGGCTGCCTGGCTAACTCCTGCTGTCGGCAGTGAGACTGGATATTCAATGTAGGGCTGTTTCCAGTGACTGGCACTGAATATCCAGTTTATTTTTGGATGGTTTAAATTTAACCCACCAAACCCGATTAAGTTTAAACTGGCCAAAGATAGGACTGCTATTTCGGTGGCCCAATGTGGCTGCCAAACTAAGCCAGCAATGAGCTGAATATTACTACTACTACTTAACATTTCTCAAGCGATCTAGGGTTACGCAGCGCTGTACAGTTTAACAATGAAGGACAGTCCCTGCTCAAGGAGCTTACAATCTAAAGGACGAAATGTCAAATTGGGGCAGTCTAGATTTCCTGAGTAGAGGTATGGTAGTTAGGTGCCGAAGGCAACATTGAAGAGGTGGGCTTTGAGTAAGGATTTGAAGATGGGCAGGGAGGGGGCCTGGCGTATGGGTTCAGGGAGTTTATTCCAAGCATGGGGTGAGGCGAGGCAGAAAGGGCGGAGCCTGGAGTTAGCGGTGGAGGAGAAGGGTACTGAAAGGAGGGATCTGTCTTGAGAGCGGAGGTTGTGGGTAGGAACGTAAGGGGAGATGAGGGTAGAGAGGTAGGGAGGGGCTGCAGATCGAGTATATTTGAAGGTAAGTAGGAGAAGCTTGAACTGTATGAGGTACCTGATCGGAAGCCAGTGAAGTGACTTGAGTAGAGGGGTGATATGAGTATAACGGTCCAGGCGGAAGATAAGACGTGCAGCAGAGTTCTGAACAGACTGAAGGGGGGATAGATGGCTAAGTGGGAGGCCAGTAAGGAGTAGGTTGCAGCAGTGGCGTACCTAGGGTAGTTGACACCCGGGGCCGGTCATTTTTTAACACCTCCCCCCCACCAAATCCAGTACTAGGCAGACCGAGAATACAAAACACTCAGGACCTATAGAGCAATTCTACCATACCATAAGCAGTAATTTCTATGAGTCACACAAGGAAAAGGAAAGCATCTTAAACACTAGAGTGAGCACTAGAACATCAATTCACCTATTGTAAAATGAAAACAGACAGATTAGTACAGATCGTCGATCCTGCACAGTCAATGCCAACCGAAAGCCATGTCTTTTTCACAAACACAGATACACCCTAATCCACTATAGAATAAGTAATCATAAACTTTCTATTTAGACAAAAATTAAACTGAACCCCCGATGCCAGACTCTGCATAAAATGCAACACCACAGAAACAGAAAATGTCCCCTAGTACTGTGCAAAATATAAAGACAGCAGATGTAAATTTGAAAAAGACTAACAAATACCAATCACCACTTTACAAATTAACAAATAGAAATAAAACAAATACAGAAAATAAAATAATACCATTTTACTGGACTAATACATTTAGCTTCCAGAGGCCCAAATCTCCTTCCTCAGGTCAGTACAGTATAGTGCTGTTACAGTATCTTATCCTGACCTGAGGAAGGGGGTTTTGTTCTCTGAAAGTTAAGTCAAAATGTATTAAAATTAGTCCAATAAAAAGATTACCTTATTTACATGTTCTATTTCTAAACAACACAGCTACAATACTATATCCTAAAGCAAAATAATAAAAATATATATTTACAGTTTGTTGTCTCTGGTTTCTGCTTTTCTCATCTTCTTTTCACTGTCTTCCTTCCATCCAGGATCTGTCTTTGCTCTCTCTCTCTGCCATCCAGTGTCTGCCCTCTCTAATGTCCCTTCCATCCACTGTCTGCCCTCTCTCTCTCTCTCTCTCTCTCTGTTCCTTCCATCCACTGTCTGCCCTCTCTCTCCCTTCCATCCACCATTTGCCCCAGTCTGCCCTCTTTCTCTTTCCTCCTTCCACCCACCATCCGCCCTTTCTCTCTGCCCCTTCAATCCGTCTGCCCTCCCTCTCCCATCCATCCAGGGTCTGCCCTCCCTCACGCTCCCCACTTCCATCCAGGGTCTGTTGTCCCCTCTCTCTGCCCCCCCCTTTTCAGCCCCCAGTTCCACCTGCCCCTAGTTCCAGCCCCAGCCCACATCTCCCACCTGCCCCCCCTTTTCAGCCCCACTATCCGACCAGTCCCCAGCCCTTTTCTCCCATCAGTCCTGAGCTTCAGACCCCAGCCACTTCTCCCTGTCCCCTTTTCAGCCCCTAGTTTCAACCCCAGCCCTTTTCTCTCACCAGTCCTGAGCTTCAGCCCCAGCCAGTTCTCCCTGTCCCCTTTAAAGCCCCCAGTTTCAGCCCCTGCCCCGTTTCAGCCCACAGTTCCAGCACTAGCCCCCTTATCCCAAATACCCTCCTTTTCAGCCCCCAGTTCCAGCCCTCTTCATCCATCACATGCTTTGCATCCCCCCTTTTCAGCCCCAGACCCATTCTCCCTCCTGCCCCCTTGTCAGACCCCAGTTCCAGCTTCAGACCCCTTCTCCCCTCTGAGCACCCCCACCCCTCCACAATCCCCTTCTCCCCTCTCAGCTCCCCTACCCCTCCCCAGTTCCCTTCTCCCCTCTGAGAACCCCTCTCAGCTCCCCCACCCCTCCCCAGTTCCCTTCTCCCTTCTGAGAACCCCTCTGAGCTCCCTCCACCCCTCCCCAGTTCCCTTCTCCCCTCTGCAAACCCCTCTGAGCTCCCCCACCCCTCCCCAAATTCCCTTCTCCCCTCTGCGAACCCCTCTGAGCTCCCCCACCCCTCCCCAGTTCCCTTCTCCCTTCTGAGAACCCCTCTCAGCTCTCCCCACCCCCCCAATTCCCTTCTCCCCTCTGCGAACCCCTCTGAGCTCCCCCACCCCTCCCCAATTCCCTTCTCCCCTCTGCGAACCCCTCTGAGCTCCCCCACCCCTCCCCAATTCCCTTCTCCCCTCTGCGAACCCCTCTGAGCTCCCCCACCCCTCCCCAAATTCCCTTCTCCCCTCTGCGAACTCCTCTGAGCTCCCCCACCCCTCCCCAGTTCCCTTCTCCCTTCTGAGAACCCCTCTCAGCTCCCCCCACCCCTCCCCAATTCCCTTCTCCCCTCTGAGCTCCCCCACCTCCTCCCATCTGAGCCCCATCTGAAAAAAGAAAATCGCTTCGCTGGCGTCGGGCTGGCCTTCTTTCGCTATGTCCCGCCCACTTTTGAGGTAACTTCCTATTTCCTCGAGGGCAGGACATAGCGAAAGAAGGCCGGCCCGACGCCAGCAAAGCGATTTTCTTTTTTCAAAGCACACAGCAGGGCAGACACGAGGCGCTGCCTGCGTCCCTCGCTGAATGGATTTTTTTAAAAAAACGCAGGGTGGTGGCAGGAGACGGCGGAGCACCCCCCCACCCGCCGACACCCGGGGCGGACCGCCCCCCCCTTGGTACGCCACTGGGTTGCAGTAGTCAAGACGAGAGGTAATGAGAGAGTGGATGAGAGTTTGGGTGGTGTGCTCAGAGAGGAAAGGGCGAATTTTGCTAATGTTGTAGAGGAAGAAGCGACAGGTCTTGGTTATCTGTTGGATATGCGCAAAGAAGGAGACGGAGGAGTTGAAGATGACTCCGAGGTTGCGGGCAGATGAGATGGGGACGATGAGGGTGTTATCAACTGAGATAGAGAGTGGAGGGAGGGGAGAAGTGGGTTTGGGTGGGAAGACAATGAGCTTGGTCTTGGCCATGTTCAGTTTCAGATGGCGGTTGGACATCCAGGCAGCAATGTCGGACAAGCAGGCTGATACTTTGGCCTGGGTTTCCGCAGTGATGTCTGGAGTGGAGAGGTAAAGCTGGGTGTCGTCGGCATAAAGATAGTATTGGAAACCATGAGATGAGATGAGGGAGCCCAGGGAAGAGGTGTAGATTGAAAAGAGAAGGGGTCCAAGGACAGATCCCTGAGGAACTCCAACAGAGAGTGAGATGGGGGTGGAGGAAGAACCATGAGAATGTACTTTGAAGGTATGGTGGGAGAGATAAGAGGAGAACCAGGAGAGGACAGAGCCCTGGAACGCAAATATTAGTGGATAGCAGGTTATATCATGAATATAACCAGTTAGCCGCTAAGGGGGAGATTTTATATATGGTGCCTAAAAAAAATCGGTGCTGAAATCAGTGCTGAGTAAGTGTATTCTGTAATCAGTGCTCATTAGCTTGTTAAGCTTGTTAAATTATAAGTATTGTTTAGAATCCATGCCAATCTCTTGGCGCGCTATATAGAATCCGGGGGTAAGCGCGGACTGGGAATATTCAACAGGACATCATGAGGTTGAAAAGGATCGGTGATAGTGGTGATCCTTGCGGTACTCTGCAGTCTGGTTTCCACGGTGACGATATGTTTGTTTTTGATTTCACTTGATATGTTCTTGTGGTTAGAAAACCCTTGATCCAATTGAGAGTGCCACCACCAATTCCGAAGTATTCTAGCAGTATGTTATAGTTAACCATGTCAAATGCACTTGACATGTCAAATTGGAGGAGGAAGATGCTCTTGCCTATTGCTATTTCCTGCTTGAATTTGGTTAGGAGAGTAAATAGTACTGTTTCGGTGCTGTGTAGGGGTCAAAATCCTGATTGTGACTCATGTTGTATAGTGAATTTGTTTATGTATTCATTGAGTTGTTTGGTCACCAGTCCTTCCATTAGTTTGACTACTAATGGGATAGATGCTACTGGGCAGTAGTTGGTAATGTCGTTTGTTTTTTTCTTGGTGTCTTTTGGTATTGGGGTGAGCAGGATGTTGCCTTTTTCTTTAGGGTAGATACCGTGCTGAAGCATGAAGTTTAAGTGGGATGTGAGATCTGTTATGAAGCGATGGGGGGCAGATTGTATTAGGTAGCTGGGGCAGGTGTCCAGTTGACAGTGGCTGTTGGAGTATTTTTTAATCACCAGAGTAACTGTGTCGGCGCTGAGGAGAGCGAAATTTGACCATATTCAGGGTATTCACCAGGGGTTGGGTCTAGACCATTAATGAAGTTTTCTATGCCCATGTAGTTCTGAGGTAGGGTTTTGCGTAGGTTTATGATTTTTTCATTGAAATATTTAGCAAGGTTGTCTGCAGATGGGATGTCAGTGTTGGTTGTGGTGACCGGCGTTGTGTCTAGTAGTTTGTTCCCGAGATGGTATAGTTTCTTCATGTTTTTGTAGTCCGGCCCAATTTTAGTTTTGTAGTACAACCTTTTGGTCTGCCTTATTGCGTATTTGTATTTCCTTTGTAGTTGTTTCCATGCGTTGAGTGTGTGTTCATTTTTTATTTTTTTCCATGTGCGTTCCAGTTTCCTAGATTGTGTTTTTAGTTTTTTCAAATCTTCATCGAAGCATGGTATCGAGTTGTGTCTATGTGAAGTCCTTGTTTGTAAGAGTGCTATTTCGTTTAGTATGTGTCTGCATCTTTTGTCCCATTCTGAGAGGTAATATATGGATTCTGTTTGTGCTGTCCAATCGTTGTTGTATATCTGTTGCCAGAAAGTATCCGGATCTATTTGGCCTCTCGAGGTGTGAGTTGTGTGTTTTCGTGTGTGGAGAGAGCCCCTTTCCGCCATTTTAGGGATAGGTTTAGTTTGTAATGGTCGGTCCATGGTGTTTCTATCCATCTAGTTTGTGTTATGGCTAGGTTCTGATCAGTGGACAGTTTGTATGAGAAGAGGTCACGTGTATGACCCTTCGAGTGAGTTGTTTGCATGTGTGGCCATGTAAGATCACGTGGAGGGGAATAATCGAACGGCGCCGGCGAAATAAATGGCCAGTGATGTATTTTGGCGGCGCCGCAAACAGCTGGCCAGACCTGTATTTTCGAAAAAGATGGCCGGCCATCTTTTGTTTTGATAATACGGTTCCAGCCAGCCAAATACATTGGATTTGGCCGGGGTTTGAGGTGGCTGGCTTCGTTTTTTAGCGATAATGGAAAGTTATGTCGACCATCTCAAACCCCGGCCAAATTCAAGGCATTTGGCCATGGGAGGAGCCAGCATTTTTAGTGCACTGGCCCCCCTGACATGCCAGGACACCAACTGGGCTCCCTAGGGGTAATTGCGGTGGACTTCAGAAAAGCTCCCACTTGCATAGCTCCCTTACTTTGGGAGCTGAGCCCCCCAACCCCCCCCCCCCCCCAAAACCCACTACCCACAAATGTACTGCACCCACTAAAACTGCTCCAGGGACCTGCATACAGCCTCTAGGACTTATTGCTGCTGTATAACTTTGGCACACCAGTTCACACCTGAAAACGTCCTTTCTTGAAATAACCATGTTTACTCACAGTTAACTGCAGATCAGAGGTTGTGCCCCACTGGCAAAGAGTCCCCTGGTACTAAGATTAGCAGTAGGTCAGAGCTGGCACAATGGTGTACAATGCCCTCTTTCAGCACCATTCAAGGTAAGAACTACGTTCTCTGACATGGGTAACACAGGAAAGGGATCTAAAACTGTCTTACAAAAATGGCCACTACCGCATGGACTACAACAGGAAACAAAACGGGGCACACTCTGATCCAGTAAGCAGGGGGAAAAGCAGAGCCTACCAACTACCAATACCTATACCCACCACAATGCATTGCTGATGTGACTCTACAGTGCAAATAACAGAAAAGGTGCCACACTCACCCCAGAGCCACATCACAAGCAGGCAAAGGCTGTCGGAGGACAGAACACATTCTGCTGTCATGGAGGTGGGTACGGCATTTGAGGCTGGCATAGAGGCTGGCAAAAAAGTATTTGTAACCTATTTTTTATGCTGGGAGGGGGTTGGTGACCACTGGGGGAGTACGGGGAGGTCATCCCCGATTCCTTCCGGTGGTCATGTGGTCAGTTCGGCCACCTTTTTGAAGCTTGGACCTGAACAAAAAGGGACCAAGTAAAAGCGGCCAAATGCTCTTCATCGCCGGGTTTTTTTTCCATTATGGGCTAAAGCCGGCCATTTCGTAACCCCGCCCATGCCCGCCATGTCCCGCCTTCACATCGCTGCCAACACGCCCCCTTGAACTTTCACCGGCTCTGCGACGGGAAAGCGGCAATGGTGTCAAAATAGTGGCTTTTGATTATACTGATTTGGCCGCTTTTGCGAGATCGCCGGCCATCTCCCGATTTGTGTCGGAAGATGGCCGGCCATCACTTTTGAAAATGAGCTGGATAGATGAAGGAAGTCCTTGCATTCTCATCCGTTGGTAGAGTTTGGGTCTTCAAAGTGAAGGTTAATGTCTCCTAATACTAGTGTATAGGAGTTGGATACACATATATTTGAAATGAAGTCCATGAAGTCCGCCTTAGTTTTATCTCCATAAAAATAATCCTATTTGTTCCAACACTTAAAAGTGTATATTAGAATTTGACAGGATGTTGGAAAAACCTATTGGCAACATGATATCTGTATCTTTATGGTTCAATCATAAGATCAAAATTGGAAAATCACTATACAATTGGAAGTCTTGGATATGTAAAGGTATTCTTACTGTGAAAGTTATCTGTGTGTCTGAAAGTACTACACTGCTTTCTTTTCAATAAACTCAAGACATATTCCTTACCTTCCTTACATATATTTAAATGGCTAGAACTCACACATGCTATTAAAGCATCCAAACTATTAAACAATTGTTTAGTACCAGAACCAACTATATTCTCAAATGCTCAAACTTTATTGAACAATTGTCACGTAGCCTCAACTATATACAACTATATATGTTGATGAACCATTATAAAACAAGCCTTTCTCCAAGATCATTTTGGGGAAACTGAGGTCAACTTCACACCCCAGCAGTCTTCACATAGCCAGGTCTGGACTTCATTTCTCAGACCCATATCAGCTGCTACATTTCTACAATCTATGCTGTTTCTATACCACAGAGGAACCTGGACGCCTTAAAAAATGCATTTAGACAGCTTAATGGATTCCAATTTCTGATGGCACTCAATTTAAAAATTGGGACCCTAACTTACATGATATATGAATGGGACAAGATATGAGCTATAATAGTTAAAATTCTCAACCTCACTTCTCCAGTGTCAATGTCGGCTGTAAAGAACAAATCATCAAGAAACTTCAAACAGCCCAGAACGCTGCAGCCAGACTCATATTTGGAAAAACAAAATACGAAAGTGCTAAACCACTAAGAGAAAAGCTACACTGGCTTCCACTTAAAGAACGTATCGCGTTCAAGATCTAGTTCATAAAATCATTCACGGAGATGCCCCGGCCTACATGCTAGACCTTATTGACTTGCCACCCAGGAATGCTAAAAGATCAGCCCGCACATTCTTTAATCTACAAGCTGCAAAGGACTAAAATACAGACTAACACATGTGTCCAGCTTTTCCTACATGAGCACGCAGTTGCGGAATGCATTGCCACGTAACTTAAAAACAATTTACGAACTAATTAACTTTCGTAAATCCCTGAAGACCTATCTCTTCAACAAGACATACCACAACGATCAATAATTATAATTGTAACACATCACTTACCTTACATTCTGACTGGTTCTTTCTATGCCTGTTTGCTTAATTCTATTATGAAACACCAACTATATCTTTTACTCTGGAATGGCGAATGCCATAACTGAACATTGTAAGCCACATTGAGCCTGCAAATAGGTGGGAAAATGTGGGATACAAATGCAACAAATAATAATAATAATAATTCAAATTGTTTATCTCCCAGATGAAATATCTGATCACCATAAATCTCTTGATATCCTGATAACTATTGGACAACAGTTCATCCTTAGTAATTGGAAAAATAGCACAAACTTAAACATTCATTTTTGGTGGCATCCAGTCTTGATATATCAAAAATTGGAATTGACATCTGCTTCTTCCTTTGGCCTACTTCTAAAGAAACAACGAATCTGGTCTCCATTAGAAGAATACTTGCAGAAGCAAACCTTGAATGCCTCTATGTAACTTTAGAACACTGAAAGGGTATTTGTAATTTCTTCTATAAATCCTTGACTCTGGATATCACATGTTCAGAATGTTAAACTGTTCCATTTATTCTATTATATTTTTGTATAGAATATAATATGAACCATGTAATGTGGTTTATAATTTTACAAATCTACAAAACTAATAAAATGTCATGGAAAAAAAAGATACACTTGTACATAGTTCAATAAACGGTTCAACTTATTTATTTACAGCCTTGTTCATAGAGGTCATTTTGGGAGGGGGGGTTCCTGGGGGGAAAAGAGGGTAAATCCACCCACTAATCCTTTTATTCCCTACGTGGAGGCATCAGAAGCTCAAGGGACTGAGGGAGCCTACGCTAGGGGGACCCCTACCAGGTCAGGCCCCAGACTGAGGGACACCCACAATGGGTCATTACACAATTTAGGGAGAAACCTATCAACATGGACTACTGTTAAGTCAGGATATTTTACTACAAATCATGTCCCATTTTATGCAATAAGAGCCTGTCTTAAGATAAACTGACTTGTGGTAAAAAAAAAACCAACAACAACCAAAAATCCCCAAACAACAGTAGCCCACATTGATAAGTCCCTCCCCCCTTTAATAGTAAAATAACATGTCTTAATAGTAGCACACATTGATAATTGCCCCCCTTAATTAGCTGCTGGTCTCCTATGCTCCAGACCATACTTGACATGTATGTAACTCCAGACTTCCTGCTTTCTTTTAAGAACTTTCCTTTTTTGAGCCCAGTTTTCCTCAATCATACAAAACACAAAAGTAAACTAAATTTGTTTAGAACCTAGGGAACTACAGTTACATGTCTGGTATGCTCGGTGTCAGCTTACCCCAGTATCTCTCCCTTAAGAAAATACAGTTCAAAATACAAAATATCCTGTAGTAGCAAAGTGGCATTTTGCAGATCTTCTTGTGCACTGCACTGCTTTGAACTTTCTGACTGTCTGGTTCATTTTATTGTGGTTTTGATATCTTAAATTGATCATCACACTGTCTTGATATATCTGTATACATTGTACTGGAATTATACTAGATCCACTAACACATTACATATATCATAACACACCAATAAATATTGGTAGACAGCTTCCTTATCTAAAATCCTGTAAATCCTTTGGTGATTTTAGTCACAATACTTACCTGAAGTTATGTGATACTTTCTTCCATTCCCTACACTGAGTGGCAATGTTGACATTGGAAAAGCAGGATTCAAATGGGCATGGATTTGTTGACTGGTAGGAGACACACTGTAATGAGAGAGAGAGAGAGACAGACAGACACACACACACACATACACACACACACACACACAGTTGTTGCATGCTATAATTTAATACCACCTATTTCCATTCTATTAACAAAGAGTTCATAATGCATCTGTTATTATTTAAAAAAAAAAGGCTATAATTGACTCTCTTAGCATATGTGAGATAATGAGGTTGTTTTTCCCCTCATTATTTAGTCACTGTATGACACATCTTTTGACTACACTGTTCTGTATTTTTTTGCAAATCTGCCTCATCCTTGTTTTTGAGGTGTGTGTGGGATGGGAGTGGTGGTGGTGGGGAGTGGTGAGGGGTTGCAGAACAGAAGTCAGTGACAGCTGTGCTAATGTACCAGGACTAGAGGTAATATCCAGGCCAAAAGTCCTATAAACTGGGAGCTTTTTATATTGTATCTGAATCATAATGGAAGGAACAAAACAAAGGAAAGGGACACTCATAATAATCTCCCATCCCTTAATTTGCATGATTCTTGAGCTGGACATTTCCTCTTGTCTTCATATATTTTTAGATAAAAATAAAAGAACAAGCTTATCAACAGCTGCTTTATATAGTGACTGGTATATACATAAAAATACACAATACCATACCAGTGGCGTAGCCAGACTGCCAATTTTGGGTGGGCCTGAACCCAAAGTGGGTGGGCACAAAATTTTCTCTCTACCCCCCCCCCCCCCCCCCCCCCCAGCAAAATGTAGTCACACTCAGATGCATTTGTCACACAGGGTAAAGTGCTGCTTTTCAGTGCATCAGATTTCAGACAATTTATTTAATAGCCTAATCCTTTTCAGTGAGCTTTCAGAGGCCAAAACCTCCTGCCTCAGGTCAGTATAATGCTGTTACAGTATCCTCTCCTGACCTAAGGAAGGAAGTATTGGTCTCTGAAACTTTATTAACACCATATTACTTTATCCTAAATTAAAAATAAAATTATTTTCTTTACCTTTGTTGTATGGCCATTTACTTTTTCTCATTGTGTTGCTCCCAGTCTCTAGATTCTGCTTTCCTTCGTTTTCGCTTAACTTTTCTGCCAGGGTTTCCTGGCCATTTGTCATTTTTCTCTCCTTTTTCTTTGCTTTCTTCAATATTTTTCTGCCTCTCTCTGTGTCCAGATTTAATTCATTCTTACTATCCATTCTTTAATTTCCTTCATCTACTTATGGCTTTTCATCTTTTTCTCACCCTTGTTCTCCCCATGCCCCTTCCTCTTATTCTCCAATCTTTCACTACTCCCCCTTTCCATGCAGCAGCTCTCCTCTTTCTCTCCCCATCCTTCCAGTGTCTCCCCTCTCTCTCCCCATCCTTCCAATAGTCTCCCCTCTTTCTTTCTGCATCCTTCCATCCAGTGTCACCTCTTTCTCCCTACCCTTCCATCCAGCGTCTTCCCTCTTTCTCTCCCCATCCTTCCACCCATCTACCCTCTCTCCTGATCCTTCCATCTAATGTCTCTCTCCCTCCTTCTAACCAGTGTCTATCTCTCTACCCTTTTCTGTTCAGTGTCCCTTCTCTCTCCACATCCTTCCACTCTCCCCTTTTTCTCTGCATCCTTTCATCCATCTCCCCTCTTTCTCTGCCATCCTCCCATCTGTTTTCCCTCTTTCTCTCCCCATCCTCCGTTTTCCCTCTTTCTCTGCCATCCTCCCATCTGTTTTCCCCTTTCTCTCCACATCCTTCCATTTTCCCTCTTTCTCTGCCATCCTCCCATCTGTTTTCCCTCTTTCTCTCCCCATCCTTCCATTTTCCCTCTTTCTCTGCCATCCTCCCATCTGTTTTCCCTCTTTCTCTCCCCATCCTCCGTTTTCCCTCTTTCTCTCCACATCCTTCCATTTTCCCTCTTTCTCTGCCATCCTCCCATCTGTTTTCCCTCTTTCTCTCCCCATCCTTCCATTTTCCCTCTTTCTCTGCCATCCTCCTATCTGTTTTCCCTCTTTCTCTCCCCATCCTCCGTTTTCCCTCTTTCTCTCCCCATCCTTCCATTTTCCCTCTTTCTCTGCCATCCTCCCATCTGTTTTCCCTCTTTCTCTCCCCATCCTTCCGTTTTCCCTCTTTCTCTGCCATCCTTCCATCTGTTTTTCCTCTTTCTTTCCCCATCCTTCCTTTTTCCCTCTTTCTCCCCATCCTGCCATCTGTTTTCCCTCTTTCTCTCCCCATCCTTCCTTTTTCCCTCTTTCTCCCCATCCTGCCATCTGTTTTCCCTCTTTCTCTCCCCATCCTTCCATTTTCCCTCTTTCTCCCCATCCTGCCATCCATTTTCCCTCTCCCATTCAGGCCCACCAGCCCCAGCTCCCATTGCCGGCCACTGCTGCTTTTCCTGATGAGCAGCAGGGCCGGCGCTACAAAAAGAAGAAGCGCTCAGCTGATTGAGCTGAGCGCCAACGCGTCGCTAACCCAACGAGAAAAAATGTTTTAAAAAAAACGCGGCACTGCAGGCAGCCTCGAAGCATTGGCTGCTGGCTCTGCAGGCTCCTTCCGTCTCTTACGTCACTGCCCCTGCTTCGCTACAGGGGCAGTGATGTAAGAGACGGGAGGAGCCTGCAGAGCCAGCAGCCAATGCTTCGAGGCTGCCTGCAGTGCCGCGTTTTTTTTAAAACATTTTTTTCTCGTCCTTAGTGATGCGTTGGCGCTCAGCTCAGTCAGCTGAGCGCTTCTTCTTTTTGTAGCGCCGGCCACTGCTGCTCATCAGGAAAAGCAGCAGTGGCCGGCAATGGGAGCTGGCGCTGGGCGGGCCTGGACTGAAATTGGGTGGGCCTGGGCCCACCCAGGCCCACCCGTAGCTACGCCCCTGTACCATACATTATTTTAAATGAAATGAACATGATGCTTTGAAGCTAAGTGTTTTCCCATTTTATTGGGGGATATCCAGTTCTACAGGTAATATACAACTTAAAACATATAGGACTAGATTTTATATATGGCACCTGAAAAATCAGTGCCGAAAAAACTTCCACCTAGGCGTATTCTATAAACCATACCTAGATTTAGGCAGGGTTTATAGAATATGCCTAGCAGGTTTATAGAATTATGCCATGCGGCCATGCCTGTGCCTAACTTAGGTGCTGGTATTTACAGATGTATTCAATAACTATGTGCATACATTTTAGGAACACCCACTCCATGCCCCCCTTTTGGCAGCACACATTAGAATTTACACACACCACTTTACAGAATACACTTAGCAAGTTGTTTCTGTAAATTCTAATTAATTTATTTTGCTCACACCTTTTTCAGTAGTAGCTCAAGGTGAGTTACATTCAGGTACACTGGGTATTTCTCTGTCTCAGGAGGGCTCACAATCTAAGTTTGTTCCTGAGGTAATGGAGGATTAAGTGACTTGCACAAGATCACAAGGAGCAGCAGTGGGATTTGAACCTGGCACCTCTGGATATCAAGACTGGTGCTCTAACCACTAGGCCACTCCTCCACTCCAACTAGTGCCAATAATGGCTTGTTAAGTGGTAATTATTGGCGCTGATTGTTTTCTTAAGTAATTAAATTACCCGTGCAAATCCAGAATACGACTGGATTTGCATGTGCAATTTCGGTCACATTATATAGAATCCGGGGGATAGCAGGCAATTCAGTAAAGAGCACCCCAAGGGGGCACTACAGAATCTTTTGGCACAAAGCGGTATTCTATAAGGGCACTTATGTAAATAAGTGCCATTATAGAATATGGGAATAAGGTTCCACTTACACATAAACATGTATCCGTGATCACTTATGTCATGTCAGTAGCTGGCACAAGTGTTCCTGGCTATGTGGCAACACATTCATGGTACAGCTGCCAGTTGCCCACCCTTGCTCCGCCTATGTGAATTCTCCTTTTCACAATGTGTGCTAAAGTGAAAACGTGTGTTTTATACAATCACAAGTAGCACATATTCGAGTAAGTGCTGATTAGTGGTGCCGCTTAGCCACCTGTAACATACATGGAAATTTGCCACCTACCTGTAGGCACAAATTTATAGAATTAAATACCTAAAAATATAAATAGACAAAATAACTGGAGTATTAACAGATAAGTGAATACATAAACATAATAAATGAAAAGATACAGAAACACCCTTTTGAACAAATATTGAACTAGAAAATATATTGAACAAATATAAACTAGAAAAACTTAACTGTCAGATAAAAAATAAATTAAACAAACTAAGTTGAATAGTGTAATTGAATTACATGATACAGACTAAAATATTAATTACTATGCATACCCAGATAGGCTGAGGAATGGCTTGAACTCAGTCTGGTTAAAATCTAACTGGACAACATAGGCGGTCGATGGCCCAACAGTTTGGGGAGGCTAAAGGGGGTGGGGTTAGGGGTGGGGCCAGGGGTGGAGCTTAAATCCATAATTGTCTGATAGCACGCAGAAAAAATAAATAAATAAAAATAAAAGTCACAATTAATACCTTTTATTAAATTTAGATATTAGATATGTATCATATGTCAAAGAATAAAGTGGTTGCTCAAAGCATATTCTAACCACAATCGCTCAACTGCAAAACACTATGCACAACTTTGTCCAAAAACACACTCAGAACCTTACTGTACCATAAATATTACACTAGGCAGACCTAATACACCAATATACCACCCATATGGAAAATGCAGACCGTCAACAATATGAAACAAGGGATCATATCTCCCCGCTCCCCCCGTTTTCTATTTCTGTTGATGGCTCTCTCATTCTCCCTGTCTCCTCAGCTCGAAACCTTGGGGTCATCTTTGACTCTTCTCTCTCCTTCTCTGCTCATATCCAGCAGATTGCCAAAACCTGTCGTTTCTTTCTTTACAACATCCGTAAAATCCGCCCCTTTCTTTCCGAGCACTCTACCAAAACCCTCATCCACACCCTTGTCACCTCTCGTTTAGACTACTGCAATCTGCTTTTTGCTGGCCTCCCACTTAGTCACCTCTCCCCTCTCCAGTCGGTTCAAAACTCTGCTGCCCGTCTCATCTTCTGCCACTACTACTACTACTACTACTTAACATTTCTAGAGCGCTACTAGGGTTACGCAGCGCTGTACAATTTAACAAAGAGAGACAGTCCCTGCTCAAAGAGCTTACAATCTAATAGACAAGTGAACGGTCGGTCCGATCGGGGCAGTCAAATTGGGGCAGTCTGGATTCACTGAACGGTAAGGGTTAGGTGCCGAACGCAGCATTGAAGAGGTGGGCTTTAAGCAAAGACTTGAAGATGGGCAGGGAGGGGGCTTGGCGTAAGGGTTCAGGAAGGTTGTTCCAAGCATAGGGTGAGGCGAGGCAGAATGAGCGGAGCCTGGAGTTGGCGGTGGTGGAGAAGGGTACTGAGAGGAGGGATTTATCCTGTGAACGGAGGTTACGGGCGGGAACGTAAGGGGAGATGAGGGTAGAGAGGTAGTGAGGGGCAGCAGACTGAGTGCATTTGTAGGTAAGAAGGAGAAGCTTGAATTGAATGCGGTATCTGATCGGAAGCCAGTGAAGTGACCTGAGGAGAGGGGTGATATGAGTATATCGGTTCTGGCGGAATATGAGACGTGCAGCAGAGTTCTGAACAGACTGAAGGGGGGATAGATGGCTAAGTGGGAGGCCGGTGAGGAGTAAGTTGCAGTAGTCCAGGCGAGAGGTAATGAGAGCGTGGACGAGAGTTCGGGTGGTGTGTTCAGAGAGGAAAGGGCGAATTTTGCTGATGTTAAAGAGGAAGAAGCGACAGGTCTTGGCTATCTGCTGGATATGCGCAGAGAAGGAAAGAGAGGAGTCAAAGATGACTCCGAGGTTGCGGGCAGATGAGACGGGGAGGATGAGGGTGTTATCAACTGAGATAGAAAGTGGAGGAAGAGGAGAAGTGGGTTTTGGTGGAAAGACGATAAGCTCGGTCTTGGACATGTTCAGTTTCAGGTGGCGGTTGGACATCCAGGCAGCAATGTCGGATAAGCAGGCCGATACCTTTGCCTGGGTCTCCGCGGTGATGTCTGGTGTGGAGAGATACAGTTGGGTGTCATCAGCATAGAGATGATACTGGAAACCAGGGTCGCTTTACTCATACTACCCCTCTCCTCAAGACTCTTCACTGGCTCCCTATCCGTTTTCGCATCCTGTTCAAACTTCTTCTACTAACCTATAAATGTACTCACTCTGCTGCTCCCCAGTATCTCTCCACACTCGTCCTTCCCTACACCCCTTCCCGTGCACTCCACTCCATGGATAAATCCTTCTTATCTGTTCCCTTCTCCACTACTGCCAACTCCAGACTTCGTGCCTTCTGTCTCGCTGCACCCTACGCCTGGAATAAACTTCCTGAGCCCCTACGTCTTGCCCCATCCTTGGCCACCTTTAAATCTAGACTGAAAGCCCACCTCTTTAACATTGCTTTTGACTCGTAACCACTTGTAACCACTCACCTCCACCTACCCTCCTCTCTTCCTTCCCGTCCACATTAATTGATTTGATTTGCTTACTTTATTTATTTTTTGTCTATTAGATTGTAAGCTCTTTGAGCAGGGACTGTCTTTCTTCTATGTTTGTGCAGCGCTGCGTAAGCCTTGTAGCGCTAAATAGTAGTAGTAGTAGTAGTAGTAATAGTAATGTAGAGCCACAAAACACCCTAATTCATGTTAAATGTGAGATAAAATGCCATAAATAAGTAAATAAATATAAACTTTTAATGTTGAGCACCTGATTCTCAAAGTGGACATATTCCAAACACTATAATGAAAATAAAATGGTACAGTAAGGTTCTGTGTGTGTTTTTGGACAAAGTTGTGCATAGTGTTTTGCAGTTGAGCGATTGTGGTTAGAATATGCTTTGAGCAACCACTTTATTCTTTGACATATGATACATATCTAATATCTAAATTTAATAAAAGGTATTAATTGTGACTTTTATTTTTATTTATTTATTTTTTCTGCGTGCTATCAGACAATTATGGATTTAAGCTCCACCCATGGCCCCACCCCTAACCCTGCCCCTTTAGCCTCCCCAAACAGTTGGGCCACCGACCGCCTATGTTGTCTGGTGACTTTTTCTGATCATGCTGGCCCAGTATCCGTTCTGCTGCTATCTCTCCTCAGTGCAGGTCAGGAAGTCATCCTCCTTAAATATCTCCCTGGCAACCCAGGACACCTCCAGCCAACCCCCGCTGCTTTCCCAGCAGTAAGGTAAACAAACCATAATCCAATTTCTACAACTGCTAGAGGGCTTTCACTGCTGCTGTGAGGATGGAGGTAAATCAACAATTTAATCCCCTCAGAGCAGCTGGCCTCCACAGCTGATCCATTCTGCTGCAGCAGAGGAGAGGCTTAGCCTCTACAAGCCTCTTATACCGGGTGCCTATGCTGGCCAATATTCAAAACTTTTTAACCAGCCAGTACAAACTCCTGGCTGTTAAATAATGTTTTAGTGCCTAACCATAGATATTCAGCAAGAGATAAATGGTTATCTCTACTGAATGTTCATGGTTAGCAGCTAGCCGCTAACCTAGCTATCCAGCTTATTTTCGAAAGTGATGGCCAGCCATTTCCTGACATAAATTGGGAGATGGCCAGCGATTTCTTAAAAGCGGCGAAATCGGTATAATCGAAAGCGGAATTTTTGACAGCATCGCCACTTTCCCGTCACTTCGCCGGCGAAAGTTCAAGGGGGCGTGTCGGTAGCTTAGCGAAGGTGGGTATATGTGAGGGGCATGGGCGGGCATGGGCTTGGCTACCAGATGGCTGGCTTTCGCCAATAATGGAAAAAAAAAGCGGCGCTAAGCAGTATTTCGCCGGGTTTACATGGTCCTTTTAGTTTCACGACCAAGCCTCAAAAAGGTGCCCCAACTGACCAGATGACCACCGGAAGGAATCAGGGATGACCTCCCCGTACTCCCCCAGTGGTCATCGACCCCCTCCCACACTAAAAAAATAAAAATAAAAACCTTTTTTGCCAGCCTCTATGCCAGCCTCAAATGCCGTACCCACCTCCGTGACAGCAGAATGTGTTCTATCCTTTGACAGCCTTTCCCTGGTTGTGATGTGGCTCTCGGGTGAGTGTGACACCTTTTCTGTTAGGTGCACTGCAGAGTCACATCAGAAATGCATTGTGGTGGGTGTAGGGTACTGGGCTCTACTCCCATGGTGTTTTCCCCCCTGCTAACTGGGTCAGAGTGTGCCCTGTTTTGTTTCCGGTAGTCCATGAGGTAGTGGCCATTTTTGTAAGCCAGTTTTAGATCCCTTTCATGTGTTACCCACGTTAGAGAACTTAGTTATTACCTTGAATGTTGCTGAAAGAGGGCATTGTACACTATTGTGCCAGCTCTGACCTACTGCTAATCTCAGTACCAGGGAGACTCTTTGCCAGTGGGGCACAACCTCTGATCTGCAGTTAACTGTGAGTAAACGTGCTTATTCAAATAAAGGACTTTTTCAAAGAGATTAGTCTTCAGGTGTCAACTGGTGTGCCAAGGTTATACAGCAGCAAAGTCCTAGAGGCCTGCGTGTATGCAGGTCCCTGGAGCACTTTTAGTGCACTTAAGGCAGGCACACCCATGCCCACCCCCCCTACCTGTAACACTTGTGCTGGTAATGGGAGCCCTCCAAAACCCACTGTACCCACATGTAGTTGCCCCCTTCACCCCTAAGAGCTACGGTAGTGTTGTACATGTGTGGGTAGTGGGTTTTGGGGGGGGGGGGTTGGGGGGCTCAGCACCCAAAGTAAGGGAGCTATGCATGTGGGAGCCTTTTCTGAAGTCTACCGCGCTGACCCCTAGGGTGCCCAGTTGGTGTCCTGCCATGTGAGGGGGACCAGTGCACTACAAATGCTGACTCCTCCCATGACCAAATGCCTTTGATGTCGCCGGGTTGGAGATGGCTGGCATTTTTTTCCATTATCGCTGCAAAACAAAACCGGTGATCTCAACCCCGGCGAACTCTGGCATTTGGCCGGGCTAAACCGTATTATTGAAAAAAAAGATGGCCGGCCATCTTTTTCGATAATACGGTTCCGGCCAGCTGTAGCACCGCCGCCAAAATAGATCGCTCGCGATCTATTTCGACGGTGATGTCCAATTATGCCCCTCTGTATCACTCACATGACATCGCTGGTTAGGCGAGGATATTCAGCTCCAAACCAGTTATGTGTAGTAGTTAAAATAGTATGCATAAATAGCAGACCTATCTTTAACTTAGAGCTTCTTTTACAAAGCCACGCTATCAATTCTCTGTGTAGCAAATGAGAGGAAGCTCATTCAATTCCTATGGGTTTCCTCTCATTTGCTGTGCGGGAATTGCTAGAATGGCTTTGTAAAAGAAGCCCCTAACCTGGTTAGTGCTGAACATTATGTTAACCTATACAGTCAGAGCATGTAATAGTTCTAGGTCAGCTTCAAACATAATCTCTACCAATCACCAAAAAGAAATGCAAGTATTCATTGTACAGTAGCAGCACATTTTCTCTTATACTTCTGTCCCATCCCAGATCAGCCCCGGGTAGGAGAAGTGGAAGCAAAGTTGCCTCACTTCTAGCAGGATATTCAATGTGTGTTTGGAGGAGAATGCTGATCTGGGCGGGATGGGACTACTTTCTCCCCAAAACCATTCCTTTTATTAACTCCTGGCCCTGCCCAATAGGGCTGGCCCTTCCCATGTCCATCTATCAAGCTGGCATTCCCAGCCCTGGTTGTCTTAGTGACCTCCCTGAAAATCCTCCCTCTCACTGCCCTATAGCAGGGACATGGGGGGGGGGGGGATGGGGGGGGGGTCACATTGACAAATACAGACAAATCCACCATATACTCTCATATCTAATCATGTGTTCCACAATTGCATATTTTATAACATCTAGAGAGCATATATCAAAGTCGCTTGTTTGCTGTTGGAAGGAACTTTACACTCAAGCCCATGTAACATTGTTGTCTACAGACTGCTTCCACAACAATAAACTGTCAAAGCATGGCATGAAAGATGCTTTAAAAATGTTCTTATAATTGCTAATTTGAATGTAAAGTCATTGGTACTTTTGGCTCCTGTTTGTGTATATTCCATAAAGTCGTCAGATTGTTTAAATTATATTGTAGAGCTGGCAGTTGTTTAAATTTTGGGTGGTTCAGTTTTGTTTTGCACTCCTATACATTGGCTTAAGGAATGAGAGATTTTTTGAATAATATAGTATGAATAACTGCCATATGTGCTTCCTAGCAATAGCTCCTCTCCAGAAACGAACTTTTACGATACATGTGGCTTTTAATTTTTGAAAGGATGCAATTGGTATCTTCCATCTGAGCTGGATTTCTCTTGATGATTTTATCCTTGGATACATTGTAAGTTGTTTTCTGTGTAAAATTCCTTATATGCCAATGTATATATGAGAAAGTCAGGGAAAAAAGACCAATTCTTCCACAAGGAAAAACCAGATGAACAAAGAGCCCTTTTACAAAGGCGCACCAAAAAGTGGCCTGCGGCAGTGTGGGCACGTGTATTCGACGTGCACTGTACCATTTCTCTACTGTGTCTGGAAAATATTAAGGGGTTTTGGGACCGGGAAATGGACGTGCGGTAAAATGAAACCCAGTGTGCGTCTATTTACAGCCTGAGCCCTTAATGTCACCTTTTGATTTAGCAATAAGGGATCACGCGTTACCCACACGGTAACCATCCAGTGCACGCCAACTGCTGAATGCCCCATGTTAGAAAATAGAAAATTATTTTCTACCGTGGGTTTTTGGCGCACATGCTAGCTGAGTGGTACTGCTGATTTGACATGCGGTTTATAAAAGGGCCCCAAAGAAAGGTGGAAGTTTAAAAAAAAATCCCAAGTCACAAGATGACCAAAGGCATTCAAAGGTTTATTCTCCAATGTTGAAAACAAGATGCATTGATACAAATGACCCAACATGGGCCGTATTTCAGCTATGAAGTCTTCTTCAGGGGGCCTGTGAACAACACTGCTAGCATGTGAAGAAAATTTGTGATCTAAATGCAAGCACGATGTAAGATGCTTTCCTCTTTGTGATTTTCACCAATAAATGCATCATGCTTGAACACGCAGCTAGCACGTGGAAAATAATTCTGACCTAAATGTAAGCAGGATGTAAGATGCTTTCCTCTTTGTGATTTTTGCCAATAAATGCACCATGCAGTAAGATGACTCATTTTGAAATAAATTAAAAGAATAACAATCACCAACAGTGGTGAGATATTCACTAAATAAGAATGCTTTCAACAACTTATGAAATTTCAAGTAGTCAGTAACATATCTGAGTGACTTTGGTAGGGAATTCCATGTCACTGGTATTATGCAATTATTATTATGTTATTTGAATTTTATATTTTGTTACATTTGTATCCCATGCTTTCCCACTCATGGCAGGCTCAATGCAGCTTACATGGGGCAATGGAGGGTTAAGTGACTTGCCCAGAGTCACAATGTGCCTGTGCCTGAGGTGGGAATTGAACTCAGTTCCTCTCAGGACCAAAGTCTACCACCCTAACCACTAGGCCACTCCTCCACTCCATGCTGTTTATTATGGTATTGTTTGTATTGAACTGACATCATATTTCCAAGATTACCTCATGTATTATATTTATGTTTATATTTGGCCATTTTACTATTGTTATGTTTTTAACAAAATTGTAAGTTTGATGTTAAACTGGACCTGCTGTACACTGCCTTGGGTGAATCTGTTCATAAAGGCGATTAATAAATCCCCCAAAATAGAGCTACTCCTCCCCTCACATTGTCGTTTTGATGCCTCTGCTATTTCTGCCTCTGTGTACTGCTTTGTTCTTCTCATAATAGCTAGTGGTGTTTCTGTCACTTTTAGCCTACTTTAACCCTCTCATGGAGTCTCATGGCATTCATGCCTTGAGTTGGGCTGCTTGCCTCTCTCCTGGTGCTTCCGGGTGTTCTTTCCATTATTGATGCAGTTATGCCTCTTTCATGGAGCTCTGAGGTGTTCATGCCTTTATTCAAGTTGTTTTGCCCCTTTATACCTTAGTTTGGGCTGTTTTCTCTCTCTACCCATGCTGTGGAATGTTCCTGCTATAGTTAGTGTTGCTTTGTACATCTTATGGAGACTTCAGGTGTTCACATTTTGGTTCATGCTGCTTTTACCTGTCCTGTTGTGCCTTGGGGCATTCCTGCCACTTCTGTTGCTGCTTTACTCTTCTCATGGAGCCATTCTCATGTTTTACTCTGCCATGGTTGATGCTATCTTAGCAATGCCTCGGTTCCCTGGGACCTTTCTGTCATTCTTGGTACTGCTTTGTTTATTGCATAGAGCCTTGAAGTGTTCATGTCTTTGGGCTGCTTTGCCCTTTCTTGATGCCTTGGGATGTTTCTATCATTGCTGGTTATAGAGCTTTGGGGGTTTTCTGCCATCGTTAATGCTATTTTGAGTGACTCAGGGCCTTTTTACCATTGCTGGTGCTCCTTTTCCTCTTCCCTGGTGCCCTCTCATGTTTATGCTAGTGGTGGAACTGCTTTGCCCTGACCTCAGTGCTTTTAGAAGT
The DNA here is from genome assembly GCF_901765095.1 of Microcaecilia unicolor. Classification (NCBI taxonomy): domain Eukaryota; kingdom Metazoa; phylum Chordata; class Amphibia; order Gymnophiona; family Siphonopidae; genus Microcaecilia; species Microcaecilia unicolor. Next base: position 352,695,976 of record NC_044031.1, on the reverse strand, counting down.
TACTGCCTCTTCTGGTGCTGCTTTGCCCCCTCATGGAATCTTTTTTTTTTTTTAATAATTTCAAAAACTTTACAATACAAGACAATCTTGCTTCAGAAAATCAGACAGAAAACAATAATGGAATTACATCATCCCATAAATACATTCTTAAGAGGATACATTAATGCCTTTTTTATATCACAAAATGAAAAAGGGGGCATTATTAAGAATAATGGGGAAATATAAATCAAACTAAATACTAAGGAACAGACTTTGCACGCATTTTCTTCCTTAATTTCTTACAACTTACACCATTGGCTAGAGCGTAGAAATTTATAACTTCCTTGAATCAATAAATACTCTTAACTGTTCTGGTTGAAAAAATATATATTTTAAACCTTCATATTTCACAACGCATTTACTTGGGTAGTTCAAGAAGAAAGAGGCACCCGATTCCTGGGTCTCTTTTCTCATGCTCAAAAAAGTCTTCCTAATATCTTGTGTTTGCTTCGTAACATTCTGAAATATACGTATTGTTTTACCATAGAACAAATCATTCATTCGACAAAAGTACAATCTTTTTATAGCTTCAACATCCTGCTGAAAAAGAAATTGAACCAGAAGGAACCCAAGATGGCGGCCTGAAGGGAGTGCAGCGCGGCAGCTCAGTAGAGATCGTTTGCCTAAAATAAGCTTACCTAAGGAATGCCGAAGCGGAAGGGCAAGCGGGTGCCTGGTTCAGCGGCGCCCGCAGGGCCTGCTTCTGGCACAATGGATCGCTTCGTTGTGGTGGGAGGAAGTCAGCTGAGTTCGGGTGCCTCGGTGTCGGGAGGGACGGAGAGAGGCGAAGCGTCCCAGCCGCTTGAGACGGAGCTTAGCCCGGAGGTGAGGGAGCCGCCTCCCATGCCTGCCTCGGTGCGAGATGTGGCCGGACAGGGTTTCCTGGCCTCCGAGGAGGGGGCGGAGGGCCCTGGGACAGGACCTGGATCGGATAGGAGAGGACAGCAGTCCCTGGAAGGGAGCAGGTTCAGCATGTCGGGAGGCGGTGCTCCGGGGGGAAGACTGCTGGAGGAGGGGGCCAGTCTCTCCATGGGGTCAGCGAGGAGCGTTGAAGAATTATGTAAGTCTTCACTTTTACCTAAACCGCCGAATTTCACTTTGGAAACAATATGGGAGGCGTTGCTGACATTGGAAACTTCTCTTTCTAAGAAAATGTTGCTTTTGTCACAGACCTCACAGCTACCATTAGAGACTATTTCTGTTATGGGACAGCAATTGAAGGAGGTTGGAGAAAGATCTGAGGCCCAGGAGTTGGCCATTAAGTCAGTTCAATCGGTGCACGCTACCCTTATTAAAGAAAATAAGTGGTTACATGGGAAGATTGAGGCTCTTGAAAATCGGCAGAGGGCTAACACTCTGCGAGTGATAAATTTTCCTAAACAACAACTGACTGCACCTATTCTGACTTTTAAAAAATACCTATTGGAAGTGTTAAAGGTGCCGGAACCAGCATGCCCGGCTATCTCACAGATATATTATTTGCAACCATTTAAACGAGTGGCGCAGGGCGTGCAGGCTGGTGTTGAGGAATCTGCTGTGCGGTTTGACACCTTGGACTTCATTAGGGAGCTGGAGGGTGAGGAGGAGCGGCAGGAGCGCGCTACTCTTATTGTGACATTTATTTCTCATTTTGATAGAGATCGGATTTTGAAGCTGTTCTTTAAATTTCGGAAGGAAAAGTTTTTGAATGTTCAAGTTCGGATGTATCCTGATGTGACCAAGGTAACGCAGAAGAGGCGGCAAGCTTTTCTGAAGCTGCGCCCTACTGTGTTTCAGTTGGGGGGCCTTTTTTGGCTCAATTACCCCTGTAAATGTGTGGTGAAGATGGAGGCTGTGAAGTATGTGTTTTTTGAACCTTTGCAGTTGAAAACGTTCCTGGACTCTCGGGGGGGCGCGGGTGCCCCTTCTCTGGTAACTGGAGCAGAGATAAGATCAGCACCTCAGTTATAATAATCCTCTACATCTCCTTTTTGAGTCGCTTTATTTGTGTCTCCCCTTTAGGGGGGGTTTTGATTTACAATTCTTTTCCTAGAACTGTGGCTTGGGTTCCCTAGGTGTGGACTAAGGAAGGAGGCGGGATAGTAATTGTGAAGTTTTGTTATTTCCTGTATAATATGTAAATACTGTTCTCCTGTAGTGGTACAAGAGTGTTCTTGGTGTATCTATGAAAGTCTAATAAATATATTGAAATATAAAGAAATTGAACCACTAGAGTCACTCCGATTTTTAAGAAGGGTTCCAGAGGAGATCCGGGAAATTATAGACCGGTGAGTCTGACGTCGGTGCCGGGCAAGATGGTGGAGGCTATTATTAAGAATAAAATTGCAGAGCATATACAAAAACATGGACTGATGAGACAAAGTCAGCACGGATTTAGTGAAGGGAAGTCTTGCCTCACCAATCTAATGCATTTTTTTGAGGGGGTAAGCAAACATGTGGACAATGGGGAGCCGGTTGACATTGTATATCTGGATTTTCAGAAGGCGTTTGACAAAGTGCCGCACGAAAGACTCCTGAAGAAATTGCAGAGTCATGGAATCGGAGGTAGGGTATTATTATGGATTAAGAACTGGTTGAAAGATAGGAAGCAGAGAGTAGGATTGCGTGGCCAGTATTCTCAGTGGAGGAGGGTAGTTAGTGGGGTCCCGCAGGGGTCTGTGCTGGGTCCGTTGCTTTTTAATGTATTTATAAATGACCTAGAGATGGGAATAACTAGTGAGGTAATTAAATTCGCCGATGACACAAAATTATTCAGGGTCGTCAAGTCGCAGGAGGAATGTGAACGATTACAGGAGGACCTTGCGAGACTGGGAGAATGGGCGTGCAAGTGGCAGATGAAGTTCAATGTTGACAAGTGCAAAGTGATGCATGTGGGTAAGAGGAACCCGAATTATAGCTACGTCTTGCAAGGTTCCGCGTTAGGAGTTACGGATCAAGAAAGGGATCTGGGTGTCGTCGTCGATGATACGCTGAAACCTTCTGCTCAGTGTGCTGCTGCGGCTAGGAAAGCGAATAGAATGTTGGGTGTTATTAGGAAGGGTATGGAGTCCAGGTGTGCGGATGTTATAATGCCGTTGTATCGCTCCATGGTGCGACCGCACCTGGAGTATTGTGTTCAGTACTGGTCTCCGTATCTCAAAAAAGATATAGTAGAATTGGAAAAGGTACAGCGAAGGGCGACGAAAATGATAGTGGGGATGGGACGACTTTCCTACGAAGAGAGGCTGAGAAGGCTAGGGCTTTTCAGCTTGGAGAAGAGACGGCTGAGGGGAGATATGATAGAAGTGTATAAAATAATGAGTGGAATGGATCGGGTGGATGTGAAGCGACTGTTCACGCTATCCAAAAATACTAGGACTAGAGGGCATGAGTTGAAGCTACAGTGTGGTAAATTTAAAACGAATCTGAGAAAATTTTTCTTCACCCAACGTGTAATTAGACTCTGGAATTCGTTGCCGGAGAACGTGGTACGGGCGGTTAGCTTGACGGAGTTTAAAAAGGGGTTAGATAGATTCCTAAAGGACAAGTCCATAGACCGCTATTAAATGGACTTGGAAAAATTCCGCATTTTTAGGTATAACTTGTCTGGAATGTTTTTACGTTTGGGGAGCGTGCCAGGTGCCCTTGACCTGGATTGGCCACTGTCGGTGACAGGATGCTGGGCTAGATGGACCTTTGGTCTTTCCCAGTATGGCACTACTTATGTACTTATGTACTTATATCTGATATGGTAGCTTCCAACAGTTCAGATACATTTAATGTTGTTTTCCCCACTTCGCTTATAGGTTTACCAGTTGAAGATGCACCTTCCAAGGAGATTTTGTTTCTTATATAGTAAATTTTTTTTACTGGAGGCAAAGTTTCTGAGGTATATTGCAAAATTTCAATTAAATATTTTTTTAAGGCATCTAATGGTGATACTCGTATCTCTCTTGGAAAGTTCAATATCCTTAATTTTAATCTTCGATTATAATTTTCAATTTGATCAATCTTTCTTGTTATTATAATTTTATCTTTTATCATTTCTGAAGATAAGTCCTGTAACTTTTTCACATCTTGATTGAGCTTTGTAGTTTGAGTAGTAAATTCCTTCTTAATACCAGTCAGAGATTCAGAAAAAGTTTTCATTATATTTACTAATGAAGAAAGTTCTTTAGTAGACTTTTCCACGTTCCCAGCCAATTGTTGGAGAACAATCCATATGTTCTCCAATGACACCGACCCAGGAGCTGATTTTAAATGCTTCCAATCGATGCTTGGGCCTGTTGGCCTTTGCAACTCATCCGGCCCCGCCATTCCAGCACCTTCGATTAGGGGCTCAACAACGACAACCTCTTCAGTCTCGAGGGAACTTCTCTGGATCTGGCGACCTTCTGGGTGGGGCGGTGGGTCTATCGCCTGAGGAGAAAGCGTAACATCAAGACCCAAGTCCCCCAGAGTTTCCCCACCCTGGAGGACAGCGGGAACACTCTCGGCATTTTGGAGAGAAATTCGTGAGGTTAACCTCTCAATCGACAGCTGGCACGGGGACGAGGTCCGGGGTGTCAAAGCTTCACCCCGGACCGCATCTTTCCTCTTGGTATGCGGCATAGATAGGAAGAATTGTTTTTTTCAGTGTGTCGATTTCAGAGAGGTCAGAGCTCGCTCAACTGCGTGCCGCCATCTTGGAACACCCCCTGCCCCCTCATGGAATCTTAAAGTGTTTTTGTTTTTGTATGAGCTGCATTACTCTTCTTGTGGAGCCTCATGGTGGTCATGCTTTGGTTTGGGCTGCTTTGACTTTTTCTTGATGCCATGGGTAGTGCTTGCCACTTTTTGCACTGCTTTGCCTTTTTCAGGGAGCTTCGAGATGTTAATGTCTTTGTTTAGGCTGCTTTTCCCACTCCCATACTTGGTGTGTTCGTACCACTGTTGCTGCCCTAGAGTATTCATTGTACTGTTTGCGCAGCCTTGCCCCTCTTATGTTGTGGACTAACCATGCCACTGTTGATGCCCTTTGCCCCTCTTTTGATGCCATGAGATGTTCATGCCATTCTCGGTATCTTGAGATGCTGTTGCCATTGCTATTGATGCCTTTCTGCAAGTTTCTTAAAAATGGATGGAATATTCCCAATTTATGCTCAAAATGGGATATGTAGAGGGGCATTTTTGAAAGGGATGTTTAAGTTGCGATTTGGACGTCCTTGTAAAATGGCGAAATCCAGGGGCGGGGAAACCTGTATTTTCAAAACAAGATGGACATCCATCTTTCATTTCAAAAATACTGTCAGAGACGTCCAAATCCTTAAATTTAGGCGTCCCTAGATTTGGTCATCCCTAGACATGGACGTTTCTGACTTTTGGCGATTTTCGAAACCAAAGCCATTTGGTCATGGGAGGAGCCAGCATTTGTAGTGCACTGGTCCCCCTGACATGCCAGGACAGCAACCAGGAACCCAAGGGGGCACTGCAGTGCACTTCATAAATTGCTCCCAGGAACACAGCTCCCTTACCTTGTGTGCTGAGCCCCCCAACCCCCCCCCCAACCCACTATCCACAACTGTACACCACTACCATAGCCCTTACGGGTGAAGAGGGGCACCTATATATGGGTACAGTGGGTTTGTGGTGGGTTTTGGAGAGCTCGCTGTTCCCTCCACAAATGTAACAGATAGGGGGGGTATGGGCCTGGGTCCGCCTGTCTGAAGTGCACTGCAGTACCCATTAATACTGCTCCAGGGACCTGTATGCACTGTCATGAACCTGAGTATGACATCTGAGGCTGGCATGACATATTTTTACAGATGTTTTTTGAGGGTGGGAGGGGGTTAGTGACCACTGGGGGAGTAATGGGAGGTCATCTCCGATTCTCTCCAGTGGTCATCTGGTCATTTCGGGCACCTTTTTGTGCCTTAGTTGTAAGAAAAACAGATCCGTGTGAAAACATTCAAGTGTTCGTCAGGGACGTCCTTGTTTTTTTCGATTATGGGTCAAAGACGTCCAAGTGTTAGGTATGCCCAAGTCCTGCCTTCGCTACGCCTCCAACACGCCCCCTTGAACTCTGACTATCCTTGCGATGGAATGCAGTTGGAGACTTCCTAAATCGGGTTTCGATTATACCGATTTGGACGTCCCTGGGAGAAGGACGTTCATCTTCCAATTTATGTCAAAAGATGGACGTCCTTCTCTTTTGAAAATGAGCCTAATAGCTTCCTTATTGATTCTTATGAAACTGATTGAACCAAGTAGACCAGATGAATGGAAATGAATGTAAAGGGAAAAACTTTTTCATACTCAACCCCAATAATGAGTGATTTTGGTTTGATTTTCCTGTCCTCTTTCTGCCTGATATTCAAAGTTATTTAAACAGCCCGAAGAGGCTTCTGGCCTTTTTGTCCATCGCTAACCATGAATATTCAAGAGCTCTTAACCAGTTAATGTTGCTGAATATTCATGGTTAGCACCTAACTTGTGGGTGTTCCAGGGGCGGAGTCATCATTTATGTGGTTAAGTGTCAATATTCAGCCCTTAACCACAAAAGACTCCTTTTTATGTGGCCCTATTTATATGGTTAAGGGCTGAATATTATACTTAACTGCATACGTTTTAGTGGCCAACATACAACAGTGAATATCCAGGAATACAGCTGGTGGTGTAAATAAAAACGCTGACCGTCACTTTTTCTAGATGATCATGGCCTCATCATAGTTCTTCTGACTTTTTTCTTCAGAGACTAATACCATGTTTTGCCATTTAGTTCTGTAGATCAAACCACCTATTCCTCCTGGGAGGTTTTCCACACAGGTACTAAAAAGGATTGACCCTATGTAGCTTCCAAGTGTCGGACAGAATGTACAGAAACCTAGAGGTGACTTACATAGCTGAGATTTCAGTTGTCCAGTGTTTCCCAACCATCTCTGAAGGCACAGTTAGTTGATTGTGCTTTAATGTTTACCATAGCAAATATCTATGACATAAGAGTTGCATACACTGGGGCTCCAATGTATGCAAAACTATTTCATACATATTTATTACATGCCAAAAATCTGCTTCCAGGACAGGGTTAGCAAACACTGCTGTCATGAATGGTATGCACATTTGCTGTGTGAAGTCATGCATAGTCTTTTCAATTAGGATTCTATTAAATGCTTTTTTTTCTTTCTTTAAGCTTATTAGACTTGTACTGTTATGTAGCTTGGCAATGAGTCACATAGGAGTACTCCTTCCAGAAGTGCCAATCATGCTTTGTATACCTTTTATAGAATGTGAAAAAATTGAAATGAGGAACATATTTTGTTGACCATCAGAAGGATAAATACAGGGTTAATTAGTGGCTCTCAAATCTGTCCTGAGGGACCCTCAGTCAGCTGGGTTTTCAGGATATCTGTAATTAATATGTATGAGGGAAATTTGCTTGCAAGGAATTGAAAACTCTATTTTATGCATATTAATTGTGTGTATACTGAAACCCAATTTTTGGGCTCTCCCCCTGGACAGATTTGGAAACCATTGGGCTAAACAACCTAAAGGTTTCTCCTAATTTGGTGTCTATTGCAATAAAAGTTAAGTGTTTTTTTTTTTCCATTTCATATACTGCCTTTCAAATATTATAGCATGGCACTTTACAAAAATGATAAAAGCAATAAAATGTTAGATGTTAAAAAGAAATAGAAGAAAAATAAAACAAAAAAGGAGAAAGGGAGAAGTGAGAGAAATTAAAAACAATGCACAACGAAAAGGTAGCATACTAAGAAAAGAGACATAACAGGAAAAGTTACAATCTTACAATTAGAATAATTGCAGAGGAAAGAAAGGATTCAACAACTGAAATCAACGAGTAGGGTTGCCACTACTTCAAAAGAAATTAGGCTCAAGCTGAGGCAGAATACTATTCCAGAGGAAAGGCGTGTGGTAACTAAGGGGTCCTTTTACTAAGGTGTGTTGAAAAATGGCCTGCAGTAGTGTAGACGCGTGTTTTGGGTGCACACAGAATCATTTTTTAGCGCACCTGTAAAAAAGGCCTTTTTTATTTTTGCCGAAAATGGACATGCGGCAAAATGAAAATTGGCGCATGTCCATTTTGAGTCTGAGACCTTACTGCCAGCCATTGACCTAGTGGTTAAGTCTCGTGGTAACCGGGCGGTAATGACCTACACGTGCAAAAAAATAAAAAATATTTTTTGTACGCGCATAGCGGACACGTGCCAAAAATGAAATTACCGCAGGGGCTACGCGGTAGCCAGGTGGTAACTCAGAATTGGCACACGTAGGTGCTTATGCGGTTTAGTAAAAGGGCCCCTCTAGGTGTAATAATGTGTTGATTATAGGCAATCCTTAGAAGGAGGGGAAACAAACAAAAAAAAAAGGACTGAGTTGAGAAGATCTCATTCTCCAAGGGGGAGCGTAATCGAGATAGATAGCCTCGATTCTTTGACTGCAGGACCTTGAAAATCAGAATTTGGATTTTACCAGTCAATGTTCAGCCAGTGTTGGTCAGAGTGTTTATACATATTGATCACTGTGGGCAGAATTAGGCCCCAATATTAAGTGCCAGGCCGTGTTCGGGCACTGAATATCGGGGTATAACCAGCTAAGAATGTGCCGCCCGAACTTATGCAGGAGCCTCCCACTATCCAGCCAGGACTCACATAAGACACTTATGCAGATCCTGACTGAATATTATCTGGGACCCGCATAAGGCACTGTGCCAGTATGTTCAGCCCCTGATCTCTCTCCAATTCCCATCCTCCAGCACTAAGAGATAAGATAAGGGGATTAACAAAGTGATTGGGAAGGCACCGGGAAGGGGTGCGAAGAGCAGTGCAGATTGATCATGGAGCCTGGAAAGGAAAGGGAATTGGCTTGTTAACCTAGATGTTATGCAGGTGCCAGTTAATCAGTGGTATTCCTGGGGGCGATGGGTGCGGTCCGCCCCAGGTGCACGCCACCTGGGGGGGGGTGGGTGCCGCGCGCGCCTGTCCTCCGTTGTTCCATGCTTCTTCTCTACCCCGGAACAAGTTACTTCCAGTTCCGGGGCAGAGAAGAAGCATGGAACAACGGAGGACAGGCGCACGCGGCACCCCCCCCCCCCCGGCGGCGTGCACCTGGCGGAGGGGGGGGGAGTCCTTCACGGGGGTGTCCTTTCGCCGGGGGGGGGTCCACGCTGCATCAGGGGGGGCGCTGCACCCGGGGGGCGGGGCGCATCGGCGATCCGCCCCGGGTGCTAGCCCCCCTAGGAACGCCACTGCAGTTAATATTCACAGACAGATGATCAAAACCCCATGCTGTTCCAAATAGCGTTCAAAAAATAGCGCTGGAACAGCACGGGGCATTATTAGACCTATGATCAGAGATAATTGCATGCAAATTTAAGCATGCAATTATCTCTGATCATGGGGCAGAAGTGCGAGAGAATTGTGCCTGAGCACAATCCTCCCGCACAATCCTCCCACACTTGTTTGACAGGTCTGGGCTGACAAAAGCCCAAACCTGTCAAACACAGGGGCTGGAGGTCCATGGGACCAACAGGTCCCAACTACCCCTGCCCTGCGCAACGGGGGCTGGAGGTCTGGTGGACCTCCGGATCCCCCGACGATCCCCCCAGGTTCAGGGAGGGCTGGAGATCCGGAGGGTCTGCAGCCCCCCCTAACTCCCCCAGCAAAGGGTCCCTGGTGGCCTAGTGGGTGACCAACCAACCACCCCCAGTGGCAGGGGGACTGGAGGTCTGGACCTCCGCCCCCCCCCCCGATGATCCCCCCCAGGTTCAAGGAAGGCTGGAGATCCGGTGGGTCTCCAGCCCCCCCTAGTCCCCCAGCAAGGGGTCCCGGGTGATCCAGTCCTCCCTACCTCCCTACCCCCCTACCTTGTGTGTTGGAGGAGAAAGGCTAGTCTGCCTCCCTCCTCTTCTTCCGACACCGCAAAATGGCGGCGCCCAGCCCTGCCCAGTGTATCCTAGGATGCGCTGGGTGGGGCTAAACACCATATAAGGGTATTTCTCCCTTATATGGTATATAGCCCCACCCAGCGCAACCCAAGGTACACTGGGCAGGGCTGGGTGCCACCATTTTGCGGCATCGCAGGAAGAGGAGGGAGGCAGGCTACCCTCCCTCCTCCAACACACAAGGTGGGGTAGGGGGGACTGGACCACCAGGGACTCCTTGCTGGGGGACTAGGGGGGGCTGGAGACCCACCGGATCTCCAGCCTTCCTTGAACCTGGGGGGGGATCGTCGGGGGGGGGGGCGGAGGTCCAGACCTCCAGTCCCCCTGCCACTGGGGGTGGTTGGTTGGTCACCCTCTAGGCCACCAGGGAGGATCCAGTGGGTCTCCAGCCCCCCCTAGTCCCCCAGCAAGGAGTCCCTGGGTCTCCAGCCTTCCTTGAACCTGGGGGGGGGGGACCGGAGGTCCGCCGGACCTCCAGCCCCCTGTCACTGGTAGGTTTGCTGTTGGGGGGAATGGGGGCCTGCCAGCATGCAAATACATGCTGGACAGGGCTCACCATTCCTCCCCAATGATCTGCAAACCCTAATGCCAGCTCGGAGCTGATGTAGGGTTTGCTCGGCCAGCGACCCAATCTTTGGCACGCTGGCCGCTGATCATTGGGGATGAATATGTTTAGCCCTGTTTAGCATTCATTTGCATGCTAGTTGCATTCAGAGCCCTCGAGGGCTCTGATCATGGGACGTTAGCAAACGCTGGCGCCAGTATGGCGCTAACAGCCTCTAGCGCCGGCGTTTGCTTCTGATGATCCCCCTCAGTGTCTGCACTCATATACCTAATCGGAGAAAGTTAGGACTGCTGTTTATGCAGTCCTACATGCCCAGTGCCCAGTTAGCTATGTAGGCAGCAGCACTGAATATTGGCAGCACCTTCATAACTGTGACTCCTCCCTGACTCCACCTCTGGAATGCCCCTCTCCTGCATGGATTTTGGATTTGCTATTGTCGGTTAGTGCTGATATTCAGTGGCACTGCCCAATTAAGAGCTGCTGAGAGGTCCACTGAGCACAATTTAAGTAGGCAGAAACATCTTAAATCTCTGAATACTGGCCCTTAAATGTTATCATTTATAAGATGGGATGCCAATGATGGTTGGCAAGGAGAAGGTTTGCAGGGTCAAACTTGTGGGTTTCACAACGCATTTTAATTGTGATATTTTTTAATTAACTGAAGGTGGCAAATTTCTTGGATTGTGCTACCAAGGAGTAGAGAGTTGCCATAATCTTAGCAATTGAGAACCATGAATTCAGGAGGAGAAAATAGCCCCTTTCCCCCACAGTGGGCATAACAACAGGCATAGATTATAGAACAAGGGAGGGACTTCTTTACAACTGAGGAAGTATGAAAACTAAATTGGCAGTCCATGGTCCAAGATAATAGCAAAACATGGATTGCTTGCTTCGATGGGAAGTGGACTTCTGAGTTCAAAGAGTCTGTAGAGGGCAGGCCTTCTACCAGTCCATAAGTCTTTCAATTTAAGTGGATTCAGATTTGGTCTGTATTAAAAAACAAAAAACAACAAGGACAAAAGTCAAGTCTTGTAAGATATCATACAGCAGTTGCCAAGGTATGAAAAATTTCTACTGAACTGAAAGGAAAGAGTAAAATGCTTCAAAGCTTGACCTTCCAGGCTAATACCCTGTAGACAAGCAAGTGAAAGATGCTAATCAATAATACTGAAGGCAGCAGACATGTCTAAAGCCAGCAAGTCAAGCAAACAGGGCTGTCTCTGAGTTATGAAACTGGTGAAAGTTGGATTGTCTACCATGAAAATATTTTGTCTTATCTAGGAAGTAGAAAAGATGAAGAAGAATTACCTTCTCAAGTACTTTAGACATGAAAAACAGGTTCACATAGGTCTATACTACAAGTTAATAGAATGATATATGTTAGCTTTTCTAAGGAGCAGCCTAAATCTAGCCTCTTAAAAGGCTGGAATAACCATACCATGAGTTAAGCTGGAAATGATCAGATGACAAAGATAAGAAAGAAGGCCCACAGTGAGGTTATTCACCAATTAAATGGATCATTATGGGACATTGAATAATTCATAGAGGAAAGATTATGGTTGAAAGTTGGAAGAGATACTGGTTAAATACTTTGAGGGAATGCCTGCCAAAGAAATGGGCCAAATCAGGAATTGGTTCAATAGAACTCTGGTCAGGAGACTGCAGGGGTGTAGCCAGATCTTACGGTGGGAGGGGGCCAGAGCCCGAGGTTGGGGGCACATTTTGAGTGCCGCCCCACCACCACCTCGCTTTGCTTCGCCTCACCTCCCCCCCCCACCGCCACCGCCTCGCGCCTTCTCACAACCTCCCTCACCTCCTCGCATCCCCTCGCCTCCTTGAACCCCCTTTGCCTCACAAATACCTTTGCTGGTGGGAGTCCCCAACCCCCACCAGTCGAAGCCTTCCATCAGCGCCATCTCCAGCGCAGCCGCGTTCCTGCCCTGCTCTTTTTGCTTCTCCTGTGCTGTGCACGCTGACGCTCCTTCTTAGTTTCACGTAAAGGAGCATCAGCGTGCACAAGACAGGAGGAGCAAGAAGAGCTGGGCAGCAACGTGGTTACGTCGGAGATGGCGCTGAAGAAGACTTCGGCTGGCAGGGGTTGGGTACCCCCACCAGCCAAACCAGGGGCCCGGACATAATTTGCAGGGGCCCAGGCCCCCATGGCCCCCCATAGCTACACCCCTGGGAGACTGTGGAGACCTTGAGTTCTGGACTGCCACAATTTTATTTGAAAAATAGCTAGCAAAGGAGCAGAGAAGGGAATTGGAATGGTAATTCTCAGGTAGAGGATTGGATTGGGACTAGAAACATTCAGAGCATTTTATCTAGCAAAAGATTTGTCAGTATTCACTTGCAAGACAATCCTTAAGGGATTGGATGAGCACTGAGGAATCAGCTCCTATGAGTCACATCCTCCTGCAACCAGCCGCAGAGCCTATGAAAAGGCAGCATTGCAAATGTTACACCAATCCCTAGAAAACACTCTTGTTGGGAAAAGAGAATAAACTAGACTGCTAGAAATCTTTATACAGAAAGTACTGTACATGCTTATAAAATACCTCAGCATGATAACATGCAAAATATGGATTGAGCCTTGCCGAATACAGAATAAATTATCACATACTAGAAGGAGAAATGTGCAGACAAAAACTGAACTGGAAACCCCAAGAAGCCAGACTCTGCCTGCAGTACAACAGCAGAGAAATAGAAACAAAATGCATTTCCTCCTGTACTGTGCAAAATGCAAAGATATCAGAGGTGCTGCACATTCAGATTCCCAAAACTGGCATATGAAAAATCACTAAGCTAAAACTACATTTATTGTCTGGACAGCTAAGCCTCAGTAGTCCGTGTCTCCCACATGTTTCAGGGAATTGTGCTATAGTGGTGTACATTATTTTTTTATATTTTTGTCACATAACATATTAAACAGAATAGTATTTGCAGTATTCTGGAAATACATGGAGGTACATTAACACTTGGATCCCAGTCAGCCCCAGCTCCCCAGTCAAGAATCTTCCTGTTGGCCATGTGAACAGTGATGTTCAGCAGTACTGTAACAGAAATTCTGAGGTTACTGGCAACCATAAAAAAGGCAATTCTGTAACTGAATTTGTGCATTTACTTGCCCTTGTCCGCATAAATGTATGGCATTGTAGAAAGGACATCCAACTCAGAATATGGGTGTCCTTGTTAGAATGTCACAAATGGACATCCATCTCACATGTATTTTACAACAGGACACAGGCTGCTCTAAAATACATTTGAGATGGACATCCATGTACTGGAAACATGCAGCATTTTACAAACTGAAATGTCCAAATTATGAATGGGGGAAACAAGGGCTGTCTGGTAAGATTTGTCTCTTTGCGGATGATACTAAACTCTGCAACAGGGTGAACATCCTGGAGGGTGTGAATGACATGAGGAAGGAAGGAGCTAGCAAAGCTAGAGGAATGGACCGATATTTGGCAACTAAGGTTTAATCCCAAAAAATGCAGGGTCATGCACTTCGGTCGCAAAAATCCGAGGGAACGGTACAGTATAGGAGGTGTAGTGCTTCAGTGTGTGAAGGAAGAGCGGGACTTGGGGGTGATTGTGTCTGACGACCTTAAAGCTTTCAAACAGGTAGAAAAAGCGATGGCCAAAGCCAGAAGGATGCTTGGGTGCATAAAGAGAGGCATGACCAGCAGGAACAATGAAGTGATAGTACCGTTGTATAAGTTTCTGTTGAGGCCTCATGTGGAGTACTGCATGCAGTTCTGGAGACCGCCCCTACGGAAAGATATAAACAGGATGGAGTCAGTCCAAAGGGTGGCTACAAAATTAGTAAGCGGTCTTGAATGCAAAAATTATAGGGACAGGCTTATGAACCTCAACATGTATACGCTGGAAGAGAGGAGGGAGAGAGGAGATATGATAGAAACATTTAAATATCTCAAGGGCATTTATGTACAGGAAGAGAGCCTTTTTCAAATGAAGGAGAGCTCTGGAATGAGGGGGCATACGACAAAGTTAAGAGGGAATAGGCTAAGGAGCAACCTAAGGAAGTATTATTTTACAGAAAGGGTGGTGGAGGCGTGGAATGGCCTCCCGGTGGAGGTGGTGGAGTCGAGGACTGTTCCAGAATTTAAAAAGGCATGGGATAAGCATGTGGGATCGCTTAGGAACAGGAAGAATTAGGGGTTACAGAGGATGGGCAGACTGGATGGGTCATATGGCCTTTATCTGCCGTCATGTTTCTATGTTTCTATGGATGTCTGTATGGTAGCATAGGAACATCCATCTCATAAAACAGCCACACAGAGTGCAATGTTTCCCAAATTGGTCCTGGAGTACCCCCTTGCCAGTCAGGTTTTTAGGATATCAGCATGGGATTGATCTGCATACACTGCCTCCACTGTATGCAAATCTCTTTCATGTATATTCATTGCAGATATCCTGAATACCTGACTGACAAGGGGGTACTTGAGGACAAACAGGAAACACTGGGCTAGTGGTTGGACTAGTGGACTGAGACTCAGGGGCCTCACGTTCAAATCCCAAATCAGCTGTTTGTGATTTTTTTTTTTTAATTTGTGAGTCCTTCAGGAACAGAAAAATACATACTGTACCAGAATGTATACCAATAGCCTTCAGGCTTATATATTAGGGTACTGTAGGTACATTTCTGTCTCTGGAGGGCTCACAAAAAATAAAAGGAGCTGAAGTGGGATTTGAACCTGGGCCCCTTGGCTCCCTGTCCCCTGCACTATTAAGCTACTCCTCAGACTTTCAGGCTAAAACATAGACCATGGTAGCCCTTGCAGGTTTCATGTTCAGGGGAGAGGGAACTAACATGGCTATTATACTACTTTATCTTAAATTAAAAATAAAATTATTTTCTACCTTTTTGCCTGGCCACTTTATTTTCCTAATCAAATTGATCCAGTCTCTGGTTTCCTTTGTCTTCTCTTAACTTGCTTGCCAGGGTTTCCTGTTTATTTGAAAATTTTCTTTCTCTTCCTGTCTACTTCACTTCCTCTACTACACCCTCTCCAACACTGATCTTTTTCTTTCAGCTTTCTTCTGTTATTGTTTTTTTTTTGCCTTTCTCTCTATTCAGATTCCATTCTTTCTATCCACTTTTCAACTTCCCTCTTTTTACTACCTCTATCAACATTATTTCATCTCTCCTCCTCCCCAGTCCTATTCCCCTTCTTCTTTCTAGTCTTTCACTAATTCTGTCATCTCTCTCCTCTTTCCATCCAGCATCTCTTCTCTACTACCCAGGGCCGCTGAGGGGGGGCGGGGGGCATAATTCTCCAGGCCCGGCCTCCAAGGGGTGCCCGGCACCGGGTCCCGTCTCTCTCCTGCTCCTATCGGGAACCGGTCCCGGTACACTGGAGCAGGTGAGACACAGGCTGCGGTGCTGGGCCTCCCTTGGAGGCCAGGAAGGAGCAGATGCACTGACGTAGGGGGTGCAGCCTCTCACGTCAGTGTGTCAGCTCCTCCCGGCCTCAAAGGGGGGCCCGGCGCCGGGATCTCTCGTGGCAGCCCAAGAAAGTGAGGGGCAGCAGCAGCTGCTGCATTCCAGGTTAGGCCCAGTGGCTGTATCCTAACTGTGGGTGGGGGTGGGGGGCTGGTGGCTACATCCTGAGTGGGAGGGGAGCCCGGCGGCTGTGTCCTGATTGGAGAGGGGGCCCAGCGGCTGCATCCCGAGTGGGGAGGTCCCAGCAGCTGTGTCCCAAGTGGGAGGGTGGGGCCCAGCGGCAGCCTTGCCCCGGGCCTCGCTCTGACTCTTGGTGGCCCTGCTACTACTTCCTGTGCCCAGCATCACCCTCTGTCTGTCTCCTTCTCACCTCCATGCCAAATATCTCTTCTCTCATCCAATTCACCTCTAACATCTTCTGTTTCCTCACCCCCCCCCCCCCCCCACCCCGGTACTCCCCTCTTGGCACCCCCATCACTGTTGCTTCCCAGGATAGGTAACCATGTAACAACAAATATGCATAGGGCCACTGCCTCTATTATATGATGTTGCTGGCTCTGATGGTCCCAACTCCTCTGAAACAGGATGCCAGATAAGGTGAAACCAAAACAGCTAGAATTGGAAAGCACAAGGAAGTGAACGCATGCCCAGGAAGCAGCAGAAGCAATGGAGATGGGGATGGGTTTGTTGAGGTGGGGGTGGGGGTGGGGCTTAGCCTTCCCAAGCCTCTTTATACCAGGTGTCTATGGGGACAGAAGGCCAATTTTATCAGTCAATGGAAAAGGTTCTAGTATCAGTACCACCTAGTACCTCCTGAAAAAAATCCCTCAAAACATTATATAATAAGGAAAACAATATTTGGGTCAGTTAATGTGCTTTTGTAATATAAAAGAGTAGCAATCCTTTTTTGCTTAATATATTGATGGTATATAATAAGCATTGTGAGATTCATATAACAGAGCAGCTAAAGCAGTGTTCCTCTTACATCATGGTGACTCTGCCTTTTCAACAGCTGCAGACTGTTATAAGACCAAGGTGGCTTCAGGAAAAAAAACTGGAAAGTTCATTCTGGAAAGCTATATCATTAAGAACTAGTACTTTCTCTATGAATTATATGATTGAGATTTTAGTGATCATCCTCCTTAATGACTTGATTCCATTCTATATCTAAACCAGCTAATACCGAGCCCTTCTAATTTGATTATGTTAATCACATTATCACTATTGGTCATTATATCTTACCTGTTTTATTTTGTGTTATGTAAATAATTCTACTGACCTATCTACCTAATTTCTTAGAGTAATATGTTAAATTAGACCATACCTCTTACTCTGTTTATGATTATACCTTTTGTAACATAGTGTAAGCCACATTGAGCCTGCAAATAGGTGGGAAAATGTGGGGTACAAATGCAGCAAATAAATAAATCTAGGGCGCTGAGGTACCTGGGCTGATTTTATGAAGTTATCTAGAAATCTGGGCAAAAGACTATGGGGCCCTTTTACAAAGGTGCGGTAGGCTCTACACATGTGCAGCATGCGCCAAAATGAGACTACTGCTAGGCTAGCATGCCTCCTGGCGGTAATTTCAGATTTGGCATGCACCCATACCACCAGGACAAATTATTTTTTAATTTCCTATTGTGCGTGGCATTTCCGGCATTAATTGGCATTTGGCATACACCGACCGGTCACCGTGCATGTAGCACGTGGGCCCTTACTACTAGATCAATGGGTGGTGTTGAGCTCAAGCCGTAAATAGGTGTGCGCTGGTTTCCATTTTACCGCAGGCCCTTTTCCCAGCCCTTTGAAAAAAAGCCCTTTTTCCCAGATGCAGTAAAAACTGGCCCAGCGTGCACCAAAAACATGCGCCCACACTACCGCAGGCCACTATTTGCCATGGCTTAGTAAAAGGACCTCTATGGGCAGGAGAAATTTGCAGCTTTTCCTTGCTTGGTCCAGGAAAGTACTTGAGTAGGGTCAAGTTGTATAGAGCATGCTACAAACAACACAAAGACACACTTCCCTTCCTGACAGCAGGTGAAAATTGATATAGGGAGTTGACACTGAGAGTAGTTAGGCAATTATAACTTAGACCACATTCAAACCAAAATTACAATTCCTTGACAACTCCCCATGATGACATTCAGGCATATACGTTAAGTAGTTTCTGATATCTACAATGTGTATGAATGGAGAGACAGATGGACGCTTTGTCACCTGTGCCAGTGAAGCACACCTAACAAAGGCTAGATGTACTGAAAGATCGATATTTAAAAGAATCTCACCGGGCAGTGCTTCAAGTTCTGAATATCCTCTCTGACCATCAAAGCACTAACAAGCTAGGTTAGAGGTGGTCTGGGTGTGGATAGTGGACAGAACCAGCACTTTACCGGTGATATTCAGACCGCTAAACAGTTAAGTGAGTGAAAATAAATTAGGCCAGCTGAAAGGTTTACTAATTTTATCTGACAAGTTAACTGGACACTGGTCTCAATATTGGCCAGTTCTTGGTTAACTTCACATTCCTGGGTATTCAATATCAGAGACTGGAAATGCCCTAGTATTTACTATATGGGATTAACTCAGCCCATAGCTGTGTTACTGCTGCAGGTTGAATATCTACTACAGATGCTTATTTTCCTCACTTTGAGTCCTTGGGATGAATGCCAAGTACAGGGTTTCTCAGCTCTGGTTCTCAGGTAATCAGGTTCTACAAATTAGCCTTATTCTTCAACCATGTGCATTCCAGTTAACCTAATGACTATTTATCACGTGTACTCTTGAATACGAGACCTGATAGTGGCCCTGGCCTTTGGGCATGGTATATCTGCAGGCAAACAGCTGCCGGCTATAAATGCATTTCACCTCAATATGCACCACTCCACATTATTTCATTCAATAGTTGATTTATTCTTCATTGGGTATTTTACTGTAGAAAATTGGAAAAGCAAACATTTGTAATGAATAATTCACTTGTTTTCCATGCTCTGCCATTCTGCCTTATTTTTCTTTAGTTAAAGAAAATCTGCCTGGAGCAATGCCGAAGGCAAAGTGAAAATGTTTAATTAGTTGGTGAGATGTAACTAAAATTACATTATTAAAAAAGTAAGAATGAATTGTTATGATGAGTTAAAAGGATGGTTGCAAAATAATTTGAAACTAGTGAATCAGATTGATTTTTAAAAACTAGAAAAATGTGCTTTAAGGGAATTCTAAGTGAAAATTACACTGTCAAAACTGTTATGAAAATTAATGCATCAATCCGGTCATACACAGGACACATTTTAACAGGAAGTGTAGCTTTTAGCTTCCCTCCCTTGCAACTATGAAAAGATTAGTCTTAATTTTAAAGATATCCAGCAGGGTTGGCCTGTAGAGTAGAATTTATCTCCAGAGATGCTCCGTATATGACTCAAATGAGCAGAAACCTTAAAGTGATTCTGTCTAATTCTCAGGAGAATCCAGTCTACTATACATATGTTAACTCATCCAATATAATTATTGAGGCCTGGAGCAGCAGGTGGGAATATTTTACACAAGTTTCTCCATGTTGGCTACTGATTAGCAAAACTACATTTGCATAGCTGTAAGTGAAAATTACAGAGGAAGATAAATGCCACCTTGTTATTTTCTCTCACAATGCCTCATATTGCATCACTCTCTAACCCTAATCTCCTTCAAAATCAAGCCTTCTCATTCTATTGTACTAACTTTTTTCTTCCTCTAATATTATAATTTTTAGGTATATTTTGCTCCTCTGATACTGACTGAAGAGTTAGCCAGCCCCAAAGGAAAGGAGTGGTGAGACCATTAGGGAGCCATTAGGAAGCCAGCCTCTCAGCTGATAGGAAAAAAGAAACAGGTGACTGTGGCTGAAGTGAAGGAGAACAGAAGGTTGAGTGAAAAGAGGACTGGAGGGAGAACCTAAGAACATAAGCATAGCCATACTGGGTCAGACCAATGGTCCATCTAGCTCAGTATCCTGTTTCCAACAGTGGCCAGATCACAAGTACCTGGCAGAAACCCAAATAGTAGCAACATTCCATGCTACAAATCCCAGGGCAAGCAGTAGCTTCCCCATGTCTGTCTAATAGCAGACTATGGGCTTTTCCTCCAGGAACTTGCCCAAGCCTTTTTTAAAACCCAGATATGCAAACCACTGTTACCACATCCTCCTATTTTCTTTGAAAGTATTTCCTTATAACTTCCTTGAGTGTCCCCTAGTCTTTGTACTTTTGGAACAAGTAAAAAATTGATTCACTTCTACTCATTCTACACCTCAATCATACCCCCTCTGCTGTCTCTTTTCCAAGCTGAAGAGCCCTAATCTCTTTAGCCTTTCCTCATATGAGAAGAGTTCCATTCCCCTTCATCATTTTGTTCGCTCTTCTTTGAACCTGCTATATCTTGAGATACGTTGACCAGAGAGAGGAGGAGAAACAATGTAAGATAAGAGAAAGCAGAGTGAAAGTAGAAAGTACAAGGGGGGAAGTGAATCTTAACATCTACCTACCTCAACATCCACCACCCCACATCTGCTTTGGCTATATTCAGGTTTGAATAGTTTCCACTAGCCTGCTTCCCAGTCACATTCGTCACATGTGTGCATGTGCGTAAGACTCCTACCTGCCTGGTTGCCCCTTCCCCCCATCTTGAGAGACAGGCGGAATGGTTCCCATGGCCTAGTGGTGGTACGTGCACATCTTCACTATATTCCGCGACAGACACGTATTACATCATATTATACCATTACAATAATATAGAGTGTTCTTTAGTAATAAAGTTGGGTAACTTTGTTCCTTTCAGTAATATGGCATATTTTATGTCTGCAGCTCATATGACAGAGTTTTTTCACATATAATCGTTACATTACACTATTTAGTGGCTTATTTTCATAATGTGATTTTACAAATGCAATTCTTTTTGTTTTTATAGCTCTTATTCTGAGTTCCATCCAGATAGGCTTATCTTTTGATTGGATTATCTGTATTTGCTAATTTGAAGGTACGAAACATTTTCAATGATATCTCAGCAATGTCTTTTTATTTTGGTATCACCATTTATCACTTTTGCTTGCATTTACCAAATTTTATGTCCATTTTTATCATAATTTTTATAATCACATCTTGCCTTTAAGTATATATATATATATATATATATATATATATATATATATATCCCTTAAACTGATACATATGTGTTTTATTTTTATTTTAATTAATGTCCATGTTTAGGTTTATGGCAAATTGTTGTTTTTCAGTTTTTTGCCTTCATTATGTATTTTACTACTATTGATGTTATACATATGTGTTTACTATTCATTTGCATAATTTGCTTGCTATCATGTGTAACTATTGTCATTTACATTTATGTCACTTTTTAACCTTACACATTATTATTATTACATTTGTATCCCACATTATCCCACCTTATTGCAGGCTCAATGTGGCTTACAATTCATCGTGGATACTGGAAATAGAAAAGAATGTACATTTGGTTTAACAGCGAGCTTTGGGTACATGATGGTGAGATACATAATATTAGAAGTATGGAACAAATGTTTCATTTTTATTTAAACATATATTTTTATATTTCTATTTACATTTGTATTTATATTTTTGTTTTAGACCCCTGAAGAAGGGTCTTAATAAATCAATTTTGACTGTTAACATCTGTGACTTCAGTCTGGTCCTTCTGAATATCTTCCGCTTGACTTGTTGTTTCCTTAGTGCTGGAAATAGCAGTGCTAGGGATTTACAGGAGTCATTTCCCCATGCTCCTTTCTCCTGAAACAGAGCCAATGTACACTTCATGGCATTGGGATTTGAATTCCACCTCAAAGGAAAAGGGGTGTTTCCAGCCATATATCTGCCTGAGGCATATGCATAGCAATCACTTTTATTCAAACTGGCCACTATAAATTTAACCCATTCAACCCAAGCATTTATCCCCCCTATATCCTGTTTCTGTCTCAAATGTTTGTCCCAAATCCTTTACCTCTATTATTTGCACCACAGATTTTATAGTTATATTTAAGTGTCTGCCCCTAAGTTTTTCTCATTGGCCAATGGTCACCTGCCTGTCTGCTAGTGTTCTGCTTAACAGCTAACAGCTGGGAATACTCATTAACTTCTCCCTGCCTTTTGCTTTCTTTGTTCATAGCTCCCTGCTATTTCACAGATGTCCATTTCCCGCCTTCTGGCCTTGGGCTCTCACAACATCTCCCTTCATGGCCTCATGAAACAGTTTATCTCAGCTCTGGGGCATGACTGAAGTTTGTCCTGTGTCTCAGTAGTTTTACAAGCCCCCCCCCCCCCACCTCCCCCTTCTCCTGTTCCTGTTTCTTACAAGTAATAATTCAAACAGTTATAATGTACTTCTTTCTGTTACAAAAGAGCTAGTTAGAGCCTGAACTATACATTTACACCTATGTTATATGGAAATACAATATATTTATTTATTTCCCACAACTATTTCTGGGCTATCCTGAGCCCCCCTTGCCTGAAACAAGCTTCCCCCTTCAGGTAAACAAAATAATATTTAACCGCAGGTTACATTTTGTAAACTGCGTTGATAGTTTCTCTCTCCAGCAGTATATCAGGACTAATAATAACTTGAAACCTGAAGTGTTAGTGGTTAATACAATTTAGTAAAAGGGTCCCTTTGGGGCCATTTTAGTACTAAGGCACGGTAGGCCTAAGATGGGCCTATTGTGTGCTAAAAGGGCACTAATGTAGGATGCACTGAGGCGTCCTGTGGTAGTTTTCCACTTAGTGTGTGCTAATCCCATGCTTGAAAATAGTTTTTATTTTCCAGTGCAGGAGTCATCCCCATAGACAGAGAGGAGGTGTGCCTGTGTTAATTGGGTAGCACAAACACATCACCGTGTGCTGCCTAATTAGTGTGGGAGTAGCGTGGGAGCCCTTACCGCCTCTTAAATAGGTGGTAGTAAGGACTTCTGTGGTAATGGCCATGCGCTAATGGGGACACGGTACTATGTAAGCCACATTGAGCCTGCAAATAGGTGGGAAAATATGGGATATAAATGTAACAAATAAAATAAATAAAGACATTAGTGTTTGCCATTCTCAAAAAAATGGCAAGGCGGCCATTTTACTGCCACAATAAGAGTCGCCACAACGTGTGGAAAACCCATGTGCTAACACCAGTGACAGACACTTTTTAGCGCTGCTTGGTAAAAAGACCTCTTAGTGAGGTAGGATAAATCATACTAAGCCCGAAGCATTTTAATAATAACTATAACAAAAAAAAAGAAACAAAAATATTCCGTTTACAGTATGAACAATGAAACTGTGTGTGGGGCTCATTTTCGAAAGAAAAAAACATCTAAAAAGTGGCATAAAGCAGCATTTGGACATTTGTTTTTACAAAAATGTCCAAATCAGTATTTTTGAAACCTATTTTTTATACGTTTTTCTATGCTGTTCATCTGTAGTGCATCCAAATCTCAAGGGGGCGTGTTGGGGGCATGTTAAGGTCAGGATTTGGGCATTCCTGAGACTTGAATGTTTTTCAGCCATAATGGAACATAACAAAATTGTCCAGGAATAAAACTAAGATGTTTTGAGCTAGACATGTTTTTATAATGAATAGGGCACAAAAAGGTACCCTAAATTACCAATCACTGGAGGGAATCAGGTATAACCTCCCCTTACTCCACCAGTGGTCACTGACTCCTCCCACCCACCCCTAAAAATGTGATTAAAAATATTACTTACTAGCCTCTATGCCAGCCGCAGATGTTATACTAAGGTCCTCCCTGGAGTAGACTACTGGTGGGTACAGTACACTGCAGACTGGTGGACCCAGGCCCATACCTCCCCCTACTTGTTATACTTGTGGTGGAAACTGTGAGCCCTCCAAAACTCACCAGAAACCCACTGTACCCACATATTGGTGCCACTTTGCCCATAAGGGTTATTGTAGTTGGGGGTAGTGGGTTTTGGGGGGGCTCAGCAGACAAGATATAAGAGCAACAGTAAGATGTTTACCTGGGAACATTTATTTGAAGTTCACTGCAGTGCTCCCTAGGATGCGCTATTGCTCTCCTGGGATGTCTGGGAGACCAGTCTAGTAAAAATGCTGGCCCCTCCTACATCCCAATGGCTTGATTTGGTATGTTTTTCACATGGATGTTTTTTGTTTCAAAACTGGTAAAAAAAAAAGTACAGAGCACAAAACCTTGTTCAAAACGGTATTTAAAAAAAAAAAAAAAGATAGACTTTTCCCTTTTTTCAAAAATGGCCTTCTTTCCTATTCGGATTTTGGACTTTTTGTGCAAAACATCCAAAGTCAGGTCGATTAAATATGCATAGCTGCATTATCCCTTTTCACAGTCACTCTGCTGCTGTCAGCAACATCTGGAATAGGGTAGAGGAAGAATGGGGAGTTTAATATGGTGTGATATCAGCTCAAAATATGGATAAGAAGCTGACTACTATGTTAGCCATAATTCAATAACCACTTTTTTTCATTTAAATATCTGCAGAAACTCACATGCACCCTTGCTCCACAGGAAGAAGTTAGGGGAAATGAAGTTGTAAAAGAAACTAAACAAGAAATATCACATTGACTAGGAAATAAACTCTAATAGAAATGATAAAGTTTATACTAAAGTAATAATTCTTGAATGTGTATACATATTACAATAAGGCACGTATCACATTCAAGATCTGTGTCAATTTCTATACTTCATTTTTTCCTCATTAACTATGGATCTGCTCAAATATCAAGGGGGGCAAAGCCTTCCAATATCCTCTCTGTCCCTTCTTTCATTCCATGTTAAAACAAAATGCAGAACACATTTTCCTTTCTAGCCTGCACTCACATCTAACCACCATAAATAATGTATAGTACACCATACTATTTTATAGCGTGTGTGTGCAGGCGGAGGGGGGAGTGAAGGAGTAAAGGAGATCATGAATATTATACTGTTACTATCTTTCTGGAACAAAAAAATGATCATTGGGTTTATTTATCAATAATCTCTTGCACTGGTTATTTACTTTCCTTCATCAACAGTACACAGGCTATTTTATAATTTAATAGAGGCAAACAAACAGTTTCCTGACCAGTCAAAGCCCTGTTTTGGAGGCTGACTTGGACATAGTTGCAGTCACAGAGACATGGCTCAATGGTTCCCATGAATGGGATGTAAACATACCAGGCTATAATCTTTTTAGGAAGGATAGAGAGGGACGTATAGGTGGAGGAGTAGCTCTGTATGTGAGAAATGATATTGCAGCGACTGAAATGACAGGGAACTGGGGAAAGGAAGAAGCGATATGGATCACCTTAAAAAGAGAGGCTAGAACCTTGGTCCACATGGGTGTTGTCTATAGACCCCCGACACAATTGGAAGAACTAGATAAAGATCTGATCGCTAATATTCAAAAGTTGGGGAAGAAAAGAGAGGTGCTGTTGTTGGGAGATTTTAATCTGCCAGATGTAGATTGGAAGGTTCCATCTGCAAAATCGGAAAGAAGTAGAGAGATTGTGGATGCTTTCCAAAGTGCTCTGCTCAGACAAATGGTGACCGAACCCACGAGGGAGGGAGCCACGTTGGATCTGGTGCTCACAAATGGGGATAGTGTGTCAAATGTCCAAGTGGCTGCACACCTGGGAAACAGTGACCATCAAACGGTTTGTTTTGATGTAACGGCTCATGTGGATAGCAGCCACTCTAAACTCAAAGTCCTGGATTTCAAGCGAGCTGACTTTAACAAAATGGGAGAATACCTGAGGAAGGAGCTGATGGGCTGGGAGGACATACGAGAAGTGGAAGGACAGTGGTCCAGGCTAAAAGAAGTAATAAACAGGGCCACAGACCTTTATGTAAGGAGAGTAAATAAAAGCAAGAGAAAAAGGAAACCGATATGGTTCTCAAAGCAAGTGGCTGAGAAAATAAAGATTAAAGAGTTAGCGTTCCAGAAATATAGAAAATCTCAAGAGGAGGAACACGGGGAGGAATACCGGATGAAACTGAAAGAAGCCAAGAGAGAGGTACGTCTGGCGAAGGCGCAAGCGGAAGAACAAATGGCTAGAAATGTAAGGAGGGGAGACAAAAACTTCTTCAGGTATATTAGTGAAAGGAGAAAGACTATAAAGGGAATTGTGAGACTAAAAGATACAACAAAACGCTATGTAGAAAATGATGAAGAAAAAGCCAATTTGCTAAATAGATACTTTTGTTCTGTTTTCACTGAAGAAAACCCTGGGGAAGGACCGAGAGGGACTGGCAAAAGTACACCTGAGAATGAGGTGGATAAAGCGCCGTTCACGGAAGAGAGTGTGTATCAACAACTTGGAAAGCTAAAGGTGGACAAAGCCATGGGGCTGGACGGGATCCACCCCAGAATACTGAGGGAGCTCAGAGAGGTTCTGGCGGGTCCTCTTAAAGACTTGTTTAATAAATCCTTGGAGACGGGAGAGGTTCCAAGGGATTGGAGAACGGCGGAGGTGGTCCCTCTTCACAAAAGTGGTGATAGGGAAGAAGCTGGAAACTACAAGCCGGTAAGCCTCACTTCGGTTATTGGAAAAGTAATGGAAGCGATGCTGAAGGAAAGGATAGTGAATTTCCTGGAAGCCAATAAGTTGCAAGATCCGAGACAACATGGTTTCACCAAAGGGAAATCGTGCCAAACGAATCTCATTGAATTCTTTGACTGGGTGACGGGAGAATTAAATCAAGGACCTGCTATGGATGTCATCTACTTAGATTTCAGCAAGGCTTTTGACACGGTTCCCCACAGGAGGCTCTTGAATAAACTAGACGGCCTGAAGATAGGACCCGAAGTGGTGAACTGGATTAGGAACTGGTTGACGGACAGACGCCAGAGGGTGGTGGTGAATGGAGTTCGCTCGGAGGAGGGAAAGTTGAGTAGTGGAGTGCCTCAGGGATCGGTGCTGGGGCCGATTCTGTTCAATATATTTGTGAGTGACATTGCCGAAGGGTTACAAGGTAAAGTTTGCCTTTTTGCGGATGACACCAAGATTTCCAACAGAGTGGACACCCCGGAGGGAGTGGAAAACATGAAAAAAGATCTGAAGAAGCTAGAAGAATGGTCTAACGTTTGGCAATTAAAATTCAATGCGAAGAAATGCAAAGTGATGCACTTAGGGAGTAGAAATCCAAGGGAGACGTATGTGTTAGGCGGGGAGAGTCTGATAGGCACGGATGGGGAGAGGGATCTTGGGGTGATAGTATCTGAGGAACTGAAGGCGACGAAACAGTGCGACAAGGCGGTGGCCGTAGCTAGAAGATTGCTAGGCTGTATAGAGAGAGGAGTGACCAGCAGAAGAAAGGAGGTTTTAATGCCACGTTGGTGAGGCCCCACCTGGAGTATTGTGTTCAGTTTTGGAGGCCGTATCTTGCGAAGGATGTTAAAAAAATGGAAGCGGTGCAAAGAAAAGCTATGAGGATGGTATGGGATTTACGTTCCAAGACGTATGAAGAGAGGCTTGCTGACCTGAACATGTACACCCTGGAGGAAAGGAGGAACAGGGGTGATATGATACAGACATTCAAATATTTGAAAGGTATTAATCCGCAAACAAATCTTTTCCAGAGATGGGAAGGCGGTAGAACGAGAGGACATGAAATGAGATTGAAGGGGGGCAGACTCAGGAAAGATGTCAGGAAGTATTTTTTCACGGAGAGGGTGGTGGACGCTTGGAATGCCCTCCCGCGGGAGGTGGTGGAGATGAAAACGGTAACGGAGTTCAAACATGCGTGGGATATGCATAGAGGAATCCTGTGCAGAAGGAATGGATCCTCAGAAGCTTAGCTAAAATTGGGTGGCGGAGCAGGTGGGGGGAAGAGGGGGTGGTGATTGGGAGGGTACGGTCTGTACCAGAGCCGGTGATGGGAGGCGGGAAATACTGCTGGGCAGACTTATATGGTCTGTGCCCTGAAAAGGACAGGTACAAATTCAAGGTAAGGTATACACATATGAGTTTGTCTTGGGCAGACTGGATGGACCATGCAGGTCTTTTTCTGCCATCATCTACTATGTTACTATGTAAAGTAGCACACACATTACTGACAAGTGTTTCTATTTAGAAATTTGTGAAGTTAAGATTATATAAACCCAACATTCAGTCTTCAGTGCTATGAAACAGTGGTACAACTTATTTGTAGCTGTAGGGGATCCCCAAGCCCTGCCAGCCAGTGGTGTACCTAGGGTATTTGACACCCGGGGCCGGTCATTTTTTAACACCCCCCCCTCCAAAATCCAGTACTAGGCATACTGAGAATACAAAAAACTCAGGACTTATAGAGCAATAGGTCATACAAGGGTGTACCTAGGAAAAGGAGGCATCTTAAACACTGCAGTGAGCACTAGAACATCAATTCTATTGTAAAACGAAACCAGCCAGAATGGTACAGATCCTCGATCCTGCACAGTCAATGCCAACTGAAGCCATGTCTTTTTCACAGACACAGATACACCCTAATCCACTATAGAATAAGTAACCACAAACTTTCTATTTAGACAAAAATTAAACTGAACCCTGAGATGGCAGATTTTGCATACATTGCAACACCACAGAAACAGAAAATGTCCTCTAGTACTGTGCCAGAACACAAACAGGGAAAAAAAACTCTATGCCAGAAAAATCGAGCAGGAGAAAGTAGAGGCTGATCAAAGGACGAATCCAACACTGGAATTGTAATTAAAAACTACTTTATTGATGCAGATGTTCAGTGACCCAACACGGTCTGTGTTTTGGCGTATCGCAATGCCTACATCAGGGGTCAAATTAACAATTCATCCGATAGAACATGTAGATATACTGTTAATATCAAACCAAAGGACTGCAATTCTATCAGGCTGCTCGAGAGTCATACACAACTATGTGTGTTGTAGATTACTCTGGAGTCTGTTTCCTTTCACCTGTTTCCTTGTTCTAGAGCCTGCTTTCCATTAAAAGAGGCCTGACCCATTGATCAAATGGGGAGGATGTCATACCACACATTTCTCCTTTCATATAATTCCAGAATATTTACCAAAATTTGTATCCCATGATATATTTTGATTGCATTCAAATGGTTGCAGATGCTTTCACTGCGATTTTGCTTTATAGTAGGTATCCCTTGACATTTCATTCACTGCTTGTCTAAACTGGGAACTTACAGCAGCAAGGCTAGCTAGCTAACCATCTGCAGGTCAAGGTCACCCCTTTCCTGCAGCAGGTGCCTTATTATTACTATTGGGAATGTCCTCCTGCTTGTCTCCATATGTACATTTCTTAGTTTGAAGACGTGGATAGGAGCAGATGGTGTCATCCTATGTGGGAATTGGTAGAGTTCTGCTCTAGCATTACTGGTAAATAAGCAGTGCACTAAGATGCATGTAAGCACGATCTGTTTAGAATGGCTGATTGATGTTCTATTTCTTTCATTTATGTTGTGTAGACTGAGATGCCAGGGCATTACTGGAATAATAGGATGCCCTCACTGCCCTTGATAAATACAGACTGTATTCAGTGACGGGTTGTCCTTTAGAGCTGCTTTGTGGCTATATTTCTTTCAGTTACATAGAGAGTTTTTATGGCTGTATATGTGAGTATAGCTGCCTGCAATTTTACATGTAAGAGAATAAAAGAACAATATACAGAGAGAACTATGAGGTTACAGGACAGACTGCCTGCACATATTCCTGATTTAAGATTGGATTACTATGTCCAGTATAGAGGCCTTGACAGTGTAAATAAAATTTGAATATTTAGGTACATGACTAAACCTTTGGCGTAGCCCACAGTTGAAGCACTGTATATAAAGTACATAAGTATTGCCATACTGGGAAAGACCAAAGGTCCATCAAGCCCAGCATCCTGTTTCCAACAGTGGCCAATCCAGGTCACAAATACCTGGCAAGATCCAAAAAAAGTACAAAACATTTTATACTGCTTATCCCAGAAATAGTGGATTTTCCCAACTCCATTTAATAATGGTCTATGGACTTTTCCTTTAGGAAGCCGTCCAAACCTTTTTTAAACTCCGCTAAGCTAACCGCCTTTACCACATTCTCTGGCAACGAATTCTAGAGTTTAATTACACATTGAGTGAAGAAAAATTTCCTCATATTCATTTTAAATTTACTACATTGTAGCTTCATCGCATGCCCCCTAGTCCTAATATTTTTGGAAAGCGTAAACAGACGCTTCACATCTACCCATTCAACTCCTCTCATTATTTTATAGACCTCTATCATATCTCCCCTCAGCCGCCTTTTCTCCAAGCTAAAGAGCACTAGCCGCTTTAGCCTTTCCTCATAGGGAAGTCGTCCCAATCCCTTTATCATTTTCGTCGCTCTTCTCTGCACCTTTTCTAATTCCACTATATCTATTTTGAGATGCGGCGACCAGAATTGAACACAATATTCGAGGTGCGATCTCACCATGGAGCGATACATAGGCATTATAACAGCCTAATTTTTGTTTTCCATTCCTTTCCTAATAATACCTAAGATTCTATTTGCTTTCTGAACCGCAGCAGCACACTGAGCAGATGGTTTCAACGTATCATCAACGACGACACCTAGATCCCTTTCTTGGTCCGTGACTCCTAACATGGAACCTTGTATGACGTAGCTATAATTCGGGTTCCTCTTTCCCACATGCATCACTTTGCACTTGCTCACATTAAACATCATCTGCCATTTAGACACCCAGTCTCCAAGTCTCGTAAGGTCCTCTTGTAATTTTTCACCCCTTCAAAGAAATGTAGTAGATTGGTGAGGCAAGATTTCCCTTCACTAAATCCATGTTGACTTTTCGAATATGCTCTGTAATTTTCTTCCTAATAATAGTCTCTACCATTTTGCCCAGCACCGACGTCAGACTCACCGGTCTATAATTTCCCGGATCTCCTCTGGAACCTTTTTTAAAAATCGGCGTTACATTGGCCACCCTCCAATCTTCCGGTACCATGCTCGATTTTAAGGATAAATTACATAATACTAGCAATAGCTCTGCAAGTTCATTTTTCAGTTCTATCAGTACTCTAGGATGAATGCCATCTGGTCCAGGAGATTTGCTACTCTTCAGTTTGTAGAACTGCCCCATTACATCCTCCAGGTTTACAGAGAATTCATTAAGTTTCTCTGACTCATCAGCTTCGAATACCATTTCCGGCACCAGTATCCCACCCAAATCTTCCTCGGTGAAGACTGAAGCAAAGAATTCATTTAATCTCTCCGCTACGGCTTTGTCTTCCCTGATCACCCCTTTTACTCCTTGCTCATCAAGCGGCCAAACCGATTTTTTAGCCAGCTTCCTGCTTTTAATATACCTAAAAAACGTTTTACTATGTGTTTTTGCCTCCAACGCAATCTTTTTTTCGAAGTCCCTCTTAGCATTCCTTATCAGTGCTTTGCATTTGACTTGACGTTCTTTATGCTGTTTCTTATTATTGTCAGTCTGTTCCTTCTTCCATTTTCTGAAGGATTTTCTTTTAGCTCTAGTAGCTTCCTTCACCTCACTTTTTAACCATGCCGGCTGTCGTTTGGCCTTCCGTCCTCCTTTTTTAATAAGCAGAATATATTTGGCCTGTGTTTTTGAACAGCATCCACGTCTGATGTAAATTTTTGACTCTCGAAGTTGCCCCTCTAAGGTTTTTTTTCACCGTTCTTCTCATTTTATCATAGTCTCCTTTTTTAAAGTTAAACGCTGATGTAATTGATTTCCTATGTATACTAACTTCAAAGCTAATATCAAATCCGAACATATTATGATCACTGTTATCAAGCGGCCCCAGCACCATTACCTCCCTCACCAGATCATGCACTCCACTAAGGACTAGGTCTAGAATTTTTCCTTCTCTCGTCGGCTCCTGTACCAGCTGCTCCATAAAGCTGTCCTTGATTTCATCAAGGAATTTTACCTCCCTAGTGTGCCCCGTTGTTACATTTACCCAGTAAATATCGGGATACTTGAAATCACCCATTATTATTGTGTTGCCCAGTTTGTTTGAGTCCCTAATTTCCTTTAACATTTCTGCATCCGTCTGTTCATCCTGGTCAGGCAGACGGTAGTACACTCCTATCACTATCCTTTTCCCCTTTACACATGGAATTTCAATCCACAGTGATTCAAAGAAGTGTTTTGTTTCCTGCAGAATTTTCAATCTATTTGATTCAAGGCTCTTCTTAATATACAATGCTACCCCTCCACCAATTTGATCCACCCTAACACTACGATATAATTTGTACCCCGGTATGACAGTTATCCTCCTTCCACCAGGTCTCAGAGATGCCTATTATATCTAATTTTTCATTTAGTGTAATATATTTTAACTCTCCCATCTTATTTCTTAGGCTCCTGGCATTCGCATATAGACATTTCAAAGTATGTTTGTTGTTCCTATTTACATCATGCTTAGTACTTGACAGTATTAATTTGCAATCTTTTGTCTGATTTTTTTTTTTATTTAAGGACACCTGATCTACTATGGTCTCTTTTGCAACCTCACTATCAGGAAATCCTATCATCCCTGTTTTGGTGATATCTTTGAAAGATACCTTTTCCCGAACCATGCGCTTTTGAACGACTGTCGGCCTTCCCCCTGTTTCTAGTTTAAAAGCTGCTCTATCTCCTTTTTAAATGCCGATACCAGCAGCCTAGTCCCACCCTGGTTAAGGTGGAGCCCATTCTTTCGGATTAGGCTCCCCCCTCCCCAGAATGTTGCCCAGTTCCTAACAAATCTAAAACCCTCCTCCCTGCACCACTGTCTCATCCATGCATTGAGACTCTGGAGCTCTGCTTGTCTCTTGGGCCCTGCGCGTGGAACGGGTAGCATTTCAGAAAATGCTACCCTAGAGGATCTGGATTTGAGCTTTCTACCTAAGAGCCTAAATTTGGCTCCCAAATCCTCCTCGGTGAAGACCGAAGCAAAGAATTCATTTAATTTTTCCGCTACGGCTTGGTCTTCCCTGATCGCCGCTTTAACACCATTTTCGTCCAGCAGCCCAACCAATTCTTTAGCCGGCTTCCTGCTTTTAATGTATCTAAAAAAACTTTTACTATGTATTTTCGCTTCTAGCGCTAACTTTTTTTCAAAGTCTTGTTTTGCCTTCCTTATCTCCGCTTTGCATTTGGCTTGGCATTCCTTATGTTTCATCTTGTTACTTTCAGTCGGTTCTCTTCTCCACTTTCTGAAGGATTGATTTTTGGTTCTAATGACTTCCTTTACCTTACTGTTTAGCCACGCCAGCTGACGTTTGGTCTTTTTTCCCCTTTTTCTAATACGCGGAATATATTTGTCCTGTACCTCCAGGATGGTGTTTTTAAACAGCATCCACGCCTGATCCAAGTTTTTTACCATGCAAGCTGCTCCTTTCAGTCTTTTTTTCACCGTTTTTCTCATTTTGTCGTAATCACTTTTTCTAAAGTTATTTTTCAACATTTTTATTGATGACAATTCAAATGAAACATATCCAACAATATGAGTACACATAGATTCAGAAACAAACATGTATACCTTGTAACTATGTAGTACAGGCAATCATCAAACTTTTAGCATTTTCTCCCCACCCCACCCCTCTGCTTATGTTCTAACAGTTTTATATATCAACAATTGGTATTGATGACGTATCTAAAGAATCACTCCAGGTTTCCAAATCAACAATATACAAAATATACAAACATCCCAACATCTGCAGTGTTAACAGTCAACAATATTTGTCCCAATTATCCCTTCCCCATACTTAAGGCCATCCTAATAAAGACTAGACTCTAATCCACTTATTTATTCGGTTCAACAACATCATGTGTTCCCCTATTTACAATCCTAACTTCTTATATATACCACCAGGATAGCTAACATCGATAATCGGCCCTCCATTCATCACCTCCCTCCTCCTCCCCACGCCCCCCCACCAACCCCCTTCCCTTCCCCCCTGCTCGAGAATATATGATGTATTTATTCCATTCACCTCATAGCATCATGGAGCTTGTACACTAGTTCAGTGTACTTATCTATCATGCCTATTTTCTTTCTACATGCAGAAGTGTCAAAATGAGTGGTATGGAGGGAGGGAAAATGCTTGAGACAGGTAAATGTTTTCCATGCAAGAACAGTGCTCTCTGTGGACAGGGCCGGTCTTAGCAAGTGCGGGGCCCTATGCAGACCAATTTGATGGGGCCCCACCCTAGCCCTGCCCCCACCCTAACTCCGCCCCCCCAGCTCCAGGGCCCGCCACCCCTCCCTCCGAACTCCAAGGCCCCCAGCTCCAGGGCTTGTCCATCTTGCATTGTCAATGCCAACTGAAAGCCATGTCTTTTTCACAAACACAGATACAGTACACCCTAATCCACTATAGAATAAGTAATCATAAACTTTCTATTTAGACAAAAAATAAACTGAACCCCCAAAATGCCAGACTCTGCATACAATGCAACACCACAGAAACAGAAAATGTCCCCTAGTACTGTGCAAAATATAAAGACAGCAGATGTAAATTTGAAAAAAACTAACAAATACCAATCACCACTTTACAAATTAACAAATAGAAATAAAACAAATATAGAGCATAAAATAATACCATTTTATTGAACTAATACATTTAGCTTTCAGAGGCCAAAACATCCTTTCTCAGGTCAATACAGTATAGTACTGTTACAGTATCCTATCCTGACCTGAGGAAGGGGGCTTTGTTCTCCGAAAGTTAGCCAAAATGTATTAAAATTAGTCCAATAAAAAGATTACCTTGTTTACATGTTCTGTTATAAACATTTATTAACACATCTACAATACTTTTTTTGCTTTAGGAAAAAAAAACCAATTTGAAACGCTGGAGTAACAGGCAGCAGCGCCTCGCGTCTGCCCTGCTACTAAAAATCTCTTCCACGACGTCGTTGGGCCTTCCCACATTGAGTCCCGCCCGCCCTCGCGGTAATTGGAAGTTACCTCAGAGGAGGGCGGGACTCAATGTGGGAAGGCCCAACGATGTCGTCGAAGAGATTTTTAGTAGCAGGGCAGACGCGAGGCGCTGCTGCTGCCTGTTACTCCAGCGCTTCAAATTGGGTTTTTTTTAAAGGCAGGACAGGGCGAGCAGCGAGAGCAGACTCAGAGCACCCCCCACCACCACCCGCTGACATCTGGGGTGGACTGCCCCCACCACGTCGCCGTCGCGTGTTGTTGAACTTGGGAGGAAGGGAGAGTGGAGCTCGGCCGCCTCGGTCGCCTCGCCTTAAGATCGGCCCTGTCTGTGGAGCCTTAACCAATGGCTCAGATTCCTGGATAAAGTCACCATTTAGAGCCAGTGGTGGGAGGCGGGGCTGGTGGTTGGGAGGCGGGGATAGTGCTGGGCAGACTTATACGGTCTGTGCCCTGAAAAAAACAGGTACAAATCAAGGTAAGGTATACACAAAAAATGGCACATGTGTTTATCTTGTTTGGCAGACTGGGTGGACCATGCAGGTCTTTTTCTGCCATCATGTACTATGTTACTATGTTACACGATATCCTACATCGCATTAAGAATAAGGCTTCTTCCTCTCTGGGACAGAGTCTCCAACAGGCATCCCTATACCTTCAAAAAATGTGCTTTGCGTTTACATGATCCCTTTGCATCTCTTGCTTCCCAAGCCATCAACTGGTGTACTTGATTACGCCAATGCCAGAACTTGGGAGAATCGTTCGAAGTCCAATACTGCAGTACACATTTCCCTGCCACCAAACAAAATTTGCGACACAATAGTATTGTATCTGCATTAAAACCTTGAAACGCACCTGGGTAGTCCAATTGAAACTGGAGTGAGGTTCCCTCAATTCTGCAGGCCAAGATGGAGGATAAAAACGCCGCAACTCGCCTCCAATATCTCTGTACTTTTTGACATTTCCAAAACGCATGATATAATGTATTATCAGATATCCCACATGTTACTGTCTCTATCCCTCCCACTTTATATAATTGCACCTGGGTAAAGTATGCTCTATGTATAACCCTAAGAGCGCACTCCCGCAGGACAGTTCCACTAGTTAGTCGAGCGATACCTTTTAAGTGTGCTACAATATCCTATGCTGCGAAGTTCCTTCCTACATCCTTTTCTCATCTCTGTCGCAGTTGGTCCAGATTTTTCCCCGGTGTCAGACCCCAAATTCTCTGTTGTATGTTTGAAATAGAAGGGGGTCCCTCTGAGATTTCATCAAAAAACCCTTTAACCTTCCCCCCCCAATTGAAATTTTAACGTCTCTTTGTCTAGTGAAGTCAGATAATGTTGTATCTGACAGTATGCAAATATGTCTCCCCCCTGGACGACCTCCTGAGGTATCAGCTGAGGTAATGATTTACTCTCCCCATCCGCTCCCAACACATCCGCCAGACTGATTATACCCCTCTGCTCCCACCGTGTAAAGGTAGCATTCTCCAGCTCTGGCTGAAACATTGAGTTTCCTTTGATAGCCAATAATTCAGTTACGCTCGGGTTTCCTCCTAGCCATTTCCCAAGTAGCCGCCACGCTTCCCTTAAGGGCGCCAGAAGTATACTATACCTATATAACTGTGGCAATAGTCCCCCTTCTGCATGTAGTAAGGTGATGTTTATACGGTTTAAAGTAAGCTTCTTCCATGCTAAGTGGAGTATGGGCATTCGTTTGGTATATCCAATCTCTCACATGTCTCAGGAGACATGCGATGTTATAATATTTGAGATTAGGAAGGCCTAAACCTCCCTGTTTCCACCCTCCCAGAACATATGAAAGCTGGACTTTGGCCTTTTTTGTCGCCCAACAAAATCTCATCACTAGTTGATAAAAATGCTTAATATCTTTCTGCAAGAGCCGCAGTGGCAGGGTCTGCAAAACATACAACCACCGCGGCAAGATCACCATTTTGACAAGGCTAATATGCCCCATCAAAGATAAAGGCATCGCGCTCCAGGCCTCTAACTGCTGTGCCGTTTGTGTGGTCAGCCTATTTACATTTAGTTTATATAGCTCTCTGATATTAGCCGCCAAGGTAATACCTAAATATCCAAAAGAATTATCTGCCCACCCTAATGGAAAGTCACCAGACCACAGATTTTGAGTACCCGAATTGATTGCCAGCGCTTCTGATTTTTCAAGATTCAATTTGAAACCAGAGAAGTCTCCAAATTCTCTAAAAATTTCCAACAGATCCTCCAGAGACTCCCGGGGTTTTGTTAAAACTACTAACAAATCATCTGCAAAGGCAGCCAATTTGAACTCCCTCCTCCCAATTGATACTCCATGAACTGTTAAACATGAGATTATGTCCCGTATCAATGGTTCTAGATAGAGTGCAAACAACAAGGGTGACAAAGGGCATCCCTGTCTAGTCCCTCGTTCAATCTCAAAACTGTCCGAGGTGTTTCCATTGACCATTATTTACGCACGGGGAAAACTATACAAGGCCCGAACTGCCTTCACGAACCAACCCTGGAATCCATAAGATTCCATGACCGAGAACAGGAAAAGACCATTCTACGTGACCAAACACCTTTTCTGTGTCGAAGCTGATTACCATGGCCTGTTCACGAGTCTGACCCAGGTGTTCCAAGGAGGTCAAAATCTTCCAAAGATTTTTAGCCACAGATCTATCTTGCACAAAGCCCACTTGCGCCTCATGTATGATGTGTAGTAAGATTTTCCCTAGTCTTTTAGCCAAGATTTTTGCGAAAAGTTTTACTTCCTGATTTAAAAGTGAAATAGGTCTATATGAAGTCATCAACTTTTCATCTCTCTTTGGCTTAGGGAACACTATGATCCTGGCGAAATTGAGATGATCCGGCAGCCAACCTTTTTCTACCCACGAAGTAAACACCTCAGCCAAAGTCGGGGTTATAGATTCACCCAGCAGTTTATAGAACTCTGCTTTTAGTCCATCTGGACCCGGAGTCTTACCCACCATACTGTGGCCCAAGTTATCTCATCTGCACTAATCGGAGCGTTTAGGCTCTCGCAGTCTTTTTGGGTTAATGTGGGAGTGTCTAATTCACGCATATAAAGATCACCCGGCAGCCCTGCTTTATCTTCTGCCTTATAAAGTGCTTTGTAAAAGCCCTGAAAAGCTGTCCTGATTTCCAGATCTGTGTGGAGTAAGGTCCCTTTATTATTTTTAATTGTAACTATATTTCTAGACTCTTACTTAGGGGCCACCAGTCGTGCCAGCAGTTTTCCCTCTTTATTCCCATGCTTTTATAGTTGGTACCGATAATAAGTCTGGGATTTAATCGCTCTGTCATGCAACAATGAGTTCAAGGCAGTTTGGACTGCAACTAGGTCTTTTCTTATTTGAGGGTTCGGGTGAGTCCCAAATCTATTTCGCAACCCTGCTAACTGCTTTTCCAATCGTAAAATATTAAGATCCCTGGACCTCTTGTATTGAGTGGCATAGCTGATGATCTCACCACGCATAACAGCTTTCGCAGCTTCCCAATAGGTGATAACATCATCAATCGAGTTCTCATTATAATGTTCATATTCTTTCCACTTGGCTATTAAGAAATCCTTAAATTTCCCATCTTTAAAAAGATAACTCGGAAAGACCCACCCCCTAGCTTTGTCCCCCCCTAAATCACCTGTCCATGTCATCCATACCAAAGAATGGTCCAATATGACACACGGTCCAATCTCTGCTGCTCCAATATCAGTAAAAGCCATGCGTGAAGTCAGCAAGTAATCAATCCTCAACTGTGTGTTATAAGCATGTGATTGGTGTGTGTATTCCCTATCTAAGGGGTTTAACGTGCGCCAGACATCCACTAAGTCCAGCATATTACATAAGTCAGGTAGCCCTCTAGTACCCATCTGCCCTGTAGCTACGTGAGAGTGTGATTTGTCTATCTGAGGATCCCAAGCCATATTAAAGTCTCCTCCCAGCATCATCGGGAATGCTTCCATCTTATTAAGATTCAGGAATAGTTTCTTATAAAATTTAAGGTCTAAGACATTCGGTGCATATATGCTACCCAGAACAATCCTTCATTTTGCAACTGTGGCCGTACAAAAGACAAAACGCCCCTCACTGTCTTTTACCACCTTAGTGAACTGTGAGGCTACTCCCTTTCTAATTAATATGGCCACTCCCCCTTTATGTCCCACAGCGGATGAAGCAACACAGTCCCCCACCCACCATCTAACCAATTTTTCATGTTCCCGATCTGATAGGTGCGTTTCTTGCAGAAGCACTATGTCTGCCCTTATGCGTTGTAAATAATGCAGAATCTTTGATCTCTTTATGGGAGAGTTTATACCACCCACATTCCAAGTGACAATTTTAACCATTCTCCCGAGTTGTATAACACATCAGCAACCAGTGATAATTCCTAACTACTGCAGGGAGCCAGCCCAGCCTCTGACCCCTCTCGTTCCAACCTATCCATTTATATGCCCCACTAATTCCCATCATTACTTTATGACATACAGCCCATTCGTGCCCCCCAAGCATCCATACTTTTCCCCTGAGCAGGACCCCTCCCCTACCCCCCTCCCCCCTCCCCTCTCACCCTTCCCAACCTTCCCCTTCCTCCCCCCCTTATACTCTTAACCCCCTTTACCCCTGCAATCCCCATGGGATTTAAGTCACTTTTAACACCCCTCCTCTTGGCACATTAATGGCTACCCCTCCTTCTCATAGGTACCCCTTAACGTCCTCTCCATATTCTCAGCCCATCATTGTCACCATAATCTTATCAGCCCATTTCCCTTCCCAACCTCTTTAACTTAACATCAAACTATTTTTTTCTCCAACATTCAACTTTTAAGCTTATGCATATTTCCCGAACATTCACCCCCAGTTCCACTACCCTCCCCCGAGAAATCACTGTTCCCCTTCTGAATGTCCCAACAGTCACCTGGAATGCTCTAATAGCAAAGGAAACAGCTCATCAATCTTCCTCCATGCAGCGTTCCATTTTCTTTTCTCTTAGCCCTATGTTTACTGTTTTACCAATGATTCTGATGCAGGATCTAGTTATCTCTGCTTATTGACCCCCAGCGTAAAGTTCCCTGGCAAGTTCTTAATTAAATCCAACTCGCTTGTGTATGCTACTGCAATCCACAGTCACTCCCCGGCGGCTTTCACACTCCACAGCCGTCATCACCCGAACCATGATCAGCTGCGGAGCCCAGGGTCAATTTGCTGCAAAAATGCCCATGCTTCCTCCACAGTGTTACAGATCGTGGTAGCTGATTGATAAATTATTCTCAGCTTCGCGGGGTGCATTAAGGCAAATTAAATTTTTCGCTGGACCAGCTCCGGGCAGAATGGCGAAAATTGCCTTCTTTGCGCTGCCACACTGGCTGAGTAGTCTTAAAAACAAAGGACTTTCTGGTTGCCACTCTGCAGCTCCTTTACATTTCTCTGGGACTGTAATATTGCAGTCTTGTGTGCAAAGTTAAGGACTTGACATATAACCACCCGTGGTCTTCTATCGGTCGCTTGTCTGGGTCCTAAGCGATGTGCCCGCTCAATCCTGAGTGGGCCTAATTCCGGCGGCAGCTCCAGTTCTTTAGCCAGCCAAGCTTCGAGGAAGGTCTTCAAATCTCGTTCCCCTTGATCCTCGGTGAGTCCTACGAGACGCAAATTATTGCGTCTCGACCTATTTTCAAGGTCTTCAAGCTTGTCGGCAAACGAGGAAATCTTTTTTTCCAGCATGGTATAATCTGTGTCCATTTTAACCACCCGATCTTCTAGGTCGCTCACCCGCTGCTGATACTGCGCCATATCTTCTTTAATTTGGGTGACATTATTGCATAAAGCCTCCAATTTGGTTTCCATCGGGCCCAGTTTCTTTTCTAAGATAGATCTGACTATTTCGGCCACCCACGCGGATCCTACCGTTGAGGTACCCGGGCTCACCAGGGCCGCCATTTTATCTTCTACACCTTGGCTTTTCTCCTTCTCTTTCCTAGTCGTTTTAGCTGCCATTCTGTTCCTTGCCATGTAGAACTGCTCGCAATTCTTTGCTTTCGCTATATTTTCCTCCCCTGGTAGGGGTTAACGTAATTAGCAAGAATTTACTGCAGAGTTTTCAAGGAGATAGCAGGAGCAATTCAACTAGCGTCAATTCCTGCTCATAGCGTCACGTGACCCACCTTTTCTAAAGTTAAACGCTAGTGTATTTGATTTCCTAAGTTCACTTACTTCAATGCCAATATCAAAACTAATCATATTATGATCACTGTTATCAAGCGGCCCTCGCACCGTTACCCCCCGCACCAGAAAAGGAACGTAAGACCTTTGATGTCAAAATTATTAAATATTTTGACACCTACCAGACAGGACTTAACAAAGATCTGGGTATTCTAGCCCATTAAAAAACATAAAATTGTATTGCTTTGTAAATTGTATTGTTCTCCTGTCTCCCTGACTGTCACTGAAATGCTTTGCTGTTCACTCATCCCCTGTCTCCATGCATATTGTAATAGGATGAGACCCTGGGAACCCCCCTTGAAACCAATGGAGCCGGAACTACCATACCCAGAATTCAGTAGGAGAGTGGGGGTGGAACCCAAACCCCAGGTCGGATTCCCCTTCCAGGAGCCGGCATCAGCAGCAGCAGTGAGGGGAATGGGGAGGCAGTGGTTACCAGAAGGGGGCGCATGAACCAGGGAAATCAGTTCCCCTGGCTTAAGAATCAGTGGAGGAGTGGCCTAGTGGTTAGGGTGGTGGACTTTGGTCCTGAGGAACTGAGTTTGATTCCCAGCACAGACAGCTCCTTGTGACTCTGGGCAAGTCACTTAACTCTCCATTGCCCCATGTAAGCCGCATTGAGCCTGCCATGAGTGGGAAAGCGTGGGGTACAAATGTAACAACAACAATACATAATTCCTGCCACCTGTGAGAAAGAGAGGGTGGCTTTTTTGGAGTCTTTGAAGAGAAGGGAAGGGGAAGAGGAGAAGAAGGACATGGACTGGGAGGAGAGTGAGACAAATCTACCTGCTGTTATACCCAAGGGAGAGGAATGTATGGAGGTGGAGGAGTTCAGATAAGTTACTTTTGCATAAAGAAAAGGGCAGTGTGTGGGAGGCCACAGAGTTGTTTGTTGCTGTGCAGAGGGAAGAGCACTGCTCTGGCAGGGAACCTCAAGGACCGAGGTTCCTGGCTGGGGGAGGACAGCATTGAGCTGTTACTGCAAAGTGTTTATTTTGGGAAGAAAGAGGAGAAGCATGTCCATTGCTTACAGGAGGGCAGAGGACTCTTAGTACTGGGCCTGCTTTCCCAGGCTGAGACTGTGGAGGGGGGAGGGGGTGTACCTAAATTTGTTCATGAACTGTGAATGTGGACTGAAATAAAAGGGATTATTTTCCTCAACTGGCATTGTGGAGCTGTTCACTAGCTATGGCTGAGAGTGGAGTGCTGAGCCCGGAGGGGAAGGTGACCCAGCTCGGCTGGGGAAGGAGGGAGTTTACAATATAGACTGTCACTGAAATGTTTCACTCATATTACTATGTAAGCCGCACTGAGCCTGCTACCTAGCGGGAAAGAGCGGGGTATAAATGCAACAAATAAATAAATAAATAAATACTGTCATCTACCAACATTTGCTTATTTCCAATCTGACGAAGAAGGGCAATCTTCGAAAGCTAATCAAGAAATGTATTAAGTTATGTCCAATAAAAATGATATCATCTTATTTTCTTTTCCATGTTTTATTTTGTTTTATTTCTATTGATTACCTAGAAAACATCCCAAATCGGACTTAGACATTATATCAAAAATGCCCCTCTATGTCAGCTAATCAACATAGGATTGACTTTTTGGATCTGTGGACTTACTACATTGTACCAAAAGCCAGTTGAGAGCAACACATTATTGAAATTTGATAGTTTCCATCCATATTTGTTGAAGTATAATCTCCCAGTGAGCCAATTTCTCTGACTCCATCAAGTCTCTATGGAAGACTTTAAAATTGAAGCAGCGTGTTTGAGATAGTGCTTTAGACTCGAGGTTACCCAAAGAAAGCAATTCGGCAAGCTTATTTGCGAGCGAGATTTGTGAATAGATCATTGTTGTTGCAAGACAGAGTAAAATCTTCAACTGAAGTTTTGACTTGCGCTTTGCTATATTCTAGGATTGGCCAACAATTAGTACAGAGCATGCAGAAACATTGGCATGTATTTTTGGATTTTCCCACTGTTGCATACAAACAGGGAAGACTATAGGTGAACTGTTGGGACATCTGAAATTTAAAAGTCCTATGGATACTGAATTGACATATACAGTGGGGGAAATAAGTATTTGATCCCTTGCTGATTTTGTAAGTTTGCCCACTGACAAAGACATGAGCAGCCCATAATTGAAGGGTAGAGAGATAGCACATCACAAATTAAATCCGGAAAATCACATTGTGGAAAGTATATGAATTTATTTGCATTCTGCAGAGGGAAATAAGTATTTGATCCCCCACCAACCAGTAAGAGATCTGGCCCCTACAGACCAGGTAGATGCTCCAAATCAACTCGTTACCTGCATGACAGACAGCTGTCGGCAATGGTCACCTGTATGAAAGACACCTGTCCACAGACTCAGTGAATCAGTCAGACTCTAACCTCTACAAAATGGCCAAGAGCAAGGAGCTGTCTAAGGATGTCAGGGACAAGATCATACACCTGCACAAGGCTGGAATGGGCTACAAAACCATCAGTAAGACGCTGGGCGAGAAGAAGACAACTGTTGGTGCCATAGTAAGAAAATGGAAGAAGTACAAAATGACTGTCAATCGACAAAGATCTGGGGCTCCACGCAAAATCTCACCTCGTGGGGTATCCTTGATCATGAGGAAGGTTAGAAATCAGCCTACAACTACAAGGGGGGAACTTGTCAATGATCTCAAGGCAGCTGGGACCACTGTCACCACGAAAACCATTGGTAACACATTACGACATAACGGATTGCAATCCTGCAGTGCCCGCAAGGTCCCCCTGCTCCGGAAGGCACATGTGACGGCCCGTCTGAAGTTTGCCAGTGAACACCTGGATGATGCCGAGAGTGATTGGGAGAAGGTGCTGTGGTCAGATGAGACAAAAATTGAGCTCTTTGGCATGAACTCAACTCGCCGTGTTTGGAGGAAGAGAAATGCTGCCTATGACCCAAAGAACACCGTCCCC
Organism: Microcaecilia unicolor; assembly: GCF_901765095.1. Classification (NCBI taxonomy): domain Eukaryota; kingdom Metazoa; phylum Chordata; class Amphibia; order Gymnophiona; family Siphonopidae; genus Microcaecilia; species Microcaecilia unicolor. The sequence goes on along the minus strand of NC_044031.1, from coordinate 352,651,881 downwards.
ACTGTCAAGCATGGAGGTGGAAATGTTATGTTTTGGGGGTGTTTCTCTGCTAAGGGCACAGGACTACTTCACCGCATCAATGGGAGAATGGATGGGGCCATGTACCGTACAATTCTGAGTGACAACCTCCTTCCCTCTGCCAGGGCCTTAAAAATGGGTCGTGGCTGGGTCTTCCAGCACGACAATGACCCAAAACATACAGCCAAGGCAACAAAGGAGTGGCTCAGGAAGAAGCACATTAGGGTCATGGAGTGGCCTAGCCAGTCACCAGACCTTAATCCCATTGAAAACTTATGGAGGGAGCTGAAGCTGCGAGTTGCCAAGCGACAGCCCAGAACTCTTAATGATTTAGAGATGATCTGCAAAGAGGAGTGGACCAAAATTCCTCCTGACATGTGTGCAAACCTCATCATCAACTACAGAAGACGTCTGACCGCTGTGCTTGCCAACAAGGGTTTTGCCACCAAGTATTAGGTCTTGTTTGCCAGAGGGATTAAATACTTATTTCCCTCTGCAGAATGCAAATAAATTCATATACTTTCCACAATGTGATTTTCCGGATTTAATTTGTGATGTGCTATCTCTCACTGTTACCAATAACCTACCCTTCAATTATGGGCTGCTCATGTCTTTGTCAGTGGGCAAACTTACAAAAGCAGCAAGGGATCAAATACTTATTTCCCCCACTGTATGCATACATATTGTGGGTACTGTCAGTGGTACCAATATGCTATAGTAGGGACAGAATGGATAGACTCACATACCCAATATCATTTAGTGGCAAAATCTGATACATCGTATATGAGTCATAATGCCCTTGATGCTGTCATTTGTCTATGTGATTTAGTGTATGTGAATTTGAGTAGCTGACCAATACATGTAACATTGACAGAGCACAAATCAAGAATAGAGACTCAAAATTTTCAAGCTCCATTAGTCCAGCATTGGCTGTCTAAAGCTCATTCCATTTCAGATATATGTTGGAGAATTATAGATCAGGTTAATGAAGGGTGGCTCAGTGGAGAAGATCATAAATTATAAGGAACAGAGGTGGATCTTCCAGTTACAATGTAACCGGACAGATCAGCAAGTAAATCAGGAGGCTGAGACGCTGACTTCCAAAGCAAGGCAACTTTTATTAGCTAGCTGACACAGTACTAAGTTCAGACTCAGGATACTGCGCCCCGAGCGTCACCTGACACTCATTCTTATACATCATTAGTGAGCATGCGCATAACACACACCATACATCACACAAGCACATGCGCAATACAGTAGTAGTTTTGTAGTTCTCACAGAGAAAGAATACGTCAGTTTCACAGAAAATGTTACTTGGCAAGAAAATGTGGAAAATGTTACTTATTGTATTGTTTCAGCACATCCACATAATACAGCCTCTGTGTATTGATCACGAGACTGCGCTGACAGAGCTAGCTGTCTCCCTTACAACCCTGAATTGCTGACTACTACAAATTGTTATCTAGCTGCTGGTTAACAAAGAGGTGTTACTATTAACAAGTTCAAGCTGTAAAGTTGTAGTTTAGGCTCATTAGAGAAACTCTGATTCTTTGGTTCAAACACAAAAGTATATGCGAAGTCCAAGTATAAAAAGTCCTTTCAACAGTCCTTCAAGTTCAATTAGTGCAAAACCTCACCCCCTACAACAATCAGCTGCATCCAAGGGATTAAATTTAGAGGTTGAATAGATGACATTAGTATAGTTTGGGATCTGAGGGGCGGATTTCAGGAAATGATATCAGAACAGGAACTCCCTGTCAAAAATGGTACCATCACCTAGTAGCCAATTTACATAAGTACATAAGTAATGCCATACTGGGAAAAGACCAAGGGTCCATCGAGCCCAGCATCCTGTCCACGACAGCGGCCAATCCAGGCCAAGGGCACCTGGCAAGCTTCCCAAACGTACAAACATTCTATACATGTTATTCCTGGAATTTTGGAGTTTTCCAAGTCCGTTTAGTAGCGGTTTATGGACTTGTCCTTTAGGAATTTGTCACATTTTATGACTGTTCAGGATGCTGGTGCACTCAGGCCCCACCATGTTTCCTGCTCCATCTGATGTCCCTGGAGGCATTCCTTAGCTCTTGTTTAAACTGAAGGGGAGGAGAATAGCACAATAAGATGTATTCAGGACTAGGCACGATTTTACCTTCCTTAGCCACTCACACAAAATAACAGATCAAAAATGCTTATAATGCACATACTTTAAAAATTGCTATATTGGGTCAGACCAAAAGTCCATCTAGCCTAGTATCCTGTTTCCAACAGTGGCTGATCAAGATCAAAAGTACCTCGCAGGATCCCAAAAAGTAGCAAGATTCCATGCTACCTACACTCAGGGATAAGCATTGGCTTTCCCCAGGTCTACCTTAATAACAGTTTATGGACTTTTTCTTTTCCCAGAAATTTGTCCAAACCTTTTGTAAGCCCAGTTTACATATCCACTGGCAACAAATTTTCTTTAATTTGTTATATATAACAAAAGAGAGGGAACGAAGTACAAACTAAAGCCCAAAGAAAAAAACCAGCACCATGGGCCTTTAAAAATGGAACACAGTTCTTTAATGAATGAGCCTTGGTGTTTTGTAGCTTTTACTATATGAGACGTGGGGGTAAGGAATAATATATTGTAGAGGAATATATTCGAGTTATTCCCCAAGTTTTCCACGTCATCACTGTGACCCCTGACGCAGGTGCTAGTCACCGAAACAAGGCCCGTGTTGGGTCTTTTTGTCAAGGCTCATTCATTAAAGAACTGTGTTCCATTTTTAAAGGCCCATGGTGCTGCTTTAATTTGTTATAAACATACTACTTAGTAACTTCACAGCATGACCCCAGGTCTTTGTATCTTTTGAAAGAGCACACAACTGATTTGCATTTACCAGTTCAGCTCCACTCAAGATTTGTAGACCCTCTGTCATAGCTCTCTTCAGTCTTCTCTTCTCCAAGCTGAAGAGCCCTAACCTCTTTAGTATTTCCTCATATTAGAGTCATCCCATCCCCCTAATAATTTGCTCACCCGTATCTGTACCTTTTCTAATTCTGCTATACCAGTATCATTTTTGAGATGCTGCAACCAATACTGACTGAAGGTAAGATCACCCCACAAGGCAATGAGTAGGATTATGATACATACATTTTTTTAAATGATCTTTTCTTTTCCTAATAATTCCTAAAATTCTGTTTTGTTTTTTGGCTACCACTGCCAGGCTTGTCTAATTTCAATCCTTGAGGGCCGCAAACAGGCCAGGTTTTCAGGATATCCCTAATAAATGTGCATGAGAGAGATTTGCACTCCACGTTATGTAAATCTCTCTTATGCATAAGGGATATCTTGAAAAAATGGCCAGTTTGCAACCCCCAACGACTGAATTTAGACAAGCGTGCTTTAACTACATTAGAAAAATGTTCATAATGTATGTTCATTAAAAGTCCTTGAGTACTTTGCAACTACTTGAGCTATTAGAAAGTTGACCCTTTAATCTTTTCCTATTATCTAGTGTTTTGTTCCATGCTTTTCTTGCATACAGTCATGTTTAATTACTAAGTTGTAACTCATTTATTACACCTCAGAGGCATGACAGAGCTTTTCAGGGATGCGATGTTGTTACAAGAAATGATTTATCTTGGGGGAAAGAGCTCTAGAGAGCACTCGCTACTGTTTATAATTTAAGAGCAGGTGCTGTATTTATAAGTTTTAGGATATTAATTTCTCCACCAATCACCAAAGGTGATAATTGCAATAAATTAAGTACAGTATATATAAAAGATACCATATACTCAGAACACAAAGAGACCGTATTTTTAGCTTCAAAAAGGTTGATTTAATATACAATTGCACACGAGAGGTAGGTTTTAAGAGATCTTTTACAGATAATCTATGCTTAAGTAAGGCAAAGTAGCAGGTCTAGATCAAAAGTTATGTTACTTACAAGTCCTTGTTACAAGCATGCTGTGGTCCAGCAGATTGATGAGCATATGGTTAGGACAGGAACAGGAGAGCTTCTGCAGTGCGTGGATCTGAGTTGCTTGCAGTTGAAGAGAATCTGAATCTTGGGAAACAGCTTTTGCTTTTATATCTTGCAAGCTGCAGGAGGATATGCCATGTGGATCTTTGTCCTGGTTTCCTGGTTTCCACACGACCCTTGGGCATTTGCAAAGCATTGTGGTATCTTGGTCTCATGTCTTATGACATCACAAGACTTGCTGTCTGGATCTTGCTGACAAATGGTCTTTTGATGTGAAAAGGCTTCCTGCTCAGTCTCTGGAGCAGATACACATTACAAGTCCTTCCTTTCTGCACATGTCTGAAAGCTGATGGGAGGGGCAGGTATACCTTTGACAAGCAAATGTCCTGTTTATGGTTTCCCCTCTGAAGTCTTTGTCTTCAATGGGGTATTCACACCTTTCCCACCTGCTTGTCTCCTTGCCTCTACTGGTTAGGTCCAATCTTTGTTGTGTTGATCAGAGGAATAGAGTCAATTTAAAACTTTAAAGAAGTCTTTTGTTTAAGGAATGAGATTCCCCAAAGGGAGAGGGAAGAGGGCTTTTGGAATGAAAGCCAGTTCTGCTGCAGTGTATTTTTAAAAGCTGCACAAATATATATATATGTATCTGATCCAACACAACATCATGCTACACATTTAATTCTGATGATTGGCTTATACCATAACAATGTGACCCAGATTTTGATGGGGTTCTGGCTTTTTGACTTCCCCTTCTGAATTACTGTGACACTTTCAATGTCAAGTCCAAATTAACGCTCACATAACATTCAAAATATGCACAATAGTCCACAGAATCATCTATGGACTTGCACCAGATTACATGATGGAACTTATCGATCTACCATTAAGAAATGTGACGAGAACAGCAAGAACCTACCTAACCCTTCACTACCCCAATTGCAAAGGTATAAAATACAAATCTTCACATGCCACCGGCCTCTCCTTTATAGGCACACAACTTTGGAACTCACTACCCAAAGACCTGAAACTCACAGAAAACTACCTACAATTCAGAAAAAAAACCTGAAAACACATCTTTTCAAGAAGTCTTTCCCCCCTGGATCTGCCTAATCCCACACCACCATATATCACGTAAAGTTCAGAAATGAAAAACAATAATAATAACTCACAATATGCTAATATATCAACCTAAGCGTTTATTGTACTTCTGTATTATGTACTAGACTTCTACAAATCTAAATTTTGTAACCACCTTTTTAGCAATATGTAAGCCACATTGAACCTGCCATACGGTGGGAAAATGTGGAATACAAATGCAATAAATAAATAAATAAAAATAAATGGAAGAGGCCTGACTGCAGATATCAAAATGAAAATGAGAAGAAATTGACATCTCTCTGCTGAGTCATACCCTATCCATTGTTCCCTTTAAACTGAGTGGGATTCCTCCAACTGCATTGCTGCCAGTGGGGGTTGATGCTTCCTTATTGTGTTTTCAATCACTAGAGATAGCCAATTTCCCTGAAGTCCTGCAGAGTTTGCCTATCCTTCACTACTGAAAATATGATAGTGAAACAGCACCTCCCATTAATAGTACTGTAGGTGGGAGATGCCTCAGCTTAGAGGGAACAGTGACCCTATTCAAGTTTCAAGTTTATTAAAGACTTTCTATCCCACCCATCAATTGTGTATCTAGGTGGCTTACAATCTAATAACAGGAAAAGAAAAACATACTCACAGCAGACTATCAAAAAGATAGTTGTTCAGAAGTTGCAGTGGTAAACATGTTGGATAATGGATGTTCTCTCTCTTCTCTTTCCCTGCAGGTTGCAGCTGTTGTTTTTCTTTAAGATTTTCTCTCTTAAGACACTGTTTTTAGTAGCCTTTGAGTCAACTAGGAGAGTCTCGGGGCTGCAAGTTTCTTTCCTGCAGGTCTCCGTTTTTTCTTTTTGGAATTTTCTTTTGGTTTCCGAGAAACAAGTAGTTCTACGTTTTGAATACTTCTACATCTGATTCCTTCTTTCCTGTCTACCGTAGTTTTACGTTTTCATCTTTCCCAATCAGGTTTTTATTTCTCTTCTGGGGTCTTCTTCGGGAATACAAGCTCACAGGAAGCTGAATAATTTACATATTAAGAGAGCCCTTAGCGATTCAGAGAGCTGTTACACGGTATTTGACAGCTATTGAACATTTTCGGCGCTCGGATGGTCTTTTTATCCTTCTATCCAGTCGGCGTAAAGTTTTGGCAGTCTCACTATATCTCGATGGATTAAGGAGATCAGAACTTCTAATGGTCTTCTCACCGGGAGTGCAGTTATAGAGAGTGTTAGGACACATTCCACAACTTGATAAGCGTTTCTTCCTTGGCAGAGCAATTTTTTTACTGCCATCTGTGCTCATTTGTAAGGCGGCAACACTGGCTTCCCTTCATTCTTTTTCTGTTTACTACACACTAGATGGTCATTGTCGCCAGTAGGCGGTCTTTGCAACTCCAGTTTTCCCAGCGGGTTTGATAAGGTCTCTCCCTTAACATTACTGCTTTGGTACTTCCCTTCAGTCCAATCCTGGTCCGGTCTGGAGGGACGCTAAGGAAGGAGAAATGAGATCTTACCTGCTAATTTGCTTTCCTTTAGTCCCTCCGGACCAGACCAGGCCAGGCCATGTTTAGTCAACTTTTCACATTTTCTTCCGTTTGCAGTGATATCGTTCCTTTCAACTCACGGAATACAAAAAAAAAAAATACCATATGCTACTATATATATAGAACTTTAAGTGGGCCATTCCACATCTCTGGTGAGAGTTGCTGGTGGGCTCAGTTGTTGGTATATATATATATATATATATATATATATATATATATATATATATATATATATATATATATATATATATATATATATATATATATATATATATATAAATCTTTAAGTAGCACATACCTTGATAGTGCTGGGCAGACTTATAAGGTCTGTGCCAGAGCCAGTGGTTGGGAGGAGTGCTGGGCAGACTTGTACGGTCTGTGCCCTGAAGAGGACAGGTACAAATCAAAGTAGGGTATACACAAAAGTAGCACATATGAGTTTATCTTGTTGGGCAGACTGGATGGACCGTGCAGGTCTTTTTCTGCCGTCATCTACTATGTTACTATCCAGCTTATTTTCGAAAGAGAAAGACGCCCATGTTTCGACCCAAATCGGGAGATGGGTGTCTTTCTCCTGTGGGCGCCCAAATCAGTATAATCGAAAGCCGATTTTGGGCATCTTCACCTGCACTCCGTCACGGAAACGGCCAAAGTTGACGGGGGCGTGTCGGAGGTGTGGTGAAGGCGGGACTGGGCTGTGGTTATCGGCCGAACAGAAATGGGCGGCTTTCTCCGATAATGGAAAAAAAATAGCCGTTTTTAGCGAGAATTTAGGTCATTTTTTTTGGACCATTTTTTTTCACGAACAAGTCCCAAAAAAGTGCCCTAAATGATCAAATGACCACCGGAGGGAATTGGGAATGACCTCCCCTGACTCCCCCAGTGGTCACTAACCCCCTCCCACCAAAAAAAAAAACAACTTTAAAAACATTTTTTCCCAGCCTGTATGCCAGCCTCAAATGTCATACCCAGCTCCATCACGGCAGTATGCAGGTCCCTGGAGCAGTTGTTAGTGGGTGCAGTGGACTTCAGCCAGGCAGACCCAGGCCCATCCCCCCCTACCTGTTACACTTGTGCTGGTTAATGCTGAGCCCTCCAAAACCCCCCAAAACCCACTGTACCCACATGTAGATGCCCCCCTTCACTCCTTAGGGCTATGGTAATGGTGTAGACTTGTGGGCAGTGGGTTTTGGGGGGCTCAGCACACAAGGGAAGGGAGCTCTTTTACTGTTTTTTGTTAATTTGTAAAAGTGCCCCCTAGGGTGCCCGGTTGGTGTCCTGGCATGTGAGGGGGACCAGTGCACTACGAATCCTGGCCCCTCCCACGACCCAATGCCTTGGAGTTGTTCGTTTTTGAGCTGGGCACCTTCGTTTTCCATTATCGCTGAAAAACGAAACCGCCCAGCTCAAACCCGCACAAATCTGATGTATTTGGCTGGCACAAACCGTATTATCAGAAAAAAGATGGGCGGCCATTTTTTTTGAAAATACGGTTTGTCCCACCCCTTCACGTACCCGTTCTCGGAGATAGACGCCCATGGAGATGGGCGTTTGCATTCGATTATGCGCCTCCACGTTACTGACAGAAAAGGAACAGGGGAAGAGCTACAATATCTCATAGGAAAGGATGGAAAAAAGGAAAAACAGTACGATAGTACTGGTTTAAAATCACCTGAAATAAGGTTCAACGGGTTCCATCCAAATTATACAAAGATGCTATTCCCTTTTGAGTGACTTCCAGTGGCAAAATGGCAAGTGGTCTGTTTTCTATCATTTTATATTCAGTGAAATATAGCTTTTATTACAGGCATTCCAATCTAACAGCTGAAATTTAATTCAGACACCTCAGCAGAGACTCAATTAGTCATCTGGTTGTTTTTAATGTTTTCTTGAATTAACAAGCCAACAGAAAAAAGAGAACTCATACTGTTCTTAAAGTTTTTGATAGCATGCTGCTATGGGATCAGCAGTGGAAAGTAAAGATTCATACAAATGCACAATGAGAATTAATTAAGCATACATTTTCAGCATTTCCACATGTGATTGCAAATTCTGAAAGGTTTAAATCCTGGGAGGATTTTCCTTTCTTGTATAACAGACTGTACAAAGCATTTTAAGTCTTGAGTACAGAACACCAAAGCATAAAGCAGAAAAGCTGTCTGAAGATAGCACATTACATGAAAGAAGAGGAACTGCCTACCAGCAAAATGCAAGATGGGTTTAGGTGTTACCCTTATGCCAATAATTGTAAAGTTAAATAAGAACAGGGAAGAGGAAAATGGGTTCTAGCAGAAAGAAGCCCACCAAAAGCAGAAAATTCAAGCCTAAGGGGGGGGGGTCCTTTTACTAAGGTGCGCTAATGGATTTAGCGCATGCTGACAATTAGCATGCACTAAATGCTAAGATGCCCATTATATTCCTATGGGCATCTTGTCATTTAATGCGTGCTAATCATTAGTGTGCACTAAATCTGTTATATGGTTTGAATTAGTAAATTTCAGACTGTAAGAAATTTGTAACAGAAAAAGACACCTATCATCTTTTGTGAATAAATTTAATCACATCTTGAGTTTAAGAATGGCTCAGATGGAAAAAGAAAGCATATAGAGCCTCTTTTACTAAACCACACTAATGATTCCTGGTGTGGCAAATTTTGAATGGGCTGCATCACATTTGCCATACAGGAATTGCTAGCGCAGTTTAGTAAAAAGAACCATAGACTTGCTTTTGTTTTTGTTTTTATGTTTCAACATTTTTTATTGAAAAAAACCCAAAACAGAAGTAAAGCTGACACACATGAATCAACAAAAGCAATTGTAATCTGTGTTCATTTTCATAGGCTAACATCATTTTCTTTTCCACCCTCCCCCCCCCCCCTTCCTACCCTCCCCTCTCTTTCCCTTTAGGATTTAACATTTTTATTGATGATACTCCAAAGAAAATACATCCAATAATATGTATACACTGACAGTCAACAAGAACCATACACGCATTATATCCAAATTGTCTTCCCCCTCTCCCCCCCCCCCCCCCCCCCCCCCCCCGATTATGAAACCTCCCTCATCCCTGCCATGAATTAGGTCTAGCTAGTGTTGGATTACACAACATCACTGACAACATGAACATTAACGGTGTCTAACATACTAAACAAGTGGCAAGACCTTCAGCTGGCAGGCTTACCATTAACAGCCATTATCATTATGCCCCCCCCTCCCGCGCATTCGCATTTACACCCCCTACAAACAATGCAATTCCTCCAATGCCAATAGTCTGGTGGCTCCGCCTGTAACCACGCGGACAGAATAAGCTTCTTCCCTATAATACCTGCTTTACGAATGAACTGTCGGGCCCCTCTGGAAAGTTGCACGAAGACTTCAGACCGATCCAGTAAAAATCCTAGTGGGGATAGCGGAACCCTACCCTTTACCACTGTTTCCAAATACTTTATAATTTGTCCCCAAAAGTTTTTGATTTTTGGACATTCCCAGAAGGGGTGAAACCATGTGCTCTCTCCCAGCCCACATTTGGAACCCAATGGGTCTGGGACTCCTCCAAAGTGAAACACCCGGTATTTTGTCATATATGCTCTGTGGAGTATTCTATATTGGCATTCCTGCAAGGTTGCACTACTCGACAATGAGGGGATGTGTGCTGTCAATTTCTGAAATTCCAGATTTAAATTGGGTCTTTGCAAATCATGAACCCAATGCTGTAATATGCTGCTTGTATCTTTCCTACCACGTTGTTCCTCCAAGACCCTCTGCAATCCCGAGACTGACAAACGTGTCCCCGGCACTGCTCCAAAGAACTCTCTGAGACGCCACCCTTGCCCACCCCGCAGCTTCTCAAGATCCAGCGTCTGTACATAGTGAGCTAATTGGAAATGAGCAAACATAGATCCCGACTCTATACCCACCCCAAGGCACCAGCTTCTAGTAGCTGACCCCTTGACCCCAATACATGCTCTAACCTGGTGATCCCCAAAACTGCCCATCTATGTTTTCCCTCCCAGGTGCAAAGCTTGGATTACCCTGTAGAGGCAATAAATCGGAAGTGTCCGCCGCTAGACCCCAACTCTTGGTCAAGTCCTTCCAAGCCTCACGCAGAGGGCCCAACAGAATACTTCTCCCCATATGAAGCGGCAGCACGGTTCTTGAGCAGTGTAATAAAAAATGTAAATGAAACGGTTTGAAATAATCCTGTTCTAACCTTCGAGGTGTGAAATCTTGTCTACCCAAAAACCAATCCCCCAGGTGCCGCAATAAGCAAGCTTGATTGTAACTGCACAGGTCCGGGAGACCCATCCCCCCTCCCTCCAAGGACCCATTAAAAATTTCAATGGGAGCTTTGGTTTCGAATCTCTCCAAATAAACTTGCAGAGATGCTGATGGATCAGATTTAAATCTTTACACTTAAGCCTCAAAGGAAGAACCCTCATCAAGTAAAGCCACCTCGGAAACTCCACCATCCGGTACAACTGTATCCTCCCATGCAATGTAAGCGGTAAAATTCTCCATTTCACCAACCGCCCTCTCTGAGCCTCTATCATGCTAGTAACATTAAGGCGATACAAAGCTGACGTACACATGGGGATCCATTCACCTAAATATCTAAGGGACTCCGAGGTCCATTTCAAAGGAAAAGCGGCTCCCCATAATTCTCTCATGTTTGGACTACCCGTTAAGGCTTGGGATTTTGAATGATTAATTTTAAAGCCTGCGAAGTCTCCATACTACTGGAAAAGTTCCAGCAATGCTCCTAAGGACCGCTGAGGTTGCGTGAGATGTACCAGGATATCATCCACAAAGGCGGAAACTTTAAACAAGGAGGACCCCCAAGTTACTCCCTCAATTTCTGGATGGGTCTAAGGCAAGAGCAAACAACAAGGGGGGCAGAGTTCACCCCTGACATGTGCCACGTCTGATTGGAAACAAAGCCGATTGCTCTCCATTAACCCACATAAAGGCTTGCGGGTTCATATACAAGGCTCTGACCGCATTCCTAAAGAGTCCCTCTATCCCTATTTGCTTCAACACTGCAAACATGAAGCTCCAGACCACCTGATCAAACGCCTTCTCTGCATCAAAGCTTACTAACACAGAAGGCGTTTTCCGCTGTTCTACGATCTCCAAAGATGCCAATAATGCCCTAATATTTTTGGTAGCTGTTCTACCTTTAACAAAACCCACTTGAGGCTCAGCTATCAAATGGGGGAGCACCCGCGCCAAACGATTCGCTAAGATCTTCGCGTATAGTTTTACATCACAGTTTAAGAGCGATATAGGTCTATATGACCCTACAGCTAACTCACCTTTTCCCGGTTTTAACAGCACAATCACCTTTGCCACATTTAACGCGTCCGGCATTTCTCCCGAGGTAGCCATGGTATTAAATAAATTGAGCAATGGGGGAGTAACTTGCTCCTGCAGGATCTTATAAAAAGCCACACTGAAACCATCGGGCCCCGGCGCCTTATTAAGACTACTGTGTTGCAGCGCCACCAGCAGCTCCCCTTCCACGATCGGGCTATTTAGGGCTTCCCTCTGTGTCTCTGTTATCCGTGGTAACTCTTGATTGACCAAATATAGTTCACTGTCCTCCAAGACATCTTCCAGTTCCTTGTAGAGGTCTGTAAAATAGCTACGAAAACACTCTAGAATATTTTTTGTCCCACGAATGGGCTGCCTCCCCCCCAATCTCGCACTTGCAAAATCTGCGTTGGGCCTCTATTTCCCTTAAGCAACCTCCCCATAAGGGCTCCCGCTTTATTCCCATACTGAAAAAGTTGCTATTTATAATACAGCTGCGATTTCTGCGCCCTTTGATAAAGCAGTTCATTTAACTCTCTCTGCGTGGTTAACAATGCATTTTTGTTTGTTTCCATGACTACCCTCCCAAATCGCCTCCTCCGCTTCCGGACCTCTGTTTCCAAGCGAAGGATTTCTTTATCCCTCATCTTCCCTGTTCTCGCTCTATAAGCCATAATCTCCCCCCGCATAACGGCTTTTGCTGTTTCCCAGTACAGGCTAGCTTGGTGCTGGTGACCACTATTGTGGTTTGCGAATTCCTGCCATTTTCCCCCTATATAAGCCTTAAAGTGAGGGTCTCTGTAAAGATCAAATGGGAATCGCCAGCTACCTCTCCCTCCTTCTCCTCCCTGCGAGTGTAATTGTACCCATATGAGCGAGTGATCTGATATTTCACATGCATCTATCTTAGCTGCTGGCACAGTGGAAAAAAGATCCCGCGAAATTAGAAAGTAGTCTATGCGAGACTACGATAGGTGCGCTCGTGATACATGTGTGTAGTCCCTCTGTGTTGGATGCAGCACTCTCCACACATCTATCAAATCTAATGTTTCACAAAGGAAGGGCAAGCCCCTCTGGGAATGTCCCACGCTCGATCCGGGGATGGTACTTTTGTCAACCCGCGGATCGTGTGTCATATTAAAATCACTCCCCAGAACTATATTGCCCCCTTGATAGGGGCCCAATCATTCAACCAAAGATTTATAAAATGTTTGGTCGTAAACATTGGGTGCGTAAATGTTGCAAAAAATATAAGTATTTCCACCCCTCCACACCTCCACTAAGACCCACCTTCCTTCAATACGTCTCTTAACTGCTTTAATTCTCATATGTAGGCCCTTACGAAATAGCAATAACACCCCTCCCTTTTTCCCCACTGCTGGTGACCCCTCTGCCACCTCTACCCAACCCGTCCTAAATTTAGAATGCTCAGGTGTGGATAAATGCGTTTCTTGGAGGAATGCTACGTCCGCCCCATGCCTCCTCAATGCCTGCATGACCTTCGTGCGCTTTATGAGATCCCGCCCCCCACATTCCAGGATATTAATTTAAGTGAGCCCTACCCATGAATGCAGCAACTCGCCCCACAAATAAGTGTGTTCTGATGCATGAGGCCCACCCCCCTGCCCGTGGGTGTACCCCCTCCTGCCCTTGACAACTCTCTTACCCGTCCTATCACCACCACAGCAATAATACAAGCCAAACCAACCCAGGCAACCAAAAAGAATATGGAAAGGAGAAAAGAAAAGAAAAGAAAATGCAAAAGGCCCCCCCTCCTTCCCCCCATCTTCCCACCCACCCTCCTCACACCCCTCAGCTTTCTACCTCCCTCCCCCTCCCACCGTCCCCCCTGGTACTCCACTAATATCTCTCATTAGAGAACCAGTCATGCCTCCACTCCGCCCCTGCCCCCCCGGAGCTCCATGTTAATTTGGAACATACAAACCCAATCTTCAACATTCTTCACATTTTAACCTTAATAAGTGTCTAACTAGTAAACCATAAACCCCTATTCAATGGAGCTCTACCTTAATCGCTAGACTCGTCTCCCTATGTATGGCTCTTCCAAAACGGATACTTCAAGTCCAAATAATAGTCCTTATTAATATCTTTATTTGAACCTGTCGCGCTTCACCTGGCAACCACAGCGTCTTTCTTCCACAACCCCGTTCTGTGCAGTTGTGCTCCTTCATGTCTTCTGTGGACTAATGAGCTTGGCAAGCTCACTGTCCACTTCAGGAGGTACTCTCATGCAATTTATAAATTGCATCGCCTCTTCAGGCGAATTGACAAAGACATGAGCAGCCCATAATTGAAGGGTAGGTTATTGGTAACAGTGAGAGATAGCACATCACAAATTAAATCCGGAAAATCACATTGTGGAAAGTATATGAATTTATTTGCATTCTGCAGAGGGAAATAAGTATTTAATCCCTCTGGCAAACAAGACCTAATACTTGGTGGCAAAACCCTTGTTGGCAAGCACAGCGGTCAGACGTCTTCTGTAGTTGATGATGAGGTTTGCACACATGTCAGGAGGAATTTTGGTCCACTCCTCTTTGCAGATCATCTCTAAATCATTAAGAGTTCTGGGCTGTCGCTTGGCAACTCGCAGCTTCAGCTCCCTCCATAAGTTTTCAATGGGATTAAGGTCTGGTGACTGGCTAGGCCACTCCATGACCCTAATGTGCTTCTTCCTGAGCCACTCCTTTGTTGCCTTGGCTGTATGTTTTGGGTCATTGTCGTGCTGGAAGACCCAGCCACGACCCATTTTTAAGGCCCTGGCGGAGGGAAGGAGGTTGTCACTCAGAATTGTACGGTACATGGCCCCATCCATTCTCCCATTGATGCGGTGAAGTAGTCCTGTGCCCTTAGCAGAGAAACACCCCCAAAACATAACATTTCCACCTCCATGCTTGACAGTGGGGACGGTGTTCTTTGGGTCATAGGCAGCATTTCTCTTCCTCCAAACACGGCGAGTTGAGTTCATGCCAAAGAGCTCAATTTTTGTCTCATCTGACCACAGCACCTTCTCCCAATCACTCTCGGCATCATCCAGGTGTTCACTGGCAAACTTCAGACGGGCCGTCACATGTGCCTTCCGGAGCAGGGGGACCTTGCGGGCACTGCAGGATTGCAATCCGTTATGTCGTAATGTGTTACCAATGGTTTTCGTGGTGACAGTGGTCCCAGCTGCCTTGAGATCATTGACAAGTTCCCCCCTTGTAGTTGTAGGCTGATTTCTAACCTTCCTCATGATCAAGGATACCCCACGAGGTGAGATTTTGCGTGGAGCCCCAGATCTTTGTCGATTGACAGTCATTTTGTACTTCTTCCATTTTCTTACTATGGCACCAACAGTTGTCTTCTTCTCGCCCAGCGTCTTACTGATGGTTTTGTAGCCCATTCCAGCCTTGTGCAGGTGTATGATCTTGTCCCTGACATCCTTAGACAGCTCCTTGCTCTTGGCCATTTTGTAGAGGTTAGAGTCTGACTGATTCACTGAGTCTGTGGACAGGTGTCTTTCATACAGGTGACCATTGCCGACAGCTGTCTGTCATGCAGGTAACGAGTTGATTTGGAGCATCTACCTGGTCTGTAGGGGCCAGATCTCTTACTGGTTGGTGGGGGATCAAATACTTATTTCCCTCTGCAGAATGCAAATAAATTCATATACTTTCCACAATGTGATTTTCCGGATTTAATTTGTGATGTGCTATCTCTCACTGTTACCAATAACCTACCCTTCAATTATGGGCTGCTCATGTCTTTGTCAGTGGGCAAACTTACAAAATCAGCAAGGGATCAAATACTTATTTCCCCCACTGTACGTAGATTGCTCATTCGCAATCTATTTTCGAGATCTTCAACTTTGGCCATGAGGTCTTCCACCTTTTTCTGCAGGTCTTTTTGTAAGTTATCACTTTGCTGGCATTGGTCCTCCATATCCGACAACCGTTGCTGGAAGCCTGCCATGTCAGCACGCAGCCCAACAAACTTTCCGTCCAACTGCTCGATCTACTCCGATATTCTTTGTAGCTTACAATCTACGGACACCTCCAGCAACGTAGACACCTCCGCCGCAATTTTGGCAGCCCAGGCTGAGCTCACTGAGTCTCCTGCCGGGCCGGCCTCCGCCAACTTTCCCTCACTCACGCGGTTCCGCGCTCCATCTTTCCTGCTCGATTTGGAGGTCATAATAGCCGCTCTCAAGGCTCTCGCCTCTGCCACTCACTCTGGGGGTGTTCCGATTGCGGATTTAAGTTCTGTGGGTTCTCTTGCTAGGCTTTAATGGTGCTCCGGGGTAGATATTAATTTTGGGGCCGTGGAGCTCTGGGATGCGGCGTCCTACCCTCAGCCAATCATCACGTGACTTTGTTTTTGTTTTTATATCTGACCTTTTATGAACATGCTATGATGCTGCTTTGGAAACTGAGCTATTGGCTTTTTTTTGCTTTTAAGAGCAATTTTATTTTATTTATTTATTAGGATTTATTTAATGTCCTTTTTGAAGGAATTCTCTCAAGGTGGTGTACAGCAAGAATAAGTCAAACATAAACAATAGACAATTACAGCGGTAAAAAATATTCAAACAACAAGACGTTGAGGGGCATTTTCGAAAGAAATGTCCACGTTGCGATTTGGACGTCCTTGCAAAACGGCAAAATCCAGGGGTAGGGAAACCTGTATTTTCAAAAAAAGACAGACATCCATCTTTTGTTTTGAAAATACTGTCAAAGATAGTGGATATTTCTGAGGGTACTCTTCTCAAAAATATCTTTGAGAAAAAAAAGATTTGGTAGCAATTGTCCTGGTTTTTGATAGTACTGTTGGTACTTTGGAATTTTCTGTTCTTTCTTCTAAACATATTGAGATCTTTAAGTCTGTCCCCATATGATTTTTGATGAAGATCACTGACCATTTTAGTAACTGCTCTCTGGACTGACTCCATCCTGTTTATATCTTTTTGAAGGTGTAGTCTCCTGAAATGTACACAATATTCTAAATGAGTTCTTATACAGGGGCATCATCACCTCCTTTTTCCTATTGGCCATTCCTCTCCCTATGCAATCAAGCATCCTTCTAGTTTTCGCTGTTGCCTTTTCTACCTGTTTGACCACTTTAAGATCATCACATAGGATCACACCCAAGTCCATCTCCTCTTTCATGCACAAAAGTTCTTCATCACCTAAACTGTACCATCCCCTTAGGTTTTTGCAGCCCAAATGCATGCCCCTGCATTTTTTAGCATTACATCTTAGCTGCCAAATTCCAGACCATTCTCCTGGCTTTGCTAAGTTCTTCCTCATATTATCCACACCATCAGGGTTGTTTACCCTATTACAGATTTTGGTATCATCCACAAAGAGGCAAACCTTACCAGAGAGCCCTTCAGCAATATCACTTACAAGTATATTAAAAAGAACCAGGTAACGTCCTTTTCCTCAGAATGAGCTCCATTTACCACTACCCTCTGTTGCCTTCCACTCAACTAGTTCCTAACCCAGTCGGTCACTTTAGGGCCCATACCGAGGGCACTCAGTTTATTAGTCGCCTATGTGAAACCGTGTCAAAGGCCTTGTTAAATTCTAAATACATCACATCTAGTGCTCTCCATCAATCAAACTGTTTGGTCACCTAGTCAAAGAAATTAATCAGGTTTGTCTGAGGCAAGTAGATAGCTCTAAGACAAAGACTGGACAATTTCTTTTGAGGAACTTGAAGTCTTCATTATGATTTTATATTTTGGTGGTGCCTACAGTGCAAATGGCCTTTCCATGGAAATCTTTGGGACCCAAACATTTGCTGAAACTATGCCATGAAATAGATTCCAGGAAATATTTTGATATGTGCAGTTTGGCATAAGTTCAACAAGATTAGTTCAGTTGAAGTCAGATAAATTTGCATTAGTTTCAGAAGTCTGGAGCCATATCATTAAGAATTGTATTGTTTGCTACAAGCAACGATAAAACATGATGGTCAATGAACAACTTTTTTCTATTAAAGCAATTTGTCATTTATCCAGTACATGGTGAGTAAACCTGAAAAAATTGGGAATCAAATTTTGGCTTACAGCAGATCTGACACCAGGTACTTTTTGAACGGCTTCCCGTACTTAGGTAAAGATAATCACTGATCTGATGACCAGTCTCTTTTAGAACATATTGTCAGTGGCATACCTAGGGTATTTGACACCTGGGGCCGGTCATTTTTTAACACCCCCCTCCAAAATCCAGTACTAGGCATACTGAGAATACAAAACACTCAGGATCTATAGAGCAATTCTACCATACCATAAGCCATAGGCGCCGACTCCGTGGGTGCTGTGGGTGCTCAAGCACCCCCAATAATTTGAAACCTGCCCTCCTTGCTTTCCTGCCACCCAGCCAACGCTTAAAACTCATTTTACCTGACTGAACAGCAGTGAAAGAAGCAGAGTACAGCCGGCTCGCCTTCAGCTTTCCCCTTCTCTCTCAGCTGTGGTCCCACCCTCATTTTCTGTTTACGCAAGGGCGGGACGCTGAGAGGGAAGGAGAAAGCTGAAGGCGAGCCGGCTGCTTCTTTCACTGCCATTCAGTCAGGTAAAATGAGTTTTAAGAGCTGGCTGGGCTGCAGGAAGGCAAGGAGGGCTGTTGAGGGAAAAGAGGTTGGGTGGGGGGGGGGTTGGAACTGGAAATCGGGGTGCAGGTGGAGTTTGGGGCATCACTGGACATGGAGGGGAGGGCAGGTGAGAGAGAAGAAATTGCTGGATGGATGGGAGGGAGGGAAGAGAGAGGAGAAATCGGTAGACATGGAGGGGAGGGCAGGGGAGAGAGGAGAATTGCTGGACATGAATGCATGGGAGGGCAGGGGAGAGAGGAGAGTTGCTGAACATGGATGCAGGGGAGGGCAGGGGAGAGAGGAGAGTTGCTGGATATGGATGCAGGAGAGGGCAGGGGAGAGAGGAGAGTTGCTGAACATGGATACAGGGGATGGCAGGGTGCAGGGAAGAGGAGAGTTGCTGAACATGGATGCAGGGGAGAGAGGAGAGTTGCTGAACATGGATGCAGGGGAGGGCAGGGGAGAGAGGAGAGTTGCTGGACATGGATGCAGGAGAGGGCAGGGGAGAGAGGAGAATTGCTGAATATGGATGCAGGGGAGAGAGGAGAGTTGCTGAACATGGATGCAGGGGAGAGAGGAGAGTTGCTGAAGATGGTTACAGGGGAGGGCAGGGGCAGGGGAGAGAGGAGAGTTGCTGAACATGGATGCAGGGGAGAGAGGAGAGTTGCTGGACATGGATGCAGGAGAGGACAGAGGAGAGAGGAGAGTTGCTGAATATGGATGCAGGGGAGAGAGGAGAGTTGCTGGACATGGATGCAGGAGAGGAGAGAGGAGAGTTGCTGGACATGGATGGAGGGGAGGGCAGGGGAGAGAGGAGAGTTGCTGGACATGGATGCATGGGAGGGCAGGAGAAATGCTGGACATGGGTGGAGGAGAGGAAAGACAGGAAGGAGATGCACATGGACGGAGGGGAGGGGAGAGAGGAGAAATGCTGGACATGGAGTGGAGGAAAGACAGGAAGTAGATGCACATGGAGGGGAGAGGAGAAATGCTGGACATGGATGGAGGGAAGGGAGGACAGGAGGAAATGCACATGGATGACGGGGAGAGAGCAGAAATGCTGGACATGGATGGAGGGGAGGGAAGACAGGAGGAGATGCACATGGATGGAGGGGAGAGAGGAGAAATGCTGGACATGGACAGAGGGGAGGGAAGACAGGAGGAGATGCACATAGATGGGAGAGAGGAAAAATGCTGGACATGGATGGAGGGATGGGAAGAGAGGAAGTGAGTTGAACATGGATGGAGGGGCGGAGAGAGAGAGGAAAAATGGCGGACATGGATGGAGGAGTGGGAAGAGAGAGGAAGGAGTTGCATATGGATGGAGGGGAGTGAAGAAAGAGGAAGGAGATGCATACTGACAGAGATGAGGGAAAGGGAAAAGAGGAGAAAAACTACACATGGATGGAGAAAATAGACGCTGGATGGAAAGAGGGAAGAGAGGGGGCAGATGCTGCATGGAAAGGAGAGAGAGAGGGGGCAGATGCTGGTTGGAAAGGGGGAAGAGAGGGGGCAGATGCTGGAAGGAAAGTGGGGAGAGAGGGGGTAGACGCTGGATGGAAAGGGGGGAAAGTTAAAGATCGAGGAAAGAAGAAACAAGAGACTGGGACCAACACAATTAGAAACAGTAAACGGCCAGACCACAAAGGTAGGAAAAAATGAATTTTATTTTTTAGTTTAGTATAAAGTAGTGTGGTAGCTGTGTTAATAAATACAGAAAATGGAAGTAAGGCGATATGTTTACTGGACTAATTTTAATACATTTTTGACTAATGTTTGGAGACCAAACCCTCCTTTCTTGTGTCAGAACAGAATACCATAACAGCAGTATACTGTCCTGACCTGAGGAAAGAGGTTTTGGCCTTTGAAAGCTAATTGAAAAATGTATTTAGTCCAATAAAAATGATATTATCATATTTTCCATTTTCTGTTTTATTTGTATTTGTTAACCTATAGTATAGTGATTGAAATATGTCAGTTTTTGAAATTTGCATCTCTTTATATTTGCACAGTACAGGGGGACTGAGGGGTGGGACTGTTCAGGGAAGAAGTCCTGGTGCAGGTTGCAGACAGCCTATGAGTGGCACTGCCACTGCCCAGGTGAACACTGTAGTAAACAGAATTTTAAGGTATGGGGGGGGGGGGGAGAGACGCACTGCCTGTAAAAAAAAAAAAATCAGCACCCCCAATCATTTTGAAAAGTTGGATCCTATGCCATAAGCAGTCATTTTTACAAGTCACACAAGGAAAAGGAAAGCATCTTAAACACTACAGTGAGCACTAGAACATCAATTGTAAAACGAAACCAGCCAGAATAGTACAGATCGTCGATGCTGCATAGTCAATGCCAGCTGAAAGCCATGCCTTTTTCACAGACACAAATACACCCTAATCCACTATAGAATAAGTAATCATAAACTTTCTATTTAGATAAAAATTAAACTGAACCCCCAAGAAGCCAGATTCTGCATACAACGTAACACCACAGAAACAGAAAATGTCCCCTAGTACTGTGCAAAATATAAAGATAGAAGATGTAAATATGAAAAAAAAACTAACAAATACCAATCACCACTTTACAAATAAACAAGATAATACCATTTTACTGGACTAACACATTTAGCTTTCAGAGGCCAAATCCTTCTTCCTCAGGTCAATACAGTATACTGCTGTTACAGTATCCTATCCTGAGGAAGGGGGTTTTGTTCTCCAAAAGTTAGTCAAAATGTATTAAAATTAGTCCAATAAAAAGATTACCTTATTTCCATTTTCTATTTATAAACATTTATTAACACAGCTATAATACTACTTTATCCTAAAGCAAAAAAAATAAAAAAAGAAATGTATTTAGAGTTTGTTGTTTCTGGTTTCTGCTTTCCTCATCTTCTTTTCGCTCTCTCCCTGCCATCCAGTGTCTGCCTTCTTTCTCTCCCTGCCCCTGCCATCCAGTGTCTGCCCTCTCTCTCTGCCCCTTCCATCCACTGTTTGCTCTAGGGGCGTAGCCAGACTTCGGCAGGAGGGGAGTCCAGAGCCTGAGGTGAGGGGGCACATTTTAGCCCCCCCACTGCGCCACCGTCACCTCCCGCCGCCATTGCCGACCCTCCCCTGCCGCTGTCGCCGCCACCACCACCACCACCACCAACAATAACTTTGCCCCCCCCCCCCCACCGATGACCCTCTCGATCCCCCCTCCCGCCGCCAACCCTCCCCTGCCGTCGCCTACCTTTGCTGGCGGGGGACCCCAACCCCCGCCAACTGAAGTCCTCTTCTTCCTTCGTTCTGTTTCTGAGTCTGACATCCTGCATGTTGTACGTGTAGGATGTCAGACTCACAGAAACAGAACGAAGCCTTGCGATCTGCCCCTTATCAGCCTCCAGTTCCAGTATTAGCCCCCTTATCCCACCTACCCTCCTTTAAAGCCCCCAGTTTCATCCTCTTAATCCACCTGCCTTGCATTAGGGTCACCCTTTTCAACTCCAGCCCCATTCTCTCACCTGCCCTCCTTTTCAGCCCCAGACCCATTCTTCCTCCTGCCCCCTTCTCAGTCCCCAGTTCCAGCTCCAGCCCCCTTCTCCCATCTGAGCCCCCACCTGACCCAGTCGCTACCTGCCTATCTTCAGCTCCCTCGACAGTCCCCTTCTTTCTGCCACTGGCCCCCTGGATTTTAAAAATCTCTGAATTGGCGGCACAGTGCCTCGCGTCTGCCTATGAAAGAAGCGGATCGTCTTGCCGGGCCTTCCCTCACTGTGCCCCGCCCTCCTCTGATGTAACTTCCTATTTCCACGAGGGCGGGACACAATGAGGGAAGGCCCGACAAGGCAATCCGCTTCTTTCACAGGCAGAAGCAAGGTGCTGTGCCACCGATTCAGAGATTTTTAAAATGCAGGGGGCCGGTGGCAGAGATAAGGGGGCTATCGATGGAGCTGAGGGTAGGCAGGTGGGGACTGGGACTGCAGCACCAGTGGTCCTTGGGTTGGAAGCAGTGGGAGCAGAGAACCCCCCTCGTGCTTACACACGGGGAGGAACGCCCCCACTTTGGTACGCCACTGCATATTGCCCTCAAGCTGCTAGATGTTTTCTTGAACAAGGGAAGAAATGTTATCACTTGGCAATTTATTTTACTTCAGAGAAACTAGTTGAGAAGTTAAAGAGCAAGAGCACAAGCCTTGTAAAAACAGCAAATTGGTCACAAAGAGAGGTACCACCAATGGCAAAAACTCCTGAGTGAATCTCTATGGCATCATAGTGATGAAGCGTGGAGATTGTGCTCTTACTTCTTCTGCTCAGTGTGCTGCTGCGGCTAGGAAAGCGAATAGAATGTTGGGTGTTATTAAGAAGGGTATGGAGTCCAGGTGTGCGGATGTTATAATGCCGTTGTATCGCTCCATGGTGCGACCGCACCTGGAGTATTGTGTTCAGTACTGGTCTCCGTATCTCAAAAAAGATATAGTAGAATTGGAAAAGGTACAGCGAAGGGCGACGAAAATGATAGTGGGGATGGGACGACTTTCCTATGAAGAGAGGCTGAGAAGGCTAGGGCTTTTCAGCTTGGAGAAGAGACGGCTGAGGGGAGATATGATAGAAGTGTATAAAATAATGAGTGGAATGGATCGGGTGGATGTGAAGCGACTGTTCACGCTATCCAAAAATACTAGGACTAGAGGGCATGAGTTGAAGCTACAGTGTGGTAAATTTAAAACGAATCGGAGAAAATTTTTCTTCACCCAACGTGTAATTAGACTCTGGAATTCATTGCCGGAGAACGTGGTACGGGCGGTTAGCTTGACGGAGTTTAAAAAGGGGTTAGATAGATTCCTAAAGGACAAGTCCATAGACCGCTATTAAATGGACTGGAAAAATTCCTCATTTTTAGGTACAACTTGTCTGGAATGTTTTTACGTTTGGGGAGCGTGCCAGGTGCCCTTGACCTGGATTGGCCACTGTCGGTGACAGGATGCTGGGCTAGATGGACCTTTGGTCTTTCCCAGTATGGCACTACTTATGTACTTATGTACTTATGTACTGTTTACCAAGGAATGGTAAACAAAAATGTTCTCCTACTGAGCACCCTCTATTTAGATGTCCACATTGGAATTAACTGAAAGAAGATACCTGAGATAGTAGCCTTTTACAACAAGGCAAAATTAGAAGTCAACACTGGATAAAACAGCTCGAAAGTATTCCACTAAACCATGAAGTAACAGATGGCCACTAAGTTTTCCATAACATCTTTTAACTGGCCGCGATCAATGCTGTACAATACTGTTGTATAATACTGTTACCAGCAAGAAGATAAATTGAGTTTAGCTTTGGAGCTTTGAAAGCATCACATCTTCCTGAGAAAGCATAGGGTGGAATCACTTGTTGACCAAGAGGAGCCTTGGGGGGGGGGGGGGGGAAGCAACAAATGAAGTAAGTGTCAAATTGCAATGTGAAACAAAAACAAAACCTCAGAAGATT
The DNA here is from genome assembly GCF_901765095.1 of Microcaecilia unicolor. Taxonomy (NCBI): domain Eukaryota; kingdom Metazoa; phylum Chordata; class Amphibia; order Gymnophiona; family Siphonopidae; genus Microcaecilia; species Microcaecilia unicolor. The sequence continues at coordinate 352,627,882 of NC_044031.1, read as the reverse complement.
TTGGAGCCTGCAGAAAGCCTCTGTGTGGGAAGTGTACCAGAAAAGTTGATAAGCGCTGTCCAGAATAATAGAATGACATTCAGTTTAGAAACACTTTATGATTTTTACTTACATTCATTTAATTATTCATATTTTACTTTCCCTAATTTCCATAATTGTTTGAAAAATCAATGAGTTGTAATAAAAATGTTTAAAAAAATCTTTAAATAACATATGTATTTGTAATTTTGTACTTTAGCTGCAAATTACACCTATTTTTACATAATAAAAATTTTATATTAGGGTCAAAATGACTCTATTGGTCATTCTTGGTAAGGAAAACTATTGATAGTTTCAGTGCTAAGGGGAGATATTATCAAGGTGTAGTAAAAGTCAGGCTTTTACCACACCTTAATTTACTAAGGGAAACAGCAACCGGACGTAGTTCAGTACCAAAAACTATTGACTCCTGTGGTAAATGAATAATGCTGCTCTTTTCAAAATGATTAGGGGTGGTATATACAACACACAACGACTGCTGTCTCATCAGCATAATGGAGTTTGCTCAATATTGAGGGTGCTCAAACTCCCACAGCACTAGCACCTATGATGCTGCTTGTGAACAACCTCACAAGCAGCATAAGAATATAAGAACATAAGTGTTACCTTAGTGGGACAGACCAAAGGTCCATCAAGCCCAGCATCCTGTTTCCAACAGTGGTCAATCCAGGTTACAAGTACCTGGCAAGATCCCAAAACAGTACAATACATTTTATGCTGCTTATCCTAGAAATAAGCAGTGGATTTTCCCCAAGTCCATCTTAATAATTGCTTGTCAATTTTTCTTTTAGGAAGCTATCCAAACCTTTTAAAAACCCTGCTAAGCTAATTGCTTTTACTACATTCTCAGGCAACAAATTTCAGAGTTTAATTACACATTGAGTGAGGAAATATTTTGTTTGTTTTAAATTTACTACTTTGTAGTTTCATTGTGTGCCCCCTAGTCCTACTATTTTTGGAAAGAGTAAACAAGCGATTAATGCCTACCTGTTCCACTACACTCATTATTTTATAGACCTCCATCATATTTCCCCTCAGCCATCTTTTTTCCAAGCTGAAGAGCCCTAGCCACTTTAGCCTATCCACATAGGGAAGTCATCCCATCCCTTTTTGTCACTATACCTTTTCTAATTCCACAATATCTGTTTTGAGATGTGGTGAGCAGAATTGCACAAGATATTGTAGATGCGGTTGCACCATGGAGCAATACAAAGGCATTATAACATCCTCACTTTTGTTTTCCATTCCTTTCCTAATAATACCTAACATTCTATATGCTTTCTTAGCTGCTGCCACACACTGAGCAGAGGGTTTCAATGTATCATCAACGATGACGCCTAGATCCCTTTCTGGTTGTATTTATTTATTTAGATTTTGTTCACACCTTTTTCAGTAGTAGCTCAAGGTGAGTTGCATTCAGTTACACTGGATATTTCTCTGTCCCAGGAGGGCTCACAATCTAAGTTTGTACCTGAGGCAATGGAGGGTTAAGTGACTTGCCCAAGATCACAAGGAGCAGCAGCGGAATTTATACCGGCCGCCTCTGGATTGCAAGACCAGTGCTCCAACCACTAAGCCACTCCTCCACAGGCTGGTGACTCCTAATGTGGAACCTTGCATCACATAACTATATTTCGGGTTCTTCTTTCCCACATGCATCAAATTGCACTTACTCACATTAAATGTCATCTGCCATTTGGATGCCCAGTCTCCTAGTTTTGTAAGGTCCTCTTGTAATTTTTCACAATCCTCTTGTGATTTAACAACATTGAATAACTTTGTGTTGTCAGCAAATTTAATTACCTCACTATTTACTCCTTTACCCAGATCATTTATAAATATATTAAAAAACAGGAGTTCCAGCACAGACCCCTGGGGAACCACCTCCTATCCTATGACATTACTTCTGAAGTCTTTCATGAGGTACTTTGTCAAATGCCTTTTGAAAATCCAGATACACAGTATCAACTGGCTCACCTTTATCCATGTTTGTTCACCCCGTCAGAGAAATCTAGTAGATTGGTGAGGCAAGATTTCCCTTCACTAAATCCATACTGACTTTGTCTCATTAATCAATGCTTTTGAATATGGTCTGTAATTTTGTTCTTTATAATATTCTCTACCATTTTGCCCAGCACCGACATTAGGCTCACTGGTCTACAATTTCCTGGATCAACTCCTACCTTAGATGAGATAATATTTAACCATCTCTCTGGCCTCATGTGCAACTTTCTTCAAATCAGTCACCTTACTTTCTAACCCTTACTTTCTCCCAACTCTTCCTATTTTCTTACCCATCTATATGTTACAACTTTGCTTTACTACCAATTATAATATTCTATTACATATTGTGTTGACATTGCAAGTAGTATACCATTGCTCTAATTATCCTTCTACTAGCGTCCCTTGGTTTTATATTTATTTATTTATTTTTATTTATTGCATTTGTACCCCACATTATCCCACCTTTTTGCAGGCTCAATGTGGCTTACAGAGTAAGGTTATGATAAAGTCGATACATGATATAAATACAGTTGATCATAAGCTGAGGTAAAAGAGGTAGTAGATGGGCGGGTGTTGGGTAGGTTGTGTGCGAAGTGTTTTGGTGTGTTCGGGTTATTTGGGGAATGAATTGTGTGCGAAGTGTTTTAGGTGTGTTCGGGTGATTTGAGAATGAATTGTATCATTGAGGGTGACTTTTGTAAGCTTTGTTAAAGAGGTGTGTTTTCAGAGCTTTGCGGAAGCTGGTTAGATTGTTCATGGTTTTCAGATGGTCATCTATTTGCTATATGTTCCAAGGGAAGTCTGAGTGTTGTTTCCCCTAGAGTATGTTTGTTTTCTATAATAAATTAATAACTGGACCTCAATGCTTCCACTCCTGGATTGTCACCTTCAAGGTGCATCATAGCCTTGCACTATCAAAGGGATTCCAGGATAAATTGTGGAGCTAGTCCTATCATCGGTCCTAAATTTTCTAATTTTAATTTTACCACCAGTGCAGACACCAATGTAAAAAAACTCCTAATGAGAAAAACCATTTGTGTCTCACTGTTCGTTTCTTTCAAACATACACACCCTGGTACCTGGTTGAGAATTCAAGCTTAATCTTGTGAACCTTATCGTGAAAGTACTCAGCCAAAGTCTGGGGGGAAAGTGAAGGGGGGGTTGGAGGTGAAGGCACTTTGAGGAGAGAGTTCAGTGTGGCAAAGAGACGTCGAGGGTTTGAGCCAAGAGAATTTGTCAACTGGATGTAATAATCCTGTTTGGCAAGTAAAAGAGCAGACTGGAAGGAGGTCAGCAAGAATTTGAAATGTATGAAGTCAGCATGGGCACCGGGATTTCAGCCAAAGGCATGCGCTCTGTGGAATGCCCGCTCTGTCTGTAACAAACTTTCCTACATCCATGACCTCTTTATCTCTCATACTCTCCATCTGCTTGCCCTAACTGAAACTTGGCTTTACCCTGAAGACTCTGTTTCAGTCACGGCCTTATGCCATGGCGGTTATCTTTTCTCCCATACTCCTCACCCATTTGGCCACGGAAGTGGTGTCGGGCTACTACTTTCACTCTCTTGTAGATTTCAACCCTTCTTCCACCTCAGTCTCACTGTTTTTCTTCCTTTGAAGTCCACTCCATCCGTCTATTTGCTCCTCTGCCTCTCCGAGTAGCAGTCATTTATCGACCCCCTGGTAAGTCCCTTTCTTCCTTTCTCACTGGCTTTGATGCCTGGCTTTCCTTCCTTCTTGAACCTTCATCTCCTTCCCTCATACTTTTGGATTTTAACATTCATGCTAATGATCCCTCTGACTCTTGTGCTTCTCAGTTTCTTGCTTCAACATCCTCTTTCAATCTTCAACTGTGCTCCACTGCCCCCACTCACCAGAATGGCCACTGTCTTGATCTTGTCCTCTTCTCATACTGCTCACTCTCCAGTTTCTGTGCCTCAACTCTTCCCCTCTCTGACCATCATCTGATAACTTTCACACTTAAACACCCTCCTCCCCAGTCCCGTCCAATCTTAACCAATACATTTAGGAATCTTCAGGCTATTGACCCTTCTACTCTGTCCTCCAGTGTTTCAAATCTCTTCTCCTCCACTATCAGGCTTATTTTTGAAAGAGATCGCCGGCGATCTCCTGAAACCAGCCAAATTGGTATAATCGAAAACCGAGTTTGGCTGGCTTCAACTGCTTTCCGTCGCGGAGCCGGCGAAATTTCAAGGGGGTGTGTCAGTAGGGTACTGAAGGCGGGATGGGGGCGGGACAGGGACATGCTCACGAGATGGCCGGCTTCGCCCGATAATGGAAAAAAAAGCCAGGCTTGACGAGCATTTCGTCGGCTTTACTTGGTCCCTTTTTTTCACGACCAAGCTTCAAAAAGGAGCCCCAACTGACCAAATGACCACCGGAGGGAATCGGGGATGACCTCCCCTTACTTCACCAGTGGTCACCAATCCCCTCCCACCCCCCAAAAAAATTGAAGTGCTTGTCAGGGACGTCCTAAATCAAAGCTATTTTTGCTTGGCTTTTTCAGTAGTACCAGTGGAATTTGAATCTGCTGCTCTAACCACTTGGCCACAGCTCCACTTACGTTGATGTTCCTCCCTTTTGATTATGCTCCTTCAGGTCTCTCTCAGCCAATCACAGACAGGGGTCTCTCTCAGCCAATCACAGCGCATTTAGCTGTCTGTGAGTGGCTGAGAGAGACTCCTGTCTGTGATTGGCTGAGAGAGACTTGAAAGGGCATAATCAAAAGGGAGGGACAGCCAAGTAAGTGAAGCTATGGCCAAGTGGTTAGAGCCGTAGTCTTGTAATCTAGAGGTGGCCAGTTCAAATCCCCCTGGTATTGCTGAAAAAGCTGTCCCTTACAAGCACTTGGATTTTTTTTCCCACTTTTTTTGAAGACGGCCATCTGTAAACCCGGTGATCTCAACATTTGACCTAAATGTTGAGATTTAGCTGGCCCCAACCATATTATCGAAAGAAAAGATGGCCGGCCATCTTTTTCGATAATACGGTTGACACCGTCCCTTTGCGGAGCCAGCCCCGAAGATGGCCGGCCATATAGATGGATGGCACCATTCGTTTATGCCCCTCTATGTTATCCAAGTCTGTCAATGAGGCTGTCTCTTCCTATACTATTCTCTCCTCTGCTCTGGATACTCTCGCTCCTCCCATTCCCTGTTCTGTAAAACGTACCAAACCCCAGCTTTGGCTGACCTCTAGAATCCGCTACCTATGCTTCTGTTCCCCGCTCTGATCACATTTCCCCCTCTTAATTTCTGAATACTGGCTCATAATATCAGTAGGTATCAAATTTAAAATTTTGACCATGGTGTAAGAAAGGTCTTGCTCCCACAACTCCAGCTTATCTTTCAAATCACTTTTCTCAGTATGTCCCGCCTCATACAGTAGTCTTCGTTCCTGTCAGCAAGCTCTTCTATCTTATTTTTGCCTTGATATATTTCTTAACATGGCCTTTTGCTATGCTGGCCCACAATTGTGGAACACCATGCCACTTGAACTCAGTTTTGATCATAGGCGTAGACTGGGGGGGGCGAGGGGGGGCAATGCCCCCCCCAAACGACGACGAGGCGCCGCCGCGCCATTAGTTAAAAAAAAAACACATGCAGGCACGCGCTCCTCTCCATCTGCTTGGCTTCCCTGCCCTCTCTGTCTGCGTCCCGCCTTCCTCTGACATCAGAGGAAGGCGGGACGCAGACAGAGAGGGCAGGGAAGCCAAGCGGATGGAGAGGAGCGTGTCCGTCTACCCCTCTCTCTTCCTCCCTCCCTCCGGCGCAGGCAGCAGTCTTTTTCAGCGTTCCTGGCAGCGGTAGCGATGTACACGCTGCCTTCGGCTCTGCCCCAAAGCCTTCTCTTCAAGTTCCTGTTCCCGCATAGGTGGGAACAGGAACTTGAAGAGAAGGCTTCCGGGGCAGACCGAAGGCAGCGTGTACATCGCTACCGCTGCCAGGAACGCTGAAAAAGCTGAAGACTGTTGCCTGCGCCGGAGGGAGGGAGGAAGAGAGGGGGTAAACGGAGTCATGATCTTGGACCTCGCGGGGGGGGGGCAGTAGAAGGAAGATGGATGGAACTGGGAGGGGTGGGGAGCAGAGGGAAGGAGCAAGAGATGGATGGGACTGGGAGGGGTGGGGAGCAGAGGGAAGGAGCAAGAGATGGATGGGACTGGGAGGGGTGGGGAGCAGAGGGAAGGAGCAAGAGATGGTTGGGACTGGGAGGGGTGGGGAGCAGAGGGAAGGATCAAGAGATGGTTGGGACTGGGAGGGGTGGGGAGCAGAGGGAAGGAGCAAGAGATGGATGGGACTGGGAGGGGTGGGGAGCAGAGGGAAGGAGCAAGAGATGGATGGGACTGGGAGGGGTGGGGAGCAGAGGGATGGACCAGGAGATGGATGGGATTGGGAGAGGTCAGGCACAGCAGAGGGAAGGAGCAGAAGATGGATGGGACGGAGGGATGGTGAGCAGAGGGAAGGAACAGAAGATGGATGGGACTGGGAGGGGTGGGGAGCAGAGGGAAGGAGCAAGAGATGGATGGGACTGGGAGGGGTGGGGAGCAGAGGGATGGACCAGGAGATGGATGGGATGGAGGGATGGTGAGCAGAGGGAAGGAACAGAAGATGGATGGGACTGGGAGGGGTGGGGAGCAGAGGGAAGGAGCAAGAGATGGTTGGGACTGGGAGTGGTGGGGAGCAGAGGGAAGGAGCAAGAGATGGATGGGACTGGGAGGGGTGGGGAGCAGAGGGAAGGAGCAAGAGATGGATGGGACTGGGAGGGGTGGGGAGCAGAGGGAAGGAGCAAGAGATGGTTGGGACTGGGAGGGGTGGGGAGCAGAGGGAAGGAGCAAGAGATGGATGGGACTGGGAGAGGTCAGGCACAGCAGAGGGAAGGAGCAGAAGATGGATGTGACGGAGGGATGGTGAGCAGAGGGAAGGAACAGAAGATGGATGGGACTGGGAGGGGTGGGGAGCAGAGGGAAGGAGCAAGAGATGGATGGGACTGGGAGGGTGGGGAGCAGAGGGAAGGAGCAAGAGATGGATGGGACTGGGAGGGGTGGGGAGCAGAGGGAAGGAGCAAGAGATGGATGGGACTGGGAGGGTGGGGAGCAGAGGGAAGCCTACTGGAAAGAAGACACTGCATAAAACAGAAGACACTGGGACCAAAGTGAATAGAAAAACTAATTGATCAGACAACAAAGGTAGATAAAAGTATTTTATTCATAATTTATTAATTGAAATGTGTCAGCTTTTTGAAATGTGCATCTGTGATATTTTGCCTGTAAATTTCAATTCCTTCCTCCATATTAGCATATTCATATGCAAATGATATGCTAATATGCTCCGCCCATTCTTTGCCCCCCCAAATGAAACAGTCAAACTATGCCTATGGTTTTGATCCTTCATTCTTTAAGTTCTAAGAAGTAAAGACTTGCTGCATTATCTCAATCACCTGCACTCTTTTTCCTGTAATTCTTTCTGTCTTCTTTTTTTCTCTTCTCTCCCAACTTCTCCCCTACTCTCTACCTTTCAGTCGACAAATCAATTTTTTCCTAATGTGCTTTACTTTTAGTTTTTACAATTGTAAGCTGCTCAGCTACACTACACAAATATGATTGATGATATATCAAGCCTTTTAAAATAAATAAAGCAGCTCAATACTGTGCACTCCTGATGCACAGCTGCAGTATAGCTGGAGTTATTTTACTGTCAAACTGTGGACTGATGCTGCTAGACCATCTATTAAAGGGGCTGGCATCTTTAACTGAAAGAGGGGACTAGAACACCCCTCCAAATCATAAGCCCCTCTAGGGCCTCCCCATCAAGTTCCCCCAAAAGTGAAGCCCTCAACCGCCCTCTCCCCATCTGAAGGGTCCCCTATTGTTAAAGCCATTCCTTGCCTACAGTTGTAGAATCCCTGATATCTAGTGATTTGGCATAGAGCGATCTCCAGTTGCCACTGCACTCGCTAGCACTATCATCCAAAATGACAACACTGACCCCTAACAAACAGGTCTGATTTTCATAATAAATATTCAGAAAATGTATTTGCATACATTTCTCTGAAATGAGCTAATTTTTAAGATACACTGGAGCTAGACATCCCGGAGTTTTTTTAAACACACTGTATTCCCTTTTTGCTTATAAATAAATAAAATCTACTTGCAAGGTTTGTGATGGTCTAACAGTGCTTCATAAAGTATTTCTTAAAAATTGCATAGTGAAAAAAAATTGCCTCTGTCAGGCAAATAGATGTAAGAAGTCCTTGGACAAGCTTTATCAAAAGACATATTGACATATTATTTTTGCTTACTTGCTTTGACATATGGCATTGTGATTTATTTTGTTACAGGAAAGAATAAATAAATTGTTAAGCGTTCCTATGAAAGCAGTCACATTTCAGAGATAATTCCCCCTCCCCCTCTGATATTACTGACAGAGAGACATGTGGTCAAACAACAAGATTTATCAACATGAAGGTGCACATGGCTATTTTATGAAATAAATAAGACCACATTGATATGGAAGAAAAAATCAAGATACTTTGCTTATACACTTAGCTTAATGGTTAGTGCAGTAGCCTGGGGAACTGGGCTCGATTTCACTGTAGCTCCTTGTGACTCTGGGCAAGTCACTTAACCCTTCATTGTCCCAGGTACAAAATAAATAATTGTATATAATATGTAAACCACTTTGATTGCAACCATAGAAAGGTGGTATACCAAATCCCATCCCATTTCCTTTTTGTGTATTTCAGATATTAAGCAGAGTGCATCACTCTTTAGAATATGGTATGAATACTTTCCACATATCACTGATTTTCAGAAGACTGTTCAGAATTTTTTGTCTGACTTTATTTGACATTTTGAAATATAATTCTTGATATTTTGGTAGGATTCAAACATTTTATTTGACATGTTTAAATGTCAGGAGCCAAAGTGTACATAAGAACAGAAAGTTTATTCTCTATATTAATTCCTTATGTGAGGGGGCATCATTATAAAGAAGACCTTGTCCCCTTGAGCTTATAAAGAAATGAGTATTAAATAGAGCTGCATTTCTGAAGTGGTTTGTGAAAACTGTGATTTTAATTTGTGATTTCTCAGTCTGTATTTTGTATTTCTCATTTTTTCAATACCTTTTACTCTTTATGTAGGGCTGCATTTTTATTAAAATTTGTAATCACGATTAACCATGTGATTAAAGGTATGTTATTTATTTAATCGAAATGCAGCCCTAGCATTAAACATATCAAATTATGGCGTTTTCCCTTTCCTGGTTGGAGTGAAACCAGAAGCAGGGCATTTCTGCTTGTTGTGGGATTCAAGTAAAACCTGCAGGGCACTAAATACAAAAGATGGAGCGGATTTGTTTAAACCAGTTAATAGAACTCACAGGAATTTGCTGGACTTATTCTGCCTCTACCAGTAGTGAAGAGGCATATATAGGGGTAAAGCATAGACAAGGACATAAATGAGGCTTCCACTTAAATAACCTACAGAATAGTGTAAGTTATGTGTGTTTCTAAAGCACTTAGATGCTTTCACTCACACCAGCTCTATGGCTGTGATTACAGTTAAATTTTAGGTACCTAAATATCCAGATATAGTTGTATTCTAAAAAAGGAACATAGGGGCCTATGTTCCTTTGTAGAATAGGATACCAATGTGTGCATTCTGGGCATCTAAGTCTAAGCTCCCAGTTATAGAATTGTCCAGTAGTATAACCAGAGAGTAAATTTTGGATGGGCCTAAGGGGAAATAGGTGGGCACTAGCCCCTGGATTCTATATATGGTGCCCAGAATTGGCACCAATATTTGGGCACCGATTCGAGATACGCATCCAACTAAATGGCTAATGAGTCAATTGGTGCCAATAATTCTGTGCTAACTAGCACTAATTGACACCAATTCAAATTTGCACACACATCTTGCTATGCACTATTCTATAACAATGTTCACCCAAATCCCATAACGCACAACACAGAAGGGAGCATGGCAGGTCAGGGGATTCCTATAATTTGTGAAAACAATGTTATAGAACACTAGGGATGTGCACCCATATTGGGCACCAGTAATTAAACCTGGTTTCAGCAGGTGTAAGTCTTGGCAACCAAATTTGGGCGCTGAAATCAGCAGTGAATGGTATTCTATAATGGGCGCTCATCTTTCACATAATTCACAATTAACCAGACTCGGGTCTGGCTCTGGCCTGGCCTCAAGAATTCTCTCAAGACCAAGGGAAAGATTGCCATCTTCTGTTACCTTACACAAAGATCATAGAGGCATAAGTGGAAGCTCCTGCCTTCCCTGAGGCCCATCTTCAGACACTGTGACCTCAACTTGGAACACCCTTGAAGGATCCCTTACTCCTTACTTAGTGTCTCACTGGGGCTTAAATCTTTCTTTTACTGGGCCTCGCCTTTCCGGCTAAGCCAACTAGCTCTGCTCTATTAAGGTGACCCAGTGAGTGATATAAATAATATTGTTGCTGTTATATGCCATTGAGTTGATGTAGACTCATGGCAATGTAACAGATAGTTGTCCTGCACTGTGTTCAGTCTTCAGTTAGGTGGCTAATCATTATTAGACTGGCATCCATAGCTGTTTTTAGTATATCAATCCATCACATTGCTGGTCTTCCTTTGTTGCACTGACCTTCGACCTTGCCAAACATGATGTCTTTCTCTAATGATCTTTTTCTTTACATGATGTGTCCAAAGTATGAAATTTGAAGTCTTGTCATTTGAGCTTCAAGTAAAACTTAGATTTGATCTCCTCCAGTTCTGACTGATTTGTTCTGCATACAGTCCATAGTATATGCAATATTCTTCACTAGCACCATAATTCAAATGCATTTATTTTCTTCTTGTCTTGCTTCTTTACTATCCAACTTTTGCATCCATTGTTAAGAAAATACCATAGCTTGGACAAGTCAAATTTTTTTGTTTGCAGAAATACATCCCTGCTCTGAAGGATCTTTTCTAGGTCCTTCATAGCCTTTCTACCAAGACCAATATGGCGTCAGATTTCTTGACTGCTTGTTGTTTCATTATTGATTATTGATCCAAGCAGGTTGGAGTTGTCTACTATTTATATTTCTTCTACTTCATGCATGAAGTTATTGATTTTATCAGTTGCCAGGATCTTTATCTTCTTCATGTTAAGATTCAGGCCAATTTTGAGATTACGTTCCTTGATCTTGATAATCAGATGTTTCAGCCAGTATCATGTCGAGTCTTCCATTTTCGTATCTCTGATTTCTTCATACAGTGCTGCTTCTTTGATGATCTGTTCTACATATAAATTTGATTGTGATTCTCAGGCTGTAGTATATGCTATTACTTGTCTGTGCCAAATGTGGTATATTGGTCAGACATCTAGAAAAATCAAAGTCAGAATAGGAGAACATCTGAGTAACATTCGTATACGTAAATCAGAGGCACCTTTGGTTGCACATTAGGAGGAATTTCAGCACTCTAATAAAGATTTAAAATTTGTAGTATTAAAAAACAGTTTCATTTGAGCAGAGGAGGTAATGTTTACAAGTATTTGCTTTATTTTGAACAAAGGATGACTTATTCTTTTGGTAAATAGTTCATCCTAAAGGGTTAAACAAGGAGATTGAATGCCATGAAATATAGCATGATATTCTTAATTGTAAGCCATTACCTTGTTTCACCTGATTTGTGCATTTGTGTCACACTGGTCAGGAAATCTGTCACACTGGTCAGGAAAAGTGAGCCCTTGGGCCGCTACCGATAACTGGCAGCGGCAGGAGAACCACCCAAACAGGCAGCAAGGCGGACCACAGACAGATGGGCACAGGCCGGACTGGAGCAGCTGGACTAGAACAGAAGCAATAAGCAGTAAGCAGGAGAATAGTCCACGAATCAAGCAGAGTCTTACTGGCAGGCAGCAAAGCAGAATAAACCAGAAAACAAGCAGGGTCTAGCTGAAACTGAAAGTAGCAAGGTTAGCACTGCAACAAACTCTCACAGATGAAAACTCTTCTGAGGACCTCTGTTGCAAAGGCAAACTTGAAAGTTTCCAGGTGGTTAATAAAGGCAAAATACCAGGGAGGTCACCAGGTAAGGGTGCTGCTTAGTTCCAAAAATCCCAAGACAGTCTGGAAGGCTGGAAGATCCGGACTGGACCAGAATGATTTCTGGAACATGGGAAACAACAAGCAGATAGTCCATCGCAGCCACCAGGTCTGACCACCAGGTGGCGAAATGAATGAGAGCATGAAACATGGGCACAATCGTGATAATTTGTCTGTAATGATATTAAACAGCGTATGCGCTGGCATCTTTTTCAATCACAATGCAGAGAGAGTTCCTGAAGATGGGTTCACAGTGTTCACTGTTAGTAAGATATGGTGGTTGATATATTGTTCTTGTAAAAGTGGTTTTTAATATGGTGGAAAGGTTTTAATAGAGAAATCATTAAAGGTTCTTTCTTGTGTAGGTAAGGATTTCATGAACAGCTCCGCTTGTATAACGAAACACAGAACTGTGTCGGGCTGTAAACAGGACATGAACATTTACGATAAATATTCTGTCCTGCATGGTGTCAGGCTCAGTCGCCAGATCCACACCACTCTTTCTCCATCTCTTCCTTTCTTCACCAAGCACGCCCTTCACTCCCGAGTGGACAGTCTGCAATCAGGGCCTCCGGACAACAGGCAAATCACCAGAAGTGCTTTATTATCGATGAGTACATTTAATCTGCTTTAAGGCGACACAGGCCCTCCCCTCTCCTCAGTGTAGCTCCACTTTTAAACAGTGTTGCCAGGTGGGCGGTTTTCCCGCCCAATTGGGCGGTTTTCCGCGACCCGCCTCGGGAAATTTTTGCCTGCGGCGGGTCGCGGTTTTTTGGGCTTCTTTTTTTTCTTTTCCGCGGTTTTTCGGGCGGTTTTTTTCGGCCGCGGGGGGCGGGGTTAGTGACGTTTTGGGCGGGGCCGGTGACGGGGGAGGCGGGGCCGGTGACGGGGGAGGCGGGGCCGGTGACGGCGGGGTTGATGACGGCGGGGGCGGGGGTGATGACGCGGGGGTGGGGGTGTCAGGGGCGGGGTTTGAGTTTGGGCGGGTTTTGGGCTGTTTTTACGCTGGATTGGGTGGGAAAAAATTTTTCCACCTGGCAACACTGCTTTTAAACACAGTTCATTGGAGCCCTGCTTGCCATACAGTTCAGCTTGGGCCTGCTTTCCACACAGTTCACTTTGGCCCTGCTTTCAATATGGTTTTATCCAGCACTGCTTCTAATCCAGTACTTAGTGGTACTGCTCTTTCACACAGCTGAGCCCTGCTCACAATTCAGTTCAGTTAGCAATGTTTTCCTCATCAATTCAGTTTAGCACTGCTTTCAAACACAGTTTAGTTTAGCATTGCCTTCAACCACAGTTCAGTTTATAACTCACTTTAAGAGCCCTCCACCAGCACTTCCATTTCCTCCTCATTCTCCCCTCCTTTCACCTCCTCCAGTTCCATTCTCTCCTCCCCTTCCTCTCGGTCTAGGGGCTCCTCCCTTCCCCCATCTGATTCCATCTCCCAATCACACCCCGGCTCCTCCCTCTCTTGCATAGATTCTTCTCCCTTCTTCTCCCTTCCCTCTGCTGGTGCTGCACTGCCTTCTGGGGCTTGTAGTTTCTTAGCGCCTGACTTCTCTGACATTGCCCTGCCTTCTGGGCTTTGTAGTTCCTTGGTTCTGAATCTCTCTGGTGCTGCACTGCCTTCTGGGGCTTGTAGTTTCTTTGCTCTTCACAATGGCCATTTTGAAGATTACTTCATTTATTGCAGGCTGATAAATGCCAGCATATTTAAATATT